>NC_072853.1:148412313-150812313 GCF_028858705.1 Grus americana | reverse complement strand
CTATTCTCTGTCCTTATTCTCCCCATTGTTTATACATTAATCTGGCAAAACTGTGTGCATGTACTATGACTGTAAACCCACATATCTGAAAGTGTTCTGTAATAAAGAGTTTCTGCTTTTGCTTTTCAGTTTATCTAGCAATGAATTTTACTCTGAAATATTTATATGAAGCATCCATGCTAACACAACAATTTTCAAATCTTTCACATAAAGAAACAGAAAATCTCCCGGTTTCCATCCTCGTTTCCTGCACTAGCCATTTGTTCTACATCTTTTTCCTATCTCAAACACTGCTAATTCTCACTTTCTACCTTCTTAACTGTCATTGTGTTGAATGCATTATGTACATGACTCAGTCTGCGACGGAGCATACTGGGTGTGAGGGAGGAGGGAATCAGGAGTGGAGTGACTACCAAATTACCTGCTAGAATGACGCCACAATTGCAAACAGAAGCTATTCTTCTTGAAAATTTACTTCCAAAATTCTTTGGATCATTAGATTTTTTTTAAAAAAAATCATAGTTTCCAAATTACACCAGGGAAACTTTGCTGTTTAGACTGCACAGGAAAATGTACCCAGCTGTGGAAACAGAGGATGATTTGCCTTTGTCTCAGTATATCCCCAGGAAACCAATTTTTTTCATCCTAGATTAATTCAGCATTATGCACCATTACCTCCAGATTACTCAAGCACAACCAGCACCAATAAACTATAATTAAATCCACTCTTTGTCACAGGCACATCAGACTGACTAAACCAGCAAATTTGCATATAGATTACCTTGCTATTTGTCTGCTTTGAAAGGTTTTTCAACATGGTGTGACAAAACCAGCTCTTGGACTTGCATGCGCGTGCACACATGCATACACACACAAAGACACTCTTAATGCACAAAATAAACATTACATCCACAATTTCTGCTCAGTGCAACGGATGGTGTTGGCAACATGATGAACAGATCCCTTCATTGTGGAATCTCTTGGTTTTGAGGGCTTTCAGCTTCAGAATACGAAATAAGTCACAAAAAGTCTCATCCATTTCCACAGCATCTCCCATGTAACATAGTAGATGGCGAAAGAAGATCTACAGGGAATTGATGCATAAAAATTTGCATTTGTAAATGCAAAAGTGACTGTGAAGAACCAAATTACTCCAACTTGCACACTTGCTGGGTGTGAAATTACTTTTTCTGTGAAGAAGAGATATTTTTGTTCCCTCACCGTTTCTCTCCCAGGAGTGGCCAGCACTCTCCGCAGGGTGGCGGGGACAGCCGTGCTGCTACCCTCTCCTGCCGCCTCTGCCTGGAACAGAGCGACAGATCTGACCTCGACAGATGCAGGTGTGAGTGAGGGTCTTCTTTCACACCTGGCTGCCCTTTCCTTTCCTTTTTTTTGCATATGGAGATCTCTATTAAGAAAAGACTCACTTTGTGGGATATTTACATTTTTGTAAGCATTACCTTTAGGCTGAGTAGAAAATAGGAAAGATCTGCATGTTTACAGGAGCAGATGCCCCAAAAGTATTCATTCTATTCAGAGGCTCTATTTTCAATATGTTGAGGGTTCTTTGTGTTGGTTTTCTGTTTTTTAAATCTGGGATTTCCTCTGAGGGAAAAAGGTTTGTTTAGAAGTGGTATAGAACAATTCAATTTAAGAAGGTTATAGCTCAGCTCAGACCAAGTAGCTACTGGGAAATAAAACAGTTCAAGTTTTATAGTTGCCCCAAAGCCTAAGGATTCCAGAAAACCAGCTCCATTGCAGCCTCTGTGCCAGGCTGCATGCTCATCCTCAGGACCCAGCCACATCAGTCTTGGTTTGCTGCACAGGGACTGTTAAAGGTGACCCTGCTGTCTGACACCAACCAGGCAGCTGTGCTCTTTTCAGTTGGTCCCAGCTGGGCTTTCTGCTGCCCCAGAGGAGCTGATATGAGGAAGCAGCTGCTTTGTTCAGTTACTGCAGTTGTCTCCTGAATCATCTTGAAAGGAAACTCCTGAATAAGCTCAGCAAAGTGCACTCTCTTTTGCTGGTAAACACTGTGATGTGCTTTTGAATTGCTTCTGGCACACCACCCTTTTCCCCATTATCTCCTCAGTGTCTTGATGGTTAACAAATAAGCAAAAAAAGCCATTTTTGTTCGGAGCTACAGTATATACAACGGGGTGCTGATGTAATGGAAAGAAATGGTAGGCAAGGAGCACTCACAACACATCATGCTTCTCCAGCTGTAAGAGGAACGTCCTACAGGATGGACCTGCAGGCAAGAACATTTATATTTGAGCGAATTTAAAATAGCTAGTCTAAGTGCAGCTCCAACACTACAGGCTGCAAAAACCTACCCCAGCTTCTGGCAAAGTACCAAAGCAACCTGCCCATGGTGTGCATGATCTTCGTGTTGCTACACTAACACCAGTACCCAAGCCAGCATCAGCTAAGCAACCCAGGTATGACCACTGAAGTTGAAATTAAATGGCTAGATTAAAAAAGAAACAAGACAGAGGAAGCTTCCAGCTCCCAGTGACTGGATGCATGTTAGCTGGGACAGGCACTACGACCAAAGGCTCACTGTCTCTGTGAGCCCCTCGCTTGCCTGTAGTCTAAGAGAAGAAACTGGAGAAAAAGCCTGCATCCCATTGAGAGAGATCGAGGTGAAGCAACAATCAAAGAAATGTCATTAAGACTTTGAGGTAAAAGCCCATATAGTTCAGGGCCGTGTCAGACAACCTGAGTAATCTCATTGTTCTAGCTAAAACCAAGTCACCAGTCTTATGATTAGCATTAGTTATAGGGTTCCTCTTTCCCGTAAGTTCTTGGTGATGCCTGGCACATAGATGCCAAAATGGCAGGAATGCTCTGCTCGTTCTTATATCTCTTCAGGGCTCTTCCCTCCATAAAGACACACCATAAAGATGACCACGGTTGGAGGGAGGCCAAAAGAAATGTTTTATCTTTTCTCCCTGCTAACATGAGACAGGACCTCTGAAGACAGGTACAAATGTTACTGGTTTTAGCCTAGTTATTTGTTTAGAAGGCTCATCATTCAAAGGGGACTGGACGAAAAGAAGGGCACGAGCAAAGCAAAACCAGGAATTCATTCACCACTTCCCATCGGCAGGCAGCTGTTCAGCCATCTCCAGGAAAGCAGGGCTCCATCACGCATAACGGTTACTTGGGAAGACAAACATCACTCTGAACATCCCCCCCTTCCTTCTTCTTCCCCCAGCCCCTTATATGCTGAGCATGATGTCATATGGTATGGCATATCTCTTTGGTCAGTTGGGGTCAGCTGTCCTGGCTGTGTCCCCTCCCAACTTCTTGTGCAACCCCAGCCTACTTGCTGCTGGGGTGGGGTGAGAAGCAGAAAAGGCCTCTGTGTAAGCACTGCTCAGCAGTAACTAAAACATCTCTATATTATCAACACTGTTTCCAGCACAAATCCAAAACATAGCCCCATACTAGCTACTATGAAAAAAATTAACTCTACCCCAGCCAAAACCAGCACAGCTTCCTTCGAGCATGTGGCCATATTCAACTCCAAATCAGCCCACCTCACTGGCCATTTGAATGAACAAAGGGCATTTCCCCTGTTCCTGAAGTAAGGATGCCAATTAGCTTAACCAGACAGAAATAAATATGGTATTTTTTCAACTCAATGCTCAAAGCTGGGAAATTATGCCTGGTTTTGAATTCAGCAGAATTTCCCACCTAGCACAGAAGCAAGATACTGCTGAAGCTGCTAAGTCCTTGCATTTCTCCTGCACTATAAAGTATAAGGTGGTCTCTTGCCTCTGAGTTAGGCAGTTTCTTTTGTTAAGTTTGAAACACAGCAGAGCAAGTAACTTGGCTGATGACTGCTCACTGTTTTGACACAACACTTCCTAAGGAGATCCTCAGAAGGCAACAATTGTTTAAAAAAATGTACTGGTATGTATTATTCAAAAACTTTCCAAGTGGCATTACAGCTTGCTGGAGCTAATAAGGGCTGCAGACTAACCTATTTTCCAAAATGTGAAAATCTCCTTTGATTTACAGCCATCCTCAGTAAACGGCTAGTACGGGCTACGTATGGCTGCTACTCTTCCACTTACTTTCCCCCATTTGCTTTAAAGATAGATAATCTTCTCCTGCAGCCAACACAAACAAGTAACTGGAAGAGAACCTCTGCAGTGTACACTGTCCCAAGGCACACACAGGGGAATGGAAGAGCTGTGAAGACACAGCAGTGCAGCCCTGGCTGTGGAGAAATTTCCATCTGGCTTGGACCGAGCTGGGTATCCAAATTCCTTCAAAATTACTAGGTTGCCAGTATAATAAAGACAAATGTTTACCTGCTAAATCTATTGCCTTTTGCTCACTGCACCTGTCTGCAAAAGCACTGTCATTTCATCTTGAGGACTCTATTCTCTAAATATTGCAGGATGAGAAATATCTCAAGGATGATGGTTTGTTTTCCTTCGACATCTCAGGACAAGTGTCTCCCAGCAAGAGAGATACTTTCTTCTGGGAGACTTCCATATTAAAACAGACAGGAACAAAATATGACTAAGTGTAATAAATCGCTCTGTGTTCCTGTCCACACACTTTTGTGTCACCAAGCACCCAATCAGAGACACCAACGTTTAATTTTGTTCTTTCCCTCAGCCCACAAATCTCAAGATTACATCTGCAGCTCCAACCTCCAAAGGTAAAAGAAGGATATGACAGAACTCATTTCAGCCGCATGCCTTCAAAAAGGTATACACAGAATTCAAATTAATGCACGGAAATTGTAACAAATATTAAATTCTCCATTGCATCATGCTCAGAAAGCCACCCTAAGTGGGTGGCTTCCACTTTTGAAACAACAGAAGATTTGAAGATATCAATACTTGCCCATACTTCCTGACCGACTCCAGCCACTGCAAGAGACAGCTGTTCAAAGAAGCCAATTCCGAAACTGAGCCAGTAAGGAATCTACCAAATGCTCATTTGTGGGAATTAAAATGAAGAACAATCACTGTAACATGATCTATTCATCACTAAGTAGTGTTGCTTGGATATAATGATCTTATCAATATGATGTTTATTCTAGTATACCACAAACACATTTTAGAAGCATCAGAGCAAACAGTTTTGCTAAGAAAGTTTCATATGTTTATAAGCGCATTACACGTGAAGCTTTCCCTAGTGAGCTTCCGATCTTGTTCTTCACATTTCACATTGAGGGTACAGTGCTAACATCACACATCCAATAAAGCAAGTATTTTAGCCAAGTTGTGACTGGTTTTTGTGTAAGTTCTTATTTATAACATACCTCTTTTCACAAAATATGTTAGTAAGTCCAGAAAGTTTTCCTAATCATTGTGAACAGTTAAGCATATGGCCTCATACACTTTAAAAATCGTGCTTTTACTTTCATCTAAACAGAACATGAATAACTGTTACTAAATTAGTCAGATAGTTCTTTGACCAGTCATTGGTTTAGAAAAATCAATTTCCCCTTTTTTCTTTAAATTAGCTCCCCTTTGCCTTTTTTTTATTACAAGTTGTATTTTTCAGAAATAATGCTTACCTGTTAACTTCAGAAGTTTTATAAAAAAGGATAAAGTGGTTTTTGCAGAGCATTTTGTGGAGAACTGTAGTATTAAAACTGCTCATCTGTGTTAGATACATCTGCTTCAGAAAATAAGTCTGGGTCTATAAACCACTTCTGCTTGGCCATGTGTAAGTTAGGCTAGCAGACATTTTGAAACTGAACAAAAAAAGCGCTGTAAGCTGCAGCTACAGCCAGAAATGTGGTATTATAAGTGACCTCTGATGTGAATGTTCCTGTACTTTTTTTCTGAGATGGCACAGTACTGTTTTTTCTAATCTCTTGTTTGCACTGCAGGCCTTTAAATAAAGAAGCAGCAACAAGATTATCTTCTGTCTTGTACACAGGAATCCCACTGTATTCTAAAATCCTTATTAATGACAGATAGCAAGCAAGGCCTAATTACTGCAACCTCAAAGCTTCATTTCTGTTATCTGAACTATGTGAAAAACATGGGCTGCTTTTCTTTTCTTGAGAGGAATGCAGAATTCCCAACCTAGTTGCAGTGCTATTACATGGAGAGGCAGCAATGAGATAGTTACTTCAACAGCAAGCACTGATTTTCATGAGTTCATGAACAATGTCTTTTGCTGTCCTGCCACAAATAGTTGTGCAATAAAATACGCCATCTGAGATGTCTATTCCTGCAAGATTGTGCATCTCAGTTCAACAAACCACTCAACAGGTATGACTATACTGTAAATAAAAAGTAGATGTACTTTTTAGTATATAGTCCATAGTGCTCATAAATTCAACATTAGGGACTGCCAGTCTTCTCATCATACATCTGCCTTGTGTGCCATTTGTCCAGATGTGTCCAGTCACCTCAACAGTCAGTCACTGGAAACATATTCAGCCTTGTTTTGAAGACAACTTTATAGATGTAGTGTGGACATATATCATAGGACTATCAGCCCTTAATTTTAAGGTTCTAAAGGTACGTTGCTGATCAACAATGAAGCGAAGAAGAAAACAGACATGATTTTAAGGAGGTATTCTATCTCATCAGGGTCCCTGGAGCTTCAAACTTAAACATGTTTACACATAAAAAGAAACTGTGTATGATATTTGCAGAATTTATTTTTCTTGTACATTACCTTTAAGACAAAGCAGTGATCTGTAGGTGCCTTATATTTCACTTTGTGTTGAGAACCGTAATAAACGTTCATATTCTCAAACTGAATGAAGCATGCCAGATCCCGTGATGTCTACAAATGAAAACCAAGCACATCATTGTTAAAACAAACTGAATTTTGATGCAAAACTCATTAATAGGACTTTTTTTAAGTGCATGAATGCCAATGCTTTTTATTTTTTTAACTGTTATGAAGTTGACTGAAGAAAGATGAATTTTGAGTGTGTACATTCTTAAACTAACAATTGGAAGACAGTCAGTACATGTTAGTAATAATGGGTAACACAGTGCAATATTTTGCTGTTGTTCTGGTTTTGCTGTGCTTTATTGCTTTATGTGACAATTATGGCTTATGGCTGAGATCAAATAGAACACCATAGTAAGAAATAATTTTAGTAAAATAGATACAGGTCTTGCAACCGCACCCTTACAATTCTAAGAGGAGAAAGAAGGCTTGGAGTTCTAAATTGCTTTGGGAGCTTGATTTTCTTTGGTATATGTAACAAACAAACTCACATCAGGAAATAAGCACACATTTCATCTGTTTTGCTTTGAATTTTCTCACATTTCCTGGCATCCTTCCTTTTCTGTTTATCATAATATTTGCTTGTTCACAATATGTTGCTAAAGTAACAAGGTTTCTGTTGCTGGCACCCTTCTCAGTGCAGAATTCTGCATACAAAGCATAACTTTTGCAATCCTTTGAGTGGAAATGCAAAAATTGGCCATGTCGTATGGTCGCTGTTGGCTAAACAGAGAAATCAGGAAATTGTGGAAAAAAAAGAAAGTAACAAACCACAAACCCTCTCTACTCCTAAGAATATATTTCCACATATGATGGTTCTTCTATGCTGTTCTCATTCTTACTGATACTTTCACTACAATATGCCCTTGAGTTGCGTTTATTTGCAAATTGAGTTTGCAAGTAAGATTTGTGGGGGGGAGGAAACAGTCCATACTGCATGTAGACAGGGCTTCTCCCTCTCCCATGTCTCCCCTGAAGCCAATGTCAGGGATTTTGTCATTGACTCTGTGGACCTAGGATTTTCCAACACTGTAAGCTCCTAAACGTGCTCAAATCCATGCAGTATAATTAGTTGTTAATTTTCTTTATGAATCAGGTAATGGCAATTAAAGCCAACATGAATGCAATTGTTATTTTCTTCTATTTATGCAAGGGACAACGGCACTTATTGCTAGTATTTCTGCAATGTTGACATGACAAAGCAACGTATTTAACAGAAACAAATTTTATAATTGTATCTGCAATTCTGATCCTGTTGTTTTGGGACCCTGTCCATTAACAGCATGTTCTTGAGTGGGATATAAGTAGAGTAATGCAGAAGACAGAAATTAAGAAAGCAGTGCTGCCTGCTGCCTGGTTTGTTAACAAAAAAACCCCCAAACATCAAAAAACACCAAAGGCACGTGAGTAAAATTATCTGAACATGCCCCTGTATTTTCATGTTTGCAATGTATTTTACAGTCAACACTGTAAAAGGCCAAAGGTATGCCAGACTTCTTTGCTTTTTTATAACAAGTGATAGCATGACTACATGATGAATTTCAAAACAGCTGCAGCAGATGAAGACAGTATTGTCCACCAACTGTTTGCTTCTGTACCTCAATGAAAGATCACTCTAACCACCACTGAATGACTGCAAGGTGCATGTGCACTCTTCATATCAACCCTGACGTGGGATGAACTCTCATAATTTAAGGGCTTTGACTGAAGAGCTCTACTGAATTCTGCTGCAGTGCTTTAAGATGTTTAGCACCCTCACTGCACCCTGCTCATCTACCAGAGATTACTGTCTCCACAAAAGACCTGTATACCTGAGCCTCAGCTGTTCCAATACAGAATCCAGTAACTAATTTAAATCACCCTTAAACACAGATTTGAGCCAAGAGACTTGACTTTCTCTGGAATGGCTGAGGAACAGACATATTCATCCTTTTGCTGAAGGCTGTTAGAGAAACAGGAGCAAACAGTTGATTGTGGTACTATTTTAAAGAGCTGTGACTATCTCCTAAACAATTAGATCCATGGTCCTCAATCCCTGTGAATGCCTAAGTTGGTGATATAGTGAGTTTGAAGCACTCACACAGTTCCTTAAAATGGCTCAGTTATAGGCAGGGTGGTATACAGGCTGTAAGGACTAACAGGCAATAAAGTGTTAAAACCGAAACAGCTGTTACAAGGTGACTGTGTGGCTCCATCCTGAGCCTATGTTTGCAGTCTTTCACCTGAAAAAAGAAAGCACTTTCCTCATTTGCACTATGATGGAAAGTCACCGAAACATGTATCACTGGATGATGAAAAAAGGCTGGATAACTATCAGTATATGCTTGCCCTGCTTTGGCACTGTGCTACTGGCCATTGCTGGAGGCAGGCTACAAGGAAATGGCCAAGATGGACTTTTCATTTGACTCTTCTTACACTCTTTCCACCTTAAGTGCCTTCCATATAGCATTCTAGTTCCTAATTGATAGGATGATGTGTGCATGCAACATGATTTGAGGACTGAAAGCCATTATCTGAGGGTCAGGTAAAGTCAAAATAAATTGCTGTGAAAGCAGCAAGGTAATCTAGGTCTGTGTTTCACTGAGATTTGGTTATAAACATAGGTCACTGGAGCAGCAGCACGGCATTCCTTTACGAGCTATCAATTTTTTTTTTCTTTGTAATTTAGTCAGGGAATAGCAGAACAGTTAAGTTTCACAGCACAAATCACAACAGTAAACCTCCATCAGCAGCACCAGAATTTTCAAATATGAAGTATTAGCAGAGCTGTAAGTGGTAACAGAAGTGGTTTTCATAATACAAAAAAAATAAAACTACCCCCAGTTCCAGAAGCCACCATTCTACCTCATCACTGTGGAAATGAGAAGCCAGCCACCCTTAGGTGCAACATGTCCAGGACCCCTTTGCTTCTCCAGTCCTGGCAATTCAGACTCTAAATAATTTGCAATACTAAATGTCAGTGCATTTGATTCCGTCAGGTGGATGCTTCTGTCTCACTTCTTTCTACACAAAGGGCAGTCTTAAAAAGCTTTAAAAGGCACAACACTTTCTCTAGGTAAAGTTCACTGTAGGAAAAAATGTATAGCATTTCTGCATGCTGGTTACTGGTACAGAAAGTTAGTATCAAAGTAAAATTCCACCTTTTTTGTGATAAGAAATTAGTTCATTTGAGAACTTTTAAAATATTCTTCCACAGGGAGCCTATATAACAGTGAAGCATTTTGGCAGCATAACACCAGCAGAAGGGTGCTGTGCTGTTTTTCTTTTCCCTACTGGCTTCCGGAGGAGTGCTATTTCATTAATGCTTTTATCTATCCATAGAAATCAAAAGGAGAGAAACGTGACAGGATTCAGTGACTACATTCTAATATTTGCACAAGTGGTGTAGTCGAAGTTAAACCAGAAAAAACCCAACCCTCTCAGATGCACTAGACAGTGCTCTTAAAATGTCACCTTGGGAGTTCTTCACTTTCACCTCCATGAATTGTTTTATTGCTAAAAGGATTATTTGGCTTCCTGACCTTGGTTTTTCCTTTGGGTACATAATAAATTCCAGAAGCTCGTAAAAGAAAATAACGCCTCTTCCAGGACTTTTTCCCATCTTCTTTTAAATAAAGGGCCCCTTCAAGCTCTGGCACAATGACAGATGTCCCGCAGAAGCTTTCCTGTGTGACAAGAATAATAATACACAAAATAAATTGATTTAAGCACAACTCCATTAATAAATAGCAGAAAAATGCTCCCTTGAAAAATAAAGACATTTCCTGTGACAGTGAACATATGAACATGGGGAACGCAGTTACCAGGGAGATGAACACCTTAGACGGGCAAAGGAAATTTTCCAAGCTAATGTGGTAACTCGGCCAAGCGAGTTGGGTGCTCATACTGGAAAGAAGGTTCACAAAACCTTCATTCTCTAAAAGGTCAAACAAAAACCTACAAAAGGTTTTAACTAGACATAGATGTGGTCAGTGAAGGCAATAAAACAGAATGGTTGGTACTGCTGCTGTTGGGTTGTCTCTATTGCTCTATCTATAGGTTCTGTAGAGAGAATCTTTAGAGACTGCCTAGAGCTCTAAAAACAGTTAAAGAAAAAAATCCCTGTCAATCTCTGCTTTCCCTTTGAAATACATGCTAGCATTTACAACACTGTTTAAACAAATATACTTCATTGTTTGCTTGAAGGACTTACTGTTGGGCAATTTTTAACGCCAACACACTTATTGCTTAATGTTTTCATTTACAATTTACCAAGACTTTTGCTGGTTGACATCTGGTGCCTTCATGAGATGCATTTATTTTGAAATGGGAATCCTCAATCACCTGAGAACAGCATTTCCTTCGTGAACTTTTACCAAAGTCAAAATGTTTGCCAGGAGAACTGTGATAATCTTTTCTTTCATATAGCTCTGGATTCTTCTCTCTCAAACACATAACCAAAGTAAAACTTAAGCATGAAAGGCAAGAGGCTAAACAGACTTTCTGGAAAAGTGCAAAGGTTCTCCTTCTGTTGTAGTACAGTTAACAATTTGTGCTGAGAACTACATCTACTTCTAACCCAAACCATAATTGTTTGCTACTGATCAATCTTACTAAAAATATAAAGTCACAAGGGCTGGCCTAAGGGTGTTTCTTAGGCACAGCTGTTTCTTTTATTCATATTTGTATAACACTGCTTTTATTGTTATCATGGCATTACCCTTCATAGAAACACTAAGTAAAAACATTTCATGGCACTGGGGTCTATAACAACAAAATAATTCTCCATTGTTTAATTCCTCTGATAGGGGATACATTCTGCATTTTTTATGGTGAGCAGCAGATGCAGAGTGAAATCTACATATTAAACCTTAGACACAAAGCCACCATCACAGAACTTCCTGTTGTTACACATTTGCCCACAACGAACTAAATGCCGTTGTGGCAGAGCAGATGCAGATGATGGCAGAGTTTTGGTAACATTTGCATCATGAACCTAGAAAGTTGGCTTACCTCCAGTAAAGCCTCTTTGTTTTTATCATTCATTTCTTTGCTTTCATTCTT
Source organism: Grus americana (assembly GCF_028858705.1). NCBI lineage: Eukaryota > Metazoa > Chordata > Aves > Gruiformes > Gruidae > Grus > Grus americana. The sequence goes on along the minus strand of NC_072853.1, from coordinate 150,800,541 downwards.
CCCTTTGTTTGCCAGGTAGAAATTCTGATTAAGACACAAAAGAAATTGATGCTCATTATAAAGACAGCAATACAAGTAGATTACTACAAACCCATTCAATACTTACTCAGTTTTTCAGTATTGAGTACCCAGGAAAGCAGATGCAAGAGGCAGATGCTTATGGACTCTTCTTACAGAAAACTTCAATCACAGCTGCCTGTTCATGAGTTTTAATTCTTTATTTTGAATATAATTCAGAAGTAATATAAAATTACTTTTGCTTATGTATATACAGTCTCCCAAAATTTTAAAAACACTGGCTTATGTTTTTGACTATTTTTCTGGATCAATGGGTTTGATTTTGTCATTCCAATTTTCACTGCTTCCTTTATTATTACAGACAGTAGAGAACATAACGTTTTATTGCATGCTGATATGCAATAAATACAATGCAGTATCAAAAAGCTAGAAAGCATTTTTCCTAACAACCCAATTTGGTAATTTGCACACTTCATATCTGGCACTCTGGATACAACTCAGCTCTTAAATTTTTATAAAAGTGCTTATATGCCAAAGCCTTTATCCAAAGTGACTACTTCCTACTTTTAAACCCCTGCTCATGCTCTGCAAAGTATTTTTATGCAATGAAGAAAGTATTCAAAAATCTAGAAAAAATCAGAAGAAATTATCACCATGATATCTTGGCACATGTGCTCCAGCCTACTGAAACAAAAGCCTACACTTTGAAATGTCCCTCCACTTCCGTGACAGAGGGCACAAGGCTGCAGCCACCCTCAGAGGACCCAGTGCCTGTCTGCCCCTGCAAACAAGGAAGCACACCACCTCATGCACACAGTTACCAGTAAAAATAAATTCACCCCCTGTTAAATAGCAAAACCAATTTTGCATCCATCTGCATTGTACAGATGGACAAAAGGACAGCACTTGGACATACGTGCAAATTCAGGCAGTGGGAAGGTAGCTCAGGAGCATGCTAGGACTTGTGTGCAGTGGCTTTGCTCAACAGCAAGCATGGCCAGATAGCAGAGCCTAGCTGCCTGCAGACAATAAAGCAGCTAGGCATGAAGGAAGCAGGTAGATCAAGGAGCTATGCCATGCATCAAGTAGCATTTGGATCCATGGGCTTGAGGCCAGAATGATAACACTCAAAGATCTTGTGTTTTATCATTTTCTGAACAAAAGTACACGTAGAAGAGGAGCTTGGGTTTGGAAAATACCTGCTGCATGGGACAGTCTTACTGATTCCCTGGAATTAGTAAAACAGCTAAGTTTGCAGAACGAAGGGCATAAAACAAACACTATTGTCTAAGAAAGAGACAAAATTGTAAAAACTTGACAAATTTTGAAAGCTATCTACTTAAAAATGACTCCTAATTCTGTAATTCTTCAGCAATTCTGTAGCAACAAAACCAAGATTTTATCTGACTTTACATCTCTCCCCATTTTTTCATGTTTCAAGACTATGAGAATGTGGCAACATATTTACATGCCTAGAACTCCACAACAACTGAACTGCAACACAAATGCAAACATTACCAAAAGACAAATGAGAAGTGTGTAAATGAAGGAACATGCTGTTGCTACAGTGTAAGAAAGAAACAAACAAGCAGCAAATCTGCCCTGCCAGCATACTATGTTTACAGCAGCGAGGTTTATCTGAAGTGAAACCTTGTTCTTCCACACAGCCACATCTTCATTTTCAAGCAGTGCTGTAAACAGCTGTCTGCCAGAACTCAAGCCTCATAGCAGAAGGGTTTTGGAGAGGCACCAGGAGAGGAAGGGGAAGAGGTGTGGATGACCTCAAAAACAGTTCTTTAAAAACTGCTTTCATAGAAGCTTACATTAAGTGAGACAGGGGACATCAAAAACACAGCCACCTGCAATTTGGCCAATGCTGATGCCATGTCTGTGGTATGAACATAAGAAAAGAAACTTGAACATTCGATACAATAGATGGTTATGCTGGGAAACACAGCAATATTCTTCTCTAGGATATGCAGCAGCACATAGCTGGCTCCAGACTGACTGGGCACATTTTTAGTCCATGGATGAAGGTAAGCAAACACTAAGGACCACAGTTTCATGACTACATATGAAGACAGTATTCATAGTGGAAAAAAACAAACCTGCTCAAAACAAAACCTGCTTAAAAGTGTGTTCTCAGTTCAACCTATACAGCGATGCCTGCCTGTGCAGTCCAAAACCATAGGTCTGACTAAGTGACAATGCTCCACCTATCCCACTGGAAAAAAGGATATTGTTCTGAGCTGCTGCAGCCAAGTCCTCTGTACACGTGCAACAGCTCTTCTTACCAGGGAGCACTATCAGAGCACTGCTGGCTTGACGTTGGCACACCCGCTTTTGCAGTGATGAAGACATGAAGAGAAACTTCAGAGGTCACTGTTAGGCTGGGTTGGGCCTCCAGACTTTGGAATGGATTTGGAAAGTAGACAGACATGCAAGCTGTAAGCCTTCTTCTTCTATAGATCATTATAAAGACATAGTACAACCTCTAAAATGCACAATGAAGATTTATCAAGGTAAGTACACCTTATTACTGTTTCAACAAGGCTTGGCTCATCAGCTTTACTACCAGCAGGGAGAGCATTCATCTGGATCAGTCAGCCTTCAGTGCACTGATAATAAGAAAACAAAGCTCCACTGATTACAACTGATTCACATTCAGGCATCTGGCATTTATTTAGCAGAAACACAGACCACCCTGTACTGACATAATCAATGGTAAAGAGAGAAAGTTTGTAATGATATCCATGCTGGATCTCTAACAACGCAGCTTTTTCATTAGGGAAACAGGGCTCTGTCACCTAAACCAATGTTACACAGATGTACACCGTCATCTTTCACCTGTCAACACACATCTCATTTATTACTGATTACCTCCTTTATGTCTCTTCCCTGAAATCTGGAACTACATGGTACTTGCTATCTGTCAGTGGCTAAAAACCTGGGGAGCAGACTACACTGTACTTGTTTTATCACTGTGTGGTCTCCTATTTTTGATCAGAAGCATTCATCCTATAGGAGGCAAACCACATGTGTCCACAGGAGGTCATTCCAAGTCCAGTAGTCAAAGGTCATGATAAAAGGCAAGCTCTTTCCTGTCTGAGGACACCATCAGGAAACACATTTGGTTTGGGATGTCAGGTCACCAATGGGACAAGATGTGGCTACAGGAGAGCTCTCTGCATACATCTACAGATTTGAGAATTAACTATTTTTTACGTTCAAAAGACAATGACTTTTTCTTGATAGAGAGCTGAGCTTAGTTAACAGGATGGATTTATCCTCTTGGGCTGATACATAAAAAAGCAAACAGAAAAGGTTATTTTAAAAAACAAAACAAAATACGCTGGCACACTTCGTCACTGGGTTTGCTTTGTTTGCACTGTTTGGGGTATTTGCTGCAGAGAGGGGCAGTTGAGCATTTTTGCTCAGTTATTCCCTGTGCCTACACACCCTAAACCAGCTGAAGCTGACACAAAGCCAGTCGCTCTTCCATGCCATTCTGCCTGACTCAGACTAACGCAGAGCTACAGTGGCAGTTTTGACACGTACTGCTAGCCAGCTATGACATCCTTAAGAGACGTTATGCCAGCATTTCCCCCTGTGCTTATGCAAGACAGTAGCAAAACTAGCTGATGACCCATCTATGGCTTCCATCTATGAGCAGGAAATTCTACATGCACAAAAGAAAATCCTGTCGATTTTATAGCCAGCTTAAGTTAATTTTGTGCTTTGTATTGTAAAGTACTACTAGTCTATGCGTACAATCTTTCTGTTTAGGGATACAGCCATCTCCCTTTGTGTGGAAAGGCAGGAAAAAAATTCAGGCTGTGTATCTCTCCACTGTATAACCCTCAAACAGTGGAAGACAGAAGGTGTTTTCAATAGTTTCAAAGAACACCTCTGGTGGCATGTAAGCAAACAAATGAACAAATGAAAGATACATAAGCTAGGATGCAGCTAACAGCAAAGCAGTTAATAGGCTGATCAGAAGTTGCCTGCAAAACAGTTCAATTGCATAAAGACTGTTTCTGTGTTACAGTCATAGAATCATAGAATGGTTAGGGTTGGAAGGGACCTCAAAGATCATCTAGTTCCAACCCCCCTGCTGCGGGCAGGGACACCCCCCACTAGACCACGTTGCCCAAAGCCTCATCCAACCTGGTCTTAAAAACTTCCAGGAATGAGGCATCCACAAGTCTCAAGGAAGAAAAAGAAAAATATTTATTGAAATAGCATCTTCAGCCTGAAACTATAGCATGGTCTGAGGTATACTAATTAAGACCACTAAACAGTGGGAGTACAGTGAAAAACATTTCCTTTTTTTCACTTCTATTTCTTTGTGCATTTGCCAGAACACTCAATAATCAAGTTCCCTGCCCCACCCTTCTATGTTTCCTTCACTGCGTAACAGCAGAGACAAAAGAAAAGCCTTGGTTTATAAAGGTGGCCAAAGTGGTGAAAAACAAAATTATCACCTGGTGGATACCAGCCCAATTTCACTGACTTCAAAATAAATATTCAAGCGTGAGACTCACTATAACTCTCCTGTTATGAAAGACATTACAAATTCTTACCCCACCTCCTTCTCACTCTGTTTAGTACTCTTGCTTTTCATAAGAAATAAAATGTAAATTCAGTGTATGGGTTCTGCATTGGAGGGTATAATTCTTGCTTACTTACAAGGAAGCAGAAGCATAAAGTCCTCACTGTACAGATTTTAATTCATTTTCATAAATAATGTCAATAATAATAGTTTTAAAAAACAACAAAAAACTCCACATGCTTGTGGTGTCACCTGCACTGTTTAAATTTATCCTCTTTGCTTGTACCAGCAAAAGAGAAACACAGGAAATCAAAATCCATGGAAGCAAAAATCAAATACAGTATGCTAAGAGCATGACCAGCATTTAGAGTCAGGAGCTTAGATTCAGCTGCCCCTTACAAATAACCTTTTTAAATGATGCAAAAGCATTTCCTACATTTTTCTTTTTAGAGTCTCTTTTAGCTGAGAATGATTCTTTGAGCTTTTTGAAAAGAGCTGTTGAGACCTGACAACCTTTCCTTTCAAGAGTTGAGCACAGCATCACTCAATCGCATGACAAAGCATCACCTTTCCTACATTATAACGGTTTTCTTTATTTGCACATGTACCAATATGTATTTTTGTTTCACTTTTTAGTCATAGACTTGTGATGCTCCATCTTTGTAGATGAGTCACTGATGCCGTTCGTGGAATGGTCTTTTACTGTGAGTTCCCTGCAGGGTAAATTATATCACAGTGAGCAAAGGGCAAAAGTGTGCCTGCCTTTGTGAAGAGGGGGAGGCCTCAGGATTTTGCAAATGCTTTTTCCAAAGTGTATTCCAAATACTTTTAAAAATTGTTTTCAGAAACAAAGCTGCAGCAAAATATTAAAGGAGTGCATGACAAGAATGACAGTCTTCAATAATAGCCACTGGCATTAGCTGAGCAGCATGCTGCTAGCACAGACATAGAGGATAAATCCTGCATTTCAAAATCTAAATTCCTCCTTAGAAAATGAAACACATTTAATTAATTGTTGTTTAATCCATACCAGGTATGTAACTAGTTCACAGAAAGGAATCATGAATATTGGCACAGGTCATAGACCTTCTGCAGAGGTCCACTTGATTTAGCAATGCATATGGACATCTTTAGAATTAAATTTTTAAAAGCACTTCATTGTGTCAAACCACTGTAATGAAAATATAGTATCACTAATTTGTCTAACAATAAATTGTAGGAACCGAATTTGCCTCTTTTTTTTCCAGAAAAATATCTGCAAATTACAAAACTGTGAGATCTCCATAAAGAACCCCCAACTGAACAAGCACTAAATAAGAACAAGGAATTCAACTGTTGCTGCGTTACTACTGGCTGTGTCAAAAAAAAGCATTCTGCAATTTCTGTACTCACGAAATGAGTTTATGAAGCAACTTTGAGCTAGGAGGAGGAGGCAAAATATACTAACAATACAGGGATTTCAGTTTCCCATTGGTTACACCATAATTTCTGTAAGTAGTTAGTTAGGTAATCACACACCCTGCTCCCCAACAACTCAGCATTTCCGCTTGGTTTACTTCTTCAGGGACTCCAGGTCATGTATTTTACCATGTTTCACTATCTAGTGTGAGCTCTGTCTGTGTGATACTGATTATTTTCTGCCAAAAAGACAAACCACAGATATGACTGTACTATTCTGTCTGTCTCACAATGTTTGAACTTACTAAGCCTGACAGATGGTTAGACTTTATTACTGGCAAAATATCTCAATAGTGTGATAGCTGCAACTGATCCAGTTTCCTTAGGCTGTTCATTTTAGAGCTTATCACAGAGGGGCTGAAGCTGAAGGACTGCAGACACGTCCAGATCAAGCTCAGCATGTCCTGAGATGGGAGGACAGAACTACACTCTTATTCTGTTTTTGGTTTAGGTCATGTTTATTTCTAAAGGTCAATGCAATCAAAATATCCAGAATCTTCAACAAAGACTTCCTATGGGACATTTGCGGCCCCACCCAAAGCCACGGCAAACAGCACTACTAGTGTACAAATCAAACGTGCAATCAAACCTCTGCTGGTAGGTATGTTTATGTGCATTAGAAAGTATGGTATCTTGAGCCATCATGTATGTTTTACTTCCAAACGTGGCTTTGCTGTTTCAAATTAAAAATCAACACGAATCCATGTACACTGCAGGATAAGTTTTCTTTCCCTGACTGTGGATACTTGTTATGTCAATGAAGGAAACTTCTCCTCTGCAGGTTTTATTTGAAACACTGGCTCATTCTAAAAAAAGACTTCCTAATGAGCAGCTTGGTGAGATTGGCTGCCAAATTATACATTTGACTCATTTTTTCGGCAATGCTGAATTGCTCATTTTTCTCTTGCTGCCCTCAGGAACAAACCAGATGCTCAGTGAGTTAACAGACTGCTGACAAGGGGAAAAAGATCTAGCACCCCAGAATCCATCAACTGTATGTGCTAGGGTGTTTGTAAATACGGTTTCGACCACATATCACAAGAAATAAATGATTTGTGCATACACCTATCCCGAATAATTTGACACAATTCAATGTGCAGACTCTCTTTTTACAAACATAGTGTGCGCACATTACTGTTTACCCAATTCTTTTCCCCAGTCTAAATGAAACCCAGATAAACTCTCTGTGGTACTCAGCATATTCTTTATGAAGTTTCATTTACACCTGGCAAAAACCAGACCTTCAAGGAAATGCTGATTTTCACCAGTACGAACAGTGGAGAAACTCTAGTAATGACAAAGGCTAGGTTTTTACAGCTGTGCCATCTCAGCCCAGTTCTGAGAGCTGTGCCTAAGCAACAGCTTGTACCAGTGGAGAACTACATGCCTCATTTTTTACCACTGCAGACGGGACTTTAAAATAGTATCAGAAAAGAACAGAAAGTACTAATTTTCAAATCCTTGCATTCAACATCTTGGTTTGTTTGGGTGGTTGTTTTGTTTTTTGTTTTTTTTTTTTGTTGAAAGCACAAGTTTTGCTTTCTCTAATTCCAAACTGACAGAGTTGAAAGCAAATTAATAATGTAACAGGCAGCATGCAGATTAAATGACATAATTTTAGACTCTTCTCCAAATACCATGTTAGCTTACCTGGGGATTTTTAAATAAAGCATATTTTTCACTTTTTTCCAAAAACAGAATCTTATTCTCAGTGTCTCGAGTCCAGTCTGATAACACTTCAACAACATTTTCATGGTCTTCAAAAAACCTTTCTGGAGAAACAGAAAAGGCAATGTAAGACACTCAAACTCTCCCTCCCCTCTCCTGAGGCTGCAGAAATACTTGTGTAAGAATGTCATCATTATCTGATGTTCGCTCAGAACTGGAGAGCCTGGCACTCTTTTCCACTGCATAGAAGGGAGCAAAACCACACAAAAATAGCGTCATGTGGAAGGGCAAGTCAGCTACAGAAGATGCCTTATGTAGCTCTGGCATGCCCTTGGATTCCTCCTGCATCTCTGTGCTGTTACCCAAAGACTGCAAAGGATGGAAACAGTGACCCACTAGAAGTAGATGGTTGATGGTTACACCCGTGTCCCTGCTGCTTTTGGCTGCTTTTTTTTTTTTGCTTCTGTTTGTTAAGGTTTGCAGTATGATTGGGGGAGTATATGTTCATTCTGATTACTGAATTGAAAAAAAAATAGTAAAAATTTATTTCTTTGTATTTTTACTTATTGGAACAAATGAAAAATTGCTTTTTTGTCAGCTGGAAGAATTCTATGCACTGAAAATAAAATTTTTTTTTCAAGCAACTGTATTTAAAAACAGAAATAGCAGAACAGAGGAAATAGGAACACAGAGTGAGAACTGATGTGAAGATATAGTGTTTTACCCAGCATCTCTGTAGTTAAAACCTCACCAGAAATGTGGGAGACCTGTGGCCAGTTCTCTCCCTTCCTGAGCTGATCTGAACCCAGATCCTCCACCCAGGAAAACCACAGGGTATGCTAAGGTCAGACAACTCTGATCTCTCCTTCTGTAGTTTCACTTGTACAAAGTAGCTGAACAGTCACATAAACCCCCTTTGGAAGGAAAAGGAATTGAGCATAATTTGACAGGTAATTTTGGAAGGATGCAAACTGCATTTTTCTACAAATTCAGTATTAGTGCAGGGAATTCACCCAGCTCCAATTTTGAGTATGATTTTGGCAGTTCCCTGGGAACAGCTGTACTGCTGTTTCAGTGATCTGTGGTGATCACATCTTTCCATGGCCTAGATTGGCCTAGTGTAAGATGAGATAACAGAGCACACATTTTGTAGGCTTTCTTTTTTAACACTTCTTGTTACTTTTGACAAGGGTTCAGTATGCCCCCTCAAAACTAGATTTTGCAAATTAATTAAATTCACAGAATGAGATTAGCTTCATGGCCAGTTCACATGTGCACAGCAACTTTTAACAACACAAGCAACATAACACTTTTCATTTAGCAACTGATACCTCTGCAACGCACTGGAAATATAAAGCACTATATAAACCCCAAGTAACAGTTAAGGGTAAACAGTATCTCATAGTCTAGGATAGACATAAAATAATTCTCAGGTCATAAAACTAATTATTTAACACTATTTTTTGCCACATACACTTTTGTTTGTTCATTTCTAGTACCAGCCTTTTCTTGTGTAAAAGGTATGATCTTACCATCCTCAGGAGGGTCTTTTTTATAATTATAATAACAATAATTTATAATTACTAACATCAAATCTGGACGTCTATTACAAGGCAATACTCTTTAATGCAAAATACATGCTGGTATGTACAGCCCAGTGTTATATTACTATCTCACCACTGAGATTACTTGTGATACTTAACATGCAATTAATCTAAAACTGTAGTTTATTTTATTTGCAATGATCATCTTTCAAAGTAACAGTACATGTAAGATACTCTGTCAAGGATCTTCTGATATAAAACTAGCTTGGACTTTTCAGTTCAGTCTGAAGTATCTGCTGCTTGGATTTGCTTCTTAAAGTAAACATAATTTTATTCTCTTGAATACTAACATAGAAAGCAGGTAGAAAGGGAAAGGACAGGAAAGTCTGTCTTCTAAGCACGCTAATAGTAACAGAGCTATCTAGAACTGCCAAGAAGTATACTGACAAGAATAAAGAATAGTTCTCATTGTTTTGCTTTTGAGCCAAATTAACTGCATGTTGCTGTGCATGGGAAGCAGAAGAAAGAATATGTACTATTCCATCCATATCTAAATTCCTTTCTGCAAACAAAAAGGCTCCATTCCCAGCTGATTTGGACCTGGTGGCAGAATTCTGCGTCAATTTATACACTTTTCCTTTTTTCCTGAACCAACTACTGATTTATTACCTTTCCTACTCATCTTCCATCCCAGCTTTTAAAATAGTTTTTATTCATTATGAGAGTAATTCCTTACTGTATCAAGACAGTGCAAACCACCTAGCATTAGCTGGGACTAAAGTAACACCAGTAATTTTTACTTAAAAAAAAAAAGGGTCTGACTATTAACCCCAATGTTTGTAGCATATGATGTCTCTGATACTTTCAGTTTTAATTGTGTGATGGGGAATTAAAAATTTTTGTCCAGATTATGAAGAAACACGGGTACATTCTTTTTAATAATTATGGGGATTCAGAAAACAATCTGTTTATATGCTGTCATCCGAACACTCAGAAATGTTTGTCCAAGTCGTGCTAGACCAGAGGGAGCAACTTTCCAAGACAAGAAAATGCTCTAACATTATTCAAAGTGATATTTGTGACATTTCTAGGGTCTAATGACATTTCCAGTCTTTCCTTAGTTAAGCTAATCAGGTATAAAAGAATGCAGCAACATTGCTTCATGTATCATCTTAATGGAGTAGAAAGAACAGATTGGCACTTAGTGTCTCTGCCATTCTTACAAGTAGATGAATATCTCCTTACTTAGGAGCAGTCAGGCTTTTTCCAGCTATTTTTACATGTCTTTGGTTTAGTTTAGCAGGATGGTTATTCCTGGGGCTCCTTTAAAGTGCAATATTGATATTTAGCTTTGTTTGTGCATTTTTTCATCTCTGCTGGGAGTCTGTAAATTGAGAATGCTAAAGGCTGTTTGACAATTTCCCTTTTCTCTAGGTCAGCTACCCTGGAAGACAGTTGTGGCAAGCTTCCTTTTCCTTTTGATATGAATACCTTTGCAGCCTGGACAATAAAAAAATTCTGAAATAACTCACAATTAGGAATATCTCATTCTTAATCAGGCCTTGAGGCCTTTTGGAAACAAATCTCATTAAGTTGCACCAAATAATAATAAAGTTTTGCACAGCTGTTTCCTAGGGACCTGGAGGTCAGTTACTTCCTAAATCATAAGGTACCACCAGCAGACCTGCAGCCTGGTGAGAGAGCAATATCCTGTTCACAACTTACACGTAAAAAAATGACCATCACAAGTGGAAAGCATTAGAAATAACTGAAACACTTCTCAGATTGTCTTCTTTAATTACGACATTTGTTCAGCCAGTACGCAACAGCCTGCTGACACCACTTCAGCACTGCATCCTCTCTTCAAAGAGCAGATTTGAATGCTGGTGTGTTTGGGTCTGTCACTTCCTCGACAAACATAGTGAAATTCACACAGCCCCTTCATTTTGCGTACAACAGAATAATGGCAATGGTGGTGAGCAAGGAGCCTTCTGCAGCTCACAGCACGGATGAATGGAAGGCTCACTTCTACAGCAAGTGGCCTAAGTACATTCCTGCAGCATCCCTCAGCTTAGAGACTGCAAAGTTCCAACACCAGCAGACACATGGGCAGGAGAAATATTATTATCTTTTCAAGTTTACCAATAGCATTGGTTGCACTATATGTATTTGTTATATGCTCTGTCACTACACCACTTACCAATTTGCAGCTCTGGGTACATTTCATACAGACACCAGTCAACGTTGCAGTCACAATGCGTTTTCTCAAAGAGATTGTCTAAAACATCCCGTGTCACCTGACGCTCATCCACCATTAGTGACTTTGTGCTGTTATCGTACATGTGCACCTTGACAACAAGCTGAGTACAGAGTCACAGAAGAGTCAGTTAATTTCAGAAGCAAGTAAAAGGCTAGTCTGAATCTGCTAAAACAGATAAGAAAGATTAAAGCTGAAGGTTATTACTGATTCGAAGGCACCCTGTCCCACAGCAAGCTGAGGGAATAAAACAGCTTGGAAGCTTTCACATTATACTGCCACCAAAATAAAGATCTTTTCTCAAAAAAGGAAATTGAACCTTGTCCTGTGCATGACTTCACGAACGGTGAAACAGCTAAGGAGAAAAAGCAGGAGTTAATCTCTTCTCTTAAGGAAAATTCTGGATAGGGAAACAAAGTACAAAAGGACAAAGTGCCCTTAATGCAAGCTAGAAATGTGGGAAGTTTAGTCTTAAATGAGAAAAAGAATGGAAGAATCTTGCCATGCCAACAGACTAATCTGAAATTAGACTGCACGAAGATGGGCAGTAGTCCAATGCCCATCAATAAGCAAACAGATGAGTTTTAATATTGACCAAATTAACCCGAGATACTCGTAACTTCTTCAGATTGTAAAAGACAGATCGGTTTTCTTGACAATTATTTAGTCAGTTTAGAATTCAAGAATGACATAGTAATTTCATTATAGTGACATAGCCACAAGAAGATTAAGCCTTAGTTCTACCCTATGGTTCCAAATATTCAGAGTGAGAAAAAAAGAAGTGAAAAAAAAGTCTTCAAAATAAATGTTTCCTACCATAGGAGAATTGCTAACATCGCAAGGAAAAGAGCGTGACCAATGAGCAGTCCTAAGTTTAGTTACAGAGCTTTCCGGAAACAACGTTGGTGAAATCCTCCCAACACATTCTTGCAGAACTAGCATTTGTACATGAACATAAAAATGTGGGAACCATCGCAAGTCTGGACACCCCCAAATTTATTGGAAGCTTCAATTCTTCTTGGGAGCCCTGCGGGCTCTGATCTCCAACACTTCCCATCTCCTATTTGAGCAACACTGATAGGACATGATAGTTTTTTCTTCACATCCATTTTTCAGAGTTACTGAACATCTGCAGCTTCTGTTGAGTTCCACTGGAACACTAGCTTAGGATGAGTGGGCATAATTACATGACACATTGCAGCACTGCACAGACACTGGCTGAAAGCTTTCTAATTTGTTGGTCTAAAATAATTTCTATTATCCTCGTACATTACTACACCGCTGTGAAAGGATTTAGCAAGACCCTCATTAATTTAATTGGGGTTAGCTAAATCCACATCCACTGTAGAAGAAAAGATTAATACGTCCGGAATCACCAGAGCATAAGTAAGCAACATTTTAATGTACATTCCACTTTCTCTAAAGCAACCTATCATAACAGTGGGCTTTGCCCCAACATTGGGACAAAAAAAAAAAAGAGACAGAGCCTTCAAGCCCTCTTAAAAATAAGTCCCTCAGAGGCAGCATTTTCCCAGAGACTTCTCTTCAAGTGGATGACAAGACAGCTCCACAGAGTATCTTTAGATGTCTTAAGTTACAGAAGAAATATGAAAAAGCCTAGTGATTTTAGTAAGAACTTTATTATTGAGAAGAATGGTAAGATACTTAGCTGGTAGTTCTTATGGTAGCATTTCACTAATTTAAGGCTCACCTTTTTAACTTTGGCTTCCTTCAGTTTCTCCAATGCAAGTTTAATCTTGTCAGCTTTCGCCTGTGCCTCTCGCTCTTCCTGAAAAGACACAAGATAGTTGGTATACTTCTTAAAGCCAGCAACTTACGTTTACTTGAAAAGAGCTGATTCTTGTTATTTATATCCAGAACATAAGGCTTGTCATGGGAAACTTCATAGTAACAGGGTATCCCCAGCTTTCCTTGAGCTAATATCCTCTAGCCAAAGCTTTGATTTACAAGTCCAGTGCTTCCTTTTGCTGCCTAGTCATACAGCTCTTACATGATCTGTTCCTCAAATGCTACAGGAACGCCTGAAAACTGGACTCTTCTGTATTTCCATATGGGTTACAGCTGATACAAAAGAGAAGATGAAGGAAGCCTGAATGAAACAGCACTGTTGGATGCAGCCACTTGGAAGAAAACTTGCCTCTCAAGAGAGTTAAGAGAACTAGGATCTTACTGAAAACTTGGCTTGCAATTATACCACTTACAATTTTATATTTTCTGTTAAGTACATCATTAATTTACTTGAATTCTTTCACTTGCCATGTATGAGCTCTTACTGCATGCATACTTACTGAGAGGAACACTTCCTTAAATTGGATGATATCATAGCTTTTTATTCTAGTAATGGATCTACTGATTTTAACACAGACACAGTTAGATAGAGCACTCAGTTCATTCCAGCTTTTGCTGAATGCCACAGTAAGATTCCTAAATGTCTCAGTATCACCCAGCTCTTCTTTTACAAAGCAGCTGTATCAATATCATTCTCAGTATCAGTGAGGTTTGTGATCCAAGACGACTCTGGATCCACAGCTGCTGAGAGTTTTAGGTACATGTACCAGGTGCCAGCACCTACTGTTGCCTCTGTGACCGGTGTATAGATTGTGATTGTTCCTTTTTGCCATCCATCTTCCAGTAGCCTCCCCCAATCACATACAGAGTTGGAAAAGTACATTTCGGACAGCAAGTAATTGTGGTTCCTTGGGCTGCCTTGGACTGTTAGTACTCCTGGAGGGTTCAGTTTCTTTCCAACTTTAAACCCCTGCTCCCCCTATTGAAAACTATCTTGTCTTTGCTTTCTTGCCTCTTTGCTGATTTTTACTGTCCCTGTTGCTCACTCTCACTTTCGCAGTTTCCTTTGTTTTAAAGGGGTAGGATTTTGTGTTATGGTACTCACAGGCACACCCAACTTCCAGTCAATAACTGGGGGATAAAGTTCCTGCCCTGCTTCCACACAAGATTTCTTTCTGTGTTACCTTCAGCCTCCATTTTCTACCCTAAAGTCGTAATTTTAGCGGTCTTTGGACTAAGAGAAACCCAGGATGGCTGTAACACATGCGAGATGCACTTGCAAGAAACTAGGCCTAACTAAGCATCGCCACCACTTCCTTAGCACAGAGACATCATAGAATCATAGCAAAAAAAAGAGCTAAGAAGGTTATCTTATTCATCCCAAGCTTTGAGGCAGGTTCAAACATAGCTAAAGTAGTTTTGACTGACATCCCTCTCACTGAACTAAACATCTTTTTTTTTATCACTGCTTGCCCTGGACATTAGCACATTAGCATCCTTTAGGATGTCAAAAATACAAGGTGAGGTATGCAACCTGAAAGACATGGCTTCAAGCACGCAACAGAGCTCTCACCTGAGAGACTTCATGTTTTCATAACCTTTGTCTGTCCTAATGTAGAAAAAGGAAATGATGCAAAGTAAATAAGCTATCAGATGCAAAATTTTAGCACTGTTGAAGAAAAGCTTTGACAGGCCACAAGATTTGTTTTCCCACTACAGTATCATCACTACGTTTTCTGGATCTTCAAATTAGTCTTCAAACAGAAGCACGTAAAAGTCATCCAGATAACGTCACAGAAAATGTAGAAGCCTTATTTTGCTTAAGGACAGTTTTAAAAAGAAATGTCAGAGTTGTTGGAAACTTATGAGACAGTTCTATGTTTCCCTGAAAGAAAGCCTGTACTTCTTAATTTTGGCACACTTAAAGGGTAGAGAATAGAGTCTTAGTATCACAGGTGCATTGGGAATAATTAATACTATTCTTATTTGACTACAGACAACCAGAAGTGTTAAACAAAACATCAGCCTTGATTGGCTCAAGAATCACTTCTTAACAATCCTGGCTAACAGGAACATGGATCTTGATGAAACAAAATACATTCCATTTACAGCTGCATTTCATTCTACTGAGCAGAAATGTCATGTCAAAGTAAATACTAACCAAGACAGTAAATACTAATTTGAAATCAGTTCTTTCTATGTTAATTTTAAATGGTTATTACCTCTATCATTAACACTGCAACTTGTGTAACAGCCCTATAGGCAATTTTGTGGACAGTAAGCTATACAATGGGTATGCCATCAGTATTTGAATACAGCTCAGAAAATGAGGCAACAACTGCAGGAGAAAGCAGAACCAGTGCCTTAATGGGGAAATCAACTACTGCAGACAGATTCCTTAGAAATGCCTCTGTGTCCTGCTTCCATCCCTCTCCGCCCTCTCCCTGTATCTGGAAAGAGACCAGAAAACACTGCTAGAGATTTAACTCAGCACACAATCTCAGGGGAACACTTTGAGGGAGACAGAAGTGACTTCCAGCTACATTTTTGCATATAGAATTCCAGTTGTGTTTAGCAAGGATATCCTCTTTTCCACTCTGAAATCTTGTTTGACCCTCAGGTAATGCAGGATGCTAGCTAATTAGCTCAGTACAAGACTCAAGGGAAAGAACTGTGCAGCACTGTTGATTTCAGTGAGCTTTAGATCACAGCATCATAGCAGCGCTGGTTGGACAAGAGGTCTGGAGGTCCGTAGTCTGGCTCCCTGCCCAAAGCCAGACTGTCATCAACAGGTGATCAGGTCAGCCATTATTTTGCTGGCCCCTGATCACTCCGTGCCCCTGGCCATCACAGTAGCTCTCTGCTGGACACTCTCCAGTATCTCGACATCCAGAATGGGGTGCATGTGGTGGTGCAGTCCCCTGGGCCACTCTGAGATCTCAGGATAAGCCCCATTGTACTGTTATCTTGGATACAAACACAGTGATTTTGGCGTCAGGCACTCTGGCCACATCTAGGCCATCTGCTGCCTGAACAGTACATCTGGACCAGCCTCACTGTGCTGTTATTTCAGTTGCAAGTGCAGTAGCCTGGAGCTGGGGTGGCCAGGCACCTGCTGGCCACACCTGGGCCATCTTCTGTCTGAATTGTCTACTAGAATGACTCAGCACCAACTGTGGACAGAATGGAGAATCCTGACCAAAGCCAATCATCTCTAGATCCTATAAAGAACAATTCAAAAAGTGAGACCCTTTGAGCTCTCCAGGACCACCGTGGGCTGTGTGACCCAGTATGTGCCCCTGAGCTGGGACACCTCTCAGGGTAGATTTTGTGAGGATTCAAAGATCATCCATCAATGATTTGGTGAGGACCCAAAGGCCTGATTTTGCAAGGTTCACTGACCGTCCGTTGATGAATGCTGGCACATAAAAGTGAGTAATTTATGGAACTCACAAAAAGGGAAATTTTAATCATAGGTTAACCTCTCTGTGTGTGGGTGCAATTGGTTCAGAACTATTTGTCTATTTGTGTTTGTGTGTGTGTGTAATTTGATCCAGGATTGTTTGTCTGCCTGTCTGTACATATGACTTGATGACCCCTATCTGTGTGTGCAACCCTGCTGTAAGTTTTGGGTGACCCTTGCCATTTTCGAATCTTTAACTAAGTCACTATTTTGACTGTAACAAATTCAATTGAATGATTCTGTTAAATTGGCTAATGATTAAGTGCTGTTAATAATTATACAATCTAATATTGTGATCTATCTCAAATATTAATAAATCCTAAATTAATGCTAAACCAAAGCCCTGTAACAAAATCACATTTGCAACAGTGCAGCAGTCCAGGTATGGCCTCACCAGTGCTAAGAGAAAGGAATAATGGCTCCCTCAGTCTGCTGGCCATGCTCCTCCCAACACAGGCCAGTTTCCCATACTGAGATGACTTTACATGCATGGTTCTTATTCGACGTGGCATCCTCCAGCCTGTTGCCTCCCAGACTGTACAAATGCATGGCATTATTCCACCCCAGGTGCAGGACCTTGGACCTTGCTGGTTTCTGAGGGCTTTGCAGGCCCAGTCCTCACATTTCTCAAAGTCCCCCTGCCATTCATCTTGTCAGTCAGAGCCTTTAATTAAAGGCATCTTCATCACTCAGGTCACAGATGAAAATGTTACAGAATACAAGCCCCAAACTGCTACCAGCCAGCAAACCATTGATTACTACCCCTTGAATCTGGCAGTTTGGTCAATCTCAGCCCACCTAACCAGCTACCCTTCCAGACTATAATTCCTCAGTTTCCAAATGAGACTATTTAGAAGCTTAGTACTTCCTTCAAGGTCATGAGTCTAAATCGAGATGGGGACATGTTTGTAGGACAATGGATAGAACTTACCTTGATAGCATCTCTTCTATATCAATTATACTAGCTAAATGAAAGACTTCAGCTTCTGAAGCTGTCTAGCTGCTGTTTTTGCAAATGTTGACATTCCTTTAAGATCGGAAGTTAACTATCTTTGAGATACAGAAAAATGGTGAAGTTCTTCCAATGCTTTCGACTTTCACTCTTCAAACAGCACTGAAAGGTCCAATGCACCAAATGAAGCTTTATCCAGTGAATCACTTTTTGTATAATCAGAAAGGTCCTCTTCCTAACAAATTTTCTGTTCCTTTTGCTAAATGTTTGCTGTACGATGCTAAACACAGAGGCAGCAGTGATACTGAAGTGATTCATATTCAGTTTGTGTGGACTTTTAAACCGCAATGAATTGCCCATGGTTTTAAGCAAAACTGACCCATACAGTTCTACAGGGGCTGACAGAGCACTTTTCACATTCTCTAAAATCTTTCCATTCCCTAAATGTAAATATCTTAGTTACTTTGCATATGAATGCTGAAAGAGATACTTTTAGATCTTTCATGATTTCAGATTCATGTTTTTTGGGCTGTACCACTCTTCTAATGCACATAGTCTCCTCACAGGGCTGTGACAGGGCAGAATTCTTACATTATCTCCCTCTCCACAACCTCATGTCAAAGAAATGAACTTCTAATGCTTCTACTAGAAATATCATGTTTGATTTCAGTTGCTAAAACAGCTCTGCAACAAACACAAACATGGAGGAGGTTGTGATAAGTCTGAAATTTTAGTGTATCGATAAGCCAATTGTTTATAAATAGTACCTACTGATAACTTTGACACCTCCTAAGTAAAAAGCATTTGTCCCATCTTGCAGATGGTCTTCATTACTTCCCTTCAAAGACAAGACCAAGAAGAGCAGAGTGATTCTGTGTTGGCATTAGGAGAGGTGGTACTTGTGCTCAGCCTTGTACCCAGTCTCCTAGCAAATGTTGAGTTTTACACAACTGAACAGTTTTTCCTATTGCAAGAAATCAGTTAGGCCAGGGACGGATCTGGGAAACATCCCCAGAACTGTCTCATCAGTACCAATAGCACAGAGTGCAATGAACAAACACAGTGACGTCTTCACAAAACTGTGGGATCTTTGGCCATGCTTTGCACTGATGCCAAAGCCAAGTTCTCTATGAGAAGGTGTTAACTGATCAGCACTTATTAAAAAAATTCAGTGACAAGTTTTCTGTTACAGCAAACCATTTGCAATGATTTATGCCTGTCTTGGGCTATCAAAATGATTAGAAAAGCAAAGGAATGGGCAATAGGTCAAAGAACATGCAGAAATTGCTGAGCCCACAATAACAGAAAACTCCCACCCCACAGTTCATGCATGTTGCATCCTTGCAGAACCTTCCCACGATGTTTCTACCTGGAATATCCACTGTTGTTCCAATGCCAAATACCACTTGCAAAATTATAAGAACAATTGAACGCTTAGAACAAAGCTCCACCCAGGCTTACCTGGGTGAGTGGCTCAGGAGGAGGAGGCGGCGGCGGTGGTGGTAGGTCTGAATCAGGGTCTGGAGGTGGAGGGGGCAAGTCATCCCCAAACCGTCCAGTAATGGTAACATAGGGACTTGATTTAGAACAAATGTCGCTATCCAAGGCTGTTGAAGGCTGAGTGACCATACTTTGCTGGTTGGCAGAAGAAGTTTTCTGGGCTTGTAAAGTTCTCTGTTCAACATCATTTATGTCTGCTACAAGATCAGCCATTAGAGCATCCAGGTCTTTGTCCTCTAGGGCACTTAGAGATTCTGTAAAGAAAACAACAAAATGTGTCAGAGTGCAATGCAAAACACTATGTTTCCAGTTCAGTGGAGATTAAATTGCAGAAGGCACGGTTACTGTAAGATATAAGGGTTATGGGAAAGGAAACAACATTTTAAATGGGTTCAAGAAAACAAATGTGTTTTAGGAATAGCCATTAATCTGGTCATACTGAAGTTCAGAGTACAAGGAACTCTATGACTACAAATTAAACAGGACAGGAAGCTTCATTTTCAATTATAGTGTCTCAGGCCCTTATGATGTTATGAAACCTGGCCTTGATCCAGCAAGGTTTCTGGGTACATGCTTAGTGATATGGATGCAAGAAATTCCATTAGCTCCCATTAGGCTATTTACTACATAAAAAATGCTTAGCAAGTTTTAGTATAGCACACAACAAACCGTGTAACTGAGGCCTAGATCAAGAATATCTTCGTATATTACTACAATTCTACAACTCTAAAATTAACATGAACCAGAATCAGAGAGTTCTAAGACACAAGAAATTGTATGGTACCGTTTGTAGCACATAAGTAATTGTGGAATCAACATCTCATGTAATATACAGGGTTTTGAGGATCCTTTAAGCAAAGAACAAAGACAACAGTCTCTTTTCAAAAGCATCTTATCAACCAGATAGAAATATTGTAGCTCTTGCTTTCTATCAATACTCTGTCAGACTATAAGATAAAAGCCTATATTGGAACTTTATACACAATTTCTTCTTCGGTTATTTGAACTAGCCATGGTATAAGAGATCATGTGGAATAACATCCTGTAGGATGATTTAGCTTTCTAGAAGACAAGGGTTCTTTAAGAACCAAAAGATTCAGTGGTTTAAATTTCTTTGTAGAGTGTAGTTAAAAAAAAATAAAAATCACAAATTGGGAAAGCTTTAAATGGCATTTTGGAAAGGGATGGACAGCACTGAACTAGATACACAAAAATGCTAATACAGTCCACCAAAGAACAGATCATTCATCAGACTAAGTGTGAATATGTCACTAGACTGTCTCAGTTTACTCTGCTTTATCCGTTATGCTAATAGAGTATTTTCATAAGCTTTTTATTTTCAGTGGGAAGTTGGCTTATGATTCTCTCTATTTATAAACTTCAACCCTCTTTACCGGTAGAGACACTAGGTAGCTTAATAGTGAACTGATTCTGGGACAAAAACATAGGTTAAAACCAACTCAGGCAAATGCAACCAACCAGCCCCCAGTAAAAAACAAACAAACAAAAAACTGACCACAAACAAAACCAAAGGGAGGGTTCTTTTTTTTAAACTAGGATAAATTCCCTCATTTGGTTCATCACACAGCCTCAATAAGCAACTGTACATGTGAAAGTGACAGTGCAAACCAGAATGAGAACAAGCAATGTAAAGTGGAAGCAGCTGAAGCCGATACTTCCACTGGACAAAAATGCTTATGCAGCTCTGACCTCACACTGAGGAACTTCATCTTCTATTAAGTTAAATCTTTACATAAAAAAGGTTGCATTTTAGATTTGGGAGGCTTCTCAGTTTTGTTTTCCTTTACACTCAGCCATTCTAAAAAGTCTGACTCCTATATAAGACTAAGCAATGTCCCTTTAAAAAAAATTTGCCCCCTTTGAAGTTTCCGAAATTGAGACACACAAATATACCTCCCCCTCCAGCAAAACAGATTTTTTTTTTGTTTTGGGTGGAGTTTTTTTGATCAAGAGTGTTTGAAGTTTGGGTTTTTTTTCTCATTTGTTGCTGTAAGGTATTTTAAATAAGCATAAAAAGCATGAAAGAGTCCATTCAGCTACTTACCGTTTAAATCTTTAAAACCAACTGTAAAGCTAAATTCATTGTTGGACACTTTGGAGGATGGAGGTTGTACAGTCTCCACTCCTAAACTCTGTTAAGGTATAAGAAAAAAAGAGGTATCTGATGACTTAATTGCTATTACAGACATTAACACTTGTAAATCAATTACCTGAATTTCTCTAATGAAATAGATTCTTCTTCAAGGAACAGAATGACACAAACTAGTTTCTAGGATTATGCCTAGACCAGTAAACTAAATGGGGCCAGGACAAGGGTTCAAGCACTGTCTCACAATCATGCCAAGTGTTTAATGTTTCTGTGCTTCTCAATACAATGTTGACCCATGCCAACTGCAACTCTTGTCACGCAACACCCGGGCTTGGTGTGGGGAACAGCAGAGCCTAAGGCTTTACCAATACAGACAGTGGATAAAGCCAGACTGATTTTTAGGTTTTGGTGGTTTTTTTGAAGGGAGGTGGGGGGAGAGTGTTGAAAGAGTTTAGCTGTGTACACATATGATCTATGCAGTGCCATTTGCTCCAGAATGCTTTATTTATTTATTAATATAAATGTAACCTGGCTGTTGCTTTCTCATGCTGTTTGCAAAAAAAATCCCAAACACAGCACACAACAAAACATGCTGCTGTTTGCAATGTAAACTGCAAATCTGCATAGTTAAATAGAGAATTTCTAGTTTGTTTGTGGCTTATTGTTTAGGAAGCAGGCAGGGAACCAGTGCTTCACAAGTTAGGAAAAGTGCATACAGTGGAGATAGAAAAAGATAAATTCTCCCTTCCATAGTGAGGAAGGTGATAGCTCTAATAAGCAAACACTGTAGACAAGACTGGAAGGAATTTCAAGGGCCTGTCCAGACCATGCACCTGTCCTAAGGCAAGGCAGTTATACCCTGAAATGCTTCCTATTACATAAATTCCATCATCACCTCTGGCAATCTGTTCCACTGCTTCACTATTCACTATTCCTGCCATCAAACCTCTCTTGTGATGCTGATCCTAAACTTCCTTTCCTGCAGCTGAAGACCATTCCCTGTTGTCCTACTCTCCATGGACATGAGGAGCAAAGTACTTCTCTCTGCTCTGATGCTGCCTTTTATGTATTTTAAGATTGGTGTCAGTCTCCTCTAGGCTAAACAACCTTGTGCAATCTTTTCTTATAGGTCATGTTTCTTTTCCTTCTCATCATTTCCATTGCTTTCCTCTGCATTTTCTCCAGTTGACCATCTTCCTCAAAATACAGTACCAGCACTGGACACAGTTTCCCTGTTGAGGTCTTACCAATGCTGCCCAGAATGGAAGACTTACTTCATATATCCTACAAGCTATATACTCTTGTTCATGCACCCCTGTGAGATGTTTGCCTAATGGTAGTGATGCTCATACTCAATTTGTACTAGAGGTATTTACATTTCTTAGAGTTGCCTGAAACTGGCAGACATTTTCCAGGCAAATTAATGCAAATCTTTTACTTGACAGCTCTTTTCACCTATGTCCTACCCAGGACACGTTGGCTGCTTCTGAAGTTATACAGAGCTGGAAACCAAAGCAGTGATAACTTCAAACACTGTTTCTGTGTTAATACTCTCTCATAAAAATAGACACAGTATAAATAAGGGAAAAGGGAGAAATGAAGCACATGAGATAGTTTTGCAATGCCTGAGGGGAAAAAAAAAGAAAAAAAGAAGAGAGAAACAGGGAGGGCACAAAATGTATTGATGAATGTATTGAGGAAATACTTTCATTACTAATCTACCAAGAAGTTGTAACATCTCATAATGGCCATAAAAATGCAGGGAACAAAAAGAAAGTACATGCAAAGGGAAATTAAAGAGAAAACAACTGAAATGCTAAAAAAAAAAAAAGTTTAAAATTAAGTACATAGAAATAGCAGAAAAGTCCAATTCTGAATTTGCATTTATTTTTCAGCCTTGTTATGCAATGTGAAGGCATCTCTGTTTGCTTCTATCAGTTACACTTACTTTAGGAACAGACAGATTGATGAAAAAGGGTGAAAAACTACCTACAGTCTCATACTGGAAATTAAGACTCTAAAGGCATTAACAGATGCATGTCTGTTAACTGAAAGTCTTCAGGTTTTCAGACATGGCTGTGTCCTTCTCCCATACAATGCTGAGGTGAGATGTGATGTGAGCACTTTCGAGAGAAGGCAGTCTCCATCTTAGAACACATGCCATCCCACCCAGTACTGCACTGATGAGTGCATTCATAACAGTGCTGTGTCTAATCTGAGGAGGTAAAATCTATCACAAGTAGTCTTTTGTTAATTTTCAAGGCATAATAATGAAATTAAATTACCCTAAAAAACCCTCTTTATATACATACATATATATATAGTTAATATGCATGGTTATAAAAAGACCTTAAAAAAGCAGAAAGGCTACCAAGGGGCAAAGTATTGTGATTTGACAACTAAGAACGTCATCTGCAATCTTGGCTTTCACACAGTTTAAGCATAATTCCTATTCTGTGGCTCAGAATTATTGGTATTTAATTTGTCAAGCACTGGGATTCACCAAGAGGAGAGACCTCTCAAAGCAGAGGCTGTAAGCAAACTCACACAGAATCCAAGATGACAGCTTAAACATCTTCAAGCATGTATTTATTAAAATACAACAAATTTATGGACTTTCTGGGAGTTTTTTTACAAATAAAAATGCTCCTTTCATCGGGTTTAGCAGGAAGTATTCCATGACTATAGGTTTAGAATTAGGCTCATGCTGTTTTATAGTTTCCTCTCAAGAGTGTATTGCACTGGCAATAATGTCTATAAAATCTTGAATGCAACCCTAGCTGTAACATAGTATTTTGCCATATCTAAAGATACTCTTATGCATATATTCAAAATGTTACTTTAATTTCCAAAGTTTACATTTGACACACAGGCTACATCCCATTTACTTAAGTATGCAAAGCATTCATACCTGAAAATTCTGACTCGAACTCTTCCTGTTTTGATAGAATCTTTCAATTTTCCAGGACCGAGTCCAGGTGAATTTAAATTGCTTATTTGTTTTTTTGGAGAAAGCGTCTTTCATAAGCAGTTCACACTCTTTAACAATCTAGCCTGCATTGCTATTACCTCATTCTTCAGGCCTCTTGTTTTAAATGTCAAGCAAAGAAATTTAGTTGAAGGTTTTTCAAAATAATGTACCTGTATTTATTTAGAGTGGAGGTACATGAAAAATGTAGAAAAGTTGACTCTTCTCTCTAATGCATAATAGCTATTTTTCTAATCTTGATGGAAAAAATTATTTACCTGGGCCAGCATGTCCATCTCCCCAAGTAAATTGCTGAACATTTCATCTATATCATCACATGTTTGCTCCATCTGAAAGAAAAAAAATCCACAGGCAAGGAATCATCACAAGTTCATTTCAAAGCCAGCAATGGTCAAAAACAGAGGATATGCAACATTCTTTTATATTGTTTTCCCAATTAACTTTAAAACAACTGTTCATGACTTGCAAAAACCTCTATCCATAGTTCAGAAATAACTACTAACAGATCAGACTCTCAGTCCTGTATATGTTTAAATACACACAGGGGCTCTACACTCATTAGGAGTTCCAACAAACTCCTTGTATTATTTACATTTCATATGAAGTCACTGGGTAATAAACCATGGTTGTATCTTAAATATCAAAGAAATGTAGCTAGTGAGAGATGGAGAAGGAAACAAAGTTTGAGGTTGAGAAATTCCTGAATGCTTCATCTTGAAAGCTTTCTTTCTTTAGCTTAGATGAATAGTACAAGAGTTTATTAGATGCCACCTAGTGCAGGACCTGGCTATGATTAGGTACATGACAACTTTTTCTCTCAGTATCTCTCCTTATTTTCTCTCAAATACTAGTGCACCGAGAGAACTCCAGTCTTACCTAACCTCAAGACATCCAAGGGAGAGCACTGAGACAAGGAAAACAGGTACATGCTGCATGACAGTTAAATGGTGGCTCTTGTTGCAAGAGTGGGGTGTGAGGACAGCACCACATACTGGTGGTGCTGAGGTACTAGGGAGACACAGCTTCTGTAATAATCCTCTTCCTCTTTCTCATAAATTTGTTCCTTTGCAGGGAGAGAAGTAGTGTAAAAGGGTGTCTGACATGGAACACTGCCAGAGACAAGAACTATAAACATCATTTTCTTAAGAGGCTCAAGCCTGCAAAGGACTGAGAAGTCTGGTACTGAACGCATAAAATGAGGGTTCAAACTAGGGTTAAACTTTGAATAGCTAAGTAGTCCTATCAGGTCACTGGGCTTGTGTGCACCTGTGTTGGGTTTATGTGGCAAGGTTTTGGTAGTGGGGAGGGCTGCAGGAATGGCTTCTCTGAAAAGACACCAAGAGCTGTCCCCGTGTCAGAGAAAGTAGTTCCAGCTGGCTCCAAGATGGACTTGGTACTGGTGATGCTGGTGGCACCTCTGCAACAACATATTTAAGAAAGGGTAAAAAAAACTGTGCAGCAGCTGTAGGAGAGGAGTGAGAAAACATAAACAACTCTGCAGACACCCAGGTCAGTGAAGAAGGAGGGGGAGGAGGTGCTCCAGGTGCTGGAGCAGAGATTCCCCTGCAGCCCATAGTGAAGCCCATGGTGAAGCAGATGGGTCCCCTGCAGCCCATGGAGGACCATGCTGGAGCAGATATCCACACTGCCAGTCCATGGAGGACCCCACACTAGAGCAGGTGGACATGCCCTGAAGGAAGCTGCAGCCCATGGTGTGCCCACACTGGAGCAGGCTCCTGGTGGGAACTGCAGCCCATGGAGAGAAGCCCACATAGAGCAGGTTTTCTGGCAGGACCTGTGACGCCATGGGGGACCCACACTGGAGCAGTCTGTTCCTGAAGGACTGCACCCTGTGGAAGGGACCCTCACTGGAGGAGTTCTTGAAGAACTGCAACCTGTGGGAAGGTCCCATGCTGAAGAAGTTCATGAAGGACTGTCTCTCATGGGAGGGCCACCGCACTGGAGCAGGGAAACAGCGTGAGGAAGAAGGAGTGGCAGAAGCATTATGAACTGACCACAACCCCCATTCCTTGTCCCCTGTACTACTTGAGGGGGAAGAGGTAGAAGAGTTGGGAGTGAAGCTGAGCCTGGGAAGAAGGGAAGTGTGGGGTGAACATGTTTTTATTTTTGTTTTTATTTCTCATTATTCTACTGTCTTATTAATTGGCAATAAATTAAATTAAATTAATTTCCCTATGTCAAGCCTATTTTGCCTGTGATGATAATTGGTAAGTAATCTCTCTGTACATATCTTGACCCATGAGCTTTTCCATTGTATTTTCTCCCCCTGTTCTGCTGAGGAGGGGGAGTGATAGAGCAGCTTGGTGGGTACCTGGTGGCCAGCCAAGGTCAACCCAGCACAGCACCTTAAAGGATGAGGACCAACCTGATGCAAGAAAGCAATCACCTGAGGACAGGAACAACTCTAATGACTATACAGACTACAAGAAAAGAAGATCAGTAAGTATCCTGTTCTTCAATCTTAATGCTTTTCCCTTAATAGAGCATCTTGAGTCACATAACTATTCCATAGTTAAATGATAAAGACCACTGAACCACTAAAATGAGTATCTGTTGTCCTCAATATGATAGTTAACACTGGAGCAATCTGAGCTGCTCTGCCTCCTTTGGACTTGGTCTTTCTGGCATCTACATAAGCAAGACCGGCCTAATTTCCACTTATCCTCTTACCATGTGTGTTACCCCCAACACCAGAACTCATTAGAAGTAGGCATGCACAGCTTTCATCAGTCAGGCTTGGGGCATATTCTACCTGCTTTAGGCTTTTTTTGTATCTTGTGTAACTAAACAAGGCACAGGAAACCAGGAACTTTGAACAGTCTCAGATCCCGGAAATCAAAGACTTTAAGATTTGGGAACTGATTTGGGAAATGCTAAAGACATTTTAATAAGATGTGGTTGGCAGGGCTGAGGGTAACCCTAGCCCAATGGTGGAGACAGCACAGCTATGCCCATGTAACAGGAAAGACACATCACACATGACTGAGCAAACGGAGAGCTAAAGTCATCCCATCTGCTTTACTTCCAGCTGACAAACCCACACTGGATGGCTCACTCTCTCTGTATGTATCACAGTTAACACAGAGAGCTTTCTATACAAAACTCATTTCTGTAGATTCAGCATCATACTGGTTGGGTAAATGATTACTGAGTCTCAATTCATTTATTTGAATCAACAGCTGTGTAGCTTCCTACACACCTGGCACTTGGAGAATCAATTTTCATAAAAAGGATAGATAAAATGGCACTTAGTGGATCAGGCAGAGTGAAGTCAGATTTGTCATGTGACAAAAAATGGAGCTGCAGTTCATATTGACAAGTAACTCATCAGTTCTTAAATAATACTGAATAATTTTATGTTTTCCTGTTTTCTGATTTAGGAGAACAATATATGTGCTGAGGGAATCTTATCAGCTCAAGCCGTTTGTATGTTTTTGTGTTTAAGCACTGGCTAGATCTACTTTCAGGAACAAGTCTTCATACTGATTCCTCTGACAAACTGAAATCTTCTTTGCTATATTTTTCCAGAATAGAAATATAAAAATGGCCAAAAAATTACTTTTGGGTTACAATTATGAGATCTTACCAAGAGGAGGAGTAAGAACTGTCTAAAAAGGAAAAAAAACTAAAGAACCCTCTTCAGTAGTTAACCAAAAAAAACCAAACAAAAAAAACAAACAAAAAAATGCAAGAGAACTGAATATTAGATTATTCAACACTTTCACCAAATTATAGCATTTTTACAGGTTCCAGTAAATTTAGAGATTCTTTCTTTGCAATTATATGATTTTCTGCATCTTCAGACACATTCTATTCATAAGGAAAATAATGTAATCCTACGAAAAAGCTATGTGCAAAGAACTCTGTAAGAATTTCCACTGTAAATTGTAGCTGAGTTAGTCACATTTATCAATTCAAATAAATGACTTTTAATACTAGTGGTTTTTTGACCTTAAGCACACAGGGGAAGGGAGAAGGCCTGAACGTGATTTTGAGAAGGAAATACATCAGTGTCCCCTTCAAGTGTCACTTTCAATGAACAGACATCCATCATGATCACCAGACTGATAAAGCCATGCTGTCACCAAGCCATTGCCCCTACTGGTATCTTCTTTTTTTTCTCTTTAATTTTTATTGATTGGGTTTAGAAAGACAAAATTAACATCATAATCACCATATATCCTGAAAATATTTTTATGTTAAAACACACTTAAACTGATATGAGAACTTTCCAAATTCATCAGTGATTTTGTCAAGACCTAGAAAAACAAAAGATAGTAAAATGAGTCCCCAAAATGTGGAACTGCAAAAGAGTGTCCATCCACTCTCCTCTTTGACTCCTCTCCACAATCACTTCCATTTCTTTTATTTGATTGCAACAGTAGGAACAAACAGACAAAATAATACGCAGATTTGGGAACTATCCCATTCAAGGAAGATGTTGCTGCATTTTGGACCAGCAAATTCTTTTGACTTTTATAAAGAGCTTTGAACTTATTCAAACTGCAAACTGAAAGTGAAACCTGCAGGTGCATGAGCTACTATTAACAAAAAAGGGGAAAAGATTTACCAAGTCCCCAAAGAATATTGAGTTTCATACTGAGTCCTTCTCTATATCCACTGAACAGTAACTTTTCTGTCATGTTTTTCTGTATATAGTACTAATACTATTAACTCTTAAAATCATTGTCAACTACAATAAACTGAAGGGAAAAAAAGACAGCGTTTTTACAGTAAGTTTCCCATGTCATGCGTTAAGACTTTAAGCAAAGAAAAAAATCAGAATTCAATAAAAAGAGGAAATTGCAGTTGTCAAGAATAAACACGGTAAAGAGGGACTTGTAGTAAGGCGGACATGTGAAACCTAACCTATTTTTAAAGTGACTGATTTTCAAATTGATGTCCTCTAGACCACTTTTTGAAGTAACACAAAGCATACAGGCAAAGGTATTCCTTGTCTTTTGTTCCCCCCAAATTTCACATTCTTGAATCTTCGCTGAGCTCTCATGAAAAACTTTTTTTTTTTTCTAATACCCTCACATTTCTCATACTGTATATCTACGGGGTTGGGACATTTTCTCTTCAGCTTGCTATTCCAAACACACGTCTCACTATTTAGTTTATGCATATTAAACTCTCACAGGTTTATATAATATATAAATATAAAATCATTGTATTTTGACTCATCAATACATTTATTCACTCCACCATTTACCAGAAGCCCCCCAGACCTGCTGGACCTATTATTTTTTACCTTCCCAACTGCAGATGTAGCAGCCTATTTGCTGATAAAAATAATTTGAATCTAAATTAAGAGACATGAATAACAAAACTCTAGTATTTTATTGTACGTTTTGTACTTTAGCTCACCAAATGAAAAAATATGGTTTCTGCGTATTTGTTCCTACTTCTCCTTACCTGTCTTTTTACCTGTCTGTCTTTTGTAGTGTCTGTCTTCTCTGTCACACGCTTTGTTGCCATTTCCAAAGACCTACTTGCATCCATTCAGGTGCCCCGTGAAGGGGCCTCCAACCACTTCCTTTTCACAAGGACCTGCCCTGCTGCCCTGGACAACAATGCAAAATGCCTATGCGCTGTATTTCTAAACTTGGCAACAGACTGACGCACAACTTCTTCCCTCTCCTAAATATCTACTCCATATATAGCCTTATTTTGAAATTGAGATGTAAATGTCTACATTTTTTGAGCTATGGGCTAGGAAGTTGGAATTAAGTTATCTCACCTGTAACACCAGAGAAATTTGGCAGATGCGCAGAAAGAAAGCTAGCCCACAGAGATGTATGGGAAACACTCCTTGGTCCAACTTGTGCTTGGAAGAGCAAGGTACTTTGCTGACACTGAACAACACTGTTTTCCCATGGGGATGGTCCAGTACTCAAGGGCACCAAAGAAAAACACTACCTGAGAAATTTCTTGCTCAGATGCAAGAATGGAGAAGCAGTCCTTGCACTCGGTCTCAAGGTGCACAATCTGACCTGTGTTAAGTAGAACCTCACCTATGTTATTTAGTGTCATGCACTGACAGGTGGAGCAGAAACTTCCTTTCCTGATCTATAATATGAACTCTGTAATTAAAATCAGGATATGATTTCTGCATGGTTGGATACATTTTGATTTGTTAAGATACTAGAGAGAATAATAAAACAACTTTATTAAGAATGAAGAAAGTTTTGTGATTTGCACACTTACATAAAACAGCACTGTCTATGAATAATACATAGGAAATGGAATTATTTGATAGAATCATTATCACCTGTCAGTAAGCTAAAAGAACGAGTAGTAAAACAATGGCACAAAATTCACCCTGCTTAAAAAAGAAACTCTTAAAAACTATCATGAAAGATGATAGGGTCATCATATGGTGTAGCTCAAAAAACTAATCATGGTACTATACTAAAGTAGAATTTGAACTGTTAGTATCTGATAGCTCTTAGAATTACTGACAGCCAGTCCCTTTCAAACAGGAAGAGTGGTCTAGGTCACATGGTAACAAGACTTCTGCACTTGCAATCTGAAACCAAGCTCAAAGCCCTTGTGTAACACCAAACAGGAAATACCAATAGTACCACACAGAAGACTACCATCTCTGCAACTCAGCCTCAGTTGAATTGATGCAGTTTAATCAACCTAAGGGCTACAAACAAAAAAGGAATGAGGAATGGCATGGTATCAGTAGAACAAAGACATAGAGTGGATTCATGCTAAGAACAGTATTAGGATCACTTGGTGATCTGGTGAAGAGTTAAGGACACATTCATGAAATTCAAAGCATTGTTATTATTCTTAAACTGTTACATATGCAAATAACAAGGATAAAAATACATGAAGTATGTTTTTACAAGTCACACAGAAAGACCAAAAGCATACCTCCACCTCCTAGTCCCTGCACTACAGTGTGTAAGTGTTGGAGTACCAAGCCCACCAAAATGAACACAAGCTGTTTGACTATCCAGACGACTACTGCCAGCATTGTAATTTCCTGCTAACACTTAAAGCTTAACTACTTTCCGGAGTGGAATGAAGAAATCTTTAACATTTTTAGAAAGGCCCACCAGTAGCCCAATGATTAAATCACTCAAATCAGAGATTCACCCTTAACTACGGCAGACTATGCAAAGTAGATCACCCCATATCAGACAGAAAAAAAGAGGAGAGTTAGGTAAGAGAGATGAAAGTGACAGAAGCCCCACCATAAAGAACAAAGCTGGAAAGAGAGTAACTGATTGTCACAGGAAACAGATGTGAAAGTAGTATGATAAAAAAATGCATCAAAACCTAAAGGAAAGTGACTGAGGCATCATTCCATCCTGTCTTATAACACAAAATCAATGGGATACTAAATGAAACTGAAAATCTGCACAACTGTTCCAGGAAAACGTGCGCAGTGTAATTGTGAAACCCATCATCCAAGATGGTGAGTTAGCAAGCTGAGAAGTTGCTTGTCTCTACAAGCAGCTATAGCTAGAAGCATTGGTATTTCAGAGAGTTTCAGGCGAGGACAATGAACCTCATGTTTCAAGACCTAAAACAAAGGCTCCACCAATTTGGAACCAGAGCAAAGCTTTCATGATAGACCAGTTACACCATACCTTCCAGCACAGGGCTTCTTGTACCTCCTGAAGCATGTGACACTAGACACTGTTGGAGACAACTTGCTGGCCAAATTGACGGCAGGTCTGAAATAGATCTAACTAGGTTTCTTACAATGATTTTACAGTTAGGTGTCAAAAAAACCTCTCACTACTCAAATGTCTCTTTTAAGTGAGGCAGGACGGAAGTTCCTTAACCAGCTATTGCATCAAGTCTAATAAAAAGTCCCTAACAGACATTTAGGTCAATTTTTATGAAGTACAATATGAGAACATCTTTCTCTGCAGAATTCAGCCTAGAAGAATAATCCAATTAGTTACTAATTCTAGTAGCTTCTAAGACAGGAAACTGAAGGTTTGGAGTGATAAAGGAGAGACGGCAGCTGCCCCCAAGCTTTCAAAATCACAATCAGATTTGGTAGTTGGCATATTCCAAAGACCTTTCTCTTTCTTACCTACATAAGATGACCCTGTATCACATAACTCTCTCCTGTTTTAATACTAACTCTTATTTTGAAAAGGATGGATCAAAAGCAATTAGACTGCTTCCAGCACTGCACTCCCCTAACATTCATAAGCATGGCATTTTCCAAGAAAAAGCTTGCACACATAGATAAAGCTGAAAGCAGTTTCTTATTCATATCACCTATTTTTCTGGGAAACTGTGTGCCAATGACTATAGGTTTATCTGCAGCTGAAATTACATTGCATATTTATCTCAGGGATGGGTGTGACATGTCATAACTCCGCTCATGATGGAATGCGGTGACACACTAAAACACTAGGAGCTGCAGGAAGACTGATACAATTGCAAATAATGTAAGAGAATCCTTTTCTAATGTTAACATGGGGCACTAGAGCACCTTCAGGTGACCATGCCACAAAAAACACTTCACAGAATTTTCTATTGATTGCTCCAGACACATTTTTACACACACTGTGGAACTGATATTGACTCCAGTTGCCTTGTTATCTTGTATCACATCGCTCATAATGACTCTAGCAAGACTAAAGGCACACTTGATATTTAAACTTATTACTAACTCCACAATCATCCATCCAGATGTAAGCACGAACATCTTTAGATAAGAGCACCCCAAACTCACAGATCCTACTTCTGTTTCACAGAAATTGTAACGATGCCATTTATATACACAATTAAACCTCTTGAAAGCTTGTTCCCTTTTTTCCTGTTTTGGAAATACAGAGTTAACTCACTTGTATTACATGAACAAGCCTGCAGTTAGGACTGAATTTGGAGGAAGTCTTTATTAGTCCAAAAGTCCCAGATTTCATAGACCTGAAAGCTACACTGCTGCACTTTAATGACAGCAGTTGTATTTTACCCTTGTTTTGCCAAGATGATAATGATAATTTAAACACCAGAGCAACTCCTATGTATGAGTACACCAACCAAGCACAAGTACACCACCATCTTTTTCAGTGATATATATTTGACTACTTCATTTTCCATTGGCGAGAGAGAAAGTTTCAGTATGTGTGTAAAGCACTACAGGACACTGAGTCTGAGGCCGTCCTTCAGATGACACTGCCTCAGCATCCATCACCTCTGTGCTCCCCAGCCTCTCCCCCATGCACTGCCCCAAACACATACTCTCTTCTTT
This sequence comes from Grus americana, assembly GCF_028858705.1. NCBI lineage: Eukaryota > Metazoa > Chordata > Aves > Gruiformes > Gruidae > Grus > Grus americana. The sequence goes on along the minus strand of NC_072853.1, from coordinate 150,766,965 downwards.
ATCCCACTTGCTGAGAGTGGTGTTTGAGAGAAGCAGCTGTGGGTCCTGTTCTTAGGGTAAGGTGGGATGGCAAGATTATTGAATGGTCAGTTAAGAGAGGCTGAGAGGAACAAATACTACCTAAAAGCTTATCCACAGTATGTCAGGAGCTAGTTACTCAAGGACAGGGGAGGGAGTTAGCAAAGGGCTCTCATGCTAAGATGAGAGAGGACAGGAAGAACGCTTAACCCGTGACAGGCAGTGCATGCTATGGCTACAGAAAAGGAGTGTAGAGGGATGTGACATGCAGGCTGGGTGCAAGACAGCTCATTCACCCAGCTCCTCTCCAGAATCACTCTCAGGCACAGACACCGAGTCTGGATCCTGGGCTCCAGAAAATGTATCCCAAATGTACTCGAGCACCTGGGGACCATGAGTTTAAAGCACTTCATGCAAAGGGAAAAAAGAGCGTAAAGCACAAACTCAGGGAGAAAGCCAAGGAGCAATTTCTATGTACCAGAACTCCACTTTGTGGCCTCCTGCCACCTCCCAAAGGGGACTGCTTTTATGGAGCAGGAAAGCAGTGCCACTTCTGTACATCTTTATATAGTATCCTCACAGCAGACAGTGTGCTTCAGTCTGGCCTGTGGGTCTAAGAACATTACGGAAACACTGCAGAGCTACAGACTTGGTCATCTTTTTTCCTTTGTCACAGAATTATTTACCACAGAATGGTCCAGTTTGGGGACTTTCTCCCTATGAGCAATACAGGCAGCGCAAACTCTCTGTGTAGAATTAAATGGTAGGAGGAAACATATTTCTAGTCCTACGTCTTCACACAGATTGGTAGAAGAAACAATTCCGTATTCAGTACCAGATTACCGGCACACAGTAATCCATTCCCCCAACTTCTACTAGGAAAGGCAGAAAGCTGGATGGAAGTGTGTTCCCTGAGCTGGATTCAGCTCATGAACCACCAGCTGATCTAGGCTCATCTGTCTTGTCTTGATAAGATGTCTACTTCAGCTCTACCCAGGTATAAATGACTGCAGACATACAAGTTACCAGAAGATATGAATGTCAGTTCTAGGTTCCTCCCATTCCGTGCCTTGATGGGACAGCAGAACAGTAAAAGAGTAATGTAAGTCTGAGTAGCACAAATTTGTTCTGTTTCTACATTCTTTCCCATAATCTGTAGCTTGCTGATGTTAGTGTAATGTTTTCCTTCCTGTTTTTTCCAGTTACCCAACATTGCTGTATGGAACTTACATGACAACAAGAAACTGTCTTGTACTTTAAAAAAAATGCCAGCAAATGAGAATATTGCAATTATTAAAAATTTTTGGATCCAGCAGAATGCTCAGCCTAACTCCACCCTGCAATGGAGCAGATGGGCTATAAGCATTTCATTCCCATTTGCTACTTTTGTACTATTCCCAGAATTCCCTTATCCTCAGGTCACTGAGCTATGGGAAGTGTGTCTTGTGGTGTTCTGCTAAATGAAGATTTTGATATTTAGCTTCACAACCCAAAAGGTAGGCTGATCCCACATGAATAGATTGTCTAACAAGCAGAAAATGGTAGACAAGGAAGCCCACAGATGAGAGAGGAAGGCATACAGGGATCCACAATGGGGGAAAATCCTTCCCCTACCCAATACCCTACAGAATCAAGAGATGTTAAGTGTGGAATAATGGAAATAATAGCACAAACTTAAGAAGAGGAAAAAAAGGAATGAAAAGTTACAGTACAAAATATGAGTGCAGGAACTGCTACATTGAACAATGAATAGCTCATCTTTTCCAACATTCACTCCCTCTCACTGTGAGCCATTAGAGGTAAGTGCAAGATATGCTGTAAGGATCCATGACAGAACTGTCTACCCAGACAAAAAATTTATTCCTGGGCCCTAGTCATTGGCTAAAGCTCTAAGTCACCATCTTACCTCTTATAATAACACGTCCTTACTGCCGCCAGAAGTGTTTAAGGGAGGGCACACATGGTATGGGAAAGGAAAACTGAAAGAGCAAAAGACACTAGCATAAAATGCTCTAACAGATAAGAGTGAAGCAAAAGGGTGAAAACAAATCTGTAAAAATTTTATTGAACCCATCTGTTTCATACGCAGTTCATGTATTAAAATCAAATGAAGCAAGTAATGCTCTAATATGAATTTATAGGTATTTCACCAAAGTACAGCACTCAGTACCACAGTGAGTCATAGAAAAATTAAATGAAGATTTTTATCTAAACCTTTTTCTCAGCTTTACTACTGATTGAAGAGTGAGGTACAATTTCAAGGCCCATTATTAACTTTCCACCTAAAAAAGTTGTTTCTTTCAGTCTATATAACACACAGTGATCACAAATAAGCAGTGGGTTTCAGACAAAGATCCGTAAGGAAAGTGGAAGCATAGAGTCACCACAGGTGGGATGTTATAGTGGTATGTATGGCTGTGGCTGCTTTGCCACAGCCCAGCAAGTCCTGAACCACGCAAAGGAAACAGTTGTGGGAAGAAGAAAACGCAGCAGAAGAACCTTGTGATACTTCCAGTGTAATTCTTCCATTTCTGTAAGGTTTTCCATGAGAAGGAAATGTCACTGCCTCCCTTTTTCCTTATCAAGTGGAGGGGGGATGGAACAACTGATCTAGTCAGAGATAGCAACTCCCTCGTGACACAGGGGAGACAGAGGAGGTCAATCTAGTGACAGATATGAAAGGCTTTGCTGAATTTCATGGAAGAACATGGCCCCCATGGGACAAAACTGCAGTTAAGTTTATGCTGAATCCCTTCCTAGGACTGGCACCCAAAAACACTGGCTCATTTGTACTTGCTCTCTCAAACATTAGGTCTGTCAGCTTCCCCTCAGTCATGAAGATGTGGTCACCAAAGTCCAAAACTAAGCTGTAACCACAAGTATTTGGGAATGTTATCTGTGTACATGTTTTAGCATGCAGTCTCACTTGCTCAGGGTTACCTCAGCAACTTAGGCCCTCCAAGCCACATGCACAGCAGATCTTCCAAATATAAGATTTCACTAAAAAGCAGAGAGAACAGTAATGTAGACTTGATTGTTATTTAAATGATTATTTTTTAAAATTTTTAAAATCAGAAACAAAAAACCTGTCAACTTTCAAAAATGCTTTTTAGGCTGATACATCCTTCTTATTTCTGTGCTTCAATGAAATTCCCATAGAAAGTGAGAGAATGGGGGCTTCTAGTACTGTCAGAAAGTACTAGAAAATGTTCAAAAGTACATTAAAATCTTGCTCTGAAGCAAAAGAAAAGTAATCATGTGTCTGCAGTCTGGGCTACCTGAAGATACAGTGAGAATACCAAAATGGATCAACTAAGGCCACTGAGGAGCAAGTTTTTCATTTGCTGCCTATATGGACCTGATGCCAGCAGGTAAGCGGCAATTCTGTAGAGCTTGCCCACTCTCTTGGTGAGTTGCATTCTAGGCAGGCACATTATTTTGCCTAAAACTGGGGACTCAGAAGGTCATTTGCAATTTTTATCAGGAAAAGCATCTGGTGAATGCCCCCATGATTTTGGCTCCTAGCTGTTCTCTCCATGCTTGATGGATTAGCAATGCTGCTAGAAGCAGATTTTCTCTCCGTACATCCCCGCTCTCCCTGATAGGTGTAGGTACAATGACAAACTTTTTAACAAAACTTTTATTGTATCAGTTGGATTGTCTGAGGGCAAATGAGAACTTTATGTTGTTAGTGATATCAGCCATGTAGGGTCTGCCCATCACTGATAGCAGACACACAGGGAGTTTCATCCTTTAGTATTAGCGTTACATGTCACACGTTTACATCCACTGCTTTAGATTACAAGCAAACAGAGTGAAAGTAAAAATGGAAATGGACTGAGGAGATGCAAAACTTCCATGAGAAATGTCTCTGTATGCATTTCTAAACAGAGTGTTCATATATACTGAACCTTTTTTTTTTCTTCTAGGATTCATAATGCACCTAAACCCCAAAATACTCCTAATAACTTGTCCTGGTTTTGGCTGATAGAGTTATTTTCTTTCTAGTAGCTGGTATAGTGCTGTGTTTTGGATTTAATATGAGAATAATGTTGATAACACACAGATGTTTTAGTTGTTGCTAGGTAGTTATAGTGTCTACATTAAGTCAAGGACTTTTCAGCATCTCATGCCCTGCCAGGTACACAAGAAGCTGGGAGAGCACAGCCAGAAGAGCTGACCCAGACTGGCCAAAGGGATATTCCATACCATATATCGTCATGCTCCAGATATAACTTGGTAAGCTAGCCTGGAGGCAGATTCACTGCTCAGAAACAGACTGGACATTGGGTTGGGTTTTTTTCTGCATGTGGTGAGCAACTGCATTTGTGCATCACCTGTAGCAGTATTATTATTGTTGTTGTTCTCTCCCTTTGTTATCCTATTAAACTGTCTTTATCTCAACCCATGAGATTTTTTTTTCCATTCTTCTCCTCATCCCCTTGGAGGGGGGGAAAGGGGCAAGCAAGCAGCTGCATGGTGCTTAGTTACCCACTGGGGTTAAACCATGACATAACTGTAGCCCTAATTTATTTGAGTCTAAACTCATGGCATGCTGGATCAGTGATCAACAAGAAGAAACAAGGCTTTGTGCAGGCTGACAGAGCTTCTGGTAGCAAAAATTCTGAGAGCAATTAGCTAGCCACAGATCTAAAAGGTCACTCTACTGGAAGAAAGGCTTTGAAACTAATAACGGATTTAAATTTTTTAAACAGTCATTATCAAACTAGCTTGTGAATTCCCATATTAAAAATCATGAGATCAAAGTAATTTGTGTTTCCTTTTCATTCACAGTCCAGGAACAATGCTATAAATTAATATTGAGGGGTGGTGAGGAACATATGTTCACGTATGCTCATGTAGATGCTCAAAAGTCTCCTACAGAAACTTAAGAACATGGCACCCTAGTTTCTTTCTTTCACAATGCAACATACTACTTTCTACACTGGCAGCTATACTGTTAATATTTCAGGTAGCCATGAATCAACAGGCTGATTGATAAGGAAAGCTGCCTAAAATGCCTGCATGAATCACTCCTAATCATGAAAAGACATACGGTGGAGTTTCTATGACATCTGCATCTGACCTGGTCATCCCAGGCTCTTTTTAGTCAATGAAGGGAAAGAAAGGCAATTTTCTAGAGCATGATTCACGGTAGCTGTCTAAAACTGGGCAGCTGAACCAAGTTTTAGCAGTATCTATCTCCCTCCATTTACTGTAAAGGTGACTCAGAACCTCAGGTGACTAACTAGTGCTAATGTCTAAAGTTGCGTGAGGAGGATCCTGCATATAAAGTCCAAGAAGTGCTTTGGAAGGCCTGCATGGATGCAAATTACCACTGTCACAAGAGACCTTCAAAAAGAAACATGCTAAAGCTTCTATATTGCTGCAGGCAAATAAGGTCTTATTTTCACCTTCACCCCAGATCAGCACCTGATGGCACAAAGTCATCATCACATCAGGTCAGCTGGGCCTACAACAAAAGAAGTCAAGACATACTGAAATGAAAGATGAAAAAAAAAAGGTCCATGGGAAAGAAAAACGCACGAAGTTTGCAGAGAGCAGGAAAGGATACAGGCCTTGGTATCTGAATAATATGCAAGAAAAACCACATTTGGCTACATTCCTATAAAGTCACTTCTGAAATATAACCACTCTTTCAAGAAAATCCACATTCCCAGATCTTCTTCTCAAAGGACAGATGTTTGTGAATCTGCAAACAGACAGGTGCTCTCTTGAACAAGGCAACCTCTCCTCTCAGCTCCAGCAGTACTCCAGACTGATAGTTTTCTTAGATATTTCGTAGGGCCAGAGAGATGCAGTAGCTGATCCCTCCATCCACAGGATACTCCAGTCCTACCTCTCCCTTAACCACATACTGCAGAGCAAGAGAAGGAAAGCTTTCTGTCTCTTGTTCCTCTCGTTGCTGTAAGACATCAGTTCCTTTTCTGCTAACAGGAAATGTGTAACATAGCAAAAGCAAAATCTTAGTGGGCTGGGTAAATTCTTTACTACCTTGGGTCACAGCACTGTGTTATGCTGTTCCAACATCCAGCAGGCACCTCTGCTCATAGTGCTGCTCCCTCTGTTCAAATTGTCACCCTCCCAAATGTGTTAGTCTCTAAAGCTTTATAAAATGTAAAAAAGATGAAGTTTACAGCCTGATTCACAGGTGCATGAGTTATAATGTGTAATCTAGTAGACACTGCTTAAGTATAGTGAGAATCAGACTTTTGATCTGTAAAAATCAAACTAAGCTGGAATAAATGCATTTGATAACAAAATAAACCAGCACTTCAAAGGCATCATACCCTGCTTGAAGATACAGCACATCAAATAATCACAAATTCCAGCATGAACAATCAAAACACAATTTACTCAATAATTACTTTGAGCCTTCAGCCATATTTGCCTCCAAACAACCAGAAGAGTCTGTAGTATCCACAGGAGGTATTTAAAGAAGAAAGAGAAGACACAAGGAATGATTAAAACCACCCTTTCAGAGACTGTACATTTTTCCTGTTACGTGTGCTCCCAGATGGATCAGAATTCTTTGAGAATATAAGACAAGGATCACTCAGCTATCTGTAATGCTCTGTTGATGAAACCTCCGAAAGACATTTGTAATCCATATTTCAAACCAAATTATCTCAATTTTTAAGCAATGCTTGCACAAAGCATGAAGTACAATTAAATGTAATAGTCTCCTTAGCCCAGAGGGAAAAACAGAACTGAACAGGTTCAATAAAAAGTTAAACACTCTGTTTTAAACATGAAGTTTTAACCTAAATCCACATTCTTTACAAATTTTCTAGAAAAAACTTTGTAAAGTTAGTGAAAACAAATTAATAGAAGCCTACACAGGTGAAGCAGGTCATCAAGTATAGCCCTCTGAAGCACTGGGGCTTACACGATTGTCTCTAATGAAACAGATGTACTAAATTGAGTCCTGGAAACACTATGTTTACACCACTGATCCACAGCAGCAGGGTAATTAACAGTGACATCAATAGACTCATACATGAAATGAGTATTTTTTAGAAGCAAGTCAGGAACAGATGACAAAACATCCATGTCATGTAATTCACAAAGGGGAACTAGAACCAAAGAGGAAAAATGACTGCCAAAATCCTGCAAACAGAAGTTTTGAGGAGCAGAGTCAAGAAGACAGGCTGGATGATGTGCTGCCTAAAAGACCCTACTGGATACATCTTCATAGTGTGACAATGAATGGATTTAGTAACTTCTCTTTTGGTGCACAAGGGATTGAAAAACCACCCCAAGCTTGTGGAGACTATTTCCGTTACTTGTCCATGGTATTCAGATGAGGGTATCATGCAGGATGGGCCTTCTCAAAGTTAGGAGACAGATCTCTTTCCTCCCTAAACCATGTGGCCAAACACACCACCAGCAGAAAGACGTAAATTGTGTTCCTTAACAGTCTGTACTGGTTGTTTTGCCCTTCTTACATGCTTAGTTTAAGATAGATAGATTAGCACATTCACATGGTGTATTTTTTTGACTGTGCCAGGCAGCTTGGACTGCAGTTTCTCCTGCCTGCCTTCACTTTCCCAACGCAGACACCTAAAACAAGGCACCGTCCATCCCCCAGAATCCCACGAGGCTGCAGGAAAGCTTTTGCAATCCTGCCTTGAAAATGATCCTATCTCCTACGTGGCTCCTCAGGGTCCAGACCTAGTGAAGGTCTGACTCAGGTTAACCCACCGAAGAGAACAACCATCACCGGCACCAAACACCGCAGCACTAAATCCCATTATCCCATTTCAGCCCACCGATGCCACGTTTGCCATCGGAAGGCTCCCTGGCCCGAGAGGGGAAGCCCGTGTGCGAGAGGTGGCTCTCGCCACAGGTTTCCCGGGCGGCGCGGCGGGGGCTGGCGGGCTCCCCTCAGCGGGCACCCGCGCTGCTCACCCAAGGCTGCCGCCCTCCACGGGCACCACGAGCCGTGTCCGGAGCGGAGTTTGCCGCAGCTCCTCACCCTGAGCACGGGTATTTGCCGGCATGATTTCTCACTGCAGCGAGTAGGACAACCCGCGCACCCCGCCACGCCACAGCCGGGCGCCTCACGCTTCCCGCGACAGCCGCACCTCAGCCCTCTCGCCCCGTCGGGGTCCCGGGTGGGCGCTGGGCGCTCTTGGGTCCCCGGCTACTCCCTCCCTGCCCGGCTTACCTTGGCAGGCGGGCGGCAGGGGCCGGCGGCTCCCGGAGGCACTGCGTGCAGGAGACGCGGGGTGGCTCTGCGGCACCCCTGCACGGCGGGAGCTCGCCTGCTCTCCGCCTGTGAAGAAGTGAGGCCGCCCCACGGGTTGCCGGGCGTCGCGGAGCGGCCACCTCCGCGGGAGCCGCCCCGGTGCACGCAGCGCCGCCTTCCGCCTTGGGTCTGGGGGCAGCCGTCCCGCAGAGTCCGGGCAGGCGACCCGCTCCTCCGAGTCGTGAGAGCCCCTCTGCAGGGGCAGGAGAAACCAGGCCCGCTCCCTGCGACTGCTTCTCCTCAGGCTGACACGCCGTTCGAGGCCGACCCGAGGGCTGTGGGAGAGCCGGGGCGACGGCGTCCTCTCTGTGCTGTGGAGAGGCCTCCTCCTCCCTGGAGCTTTAGGGGCAGCCGGGCTGCCCAAAAATGGAGCCTAAGATTCAACCTGTGAAGATGTGAGAGGCTGGAGGCCCAGGTGGACGCGCTGTGAGCAGCGCGGAGGCAGTAGCCCCACGGGGGAAGCCCCGGGCAGGCCTGGGCAGCCCAGTCTGTGTCCTCCACTCCTCGGTCACCTCAGCTGGGCCAGGGGGCTTTTGGCTGGGCAGTGCTGTCACATGTTCTGAGGTTTTCAGACAGAAATGTGTTTCTTTCCCCACTCCATTCAGTGACTCTGCATCTCTTTTAAATAATGCTGCTGCAAGGCAGCAAATTGCTTTTATGGCATTTTTACATCATTTCGCAGCATTGCAAAGTGCTGTTTTGACATGTACTTAGATTTAATTCACTGAGTAGAAATAATTTTATAACATGTTAAATTCATAAAAAGAAAAAAAATTCAGGGGTTTCCATCTGAAGTTAAAATGGCAAACATCAGTTAAAAAAATCAGTGCAGCCTTGGCAGGATTAATGTCAAAAAGGTGAGATTCTAAGTGCTGCAGGCAGCATGCAGATAGACCCCTCTCATGATTTAAATCCTATTTTCATTGTCCATAACTTTGCCAAACCAATGCTTTTAGCTAAATTTTTCTTAGATATCTAAGGCACTGACAGCAGTGAGTGAAGGTGAAGATGTCACCATCTCCTGCTACTTTAGAAAAGTCTTCAGGTAGCTTAGCTTAATCTTGTATTTACAGGCAATTTGTATTAAAACATCTGGTTTTGCTGCAAAGCAGCCAAGAAATCCCATGTTCCATTCCTCCAACACTGCTGGAGATAAAATAATTATACCAGAAGGATGGTAGCATTTTAAATTACCACCATGTTTTGCACAGCAAATGTGTTTCAATGGTTTAAGGGGTAATTGCTTTGAAAAATTCCAGCTGAGACAGCTCAGCCATATTTAAGAATGCATTTAGGGAATAGTACATTGTTCTGCTCATGTTATTTAAAAAACCCCAAGTTATTTCACTGAGAAGCTGGCTAAAATTTACCAGAGACTTTCCTGAGGTCAGGCCAGGCACATGAAGATACATCTAAATTTGGCAAACTTCTTAGCATTTGAAAAATCACGCACATAGTTAAAAAACAGTTATTAGTTCAGCAGCTTGGGAATCTGAGATTCCATGGATACTACATATTCTCTTTGCTAACTTTGGAGTTGCTCCTTTTGGCTTTTGGGATTATTATGGTCCCAAGGAAAGAGGTAATTTCAAAAGATTGATTGGCAATTAATTTTATTTGTTTTTAAATTATCCCAAAGTCAATTTTCAAATCATCACTTTGCAGTGAACACTTTGCATGTATTAAAAGAATATTTTATGGTGCATTTTGTTGTCAAAAAGTGTTATTTCACTTCTATGTGTGACCTATCAGTAATATGCCCACACCCTGATTACACTAGTGGTTTCGCACTTATTTTGCTGTTGTTGAAATACATGACCAAGATATTTGTTATGATAATGTAGAAAACATATATTCTGCTTGTACAAATGAGACTTTGTTTTCTCTGTAACTAAATTTGTTCCTGTCCTCTCTGAGTATCCTGAAATAAGGCTGAGAAAGTTGAATGGCAGTATTTTCCAGCTGTCCTTGTACCTAGCTGTTACAGATAGGCATCATTCTCTCTAAGAGGAACAGTGGAGATGAGAATGGCATATCTCTAGAAAGCAAGGAGAAAATCATAGAAATCCCAGAAAATCTTGAATGCTATCTGAGAAGTGTTTGGGCTGCATTCAGGAGCATGAGCATTGTGCTCCAGTGGGATGGGTGGAGGCCATCATGTATTCATAAGGAAGAAATGTGGTGAGGGAAAATCTGCAGCAGATATGAACTTGATTAACAGTGTGTGTCCTAATGTTAGAGAGAGGCAAAGTTTGTGGCAAGAGCAGGTGGAAATACATAATGTTTCCAAATTGGTTTTCTCCTCTCAGCTAAAATGAATGTGGAGCAGAATCATTCCTTTGAATTCCAGCCCTCTGTTCTGCTCTTCTCCAAAAGCTTTTCATTTTCTAATGGAAAGAAGAGACACGCACCCCACCCACATTACAATTGTGTGTTTCACGGCAGTTGCATGACTCAAGATCTAACGCATGCAATTACAAATTGTTCTTTTCCTTTTCTTATCATGGGAGAGTAGCTCACTGGGTAGATATGCTGCCATTATACACCCTCAGCTCAGGGAGCTTTATTAACCTCCACAGTCCTTGTGGGTTGCATTTCATTGTAATGTAAGTTTCTATAAAGCAGCAGATAATTTAGAGTTAAAGCAGAACACCTGTTTTTGAAAGGGAACAAAAAGATATGTTTCTAGTGTCAGGAAACCAGCACTTCATTGGCAAAAAAGCAATGTTTTACCGTGTATGTGCTCCCTTAAGTTTCATCGACATCACTTAATACACTGATAAAGACACGACTTCAGAGACTGACCTTCATTTTCTCTTCAGGGTAAATGTGACACTATGCTGACTAGGATCTTACCTGCCCAGAGTAATGCAGGATCAGCCCTCAGCATTATGAATGGAAAGGCTGCAGATACCTAAAATATTGGCAAGCCATTGTTCCACTGGCCAATAGTAAAAAAAAAAAAAAGGAAAATAAATATTAATTGGTGTATTAATTAGATCTTTTGTCATAGCAAAACACATAAAATACAGTTTAAAGGTTTGTTTGTTTTGTTATTTAAACAAAACTTTCAGAATTATGGGTTCGGGGGTTGGAACTAGATGATCTTTTAAGGTCCCTTCCAACCCAAACCATTCTATGATTCTATGGAAGAATGAAGGTTTTGATCATAGAGGGCAAAGGCATAGGTACAAGCTACAAAATAGGATAAAGAAGTATCAGTTTAAGGCAAGTGATATCTAAATGACGGAGTATCCTCTTTTCAAGTAGTACTCTGCAGACACTGTGAAAATCTTTGGTACAGTGATTGGATGATCCTCTGGGGTACACCAGATGTCTTTCACTAAGACATTGTTTTTTCTAGAAACCTTCAAGAGGTTGCAATTAGTGTGAAGTGAATCACAGCACCACATCAGACTGTGATGTCAGGGCATTCTGGAAAAATTTGTATCTCTGTATGGCATCTTCCTAGATGATAAGACCAAGAGCAGAAAGTATAGGGAAAGCAAGTAACAACTATAGGTCTTACATTCTTCCAGCAGGAATTAATTCTATTTAAGCTTGTGGGGATTTTTTATATTCCTTTGTGATTGTGCAGTACTGTGGAAGACCTGTAAACTATAAAACTTCCTATGAGAAAGATGGAAAGCTCTCACTTGTGAGTTTAGATGGAAGAAATTACCAAAAACAGCTTTTGAAAAATCACAGAAAACTGAATTTAAGTACAACTGCATTGAATACAGAAGCTAGTTAACAAGCACATCCCATGTAATTCTTTAAAATTAGAACAAATGAAGAAGCTAAAACTCAGTGTGCTAAAGAGCAGGTATATGGCCAGATCAATTTCTTTCTGCCCATCTGTCTTTCCATCCTTTTGATGGCATCTTTCAGCCACTCAGAACTGAGAATATAAATCTTTCTCCATAGCTATTCATAGGAAAGCTTATTTGCATTGGTTCTTACAGTGGAAAACCAAAAGCAAAACAAAACCTCAACCTGGATGAAAAGCTGAAGAAGAGGGTTGAAATCTATCTGAAAACGTCGGCAGTGAAGCTTGAAGCTAGCAAATTCACACTTTTAGCTACAGGAAATGAGGACAGAAGTACTTCTGAAGAGTTTATGATCAAAGCTTAGTTACTAGAGTTCTGCCCACTGTGATGATTTGAAGATGGATTTCCACTTTTTTTTTTCTCTGTGTATGGTAGGGCCTCAGGTTAGTGAATGGCTTCCATTGCTAAATATAGAATATGTTCAGGCAGCAATTTACATGTCCAGGCTTTACACTGTTAAAATTTCAAAGGCCTCGATTCAAAAGCCAGAGGTGCCTGAGGGAGGCTTTTTCCCTGGGTTCAATGAGTTTTAGATCAGAGCCTTAGAGTTCTCCAGCTCTCACATACAAACACTGCTCTGTGTATGTCCATATTTCTTGTGAATGTTTATACACAGCGGATATATATCGCTTTCTGTTCTTTGAAAACATCTGTTCAAGTCAGCCCACTTCTTCACTGGGAGAGCTGAGCATCTAACACAAATTGCAGCTGAGGTAGGAAAAGCCTGACTACCATATCTTGTTTATTAGTTTTATTAATCTTATGATAAAATAAAATTGTCTGCACCCCTAAAAGAAAACCTGTAAATGTTGTGAAATGGAATACTGAAATTTCATCTAACTTATTCAGAATGCTACTTGTTATTAACTAGAAAATTGTAACCTGAGGGTCTTCATTTGAAAATGTCAGCATTTATTATTAACATTATTTCTTTAGCATTACAAGATAGGCTTTTAGCTATTGCTTAGAGCAATGTGTACAGAAGTTAGTTTAATGAGAAGCATCATTTTAAACTGGACATTTGATTTTATTAATGCTGTATGTTAGATTTCACATGTATGACAAATGAAGCATGATATGAGCAAGGTTTTGAAGCTTCTTACTGAAGTGAATATAAAAGGCATTGGAAGACAAAAGAAAATGGGATTAACTGGCTCCATTAATAGAAATGAATTAATGAGGTATTTTACTCATTTCAAGCTGTTCAACACTTTCCTTACTCACTTCTTTCCTCTGAGATTGATTTCCCGATGCACTTTTCTTCCTGATTGTTAAAAAACTGTAAGCATGATTTACACAGATAGAATGTTCATTTGAAGTTTCTTCCACACAAAGGTCAACCTGTGTTAACTCATGTGAGAGATAGCTCTGAAGTTGGTCCTCTGATCACACCAGTGTTAAACTTTCTCCATTACTTGATCCCTGTTGACTGTTTGGTTACATTCACAATATTAAAATTTATTCCATTGCCTGGAGGCCCATGGAAATAATTTGAAACACTTAACTGTCTTATTTTGGCTACATAATAGTTGAAAACAACTTCATAATTTTATTTTGAGATTTTTTTTTTTTTAATTCAGGGTTCAGAATAAATCTGTATCACACACATGCACACTGTCCTCATCCCCCCGTAATTTTCAATGTTTTACAGAAAGCTGTATGGAAATAATTGTATTTTTTGCTTGTCAGAAAGCATCCCCAAAATCTGAGTATGTCTTTACTCATCTTCCCATCTCAGTGGGTAGTTTTGAAGTCCAAATGCTAGGTTACATCTTTTTACACATACATTTGATTTTCTGTAGCTGCATGTCAATATTAGGCTGCAAAGTTCTCTGCTGTTTATAGTAATGTCTGTCACTTAGAGCATATGTATAACGTATAGCATTTGGCCAGTTGTAACGTGTGTATGGGGTGAGGGATAGTATGAGGAAAGTAGCACAATAAACTAGCTGTATTTTCTAATGTGAAGAAGTGAGAAGTGGAGGTTTTGCACAATCACTTGTTTCCCATCAGTGTAAGCGCTATCTGCAATAAACTGATGGAAACATTCAAAAATAGTCTTCAGACGCATTTTTTTTCTACAGCAGAAGATCCTGATAGTTCCTGCAGAATACGTTTTAGGTGTGTGGCCATTACTGCTCATAAGGAGCCAAAGTAGGAAGCAGAACTTGCCTCAAGTTCTTGAACTAAATATGGAGGCAAACAGGGAAAACTGATAGAGTTTCATCTTCTTGCCCCACCTTGAAGGGAGGTGCATACGAAGTTAGGTCATGCATATGAAAATAACAGGTGGAATTTGGATACACGGAGAATCCTTTCTGGTACATCCCAGTGAGCTAGACCAAGTGATGTCATAGCAGTGCACATTAAGTCTACAGAAAAGGTACATGTAATAGAAAAAATTTGAGGCTAAGAGCTTTGTCATACCATGACAGCTTTGTCCTGTCTTGGCCACCTCAGAACATTATGTTAGATTTGTGTAAGATACAGGACAATTGTTAAGCAAATAAATATTCATCAGTTTCCACCCTACCACAATCTTGCACAGTGAATGCTAAAAGAAAAGCTACTTGCTAAAGCTTAACACACTGCAGCGGTGGTCTCAACTCATGCTTGATGGTTTACACTGCTGCTGCTGCTAAGTAAGTATAAGATTGCCAGGGAACTTTTTTATTTCACTTGAGTCATAAAAATTTGCCTCCATAAAATTGTAGATTATCTGAAGGGTGGTACATACCCTGCTTGGGTAATGTACAGCTGAGCTCTGAATATTACTATGAAGAATTTGGAGACCTTGACCTTTCTGTCCTCTCTTCTTCTACAGTTCTCCATGGCCTATGGTTGGTGCTGTGAGCCAAGCAACAGTCTGTAAGCCAAGCAAGAGTCAACGTGAGAGTCTCCTTCCACTGTGCAAAAAAATGACATCACCCCACCTGTGGCCAGTCACATCACTTTTACTCAAGACTAGCATCTCACATGATTCACAAGGGCATAAGACAATGAATGATTTTCTAAAATAGATGTAGTAAGCTAACAGCATTTTCCAGATGATGTTGACAATATAGTTTTCCATAAAATACAAATCAACTATGAGTTGTATTTGAATTTAATAGACTCAATAATAAGTAAAAGAAGAACTTAACAGTAGCATTATATTTCCTTTGGTAGCTTTTTTTAAAAATTATTTTAGTAGGAGGAAGTGAATTCTCACTTCCTCTTCCATTTAATAACTCAAGTTTCTACACTGCCTAATTGCAATGTATGGTTTGCATTATTTTTAGAATATGGTTATAAATATTATTTTAAATACCATCATATTCTCCTCATATGATAGTTTGAGTGTCCAGTTGTCAAATATTTCTATTCTTGCCTAGTGACGCAGCCTTCTGCTGACCACAACAGAGCTTTCTATGACAATAAGGTAAAGCAAGCTTTGACCCAGCGACAGTAGTTAAAATCGTTGTACAGCTTAAGTATTCCAGCCAGAATCATATGCTTTACTAGTCTTTCATGTTCCTGAGGATGAGGGTTCCTATGTACTAGCTATGTCAGTGGCAAGTATAAGTTTCTTGCAGCACTTACTAAGGCAGGATGTGGTTTATGTTTTGGTAAAATTTTTACAGAAAGTATTTCAAATAATGTAGCTTGCCTTTGAGAAAACTGTTCCTTCTGGTCTAAGAATATGATAAGCATGAAAGATCTTTTGGCTGATGTTTCTCTGAAAGTAAGTAGATTATTTTCTCAGACTTAACAAATAACTTCAAGCTCTTAACCAATTTTACCCAGGATTTTATGGAAAAGGGGTGTGTTCTGGTTATGGCTGTATTTCAGCAAAGCAGTTAAGGAAGTGCTTGTCCCATACCCATGTTCAGTCCACCATGTTTGATGTTTATAGTCTGTGCTTTCTTATTCATGCTGAAGTTTCCGTTTCTGCTCCCTTATTGCCTCAGTAACACTATTCTCATCTCTCGGATTATCTCTGAACATAGTTGAAATTGTGTATTCTTCACATTTCACTCTTTGGTATTATTTTTGCTCATTTTCAAATGAAAACCCTTTGCATTTAGCAGCATTTAGATTATCCCCAGCTGGCAGAGACCTTTCTAAGTACGGGTAGCAGTAGTAGAGTAGCAAGTATGTGTACTACATTGTCCCTGGATTTCAAAAAACCTTTTGAAGAGGCTTTTTAGAAGTTTCAGATGTGAAGAGTAAAACATGAAGACTCTTGTAAGTTTTAATAAATGGACAAAGGAGAGATGAGAGCTGATGAGTCTATAGTGAAAGAAAGGTAGTGTGGAATGTGGAGAGTCCATAGAGGGACTTGAAAGTGAAGATCAGCAGCTTATATTTGATACAAGCGGGAAACCAGTGCCAGCTAAGGAGTGCAGAGACTAATTGATACAATAAAAGCCTCAGGCCTAGAAAATAATCTTCAGAGCAAGAAAGAATAAATGAGAAGGGAAAGACCACATCTGGAGACCAAGGATAAGGATATGGAATGAGAGCCTTGGTTCAACCTTTGATGTATGGAAAGAGGGCACCTATTTTAGTGCTGCAAAGAAATCACCAGCAATATCTCGACACAGCTGATCTGGGAGGATCTGGATATATGTCTGAGTCAAAGACGATCCCTAGTTTACAGCATGGAAGGAAAGCATGTGGAAGCAAATATTTTCCTAAATCTCTTCATTGGCTCAACTTGAGCTTGAGTAGACAGCTGGATAAAGAGAAAAGTTGAAAAGCATACATTGCAAGTGAACCTGGAACACATAAATGTGTATGCCAAGTAAATTCAGCAACTGGCACACACTGATTTTTGAAGCAGTCAGTATTGTCACGTACATGGTATGCACTTGATTTGTTACTTGTGAAGGCTGTGAAAATCAAACTCTACACTTTGCTCTGGCGGTAGAGTGTTGTAATGGTAATAGGACTTTCAAAGACCAATGCAGCATCTTTAACCATTTTTTCTGTATTCAGTTTTCTTTTCCTTTCCTATGCAGAAAGAATGCCTTGCCTTATGATACCAACATACAGAAGGAACATCTTATTTATGTGAATACACTCCAGAAAAAAGTCTTAAACATTTACAACTTTGAGAATATGTTCTTATAAAGTGAACGTAGTCTTGCTTGACAACAGTATATACCACTTTTCCTCTATAAGGGACATATGAAATTAAAAGTGTAATCCTCTTCAACTAAAAATGAAAATTTCCATAGGTTTAATCTCTCTTATGGGCTTCTTTTCCTCTAGTAACTCTGGGTCTCACATTCTCCCATGTATCTGCCTCAAATATTTCTAGAGGGTAAGGAAGCCTGCTCTTTCCCATAAAGGACAGAAGACTGGTAATAAAGCAATGGAGAGTGAGGTGAAGGAGCTAAATGAGGGTTTGGAAAACCTGAGTTGGTTTTCCGAGTCTGCCACTGGACATATGTAACCAGGTTCCTAAAGGCATTGAGAACCACCTAAAAATGTCAAAAGAGCTAAATGTCGCCTCGGATTGTAAAAAATGTTTGGGTCCCATTAGCTACGTGACTGTGCCTAAATGCCTGGAAATCTGCGCCTTAACTGTCTATGAATCAAATACTTATGGGTGAAGAATGGGGAGGGAACACTTCTTTAGGTCTCAGATGTGTTCTGAACATACCTGCATTGGACTGTGACCTCATAAACTCTGGCCAGGTAAGTACCTCAGAGCGCTAGATAGGTGATTTAACCACAGCACAGAGACTCTAACACAGCTCCTGAAAATACTGAGCAAACACAGGATGTAAGTCAAACTAGTGTAGTACATGAGAAGAAAGACACAGATATTTAGCTGCTCAACGACCTTTTTCTTTATAGAAACAACATTTTTGCCAGGTTAATATTATTTCTAGAAACAGAGGCCAAAACAAACACTCTTCTTGGACTATCTGATGAAAATCTATCTTGAGTAGAATAAACTCAGCTGGGTCTTGATCAATCAGTGTTTGAAACATTTCCAGTTTGACTGTTAATGTGTTTTTTTGCCAAAATCTTAGGCTTTAAATTTATTTTAGAACTACATTGTTGAGGAACAGTCTTTGTAACTGATCCCTGCCTATTTTTAGGATTACCAAAATAAGGTCTTGGGTCTCGATGGTGGGCAAATAGCCATACTGAAAAAAGATCCATAAACATCTCACAGCTTGGAGCAAAGATCAATGTAAACTGTTTACAAAGGGTATTTGAGAGACCACCAGACACTGGAGCATTATTGAGAAGAATCTTGTGAGTTACTGTGCAGAATTCTGCACCAGGAAGCAAGGAAGCTAATTTGCTTTTCTCTTATACAGCAAGAGTGTAGTTCCTCTCTTAAGGAGAAAACAGAATTATTCTTGTTGATAGAAAAGCACTAAGATAAGCTAATATGTGATGTTTGTTGCAAAAGGTTTCATAATGGGTTGGAAAACACACAGAGCACCTGATTCACATCTGTAGTAAAGCTCCTTCACATGGGGTAAATGAGGATCAAGACTACAGTATTTAGTAGCTTAAACACTCTCAATTTAGTCGTCTTTCTGAGAATAAGCCCTCTTTTTTTAAAATTCCAAGCTTGCATACGGAAATGCACAGGTCTAAATTGTCAGCTGCTACAATGCTGCCTATCTTTGCAGAAGCCATTCGTGGTGATGCCCTTTCCTTGGGTATCTCTGAAAAACTTTTTCCTGTATATGAAAAACCTCAGTTGTTCTTGGATGAACAAAGAAAAAGAACTGGAAACCTATAAATGCTCTGTGGTATCACTCCTGTGCTGTTTCTCCTCTTGTTAGTCTGGAAAATGAGAAATTCTCATGAATTAAAAGAAAGGAAAAAAGTGGCCATAGCAATTATTACAACTGGAGTTTTCTTCCCATTTTCACCCTGAAGGCAAAAGGCACCAAGGTGCATTCCCACCTTTCTTGTAACTCTGTAGTCTGGCTTTTTTGAAATTACACTGCTATAAGTTGTGTGCATAAAAATCATCTCGGATCTAGGTGTCTTCTTTTTCATTCTCTTTGGCAGCCTCGAGACTGAATGCTGATATTTTTCAGCATTAGTGAAATCTAGACAACACTCAAGATTTTGTCATTTTGAATTCCAGGTTCAAGCCCCCATTTTTAACAGTGATTGTACACTTGTCTAAAACAAAGTAGAAACATTATCAGATTTATACCCGATGTGTCTGGAGTGCTCACAGGGAGATTTCACAGCTAACACTTTCCTTGGTTGGATTTCTTTTCTTCATTGTTGGCCAGTGCTTGACTTAGTCATTGTTTCTAACTGTTAGACATAAATTGATAAGAAGGAACATTGCCAAAAGCTTTTTGAAACGTTAAGTATGTAATTTCAAACACAGTTGCTTTCTTCTTTTTTTTTTTTAAGTTTCAGGAAGAGTAATCTTAACAGAATCCAGCAACTAAAGTAAAATATAAACAGGACCATCTTGTCCTGCTTCCATATTGACAAGTCCTGGTTCAGAAGTTTTGGAAGTGAATGTTAGATCTCTTAGTCTGTTCTTTTTTATAACACAAGTAAAAAACCTCTACACATACACTCCATACTAAGCCAAATATTTTTTATTTTGGAAAAACATTGTTTTGTGATTTGGAGACTTTCAAAAATAAAGAATCCAGCCTTGCACCCAGCTAGCTCCAGATCTTCTAGGCTTTGGGGTTTTTTTCTGCTTTGGTTTTCTGTGTGAAATCCTGACACCATTTATAGCTCTGGGTGCTTTACCATGGACTTCAGTAGATCCAGGACCTTTTCCTCATTTTTCACTCATATTAGCTTTTAAAAATATTTTCTTTAACCACCATCTCTTTTCCCTCAGGGCTCTTTGATGTTCCAAGAGTAGTTGGTACATTTTAATCCAACCTATACCATACTTACATATGTTTACTTTTGCAGGGGCCATGGAGTTTTGATAGGTGGTAACCTGCCAGTGACTTATTTTATACCAAATATTTAAAACATAAGCATATGCAAAACCAAAGCTTTTATTAAGGCTGCTAAATAAAACTTCCATGACTTAGGAAATGCCAGAATTAAGACTGCTGATGTAAATTAATTTCTGTCACATTTTTGCATACAGTATATAGCTTTCTATATGGCCTCTATGCTTTTTTCCATAGACCACTGTCAGAGGCAAACCCCTACTAGAGTATGTATCTGTCCAAACACTTGAAAACTGGCAAAAGTGTAAAAAACTCAAACCAGATCTTATAATGGGAAAATCTGAGACAGTTTTACTAGTAAGTAATAGTTTCTGCTACTCCTGTTATGAAAAAGAGAGACAACAGGTTAGATTTCAGGTTGTCCTCTAGCCATTAGAAAAAATATATGGAAGAAAATACAGCAGTTAATATGGAAGAGTTAGGTATCTCTTGCACTATATGATATTTATTTAAAAACATTATTTATGTCCAGCAGGAGACCCTGCTCCACAGTTCACGGTAGCCCAAATGTACATTAGTGTGATGTACCTCAAGCACACCTTCTTCTCTTAGTAGAAGACCTTCTGTATGAAGGCTTGTGAAAACAATAGGGTCTTCCAAAACCTAACTCTAGAGCTGCTCCCACTACCATGATATAGGGACCCTGTGGAACAAGACAGACTCCTTGTTAAGGTGATTTGATCAGGAGAATTTCTGGGCAGCATGGTGATCTGTATCTAACTATAAGCCTTCAAAGCAGAATGCAAAAATCTCTGTCCAAGACATTCTCCCTATCCAAGCATAAATACATTAATAAGGATTCTGTGCTGCGCTACTAATGCCCACACGTAGCATTACTGAAGGAGTGCAGTCAGTAATTAGGAGAACAGAAGGTGACTCCAAGATTGTAACTTGAGGAGGCTGAGGCTTGTAGTACTGAACTAATGCTGATCAGCTAGTGTAGCCAAGACTGAGATATTTTTATCATTGTGTCATCCAGCTATGAATGCATCTCTTTGGAAACACCATTCTGCTGGCACGTTTTCTGTCAAAAGTTGCTGGTTCATTGAGAGTGTAACATTTCATGAAAGTTTATCTCAGCGAGCCTTATAATGCAATACAGATAACTTCTGATAGTTCTCTGCTAGGCGCTCAGCTGCCAGTTTTCCAGTCAGTCAGATGCACTCCTGTATGGTGGCCTCTTCCTTGTCTCAGGGATCCAGGGAATACAAGGACCTCCTGGGATTCAGGGCTCTAGAAGAAATCGTTGCTTTTTGGAAATGCTGTGGATCTTTGTTTCCCAAATGACGTTACTGGAACATCTACTTCCTAGGAAAAGTTTTAACAGTTTTCATTCTAAATTGGGACAAATTAAGATTTCAAAGTGGTGAGATTTCTCAGAAAACGTAAATTCCGAGCTGTGACCAATTCTAACCATGAGCAACTTCTAAGTATTTGTAGTAGGCTCCAGCTGTAAAATCCTGGAATAGGCAGAGTCTGAGAGCCTGAGGGCTTATCTACAGCGCAGATACAGCTCACTTGGAGGAAGCAGCTGCAACACAGAGCACGTTTGCAGAGCTGTGTGCAGCCCTGCGAGCCGGTGCAGAGCAAATGAGCACACCAATATGACGCAGCACACCTGTGCAGAGAAACTACACTGAGTTGTGGAAACAGTGAAATGGTATCTGTAACCTTTCAAGCTGTGGTGCGTGCATTCTCCTGCTTAGCTATAGTACAATTAAGAACTACATTGCGAAAAGGATCTAGTTTTGTCTCAGCAGCTGGAGAAAAACATTTGTATTTTCTGTCTCTCTACTATTTTAACCATAGAAGTATAACTTACAAAGTACTTGTACTGCCAGCCTGATTTGATGTGCTTTTCATAGAATCATTATAGAATCACAGAATGGTTTGGGCTGGAAGGGACCTTAAAGACCATCTAGTTCCAACCCCCCCTGCCATGGGCAGGGACACCCTGCACTACACCAGGTTGGCCAAAGCCCCATCCAACCTGGCCTTGAACACTTCCAGAGAGGGGGCATCCACAGCTTCTCTGGGCTAAACCTGTTCCAGTGTCTCACCACCCTCACAGTAAAGAATTTCTTCCTAATATCTAATCTAAATCTACTCTCCTTTAGCTTAAAGCCATTACCCCTTGTCCTATCACAACAGGCCCTTGGAAACAGTCCCTCTCCAGCTTTCCTGTAAGTACTGGAAGGCTCCTATAAGGTCTCCCTGGAGCCTTCTCTTCTCCAGGCTGAACAAGCCCAACTCTCTCAGCCTGTTTTCACAGGGGAGGTGCTCCAGCCCCCTGATCATCTTTGTGGCCCTCCTCTGGACTCGTTCCAACAGCTCTATGTCCTTCTTATATTGGAGACCCCAGAGCTGGACGCAGTACTGCAGGTGGGGTCTCACAAGAGTGGAGTAGAGGGGCAGGATCACCTCCCTCGACCTGCTGGTCACACCTCTTTTGATGCAGCCCAGGACACGGTTGGCTTTCTGGGTTGCAAGCACGCATTGCCGGCTCATGTTGAGCTTTTCATCCACCAACACCCCCAAGTCCTTCTCCTCAGGGCTGCTCTCAATCCATTCTCTGCCCAGCCTGTAGTTTTGCTTGGGATTATGCCAACCCATGTGCAGGACCTTGCACTTGGCTTTGTTGAACTTCATGTGGTTCACACAGGCCCACCTCTCAAGCCTGTCAAGGTCCCTCTGGATGGCATCCCTTCCCTCCAGCACATTGACCGCACCACATAGCTTGCTGTTGTCAGCAAACTTGCTGAGGGTGCACTCGATCCCACTGTCCATGTCACCAACAAAGATGTTAAACAATGCTGGTCCCAATACCGACCCCTGAGGAATGCCACTTGTCACTGATGTCTGCTTGGGCATCAAGCCATTGACTGCAACTCTTTGAGTGCAACCATCCAAGCCAATTCCTTATCCACTGAGTGCTCCATCCATCAAATCCATGTCTCCCAGTTTAGAGCCGAGGATGTCGTGCGGGACTGTGTCAAATGCTTTGCACAAGTCCAGGTAGATGACATCAGTTGCTCTTCCCTTATCCATCAGTGCTGTAACCCCATTGCAGAAGGCCACCAAATTTGTTAGGCACAATTTGCCCTTAGTGAGGCCATGTTGGCTGTGACACATCACCTCCTTATTTTCCATGTGCCTGAGTGTAGTTTTCAGGAGGATCTGCTCCACGATCTTGCTGGGCACAGAAGTGAGACTGACCGGCCTGTAGTTCCCTGGGTCTTCCTTTTTTCCCTTTTTAAAAACAGGGGTTATGTTTCCCCTTTTCCAATCAGTGGGAACCGGACTGCCACAGCTTCTCAAATATGATGGATAGTGGCTTAGCAACTTCATCTACCAGTTGCCTCAGAATCCACATCAGGTCCCATGGACTTGTGCACCTTCAGGTTCCTTAGATGGTCTCAAACTTGATCTTCTCCTACAATGGGTGGTTCTTCGTTCTCCCAGTTCCTGCCTTTGCCTTCTGCAACTTGGGTGGTGTGGCTTGAGCACTTGCTGGTGAAGACTGAAGGAAAAAATTCATTGACTACCTCAGCCTTCTCCATATCCTGAGTAACCAGGTCTCCTGTATCATTCCAGGGGGGGCCCACATTTTCCCTAGTCTTCCTTTTATCACTGATGTACCTATAGAAGCTTTTCTTGTTGCCCTTGATGTCCCTGACCAGATGTAGTTCTATCAGGGCTTTAGCTTTCCTAACCTGATCCCTGACTGCTCAGACAATTTCTCCGTATTCTTCCCAGGCTACCTGCCCTTGTTTCCAGCCTCTGTAGGCTTCCTTTTTGTGTTTGAGTTTGTCCAGGAGCACCTTGTTCATCCATGCAGGCTTCCTGGCTGTTTTGCCTGATTTCCTCTTTGTTGAGATGCATCTCTCCTGAGCTTGAAGGAGATGATCCTTGAATACTAGCCAGCTTTCTTGGGCCCCTCTTTCCTCCAGGGCTTTGTTCCATGGTACTCTACCAAGCGGATTCCTGAAGAGACCAGGGAGAAGTTTTTATCAACTTATACAAAAAATATTTTAGGCGATTCCTTAAAATTGTTTGGATAATCAGGTAATTCCCAAACTTACTTAGCAAAGGGGATTCCTCTTTTGTTTGTAGCTACACTGCCTATTGCTTCTGTGCAGGTGGGGGCTGGCCGTATGGGTCATCTGAGATCTGTGCCATTGATCTTCTTACACAGAATAACTCTTCTTTTTTCCAACTCTCAGTACCCATATGCCAAGGCAACAACTTCTTCCTGTGTGCAACTTAGCAACAGTAAAGTATATCCTGTGAACTACTTTGTTTCCCTTTTTTATTGTTTGCATAGAAACCTAGCATTATGTGAAGTTATTGTTTTATTATTGTCATTATTTAGTGGGGTTTCTGCATCTTCTCCCTTTGGACAGCTGTGAGTTTTTTGCCCTGTACCAACTAGATGGTAAACTGTTACCAGCTGACAGTCTAGACATCTAAGGGAGGTTGGCTATCTATCTCATGAGATTTGATGTTAGTTCTTTATGAAGGACATAGCAGAGAGAAGTACTACTTCAGTGACATGGCTCTCTCTGTTTATCTAGTTGTTCAGTCCTCTAAGGTATAGTTACAGGCCAATCAGTCATCACGGGTATCATTGCATGCCATTTTTCATGACATAAAATCATTCAAGAAAAGAAGGAATAAAGGTTTGAGGTCTATCCATGCTGTATCAGAAACTGTAGGTGATGGCTTTTTGAGGAGAAACTTGTCAATCCCTAAGCACTTACTATTAATCAGCTCATCTATACTTTGATTAGGAATCCTTTTACAATGTACAGAAGAAATTGCTTGAAAGCCAGTCAAGAAATAAAGACTGAAGGTTAGTGGGCATTAAAAAGCATTTCTAAACAGGAAACCTAGCAGTTCTGAAAATACTGAAAACACCTTGGAATTTAAATTTGATAATGCTTTGAAAACCAGTGAAGCATACAAGGCATTAACCCAAATTAGGGTGTTTCAGATGCTGGCAGAAAATGAGTTAGCAGAATTTGTTTCTCCTTATTTTCTTTTTCTGTCTTTCTTAGCTAATATTCATGCAAAAATCCTAATAGCTTTAATGGAGAAACTCAAAACTATTCCCATGCTTTTCATCTGGTTCATAATTATTTCTTTATTTAACTATGAATTTTCTTTGGGAACCAACATTTACTAAAAATGATGGTAATGTGTGGAATTTTAGCCTGAAAAATAAAGACTTGTAAAAAACGAGTAATTGAAAACAAACAGACAAGAATATTTATTTTTTTCTGGTTTGAGTAAGCAGTCCTGCTGGATGTAATAGTAATTCAAATTGCTAAGTTAAGCATGTCTGTAAAGCCCATAGGATCAAATAATTGTAGTACATTGCTATTGTAACAGATTGTAAAAGGCAGGAAAACAAAATGGGGTTTAGATGGCACCTGACATGGAATTTTTCCAAAACTGGTGCATAGTTAAGGTAGGAATTCAAGAAAAATTAATCATATTGAACAATCATGTTTACATGTGATTGCTTTGGATGTTTTTTGTTATCCATATTGCAAAATATCATCCAACTTCGAACATGCTTAGAACAGGTTGTCCGGACTTCTGCAAAATATTGGCTCATGCAGAGAGCACACGAAAAAGAACATTTTTACAGCATCCAGCTGTCTCAACTGGTCAGAAACAAGGAAACAAGCAGAAAAAAAATGTGCCCCTCGAGTTTTGAAAAAGTAAATGGCCTTTAAGGAAGCGGTGCCTCATGCCGGGTGTCCCCCGGAGAGGGACCCGGTCCCTGCCTGGAAGAGACCTCCCTCAGGGCCCGGTACCGGCGTCTGGGCCCCGCTGTGCGGCCTCGACAGATCCCAAACCACCGGCTACGGGGAGCAAAATGAGAGGGGAAAGGCGGGGGAGCGCGGGGAAAGCGATTTCCTCGCTCGGGCCGGGGCCGGGCCGGGCCTAGGCGGCGGGGGCCGGGGCGGGGCGGCCGGGCAGACGCGGGGTCCTGCTGCCCTCTGCTGGCTGCCGCCCCGCCCCGGCCTCGCCCCGGGAGGGCTAAGGGCCCCGCGGGCACCTTCGGCCCCCCCGCCGGGCTCCGGCAGGCCTTGAGGAGATGCTGAGCCTCTGTAAAGGGCCTCTTTGGCCTCGGTGAGATGGATTTTGAGAAAGGCAAAAACTACCTCCCGCTGCACGGGACGTGCTAGAGCTGCTGTGTCTACTTGAAGATGGTGCTAAGCAAGTCGATTTTGGGTTCTTTCTGGGTTCGGGTGCTGGTTTGGATCAGCATAGCATTTTTAAGCAATTATCCCAGTCTTCCTCACCTATTGCATTCAGTTTTGGTGCTTGCAGAGGTGGTCCCTTTTGGAGGAACCTAACACATAAAGCTCTTTTCTGGATGACCACCAAATGGGCACCAGCACCTGACTGGGGACATAGGGGTCCAGACTGATTCTATATGAATTTTAATCACTGCAAAGTCTGAAGTACTCTCCCCAAACTGCACATAGCTTAGACATAGGGGCCTCCTTACCTATTTCTTTGATCTGAGCCACTCCTGTTGTGCTAGTGAACACAGCCAATCTGAAAAATGCCGTGAAGAGAAAAAAACATGCCTTGCACCAAACCATCTTGCAAACACGTGAAGTGTGGACTCTCCCTGCTTACACAGAGCCCATGCAGAGAAGGAAAGCAAGAGCGGGGTAGGTACTGCTTTATGTGTATTGGCATACAAGTCACTGACTTCAGTTTGGATCTTTGGCAGGTTTGCTGGGTGACGCCGTAGCACCTACGCACCAATACCTACAAATAGTGTCACGTAGCTTATGTGCCATATACTAGACATCAGCAGAACATCTTTTTTTTTTTTTTTAATTTTCCCCTCTCATTGATGCACAGATTTTCAATTATAAAGGATAGCATACATGTTTATGCTGCTTGTCAAACCAATGACAGCATTTCACACTGCTGCATTCTGCAGCGTAGGCACTTCCAAAGTCAAAATGCATGAATCAGTACTCTCATTTGCACTATCACTGCTATGATGGTTGCCTATCCAAAGGCTTTTTTTTTTCCCCCTGAAAAAATATTGTTAAGATTCAGGTTTGAAGTTAAATTCTGTTCTTATTTTTCCCAGCACTTTGACTTCAGTTGAGTTGCTCTCAATTTGTGCTGTGACTGAGAATATCACGTCTCATGCAATTTCATGAATTATTAGCCTGCAGGTGTAGCTATTCTTGGAGTTATCCTCAACTCTATAGCTTTTCTATGTCATTTCTGAAGATGATCCAAAGATGAGTTTGCATCTTAGGTAGCTTTATATGTACTGGCATGGGTCCCCAAAATAATACAGCTGTAGTAGCAATGTATTGGCTGCAAAACCTGTCAAGGAACCTGAGAAAATACAGAAGTATTAATTCGGAAGAAAAAATTAGCTCATGCAGAGCTCCATGCTACCACGGCTGGGCTGTGGATTCCCTGGAAGGACAGATCCTGGAGGTTTATCCCCATTTATTCCATGTCTTTTTGTGATAGAGATATTGAAAACCATATGAAAACCTAGAATCTCTCAGGAGTAGTTGACCCCGGAGTCCTACTTCAGTTGAAGGTCAGGGCAGAGAGTCTAGGAACTGTTGGGTGTTTCATGTAGGACTCGGTCTGGCAGGGCTTCCAGGTTTCCCTGTCCTGAACAGGAGCCCTGCAACCCTATAGGGTACTAGCCCTGCAGAATTCAGCTGGGGGTACCACCCCTCTGTGTCTGGAGCCTTTGCTGCTGCACAGCATTTCAGTTTTGAGAAGCTGGTGTTTTCAAAAGAAATAATGCTTAGTCAAAAATTGTAAGTGATGAATCTGGTATACTTTTTCTGTAGCAAGGAAAACAGTAGATCAGCCAGTTGGATTAAAAAAAATGGAGATTCCCAACAAGTTTCAAACAGAATTTGTAGGGGAAAAAAAACCCAAACAAACCAATGTGCTGTTTCTCCTCTATCCTGTATAAGGGATAGCAAAGGGACTGTGTGAGAGCATTGCAAAGATATTCCAAAGGGGTTTACGTGCGTGAGCCCGTGGATGGAAGGAAGCTGAAGATAATGAATCAATAAACAGTATTTTCTGTAATTGTTCTTCTGTCCATAGCTATTGTATCTGTGCTGGCCAACTTCTCAAAGACGAAATGAGGCATCGCAGTTAGTGCTGAAGTGGACACATACTTGGTGTCGCTTTCCCCCAGTAGCATGTGGAAGAGATTAGATAAGTGAGGTGGCTCCTGCTGCGGGGAGTTATTCACGCTTCGGAGCACTTGAAAGGTATGCTGCTTCTCACACATCGGTGTGAGCGCTGCCAGAAAGGGTCTAGGAAAGCTGCTTTATCAAAAAGCAATACACATCACCGCAGCCGCATGGCTGATTTAAAGTCAAAATCAGTCCTCTGCTTCAGTTTATGCTGCGGCTATAAGTTATGTTTCATGTAGGTTCCTGACGATCAAAGTGAACCAAGAAACCCAAACTACCAGTAACTTTTTCCAGCCAGGTGAAATGTTCTTTTTGGAAACTGTCGCGCGTGTACTTTATTCCTGTTGTTTGGGGGTCTTTTTTTTTCGGAATAAAAGACCACCTTTTAAGACGTGCACATATCCCTGCCGAGCGCCTTACCACGAAGAAATGCCGGCGGCCCCAGCAGGAGAGCAGGAGCCCGGTGGGAGCCGTGGGCAGCCCCCTCCTCTGCCCCGGGCAGCCGGGAGGGGCTGGAGGAGCGAAGGAGTTAAAGGGAGGCGCTTGGGAAATCTGATGCTAACGAAGCCCCAGGAATGTTGCACATTTCCATTCCCCTCCAGCTTTCGAAGGAGGTCAGTCCCCGCTGCGGGCAGCCGCTCCGAGGCCGCACTTGATTCAGGCGCTGCCCCGCACCTTCCCGCAGGTTACGCCGGGGAGGGACGGGGCGGGGGGTGGAAGGGCGGTGTAAAAAGTTTTTCCTGGATTTGGGATGCTCTGGCGGGACCTGCAAAACCGAGGGCGAGAGGGATGGGGGGGTCCACGGCTCTGCACACCCCGGACTGGGGCGCAGGGAGCGGCGGGCTCGGGCGCTCCGCAGAGTGGGGCAGCTCCCCTGACCTGCCGCGACCTCTCTTCTCTTGCAGGCGCGGCCGGAGATGCCGGGGAGACGGCTGTGGTGGGCGCGCTGCTGGCTCGGCGTCTGCCTCTCGCTGCTGGGCGCGGGGGGCGGCAGCGCCGAGCCCTGCCGCGGTCCCCCCTGCGGCGGCGGCGAGGCGCCCCCACAGCCCTGCCGCGGGGCCCGCTGCGGCGGCAGGGCCGGCCGCCCGGCGCGCTCCTTCCTACACACCGCCACGCCGCTGCGGCCGCCGCAGGGCAAGGCGCCCCCCGCCGCCCCTCACGCCGTCCCGCTGCCCCGCCCGCCGGCCGGCAGCGCCCCGCACCCCGCCGGCAGAGGGGGCGCGCCGGAGGCCTGCCCCGGCGGAGACTGCGCCGCCAACGGCACCCGCCGCGACTGCCAGGGCCTGGAGTGCCGGCTGCCGCCCCGCCTGCGCCCCCAGCCCCGCGGCCCGGGCTGCGCCGCCCCCGCCGAGGGCTGCCCTGAGCCCGCCCTGCTCCGCGCCGCCGAGAGAGCCGCCCAGTTCGCGGGGGACGACTTCGCCTACGCCGCCCCCGAGCTGGGCGGCGGCGCCCTGGGGGTGCAGCTCACCTGCGACGTCAAGCCAGGTGCGAGGCGCCCCGAGGGGCCGGGAGGGCGGGAGGGTCCCGCCGGGGCGGCGGGCGACGAGGGCCGCGGCTCTACCGAGGTTCCTGCGGGCCGCGGCGGCTCAGCGCGGCGAGCGGAGAGCTGCAGTCGCGGGGGTGCTGGGTCTCCTGACGCCTGGCAGGAGTCTGCTGAGTAGAGGGGCTTGAGCACCTCTGGGAGCCCGGCCGCTAGGGCATCTGTGCGGGTACACCAGATCTCCTCGTTTTGGGAGAATTAGGAGGCAAATCTGGCGCTGGTCTTCGTGACACATGGGGGAACTGCTGCCC
Source organism: Grus americana (assembly GCF_028858705.1). Taxonomy (NCBI): domain Eukaryota; kingdom Metazoa; phylum Chordata; class Aves; order Gruiformes; family Gruidae; genus Grus; species Grus americana. Next base: position 150,736,874 of record NC_072853.1, on the reverse strand, counting down.
CGGCTCCCCTCTCCTCTTCATCTTCTCTCTGCACACACATGTGCACATAGGAGACCCACAGCAGATGAAACATGGCAAAACTTTTTTTAGTGCTATTTTTAAACAAGTGGAAGCCTCTTTTACTGCACATCATTCAGAGCACTTGTCTGTCAACTGATGAGAGCACAGCTCTGGTCAATTCAGTATCCCTGTAGGAAGCCAGGTATGTCTCTGATTATACTCATAGGTCAGCAGTATGTAATTGTCTGGGATATATGGATTTACCCACATGAAAAGCCCCAGCAGATCTTTAATGGGCACAGAGCAGTTCGGGTTCTGGTTTAATGCCTTATCTGAAAGATATAAAATGTATGAGGAAGGGTGATGTATTTTATTCCCCATTGATATTTAAAGCTAATGGAAAGCATGAAGAAGGTCATTTAAACTTTGTCACATCTATGTGGCTAATCCGAGGGCTGTGGCTGCTTCAGACACAGGAGCACATGCCGAGCCTCGTTACCAACGTCTACTTAGTGAAGTGCCATCTCCTCCAAAGCAAACTCCAGCACTTCCAGGTGATTCCAGTCCCAGGGCTGAGATTTAACCACCCTGTGCCTAGTGCAGTGACACTGTCTACCATCATCTTGCCTGACGTTGCTCCCAGATGTCTTAGAGCACCTCTATATGAAAACATAGAAAACATATATGAAAACATTCTCTATATGAAACAGAGAAGTTGGTATGGTTAGCCTCCATTTTCTCTGCTTCGGTGCATACTCTTTGTACTGTCATCATAACTGCCATGCCTCCTTTTTGCAAAAGGACCCAGGATATTTGCGTTTTCTTTGTCCTTATCAAAATCCATCTGTATGCAGTACAAGCCCTGGCAAATAATAAGGGCATTCTGTATGGACAGAAAAGACTAATCCTTCTTGGATGGTGCTGCAAGCAGACATGCTGTATCTCCATGAAGGTCTTACAAAGAGCATCCAGCTCAGCATGACCTCTATCTCCAAACATCCTCTTATTCTTTGGCTGTCTTTAGAGGACGTGGATCAGTCTGTGCTGCCCAGTCTCCAGTACCATCAGCACTTCCAGCTAACATGGTGAGTTACATGCACCCCTCATCTCCTAGGCCTTAGGCTTAGGTCCTCTGTCTCCTCTGACATGGGTCAGAGGAAAACAGAATAAGGGAAATTAAAGCAAAAGGGTCGGAGAGTGAAGATACTGGGGATTTTGGAGACTTGACGCAGAGTTCACTGTACTCTTTTGATTTTATGCTCTTTGCAGGCCTGGTGCCAGGTGAAGTCTTGGAGGAGCAGAAGTGTGGTTGGAAGTTTCTCTTAACGAAATCCTTGAATGCATCAAGAATGGATTATATCTTGCGTCTAGTGGCAGTCACGGATTTGTGCATTCATCTCCTTCCTCTGGCAGAGAGAAGCGTCCCGTATGTTGAAGGGAAAGCAGTGTACAGCACTGCCTGCTAAACCACGTAATCTCATGGAAGGCACTGTCAGCATGGAAGCACGCAGTGAGCAAACCTGTGATAACACGTGAGCTGTGGTGTGTGAGAAGAGTTGTCAGACAAGGACAACTGCACCCTCAGAAGTTCTCCCCTCTCCGTGTTTTTGCCTTGTGGCCAGCAAGTGACACTGGTTGTCACCAGCCCACACCCAGGCCCACTGTGGCAATCATGGCTGCACTTGGTGTGGGTGAGACCTGCTGTAGACATACTTCTGTCCAGACTGGACAAAGGACATGTATACATGTTTTGCCCATGTATAAAAGGCAGCTTTCTCTCCTACAAGTGGAATAATAGCATACTGGATTCATGAACATCTAGCAGAAATTCCATGTTCTTGGCATCAGGAACAAAAAAATAAGCCATGTTGACAGTCTTTGGTTTCCTTCAGGTCTATGTACAGGCAAGCATCTGGTATTGTGCTCTGCCTGCAACCTCTAACATTGTCTGCATTTGCCTGAGACCTTCTTTTGAACATAGGTGGGTTTCCTGCATTGGTGCAGAGAATACCTTGTTCAATCTCCATGTGCAGCTAGAGTGGGTGGGTGTTGGAAATGAGCATGGTTCTGCATAGCAATTCCAACATGGCTTGTCTGCTAGAACAACCAGAACAACACAATGTGATAGTCAGACATCTAATTAGGGGAAATACATTTACAGTTGTCTGGGGAGGGCTGCTAATCAAACAGCATGGAGTGAACACGGCAGGGCAAATGCAGGTAAGGATCATGAAGAGCATACTGCAGTTCTAGCCTTCTAAAGAGCCCTGCTAGGGGAGACAGAGCTCACCCAAGAGCTGTACCCAGTCTTTATGGTGGAGATGGTGGCTTTCCTGCCATGAAATTTTGTGGAGAAATCTCATTATGTAGGTGTGGCAGGAGTCTGTCTTAACAGATGTGCATGGATGTAACTTCATGGAGAAGAACCAGACTCGGGGAGAACTGCCTGTGGTGGTCATAGTGCGTGGGAACCAGCAAGAGTCCCTCCGAGGGAAATCTAGGGACCTCTTGAGTGCAGCAGTGAATGAGTACGCAGCAGACAGGCTTTGCTGAGCTCTGGGAGCCTCTGGGGTTAGTCAGACTGCAGAGAGTTGCCTGCCGTGCTCAGAGTGGTGGCTGTGTGTTCCCAGTCCTCTTTGCAGTGTCTTGTGAGATGAGGCTCGTGTGCTCAGCATGTGACTTCAAGTGAGCAGGAGGCAAAGAAAATACTGCAGTATTTTTTCCCTGTGCACAGTACATCTTTTGCATGACTTCAGGGTGATGTCTATACATTTTACAGACAGTGCAGGTGTATGCCTCCAGCCCAGGCAATCATACATTTATTTTAGCCTCCAGGAACTTGTCACACAGTCGGAAAGAACACAAGTTTATGACAGGTTATCTGCCACCTCTACATCTTCACACATCCTCCTAATTCTTCCTCATCAATCACCCCAAAAGAAGAGGTTTCTCTGGCAGCCATGTGCAGAGAATTTGTCCTGGGGATTTCCAGTGTTTTTAGATGAAGGACAAAGGTATAGTTGGTTCCTGGTGGAGGAAAGAAACAGAAAGCTATCGGGCCCTTCAGTTTCACATCTAAGGTGCTGTAGCTGAAAACAGGAAACCATCTATTCAAGAAGAAACAGGTCAGTGACTGTTCCTGTCTTTCTCTTGTTTTTAGGGGAATGTTTCTGTCTGGTTACCATTTCAGCACGTCACTCTAAGGCCAGCCGCATGGGGTGGTTCTTTGCCCTCTCCTCAGACAGCAGAGGAACTGAAATATGCTGCCTGGGTGACCCTGAGGCCATTTTTCTGCCTGTATTAATTCACCATCCACAGGTGGAGACCTAGTGGCCCACCCCAGCCTGTGGCTACCAGCTCTGTGACAGTGCATGAGTAGATTTGCACTGATTCTTCAGTCACTAAGAGAGACCTCCCCTCCAGTTTACCTGGTGGAGAAGGCTGTGTTTTGGTGAGCAGAATAATCTTTTGTTCAACCTATTGTGTAGCCCCATTCATGTGAGGTGCGATCTACTTGAATGCTTGCTGAAGACCACACCTGATACCACCAGCCCTCCAAGATACAGGCCAGTGTCGGGGGCACTAGCTGATCCCCAGCACTGTGTCTGTGTTTGCAGGCTCATCTGCATGAGGCAGGTGACTTATTCTCCACCAGCTGCCTGGCAGAACCAGTGCAGCCCTTCTGTGAGGATCACACAAACTTCATCATTTCAGCCACTATCACCAGCACCACAGCTACTATCTGGAACGCTCCTGCCAACTGCAGCTGAACCACCACTTCTGTTGGCCAGGTGAAGATGCTGGAGTGCTTTTCAAATCAGATGAGCCCGTTCCTCTGCAAGATTGTCACTGCTATTTCTCAGCAGCACCGTGAGTATACCTTACTACAGATGAAGGACTGGCATCCCAAAAGAAAGAATGCACAGGACCTGTTTTTGTTGTCTTACCATTTTGTATTCGTCTTTCCTCACTCATTAATTGCCATTAAATCCTTCATTGTTCCTATCAGACCCATTTTTCTGTTGTTTTCTTTTGGTCAAACTTCTCTGCATCTGCAAACACCTGCATTTGGGCAAAATAACGTGCAGCTGCCATATCTCATACGTGCCAAACCTGGTGAACGAGGTTGTGGGTTCTCATGCTGTTGCTGTACGTGCACTGAGCAGTGCCTGCAGCCCCCTGCTCTCATTCCCTGTGGTTACCAGGAGTGACTGGCAACCTGTGCTCTAGTCCCAGTCAACATCTCCCCTTCCCTTCCTCACAGCAGGACGACTGCCTGCTTTTAGCCTCTACCCCTTGTGCAGTGGCAGATGGTGCCTGAGGGCTACCTTGACCGTGCAGGATGCCCTCAGATAGCGTATCCCTTCCAGGCATACTAGGGAAACGCAGCAGAGGTTTGTATGTGATGTTATGTTTGCACCATGGATTGATCCTGGGAGCATGGAGCAGGTGTCTGCAAAACAGACCTTGCCGTGGCTGGGGGGGGCGGGGTGTGCGCAGGGAAAGTAATGTTGCATCTGTGGTCATGGGAACATCTGAGTGTTGCTAGTGGGTGTACCTGTTTGATGCTTGTCTGGGCAATGTGGAAAGGTACTTAGGTGGGATTGCTGGCATCTACTAATGCGTAAACATCACTTGCAGTGGAATTCTTCATAATTTTAGACATCTGCGATAGAGACATCCCCATGAGACATGTTTACTGTGCCCTACCTTTATATAGTTAATGGAGAGAAACAAAGCCACATTTAGGGCACTCTGCATCTGAGCTATTTTAGCCTTCTGCTTCAGAATTCTTTTGGCAAACAAGATATCCCTTCTGCTTAATTGAATGTAGTTTATTTTCAGTAGAGTCTTCTCTTTCATGCAAGAGCTTCATTATGCTCTGTGTTGCTCTGGCATTGGGAACTGCCAGTAGCACTGACTGTGCTGTGCAGTAAAGGGCCTCTTGTACTGGTAAGTGTAAGTTTAGTCATAGTACTGCAAAATGGATAAAAATGAGAGAGAAAAAAACCAGTCACAAAGGATTTTTTAGGGCTCATATTCTCACCAGCTGAGCTTTAGACAGCCAAAAGGAGCAAAGCTGAATTGACTGACTGGAAAGTAGCTGTTGTTACAAAGTTCTGTAAGGCCGTCTAGGGCAGAGATAATAGAAAGCTGGGCCCTCATGTAAGCTTCACTGCAGTCAGTACTTAAACTTACAGCAGTTACTGCCAGCAAGTCAAATAGTGACTGGTTGAAGACAATGCTCCTTCAGTATGTGCTTAAAAATAACCTCTACTTTATGTCTCTTATTGATTCAGGGCTTTAGTTAACCTTTCTTTGCTCTAATAGTTTTGCTCATGTACGTGAGAAAACCCCAGATTCCCAGGATGGGAAGAGTCCAATAACCCTGTCTTAGAAGAGTCTGTATTCTCCCCGTCTATAAATTTGTGATGGCTGGAATCATTCAAAATGTTATTGTTATTGGTCCCTGAATCTCAGCCACTGACAACTGGAGAAAAAGTGGTTTTGGTAAAAAGTGGTTTGGTAATATATCCTTGACTGTAGGATTCACTCCCTCTTGCAGTTCCCCAGAGCCAGTTCCCTGGGCTGACTTTTAAGTGGTGCAGTTGGACTTCTCCTCACCTCTGTGACAGTTATTTCTTTTTTCCTTTTTCATTGAGAAAGAGGGTCAAAAGGCCTAGAAAGGGGGAGTTTAATGCTGTTACTTTCATTACCATTTGTTCCTTACAAACCTGGCTTTGTTAACATTTCAAGCTTAAGGTTAAGCTGATCTCTTTCTGAAGTTATTGATATAGGCAGACATGTACACAGCTCATTTGACAATAAATGCTGTAGCAGTTTCCCAGGGATTGCATTTACATTTTAGGTTTTCTGGTATTATAAGAATATTGTGCTCGTTATTTACTACATTTATATTATTTTTATCGATAACTGTATTACAGTACTAGCATGGAGCCCTGTTCTCACATGTGATCCCAGCATGTAAGAAATCATGTTAATGCAGGAAAAGAGGATGAAGTCCCTCTCAGAAAACTTACAGGGACCTCTACCAAGAAACAATTAAGTAACAGTAATCAACATGGTAGCCAAAGCCTCAATATGCCAGCTTTCATCTGCTATGTTTCTAGGTGCATATGCTTTATTTGGCCAGGTAAGGGCCACCATTTTGCTCACAGACTTTCCATCTGCTTTGAAGACATAACTTTTGCTGATACATGGCGTGGTCCTTTTCCACTGTGTTGTCACTTGTACAGCCAAAATACTTGGCAAAGACCTGTGCTCTTCTGCCTGTATTCTCAGTTGTAAGCCAGACTTCTGAGAGTAAAAGTTCCGTGAAAAGGAATTTAATGTCTTTCCAACCTCAAGCGCAAATGAAGCCCATGTAGGTTGATGAAAAAGCTTGACAGGCAATCATAGTGTGCTTGTAACTGTCTTGCTGCCCAGTACCTGTCAAACCTATGGCTGATTTCAGGCAAATTTGACAACTGGCAGAAGTATTAAAAGTAGGCAAGGTTGTGTAAACTTTGTAAGAGGTGATTAAAGAGAGGAGAGAGTGGAATATGAGCATTTGAAAGTTTGCCTCTAGCCTAATCCTTGCAGCTGGTAGGACTAATGCAGCTTGGTTGCTGCTCTGTATTCTGAAGAGGAAAGGTAGCAAAGGTAGTGCTATTTATTTAGCCAGTCAAATGGAAGACACAAATCCACAGAGAATGAGATGACATTGGTTCTGCTCTTCACAGATCTGCTTGTTTGTGTTAGATGGAAGGAGATCTGGGGGTATAATTTGCCAGATATTTCAAAGTATGGAATTTCCAACTTGGATGGGGAGTGCGGCCCCTCCTGGATCCTGGTCTTTACTTTCTAAAATCCAGTACCCTGGAAACTACCTTAATATTTAAGTCAATACCGAAAAATAAAAATTAATGTGTGCCTTATGCTGTGAATAAAAGTAACTGAACAGCAAAATATTTTAGAAACCGTAAACAGGAACCAGCTATGGTCTGCTTCATTGTCTCATCCTTTGTTCTGCACTTAAAAGAAGGAAATTCAGTGCTGCATAAGAACAGATGAATGACCATATTGGATTCAGAATTCTCTCTCAAGCTATGCCCAGCAGTGGATACTGTGGAAAGCATGGCATATTTGCGTAAATCATTTTCCCAGCTCTGACAGGTTGTTGGTCAGATTTCCTGAATGTGATTGATTTCTGTGTATCTTTTAGCCCCAAATTAATTTTATTTTATATATTGGGCCAGCAACTTTCTGGACCTGGTTGAACTTTTAGCATGTATTGAAACTGCTGCCTTCATTTAATGTCCCCTAATTCTTGTGTTGGAAGAAAGAGTGAAGAGTCTTTCCATATCCACTTGCTTTAGGACACCTGTAACGTAGCACAGTTGTTTGGTTTCTCTTTTTTTTCTGAGCCTGAAAAGTCCTACCTACTTTCTCATAGTATGGCAGTATCATATGTTAGATATTCCTTGCTGTCCTTTGTGAACTTTTCAAGTTCTTCTGTGCCATTATTTGAGATAGGGAACCAGGACTGCATGCTGTATTTAAGATGCTCTATTGGTTAATATAATGTCATAATGATGCATTCTCTTCTGTTATGTATTCCTCTTCTAATTAGTCCTAGCATTTTATTTGCTTTTTTGACCTCTGTTGGGCACTGAACTGACGATTACGTGGCTCTGTGGCCCAACATTTATATCTAGATATATTACCTCAAGATCATTTCCAAGTGGCAATAATAATAATCTACAAGTACAACATTTGATATAAAAAACATAGATTTTTTTTTTCCAGTGGGTGCCTCATTTCACCTTTACCTCCTTTGAGTTTCTTTTTGCCATTTTATTGCTGCTACTCAGTATCATAGACTCCTTTTGTAGCTCTTTGCAATTGACCTTTACTTTTACTACCCTTAATAGCATAGTATTCTCAGCAAGTTTTATCACCTCATTTTATTGCCTCTGCAGTGAAAATTGACCATTTACTCTTTACTGTATTTGAACACATACATAGGAATGATTAATCTGTTATTGAACCCCAGCGATGATTAATTTATGCCCTGAAGCATGGGGCTTAATTATGACTTTTTTAATGTCTACAACTAAAAGTTGATGCTTATAAAATGGAAGACCTCATGGTCCCATGAAGGGGCTACAAAGATAGTAAAGGAACTGGCCTTATAATCATGTCTTGAATTTAGTGAGACTTTTCATTATCTTATTAACATTTGAATGCCTTTGAAGAGATAATACCGCAAGCTGGAAAATTATTTTTCTTGGACAATAACCGATCATTTGTATTTCAGGAGAAAATGAAGTTCCATCTGAAGATGCCCTAATACTACAGCTGCACCTTGCAAAAGGGCATGAGAAATTTACTGAAATGCTAAAAAGCCAACAGCAGATCATTGTCGATTTGCAGCAAAAACTTGCTGAACAGCAGCACATACTGGTTAGCCAGCAACGGGAGATTCTTGAACAGCAAAGAAAAATGTATGAGCAAATGGATCTGATCAAAGTCCAGTATGGCATGCTTTTTGATACAGTGAAACAAATGTCATTTCAGAGTTTGCAAGAAGATATTCAAACTTATTTTGAAAGTCATCTTCAAGGACTTCAGAACCAGGTCAGAAATCATCTCCAGAAGTCATACTCTGTGCATAAAGTAGAAGTGGATGCAAAAGTGATTAATGTTGGGGAGTCTTTGCTGGACTGTGGCCTTTGTGAAAGTGATGAATTTTGCAATTTCCAAAAGACACCTTCACAATGTGAAAAATGTACATTGTGTCCTGCTGGTTTTTTCCAAATGGCCGAGTGTTCTGCAAACTCTGATCGGATTTGCCAGGTGAAACATAACTCTGTATTTTCAGTTATTGCTTACGAAGTATTGTGTTGGACATACTGGGGTAACATTCTGGAAATAACTGCTTGCAGAGCTAGAGAGATCCAGTTGAAGCCTGTGCTTTACTGAATGTGTCTATGGCACTTCGAAGTCTGCCTGAAGTTTTTTGTGGGTTTTCTCTTTACCATTTACTGCTCTAAATGGGGCACTAGTTTGTGCCTGTTGTGTGTGATGCTTTCCTAGCCTGACAGCTGGCAGGATTTTGATTCTTGTCATGATGATAGGAAAAGACATCCTAAAACATGTGTACTTATGCATGGTAAATTTGTTTATTTAATCCCAGTCCACTCTACAGGAACTTCTAGACATCTCTGAAAAGCAGAGGAAAGCTTTACTAAGCAAAACTCGAGGTCAGATATTTATTTCTAAGTGTGGAGACAAAAGTTGTCAGTTAAAACAAATGTAAAAACTAGTTCCAGCTTAAACATAACATACAAACATATAAAAATATAGAACATAGATGCTTTTATTATTAAATACATTTTATTATAAAATACATTTTATTATACAATACAAAACCAGCATATAAATGCAATAAGATAGTTCTTTGGTCACTTTCTCTCATTTAGAAGTCCTAAGATATATGGGGAACTTGATATTTAAAGCAGTGTCTTGTTGGGAAGTGTTGCCCCCAATTCCTAGCTTAACATGAGCCCAAATGGCTGGTGACCTAAGCCCAAGATACTGAGAAGAGAAGCTGAAAGAGTCTGTCGGGTTCCCTTTCTGCTAGTCTCAGTTTTCTTTAATGCTAGCATTTAAATACAAATGTAGCCTGTTACTCTTTCCCCTCTGCCTGTTGTAGGGTGAAAGGAGGGCTTGTTGACAGGAAATACTACTTTATCATTTACCTTTCTTGTGTGTTTTTCAGTTATCACCTTCCTCCCAGACTAAATGCCTTTAAGAGCCTTTCTTAACACTGTCTTGATTGTTATGATGTCCTTAAGACCGAGTGATGCATAGCTCTGGGGGGACGTGGTACTGTCTTACAGATCATGCATGGTAACAAGCGTTAGTTTTACAACCAGTGCATTTAGCCCATCATCTGCACGCTCCTAGCTTTCTGTGGACACCACGCAGCCTTTTTGCATACCTTGTTAAAACGGGTGACATATCCAAAACAAGTTATCTTGCTCCAACATGCTTATGCGATCAGCCCCCTCTCCATCCCCACATACACCTTTTACTGGCAGATGGGTGTCACAGGGCCTGAAGAATTGCCTGCTTCAAATTTAAGTAGTTGTGTTAAAGTGTTTCAATATGATTCTCATGATTTACAGGACAGAGATGAATGCACTGAATCTCCAAGCATTTGTGGTGAGAGGATAAAATGTCTGAATACTCCAGGTAAGTTATATTCTCTGATAATTAAAGAATGAAGATAATTAGATCTTCAGGAACAGGCCAAAGAGATAGATAAGGACTCAGGTCTGTATGGTTGTGAGTAATGATATGCTCAGCTTGCTGGAATCAGGGGGTTGAAGACACTCAGCTGTAAGTTGATAGCTGTTCTTGTGGAGAGTGAGCTATTTAGGACGTAATATCCACTAGAAGCATTGGATGGTCCCTTTTACCTTATTTTTGTGGGGTTTTATATGCTTTGGTTTTAATTTTCACATATGACCTGACTTTGTTCTTGTTTATGCTGGTGTGAATGGGGTCAAAATCAAAGATATTATTCCTAATGGAGAAAAATAGTTGTCATTTTCCTTCTGCTGCACTGGAGTAGATATTTGATTTGATCTAATGAAGGTTCTTATAAGGCCTCCCTCCATCAATCTTACTCTCCTTTAGCAACAATATTGTCAAATACTGAGGAACGATCCACAGTTTCCATTATTTGTGGGGGCTTGGGGGAATTTTTCAGACATTTAAGAACAGATTTGACTGGAGTTCTGCACTGCAGACTTCAACTTCATTATTTCTCATGGCAGTCAGACACAAAAGAGCAAAATTAATAGACATATTGAGCAAATTATATCCAGATACTAGATTTCTTTCTACTTGTCTAATTTTTAGTCAGCCAAAAAACTTGAAAGGAGCTCTGTGATCATACAGAGCATTTCACCAGTTGTGACCTGTACCTGAGGGCTCCTGGTCAAACAATCAAGGGTGGGCTTCATTAGGTTTTACATTTTTCCTCTTCTGGTCTTCTTACTTGTAAAAAGAGGGTGGCCTCTCTGAGGGGCAAGGGTTGTTTTCAGCTGATGATGAGTGATTTTGTACTATTCCTGCCCAGCCACTGGTGGAGAAAAAAAGTGGGAGGGAATTGGTCCTAGGAAAGGGTTAAAAGAGAACATGAGCTTGCTTATATTGCCCTTACTTCCTCCAGGTAGGAACTGTGGTGGCTTGGATGGTATTACTACAGACACCACAGGAAACTCAGAATGACTAGAGGAAGAGAGCACTTGTGTTGCCTTGTGTGGCAAATGCTGTAGAGGGGGTGCCATCAAGCTTACAAAAGAAGAGGCAAGACACTTTTAGACAGCCTTAGTGATAGGCAGTTAGAGGCAAGACAGCTTAGGGCACAAAATTTGAGACATTGCTTTGGAAAGCTGTAAGGCTTTGTTTCTTCTTTAGTAAGAGACTGGGTTTGGTTGAGTTGGTGGTTTTGTGGCAGGAAGTCCACAAGCCCAGCCCTAGGAAAGGAGAGCCACCAATGTGGTAGTCATTTGGTGTTGCTCTAGTCTGTGGCTTGGAAGAGGAAAGGCTGTAAGGAATTTATCCAGTGGGTTCTGTGGTGGGGGGACCCAGACCAAGAATGGGTCTATACAACTGCTGGAGGAAGGTAAGTGAGGGCAAAATACCACCAAGGAACAGATGGATAGTGGTGGTCTGTCAGACCACAGAAAGGCAGTAGCCTTGTATTTGAAAGGAAAGGACTCTTCCCTTGATTCTTCCTCCCCCAGTTTTAATGGTGGCTTGTTAAGATCTGAAAGCAGACTCCTGATCCAGATGATGGGAAATAATGTCCTGTCAATGTCATCCTCATCTGCCATGGAAGAGAGCGTTCTTTTTAATTTTTATTAGAGAGAACTGCTACTTTCAGCCTGTCTGTTCATGATAGCTCATTATCTTATACAAGTGCTATTAACTTGTCAAAAGGGAGGCTGAAAATGAACGTCTGTTTTGGGTAATGTAGGGGAGATGGGGATGTGATATTCTGACATATGAGTTCCAGATGTTGTATGTGGTTTCTTGAGCTGCACGCAAAGGTTGTTGCATCTGTAGCAATTCATGTTCACTGTACAGTGTGAAGGGAAACAGAGCAAATAACAATAAAGAAACATGGAACTGGGAGCCTCTCTTTCTTCACCCTTCCACTTTCCTCTACATCATACCTTCTTCCCCTGCTGCTTTTTCTTGCTTTTATCTAGGATGAGAGTTGTTAGGTTATTTGATTAAAGGCTAGTTATTGAGGAGCAATGACAGTTGGAGGTACCTCATCAGCAAAAATGGAGTCCAGTGCATCATTTCCTTCTTAGACAATCATGGGAGAGTGGTCAGACAGTTGTCTTTGGTGTGAACCCACCAAGTGGAGTCAACCAAAGGCACTTTCCCCAGAATGCCATGCAAGCTGAAGAGGACTCACTGTAGAACTTAATGCGGGATGCAGAGGGAAGAGGAGCAGAACCTAGACAGATAGACCCAATTTGTAATTAGCTGTGTTGATCTGTGATGATCCAAATTTGACATAGATGGTTTAAAAAGAGATGGATTCCCATACTTTATCTGCTTGAATATCACCTTTGCATCAGGCAGTTGTGAGTAGTAACAGCAGAAAAATACATGCATGGCTTACTTTAATTGCCTTGCAATTGCCTGGCCTCCATGAGTGGTGAGGGCTGGGGAATGTGCTGCAGACATACTCGATTTCACAAAACCAGCTTGAATACAGCTGTACAGCTGGGCTCCTCGCTGTTAAACCAGGTGCAGCAGTGCCCAGAGCAGGAGCCAGGAAGAGGTGGGAGAGGCTGCCAGGTGGTGAAGAGAAGTAGGAAGCAGTCACAGCATGCTGCTGTGCTGGCTTTTCACTATTTGACTATCATTTGCTGCTTGACCTCTTCTGGGCAAAGGGTAGGATGCTGCTTTTGCCACTGTGTCCACAGTATAAAGTGACCTGTGTGCTGCTTCGAAGTCACCTATTTGAAATATGTGCAGGGGGAACACCTGCTGCAGATCTAACCAATAAAAGCAACTTGGTGAGTGTAGTCACCACATGTATTTGTAAAACTTGATATTTATAAAAATCCTTAAACATACATTAAAATATTTTAAAGAAGCAAATAGCATAAAAAGTATCTCTAGGCACTACTGCAGATCTTCTCTGCTATGTGAACCACCTGTATTTGTGTACTAATAGCAATTCATCCAGTATTTCTCAGTGATGGGGGAGCCATTGATATGAGAAGTAGAACTGGTTTAGAAGTGTCATGGTAAGCAATTACACTGTGGTTAAAACAGATTTTAAAAGGAAAGTTTATCTGGTTTTTTTTTCAGTATTCCCTCTAGAATGTTCATAGTTGAAAAAATGTGATCTTATTTATTTGGCTTTTATTTCTCATAAAAAAAAGCCAGACACTTTTGGGGTACAAAGTGTTAAATTTCTCTTGACTGTTTTTCAAATGGAAATATCTTATTGTTCTGCAGTGAGCTCTTTTGAGAAAATGATACCTGGTCTCAGAAGGAATGTTCTCACATCATAAATTGTACAGTCCTACATATCAGTGTCAGTGGAGAATCATCGCTTAAGTGAATGAAACATAAAGAGACAAAGATATGAGGGTGAATATATGAAGCCTGTGTAAATTAACACAGTGTCTGGTGTTCTCTGCTGAATAATGTAATATCAAAAGTGAATTTTAGCCAATATTCTGACCTCCCTTGTGGGCCAGGTGCATGTATACTGCTCTGTCTTGCAGTTTGCAGTACATGTGGCGTGCTTTTCTGCCTGCATCAGCAGTCTGCCTAGCCAGCTCCACCCTGGGGTTAGCAATGGAGAAAAATGGCTTGTTGGGGTCCATGTCAAATGCTTGTAGTCCCAGTCTCAGAGCTAATCCCAGCCCAGATACAGCAACTTTCCAGCCGAGGAATAAAGCAAATGTATGACACAGTATTTAGACAGTAAAGGATATTTAAGAAGAGCTGTAAGAAAGATTTTTGTTGAGTCTTGATTATGGTGGTAAAAAAGCAGAAGCAAGTACATTAGTGATTAAGCTTTGAGGCACAAACTGCAAGTGGTTATTCTTTAGGGTGCCTCAAATCTTGTGTGTTGATTTAGATCCTGAAAGCTCCGTACACAAAGGTTTTGGGCACCGGTCGCTACAGCTGGAGGCATTGGCAATGGCGGTGCTCTTGGAAAATTGCCACAGAAAATTACAGGCTGTTTTTAAAACCTGCTGTTTGTGTGTGTATTCTTTGATCCACCGAGGTCATGGTGTACCATTTAACAGCACAAAATTGCTTTATGTCAAATAAAGTAATTTCAAATGGCACCTTCAGATATTCTCTTTACTCTTTGCAGCAATGTTTTATTTTAACTTTAGACTATCACAACCACTGCCGTCCTGTGTCTTAGGGCAGTGGTTTTCCACCTTTTAAATGTGTGGACTTCTGCATAATGATTTTAAGCCTGCTGTTTACAGTTTTGTTTTCCTTACTTGTCTCTTGCAGGTTCTTTAAAAACTGTACACAGAATGCCTGGGGTCCATGTCCCTTGGGTTGAAAAGCACTGCTTTAGCAATCACAGCTACAGCAGTGCTACCCCCTAACATGCACATTTCTCCTTGTATAGGGGAGCTCTCTATTAGTTGAAAAGATCTTTTCTGCTTAGTGCACCAGTAAGTTACCATGCCTTTTACCTAGGGGAGGGGAGGGAGTGCCCTTCCAGCAGTATCACTGTATGATCCATTATAGGGTTTGATCAGAATTGCCCCTATGCAGCCCTGTCTTGCTCCTTTCTCACTCTAAACGGCTGGATTTGACTTGGACAAGGTGAGTTAGCCCAGTATTTCCTCTGTTTGCTATCAAGGATCCTTTAATAGCACAAAATGATCTAACACCATAATTGTCTTCTATTTTTCTCTCTTATGATTAGATGTGTTATCGAAGATACTTGATATGTGGAGCTATAGAGTTCTTAGATTTATTGCTTTAAAGGTGTGACAATAAAAATTGTCCATTTCCTGTGAACAGGTGGTTTCCGGTGCCTTGGAATTGCTGAGAAAGATGCAGCTTTGGGACTGTGTGGAGAGGAGTATTTCTTTAATAAGGAAATGCAGGAATGCCAGGCGTGTTTAAAATGTGAAGACGGAATGGTGGCCATGCCTTGTTCCACTGTCAGTGATACGGTTTGTTCAGCAACCAGTGAAAACAAGCTCTCAGAGTCTTGGGCTGCAAACATCATTCTACCCTCTGTAAAGTCTGGCATCTCTCAGGTCTACTCTGGCTTGAACTTGAAGATAAAGGGAAAGCTTCCCTGTGAAATCCTATCCGTTGAAGAGAACAGCCTGGTATTCAGGCAACATGGTCTGTTGTGGACTGACCTAAATTTTGCAGTAAAGCACAACTGCAGGAATTTTTTGCAGCTTTCCTTAAAGCTAAATGGCAGTGAGGAAGGCTATGAACTGAGCGGTGTTCGCATTGAACAGCCAGAAGGAAAGTATTTCCAGAGCACTAGTTTAAGCAGTGCTGCCGAGGTAGAGCCCAGCCAAACTCTTTCTGTGTATTTGAGGAGCCCCAATCAATTCTGCAATCAAAGTAAAGACTTAAATATTTATGATCTTAATACCCCACTCAGTTTGTTTTGGTTGTCCCATGACACAGGTGCTGTGGCACTCAGTGCACAGATGTCAACAGCGATGCATTACCAGACCAACTATCGACCTACCTTTAAAATAATATCTGTTTCCGACCCTTACATGCTAAGTTTATCTCATGATGGCAGAGCTATAAAGTTCACTGAAACCGGTGTTGTCAAATTTGTGTTCCACCAAGCATTGTATTCCATGGGTCATATGTGTGTCCGGGAGGGCTTCTCCTTAATTTCTTATATCAATAGGAATGGTACCAACAGAGAATTAATGAATGTATTTAAATCCGGGGTAAATTACAGAGACACATCAATATCTGCTTCTGGGGCCACAAAAGTTGGTGCTGGAGATCTGATCAGCTTTGAGATACTCTCTCCTGCACAGTGTAACGTTCGGTATTTTGGAGATAGTTCTGGAATTAGTATGTTTAGCCTCATCTGGATCCCTCCAGCAGTTTCCAGTGCCATATCAGCCACAGTTTCTGTTACAGGTCTGCCTACTGGAGCTGTGAGAAACAAATTACTGGATTTCACCCAGGTCTCGTCCAATGAGAAACAGATACAGCTGGTTTCTTCTGGACAACTTGCTCAGAAGTATTTCATTTTTACTGAAAAGGGAGTTGCCAGCCTTGCATTTAACTTAAAGCTAATCCACTCATGCAACGTGCTCAAAATGACTCTCCATCAGTTGACCATGGATCACATGCAACCCACAGCAATTGCTCAGCAGATTGGAGGTCAGATGCCAGAGGGAAGCACGTGGACCAGTGTGTCCCTCCGTGCATCTTTTGAAGTACATAATGGAACACTGATAGCAGTTTCTCTTGACTGTGTGCGTGGAAGGATCAATCAGATCACCCATGAACATGGAACTGGTATATCTATTTTATGGATTTCATCTTAATTTCTGTACAGTGAAGGTAGCACAGAACTGGGGTTTAAATTGCATTTGGATTCTACTCTGATTCTATACATACTTGACACCTTATACTGTGTCGACATGAGCAGATTGTCCCACTAAAATGGTCTCAATTTTAGGAATATTTAAATATAATCTTCATTGAATGATCAGTATTTAAAGAAAAGGTAGATTTCAGTGTTCCAAAACTTTACTACTTTTAACCTCTTCAGTCAGGGGAACTTTGAGTTCAAGTCAAACTCTCTTATTTCTAATAAAGCAGTGTCTTAAAGAGACCTATTTCTGGACTATAAGTAATTGCAGGTGAGGGTAAATGCATACCTTTTAGTACTGCAGTGAAAGCAGCACAGCCAAATAATGGAAACCTGCTTTCAGTTTCTTCACTGCAGCAGGCTAATAGCAAGACTAAATGCACTTTGAGGCTAATTTGTCTACATCTTATAAAATGATGTGCTTTCTATAAATGGAGAGAATATGCCTCAAACTAGAGGTTATACTATGGTGACACTGGAGTATACATGCTTAATACTATAGAAATGGTCATGGGTCAAAAATGGAACATTGTTTTTACAAAATATAATAATTGCTCTCAACAAAAACATTAGAACTAATGACTGTTCTAATTTCATTTGGAAGTAATCTGCAGTTAAGTAATTTGGGAAGGCTCTTTCTCATTTTTAGTTTTTGGCACTGAGAAGTTGGAGGATGAGAAGGAGGGAATTCTATTCTAAAAAGTAAGTGTATAGGAGAAAAGAAACGAGTATTAAAGTCTTGAAAATGAGACTTTTGGAAATTAAACAAATTTTTATTCAGTTTCTTATGAACGACAAAGTATTTTTCTGACCACAAAGGAACATCATTCACAAACATATTTTCCCGAACAGGTACTTAATTTAAAAAGGCGTAGGGTTTTTTGTTAAATCATTCAGTTAATTCTAAAAAGAAATTATGTATTCAGTGACACTGATTTTTGTCTTTTTCCAACTCTTCCATCAAACTATTCTTTCTTTTTCTAACCTATGTAGAGTGTTTTCTCTCATTTTCTCCTTTCTTCTGCATAAATGCTGCTTCACTCTCCTTTCTTATTTCTTTTGCTAGGAGTAAATTGCATGCCCTGTAGTGTAGCTCAACTCTTTCCAGCCTGCTTTCACCATCCCTGCTAAAGAACAGATGTGCGTATGTCGCTGTAATTACAAAAGAGGGACCTTAATAAGGCACTCACAGGCTGCCTTACATCAGCCTTACTGAGAGAAGGAATACTGTGCACAATACAACTTTAATGTAGGTGTCTGCCTGAGTATGTATATTTAAAATAGATGCACTTTCCTGTACTCTTCACCTGTTTTGGAGTTTGTAACGCTGCTTTTTTCCTATATAGTCTTCTCCTCTAATTTTCTGTGGAAGGATAAACCCAAATGCAAGACTTGTACCTGGTGGTTCTATTTTTACTTATAACTTTATAACTGTGTCCTTAACACTTGTGGTTGTCTTTTCCTCATCCTTTTTTCTTCAAGTTTATACTGAAAGGTGTGCAGACTTCAGACAAGTTGCTTTCCTGCTCCAAGCAGAGAACAGTAGTTTTTCTTGCTTTCAACTGCAAAGTCTAAGCAGTCCCTCACAAGATACCTCACCGGGTGTTATGTCGAAGCCAGCATAAGTATGCAAACCACAGTAAGTTCAATCTCAGTGTCCCCAAAGTCTGTGACAGAGGTCTCGGTGCCTTTGTGTAGCCAGGCTCATTTGTTCTCGCAAGGACATAAGGAAGAGTAGACTAAAGCTAATATTAAAGGTGTTCAGCATTTGCGAAATACCGTTGTTGTTACAGAGGGTATTTTGTAGTGGTAGAGGAAGACTTCCAGAGGAAGACTGGGATGAGAGCACGTGTATCTATTGAATACAGAAGAGCTGCATTACCTAGTAGCAGAGCAGTTTTTCTGGGTACTTCACTCCGGAAGTCTACTGAGACTGATCAAAGATGAAATGCCACAAGAGTTAAACTTTTCTGACATACCCATCTGTTTAGTAAGGCAAACTAGTGGAATGTTTCCTAGGTGATAGCAAGGCCATCATATCTTCTTGACCAAACTCCTCTCTACAAAGAGGTGATTTTGTGAGGAGAGGTTCTTCCCCACAGAAGCAGGTAGCTCATTTCTGTACAAGGATGCACGTGACATAAGAGGAGCTCTGCAGAGAGCAGACCTGGGTATTTCTAAGGTAGGACTTCAGAGGAAGACAATGTTGAAATGATACACTTATGGTTTTGTTTTGGAGGAAGTTAAGAAAGTCACTTCCTCACATATGTAAACCCTTATTTTCCGTTGCTGTTTTGCGCTATGCAGTTGTGTTAAAGGCTGCCACTCCCCAGTATAAAACAGCTTAAGAGCCATTCTGGATTTAAACCTGTGTAGCAGATATCAGAATCTGATGTT
Source organism: Grus americana (assembly GCF_028858705.1). NCBI lineage: Eukaryota > Metazoa > Chordata > Aves > Gruiformes > Gruidae > Grus > Grus americana. Next base: position 150,717,802 of record NC_072853.1, on the reverse strand, counting down.
AAACATAATCTGATACATCTTTAGCAAAGTCCAGAAGTTACTTGAATATAATAAGCATTTGCCTATACATAGCATATAGCAAATCTAATGGCATGATTTGTATGAGTATGCTCTGTTTGAATGAGATTGTGTTATCAGTGGAATTGCTTGAATATGGAAGAGACTGATGCTCCAATCCTGTATTATGTACGTGTTGGTGGTACTTGCATTTAAATGCACCATTATTAAAAGATGGAGAAACTACCAGGGAGGTACAAGTGAACATTATTACAGCTAAGAGAGATTTCAGAGTATGAATTCTTCAGTGTAGTAAATCTTCTCTGAGGATTCTGGGGGCGGAGTGCCCATAATTGGCCTTAAATTCAGAGTAGATTTTTAGATGCACACTGACAGAAATGCAGCATTTTGCACCCATCTGGTGATGATAATGCATCTAGTACTGTTTTGCTAATGTCATCTATGATAAGGTACTCACATGATAAAAAAAGGCTTATTAAATATCTAGTACTAATTGCAACTTACAGCAAGCTTAGCCTTATTTCAATCAAGAAAAGGCTGATCATCTGAGCCTCTTTTGCATCAGTCCCTTTCAAAAAAAAAAAAAAAGCCTGAATCCATAGTTCAGGCCACTTGCTGACCTTGGTTTTAGTAACACGAATTTGGAGTGTGTTGGAATCAGTGTGGATTTATGATAGTCTAATTAATGGCACAGTATATAGCCTTTGCATCTATGAAAATTATATATATTGCCTCATACCATGCAACATTAAGTGGTGCACTATGATCCTAAAAAAAATAAAGTTCAAGAGGAATCAGATGATATAGAATGAATGCTAATTTTATGGCACTTATCCCATTTGCTATAATAAATTGCATGTTTTATTGACAGGTATATCTTATTAATTACATTTACAGCTTTTGAACTTTTTATATTCATTTTTTTTCATATGGTTTCTTTCTATTAGTAGCCCAATATCATCATGTGAAGTATGGAATTAATTTAAAAACTTTTCTTTTGCATCTTTTGATACCATGTTCATGAATATGGTTAAAATAGCTGGAGATAGCTTCTCCAGTCCTTTCTGCTAGAGAGCATTTCCAATGGCGGTCTTCATTGGAACAGAGGAAGCATGAGGCTGGCAGAATCTAGCTGTATGAAAACAGCTGAAGTTTATACATCCAGGAAGGGAGTTGGTTGTTTCATTTATGTTATGCAGATAATGGTCAACAAAGTTGTTATAGAAAACATGACCATTACAGGACAAAAATAATTTAGGTTGTATAGTGCTGCTCATACAAGAGGAAAAAGGATTTGGCTTACAAAGACCTGCATCGTTTTCTATTGTGAAACATTTTGCAAATTCAAAGATTTTACCTGAATATATTTTATTACCTATACAATTTTTTTTATGCTTTGTATGAAGTCAAAACTGGGCAGAATAGGTTCAGTCTATTTTAATATCATGGATGCTTTCTCTGTTCTGTGGTCTCTGCAGATTGCAGTGCACCTATAAAACTACGCTAGTTTCAAGTGGTGCTTTTTTATGAAATTTCCTACTTTGAAATATTACCTTGTTTTAAAAATACTGTTTAGACACTTGCCTCTGTTAATATTATATTGTAATATGTTTTAAGAGAGCTTTACTGAAATAAATAAAACAATAAGGCTTCATTGGCGTTTATGTTCTGTTCTGAGGAAGGCTAATTGTGGCTCTTGTGATTTTTTTCCACTGACTCTTTTGGGGCCAGGATTTCACAAATGTTATCTGAATTGGTTACCTGTGTTTGCTGAAGTGACACTAAACAAGAACAAGTAGTAGTACACATTTCTAGTGATCATCTAGTCTACTTCTTTTCTGTTGCCACTGTCATATCTGAGAAGATGAAAATTGCATTTGATGCTGCTACATTAATAAATACTTGTGTCAGAAGAGCAGTACAGTTTCTCTTGGTCATTGCCACCACCCTAGTAATACAGAGAAGAAAAATGAGAATAGTTTTTTGAAAAGAAGAAATGTGTACTGCCTTGGTCCTTCATAGGGTCTCCTGTCAGATGTGGAAGCTTTGGCAGTGTGGTGCGGGATCCCGCCCAGACCTTTGCAGTGGCACAGCTATGCTCTTGCCAAGGTCTGTGCCAAGTAAAGCTCATGTGTTCTCAGCAGAGATTGTTCATGATTAAATTATACAACTGTTTCTTCTTCTTGGAGATGTTATTGTTTATTAGATCTGAATGAAAGAGAGGTGCTGTCAAATAAGCTCTGTTTAGAAATAATTTTGAAACAGATTCCTCCAAAAAACAATTTGAGACCAAATTAGTATTTATTTCAACCTTCTCCATTAAAAGCAAAAAAGAGAAATTTTACATGATATATTTTTCACCAACTGCATTTGTCCTGTACTTTTCAAAGAAATAATTCCTATAAGAAGGGGATTACAGGTGTCATTAACATAGCCTAAATTAGCCAAGGATGAAATTTAGAAAGAGAAAAGAAGTATTTGTGAAAAATTGATGAAAAGAGAACCATCCTCCTCCAGGCTGGATCCAAAAGTGCCCCTTCTCTTCTGGCCTTCAGCAGCTGATATGGTTTATGACCTTTCCCTAACAGCCCAAACCACCTTGATCTTTGACCGCTGCATACAGTGGCTCTCTCAGATTCCCCCTATGTTTCTTTACAGGGGTCTGTCATCCACTTGTACAAAATCTGTACATACGTGTCTAGAAGCACGCTATGCAACCAAGCCCCTTCCTCTGCTTGGAGGGTTTGCCTTAAAATAAGGCTCAGAAAATACTAACTGTGGTAGTGGCAGTGCCTGTGCTGCTGTGCTAGTGCTGCCTGACAGAAATGGGTAGTGACTGGGCCTCAGAATAGCTATGTTGCCAATATGCTGGAGTTTAGCATCTCTGTATCTACACATGTATACGTGTTTTTCACGTATATCACGTATATCACGTATATCTCGATGTATGAAAGACTGCAGAAGGCGGATTCAAGAAACTCTTGTTTGCATTAAAGAATTGAATTGTTATTGCTAAACTGGAGTTTCTTGGCCAGCTGCAGTTTGTATAGCTTTCTTCAGTCTGTAGCTCTGTAGGCATGTTGAGACCTGCAGGACTGCATCTTTTGTTTATAGGCTCTTCAGAAGAGAAACTAGCTGCTCTCCAGACAGCCTAGTGCAATCCTGTTAAATGGCATCTCTTGAAAGTAGCTTTAAAAGGCTGGATGTAATTTCCTCGCCAGAAGGGTGTTAATGCCTGGCTTTAGCAGAAGCTTGAAGTAAAAGCCTGTCATGTTAAAATATATATATATCCTTGGGTTAAATAGCATTTTCTCTAAAGGAAGAACTGTGGAAAAAGGATTTTCAAAAGTTTCAGCATCTTCTTATGAAAACAATTCGTCTGACTTTCCCCTTTGCCTTTTTTCCACCGGAAAGATAGAGGAAAAAAAGAAAAATAAGTAAGTAAAAATGGGGGGAATGGAGATAGAAGGGGAGAAAAGTAGGAGAAGGAAAAAGGAATCTCCAGTGTTTAGGTAATTTAATGTATGAGAATTTAAACTAGTTTTCTTCAGAACTTTCTGAAAGAAATCCTTGTTTTCTCAACGAGTTGTAATTGCAAGTTTGTTCAAGTGAAAATGAATTCTATCACATTTGGCTTCATTTCTGTCTCTTTTCATCACAGCACTTCTGGCCCACCAACCTCTGTAAACTTCAGTAACATTAGAGTATCCTGAATATGCTGAAGTATTCTGCTGAGCTGGAACATTAAGTTGGGTAATTGGGTTAATTAAGTGCCAACTTATATTGGTAAACCTCTGGATATACTTGTGGGTTTTGGCATGCAAACCTCAGTTTTCATCATTACATCTTAAGTATGTTTATATTGGGAACTGCTGCTCATTAGATAAATGAGCCTTCTCTGAGCTCCACGTTATCATCACTTGACTGCTAATGGTACCTAACGTTGCTCATTTAAGTCTCCTTTGGGTGTTTTTCTATTATACTGCAGTCAATAATGTAGACATGTACTAAGTGTCTTCAGGACCTCTGTACATGCGGGATGTCGACTGAGTGTTCTTGTCAGTTAGTTTTTCCTGACTTTTTTCACTGCTTTAAATTGTAAGTTGAAATTAGTTCAGGAGTCTATATGATAGATATGGGCTTTCAAAGCAAATGTGACCTGGTCAGTGGTTTAGGCTGGCAATCACATCTGAGTTGCATGATTGCAGCTTTTTCTTATAGAGTATATATAACTTCTGAGAATATTCGTAGATTAAATGCAGGTGTCTCAAGTAAAGAGCTGGAGATGCTTTGCATCAAGCTCAAATAAAAGCCTCATACTCTACTCAGAAGGTCAAAAAAGTAAAAAGATTTAGTATATACTGTAAAATACACTGTTTGTTGAAGGAGAAGTACATTTGTTGGTTTTATTAGGAGAGGAGAATGAAAATGTGTGTTTTATGCCAGCAGACAAGACGAATTGCTTAAGATGCCTTTATGCCTGAAAATGCTCAGTATTTCACATTTTCTTGAACATGTACCTAGATTTGTTTAAACCTTTGTTTCAAACTACTGCCATATCAATGACTTAATACAGACTTGTTTCATGCTAAAAACTCTTTGAGGATATTTCCCTCTGCCCCGTATGCCAGACAAAGTTAATACTTTTCAAGAACGTCTGATCAATCCTTGGAAAATAGCGTCCAATACTGCAAGTCTCCTGAGAGATGTGAGCTCCGTGATTTTGGCTGAGGCAGCAGTTGCATCCTCAACTGCTCCAGCTTCCTGAAGCCCTTGTCCTGAGGTGGTCAAGCTTTCCCCCACCTTTTGGCATTGTTAGAGGGCTGCAGTGACAGTTGTCTTGCCTGGGAAGCTGCAAATATTTGTTTTGGATCAGCCATGAATGTTTTTTTTTTCCCTCTGATTTTGGCCATTCTGACTTCCACCCTCCTTTCACGGTTAGCCAGGAGGCTGAAAATCCACCGCTCCCACATCTCCACCCCTGACGTGCACCTTTACTTCTGCTCTCTCATGTTCCCGTGTGTGACTACGGTTTGAATGGTTTTGTTGGCTGTAGGCTTCTCTCTCATACTCATCTGTGAAGCACCACATCGGGGGCACAGCCTGGACAGCTGACCCAAACTGACCAAAGAGATATTCCGTACCATTCTATGCCATGCTCAGTATGTAAGCTGGGGGGAGTTGGGTGGGGGGGCAGTGATCACTGCTTGGAGACAGGCTGGCACCGGTCAGCGAGTGCTAAGCAATTGTGTTGTGCATCGCTTGTTTTGTATATTGTGTTACTATTATTTTCTCTTCCTTTGCTGTCCTATTAAACTGTCTATCACAACCCACAAGTTTTACTTTTTTTTCCCCATTCTCCTCCCCATCCCACCAGGGGAGGGAGTGGAGTGGGTGAGCAGCTGTGTGGTGCTCAGCTGCCAGCTGGGGTTAAACCTTGACACAAATACATATTTTTCTCTGCCCAGCTTTTCTCCCTGTCACTTGTGTATCTCAAGCTAAGGCAGCACACAGCCTGCTTTCTTTTTGTACCGTGTCACGGTGCTTCATGCTGCAAGCTTTGAGAATATTTTGACAGGCCTGATCCTGCCAGCCTGCTGTGAGCCTTGAAGAACCACATCATAGTCAGAATCAATAAGCCAGAGCCCAACATGAAATAGGGAAAAATCAAGTGCACAATTTTAGGTGGTCCATCAACATCATACAACTCTGCTCCTAATAACAGTAACTTTTAACGGAAATGACATTTGGTAAAGTAAGCCATAAGGTCAATCCAGAGCCTACAATGCTTGCTACCATAACAAACACACAGTCATTTCTCTTCTGTTCCGTAGCTTGGGGTAAGATTCAGCTTGGACCTTGGTGCACCATTCACCCACAGGCCCTGTTCTCAGTGGAGGTTTTAATTTTCTCAGTTCCCACTTCTGGAAGTATATAAACTCACTAACGGTTTCCTAGAGTTCTGCTTGTCATACCTAGAGATGACCTGTTTCCCTAACAGTGCTCTTGCAGCTTTTCACACCTCTTGGTACCATCCCTTGCTCTAAGTAAGGATGTTGAAACAACAATGTCCTTGAAAACTTCTTTCAGGCCCATGCATGTGCACATGCACTTGAGAATTCACTTATATCCTGGGAGAAGAGGGAATACCTCTCTTTTCTTGCCTTTTCAATTGCCCCCAAAATCACCTATATAGAAAAGATCTGCTTTCATCCAGTCTTCCCGGCACTCGATTTCCAGAGGCCAAAACACAAAGCAGTATGAGGAGAAACTTCTTCACTGTGAGGGTGACCGAGCACTGGGACAGGCTGCCCAGAGAGGTTGTGGAGTCTCCTTCTCTGGAGATATTCAGCACCCGCCTGGACGTGATCCTGTGCAACCTGCTCCAGGTGATCCTGCTCTAGCAGGGGGGGTTGGACTAGATGATCTCCGGAGGCCCCTTCCAACCCCTACCATTCTGTGATTCTGTGAATCAGTGTTTCCTATTCTGCATATAAGATGTTGTTAAATACCTACAATATTATTGGTGTGATACTTATAAAATCTATTTCAGAATTTATAATCTTTAAGTTCAAGGTAATCCAAATCATCAAATACTTCTGTGGGTTTAATTATGACTATAAGGATAAAACTCCAAATGTCCTGATGCTAATGTTAATATTCTGACTAATAAGAAATGCAAGTTCTTTAAGATTTGCAATACATGGTTGGGGAAATGGACGTTTTAGCTCATTGTCACAAATACCTTTTATAAAAGTTATTTTGGTGAAGACTATAATAAAAAAGCTTTTTCTCCCAACCCCACTTATTTAGATATGGTCGCTGGTATTATGGCAGCTACATCATGTAGAACAGTTTATGGCTTTTTTGAAGTTATGCCAGAAACCATTTTATTTCTACTTGCTCTTAGGGCCATGAAAGTGCACAATTGGATTAAATATTCTTTTTACCAACCTACTCTGCTCCACATAGCTCATCTGGTATAAATCTGGCAGCATTATCAGGCTCTGAGTTGGATTTAGAAACAGTAAGAGTTCCAGTGGGCAAAATAAATGGAACAATCCTTGATACCTGCTAACAGTGGTTGGATAGCTATCTCACATGAAATATCCCTTAGTAAAGTCCCTTCAAGTGAACTTTATGTCGTGAAGAAAATACTAAATGCAGACCTTGATGCTGCAAGGAATTTACTTGTATAAAAGGTATTGGTATGTATAAGTGTAAAAGTGTAAGTCCTAGAAGTAATGGGAATACTTATGTGCACAATAAATGTGGCTGATGTTTAGGATCTGGGGGACTTGAGTTGTAAAGGCTAGCATTTTATTTACGTAAGGCAAACATGGGAGGCGTATGATGCTCAGTGACTGGTCTGTGACCCTTGATCTGTTGGCTTGACACTGTTGTTTGCTAAAAGGCACCTAAGTATTAAAACACTTTTTGTGACTTTGTCTACGGACACAAGGGACAATAAATTTGGCCAGCTCTGCAGGCAGTATTTAAATCACAGTGCAGGTATCAAAGTCTTTGAAGTTTTGTTTCTGTCCGAGCTGGGCACAGTATTTTTGACCAGAAAGAAGTCATTGAGCACTTGGAAACACCAAGTTTCAGCTGGGTCTATGAGAGGGACCCCTTGCTGAAGCTCAAGAGTCATCGTGACAGAGGGTCTGGCTGCACTGTGGCCCTCGCAGGAGCAAGAGTACGTGGGACCTGAACAGCCTCCAGGAAATGCAAAGCTTTAGGTATGGCTGGGGTGTGTTGAGGCTATTTTGCTGTTGTAGCATTTTTGTTGCAGATTGCTGTACTCCTAAGGGTAAGTAATGCTTTCCTTGGAAGGCTGCCCATATTCAGTGTTGTATCTAGCTACAACTTAAGGGAAATTTGTTCCAGGTGCCCAACCTGGTTTGAGTATCTGAGCAAAATGCCTAGAAATTAAAGATGCTGTAGCACTGAGATCTTCCCAAAGTGGGTTGAGTTTTCACAAGTCAGTAGGGGCACAGGACCTGTCACTTGCCAACAGAGAGACTTAGGCTGGAACTGTAGCCTTAATTTCTGTACTGCAAAAATGCCACTCTGGTGGGTTCAGCACGGCATGCTACACTATGCAAGTATCCAGTCTGAGGTCTGTGTTAGGACTGGGGGGTAATCTTGAGGATAGTCCTCGATCGATAAATAAAACTGCTTCTAATATAACTCAATGAAGACCGTTCATTCTGTTTGTGCTCCAGTGCACCACATCTGTAGCATGTGCTACATACCACAGTGCCTCCCAGGAAACCAGAGGGTTTAAATTTACTGGACTTGACTCTGATGGCAAAGTGTTGAGGCCTCCTAGTCACATGCATCTAAATTTATGGAGTGAAACTTACGAAATCTCTTCTGCAATCATTATTTCCAGCTATCTAAAAGATCCACATGGATCTGCTCTCTTCTAATAAATAACCACTTTGAAAAAGGTATTTGAATTACAGTATTTTTGGTAAATTGAAAATCCTTACTTCTGTAGCACTGCTGTTACTAACTGACCAGGTACATCACCGAGGTCTGGATCCTTGCTTCAAGTGACAGCTACTCAATCCATATTCAAGCTCTCAGTCCAGACTTCAAAACGAAACTACCCTTACTGATCACCAAAGTAGCACTGTAGCCCTGTTAACAGTGTCTTAGGAGCCGGGCAGTAGCAACGACTGTCTCTACACCGGGGGGACGAGTAGCTATACAATGAGTGGGACCTTGTGAAAACTAACAACTCCTCCCCAAAACGCCTGGTGCTCCATTCAAAAGCAGAAACTCACGCACCTGACACCGATGTTCTCCCTGCCGCAGTGACCCCAGCCCACGTGCAAGAACATTCCCCCAAATTTCATGTGCTTGCAACCAGCCAGGTGGAGGGGAAAGCCAAGCCAGGCACTGCCCGCAGTGTGCGGCCACGCAGTGGGGTTCCCTGTAGGCCAGGGAGGGCTGCGGATGGGGGGCTGCGGCAGCCTATGGAGAAACAGAGCCAGGAAAGAAGTTTTCTGATTTCAGAGCTGTTAAGTGCTGATTGCTTTCCCATTGCCCCAGAGGTGTTTCTATGCCCATCAAGGCTGCCAGTAGCAGGCTGGACTACTCGTGAGGGTTTTTTTCATTCCAGTGGAAAGCTCTGAGCAGGGGAAGGTCTTATTTATCACTGCTTTGGCTTAGCAGTCATAAAAGTGGCAATAATAGTTAGCTGATAAGGGCAGTAAAAAGGCAGGTCTCCAACCCTGGGGAAGGTTTTGACAAATGGCTGCTCGCTAGATTGGAGGTGTTGCTGGCTTGGAGACAGATGGGCTCATCAGATGAATGTAGGTAATGCTACAGGTAAATGATAGAGAAATTACTGTAGGCATAGTTGAGGTAGTTACAACAATCTCTTCATCTACTGTTGGCATCCTTTGCCTTCATAGTTAACTCATTTTTCTTTTAAAGAGACCTTCAGAGACCAGGCAGTGAGGGATGAGTAGCTTTCTGGGCACAAAGAAAAGGATGTCTTTTGATTTCGATGCCATACATTAAACAGCTCTGTTTGTGACAAGTCTTTGCCCCAAATTGTTTTGTTGCAAGTTAGATTGGCTTCTGATTTGCAATCAGTTCATGATAGATTTTCTTTGTAGTCCTTGCTTTTACAAATTTTTGTCTTTTCTGTTTCCTTAAGTGTATCACAATATGAATCAGCTGATATTCACTGTAACCGTTTGTTAGATATTTCTGTACAGAATTAGATGAGTGGTAACTGAATGTTAAACCCCCATACATGCTTATTTTCAAAAGGAAAGGAATACACAGTCTGCAGTTTGTCTTGTACAACATCTTGAACAATACAGATTTTGTGATATTTCTTCTTTCATATTTCTGAATGATCAAATCATTGTAAAAATGAATGTTATGTTTCAGGTAGCTTTTCTTTTGGGCTTGAGTCCTGAATGTGAACATCCATGACTTGCTTTATGTGCCCTGTGGTCAATGAAGTCTTGAAAGACTGAATTAATCTGACATAAGAAAATACTGCAGACGTGGAGGATGTAAGAATGAAAACAGAGGAGGTCACAGTCACTCTGTTCCCTCAATTTCTGTGGATTCCAGCTAAACCCTTAACCTCATTTGATACAATGGGATGTGTTGGTCTGCTTTATTAGACAGAAAAAGCATGTGTGTGTGAAGAAATCTGGGAATTTCTATATCACAGGCCTTGAAAATGTTTTGGGGCTTACACTTTCATGGCAGAAGTATTCAAGAGTGTTTCTAAAGGCAAATTAGATGAGATTCTGTACTCTTGACATTTATTTTTATTTGTCTTTTTGCAGCTTGTTCAATTTTAAATTTAAAAAAAAAAGTGAGAAAAATATTTCTCACGGGCAGATGAAGAAGTTCCTTAAACAAAAGTAGACAATAGACATCTTCAAAGATGATTTTAGGACACAGGTATTTTCCCTTTTTCGAGGACTATTGAAGTCAGGTCTGTATTAATAATGACAAAGTGTCATCTTCAACCATCCAAATGAATTAAATGCTCAGTTACCTATTTGTCCAAACCAGCCATTCGAAAAGGAAACAGTACCTTTGACAAACTAACCAAAGACTGACAGAGCAGCACATGCCATTTCTCCTTTCCATAGCTCACGTTGTGCGATTGAGCCACAGCTTAAACTCCTCTGTCTTGAAGAAAGGATGTCGCCAAGCTTTTGAAACAAGTTTTCAGAACAGGCTCTGACACGCAGAGCTCGTAACAGCGACTCTGGACCCACTGTACATCTTAAATTGCTTTGCACTACTGCGTTCACTGTGGACTGTTATTTAGCTTTTTCTGGCACTCTTCCTACTTACCTCCAGATTTCTTAAAAGGGCCCGAAAGCCTATTTCCAGGGCCTGGGTTTTCAGTGTATTACTTGTCATCCACAGCTTACCCCAAGAGCCTCACACTGTTTCTTCTTCACCAGGAGTCTAAAAAAGAGCATGTCTCAGAATAGCAATTTCTACTGTAAGAATAATGAGAAATAATGATTGTTCTAATTGTTTCTTTTTACCTAATAAGAACAAAATTTGCTGGGCATGTGATAGACTAGAAAAGAAAATGTTAATAAAGGACAAGGAAAATGCAGTCTGAGCATTAGGTAAGCATATCAGATAGTCTATTTGCCTATGATTGGGCCATTCTTTCATCGTCCCAAAGCAGAGAAGACCTCCCACCCTTTCTTCTCTTCCAAGCGTACAGTGAGATGTGTTGGTTTGAAGGCAGAAGTGAATGGAGCATGACAAAAAGGTTGGGTTTTGATGGATAATGTCTACTCATTTCCTTATCTCTATCTTTCCATTGAATTTTTAATAAAATTACCAGTATGCTTATGATAAGAGATTTTTTCCTATACCTTTATTTGATTCTGAAGTACAGAGCCCCAAACCACATCCATGTTTCCTTGCTACATTCAGGGAAGAAAGTGTCACATATCCTTGGAAATGAACCTGGCACCATTCCCTGGCAATGGTCTGGTGGCCAGTGTCAGGAGCCGGAGTTTTGTTATCTTTACGCTCTTCCCTAGTAGTTTATTGTGTACCCATATCAAAGTCACAACACTGGCTGGATGACGGGTACAACCGCTGTATTCTTGTTTAGATTTCCAGGGTCTGACCAGAGAGTGCTGGTATGACTGGGCAGGGGGCTCAATCTATTTGCTTTTGCTCCTTTAAAAATGGGATAAAGTGCCACTACATACAGGGGTGTTATGAGGGTAAAATTCATTATTAATGACTGAGGTATTCAGATGCAGTGGTAATGAGGCTATATGGATGTCTGGAGTATGTGCTTCACTGCACATCTGAAGCAAAACACGTCTGTTTCCTTGACAACCCCTCTGCATCTGTACCAGCGTAGCTGCTCTCCACCGTACGTGGGAATATCAAGCATCATTACTGAAGCTTGCTCACATTTTGCTCCATTCATATTCTGCTGTTAAAAAGATTCTGTTTGCTGCATTGACAGTGTGCTGCTCTGAATGGTGCAGGCCTATTCCTCCCTGCTCCTTCCCCTTTTCGTCCCTCTCCCTCCCCAGGGGATCAATCCCCCTCCCTTTTTCTCTACCATCAGGATCCATGCTCACCCCCTCGGGAGGCCGATTCGGTTCAGTTGACTGGTAGCAAACTAACCTCGTGCAAAAATGAAACAAAGGAATAGTTTTCTGCTGAGATGCCTTTCAGAGTGGTCAGACTGGCATTTGGTGCTGCGGGGATAGCAGGGGCCAAATGAGCAGAGAGAGGCAGGAGAGAGGGGGCCATGGAGAGGGCGCTCAGCTTAGCCCCCTTCTCTGCCTACAACAGAAGTCTCAGGGTCGCCCCACCAAAGGTGGGAAGCAGCAGCACTTCTCTAAGTGGTGCACAAATGTGGTAATATAGAAACACATCATGCCCATGTCCATATCCATGCGTTGCCCTTGAGAAAATTAAAACAACATGAACTTTCTGAGCAACAATTAGTGCTGCCATCTGTTACTGTCAGCAGATGTACGTGATAACCTTGTTTTCGCTTCCTTGGAAAGAGGTCTGTGTATTTCACTTATGTTATTCATAAATGTTTTCCTTTTAGCAATGTAGAGATATGTGATACTATCTAACAGTTTCATCTTGACATGTGTCATGGCTGTATGAATGCCTTTACATAAAACAAGTATCAAAGAGATCTTCTGCAGTTCTGAGCCACGTACAGTCACTGTTTCTACATAGGTGAGACTTTATGCCCATGGAAGCCCAAGGACTGCTCATGTGAGAAAGTGCTCACCATAGCATGGAAACTTTGTGCAGCATCATCCTCCTGATGCAGCCAGTGTCTGTGTCCTCCTTTGAACTCCCGTGTGTTAAGATGATTCGTGGCTGCCAAAGATCCAGTCCTACATATGGAGAAAAGCAAATATGTCGTGTTTAAATAGTTGTCACCAATTTCAAAATAAAAACTTCAGGTTTCAAGAGGCCAGTTCTTCTCGCTGTTCATCTAGCCCAATTACCCTGTAAAGATATAAGGGAAATACAGGCAACAAAGTAGTGGAAAGGCATCTGAGTTCAAATTCTGATGCTCTGCTTGTTCTCAGCACCTGTTTCTGTAGCTCGATTCCCCAAGGGTTCATTGCACCCACCAGTACTTCACTTGCTTGCACCTCTGTTCATGAACAGGTTTGCAGCTCTGTGCTTTTCAACTGCGTGATGTCCCAGGAAAAGTGCCAAACAAGAGGGTTAAGGTGTTGCAAAACTGAACATGACAATCAATTTCTGGTTAAGAAACGTTTTATGATCAAAAAGAAAAAGAAGCAGAGAATGTGGGCCACAAAGTCCATCCTATAAATCTGCCCATTCTTTCAGTGTTTATGTGAGCATGATATTACCTCAATTACATCTTTAGTGTGAGTGAGACCTCCATCCATTATCTAAAAGGTGGGATGTGAATAGATGCAAAGGCAAGGAAAACCTTGCTTATTTTTGGCAAGCACTGAAGGTAGGTCAAAGAGACTTTTCTCCATGAGATCTAGGAAGATTATCCTAATAGTTTCTCCTTACATTGTATGTTCTACCTCTTTCAAGTTTATACATCTCCTTCTGCCTAAAATAGATTGGTCTACTAAAAACTGTTTCTTGGAGTAGTATTTCTTGCAAATTAAGACATAAGAAATTGCTCTATAGTATCCTGAGAGACCATTTTCCATTTTAAAATCAATGCTAATCAAGTGTATGTACTTCAAAGTTCACATAAATCAGTTCCAAATTTACATGTTACCAATACCTTACAAAACATCATTTTCCTTTATTCTAATGAGATCTTCCCTCAGTGTGTTTTATGCAAGTTAATTAATTAAGTGCCTCTGTTTTTACATAAACACAAACTCTCACACATATAGTATCTACACATGAAGTAGAAGGGAAAAACAATGAGGATTTAGCTTTTTTGGGGCAGATGTGGATTGAAATTCCCTCTAGGTATAGGACCCCATTGAAACCAAATCTTCTAAAACATCCTAAGTAGGCTGTTGGGAAAAATGATAAATCTCCTTATGTGTGTTTGTGAGAAAGCACTGACACAGATGTCTAATTCCAGGACAGGGTTCAGGGTTGCTAATCCAAACTGAAAACAGCCACTTTCTGCAGCTTTCATGTAGGAGTTAAAATTCCTGGAAGAGATGGAACTTCTCTCCTCCCCATTTCTTATTTCATGCAAATCCCCAATCTCCAGGTGTACTGACTTTTGTTAGAGATGTTCAATTTCTCTGAAACATATGAAGGGACTTGAGCATTTTCATGCCCAGCAGGTATTTTAAACAGCTGAGCACAGACACCGCAGCAGAACTGCTCTATAGGAAGCGTACAGAGAACAGCAGAATGTTCTTTGGATTTGATGTAGGTACCAAGAAAGCATTGGCTACGTGACAAAGAGATCTTATGGTACACATGTTTACTTTAACGAAGAGCAGGGTAGGGGATTGCATACATATATCTACAGACAAAAATATACTCCAGAAATATGGGAGCCATATGGTGAAACACAGCAATTCCCTCTACTGGGAAAAAGAGTCAAATGTGACAGAGATCTCAGTGAAAATAAACTTCAGGATTCAGTAGGCACTTCTGCAAGGGATTAACGAAGCAACTGTGAACTTGCCTCTAACAAGAAACAGACTCCTAAATTAAATACAAACCAATTAGCCCATTATATTTGGGTCATGGCAAAACTGTGAGAAGCAGGGAAGCACGCCCCTTTGTATTATAGTTTGCTGTAGCTGTGCACCACGTTTCACACTGATTGGACTTCTAGATTACCTCCAATGAATAAAAAGCCCAGGACTCTCCACCATGTAGTGCCTAATGGAATACATTTCTGTAGGGAATCAAGTCAAGCCTGTGTGCTGGCTCCAGTGGGAAAGCTGGTTTGAGAAGCTCCTTCCTTTCTTCAAAACAGCCATGACCAAGTGTTGCAATGCTATGCTGAAGTTTACTGTTTCTGAGTTGTGAAGTTATGGCTGGTTTTGAGGCCATGCTGTAAACCAGGTCACTGAAATGTTTAAAATAGTCACTAGATGCTCCAGGGCAGATACTTCTGAAGCCAACTTTGTCATCACAGCCAGCACTACATAACTGCACAATAAATGTTGTAGCTGAGTGCAAGTCTATGAAAGAAACATGGAGCTCCATGAAAGAACATGAAGAATGCAGCCTACCTGTGCCTTCCAGCTATATGATAAACAGCTACTGGCCACAGCTGCAAAGAGGAAATGGAGCAGCATCCACACCTTGGTTTAGTGATTTACAGCACATCTGATCACACCATATTATTGCCAGCTACATGTTTGTTAGCAACCTGCAGTTGTTTCAATTTTGTTTTGACTTTTAGAGCTGTTGATGGGAAAATCCCTGTACAATTATCCTCACGATGATCTTTTTTTGGCTATTTCTGAATGAAAAGGTTCCATTTTATTAAAAGGGCTCATCTAAATTTATTTAAAATTAAGAAGAACCAGCAACCTTAAAATGTCCTTAAATCTAAAAAGGTGTTTTCCCACCCTTCTGCTGATACATTTTGGCAACCGTTTAGATAAGAGGAGGGGGGGAAGGGGCTTAAAAACAGATGTAAAATCCCTCTTGTAAGGAGATAAATGATCATTCTTTCAGAAAACTGCCTTTTTGAAAATCTAGCAGTGATCATTAACTTATACTTCTGACCTATGATTTCAGCGTCTTCTAAATAATAATCTGGAATAGCAACCTTCTTGTTGGCCGACCTCAAATGCTTCTGTAGGATGAAGGAATGTTGTCATAGTGTCCAGACCTCTGATTTTGCAGGCAACTCTGCCAAGCTCCTAGAAATGTACACTGAAAGCAGCTCTGGGACATTCTCACTTGAGTTCCTGCCCATACAAGTAGATCTAGAGGAGTATAGAAGTAAAAAAATCTCTATCATCCTTCAGAGAGGAATCAGTACAAACTCAGTGAGGGTATGCCATAAATCGTAACCTACAATCTCCGGGTATGGACGTTTACCCTGGACCAGAATGGTCTGCTTGATACCAAGAACATGGGGACTCTGTGTTGGTCACTAGCAGTCCACAACACTCGACACTTCAGAGGACTTGTGATCTGCTTTAATTTAAATGAACTATACAGTCCATGACAGGTCAGTGTTAGAAGGCTGCAAAGGTGACTTAAATTTCATACATCTCCTGTGCTTCACAGTATTTTCCCCTTTCCTTGCCTGCTGTGCTTGGTGGTTAATGATTATAATTACTTGTAATAGCTGCAATCATGCAGGGGTAACACAAGTTCCTTTGCTGATGCTGGGGCTGCAAAACTCTTCATGTCTCAGATTTCAGTAGGTACAGTGGAGGCAAGGTATGGGCTGTTTATGTCACTCTTGGTGAGTGTACCCAATTACAATGTTGTGTCATCACAGGCACATTCAGAATGTTAATTTAATCACAGACGAAGAGGTATTGCCTTCTGGCTATGTTTTCTTTAAGATCCTATTCTTTTTAAGTGAATGTCAAGGGTTATAATCCATCAATTTGAAAAATATTACTCCTCTGACTCCTTAAAGCGGACTCATCCATTCCAGCGGGCTGAAAGAGTTTAACATCATCAGCTGCTCTATTCCTGGATTACTACATGTGTGTAATTGCCTGGAATCCCAGGCTTTCCCATCTGCTTTCACTAAAGGACAGCACTTATCTGCCTTAAAAATTAAGATTAAAAACAGGCCTTGCACTTTTTTGAGCTGTGACCATCAGGCATTAGAAGGAGAGGACACTAAAATTTTGTTTGAAACAAATTATGATCTTAAAGTTCTTTTCCAACCTAAACAATTCTATGATTCTATGTGATAGTTACATAGACTTTTAAAATATCATGTTGAAAGATTTGCTCTTATGAAAAAAGATTTTCATTGTCTTCAATAAGCTTTGAAGGAGGTGCTAAAATAAATTGATAATTTAGTCATTCACAAACAAGATATAAAAGCTTAATTCTGCTTCCAACAAAATCAATGGCAAAGTCCCCACTGACCCCACTGGGGTAGAATCTGGCTTTGAGTACTTGATCTTGTGTCTTCTAAAGGCAAGAAGTTTTGCAGTGAATATAATGAACGCACAAATAGCCGCTAGAATAGCTGTACAACATTCAGGAACTCAGAAATTCAATACTCCTTGTACTTAATTAAGAACCAACAAGAAAAAATTTACATGTCATTTGCTCTGCTCAAAATAG
Source organism: Grus americana (assembly GCF_028858705.1). Lineage (NCBI taxonomy): Eukaryota > Metazoa > Chordata > Aves > Gruiformes > Gruidae > Grus > Grus americana. The sequence continues at coordinate 150,700,537 of NC_072853.1, read as the reverse complement.
AATCAGATTTAATTGTATTTTCTTAAAGCTTTTTTGAAACTGTAATTTAAATATCACTGTTCAATGGCATTTTAAACATTAACGATCTGCATTTAATGGAACATTTTGCCCCCCCCCAGGAGCACACCTACCCTGGAACCACTCTGAAATTTGGCAGGAACGCTGCTGACAGCATAGTGTAGCAGTCACCTCTCATGTAACACTGTTCAGCATGTAACATGTTTATATGGGTTAGACTCAAGTATGTAGTACTGCTGTATAATCAATACTGCTACTATTTTATTTGTTGTACTCCTGAGGGTGACGTGGGCAAGCAAATTTGGGAAGGCTGTCAATACATTTGTATATTCAATATGGTGCAAGCTGTATGTGCAGGCGTGCGTAGATATATAATGTGGTGTAGATATATATACACACACACATTAAAATAAGATGTGAATGAAAAGACAAAGCCTTAGCTTTATAAGCATGTGCTAATTATTTTTAGGAAATGTGCACAGTCATACTAATCACTCTGAGCTAGAAGAAAGCATATCTGCCCCTAGGATAAATATACTTTTCTGGAGTGAGGTTCACTTAGTGTCTTTTATTCAAAAAACTGATATTTTTTCCAGGGGCAAAAAAAAAAAGGTCCAACAATAAGCACCTAAAAAGAAATTCGTAGTGCAAAGTACTTTTCCTTGAGGTGTGAGATTAAATCCATTGAAGCAGAGGAGAGAATGAAATGTCATTGCCCCATCTCTGACCATGGATGCCTGAATAAAGGACAGCAGCATCTCCACGGGTATGTGCTGAACCTTGTCTGGTTTTTGTACATGAGGGAAATCTGCGGGAGGAGTCTATGGAATGAGATGATAAGAAATCCAGTTTGTAGTCCAGAAAGGATTACATTGAGCTAAACACTCACCTGATTAGCTACACCAACATATAGGTCCTTCAAGGCATATTCAGAACACCACCTAGTAGGCTTCTACAGACTGGCCATAGTGAGGACATGTGTGCCTCAAAAATTTGTTATGTTTCAAGGTGGGGCTGCAGATTTTGAGGCTTTATTAGTGATTAGATCTAGTTGCTTTTGTCCCATGTTTCAGTCCAAAATAAGACTCCAGCTTGCATTGCTGCATTGGCCACAGAATTATTTCTGTTAACCCATCTACACATTAGGGATCATACTGGTGTTGAGATACGTGGAATTCAGTTGCTAATTGTTGTTACAACCATTAAATGTACAAATATCACTGTCACTTTTTCACAAAAAACACCCCTTAGAGTTCACATCATGCCATGAATTTCTGGGTATGAGAGGTTTTGCTTTATAAACAGAGAGTGCAGTATGGTTCTGCAGTGGTGAACCAAGATGCCTTCTTAAAGGAAAGCACTGGTCAGGCAGCTGTTGCTGGCAGGATTGTGCCTACCTTGTGGACACACAGAGCTCCTGAGAGCCACTTGAATAAAGGTAGCTTAATGCAGCTTCTAGTGAGAAAGTAGAATTTTTTATATTGCCCTTTCTCATAACCTACATTCTTTTCACAGGTGAGAATTTCTTGGTGTCCCTCTGACTCTATCTTGCTGTTGAAGCAGCACAGGAATGCAAGCAGCAATGCCCTCCTTACATGCACCAATAACAACTTACAAAAGGAAAAAATTCAGCCCAAAATATCATTTTCCTAATAGTGTAATTAAGAAGGATTTGCAGTCAATAATCACCTTGGTTTTTTGTATAGTTTTGGATTGATTTTTTTAATGAAGCAATTACTTCCAAATTTTCTAAACCAAAACCCATCAGTTTTTCCCCACCTAATTCTTCTTGTTTGTAGAAATGTGTCATTACCTTTGGCAGAGTCTCAGTGTGTTCACACTTGCCGTTGCACAGCTACTTGAGCTTTCTGCAGCAGTAGCAGGTAAGATGAGGGTCAGTAACCAGAAATTGGGGTCAGTTTTCCAGATATCACATTACATATCTCAATCACTAGCTCTTTCTGGAATGTTTCATCTAAAGACATTAAAGTTTAGCTGCCTTTTAAAGCAAGGTCACTCAGTTTCTCCAGATTCGATCTCCATCCCGTGGCTTTTTACACGAAGACCCAAATAAGATTTGCTCACAGCTGTTCCTTAGCACATGAATGGGCTTAGTTTGCTGGGAGGCGATTTGAGTATCGACAGAAAGCTGAAACAATGCTGAGTTAGTGCTCCAGTCCAGTGACTTCTTAATTTAAAGGAGACGGAATTGAGCCTGAAAAAAGCTACAATATCACAGTGCTATTTCTACTGTGGGAATTTTTGCATACAAATCACAATAAATGTGTGCATTTCAGAAAGCACCGTTTCCTGCTGTTGGATGGGAAGCATCAACGCACGAAGTAATTGGATTACAAATAGAGCAATAGCAATGAAACACTTGTTTGCAGTGTGTGAAACTATGGAGAAACAGAACTTTCCCTGCTGTGCTGTAATGTTTGACTTCCCCCCCTGTCCCGGGAAATCCTGAGCCCAATCCCCTGGTCCCCACAGAGGAGCGCAGAAGGCTCCATAGGGAGCCGCAGCGCAGGGAGCTGCCGCAGCCAGCCAGGAATGAAGGGCATGGGCAAAGGCAGGGCTGATAGATCGGTCTGACGTGACTCAGAGGAGACCCGTGTAGCCAGCCTCTGTTTATTTGCATGCTAGTCCTCAAACTAGTCAGCATTTTTCACAGAAGTTATATGATGACAAAGCCTTGAAATATAGTCGTTTGGTGACATCAGAGCGATGAGATATGGCTCCTTGCCATTGCTGTCCAGCTGATTTGTGCTTTTCATTACAGCAATATGATAATAAAATCAGAGTCCGGAGAAGGAAAATGACAGACAAAAGCAGACGCTTGCCAGTAGTGTGGTATAACAAAGTCCCTTGCTCTGTCTGGAATAAGGCTCTGTAAGCCTTTTACATCAGTAGAAAGCTATTTAGTTCATTCTCATTAAATTTATTGGTAGAGTGACTTTATATAGGTTTGACACAATGATTCGGTAAAGCTGGCCACTGCCTTTTTCTAAGTGTCTTTCTTTCAAACACTGAAATGGCCCATCAGGCAGTAAATCTGGCTTTAGTGGTCAACTTCAGCAATTAGTGGGAGAAAATAGCCAGAAGATGCTGAGGTCTGCAAAGCAATTTCATTGTCTATTTTTAATCACACCTTTCTGGAGAGACATTGAAAAATTTGAGAACGTGGTATCAGGGAATTCAAACTCCAGCACTTTTCTTTGTATGTGTTAGGAACTACACTAGGGAAAAAAGAAACAAAACTAACAAATGTTGCATGATTAAATGGTTTGGGTAGAGGGGAGAGGCTTGACCTTGGTTTAAAGTGGAATGGTAAAAAATTGAAATTAAAAAAGGGTCAATTTTTTTGCAGTGGGAAAAAAATGATGTCCAGCTCACAGCAATTTGTCACATTCATATGCAGGAAAGATACAGGAGTGAGAATCATAGCAGGGGTAAAACTGCAAAGGAGGGTCAGATGGTGCTTGGGAGGGATGTTTAATGAAAGGGGTTATCTTCAGAGGTAGAAACAGAAGATAAGATAAACTCCTTGAGTAAACATTTGCAATGCAATAATGTAATAACCAGGGCTCAGGAGTCTGCCAGGGGCAGAGTGCTCATGGTTTTATATTGCCCATGATGGAAACACACCTGAGTATTGCATGAGTATGACTTATGGAGGGTAGAACTGTCTGCCTTTGTGCTAAATCTCCTGTGGCTTTCTAAGTGAACAGTAGCAGTTTCTCCCTCCACAAGGGAATCCTCAGGGGATGGGGACCCAAACCTTAGGCACAGAGGATAAAACGAGACCATGTCTTGCTGCAGCACGGCTGGGCCGACAGAGCTGCTCCGACCCCGTGGTGCTCCAGCCCCCAGCAGGGTCATGCTCCAGGGAGCAGCGAGATGGTCCTCGCTCCAGCCCTTGGCTCTTCCCACAAACTGCTTTTCTTGCTCAGTAGTCCATGTCTGTGCCCAGACCTTGAGGGACTGAGCCTGCAATGCATCTCTCAGTAGGGCCTGACTTTTCAAAAAATTGTCAAACTGGTATTTTTAGCTGCACATCTGTCACTACACTGTATTTTAGCTGTCACGGCATTTTCCAGACTGATTTCAGTAGCTGCCTGATAGCTTTGAAATTATCGACATTTGTTTCAACAGGAAAGCCTACACTTGTGAGAAGAAATAGCTTTTCTGATTGGTATCCTGAAAAGAGCAACAGAGCTGATGACTATGCCAGCCAAGAGAAGAAACGTGCACCTGAGCTTGAACCACAGCAAGATCTTCTAGAGCTCCCAGAGACACTGCAGCAGTACCCAGAAGAACCTCAGGATACTCAGAAACAATAAATGAGCTGAGTCACAATTTCTTGCTGAATATTAAAATGTCCCACTTAATATTCAGTGTGTTGTCATTTTAGGGCTTGGCAAAGGAAAGCTGGGAGAAGCATCAATAGTCTTTTGCTGTAAGGTGTGGTGTGCTACTGATTTCATTTAAACAGCCATTTGTACCTCAAGGAAAGCAGACATTCTCTGCTTCCTATTTGTAGAAGAGTATTAAAGACTTCGAAGCACCAGATAGAAAATGAGGACTGGTGAGTGCTCCTAACATATTAAGCATTATAGTGCAAATTGCTATACATGGTGTGCCTGCACATTTTCTGTGGGTGTCAATTACATGCACAGGGTATCTATTCTCATTAGATAATTGTGGTTAATAAGTGTCCATCTGAATACACTAATGGCTACATGATTACTCAAGTGTTGAGTTTCGCAAGCAGATTTTGCTTCTGGCTCTTTATCCAAATAAGGACGGAAAAAAATGTACAGTAGACTTTTGTTGTAAAATAGGAGATGAATCTGAAAATAAATATTTCTCATGCACCATTTCTCAACAGTTTAGTTTACAAAGTAGATGAAACAAAAATTAAAAACGTATGTCTGAGAAAGTAATTTCCCGTACTAGAATCAGCCAAACACAACAGTTTCCATTTACAACTACATATGCAGCCAAATCCTTATAATTTTCTTACAATTCTGCAAACGAACTCATGACCATTTCAGAAATATCCTTGTCTTCCCTGGGTTTACAGAAGACTATAATGAGTTTTAAATCACTATTTAAAAACTGAACCACATGTTTTTTTCAGAAGTTTAGAACTAGGAGGTTGTTAAAACTACAGTTTTGGGTTTTTTCATTGCATCTCTGTAGTAGTAAGGCCTCTTGATTACTAAACATTATGACTAAATGCAGCTGTGTTTATTTCTTTTTTTAAACTACAACTCTCACAGTAGCAGCTAGACTAAGAATATGTAAAGCTCTTTCATTAGACAAAAAATCATTGTTTGCTCTTAATTCAGGCTTAGAAAATGTAGCAATTTCTCTGTAGTCTCAGCAGCTCACAGCGATCTATAGCATTTAGAAATAGCTAATAGAATATAATAGACTACATATAGCATATAGCATAATAATCTATAGCATACTTTTAAGTATTTTCCAAGTTATTTCTGTAAAGATATAGAAAAAGTAGCAGATTAGTCGCTAGCCATGAAATGCAGCTGACTTAATGGAATTTGTGTAAATGCTAACAATCATTAATGACTGTTGAATAATAGGTCATACGTGTATAATACACTTCTTTTGTATACAGAAAGGCACAAGCTAACACAACATAGGCTAATGTGTACTTCAAGGTTTTCATCACCCTACTTAATCTCATCTTGATCCCTGTTCTTCTGCTTAAAACATCCCAGGCACATTCCACCTAAAGCTCTTCTAATAGAAAACATCAGCTTAGGATAGTGAATGAAAGACAATGTCTCATTCACCCTGGTAGAGTTACTTTACCTTCATTTTTCAACAAATGCTTGATTTCCATATATATTTTGTGTATATGTATCTTAGACTCTGAGCAGACCTGATGCCTATTCATGATACATTTTCAAAACACTTCTGTTATCCTTGTATTATGGAATTTTGCAGAAAATAAACCACACTGCAGGATTAACAGAGAATGTAATCCCTGCCACGGGGGTCTGTAGGATGCTTCAAAAAAACACGGGCAGGACTTTGCACTCTCCTTTGAATGTTCCAGTTTCTATTTATTTATATAGCAGTGCAATGCTTCTGTATACCGTATTCATTAAGTTTTCCAAATACTTTTTTAAACATTACAGAGTCATCATTTTGTAAGTATTTTAAAGCCATTGCATGCATTCTGCTCATATTCAGATGAAACACAAACTCCTTGCTTAATTTTTGGTGAAGAACTGTTTTGTTACTCCACAGTCCACCCAGAATAAGGGGCAATGACTCGCTGTGGTGTCCAGGAGCTGGACAAACTTTTACAGTTTGAGTTCTTCTTTCTCTTTGACTTCCTTGGGGAGTAAATCAGCATCCACCTTTTTGGAGGGTGACTGGCAGCCCTTTCTTACCCCTAGCCCTGGGGGATGGACGTCCAATCTGCCCATCTCTGTGCTAACCTGCAAGTTTCTGTCCATCACTCTGCCTGGAAGCAGCAGGTTGGGAGCAGCTAATTTTACAGCCTCAGGTCCTTTCTATCCTCTGTGCATGCCCAGGGTGGCTTTACAATTTAGCTCTAAAAAGGCCAAATTGTCAATCTGTGGCAAGCTTGTCCTCTTGAGATGTGCAGGGTCTGGAGAGAGTACTACCTTACCCACTGTCAAAATGCAGCCCCTCTGTCACTGTGGCTTGTCAGCACACAAAAAAGCACCATCAAACCCAACCAGCTCTGGGGGGAGCAAGCAGCAAAGCTGGCCAGAGGGCTCCTGGGACCTCTGGAGTCAGCAGCACTTTTATCTCTGACTTCAGCACGGTCAGGATTTCAGCCATCAACTGAATTAGACAGGTTGTAGGAGCTGGAGTTAGCTCAGAAGCACCTCCAATACTTGCAACTTTTTTTTTTAACATCATCTTCTGACATATGCTGTCTTGATCTAGAGGAAAGCATTACCCCAATGGCCAGCTCTGCGGTGTGCTGGGATGCTCGAAGGTGCTGCAGCCCAGCCCCGCTTCGCTGCATGTGATACTTGCAGGAGAAGACTTGGCTGGAGATGGTAATTCTGCAAGCAGACATCATCTCCTCGTCCCAGCAGTGTCCTCACATCCACTTGCCTTGACTTTTAAAAAACCTTCACAGGTTTAATTCGTATTGGAGCAGGATTTAGAAATAAAAGCACCAGGAAGCTCTCTGGTCTTTGTTAGTGCCCACCAAAATTAACCCTCCTCCTACGCTTCAACCATTCCTTTTCAGTGGGCAATTAATGCCTGAAATGTGAAAGCTTGACTTCATGCCCTGCCATAATCTCTCTGACTCACTCTCCCCCAAACCAGCCTCGATACCTATGCTTTGAGCATTTCTTTTTTAAGCTACATTATGTAAAATAGCCTCTACAGAAAAGTAAATGTTTCTAGGCAGAAAGTTAACTACAAAGCACAACTAAGGTTTCTTTTTTTCACAGCTTGGTAGGTTTAATTCCACATTGCTATTCATCTCTGATGTGTGCCTCATTGATAAAAATATTATCTTTATAAACATATGGCAGTAAATATTGGATGAAGACAAAGTATGATATAGGTACAAAAAGGAGAGGGAAAATAAATGAAAGAAAATGAGGTACTGAGGAGAGACACGGATTCATGCATTAGAAACATGTTAGAAAACAAGATGAGAGGAACGGTTGTTTTATCTAATGAATTTATAAACACTGGTTATTAAAATGCTTAGATGAAAATACGTGACTAGGAAAAAAAATAAGAATCATTGTAAAGTATATCCCAACTGCTACCAACATATTATTAGTCTGTTTACAAATTTAACAATTTAATTGTACAGTCCTGGGTCAGCTTGTCTGTTTTTAAAAATAATCACATCCAAGGTGAGAACAAAACAAAACATTTCAGGTTCTTAAATCAGCCACTGGGGGGAAAATTATAAGGTCTCCTGAATACAACTGAAGTACAGAGAAATTACAGGAAAGACTAACAAAGAAATCCATCTTCTGAATGATGGCAGTCACTTTCACACTTAGTGGCCTCCCCGCATGGGTACCAGTGTGTCAGGTAAATCCTTTCACTCTTCTAGGTTGGTAAAGCTCTGTGTTATTGATGTCCGACATCTACAGCAGCTTTCTGTCCCTTCCCCTGTCAAAATCAGGTTTCTATTAAGCAGTCAAACCTGCCACTCACTGGAGGGCTGATTCTTGTAAGAACAACCAGATCACAACTGCGTGGTGCAGAAAAAACTATCCACTTCAGAAACACTGTCCTTTACACGGAGAAAACCCAATCAGGTTCAGAACGCCATAAGGATATCAGGAAAATCCTGCAACACTCACAATAAATGGGAGTGCTGACTGCTGAAAGGCTGGGATTTCATCTAGCAGCCGGACTGCAGAATCCCTTCCCATAGCCAGGGTGCCACAACTTGAAATATTTTAATTTCTCATGTAAAAGACAGTCTTACCTCTTTTTCCCTCTTTGTCCTGGTTTCAGCGGAGATAGAGTTAATTTTCTTCCTGGCAGCTGGTATAGCGCTGTGTTTTGGATTTAGGATGAGGATAAAGTTGATAACACACTGATGTTTTAGTTGTTGCCAAGCAGCCAAGGACGTTTCAGCTCCTTGCACTGCCCTGGCAACCAGAAGATGGGGGTTGCCCAAGAAGCTGGGAGGGGACACGGCCAGGACAGCTGATCCAAACTGGTCAAAGGGATATTCCATACCATATGATGTCATGCTCAGTGTATAACTGCGGAGTTGGCTGGGAGGTGGGGCAGCTCAGGAACTAGCTGAGCATCTGCTTCAGGTGGTAAGCAATTGTGCTGTGCATCACTTGTTTTGTATATTCTTTTATCATTATCATCATCATCATCATCATCATCATCATCATCATCTGCCTTTTCTGTCCTATTTAAATATCTTTATGTCAACTCATGAGTTTTACCTTTTTTTTTTCTTTTTGATTCTCTCCCCCATCCCACTGGTGTGGGGCAGGGAGTGAGTGAACAGCTGTGTGGTTGTTTTAGCTGCCTGCTGGGTTAAACCACGACACCTTTCTAAATCGAAACTGTTGTAGTCAATAAAAATCACTCATTTTCCATGACATAGACCAGCAATTGATCTATAGATTTAAAACATCCAGCCTACTGTAAGGGCTGCACTTTCATTCTTTCTGTACAAATTTAGGTTGCCCTTGGCTGCAGGAAAACCACAGATTTGCATTTGTATGAAATAAACTTCTGTGTACTTAGCTCTTCTCTGCCCCTCTACCTTGGCTCCCAGTCTGAAGCAAGGGGGGCTTTTCTGGGGCCTTGAAGTGGCATCTACCTTTGTCCATGAGCTATATGAGGAACTTGGCCATTTAGGTAGTTAAATTTAAACAAGCTGGAATTGTCACATCGAAGCAGTCAAACCATTTTGGTTTAACTGTTTGGTACTTACATGTTTTACCTGAAAAACACTACTTGCAGGTAGAAGACTTCTGGAAACCATTATGAATAAAGTTCAGATAGGGCATCTGGCTCCAAATTAATGACCCCATGCTCTCTCATGCTGCTCAGAAGCAGAGGCAGCATCATGTCGGTCTCTTTGCTACTTCAGAGCACTGCGAAAGAGAGAAAACATCCCCACAAAAGGCACGTGGTAGGTGTCTCAGCCAGCTGAAGAAACTATCGCGAGCCACAGTGCAATGTGAAAAATAGGCCAGCTCTAAAATGAGGGCACTTGCCACTGGCTGAAAGGCCAGCACGTGGCACCTTTTGTTGCCCTCCCCATTCAAGTGCTGCAAGCACACTCACATGGCAATTGCTATCATTTGTCTCAGTGCACAGTTTAAAAACACTTTACGGTCTGCAGTTGTGAGCAGAGGACTTTTCCTTGGTAAATGAGTATTCTCAGCTTAATGTGATATTGCAGCATTTTTTATGTGATGCGAGCTTTTCCTCCTTCTATTCCTTCGGCCAAATTCTTGAAAACACTCTCAGTGGAGGATAGCTGCAGAAAATCAGACATCTTCCCCCAACTGTCCTTTTCCCCATTTAGCATTAAAAAAAAATGCAGTAAGTTAAAAACATATTAACAAGCCGGCAGTACCTGTGGGAGCATCTACTGCCATCTGAGCCACCCTGTCTCCTGCCAGCGGTTGTGTCTACGCTGCACATTTCATCTTTTACCTCTGATCTCTTCCACTGTCTGAGAAGAAGTTTTGGCATTAACCAACAGCATTTGTTTAGTTTTCTCATTTCCTTTCAACCTCAAAGAGCTGGGCCCGGTACCCAGTGGTCTGAGTGAAGGGAAGGCCACATGGTCACACAATACTGCACCGGTTCACAAAATCCACCATTTTATGTGGGATGGCTGCAAGGCTGCCTCTGTTTGTACAATGATCTACAAATACGCCTTCTAGGTAATAGTAGCGAGGAGTGAGAAACAAATTTATAACTTGATAAGTCTGAAATGAATGAATTTGCACACACAGTAACTCTGCTTTGGTGGAAGTTTTTACTGAAGGCCCACATTTCCAGGCAGAGGGTGTGCCTGAGGAAAAGCTGCATCCATTGCAAGGTACTCCAGACTCATCGCTCATCACCGTGCAGTGGGTGGGTGGTCAGGTTTAAAATGTTTCTTCTCCCCACACCTTTGCCTTACCCTCACCTAGTTGTCACAGGCAAAACAATACAGAAAGAGAAAACTGACTCACTTTACTGTATTTAATGCACTAATATGTCCCATCAGGAGGTGGTGTGAGGCCACCTCAGTCCCCAGCTATGTCATGGTTGGCTGTGATGGACTCTTTCCCAAGGGCTTGGTGAGTGTGTGGGGTGAAGGAGAAACTCCTCCAGAAATGAAGTGAGGTATGGTGGGGGGAGAAAAGGGCCAGGTGGGCTCCAAATGGAACTTGGATCAAACCAACTGTGATCACCTAGTTAAGCTGGACAGATGTGTAGTTATAATCTGAACGTGCTTGAGAAACATAATTTCCGCATTTTTAAACTGAAAACGTGGCATTAATTTTGAAATAACAGGTTTTGTTGACATTTTTACCAAAGTTAAAAACCCCCAAAACACACAACAGGTTTAGAAGGCTAAATAATCCCCAAAGAAAACACATTAGTTCTAACACAATCATTTGGTTGGCCAGAAATTAAATTGGAGGGGCATATTTTTTTGTTTGTTTCTGCAATAAAAGTTAATTTCAGGTCAACTTGAAGGTAAATACGCTTTCTGAGTTGGACTGCCAGAGTATAGTAGCTGTTACGCAGTGTCTGGTGCCTATTTTAATTCCCTTATGCATACAGACTATTTACCTCCAAAAGTATGTGCAGGTCAGGAGCCATGGTTTTTTATCCTGTAGACCTTTGTAATGGTTTGGCAACATCTCACCTGTCTGGAAAGCAGATGAACGCCCATTACCAGCCGCTGCCTGCCGCAGGGCACGAGGACCTGGTGGGGCAATACAACGATGAACGATCAACTGCTTCCCCCGACTCCAGCTGACCCTAAAGGCACCCCCCTGCTCGGGTACCCCCTTGGCGGGAAGGTGAAGAGTAAATGCATGAGTGCTGCTCCAAAGGAGGCTCCCTGAGAAATGGCCGTGTCCAAAGAGCTGCTTTGCAGCAGCAGCAACAGTCCAGGTTTCCATTCGGCGTTTGCCTGTCAGGCCCTGCCTAGCCCCCGGGCTCAACCGATTTGTTAGGCGTCATAAATGGCATTGAAACAGATGGACATTAGTTCAGGCAGCCAAGACATCCTGTAAATTATGTGGCTCATAAACTCGGTCCGAGTCCATTTGCAGTGAGTGGGAATTTTGCCATGAACTCGGGCAGGGGCTGGATCAAACTCAGCTTGTGTGGGTGTAGAGGAGCAGGATTTACAGCTACCTTCCTCCAACACATATCTGTCAGTAACTAAGGCTACAGGGATATTTTATCACCTGTTCACCACTGCACTAGGTTAATTTTCAAGTCAAGTCAGGGTGAGAGAGCATCCAAGATCACCCAGCTGGAAAGACGAATTAAAAAGGAGTTGCCGCTAGCTGGATCTGGCTTCTGTATTTTATCTGGGACTAGACCAGGACTGTCCTGCGATGTACGGCATCGGCACCTCTCCCCCTTCTCCAGCCCCCAGGCAATTCACACCCCTTGTCCAGCCACCTTGCTCCTACACCCATCCCTCCCTTCTCCCTCCCCGTGCCCTAAAGGCACAGCCCAGCGTAGGAGGGCTGTCAGCTCCATGCCCTTCTTTATCTACTTAAAATCTTGTAATATCTATATAAACAAATGATTAATGTGCCAGTGCATAGTGTGGTGACAATATGTATGCAAAACAAGCTGACAAATTTGAAATGAACACAGAAGACTGAGTTTTTTTTTCCATGGTCCTGGTTTCAAGGGGTTAAGATGAACACCCAGGCTGCTCCTTCAGCAGAGTCTGAACTCACCCTCTTCTCTCTCTTTTCCTTTTATTTCTTCATTACCTTCAAAATCCAGTTGCAAGTGTAATCTGGATTTCTTGCTCTTACCTCTCTCACAGGACTCAGATTTGAGAATTGTTTTTAGGAATTTTCTGCTGTGTTTTGAAACTTTGAACGATTTAGGAGGAGGCAACTAACCGTATGGTTAACATAGGGTAGCAGCAGTCTGGGGAGTTGGCAGTTCAGGTCACTGCCTTTGCCAAAGGAGGATAATCAGTACAGTTCCTTACATTTGTTATCACACTGATTGCCTGAGCTCTCTTGCTATGTTGGATTTCCTAGAAATTAACTTCATCTTAATCCACAGCACTGGCACAGTCTTGAAAAGTGTCATCGAAAGGAGTTTTAGGCAGTTGCAAATTAACCCAGGGCTGCTGCCTTGAGTCACAGAAAAATACAGCAGGAAGGACTTAAGGAGGGTCCCTGGTCCATCCCTCTGCTCAAAGCAGTATCAGCTGTTCCTGACTTAACATTCATCCACCCTGTTCTGAAGACCTCCAGCATCCCATGGTCTCCCAAGGTCAGCTGTTGAGGCTTTATTATCTTTACCACTGGAAAGCTATTTCTAATATTGAATTGAATCTTTTCTGCTGGAGTTCGAATGCATTATTTCTTGTCTGAGCCTTCATGACCACAGAGAAAAAAAAAAATCCCTTCCTCTCTGTAGCAAACTTATACATATTAGAGGAATTTCATCATCATTTTTGACTTGGTTTTTAGGCAGACAGTTGAACTTCCAGAATTTCCTTGCAGATTGTACATTTTTAGATTGGTAATACTTATCATGGCTGTTGTCTTAATGTCTTCCTGGAAGTGTGATGAGTATTATGTGCCTATTGAGGCTGTACCAGTCATCACTGGTGACCAGATCAGAGGAATGACTCAGTCTGTGGTGCAAGCCATTTTCCCACTCATATATTCCAAAATGACTGCATCCTTTTTCTCTCTGATAGGACATTGTTCACTAATAATTGAGCCCCTTTTTTGAAAGGCTGCTGCATACCTTCCCCCCTCCCCCCTCAATCTATGACTGTGATTAGTCCTGCTTGAAGCGACACCCTTCACTTGCCTTTACTGAGCTTTAACCTATTTTTTCAGACTATTTTTCCAGGTTGTCAAGACTGATTTGAATTCAGCTGTTGCCCTTCCCCTGTTCTTCCCAGTCTTCTGCTGCCTCTTGCACCATACCATCTAGCCATTTGATAGATGTAGTTTGTATTTCACTGTCCAAGCCATTAGTGAGAAGGTGAACAAAATCAGGTCTGGGACACGCTCCTGCAGAGCCCCTTTCTGTGTGACCTACAGAAAATTCTCCAGGCATATTTATTAACCAGTTTTGTACCAACCCCATCACAGCTTCATCGAGACCACATGTCAGCAGAAGGGATTAAGAGCATTTCTTGCCCCTATAAGCACCAATGAGCACTTTACTGGAGTGTGCTGGATTCAGGTCTCATTAGACAAAATTAGAGTTTGGCCCTGAGACCTCACGGTGTTGATTTTGAAGGTCCCAACCACTGAACCACTGAACGAGATAGGAGACCTTCTCTTCTGTGAGCCTTTCTTGATCTTCAGCCTATTTTGTCTGCTGTTTGTTGCTCTTCCTGTGGCAATCCTTCACAGGAATCAACTTTGAGTTAGTTCACATTCAAAGACTATGCAGTAATACAGCAAAGGATGATGGACAACAACAGCCAACAGCTTATACATGGTCCTGGGTACTGAAACTAGAGACGAGTGTCCAGAAATAAGGATCCACCCTTAGTTTTCTGAATTTCCCCTCATGGAACTACTGTGGACAGTAAGGACCTTGAGGTAGGGTTATATAAGCTGAAGCAATAGCAGAGGCCTTTGCTTACTCACTGGGACTTACTGTACGGGGCAACTGAGAACACAGTTGTTTCCATTTGATTATTTTATGGCACAGAGCTAAATCCTGGAGCCATTGACTGAATACATTCATCTTCCTACAGAAGGGGCAAAAGACAACAAAGAAACAAAGTGCTGGAGTCCTTGATGGGTGGAGAAGTAGGGGCGCTGCAACTGCTGCAGGACAGAGCCCAGATCCCACTATGCATGAGCAAAGGTCCTGCAACAAGGTGAGTTTTTCAGGGGTGAGACGTGCTTGGGTAGCATTAGTTCCCTCTGCAAAGAACAAGGGGAACAGGGAGCATCTTGGTTGAGCTAGAAAGCAGGAAAGCACAAAGAGAGCTATTTCTGGCATTGCTCCAAAATGCTGTCCCTTCTACTCTGCTCTAAATATTCATGTGCGAGGTAACGGAGCACAACCATTTGCCAGCTGCCCCTTGAGCAGCAGCACAGCAGTTTCATAAGAGATGTGCTATAAGTGAGAGCCCTGCAGAGAGGCCATTGCCACCCATAAGGACAAGTCAGTCCCCATTTCTGAGGATCTCCTTCCTGTCAGCCCCAAGACAGCCAGAGATAAAATTAAACCACTCACCATCTTACTGCAGTGCCTTATCGTATACGCTTGAACAAAGATATCTTGGCATACCCTAACCCCTGCTACGAGGTGTTTGGCTGGAGCAGGAGAGCACTCAGATTCATTTAACATTGGTCCTGTCACTATGTCTGTCATATCTCTGTGGACTGACCCGAAAGACACCCTGGGCTGGCTGGCTGGGCTGATTTGTATCACCCTGCTGAAGGCCAGCATGTTGTCCACATCCACACTGCACAGCACTTTGACCAGGTCTCTTTGGGGTTCCATGGGGTAGTCCTGAGGCATAATTATTACTTTTCCAAAGCTTCTTGAAAGACGTGTAGATGTGGTGCTTAGTGACATGGTTTAATGGTGGACTTGGCAGTGTTAGGTTTGCAGTTGGACTCAATGATCTTAAAGGTCTTTTCCAATCAAAATGATTTTATGATTCTATGAGTTCTGAGAGGGCTCTGTTACAGCCTGCAGCATGATGTTTTTATGCATGACACTAGGATATTTTTCATGTATCTGAGAGAGAGCAGGAGTATTTTTGAAATTGCAACATCCCCTGTGATGCAGAAGTCAAAATTGGTGCAGTCTGCATCTGTGCTGTCTGCTTGGATCAGACTCTGTGGTGACCTATCCTATGAAATGTGCCCAGTTTCCCATAGAAAAGGATTAGTTGGTTCACACTAAAAATAAGACTGGGAGCAAGTAAGGCTGCCTACAATGTGGACAAAGAGCCAGACTTTCTGTGTGGGAAATATGAAGGCTAGTGATCAATAGCTACAATTTATTTGAGATTCCTGCCAGAGTTACTGCAAGAAAATTGCTTTCAAGATTTGTAATACATCAGTAATTTCAGCTGCGTTGCAATTGAGGCATCTACAATCAGATCCAATCACTGGAAGGTTTTTGAGTTTGATTATTTTTATCTCTTTTTTCATAATGACTGTAGCTGAACTAGCTGAAGAAAAGAAGAAAAGTGATTGCAAATTCTCATCTGTAGAAGACAAAGTCTATCACAGTGGTAAATAAAAGGCAGACTGTTTCAGAAGCACTGGCGAAGTAGTGAGAAGATCCGTGCATACCTCTTGGGTTGCTGGTGTCACATCAACAATACGTGCTTTGCTTGTAGATTTTCCTGCAGCACCAGCTCATAAAAACATGACACTGTGAATTAAGAGAAATGGCAACGGGAGAAATGAATCAACGCAAATTGAACCATATTGTGCACAAACAAGGCACTAAGTAAAGCGTGTTCATCAACTGACATTTTTGAGCACTACGGTTAATCGTACGTATTTTCTATTTCACTTTAATGTGATTATTTCTTTCAACCACTGACATTTAGTGAAATTTTAGTAAGTGTGAGATGTAAACAGACAGATTGTTTGGTTAAGCGTGGAAAACACCTCCATAGTAAGCAGTATTGCAACTCAGTTGTATTGAAGGTAAAAGGACAGAGTGAGATATAGAGACACTTGCACTATTTCATAACCCTGCTATTTATCATTTGCCGGTTGGATACTAATTCCTGAGACAGCTTATTGGGTCTGTAGACTGCAAACAGGAAATGATTGTATTTTTATCCAAAGTTATTTCAGAAAATAACCTAATGATAATCTTGCAGTTTAAAAATTTCTATTGAAATGTCTATTCAGAACTGTCACGGATCTCACTGAGCAGCAGGAGCTTACTTAAGGCACTCTGCATTTTATTAATATCATCCTTGCCAACTCTCATTTAGTATCACTATTAATACAGTTTAATTCTCAATCTCCAAAATTTAATATAGATACTCTTGTCTGGAGTAGCAGCCCAAACTGTTGGTGCAAGAGCCATAGCCATAGAATAAGGCATGGGGAAGGTATGCAGAAATTAATGTTGCAGGGGCTTCATAACTTGTCTAGATGTGTTCTGCTCCCAGGTGGGACCTTGGTGTGCGCTGCAGGAGGAAGGTGCACTATCCCACTTCCCCCAGGAAGGACAGCTTTATTGGCCCAGTCTCTGGGAATCCTCTTTGCAGGCACTGTGCAGATGTGTTGAACTGGTTTCTTTGAGCTTTCTGCAGCCAGGAGGATTTATCAAACATGCTGGTGGAAGTCATGCATCTGGGAACTGGTGAAAGGAAAGCAGCAGCTCTGATTACGCTATGTCCCAAAGTCAAGATTGTTGAAAGATGAATCCAGCGACTTGCCTGAAACCTTCATGTGTTATTTCCACAGTCTCTCCTGATCAGAAGGAAAGATTGATGAAAGGGGAAAATCATCATGTGAGACAAAGTCCTGAGACAAGCTCTGTGCACCAAGACTCTTCCATGCTTTCAGATCTCGAGCTGACAGTGTTGTAGCTGTTACTGCAAGAAGGCTTGGGCTTCAGCTGGTTGCCAATGTAATACAAACAGCAGTGGTTCATCTGAATGGGGAAATTAGCTGAATTAGCTTTAGCAGAGTAAGCTGTTTGGCGGGGACTGCTGTGGAGTCGCTTCCCGTGGTGAGCATTGCCTCTCAGCACAGGAGCACCTGGGGAGCTCTGTCGGGCAGTCCCGGCGTGTGTGCAGTCCTCAACCACCCTGCCTCATCACTCTTTATAGACTGTCTTTAAAAAGCTAGCTATTTTAACACAAGCCATTTCCTTTTAGTTTCTCAGAGCAGCAAAAGCATGTTTACATCAAGTCCCAAACATCTGTTCTTTCTTCCAGAACCACTTTCATTACCAGGACAGAGGAGGATGGGTAGGAAAAAAGAAGTCCATCATGCAGGCAGTGCAGAAGTGTGAGAAAATGCAAATTTACTGATACAGGATTATATAAAATAATAAAAGTAGCTAGGGCAGTGGGGTAAATTATGTATACCTATTTTTATACTCCCTGTCCTGCATGTTACTTTAATGCTTGTTGTGCGGAGCATATCTGTTGGCTGCTATATAATTAAAATCTTGAATGATCGATTGTAGTGCCCAGTGCAGGTCAGGTGCCAGTAGTATGCTAGGCCCTGTTACTTGTAATGCAAAACAAAGTGTTTTAGAAAGAAAGGTTGCCTAATTGTGTGGTTTTGAAGCTCTTTTGAGTTCCAAGCCTCTAAAATCTTTCTGTGGAAGGTGAGGACCCCTTTAGAAATTTCACATACTGCAGAGCAGTAGATGAACTTGTTCTTCCCAGTTATCAGTCAGAGATTTCTGGGAAATTATCCATAGGGGTTTACAGGTCACTGGCTGAAAGTGAGTAGTTTAGAGGACTGGGATTAAGCAATCTGGGTTCACATCATGGAAGTTAGGTATCTGAATGTCTTTGGAAGACTTGGCACCAGGCATCAGCCGGAGTGAGGATATGCAGAGTAGTGGGAGAACTGGAGGTTTTTATAGAACAGATTTTTTTCATCTTTGTTTGTAATGCAAGAATTTCAGCAGCAACGTACATAGGCTTTTATTCTAACACAAAAAGAGGTATGTATTCCTTTTTCTCTGACTCTAATCTCAGACCCAATTTCTTGCTCCAAAGTACAGTGTAAAATCTATTCACCCACATCCTTCAGTGCTGTAATGAACAGTGCCACGACCTGCAGCCATTCTGTCTTCTCAGTGAAGAGCAAAGTCAGGTCTGTAATTCTTCCAGCTGCAGCACTTGCCTTTCCCTTAATGGCTGAATTACTCCCTTTAGTTAGGCTGGTCAGGTAGAAAGCTGATAGTTCAGACATTGTAAGTCTAAAGCATTAGCACATTAAAGACAGTATCCCGTGGCTTTCTACAGGGCTCGCTTTCTGCCTAGAATGATTTTCTACTTGGCAGTTATCCTGGCTAAGTCAGATAAAAGATTTGCATTTCCTTGAGCTCTGTCTTGCTTTGTTCCTTCCTTAGCCATGGTGGAACATGAGTTTAATGCAACTAACTTGATACTTAAACTTGCCTGCCTTGGAGCCGTGGGCTGTAGGGTGGGTGAGGGCTTTTCCATGGATCCCTCCTGGAGGCCATTCGCAGAAGAGCAAGCAGCATTCAGGAGTAGCCAAAATCGTTGAGACCCAACCACCTCATCAGCCATGTCCTTGGGTGGTTCATCTTGTGTTGTCAGGCCAGCTGGGCCTTCTTCTGCCTCTCATTTTCCTCTCAGCCGCTCCTGTGCTCTGAACACCATGGCCCCAGGACCGAGGATTTGCAAGAGCTGCAGGAGAGCCCACCCTACACTGTTGTTTCTGCCCAGTGGCTTTAATTACTGAATATCCAGGCAAACATCACGTCAAGAAATTTCTTTTACGTATTGTCTTGGTGTTCTTTATAGCTGTGGACTTCAGAATCACATGCCAGTGTTTGTGCCCCCCCCGCAAATGATAATAATGGACAACAAAAAACCCCACAGGGTTTATGTAATTTGAGATGTGGCTGGCTTTGGTGCAGACGCAGTTCTTGGTCTGCAGTTCTGCAGGCACTGGATGGTGCCTGTAATAGCTGTTTCAACAGCTGAATTTGTTTCATCGTTGCTCATAGCACATAAGCATCATCACTAAACTATTCTGCTGTATTTTATTGACACGATGCAGTTCTGCACTGTCCATTTCCTGACACAGCATCCATTTAGGGAAGAATGGGTATCCTCAGTAGCGGGAAGAGTGTCTCTGTGGATGAAATAGTGCACCACAGAGTAAAATCCCAGAGGAGATCACATGCAAGTATGTCAAAGCTGCGTGAGGTCATGTAACAGGCACTGTTGGGTTTGCTCATTCAGCCAGTCTCTGTGTCACAGAACCTGGTTTATCTAAGCTTTATTAAACCGTATTTTATTAAACCCAGGTTTAAGAAGTGAACTACAAAACACTTTATCAAGAGCACTAAACACAGTTAGTGGACTGTGGACATGAGTCAATTGGGATGGCTCCAGGCAGGTTTTGAGGCCTCCCTGAGCTCTGCGGGGCTCTTCCATGGAGCTCTGCCTCCTTCTGCAGCAGACTGGCTCCAGGATGGAATCACCTATTGGTACTCTGCCTCTCCTGGAGTTAGCTTGGAGCAGGACCACCCCATGATAAAGGAAAGAGCAGCCGCTTCTTGGATTGAGGACCCCAGTCTTGTGGTGGTGGGGTTTTAATTGAATTTGTAGTCTGCATTTCAAAGGAACCTTAATCTCCTTAGGAAAAAAAAGGTTCCATCAAGTGATGAAGATGGTTAAGATGCTCACATACATACATGTTGTGGGAAAGGGGCAAGAGGGAAGAGAGGCATGAAAAGGTGGAGCGGGGGACAGGTGCAGAGAGGCAGAAGCAGCACAGTGGGGTGGTGGGGGGAGGCAGAGTCTGCCACGGGGGCATCAGCTCCTGGGAGCTTTATGGGACTGTACAGCAGTGCAGGAACCTGCCAGTCACAGACCGGAGATCACCTTGCTGGTATGCTGCTGCAACGAATTAGGTCATCTCCTCTGCTAGATCCATGATTCTTCCTGTGCAGGGTGCTCTTGTGCAGGGGGTTTTGTAATAAGGAGCAGAGAAATAGCAAACCCAAGCTGTTCTCCTAGGAGAGTGCCAAAGGGACCAGCCTTCGTAAAGAGCAGGCTCTCGGGCTGCTGTGTGAATTCCCACTTGCTCGGCAAGTTTATTTTGCCTTCCTTGAGCACAGCCAGGACTCTGTGCTCAACTCGGTTGGGCAAATCCGTTCCAGCCCTCCGTCTCTCAGGGACACTCCATGCAGCTCTGGGTGCAACAGCTACATGGCAAAGCCCAACCTTCATGCTCTTCTGTGGCAGTAGTACTCAAAAATACTAAACCAGTGCTGCCTCTCCCAGTGCCAAGCGAAGAGTTACATCGCAGTAAGGATAGTATCTTATGCCCACATCTTCTCCCTCTTTGTATTTCCTTACAGAGCTCCTAGCTGGGCTCTGTGCGGGCACTTGGCGTAGGCATTAATCTCAAATTCTGCTGTGGACTTAAAGAAATTAGACAGAAAATCTTATTTCAGGCATAAGCTTTCTGACCACAGCTGCTTTCATGACATTTTGTTTTCTGTCTCTGCTGCTAGCATCACACTGGGCGCCACTTCAGAGGGTGGAAGGAAAATAGAGCAGACAGGTGGCAGATTTTGGAGGAATGAGGCCTTGGGCCAGCGGATACACGAGGATTAAAATCTTAATTATTTTATCAGTTGTTTTGTCTTTTTTTTACTTCATGGCCCTTTTAAATTGTTGCCATCGTGTAGTCTGCGTCATCCTGGAAAGCCCGACTGCTTCCACTCCTGTGTGGGAGGCTGATTAGAGTCTATGGTTAATTGGGGGTTAAGTGCTCATGGAATAAAAAGACAAAACATAAAAAATTGTTGAGCCTGTCTGAGGAGAATAAAGCAACTAAATCTGCCTTGTAAAAATAAGGTAAAGGAATACCAGATGGCAGATTTACACTTGTATGCTGGTGCTGAGTATCACCTCAAAAAGGGTCTGGTGATAGAATTGGTTTTATGTTAGAATAATTAACGGAATGCATCGTCATGAAAAAATGCTGCAGGAGACACAGAAAGTTACAATTAAACATTCTCTTTATTGGGGCCTTGCTCTGAAATGGCACGAGTGATAAATGCTCCAAGTGCCCATCAGTGCTGCTAATGAAAAGACCCAGAGTCACATTTTACACTTTTATTTGGATTTAGATCAACACCACAGATAAGATACTTTGGTCAAACACAAGAACAGATTGCTATGCTGCTCTTTCCTGGCTGCACTAAGTACAGTAACATGGGAAAGAAAAATGCTGGTTCTCCTGGAACACTGAATGTAAATCTTGGATTGGCACATACAGCTAATAAATATGTTGTTTGCACTTAGCACTTTAAAACAGAATTGCACATGCAAGATGTAACCAGGCTACTGATCGCCTTCATCATTGTCCCTGTACTATTTACTTTTTAAGCTCTTTGCTTGCCTTTTTCCCAGCAAGAAAAAAAAACAATATAATTTGCTACTCTACTAGTATTTCAGTGATTAGTCTGCTGGTTTTGACACGTTTAGCAAAGGTCACATTGAAGTCCTTCCTGATAGAATTGGTATCTCCTCTATAGCTTGACTTGCAACACTATGCATCACAGGTAGCAATGGAGTCCACCGGAGTGAGGTGAGAGGTCTGCCCGACAGCTGACAAGGAGAGGTTAATACCAAGCACAGATATAGTAGAGGGACCGGCGTGAATGCAGTTCTTACAATATCAAGAGTCAATACTACTACCACACAAATAATGACATATCAATAATATATTGTACAAGCTTATACAGCAACACATGTTGATTTGCAACATTGTACAGTTTAAATCTAAAGTGCACAGCCTCAATCTGAGGTGACAAAACAGTACTATCAATATAATAAAGGCAACACAATTACAGACACAATTTATTTCCTCTTACTTCATGTCCTCATGATATTACATTGAATCAATACTCCATTTATCTATTTTAGATGAAATTAAAACCACATTGCACTTTTTTTTTTCCTCTTCAAGTATTTTAGAGGCAGCAAAACAATATTGCTTTACAAACACAAGTTTGGCCGTTTAGGCAAAGTTAAAACCAAAACTTTAGTAGGGTTATAAGTAGACAGGCCCGAGCCGCAGAACTCTTCCAGCACTTCCAGATGTTGGGGGGAAAGAGGATAAATTTCAATTTCCATGCCAGGGTCACTAATGTTACGGAATGATGCAGCACATGAATTCTGCAAGAGCTGTGCCCGTGCTTTCTAAGAAGGCTGTGAGGCTCCGTGTGGGCTGTTCTAGGCACATGTAGCCTTATCTCAGTTTTTTCTGCAATTTCAAAGGCCATTGCAGACAAGGATGGAGTCCAGCACGGGGTGAAACCTTTGACAAAGCAGTTTGTTACTTAGACCCCATCCCTGTCACTCAGATTACAGTCACATTTAATTTAGGCCTTGTCTGGCAGACCTGTACATCTGTAAGAAGTCTTTACCCTCTTAATGTCACTGTGAGGTTTCATGCTATTTCTTTAGTAAGAATTTCAGTCAATTTTAATTTTCAGTGTGGTTTTGGACTGCTCATAGAAGAAATGGTTATGAGAGCAGCATTTATTCAGACGTGACTTTTTTTTTTTTGGAAAGGCTTTTTTACCACAGAACACAGAAACCATCCAAATACAACCTTATTTCAGTCTTGGTTAGCACTGTATATTGATTGTGCGTCTGCTTAGTTAGGCCAAGTGGGAAACATAATTAGGAATAATAGCATCCTATTGTTGTACTGTAATTGATCTTATTAAGTGGTTTTAAGAGCTGCAGTACTCTTGAGGTTTTTCAGTAATCAACCCTGGAGATGTACAATCCCTATGACACGGAGAAATGAGGCACTGGTACCTCTTAAGAATGTAGTAATGTGGGCTTATATTTTAAAATAAGCAGTAATAAATATTTGAGGCACCTCCATCAAAAGAATCCTAGTTAATTTTCAGCTTCTGTCCTTGCAGTTTTATAACCCATATAAAATAAAAATATATAGTTTACAAAATAGGATTTTTTTATATATATATATTTCCTTTTGTAAAACTATACCTATTTAAATACATTTGAAATGTTGCTATAGGTAAATTAGAAATTCTGTTCTAATACTACGAAAAAGGCAAAACACTTTCACTTTTAAACATACAGCTTGTATACTCTGTTTCTCACTGCCCCCTCCCACTTCCCCCTATTTAACTTTGTCATCATTTTGGGCAAATTTGGCATCATTCGGTCTCATCGCTTTTAATTTAAAGTAGTCACTGTCTTAAAATTGGGGATAAAATTTTAAGTATCTTCTGTTCTTATTTGTTTCCATGCAGCTTTTTGTGCAGCTAATTATTAAGGAGGTATTCTAAAACTCAGGAAAGGACTTTAAAGGAGCCATGTTTCTTGATTTTAAACTGTACTCTAACGCCACAATATAGAAATAGATTTACTTTGGAACAAACTACAAATACATTCGCACAGTTTGTGACAACTTAATTGTCTACTTAGAGGTCCAGGAACAGACTTTCAAACCCAGTTATTATAAATCTTGTCCCAGGCGTTCTATTTCATCAATCAGGAAATCAATGTCTTGGTGAGTTGCTGCGGGGTTTGAGATGACCATCCGGAAGAAGTTCACTTTGTCTCCCAGAGGCTGATAGCTCACCATGGTCGTGCCATACTCCATCATCCTGGCTTTTATCACTGGTGCCACCTGCAGCGTAACAGAAAGCAGGGGATGATGGTTATGATTATTACCATTATTTTCGTTATTTTCATTATTAACATAATCCTTATTATTATTCTAACAGAATACAGAATATGTTTTCTATTTTTAAAAAAAGCTGAAGAGCTACAAGAAGCAGTTAAAATGAAATTACATCCAATATTGATAAAAACATTAACCTCCACTAAGGAATAAATGTCTCATTGAAAAGACATTGGCTTTATCCTATTTCTTTGTCCTGCTCTCAAAAATCACTGGGGAATTTCCCCCCCTACTTTCTCAATATTGCTGACAGGGACACAGTAGCTGTTTTTCGTAGTGCTCAAAATATATTGTTACTGTCATTTTCCATCTTCTTTTCATATGCCAGAGTGCCATGGTATTGTTGAGTTTTTGTTGCACTTGCTGGGTTTAGCGATTGCAGTTCACCGTAACTTCAGTAAATATACACAGAGCAAATAAGTGCTCCAGAGATAAGGAAATCCAGGGAATACCAAACTTGGAGACCAGCGTAAGGTGGTGCCAGACTAACGTGCAGTAAAATGACCATGGAGGTGTCATTTTCCAGAATGTCATGAGGTGACCTTGCCCTGTGCCCTGCGACATCATTTTGGGGGTTGCCTGCCTGCAAGGGTTTCACTGTTCACTGCATGCTGTCCTGGAGGACGTACTTACCTTCATAAGGCGGCTCATTCTTTCTTCATTGTCTTCCATACTGCGCAAGCTAGGAGGTATATACCAGAAGCAGACGTTTGTGTGCTGAGGCTAAACACGGAATAGTAATGGTTTGCACTGTAAGAAATGCTCATAGTATCTCAATTGCAATTAAGTTCATGCCTTCCCTCCCTCTCATATATCATATTGTGACAGCAGTCAATGGTTTTCATTATTGTGGTCCGCTGAGAGTCATCATCATTATTAATGCAGAAAAGATAATTTTAGGCAATTTATTCCCAGGACGTCAGATGCAGAAACACATCATCCAGCTGTGCAAATATATTTATTCCCTACTGAGAGGCATCTAGATTTTGTAGGTGCTGTCCTGTCCAGAGGCCGAAGGGACCGTGTAGCTAAGGCAAGAGTCTATTACAGATAATTTAGAGGTGAGGACTGTGTCATTTCTTTTATTACGTGACAGAATAATATAGAATCTCGTTCTGTAAATAGGAGTCACAGGTCGTGCATGAGACAGCCTAAGATTTTCTTACATTTAATGAAACTTATTATTTCTCAGTTGATTCAGCTAGCTGCTGTATTAATATGCATGCACCAGAGTGTCTTAGCTAGTTTAACTTATACGGGAGCAACAAGTAGAAAGGCATAAAGTAAGAACTAGTTGACATTTTGTGTATTTTTGCAATCTCCCAACAGTTGCCTGCCTTGCTATGCTCCTCTTTGCTGGATGCTAAATGTGTGAGTTACAGCAGCTCCTACTGCTGCCAGTTCCTTTACTCATCATCAGACCCAGTGGACCTAACTCAGTGATGATGTGTGAGGCGGAGGAAATAAATCACATAGTGGCACGCGGGTATGAGCCTGTGATCTCTGAAGAAACATAGTGACATTTATCCTTGTGCTGCAGAGCACTTAGGCACGCACTAAGTGATCGCTACCAGGGAGCAATGTTCTGAGGGACAAAACCTTCCAGGGCAAGCACAGACAGCAGAAGCCACCACAAGTAGGAGGTAAAAAGAGATCTTTTTTTTTTCTTTTCTCTTTTACAGACAAAACACCAGCTAACTTTGTAACAGGTCTCTACCAGGCCTGTCCCCAGCCATCACAACTGGAGAGGGTTGCCTGCAGAGAAGTGTGTGCTGTGTTAGCCTGAGATGCCAGTGTTTCGTTTCAGTGGGGTGAAACTGTGCAAACTGAAATCTTTGCACAGCTGCCTCATCTCCCTTGTCCCTGGATCCCAGGAGGAAGAGAGAGAGATATTGGCACAACAGGTTTTGTTACAAGGGACACCGCTTTCTGTCATGTGCTGTTTGTTTTGACCTGTTGGTAGCACCTCAGTAGGCTGTTGATCAACTGGGAAGTGCTGTTGACCAACTGGGAAGAAGGTGCAATACATACCTTTCCATCAAACACCATTTCATACCCTTCTCTGTTCTTTATTTTATTATATAGGTATTCTGCAAGTTCCAAGCACTTATCGATTTGTGCTTCAAATCCTGTGGTTCCCTTTAGAGGCAGAGGGAGAAAAAAAGTTACGTGACTATCTGTTCTGTGAACCAAAACAGCGAAAAGACCATTCAGCACTCACCAAAGCACCAGCACAAGTTACCTCTCAGAAGTCTCTGTGGGACAGATTAAGGATCTGATTCTGTGAGACAAAGAACACTTTGCTACGTAGAGCTCATTTGTCTCTGGCTCTTGCCACTGATTCCCTTATAGCCACCTCTGCAAAATAAACGCTGGGCACTAGCTGGGTTCTCAGCAAAATATTGCTAACACCTCTGATGAACGGTGCCCTCAGTAGATTTTGCAGAGAGGCTGAGCATGGTTTCGGACAGCCTGGACTGGCACAGAGAAGGGTCTCTAGAAGGCGTTGAGTTCCAAACATGGGGAGTCTCCTGCTATTTTCAGAATAGGGGATTTTAATCTTCCAGAGGTGATGTGCTGGGGGCTTTTCCAAGAATCATTTTTCTTTTTTCAGTTAAACACAAAATGGGCAAATACACTTTTAGAGCCTGGCCTGATGCCTATGAAAATGCACATTTTGTTTAGATACTGCCTTGCCTCTGTGCTGTTTTTCTCTCTTCTTTTCTGATAGACACCATATAAACTCAGAAGCTCCGTTTTTAAGAGCTGCAGCAAATCCTGCTTTTTCTTCTCTGGCAGAAGTCATAATCCTCTTTCTGTGACATCATAATTGTTCCTGCAATCACCAGCTGTGATGCCACAAACAAAGGATCCAACTTTATGAGGGAGGAAGGGGAATAAACAGCTGGAATAGATAAACTGTTTAAGAAACACACATCCTATTTTGTTAATATTACAAGCAGGGCGTGAGAAGAGAAAAAGCAGTACAAGGCATATTGAAAAACTGGGGTTTAGAAGAAGAAATGTCTCTGAGTAATGGATGCATGTCCCTGCTAAATCTGTTCTGGCAGTGCAGAACTGACTTAAAAGCCCATGTCATTATCCCTCTGTGTATAGAGATTTCAAAACAGAGTAGAGCTAGAACAGCCCTGGGAGAAAAGCTTGGAGTAAAAGAGAGACATGTGGCTAAAATTGCCTGCCACCCTGGAGACCCCAGTTAGCACAACAGCTATTGCGACCATGGAGACTTGCATCCTCTTTTACAGACTCCCACACCTCCAGCTACATTTGATGTCTGTCTCAGAATTGTTTTCAGAGTTTTAATGAAGCACATGAGGATCTTTAAGGCTTTCTGGAAATGAAAACAGTGATGTCATCTTCTCTGAACAAACCTGGGACAATTTGACATAATAGATTGGATAAATATATGGAAGAACTTATTTAGCAATGTTCTGCAAATACAGATGAATTAATCATCAGAGTTGGTGTTTTCAGATTTCCCAGAGAACATATTTTGATGAGTTTTCCTCTACTCCTTCAAAAGATGACTTTGTATCTACTGCACGCAAGGAAACTAGGTATTCCAGTCTTGGTTTGCCATGTTTAATTTCTGAGTGTCATTAAAACATCTTTTTATGTCCAGAAATCTTTGTAACAACATTCCTAGGTATATGTTTTATGCTGTTAGACTCTTACAGTTACACAAAGCAAATGCTATGCAAAGCCACGGAGTTCAAGTTTCAAAATCATGTGTGGTGCTTTGAAGCTAAATTGTTAAAAGTATAAAAAACCAGAAAACAATAATGTTCTTTCTTTCATGTTATATATGGGGAATTCAGGTCAGATATTTTCTAAAATGATGATTTCAGAAAAAAACCCCTGAATCTGGTGTGCATTATTTTAATGCAAACAAATAGATTGCAGGCAGTCCTACCTTTGCCCTCCACATCAGCCATAGCTTGAAGACATCAACATGCCGTCCACATTGCAAAGCCTTGTCTCCTGTGTCGTAAGACAGGTCGTAGTGCTTGTCTTGTTGAAAGAGGTAGGAAGCATGCATTTGATTGCAACTCTGCATCAATCCCTTATAGAAACAAAGACACAAAGACGTGATGTTGGCACAGATGTGACTACTGTTTGGAGGGTTGCTTTGGGCCAGAAATTGCAAACACCTAAATTCAGCGGAATATGCATCCAAGAGCAAAAGCAGGATCAAAAAAAGGGACAAAACCAGACTTAGCTGCTCAATGGACTAAGTTTTTCATATCCGGTTGAGTGCCCAGGACACCTTGGTACCTGATCCAGCAATGCGTAATCCACTCCCACAGACAAGGCATTTTTAAAAAAAAGCTCAACACGGTGCCTCCTATTATTATTATGCCTAAGTTCACTTTTGGATCTTGCTTTTTATTCTTTGTTCTGGTTCCTTTTCCTCCCTTCCTGGGAAGGCATCTTTTCTGGTTGAGTCAGACCAAGCCAATTTGGTGACTAATCTAAATAATATCACACCACTTTTCTAATTGCTTTGGTATCTAAAATTCTGATTTTCATTGTCTTCTTTCTTTGTAGGCACAGCTCTTTTCTGCAAAGCCCTCAGCTGCACACTGGATGCTTAAGTGGTATAGAAAGCTTGGGACAGAAGAGCATATGGCCTTTAAACAGCTAGCTAGAGCTATTTCTGGGTTGCAAGATACCATTCTGAGAGGCAGCTTTGTGGGAGGGCCAGAAACCAACAAGGTGAAGAAACCTGGCTCATGAATGCATGAGGTTTCCTTTTTAGCTTTTTAAGTGAAATGCAGAGCGTCATGTTCTGGCTCTAGTTAAGACCTCAACCAAGTTTAAGGTACACCTTAGGGCTGTTGCCTAAAACTGCAATTTCCAGTCCAAGAAGAATCAAAACTTGGCTGTTTATCATCAAGTCTAATCTTTATGTGTAACTCAAAACTGAGATAGTAAAATGAGAGGGAAAAAAAAAATTTGGCTTTCTCCTAATCTGAGCCATCTGTTCTCACTAGAGGTCAAGGATGGTACCAACTTCGGCCAGGCAGGATTTGTCTTGGTGAACTGACCCAGAGGGCAAATAAAAGCCAGCTTCTCTCTTCCTAAGTGCGATCACTTTGTATACAATCTGTTGTACAGCTGTTAGCAAAACAGCAACCAGCTTTTCGATAGCTTGTCTACTAAGTGGTGGTTGTACAGCAGCTGTCCCAGTAACTGATGGTTATATGAAAATTACAGGCTTGAAGGGTAATTCAAATTCTAGTACTAAATGAAATGTCTACTTTTTATTCCAAGTGAACTTAGTCTTCCCTTTTTATTTCCCTGTGCCCCAAAGCGGATATATGGATCCGAGCTGGGCTGAAATATCTATCACAAAAGTCCAGAAAGTGTAATGATGCCCAGATTCTGGACCAAATGTCATGCTGCATGCATATCACACCATTCATCCTAAGAGGACTAGAGTTTGTCTAGTCTAGGACTAGACATTTTATGCTACACAGAAACTAGTGGGGTTACACAGCTATGCATCCATGACTTAACTATGGATATTCTGAATGGAACGCCACAAAACTCTGTAGAGACATTGCCATTAATTGGATCTATCATTTCTGCTAGACAGCTGCTTTAATTCCTTTTGCAGTCACAGCTTGAGTACATAACTAGAGGTCTACTTCTCAGTTTTACAATCCTCATCACACTAGCAAATACTAGCTATGACACAGTTATGAAGAAAACATCCAGGATTTTCAGAAGCAAAATGTCAGAAAGGATCAGAGAAGCAAGTACAATCGGGACATACCTCTTCTCTTACCAGCAGGGCTGAACACTGCAGTGGGACGCCCATCATCTTGTGAGGGTTCCAGGTCACTGAATTGGCCCTGGGACAGCAAACCACATGAAACTCATAGTACTATAGTGGTAAAACCATGGAGACATTTAGTAGTAGTAGCAGTAGTAGTAGTAATAATAATAATAATAGTAATAATAATGAACATATAGTTGTGTTGGGTTTGCGTGGCAAGGTTTTGGTAGCGGGGGGGGCTACAGGGGTGGCTTCTGTGAGAAGCTGCTAGAAGCTCCCCCTGTGTCTGACAGAGCCAATGCCAGCCGGCTCCAAGACGGGCCCGCCGCTGGCCAAGGCCAAGCCAATCAGCGCCTCTGTGATAACATATTTAAGAAGAAGAAAAACACTGAGAGAGAGCTTTTGCAGCCGGAGAGAGGAGTGAGAAGATGTAAGAAAACTCTGCAGACACCAAGGTCAGTGCAGATGGAGGGGGAGGAGGTGCTCCAGGCGCCGGAGCAGAGATCCCCCTGCAGCCCATGGTGAAGGCCATGGTGAAGCAGGCTGTCCCCCTGCAGCCCATGGAGGAAGGATGAGGGGGTGCAGAGATTCCACCTGCAGCCCGTGGAGGACCCCATGCCGGAGCAGGTGGAGGCACCTGAAGGAGGCTGTGGCCCGTGGGAAGCCCATGCTGGAGCAAGTTCCTGGCCGGACCGGTGGACCCGTGAAGAGGGGAGCCCACGCCAGGGCAGGTTTGCTGGCAGGACTTGTGACCTCGTGGGGGATCCCACGCTGGAGCAGTTTGCTCCTGAAGGTCTGCACCCCGTGAGAGGGACTCCATGCTGGAGCAGGGGAACGATGAGAGGAGTCCTCCCCCTGGGGATAAAGAAGCGGCAGAAACACCGTGAGATGAACTGACCGTAACCCCCACTCCCCGTCCCCCTGTGCCGCTGAGGGGGGGAAGGTTGAAGCCAGGAGTGAAGACGAGCCCGGGAAGATGGGAGGGGTGGGGGGAGGTGTTTTAAGAGTTGATTTTATTTCTCATTCCTCTACTCTGTTTTGCTTAGTAATAAATTAGATGAATTCCCTCTCTAAGTTCGGTCTGTTTTGCTCGTGACGATAATTAGTGAGTGATCTCTCCCTGTCCTTATCTCGACCTACAAGCATTTCGTTATACCTTTTCTCCCCTGTTTAGTGAATGAGGGGAGTGAGAGAGCGGCTCTGGTGGGCACCTGGCCTCCAGCCAGGGTCAACCCACCAAAGTAGTAATATGCACCTTTTCCTTTTTCTGAACAAGCAAAGCTGAAAATAATCATGGCTGATATTAGGAAAGCCATGCCTTCATAAGGGACCTAATCCACTCTAGCTGGGGTTTGGATGACAATTTTGGCAACTTACTGCAGGATAATTGCTCTATCCGCTAAACTTAATCAGTATTAAACTTTCAAGGGAGTCATCTGTACTTCATAAACATAGGGTAAACTTCCTAAAAACACCCGCCTGACTGATGAACTTCCTAAAGGCACACAGCTGACTAAAGTTGCAGATAGGAAGCTGGCAAACTAGCATATTCCTGCTCACTGATTCCAGTTTCAGTAAGATTTTAGTAAGTAGCTCACGTAGGCATGTTTGAAAATTCCTTTAAATACTTCTTGATACTTCTAAGTCTCTGAGTAACTTGGAAATGTGGCCCAAAGTATTTTTTATCATTGCTCTGCTGATGGTAAATTTTCATAGCGCCTTTAATTTTAGCTTGGCTATGATAATTCACACAACTGATTGGGTCCAAAATTACCACAGTAATAAACACAGAACTGATCCACCCTTCCACAAAGGAGTCTCCCTTCAGGACACATTAATTGCAAAAATAGCTGTCAGCCCAGATCTTGTGAACACACAGGGCGCTGTTGCAATACAGCCTAGAGTAGAGACATTTGGGACTGTGGCAAGGGAAGATTGTCCAGTTGTTTATTGTCTTAATTTCATGTTATGCTTGACTGACTATTTGTTAATTACTATTATTACATATGACGATTAACTGACAGATGTATACATTTGCATCCTATTTGGCAGGCTGTCAAGGATGCATAGTGCACAGGATTTCATATAGTGCAGTGATTTGAGTTTTGATGTTATGAATCAGTCAACTGGGGCATGTGAAAACTTGAAGGACCCAGGACACAGTTGCAGGTAATATTTATGTGAGCAGAGGTGAGCATGCTGGAATCTGGCAGTATTTTCCTTTGTAGGATTTTGAGATAGCGTTATAGGTTTATGCATGTCCTTATCGTTTCCTGCCAAATTACTTCCACTCCTTCAAAACAAGCATCTCCAAAATTCAATGGACATCGGGCAGCACTTCTGTGCTTTCTTCTTTGCTATTTAAATGGGACTGTGCAAGTGCCTGATGCAAAATCTGTAGGGAACAGTCTTCCACAGGCAACATCTGGCCACTTGGCTTGGCTTTTCGAGTATTTGGCAGCTTTTAATCAGCTCAGAGTCAGTCATCTGATTACAACACCAAAGCTAATGATTCTGAACATGCATTCAGGTCTATGAATTTCCTTTGATAAGATACATTTTAATTTTTTTCTGTGCCTATACAGAATCAGGCAGAAATTCTTTAAGAGACTTCTAGGTAATAGTAGTGGTATGGGTTTTCTCAAGCAAAAGGATTATTTACTGACAACAACCAGATGTTAATTATCTGCCTAAAACATTTAATTTACTCTAAGGTAATTTATTGCCCCAATTACATCCCAATTGCACACAGAAAAAAATTAATTATGTAAAATAAAAATCCACCATTTTTCCTTTGTTATCAGTTATTCTGGGCTTCATCCATCAGTATGTGCTTGAATAAATTGCTGACTGAGACAAACAGTGAAGGAAAAAAGCTACACGGATCCACAGATTTTTTTTTTTAAAGCATCTCATGTTCACCCAAGCAACTGGGCACCAGCACTTATGTGACTTTTTAGCTGTGGATCACAGACAGAAAAAAAAAGGAGAAGTTTTCCTTTAGAGATTTCAAATGGATGACAGGAGAGATTCGAGACTGGCAGCATTTGGTCCTCAGCCATCCTTAAAAACAGACTGAGATGCGTTCAGTGACCTGCCGCAGTCCCGGGAAGGATGCCCAGGCCCTGCATGGGAGCACTCATTCAGCTGCAAACATGCTTTTCTCATGTAGCTGCCACCCCCTGCCTGAGTCTCCAGGACAGGGCCACCAGACCGAAACTCCTGATGGTGGCCAGACTTATCTGCTCCAAACACCAGCCAAGACACTTCCTTCAGGGTGCCTGGGAGCAACTTGAAATCTGCCATATGGGGACTGGAGGACATCGTAAGGATGGTGCTGCAACTCCTCCTGCCTTTGACAGGAGTATTTTTGCAGGACTATCTGTTACCAGAAGGATGGGAGTACTCAGAGCACAAAAAGTGCTCCATTTAATGCTCCCTCCTTGTCCCTTTCTTCCCAATCAAACATGACTACTGGCTCCAGTTCTCCTCTAGCCAGACCTGTAATGCCTGGGTTTTACTGAAGTATCTACCATGAAACAGGAATCTTCATAAAAATTGGGTCTAGTAAGCCAGCTCTGAAGGTACCCATGTTTGAGATCTGGACAAACTGTAACGAGCCGCTGTGTCCATCAAGCAGCAGAACAGCACTGGAAATGACAAATTTCATTAATTCACTGCCAAACATATGGAGATGGTGCTTGTCAAAGCACTAGAAAAAAATCCAGTGGAGTTCTGGATCTAAAGCATATTATTTGGAAAATTCTCCAATATAGATTCAACCTGAACTTCTCATTCCAGCACAATTTGGACAGCAATTTGGGAGGAAAACTCTTTTTTTCATACGCTGTCCTCACAGGCAACTGGGTTGATTTTTCCAACATGCTGGGTGTTTGGATGTACATCCTTTTAAAGCACAGTATGTAAGTTCAGAGTGCTGGAGGCAGTCTTAACTAAACTATATCACATTCATAGAACCATTGGCTGCTCTCCAAATTTTTCATGTGAGATGATGAGAAAGGACCTGAATCAACCTAATCTTCAGGAATAGGATGAGGAAGTTGTTTGTAATTTTAATTGAAGGAACAGCAATTTGATTTAGAGATAAGAAAGGTGGAAGGAAGTAATAATTTACTCTCGAACAGCATGAACTTTGGAAAATACACAAATGTGAGAGTGACTCCATCTAGCCCAGTATACTGTCTCTAGCAAGCGGCCTAAATAGGTGTCTGGGAAGAATACAAAACAGGGCGAGCATATATGATCTTCCTCCAAATATCCTCGGAGTCCCCAGTCATTCGTGGCTCACAGAAGTTCCAAACTGGTTTTGTTTGTCTTCTCTTGAATGCAGGTAAATCTTAACAACCTATGGCAGGGAGTTCCACAGCTAAACTAAAAGTTTCTGAATAAGCAGCTGTTTCTAAGTTTAAACTCAGTCCTTCCAGACTCTGAACTGGACTGGCATCACTTATGTTCATCTGTGTGTATGTATGTGCAATGTTCACGAGCTCATGACTACAACCTTGTATATCCAGGCACAGATTTACTGAGAAGATGTTATTAACACAGCCTGGAGGGGGGTGGCATTCTCTCCAAAAGTGTCAGAGCAGTGGTCAGTGACTGCCACGACACCTGTCCAAACTGCAGGTGCATCCACCTTTTACACTTAAGACTTCAGCATGCAACACCTCCAGG
The DNA here is from genome assembly GCF_028858705.1 of Grus americana. NCBI lineage: Eukaryota > Metazoa > Chordata > Aves > Gruiformes > Gruidae > Grus > Grus americana. Next base: position 150,665,872 of record NC_072853.1, on the reverse strand, counting down.
ATTGAAAGCAGCCCTGAGGAGAAGGACTTGGGGGTGTTGGTGGATGAAAAGCTCAACATGAGCCGGCAGTGTGCGCTTGCAGCCCAGAAAGCCAACCGTGTCCTGGGCTGCATCAAAAGAGGTGTGACCAGCAGGTCGAGGGAGGTGATCCTGCCCCTCTACTCCGCTCTTGTGAGACCCCACCTGGAGTACTGCATCCAGCTCTGGGGGCCCCAACATAAGGATATGGAGCTGTTGGAGAGAGTCCAGAGGAGGGCTACAAAGATGATCAGAGGGATGGAGCACCTCTCCTATGAAGACAGGGTGAGAGAGCTGGGCTTGTTCAGCCTGGAGAAGAGAAGGCTCTAGGGAGACCTTACAACAGCCTTCCAGTACCTGAAAGGGCCTACATGAAAGCTGGAGAAGGACTGTTTATCAGGGAGTGTAGTGACAGGACAAGGGGTAATGGCTTTAAACTAAAAAGAGGGTAGATTTAGATTAGATATGAGGAAGAAATTCTTCACTGTGAGGGTGGTGAGGCACTGGAACAGGTTGCCCAAAGAAGTTGTGGATGCCCCATTGATGGAAGTGTTGAAGGCCAGGTTGGATGGGGCTTTGGGCAACCTGGTCTAGTGGAGGGTGTCCCTGCCCATGGCAAGGGGGTTGGAACTAGATGATCTTTGAGGTCCCTTCCAACCCAAACCATTCTATGATTCTATAGAATATATTCTAGAGAAATGCAATTGCTAATTCATGTTGGACACTGTATCAGAGGAACTTGCAGAAACCACTCTGGAGCTGCAAATGTATGCTGAAAGGAATGAAAATGCAAACAAGAAATGTCTGCTGTTTGTACTACAAAACAAAGTGCCACACTACTGTAGCATTGAACAAAGGCACTTAGCAATGCTGTTTCAACTGGAAGGACAGCTTGCATAACTTCTTCATACTCTATCTTGGAGATAGCACTGATTTTTATTTTTGTTTATAGACATTGCTATGGTAATCACAAGTGTGTTAAAATGCATTTAATAAATGTGCTTAATTAACATTAATAAATCATACCTTTCAACACCATTTAACTTCCATTTGTGTTTTCTTGACATCAGGAGCCCGCCACCCCATGCTCCCTGGAAGGCAAGAGACATTATCTTAATGAGAACTCTGCGTTCCCCCATGACATCTGTGCGTTCACATCAGTTTGGGGCCCTTTCTTTCTTCTTGCTGATGTGGCACATTCCAAAATGACCAGGCAGATGGGGCCTGAGGCATTAGCTGTACTAACAATTTTCTTCCAGTTGCTTGGAAGCAGCAATTTATAGCCCATAATCTGAGTGCCCACCCTTATCATCTGCTAACCCCTCCCTCGCCACCCGACACTGACGCATTGGGCTGTCCCACACTGTAATTAATGACTTGCAGCTCTGCTCCTGGGTACGCTGCCTTTTCTCTTTTAGTGACCCAGTGATGCTAACCAACCAGACTGGGATCTCAGCTGCTCTGGTGAGTTTTCATCATATTTCAAATCACTACTACTTGCCCCCTGCTCGTTTGCTTTCGCTCACAGAGATCTGGGACAAGCAGGCATTTCATGTGACTGAGAAGTAGTTTAAGGTAAATACGCATTCTTCCTTTGAATCGGACTGATTTTGGCTGACACAGTAATCCACAAGCAAGATACCCCAGCCCTACGGAAATTCAATTACCAAGCCTTTTTGGAGAAAGGATTTGCAAAAATGACACAAAAGCCATTCTACGGCTGAAAGAGGATACTTCAGAAAGATTTACTGGCAAGAACCCAGATAAAGTTAAGTAGCCAATCTGATAAATTTCTCTAGCATTTGCATTAATCTGTTCAGCAATTTGGGGTACTTTACTCCAGATAAATGTATCCTTTTCCTTATGCATTTATTTTGCAGCTGCTGCAGAAGCTGAGCCAGTGCTCGGTATGGTTCTTATGTATTTCTTCTGCTAATAGTATTTAGAGAAAAAGCTGAAGGCCAAAAGCGCCCAAACTAGGTCATATGAAGTGTCCCAGTTGCTAGAAGTACCGCACAGTCACAGCTCCTAAAATGTTCCCCTGACCTGAGCCTTTCAGAGGAATGGGAAGTCAGCGCTTGCATGTTAAGACTTAATTACAGGAACCAAAAGCAACGGTTTTGTACAAGATGACGCTGTACAAAATGAGTAAGTTAATGCTAATACGCCTTGCAATCCAGCCCCCACGGAAGATGATACTTACATCCACATGCATCCAGATTTTGTACTTCTTGCAGATGTCTGCAATAGCTATGAGAGGATCAAATGCCCCGTACACGGTTGTCCCAGCTGTGGCACTCACCAGAAAAGGAACAAATCCCTGCAAGAAAGCACAGAGACATTTGGCAAGGTCAGAGTGCTGCAGCCTTCTCAGCCTGCAGCAGCCCTGACTCCTCTTCTGCTGCCTCCACAGTGAGCCCAAGTGTCTCCTGGAGGACATACCTGCTGCATTACACTGGTTTTTCTTAGTTTAGACGCTACTGACATTACAATTTCTACCTTAAGGTGGCAGCAAACTTCCAAACCAGCATCCTCCATTTATGAGGATGCATGAGACAGATAAGTGCTCAGAACAACAATTCTGCTCCACGACACCTGCCTGGAACAAAAAGATCTGCTCTCCATGACGTCGCGTAAAATAAACCTCACCCAGGCACCACAGTGCAAGAAATATCTCTGGTGAACGGTGCCCTGGGCTGTGTTATAATTATCCCAGTGAGCGTCCGAAGGTGTGGTGGCCCAGTCCTGTCAGTGGGAGCACCTTGTCTAGGGGTGTCTCCTGGGGGCAATGCACAGAGGACGTCTGGGCATCACCTCCAGCCCCATCCCTTGTGCAGAGCGGGGACAGATTGACCTCCACAGAGGCCAGGGACCATCTCTTGGATTCCCTCTGCTCAATGTTGTTCCTCACAGAGGAGCACTCACTATCCATCACACGCCATAATTTGTACGAGCGTTTCACTTTAAACTCATTTATAGTTCTGTTGATTTCATAAGCAGTCTTCAGAGCAACAACGGTAAAGAGTGGCTACATTTTTTTTCAGAGCTGGGGTTTAAACTATCAAAAAGGTCTAAACTTCCCTCTGCAAAGTTAAATATAGGGTCAGGAGGTTTGGGTGGTACTCTATTGCCATGTTGCCTTTCATTTTTATCTACTAGACTGCTTTTCTTTGACAAAGTAAGCTTTTAATGAAGATTTGTGTTATTAATGAGTTTTGAATGCTGTGTTTCTAATGATTATTTACATAAATGTTGTTGAAGGCACAGGGCTAAGTTCATTGCATACTTTAATTTGTTGATTTAATTCTGGCTTCTAGTAATGAACACATATAAAAGCAGTGCATTTTTAGAGATATGTAGATTTTAGTTTATCTTCCATTGTTTTAATGACTACGAGGAATACTATCAACAAGTTAAATTATATACAAATCACCCTAATGATTACTCTGGTTTGCCAATATTTAGCTGAGGAACTGCATCATAGGTTGGTAATATAAAAAAGGAGAATGTTATGCAGAGGAACACATAAAAAAAGCCAAATAGCTCCTGGAGATTATAAAGTAGCTTTAAACCTATTTTCTCAGCAACTCTTGCCTCTCTAATTGCCAGGCTACATTACTGAGAAATAAATCAAAGGTTAATGGGCAAGCCTATGTTGTTTTACCAAGGAAAGCAAAAAAACTACCTGTATCATTCTTGGTTTGTTGTTTGGTTTTCTTTCTTTGTTGGAAGCAGAAAAGCTAGTAAACTTACTTTTTGTTTGGCTTCAAGAATTCTTCTTTCAAGGTCTGATGGGATCATTTTCCCTCTGGAGCAAGAGAAAGTTATATTAGAAATATGATCTTGAAATCAGCTCTTGCTGTTGCTTCTTCACTTAATAGGAAACCCAAATAAGGAACAAAGTGACTTTTTTGCCCAAGGCTTATGCAGCACTGAAGAGCACAGAAAGACTCTGACCATTAGTCTGAGTTTTTACCCTAATTATTTTGTCAACCAGTTTGCATCAATATGGTGATGGTAACTGAGAGACGTTATCTTGTAGCCACTCTCATTAAAGACTGATGCTGCTCCATGGAGCCTCCTGGTCCTGTCTGACCTTACAGCCTTGGGAATATGCTCCAGGCTCCCAGGGAGAGGCTCAGCCCTGGGTCCCACGAAGCTCAAACCCCATGGTCCCCATTCAGCAGGCACAAAAAATGCCACCTGAGCTGCATGGCCTTGAGCAGCACGACTCAGCTCTGGTGTAAGCAGTCATCTCTGTGTTTCCATCCGAGGGATGAACTCATTTCAGGGCGACTGTTCCAGAGTTTGGTGCATTACAGGTTTGCATTTGCTTGAAGCAGGATATGAGAAGAAGCTACCAGTCTGGACTCATTAAACGCACCGTCAGGCCCTTTGCACTGACTGTATACTGTACTTGCAACATCTTTAGTATGAACCATTTACCTGAGATTCAGACTCAGTGGTATAAGGCTTGAAGGCCAATTTATGAAAGCCTGTAAATTAATTAGGCACAGATAAAACAGTGCTGATACCGAATACTGAGGTTAAGGTTTTCTTTGCTTTAGCCATAAGCAAGACTATCTAAGAAGAGACAGTACACATAACAGCAGTACAAACACGACAAACACGAGCTGTCATGTTTGAATGTTGGCCATTTAGACTAGTATTATTTTTAAAGACTTTTTCAGTTCTTGGTAAAGTTGGATGCATTTTTTCTTTCACTACACACTGGTTTCCTATAAAATTACTATAAAAAAAAGAACAACCTTTACTAAAGCTCAAAATACTAGTTTCAGGGAAACAAATAAAACCATAAGTTTTAGTTTTGATTTTGCATAAAAAAACCTGAAGTGTTTTCATGACAATGGGATGGATGTAAATAAAAAAATTACTAATTTCTTGTAATAATCTTGTAAGATACTGCTAGATTTTCTAAATTTTCATCCTTATACAGCTCACAATAAGACAGTAATTATTCCAGTGGAAAAAATGACTTTGTAGTGCTGAGTTTTTTGCAAAATATGTCCTGCATTTTACTTATTCAAAATACTACAAGAAAAACTGAAAATAAAAAGCTCTACAAGACAAAACATTAGCCCTGATTTTTCTTATAGAAGTTCAAGGTCTAAAGAGTATTCAACTCATTGTGAGCTCCCCCAGTTACATGTACATGTTCAGAGAAAAGCAGTAGTTGCCTTTTCTTCAAAAACTGTTTCTGGGATCATTAGAGGAATAAAGAAAAAAAAATGCCAAAGGAAGACAATGAGTTCTTCCTCCAAACATAGTTTAGATGTTGGTCTTTAATGCTTTCTAATTTATTGAGCTTATGCATAGGAACACACACAAAGCTGGGCAGACCCCTTCATTGCCAAAATGTTTTTACCAAGACAAGTGATTATCCAGCCCCTCATCACGTTGAGTATGTGCAGGAATTCATGGCCAGGAGAGTGCAACATCCAAGCACTGCCAAGCTTTACCAGGGAGCAAGCAGGACGTTGGCTTTGAGTATAGTCCAAAAACACACTGGAGCACACAACCCCCACCTCCAAATCTAGCAAACTAGCCACCAGCATTTTCATGTGTTACCACCTCAGACCACCTGCATCACTTAAAGTCCTTTGCAAAACAATAGCCTTGTCCTGAGACAGAACTCGCCCAGGTAATGTGGCAGGGGGTTACATGAGATGTGCTAGGCAGCACCAGAGGCAGGAGGGCTACTGGGGGAGGCAGAAGAGACTCGGCAGCAAAAGGACATTGAGGACAGAATGAGCGTTAGTGTCAAAGTCTCCTCCTATCACCCACATCTGTACAGAGTCTTCACTGCTGCCACACCAGACTGAAGTGTTACAACCCCAAACCTGCAGGTAATACACTATTGCTACCAAAATGTATGTGTGGTAGTAAAAAAGGCAATAGAAATGTCTGGTCATCCAGTCTTGGGCATGAGCAAGAACATGACTTTCTGTATGTTTTCCTGGCTTGAAATTCACCACACACTTACACAGTCCTACGATACAGCAAAACCAGCAGATTTGGTGGGTATGGGTCAGGATGGGGAAGAGAGGAGCTTAAGAAGTGTGCTTGGTCATGTTGGAAACATCAAAAAGATCTTATGGTGGTCCCTCACGCTTCCACAAGTCCACATCTTCACAGAGGGTCCTCTCCACCACACCAGCCCACATCCTGTGCAAACAGCCCGCTTTGTCCTGGTGTCTGCTGGGATTTGGTGAGACATGCAGTGATCCTGCTGTTTACTTCAGGGTGGGCAAGTAAGCACTGTGGTCTTCACAGGAAATCATCACGATGAATTTGCACAAGAAGAAAAGGAAGACATGACTTCATTGATCCAGGTTTGTTCTTTAGCGAATAGAAATAGTGAATTGGAGGTTTATTTTGATGTGTGTTGGTTGTGTTAATGTTGTCATTAATTCCTCTTCAAGGAGTGCTCAGTCTTTTGTTAATAAAGAGATAATAAGTCCGTAAGTCAATATGCAGGTGCTGTGATTAGCACTGTAAATTGCTTAGTTGGTGCTCTTCTTTTAATGTGGGAGCAGGATATTTTGATAGCAGTCAAATCTTCCATTTATGCTAGAGCCATAAATAATTCACTACCTGCTAACCATCTGATTTGGGACTCATAATAAGAGCATTTTCTGCTGAAAAGATTCTCAGTAGAACCAATAAGGACTGTTCTATTAATTTTTTTCCCCTGAAATTGAAAATTTTCATCAGAACATGTTGATTTTGTTAATAAACCTTTGTTTTCTCAAAACCGGTTCTGTAGTGCCCATGGGACCTGTAGGTTAGGTGCCTGCTGTGCTCCTCCTTGCCATGGGCCACCTCCCTCCTTGGCCTACGCTGCCTTACAGTGCTGCACATCCAGTGGCAAGGGTGTCCCCATCAAGGGCACTGTGGGAAGGTAGTCCAGATGAGAAGCATGGTAGGGCCGTGAAGTAATAAAATTACATTAGCAAATGCACCTTAATATTTTATTCCTTTAAATGGCTCACTTCAGCTCATTTTAATGGATCAAAATGTGAGAGTATCTAAATGCTCCATTTTGACCAAAACAAGCTTTTCCCTTATTTCTTAGCAGAACATGTTTAAAATGATTGTTACTTCAATACTTTGTTTCACCTGAGGATGAAAGAAAAAGAATTATCAGAAATCCCTGAGGAAGGGAACATTAAGATTTTTGATGAGCTCCAAAAACTGACTCGTAAAGAAGCTACTGACAGAGCCAGCTCCTCAGGTGGGATAAATCAGTGTAAGGTTGCTGAAGATGATGGCGCTACGATCAATTGTACCAACTGTTGACTGCGTCCTATATGCTCTCTCTGAGCTGAGTACCTGATGATCCTCTTCTATGCACTGATAAAAAGAGCTGTATTTGGCATCTTCACTTACCTTTCATCACATCTAATCAGAATCACACTATCTGTACCAATACCCAAGGCTGCAGCTCCTTTCTTCACAGAAAAGTGACTCTGAAAAAAATACATTATTATTTATGATTTTTATTGTTTCTTATCTGATTTAATATAAAACACTGCACTCTTGCAAGCCCTTCAGCAAGTAGTCCCACACCAGCAGTAATTCTATTCATAGACTTTTTGGAAACTGATCACTGTAATTTGAGGCTTCGTATCAGGTCGCTTCTGTCAACCAGAGAAACAGCAATCACTCTAATCTGGATTTACTCCTGGAATATTAAATACACAACTGTGGCTGATGATGGACCCAAATTCTGTCCTTGATGCATACCTGCAGCTTCTATTGCTTGTACAGATTCAGCTATGAACTTGATTTACTGAAACAAAAAACCTTCCTCTAGAGAATTCGTTTAGTTTGTGGCATCCAGAGTGATGTGCTTCTGCTGTGCAACTTCTGGCCAAATAATATACTGAGAGAAATTAAGATAGGAAGCCTAATTGTGATCTCATGCCAGTGAAAGTTAGTAATAACTCCCATTAATAAATAGAGCTACTGCAGTTTAAAATCAGAACTGGGCTATTAATAAGACTATTAGCTAATCTGTACGTACAGAATAAAATGTGGAAGTTATATACTGGAGTGCAAGTCAGCCTCATTTCCTTAGCTCATAAGACTCAACTCCTGAGCCAGTGTTGGTTTATAATTCTAATTTAAATCCTAGTGATTATGAAGATGAAATAATTTTATATCAAATTATACCACCAAGAATCTGATTTTGCATTAACTGAAACCCAGCTGTAACAATATTATCCAAAGTAATTTTAACTACAGATTGTTAAACTTTAAAAAAATGGAAATTTTTTGTGTATACTACAGTACACTAGTTCAGCATGTAACACTATAAAAAAGATCATGGAGATAAAAATCTAACAGGGTTTTTCAGGTGTCTGAGATGTTAAAGAAAGAGGAAGATATACAGATTGCAGGAGTAGAGGAGTAGACCACAAAGCAGAGAAGTAATCACTATTGCTTTGTCAAGGGAGTATTTGACTTCAACTGTAATGCAAGCAGGAGAGAGCTGACGGGGAAGAGATGGGCACAACGGTTCCACACGTCTGCTTCACTTAAAGGCTGTGAAGTCCGTGGGATTTCGCTGCATACTTAAGGGCTCCCTTCGTAATGAACGCTTTGAGAAATTAAAATCCATTCTAAATCAACTTTATGAAAGGGAGAAGAAGAATAGAACGTCAACGCGTACCTTCAATTTAGTAAGTAAAAAAACCCTCGTGTTTTAAAAATCACTTGGGGGATAATTATTGTTAACAATCCCGGCTGCTGTGGTTAAGGTTGCATAAGTTTCCACTCCAAACTCCTTTTTTCATATGCTTGTATCTCATTATTTTGGCTGAAATGCCTCGCGTTTTTGTGATGCCCACAGAGTTTTTCAATGTTCAGACATTTTGAAGAAGTCAGATGGCTCTCTTAAGCCATGATTCACTGATGATACATGGAAAATTTGAAAATACTTCTTCAAGTAAATGATATTTTTCACGCTATATTAACTTTTTTTAATGCAGTGGGTTGGTATAGCTCTCCCCTGTGGGGCATGGCTGCAGTATACCAACAATATATCCTGAGCAGCCACTGACCATGTTGCCTAGACCTAAAATCAGCTTTCAAGGCCCTGGAACAGCAAACCATCCCAGCCCCTGAACTAAGCACATTCTGAAATGGAAGTCTATGCGCGTCGGACTGACTTTTGCACAAGCTGATGATCAAATGAAATGCATACCCATACGCTTAGATGAGCAGCAAGGGACTCATGCCTGTGCTTAAGTGTTTTGCTGAATAGACCGGGTTCATTGCAGCTAGCCTAATCAGGTTTAAGTCATCAAGTAGGTTCCTTTTGCAGTCCGGGGGGGTTGAGAGGCACCTCCAGGGAAGGATTCATCCAGCACGAGGGTTGCTGGTTTGGAGTGGGCACCGAATGACATCAGGTGAGGAGATTTCTACCCCTTCCGCAAAGCCCTGTGATACCTGCTGTCTGTGAGAGTGGGAAGTGTACGGCACCTGTAGGCACCAGCACTCTGGAAACTGGCAGACGTTTGATTTTAACACGCTGTTATTGTCTAGTCTATTGAAACCACAGGTGAGTGGTACGCTCAGATTAGATATGGAGTTTACCCTGTTGTTTTTCTAGTTGGAGTCAATGGTGCTAGGAAGCGTTTATACATTGAACATCACAGGCCTGCTCAGCCATCACACTGGCATTTTTCATGCCACGTTCTCTATTTCATGAAACCGAATTTTTGAATGAACACATTTCCACAAGCTTCATCAGCTTCACTAAAGTCAGTGGACTTTTCCCAAGTACAAATGCACTGCAGATTAAGGCTTGGACTGCGACCAATCCACAAACCTCTACACATGGAAGATACTGAAGTGTCTTCACAGCCTTGGGGGTCTCCCTGAGCCCTATGGAGCAGCAGTGCAACTTGATGAGAGCAGGGAGGAGGAGAGGCCACGAGGAGGCTATGGGCATCAGGAGGCTTATAAAAAATTCCCGAGTTCAGGAAGATATCTTTGAACTTTGCAAAAATTGAAACATAGCTAGGATATTGCCAGCATAATGACAGTCCATTGATACGCTATGTGAAGCTAGAATTTAATTTATATACTTAAAAAAATATAATCTCTTTTTTTATTCATGTTTACACAAACTGGTGTGCACATACTGAGTAGCGTAATATATAAATACAGGTAGAGATGTAGGACTGAAGAGTCACAGATGTATTTCACTGGTTTTTGAGTCAATGACATTGCATTGATGAATTTTGCTCCTTATTCCATACTAGTTAAAATAAATTTACTACTGCAATTTGTTTTTCTAATAGAAAATACAACTATTCAAAATGCCTTAAAAAAGAAAACACAGATTTGAATGGTTTACTATGAGGAAGAAAATTAAGCCCATGTGCTCAAAGGCATCCACTGGAAAACGGCCAAGCTCAGCTGTCTCATTGAGAAGTCTCATGGCACTGCTAAAACAGTATTGGGGAAGAAATGAATGTAGCGCTGATAGCTCGGTTGCCCGAAGGCTTTTTACAGACTGAAGGGAATTCAGTGGTCAGGAACCAAAACAGGTTTAGGGATAAATTGGGAAGAAATACAGAAGTCTGTGCACAGAAGGGCAAATGCAATTACAATTTCTAAACAAACTCTGACTATGAAAATTTTCAATCTGTGTATACAGTCACAGATCTATGACTGCTGTTATGTTTTCGTGTCTCAGGGTAATATTGGAGGAATTACTCCAACTGCCTGAGAGGCTCTAAAAAAGCCAGAATGAAAGTGAAAATGGAAAAAACACAGTTTTAAGAGCAAAGAAAACTTTCCTAATTATGATGAATACTAAACTTTGTTTTAATATTCCTGGGATGGTGCTGAAAATTTGGTTGCCTGTGTGAGATAAAGGTAGACATAGAAAAACATAAAAGTCAAAGAGAAGGAAAGATTTGCAGAAATAAGCCTTGTTAGACAGAACTACTGACAGATTCAGCTGGGTTAATGGGGAAGAACGACATTAATTGTGACCCCTTTGGGAATACGGTGGCTACAGACTGTTTGGCCACGCGAGGAAATGAGCTTGAACACCATCTTTCACGACACAGCGATGCAGGAGTTGCGCAGATCTGAAGTCTTAGGGTGGGAGAACCAGGGTCAAAAGGGGAGGACAAGGCAGCCTGCCTGATGCCAGTCCTGAAGGAAAAACCAGGCTAGGGGCAGCTGGCAGGACCGGAGTTTCGCCACTGTCCCCTACTTGCCAGAGACAGGACGGGCAGGTGGGAGCGGGCTGTCACTGCGGCTTTCGCCCTCCCTCCCTTCGTGCGGTGCTGCGCTGCAAAAGGGCGCATGGAAGACTGCAAATACATCCCCGACAGAGAGGAACATCGTTTTGTCTCTGAAAAGAAATGTGGTCAAAATTCAATGGTGAAGGAGAAGGCATAAAGCATTAGTCATTATCAGTGACAAAATGGCATATTATTAGTCAGGAGAAGAAAAAAAAAGGTGATCTTGAGTCAGGGGAATCTTCCCTTTGTCTAAAATTTCAAATGCTGTTAGGAATCTTTGTTTGCCTGATGTAGCCATTTTTTCATAGTAAGCTTTGTAAAGTAAAAACACATTGGAAATTTATTATAGGTGCAATAATGACTAGGCCTTTTCCAAAAAGGAAAAATTAGAATAATTTAAAATGTTATGATGCTGAAAAGTATGGCATTATCATCTTAAATGAACAGTGCTTCAATATACAGATGCTTCTATTTTTATAGCTTGCTAAATTAATTGCTCCTAATCTGGCACGGCTGAGGCTGTCAGGAAGAACCATCCTAATGCTGTGAGGCCCAGAGGCCATGGCTGGTTTTTCAGATTGCAGTTTCTCCCTCCTCACATAAATCCAGAGTGGCACAAGCTTTGCAGAGGGAGCTCATCAGGACTGAGCTCCCAAATGCTGAGCAAGCCGAGCCATCCAGCAGCCAAAACCTCTCTGAGGTCTGCTGGTTTGGTCGCTGGCACCCCGGTGCTCTGCAGACCTGGACCCCCAGCCTCACCCCATCAGCCACACGCCGTCCTCTCCATCTCCCCTGGACTTTAAACGATGTGGGATCCCTGGATGTGTGGGCTGGGCTACTTCTCTCTTAATTTTAATCATCTAAAAATGTGTGTCTGGTCTAGGCTTGCTGACTGGGCTCCCTCAATAGTGGGGAAGAAAAGGTACCTCCACAAGGCACCTCATCCCTGAGGCTGTGGCATCCATTTTAGAGTAGGATGAGCTTTCTTCTGCAGATCTCACTCTCTTTTTATTGGCTATAAAAAGTGCATAGACTAACTCAGATTAAATTTTACACTTTAGGTGATTAAAGTTATGTGACATGAATCCTATCTTTAATGTTTCATTGAAGCTATAGCTTTTCCTTCAATTATCTACAAAAAGAGTATACTGTGTCCCATCACATTTTTAAATACACTGTAATGATATATATGTTTGCTGTTGTTTCCTTTAGCTACTGCTATTCAATTTTTAAACTTATTTGTTAATGTCAGGGGAGAAATGAATATATTAATGTTTCCGCACAACACACTAATATTTCCTTCTTTTGTATTTTTGAAATATATAACTTCATACTGATTTTCTTATCCAGCAAGACTCACAACTTGTTTTTTTCCAGTGCGGAGAGTTTTACAGCATTATCTGTGGATAAGAAACATGGCACTGAATTCAGGAGGATCCTGTGGCAATGTAAAAGTCATGACATATCAACCAGATGAAGGATTAGACCCAAATGACAAATGTCTCCTTTGGGACAGGCTGAAATGAAAACACTCCCTACTTACCCTGTATGCTTAGAAGTATAATTTACAGTTTCATAATTTATGCCACCAAACAGAAAACATGATCTCCAGATTCCTCAAATCTTTCCCTGGAAGTGCCACCACACAGGTCACCCCTTGGACTGCTTCTCGCAGGTGCTAGTCCTGGAAACTGCCTCCTGAGTCGCCTGGCTAGAGGGCAACGCTACGTGCCACAAAGTGGAGGGACTAGAGATCAGCTTTTCATTCTGCACAGAAACCAACCCAAAATCTTCCACAGGCTGTGTGAAATAGAGGTCTGCCGAGCTGTCTGCTTTGAGACAGAAGTCACTTTTTAATTTCCTTCTGTCTCAGAGCCAAGAACCTCCGTTTTATGTTTCAGAAACTGTTCAGACAAAAACTCTGCCAAAGCCACTCTTCTCCCATAGCTATGGGTGTAATTTGCTGTATTCCCTGCAAGCAATGGGGCTTGTCCACGAGGGGAAATCAGTGTACGAGAAGCTGAAGTGGTGATTTATTGCAAACTGCCTCCTGCGATCCAACTGATGTATGGACGCTGCGTGTGCGATGGCTGTGAGGGTGCTCCCCTACCACCACAGACAAGCCACCTCTCACAGACACCTCCAGTGCTCCCCCAGAGAGCCAAGTCCCTCTGCGTATGTCCAGCTGCCTACAATGCTGACGCCTTATACCTGGGCTGCCAACAGACCCTCCCTTCAGAGTCAGCAGCTGATGGAGCCGTACTCCCAGTGAAGCCTCGGGCAGGAGCTGCTTCCCCCCAGAGCAGTGCAGACGGGGGGATGCCAGAGGCAGAGACACCCTCTCTGGGCTCCCCTGGCTCTTTAACTGGGTGAACTGCCAGTTCTTACGCTGTGGTTCCTCTTCCAAAACTAAGACAGTTGTACTGCTATTTCCCTGGTGTGCACCTAACAAGGCGTTCCTCCTTGCAGCAGCTGCTGAAGTGGGTGGGAAATTAGAAAAGCTGGTGTGGACTACATGAGCACAGTCTTGCTGGGTTGGAGAACAGCAGAGATTAAGAAATCTCTGTGTCCTTCCGATTATACTCAGCTTTTTTCATTCCCTGAACTGTGCATTCAGTCTGTATAGCCGCCAATTAAACATTCAGTCCATGTAAAAGCTGCAACTCTCTTCAGCTATTTTTATACTATCAAATAAAAAGGCCAAGGACTGTATTGTAATCTGAATCCAACTAGTCCTCTACAGCTAAACTTTTCCGCTCTGCACCCTGCTCCTCCTCAGAGTACAATGACCTCGTCCTTTGGCCTGCTAGGGGTGATCCCTGCTCCATGATATTCCCAGCTACTGCTGGGTGCTAAGACAGTGCTAGTTGGCCAGGTCAAAATCACACACGTAATGGGTTAAAATTCAATAGGGCTTGCCTTATAGACAAATGGATCAATGAAAATATTCTGAGAAGGCAGCTCTCCCTTTCAGCTGCTTTCCCCACACTGAAAAAGGGATGTGCTCAGCTGAACACTCAGCAGCCTAAAGCTGATGCACTGGGACACAGGAGGAAGCTTTCGTCTTAGATTTTTCATTGTGTTTGAAACGATAGACTAAAATAGCTTTTTACAACTGGCATCCATCACTTTTACTCCTCTGAGTCAAGGTCTCTTGCATCACGTGCAGTCCAGAACAGCTGCCCTGAAGGACGTCACTCTGCTCCTGCACCAGTGCAGACGGATGAACCACCGATGAGGCACTGGTGAATACAGCGGGTTGAATTAAGTCCTGTGCAAGTGCATCTCAGTGAAATTATACCTGGAGATCGACCTAAGCAGATATAGTGTACTTCACCATCACTGGTGAAACAGAAATAAACAGAAGCAGAGTGAGAGATAAGTCATGGTCCTACTGAACAGCTCGGGGAAGATCCACTTACTGGGAACATGCATGGTCGGAATAGTCACACAACCTATTTTAGGCACCTAGTGTAGGTTGCGTATCAGGAGGCTGATCTGTGTGTATGGTCAATGCACAGAAGTAGGTGAATCCCTCCCAAAGGTGATTTAGAACATCTAAATTAAGGAATATTTAGGTTCCTAATTTGGATGCTCCGAGTCTCCCTCCAGAGGTGCCTCTCTTCACTGACTGTGCAGAGTGAGGCTCCTAATTTAGGAACATGATGCACTCCTAAATTAGGAAGGGAATTAGGAGTTGTGAATTACTCCTCCCTTCCCTTCTCCCCCATTGGCAGCTGAACATATCATGGCATCAGACTGAGTCCAGATTCTGATTACAGTAATACTGGTGGCAATTGTGGAGTAACTTCATTCATTTATATTAATGGAAGCTCTAGATTGGTAGAAATTAAAATAGAGTCTGGTCTGTGATGCTGAAATTCTTGTCTGAGAATTGCTGATATTGGAATCTTTGATGCTGACTGAAAATTTCAAGACAAAAATCTCCAAGTTTCTAAACACATACAATAACTTTAAGCTTTGTTTACTATCATGCCACACGTGCAGAGCATGGGGAGATGCTAGTATCTCATTAACAGACTGTTTGTTCCACGGCCAGTCTTACAAGAGCATCCAAGTGTGGCAGAGAGAAACCAGAATCAGACTGAGAAGTCTAAAAGTAAGTAGAAGATCAGCATGACATGCTAAATGAGACAAATGACATTCTCAGATCTTGGTGTTTGTTCAGGTTCTGCATGACACTTCCTATCTAAAAAGGAATTGTACTTCTAGGCCTCTGCAATTCCTGTAACCGCCTCTGCTATTTTGAGGGTTAAACCCTGATCCCATATCCTTTGGGCAATTAAGGGTTAAAGGGCCCTGTCTTCATGTACTGTGGTTTCTTAACTTCCCTAGAAGACGTGCCATTACATACTTTATAAAAAACTTGATTGAGGAAGGGACAAAACTGCAATTTCAAGATACTTTTAAAATATAACAAATTTCAGATGCTATTCTATGGATTCACCAGTATATTTGACTTTGGAATGCTTAATTTGCTAAGGGAACTGCTTCTTCCCTGGCATGAAAACATAAAATTATTAAAGCTCATTTCATTATTTTGAGACTGATAGCACAATTGGGTTCATTGTTTAACATTCCATCACTGTGAATACAATGAAATTCTCTAATGATGAATAGGATTTGTTATTTTAAATAATCATGCTGAACCTTATTTGCAAGACTTATTAGGTCTGTAGCTTCCATATGACTAATGCATTTCTAGCTGTACAGCCAACTTTGGAGAGTTGCTACTCATTTGTAGAATATCCTTCTCTCTGACTGCTTTGACGACAATTATTTTGCAACGCAGAGCCTGCAGCTGTGTATCGCATCTCATCCTACTGCCACGAAAGGCATCCTCAGAGGGATTTCCTCTCAGGCATTTCTGTTTGGTTTTTAGGATACTTTGCTCTTCACACTTGCACAGAATGGAAACAGGTTCTCTGATAAGTCAAAAAAGGCAGCCAGGAGGATGCTGTCACCTAACATGGAGGGCATCTTGCTGAGCCCCAGCCATGAAGGAGTCCTTTCTGGCCAAGCCCACACAGCTGGACAGAAATTTAGAAGGGTACCATGAAGCCCGAAGAGAGCTCACAGCCCCTCCTGGGTACAACCCTGCCTTTTCCCCTTCCTCCTGCACAAGCATTCTCCACTATAAGCTGCAAGCAGGTTTAAACGGCCATAACCCCAAACCAACCCTCACAATACAGACAGAAATCTGACTTCTGTACGGTTGTTCAAAGAGCAAAACACTGCGTTTCTCCCACGAGGACCACTGATTTCTCCTGTGCCCACCTCCCCTCACCTCTCGCACTGCCAGATCCCGTTGGTGCCTGCGACAAACCCCGGTGCGCTGAAGCCTTTGCTCACAGACAGAAACCCACAGCAAAGCCCAGCTCCCCACCGTGCCGCTGCTCTGCTGTACACGCACACAGCATTTCCGTACCACTGTCTTCACGTATGTTATCACCCTCCCATTAAATAACAGCAGGAGTGGTTTCAGCTAGAAACATTTTGATTCACGACAATTTTCTGTACCCTCAGAGAGACCCAAACAAAACACACTCCGGGCAGAAGGTGCAGGAACCTGATGCTAAGTTTGATGTGGTCCTTACCATTCCCATTCACATCGACATTTATACAGATACAAATGAGAGCTAAAAAATGGCAGTGGCTTCTAGATTCTGCTCTCCCTGGGTTTCAGCCACAGAAAAAGCTGTTTTTCAGCACAGCTCATCCCTGTATGTATCAAAAAGTCAGCCTCTTCCCATTTTTTCATTCCCAGTAAAGGAATAACAGAAATTAAGACAGTTGGCTACAAATTCCCATTCACTTATTTTCTTCATCATACAATCATACAAGCAGAAGTAACAGATAGGAAAAAACAGAAACACATACATGTTCTGATGTGAAGGCAACCAGCCTGGGAATAGCTGCCATTCCTTTTTCTTTAACTTCTGGGAACATCTTGAAACGTGCAATCAACATAGCATACATGTTAGATATGGCACCACCTGGAGTCCACAGTAATATACTGTTACTTTTTCTATGCATTGTAATATTATTGCAGAACAAACGACAAGTCTTGCTACAGTTTTTCTAACTCTAATGTTAATATTTCTGCCTAATGGCGGATTATTCTTCCTGATGCTCCTCACAGCTGGGTTGTATAATAACAGGATCTACTACACCCAAATACCAATTTATGCAAACAGTACTGCTGGAAAAAATGATTGGGGTTTCCTTTAATCCTCATTTTTGTTACCATTTCTCCTTTAGTCCCCAATCTTCTCTTTCCATATGCCATCAACACACGATCCCCACTCTGTTCCACCTCCCAAGTGGACGCCACCACAAGGCGACTTCCTAAGGGGCTTCCACGCACAGCCCAAACTGTGCTCTCCCCTCCCAAATTAGGGTGGCATTTCATGCCCCAGCCCTGAGGAAACCCACACGGTGAGTCCTAACAGACACTATCTTCTGGATAACTGGAGTGGGAGGAAGGAAGAGAAAGAAAAAGGGATTATACTAACAAATATCTTTCTTTTTATTTGTCCTCTGATGGGAGCAAGGGGAAAGGTTAGACGTCCCTAACACCAGCCTTAAAATTACTGGCGTACACTGACTTAAAATACCCATTTCAAGACAGGTATTTTACCCACTTCAAGATGGGTATCAGATGACAGCTCTACAGTATTCTGTTCCCATGTTTCAATTGTCAATGCATAAATTAAAAACAAGCACTTAATTTTTCCTGTTTTGAGATTCTTACAAACTGAGCCTCTGTGTCCACAGTGGAACAATGTTTGGTTATACATTAATGCTGCATGAGCACTATGGGAATATAATGCAGAACCTGAGGCAGAGTCTGAGTACTTTTACATATGTACGCACCTAAACACACGCAAAGACATGTATACATAAAATCCATCAGTTTTATCCTGTATATATACTATGTATATATATACAGATTGATTATATATTGATGTTTATGCACACATATTTATATAAAGCAAAGGTGTATACAGATCATGTTTTTTGGCTTTTAAATGCGCAGGTCAGAGTGCAGCTGAAGTAGAGTTCAACTAACCCAGCTTTCATCCATGTAAAAATGGAGTGAAGAGCACAAGACAGGCACTTCCAGAAGATGGTTCAGCTCATCCTAAGGTAGCTGCTTGTGGTAGGTGAGGTGACTTGCCCTGCTAACGCATCTCCCCCTCTCCCTTGAATATATGGGAGCTGCTGTAACTACCCCAGGACAGACACCCAATGCTTGGACAGCCAAAGCAAGGTAAGATAAAACCCATCCGTTAAGCAGATCAAGGTAGCTCTGCTGAAAGCAGCGATGTTACACCACGTTACACCAGCAGGGTGTAGGTACTGGCAAATTTAACATCGTTTTGACTTTTGCAAGATTGGTATTTATCCCACTGGAGATATAGATACTGTTCCACAGCCCACAGAAACTGTGCCCGTCATTTCTAATCAGTGTCCTAGCTCTGCTCTTGCAGTAAGGCTGCCCCTGCTCTGGGCTTTCCCTGACCTCACTGGCCCTCCTGTGAGTCCAAGGGAAAATGTCACGGAAGGATGGCATCGCTGGCATGGGGGTCAGCACAGATCGGGCTTTTTCTTCCCCTTTCAACTGCCTTGAGAAGTATGAACATATTTCTACACCTCTTTTTACAAATGACAAAACAAGAAATCGAGAGATTAAGAGGAAATGTTTGGGTACCTGTCCCTAAAAAATGCCTATGTCATGTAACGGCTGCTGTTGATGATTTAGGTGACTGAACTAAGGTGTCCAAGTTGAAGAAATTTGGCCTATCTTGTCCAAAGTCATTGGCTCAGTGTCAAAAGAATCAAGACTGAAACATTAAGTTTCTTCAATCCAGGCTTTCCTATTAGTATTTATTACCTAGCCATTTAACCTTAAGGTTCTTAATAAGCCCACATTCTGCCTTCAATTTTGCAGCTGTGTTTACACCCACAGTTAATTGCAGACAACAAAACACACCTACAGAATTTGGAGAACCTAATCAGGCCTTTATGCTTTGCATGTATTGATACTGTATATTTCATTCCAGAGAATGCAGAGAGTGAGAACCTTTTGTTCGCAACAGTACTGTCTTCAGCTGAAGCCGTGACAGTTTGAAATGAGAAGACAGCATAGGGATGATTTTGATTATTGCCTAAAAAAGCAAAACCTGCACACTTGGTATTGCCGCATTGAGAGAGTGAATTAGAAAGACACACTTTGCACAAACCAGAAATTGCAGAGAGAGAAAGGAGGAGAGGGGGCAGCACTGCCCACGGCCAGCACAGGTACACGCCTGCCAGAGAGCCCGTCCCCACGCAGGTTTCTGCTGGATGAAGTGAGCTCCAGCAGCTGACACACCAGCAACACCCTGGCCCCGCAGGTCAGGCAGGGACCTCTCACTGACCCAGGAGGGACAGCAGTTCCTGCTGAGGCATTCATCGCTCCTGACTCACGCTATCTCAAGCACAGTTTGCCAGACTTGGGCAGATCTGGTGCTTGGGCTGAGCCTTTCACCCCCGCCTGCTGCCCGTGCCCAGCCTCTGCCCACCAGGCCTGCCTGAGCAGCGCTGCTATTGCTCTTCTCCCCTCCTTATGCCCCTGAGCAGCCTGGTGAGACCATTGCGGCTCAAGCCTGCAAGGTGAGGACCTGAAGACCAGCTGTACTGAGTCAGGCCAGGGAATGGACAGTAACCAACCACTGTCCAGTTTCTAAAAAATTTGGCTTAGGTCCTGGGCTTGTGATACACATGTAGATGCTGCCCTGTGTGATGGAGGCCATAGTTTTGGTCAGGACCTCTAAGTGCTACAGTAAAAGCTATCAGAGCTTTTGCTCTCAGTGCTTTTTTAAATAAGACTC
Organism: Grus americana; assembly: GCF_028858705.1. NCBI lineage: Eukaryota > Metazoa > Chordata > Aves > Gruiformes > Gruidae > Grus > Grus americana. The sequence continues at coordinate 150,645,669 of NC_072853.1, read as the reverse complement.
AACAAGAAATAATGTAAATTCTCATCCTTTTCTCCACCTCTGTGGAAAGGCCCAGGACAAAACTCCTACACCACTTCCCATGTGTGCATTCAGATGTGAGAAGCTGAAGATGAGCCTTGCCTGATCTTCTGCACAGCATGAACTTTACACTTCATGCCCTTGGAGAGCTGAACATCCTAGGCTGTTATCAGTGAGACCTTTCCTTTGCTCCATAGTCCAAACACTCTCTCCCTCTCCATTAGGTCAATGACCTTTCTTTCCAGAAGGGCTCCTTCCCCACCAGCTATCAGTTTGTTCTCTTTTGACAAGCCAAGATGCTATGCCCAATGTCAATTCTTTCAATTTTTTGCAATTTGGTGACATAGATAGGCCAAAATTTTTAGCAATGAAATTCCCGAGTAAGATAGGAGGTAACAAAGCGTATAAATCAAAAGACTAAGTGGAATGATTAAAAAAAAAAAGTCTTAACAATGTAGTGTTTGTCAGAGTCAATGATTTATCTGCAGTTAATCATACTCATTTTTTGCCTTATTGACTTGCCCTGAAGGAACCAGGTTTCTGAGCCTTAAGCGCTCAGATTAACTAGCCACCCAAGTACCCCCACCAAGCTCAACAGGCCAGCTCACACATGGAAAGCTAACTGCAATACTGTAATGCTGGCAGGATCTTACCGACTCCACTGAAATTACTTAAAGGGATGCTACATCTTTCCCTCTTTGCTCCAATTTCCCCTGCAGCGATGGAGAGCATTGTTGTGTTTCTCCTCTCCGTTATTAATACACTAGTCTTTCTACTTCATGTAATCCATAAAAAGCGGGGGCAAAGCGAAACTGCAAGGCAAATGTCTCTTCTGATTATGTTTCCCATGTGCCATTACAGCTGCTCATAATGCAGTGCAATTTGCTCAAACAGACCCTCATAATCACATCCCTGAAATTCATAAACATGCAATACTTTATCTCAAAGAGGCCACTGATGGTTATTAGCAAGTGTCCTCTCAAACATGCATATTTAATTATGTTTACTCTTTAACTACAGGGGTTGTCATATAGCATAGTCTGAAAAATAAAGAAAGCTTGAAATATAATGTACCAGGTGAAAATATCCCATCGCCACAGCCCCCTGGCCAGCCAACCATCTCTCTCATTTTCCTTAGTGTGACATATTCCAAAAGTACAAACACTGGAGCAATTTCATAGGTGAACCTGAAATGTAGTAATGTCCATATTTAATGCTTTCATCTACAACACTAACACATCTTTTTCCAATATTACATTACATTATAGCCACAATATACTCTATCTTGCACTGAGTAGAGTTCTACAAAAGTTTTACAGTACTTTTTATAATCTCCCTTCTGATTTGATGTCAAACGTCTGGAAGAAGAAACGCTGAGGGTGCTTGAGACTCCATTTCCACCCATTTCAGTGACATGAATCTTGCCCACCTTTTCCAGGCTCAAGGCTTTGCCCTGTATTCAAGATCTGCTGGGCAGGGCCGGACCCTCCCCTTGCAAAAACCTGTGTGCATATCTGAAGCACACATGTCAGCGGTCCTATTCATAATAACAAGATCGTGCATGAAGCTCGGCAAACGCACAAAAAACCTTCCTAGTCCCAAAGTGAAAAAAACCCACCCCACACTTTAAATTCTGCACCTCTTTCCTAAAAAAAGCAATGGCTCTAACTGCTCTGAGTATGGATTGTACGTAACCCCTCTACATGAATGCAACTGTTCACTTAGAACACCTTTCATTTTATATATTTATGCATGCAAAATGGTATTTTTTTTGAATGTACATTTTGGAGGGGACAGGCAGCAAAACCAACATCATATTAGTATGACGGAATTTTATAGAAGACAGCCTACAGGACAATATTGAAAGTCTTCATGTAAATAGCTATAGCAACCATTTGAAAAGCAGACAATTGTTTTTCCAGGAACCTTAACATAAAAGTATTCTTTCTTTCATTCAGCTACAGCAGCTAATATTTTAGAGTATAACTGTAAAATTATATTAAACACTATTATGCAAAAAAGTCTGCTACTTACATATTAGTATTTGCTGCTGATGTCAGCCAGTCTGCTGCCAATCCAACCATGTCCAATCCAGTTGAAAGTTGATTAAAATATCTAGGGTGCCCTGCATAAGATGGAAAATGTTAGCAAAAGGCTGATGACTCTGAATGAAACTATTCAGTACTGAACAGTATATTTACCTCCAGATTTCTATAGAGAAGGAAGTGCTTTCAAGGTACAAAACAAAGCAAACAGCAATAAATAGATTTCTTGGAAAAGGCAGGGTTTCTCTTCTTTCTCATTCCAAACTCAGTAAAATCAGAGTAATTACATTGAACGCAGAATAATGAATTCCAACATTCCCTATTATCCTCTCAATATGCCTTGAAAATTAGCACATCGCTGCCTCACAAAAATAGCTGTTTGCTCCCGTTAGTGTGTCACATGTTGTCACTGGATGTGTTTTTGCCTGGCTAGGTTTGAAAGGCATGCACGAGACACCATCTGAAGAGCTTGCCAGTACATATAACATCAGTGATGAATGGCTAATGATTATAATAGACAGGGCGAAATGAGAAAATGGAACATTTTGGTGACTGCTTTGCACATGACTCAAAGGCTGATGATTGTACGAAGATGGCAGGGAAGGTGGCGGTCCTTGTCGTTTCTTCCCTGTCAGAGTGCAATTACAAATAGCCTGGCTGCTCACAGTTGTGATTTTAAACAAACCCCATGAAAACCAGCACTGCTGCCCCGGCAGAAGAATATACTCCATGAGCTGATAGTTCATTTACCTGGTTAATCTAATTGGCTCCTGGTTTTTTTCTAAAATCCTTTTAGAGATTTTTTTTTTAAAAACGTGCCTAGAGTCATTAAACCCAGGAACCATTAAAACTCATTTTTTTACTAGTTGCTCCCCGAAAGCCCCTGGTAAGTGGCATAATTACCAATACAAATTACGGATGGTTCACAATTACTTAAATGCCATCCGAATCAAAGGACGGCAGCCTCTACTAGGAAAACACCTGTCCTGACCCACAGATGACACGCTGTTATTGCCGTCACAGAAAACAAAAGATAGAGCAAGATGATTGAGGAAATGCAGACCCAGCACCAAGAGAAAACTTATCTTCGGTCTCCGGTGGCCTCTTATCAGGCACGGACACATGGCTGGCAGAACAGCAGGGGGAATTGCTCCCCAGCTCCCACCTTGCAGCACACAAAGGCAGAGGAATCGGGCTGTGCCGGCAGACCCGAGCAGGGGATAAGGAGTGGGAGGGTGGGGGGGCCACACATGCAAAATCCAGCTCCCCAAACCCTTAACCTGAGATGAGCCCCACGCTGCTGCCATCCAGTCTGACTGTGTTTTGCACTGAGCCCTCCCCACGAGAGATAGAAACTGCCACTGTCCCCTGGTGCATGCTGCCCAGGACAGGCGGCCAAACCCCGTCAGGCGCCGAGGGATGCTGCTGAGACTCAGCAGGATGAACAGAATCCAGCCCCCCACTCCGTATGCTCTCAGAGTAGGTGGGCCTGGGGCACACATGCACCCTGCCACCGCTGCCAAAGCCACAGCGATCCCACGCCAGGGGCTCTGCCTGCAGAGGACTGCATCTCCCCTGACAATGGGATTTTGAGAGAGATTTCGTATTTATAGCTCAGATTCAGTCTCACGGCTAGGCTCCGAGCGGGTTCCCAAATTCCACCAGAAAGCAACAGAAAATTAGGAGCTGAAAGCCTTTGGTGAATCTGGGCCACAGGATGGCTCAAAGAGGTCAGAAAAATCTCTGCTTTGGAAATAAATCCACACTGAAAAGCTGGGGAATAGCAGAATTCATATTTGCAGCTGCAGTGTCTCGGTGGCTCTCCGTCAGCACTGTACCCAGCCCCAGGCGACAGTCCTGTTGTCACTGCTTGGTTCTTCCAGGAAACCCTGCAGCACACCTCCTGCTTTGGGAATGCTGTAGGAACAGGGCTGGCTGCACGCAGAGGTCACAGCAGCCATACCCTGGAGCGAGCGAGGTGGGGGGAGCAGTGTGGTGTCCCCACAAAGATGTGACTACAGGGAGAGCAGGAGCTGCTGGCAGAGCCCCCAGCACCTACACCTGTACCAGGGCCCCCTCCACTCAGCACCCTTCCTTCTGCAATGTGGCCTTAGCACGCAACTGCAGAGAATGTAATGCCCCAATCTGACCCCAACCAACCTCAGCTGCAAGGGTTTGTCCATCCATGTGACACCTGAGCTCTCTTCCCTCAGCTAGATGGCCATGAAAAATTGTAGCCTTGCTTAAAAGACAGGCTCCACCAGCCAGGTAAGGACAGTTTGGGAGAGATGCTCAAAAATCACTACCTGGGTGCCGTCTGCCCAAAACACACATCTTTTGTCCTGGTTGTCACCAAACAAAGAAGTGACTGGAAAATAGATTGACAGGGTGGGGGGTGCAAAAATAGGAGCTTACTGGTTGGTTTAGCAATATACAATGTATTTATGCATATCCCAGAGTAAATTGGGAGATGATGGGCAAGAGCTGTGGCTGGGACACTGGGACAGGATTTCCTTGACGAGGACGTGCCTTCGCCCCAAGCACCCTCCTCTCAAACACGCTCCTGTTTGTATTGTGTTAGGCACGGACATCCCCTAGCATTAGCATGCAGCCTCTGCAGCCTCGACAGGGAAGTGACAACAAGGGCTGGGCAAAGCCGGACAGCACGAATAAAGGCATGGCCAGGAACACTGGCTTTGGCCTTGCTCGCAGCCCCACCGTGCACCCAGCCTGCTACTGGCATCAGGGCCTGCCAGGGAGCAAGGCTGGAGCAGTGCCAGCTCCTTGCACCCTTCTGGGGGTTTCCAAGCCATTTTTACATGCTTGCATTTCAATTCCCCCTGGCAAGCATTGCACAGAAACTGAATTTCGCATCCATCTTTCCTTGCATTTGCAGATGCTGCCTTTTATATTCCCTCACACAAAATTCTTGCCAGGGGTGGATGCCTGTAGCTGGTAAGGGGGGCAGAAAGCTGCATGCGGCTCTCCTGGGCACCCCAGCAAGCCACAGCACGCAGGTAACACCTGGGAGCATCACACACCTGCCTCTCGGCTGAGAAATCAGCCATCCGGCTCCTTGAATCCCAAGCGGGGATCAGTGCTGGGGCTTGGGGATCCAGCTGTGAGGCTAATCTAAACAATACAATTTATTTTCCAATCAGCATCCCAGGCCCCTACAGCCAAATGCAGCCCAGCCCCCCCACAGCCCAGGAGGGCTATGTCCAAAGGGCTCCTGCAGCGGGAGCGGAGGCAGACCCCCGCTGCCAGAAACCTCACTGAGGTTCCTCTGAGAGTAATCCAAGTGGTTTACTCTGAAGCACATGCCGAAAGGCTCCGGGTGTAGATCCCATGCATTTCGTGAGCCCCCCCCAGGATAGGGAGGCCCCCCAGGATGCGGCAGCCAAGCGAGGCGGCTCCGTACCCCCCTGGTCCTGCGGGTGAACCCTGCCGTGCCACTGCATCTCACACAACCCCCCCCCAGCACCGGTCCTTGGACCTTGAAAACATTTTTTTCATTAAAACAAATAAAACATACCAAGAAGGGAAAGCCTCACATATTTACAGGAAGGAAGAGAAATGGTAACATTGTCTTAAAGGGTCTTTTTTGGATACACAAAATGAAAAAGGTCCATTATGCGAAACAGGCTATGACAAAAAAAGATTAACGAAAACACTTAAGAAACCCTATTCTTTGATTTCCCAGATTCACAGATGCTGTGTTTCACAACATTCTGTGAAAATATGTTCCCTGTGCCCTAGCCAGACACATCACATGGATCACTGGCCTAATCGACTTTGTTCCTGTGCACATCATTTATCTAACTATTTATTCCAATATTTTACAGACGTTTCGACAGCACTCAACCCATCAAAACATTCAAACTGCATGCAAACATCAAAACTGCATCAAAAACATTCAGCTGGACATTTCCACCTCTAAACGAGGAGGATTACACAGATTCCCTGCAATCTTTACGGGGATCAGTCTGTTCTGTTCCCAAAAGGTGACAAAACCTGGTTTTAGTTTTCCCCTCAACCTCTATTCACAAATCAGCCTTTTGTCTCTTTCAGTAATTGCTACACATTTATTTTAAAGCAATTTCTCAGTAATTCAAATTCCCACTAAGAGCTCCCCGCACTCCACATTATTTCTCAATCACAGCCGTAATTGTAGCGACGCTTTTTGTCCGCTCCGCCGCAGTTTATTTAAGGTGGCCCCGGGTGCGGAGCCGGGGGCTCCCCCACGCTTGAACGAGCCCCACGCTGCCGCCCCGCCACGAAACCCGCATGGGGACACGACTAACGGGGGGGGTCCCAGACAAGCAGGAGTCAACCCATCCCTGCCCTCCCCAGTGAAAAAACAACAACAAAAGGCTGTTAAAACAATTCGGGCTTTGTTTTTATCGCTTGAGCCTAAAGTTGAAAAAATCCCCGCAATACTCCCGCGCACACTTCTGCCAAATTTTCCTATTTTTATGTCCTGCAGGTAAGGGGAGAGACGCGGCAAATGGCCGCTCAGAGCTCCTATTTACAGGACGTTTATCGGGATTTTGGCTGTTAAATGGACTGGTTCCCGTTGCCTCCCTGAAGGGACGCCCCCCCCCCCCCCGCCCCGTCCTTCCCCCCCGCCCCGGCTGCCTGCGGGCTCCGCGCCCCACGCACCCCCGGTCTGCAGGGAGCAAGGGGCAACCCCCGGGGCCGTCACGCGTAACACGGGTGAAAAGGAAAAGAGCAAAGTCGCAAAGGTGGTGGAAAGGCTGCAAGTGAGGGCACACTCGGCAAGTCCGACGCACTGAAACATTAATTCTAAATCGGAAAAGGCGATTTAAAACCGCTGCACTGACAGCTACAGAGACGGGGCTGCTGGAGTATTTCATCATTTAGGAAAACGATTTCTGTCTCTGCTAGAAATTGCTCTGAACTGACAAAATACAGTCGCTGCTTCAATCTTTAACGTTTCAAGATAAAATGAAACGACAACTTTAATCAATGGATGTGACCATATAGGGTAGAAAATGAGCATGGCTATTACCTGTTTTAATTGCATACTTCAGAGTTGTTCTGCAGTTCAATAAAATTTCTTCCAAGGTCTGTGGCTGGTCTGCCAGCTCCCAGTTATATTCCTGGAGCAGCTCATTTGGGTAATGGAAATCGATAACTTTTGTTGATCTATCAAAACTTTTCACCACATACTGAAGTAAAATGTCCACAACATCTTGTAGGAAAGACATAGTTGTTATTTCTCCGTTGCATGCCGGCAGAAGATCTGGGAACGGAGAAATGAAAAGTTAACTTCGTTTTACGATCTTATACACAGATTTTGGACAAAGGCTTCTCCCATTTATGTTTAGAAAATCTTTTCACCGTGTTCAATAAAAATACTTTGTTTTCATATAATAAGCAAATCGGTAAGATTGTATTTTAAGGAATGTTCTGAAAGATATAGTTAAGTTTTAATTTCCAATCTAAAATAGTAAATTTTGCCCACAGTATATTTCAGACCAATTTTTAAGACAATGAGAGAGAGTGGGGAAACAAGAAAAAAAGGAAAACGAATCTCAGGAAAAATAAAGATTGGGAAACTAATGCTACAAGAAGCACTCTAAAAGCTGTCATTTGCTTTGCAATAATATACTTTCCCTGTGACTCTCTAATACAAGTAACTTGTTGACAATTTAACGCCTTTTTCCGAGGCGATGCTGCACGGTCTCTCAGTGCACACACTGACATCTTTTGTTTAAACTGAAGTGCAATGGCTCAGGCAGAGCCGAGCTGTAGTGGAACCCCCTAATTTGGGGTAACCCGGGAGCAGTCGGACAGGCAGCAGCTCAAACCCAGGGCATCTGCAGCATCTCTCCCACGGCGGGGCCAGGAGGGCACAGCTCGCCCCGGTCTGCCGGGCGAACGGGAGTGTTTCTGCGGGGAGCCGCGGTCCATTTAGTAGCGGAGACGCTACCACCAAGGTCAGGAAAGATAAAGTACAAAAATACCTCGAATTAAAATAAATGAGTAAGAGAGCGCTCTTTCTCCCTCCTCCCTTCAAACCTTAATTACATCGCAGGGACTTCAACGAGAAGGTCGCTGCTGTCAGGACAACTTAGAGCAACCTGCAGGCTCCAGCACGCCGATATTTTATTGCTTTTTTTTTTTGTTTGCTTTTGATGATGTTTTATTGTTCGGGGTTTTTTTTTTGGCGGGTCTGAGAAATGCCCAGCGCCCGCGGGTGCCGGGGAGCGCAGGAGCGGGCCGGGGCTGGGAGCGCGGCGCTCCGTGGAGCCGCCGCCCTGCACCGCCGGGACCCCCGGCCTCCGCGCACCGCGGGCGGAGGCAATTTCCCGACCGAACCGCTGGGGTGCTTTTTTGTTAGTTTTAGAGAAGCGGCACAGCCCGGGAGCGCCGTTACCTGTTGAGTGCAGAAAGGCGTAATTCACCTCCGCTTTTTGACAGCCGCAGGGTTTTTTGTCGCAGGTACAGGCCGGTCGCGGCTCCGCTGCCCCCGGGGCTGCTCTGGCGCCGGTTTCCACGGGCTTCTCGGCATCTCCGTAGAGCAGGGCTTGACAGCGACACGGACACACGGCCTCAGCACCGCGGCGTTACCCCCGTCCCGCCGCCCCCCCGCCCCGGAGCAGGGCCCGCAGCCGCCCGCCAGCGCTCCGCGGGCGCGCAGCCTTCGTCAGCCGCGGGCTGCCGGGGCCTCCCTGCCCTTACCGCAGAGTTTGTTTCCGATCCCTCCCGTGAACTTCTGGGCAACCTGACACCAGGCTCTGGCTGCAAGAGAAAATGGAGCGGAGGGTCCGTGAGGACGGGCGCGGGTCGGGGGCGCTTCGTCCGACACCCAGCATTGCTCCCCAAGACCCCCCTGCCGAGCCGAGCCGCACCGCGCCGGGCTAACGCCGTCGTCGGTCCCTCCCGCCCCGTCCCGCCGGTCGAGCTGCCACAAAGGGGTCTCCGGCGACCGAGCAGCGCTGCCGCGGCGGCTCCGCGGTTCCGTCGGGCCGGTCCCGCCCGGCTGCTCGGGGCCCCCCTACCTGTGCCGGGGCTCTCGGCGGCGGCGGAACCCTCCTCGGCCCCGAAGGGCCAGAAGCCGGAGCCGGGGCTTGCCATGGCGGAGGCGAACCGGCGGGGCGGGCGAAGAGCGGCGAGCTGCAGCCCAGGCGGCCTGAGCGAGTGTGCGTGAGTGTGAGTGTGCGGGTGTGTAAGTGCGTGCGTCTGCGCCAAGCGGCGGCAGGCGAAGGGGCGGGGGCGCCCCGGGCACGCGTGGGTGGGAGCGTCTCCCGTGGGCGCCCCCGGGGCACGCTACGCCGAGCTGCCGCGGTCGCTCCTCGCAGGTGCCGCGCCGCGGGCCCCTGATCCCCGCCTGGGACGGAGCGAGCGGCGCCCCGGGGGCCGGGGGACGTGCCCCGCCGAGGCAGGCAGCGGCGGTGGCGATTCCCGTGACGGTTCCCCCGCACCCTGCACCGAAGAGGCGGGGGGGGGGGGGGGCGGGAGGGGCAGACCCGAGCCCTAGGGGCAACCTGCGTTGGGGCTGCAGCTGCCTCGAGGGGGTCTGGGCGAGCGCGGTGCCTATGCCGCCTCCACCCCTCCGACGGCCCCGCAGCACGACGGCCTGGCGGCTCCCGCGACTGCAGCCCCACGGGGCGGGAGCGGAGGGCTGAGCCCCCCCGGCGCCGCCGAGCGCTGAGCGGGGGGGAAGGGTGATTTTCCGGCCCTTGGCGCGGGCGGACGCGGCGGTCCAGCCCGCTGCCCCGAGCGGAGAGCTGGGACACCGGTCCCTGAGGCTATGGGGATGCGTCCCTAATCCTGTGAGCTGCAAAGGGCCGAGAAAACCCCCCGCCCCTCACCCCCTCCTGCACCGGGGCACCCCCGCGGCTGACATGAGGGGACTCCCGGGCGGCGACGCCGAAGCCGGGACAGCCCCTGCTTCAGGCAGTGAGCATCGAGGGAGTCCCGGGGCGGGGACAGGACAGCCCTTCTGAGCACCCGCTGCCCCCCCGACCCGGCCCTGCCCGCGGCGACCAGCGGGGGCCCCGTCGGGCCGGCCCGTCGCGGAGGAGGCGCTGGTGGAGGGGCCCGTGCGGCCTGGGGCGGGGGCTTCCCCCCCCCCCCCGCTTCCGGGCGGGGCAGAGGGGTCTGGGCTGCGCTCGCCAGGAGCTGGCGGGAGGATCCTTGCACGACGCCGCGGCTGCCTGGGGGCGGCCCCTGACTGCTGCGCCCTGCCTGCCTTGGCATCTCTGCAGGCATCCCCCGTGCCCGCCCGGGGTCTCCCCGCAACCCCCGGGGTTAGGGAGCCGGGCGGAGCCGTCCTCCCCGCTCCAGCCCCGTGGGGGGCAGCAGCTCTCGGAGGCGAGACTGGAGGAGGAGGAAAAAAACCGCTCCTGTTCCGTTCCCGACGTGGTTTTTGAAGGCAACCAGACCTCCGCCTTCCACACAGCCGGTTCTCCGCGGGAGCATGGAGCCCGTCCTCGGCGTTGCTGCCTCTCCTCCCGCACAGGCCGGTTTCAAGCTCTTAGACGGGCGGCAGGCCGGACCGTGCCAGGCCAGGATCTGGCCTTGCCGAGAGTAGTGCTCCCCCAGGCCGCGCACTGTCTCTTGCAGCCAGGCCCTGGGGGTCCCAGGCTGTGCTCGGCCGAGGCCACCTCTCCGCTTTCTACATGCACCACATGATTACTAGGAGTGTGCCCCCCCCGCCCCCCCGAAATCTCAGGGCAACATCTTGATGTTTTTCAACGCTGCCCTGGTGGGAAAGTAAAAGAAAACCAGCCCAGACATCTCTGAAATTACAGGTCTCTTCCAGTCTCCAGATCACATCGGCTTCAAGGAAACGTAGACAGTAACTCAGGCTTTCCATGGTAAAAGCCTGCTGTGAGCTGTTTCGTGCCTTGCTCACTCATGCCCCAGTCCACAGCGTTTCGTCAGTTCTGGGTGTAATTCAGACGCAGCCAACTGTATCACTGCCTTGTGCATTTTTATTTACTTTACCGTTTTAATAATACACGAGAAAGCAACTCTAAAACATTTCAAAATTTAAACAATTTATCACATATTTTACATTGCAGCAAATTTTAATCTGGTGCACAGCCTTATAACTAGTCACAGATCAGGAAGCACTGGTTACCTGTCTCTGAGGAAAGGGCCAAGTGCGTGGGGGCAACAGACAAAAAATCAACCCCTGTGGCTCGCTGCTGCTCATAGTATTTAGGAGAGCTAAGCAAGGGAGCAGGATCAGGCCTTTGCACTGGCATCAGGAAATCTGCCTTCTCTTGCTTTGCAGCTGGGAACATGCAATTATGAATCCTGAAAGGAAGTGCAGCAATTATCTGTGTGGTTTCTGTGAAATAAGGTCTTTTGAATAAGGAATCGGGGGAAAATTTGAACACTGTGGCTATTGCTTTTATTTCCACTTAATTTCTAGTGGAACTGATTAAGAATGATCATTACATTTAGGCAGCAATCAACCAGAGAGCGTATTTCTATTCCTTTCTTGGCACCCCAGAGATTAAGATTCCTAAAAATCCAATGCAAAGGAGAACGAAGCAAATGCGATTTAAAAGTTCATCACTTAGTCACAAAGCTCAGAGGCAGAGGAGAGGGCTGGATATACTTCCCATAAGTGGACATCTCCAACAGAAAGATCATACACAGAATATTGACCTTTAAAACTGGCTACTAGCTTTACAGTAAAGTCAATAATGAAACAAACTGCCATAGTATGCTATCCAATTAATAACTGATGTTTGTTTTCATTAGAGGGACACTTGCCACAAATAGTTCATCCCAAAATTTAGGCATTGTAAACCTAAAATGAGCAGAAATTCCCCTATGGTGCTCTTGTAATTTTTTTTTCCTGTAAAACAATTTATTAGAAACAATAACTAAGCTTTTCTGAAGGTGCATATGGGACTTTGAAAGCTTAGCTAGGGAACTATAAACTATATGATCTATTTTAATCGGATGAGACTGATGAAATGCAAAAAAAGAAAGAAATATGCATTGAGGAAAGTAAACTAGATCTAAGCTGCTTAACGTCTAATAATTTTAAGATGTAGCAGTGGTATCTGAAAGAAAGCTGATTTTTATATTAGGTTTTTTTAAAGTATATGATATGTGACTGACAGTGTCCCTTTGCAACGGTGTTGGGCTGTAAACCACAGTAATTCACATTCACATGAACACACACGTTGTAAACTTGAAACATTGGAGATCAAAAAAAAAAAAAGGAAGCACATGGTATAAAATGATAAAAAAGATTATGCTAATAAAAGCCAAATGGCAGCAGGAACAGCAGCAGCAGCTAGAACTGCTGGATAAGGCGCCGGCGCTGTGAGGTCTTCCGCAGCAGTCGTCTGTAGTCATAGGGATTATCTTCAGTTTTACTCTCTTCCAGGGGGCTTTCTGCAACCCTCGACCTAGGGATTAGGTGCAGAAGTGTTTTAGAAATTAAAGTCAAAACATTTACTTTGGCAAACACTCCTAATCAACTGCTTAACCTCCACCCTCGGGGGCGGGAGGGGGATAAAAGCAGAAAGAAATAAAAAAATCAGCTGACTTTGCTAGGCCTCTTCCTGTGCTGCATAAAGCAGGCACCTCAGAACAAACACATTATATACTAAACGCAGACGAACACAGAGGAATAACATGTTCTTCTACAAAGGGGACAGAATAAAAGGACATAAAAACATTGAGAACATGGGGGTGCTGTGCAGTAGAGGTTGCCTGATGGTTACTGAACCAGATTTTCAGTTGGCATAAATTTGTTTGCTCTGTTTTTAACCTGCCTGTGGAGCTCACTGTAAGTGTCCATCTCTTTTTTTCTTTTTTCTTTTTTTTTCTTTACTTATTTTTTTTCGGATAGCAAGCTGCATTTTGGAAGCCACCTCTGACAGGCTGGAATGGTGACCTGGCACCAGGTGTTTCCATGGAGCAAGATTAAAAATAAAACTCCGTTATTTAAAAAGTATATTATTCTGAAATAATTACAAAAATTTGTAGTGTTCTACACTAAAGGTGTACCCCACCACATATCCTACACCAGCATTGAAAGTAAACTGCGAAATAAAAAATATTCAGTGATTCACTCCTGTAGATCAAAATGACTGTATAGTCCTTAGATCCAGGTGACCCCATTCAAGAGATACTGAAGTACAGAAATGCTTATTAATTGCATTCATCTGCCCTCAGAGGTAACAGTGTAAATTTAAAAGTTACACAGATTTTTTTTGCAATTTTTGCTAATTAGGATGCAATCAGAGCAGCACACAGTAAAAGGTAAGAAATCCCTTTTAGTGAGCTCAGCGGCAAAATTCTCATTCGTCTAAACCAGACCTCAGGGTTACAGATTTGGTGTAATTAACAACCCTAGAAATGCAACATTTTCCAAGGGATGTAAACAGTATAGTAATTCCAATATTATTACTTTTATTCCATGCCTTTCTAAACATCTTTCTAAACTAATTTAGAACCTACCTGAAAAAAAATGCCAAAAAATAAAATACGTAAGGGGCACAATACGTTCTACAAACATTTTCTCTAGTAGTATGGATACATTTTAAATTCAGCGATCATTCCAGGCTTAGTGTTTTCCTTAACCTAGATATTTTCCAAGTTTTTCTTACATATGTGAAGACACAAGAAGATACAAATATATAAAGATATGTAAATATGTGTTTGCATGTGCAATGTGTGTGGGTGCACTGGCAAGAATGAGAATATGAATTTCCTCAACCCAGCGGAGGTCACCCTCTACGAAATCTACTGGGAAGAGAGGAGGTCGAGCAAACCCTCGCTTTAGGGTTTTTCTCCTGGCTGTCCACCTTGGTGGAGTCTACCACAGGCACGTAAGCTGACACAGGACAGCAGGAAAAGGAGGCAGTCAAGCTGGTGTCTCATCTGTAGAAAGCAGACTCAAAAGTTCTGTGCATGTCCACCCTATTTAAAGCCTAACTCAGCCAGAAATACAAGTTTTAGGTTCTGCTTTATTTTAATTTGATTTTAGATCAGAGATTTACAGCAGCTGTCTGTCCATCTCATCTGGCACTTGGAAAGCCAAAAACTAGCAGGTAAGCTGAACACCAATTATACTAGCATTTGTCCCTGCTGCATAAAGATGGGAAATTTTCAGCTATACATTTAGAAGATAATTTGGCAAGATTCCATTAATAAAAAAATAGATTCATAGAATCATAGAATTGTTTTGGTTGGAAAAGACCTTTAAGATCATCAAGTCTACCCATTAACCTAGCACTGCCAAGTCCACCACTGAACCATGCCCCTAAGCGCCACATCTATGCATGTTTTCATGTGAAAGTATATATTTTTATGAATCTTTTGAATATCTCAACAAGGATATCCAACATTTAGTTTTTCCTATTATTATTTTGTATGAATTACCGCTCAGTAGCTCTTAAAATTGAAGTCCTGCGCTCAGCTGGGTGTCTCTTCTTTCTTGTGGTAGAACTGCTGTCCTTTGAGGTGGAATCAGTAGATGAGATTTCTTGGTAGTAGATGTCTAAATCTAGCACTTTGCTTAGACTGTCAATAAACAAGTACACTAAGTTAACAGTTTCACTTTTCAATATTATAGTCAACATTCAAAAATAAGACAACCAAGTATCATTATTAGTTGTGTTTATGTGTTGAGGATCTAACGAAAAATAGATAAGCACAAGAAATCAGTTTCTGAAATGTGACTGCTGTACGATGCAGATATTGAGAATTTTGAAATGCTAAATAGTTCTAGATGTTCGTAAAGCAGACATATATGACTGAAATTGTTTGGGTTTGCCAATGGAGAGGCATTTTTATGGTATAATTAATCTGACCTATTTTAGATATCTCTTTAAGGGAGAGATTAATAATTTTCCTAAAGATGACTATTTTTTTCTCTGAATACAAGAAGAGAGTGGCATAATCAAGTGCAATTTAATCTGTGGTTGAATGAAGGTAGATGCTGTGAGCACTTATTATGTGCAGATATGTCATGTAACTTCCTTTAAGGTACATATTTTAGATGCAGAATTTGTATTCTGCAACCTCAGCCAAGGATCTTGCATCTATGACCAGGCTACCGTAGCACGCATGCTACCGTACCATAGCAATGTCACTGGGGAGCAGCAAAAAAGCTTAAGTATAGAAACACAAATAACATAAAGCTATGATGTATGTCAGGAGCTGTGAACCAGGTCTACAGCACACCTAAGGATCTAAGATACAGAAGGGCAGAATATATCTATTGCTTCCTTTATTTCTGCAGAGATCCATCAAAATAGGTTAGTTACACTGTGAAGAAAAGACTTCTGGTTGAAATTTCAATGGCTACCCTTCTTTACCTGTTATTAATAATTATTGTTTTAATTTTTTATGATCTCTTTTCAAACAGTCATATGTTTTTTAGGAGATAATTTTAGCAGTCTTTGTATTTTTGCTAACAAAAAAGAACTGTTTGCTCATTTGCTTTGACTGGAATTTTAAGCACCTTCAATTATTTTCTGTGTCAGAACTATCTTTGATGTGGACCTTATCTTAACTTATTATTGTGCTTGTGTTGCCATGGTAAAGGGCCATGCTGTAGTAAAACTGAATGACTGAATTCTATAATGGATTTTTGTCATTGAAAATTGCATATTTTAACTTTCTATATGATGCCCTTCCTGTGAATCACCAAATTACCATGCTTTTTTTAATGCTTTATTCTTCTGGTTGAAGTACAGCTAAGAACTATTTCTAGAGTACTAAAACAACAATAGTGAGATAACGAAGAAAATTACCTTTCTTTTCTTGGTTTCCGTTTTTCATCTTGTATTGATTTCTAGAAAATACAAAATAATTTAAAAAATACTAAAAGGAAAGCTTATGCAAAGATACAATTCGTCAATATGTTAGGTAGGAGAATGTTGTATGTTTTTCGTTAAACGAAAATATAGAGAATCTAATTTGCTGAGCAAGTGCCCCAGAAAAATTTCTTTTCAGAATCTTTGAGACTGAGAATTGGATTAGCATTGCTACTCCCAAATTTCAGTTGCTATACTGTGCAAAAAAGCTAAAGTAATCGGGATCCGAACAAAAAAAAAGATCTAAAACTTTCAAATATCTACAGGTGTTTTAATGAAGTTGCCAATAGTACCTCACTGAGGCAAATTTACTGTGACGCCATGAGAATTTCCATGAATGCAGGCAACACAGTGAGAGCTGGAATAATCCTCTTCTCATTAATGTCACTGCAGTCTTGTCGCAGGTTTTAGTAGAACAAAATGGACATTTAAAAAGCAGTATACTAGGTGGCAAAAGCACCTTTAGGATACAAAACATCCAGAAATGCAGAGGAGAGAGATTTATAGGGAATGTGAATAATTTCTTATCTCTAATAGATTTCTGTCCCTACAGCCAAAACAATGCTATGCTGCAGCATCTCAAGCATCACACTTGAAAAGCAGTATTTTTAAGTGCAGATGGTCCTAATTTTGGTCTTAACTGTGTTTCTTGTGAACAAGTGAAAACTTATTAGAATTAGTGAATTGTACCACTGCAAAGTCACTGAGAACCAGAAATCCTGACGGACAGACACTTCTTATGCAGGTAAACGCACAAAACATAAAATTTCAAAATGATAGGCTGATCTAAAGAAATAAACCCCCAAATAAGCTTTTAGTGCCTTGTATAAACAATGGGCTATTGTCAGACTTCATTTATATCTGTGCACCACTTCAGCTCATTTGATACACAAGGAGATGAGTGAGAATGGAAGGCATCTAATTAATATCTGTAACATGTTGTGAGAGAAATATCTGTTTTTGCAGAAGACAGAGGAAATTTTTTTAAAAATGCACTCATCTTGTGTGCCTTCACTTTCAGGTGATTTGGGCTTCATCATCATCTGTGAATACCAGCAGGTCATGGAGAGTTTTAATAAGACAGAAAATTCATGATAGCTGGAAAAGCTGACTACCCTCAAGTTAGAGCTCAATGACTTGCCCAAGGTCTTCGAATTTTAAGAACTAGTAGGGCTCCTTTCTAAGCTTCAGTGTATAGAGATTTAGACTGAACTTTTCCCTTACCAGGGCTGTTAGGAAGACAGCCTTCTCTTTGTCGTGGCTTCTTGAAAAATACAACTAATTGAAGGTATTATTGATTAATACCTTGAAAAACTGCTGCTAAAAATTTGTTTAAAAATTCCCTGGCATTACTGCAGTTTTTGTTCGCACTGATGCGATGGCTGTTTTCTGATACGGAGTTGGCCATGTAACAGATTGGCTTTCAGAAAAGACTACGTTCCTGGCTGTATAGTCTCGGCTTTCTAAATATGCATTTACTTCAGAATTACACTTCACCTCAGAAATTTCCTAATACAGAATTCAGTGTCATGCCTTTCATTTCAGTCCTTTCTCTCACCAATCTTGCTTTCACAAAACAAATCTTATTCTTACATGCCAATTTATTTTTAAGAATATAATTTCTTTTCAGAATATCACTGTTCCAAAGCTGTGTTATTTCAAAGCCCCCCTAATAAAACATAGCTATATTTGTCTTTTTTGCTATGCCAGACACAACTCTCCCTAAAGGCCCTGGTGACACCTTCTGTTGAAAGGAGAAGCAATTGCTACGGTTAGTTTATTAGCCGGGCTCTCACCGGCTGTTAAAATAGGTCACTAAGATACAGGCACCTCGAGCAAATGAGTTTAATTGGTTTTTTGTTGGAACTGCTTTCTAAGCTGCTTTTACATTGTCTCTCTTTCTGCTTACTTTCTTGCCTTTCTTTCTGTATTTAAGGGCACTGAAGTCAAGAGTGGAAGGCAGCCCTTGGTATCTGAACTTGGACCAAAGGCTATATATAGAGACACTCAAATCCATTAGTCTCCTGAGCTGTTGGTATTTGCCAATTCCTTCATAATCACAATCTGACACATTTGTAAAGGAAGTTACAGTGTGCATACTAATACAGCCTATTTTAATATTTGCTCTCTCTGCAAGATCAAGCACTAATTTAGACACTCAAAATAGCTCTCCGAACGAACCTGTTTCTCTCTCGTGACTTACAAAGAAACTACGGAGACCGGGCACTTAATTTGGGTATTGAAAGTGCAAATGCTGCTTATGCATATAATGAATGTATGTATGTTTAAGTACAAAACTAAAAATTGGCCTGACCTAGGGCCCCAATCAGAGTAACTCTGAACCTTAATAATTTCAAATGTAGTTTGACATGTGAAGTTTGTGGCCTGCCTCCTTTCAGCAGGTCACAGCTTTTATGTTGTATTAGAAAGGAATAGAGGGAATCAGGCAATTAGAAAGTTTAGGTGGGAATTTTCTGGCAGTTTTAGCCCACAAAAGATTGCTAAACTCACATGTATTAGAGTGTAGTAGGTGGAGTCTTCTGGATTATTTAATGTTTTAGGCTTCCGTGGCCTCCTTGGGGGTCTCTGCATTGGGCGAGAGTCTTCTACTTTGGCCGCAACTGTAAAAAAGCAGAAGATAGCAACATTTATTTCTTCACTGAATGGGAGGCTTTTACAAAAACAGGAGAGAATTTCACCAAAGAGAGCAAAAAAATCCACGTAGCCACTTTTACTGCTTGCAGTAAGTCAAGAAAGCAACTGTTTGGGGCATTTCCATCACCAGATTGGAAAGTGGAATGGGTTTATCTGTTTGAGTCCTACTACCACATGGACACATGCCACGTAACAAATGTCAGGCTGGAACAGCCCAGCAGTCTGCCTAGCACAGGCTTCTCCTTCTGAAAAGGGCTGATGCTCCACATGCAGGAAAGGACTCTGAAGGGTAACGGCTACTGGAAGGCCACCATCTCCTAACAGGGACCTGGGTGGTGGGGATGATATTTTTTCAGACTCCAGTCAATCATTAAGGTGCCGAATGAGGGAACTAGCATTAGACCTCTGGTTCAGAGGTTAGTCCTCTATCATTGTGTAAATTTTCCCCAAGGTCTCCTGCTGAGGCTGTTCTGTTTCAAGCCAAATCATGTACCAGTGGGCAAGACAGCGTCACCATGTCCATCACATCCGGTGTAACCTACTTTAGTGTACGCAACTTATGGTCTATTTCTACAAAAACTTTCTGCAAACATGCAAGAAACGTTTTCATTCTAATGGAAATGAAATCAAGATTTTAACACAAAATGGAACTGCTGTCCTCTGGCAGTCTCCAAACTCATGGGTTACATTGCTTGGCACATGGGCAACTAGACAAATGTCTTGGATATTTGCTTGTTAAAAATCTATATGCAATTCTGATGGTGCTAAGATATAGGGCTGCTAAGGGTTCATAGGCTCATAGGTTCTGAGATACAGAACTGACTCTGGGGGCTGAGGAACCACAAATGCACAGCATAGTGAGCATGATCACCTTACATTTCGCTTCAGCTACAGGAAAAGTTAATAGGGGGCTCTAGCAATTCCTTCATGATGAAGGAGGTGGGGGTTGCAGGGCAGCAGAACACCTACAATAGAGATGGGTCATAGGGACACATACGGGGTGATGAATGAAGTCATAGCACAAGGTCTAGGTGTGATGAACCATGTGTCCAGGTACATTGCATTATCCAGTGAGGTTTTAGATTGTCCTTGTCCTATCATAGACATATTCAGAGGACAGTTCATGAGAAAAAACATCTCCTTACTCATAAATGAATATAGTGTGAGGGTGGAATGAGGATCTAGCTCTCAATGGATTACTGAAGTATGTTCTGCTGACCTAATCCTCTTTCACATGAAGTGACTTTAACTCCGTAACCCCAACGTGCTAACTACATGTGACTGAGTCTTAGAAGGAAGAATGTATTTTGTTCTCTAATGACCATCAGAAACCCTTTTACGTGATAAAACCCCCCCAACTCTCCCACGTACATCAGACATCTTTTTAATTAAGGAGGTGGCACAATCATTTAAAATGAGAAACGATCAGTAATACATCAGTGTTGACTCCTGCAAAATTAGCTGTGTAAGTTTTTTGTTAGGTGTGATAAATAAAGACTTGTAAAGGTCATCGATATACAGAGGCGGCAGGATGAATAATGTTAATTTAAATTGTAGTTGGATAATGATTACATTTATTGTTTTAGTTTCTTATCTGAAATGCAGACTGCTTCTCACATAATGAATGAACAAGTATCTTTTAACATTTTGCACTTAAGAAAACAATGGTGTTTTTCTAAGCCAGGGTACAGATAATTCATGTTAAACAATGAAATTATTTAGATGCAATAAATTCATTTCAGTAACCTGTATTAAATATAAATTCCATTCTTTGATTTGAATAGGTATAGCAGTCCTGACTGTGCTCTTACGTGGGCTGTTGTTACCCTGCTGCATTTCAAATGAGCCACCTGGAGTTATCTGAGTTTCCATTTGTGGACAGAGTACAGGCATATCTTCCCTATTTTAGTTTTAAACACAACAGGAGCCTAAACTGGAAACAATACCTTAAAAAAATCCCTTAAAATTCAGTGCAGTTGAATATAAACACCTAATCCCTTGTCCGTAGGACACTTTCAAAAATTGTGTCAAAGATCATGACTGCATGAAAATCTGGGAAAAAAAATGAAGCCAACTTGGGGAAATCCCAAGGAAAAGGCTCTCATAATAGCCAAATTTTTTTTTATTGTCCCCTAAGAATTCATCACTACGTATGCTGTTATTTAATTCATCAAACACATAAAGCATTCTAGATTACAATTATTCCAACTGAAATTACTTGTATACTTCTTGTGTACGTGCTCTGCAAAGACAACTCCTCTTACATTCAAAAAGCATCATTTTGACAATGATTAGGGTTTCAGAAAAATAGCTTTTCGTCTCGGCTCGTGCATTGTACATATATACGAGCTATGCAAAAGAACTGAGGGGACAGAAATACCACGTTGGGGCAGACAGCCTTCTAAGCTTGGACCTCTATCGTTCCTTTTTAAAATTACATAGAGCGCTGAAAATGCAATTCTGAGTTTTGTCTCCAAATTATGCAGTAAGTAAAAAATAATTTGATGGGTTTAGCTTGCTTTGTTTCACCAGAAAGTCAACCTGTGATTTCCTTCTGCACTTAGATTTGTGTGTTTATTGCTACTGAAACAAAGCTGCTGTGGCAGTTGCTTGTAATGGGTAACTCACCACACCAAGTAAAATTTGCTTTTTCATTAGTTGCTGATAATTCCAGAACTCATTGACTTCGTAGAGTTAAAGGTGGAAGGCAAATTAGATAACCAAGTCTGATAAATGACGGGTTTGATGCGCTTGTTTTCCAGATGGCCTATACCTTTCTGCAGTAGGCAATGAAGCAGAAAGAAAGAGTAAAATCATTCACTTATTAATAGGCCAATTATGTTGCTTTTAGAGTCCATTACAAAGAAAAGGTTTTTACTGAAGCTCAGTCTCTCCATAGTAAAATATCTTACAGGTGATTTTTCCTTAAGACTTCAAGTATCTCTAGCAAGATGTGGCCTTGCGCTTTATATGTAAAAGGAAAACTGATGCTTTCTATCAAACAAACATTTAAATACCTACGTTACAACATTGATACAAAACCCATTCACAACAGTAGCTGTCAGAGCACTTAGGAAATGTCAGGTTGGCACTATCATCGCTGTCCTACCAGCAGGGTAAGTGAGATGCGCAAAGCAAGGCACACTGAGACTTGCTTAAGGTTCTGCCCCAGCTGGTCACTAGCACAGCTGAGGAGCTGGACTGAAGCGCTGCGCTGAGACTCCTGGCCCTGCAGCCTGCCCATGCCCTGCAGTTACATCTGCCTGCAGAGGTGCCATCCGTGCTGTGACATGTTCCCGGGCCTTCGAAACAACGTGTAGGAGAAATTGGAAACAAAAACATTTGATGCTACGCAGACACTCCTCTTTAAAGGTTTTACCAACAGGAAGATGAGTTGAACAAGTTGAAAGGGAGAAGGATTTTCCTCAAACTGCTCAAGTGCGTGCAGTCAGTACTCAGTCAAAAGAAAGAGGTTTTGCTCTCATGACATGGATGCTTTGCTTTTGAACCTTAACAGTGAATATCAGCCACGCTGTAACCCATGCCCAGGAAGTTGTATCTCTCTGCTGCACAAACCTGAAGCAGATTGTCAAAACATCTGTTTGATCAAGTGATGATGGAAAGTTTAATGAAAATTTAATAAAAGTTAAGGTCATTCTCCATGAGAATGAATGAATTACAGAGTTAAGGGTCAGCAAAGGTGTGTGAAGAGTGTGGCTGTCATGTAACATTAAAGAAGGTTTAGCAAATCTATGGAAAATTCCTTATTCTTATCAGTATCTCAGCTAGCTCGTTTAACACTACCTCAAACGTTCCTACATAAGTTGCACACACACTCTTCAACTCTGCGGTGTTCAGTTACAAGGCGTTACTACTTTCATACTCAGCTCTCACTGAAAGCTCCAAATACACTGAAAAAATAAGAAAAGGGATAATGAAATTTAGGACCAGCTCATTTAATGTATGTGTATCCTGCACACTACCACAAACTACGGAAACTGCAGAGAGCTGCATGTTCTTGAAGCATTCAAGTATGAGCAAGAAATGAATAAAGATGAGTCAGTATCAACAGCCCTTTAGGTTGAACTGTGTCTGCACATTCTGACATACAATGATAAGCTTGGAAGACAACAATCTCGAGGAATCAACATCCATGGATGCGAATGTAAATTAACGTATGACTTACAACAGATCTTATACTGAAGACTGGAGAAATAGTGTGGTTACAGCTGTGATAAACATCTAAGTGATGAAAGGTCTCTATTTATTAGGCCACCTGGAGAAACAGATAAACCCGTCTTCAGGTCATTTAAGTGAAATGTTATGTGTTTGATTCAGTACTGTTCCACATCTTATGGGGACAGGAAGTATAAAGCCCATAATAAAGCAGAAAAACAAGAGTAAGAGCAGTAATTGTATGGGTTTTGTAGAGGGGCTGGGAAGTAATCAGAAAAATGCAAATATAGTAATTGGAATTCCAGGACTTGATAGTGAGAAGTGAACAGCTATTACTGCTTACAACATTTATGTGCATACCTTTTTACTGTCCTAATTGTACACAGTATGAGGATGTAATTACTCAAGGTTGGGATTTGCACATAGAAAAGCACTGCTCTTTAACATTCTGGCTAGTAATTTTTAGGCATTGTTTATTCATGGGATGTTTACAACAGCCAGATTTAGAAATTACAGTTGATGCATGCAAATGCTTAGTAATCTGGAGAAAACAGAGGGATTATTCTGGCGCAGGCCTAGAACAAGGAACTGCAAGAGACCGAGAACTTTCCAACTGCGTCCAGCAGGAGTGGAGAGTGTTTGATTTCTCACATCTAAGTCCTGCTAGCCCCACTGAGGGAAGTGGTTTCATTCTCTGGCCGACACTAATACTCTCACTTTGAAGAGTCTGGTGACCTGGGATTACTGCTATTAGGAGAGGATGTTTAAGGAAAATGGCTGTACTCCACTTCCATGATCTCCTAAATCTTACGTTCTGCATGGATCTGACCAGCTCCCAACACACATCTTCTACATTCTGGCCGCACGGTGTCCAAAGGGACACTCCAGTAGCTGAGAATGACCAAACAGCAGAAGCACTTGACTACCCTGCTTTTCTCCAGTCCCATGCCTTGGTGCTCCCTGGCTGGCCACTCACTTGCAAAGAAGAAAGACCAGCCAGTGAACGCTGCTCTGCACACCCAGTGCTACACTGGCTCCCTCCTCCTTGCAAAAGCTGCCCACGAAACCCATGCAAATAGTGCTGTGGCAGCCTACAGCAGGAGGAATCCTGGATGAAAACCCTGCCTGTCTCACTGCTTTGTGTAGCTGAAAAGGTCCTCAGCTGCACCGGAGTTCCTTGTACCATGTGGATTTCATTCTACATATAGAAAATTATCTTCCTGAGATTTTGTACTTGAACCGTCATTTAATACTTACAAGGATGGGCGCCATTACTCATCTGGAGAAAAAAGGAAAAACTTTGCTCCTGTAATGATCAGATTCCCCTCACTTTAGGCTTTAACCTCAAAAAACTTGACAGTGGCTATTTGTGCATCTATTCTGACACCACCGTTAACCCAAGGCTCACTAGCAGTCCAAAGGTGCCGTCCTGGGATGCAGCCATTACATTTAGCTGAATGCATTTAGCAAGCAAATATAACCTACTCAGAAATTTGAGCCACAGGGAATATTGTTTATTCCAGAAACCTTGTGCAGTTTGCTTTGTGCATTTTTATAACTACAAATAAATTCACTTAAGAGCAACTTAACCTTGTGGATTTAAGATTCATTTAACCTTTTTGCTCATATGTTCTTTAAACTGCAGGCTTTGCATTTTTATTAAAATAAACAGTTTTGAAAATCTGAACATTTGTTACAGTATGCCATCCAGCTGCCTCACAGTTCCTCCCCTTCTGTGGGTAGCAACATAATAAAATATTTTATCAGAGGAGCTGGTAAATTCTCAAACTGACCGGCAGCCACCTACCCACAGATGAAGGTGGACAAGTATTCCTATCTGGCATACAGCTATAAAATACAATTCATGGTCTATAGCTGTAAAATGACATATGAAACTAGTGAAGCTAAGAAGTGTATATAAATGTAAATGACCAAATTAATTAGAAATAGGTAAATACTACATGATTTAAAGAACAGCTAAAGCTCAACAATCATTGCTTTCCTAAGGGTAGAACAGCAAAGGTAGCCCTAGAGGGAAACTTGCAGTAAAGGCATAGCCTTCTGCAAATGTGTGTATATAACTGTACTGTAACATGTAAGGTAGGCAAGAAGACAGGAAGGCTCCTCCCTGTTTAATAGAGAGTGGATCACTCACCATGTCTACCTGCCTCGCTTTAGCCTGATAGTCTGCAGTACATTACCTGAAGTCTTTGTGTGACTGAGTGGCTGGGCCAGGTGCCCACTGTCTAACTGTGTTGCAGAGAGTGGAACGTCACATCATGGCCAGGAAGGCTGGCAGAACACAGGGTTTGACTAGAGCCCAGCCAGCCTTCCTTCTTGTTTTTTCAATGTTCAATGTCTGGAAAAAAGTCACCTTCGTTACAGTCATCACGAGGAGCCACACAAGTTGTACAAGGCACTTGGGTCAACAACAGAACAGAGCAAACACAAACCAGGGCTGCCCAGCTCAGACTGGTTGGGCAAGAAGGGTCAAGGAGCCAGACCCAGCTCAAAGTGTAATGCTGCCCGTTGTGTTGAGGGAAAGTTGGCTGCAGGAAAATTGGGAACATGAGTTCTAATGAGAACTGGATGAGGACTGAGTTTGGGGTGGTTTGACTTACTGGAGCAGAGCATTCAAGTGAGTAACTAGCCGGACAGCAGTTGACAGGCTGGAATGGCTAGTTTGGTTTGAGATAGAGGGGGCCAACTCCTGCTTTACAATGTTTAAGGGCAGGTATCAGTAGGTACAACAACTTTAGCTGACCACTGCTTTAGTGGCACATTTCTCTGTAGTGAGTTCAGTCATAGCTTCTTAGTCAAACAGCACCCACCATTCCATCTTAAATGCAGTCACCTTTGAAAAGAGTAACTCCTCCTGAGCTCTGTATTCACCTTGCCTAAGCAAAACCCAAGTGTGTGTCTACCATATTTATTTTGGAAAAAAAATTTTGCAAAAGATCTGCATGAGCCATCTTGAAATGAGCATGCCTTGACTACAAATTATGTTTTTATCTATATGAATATGAGCATTCAGGACTCTCTTTTTGGTGCTTCCTACTGTTTTAAAGTTATGATTACTATTGCTGACAGTTTTTGCAAAAGGCAGTCAAGATAGCAAACGTTTAATTTTTACATCTGTAAGAGAAAAAAGGGGGGGACTTGTAAGTCATCAGAATTTCTGTAAAGATTCTTCCTGGTGCACAAAAGAACTATGTGCTGTCATGTCGCACATACAGACATTTGTCAGGAGAAAACAAAGAAAATAAATCCTCCTTTTGTTAAGACCACAACATTAGCTTGTAAAAAAATCTTATTTCCTTCTTTTTATTAAAATGAGGCAGAAGACCTGATCTCTTATGCAACGCAACAACTGCTTCAATGTTGTCTTAAAAAGCAGTTCAACCAGGCCAAGTGCAAGGTCCTGCACGTGGGTCGGCACAATCTCAAGCACAACTACCGGCTGGGCGAGGAATGGA
This sequence comes from Grus americana, assembly GCF_028858705.1. Lineage (NCBI taxonomy): Eukaryota > Metazoa > Chordata > Aves > Gruiformes > Gruidae > Grus > Grus americana. The sequence goes on along the minus strand of NC_072853.1, from coordinate 150,619,473 downwards.
TTGAAGGCAGCCCTGAGGAGAAGGACTTGGGGGTACTGACTGATGAGAAGCTCAACATGAGCCAGCAGTGAGCGCTTGCAGCCCAGAAAGCCAACCGTGTCCTGGGCTGCATCAAAAGAGGTGTGACCAGCAGGTCGAGGGAGGGGATCCTGCCCCTCTACTCCGCTCTTGTGAGACCCCACCTGGAGTACTGCGTCCAGCTCTGGGGGCCCCAGTACAAGAGAGACATGGAGCTGTTGGAGAGAGTCCAGAGGAGGGCCACGAAGCTGATCAGAGGGCTGGAGCACCTCTCCTATGAGGATAGGCTGAGAGAGTTGGGGTTGTTCAGCCTGGAGAAGGGAAGGCTCCAGGGAGATCTAATTGCGGCTTTCCAGTATCTGAAGGGGGCCTACAGGAAAGCTGGTGAGGGACTGTTTATCAGGGAGTGTAGTGACAGGACAAGGGGTAATGGGTTTAAGCTGAAGGAGGGTCGATTTAGATGAGATGTTAGAAAGAAATTCTTTACTGTTAGAGTGGTGAGGCACTGGAACAGGTTGCCCAGAGAAGCTGTGGATGCCCCTTCCCTGGCAGTGTTCAAGACCAGGTTGGATGGGGCTTTGGGCAACCTGGTCTAGTGGAGGGTGTCCCTGCCCATGGCAGGGGGGTTGGAACTAGATGATCTTTGAGGTCACTGCCAGCCCAAACCATTCTATGATTGTATGGTTCTATGATAATGGCACTTAGTTTTCCATTTCACATCTGTCTTCTCTTGCAGTTTTTGGTATTGGAAACAGTTTGAACCTCATAGATTGTCTACTAGCAGCCAGTTTGCACTTAGAAGTTTAGGTTTTGTAAACACCAAGCCCTCATTTTAGCAGCTTGCTCATTTGAGAGGACTGCAAAGTGGGGGTGTAGTACTTTTAGGATCTCTTCAGTGTAGCCATGGGAACAGAAAGAAGTTTCAGCATACACGACAACTGAATCCGCAATGTTATAGTGAAAATTGTACAGTTAGCTCTGGGCAGTGAGAGACAGTCCTGGATCTGATCCCAGCTGAGCAGGGGTGAGCAGAGATCTTCCCCAAAGGCAGTGCAGTGGCACGGGCTGGCACAAGGCGCCCTGCAGAAGTGGACACCCACCCAGTCACCTGCCACGTTTGCCCTCATCTTCCTCCACATCTGTGGCCCAAGTCACAGCCTGAGGAAATCCTCTGTGATGTCTGTTCCAATTGAAGAGGTTTGAGCAGCTCAGTCAGCTCTTTGTGGACCTCTCCCTGGGGCGCAGGTCTTAATGATCTGCAAGCTCTGAATCCCGAGTCTTCTACCTTTATTCTCTCAGTGCCACCTAACCTGCTCCAAGCATGCTTGCATTTTGGGAACCCCCACTGCCCACAATAACTGGAATATAAATAACTTTGGAGTATATCTTCAGGGGTAATGTCTTCTTAAGTGAGTTAAATGGATGCCACTTTTATTAATAAAAGTTTACTTGTAATTTTAAGGAGATACCCACAAATATGGGTAAGAGTTACAAGTTTTGATAGCCTCGGTTGCATTTGTGGATAGCTAAAACTTTACTCAGCATAAAGGTGACAAACTTTGGTAAATTGTTTGACATAGTACCTAAAAAATTTTTTTTCTTTTTAAAACAGTCCCCTACCTCACCAATAGCACGCACAGTTGAGCAACACATGAGTAAAAAAGAGACAATGTGGAATTTTTACCACAAAAGTATTTCTAGAGATGCTATGTCTAGGTCTCACAATGATTCATTTACCAATCTTAAGCAGCACTGAAACAAAATACCAATAAAAATGGTAAATAGGTAAATCCCAACCAGCCTTGGATATTTCTCTGGAAACTACGTTCCAGACATATTCTGATACAGGGTTTAGTATGAAAATGAACAGCCCAAGTTATGAGAAGCCAGAGCTAACTCATCTAGTAGTTCCCTGGCCTTTAAAAACATGACTAGGAATTGCTGTTTACAAATAAAAATTCTGCTAACAGTAAGGTTCAACATTACCTGACTGACAAATATGAGAAGAAAGTCGGCCATTAGCTTGCTTATCTTTGGACAGCATCACGGGTCTCAGCTGATGTGACAATATCATTTCATTCAATTTCTGCTGCAATGCTAAGTAGTCTTCGGATAATTTTGATATCTGAAAAGTATAACATAGGATTTTACACTATTATATAAATAAGTATATGTTCCAAGGTAATTAAAGGTAAAATAGTGGACTAGAGAATGAATTTAAAAGGTATTTCTCCACTTACTGCAGTGTAGGCCCTACCACACTTACCTCCCCATCCCCCTTAAAAAAAAAAAAAGAGAAATAAAGAAGAAAAAAAAAGACACGTAGGAAACTCCAGACTGCAGCCCAGTCCTGCAGCTACTTCATATCGGTTCACACAAGTGAGTAGACAGTGCCTTGCTGATGCAAAAACTTCTACAGCTGTAGGCATACTTCTGTGCAGACGTGTGAGCCCCTGACATTGACACAGCAACTTTTAGTTTCATTTACAGAGACATTTCACAAGTTTGCTGAATTAAGGGCCTTGCCTGGTAAATGCACGTTTCAACAAAGGCAAAGCTTCTACGTTTAACCTAAACCAGGTTAAAACTAACGTAACTTTTTGCCAGTGCTCTTTGTCTTTCCCTCCTTTCTGAAAAGGGTATTTTCTCTTGCAGCCCAAAATACACATTTTACTAGAACACTCATTACAAAATCTCAGTCTCAGTTTAGAGAGTAAAACCTTGGTGCCATTGAAGCCAGTAAAATAACTTTGCTATTCTGTCATTGCTCAGAGTATTACGCTCAACACGTGTAGCTTTAGAGCTTCTTACCTGTCGTGAAAAGGCTGCCAAATCGCAAGCCTCTTTCTCTGAGTCTCCCTTCAGTGTCTTAGAGTCTTCAGCCTCTGTGTGGGTGCTTTCCCTATCTTTTGTTGTTTGGGGGTCATTATTTTGAACATGCACTGCTTCTGTTGGCTCCTTTATAGTCTTCTCTTGACTTTTGCAAGGTAGTTTCCCTTCTTTTCTGAGTTGTCCCCTCCTTCTGTAACCCCGGTAACTGCTCTGAATAACCACTGCTGCCTTCTCTTTGTCTGCTGAATCTTGTTTTTCAGCCTCAACTTGCTTCCCTGAGCCTCTTAGTGACTCTTTTCTTGTAATTCCTTTACATCCCATAGGCATCACTGCTTCATGTTTCAAGTGGTTTCTTTCCACATCCCTGTCAGTCCTGGGCTGGACCACAGCAGATTCTTGCCCACCTGAACTGAACGTGTCTTGATGATCTTGTTCTTGCTGGGCACCAGGTTCAGTTGTGATTTTGACAAAAGATTTTCTGGACACCTTTTCCAAAGAGGCCTGTTCTTCACCTTCACCAACATGTTCTACTGCAGGATTCTGCTTCACAGAAGCTCCCTCTCCTTCAGTAGGCGTTTTCTGTTGCCCCCGTACATTCCCTGTGTCACTGTACCCAGAGCACTCGTTGTCAGTAACAGCATCAGATTCATCTTGAGTCTCCTCGTTTGCTGCTTCTTCCAGTGTATCATTCTGAGCTGGCTGCAGTTGTGCTTCAAGGAATTCCACAGCAGATAATTCTTCCTCTGCTATTTTTTGGTGCTGTTCCTTTATTTTTTTACGGACTCTGTAGCCTCTGTAATGGCTCTGAACAATGACAGCTGCTTCTTCTTCTTCTGTTTTAGGAAGGACACTCTTCACTCCAGCTGGACTTTCCTCATTATCTTGAAGTTCTTCATCCTTTTCCTTTTCACTAATGGCTGCTGCATTTTCAGTTTGTTTCTTTCTAAGTGATTCCCTGAATGGAATAGAGTTTTGGGCAAAAATTATAGCTGAAGGAGATGAAGGATAGTGACAGCTTTACAACTACCTTTGGTGGTGTTTGTGTACTAAACGACAATTTGATACATTGCAACATGGGAAAGATTTAGTGCATATAGCTGGAATTAAAGACAGCAAACCAATTCCTGTCATTCTGATGATTATTATTTCTTAAAGTGAAAAGGGACATCCCTGTTAAACTCTTTACGGAAAATCGCTAGGGGGACAATCTAGGCTGCATGAGGGCTGATAAAACAGTAAAGAATCAATTTAAATGTCAACGAAAACATAGCAAAGTGCTACTCACTCCATTTCAGAGATTGGGACTGCAACCACATTGCAGAGATATTTAGAATGTGATTCACCTCACCTGAATTTTAGCTGTTTGATCTGAGCAAGACCGCTGTCATCACCTATGCTTATCTCAGTGACTTAAGATGAGAAGAACAGTTCCTTGCAGATGCCTATTTCTTGCTCTCGTCTGAGCACTTTTTATGATGAGCTAGTTCCAAAAAGAGACTGATCTACAGATTACATTAACATTACAGGTAAGCACAATATTGTTGATCTTTCCCCAAAATAATGCCTTTATTCCCTGGGCTTAAAAATATGAGGAATTTGGCTACCGACATTAAAAACCTCCATGTAAATATACATTACCTCTGCATACATATGTAGAATAATCCTAATTTGCTACACTTTTAGTTTACATTGCTGTTCCTCAGCTGTATAGTTACTGAAAAGGGACACATTTGAGTGACATAAAAGACAGCAAATAACACTACCTCCTTCTTCTGAAGATCTTCCTCTCCTTATATCCCCTGTAGTGAGACTGAATTGTTACTGCTGCTTTGTTTCTTGCCTCAGTTAGTTCTTTTCTCTTCTTCCTGAGTAAGTATCCTCTGGCAACTGATACAAATTGTAATATAAAACAACCTTAGGCAACAAGCAGTAGGTGTCCCACACATTTCAGAGTGTCAAATGATAATAGCATTAAACAAAAAACCAGTAAGGAAATATGGACTGGGGTGATTATTATGATTACGTTTTATCTGAAATTATTCTGTCCCACAAAACTTCTTTGAGATTTCAGAAAGCTGTACCCATTCTGCACAAGGATACAAACAAGCTCTTTCTTTGTATTTTATTGGACTAAAGAAAATACAGGAAGATGCAGAATGAAGCAGAAGCATAGTGCTATAGAAGTGCCTCTAGAACACAGTGCTCTCAGCTTCATGTACCTGCTTCGCCTGATTCAGGCAATTGATTTGACTCAGTCTTTCATTTCCCTGGAAAACACCTGATTATCAGGCTATAGAGATTACCAGGCTCACTTCTGGCACAGGCTTGGAATTAGCTGAACATTCACTAGATCAGAGAGAAACTGAAAATTTTATAGCTCAGCAGTTACAGAAGACTTAGCTCATGCTCCTTTTGCAAAGACTTGTTAGTCAAAATGAAAAAGCTGAGCATGAAAGATGTGTTAAGCTCCACAGTAACCAGGTGCACTGTGGCAAAGGAACTCACGACTTGTGGTTTGTTGGAGGCACAAGTGCAAGTTCCTGGTTTGAACTAGGACGAATAAGGACTCCAATATCGGTCTTCCCTGAGCCATGTAGGTGCTGACTAGTCACTAGGGGCTTGATGCAGTTGCTGGCACATAGGGATCTAGTGCCATCTGATGTGCTCCAGGATAGCCAAGGCATCTACATGGAGCTGGCAGAAAGAACAAGACTTTCTGGAGAGAGAAAGTTGGGTATATCACATGAAATAAAGCTGGAGGCCAGGCAAGATACCCTAGGGCATCTCAAATGACTCTAGATACCCATATGGGGGCCAATGAGCTGAGCATTTAGTGGTTTTGAATAAAATTAATCAAATTCTAGGCTCTGCTGACTATAAGGGGAGTTTAGAGACCTAGGTCACTTTTAGACACCTACACTGAAGTGTCTTAATCAGAAACTGAATTGCATTTGGAATGGTGCTCCAAAAATTTCTGAACTTGCAAGTAATTCCCTCATGGGAACTGGCACAGTCTCCACAGTGCTGTTATTTGGACAGGTCTGCAATTCCAGGGATTCAGCACAAATCTGCTAATCCCTGGCAAAATAAAAAGAACATAGCATTTGGTCAAAATATTTCTGTTGAACTCTAATTCCAAATGCAGTACCAAGACTATAGAGGATTCAGGTGATTTGAATACCCTGAGGAGACGGTAGATATGGGAGCTCTTACTCCAACTCTGCTGAGAGTGTTCTGCATCACAGGGAAAGGTCAAGCCCACTTGAGAATGGGAAGGGAGCATAAGCAGTCTATTCGAACGCAGTCATTAACTTGGTGGTAGGTTTTATTTGTTTTAGCATTCCCTACTCATAATTTAGACCAATTTGGGCTCCACTAGATGCAGTGGTTCAGTCTAAGAAACGCTGTGTAAAAGGGACATAAACTACATCTTGATAATTGCATATAGGGAAAGGAACCCAAATACTTATTGGAAGTGGCACAATTGGGTTTTATACTGAAGGGCCTCAGAAAAGTGCGAATTGTAAAGCACTTGGAATACTTCTAGAGTTTCTTGGTGTTATGAGCCAATCCTCATTCCATTTTCACACAAAAGCAACTCAACAAGAGTTATTTTGAAAGAAATTAACTTCCACTGTCAATGGACATGCCAATATAAGCTAAGTCTGGTCTTTTTAGTCTTGCTATGGCATTTAACCAGCCCACTTCACAGCTGTGGAAAGTGCCTCTAAGCCACTCTGAGGTACAGGTAACAGAATACATTGACCCATTTCAGCCACTGTATATAGATACATAATAGATTAATTATACCTCGGAATGTATAAATCAGCACAGTCAGTCAGTGTAGCTGGGAAACAGCAGAGAATCTGGATCAACATATTGTGTACAGATAGCACATTAAAAGCCATGAAAGCAAACAATTCTTACTTGCTTGAAGTCTAGTTATATATTCTTCCACTTTTTTATTACGTTTTGCATTTGTGTATTCTTTACGAGCAACAAAACCCCTGTAAGCTGAAAAGAGATGTCAAAAATTAAATAATCCATTAGGTATACAAAAGGCTGTAAGAATTAAAAAAGTCTGGAAGGAATTACAGACCTCCATTAAAATATTCATAAATATTTTGCAGCCTTTATCTTTTAAAAAAATGGCAAACAAGCACAAGCAGTAAATCTACATAAAAACTACATTTTCTGATGAGTAAAGTTATTATGAATGAAATGAATACAAACCACAAGAGAATCAGAATGTAAAATAAGATGATATTTGAAATGTATTAAAAATTTCAGTTGATGTCTCCATCAGCAGCGTAATTGCTCTTATTATCTAGGACGGTTAATATATTTTATTTTCATGATTATATTATAGAACCTTGTCAGAGCATGCCAGAATATTATTACTAACAGTATCATCTGTGCAATAATGTCCTTCCATTGTTAAAATTGCCTTTTAAATGCAACATTGATAAACGTAACTTCAGTAAAGAGATTGTCATAACCTGGTTAAAAGAAATTTGTCTTCATAAGAACAGATATCATCAAGTATAAGATATTTTGTCAAATGTAACAGCAGGCAAACAGCAAAATCTACATCCAGCATGCACATCCATCTATCAACTGTACACACGCACTAGCTTTAAGCAAAATGTTAAATGTTTTAAAGTTATTACCTGACTGTATTTTAATAGCACTTTGTTCCCTTTGTTCCTTTATCTTTTTGTATCTCCTTGAACCCAGCCACCCTCTGACATAAGCTTGAATCAAAATAATCATGTCAACTGTCTCCTTCCGCATTAAATTTAGCTGCTCCACATGATAGTATTTGAGGAATACCTTAAAAAGAGTAGGCAGATAAGCAAAAGTTTGTTATCCTCCCTGGCCCTGTATTCACTCCATCCATTTAACATCAACAAGAGTTACAAGTTGGTTTCAAATGATGAACAGACTCTTTAGCTGTAGTATCTAAAGGATCCTTCTTGTTAAAGATAGCATTTTGATTGTTTGGGGTATTAGTTCACCCTGCTTGCCCCTTCAACATCCTTTGTCAGTCTCTGCTTATTCATGGTTTCACGGGAAGATGTTTTAAAGTCCCAGTGCAAAACTTCAGTCTGTAACTATAAATCTATTTTCAAGGCTATGAGGCTGGAAGTTTTGCTAACCTCACAAATCTGATGTGTGTTACATAAATGTGATCCAAATCTGGAACCTTCAACCTCTCTGTTTTCCAATTTTAAATCTAAGGCATTGTTTATTTACTATTTTTCTTTTATCGAGCATGAAGCTCATATAACCTCTGAAAAACAAGTCCAGCACAAGGGATACAAACGTATTCCTGGTGTATATTAGGAGAAAATAAAAGGTGTAGAAAGAGCTTGTGCAATTAAGACAACACTCGTGCTTATTTTGCAGAATTCTCTCCATCTTTGATCACTCATTGGTACAGATACACGTTAACCCTAATTAAAGTAAACATAAGCTATAGCTCTCACACCTCAAGGTATGCTTCCTTTGGCTACATGTCCATTAGCCTCACTAAGACAGCAGAGGAAAATAAAGGTTGAGGAGGAGGTAACTTCATGGCTTCTGTCCCATCTATCCAGGAAAATGTCTCAGAAGAACAACAGCTGTTTCGTTTACAGTGAGGTGATTTCAAATAGTTTACGATCCATTTCTCTCCCTATCTGTATCCCTCCTGGGCACTTCTGTTACATTAGCAAACAGAGAGACTTGGTGCAGTACTTGTCTGACGCGTCTTTTCTCTGGCAGACCTCCGGAGATCTGTCAGCTGGGGGTGGGTGTCCCTCTGGCACACTGGGAAGACTAGTGAGCTAGAACCAAAAGCAAGAGTATGGGAACAGACATGTGTTTCTCTAATAACGAAGTCTTCCCTCCACTTCACATACGTGGGATCATCCTGCTATCTCTTCCCCCAGTGCTCAGCAAAGTCTGCCACAGAGGCCCCTGGCTGGAAAGCCAAAACCTTTTCCTCTCCCTTTGTGAGTCTGATTGCTCCAGGGAAGAAGTACAACTTCTTTTCCTTAAAAAACTTGGACTAATCTCACTGGGATCCTTATTACCACATTTTTTGAAAGAAAATGCAAGCAGTGTCATTGTCACATACTGCTTTGCACTGTGGCCTCACTAAAGCTGATCAGAATTTTAAGACTTTATGGGGTCAGGATTTCAGCCAGGTATCAGGGAACAGTACCCAGCAAAAGGTACCAAAGAGACCGAGAGCTACCCCTACCAAATGGGTGAGAAAACAAATTGCTTAATAAGTTCATAATGACATACTGCAATAATGCAGATACAGTATACTAAAAAATTACTTTGGTTTTTCCAAGAACCCAGTTGTCAAGGCGGGCTTTCTCCAAGATGGCAGCACAGGTTTCCGGGCTGACAGGAGGATCATCATTTGTTTTGTAACAGATGAGGTAATACCTAAAGACAAATATATGATTCTTTATTCCATTAATAGCAAGCAATAGATGCAAATACATTTAAATAATAAAAACAGTTACATGAAAGAAAACATAGCACTGAAAAAAACAGAACAGTGTGTGAAAGAAATTGCTGTGATTTATATGCAGTACTGAGAAACTCAATCAAAAGTGGATGAGTGACATATTGCACACCCTGGAGGGTTGTTTAATTCTGTATCAACACCAGAAGGCTTTTAAAAAGTGTGCAAGCAGACTTGTGCACCAGTTCTTTGCTGCTCTGGCTCTCTGCATGCTGTGAAAATGATTTCAGTGGCAAAATAACAATATTTCTGAAGTTTTTCTGCCTAAATTAGCTTATTTCATATCTAGAAATGTCATGAAAATTTCATATTTTCATGTGCTAGACCCTCTACCTTTGAGATAGTTAAAATGATGTGAGATGCATCCCAGCTCTTGTTACCTCCTTGGATTCAGCTTCGCAGATCCTTTTGGAACATATACGTGCTGTTATGACATATCATATGTAAGCATTTAATCTGGCAAACTCATTACTCAGAATTAATTCTGATTAGGAAAAGAGGTCAGGATGCTCATGCATAAAAATTACCGGTAACATACCAGCTCAGCTGCTGAGTAGGAAAGTTCTTGTGTGTTCCAGGAGTTTCCAAAATGCTCCGTAACAAAGTGAACCATACCTATCTTGGGTTTTTAATTCAAGAAAATTACATGAATTATGTTTGCTTCCTGACAGTACATTCTGTTTTTTTCTTGTTATTCAGCCTTTATACACAAAGCTTGGGTTGCACCAGCTTTAAATAACGGTAACAATTACCTCATGGAATAATAAAAAAGACAATATTGATTCCTGCATTACCACCAATTCCTACAGCTCCTTTTTTTTCTTTTTCTTTTTACTGTATCATGAATTGGCTTATTTTTATTCTAACAAAATAATTTTGCCATTATCCCAGGTCTATCTGTAACTCTCACTTATTATTAAAAAAAAGACAAGGAGATAGATACTTAATAAAAATCCCTTTTTGTTTGAGGGCCATATCCTCAGTGCCAGAGATCTGCACAGCCTCACTCCAATCAGGGGCACACTCTTTGGAGAGCCACCCCGTCATGTTCACTGCTTTCCTCTTTTACCTGAACAGTAAATTTTTTTTTATAAAAAGCAGAGACCAAAACCCACAGCACATCTTGGTGCAGTGATAACTACCTTTTCCCATGCTGCACTCTTCCAAAACAGTAATAGTCCCAGGATTATTCTTTCCAGAAGCAGTACTATAAAAACTTCACTTTGTCTTTGCTCTCCCTCGTGCTCCTGCAGCACTCTGCCGCTAGCTCGCTGTTTCTAGTGCACTATTTTAAGTGCTTCTGTCTGAATGGGTGTTGCTTGCTTCTTGCCAGCTTTGATCTCCATTCCATAAATCTCAGTTCTGATTGAGGCAAATACTCAGGGTCTTTATTTGTAAGAGAGAAGTACAGATTAAGTGCTCAAGATTAATTTTTTTGGGGCGGAGGACGAAGAGACAGTTAAAGGAATTGTAAAACCATAGTGAGTTCATTACTCTTCTTAACACATGACTAATACTTAGAAATTATATTTTAAACAAAATTATGCACTTAATGAACTTCTCAGCCCTAGATTAGCAATACCAAATTATCATCCACTCTGTACAAGCAGATGCTGCACAGAGCTAAACGTCAGGAGGTAGAGAAACTGTGGTGCTCCTTGGGTGCTATTGCTCCAAATTCTCGGCTTTAATTTGAAGCATTACATTTCTAAACCTCAAGTCTTTCAAGAAAACGTGCAGATCATAAGCAAGACAATTTTTACCCAAATGAGCAGCGAGCCTGAAACAATCATCCTGAGATGCATCATCTTCCCCTACCAATCCAAAATGGGTCACTAATCTTACGCCTGAACTACTCTTTCTATCTAGTCTGTAATCTTCTTTGTCACAGGAAATGTCTTTGTATTTTTTCTTTAAAGACTGTACCAAAGACACTGCTGATGCTTAACAAACACTGGGCAGCAAGGATAGTAGAGAAAAAGGCTTCTTCATATCAATATTACCGTTTTATGAAGTTAGCGAACAGTATACGGTGTGAATAACCCTGTCTTCGAATTCTTGCTGTCTCCAGAATTCCCGTGTAACGCAGCTGAACCAACACTTTTTCTTTATCAAACTTGTTTGCCTGACGGTCGTTGTTTGGCTTGATGCACCTGACAAAATGAGGCTGGCCGACAACCATTTTGGATAACAAATCCATCAGAGAATACTGCAAGAAAATAACAAGATATTTATAAAGCTTGTATATAGGTCCATGTGTAGCTAAAATTTTATTTCATGTCCAAACCCATTTACATGTATACTACTTGAGAGAAACATTGATTCCAAATGGATGCACCAAATTCCACCCAGAACATTCTCACAAACTGCCATAATGTCTAACATATGATAGAAATTCTCCTTAGACTTATTTGCTTCTCTTGGAGTCTTGTTAGGTAATTACATCCCATTTTGTCTTTTTCCTGTTGTCACCTATTTGAGGATTGTTATTCACCCAGAGAGTAAATCATCCATCTACAGATGGGAAGTGGAAGAGCAGCAAGCCAGTAAATATTGCCATCCCTTCATTAGACTGGAGGGAACTAAGGCCACCCCAGAAGAGGGACTGCTTAAACTGCTCTTGATCTGGCATGTCCTGTTCATTGTATAGGTTGATGATGATACTATAGCTGCCCTGCCAAGAGGAAACTTTTGAGGAGGGCAAAACCAGAAGTACACAAAATCGCAATTCCAAAATTGCACTTTTCCCACCTCACCAGGGTACCAAGCTAGCAGAGGGGATGCAGTTTGTAGCTCCCCATGCCAAATGAAGTGAATTCGGATGTAAACAACCTTGACTGGTGTTTTGTAAAATTGCTTCATGGGAGGATCTTATTAAAACACAAATGAAGAGGCTCATTCCTCAAGATTCAACCTGACTCAACAGGAGGAGGCAGCCGGGAGGTAATACAGTTCAGCAGTAGGTTGGATATATGAAACTAGTGTAGGACATCAAGAGCCATATGTTTCCTATTAAAATGTGCAATACCATTCTGGACAGACACTGCACTATGCAGCAAAGTGCTTAATTAGCTTCTTCACTAGTGTGCCAATTGAATGACACACTAATGGATAATTTTTTTTCTCCACTCAGTCTGAGGTGGCAGATGCTTTTCTCATTCACCCATAGATTTCTGCATATAAGTAAACCTGCGGGGCTGAAGGTGAATCATCATTTAAGATCATTAGGTAGCATGACCTGAGCAGGAATTTCCACTACAGAAAATAATAACAGAAAAGTGTAAATATAATTAACTCATTTGCAGCCTCTGATGCTAGATGTGCTGGTAATGCACTGAATCAGAGACATTAAGTTTCACAGAATCACAAAATGGTTTGGGTTGGAAGGCACCTTAAAGATCATCTAGTTCCAACCCCCCTGCCATGGGCAGGGACACCCTCCACTAGACCAGGTTGCCCAAAGCCCCATCCAACCTGGCCTTGAACACTGCCAGGGAGGGGGCATCCACAACCTCTCTGGGCAACCTGTTCCAGTGCCTCACCACCCTCACTGTAAAAAATTTATTCCTCATATCTAATCCATATTTCCCCTCCTTCAGCTTAAGGCCATTACTCCTTATCCTGTCACTACATGCCCTTGGAAACAGTCCCTCTCCAGCTCTCCTGTAGGTCCCTTCAGGTACTGGAAGGCTGCAATTAGGTCTCCCTGGAGCCTTCCCTTCTCCAGGCTGAACAACCCCAACCCTCTCAGCCTGCCATCATAGGAGGGGTGCTCCAGCCCTCTGATCAGCTTTGTGGCCCTCCTCTGGACTCGCTCCAACAACTCCATGTCCTTCTTGTACTGGGGACCCCAGAGCTGGTCGCAGTACTCCAGGTGGGGTCTCACAAGAGCCCAGTAGAGGGGCAGGATCACCTCCCTCGACCTGCTGGTCACACCTCTTTTGATGCAGCCCAGGACACGGTTGGCTTTCTGGGCTGCAAGCGCACACTGCCGGCTCATGTTGAGCTTCTCATCAACCAACACCCCCAAGTCCTTCTCCTCAGGGCTGCTTTCAATCCATTCCTTGCCCAGCCTATAGTCGTGCTTGGGATTGCCCTGCTCCATATGCGAGACCTTGCACTTGGCCTTGTTGAACTTCATGCAGTTCGCACGGGTCCACCTCTGAAGCCTGTCAAGGTCCCTCTGGATGGCATCCCTTCCCTCCAGCATGTCAGCTGCACCACACAGCTTGGCGTTGTCAGCAAACTTGCTGAGGGTGCACTCAATCCCACTGCCCATGTCGCCAACAAAGATATTAAACAGTGTTGGTCTCAACGCCAACCCCTGAGGAATGCCATTCATCACTGGTCTCCACTTGGACATTGAGCCATTGACCGCAAGTCTTTGAGTGCAACCATCGAGCCAATTCCTTATCCACTGAGTGGTCCATCCATCAAATCCATGTCTCTCCAATTTAGAGACAAGGATGTCATGCAGGACAGTATCAAATGCTTTGTACAAGTCCAGGTAGATGACATCAGTTGCTCTTCCCAATGCTTTAACCCCATCATATAAGGCCACCAAATGAGATTCAGTGATTTCCATCTACAACTTCAAAACACCATCCAGCTTTGGAGCACTGTGATACCTAGGTTGAAATTATCCTTCACAGTCCACAAAGCTGTGCAATTGTTATCTACTGAACAGAGATCTCGCTCCTTACTCTTCTCTGTCATAGATGTAAACGAACTCTTACAGGTCATGAACATCACCTCAGCCATCTTTATGTTTTTTGCTAATTAAGAGTTGGAAATTCAGAGCTGAGCCCAAGTGAGCCAGCTCTGTGCATCACTTTGGAGGAAAGAATGCTCTTCACAGCTGTTTTCTATCGCAGGACCAGCAGCACATCCAGTGCTTGGGAAGGTCAAGAGCACTGCTGAAGGAGCCACAAGGATGGACTCAGGACAGCCTGTAAGCAGTGACCATCAAGATCTTTCTCTGGAGCTCCTGCTCCAAATTAACTTAGCCCTCTTCCTTTTTAAACTCTTAAAGAAATGTTATACTACTAATGTCCAACCTCCCTTTATCTCCCTTAATGGGAAAAGAAGTGGAAGATTAATATTTATCATCATACATCATCATGACAGAAATGTGGCTGTGTAATCAAGTACAATTAAAGATGAAACATCACAACCTCTGCTAGATATTTGTACTACACAAACCACTGCACCATATATGCAGTTCACAAACTCTAAATGGATCACCGTTCACTCTAAGTCAACAGGTGCATTTCAAAAGGTGAAAGAATAAACATTCATTCTACTCTAGAAAAAAGTATTAGAAGATTTGATATCTTACTCTAAAATAAGAAGCAACTGTCTGTGTTTTCATGCTGGTCGTCTCTCTTGGATGATGTCCAGTATCTCCTGCTTCATTCTATAAAGTTGAAGAAAGAAAATGACACTTTTTATCTATGTTAACTTGTAGTGCCCTTTCCAATGTCACAACAAAGGACCCCTCAGAGAACATCATTAATTAAAAAAAAGCATTCTAAACAGAAAATGTTACAGCATGATCACTAGCACAAATCAATTACACCAGTATGTTACATTACTTTGCTACACAACACGCAAACGTTCACACACAGAGGACACAATTTGATAATGGAGCATCTAAATAACTGCCACAAATAACCTAACAATGTCTCAGGTCCTGTCTGTTATTTCATCATCACTGTTATTTTGGTAGTTCTCTAAGGAACTTCACTATACTCCACACCAATATTTTAATTTCTCTTTCTGCTATAATAGAGCTAGGAAATAGTATTTTTCTGCCCCTGAAGTTGTTATAAAACTATAGCCAGAAAGAAGGGAAATGTTAGGTTTTTACCTCACGGAAGGAATATGAATTGCACAACACAAAGATATCCAGCTAAACAGAAAAGAAAATAGGAGAGGGAGAAAAACCAAGGAAGGGGTTACTTGCTTACTTTTAGTACCAATAACAGTATTGCCTTTCTAGTTTAAATTAGGGTTCAGTGCAGAATCATGAAATCAGTTTTCTTACCTTTGCATGACTGATTGATTTCTGGGGTGTCCACATTTGGTAACTGATTGTTGTTTTGCTTTTAGTGTGTGCCAGGTTACCTATAGGAAGATGAAAGAAAACAACCTACCAAAATGCTTACATCTCATCTAAACTAAAAACTATGCTGAATGCCCTTATTCATGGCCCCCAGTGTAACCATATGATTATAAAGGTTGTTGACTTTTTTGTAGTATGTCCTCATTTGCCTTTTCACCCTCAGGAGGGAACAAGCTCTGAAGAAGTTGCATGAGGATGGAACGTGGGTTGAACTTTCCTCTTTCAGCACTTATGTCACCTACTAGAGCAAGAAAATAAACAAACATAGTGCTGCAGAAGGTAAGAAAGATACATCTTAGAGCATCCATGTGGTTTTACCCTAAGGATGTTGTTGTACTATTCTAGTTCTAAGGTTACATATATATTAGTTAAAAAAAAAAAAGTGCTAGCACCCTTCTCTGTCCCTGAAGGCAAGTGACATGGCACGACTCAAGTCTATACAGTTTATCCCCATACTCCACTACTCTTTTCACATCCTGGTAAAAATAAGGTTGTATCTTTCCACAGAGCTTACTGGAAACCATCGCTGGCCTGTGCTTCCTCTTGAAGTGTACCTGGGTATTTCTGGGAGACTGCTAGCTGACATGGTCCAAAACTGTCCATGGGGAGGCATGCTAACAATTCATCAGAATGGACAATCCTGTGGGAGTGTTTCAGCTACTGTTCACCGTCCCTGTTTGGTTTACTAGCATAGACATAGTCTTAAGACTCTAACCTTGGAATTCTTAATCAAGTAATACCTTTATTATGATGACTTGAAGGAATAGGTGCATTGGAGTGGTTTACATAGACACTGGTCTTCTAAAGGAATAATGAAAATTCTGTTGAACTTTCCATCATGTCACTCTATGTTGATAAACCCCAACCATTCCTGCACACTGCCATTGCTTCTGCTAATAACACCTCTGGAATCTCACTCTCCACTGGGAGAGCCTGTAATCTCTCTGTGCTCAGCTACTATCAGCAAGAGCTGGATAAGAGTTGGATAAACAGCTGCAAATATATGGCATGCTGAGCTAATGTATCAAGTGCTAAACATCCCTTGGGCTTAGCTGAATATCACAAGGTGGGAAGGAAAGAGAGAGGGTTACTCACACCTAACTTTAGCTATCTGAACGTGAGGTGTCTACAGGATCCCCGCTGTATTCAGTGGAGACAGGCACCTTCGGGGACTTATCCCATCCTAAGAGAAATACCTGAGATAGAAAAGGTGGGCTGGACTCTGGGTAAACCTCTACATTTCCACTGATTCTAGATGAATAACTTCGATCAGAAATCTAACTTTTAGTTGGCTATAGCTGGATGGTTTGGGTCAGTTTTGGAAGACAGCGTTTCATAACAGTTAACAAGAAGACTAAAAGAACCTTCAGAGTTATCTTGCAAAACATTACATAAGACTTGGGATCAGTTCTTGGGACTATCTGGGCCCTGACTTTGGCTCTACAGAAATCATAGTTTAGTATCTTAGCAGATATCAAGAAGTCAAAAAGTTCAGGCAAGGACACTGACCTCAGTGTTTTCCCAGGAACACTGACTTAAAATAGACCTTCAAGACCAAATTTTGCATTCCACCAGCAAAGCTCCCTTTGTGAAGAATAGGAGCCTTGCCAAAACCTCAGTTTCTGTAAGCTACGATAACATTTTAGAGAAATTTCCATTAGGGTCTTCCAATTTAGCTTTTCTGTTCTACTACATCTCCCATGTAGAGGAACAAGACAGTAATGTTGTAAAGTACTTACTGTAAAGCATCAATGTCATCATGCAGGGAGTAATAGCAAACTGGTTGTAAGGAGACTTACCCATCATCTTAAAATGACGGGTAGGACACTGCGTAAGGAGCTGGTTCAACTAAGGTGCAACTTAGGAGTAATTTCTGTAGAGCCAGTCATATTCCTCCACCCCAACTTATGAACTCCCTGAGGAAGAGCTCACTACTAGGACCCCATCGGTTACCTAGTGTAAAGGACTAAAAGACTGGGGAAATAGAGGAGTGTCTCCTCACTCTTTGCAGCACATGTTAGGAGCCCCAACCTTGGTTCTCTACTACTTTAGAGAAAAATTGCACTGAGACAAAACAGGCAATTTATATATGCCCTGTCCAAAAAAGGCCAGTGACTTACCTGATCCTTTCTGTTCAGTCCTCAACTCAAGGGATGCACTCCACTCCCTGTCTTGCTCCCCTACCCTGAAGGGAGGACCCTGAAAGAAGCCTCTACCACTTGCTTGGCACTTGACCAGACCAATCCCTCCCCTGCAGCTTGAGATGGCTGGGGCTCCATTCTGTATAGATTCTAGGGTTGGAAAGTTAAGCCACAAAGTGTATAACGTCATCAGCAAACGGTCACATGAAACCTAGCAGTGGTCATGAAGGCTAGAGAAGAATAAGATTAGCACAATAGCAATACCTGTTTTTGTAAGAGGATGAGTTACCAGCTGTCGCGTCAGATTGTTTTCAGATGATCGCAGTAGCAGCACAATATCAGCTGGCAGAGTATCTCTATTTTTGGCTAGGAATCCACTTGCATTATATAGAACCTGTTTTAAAAGTGCATTTATGCATTTTCCAGGCTTTTGAAAAGTAATTGTAAATTTAAGCACTCTGGCATGTGGCTTTTAATATATCAAGATACACAAATAGTTTTTCAGCCATTGGCCTCGCTCTTGCTTACAGTCTTTCTTTTGATCACTGAAAGTTTTAACTCTTTAATACCAAGAACCATTATGATGCAGATCACTAAAAGCAAATCCATCATTCCAAAGTAGCTTGAGACATGTATTTTCCCTAATGCAGATATGTTAATATTAGTTTTAGCCAGTGTGGATTCATCACTATGACAAGTGTATTGTACTCCTCCTTTACACCAGTACATGTGTAAATGTACAATTAACAATGCACTTGATTTCAACCATATCACACAGGATTTCCCATATGATTGTACAGTCTTTCTGTCCCACTCATAGCGTGCTGTACCGGACTCAGGACTTACCACTCTTCCTAGACATTTCTGTATTAATTGTAGAGGAAGTTTGCAAAATCACAAACTGTATATTGGCAATTGAAATGTCTCTAAAAATTCCAGGAATGATGTACCTAACTCAGAATGTACCTCCAGGACTCTGTCAATGATGCTGTAAAGGACCCACAAGAAAACCTGGCCTGTGAAGAAGGGTGGAAGATACTGGCATGTATAATTTAGAAAAAAACCCTCACAAAACAACCCAGTAACAGTCTTAAGTTACAAAAAAGGCTTGTAAAGGAAGAGGAAATAAATTGTTCTCCAGTTCTACAGTAAAGAGGACTAGGAGTAATGAACTTACATCACAGCAATGGAGATATAAGTTAGACAGTAGGAGAAACTTCCTAATGAAAAAGCTTGTTGAACACTGGGAAGGGCTGATGGGGCCCTGGTGGAGTCCCCATCTTCAGTGGCTGCTATCCGGAATGATACGGGGAGAGCTGGCTCTCTGCTCCTCAGCAGTAAGGTATGCTATGCTGGTAAAGGGTAATTCAGCTGGAGATGAGATTCAGAGGAGTTACTGCAGGCCTTTTGTAGCTGGCTGTCTTACACAAGGGGCAAGTTACCTTCTGTCACCTGATGGGCAGTATGTTGCCTCTTTCCAGGCCAGCTGCTCCAGCACTGCTCAGACCCAACATAGTTTCCTGTGTGAGACAGCAATGCCCACTCCATACCCTTTAGAAGAGCTCAAAAGGAGGTGGGATCTCCTGCTTTCACAAGGCAAGATTCAGGTGACAGTGGCATCTTGCTGCAGTGCATCAGCAACTCTTCCTGAGTTTGAAAGGCATGTGCAGCAAGTCATCTTGTACAGCAGGGCAAGACGCTGCTCATCAAACGAAGCAGAAAGCAGGGCCTGCACTACCTATCTGGCTGATGACAGAGTACAGAGCTAAGTAGGGCTGATAGGGTGTAGGAGGTAGTAGAAAGAATGGAGCTGGATCCTGATTCGAAGTAGTGGGAATAAGCATGGCACAGGACTTTGAGGAACTAAGGGGAAGAGCACTGAGTTGCATTACATAATGGTTAAATTTTGTTTTTCTATAATACAGTCAGTTCATTTACCTGGTGACATTTAAGAAAAATACACTCCTGCTATTGCTTTTTTTTATGAGGGAAAATAACTTTCAATTTACTTTTGATGTGTAAGGCACTGCCAACATTTCCATGTCAGGCCTGAATAGATGAAGACTGAGAACCAGCTCAGCTGACCTCTTCTACTTCCTTCCAGCCCTGCCATTCCACAATTCCCAACCAATATCATTAGGTTTCTTACCTTTCCTGCATAATGATAAATCCCAAAGGTTAGATCTACTCTTTTGGGTCTCCAAAAATATTTTGACTTCAAATTATCTTCAAATTTTTCTGAAAGAAAACACATAGCTTATCTTACTGGAGTTACTGTACAATAATTGTCTTCTGAATCTGTATCCCTCTAAGGATATTGCCTGACTTTTCAGACAATGCAGAGGCACAAAACAGACTCTGATGTTTTTAAGGACAAAAATACTATAATGGTCTTGTAACAAAAGGCACTGGATAGAGAATATGGGAGCTCTTGGATCAGTTACTTTTTCTGTATCAATTTTTTTCTGTGTGACCTCAGAAAATTGCTTGCCTTTCTAAGCTTTTGATCTTCATATATGAAACAATGTAGTAATCCTTCCTAAGGATTCCTTGGGGAATTGTCAGGAAACATTTATCAACTGATTAAGAGCCTCTGTACTGTAGACTAAAATGTATGAGGATAGAAAGACAACAAGCTCATATAATTGCTTTAGCATGGGCATCATTACTGGATGTTATTAGGAGTTGTGATTGGGTGTTGGTTAAAACTCTCATCTGACACTTTGCACATTCAAAAATGAGTAAAACAAGGACAGAATTTATCTGCACAGAAACCCCACTGAAATAACCAAATCAAATGTAACTGCAACTACTCAGCACCGGAATAATCAGGATCTGAATGACAACATATTTAGGTGTTTTAATTTCTGAGCAGAAAAAAAAAAGGAAGCATAATTTGCTGAAAGGCACTGAGGCAGGTTTGCAGCCATTACCCTTAAAAAGTACTAAAATTCTTGTTTGGATATGGCTCATCAAAAATCTCAGAGCTGAACACGACTCAACTTTGAAAACAGCGTTCTTGGCATATGAACTGAGTTTTAACTCAGTTTGATCTTTATCCTTCAAGCCCTGCAGCTAAAAATTCCTGAAGGCAGGAGAATTCAAAACCTGGATCAGCACCTTAGGTTCATTTGTACTCTTGATGCTTCTCTATCAGCCTCAAAGACACATCCATCCCTGCAAGCATGTCTCCCTCAAACATGCTGTGACACTGGAATGTGGGCTCACTGAAAACATACCTAGCATAAAGCCTAAACCGGACAGGCCAAAGAGAAATCTAGCAGAGAGACGTCCTGCAATACTGTGAAATAAACCATATACTTACCTACAAGTGTCTGATCTGTTGCTTGTGGGAATCGACTTTCCTCATCCAGCAGGGACAACAAACCCATTGGTTTCTGCAGGAACATATCTAAGAGGGGCCTGTTGTCCTCATATTCTATAACTCTTGCATCAACACCTTCATATAGGTATTCATTCTGTAACAAGCAACAGAAGGCATGTTTTGTCTGTGTATACAGAACCACTTCAGAAAATAATTCACAAACTGTCAATTGTAGCAAATTAAAACTACATTGAAAAAGTATGCCCTGGGGCTAAAGACATCAAGGTTTTGCAGAAACAAATGTCAGTTGGGTTGTATCACACTGTCAGGCTATAGATTTTAATTTGCCTTTGGATATGTAAGTGCATCCTGTGGCATGTTTGGTAAAGTAAAATGCTTTCCAGGAATACGCAAGAATTAAAGAAACAGAGTTGAAGAAGATATAGTGTTTGCAGATGTGTGTCTATTTACTCAGTGTCTGTTTACTCAATGTCTATTTACGTCCCTCATCTGCAATATAAAAAATATTTCTTAATCATTTAGAGCTACATTTACATTCCCAATTTGTTTCTCAGATCTATGTGATGTACAGTGAACACGATTTACAAAAGTGACTACAGATTACAAAGGCCTCATTCATTCGATCCCCCTCCTCTAAGACCTGGAAAAGTTCTTATGTGGAGAAGTTCTAATAATTAAAGAATGATGTACATACTTTCTAAAAATTAATTAATCATCTCAGGTTGGCCTCTACAACATTTTCGCTCCTTTTAAGGAAGTAAGGAAAGGTATTCAGCAAGATTAAAGGTATTCAGCAAGATTAAAATCAACAGAAAAGCTGGTGGGGTTTTTTGTGATTTTTTTTTTCTCCTGAAGACTGCAAATACCTTTGGATTTTATCTTGAAAATAATTTAAATTATAGTGGAAAAATACAAGAATGACTTCCTTTAATCTTTCAGCAAGGCAGAGGACAGCCGCAGATTTACCAAGAGAAGGATGCTCTAGGGACTGCCACCCTTCCATTATTTTCACCTGCATTGTGTAATGCAGTAGCAGTTGCCCACTGCACAGTGCTCCCATATACACCAGGGCTGCCTTCAGTCCTGTGCAGGCTACAGCATGAAACACATAATTAAGCCTCTTGATCTACTTTAAAAATCATCCCTCTTCCAAAGGATAGGACTTTATAAAGTGTTGTATTAATGTATGGCGTTATCACCACAGTTGCGCTCTCCTGCATTCATTGTGAGAAGAGTGTCAGAAACATGAATGATGGCTAATATTAATGAGTTCAAAGACCTCTAACCCTGAAAGACCTCTCCTTATGTGCCATTCACTTGAGTCTGAATGAGTGAAGAAGACAATATATTGAATGTTTCAAAAAGGAGTTAACTACCATATACAACAGAAAAGCACATGTTATTAGACTTCATACCTATTAATCTCTAAGCCAGAAAGAAACAGCAAAATTAATAAAATCAATAATACTGTCCTGGAAATACAGACCCAAATAAATAAATCTGCTGATCCATTTGAAAGAGAATACAGAATATATACCTATACCGTTCCAGTATCCAGACTAATCTAATTTCCCAGGACACTCCTCACTCATAACTGATAGGTTATTGCTCAGTTTATATGCCCGTACAAGGGTGTAAGCAGTAAGAAACTCTCCTACAGCCCCATGAGGGCTCCTCATCTCAGACACATAACATTAACTTCATTCATGTCTCCCCTGGAGCAGTGGACAGGTGGAGTTTTGTGTTTTATTTTAATCAATGACCTGAGTAGCGGGACAAGATAGAAGAGTAATAAATGTATCACTGATACAGGCAAGAAATTATATACCTGTAGGAGCTAGAGGCAGGAAGGGAATGAGTCCTTGTTATCTCCCAAAGATAACACCGGAGTAGGGGCAGCTCAACTGAGCGACATGCAGATGTTATGTTCATGAAACCAGCTGTTGCTGCTTAGGATTATCAAGAGTACGCTCATCAAGAGGGAAAAAAGAGAATTCTTAGAATGAATCTATCAGAGAAGAGTGTTTCTGTGACACTCGGACATCCTCAAACAAGTTCTCAAAGACAACCTATCTAATGATTAACTTTTTCCAATTTCAAATGCTTGTGAGAGAGGCTGGCTTAGAGAGCTGATAGGAGAGTTCTCCTTGAAACTGAACGGAGGTCTGCAATAGCTGCATTACTACACCGTAACAACAACATCTGCTCCCCTCCCTGCCCGGCCAGTGCGCGGGGCCTGACCTCCAAGCCTGCAGCGTATGTGACTATTCTGTCTTTTGTGTCTGCACCGTGACAACCGAATGAGTGTCAGCGCTGACGGTTTCGGTAATGCTGCCGTCTGCCCAGTAGGATATGGAAGGAGTTCACTCCATCACTTCCCATGGGCTCCTGGAGGATGGCTGATAACCAAGTCTGCCAGGCACCAGTGTGACAGATGGCTCAGAAATAAGATACCGTATTACATTTTCTTATGCAACACTGGTCTTCAACCATATTATTAGGATACAAGCAGCAAGGATAAAAGCCTTAATGATGCACATCATAAAACTGTAATGAAATAGATCTTATTTGAATTAATAAGCTGAATCAGCTATAGGATTCTGTAATCTCCCATGATGGTTTATGACAAGAAAGCTCCTAAAAATAGCAGCTGCTCATTGAAATTCTAAAGCATAATCCACGAGAAAGTATTCCTATGGATGAGATGTCAAAAGGAAAGACTGAGTTACACTAATACTCGGGCTCCTATCTCATCTTGGTATTGCATGGTATCTTTTCTATGATCAAAACTAGATAATATTAGCTTGTGCAACCTGGCTTCACTTAATAACAAAATAATTTTTTAATGCGTTAGGAAATGGTCTTCATGTTTAATAAAAAAAGGTAATGGCATTTTGCTGAGAACGTGGTATGATGATGCTTTGGTTTAAATGGAAACACCAGAGACTTACTTAGAATGAATTTCCAGCTTAAAGCAGAAGATTAAATTGTCATATGAATGTAAAATAAACATTTCATATATTTAATGCAAAAAGTAGCATCCTTCCAACTATACAGTAAACTTGCAACTTTGCAAAATATTTTAGGTATTTGACATTACACCTTTTACTTTTTATGGAAGAATCACAAATGAGAAAGAAAAGGGAAGGTTGTCTTGCTGTCCAATGTTACCTGCAGATCATGGAGCTGACAGAGAATTAACTTACATCAGTACCTTACATGTAAGAGAAACAGCTTGAAGGACAGGACTGAAGGTGCAAAAGTTGTGCTTTGTTTAATATTAACCTAACAAGAGCTTGTACCAGCATTCATTCCACTTAACTAACGCATAAAAGAAGTGACTAAGTTGAGAGTCCACATTTCCACCCAGTCAGTGGAGACAGAGATGTATTTATTTGTCTCCATCGACTACTGGGATTCTAAACTAGCTTTAGATTAACGATACTCCCCACTTCAGTCTTGCTGTTAAATTAGGGAAAGAAGGTGTCATTCAGGCCTAAAAGCCTTTATTCTTAAATGCAAACATTAAGGCAACAAAAAATAATAAAAAATAATAAATTCCCTTAATTTTGACTTGAGTTCTCCACATTGGCAGGCAGACACTGCTCTAACAGACACCCTGTGTGATAGTACCATTGTTCCTTCCTACTATTCCTATCACTTCTGAGGCCATATTTTTGTTGGGCACACTTCCAAGGAAACCAAAACTGAACACCTTTCAGATTCAGATACAGAAAAGAAACCACTGACAATGCTAAAAACATGTCACCTGCAACACTGAAAGTACAATTTAGCCATATGACTTCACTTACTATTTCGTTTCATTGCTCAAGTTGCCAGAAATGATTCACCTTCCCTAGTTCTGTAGTCACTACTTATTAGGTTGACATGGGTTAATGGAGAACTGGACTATAATCAACTGATTTAGGCCTTGACTTCCCACTAGATATGTCAAATTTCATCTAATTGCATGTGGTATGGAATTGAACTGGGCAAAACAGGGAAAGAAATTAAGAAATAATGTACCTGTGAGTTTTACTTCTCTTGGGAGAAGTATGAATGAAATTAAATTCCCCAGTCATCTTTGGTTAAGTCTACTGGGTGCAATGCAGTGTCGTGTTAGAGATTTCTGAGACAGCACAGAGCAATCCGACACATCTGTCTGGCATTGCACAGGGCTGTGGAGAGATACTAGGCTGGGTCCCCAGCAACAGGATAGCTCCATCAGCATGGCAGTCAGCTTGGGCTAATGAAAAGCCAATGCAAAGGTCTCAGTGACTGTTGGCATCAGCCTTCTAAACATAACTCCTGTCTTTTAGTATTGAAGACACAAACCCTTACATGTGTGTGAAGTCAGGCAGACGCATCAGCGAAGGGCCGGGCTCATCCTACTGTTTGGCTTTTACCTAAGTGATACTTTGTATCATTAACGAGAACAATGATCTGCTGAACTTTTAATTTCAGTCATACCATTTTGAAAATATTTCCTTTTTTTCCATGTATAGAAAATTTAGGAATTATATTTTATATTTTCCTGCAAATGGTTTTCTCTTATATGTCTGCAGGGAAGGCTTGTATTTACAATTAAAGTACATTACTGGTGCTAACACAGGAGAGTCCTTATAGTGAACAGAAAAGATTCTGAAGCCACCTGCTTTCTTGAAGACTGTTCTTGTGATGTAAAACTGGAGCAACCATGTAACAGAGAAGTGAAAAGTGATGTCTTATAATGACAATGAATCATACTGCAAATCATCCTGTGCCATTGGGCTGTAATGCAGAATAAAGCATTTGTCATTTCCTGGTTCTGAAAGCAGGGGGATTTACACCCACACTTGCACAAACTTAATCCATATAGCTCATTCTGCACTGCCGTAGTAATATCTTTGGAGACTACTACAAGATAATATAATGAAGCTTGATATAATCTAGTGTAGTGGTGTCACATAAATTAAAGCAGGCATCTTACTCGGTCAGTATTACAGGCAGGATGTGAACATTCATAATAGGAATATTATCACTGGTATAAATGAAATATTAATGGAAATGTGCGTATAAGCACCAGAAGAAAGAGTCTTAGAAGAATGGCCTGTGATTTGAATGAAGAACATTTGTTCACAGCAATAAAATTGAGGAAAGTGTTGTTTACATCAAGACCAGAAGGCCTGCACTCTCATAAAAACAGTGCAGACAGCTAGCGAGTGGAACACCCTCTAAATCTGACAACAGGAGGATGACTGCAAGGTTACAGCACATCACATATGCCTTTCCTTTTCCCACCAAGGAAACAGACTGTAGGCACAAGGATGTATATATTCCAAACAAGCAAAACCAGATACTGACCTTGCCTAAAGATTACAGAGGCTGAAATAAGTAAGGTTCTGAGGCAAAGAACCGCCTCGTAACAACTGCTGATTGCTAAAAGGTGTAAGAGATCTGTCCAAAAACTATTTCAGCAAGAAGAACCCAAGAGACATGATGAAGACTTGCTAGTTGGTGCCCCTTATTCTCTGTGTCGCTCACAAACGATCCTGGCCAGACCACTTGAACACACACATCTTGATGCTCTCTGTGTGGGTGTGAGTCAATGAAATCTATGAGAGAACGAGTGGGAGTGGGTAAAGTCAGCATACTTAGAGATTCTGTAAATAAAGATCACCTTCCCATTCCGTAAGGTCTGTAATTGTCCTACTAATTTCCTACAAGGAGAAATGAGTAAACTGTATGTTCTCAAAATCAGAGGTTCATTTTCCCTCTTATCTCCTCAGCAGGAAAATAACCACCCTGATCTCTCTGCAGTGGGGTGTGTGCAGGGGAAGAAAATGTTCCTACTACACGGTGACACCACAAATCTCTGCATTAATATACTTCTGGCCCAAATGTTCTGTATTAGGATATCTAGAAACAAGTAAAGGCAGATTACACTGAACAGGACCCAAGTCTAATTAAAGAAGAGAAGGAATATTAAGACAATATTTGGGCATACAGGGATAGGGTTAGGAAAGCCAAGGCACGTCCATCAGCAGCAAAAAGGCAATTAGGGAAAATGTGGTCCTGCTGCTAAACAGGTGTGGGTGACATGGAAAAGGCTGAGATACTCAATGCCGCCTTTGCCTTGGTCTTCACTGATAATCCCAGGTCCCTGAGATGAGAGGGAAATCCTGGAGCAAGGAAAGCTTCCCCTTGGTGGGGGAGGATCAGGTTAGGGAACATTTGAGCAAAGTGGATGTATGCAAGTCCATGGGACCTGGTCAGTGCCTGGATTTAACAGGAACAAATAACAGTGCCGCAGTCTGTGCTGTTTCCATCTTCCAGCTGTCAGAAACAGCAGTAGCCAAGTGCTCTTTTTGTGTGAATTTATGCACTTTGGAAAGAAGATGCCTAAGCAATTATAGTAGTTCAGGCTAATTTCTCTCTGACTTTTAGATGGTATTAAAGACAAGGAAATACTTGTGACTGAAAACCTCCCACATAAATCTATAAAAACAACTACAAGGTCTAAGACTGAAAGACAGCATTTCCTGAAATAATTGGAAACAGGCTAAAACATTGAGCCATATAAAAAAAATTTCCATTGTACGCATAGACATATACACCTGTAGACTGACACATGCATGTACAGACCTCCATATGTAGACACATTCCAAATTTGTATATGACTCACCCTTAAAACAAGCAGTGGTTAAAACTGACAAAATACTCTTTTTCTACTAATAATTAAAATCAGTATTCAGGAGGATTTTTGTCTATGTATCATAAAACCAAATAATTTCAATAAAACAGAGAAAGTATTATTTCACCTAAAATTTGAATGACTGTTCTGCTCATACAGAATTCTGGAATATTTCTATTTTCAGCAAGATTAATATTTTTCCCCCAGATGTGTTATTTCTTCAAATAACAATATTGAATAATGATTTAAAGATGGCTAATTTAATTCTCATGGCATTATTGACAAAGTTGAGATGATCTTTTTTGTGGTTTTTCACTCTCCACTTCAATTTCAGAAACTTTTATAATTACAATTTTATTCCTTTTCTCTGTTTTACATCAAATTATTTAGATTAAATTCATCATTATTTAGCTTAGATGATCTACTTCCTGAATAAGAACAAAATAATTGCAAGATTTTCAGTTTTTCATAATAGAATTTCAGTGTTCATTAAGCTTATTAGTAAGCTATTATGAATACTGCACTTTAAAAGTCATGTTACCACTCATTTATTTTTTATTGTAGAATCATACATTACATCACTCATGTTACTCCTCAAGAAAACAATATGCATTTGCATCAAACCGATTATCACTGTGTTGTGTTGCTTAGATACTGCAGATTTCAAGTTTAATGCATTTTATGTAGGCATTTTACTTGCAAATAGCAAGCACTGCTTCACATAATACATACTCAGAAAAAAATTGTTATAATTAGCAATTTACTACCTATTATGGAGAAGGAGCAGTGTAGTTTCTTGAGACCAAGTTTTATATGTTCAGCAATATTAAATCTTTACCAAAATATTTGACACATACCTGTTCCCAGGCAAAGACGTGTTGATTGAAGTAGAACTGAATTTGTTCATTGGCAATGTTGATACAGAGTTGTTCAAAAGAATTTTTTTTGAAATTCTCAAAGCCAAAGATATCAAGAATTCCAATGTTCAAACCATCGTCGTTTCCACTGCAAAGATTAAATAAACCTTCTATTGTATCTTTATTTTACAGTGACTAACTTCATTATTATTTCACAAAAGGAAATAATGGCCCCGATCTGTATGTCTGTTAAACAGGATAATTTTTGCTAAACCAGCTATGTCTTAAAATAACAATCAATTTTTGTTTGCAATACAATAAATGCACATAAATTCAAAGATGACTGTATTTGCAGACCAGATACACTGAATTATATAATGACGAAATCAATTGATAAGTGTATAAAGAACTTAAAATTTTATTTTTAAATTAATATTTGCTAGTTATTATTCTGTTGTATAAAACTGACTACAGTACAGGAACAACATGGAGTTCTTTTTATTTCTCTTGTAATAAAGCAGGCTTTACTCACCAGCATCCTGAATTTAAAGATTGGTGTCATTAAATGATTCCTTCATATTATTTATTCACAACAATTAAAACTGGTTATTTTAACATGAAAGTCAAAAGAATGAATGGCTAGACCTTTTATGCATCTAAATCACTACTTTATGTATTGGAGTGTGGTATGAATTTAAATTACCAATTAAGTTCCAGAGAAGTACTACTAGTAAAAACTTCAGTTTGCAATTTTAGCTGAGGCATTCTGAGAGATACGTGATCATTTCTGCAACTGAAAAAAAGTTCTATTATTTCTATTTATTTGCTGAAACAAAAAATTAAGAGGATATAATTTTATAACAAACTGTAGTTGACATTAGCATTTTTTCCTAGATAAATTAAAAAGAATAAACCACATTCTATCTATTAAACCCCTTTGAGGGGCAGGCTATCTGTAACCACCTTTCCCCCTCATAAAAACTGTAGGAAATCAGATCTGAAGAACAAGCCTCAAGATACTCATGAATAGTACTGGAACCTTTTTGAGAAGTCCATCTCAAAAATGGAAGCATTTCACTGTGGAGGGGATCAAAGGTATTTATTGATTTTGACCTGAATTTGGTGACTATTTTATCTGTCTGGAAATTACATTTTTTTGTGAGTAGACTGCTGAAATTTGGCTGCCTCATTCCTTCCCAGAGCTAATTACAAAAAAATAGCAATACAAATTATTTTACTACCGCAGAAACAAAGCAGACGTCAGGATTTTTTTTGTTTGTTTTGTTTGTGTTGTGAGGTTTGGTTTTTTTGGTTTTTTTAATAGAGAACTTTTGAGGTCAAACTTTCTCCCTCCTTACCAGCACAATAAGTATTCCATTTCAAAAGGGCTCTGTAACAGGCAGTGCTGCATGCACTTCATCCTATCACTTACTGATTAAAGTTCTGTTTATTGTTGCTCTGCTGTAACCAAATATTTGAAAGTTTAGACAAAATTTTGAATTGCAGCTTTGCCTTTCTCTGATGTTTGAAAAAAATCCCCCAACAAGTCCAGAAAATCCAGATTTGCAAACCAAAGCTATTGGTCATTGATATTCTGCTTATTACCAGCCATAGAGGGCCCTGACCTATAGGATCTACAATGTAAGCCACATCATTTCTTCTTTGATTAATTTGCAAAATGTGTTACATCCTCATTCCCAATACCTTTTTTGTCTGTGTGTTCAACATGTCACCCTGTAAAGGTGGAGTGGACATTAACCTCAGTCAGTGTGTTTGGAAATTACTCTCACGTACATATGAAACCACTTTCATAACAACAGCAACAGACTCAACAGCATGGGTGCAAGTAAGAGCAGAATTTGACCTATAGAATCATAGAACGGTTTGGGTTGGAAGGTACCTCAAAGATCATCTAGTTCCAATCCCCCTGCCATGGGCATGGACACCTCCCACTAGACCAGGCTGCCCAAAGCCTCATCAACATATAAATGTCAAGAGTGGACTCTGCATACCAGCAGAAATAGTATAAAGGAAAAGGTAGTTAGTCCGTAATTCACAAAGAGTTAAACAAGTAAAGGTCAAACAGCAAAACAAAAGACACCTGTGCTATCCATATCTACTGTATCTTCACTCCATCCTATGAATAGGGTAAAACTTCCTTTATTTAACATCATGGTGTTAAAAACAAAAAGGTAGCAGAGAAAATGTAGATGACAACATGAGTAGATGATATTATTCCCACAGAAAATCTCCCTTTATTCTGGAAAAGCTTCTTTTACCTTAAATGTTTGTCAGGTTTGAGTAAAGTGTTGATGCGATTAACTATCCAGCTAAAGAGGCGCCCGTACAGTGCTTTGGCCATGGCATCTCTGACATCAGTGGCTT
The DNA here is from genome assembly GCF_028858705.1 of Grus americana. Lineage (NCBI taxonomy): Eukaryota > Metazoa > Chordata > Aves > Gruiformes > Gruidae > Grus > Grus americana. Next base: position 150,588,574 of record NC_072853.1, on the reverse strand, counting down.
TTTCCACAGTGTTGGGACGAATAATTGTTTCTCCTCGAGTCACTACACAGTGAGAGGTGAGGGCCTCTTGCAATTCATCTGCCTGAATACACAGCAAGGACGCACCTAGGAAGGAAGGTCACAGGCACAGCTCAGAGGCAGACTTTGGAAGGAAAAATATGCATTTTTGCAATCAAGGCTGCAAGTGCAACATATTATGAATAAGGGTCAAATCAGTCTTGAACTATGACTAATGAGGATGTTCACACCAAACAGCTGTTAGCATTTAATTTAGTCACCAGCCTTCCTAGCTTCCACTGCAGTCAATGAGTAAGTGATTCAAAGCAGAGGCCTTTAGGTTCTAAACTGCTTTATCAAGGAGGCTATTTCTCCAAACTGTCTACGGAGAAATGCTAGGGAATCTAGGTGACTATGTCAGGAGTATGTAAGTTGTGAGGTGTGAATATCCCTCTCAGTTATAATCCATCCATATAAGTCATTGCTGTCCTCCTTTTCCTCCAAAAAAAGGGTGCTTCTTTCCCAGTTGCACAATATTTTTCTATCTATGCAGGAAAATGTGTAAGAAGATAGCATGAAGACTTCATTATCTTCCCAGCTGTAATTACTGAGAAATAGTAGGAACTTCCTCGAGAATCTTTGCCCCCTTCCCTCCTCTGCCTCCCTGCAGCCTACAATGTAAGGTAATCCTTCCAAAGAATTAGTGAGCCATATTTCAACAGGCACATATGGGGAACAAGTAATGAGTATCTGGGAAAGAAACTGGGGAAAAAACTATTCAACGTGTTAATGAGGTTCTTCATCAAATGTTCAAATAACCTTAGAAAAATTCCAAAGATTTTCTTTTCAGGCATCTGCAGTATTAGTCATGTTTCCTGAATGCCAGTGAACTGGTTAGTCAAATAAGGTGCATAACACGGACAATTTTTTCTTTTTGCCTTTGAATTCAGGTGGGCTTGCAATTAATCTATCATCTTCAGCATTTCATTATTCTTGCAAAATTTCCATGTGAATACAGTTTTCATTGATAACTCTCTTGCAAGAAAATAAATTTGCTATCAAAACACTAAACAAAACCAATATGAAATCAAGAAAAAACACTCACAATTCTCAAGGGCTACTGGATTGGAAATGTTGCTCTTGTCAATCATATGTTCAGATACCACTGCAGAAAATTCAATGTTACCCACATTTAAAATGGCAGCCAGGACACTGTACACACTTCCAAGTTCCTGCAAAGTATATTAAAAGAGATGCAACACTTAATAGCCAGACGGATTTGTCACTTTCGTTTGTGCAATGGGCACGCATGTGTGCTGTTTCCTAAGCCTGGAACAATCACTGTCTCTCTCGTCTGCCACACACCCACGACTTTTAGGAATACTTTCCTTGGCACAGTCTTTCAAGTGTAAGACACCCAAAGAGGGCAAGACAAACTATAGCCTAATCTCTCTTCTATACTTGTCTACAGGACAGGATTGACATGGAGTAGGGGAAGCACAAAACAGTGGTGAGCGTAATCCTCTTAGAAGGCATTCAGAGGTTATTTATATCCACCCTTCACTGTGGCTGCAGGCATAACTGTGTCTGAAAAGGTAACAGCTAAAAAATCTGCATCTACGTTTCCTGGATCACGGAAATGAAGGTACTCCATATAATATGTCTGCAACAGCTCCCACCACCATCATCAGAAAAAGTTTCACTGGGAGAAGAATGAGACCTCACATCTCTGATTTGGCAAAGCGCTTTACCCTTCAAAATGTCACACAGGAACTGTGTACTCACCAAAGTACTTTGGTATGAACTTTACTTAAACATATTTAAATTTCAAATTATTTAGTAGGTTCTGAAGAGTATTCTGCCTTGAAAAAGGGCTAATACTAGTCTTGACAGTGAAGTGATATATACAGTACATGATTTTAAGTATGTATATATGACAAATAAATTAATATTTGCAAATAATGAAATAATACTTTCATTGCAGGTTTGACTTAGATTTGAACTTTGAATTTTCATCTGAACTGTGAACGTTTATTGGTATACTTGATCACCTCTGAGTATTTTCTACTCAGAAATGCTGAAGTGCTCCTGTAAAGCAGACTAGGTTTTAAGCTAGGAATCTGTGATATGATATATTCTGAGGCATGGAGTAATAGTGTATTTTATAAGTAGCAGTTTTATAAGTTTTATAGTAGTTTTATAAGAAGCAGTTTTGTAAATCTGATTGGTATTTTATGATGGACTTTTCATAATTGCAGAACATTCTATCCCTACTATTCAATAGTTTGCTGGTATCATGTCAGGCATCATTTACTCAGATAAAGTCCTTAATTGCTCTAGAACACTTGATCTTGTTTTCGACACTTCCAGAAGTTAATCTAGCAGTTAATAAATTAATTATTCTAGTGACAGCAAGACAAACTAGATAAACTCAATCTAAAAAATTATGCTCAGGATAATTGGTGTGCAGTTTACCTAGGTTTTAAGCAATCATTTTCATTTTAAGCTTAGGGACGCAGATGAAATGCAAAGAAATTGACAGCTTAACTTCTGCCACTACACTGTACAGTATATATAGCTGCTGACATTTTTGTGTCCTTTTCCAGTGTGTTTGAAATCTGGCTTGATCTGTCTCATACAGCATGATTATTGTTCACCTCAGGCAGTCCCTTCCTATTAATTTTGCCATGCAGCCTGGAATAAAACAGTGTGATTTTAAGACAAGGAGTACTGACAGTAGTCACTATTAAAGCTTGCTAGTCAGTTAAAAACAGATTTCAAAGAAATAAAGCCTTGTTTAGCTCTCCGTTTTAATTGGAGTGGAGAAGATATTTTGTCCAAGGTTTTCTGCTAATAAAACATGGAACATGGCTATATAGAACCTCCTCTGTGCACTGGGATGAATGTCAAAGCTTAAGGCTGCATTACTGAAAAGTGAACTTGGAACTCATTGTCTTACAGTGTCTTTTTCTCACTGAAAATAAATTGTCTCTGCACATGTATCTTCTATCAGAACCCCTGTGGGGGAAGAGGACTTCTCTGTTCCTTCAGTCTTGCAAACGCAGCCTCAGACAGACTAATTCACCCTGTGGAGAATGCAGGACAGGCTAACATGGATGGGGCTCACATGTAACCACAGTTACATTGCCTATGGTACTCAGCCTGCTCTGGAACTGCGGGGGTTCTACAGGTAGAGGATTCTTTACAGATTCAGCCTGCAGTGGTGTGCTGAGTTAATCAAGTGAAGATGCATGCTAGAACTACACGATGTGGCCAGTGACCTAGTTCTAACTGGATCTTCAATATGTAAGGAAGGTCGTCTCTTTTGGATGATCAGGATTATTGTTGGCATCCATCAAAGTGAACAAAAGAACTGGGAACAAAACCAGACTTGATGCTTTTCATGGTATAAATTAGGACTTATCAAGGTCTCCGGCGCTGTGACAAAACCGCTATCAGTGCTGAATTGTGCATATTCTTCCATGGTGCTTCTGGGAAGGTGAAAGTACAGGTGTGAAAGGATGTGTGATATTACAGGTGTGATATTACTGAGTGCAGTTGTGAATAAGCATGTAGAGGAGAAAGAGACTGTGAACTCTGCTCCTACTATGGCTTAATGCAAAATGAGTATGGAGGAACAGAATAGGTGAATAAATCTGTTCTGCTAGCTATTAAAATATTTACATTGAGGGAAGCCAGAAATATTCAACAGAAGTGAGTAGTTTTCCATGAAAAGCTCGCCATAACATGCAGTCAAAGAAATTAAAACATAGATCCATTCTGCAGCACCAGTGCTATATTTCACAGATACTGTATGGATCATACTCCTACTATTCTTTGTGATAAAGTCAGTCAGCAGTAAACTATGGCTGTGATGCATCACTTCTAAGAAGAGAGAACTAGGGTGCAGGATGGGGTTTCCCTCCCTTGCATCCTATTTTATAGATCCAGAGGCCTGGTTTTTATCGTAATTATACCAAAGACAGCCTGAAGAGAGGGGTTTAATGGCCAGCAGAGCAATGATATGAGATTATACAGAAAGAATGGGTTCAGTTAATGTTCAGTGATAAGATTCACTCCAAAGGGATGTAAAAACTTCATTCAGCTTTGCCCTGGAGTTGTGGAAATGTATTGAGTTCATCAAAACTCATATCAACTCAATGAATTTTTAGAACTCTCACCATGGACTTCATCTTAAAACAGAAATGAGGCTCATATTCAGAGGCTTAAAATTATAGGCTAATAAATAGTTACAACATCGTTTTCTATGCATTTAATTTGCAAAAGCCTTTTTTCCCAATTACTCAGCTGTGCTATGTTCACTGATTTCCAAGTCTTGTTGACTAATACCATTTTGTTAGTTTTTCAGTGCCTTGAAACCTTAAAAATTTAAATGTGATAATATAACAGTAAGTTGACCATGCAATATCCTAAAACATAAACACACTACAGCTAAAGGAAGAAAATAACAAAAAGAAGATTATTTGAATGCCTTATGTAAGTTTTTCCTGATTAAGACAGCCATTAAAGTTCACACACAAAAAAAAAGGGTTATCAGCACTCACCTCCAGTGTAAAACCTATGACTTTGAAGCACTGTTCAATTAATTCAAACTGAGACTTATAAAAGCTATTGTTCATGAAATCTTGGACTATTCTGAAATGGTCATTTTGCAGATATCTGAAAGAGTTGATGGATATGGAGTTAGAATGTAAATGAGGTGAAAATTCAACAACACTGCATTTCTTAGTAAAAATAATTTATGTAAAAATAAATAATTTATGTAAAAATAAACTGCATTACCTGGGAGGTCTATATTCTGGCAGTTTATAATGTGCCAGTTTTTTCTTTTCCGCCAGACCAGCATAAATATAATAAAAAATATGGAAATTTTTCTCTCCTCTGAAACAATAGAAACAACAAGCTGGTTTACTAATGCACCTATGTTGCATTTACTGATGACATACATGCTATTACTAAATGTTATTTTAATAACAGACAGGGCTCATGCAAACTGACAGAGGACTCTGAAAGAAGCTTTATTACGCAAGTTCCTGAGAAGAATGGCACCCTTTTGTGTGCCATTGTGAGTTTGTTCTGAAGCTGCCAGGGTGGCTGCTTGGTGCTACAAGCAGCTAAATGCTGCTCTGCCTTTGATGCAATTGGTCGATGCTGGGTGAGATCTTGGACGTTGCTCACCCACCTGCATTAAATGGGCTGCTTAACCTCCACTTTTTTAAAAAAACATCTTGTGACCATGGGAGAGCCGTGCACTCCTGATTCACTTAATCCAGTATGTTTGCAGTGTCCTTTAGCCCTGAACCAAGACAGCACATAAGCAGACATTCAGCAAAGGGCCTTATGACTTTACATGCTTTGCCTGAAAGTTAGGTGCCCAAACCCAGGACAGAAGGTTTATTTGCACATCCAAGCGTCCTGTGCACCTTATGAGGAAGAACTAGATCCTTAGGTGGTAATTTCCAACCACCACTGAACCCTGAGATGGCCAAGTCAATCACTATGAAATGGCAAAAAGGAATTGTGTTCAAACCCCTGGTTTCTGCATGAGCTGAGGCGTGTGTCTCAGGAGCACCATTACAGCCCTCTGTGAAATGGGCTCAGAGCCCAGCTCACTCCTCTCTGCATGGGGGTGCCTAGATCAGAGTTTGGTGCCAACTTAGTTTGCGTATTTTACTGTGGACAGTCAGTAGTAGAAAACAAGATCATTTCAAGGAGGGAAACCCGTAGGTTCAAAACCTTTTGGCTTGCAGTGGGTCTGGAACTTGGGTCTCCCATTTTCTGGGTAGTCAGTCGCTGGTTTTCTGCGAAAAGTCATTCCTAGCTCTCCATGTGAGTTTGGGAGTCATGTCCTCCCAGCAGCGCAGAACAGATTGTCCCTGCAATGCGGGTACCCAAATGCCAGTTCTCTGCCCTGGCGTGGCCGTATGGACCAGCCACACAGAGACCTCAGTGAAGAGGACAGCATGCTTGACAAAAACAGTTTCAGGCACCCTTGGAATTTCATGCCTCAAAATTTAACGTCCTACAGTGGCTCTTACGCTAAACAGTTAGGTGGTGTTTTCTTGTGAATGCAGACATCTAAACACTTACCTAAATAGCATCTGAGGCAGGTAAATGGTTTGATGACTTCCTGTCTCAGCATGTGGCTAAATATAAATACAAACTGACAGCCACAGAACAAACTCATGAAAAGTTATGAAAAAGGTGGTATTCTAAGGAAAAAGCTGATTTTATTCTGTAAAAGCAGTTTCTGTACTTATGTTCAACTGGGAAAAAAACCCCACCATTTAATAAAATTGCCTCTAACTTTAAATTGTTTATTGAAACACTCCAAGTGATACTTAGATGTTCTTCATGTCACAAATCTACAACAGGCAACAAGGTCATGCAGAACTACAGAAAGAGTAAAAATGAGTAAGAGATCAGCAAAGGGAAAAATTTAAGACAACATTCCTGATCTCAAACTCTGTTTTTGATGTTGTTATTATGGCAGAAATGGAGCTGCCAAAATACTTTTGATCTGGATGTTCTGTATATTAGGATAGAAAATACATGCCAATAATTTAAATTAATTGGAAATGCCATTTAATTTTTCTGTCATTTTATGTTATGAGAAACACACATGACAGAGATGGATCTGTTCCGCAATTGGTCCATAACCCTTTATAACCAAATCCTACTATGTGCTCCAAAATGGAAAATGAGCACTTTGCAAACAAACAAAAAAAAGCTACAATAATAGAGGAAATGTAGAGGAATTAAATTGAAGTGATATACTTAAAACAATACTTCAAACTTCCACAAAGAAATTTATAACTGAACTATTGGAAAGTTTTCTGATACACTTTATATATCACATATGCATTTTTATGAGATTTGTTTAAATAACCCAGGAGGCAATGAAAAAAACCCAAGCAAAACAGGAGTAGTTTTCAGCTAGCTTACAGATTTATAAACTATTCATATATCATTTATAAGAAAAAAATCCCAGTACCTTATTCATCTTCATGTTTTGATCCAAGATATTTTCCCGCATTGTAGGCCTACTCTGTAACCCCCAAATCAGGTCAAATATAATTTTTATACTTACACTGCCTGGTGGACAACTCTGGATTTTTCAAGGAGATACTCTGAAATCTGAGCTCCTACTACAGTGCCACCACAAGTGAATTTCATTTCCAAATATTTTCCAAATCTGCTGGAGTTATCATTGATGATAGTGCCTGCATTCCCAAATGCTTCTACGAGGTTATTCACCTGGAGGATCTTCTCCTGTAGAGTCCTGTTATTAGCCTGGATATGAAAAAGATATTGCTTGAAATTATCAGTAATCATTCAAATACATTCACTCTTAAGTGTTTCTTTCCTTTTCTAGTTGGTATTGTGAAGTGTGACATCACCAGGGCAGCCATTCCCATAGGAATCATATGGAAAGAAAGGCATATATATATCATGGAAGCTGTCAGAATATAGCAATCTGCAGCACTAATGGCTGGCTGGAAGAGATAACAAACATAATGATAATGACAACACCAGAACTAATCAATTTCTGTGGTCTGAGATGGTCGGCCTGCTTTCAGAATCCTTGTTAGCATCCGCTTAGCGCTGCGCTGCACCATACCAATAGATCAGTTTGCTTGCGTCTCACCTGGGACATGCAAAAATGGCATTGTATTTAGGCAATTATGGTGGTCACTTCCCAGAATGACCATGTCCCACTGACAGCAACCTGGCTGTGGAAGAAGGGGAAAAGCTAGAAGAGGATTTCATTTAGTACAGTTTGGGTGGTTTGAAGACACTCAGTTAAACAAGGGACAGACTAAGTCACAGCCCTCACTGCAGTGGCTTCTTCCTTGTGGAATCCCCACAATATTTGCAAGTGACCCTAGTTCAGGAGGGAGAAAAGGGTAGCTTCATCAGCATCATGTTCCAATCCAACCTTACAGACGTTCTTTGGAAAATGTCTGACAGTCTTGCCCCCCTACCAATGCCCTGTCCATAGGTTTGGTCAATTAGGCCTAAGACAGTGAAGCCCTGCAGAGACATCCCCTCTGAAACGTACCTTGCCCAGGACAGTGAGCTGCTGAACCAGAAGATGGGCACTTTGCGTCTTGCCAGCTCCACTTTCTCCAGAAATAACGATACACTGCAGAGAACAAGAGCACGACTGAGCTCGTTACATCTCTCTCAGCCTAGCAAAGGATACAGTTAAGACACTTCATCTTTACCTGATCAGAGTTGTATGTCACCATGGACTGATAACCTATGTCAGCAACAGCAAAAATATGAGGAGGGTTGGCAGTCCGTTTGGCTCCAATATACAGTTTAGAATGCTAAGTGTAAGAAAAATGAAAACATTATCAGTGTCCCTTCACAACTTTTTTTTTGCACTATCAGAGTTTAGTTTTATTTTCAGATTAGGGTACAGCATGCTGAGGTTACCAGCAGTGATGTTTTCTGAGTGAGCTGTTACTGCACTCACTACACCGTGAATCTGTATGTTCTTAGTACAATAAGAACTGTTAAAAAAGATGAAGGACAATTTTGTGTGATGTCAGTCCTGAAACTCAAATTATTAGAAGAAAATTTAATGTTGCCACACATAAAGGACCAAATTATAATTTCATTCTATTTGTACTTCACATCCTCTTATGATTTCTGCAGGATATCGATGTAAAAAATTAAGATCTTTTCTGTACCTGCAGTAACTTATAATTAATAATGGCAAATTATTGTATGACCATTCATATCTGTACCCTTTTGTATAGCAGGGAGACAAATTCATAAAAGTTAAAATTTTACTGGGTTGCTTTCTGAACTGTCTGATCAATTAAATAGCTATGGCTTCCCCAGCTCTCTTGGGAGGAAATGACGCCGGCTCCCACCTCCAGCCATTTGCCTCTGTACTGAAGTTCTCCGTGGGAAGTGTACAAGAAGGAATGCTCCCACCCACAAAGAGGGGTAAGATTCACCTGAATAAATGCATTTATCTGTACAGATACAACTTCTGAACTAGCTGCCATGAGCAGCTAGTTTCTTTACACTAGGTGGGGTTTTAGTCAACAAATTTCATGAAATTCAGCACAATTTATCTCATCCTTGAATGAATGTTGAAAGTTGCTAGAACAATGACCTCGAAAATCCTATTTTTATCCATTGATTAAAATGAGTGACTTGGTCAGATATAGCTATCTGCACTTTAGACATGATCTATACTATAGACATAAAGGTATTGGAGATCAAATTTTTTGGAGTTTCTCATTTCTGTGCTGAAATTCAGTACAAGATAAGGATGTGTGTCAACATGCACTTGAAGGGACAATTATATCAGTAATTCTGTTTTTCAGAGTAAACTGAAGTAAATCTCAAGAATGGTTTTACTTTATACTTAACATGAATATTCATATTTCAGTGGAAATCACCACTAGTTGAAAAAGATCACAGCTAGGTTTTCACACCTGTGAAGAATAAATGTCTATGTTCCGAAATGGATTGACAGCGATGAGAATGTCCCCAACGTATGTGTAGATTTGATCCTTGGCATAACCCTTCTGCAACTGTTCTGTTACTGTATTCTGATGGAGAGAGAATAGGAACATTGAATCACAGGGGGAAAAAAGAATATTAGGAAAATGTGTAAAATATTTATATGGTTACCATGAGTGAGGAGCAGAGAGAGGGAAGGTACTAATGGTCAGGAATACAACTGATTTTGATCAAAAGTGAGTAATACTTTCAAACACACTAGCATTCATAATTTCCTGTGTCCAAACTCAGTTTGAACAGCATATACTTACAGATCCCCAAATGGCTGTAGAAAAATGAGTTAATAAGTACTGCTATAATGCAATTAATCAAAGGTTTCCATGAGACAGTCCTGCCTTAATTTCTAACATTACAGCTTCATGTAACCCATTAAGCAAGAGCCATATGCTTTGAATTCATAACTGCCATTACAGCTGCTCTTGCATTACTCTCAGTTACGATAAGACACAGATGTTCAACTGTTTGGATCCTATTAATGTCAACAATCAGGCATCTTTCTATATGAACAACCAGTCTCTGCTGTGATTGTACTTTGCTGCTGCAGAGCCAGTTCTCCCTGAACCAAGAAAAAAGAAGGGCCCAGTAGTGGCATACCCAATTTCTTGACATAATTTCCCTCAGCTTCTTCTGCGTAAAGAGCTGGGTATGTAAAGTGCCTGGTTAGGTTTCCAATCAAACCAGGACATAGAGCTGGATGAAGAAATTCAAACCAGCCTTGAGACTATTCTGAGGTACACGTGAAAATATTTAGACCCTATTCCCACTGGAACAGAACGATGAGCAGCAGAGGACTACAGAAGGAATTGCTTTCCCTCCACATCCATCTGTTCACAGTGTTGTACGCTGTGTTCTGGTTAATGCACTTAAAACTTGAATTCTCAACAGCTGAAGAGGTTACATTTCCTTCACAGGAAAACATAAGGAGAAAACCTTGATTTTCCATTGCCTTGATAAACTCTTCCCTTCTTGGTTTTGAAAGCTATCTTGCTTTTGGCCATAACCAGATTCACATTAAAAGAATTTTTGAGGGGAATTTCTGCCCTTTTTGAAATTATTTCTTGCACTGATAGAAGGTCTCCTGTTTTGCTCTTCTGATGGGACTATCTAAACTGGAAGAAAAATCAGAATGGAGGAAAGGAGACAGTTCTGAGAAGCTGCCATTCATATGTGAAAGAGGTTTTAAACTGAATTGGATTTAGTGAAATATCACATAGTCAAATGATGCCTTTAGGTGGAGGCTTCCTGAGGACTTTCTTGAGAATGGTCCGCCTCTGAGGAGATGGGATATACTTGGGCTTGTCTGCTTTTTTTGTGTCTTCTCTTTAGCTCAGATTGTTTATATGCTTCATGGCAAAAGATAAAACCCAGTTTTGCTAGCATATGGCTATTCCCAATACAAAAAAAAATGCTTAAATCTGAATTTTGGGCAGTAGATGAAGTTAGGATTAGCTCAATTAGTATCAACTAAACATTAAGTTACTATAACCAAGCTCTTGGATGATGGAAGATGTTCTGCGGCATGATAGCATTGTGTAGTTCATAAGCTCAAAAGCCACATTTAGTATTCTGGACTGACGAAGACACAATATACCAGAGAAGTTTTACAGTTAACAGAATGTGAATTATAGTCTATGCACAGCCTGGCAGAAGAAGAAGAATGACAGTTTGTTTACAGCCATTGATGGCCTCTAAGACCTGCAGATAATGTGCTGTGGCCTCATTCTTCTTCCTGGTTTTGAAGCTTAAAGCATAAACACAACAGACTTCCCCACTCCCTTATGCATCTTCCCCTGCTCCTAGTGGACTCATTTTCAAACTTTAACAAACCAGTGAGATTTGTATCAGTAATTTTGTCAAAAGTTCACCAGAACAGGCCAGAGCCTCAGCTGACATAAATTGATCTCAATGCATCTCCACACCAAAGTCAGTCAGTGAGAACCCAGTCTAGGAGAGTATGGTAAGCTACTTTAAGACAACTCTAGATGTCCAAGCAACAGTGGAGAAGGTGCTTGTTCTTGGACCTGAACCAATTTCAGGTCATCATTGCACACCACACATTTAGCTGTAATAAAATCCAGCAATATAAATCCTGTTAAGCAAACGGTGCTACAAAACTGCTCGGCTAAGGCTGTAACTGCAGAGGGTGTTTTAGCTCTGAGCTGTAACCATTCCTGATACAGCAAATATCATCTAAAATATTTGGCATAAACTGGTAAAATGCCATTGTACACTTACACAATTGAAATGCGACAATATAGTTGAATTTGAAAATCAACAGCACACCATTGTGTTTTAATATGTGATTAACCCTCTTCAGGAGAACATGAAAAAGGAGGTTCTTACCTCATCCAGTACCTCCAAGGTTGCTAAATCATCTACCTCTTCCTGGTTTGAAACTGGTGACTTACTGTAGTTCCCCTTCTTTGTATGAATACGTTCAAATCTAGAAAAGACAGACATGCAGTTTCCTGATGTAAGGAAACACAGAGCAGATCTTGTATCTCTGACCATCTTGAAAGAATTCAGCAAAAACATTCCAGCTTTCCATTTTTCTCAATTCAAACACACAAATGTTTGAATAACAGGACAGGATAAAACTTCTTAGTGCAGCACACCTCTACTTGACAATTCAAAATCTATAGCTTGATCCCACAACTGATACCATGAAGAACTTTTTCACTGCACATATCCTTGCTTGATCACACCCCTACATCAGCTGCAAGACTGGAGCTATGCCGTATGGGATAAAAAAGAATATATTTATAAAGCATGAAACAGTCAAACTCTGGCACATATCTGCAAAAAAAAAAATGACCCAGATAAAAATTATGGATAGGACAAAACCTATGTATACGTGTGTGATGAAATAGTATGGCAAGGATGATGGAGACAAAGCATTCAGGATGGAAACATCTCTAGCTTAGCAACTACAATGTTCTAAGGCCTGGCTGAGGTGGCCACACGGTAGAGCAAAGTGCTACAGAACCACTGGGGTATGTGAAATACATCCTGACCAAGAATTTTCTTGGACTCTACAGGAAAAAAATCATACAAAATAAGGAAACAAAATTTCAAATCTTTTTCTTATCAGGATTAAACCTCAATTAAGTTTGTCTTAAAGTGAAATTTCTTTTCTCTTTTAACCAAACCAAAGAAAACTTTATGCAGTTTTATAGAAATTAGCAAGAAAAATCCCGGAGACTTGCATCATTCTCTATCCAAGAGTAAAGGCATTGCTAAACAAAGCAAAAACAACAGAAAATGCAAGGTTTACAGTTCACATTAGTTATACTTGCTTTATGAGATGGGGAAAAACAGGGAAATGGAAACTGCGTAAGTAACAGCAGAGTTCACAAACTAAATCAAGCTCAGATGTGCAATACGGCACAAGCACAGGAAGACTACCAAGTAATTCTGATCTCCTGATATGACCTCACTCCCCTTGATACTATAAGTAGGCACTTCTCAAATATATGGAACATATACCTTGGTAAACTGACACGAGGAAAAACTGTTGTCTTGATTCCAGACAAGACCAGGGAAATCCTGTATTTAATTTTGATATTTGGACATATGGCATGAGTAAAAACAGACAGGTGTTTTCTAGCCAGGCAAGAACTTTAATATAGAGTGAACGGAGGACAGGAAAAAAAGGGCAGCTGCATCAAGATGGAAAGTTAGAATGAATGAACATCACGCTGATGGGGCAAGCTAAGAGACTTCTGAATTCCCACAGTAAGATTTAATGCAGAGTTTAATGGGCTGTACCCATTCCACGATCATCACTTACTTCATGGGTGCTACTTCAGGTCACGCAAGCTGTGCACTGATGTGGGATGCAGGTGCAGAATGTCAAGCAGACACCCGCCTGGCATTAGGTGCTGACTGCCAGGACTGAAAAGGGGCTGGAAGAAACAGACAAATGCTGCCCTCCCAAACTGTGACCGCAATCAAGATCTGAATGATGGAAGTGCGGGCATAAGTGCACTTCATCTAGCACTTGCTTTCAATTTCTCTTGTCTCTACTGATCGTTCCCTGAGGGTGACAGAATGACCTGTCCTCACCCAGGTGCCAGTAATGGAGCAGTTTCTTCCCCCCTTAGGCAGGTGCCAGTGCCACTGGAGTCTTTCCATTGTCCATAGGGCAAAGGCAGGACTTTCACACCCACCACAGCTGACTAATTCTGCGACCTTAATATCAAGACACAAACATGTAAGACTTCATTGCAAGAGCTAGCATAGTTCCATGCTCTCTATGCCAATATTGCAGCCCAATACCCAGCGTGGTGGCTACGTGACCAGGAAGCTCAATGAACAATTTGGATCAACAGGATCGACATTGCCCTGATGGAAGGGAAGGACCAAGTGTTGCCAGTTTTACACCCAGCTATTTTACAGACTATTCTCCAACTGTTGTTAGGACCCTGAAGCTACATGGGAAAGCAACCCGCTTCCAAATGTTTTCTTTCTTTCAGTATTTACAGTACTACAGGCCAAAAAAAGACTGTGTAGATACAGTTGTAAGGATGATGGTGAGGCTGAATTATGTGGAGGTGAAAAGCAATGGCAATACTACAGAGTGCAGTACCAGAGCCTTATTACTGCCACACAACACAGAACATGCAACATGAGGGCACATGAGCAGTGCAAATAGACAAAAAGAGATGCAGGAGGAGAGCACAGTGTGGAGGGAAAAAAGGCAGCTTTTGCTGCAATAAATCCATAACTGGACTGTAATTTGGTATGTTTTTAGATATGTTGAAGCAGAAAACACACAGGAACACAAGCAGGCAGCATCTAAAGGGGTGGGTCTGGTCTAAGCATTCACACCTCTCGTAGATCCGATCTCTTCTTCCCTTTCCTTTGGAACCCATTTGTACTGTGAGAGTTGTCCTTGTAGTACTGTCCTTGCAATAACATGGTGAGACAATATTTGGTTATATGCACCCCCAGGTTGTATTAAAAATGATGTGGTAGTATTAAGAGTTAAATGAAGTCTTCAGCCTTGCATGGTCTGCTGGTGCTTGATTTGCATTTACCAGCTAAAAGATATTACTGCATTCAAAGCCAGAGGTGCAGGCAAAATCCTACCCCCTCAAAAGAAACCTGTCCCCTCGATAACCCACGCTCCTATTTATACTCATTTTTAACAGTTTCATTTGAAAAATTAAATTTGGACAGTTGAAACAATTTCTCCTTTGTTCCTGCATGAAGGTCATTTTGTGTCCAGAGGATGCATTTCACATCAGCATGACTTTGAGAAAGACCTATCAACATGTACATGAGGGGAAGATACAGGAACTGCAGAAATATGTCAAGCTCTGCTGTTCTATTTTTTCCATTGCCTAAGGAAAACCCAAAACAAGACATCTGTCAAGTTACACTTTCCTTTTCTGGTGTAATTGTTACACATTGAATACACTTTTTTTGTTTTTTTTTAAATGTTACTGCATATCAGTGAGAGTGTGATATTTCCCAAGATTTGTTTCAATTACCATTTTTTCATTTAATGTAACAAGTTAACAAGTGCCTTGCAGGAAGGGAGGGGAATGCTCCAGTCATGGAGACTTTTCTATTTATTTATTTATTTTTAAGGAAACAATCTCTACTTATGCCAGGGAAGTTTAATTACATAAAATTGATTCTCCTGTAATCCTCTTCAGCTGACGTTATGAGAACACTAGTGCTTGTTAAACCAGATTTGGGGAAGCTCCAAAAGTGGCAGATTTGCAGAACACAATATTTTTCTGCTTTGCTGTCAAAGGGCACAGACCCCTCAAGGGCAGTTATACCGCTTCACTTGCTAAAACTCCAACCACTTAAAAACCCCACATCAGTGCCATTGACATCAATGCTGAAATTTCATTATCGTCACGCACACAGACATTGTGAACTGAAATAACCATTTTTCTCTGTTCCGTTCAGAAATTATTTGTTGGAGGCATTAGATCTTACAGCTATGCTTGGCAAGCAATTCAAGCAGCTAAAGGCCAGAAACATCAACCCAGTATGGACAAGAAAATGAGTCAAGGCAGCATTGTTTCTGTGCATCCTCCTTCACACCCCCCCGCTTATCTTTCAAGATTCAGTTAAATCAAAATAAGGCAACTGCAGCTTTTTCTTCTTCAAAGTGTCAGAATGTATTTAAAAGATTTCTGATAGTTCCAAAAATACCATGAAAAGGGAAGTGTGACTCATGATGCCCCGTTGAACTCTCTGCCTAAACTGGCTGAAGAATTATCTACAGACTAAGAAGTGACAGCAAAAGGGCTGGCCTTAGTCTGGGTGTAAAAAAGAAACTAAAAATAATCCAGTTTTCTGTAAGGTGAAGGTGGGAACAGCTGTAAACCTCCCAGCAGTTACAAATAGCATTGAAAATGACAAATGGAAAAGAAGCGACACAGAGAAACCTGTAGAGGATCTGTCACTGCTGGTGATTCCACTTCTCTGGAGGCTGCACAGAGCAATATTCATTCACACTTAAAATCAAAATTTTGTCTTCAACAGATGCTTAAATAAAACTATCGTCTTATATCTATGCAAAATCTGTACCTGAATGTAGAAAAGTGTATTGATAGACTCCAGCTGTATCTGCACAATGCTTTGCAGACAAACCTGTGCTCCCTCTATGTTTAAATGACTGCACAGCACCGGCTGCAGTCTCAGGGAGCGGTGCTCAACCTTATGCAATGTTGCTGAGAGCACAGTGCTGCCCAGCAGAGCTACGGGGCTTTCGATTCAGAGGTGGCCCATGTCCAGCCAGTTGGGTCATGTCCTGGTCTGCAAAATCTGTTTGCCAAAGTCTGTGTTGATTTACCTTGCCCTGCAAAAAATTGCATGCCCTGCAGGGCCCTGCAGATTATTGGTCTTTCATAATAGGCTCACGAAATGGCTGTATCCTCTGCCAAATTTCAGGGGAAAATACCTGTTCTTAACTGAGCAAATAAGAGACCTCTAAAAGGACCCTTTGGGATTAATTCTTTATTGCCTTCAGGCCCGTGCTCTACAGTGACAACGATACCGAGAATATGAAGGCGAAGCTCCAAAAGTAAGCGATGCCTGGTGAGGTGTCCCACCTTCAGGAGAAATGAGTTGCTGAGCAAGTGGACTGATACGACAGTAAAGTAGCAGTTGCAGAGCATTACTCCCAGGGAGTCCTGAATGCAGAGGAACTTCTTTCTCCTGTTTTGCTTCAGGAGATAAACTGTTCTCCATCCAGGCACTGCTGTTGCCCATTGTATTGTATAGAAGGAGACTGGAACCACATTCTTACTCTGCTATAAAGATGTGTATTAGCAACAAGCGTGTGGGACTGGAGGTCTGCTTATTCCAAGGCCTATGTTGCCAGAAACTCTTTATTGCTTCTACAACGTGAGAGCAGATTGCAGCATAGCCATCCTACGCAGGAGTGTCCTCAGTGCAGGAATATACACTCCTTGTTGGTACAACAAAGCTCACACTGAGTTACAGGAGAGGAAGAAGTGGCTTGAAGTGCTCAATGGCAAGTCTGGCACTCCAAAGCCTCAGGTTTAAGCCCCTACTCTGCTACAGATTTCATCTGGAGACCTTGACCATGGCAGCACTGGACTCCATGTGAGCTATCTTACTCTGCTCCTCCGACTGCCTTTGCCAAGCTAGTCTGGTGATCTACTCTCCAGTACAGCCTGCCCTGCAGAGCTGAGCTTGAGGGATTGCTATCAGCTGCTTTCAACTGGCAGGATGAGTCAGAGAGAGAGAGAGAGAACACCCAGAAAATGACACAAGTCTGCCCAATCAGGGGAAATCATAGAAGGAAACTATACAGTACTCCCTGCTTTTAATAGGGGTGAATAAATTGACAACCACCTTTGTGCATGTTGTACATGAACTTCTATGAACTTACCTCCCTGAACTTTCCAAATAGTTAAATAGAGCAACTGTTTAGCACCCTGTCACTGGATTGCAGTGCTATCCCTATGTGGCCAGTACAGAAGGACAAACTCTTAGGAGAGTAATTCAGCTTGCCTAAACCCTCTGAATCACTCTGCAGTAAAATGGATCTCTTTCCCATATTTATTTAGAGGGCATATAAAGATGAGTGTCTTAACCTGGAGACCAGAGTCAGTTGCTGAAATCTAGGTGCAGTGAATATCCCTTGCATATGCAGCTCATTCTGGAATGAGTCATAATTCCCAGGAAATACACATTGTACTAATCATTGCATATTTCTGCAGAGATTATTGTAAAAGCAGTCAAGATTAAGACAGCCAAACAACTCAAGATAAAAGTCTTACAAGCCTGACTGTCAGGTGTAGATGCGACAGTTCTGAAGGCCATTTCAAAGACAGCTATTTCTGTTGTAAAGTAAAACTCTTTACAATGCAGGTTTTTTCCCTCATTTGGCCTAGCAAGAAGTGTATTTTTAGAACAGTTTTTGGGTATATGCTGCAGCACTCATTTCTAATAATTATTTTCATCACTAATTATAAATTTTAACAGCTATAATGTGACTTACAAGAATGTAAGTATGTGATTGAGGGATTGGCTAAAAACAAGGGGAAACTTAAGCAGTGTTCAAAGGGGAATGATCAGGCTCAAATGAGATTGGTTCTTCATTAGAGAATTTGTCTTATTTTCACTAAAGATAGTGCAATAAATTCCATTGTCATGCTTTTTTTGTGTCACTATCAACACAGAAAAGAATTGAAATACTATATTTAAAGAGCTAGGTGGTCCTGAGGACCAGAGTAACAGATATGGGATGAAGTTTATTTGTATAAAATCTCAAGATCATACTACTAGGATGTAAAAGATTATTTTCTTTTAGTTGAAGGTTCATCAATTTGAAAAGACTGAAGGAAAAGAAATATCAGAAGATTATAAGTCATGAACCACTCTGAAAAGAGGCAAATACCCCCTTAAGAAGCTGCACAATGAAACACGCTTTTCTTGCCACAGCCATGATAAAGGCAACTCCTGCAGGAGCCCAAGACCCTTGTCCTGAAAGTGACTCTGCTCACCAGGAATTCACAGCTCAGTGAGAACCCAAATGCTAAACAACAAAGCCACAAATTAAATACACTTAGTATGCAACTTCACCTGCTTCACCTCCTCCATAGCATGAACTTATCTCCCATAGCTTACTTCATCATTCCAAAAAGCAGATTTTAGAGATGTTTCTGTCAAGATGCTATGGGAAAATATTAATCTATCAAGGGACATTTTCTCATGCTCTTCCCATCGTAATTTCTTCAACCTGAGATCTGAGCTAGGAAAGGTGAAGTTGCAAACAGGGTTTTTTTAGCCTAAAGAAGCGATGACTTTAGAGAAAAATGTATTGCATTTGCTCAAAGTCAAAAAGTGGAATTTGTAATGAAGCTCATTGCCAGTATTTGTGCTGTTTGAGCCTCAAGTAGCACAGGACATGTTAGTGCTGTAAGACTCTGTTCAGAGGCTTCTGAAAAAACAGTACAATCTTCCATCACCTTCAATAAGTGTGGAGCAGATCTATGGCATATTGCTGTTTAAAAGTTTTATCAGTGTGAGTTGAGAAGGTTTCTCTGGTTACTCAGGAGGTTGGTGGTTTCTGTTCCTCTTACTAGGTATTTGGAAAGGATGCAACACAATGACCTAACAGTAAGTTCCTCTTCACTAGAATAGTAACAATAATGGGAAGGTTCAGAGGGCCCAGTGCAATGTCCTAATGACTCAGTGACTCATCAATGTTAGAAAATACCTCAGGAACAATGGTGCTAATGGTGACTGTAGGGTGGCTCCGCTGTATGTCTAGAGATCACACACCCCTCCTGAACAGGATGGTGCATAAAGATTGGATCTGAGGATCTGGCCTTCTGCAAAAACCTCAGAGAACGTGACATAACCTAACACAGTCTCTTCTTTTTGAACTATACCAGTTGCACGTTCAGCAAACAAGAAGAAAGGATGACAACCACAACAGACTCCCTCTGCAGAAGGCAGTCAGAGCCAAATTACACCTCAGCACGCTGGGCAAAGAGGGTGATTTGATTTGGAGTGAAAACAGAAATAGTGCCCATAGGAAAACTGGACGGACCTCAGCTATTAACTTCCGGGCATTTTATTTTTTTCTTTTGAAATACACAATTTTCATTAATAAAGTGTAATTTGAAGAGAGGAAACACAAACTGAGAAAATAACTGGATTCCTTACCTTCAGCTTTAAGTCGACATTACCAAATTTCTTGAGTGTATATGGCATGCCCATTTACATAACGTGACACAGGTATGAGGATTTCTTCCTGGGTGGAGGGAAGGGTTCTTTAATCCCTTAAACTACCTGCCCCCAGTGCCAACAAGCAGGAGAACTATGCCTTCGAATTATGGGCTGAGCGAGCGTGAGCTGGCAATGGGGAGGGAGCTTTACAAGGAAAGTTGCCAGCAACTGGTGAAAGTTCAGGAATTCCACAGTCGGGCCCTAACACACCAGCGTACAAACAGGCCCAGAACTTGAAAGTCAAGAAAAGAAAGCCAGGAGATTTTAAGATGAGACTTTTCCAGGTGACTTGTCACTAGACAGCCTCTGTCTTGATTCTGAATCAGATTTACATGGTACTTCTGTACAGACTTCTGTTGACACCATTTGCTCTGTGCAGATTGAAGGTCAGAAGATACATCTGATTAGTATTTAAAGACTTTTAAAAAAGTATAACTACTGAATTCAAAGATCTTTGTAGAATCTTTTTATCATTCAACAGAAGAAAAAACAAATGCCATTCTGTAGTAACGTGCTTTACAGGTGTGGAATTCTAATTTCTTCTAAAGTGAAATGATGTACATACTTCACTACAATTTCAGCTATTGGAAAATAATGACTGCTTTTCTTGCTTGTACAGATATAGTAATAGATATTAAGATGGGTTTTCTTGCTGTTTCTAGCAGGAGGCTAACCTTTTTATGTATTCACTGCTATGAAAGACAATCTTCCAGCAAATGTAGTCAATAAACATGTTAAAACTGAAGTGATTATAAGTATAGTGACTGTAAAATGTGATTTTTACTTGCAGTCTTTCATACTACCTTCACTGATCTCGGATATGAAAAGATTTGGTTAAATCAATGCAAATGAGATTTAAACTAGTATCAGCATACTTGTTAGTATTTTAAACTGCAAAACTGAAATATGGACACTACACACCCAGCTAATAGTTTAACCATGCCATTTAAATGTCATCCTTAGATAAATAAGTATTTTTTTGGCACAGATTCAGATAATAAGTTACTATTATTTCCAGATGATAATACCAAATGTCTTAAATTTTATGTTCCATTAAAAAAACCACATTGTCATCCTTTACCTTGAAGCACAGGAGAAGTTGCACCAGCAGTACATCAATACTCATCTACTACATTTAACATCTGATACATTACTTCAGTGTACTGGGTGTTTTTTTCTAAATTGTAAAATTGAACCAAGCCATTTTCAGTTGTTTTAAATACAAGCCATTAGGTGTTAAGTGATTTATTCAGAATTGATATTACTAAATACTAGTGGAGAAAGTAGGTATCTATTCAATAAGACATAAGATTTGAAGTTTGCAAAACAAGGTCTGGTACCACTATCACTATCACTTCAGTCAGTCAGTAGCATCCAATTCTTGCAGGAACCTGAATAGTTATTTTTAGCATACTTGCTTAAACTAAACATTAGCTGACCATGCAAAAGTAAGAAAATGCCAAACAGCGTCACCTAACCTCCACTTTCTGAAAGCTGGGATCCTAATCTGCATCTTGAGTCACAGGAGAAAGGGGAGGCACTTCTAAAGACTGTTTCATCCCACGTGTGAATCATGACACCCTTCTCTTTCCATTGGCTCTATAGGGGACCGCAAAGATTAAGTTCTCTGGTTTTTGGCCAGCTAAAGTTACAAGAGGTGAATCTTTCTCTGAGTGCCAGCCATTCTGAAACAGTGAAAGTATCAAAATTGTCCCAACTGGTCTAATTTTTAGCTACTTTTACCTTGCCTTTTCAGTGACTCCCATTTGTTGATGAACATCAATAAATTCCATGAGTTGCCTTTGTAGCACGTTTTCTTTTCCTTCAATTTGCTTAATAAAATCATGCTGCAAAAGACTAGATACTGTCGGACGCTTCTCATAATCTTTAGTCAAGCACCTGTGCTGGCAGAAAAAGCATATGATCGTTAAGGGATTGCTGTTAAGTTTTGAAATGCTTGTCTGTAGTTCATTCATATCTCCATGATAAATACATCCATCTTAATCACAACAGTTCTGTACTGAAAATGGTTAAGATTTCACAGAATTGATGAGTCCAAGAAGTTGAATTACTGCATTTTAAAACTAAACATTCTTTAAATTAAGAAAAACAGAAACATCAATTGTGTTAAAATGTTGTTATCTTATTTTTAAATCTAGAGCCTCACTTGGAAGTTAAACTGGATTTACAAAGTAGGTTTTTAAGGAAAAGTATTAATAGCAACAGTTTTCCACAGAGTATACAAAGATATTTTACACATGACATTTACACGTTCCATATTCAGCTACAGTGGTCTCAGTTGTTACTCACTTGTTAATGAAGTCATTGAATTCGGGTGACCACAGTTCAGGTTGCTGTAGTGTTGGAGGAGGATTCCTGCAAAGGTCAGTGTGATGATAAGTTAATAAGCTACTCAGTTGACAAAACCAATGTGTGAAGGCAGGCTGAGTAATGAGTTTTAGAAGGCCACTGCAAAAAGATATTGATTTCCACTGGTAAAAGGAGCACGGGCAGATGGTACAATGCCTCACTGGTTCTCCTACTTTACATAACTAACAAGGAGAAATAGCATGGAGATGATCTACCAAGCGTAGCTAAGAATCACTGTAATTTTTTCAATCAAATCAATAAACGGAAATGAAACTAAGAACCTATTAATCACTATTCACTTGTAATGGCAAGTTTCTCTTTTCAAGCCCAAAACAATATACTTTCTTAAGATGATTTTTTAAAAGAAATTCTATTTTGAGTTTTCCCAGAAGGACTTAATTAATAAACTTGCTGAACAAAGTGTCAGAAGGAACTAGCTCTTTATTAACTATTTCTCATTCATCAGAAGATAATCAGAAGTCGTGAAGGACTAAATACAGATCTATTGTAAATAAATACTATTACTTTCTTTTCTGTTGAGTTAGAGCTGTTTATTCCAGGTGTTAATTTGGTTCAAAGTGTTTTAACACTCTACTTCCATTCAAACAGAGGTGCCATTTTCACTGAGTATAGTCAGGAAGACGAAAGGAATGACCTATAGACAAGGTGATTTTCCTGTCTCTTTTCAATCCAGTGTCATAACTGCTTTTCTTTAAGTGCTGTTTAATGTTTACTCTATCACTTTCAGGTTTTACTTAATGGAATGAAAGGGTATTGATCTTGTATTTGCTCCAGGGCAGAAAGGTGGCCAATATTTTTAAGGATATAAGCCAGATGGGTTTTTTGAAGGCCTAGCTGAAGTGACTGACCAGAGCAGTTTGTAACTGCTTTTCTCATCACAAGTAAAGGTGAGAAGAGCATTCATGGTCTGCTTCAGTGCCAAGCCAGCCAAGATTTCTTAAACCTAAAAGTAATTTAAACTAATTCAGGTGACTTGGCTGAAAAGGACTTGAGGCACTGATGTATACTATGTGGCCTCAACTGTTTGTGGCACTGGTCCAACTGTGAGAGTGAAATCCACAAACTACTGTATGATCATCCCCTACAGACTTTGAGATTGATGTTCTTTGAAATGCTGTAAGTAGCACTTTTGGTACTTTCATCTCCAGCTTCAAAGAAAACAGGAAAGAAGCTGCTATTTGCACTGCCCAAGGACAGCAGCACTGCAACTGCCAGGACCAGCACAAGCTAATGAAAGGTGGCAGCCTAAATGTATCTGAGTGGTGGAACAATACTTTGCTTCAAAGGACATGAGATAACTCTTGAGGGCAGGTATGGGGCCTGTTCAGCACAGTGGCATACTCAGACTCTGTATTTCTATCATAAGTCATTCTCTAACAGAATATACAGGACTTAGCTAAGTCCTGTGCTCATGTATATTGGGCAGCAGTCCGTTCAGGAGAAGACCTTTTGGCTTCTTCTCAAATGTTGCCACACTCAGCTCTGAACTTCTCAAAGAGTGCACATGGTTGAAGCAGAGCCTGCAGAAAATACAGCTGGACAAAGTATTTCCAACCTCTTCCTGGTATAAACAATACAAGAAACTCCACATACTTATACAGTCTGAGTTTGAAGAAAGTAACAGTTAAGGAAAAAGTTCAGTCTAACCCGACAAGAAATTAACACATCAAGATATTACCTCGGTATTTTGAAGAGTGCCCTCATAGGGTGCAAATCAGCGAGGGGTGGATCTCCATCTCCCAACTCTATTGCAGTAATACCCAGTGACCACGCATCACATCTGGCATCATAGGAGCTATCTAGCTGCTGCTCACAGGCAATCACCTGTTGGAGTAAAAGACTGGGAAGGTCATTGGATAGTCAAATGTCCGAATTTAAGAGTACACCCACAGCTGGGGGAATCTCTTACAGGATGGAGATACTGGGTGAAATAAAACAGACTTGCACACATTTAGCAAGTTAAAGCACCCTCTTGTTGGAAAAAAGCAATGCTTAAACTGGAGAAAGCAGGTTCTCTGACCAGATGTTCCCTGATCTGACAAAAGGGTGCCAATCCTTGGCTTTTTCAGCTGAAGGTGGAAAACTGCATCCCATGGCTCAGGGAAGTAGAAGGAAACTCAGCAACCCTAAATCTCTTTTCTATGGATTATTACTGCAAAGTAACTAATGGAGCTATACCACCCTCTCTCTGAAGTGAAACAAGCAGGGAAGCAGAAGTTGAATTCACTGTCCCCTGCTGGGTCCTTATTCAGCCAAATCAGCCAATTCAAAGATGAAGCTGATTTCTCAACAATGTGTTTGCCACTTGATTAAGGCAAATATATTTCATTTCATATACATTTCAGCTCATCCACAATGCCAGATGAATCTAGAATTTTTCATCCCATTAGCTACAGGTCTAAACCAATGTGTATCCCATTAGCTACATGGCTAGACCGATATGTATTAGCAGAGTACGTTTATAAAAATAGATGTGTATAAACAGAGTAGTTTTGTGTGCATATAAATACATGTATATGCATGTGTTTGTGCCTGCACAAATAGTGTATGTAAGCTTATTTAGAATGAAATCTTTTTCCTGCCTCAGCTTAAAATGTATCTTTATATGCTTCAATTTCAGACCAGAAAAATCACCAAAGGCACATAGTATACCTTATTTATTCATAATAACCGCTTCCATTTCTTGCTGTCAGCTATGGATATATAATATTAAAAAATTTCCAGGTGCAGAAATCAAAAAATAAAAGCTATAATGTATCACAGTACCACCCTGGGCTCCTTCCATCTACGGGGAGATGAGATACCTATGGGTTCAGAGCTGGAAAGGATCAACAGTAGTACTCTCTCCTCTTTAATTAGTAAGCAATTCAACATCTTGCTCTCTGGCTCTACTCTTGTAATTTCAAAAATAAGCCCTATTTTAACTTAAACCTTGCAAACATGTAAGAAAAAAAGTTTAAACCACTTTTTTAAAGGACATTGCTATTTCATTTGGTGAAAGGTCCAGTGGTCAGGAAAAAAGGCAAAGAAAGAGAAGAAATGAAGAATGAGGTAGCTTGAATATCACTGACAAAATGTTTTGAAACATGAATCTAACCTCTGGAGCCATCCAGAACGGGGTGCCCACCGAAGTGTTCCGACGGAGACGAGTGCTGGTCAGCTGAGCAGACACACCTGTCAGAACGAAGGGAAGACACGATCAGAGCCACTGCAATTTCCACCCAAGACAGCCCTTCTGAATGGTGCCATCCTGGTCTTGTCCTGCTACAACTTCCTCTGCAGGCGAATCTCAAATACATCTGTCCAGTTCTCTGGAAAGAGAGGCCCAGTCCTCAAAGGTACCCAGCACTTCAGCTGCATCCTTCATTTCCAGTGACTTCAGCGGGACCGGGATTTAGTCCCAGATGTGTTTCATTAGCAATCTGACTCCATATATTTTGACTGGCTAATTGCAGTTTTTCTCTATCCTGTTTTAGGAGAGCAGTAAAGCACTTTAGGGGTAGGGGGGAATGTACTGTACCTTCCACGGATTCTTTTTTTCTTTTAATGCTCAGTACTGACACTAGACCTCTGTTTCCTTATTTATATATTTCAGGTTGAACACTACAAAAGATACTTATCCTCATCTCTTAGCTGCTCTGCCATAAAAAAGAAACAACAAAACAGTGAAACCTCAAAAATTCTTACAAAAACAGAAGTCTCTCCATGCTCAAAGCACATTCTCAAAGCAACATCAAATGCCTGCAAATCAGCTTTGTAACATGAGCTGTAGTTGAAGGAATTAACTATTTCAGACCAAGAGCTGGAAAGTGAACTCTGAAGTCTAAAGATTCCTTACGGTTTTAAATTAAAAGACTCTGAAATATTAGGAATCTGAGTGGGCTGCAGCACACTTCTGACCAGCCTGCCACCAATTTTCTTCCTTACAAGACAAGGGTGTCGTGGTTGGAAATATCTCTAGTGTGTGCAAAGGGGAGAGCACAACACATGGAGAAAACCAGCCCCTGAGCTAGCATGTCCTGAACTGTTAGGGATTTATGAGTCACACTCAACTGTGAGGTCCACATGTGGAGAAAAACAGCCCCTCCGCTAGCAAGTCCTGACCTATTATGGATTTATGAGTCACATCCATTTGTAAGGTCCACCGGAGGCATATTCTAAAGTGCCGATATCATGGATGGCAAGAAAGATGCTATGTTCTGCTCTTGTTCCAACCTCGGCCTCGTTGACACTGAAGCTCATTTATTTTGCCTTAAAAAATACACCTGTTTTCTCTTTAAAAAAGTAAAAAGACTCAGAGTCATTCTGTGAGTGCCATTTCATTATTCTGAAATACATGAAGCTCCAGTGAGCACCACTGGCCATTTTCAACTCTGTACTGTCTGGTTTGAACACGCTTGACCTTATCTTCCTGAAAACCCTGCAGATGGTTCGTAACAGGAGCAATTCACATTAACTGCCCAGTGGAAATACCAACTAAACCTCTGCCTAGGTAGAATTTGATTGGTTTGGGTTTTTTCAGTGGTGGTTAAGAAACCATAGAGGGCTTGATCTGTTTTTTCACTCTAAAGCTGTGTTCAGCTCTGATTCACAAAATATCTGTGTTTGTCCTCACAGAAATGAATATAACTGCTGAAAATCAGGCAGCAAGAAAGATCCTGTCTGTTCCTTCAAGACAAACACAACCATGGCTTTTGTGGCTGCCTCCCTCTAGTCTACTCCAGTCTTGAGAAAGTTGAACCTCTTTCCCTCTCCGTGCCTGCAGAAAGTCCAATACACAGCGTTTGCACCATGGAAAGCAGGACAACCTGAGTCTTAGCTCAAAGTCCAGCAATCCTGCTTTGGCGCAGCTAAGCAGAGTCTTTGTTTTTGCTACCTCAAGGAGTTGTCTGAGGTCCAGCTTCCGGCTCATGGACTCTGTGGCTGTTGCGAGCCCTCAGCAAAACACATCATTCAGAAAGCAAGGAGTAAGCACACATCACCATGGGTCTGTCACCATTGCAGTGATGCAAATGGACATCATTACATGATCCTTGGTTTTGGAGGGAGAGGAGGCTACTCTCCCCTCTCCCTTTCTACGTGTTGTGGGAGTCCCCTGTGCTAAGCTCTTTTTTGCAGTCTTGGATGAGGAAAGGGATTCAGATCTGCAGGCAAAGGAAGGCACTGACTACATTTTTATGATTCCAGTGTCAGATTTTATAAATAATCATAACTTTCTGTAGAAATAAGGAACAAGATATAAAAGGAACATTAATGTGCACGATCTTCTCTGTCTATGCACTGTTGGTTTTTTCCTCTTTGAACTGTAATTATTAAATAAACTGAAGGATTTTTTCCTCCTCTCCCTTTTTTACTTCAGTAAAAGCTGATTTAATTTGAATTGTTCACCACTACTTTCTTTAGGCTCTTGGGTTTTTTTGTGGGCTTTTTGTTTGTTTGTTTTTTTATCCTTTTGCTCTTAGCAGTAAAGTGGCATTTCAGATTATGGAGTGTAGGTCTTATGACAAATGATATTTCCTTGGGCTTTTTCTGTGTATAGAGGAAAGATGATGTAATTCCACACTTAGTAACATTTCTTCCAGCATTTCAGTAACCAGTCAAGCATACAGCTGGCCAGCTTTTTTTAACTTGTATATTTTCTAACAAAACCATCTTGCTCCTCCCCCTTCCCCTTTACTACTGCTTTGTTGTAAAATGAGTCAAATATTCTCCTAAGAAAATCTAAAAATATGTCATAAAATGGTGTTTTATTACATACAAATTGTAAATCTTATGAAAGTAAAGAGCTTAATAAATAAGTGCATTAATGGTAGCAATACCCAAAAGAAAATATTGTGCATATAGTTGGAAAAAGGCACTTCTTTTTCTCCTTTTTTCTTTTTTTCAGGCATTAGTTTACTAATAAAAACTGGAAATTAGCAGTCTTACTGCTAATAATTGAGTATTATTCAAGCTTTTCATTGCAAAAACTGGCATATTGGAATAACATTGAAAGTAAAGCCACCTACTTAGGACCTTAGCACTCAATAGAAGAAAAACAGTGCAGAAATGAGCTCCCTATTATTAGGAAAGATTTGTCTCATAGTAGCGCCCAATTTGAGCACACACTGTTCTAATCTAAATCGGGAGGCTGTACAACATCGTTTTATGATTCTGTCCTGTGACAGAAGTACGCGCGTTTTACCGGCTGATGTTAATGGGGGAATGGCAAGCCCTAGCAAATTCTACTAAATTCACATTCGGCAGGCAGCAGAGAGACTGCACTCCCAACACGCTCGCTACTGAATTCATACATAAAAACACAGACCCTACCCCAAAGGGCTTGCACTCTAGCTGTCACACTGCCTCTGGCTACCTCTTCCATAACCCTTCTTCATTTGTGGCTTCAGTGTCCACTTCCCTACCAAAGCATCCGCTTTGTCACCTTCTTTTGATGAAGGACCTGCAACTCAATCATTCTTCAAGCTAGTCTCTGGACCAAAAGCTGCTCCCACTGTTAACCTTGCACATCTAAACAGGCTGAAATGCTTTGCATTATTTCCCAACATTTTTTAAATCTCCTAGAGAAACAGATGTAAAACAGCAGCAGCATCTTACACTGCATTCCCCTTAAGCCTGCTGGCAGATATGTTTTGGCATCCCTGATTCCATGCTGTTTGCTGCAAAAAGTGGCCTCTCCTTCCTTGCCTCTCTGTGGGATGGTGTGAAGGCAGTCCCCCCACAAATTGCTCAACTCCACCTTTTTACTAATCTGGAGGCAACCTGTCCTACTGGTTTAAGGCTTTTCACTTTGAGAAGAAGCCGTCATCGTTGTGAAGATGCTGACAGCTAATTCCCACACAACAATGGTGGGGTCATAACTCAACTCCTCTGTAATTGCTGTTATCTTTCACACTGCCTCATTTCTTTGTTTCCTTCTTTCAGGTTGTATTTGTGTAACGGTACATATCCAGACAGGATAATTTCAGACAGATCAGCTGAAATGCATACAAAATGCTAAAAAAATAATACATGTAATTCCTTCATACTCCATGACAAAAGACAACAGGGAAAGAACATGATTCAAACAAAGCAATTCAGATAGTCCAAATGGCGAACGTCACAACACACCAGGTGCATAACCACATGCAACTCTACTGCAAGTATGGTGGCATCCCCACTAAGACCATACAGGGAGATCAGAGAGCTTCTCCCAGGTTTAATTCCTTAGCATGGATAGAAAACATCAACATATTTAATAGAAAATGTTACTAACAGGCCATAAGGACACAACTGGTTGGTTCAATGACTTCACAAGACATGTTTCAGAACCTTTTTGAAACAATGTCAGTACTCAGTATTCCTCATAGACTATCAACTGACCTCAAAACCAGACTTTTAAATGAAAAGAGCACAGAAGGAATATAATTTCTTTGGGTGAGCTGTTGAAAAGCATGTTGAAAAGCATGCCTGAGAACTTCTGCTCAGTGATGAATGCTCAAATTAAATCTAGAACTAAAATCCAGTTCTGAACCAATATGATGGAAGTAAGTAGGAAACAAAGTGGAAATGAGGACCCAAAACTTTAGAGTTTTCAGCAGCATTTTATGTTGAAAGGTGTTAGATTACGTTACAATAAAGCATGATTTCCTTTTCATAAATCCATGCTGCCTACTCCCAATCACCTTCTTGTCCTTCATATGTTTGGAAATGATTTCCAGGATTATTTGCTCCATCACCTTCCCAGAGTTCAAAGTGGGGCTGACCAGCCTGTAGTTCACCGAATCCTCCTTCTTGCCCTTCCTGATAGGAGTGACGATAACTTTCTTACAGTCCTCAGGAACCTGCTCTGAGCTCCAAGACCTTTTGAAGATTATCAACAATGGACGTGCTATGGCATTGGCAAGCTCCCTCAGCACTCCTGGGTGCAGCCCATCAGGTCCCACAGACGTGTCCGTGTGCGGTTTGTTTAACCTGATCTTCTTACCCTCCTGAAAGGGTAAGTTTTCCTTTCTCCAGACTCCTCCACTGGTTTCAGGGACCTGGGATTCCTGAAGGCCAGTCTTACAAATAAAGACTGTGGTAAAGAAGACATTGAGTGCCTCAGTCTTCTCCATGTCCTTTGTGACCACATGCCTTGTCTTTATGTATTGTCTTATTGCACATAGTGTTTTAATAATGAAATAGAGTGCCAAGACAATGGCCACTGGAAAACTAGAATTTCCCAAACACTTAGGAAAACACACACTACAATCTTTTCAATCTTTAATTGAAATAGGGCATATCCAAGAGCTAACCCAATGACCCTTTACAACTCCAGAAAGATAAAAACTTAGTATCCAGAAGACCATGTATAGGAACTGCTTGGGAGATAAAAAAACCCATCATGCTTAATATAAAACTAAGAGGCATGGAGTAAAAAGGGGATAAAACCTGTGAATCTATACTATAAAATAAACAATAGAGGCAATATAAATGGAAAACTAAAGGAATCAAAGTCCAGTGGCTTTCGCAGTAAAGTCACCATGAGGATTAAAGACAAAGAAAAGGCATAAATGCCTTTTTATGCCTAAAAATAGGCATATAAGGAACAAAATGAAAATCCTAAATCAGATAAAGAATCACTGCAAGGTACATACCGATAATAAAACAGCAAACAGCAACCTAAAAAAAGCAGAACATGCACTACATCTGTGAGATATATAATCTTTTTGAAACAAAAAGTTTTAATACAGCTTCTTTCTTTAAGAAATTCGAGAACTTTCGTATTACAGGAGATTGGGCAGGATGGCGTCGCAGCACACGCTAGCTTCCCTTAGTCTACGATTGTGACTGCACCCTTTCTGCATGGCCCCCCCTAGAGCAGGCGACCACGGGCTGCCCTCCACATCCTGCCCTCCACATGCTCCTGACCGTTCAGTGCGGCACAAGGCCAATGATTCTAATCAAATCTCATGCTTCGGGGCTTCAGCTGGTTTCCTGAAAGGGATGCACGGGAACATTTGTTCTTCTGATGCACAATTGGCCAGATGTATTTAGATGGGGGAACTAGTCGTCTCCGGAGCCTCAGGGATTTGTGCAGCTACACACAATCTGGTGCAGCATGCTGGTGAGGAAAGTCCTTCTTCTTAGATGCTGCCTTCCTTACATATTAGATTTCAAACTGACTGCTGCTTTTGAGAACCAAAAAGGAATTTTTTCCCTGTCTGACTGACTCTGGAGATTTCTCTCCTTGATATATGACATGGTTTTCCTGTTAATACTATCTGGGTTTCTGGAACATCTATGCTGATGGGACAGAATATTTAAAATACCTAAGGACTGGAATACTTCAGTACAAACAAGTCATTGGGTTCAACTTCCAGGTAAAAATGAATGGGGTTTAGTATACACTGGTGAGACCAGAGGGTTTCTAATAACCTCACGAGATGACTATTTTGAGACCCATGAGACAACCAAGAGGAAGTCTTTGCTGGCCAGAAAGGGCTATTTTCTTGCTTTGTGTGTCTCTGGCATATGACACCAGCTTTCTGTGTCAAGCTTCTGTAATGTTTAAGCCATCAGTGACATCTTTATGTGAATTAGTCAAAGAAAATATTTGAAAGACCAAGTGAACAGCTTATCCTGGATAGAGCATTTGGACACATGATTTCTTTTTGTTGTTACTGGACAGCACAAAGGTTTTCATTCACACATGGCCCATAAAATAAGTTTTTAAGGACTAAGCCTTCAACAAAGAATTAAACATTCAATGATGAAAATACTCCACAGCTCAAGTCAATGCAATCCATCTTATCCCTGCTAACCCTGGTTTGAAAAATTTGGAATTATTTCTTTGATTGGGTTCAAAGCAGTTTGACAAGCTTGACAAGTTTGACATGAAGAAAGCTTTCTTCAAAGTCTTTTACTTTCATTGGCTTCTGCCACAGTCCCCTAATAAATGCTTTTTAGAAGCAACATGTGAATGTCATGCTATATGGTATGCAGAAATGCCAACACAATAATAGTCTGGTTTTGATCTGAATCAGTGAAGCAGGCAGCTTTATTATGGATGCATGCTAGAATGACTAAGGCAAATACAAGTCCTGCTATGATTCATTGCTTAAAGTAAGCTAAGGGCAGAAAGAAAATTATGTTATTTTTGAATACTTTCAAATTAAATTATTTTAATTAATTGTTTCATTTTTGCAGAATGATTCAGACAGCATTTATAGCTAATGCAGGGCAAGAAGAGACGCAATAGGATATTCTGACTACTTTTTTCTCCAGAAAAAAGTAATCTACAAAAGTTTGGAAAACTACTCAAGGTCATGCTGAGCTCCTCTTCAATGTCAGCAGGACACATGAGGCTGGGAACCATGATATATATCAAAAGGGACAGAGATTAAAATGTCCTTCCCCAAAATGCTCCAGTACTCAAACTTGGATCACTCACAACTCAACCTATCCTCTGAGCACAAGGTGGCTCTAGATGCACAATCCATTGCAGCCCGACCTGTACTGCGTGCATTGGCAGCACCGTGCAGTGAGCCTGCTCTCCCTCTGCAATGCCACGTGCCACCTGTGATCAGTCACCAAACTGCATCCATATCAGGACTGTTCGTGGTAGGGGAGACCGTAGCACTGTGTCACAGCAAGGGAACATCAGAGTTGGTGAGGTGTCACGGTGAAAGGATGCACCTCAGTGCTGTGTTGCCTCCCCAACCTCTGACCCAAGGTTTCAGATGCCTTCCCCACCAGGCCAGCAGAAAGCTCCTTCATGCATCAGATAACCGGGAGAGGTGAGCAATTAAGCAGATGGAACTATTAAGATGGAGTCTTACCATGGACTCATTAATTACTTTTGAGATTGTCCCTATTATTTTGGACATACTGTCCAGTGTACCTGAATTTACTACTCTCACTTTGTCATTATAGCAGCTGCAGGTTCATCTACAGTTCAAAAACTCAACCTGGTTAGTACAGTCACAGAATTTTAAATATTTTGGTCTGTATTTCTGTACTGGAATAGGCAACAATATCATGCATTAAAACATAACAAAAATGCCTATGCAGTCTAACTTATATTGATCAATTGTTACCGATCACTAATCGTGGTAAAGCATTACTAACAGGAAGAAGTAAGGAAGAAGTAGCGCATCGCTACTGAGTCACAACAGAGAATGTTGGCAGAATTGCTACACACTCCTTCTAGGAAAAAAATGCCAAGAAATTTAATTTATGTACTCAACTGAATTATGAAATGAACTCAATACATTCATTTAATATTACCTGAATGAAATTATGTATGCATTTTAAAGTAAAAACAGAGTTCATATAAAAATAAATTAAAAAGAGTGTCTTACAATTGGCTGGTTTCACCAAATTGTGATTTTGAATAACAAGGCGGCCATTCAGAAATGCCAGCACTAATATTTCTTTTGCTGTTAAATTTGGATGACTTCAAATATCTTTAAAAGAAGAATGATCATTCTCTCCTGTGGTGGGTTGACCCTGGTTGGAGGCCAGGTGCCCCCTAAAGCCACTCCATCACTCCCCTCCTCAGCTGGGCAGGGGAGAGAAAATACAATGCAAAGCCCCTGGGTCGAGATAAGGACAGGGAGAGATCACTCACCAGTTACTGTTACGGGCAAAACAGACTCGACTTGGGGAAATTAATTTAATTTATTACCAATCAAAAGTCACAGTAGGATAGTGAGAAATAAAACCCAGAAGTTTAAAACACCTTCCCCTTACCCTTCCCTTCTTCCTGGGCTCAACTTCACTCCCCATTTCTCTCCCTCCTCCCCTGCAGCGGCACAGGGGGACAGGGAATGGGGGTTGTTGTCAGTTCATCACATCACACCTTGTCTCTGCCGCTCCCTCCTCCTCAGGGGAGGACTCCTCACACTCTGCCCCTGCTCCAGCCTGGGGTCCCTCCCACGGGAGACAGTCCTCCACCAACTTCTCCAATGTGAGTCCTTCCCACGGGCTGCAGTTCTTCATGAACTACTCCAGCGTGGGTCCCTTCCATGGGGTGCAGACCTTCAGGACCAGACTGCTCCAGCGTGGGTCCCCCACTGGGCCACAAGTCCTGCCAGCAAACCTGCTCCAGCCTGCGCTCCTCTCTCTATGGTTCCACAGGTCCTGCCAGGAGCCTGCTCCAGCATGGGCTATCCACGGGGTCACAGCATCCTTTGGGCATCCACCTGCTCCAGCGTGGGGTCCTCCATGGGCTGCAGGTGGATATCTGCTCCACCATGATCTTCTCCACAGGCTGCAGGGGAATCTCTGCTCCAGCGCCTGGAGCACCTCCTCCCCCGCCTTCTTCACTGACCTGCGTGTCTGCAGAGTTGTTCCTCTCACATCTTCTCACTCCTCTCTCTGGCTGCAATTGCTCTTGGTGGTTTTTTTCCCCTTCTTAACTATGTTACCCTGGAAGCCCTACCACCATCACTGATGGACTTGGCCTTGGCCAGCAGTGGGTCCGTTGGAGCCGGCTGGCATTGGCCCTCTCAGACATGGGGGAAGCTTCTGGCAGCTTCTCACAGAAGCCATCCCTACCCCACTACCAAAACCTTGCCATGTAAACCCAGTACATCTCCATAACACAACAATAACCCTACTACATTCCAAACACAAAAGATGACGTCTGTCTACCTGCAGTTTCTAAATTACATGGAAGAAATAATTCAAGTATCGAACAACGTAATGTCAGTTTTCAGTATGTCTAAATAAAGCAATACAGTATTCCCTCCCCCAGTCCCTTTTTTCCCCAATGAGTCATAGCCAGGTTAAATCTCTAGTTGAGTCTGACTACTATACATCCACAATAAAACTGCCAGCTACATGCAAAGTATGATATCCCAAACTGCATTTGGAATGCAAAGACAATATTCACAAGCCACTTTTAATTCCAACACTTCTAACATTTGAAAGAAAAGCAGAAAAATACAAACTAAGCATGTTTGAAGTACAAAAATCACCTTACCTTCACTATATATTCCATTAATGCTACAATACATGTTTTAATTATGCAATCTCTTTATCCACAGTATGAAAGGAACCCTTGAAGTCATTATTCTATTAACTGCATGCAGAACAGCTTGTAATTCTCCACCATATGCCAGCAGCAGTAAGATTGCATCATCTTCTTTCCATGTCTTCCACTGGAACCTGCTTTACCTATAAAAAACCTTAGATCTTTCCTATGTATTGCTTATCCAGAGACTCTTAATGATGGAGAGTTTTAGATACCATTAATTAAATGCCTAAGAAGAAATTGAAAATGCACAGTGCCAATCCTTTTCAATATCCCCTTTCCCACAGTGACAGTACTAGTCAAACCGGGGCATATCATAGGATCTCTTGCAGTATGAAATAGGCTTGAATCCCAAAGATTTCATGAGTCCTCCAACATTTTATTTTCATTATGGGAACATGAATATTTCTAATATCCAGCTAGATGTTTGACAAATTATTTTTTTTTCCCCCCAATGACCTTTCATGGTAATAATGTCAACAGTCTAATTACATGTGGTATGTTTTCATTTGATGCATAAAAGGATATGGCCTTCAGGAAGGAATGCTGCTGCTGGAAAACTATGCATTTGCTTAAGTGGTGGAGTACAGTTTATATTTACATTTTTTCTGGACATTTCCAAGCCAACAGCTGTTCATCCTGAGATATTTCTAGTCTGTGACAGCAGGCTACAGCCGTCCCAGAGAAGTATGAGCTACCTGTGCTCTTGTTCAAGATTATCAGCCTACAAGGTCAACCCTCAAAAGCATAGCTGAAGAGGAATTTTCCATCAGCATCACACTGTCCTCTTTGTAGCTAAAAGAATCACTTGCACATGACTGTACATGTTTCCAAACTTTTAGTGGAAAAATGGTTCTTTCCTCCATAACTCTCCACACCTGTCTAGTTTGCTGATAGGGAGTTGTGTCCTCTTGGATCCTCTTTTTTTCAATAACATATATAAGCGTGAAAAGCTTTCAAGCTCCCAGACTCACTGCAAAGGCTGGAGATTTCAGAAACACGTCAAATCTTTCAAAACGAAATGTCACTTGGACTTTTTCAGACCAAAGTTAAAATAATAACAATAACAATACAACCTTCTTTTCTCCCATTTTAGAACAGCACATTACTTGACATCTCAGAATTTCCAAATGGGAATTGCATCTTAGACTAACATTATTTAATACATGAAAGGCCCTCTGCAGCATCCTGATTTCAAGAAAAGAAATTGAATTGAGAGGGACTATTCAAAGAAGCAAGTATTTGTGAGCATAAGCAGATGTTATACACTCAGCTCCCTATGAAATTGGTTACACATTGTAACATGCAGATGAATATGTGAATTTTTATTACAGATGATGTGTGCAGTGACTTCAGGCCAGTTTTTTAACTGATAAAACAAGGTCAGAGACTAAAAGACGTTTAGGCACTAAAAGTTGCAGATAAATTTGTCACAAGACTTTCAAAAGGTATCTAGCCATAAATTAACTTGTATTTACACGCTAGAAGTTTTTGAAAATTTTAATGGCTAAAATTTCTTTCAAAATCCAGCTCTTTAACATCAATCCACTGCATACAACCAGAAATCTGAGAAACTGATATAAAAGATATTCTTCCCAGAACACTAATAAGCAACTGTGAATATAATTAAGAATATTTATAAAAAGGGAATTTGGTTCACACCTTGCTTGCGTCCAACTCTTTTTACACAATGTATTATATAGCTGTCACTCTTTAAAGTGCTGCAGGGTATTTACTTTAATGTAAAAGTATAATTTTCTATCAAATCTCTATCCTATACTGAAAACATAGCAGTTACACTTGAATACAGTGCAGCTATTTAGTATTTGTATTGATGCAAGAGAGGATGCTTCTTGCTTGGAGCATAATTGCTGTGATTCCCAGGTGTAACATCCCTCCCCAAAGGTTTTCCACCAGAACAGCAGAACAGCTAATTCCCACAAATGTTTAGGTAGCGAAACTGCCTTCAGTCAACCTTCTTCTCTTACAAGGAAAATACGGACTTTGTAATGTATCTAGAAGTTTAATGAATTCAGGGACTGAATCTGTGATCATGGGATGTGCTTACAGTAGGTGCCCTTGGCTGCTATTCATTATTTGTAGTAAAAAAAGAATGATTTTGTTTATCTCTGCTGATATAAATTATCATACTCATGTGAGGAGAGAGGAAGCTTCCCTGGTAACACTATTTCAAACTTCTTGTGGCTTGGAGAGTTTGAACTAAAACTTCTATCTGGCAGCTCCTTGATAAGCAATTGAGCTCCAGAAGCATTGGTGTGGAGATGCTATAAACTTATTTATTTGATTTGATCATTAACCTATCAACTGGGATTGGGTGTTTCTTAGATAGGAGAATATTACTGAGGTGATTAAGAAATATTAGAGCAGAATTTTAAGGCAAAGCAAAAAATTCACTCTTCAAAGCAATCTGGGTGAGGCACTGGCATGGTATTCTTTCAAAGTCTTTCTCATCTCTTTAACTATCAATACCTCTACGAAAGGCAAACAGTTCAGACTGTTAGCCTAGATCTTGGGAGAGCTTTTCCCCATACTTTCTGTGTCACCTCAAGTAACTCAGTCTCTCAACGTTTCAGATTCCCAGCTGTTAACTGGGAATTATAGTAATTTACTTCCCCATAAGAGTGTTGTGAAGGTCATCCCGTACAGGCTGTGCAGTGTTCAGAAACCATGGTCACAGCTTACATAAATGCCTATGACACAGCAACCATTAAGGCAATATGTATAAATTGTCTCACAAAATGAAGCTTCTAGAAAGTCCATACTGCTGTGTAAGAAAGGACTCACAGTGGTGGTACACTATACACCAAGTTCAGAGTACAAAAAGAACATAGGAAAGAAAAGCCATTCTCAAAGGTGATTTAATTCACTGAAGGTTAACTATTTTTCACTTATGACTCTTAAAAAGTTCCTAACTGTACTTTAAAAAAAAGACAAAAAAAAGACCCAAGTTCAAGTTATATGACCACAGAACATATATAGACTGAGAATAGGTCCTTTTTTACTATTGTGCTCCATAAGGCACCTCATAGGTCCATCTTTCAGATACAGGTTTTATGCAGCTGTTTAAATGAAATCCACCATAAAGAGTATCAGGGGAGGAGAGCAAAGGGTTCTTCAGGAACATCTCATCATCAACCAGTATGCAGGAGAATGGCACAGACAAAATTATCGGGGGAAGGGCTCACTTCCTCAGTCGAGTGTGTTTGGTGGTTGAAGGAGTCCTTGATCCACTGTCTCTGCTCCCCTCTCCACAAAGGAAAAGCTGTGTGCGTGCTACAAAGAGCTGTGTGATTATTTGGGTTGGTTTTGTTTGTTTGTTTGTTTGGTACCATGTAATAATAACCCAACACAAAATGTTTGCTTCCACTGAGTATTTACTGGGAGAAAAAGAGGTTGTGTCTGTGTATCTATCTCATTCTGTAGCCCACAGATTCACAGGCTTATATAGTAAAAAGATGGCTATAAGCTTCAGTCCCCGATCCAATAAATGTTTATGTACAACAGTCGGTAGCAGTGTCAACATGAGAGATTTTGATCAACTCACATTCCTGGCTAAAAAATACTCTTGGAATCTGATTAATGTAGGTTTAAATCCTCTTAAGTAGAAGACACAAATCTCCCAAATCCCAGCTGAATTTCTTAAACATCAGCCTGAAGGGTGAATGGTATGTCTTCCATGATGATTCTGTGAGGACTGTATAAATTTTTCCCATTTGAAACTAATTATTGGCTTCAGACTGGGTTTGGGGAGAAAAACGAAAAAAATAAGGAAGAGAAAATTTCTATCTATTCCTAAATTAAGGTGTAGTTCCTATATTTCTTTGAGAGGAAGGACTGCAGATATTCATACAGGTGCCTCTTCAACCCACATAAAAGTGTGTGTCTGTGTGTTTGTGCACGTTCTCACCTGTACTTTGGCATACAATTTTTCCCACAAGATTTTAAGATTATTTTTCAATTACAGCCTTAGCAGTAGATTGCAGTAACTGGGGAATAAAGAATTCAGGTCCTCATCCCTGCAGCTTGTATGTTTTGACATCTGCATAAGTGAATTAATTTTCCGAAGCATCGATCCTCCACGGCTCTAATTGCCTTCAGCACCTTAAAAAAATAGGTATCCACAACACATTGAAAATCTGTGGGCAAAAATATTGATTTTGCCTCACATTAAACTTCCAGACTATCAGAAAATACTAGTAAGTATATGGAAAATAATTTAGGAATTCTGAAGGCTTTTCAATGAAAGATTTTATCTAGGAGTAAAATAATGAACCTAAATACATGAATTTTCAGAAAAATTAGTAACCCTAATAGTTGTGGGGTTTTTTTGTGTGAAGTAATGAGAGTTGCATAAATACAATCAACTGGCAGGAAGACACTACACTAATGGGAGTTAAAAGCCCATGATTAGTTTAAACAATTGTTATGTATCAATTGAATAAAAATAGGAGGGTAAAGGCAAAACGAAGGTTTTCCATCTGCTAAATGGAATAATGATATTTACAATTGGCTGCTATGCTGTGAAGTAGTGATCAATA
The DNA here is from genome assembly GCF_028858705.1 of Grus americana. Taxonomy (NCBI): domain Eukaryota; kingdom Metazoa; phylum Chordata; class Aves; order Gruiformes; family Gruidae; genus Grus; species Grus americana. The sequence goes on along the minus strand of NC_072853.1, from coordinate 150,548,830 downwards.
AATTGAATTTAAATATTAGAAGAACGTGTGGTACCAGAGGGTAATAGTTCATAATAACAAGCATCGCAAATTTTTATACCCCCCTTATATAAACCAACAGTCAATACACTTTTAAGTCAAATCACTGTGGTATGGCTGAAAAATAACAGGTTGCATCTACTTACCTGCTTTTGCCTTCTGGTGGTAAAACCAGATGACAGCATTCAAGAATCACTTTAGGTCTAACAGACTTGAACAGACCCTTTTCATTCAATGCCGAGTCTTAGGTTTAAACTTGCCAAAAGTAGTTTGTTAGTCTTCCCAGACTTTGAAAAGTGGAGATTAACTATATAATATCTCCCCCTCTACTGCCCTCAGGTAGTATCTCTTGTTTTGTTTCAAATCAAGCTAATGAAGTACCTGTGACTGAGGTAGAGCTCTCCCATTCTTCACAACATACGGTACGTTCTAAGTCCTCTCATATACAACATGGAACTTTTGCCTATCAGCTCCTAATTTCACTGAACCAGTGCATGGTCCTGGAGGAATTAAACACCAACCTTATTTTGAACCCTATTAACTTGCTTTGCCACTTCACTTGCTGTGTCTGCCCCAAAGCATTTGGCATGTACTAACACCATACTATAACTTCTACTCATTAGCTATGCTATCTAAACAGCATTAGCAAAATGGCCGGAAAATGCAAAGTCATAAAAACACTGAATCCGTGAATATTTTATTTCTATCAAGTAACTTTGGTTATTCAAGCAATTTTTCATTAAGAACTCAAAACCTTAATAAAAAGTTAATATAATTCATCTTTTCTGATTTGTTTCCTCTATTTTATTTTCCATGCTTCAGATATAGAATACTTGTATACATGAGCAAACATACATACCAAAATCCACAAGCTTTACTCCTCCTTCAGTGGTCAAAAGGATATTATTTCCCTTAATATCACGGTGGATAGTTTTGTTTTCATGCAAATGCTGAAGTCCCTGGAAGGTGAGATGTAAACATGAAATTTTTGCTAACAGCTCTGTTCTCTGCATTACCTTTGCAGAAACAAAAATGTACCAGAAAAGTATGAGAGAACTTTAAACAGATTTTTTTTTTTAATCCAAAACCACAGAGATGACACTCTTATTGGAAAAAACACTTGTCACACCATGAGGAACACATACGTTTAATTGCCCCACTTTATGTCAAATAGAAATTTTAAGAGAAGACCCGAAAAAAGAACTATAAATCTACGTTATATATTATACCTTTAGAGTATTAAAAAAAAAAGAGAAAAAAAGAAAACTGCTAAAGCCCATCACTGATTCCATTGCAGAGGGTCAAATTCCAGTTAAAAGACCATGAAAAAGAAAGGCACTTGATCCTGATTAGTCAAAATTTTTTCTTGTGGCAGTGTTTCAGTTCACTAGATCTGTTGGTCATTTTGTAATAAAAATATCTTGGATATCTGGATAAGAAGTTGAACAGTATTTGGGGAATATTTCTGCTATTTCTCAAAAGAAAAGCAATTTGATGCAGAACTGTATTTACTCGTCAGAAGTATCTGACCATATCCATGGTCAGAAATCGATTTCCATTCTTTTAATAATGAAACAAACAGCTGAATTGTTTTTTTACCTTGCTCGTTCAAAAAGAACCATCCGAATTACACATTACTTTGATTTTATTAAACACTGCTATAATCTAAGATAGTGTGCCGTGTTAGTGGGGATATGATCTTCATTCATTCAAAGAAAGAAATATGAGCTGAATACTGACTGTCCTTTCACTGAGAGCTTATCTTACCATCAGAGCTTCACGTAAAATATAAGCAATTATAAGTTCATTCATCCTTTCGCCTCTCTTCAGAAATCCTTTCACAAGATCAGTTACAGATCCACCATTGCACAGCTGCAAAACATCAGGGGAATATAAAAAGAAATTAAGAAGTGTTGGAGTAGCCACCTGGTTTTACTTTTCAGTAGTTTTTGTATTTGTAGCCAAATGAGCTCCTATTAAACTGGCAAACCACAAATTTGTCCTTAGGTCTACCACTTATACAAACAACGTACACGGCAACTTTTGCCAATTTTTTTCCACTACTTTCTGCATTTAATTCTTCTTGCCCAAACACAAGTACAGCAGTCTATCGCTTTGTTTTCCTATACACATGATTGCTTTTCACTGAAACAGAAGTAGCTTATAGTGCAATAAATTTGCTGTGAAGGCATGTTCTGTGGGGCACCCTAATTGCTTCTTATATTCACCGCGTGCAACTCACCAGCAATGCAGATTATTACAGCATCAATTCTCAGGTGCAAAAGCTACATACAACATAAAATGGATTTAAAGTATCAGAAGACAGGCGGCAGAGAAGTTCTTCCAACAAGAAAATCTTCCAAGGGGAAAGCTGCCCTCTTTGCCAAGCAGCACTGAATTCCTCTGTAGAAGGGTGTTACAGACAATGGATGGGCATCATGGGAGATGATGAAAGCACCATGGAAAGAAAGGTCTCATCTCCCACTGAAACAAGGTGGGCCACGGGTGTAAGACTAATTATAGTCCTTGCAGCATCAACCCTGTGAGCTTCTTGTTCAAGATAAAGAGCAACAATCTACTCTGGACAATCCTTTCTCCTGTCTAAGGTCCAGAAAGACTCCTGCAGACCCCTGTCCTGTCCCATACATACGAGCAGCAGAGGTTTGGCCTTGCTCTCTAAAAAGATTAGTGAGCACACACTAGCAGATTACTTTAGACCTGCAATATTTCATATGTTCATTTTCATCACTTACAAGTTTCCTGCAGTAAGAAGCAAGAAGGTAACTTCAGTGACTACGTCTGCAGTGGTTACATACCCACAAAGATGAAATCGGTACTTAAGCCTCTAAACTATCCATAATGCCCCTAACAATACTCATTGGTTGAAGAGCCATTGCATTTGTAAAGGAGTAGCTGCTTCCAATAAAACAGTGAAACAAATTTTAAGTTTTATACTGTATCATCCAGTAGCTTTTCATACGAAAAAAAATACCTGCATAAGACATTTTACCAACGTAGCACAAAACAGTCAATCCTTATGACTATAGATTTTGAATTCAAATCGAGGGCATAGTTTATCAATAAAACCTTTCAACTGCAGAACTCCAGTTTTTTTAATCTGTTCTTGTATACATCTACATTTTTTCTGTGCTAAAATTACAAAAAGACTTGCACCTTACAGTATAAAACATTTTATAGCTCTTTGTACCCAAACATTACAATGATTTTCAGACTGCCTTTGGAACCCCTGGGTTGCATTGAACTTGCACGACATGAACGCCTACACAAATACCGTTCAATACATAAGTCTTGTTGCAAGATGTGTCCCCCATCAGGTCAATGAAGGCTCTGGTCTGATAGATGCTGAGCTCTATGGCACCAATCTTGGAAGTCACTTAATCTCACCCTTACTTCAGCGGGACAATATGCATGCATAGAGAGGCAGGAACTCACATGCTTAAATGATGAGATTAAACGCTTTGCTGGATCAGGGTCAGATTCCCAAGCAGGATTTAATTTACTGTCTTTAGCCATACTGGTCTGTCTTCTCCATGGACTTTTCCTAGTTACTGGGTTTTTTTACAATGACATTATCCTTCCATGGTCTCTATTGTTTTAACTTTGCCACATCACTGACATGTTTAGTCAAACCAAATGGATGATGACAATTCCAGTTAATTTAATGCATTTGCATTTCAGGGCACTGAAACTGTCTGACAAGTGACAAACCAATTGTGAAATAAATTACACATATGATATTCTTTAAACTATTTTTCTTCATTATCTAGTAATAAAATTTTGCTTTTTATAGACAGATCTTCCTCTGATTTTGTTACAGAGCTGGATATCTGTTAGTCTTTCCATTCACAGAAAACTAACCCAGAAAGGAATACGTTCATTTTGAAGGTGGGAGAAGGAAGAAACTATACCTCAGAAATCACCTTCTTCAATATTTAGACAGTAAAGCCAAGACTGACTTTATTTGCCTGGTTCAACAATGTTAATTTTAACTAATTTTTCTACCCTTCTTATAAGATATAAATCTCTATTACGAGATAACTATCTGTATTATAAGCTAAAACTTATCTAAAATATTATGTAAAGTAAGATACCAGAACTGTGATTATTTTAGACCAAACCAAAACTGAACCTGGGTATGTAAAACGTCAGCTGAGCAGGTCTTGAAGAAAAAAACAGAAGTCACCCACACAACGACAGAAATCCTCCACTGACTCCCCAAGGCAGGACACCTGCTTAAGCAGAGTTCAGCTGAGGATCTCATAGACGCAGGTTCTTGCACGCACAGGGCAACTTTTCTTTTGTCACTTCTGTCTCAAAGAGTTGTACTTTTACTCACATCAGACAATTTGTATGTTTCTGATCAGTAGAATAGGAGGAAGGGGGGGAGAAAAGCTAGGTATTGGAATGCAAGCAGCTATAAGGGGAAGAAGGGATTATTAGAACGCAAACTACAATTACAAAAGCAGATTATGGCAGACACTGTATGTGTGTACTCTGAGCTGCGTGGGGAGGGGGGGGCAACGATGACGACAACAATGACACAGGTTAGTATTAACCTTGTTCTATTTTTCTACAGGCCAAACAAGTCCTCATGGGTACGATGTTACATCCAGTCTCATTTCCAATTCCTACTGTCTATTTTTTGCAGGTGAAGCTGCCTCATGTCCCTATAACCATACACATAACTGAAGTCCAAATGGTGATGCTTTCTTCTGACACAGGCTATCAAACTGCATGCGTGTTCAATGCAAGCTTATCATAAACACATCAAAACATCCCTCTCATAACAAGTTAGACTCCTCCTTCTCAGAAGCAGCAGCTACGGAAAACTATGATACTCCTGCCCTATGCAGTGCTGGACCATGCTAGCTTGGGAATCTGAGTAGACAGGGAGATAAATTATCCTTGGGGATGCTGACCAGGATCTAGTCCATGACACAAAAATTTAAAGAGGAAAAAAAACCCTAAATCATTTAAAAAAATCACATTTCCTTAACTCATACAGTCCTTCAATAAGAGATTACGGGATAAACATTATTTAGCAGTACTGCCAGACTGGAAGTTTCCTGGGCTGTTTTTAAATATTGCAGTTTATAACTATGATCTCTGCTGTTTCTTGGTAGCATGCATTCCACAGTAAAACCTGTGTAGACTCTTACCAAAGTTACTGTGTTTGAGTTAAGCTAACTCTAATGCTTGGATGACAAAAAATCATGAAGGCAACAGAGATCATTTTTTAAAAAGATCTGTCTAGTTTCCAGCGAAGCATCTAGAGAAGAGAGGTGCTGGTAGCTATTATTTTGCTGCAAGCATTTTGAAATCACACGGCCAAACAGTTAATTAGTCTGTGTTGTGTCTCCACATCATTCAGTAAGATCTCCTCAGAATACCTCAGTGAAGGGCACTATAAGCAGAAAATAAGAAACGCATGGAGAACTCGGGACACAGACATACAGTAGAAGCTACATGTCCATCTGAGCTGTGCCACAGGGCTGCTTCCTACCCTAAAGGTCAGAGAAACTCATCAAACACAAATGTCCTTCAACCTGTCGTGAGACATGGGCTCTTCTGGGAGGAGAGAGAAGTAGATCCATTTCTCTCTCCCACACTCTCAAAAACACACACATGCACATATTCTCTCTTGCGCACACAGACACATTTCTTGTGGTTCATATCGGTTTTATAATACCTATTTTAAGCAACCAGTAATCCCAGGAGGAAAACTGGGTATGGGAGAAGTGGTGGTGGCATCTGTTAGCTCATGTTTGGCAGCACTAGTTTAAGATGTAAACTGAATGGACTATCTCAGTTTGGTTCTCAGATACCACATACTCTGGTATGTGAAATGCATGCAAAAACAAAGCCTTTCACTCTGAACTGTTTTTAGGAAGTCTCCAAAGGCTGCATTTTCCCAAGGAAGAATAGAAATTCTCTTTTAAGTTTTGAATAAACTTAATTTAAAGAGAGAGGCTCTTATAAACATCCAGCTTGTGAGACACAGTAAGGGAAGATATTAATGATCCTCCCACAAGGATGTTATTTAGAAATGTCATCTTGATAACTTTGTACATGAGCAATTTTCATCAATTTAATGTTAGTCACTTCTTCTATTGTTCCCTTGTGATTTACAGGTATTTGCTTTACCAGCAGTATTTTCAGTGCCTGCACTGACAGAATGCAAATACTACTTGCAAACACAAGCAACAACAAGGGAGGTAAACTGAACCCTTCGGACCATCTAAAAGGGGTTGGAGAAGACAGAGACAGATGCTTCCCAGAGGCACACAGCAAAGGATGAGAGGCAACAATCCCCAGCTGCAAGATAGTAGATTCGTACTGGACATAAAGGAAAAATTTTCCTACTAAGAGTAGTTAAGCACTGGAGCAGATTACCCAGCAAGTCTGTGTTATCTCCATCCTTGGAGATGGTCAAAACTTGAATGGAAAAGACCTTGTGCAAACCTGTAATGCTGAAGTTAATTGTCTTTGAGCAGGGGGCTGGACCCAATAACCTCCAAAGGTCCCTTCCAAGCTCTAATTTTCTATGAGTCATAATATTTGGAAAATATTCAGTCCCTAGTTTGGATATTTATACAGCAGAAATGGGAAAGGACTAAGGAAATATTTCATACTCAGACCAAGGGAAAGAGTAATTTGATAGAAGGCTTGATCCATGTGAAAACCTGCCTGAAAGGGCTGTAGCTCTGATGGCCATACATAGCTGTATCAGAAGAAGTGCTTATGACTCCTCTACAGTGGCAATGAAGGGCTCCTCCCTTATGATTTTCTGGCACTCAGAAGGCAAAGACTCATACTGGGATGGCATGCAGTCCTCCACCCACCCATCTGCCACAACCCTGTGCTACTGTAATTGAGCTATTAGTATGCAAAGCTATCTGCAGCAATAGATTTATAAAATAGCATGATCATAAGACATGAAATGCCAGTTAAAATTGCTATCACATCACAGTCATGCAGGTGTTCTTTGTAGGTCTTACTCTTCATCTGACCCACTGAATAAGGATTCATTATTGGCTTCGCTTTTAAGAAAACTATCAGTTGCATTTTTGTTAGGGCTATTACAGCCTTTAATCATCCAACTGCTCCTGATTTATGCATCTGTACTAAGCTGTCAGGTAATATTTGCTTGCATCTTGCAGTTGTCAAGGTACTTTCACCTTATTTCAGTAGCTCGAATGTGAATAGTGGGGCAACTACAATTACTACCTTCCCCATCTTTACAAGCTGCGCAGACATAAATGACTGGGTAGTACATCACATATGCACAACTTATGGCATGCACAAATGATAGTTACGAAACAGTCACGTTGTCCAAACTTGCTTTAATGTTATCACACATAAGAATGCTAAAAGCATCTCAGGCACTAATCTCTACTTTCTTCTGTTGTTAGAACAGATCAATAATCTGACCTGTTCCACTGAGCATGCAGTCCAGCAGCGCTGCCAGCCTCTGAGCTGACTGTACCTTCCTTTTAGTACTGACTGCTGTAAGAAGAAAAAATTCTTCTTTGCTGCTGTTTTGTTGTCATAAGACTGCAGAAACTAAAGAGTAAAAGGGACCTCAAGAACTAATTTAGTCCACCGCATTTGCACGGTGTAGAGATCTGGTACTTTCAAGTGGTCCTTAACGGGTATTTGTCTAACCCGCTCCTAAAAATTTCCCACTGAGGGAGACTCCAATCCTTCTAGGTAGCCTGTTTCTGTGTTTCACTTGCCTGACAGTTACAGAATTTTTCCTACTATCCAACACAAATCTTCACTTCCAAGAAAACTGCTTAATTTTTGCCCTTCCCTCCAGTAGTCTTTGAAAATAAATGATCATTATTCTCTATTTAACATCATCTCTGTCAGACTACTGTCACGATATCTCATTTTTCACTTTTCTAGCCTGTACAAAGTTAGTTGCTGTAACCCTTTGAAGTCATCCATGTTTTCTACATTTACCCCACCTGCAATTTGCCGCTCCAAATTGCATTTTGCTCCAAATTGCATACAGAATTCCTTCGGACGTCTTGTCTTAGCTGGGGAAAGCTGAACAGAACAGAATAATCTCCACATTGCGGGGAATGCCCTTCTGCAGTCCCATTGCCTAGTCAGGTACGTCCCATTTCTTCTTCCTACAGACAGCTGTACTTCTGCATGTCTCTACTGATTTTTTTTCCTCCGAGTCAAAAATATTCCTCCAGTATTCACAACTGTGAATCTGATGCCATTCTCCAATGTACTTGTAATTAAACTAGGTGTCCACTCCAGACTTTTTATGTGGACTTTGTTTCATCACCTAAGTTATTAATGAACAGAAACAGGCCAAAAGCAGAGGCCCACTTGAGGTTCTCCTAGCCCCAAAGTGAACTACTGATCACTATTCCTTGAGTCCATTTTATGAAAAGCAAGTAAACTGCTTTATTAGGTGAAATTTCTGTATTTCCACATTTTTCTCACAAGAATGTCACATGGAACCATACCAAATCTGTACAAAAGACACAATCGCAGCTATTGCTTGCCCTTTGTTACACCAGTTATCCTGTTAAAAGAAGATATTTTTATTCATATGATTTGTTCTGGCCCAATCTACGTTCACCACTTTTATCACATTAGTGGATTCTGGGTATTTCTAAACTGGTTTCTATTAACTTGTTCTAGAATCCTTGTGGGTACCAAAGTTGAACAGACTGGTCTGTATTTCCCATGGTCATTATTTTTCCTCACTTTGTAAAGACGTGTATTAAACATTCTTTTATCTCATTTCTCTCTCTTCTTAGTAATGTAATCTTGTCTTTACCACTTGCCATTAGCCTTTCTGAGCTCATCCTTAAATGCCTGTACCTTAGCTGTGCCTATTTGAAGGCATTCAAGAAGCAAACCCTACCTGATGCATTCTTACTCATCTCTTACTGTGCTTTTATCTTTTCTCTGCATCAGCTAATTTGCTATTGTGTGTTTAATGTCTTTCAATAATTGCTAGCTATCCTGCTTTCCTTCGTTTTTACACAATTTTTCCTAAGCACAGCTACCTACCAGTTCCCTGAGCTGGGTGAAGCGTTACACTCCTAAAGCTCATTAGCCTTACCCTGCTGCTCCACCGTCCTTCCTTTCCTCAGGAAAGTGAACACAAATATTTTGGGGCCTTTTTCACTCAAATTTCCTTCCATCTTCAACTTTTCAAAACACATCATCTCTATTAGAACAGAATCAACCTGATGATACAGCCATTTCCAGAGTCCCCTTCTTTGCCTTCTGTCTCCAAGACAACTCGACGGACTCTCCGTCTCACAATACTGGCTGTCACGCCGGGTCAGCTGTGACCAGATTCATTCCTGTTCTCTGCCTGTGGTGTGACATGTCTTCACAACTACTACCCCCAAAAAACACATTCCACTGACAGCACCTAATGCCGACCACAAATACCTGAAGGTCCTTGTGAAGAATGACAGGGAACTAAATCAGTTTCTTCAATGGGCCAAGCGATTCAATACGCAGCTCCTGTCTGTACAGCGTAGTTTTAATTTCACCTTAAATGGAAGAAAGATGTGCAGTGTGGCCCCTATTTTTCCTAACAACAGCACAAGATAACCCATAACCAAAAAACCATAGCAATGCTCTGTGCTTTTAGGTAGAGCCGATTGCTTTCAATTTAGCGTGAAAGAAATGTATCACTGAAACAGACATCTTTCCTGAGTTATTTAGCTTCAGCGATCACAAATCATGTGGTATTTATAATTTTGCTCTCGTACATCATCTGGCACCTCCAGGGCTGTGTTAGTCACAGCCTCACGCGTGTTTATTTGTTGCTTTGGATTTCTTCACTTTCAGTTTGGCTTTTAACTTTCTATTTTCTCTGTCATGCACATGCACTGACAAGATAGCCAGCCAAAGGAAAAGTTTGCCTATTCCATTTTACGTGATGCTGGCCTTCACAGCCTGTTTCTCAGTCAGGACATAGATATCTCTAGCTCACACTGTGGCCAAAATGGAAAAGGCCACATCTATGCCAATATTGTTTTTTTCTAAATTTCTTCTTTCAAACACAGCAGAAGAAATAATCCCTTCAAAGGAGGATTTTACCTGTTGTAAAACACTTGTAATATTGTTTTGTCTCTGACAGAATGAAAAAATGCAAGTAGGTGACAGTGCTGTACAAAAGGTTTACTGGGCACAGCTCAGCTGAATGCCCCTGCTAGCTCTTCCTGACGCAAACTTCATATTGCACCATCCCATAATTCACATTCTTTATCTTATAATACGTTTACATGCCCATGCAGTTGCTAATGAAGAAATTCATGTATCACCTGTCCACATCTCCTCCCCAAAAAAGTATACAGCTGAATTATGATCAAGCTATGATTTGGAATCGTGCTGTGTAAAGCAACTGAGATCTAAATCACCAGATAATATATTTACAACAGAAATTCTGAAGGAGCTTCAACTACAGCTTCACAGCCTGGCAACACCATAACACAGCTGTAATTTTTTACAAAATCAAATATATAGAAGGATCATTTTGCAAAATCAGAGCTAACCTAACTACAAAACTGAAAGGCACCGGTCAGTAAAGAGCCCAGGACCTTCTGAGCAGATGCAAGAGGCAGCTTACCAAGACAGAACATTTTGATACAGAAAACTTAGTGCAATTCATCATTTTATTATACACAAGGAGCAGTGGTAAAAATAATATTTAGAGTGCGCAACCATTCACTTGGCTAGGGAGAATAAGCAGGGTCTGAGTTTGGGATCAATAATGCCAGCAGAAGTATTTCTACTGACTGCTGCACGCTCAGCTGAAGCTCTGGAAAACACACAGAATCTCGTAAGCAAATAGGGCAGCCTGCAGTAAGAGCGAGCACTTCACAGCTTTTACTGCCTGCTCAGAACCACACTGCTTCTGTTCACTCTTCACCAATTAGGAAATGTTTCAAAGCGTCTTCCTCTTCTGTAGCATCATTTCTATACAATTTGGGGTTTAGGCAGTTGTTCCAAGTACTACCATGTCCACACTACACATAATTCATTTTATGTCTGTGTTCCTACATGAAGACAATAATTTAGTATAATTCACTGTAATTTAAATGACTGCAATAGAAATCTTCCCTATTGAGTATGAAAGCATGACTGGGGAAGCTCAGATCCAAACAATGGGGATTGTCTAAAGGCTCCTTTTAGGGAAGGCGTGAAGCTGAGAAAACTCAGCCAAGAGGCAATTCCTCTCCTCTCAGGAGTGTGCAGGACGGGTCTAGGAGCTGCCCACCTCTCTCTGATGACTACAAAAGGAGACAGGGCGACTCAGTAACCGTGACGGGACCCTAAAGCAGCAAGAACATCCTGAAGGACATACCAAAACATTCTTACAGAGAATTTTGTAAGAACCAAAAGGATGCTAAACTCAAAAGACTCTTTTTTTTTTCTCCTTTAAATAAACTACTGGAATGATTAACTCGGAGAGACTACATCAGACAGAATTGAAATTAAAGTGCTCTGTAAGCCAATCTCTCCATGCTCACTATGTCTGTGCAAGGCAGTTCCTTGCTTCCAGGGGTTGGCTTCAGCTAAGTCAGCAGCTTTCTGAACTACAACAAACTCTGACATCCTTTCTGGAGCCCAAGAAACTTCTTTTTGTCACCACTGACACCTGGCTGCCTGCTTCCTGCACGTCCTGGCTCCTGGTTCCTTGCTGTAGTGCTCTTCGCCCATACTCTGCACCCTCCAGCCTCTCTGCCTGACAAACAGACAAGTTCATTTGCTCCAGTCACTCCCTTTATAAAGGGATGCAACGTGTAAACTGAGAACAAACACAGCAAAATTATATTGTCTATCACACTTGAATTTAAGTGTTTAACCCTCACGTGTCTGAAGCAAAAAGAGATGAGCCTTAGCCCAAGCATCCTTACGATGATTGATGCCACCCCCCACTAAAGCTAAAGGAGGTTTGGAAATCTGGGATTTAACCAAAAGCTATGCAAATGTGGGGTTTAGTAGTTTTGGTGGTTTTTTTTGTTTTTGTGGGTTTTTTTTTAAATAACCTCAGATCTTTAGTAAAGATGTGATCAAAAATAAAATGTACAGAAAGTGAAGTGATGTTAAATATTAGAATGTGAGAAGCATAGTATTCACGTGGTACTTAATTACATAATGGAATGGTAAAACTCAAGGTTTTTTTTTTCCGGGCTTTTGCTTTAATCTGTGCTGGCAAAAATTGTTAGAGGTTACTCAGAACCAGCTTTTTCTATATGCTGTATTCTCCAGCAAGGTGGGCTATAACATATGTTCACCAGTTGTTTAAAAGATGTGGACTGTGCAAACCACAATGTGATATGAAATACTCATTACACAGAGAAATTACGAGTATTTACTAAAACTTTGAAGCATCAAATGATAGTTGTAGCTACACATCTTTGATCTTGAGAAAATAGGATATAATTCAAGAGTGAAAATTGCTATAATTGGGAAGCAGAGAGGGCCACATTAGAAATGGAGAAATCAAGGCTGATTCAGACATGTAATGGATCAAAATATTCAGCGTTGGTCTGAATGGAGCAATTATAACCTAAGACATTAGTGAAAAATGACCCATGTTGAGAAATACAAAAAAGCAATTTTCAATTGTTTAATTTTTCTTCTATATATGTCATTTGAAAATACCTGATAATAATTAGACAAATGTCAACTCCTTTTCCCCCACCCTACCCCCCATAAAACCCAAATGGACTAGTTATTTTCCACTATGCTAATTTTCTGAAAGATTATTGTTTTATAGTAAATCTCCCATATCAAAAAAGCGCATATCTGCTTTCTTATTATAACTCTTATTATATATTCCATTATACAGAACAACTTCCATTCAAAGCTTTTTTTAAACTCCACAAACTTGCCTTTATTCCCTTAGATGGAAACATATCTGCGTATAGTAACTGCTGTATCTAACAAAAGCATACTGTAAACATGCCAAAGGAAAATGCTAAATAAATTATTCATCTGTACATACCACAAGGTCCTCTGTTTCATGTAAAAGAGAAGTAACCAATATAGCAATGTCTCTAGTTTATCTCAGGTAGGCTCATCTCTTTGAAAGCCAAACTGAGACGGTTGGGTCCTGCTTCCAGGCGTTCCCACAGATTCCTGCGGGACTCACTCCAGGCAGTGCCTGGTACTCAGAGGCCTCCCAGAGACACGCATCTCACTGAATTCAGATCTTCCCATTCTGGCCAAAACTATCACAGCAATAAGAACAACTCCAGTTTCCATACTCCTATCCATTCCTTACAATTGTATTATTTTTTTAAGACAAAATCTTCATTCGAATAGAGTTCAACAATTCAAGTCCCAACAGCTTCAATGACATGAAATGGCCTGCTAAACTTTAGATACTCTAGTCTAAGTCACTCCCACCATACCATGTCCCACAAGGAGATCGCATGATCAGTGTCTCCCCAGGCTCCGAGCCTTCCTGCAGGCTCCAAGCTCTGAGGCTGCAGATTTTTTCAGCCAAACGTCTTTCCACATCAAGAATGAGCATTCGCTGCTTTGCAACGCTGACAGCAGCTCCCCTCTCCCTCTTCCATGCACTGAGAAGCGCCCTGAAGAGTGACAACACCATTAACTGAGAAAGGAAAGAGATCAAGCTAATGGAGAGAAAAATGCATTACTGCTGGCCATCAGGACTCTTGCACGGTGCTGGAAAGCTCACCAAGAGACAAGGACAGAACTACCCGCCTTGCTCTGAGCTTTTCTTTTCCGTGCCCAGCCTGCTTTGGCACAGACAGCACTCTGAAGCGGGAGCCTACGCCTGGATGCAGGACAGGAGCAGGGTCTTGTGAAGAGTCTTGCTGTGCTGCCCATGTGGGGCTGACGGCACATTCTCACTGCAAGGGCCAGACCCATCCCCTGCCCCATACATGGACTCCTTGCCGTTTTAGCTTGGGATGTGGGAATGAGGTAAATGCATTGCATCCCTGGTCAAGGAAGATTATCTAGATAAACAGATTTTAAAAAATACTGATCTATTTATCTAGCACACAGAACTTATTAGTGTCCCTACAGAGCTCATAAAATCAAAATTAATGACTCAGAAGTAAATATATTGTCAGCTACTGCAAAATTTGAGACAAGTGTCAAAGTTGAATAATCTCTCTTGGTTGTTTGGTTTGTTTTTTTTCTGGGGGGAAAGTGTCTGGGGTATTTTTTTTACTTGTCTCTCGGCATGTTTTACATGCTCCCAGCTCTCAAACAGCTGAAGCCTCACTCAGTTAAGCCACACAAAAGCAGCAGAAATATTTGGATGATATATCTCTGCCTTTCTTTGTGCATGTGTAGGTAGGAAAGGGACCTGATTTTCATAATACATTGTTACGGTTTTCCTGATCCTAGAAGTTCATATTATGCTTCTGGCTATTTAAGCCTCAATTTTTTAAAAATACTGATACCTAGATTTTACTTTGGATAGTGGTTGCTCCTCTTTTGTAGCAAAGCACACCACAACCTTGAATTACACTGTTAGTATCTCAATTGCCTAGTTGAAAATAAATCTCCCTTCCCCAGTGCAACTGGACCTGCTGAGATTGGTATTTCTTTCGGTGCATAACTATACTTCACAGATAGGATATTATATAACAAAGCAGAGAACTTCTTCTTATTTAAAAAAAAAAAAAAGGAAGAAGAAGGCTGTACTTCAATGAGTTTCACCATAAATTAGAATTACACACGATGTTGAAAAGGCAACACGATCAGAAACTCTTGCATGTATAATAGGTCAGTGAAGGATCCAAAACTATTAGCTACACAAGATTTGGGCATTAATTATACTAATTTTTCTCTATCTGACACATATGTAAATTGTGCTGTCACTGCTCATTTATGAATCTGTGAGGAAAATTTATACATATTTCATGAATTCTAGGGCTCTCTTTGTGACCACAGCCAGCATTTGCAAACATCTGGAAGCATCTGATTTGCTAAACTTCTCTCTCCTAACAGCAGATACAACAGTGCAACAGCACAGCAGACTCAGTCCAGGCCAGATGGATTGTTCAGCTTTCTTCATTTTACCCAGGAGTTACTGCAACACCTTCTTCTCTTGACCTTACTGAGTTCTTATTCCTAACCGGTGACCTCTGACCATGCCATTCTTCCCTTGAACCCTCATGCTGGCTGCCCCTTCTCAATCACATCAAACACGAGCTAGTTGCTTTTACTGTGAGGACCTGTAGCAGTCCTGATATCTTTCCTTAGGCAACAACAGATCTACTCCCATCCTTGATCAACTCACAGTGCTAGCACTCATCAAACTGTAGGCATAACAGGGTTTCCTTTCTGCTTTGAAGGAGCAGCCAAAACAAACAGAAAACCACAGAGCTATCCTCCTTCAAGGAGGATTACTCTCCTGTGCTGCAATGCTGACACATGCTTGCAGCTGCTTGAGATCACAACTGACTGCTGTTATCCCCTAGGTTCTCCATTTCCAAATCCATTTGTTCTATTTGGCTTAAAGCTTTGATGTAAGCTCCCTGCTATGAAGGCTCGCTTTTAGGGTTGGAAAGGAGTGAGTAATTGATAGTCTACACGTTGTGCTGGGTTCTCCATCTCTGGGCAAATTCAAGAATGGTAATTCTTCTAAAGGATCTGCACAAAACCACAAAGGAGTTGTATCAGGGAATCTCTGCTTGTTATATACTCATATAATAAGTAACTCACCAGACAATTGCAACTGCCCTTATAATGGGTAATTGAGTAGGAACTACACTGGCTTGCTACTCTGTGTTCATCACACAAGAACAGTCTTTGTGAGGTTCTCTCACAGTTCTTACCCTGTTACAAGCATTCTGGCTACATGTGCAAGCTTTCCCAGGCCAGGCAAGCCACTAGAAATAATCTAGTAGCAATGGACTGCCGTTACCCTGGTATAGCAGGTTGGAAGTTTGGTATACTAGCACTTTATTCATAGAATCATAGAATCCTAGAATGGTTTGGGTTGGAAGGGACCTCAAAGATCATCTAGATCTACCCCCCTGCCATGGGCAGGGACACCCTCCACTAGACCAGGTTGCCCAAAGCCCCATCCAACCTGGTCTTGAACACTGCCAGGGATGGGGCATCCACAACCTCTCTGGGCAACCTGTTCCAGTGCCTCACCACCCTCACAGTAAAGAATTTCTTTCTAACATCTAATCGAAATCGACCCTCCTTCAGCTTAAACCCATTACCCCTTGTCCTATCACTACACGCCCTTGTAAACAGTCCCTCACCAGCTTTCCTGTAGGCCCCTTCAGGTACTGGAAAGCCACAATTAGATCTCCCCGGAGCCTCCTCTTCTCCAGGCTGAACAACCCCAACTCTCTCAACCTGTCCTCAGCACCTTTTTTCCATATGGGGTTACCTATGAAATTGTTACAGTGTCCTCACTCAGTTTAAATGGAATCCAGACCATGGGTTTGTACTTTGTCTACGCTTGCGAAGAGTACCAGGTGAACTGATGCACTACAATTTTCTGTGTTCTAGTTTAATTCAAATTCCCGAGAGTTTCCATTTATTGGGTTTAATGATTTTGTTCTTTCTGGAAAAAGCAAAACAAATAGAAGCATCCCAAGGATTTAAAAAGAGAATTTAGATATTTGCATATTTATTATTTTTCCTCTTGATGTTAACTTTGAAAGATCAAAAGAACAAATTTGAATCACTTCAGGCAAATTTTAAATTAGCAAACATGGCTGCCAACTGGATCACAATAATCCATGATAATCTTTCTGTAATTCTTTTGAGTGATCAGGGTCTGGTTAGCAGGTTCAATTAACATCAAGAAACATCCAGAAGATCAAACTCAAAGTATACCACTTCGTTTGCAACAATGTAGAATGATACAAGTTACCAATTTATTTAACGCCTTTATTTTGCCACGTTAAAAGGTTGAGGGAATGGAAAAGGCAAGCGTGCCACTTCTTCAGAGAAGCAGGTTGCAAGCATGAGCTATTCTACACTTTCACATGATTCCTCTGATGAAGATTACACTAGAACAAGAAAAGGTTCTACATGAGAATAAAGATGAATCAGGTTCATTTCAGTCTGGACTGTGCATAAACAGCACCTGTACACATTGTAGTAGCTACAGAAACATTGTGAAGGTACTTTTTCATATTAGAGCTAGTCAGGAAACAGAGCTTGCAGTCCACTGGAAACTGTAACATATTCCTCCTTCACAAATGAACAGGATTCTAAATTTCTTACCACACATTGAAAAATATTTTGATTTGGAAATGTTTTCATAATGTTGAAAACATTATATTCTACTGTGTGGAATATTATATATACAAATAAGTATATAATAATGACACAAAAATTAAACTTGCATGCTCGAAAAGGAGATTGTACAACATGGCAGTATCATCAGGTTTAGTGTGTCCATAAATGGATACTGAACAGAATTGTCTGGGACACCCTTAATACAACAATCATGGTTGCTGGAGAGCATGAGGGAAATGGACTGCAAAAATTGGACAGACTCTTCCTAAATACCATCTTCTAGTGCCACCACAGGAGATAGAATGCTGTGCTACATGGACCATTGGTCTAACTCAGCAGGGCATTGCAAATGTTCTTGAAATGTTCATGTACACACTAGGAGAAGAAAAACACCTAAAAAGAATGCCTTGTCAGTCTTCTTGACATTCAGCACAAAGGGATGTGTTTCTATTAACTTCTTGGCAATTGCCTCCACCTCTCCAGAAATGAAAGGTTTCTACAAAATGCTCTGAAATTACAAAATTGGTTTTTTGGGTGGGAAGTCGCTCCTTCCAAACTTTTTCCCCTACCAGCCTAAGATGGTAACCTTTTTTTTGGTTACTATAAAAATAATGCATGTTCCCTTTGTTTTCCTAAAAAAATATATTGAGAATGATAAAATATACTAGCTTACTTATGTGACTCACAACCCCAAATCCATCTCAAATAAGGCATGCATAATTACGTGTCTTTTGAAAATGGACTGAGATGCTACTTAAAGTTCTACCTGATCTGTGTAGGAAATGAACTCTAGAAATACATTGCATTATGATTCTTGGCCTCTGGCTTACAGTAGCAAGTAAAAGCTGTGAAACACCTACCATTTACCTTGCTGTTGTATTTTCAGCCTTCACTCAGTCTTGACTAGGTTGTTCTTTGCAGCAGACTTCAGGCAAGGACTGTGCCACTTGTTCTCCCCACATGCCCTTGACCTGCCTGATCACTTTTAGGGCCTGACATGATTTACCTCTCTGCTCCATCTTCCATCAGCCGATTTCCAACTATCTCAGATCTATTCCCTTCTGAACTAACATCCAGAGCAGAAAGAAACAGGCTATAGCACACTCTGCCTTAGCTGCGTCATCATGCTGATGTCTGCTGACATGTAACTGCTAAGCTGATTCATCCCAAGTATAATACTCAAGTGGTTTCTTTTCAACGCAGACTCAATAGGCCAATTTCTTCTGCCTGCACCTCTGGACACACATGACAAGGCTTAATACACCTGGCAAGAATCCTGTCCTCAGCAACATTCTTTATTATAAATGTGGTTAGAACAGCATCCACACAGGAGCACATGTTCAGCCCAGCTGAGGGCACCCTACAGGGAGAAGGGCATTTCTGAACTGAGAGTCAAGAGTACTGTAATTTCATACAAATATATTCCTGTCTTACTTTCATCCCCCTAGGTGATTTCCTTAAAAATGCTGAACTGAGAAAGGTAGCTTACTTTATTACCAAAAAATGTTAATCACATTAAAAGCTCTCATATTAATTTTCCACTAGTTTTTAATTATTTGTTAAAATTCGTATTCTATACTAGTCTCAGATTTAGGTCTTCATGTGTTAAGATAAACACAATAACTTTACACTTCTCCTATAAATACTGTACTAGAGTGTCACACGCAGAAGTCGTGTGTTATGCAAAAAGGTTGTTTGATTTTCCAAGTAATCATTACACCTGTTTTAAACTGATTAGATTTACACTGAAAGGTTAAATCAAAGTATGAGACTGTATCTCTTGATATTTTACCAAAAAAATATTTGTTTAACAGAAAAAAAAGATTAATGAATAGTTCCTACTCTCTCAGAATCATATTTCCAGGTCACAGCATTGCAGCTTCAAAATGCTTTTACAAGATCAGTAAGGTAATCCACACATTAGCACAGAGACAGACAAATACAACCAAAAAGATGAAATCCAAATGTTCAGTAGAAAATGAGGAATTTTACTTCAAACTGGAAAAAAAATTTTCTATGAAGGCATGTGCTGTTATTAGGCAATTATTAAGTGAGGAGATTCAGAAGAAACCTCATGTTTACCCAGGATTATTCTGTAACAGATCATTTCCATCATTCTGAAGCAACTGGTTTTGGCTTCTATAGACACAGAAACTGTCAGATGACCCACATCAACAGGTCAGCTCCAAATTCCACTCAGTTGTAGGTAAATATTTCTTGACAGTCATCTAGCTTAATGATTTCTAGTCAGTCATCTCAACCTGGATGGTGAACGTCCAGTGCCTCACTGTTTACATAGGGCTTAGAGTGAGCAGCAAATGAAAGTGTCAATTTTAGTTTAAAATTGAATGTCCAACTATCTTGTCCTAGTGAGAATACAAGTACAACAGGTACCAAATCGCATAAGAATAGATTTATTTTGGAAAACAGAGACGGAAGGTGGGGTGGAATATTTCACACCAAGACTATAATAAACACATCATAAATGCATCCAAGATCTTTTCCAGTATTCAGAATGGGTGGTAACTTACGAGGTCTGATAATTTTATAATTCAAGTATTCGGGACTAAAATCTCTCAGAACCCTTTACAATATTGTAGCATTGTCTTTTCAGCTACAGATCAAAACTGTATCTCAGCCACTTACCTTAGCCTAGTTCAAACCTGATCAGCCTCTTTTCCCCAAAACTCAAACATAATCAAATGCAATACAAAACAGCTACCAAAAACTATGGGATATGTCAAAAATCATCACAATGTATATACTAGAAAAGGTGTAAGAATTGAACAGTACAGTTCATATAAGCAGTGCTGAGGACTGAACTAGGACAAAAGAAACCCGGCAACAATCCTTTTTTCCAGACTGGCTTGCTGTTGATACATTGCATGGGACATGTCTTAAAGAGCTGAGGATTTTTTTCCTCTAGGAAAAAAATATTTAATAACAAACATCTACATACATGGATTCAAACACTTCACAGAGTAACTTTGTTGGTAAACTACAGTGGTGGATCTATGCCCATTGCTAAATGCTGAGTTTTGACATCTATCACAACCTGTTCCTAGTGGAATTTGAGAAACTTCCCCTCCAAAACCTCCTGCCCACAGGTCCCATCACAGAACACAAAAGCAGAGCAGAGAAATAAGCTCTGCATCCAATGCCCCACTCTTCCTGGCAGCTGCAGCTTTGCAGGAATCCAGAATACTACAGTGCACAATAGTCTGCATTTGATTCTCTACTTTTCCTCCTCGACATCATTTTGCATTCAGATACTACGGAAGCTGCTTCAGCTTATGCAAACTGCAGTTGTCTACACTGGTTGTCCTTCCAGTCTTTGGGAACATATCTCCAGGGTAGGTGCTGACTGCAAACGCTCCATTTTCGTTTCGGAGGATCACACAGAATTTGCAGGGATTAGTTGATAGCTTTTTTTGGGAGAAGAAGATGAGAAAGATCTCCTCCTTGGTATCAAACTCTGCAAATCTAAATTTCAAGACTGGATTCCCCTCTTCAGGGGAAGCAACAGTTCTGAAGTTAAAATGCTCTTTTATGATAAAATAAAAATAATTTTTAAAAAACCTCCAAAACCTAAAACAATGGAAATAGAGGTCTGTGTAAGCTAAAGTAAAGACTAATCGCCACCTTTAGGAATTTAGACACAACTATATTGTTAAAAAAACCCAACAAAACAGAACAGAGGTGATGAAGATATCTTCATTCTTATAAACTGTATGACATCTAAATAGCTACTGTGAAAAACAAGCTGCAACAGCTCTGTAAAGCTGCATACAAGCTGAAAGGAAGGTGACACTTCAACAGAGGAATCTGTTCCATGACAGTTTTCTTTGACAGATACTTTTATTAAAAGTAAAGCTTCACCAAAGACACCACTGGAATTTATTTTTCTATTTATGCATATCTACATGTACACACACTAACTGAAATCCATTGCATTCATGGATCTACATGTCCGGTGACAGAAAGCATCCAACACTATTCCACAAACTCCCTACTGGCACTTGCACATGTACAGCTTGGCATGCAAAGAGTAAACATAAAACTTATACTCCAGATGTAGGCTTGTGTTTTTCACAGTAAGAAAATAAATCCATACAAAACAGAAAAGTTAAAATATAAACATTTGACTGTTTCCTCACAGTCTGTTCTATCCTGGCTGCTTGGCATCCATCCTTTACAGGCCAGAAGTTTCACAGATGGAGTTTCAAAGGCCCAGCAGACACATCAGAAGCTAGTTTTTCAAAGGTGCCCAATGCACAAAGAGCTGGCATCTTCTGATGTCAGTCTAACCTAATCATTTATTAAGATTTCCAATGCAAACTATTCTTAAAAATATCTTCCCAATCCAAGTCAGAAGAATTTGGAAAAGCTTTTAGAACTTAAGTATTTTTTAGAGCTTGTTTCCAGCATTAGATACCATTGTTATCCAAGATATTTGGCAGGAGATTTGTATTCACTTAGCTGACAAATCATAAAATACAACCAATTCTTCAATCTCAACCTTATCAAACACTGATCAAACATCAGCAAGAGCCCTGATTGTTACAAAAGGCACATTATTCCTGTTAGAGACATTCTTGTTCATTTTCCTCTGGGGAGAGGAGGAAGTTTTTGCAGAATAGGTTATAATGAATCTATGAAAACAGTAATGATCAAGCTCTTTGCTCCTAGATTAGTCAGAACTAAAGACTCAAATACACAAATTACAGGCCCTACATTGCTCTGACTCCATTTGAGGAAATCCTACTGCTTTCAACAGTATTTAGCAAATGAAAAAGGGCAGTAGCCTATTTTTCTTGGCTTATTTGTCTACCTGTGCATTTACTTGCACACAAAAAACCCAATTAATTCATTTCTATAATTTCATTTAGAAAAAAAGATCATCATAGTGGTTTCTTTAACTGTTATGTCGTATCTTAGTCATATTTAAAGAAATGCTACTGCACGAAGATTCCCATGACAAGCCTTTCACCAAAGAAAGATTTTGGGTAGCAAATCTTATGAAGTCCTGTTAGAATTTGTATCCTAATTCTGAAGGCACAGCACTAACAGTATAATACCAAAATAAGAATGCTGAACTCACAGCAGATCATTAATTCAGAACACTGAAAAGACTAAACAACAGCCTGTATCACTTCACATGCAACCACTCTAAAGAAAAACACCAAACAAATGACTTGCATCTCATTCACTGACGTTATACTCAACATAGGAATGCTAACTGAGGGAAAACGTGTATTTTTCTGAATTATTTACCTCGAGAACTAGCCAAAGCTGGTCTCCATTTTTCACATCTTTCTTATAGTACATGCCATAGAATTTGACTACATTGGGATGATCAGAGAGAGCTTTCAAAATGTTGTACTCAGCTTCAATTTCTTCATCAATATCCTAGAGTCACAAATGAGAAATATATAGTGGTCAATAAATTAATAATGATAGCCATTTAAAAAAAACCAAAAACCACACGTAGCATTTTCTGGCTATTTAAATGTCATTTGAAATAATGTAAAGAAAAAAATCAAACAGAACATGAATGTACCATTTGCAGGTTTACAAAGCTTGGGTCTATTTACTCAATACAAAATAGTCATTTGGTTTTTACTCAGTCTTTACCAATTCCAGCTAATGAACATATGGGGTATGACAGAGCAGCCCTCAGGAGAATGGAGAAGGATCACTTCAAGGCAAAGCCAGTGCAATCCACAAGTGGGTAGGTACAGACTGGAGAGTTTTTGGGAGAGCACGCAGATGCCTTGGGAAGTTGTTCTAGTCTCTAGGGTATCCCCTGTTAGAGATGGTGCAGCTGGAATTACCTCTCTACCCCTCTGTGCACAAACAAGTATGACTGCAGCCACATCTTACTCATTTATCATTCCACTTTCTAGAAACATCCGGGAATTTTTCTCATTTTCTACTATCCCAGAAATTGGCGACATGTATGATCTCTGTGACTTCTTGCACCGAGCTGCAGAGCTGTGGCTTTCTGTCAGTCTTTCATTACAGACCTCATGTTTCTTACACAGCGAGCAAGGGAAGTCCACTTGGAGGTGAGAGATGAGGACAAGGTTTGTCAACACATGCACCAGGAGCTGTGCAAGCCCTTTCAGGCCAAACATGGATGCTAGCAATGGTGGGCACCAGATGGCTTGGGTAATCCCTTCCACCTATGCACTGGAAGAGCTCGTTCAGGGACACTATCAGACTGTGTTTCAGTCATGCTGAGAAAAATATTCAATCCATCCTGGCCACAGGTAGAGGCAGAATAGCTGTAGTCATTTCCCCTCATTGTTAGGTCTCAAAAAAATATTAACATACTTGTTTCCAGATTTAAAAAACTGTAATGCAATTTGCTATTTACATCCACTCAAAAAGATATAGAGAAATGAAAAATCAATTCTAGAGCAAGGCTACCTATGAACTCCACTATCCATATGAAAGGATTTAATATTAGTGAAAAACACCTACTCAGTGCTGAAAACCTGTCTCATCACTGCCAAACGGAAGGGACCATGGCAGAGAAAAGGGATGCTTTGCAGCGCCAATGACTGACACTCCCTCTCATTTTGTTCACCACCAAAGTCATCTGCCCCTAAGAGGATATTGCTCATTTGTTTCTCACAGAGGTCTCTCCAATGCTAAGTCCAACTCAAGCTCCTCATACTAGCCTTTGGCTATTTCTTAACTGGTCTCAAAGAATTTTGCCCGTCACAAATTGGGCTGTTCAATTTTCATATTGAGATTACAAGAGTAAGTCTTCTCACAAGGAGGGGCTTTAGAGGTTTTTTTATTGGAGTAGTCAAAAAATAGCAGTAGTTTCCCTGTTTCACAAAAAGGAGGAACTTGCTGTAATTTAATTTTCCCATAAGCACAATACAGAATACAGCCAATTAAAAAAAAAAAAAAGAGAAGCAAGGAAGGAAGAACAAACGAAGGTACTGAAGGTGGCAGAGGAAGGAAAAGGAAAGAGTGGAAGATAAGAGGGGATGAAGAAAGAGAATGCATCTGGTAAAAACAAAAGGATGGATCATAAAGCAAAAAAAAAAAAAACCAAATCCAAAACCCACCCAAAAACCCCAAAAAGTCAAAAGCCAAAAAAACCCCTACACACAAAACATGCAATAGTTCTATCTGCCTTGGGGAAACTGGAAGAGAATTAGCCCACTGTCCTACTGTGATTTAATAGAGGTTTCTGTCTCCTGAGAGGTACTCAGATTTTGTGAGATTTTTACTATTATGAGGAGAAATGAAAAGAAAGAGAATGAAATTAATGGAATATTCATTCTGTGCATATTAGTAAGAAAAATCTTCCTCTGCATTTCATGAAAGAAGAGAACTTGAAATATTTGGTTGAAATTGAACATATTTACCTGCATAAAGCATAGCCACAGGTAGTACCTCTTCTAGAAATGGTAGAGGGAATATTTTCATATGAACTTAGATATAGGATAATTTGGCTAAGAGCCCTAAAGTACAATGGTATTTACTTACAGCCCTTAGGACTAAACTACAATCATCCTCAGTTCCATCTTCATATATTCTCATTTCAACACTTTTACTTTCCTGTTTCACTTTCAAAAATCTGAGCTGTTATACAACATAAAGAATCTGAGAGCTCTAAAGGATTAAGCATTAAATGCTTATTTCAGTTTCACATCACCCATGATAATGTAGTTTCTCAGTTTAATTTGGAAATACCAGTTAAATCAAGTGATATAAAAGCACATTTCTTCTGCCCTTTTTTTCATTTCACCTCTCAATTGGCACAATTCTGAAACTAACTTCAAAGAAAAAATTGTAAAATTTGAAGAAGAAAATAGAGAAAGTACCTTTTTCTTCATTGCAATGGCTCCCTCTGCAGCCATTAATAATACTTTCAGTTTAAACAAAAAGAACTAATTTATTCCTTTCACCCTAGTTCTAATATTGGATTGCCATTTTAGCAGCTACTCCAGACCTCCTGTAAATAGGAGGGGGAAAAGAATACTATTCTACTTAGAATTCTTTAGCAGAATTCTAATTCTAACTATATGTAGAATTTTTTAGCAGCCTTCCGGTACCTAAAGGGGGCCTACAAGAAAGCTAGAGAGGGACTGTTTACAAGGGCATGATAGGACAAGGGGTAATGGCCTTAAGCTGAAGGAGGGGAGATTTAGATTAGATGTTAGGAAGAAATTCTTCACTGTGAGGGAGGTGAGGCGCTGGAACAGGTTGCCCAGAGAGGTTGTGGATGCCCCATTGATGGAAGTGTCTAAGGCCAGGTTGGATGGGGCTTTGGGCAACCTGGTCTAGTGGAGGGTGTCTCTGCCCATGGCAGGGGGGTTGGAACTAGGTGATCTTTAAGGTCCCTTCCAACCCAAACAAAAATAAAAAAAAGGAAATAATTAAGAATAAAATGGAGAATATATTCAGTTAAAAAATTCAAGTCTTGGAGTGTGATGCTGACTGCATTACTGACTTCCCTGTTTTCACTAAAATAAGGAATCTGTTTTCATTACTTATACCTCTTCCCTTCTTCAATTTATGTTCATCTTTATCCACTGTATTTCTTCTGAATTCTTCACATTCTACTGCCTTATCTCCTGCTTAATCTATTTCTCTTTCCCCTAGCATCAGCTTTACTACCTTTTCTTTCTTCCTGTCATCATCCTTTATCCTTTTCCTACAACCTCCAAAGTGTACACAACATTGAAATTCTCCCCCATACCTTCAGTAATCCCTGCCATAGCCAGCTGCCATGTAACAAACATTCCTGAACATTTGTGAAACAGATGAAAGCAGGAGCATTTCCTGCTATACAGGCATTTAGATGAACACCAACTGCAAGAAAGTCCTGCCTATTCATTGTAAGCACAAGAACCTCGTTTACAGAAAGCAACAGAGTCAAAAATAGAGTTTCCAATGCATTTGAATTCATCAAGATACTTATCACTTGGTTACAAATCATGTTTATTTTGGGAGAGGTAAGTGATACTGAATTGAGATGAGCCTCCTTTTGTTGCTTTGAAAGCATGCTGAAATGAAAAGCAGAACAACAAGAAACACAGCAAGAATAATGCAAGATGCTATGTTTTCACAAACACATTTTCATGGAGTTACGGGCCACGGGATTATAATTTGACACTGTGTGATATTCAGGGGTAGACAGAGCCCTGTGTGGCTGTGCAGTGCCAGACCTGCAGCATTTCACAGGGCATGACGTGCTCTTCCCTTCCTGCCCAGATGTCGTGCAATGGAAGCACACGCGTCACAACCCCATACTGTGAATGCAAGAGATGAGCTCAAAGGGGCCACTTGAAACAGGGACAGCTCCCTCTCCATGTTTTGTGGGGTACTGTTCTCAAGAAATTCTCAAGCTAGAGGCAGCACCACTGAAGTCAACAGGGTCTGCCTTTACAAACCAGAATAATGTTCTTCCTCAGTCTTTGAGCATTAATTAATCTGCCTCTCAACAAATGTCAGTTACGGAGAACAAAAACATACTCTACAACATAATAATTCCACCTCCCAGTCACCTGGTGCTTTGTATGTAGGAGCTATTGCCTTTGTATTTTCCATTTGAAAAGATGGATCCCTCTGTGCTATCTACGTATTTTGGCACATTCTGAAAATGCAGAACCGACAACAGCAATAAAAATAAAGTATGCCATTTTATTTTTAAAGTATCACTCATAGCATGTAACTCAGCTAAAAGCATGTACTCAAAATAGATGCTTGAAGGTATACCTAAAGCACTTAAAACTTTCTTACTGGATAGTATGAAAAAAAAAAGGAAAAAACAGTAAAAATAGAAGAAGCTAGGACTCCTGGTACTAAAAAGGAAAATAACCAGCTCTGCTTCTCAAAGTAAGAGATGAACAAGGGGGGACCAAAAGTAAAAGTAACAAAAGTTTAGGTATACTTCTCACTTCTACCATATGTAACCAATTCCAAGATCACTTTCAATATGAAAAATGCATTGATAGCTAGGAAATATATTTTAATTAGCAGGCTGAAGCAGTTTATTTCACTATCACTTCTAATGCAAATGATCTACCAAGATTAAAAGAAAAAAAGACTACATAAATTCACTTACAATTAAATAAGCACAAACCAAGTAATTTAAGTCACTTACATGAACAGGATCCAAAATTTTGACTGCTGCTTTGCTGCCATTTTTCTTATTTAACACCTTGAAAACTTTTCCATACGTTCCTTTGCCAATAGTCTCAATTATTTCCCACGTATCTGAAGGATCAGGAAAGCTATCAAATATTATTGTTTTCCCAGTCAACGGAAGCATCTCAAATGATGGCTCCTAGGAAAAAGAGACTTCGATGTTCACTCAACAAATGGTTAATAGCAATTGGTTTCCTACAAATGCGAAGAGAAATACACATTCCAATCTCAAACACTAGAAATGTTTTTGCATGTAGAGCGCATGCACTGAAAGCATAATGAACAAGAAATGCTGCACTTAATACAGGTACGTGCATCAACGCAATATCAAATGAAGGGAAATTCAAATAATAATTTGAACTAATTTCAGGCTGGAGTCAAGTCAATAGAAGCTTTCCCATGCACTTGAATGAAGCTATAATGTCACTCTGGGATTTTCTGAGGCGCAGGGGGATGGGAGTCACGTTCATAAAATTCACAGGAATTTGGATCCATTACCAAGAATCAGGAAAGATGGGACACACCCTCCCCCCCAAAAAACCAAAACATGTTAAATAGTGTCATTTGGTTCATTCAAACTTTTACAGCAAGCGGTCAGTTTTATAATCCTACTCTTACCATGTGAATTTTTATCTCATAAGGCCAAGCAGATCAAAGTGGCAGATATTTTCACAGTATTATGGTCTTCTGACAGCCAAGCATTCAGAGTCATGGAAAATGTGTTTACTGATGTACCTTCATTAACAACTGTTTTACATACTGTAAAGGAAACACCTTTTACAATGATGGAATCGTATCCATCACTGACCAGGTTACACCTATGCCCTGGTCTATGATGGATACAGTTCGCGTAACCATGCCTTCAGCGTGACTAACCATCCAGCAGCCACAGTGGTGAAACAAAGCAGCACCCCCACACACACCAACAAACAACAACAAAACAGAAACCTCATTTTTACCTGTCGTTAAGAACGACCAAAAACTCAGTAGAAGTATATTAAAAATTACATTCTTGTATTCCTAATTGTATAGCCAAGACTAAAAAGAGAAGGGGCTGGGAAGAGGACAGACTCAAGCCCTTACTAAGTGAGCAATAAATAAGCGAGCCAGCTACTGAGTGCTTAAGTTGTTCCCGAGCACAATATGCAGGAAACTAGCCAGGTTTGGAGCGTCATTTTCATATACTCATTTTTTAAATTTATATATAATACTTTATAAACAGACCACAATGTAATGATTCTTGGATTTTTTTATGTCAGCAGCACAAATCTACACACATAAAGCATTTCATACAGTATTATACCAGTGACAGAAATGCACTCTTGATACCATACTACTTTTTTGATAATGCAGAGAATGGCTTTGATTTCCATTTCATCCATGGCTTCCAGCATACTAGCCTTCCTTTCTTTATTCATCTGCTTATTCATATAACCATGTATATCCCACTACACATGCAGCATGTATATCCCCCTATACATGCAGTATGCATACCAACTAGAAGCAACTGAAATGCACTGCTATACAAACACACGTTGTACCAGCTCCTTCAATTATCTGATATGCATACTGGCACATCATGTGTATTCACTAATTTTCTACTGGATAATACCAGCTCGCCTGGGGAACCCAGGGCTTGGGATTCTTCCCATCATTCTGCTCTTGGTTGATTAGCTCACTAATGAGTGAGAAGACAGGGTTTTCTTCTCTCTCTCTCCTCCTCCCCTTCCCTTTTTTTTTTTAATATATACACGACTATTACCAACTTCTACACCTGCTTATGCAGCAAAGTGGTGAAACATCCTCCTAACATCAGGAAACCTGCAGCAGCCTGCTGAGTGCCAAGGACTATAACCAGTACTGGCCCATCACCTTGATTTCAAGGGCTGTGGGAACAAAATGACCCAATTTTACCTGTTACAATGAAATCCCCCTTAAAACAAATCCAGGTTAAGTTCAAAGTAAAGACAGAGGATCAAGATCTGGAGACACGTAGCTGCAATATGTAGATCCTCAAATTTCCATTCCAGATTTAAAAATTGCTTTTTCCTTCTGTCCAATTCTCCCCCTGGGATTCATATTCACAACTCAGCCAGGACATTGATCGCAGTCTTTTCCTAAGGTATTACCCTTCCGCCTCATGCCCAGTATTTATCCATGCCTTCGGAGCTTCATCACTTCCAGGCAAAGCCACCTCTTCCCCAGAAAATGAACACGAATGAGTTACAACATTTTTTTGGAACTTTTTCTTTTGCCTATAAAATAGTGCTCAAATACAATCATCCTGGCTTTTGTTCGTTTGTGTTTTTATATCACTTTATACAAAAATGCTTTGTAATGAGCTCATAATTGGGCCTACACAAAATAATAACCAAATTGTGGATGATAAAGGGATTAGGATTCATGATCTCAAACTCTTGCTTTGAGGGATTCAACAATGATGCAATTTCAAAATTTCTCTTGCTGAGCTTTAGTTTTTAGAATTGAGGTTAACTCTTTGTTTAAGGTTTTACTGGATATTCAATCCATAACTGGTGATTTTTTGGGAGAAAAAAAGTAGAGCTATCAATGGGTGCCTTCATAATAACTGAGATGTCCAAATCATATCAGAGCCTGCCTACATACAGATTCTTTTCTACAGAATATGTAGTTTTCCATCAAAATCTAGAGCCTGCTATGTCCCACATTACAAAAGTACACAGTAAGAGCCTCTGACCCAGACAGCCTACAGTAGGAGATGCTCAGAATTTGCAGGAAGGAAGACTCCTTTCCTCCCTTTCAAAGATGAGTACTGAAGATGCGGGAAAGCAAAGACCAACTTCAAATATTTAGCCTGTGCCAGAGCCAAGCAGGGAACTCTGATACCTTGAATCTCAAAATATACCCTGAAGCAAAGGTCCACCCCTCCACACAGAGGTTTTACAGCAAGTGGAACATTCTAAGAAAAACCACGTACATCAAAACCCACAGCATCAGACATCTTCCCAGGCTTCACCAACTTCTTATACACGAACAGAATGCAGCTGAAATTCATTGACTCCCAGTATCAGTTGCTTATTTGTCTGCGGAGACTAGTACAAGGAGATCTGTTAAAGGACTGAGGAAACATGATCCTGCAGGTGTTATGTGGCTCCCAGAGAAAAGTGCTAGAGACACTCTCGTATGCTTGCATTTTCCTCTGCAAATCACACCAGTTGCATATCATCTTAAGAAAAGTCACCACATACTTAGCAATAATGCATTCAATAGCTGTCATGCTCAGCTCAATAATTTAAGAATGCTAGTCCAGAAAGAATTACATACCCTAATCCTTTGTCTTTTGATTTACAACTTCAAAATCATGACTTGAATAAGTTATATCGAACATCATATTTC
The DNA here is from genome assembly GCF_028858705.1 of Grus americana. Taxonomy (NCBI): domain Eukaryota; kingdom Metazoa; phylum Chordata; class Aves; order Gruiformes; family Gruidae; genus Grus; species Grus americana. The sequence goes on along the minus strand of NC_072853.1, from coordinate 150,517,993 downwards.
CTCACTTCCACCATGTTTAAGAACAAGCCCCTGCAGATAAATTGTTTAGCTTCCACCTCTATTATTAAAAATATATTAAATAGAATGATTTCAAGTGTTCTGGGTGATGAACAATGTTTTATTACATCTCAGTGAAGTTGAGAAAGCTGATAATGATTTAACCTCATATTTAAGCAATAAATTGGACTGTCTCTGGAATATGTCTGGATGCCCAAACAACTGGGTAATTTATCATACCACTCACCATGAAAAAATTACTTTACAAAATACAACTTACAACTTGATCCAAACTTCTGAGCTAGGAATGTACTCTTGAACCTCTATAAAAACCCTTTAAAATATTTCTGGTGTGCACAGCGTGACAGGTCACTCAACTCCTGCTCAGATTTTGGCTCACCCGACTCCTGCTAAGGCCTGATGAATGCGGGGAGCAGCACCATTAGTCCAAAGCGAGACCACCAGGGAGGCAGGACAGGTGCCCAAAAAGAGCTAAAGGGTCATTCTGCACCATTATCTCTGGCTAATTCCTGTCTCTAGCAGCCAGTATCTTTTGTCTGGCAGTTTCCTCGGAATCTGCTAACTTAGGGAAATAGTATAGGCCTAACCTCCAAGCTGGAGAGTATAAAACATCAGCTTATCAAAAAAGCTTTTGAAATGGATCCAGCAGCAGCTGGACTACTGAGGCTTTCCTGCTTCCCATGTGATACAGGGGGCAGGGGACCCTGATGGAGGATGAAGGATGAGCACCCTCAGCCTCATCTTTTTTTTTGTTTCTAAGTTATGAAACCTTGAATGGTGAATAAGTGAATTCATGTGACAGGCTAGCCTGGGCAAAAGGGGATTGAGCCCCTGCTTGTCATGTTTGTTTGCTGTATTTCTTAATGAGCTCATGAAATAAAGTTTATATGGCAGAGTACACTGTCACATAAATTTGAGAGATCCAAACGGACCATGACACTTAAAGTAGTTAAATTCAAGGTATTCAGGCTGGGGAAAAATAGTTTTGGAGTTATAAGACAAGAAGCCAATGTGGTTGGGGTTGTGGTTTGTTTGTGTTTTGTTTTGTGGTTGGCTTTGGGATTTTTTTCCCCTCTGAGATGGGGATCTGGTGTCAGTGATCTGGCTGTCACAGTTATAAGAACAAATTGGGTGAGAACTCTTACGAGCCAGCCCTATGTGATTTTTTGCTTCCTAGGTCACATCAAACATACACACTCTATGCAGCAGACCTTGAGTCACATACTAGAGATATCCAGAGATGCCCTGTTTAGTATCAATGCTGGCAGATCACTGCATTCTCCATCACTTTCAATATCTAGCTAGTTTGGAGAGGGACGGAAAGGGGCAGCCTCATGAAGAACAGAGTATATCTCCTGTGGACTATCTGATTGCTGCAAAGGCAATTCAATGAAGCACATTTATCACACCCCAAACTTAAGACACATACCAATTGCTCTGTTGAGAGCTTTATGGTCAAGGCCACAGTGTGTTACAAATAATAGAAACAAGTGGGAATCAGCAATAGGTTTTGCTTCTTCAGGCTGGGTTGCAAACACAATGGAGCCTGAATTTCAAATAGAATATTACATGTTAATCCAATATTTTTACTACTGTTTCATACCACCTAAGTTTGCAACTTCTTTCTAAACACACACCTCACCCCCTGCAATAGTTTCTGAATGGACCTGCATCTCACTTGGATGAAAGCAAACCCATTTCTTCCTTAAGGAGCCAATAAAACAAGAGAGGCACCTTGCTTCAGGTCATTCATCCTTCTCCCTAAAGGGAGCCTATGTGATTAGCAAAGCAGATGCCTATTCATATATAACTGAAATTAATCCAGCCTTTAGGTTCCCATCAGCATCTTGCTTCCTGGTTACCGCAATCTTCTGGTCTTGAAAATTAGAACCAGGACCTCATTGATTCTGTTCAAAACACACATACTGAGGTTGTCTTTGATCTCTTTTCTTTTATTTGTCCACATCACTCCCCACTTCCCATTGCAAACACTACTTGTGTTTCACCAGACAGCTCCTGTACATATCCCACCCTGTAATTTTCCAGATATCTTCACATTTGTCATGGGAGGTGGATGTCAGGAGGCAGCATCATTAGCTTACATTGCCTATTGGGTCTGTTACCTCCATGGAGGTGACACTTGCACTCCTTCAGATTCTAAACCTCTTGCCTCATGAATGCCACAAAAAATGATCACCCTAAAAAAAAAAAAAGGAAATAAAAAGAACTTGTAGGCAATGTTCATGCCAAGACTGATGAGGCTTGTTTTATCAAAGAAAAAAACTCTTCTCACCTCACTTTTTTGCCACCTGATGCCTTTATCCAATATCTAGTTTATAAGTTCTTTGGTCTGGTACTGATCACAAGGCACAGTGAGGCCTTGAAATAATGCAATAGCACAATAAGATCCCACAACACATTTCCTCTTATTTCATGAGTTTATGCCACACTGACAAGTACTTAGTAAGAAAGTTAAAGGTTGCTGCATGGAATTCTTAAGACAAGCCAAGAGCTTGAGGCTACAATATGCCATTCATCACACAAACCCCTAGCTCTTTCTGGATAAATGTCCAAATAATCTGATTGTTCAACCATGAACGTGGATTGCAGTTCAGATCCTGAGCTAGTATAAATGTAGCTGTAATGAGCCATTTATGCAGCATACTATCTCATCCATCATTCAAAGAAAAAGTTTTGCTCTGGAAATTCCAATACCACCCTCACTTAATTCCAGGGGGTATTTGGCCTCTGATTTTGTTGATGATACAACCTATATCTGAATGGAAACTATAGTCAAATCTAAGCTCAGTGTGAGGAGATTATCTAGCTTGGCAATTAGTTAAAAACAAGTGTTTAGAACACAACTGTTTTTTTACTTCATTTGTCAAAAGCTGAATACACTTAACATAATTTCACTCTAGACCAAAAAAAATAAGTAATTTTGCATGATTACATATTTTTGTACTATCCATGTGTCTATATGAATTATCCTTTCTGATTGTACATCAGTTTGTTTACTACCTTCCACTCCATATATCCCCCAGTGTTCTCCCAGAACTGCATAATAGTCTCTCCCATCTGCAAGAAACTTTCCAGAGGAAAAAACCCAACTCTTTAGTCCCAGCTGTAAGAGATAAAGAAGAATAAAAATCAACAATCTTCTCTAAAACTCAGTCTACTTCTTTCACTGTTGTGTGCTTACACGAGTAAGAAAGACACAAGAGCTGGGATTCACCTTGATACGCTTAGTATGTGTACAATATAGTTACTGGAACCTAAGCTAGATACTATAATCCCATTTTAGTCAGTCAATGCAATCAAAAATTGATTTACCTGACCTGGCTAGCATCTACCTTAGCATAAGAAGACTTGCTCTCCAGATTCCATTGATTATCCTGACTAAGCTTCTATTGACTACAGCAGGGCCCCAGTTATACAGCTTCAGATGTAGACATGTTAGGTGAAATGAATCCTATTCTACTTAACTGCTGGAAACAAAGAGTTATAGCTTTGTCAGACAACTGACAAAACAAGTATCAGCTCCAGGCTCAGGAAAACTGCAAGCTAGCCACATCTCATCACCTGAAAGTTGGCAGGCAACTTGAACATTGTTTGATGATGTACAGAAAAGGCAAGAACCATGCAATGACATTGCCAAGCAAACTTTGAACCCAAGAACCGAACTTTAAGCATTTGGAGGCAAGGAGTGGTGATAAAGTTTAATCTCAGACAATGTATTTCCTGGGCACAATTCAAAGTATGTATGTTAATCTTAGGGCTGCTCAGGAGAAAACTGATCCATTTCTGAGGTCACTTTTTAGTGCTCATTCTCTGCAGGGCTGGGTAACTGCTGCTTCTGTTTCTAAAACCACTTTTCCTCTTTGCTGACTGTTATCCAGCAACAACTTTCCCAACAAAGCAAGACAGCTTTCAGAGAAACTTGATGCCTCTGGACTCCTTGACCTTTGTAAAACTTCTACACAGCACGGTGTGGTATTGGTACCTGATCTACTTCTATTGATAAATGCATATTGGGTGTCCACACTGACATTTCATCTGCTGATTATCATTCACCTGATCTTGACATTTCGACTTGCTGCAGACTGAACTGGCCAGCCCCGCTCATGGGAGGCTCCAGCTCTTCACTCTCTGAACATTCTCAGAGGGTGCTGCTGGAAGAGATCTACATCAGTGTTAGGTTCCACCTTGGTTTTCTTCCATTCCCCCCCATGCCCTGCAACAGTAAAAGTCCTACTGCATGCTGAGGTTTACAGTTCTCAGGAAACTCCAATAGAGGAATGGGTTTTTTATGCAACAGGTTAAAGAATCAGCAAGGGCTGTAAGCATTCAGACTAATCTCATGCATAGGGGCTACCCACTGGATGACAATCCTTCAGAGCTCAAACATGGCATCAGCACAGGATCCCAATTTTTTGACGCCAACCTTTAGTTATAGGAAGAGGGTATGAAAAGAACGTGGAAACAAATTGCTAAATTTAATTATTGTAGTCAATTCTAAAAGCTGTGATATTTTGAAAACCAATGAGAGTTAAACATTTTTGTGGCGATTGTCATCCAACAGAAAATATTTATGCAGGGCCATTGCAAACATGAAAACAAGATTAATAACAGAAGGGGGAATGGTTCATTATCAAATTGTATTTGGACCTTGTGTCACCAGAAGTAATGAACTGACATTAGCAATCCATGAACTGAATCATATCCAGCTCATTTTGTGGCTCCCAGAAGAGAGGCATTCCAAGCGATGAGAATAATTTTTCAATGACTACACACTCGATCAATATATTAGCAAAGAACTTAGCTTTCAAAGCTAAAGCATCACTTAATTTTCCTATTTTAACACAGTAAAACTTTATAAGGCCATAAAAATCATTACGGTGCGATCTCACTCACTCCCTATTTCTCAAAACTTCTAACAGCAGCAAAGTGGAAACTCAAAATTAATTTAGCAGCTGTATCAATGAGCTTTGGCAGGGCTTGAAGGTGATATAATCATTTAATAGCAAGATAAGGAAGGCATTACAGACAACAAGCAAATTTGCTACCACTTAACTTTAACAGGCAAGAAGTTACGGGGTATGAGCGTATATTGGGATGTTGTGGGCACAGTAAGATTTCACACGTGTCTTGCCCAGGCCTACGGTCACGCTACAGGCCTGCGTGGCACCGGGGCGGGCAGTGCTTGCCCCGCTCCGCGAGCACCTACAGCCTGCCTCAGCGCCCTGAGCGGCGCCACAGTGCGAAGCCGCCCAGACATCCCTCCTCAATACACCCTTTCCATAAACACAAACTCACTCACACAGAAAAGAAAAAAGTAGAAACAAGCAGGATTCACCCAGGGCCCTGAACGAGAGAGCCCAAGGGACAGGGACAGTGCCAGCCCGCACCCTCCACGCCTGCCCGCCCCGCAGCTGCCTGGAGCGCCCGTCCCGACTCGGCGGCCGCCGGCGGGATGCAGGGTCCCGGCCCGTCCTGCCAGCCGCGCCACCCTCCGGAGACCAGTCCGCCATGTCGGGTGGGGGGGGCCGGGCCGCCCCGAAGCCCCTCGGCGGGGCGGGGCCGCCGGGCAGCGCGGTTATCGCCGCGGCGGCTCCGTGGGTAGAGGGGTTCACAGTGGCGGCGGAGCCGCCAGTCAGTCACCGGCCCCGGGACACCACCACCCCACCACCCCCATTCCTGCCCTGCCCGCTGCTCCCGGGCCGGGGATTACCCGCAGCGAAACCTCCGGTCCCCGCAGAGCCAGCCCCGCCGAGGGGGCTGGGGCCGCGCCACCTCCGGCGGCCGTGCCTCGGATTCGCCCTCCTCCTCCTGCGGACGGCCCCGGCCCGGCCCGGTCGCAGTCCCGCCTCGGGGTCACGGCGGAGGAGCGGTTTGCCCCGCTAATCCCCCGCAAGCGCCGGCAAAGCCGGGAGGGCGGGAGCTGAGCGAGCAGCCGAGCCGCCCCGGCGCGGATGGGCAACACCAACCTGGGATCGCGGGCCGACCGCGGCCGGAGCGAGGTCGCAGCCTCTGGGGCCTGATCCATCTAACGGGGATTACGCCGCAGCAGTCGGCCACGGAGCCTCCAGGGAGGCTGCAGACTTAGTACGGGAGAGCTGCGAATCATGGCCCTGGGGCTGCCGATGGCCGCATTGCCCTGCGTAAACCTAATGGACTTACCTGGTCCGTTAAAAATAATTGAGATCTGGTGCGTGCACAGAGCTCATGTTATTACCCGTTGCAGAGAAGTGACTACACAGCAGCAGCACAACATAAGTATAATACATGATAGCAGGGTGAAGTTGCAAGAAAAAGTACTCAAAAGTTGGTAAATGGATGAATTTTACCAGGACAGCTCCTATGTGATATATGAGCCAGTCTTTAATTATGGTGCTTAGGTTTTCTTTGGAGGACTCCTGCCACATCCACTGCAAAGAAGCAGCCAAGCTTCATGAGCACCAGGGAACGCGCGCCTCCATCGGAGAGTTCTGCTGTCACGCTGAGCTTGTCTCTTTCCAGTTTTCTAATAACATTTGAGCCTGTTTTTTGTTTTCAGACAGGTCTGACAGCAGGGGAGTTGTTTCAGAGCTATCTGTGTTCTATGTCTTTCATGAAAGCAGAGTAGAGACCAGATAGTTCATGGATGGCCTTTCCATATATCTGCGATGGGAAAGGCTGCTTATACCATCCCAGGCATCAAAGAAATCACAGGGACAGGAAGCCTTATAAAATTCATCACTGTGGGAAAATCATCAATAGAAACTTCTATATTCTTAAACTCCAAAGCTAAACAGCCATGAGCCAGATACTTGTATGGACAAGAGGCCTCCTTAATTCCCTTCATCAAAGCATTACTTCTTTAGTGTATAAAAATTGTTAACATTTTTAGACTGTGCATTATGCACATAGGAATTTATGAGGGAAAGTTTAAGGTGCCATATAGTCTTTATTAACTCCTTTCATTGCTGCTCTGTCCCTTCATAAGCTTTCCTCCTCCGCTGGGTGAGACCCTATAAAAATACAAAACGACCTTCCTAGTTTTATAATCCCATTTTATTAATTGGGGTTGGAAGCACTAGCAGAATAGGGCCTCAGCTGTACAAATATCCATATCTTTTAGGCTTGAATCGCTGCATGAGCAGCATTTGTGCAAAGCTTCCCCCTCCCCGAGCAAAGCTCTCATTGATTTGAGTTGTGCCTATGAGTACCCAGCACCCACTGCCTTCAGGCGGTGTGTCTGGCTGGATGGCAGGTCACATGCGGAACCATGACAGTCTAATCCTCAGATCATGCAGAAGCTTGACCAGAGTGCACCACAAAAAAAGGCTAGAAGCCTCTTAATGGAAACCCAGGCACAAAACCAGGATGGTGCACGCTCACACCTCTCCTCCCAGACAGAGCTGGCATGTATCCAAGGCCTGGAGCAAGGAGCTGAGAAGTGCTTAGACACAATCTTAGAAGCCAGAAAAGAGAATAACTTCAGTGATCGATTCATACGTCCCCTTCCACTCCTAGCAGTGCTGTCTGAAAAGAAAACCACTGCTCCCCACCTTGTCTGCTTCTCAGTATCTGTATGCCAAAGTCACTGTCCCTTAGCTCTGAAGACCTGAAATTCCCTGTGAGCGCTCCCTCCTCTGTGACTCATCTGAGTCCATCTGGAGTGAAGCGGTATACACACTTTGGTCTTCTGCATTAATGAATCATTTAGGTGAACTGGTCTGTGAAACTCCCCAAAACCAGTACCTGTTTCATTTAGAAGATCCTGAATGATGTGCAAGTAATGACAGCCCATTGCTGCAGAAAGGATGCTGGTTTAAACCAGCAAAAGTCACAACCAACCTGAGGCCTGTAAAGGTAGGCACTGTTCAAACACACAGGGAGTTTCAGCTCTTAGTGAATGACAATCTGTGTTACAAATACATACTGAGTGCAGTGGAAAACTTAGGTATGAGGTGATTAAGTGACATTCAGTGTCATGCAGCCTAGCCACACTTCTCTTTTCCCTTTATTTTCACTCCTCATGTTCTTCTTTCTCCATCTCAACATGCCTTGGCTTTTGCCCCTTTCCCCCAAACATTTCTGGCTTCACTTTTCTCTAGCAAGCCTTCCAGATGAGATTTCAGAGTTCCTGAGTGAATGTGGGTATATGCTCCCTCTCCCCCAAAATAAATGTGAAATAATTAAGGGCAAATATTATGTATAGACAATATCTAGATATATATTAGAAGATACATTAAGTGCGATCATCTCCAACCGTACCTGGTATGAGGTTAAGTTGTGCTGAATGCCACGAGACAGCATCTATACTACACTATCTGTTTAACAGATTGCTATTACATTGGTTTCAGACTCTCTCCTTGCCTTTCAACATAGTTTGAAACTTCATTAGAAATATTGTGGGTGTAAGTCTGAAAACTATTTTTAAATTACTACGTGAGAAATATGAAAGCAGTGTGAACAGACACCCTTTCAGAGCATCTTCAACATTAGATCACACGAGACAATTGCTTACAGAATTGTTCTTCATTGTGCTATGATGCACCAGAAGCATACGTAAGTACGCTTAATTCAGAACTGATAAACTCAGACTTTTATGTTCCTAGAAGCTTCTAATGACAAAAAGAAAAAAAATATGTTCTTGTGATTAAGGCACCAAATTAAGACTATAGTTTACTTAATAAAATATTTCCTGCATTGTGAAAGTCCTTACTACATCCGAATAAAGCCAGGATCCTGCTGTGCTGGACCCTGTGGACCCCCCTACAAAGGGAGACCCTCCTGCTGTTGGGCAGAGCTCAGCCATGGACAGTTTCTGGGACCTACGGCACATGTTCCCAATTGTATTTTCTTTATAATTAAGCTTTTAATACTGTTCTACCCATGAGGAGGTCTTTTGATGGCTAATCATGTACATATGCAAACAAGTGACGCACAAAAAGATCAGCAGATACATTAATGATAACTTAAGAAAATAAACAAGCACATTTAACTAGCAGAAGAGACCACCACTATAAGAATTAAAGAGCTTACCTCTCTGGGGAACTGCTTTTTGACCTCTCTGGCTGCTTAACTGAGCACAGCCTGAAGCAAATATGAGGAACTCCTCCCCTTTTGGTGTTTATTACAGAGAAACAATACTTCCTGCAACACCTGAGTAAATATCCTCTAGGAAAACCACCACAGTGTTTGTCTACAGCTAGCTTATTAGTCCTTTGATCATAAATACCGTCCACCGTAATGAAGTACCAAGCATGCCCAAAAGCATGAGTTATTTATTGAATGCATAGATTTCTCTGAAGAAACCCTGAGCTTTGCCAGATATTTTCTTTAGTTGATCAAAAGAGCTCCGTAACCCCTTTTGAAGGTCTTACATGCGTGATCCTTGTAATCACATTTAAGGGGCTGGTTAGCTCAGGAGATTGTTAATAGGATACAAAACCTTTCACATCCAACCCAGATCAGTGGCAATGAAAAGTTGTGACTATTTAACAGCTCTTTCATGTCCTGTGACTAACCCAGTTCCAAAAGGAGAAATGTTTGTATCACTTTAAATTTACAGAATGTGGTTTTCAGGTTTTTTTAACTGCACGTGTAATACAGAACATTTGACAAACAGGAAAATAACTAAAAAGCTCCATGGTAATTAATGAATCCAATTAAAACTGCAATCAAAAGAATTTTCAAAATTCCCACTCCAAACTATCTCCACAGTCTGAACAAGCCCATAAGCACAGGTGAGGGTTATAGCAATCAAAAAGCAGGAATTGCTGGAAAGTGGAAGTGATTTAGAAAACTGACAGCTCTTCACTACAATGTCATTGTATCAGCTCCTGTCATTAGACCCAGGACCTTCACGTCTGGCACAGAAGTATTGGCTTTGAATGGTGATAGCCTGACTCAGACTTAATGACTCATATCCAGTAGGGAAGAAAAAAAACAAACAAGCAAACATACGAAAGGCATTGTGTTGAAATTTCATAGCTCTTTCTACCTCACAGGGTTTGAGGTAGCAAAGTTTTAGGGTTTTGCAGGTATTGTTTTCCATCTAAGAAAGTCAGACCCAATTTGAACTCATGTCTCAAACTCAATTTTAAAAAAATTCTCCTATTTTTTTTTAAATAAAATATCAGGAAAAGAGTTATTGAAAATTTGGAATATAAAACCTTCCACAGTTGTTCTAAAAAATCACAGGAGAGAAGGTCAGGAGCTGAGTGAGAACTGCAGAGAAGATTTATGCTACAAAATGGCTTCTAGTGTGAGCAGTTACTTAGAGAATACACTTATCCCTTCCTTGGAACGCACTGATCACCAAAATAACCTTAAAGGATTTTGCTTACGTGCAGTGATGTGAACTAGTAAGAGGGCAGCGGGACATCTGAGGATTGCTGCTTTCTGCGTACCTGGGTGTAACGTGTAGTGCCAACCTTGAAAACGTGCAGGCAAAGTTGGGTTGTAGGACTGCCATTTCCAACTGTGCACAACTGATCCCTCGGAGTCGTGAAGCTGGCTTAAAAATTGTGGAAAAAACCCCCAACAACCTAAACTAAGCAATAGACACCAGTCATGGTAATATTGGTCACATGGGTCATGTCGTTAATACAGCCGTTCCCCTACTAACTGCTTAGAGATTTCAGGTTTGGCACTTCACATTTCTTTTCAAAATATTTTTGAATCGGTTGTACAGAGGGTCTCATTTATATCCTGGAGTAGCAGTGCCTATGTTATGCACAATCCAAGGGAACAAAAATATCTAATACATAAACCGTGTATTTCTTTACAGCTGTATTTCTCCATAGCCCCTGAAGGTTTAGGCAATCAGCAGTCTGGCATGAAGAAAAATACCCATTAAACAAATATCACCATTAACATTACTAAACACAAATATACTTTGTTATATAAATATGACTGTGAAGTATAAGCAGCATCAATGTATTGATAATTCAAGCAGTTAAACTGATGTTTGGTATGTACTTCTACTTATCATCTGTACTGTTCTGGTATGTGCTTACAGGAGAGTTGAAAAGACCTTTAACTAAAAAAAAAAACCAACCAGCAGAATCTTTCTGTGACATCATTTATACTTTTTGAATTAAAATAAGACCTAAAACCCAGAAGCTGTTCAGTGTAGAGGCTCCTACATACCTGTGCAGCAGCTAACATCCAGTCTCTTGAGTTCATTGCATTCCAAGTGCTGCCATTTAACCGTGTTTATTAATGGGGCAAATAGAGGTCTTTTCATATCAGGTGATAAAAGCAGGCTCAGTGTTGAGCACGTGTGTCTTGTCTTCTGCCTCTGAAGGGCTCACAGTGCACAAATGGAAGTGTCAGCCAGGAATGCTAGATGGCATTTTGTATGAGCAAAAAGGAGGGGGAATCTGTTTTGTTCAGTAGCCAGAGCACATACATTTCTCTACAGAAAGTTGCACGTGGGATCTGCCTGACCAGTAGGTCTCCAAATCACTTGCTCACTTTTCTTCTACCTGACATGATTTTTTCAATCAATCAGCCTTGGCTAGTGACAGAAGATTCTCCATGTTCACAGTTCCCACAAACATCCATCACAATTCTTTAAAGGAGAATTTCAGGCACTAAAGACGTTATGGTTTACATGATATAAACTTCTCTGAAGACTGAATCAGCTCCAGTAGCCTTGACACAGGGCACCAGCTCCTTAATCTGTGGATTAACTGGACATTGAGGTTACCATTTGGAAAAATTAAGCTTCTAATCCGTGATATGTAAGGAACCGTAAAATTTAATCTAAATATTCAGGAACAAGATGGAAAAGAATGATAACCTAAGAAATTTCATGAGTTTTATTTTCCTATGCCTTCTTTTTTAATACCATATTTTTTAAAGCAAATACCATGATTTTGAAGGGATATGACTTGTGAGGTTTGCAAATTTGAGGCTGGAAGTACTCAAATTAGTATTTTTGGACAATTTCAAGTTTGGAATATCACATGCAGAATAATTCCAATGGATACACAGAATGTCTTAAGCATTCTTTTTTCTGCTATTTTTTTTTCCCTATTTTACACTATTTCAAACATACCAGGAGCTTGCTGTCAGTCTAGATCATCCTCCCCTTGGAGCCAGAGGTAGCAAGCACATTGCCAGACTTCACACACTTGACAAATCCACACTTCATTAATCCCAAACAGTTGGAAAATAACAAACAAATAAATAAATCCTAGAAAATTCTCTTTTTCTTTCAGACACAATAAAAAAGAGACCGGTTGTTTGTATCACACTAGCCCCAAATGAAGAATGACAGCGTAATCCGAGAAAAATCTGAAAAGTTTGTTTTGAAGTTTTTCTCCGTTATTCTGCAGGTACTATGCTGAATTCCTCAGCCTCCTAATCCAGAGACACACCACAAATGAGTCTTATAAACAGTTTCCTATTTGTGAGCCTGTCATTAATCTCTGAGGATGTGCCAAAGATAGCCGTCAGAGGATTTGGATTTGTCCATCTTCTTTTTCTTTTTAATCCAGTTAGGGAGTATAGCAAACAGTGACACAAACAGGATTACATTTTGAAGGGGCCCATGCCTGGTTACGCGAGCAGCACACAAGACACGCTCAGCTCCGGTTTCCTGCTCTCTGCCCGACTGCTCCTCCTCCTCCTTTCTGGTTGATTGTAAACACATTTGAAAAAACTTATTTATTGCAGATTTAAACAAAAAAAAAAAAGAAGAAAGAAAAGGGAGGAAAGCTGTGTGCCATCCTGATTTTTAGCTGCTTCTCTCTCTTCATTACCATGCTTGTGTCCCAGTGCCCTACCAGTTAACCGTATGTAGCATTTCCAACACTTCATTCTCCTGAATGACAGAACAGCCTTGTCATCTTGGTTGCTGGCAGGAACAGAGGTAATTCTTCTTCACTGCTGCAGATTACTTCCAGCATTTCTGTGGTGACAATTTCTTTAGACCCAAATTGTCATTAGGACCTTTCCAGGTAACAAGTACTCTTGGAAATAAAACCACTGATTTTTAAACACTGAGGGTAATGTAAACACTGAAGTGAAGTATGAAAGGCACCAGTATATTATCCATCTCGGAACACCTTCAAATCAAGGCAAAGAACTTGAAAGCATGGAGGGCTGTTAAAACATCAAGAATTCTGTGTTCCTGGAAGTATTAATTGCATATTGATTATGGCAGCTGGTGTGCTAAATGGTCCCAGTTGCTCTATCCATGACCATCTCTCTCCATTATTTGAAACTCCTCCAATTTCTCAGTTAGCTGCAAACTTCATCAGAAAACATTTTTTGCTTCCCAGCTATTGTAAGCAAAAAATTCTTTAGGACCAAGACCGATTGATACAGACTTGTATTAGAAACATACCTGGTTTAGAATGGGTTTTAATTTCATATTAGGTTTTGAGACCTACAAGCAGCCAGTTTCCAATCTGTCCAATGGTGATGGACTGACTTTATAGATTCTTAGGACTAATATAAGCTGTCTAGAATGACTGGCTTTGGTATTTCATATAAACTGCTGTAGTTAGCAAGGGTCCACATTTAAGAAGATACCTGATAATACAGTCTGTCAAAAACACTTGTAAGGCAAACGAGATAAACTTAGTAACCCCCCCATGTTTTTCTGACTAGAGTCCCAGTTCTCAAATGCATCTTATCTGTGCTATGTTATGGTTGGCATTATAAAAATTAAAAACAAATGTCACGGAATGCATTTATAAATTTGAATATCATTTCTACGTCAGGTAGTACTGTTTTTATTGCTCATATACATTTATGCCTCAGATGGTATCTGACATGGTTCAATATGATCTGTAAGTTACAACAACGTGGCAATGTAAATTGTCTGGAGTAAAGAAAAGTACTGAATAAGCTCTGAAGGTTTCAGTAAAAAAGATTTAAATTAAATCAAAAAGCCAGCATTCAAAACCCCAAAGCCAACAGTCAAAAAAGCTTGTTTTGTCCTTTACATTATCTAGATAGCAAAGACTGTACTGTGTGTGTTTGTTAAATAATATACCTTTGCAAAGCTGAGGTAAACTTATCTGCCTGTTCTTTAAAACATTTAAGTTGCAATTAGTGTAATGGTCCAGCAGTTACTGTGTCTAGCTGCTCTTCAGTGCCAGAATTAGATCTTTAGGTTGCCTTTTAAAATTGCCTTTTAAAAAAGATTGCTCCAGAGGAGCCGTAGTGGATCTAACCGTGTAGAAGTTTCCAGTCCTGGAGATGAAAATGGTCCTCATGAAGGTGCTCTAAAGTACAGGTTGCTGCTAATGCTGAACTGTCTCTGAGGAATGGATCATGCAAAGTGAAATTTAATTCCAGTCCATCCTAAATTATGAGCATCATGTAGGTGACAGGTTTTCCCTTACAGAGTCCTGTGTGAAGTGGACTTCACAATAGTTTTCACATCAGAGCACAGCGTCTCAAGGCATAAGAGAATGGAGGTGGAAATGTGTTGCTGGACGTAGAGGTAGGGCTGTTTCACCCACTGCTACAAAGCTAGATGCTGAGAAGAATGGCTTTTACCAAAGTGTGATCTGGCCTCCCTCCCAGGCAGTCTTAAGCACAGCCTGTCCTAATGACTGTTCTTGACTTTGCAACCATAATAAAGTTCTCTTCATCTAAACTATATGTACTATATATAATCATTTATAATAACTAATGCTATTTTCACCTCCCTCACCTGGCCTTACACAGTTGCGAACCCACAAACACACTATTTGGAAAGACCAGATGAATTCTCATTTCAGATGTCAAGCCAGTCCCAAATTAAGAGTTAGGATGAGGTATTTTACGTGGGGTTGGCTTATTCCACCCTTGCCTGTTACAGTGCTTCCTGTACCTTCCTTTGATGGAGCTGAAATTTCTCACTGCTGGAGACCCGATGCTGGACTGGGGAGCCCACAGGTTTGGTTCACAGCTGTGGAAATGCGGTGTTCCCACTGCAGCCACTTGGCCTCAGCATTAGAGTGTTTTCCTACCCTGTTGTTGTTGCTTGCCACTGTCTCCTGTGGAGAACATCCTCAGCACAAGCCAAGACAGTCTCCTTTTTCCCTTTTTGCTGAAACACACCAGTTAATCATTGCTTTCACACACAATTGAGGCAACAATGCAATTTTTGATTGTTTTGCTAAGCCACGCGGAGGTCAGGGCTGCTGCTGCTTTCCTGCGTGCACTGCCATCCTCAATCAGCCTGTCTAGTGCAGAAGAGGTTGTTTTTTCCGGAGATGGTTTTGCGTCCTGAGGTTCTGGCTTTGATTGTGGCAACTGCCTTACTTAGCAGGCACCACAGGATGCAGAGGGAAAAAGAAATCAGAACAGTGGGGGAGAGGCTAGCGCTCGCCGCAGAGGCACAGCAAAGAGCAGGGCCACCCACTGCCTCCCCTGCTTGCATCTGACAATCGAGCTCAGATTTCCACCTTCAGTTCTGCTTGAATCCAAAGAGAGGAGCTGTGTGTAGCAAGCAGAAAATTGCCTACAAACTTTCTGCAAATACAAACAAATTTATTTTTTTTTAAAAAGGGACTGCACCATAGGAGAGATTCAAAATCTTACCCCCGTATCTTGCCACATAATGCAAACCTCCTGTCTGCTCCATTTGTAAGTGCTCAAAGGACAGTGGGCCTGGTTATCTGCTACCAGTACCTGTCTGACTTGAGAAGGAACTCCCAAATTCCTTATGTGAAAGCAAGCTACCTCATCTGGCTTAATGGTCAGAACACTACTGCATGCAAGTAACAAACAGTTAATTACTATACTGTATGAGGTAGTTTGATAGGGCACTATTTGCTAGGGGAGCAGATGCGGGTTTCTGATTATTGGATGCGCTATAAGGCCCTGATAACAACTGAATGTCGCAAACACCCGTCTTGACATGGGCAGGGATGGGCTGATGACGAGGGAGTGTAGACCAAGAACGGAGCTTGTGGAGGCGGGATAACGTCTTGTGAGACCACTCCTCTATTCCTGAAACACGTAAACAAAGACCATCTGTGCCCTGTGCGCCATGTGCCTATGACAGATCACCACTCACTTGGTCAGCCCTGAAGGGGGGGCAGTGAGACCCCCAGGACCCCCACAACCCACCGACTCATTTCTAGAACGTTTCTGAACATTCCTGAGCACATACTGTGCCTGCTCAGTGATGACAGACCCCCGCCTATGGGGCAGGCACATTGGGTTATAAAAAGGGGAAACATAAGTTTTAGGCGCGCGCCCACCACGTGAAGACTACAACTACGAGCAGAGAACATGGCTGGATCCAAGGGTGGTGATATCTTTTCTCTCTTGCTCTCTCTTTTCTTTCTTTCTTTTCCTCTCACTCTCTTTGTCTCTAACTTCATTTTCGGCACAATAGGGTAATATCGTCACACATTTTGCTAAACCCTTACCTTTCGTAGTTCTGCTAAGTTTTGAGCATTGCTATGACTTTGCCAAGCCTCTATCTTTTGTAGTTCCACTGAGTTTTAAGTAAATTTATGATTGGTTTGAACCTCTAAAGTAATTGTTGTTACTCCTGATTACTGTGCAGAGAATTTGAAAGATAACCTCACCCTAACCCGCTGAGTGGGACGGGACATGCACCTATTAAGATTTACATTCCTAACCCTGACCTCATTCAAGAAAACAGTAAAACTTGTGTTGGTTTGGAATAGGTTGGGGACTGACCCCTGAAATTCAGTTATTTCACTTACTGCCTGCTTAGATTCATGACAACAATAAGGAGCAATGCTTTACATTTTCTGGCACTTTTTATTCCCAGGATTTCTCAATATGCCACAGTCTACACACACGTCATCAGCCCATTGCCAAACACGTTGCAGTAGGCAATAGAGATCTCCATCCTCCCAGGCAGCAGGCAAGATTTCCATGTTGAAATCTGATACAGAAGACCCGCCGCACGGAAAGGCACAGGGCACCTCGGATGGCTGTCTTAGAAGGAGCAAGGCGCGGGGTATGATGTGTTTTGCACCTGTTATGCAACAATTTGCCAATTAATTCAGGTAGTGTTAGAGAGAAGAGATAACATGTCTTGGATTTCCTGCTCTTGATTTATTGAACAGCTAGGCCCTTGGGACTAATAAAAAGCCTGCAGGAGGTCTACAGGTTCTGATGTAATAGAAAAATACCATCTTTCAGAATGACAAAATCTTGTTAACTGATGTAGGCCTTGCATAAAGAACTTCTCTGATGGACTATTCAAATAAATGTTCTACCTTACCTTTAAACTGTACTCCCTAATGGGCATAATGATAAACAACAAGTACATGGGGTGAGTATTTACTCATTTCTTACCCCTCCCTTTCTTTACAGTGACCAGCCAGAGAAAACAAGGTAGGAAATAACCTTTCCATAACTTTCTCCAGGCACATAGGTGACAGGAGACTTTCATTTCCTAGGCACTTCTTACATGGGACTGTGTCCTAGGACTTAGGTGACAACCTGAAGTGACTTAAGCCCTAAACCACTAGTGAGGGAATATATCAATATAGAGGACTCCATTACTTTGTGTGTTTACTTAGGAAATAACTGCGGAAGTAACTCGTAAAAGAGTAACTCACTTGTTAGTTTCTTTCTCTCTGCAGCTTCATTAATGCAAATTGGAAGAACAGGTAATACAATAGAAAGTCTTTTGGCTTGGCAGCAAATTGCCAGAATCTTCTCACTTTCAAACTAATAAATAAATCAAGTGTTCCTTATTCATGAAGATGGCAGTACCATCTCACAATGCTTGCTCTGATGCCAGGTGCAGTTTAACTAAGACAAAGGGTCTTTTTTTTTTTCCACTTAGAGGCAGAGGGGTTATTGAAGTACAGGCTGCTCTAAAAGTGATAAGGTTTTTCTGCAAAAGGGCATTTTAAAATGAATCAATGCTGAGTTAATATTCTTCAAAGAACTGTTTTCTTTTAACTAGTTCTAGTTTATACCATATTTATAGAGCCTGTCATTTGGAAGGCCGGTACCTAAGCTTGGATGATTGTGTCTCCTGATCTGTAGCTGTCTTGTGCAGGTATGCTGAGATGGATCTATGAAACAACCAGTGGAATTACGATCAGTTAGAGCGATAAACCAGTGTCCTGCCGCCTCTTAGTCGATGCATTATCTCTCTTCCTCTCTTTTCAAAATAGGCAGCTCCATCTTCACTAATTTAGGGACACATCCTCAGTCTGTAAAGATTGTTTCACAAAGTGCTGAAGTTCAATCTCAATTTTCTCATGAGATTCAGGACTGAAAGCTTCAAATCAAACTGCAGCCACATTGTCTGTTTTCTAGTTCAAGTAGTCGTGCTTTATTTCACAGAGAGTAGGCTCTGAGATGACGGACATGTAATTCATCCTACAGAAACTGAAAACTAAACAAAACCTGTTTAGTTTGCAAAGTGGATGATGTGGCAGTCTGTAAAAACCTTTGGTGCAGAAGCACCTGGTCGTGAAGCCCCCCAACACAGACCAAAGTGCTTACAGTAAGATGCAATGACAAATTAGAATTATGTCTGACCTCCAGCCTTCAAACAGCTTCTAGGAAGTCAATGTGATTCATGTGGCTTCCAGGCAAACCTCACCGGCAGTAGCTTTCTTAAAATTCAGGCTGGAGCTGCTCAAAAAATTCATTCCAGCTTCTGTCAGTCTTCTCTGAGTCTCTTTCACATTTGTCACCCTGGGTTACAGTCTCAGGTTTGTTGTAATCCAGGTTGGTTGCTTTGGATTTTCTCACCAGCACCTCACAGACTGCTAGCAGGATCAGGACCTCTGCTTTTGTTCTCTAGATAGCTCAAAATACTTTTTCTTCTCGTGTATCATATGTTCTGCAGTTTCTAAATCCAACTAGGTAAATTGGGATGGTCAACAACTTTGATTATAACTTTGCCTCTACACCTTACCTTAAGCAGCTTCTTATTCAAGAAGAGAAACAAGAAAGTTATATCAGATGGGCAGCAGAAACTTTTGTCCAGTTACATATAATACTGAGAAGTATTTTTATTTTGCTGTCTCTTTATGTCTCTCAAAGGAGAAAGTTTCACTAAGATTGTAATGGAACATTTTTATTTACTATTTTCTCCATATTTACTATTTACTATTATCTGTATTTCCTATTTTTCCACATCTCTGTTCTTCCTAGCTTTAGAATCAGTAAAACAAAGACAACAATGTGGAATACAAAATTCAAGGCTCATTATTTTAGAGAACGCTCCTCAATGCCAAGACAGCTTCACTCTCAGTTCTTCAAGAGGGTGACTTGCAAAGAACGCAACACAGCACACTGAGTCCATAACTGCATTTTTATTCGTTTCACACAAGTCTGTAGACAATGTATAGCTGCCTCCGGAGCAGAATTAGGCCTGCATGGCAATTGAATGACCTGGCTCAGAGTCATCAAGAGATTTCTGCAAGTAGCTCCAATTAATGCTGATGGGAATGTGACAAATTAATCTCTCATGTACAGATGAGAGAACAAATCCATTCAGTTGCAGAATAAAAAAACCTGTCAATGTTTGAGGAACTACAGAAACCTGAACCATGTAACAACAACCACCAACAACAGAATAATACTTTTGGCTTGTTAGTACCATGTAGTCTAAAATCAGTACGGGTGCAAAGATAATGCAATGTGCCCCTCCACTTTAACACCTCTGATGGGATTTTCCTTGTATCATATTGGTAAATTACAACAGCATTATTCCAGCTTGTAAGAAAATCTGGGAGTGAGTAACATAAATATTTTAGCCTGAAATCCACATTGTAAGGGCAGAACTGAAAAGAAGATGATATAAAAACAAAAGAAAAAAATCAAGGGAAAAAAAAGCATAGATTACATTTGCTTTGGTAAAACAAGTAAATTTTATATTCACTTGTTTACTCTTTATTTAAGATATAAGCAGATA
This sequence comes from Grus americana, assembly GCF_028858705.1. NCBI lineage: Eukaryota > Metazoa > Chordata > Aves > Gruiformes > Gruidae > Grus > Grus americana. The sequence goes on along the minus strand of NC_072853.1, from coordinate 150,498,108 downwards.
TTCCTATCATAAATGGATGCTTATTTGTCATACACAATAAGTTGCTCTTTAGCTATTTTCTGGTTTTATGGTATGATTTCATAGCTTCTTCCCAATAAAAATTATTTGTTTACAGTTGCATTCCTTCCAACTAAAAAAGCAAAGGTGCTTCAATGTTACAATGAAATCCTGCACATTTACTGACATCTGGGAACCAGTCCTACAAGTACGTATTTCAAATTTCTTGCTCCACTCTTTTAAAAATGCTAACACTAAAAGGGAACATCATAGGGACAACTGTGAGAAAGATTTAAATTTCTTAACTGGTTAGTACAGGACACATAGGTATCTAAACCAGGGAAAAGACCATAAAAGCATATGTTGGGAGACATCTGAATATGCTACCAGGATAGATGAGATTCTGGGTCATGGATGTTTAAATGTTTCATATCTGCCCTTAAGAAGCAAAAAGTTTATGGTCCTGTTCTGCCACCTGCATATTCATGAGGAAATGACCAAATGTTGAGAATGTGTCTGATGCATGACGTGAGCCATGAAAACCTCTCTGAGATGCGGTATGTGCAGTGGTGTTGGACAGCTTCAGGAAGGCCATCCTCTCCTGGACACATCTGCCCAGTGAAGGGGAGCAGGATGTCCTGCCAGGAGTGTTCCTGGCAATGCCTTGCTGTTTACGGGAGTAACATGGGGTTGAACAGGCTCCCAGAGGGGCCAGGCTGGCTGAGGGCACTGCAAGGACCAGCTGCTCCTCAGGTTTCTCCCTACCAGTGCAGCAGGAGCGCTTATAAGACATCCTTGAGGCAGTCCTACTAACTAGACAGGAGGCCCTGGGAATGCCCTTCAAGGGCCTTCCAAGTTTGGATGACTCTGTCAGGGCAGCCTTCCTGAAGCCATGGGTGGCCTCCCAGTGGACATGCAGCCTTGCCTGATTGACATACTGGCAGCAATTCTCATTTAAAATGAGGAGTTAACCAACTCAGCTAAATTTGCTGCATACATTTAAATGTCAAAAAAAAGTGCTGATGCAATAGCATCTGCTAAATATATAAATAACTACTTACTGCTTTAGCCTAGTTCAAAGCCAATCAAAAAGACACTGCAAAAGACACCAGCTAAGAACAAGCCTCCTGTGGTGCCCTGAAATAAGTCACCCCTGTGGAAATCAGCGCGTGCCTTGGTGATCTGCTTTGATGCTGGCATGGTGTTGAGTCATGAAGTGTGTCTGAAGACTTCTGTCCTGCTGTCCAAACTGAGAACGATGCCAATAGAGGTGAGGCTCAGAGTGGCTCCTCAGTGTTTGAGGATGTGCCTCATACAGCCTGTGGATGCCTTGGAGGTCTTTCAAAATGCTGAGGGTCCCAGACAGCAAAATCAAGGCATTTCTTGAGGAAACGAAAGCAGAGATAGCACGGAAAGGAAGAGCTGGCCAACCACACTTGAAGAAGCTCTTCAGGCACTAGAATAAACTAGCAATCATCCATTTCTTGTCACTGCTACAGCTGCATGAACTTTATTTTTGTTTAAACATTTTAACATACAAACCCCAAAACGTCCATTCTGGCCCCATTGAGGAACAAGAAACACTTGTGAACTTTTTCAAAAAAATAGTTTCAAAATACAGTTCATCTGCCAGCTTACCCACATCCAGTTTTTTTACTATAGTTTTGAAACCTGTAAAATATCTTTTTTTGGTGATTTATACTTAATTTTTTGTTTGACTTCAGTTTGACTCCCCCAATTTGTCTTCTGGCCGGCAATTCAAGCAGCATCCATCATGCAGTTCTTTTTTGCTAGACCTTATCCTACACATTCTGGCAAGGTAAAATCTCAGGACTCTGGGAGTTTTGTGGTTTACCATAATCCTGCCGTGCTGTCCCATACTAGAGCCAAGAGCAGGGCAGGTTCTGTGGCTAAATTCATAGACTATATTCTTGGTTTGAAAGATCTAAAATGGTATTTCTAGATTTTGGCTACTTAAAGCTATCCATGAACTGCCTCCTGTCTTGCTGGAGCTAAACTGATGTCCCACACTGAGTTTTGTCACTATAAATGATGACTGGCCATGCACATGTATTCAACACCCTGTCTGCGGGTTAGCTGCGTTTGTCAGGTTTGCCTTACTAACTCTTCTTATAGAAGTTGAAGTTCATTTTGTGTGTACAGAAAATACAGGGAATGGCAGCTAGCTAGAGGCTCCAGCTAGGTGCTTCATCTGTCACTCAGGCTTCAAGTTCAGTAATTTATTTTCTTCCCCTTTAATCCATGTCCTGTAGAAGGTCTGGATTTTAAGTACAACCTAGGTAAGAAACTTTACTTTCTCACTTTTGCCTCAGAGCTACACTCTCTGCAGCCAATATGAGCTGCTAGGATCATTTCTTTCAAACTGCAGAAATGGAAGAGGACTTTGTAATCTTGTCAGATAGATCTATTTTGTCACATTAGCCTTGGGCCTAAACTTGCATGTGAGATCAACGTCCCAATTTATCCTACTGCCCCAGTTCTGGCACTCTGTCCTGAGTATGAGGTGACCCAGGTAAGTCAAGAAACAGCAAAGCATGGGAGGATGCGCTTGGCTGAAGCTCAGCCCCTGCCATGACAAGCGCCATGGCCATAACAATCTTCAATGTCCTCTGGAGAGCTCTAGTCAACAGTAGACTAAAAGGAAGTAGCAACTTAAACCACTTAAAAATACCAATATGAAATGAATGGAAATTGTGATATTCTAGGTGAAAAATGTTGTATTTGGGAGTCCCAAAGGCAGTGCAGCATTGCAGCCAGGGACCTGGCCTAGAAGAGGAGTCTGGAACATTCATGGTGTGTGTGCCACCAGGTAAGAAACGTAGCTGCTGGAGATGGAGATATCCATGAATGAATGCAGAGGAAACACAGATGGCAAAGTGTGTAAGAATTGTCCAAGCATACCTACACTTCTGTTTGAATTACCAGAAACCTCTCCTGAGATAAGACTAGTTAAACACATAGTTTTGGACCACAGACCAGCGGTGCCACGATGGAGTTTGAACCATAGTGTGCTGACTCAGCATGGCTTTTCAGATCAATGAACACCACATAACAGCCATGGCTCCTCGTTACTACCATTTCCTTTGCTACATCAGCTGAAAAACGTATATCTAAGCCTGCCTATGTGCAGTCATACAGGACTGCAGAAGGTCAAGACCAAAGGGGTGAAATGTATTTGACAACCAAGGCAGACCAACAGATACGAGAGGCACGTATATTAAGCACTGTCAGAAATACATGTGGCAATTTTAAAATTAAATCAATGGCTGCAGAGTCACAGGCAAAGGGCCAGACTTTCGGATGCTTTTTGAAGGAGACACAGTAGGCCCTGGAGTAGTTAAAAAAAGCCATGGTATGTCAGGACAGCAAGGACTGCTACAATACTGCCTAACAGACATCCTGCTGCAAAGGGGAAAGAAAATTGGGCTGTGGAGAGCAGATGGAGAGCTGCACCAAAGCTACAAACAGGAGAGAGAGCTGGGCCTGGAGCAGAAGCAGAAAACAGCTGCTTGATCCTATCTGGCAGTGCTTGTATCCGAACAGGAGCAGCGCAAGCTCACCCAGCCAGTCTACGACCATGAAACAGCCACCAGAGTCACAGGCTTTGTGTGGCAGAATGAGCTCTTTGGTCTTTCCATTTTGTGAATAAAAGCAAGCATTTAAAATTGAACTTGAGACCCAGTGTTAGTATCTAATATGCTCACTGTCACCCCCTTTACTGTACTTAATATGCACAGTGTCCCCCCTTTACTCTGTGCTGTTGGATTCTTGGACAATTGAATAACTGATTTTCAGACAATTGACTTTTACCAAATTTTTACAATTTTGATGAGCTGTGTTAATGAGTCACAAGTCATTGAGTGGCCAGGCTATTAATGGACATTCAATAAAAATACAGAACAGACTCTCACCTATCAAGGATAAAAACATCTACTTACAGTCTCCATTCCGACATCCCTCTAGCTAACTAACAAGCAGACAAAAATTGGGGGTTTACCAGCACTTGTGTGTACATCGTGCTGTCTCCGCGGCCAGGATTCCAATTATTATTTGTTTTAATATCCCAAGCATAACAATACAGGGTTTTTTAAACCAAACTTTGCATTTAAATGCATGTGTGTGTACATATACTGCAGGTGGCTAGGAGGTGGTTTATAATTCTGGGTGGTATGAACCAAAGCAGTACCTTCTGTTCAGGAAAAAGACCATAAGAAGAAATATTCCAGAGCAACAGAGTACCACAAAGTGCTCTCAGCAAGCCGAGGCTCTCTGGGATACCCAAGGACAGAAAAGCCAAGTATCAGCTATTCTGCAATGAACTATGTTGTCAAAGGTCTGACCACTACTAACATATCTTTGTATCCAAGAGGAACCACAGTAGCTTTTATCTCACTCCCGTCTTGCTGAATCATTTTTTCTGCCTACACTAAATATCCACCGAACTAATCTAAACCTTCTGTAAATGTCTCTCTTCCTTAAAAGAAGGGGATTTTCTATATTAGTTCTGGCTGCATTTTTATGAACCAAGATAAATGTGAGTTGTTAACCCACTCTTAAAGTACTTATTCAGGTTTCCAAGCCTGAAGAATCAAGCTAAGTACATCAGTAAGAAGTCTGCGTACAGCACACACAGCATCTCTGTCACCGGATCGTAATTCCTCCACTCTGGGATTACATTCCAATGGACCTTGTCCTGCAAGTCTTGCAGAAAGTAATTCATGAAGAGAGGCTGTATGAAAAGGTATCATAATCTGGCATACGGATGAAAGATCACATTTAAGAGACCAATATGTCTCTTGATTCCTGTCATACTTAGCTTGTAATTACTTGCTGAAGTGCTTGGATACAAAAGGAAGAAGTCCAGGGGGTCTGTCAGCTCTGCCCTTTCTCTAAGTGCCCAGCTAAACCATTGCTTCAGTCTGCTCAAACCCCATCCTAGAATCAAAAGCCTATGGCTCTGAGCAACTTCGTAAGCTCATCAAAACTTCTTTTTTAACTGCTGCTTATAAAGAAAATAATAATTCTCCTATGAGTAAGAGAGGCAGTTTTCCAAATTATATCTGCATATACAAACATAGATGTTTTCTGATTTGTGTGCAGGCTGTCCCTCAAAACCAGAACAGTCACTGGGTGGTTTGGACATTGCTTGGCTACCTGGAGTGTTGAGGTTCATATCTGGGACAGTGTACACATTTGTTCAGTGATTCATTTTCCCCTATTAAGACTCAACTTGAAATTCCAATCAATAAAGCTGAACCACAAATGCTCTGATCTGCTCTATCAGATTGCCCACTGCACAAACATTTGAGAAGAGTATCCCAAGGGACTTAACTGTGAAGCTCTATGTGGTAAACTGCTCCAGTAAAATGTTCTGCATTAGGGACAGGTTACAGGTAACACCTGACAAATGATGCGAAACAGGCTGGGAAAGTGTAATGATCGTACACTAGTGTGTGTCTTGTATTTCAAGAAAGTGCTTCTAGCCACCTGCAATATTTTTTTTTAAGTGAAGTACTAAATGAGCCCATAGTTCAATAGACTTACGTGAAATACTTTCTAAACGTTCCACATGAGGCAAGGGTAACAGCAAGTTACAATGCACATACACGCAAGAGAAATTGCTTTAGCCACATCTGAAATAGAGTTTGCTAGTATAATTCCTGGCAGCTGATTAGTAATGCACCTCACATCTTACAGTTCGCACCAAGATACACAGAGGATTATCATGGCCAGCTGAAATTGCAGGGGGCATTTCTCTACAATAGGGCATAATTATGCAAAGAGAAAATGGGAAGTTGAGCCTAATGATCCTTTCTTATGTCAAATGTGTGTGTGGTAGGAAATCACAGACGGGCAAAGCCAGAGTTCTCCTGGGCTTTCCTGTGCTCCTCCAGGTGCATGGAGAGTGCCCAGATACCTCTCATTGTTTTGTAAAACTAAAGGGACAGTAACATAATGTCCCTAAACCATTCAGAGGTGCCACATCAGATGGACAGGGAAGGAAGAATGCTACCTGCTGCCTCTCTGATGGATGCAGTGGTCCTTCACTCAGTCACTAACCCAGCCTGGCTATATTAATGTTAACTGATACAGTCATAGCCTATGCAGGCAGATCTGGAGATCCAGCATGCACAGCACAGCTGATGCTACAGTTTATAAATAATAACATACTTATATAAAGTCTCTGAAGGCACCTTTTTCTTAGGTACACTTAAGTAAAAAGCGGCTATGACCATTTAGGTTTTATGGTCACCAGGGTCATACAATTTTCTCTGTATATTTACCCCTTCTTTTTGTAGCTGTGTTATTCTCCAGAACTGTGAGGTACTTACTGATCACACAAAGTATATAGCATCATTTCTAGAAAGTATTTTCTTGCATGTTGGTCTCAGGTCACTTTCCACTTTCTGTTTCCTGCAAGGTACATCCCATAACATTCACCCACATTAAGAGGAAGGAAGGACTTTATATATCCAGGACAAGAGTTATCAGCCCGAGCATCTGAGCCCTTAAACTGAAAGCATCAGACAGCACTTGGCTTAGTTCTCCACTCTGGAGGAAACACTTCTACCTCCAAAGGTGTGGGCAATAGTAGACAGACACACAGAGGCTCGCTGTCCCTCAAACATCCTTTCAGTGGTTTCCTGCAGTACAGCAAATGCATAAACCCTTTTGTGTCCAAATCCTACTTTTCTCCATACTGGACTTCCTTGTAGGGCTTTTGCGTTCTCAGCCTTTATCCCCCCATGCCCCGCCTTTCAGACACCTCCATCCCCTCAGCTGGCTTGCATGGCTCCAAGGAATGGCACTGTCTTCTCTCTACTCTAGAGGGTTTCTCTGGACCAGGATGGGAGCCGTCAGGAAGAGGCTGAAGAGCAGCCTTCCACCCTGCTGCCCTCTCATACCCTTTTGCAGGAACATACATGATAACTGATAAGCATTTTAAGGAGCTGTGCCACCCATTCCCCCATTTAAGCCAGAGTTTCAAGATAGGGGTCCACCCTGACTGGTATAAGGTGCACCGAAAGGGCTGTGGTGACAGGTGACTACTAGAAGACATTATCAGCTGGATCAGTAGTATTTCCAGACCTGTGAGACATGGGTGCAGTTTCAACGTGCAGCCTCTAAATGAAGAGAACTAAACTTCACAGGGGGCCTGGCAAGCTGCAAAGTGACTGGGTTCCTCTACATCAAACCCTCTCTCTGCTCTTATCCCAGCGACAGGGAGAGAGAAGAACCAAGACCTAAAAAGCCTTTCCCACAGAGAAAAGCAGCTCTATTTTAGAAATCACTGATGCCATTAGGAGTCACTTTTCTGACTGGGACCATCAAGACACGAGGGAGGTAATGGCCAGCAGTGAGTAGGGAGCGGTGATTTTGTTGGCTCTTAGTGCCTGCCCTGCCTGCAGCAGCTCGACAGGAGTCCAGCTGGCCCCGGGCCCAGCAGGGTGCAATCCCAGCAAATAGCTCAGGAAATCAGTGCTGGTGCTGGAGTTTAATTCTCCTGCAAAAGGGAAAGGTTTAAAAAGTAATAGAGCCACCGCCACGCGGCTGCTTGCATCTCCCTGTGACTCCTGCTGCCTGCACCAGCCCTGTGGGCGTGTGGGGGGTGGGAGTTGGGAGCAAGGAACCTGGGGGAATGGCCCTGTTTCCATGCATTTTGGGTCAGCTTGTGACCTTGGGAGCTCTGCCCCATTTCCAGATGTTCCTTTCAAAGGTTCGTAGGGTTATGAAGGTCAATGGGATCAAGCCCTGCTGGAAAAAAGGGTCCTGGAAAGCCTCCAGATTCTGCAGACATGGGCATACGGCAGGACTCATCCTGGGAGGACCGTAAGTTAAACTTTGTTAATGTCTCTCTTTTTTTGCATACCTCACTTGTACGGCTTCAAATCTTTTCTAGGCCTGCCTGGAAGAATCTGTGCAAGTAAAAGAAAATCAGAGCAGCTTAGTAGGCAGACAATTGCTGGGAGCTTATTTCCTCTCCTAGATGAAGTGACTCACTTCTAAGCTTCCAGGTACACCAAGTGTATATTTCCCACACACTCTGGTATCAGCAAACATTTTTACCATAAAGCATATTAGCTAGTCATAAGCTCTTTTTGTCTATAATTCAATGGAATGTATGCAAACCCCTGCCATCTATGTAGGCATTTGTTTGTTATTCTAGGCAGTTGATTAGCATTGAAAGGCAGAGATAGCACGGAAATCATGCAATACCAAATCTCACTATATCACTTTTCTATATAGAAGGGAAATTAATTGTTTTTAGCAGTATGAATATACATGGCAAATCACTGAAAACCACATACCTATTTGAAGTAATCTTGCAAGAAGGCATTTGTTGTTCCCTCCATCAGCAGCACTGCTCAGCAGACGACTTAAAATAGTTGCACTACAGTGGACAAACCTGGCGGAGACAGAGTCATGGATGAATGCTGTAAGGTCTGCAGTCTCTTGGCCAGCCAAAGGTGATTAACAGCAACACAGACTCGTGTACTGCTCCTTAAAAGCCGCTACAGAAAGGCAGGCTGGACAGGGCAGAGACAATTCCAGGAAGCGCCATTAAGTGGACACCTATAGCGTAAGGACAGGGCTGTCTTCTAGTGACGTCCCTTGTTCCATGCAAGAAGGAAGCAATTGCCTGTGATGCCTTGTCATTGTCACATAGGCCATCACTTATCCCACAGCACCAATGGGCTCAGGAAGGAATATTCAATGTTCTTTGAGGTACATCTTCTGATAGTTTATCTCTGATGTACAGTGACAAGATAGGATCCACAAGAGCCCTCAAGGAAGGAGTGCAATTGCTGAACTCTTCTCTCCACCCCATCTTAGGAGCAAATCTATTAAAATGGAAGTCTTCAAGTAATGATTCACCCCAACTTTTCTACAAATATGTGCGTGTGTGCATTATATATAAATGTATGTATGCAATACCATTTCCCTAAGCATGCGGGTGCACTATGTCATATCTATGTTCATCAACACACAGTCAATTCAAATGTTAATGAGATTTAAGAATTGCTTAAAACTGAGTTCATGATTAGGTATTTTGCTGGCTCATTCAGCACTACTCCTTCATTTTGCAGTCAGCCTAGTGCGAGGTAGAAAATCATATCAAATTGTCAAGCCCATCTCATAAACCCTACAGAGAAGGAAATAATCACAAGAGAACCTATTTGACATCAGTTGACTATTGAATTAATTAGTAGAACAAGAAAGAGGAACATCAAATTTCTACTAGAAATAACACAAATCAATAATACCACTAATACATTAATCATGTACAGGAAGCTTGGTTTTATAAACTCCTGCACTATAATTTTTATTCCAAGAACTATTAAATATTTGAAGACTTCTTCACAACATTTTGTTAAACCAATGAAACCAATATTTTTGCTTCATGCCAGCGTGTGTCATTACTTGGCTTTCTTTTAATTAGAAAAAGAAACACAAAGAAAAGTCTAATGTTGTCAATGATACAAAGCCTGCATAATTTTGGAATATGAATATAATACAAACATGCCATTTTGAACCATTGGTAGTTATGCACTGTGCATGCATTTTGCTGTGTACAGTGACTCTTGCTGAAGGCTTTGGACTGGAGCAAGAAAATATTTTGGCTACATATGTAGTTCTGGAAATCTATACCAATATTTTGGTACTTTCTATCATGCTCTACTGAAAGAACAAGGAAGGAAAATACTGTCATTTCGTCATTGGGAGGAAAGGGATAGAAAGACCAGATCAGAAGCAGACAGATTATTGGAAATGCCATGATTCAGAGGACTGCAGAAGTGGATTATTTCTACTGTTAAAGTTGCAGTTACAAATCAGGTATTAAAATTGTAATTGCGTAAATAATTGTTGTTGTTCTGATATCACTGCAAAAGTGAAGAACTGAAGAAAAAAAAAGTTTTGGGTCAATCTGGAATGGTATTTTTTTTTTGGATGATGTATGTTTTCCAAAGAAGGGGTACAACTGTTCTGGGTTGCACCCCGCCATTAAATACAGAACTGAAGACTGGCTCCCCCTTACGTGGCATTGCCTGTCCCCCGGCCAGCATATTCATAATGCTCATTTCCTCACGTGTTCTCAGCTCCTTCATATTAATCACAGTGGGACATGTGACAGTGGTTGTTCTCATGCCAGGCCAGGAGAAACTCCTCGCCCTCAAGTCACGTGTGTCTTGTGCGATACACAGGTCTGGTGCATGTCCTGGGTCTCAGACATGGGATCTGTCTGGTGCTGTGTCAGCGGAGAAGTCAGCTGCTTTAACATAGGTGGACATCTGGGGTTGAGTGGTTGGCCCTGAAGCGTTTCACGTTATTGCATAAAATACTCTTTAGAAAAAAAAAAAGATTGAATCTGCATTTATGCCTGCCTTTGCTTTCTCAACTGGCCACTCTGTACTTCTTTTTGCCAGACCAGCCAGGACAGGGCTGTGGCCCACGAAGCAGACGGACAGACTGTCCCTGCAGCAAACATGACCTGAAGCAATAGCCCACATTGTTGACAAAGTGTGTAAGATGTAGCAGATCGCCAAGAACAAAGTTACTTTATGGATCGTGGTAGCAATACGCTCAGTTCTCTGAGAGTATCTTCTCATGGCGTCTGCAATTCAAAGATATCCTGGCTTCTGAGAGGCTTTCTCCTTACCTTCATGAGCGTCCTCTCCTTCCACAAACTTTGGTCATTACCTTCTATCTTGTCTCGTTTCTCTGAGGTGGCAAATTGCCTTCAAACAAACATCTGTGATGCTTCTCTCAAAAGTCCCTCTAGGGGATTCAGCTCCTCATATCTAAGGCAGAAAATGTCAGTCCCAGCACTTCCATCATCCTCTGTGGTCTTCCTCTGGTCTACCTTAGAGCCTTTCCCCCATGGGGTGTCTCCTGGGATACTTACTGGTGTTGAGAAGGTCATCATTACACCTCATTTCCAAGTACACCCACAAAATTTTTGTTTCCAAAAACACTGAGTTTCCCATGTAGTGCGGAAATATGCTGATACAGATAAAAGTTAGAAATAATAATAATAATAAAAATGAATTTGGCAACTTTGAGCAGAGTAATTGGTTGAATGCTTTGAATCAGGTGGTGATGTTGCTTTTGTTATGGTACCACCTCCCTTAAACTGGAGAGTAAAATGAGTGTCTCTTTTCATTGGAAGGCAACACACAGGGTTTTCCTACTGCTGCTAAGCCTGGGAACAGTTATTGCCGTACCCTGGACCAAGCACAGAAAAGTTCAGGCAGAAGCCCCAGTTTTATACAGTCAAATACTTAAAGTCTCTTCTAGAAGCTGTTTGACTCCCTGTTTTTCACATGGGACCTTACCCACACACATGAATCGGGCTCAGTGTTTTGTGGCTGTGTTCTACCTTTGAACTTGGTAATTCTCTCCTCTCTTAATCTCCTTTTCTGTAGGAACTGGCAGCCTGCCTGGCTTTAAGCAGAAGCAATGCCAATGATTTTGCATTTTTGGCTTTGTTTTTTGTTTGGTTTTTTTTTTTTCCATTTTTTTGAATTTTTAGGGTACTGATCAATCTTGAAATTCAGATCTCCCTATCTGATATTCAGATGCAATGACCGAAACAGAGAAGAAAACAAGTCACCATCAGTCCAGTCTGTCTTGCAATATGGGAAGCAGTTATTCCTCAGAGCCCTATGAATCCCAGGATTTCCTTGATTGGCACTTGGGACAAGCAACAGTTAGAGCTATATATCACAGCTGGGCTATTGTGGCATATAAATGAAGAGGTATTTCCAAGTAGCACAGCTGATCCCTGGGGACACTGTATAGAAGGTTTGAGGTATCTGTCCTCTCATTAGATGTTGCTCTCCGCTTTCTCCTGCATAGACATGGCAGACACAGAGTCTTCCTGCCTGTGTCAGTTTACTTCCAGGTCAGATACGTTCAACTCACATTTGGGCTTTCTGTCCTTCAGGTTCTTGTTCCATGTTACTACTTAAGTTTTTGCCAGCAGGTTTAAAAATGTACGTTTGGAGACATAAGAGAAAATCTGAAATGTCTGAGAGTTAAGTCAGCATTGAGATCTTCCTGAGGCCACAGGTGCGGGCTTTATTACGGGAGTTCATTTCTTTTCCCTTAGCCATCTAGGCTCAGATTACTTTCCCCAGACTATTAAAAAAAGAGGAAGAAATCTTTTATTATTCTTCCAGTGTGGCCTCTGAAGGGCTTTGGCACATTGCTCCTGGGTCTCTGCTTCCTGAGACGCATCCTGACTCTGATGTGGTTCCTGACTCCATCCATCCAGTAAGGTGCCCAGCAGTGCAGGGCAGGATTTTCAAGGGTATGAAGAACATTTACGTCACTCCTGCAGCATCACATGAAGTGCATTCTTACCAGAAACATTGTGAATGAAAATAACATTGACTGTATGATGACAACAGTGCTTTTGATCTTGAGATTTACTTTCCTATTCTTTAATGTTCCTAGTCCTTTAAAGAGTAGGATAAAGACTGTACAAAATATTTCACAATTTTATTTGTTCCTTTTTTTAAAAACAGAATCAGCCACATCTCAGTCTCACAGAAATTGGAACATCAGCTTCGTGGGAAATATGAGATGTTAATCAACAGCTCGGGGCTCAGAGGAGTACAACGGAGAGATACTGAAGTTGCTCAGCAAGAATTGGGTTGAATCCAGAAGGTCTGTTAGATATGACTATGCTCTGCCTGTGTCAGATAGAACCTGGTTGTGTGAAAAACCCCCAAAAAACAAATTGCTGTCATAACTCTCCAGGTAACAGAAATTCAAAACAGACAGATCTGTTTTGTTTGCCAGGGTATATCAGTGCATGCACAACACATGGAAGACAAGCGATGTTTTCTCTCACTCTACAAGCAGGTCTGCCCCACCGCGTCTGGCACAGGGTGATGAGGGGATTGGAATTGCAGGCAGACGGGATGGGAAGAGCCTGTCTGCTGCAGTGGCTGTGGCTGCGCTACTGCGTCAGAGACACGCATGGATTGGGACAGATGAGATGCCGTGCTGCGTCACAGCCAGACAACCAGCGCTCTGTCTCTGCCAGCGTCAGCCAGAGCTGCTGTCTGGGGAGCACACATGAACCTGGCCACATTCTGCAGTCCATCCTCTCGTACCTCCCCAGCATGACTGTTGGATTAGGGATGTTAGAAGGACTGTCCCAGCCTAAGCCTTTTAAGAAACTCCTTATGGACTTGTCTGAAAATTGGCGCAAGCGCTTTTGAACCTACTGACACTGTTTGCCTCTGAAACCTCGCATAGCATCTGGTTCCTGCAGCTGGTTGCTACCTGCTGTGTAAGGAAGTGCTTTCTTTCATCTGCTTTAAACTCACCGACTACTCATTTCATGAAGCCCCACAGTTCTTGGATTGTGGGATTTTGTGAATAACAGGTTTGCATTCATTTCTTCCCATGACCTTCACAATCTTGTAAATGTTGAGCCTATCCTCAGTGGGGGAATCATAGTTGCCTTACAAGGACAGACTAAAAGGCTGGGCTCTCCTCCAGTGCCCCATTCGAAGGGTAGTGGTGTTCTCACCTCTCCTTGCAGTGCTGCTGTTCCACCCTCGTGACCCTCAGGCTACCCCTGCCCCTTCCACATGTCTCTCCTCAGATGTGCGCACCAGAACTGCATGTGCCGCTGAAGATGTGGGGTGCCAATGTGCAAAACACGTAGCACCAAAACTTTGTCTTGTTCTCAGGAGCTGAGAACATTTTGTTGGCTTTCCTGCTTGCTGCTGCGCATTGAGCCAATGACTTCAGGGTACCTGAAAATCAAGGATCTTCCTGTGTTGGGCCTGCCACTTCCATTCAGCAGCATCTGTCATGGTTTAGATTGTTTATCACTACCCAGCAAAGCTTAGTGCCATCTGCACTGGTCCACACTGCTGACTCTCCCCATCCTGAAAAATGACCGTTAAATACTGCCTCCTGCTTCTTGCTCCTTAAATCAGCTTTTGACCAGTAAAAGGACCTTTAATCCTATCCTATGGGAATTTAATTTCTTTAATAATTTTTGGGAAGAAACCCAGTCAACACAAACTGTCAAGGCACTGGGACCGATAGGTGCGAGCCTGTGCCCTGGCGTGGCTGGTTCCTCAAGCAAGTTTGTGTCACCTGGTGATGCAGGTCTTGCCAAGTGACAGGTAACGCCAGCACAGCAGGCACAGTAAAAGCTGCTGTTACGGTGAAGACACAAAATAAGCCTGAATGAGCAAAAACGGTGATGGGCAAGTCATGCGACAGAGGAGACTATCAATCAGAAGAAGAAAATTTTAGCTGCCATGCAAAAAGGGAAGGAAATGGACAGAGAAAACTGTAGGGTTGGAAGATGCGGTGTGTGAAGTCAGTTAGAAAAGCAGCTGCCGTCAGTTACCAGTGACTGAGGTACAGGTACCATATAGCCAACTGTAAGTTTGAGAGACGTCTACTTAGCCTCCCTGACTTTTATTGAGGAAGCCATAAACACCAGTAGGTCAGCAGGATACCAACACCAGTAGGTCAGCGAGGATTTGTGCACTCAGTAATAAACCAAGAGTTATTTAGAACTTTTTTTTTTTTAACTGAAATTTTCCAGACATTAATGCTGTGTCAGCTGTAATGGGACATCACTTTACTTTCTATTTGAAACATATCCTACCAACAAAGGAAACAATCCCCAAAACCTCCAAACCCTAGATTTTAGATTTTTTGGCTACACAAATTACAGCCGACATGAGGCAGGACATCAGTGAGAGACAGCCTCAGTGCAGCATCTCTGAAAGCGGCAAACAGAGATCCAGCCAAATGGAGTGATCTTTGGGAAATAAACAGATGTAGAATGATGCTGACATTGATGTGTCTTTATCACACACATCTACATGCATCATAAAACAGGAAGAATGGTGAAAAAATAAGTCAAAGGCAAAAATCTATGAGAATCATTAATCAATGATACGCAACGGAAAGAGATAAGACATATCAAAAGCACAGAATAATGACTTGGACACTTTATCACATAAGACTGGTATATCATTGACTAGGGACACCCCCCTCAACATAGAGAAAAGGATCACATTAGCACGGTTGACTCCCTCTGTCGTAAACTGGGAGGAGTGAACAAGGACTGTTCCTACAGCAGGAAAATGGGGCTATTACAGCTTTCTGGGTGGGCAGCAGTGGAAAGCTCTCAGCGCGTGCAGGTTGCTTCAGTGGTGTAATACCCACGACAGACGGTGATATAGAAACCCATAATAGTAACTATTGCTCTGTATTTTCCAGAGTGCAATCATTGCCAGACTAGAGATCAAACTGAGATGAGGTGTGACTCATAAGGTTAGTTTTGAAGAAAAAGTATTAGTCAAAGCTTTGCAAAGTTGTGCAAGGGAATTAAAATGAACAAAAGGTGTGTGTCAGAATCCCCAGACACCTGTGAAGAAGTTTCTGACAAATTGATATTTCTGCCTAGATGGCAGATTGCTAATAGAATTATGCATTTTAAAGGCAGAAAGGGACCTTTATCTTCCTTTGTTTCTGACGTCCTGCATGACATAGCTGCAAACTTACAACCGAGAGAATATTTTTAGAAAAAACATGCAGTCTTAAGACTTCAAATAATGGAGAAACCACTACTTTTCTAATGCATTAATTTGAATTGTTAATGCCACATACCATGAAGGATAAATACTTTATCAAGTCAATATTGTCCGGTTTTCATTTCTCATTATTAGATTGTATTGCCTGTCTGTAATATGACATTTCAATTAAATACTTTTATTTCCTGAAAAAAAATTAACTTTGTGCTGTGAGAAATATTCATCCCCTGCAGATGCTTACAGACGGCAATCAAGTCACAGTCAGTGGTCTATAAAAGGAAACAAAAACCATTTCTAATATATTACTGTTCCACATTGTTGTATCTGGTAACTTAACTGACAGTGTTCAATTCCCAGAGCTAAAATCACTTTTCTCTCTTATTTCTTCTTTCTCTCTTATAAAAGTTCTCTTTTTGCCTCCTCTACAGAATTTCCTTATAGAAAAAAAGGTAAAGATAGATTATTAGTGCATCAGCTTGACAGCAGACATTGAAAATTTCTTTTGTCAAGAACTTTCAGAGTGATATTTCTCTCAGTCTGTAACAGTACACTAGCAAAGCCTTCCTACCTAGGATACGTGTAATGAGAACAATTTCTGTGCAGCAATGGTAAAGGAGGGATGTCTTTATAAGGTGAAGTATGCTAGCATGTTCTCTAATACTGTTCTTTTTTATGTCCTCTAATAGTATTCTTTTTGCTTTTCCGAGAAGCATCCCCTTCTCCCCAGCTTGTTGCATCCATTAGAGACACAAAGGAACAAGCCAGCAAGCGTTTTTGCTCACAGATTACCTTGTTCTTACATCATCTTTGAAATGGATTCTCTGCTTTAAACTGTCTCTGTCTCCCTAGAAGCACCAACCACAGAAACTTATTTAATTATATTATATAGGAGGAACCTATACCAACCTCCCCTGCCTGCCCTGTCTCACACGGGGCACAAGTGGGCCCCTGCCATGCCTCTCAAATATACCTGCCCACTCCCTCCCACTGGTACCCGAGCGCTGAAACACCCCTTCCTTCACAGCCAGCATCACCCTTCTTCCCGCTTTCTCGCCCCCCTCCCGGTGCCCCACACCAGCAGCCAGCCCTGGCCCTGGCCCCTGCCACACCTCGGCACAGGCTGCTCCCAGGATGCCTGAAAGTCCTGGTTCTGCAATCAGAAAGGAATCTGCTTGATTAATAATAGGTACAAACATAGTTAAATGAGTTAAAATAATATCTATTCCCTATTCATTTTGTCTTATTTCTGTTTGGAAAATAGCTGGAACAATCAGAGAAGAAAACCTGCCAGTGACGGACCCCTAACTGGCAAGGCTCTGCACGTTCTCGGAGGTAGAAGGCAATTCCATAGAGGGGGAGTTCAGACAAATTGTAGAGTTACCTTAAAGGTCTGAAGACCAAACAGATTTCTTTAGACTACAGTCTCAGATTGAATCTCAAAATACCTAAGGAAGACCATTCAAAAAGCATATGAGAAACTAAATGTCTGCATTTGGGTTAAGAATGAGGTTTATCCCTCAGGGTGATTTAATTGCTTTGTTACTAGGAGGGACCCAGCCATACAAAGGCCCTAAAGCAGCTCTTTACAGGAGGAAGGAGTAAACGTGATCACACAGCTGAACTTCTCCATTTGCTGCTGGATGCCCAGAAACTAGAGAACAACAAACCCTACGTGTGTTTCCTTTTGCTAAAGGAAAGCCCTTGTTTATGTAAATACCCTTTTCTAGCAATTTACAAGCAGCTGCTAACCATGAGTGTTTTAATTGCCACTGCACTGTTTCAATTACTAATCTCTGCTTTGTTCCTACCTCTCTATGGACATGCTGTAAATTATTATAATTTGTTATGATGGACAGCATTAGAATGGCATCTATTAGCACTTCTATAATTGAGAGACCCTCATAATGTCTATTAGCAACCCTTGCAGGTGATGGCAATGATGGAGGGGAGGGACACCATCATATATCTACTGTGAGAGGAAATTCAGGCAACTGGGGTCTGAATAATTACTCTTTTTTTTTTGTCTGTCCATCTTTTCCCACTTTTCTTTGCCTGTCTTCCAGACATAAATATTGAAATATGTAAGTAAACTCAGTCATGCTAAAATCCCTATAATAAGGTTCTGCAATATTTTACTGCATTCAAGGCTATTTAAAAATCTAGCATTTTACAGACAATGAGTTCCTTATATGCTTAATGCTGATTTTTGGTACTTGGTTAAATATTGAAAGAGAGCAAGTTAGCATTTTAAAATGTAGCAGGAGGCTTATTATACAATGGGTGGCAACACAGAGTGGGCTAAGGAGCGAGACAGCTTTTCTGTAACCTTTCTGATCCCTGCAAGCTGTAAAAATCAATAAGAGAATCAAACCGATTAAGGGGTACCAAGACATTTACAGAGGCTGAAAATGGAACTAAGGGATGCAGTCATTGATTTATTGTCATGGAGTGATCCCAAATAATAGATTTATAATTCCATTGTTTGCTGTTGGATTCTTTTTCTTCTTTAAAGCAATCAAATAGAAGACCCTCTTCAAATGCAGGTGCATTAGGTAATTATCCTTGTGAAAGGTGCTTTTGTCCTCCTTGCTCTTTAAAATACTTGAAGATTCACTGAGACAAAAAACAAATGACTGAAAATGGTTTATGGCTCAGTAGGTGAGAGCATCATTCTCACTCTATTTCTGTGTGGATGGCAGGAAATGTAATTGTCAAAAAAAAAAAAAAGAAATGTGCTTCCTGCTATCGGTCCTTGCCTAGTGATAAATACCTTAGAAAGCAGTCTCCTGAGACATGTCCTGGTCTGAATCCATGCAGAGGAGAGCACCAAACCTCGCTCACCACCACTGCATGTCCGTTCTCCTAACCCAGCAAGGTGTCACACCTCTTCCCTCAGCTGCTCTGTGCTGCTGCCCCTTCACGGGGCTCCTTTTTTCTCATGTGCACCCAAACAAGATGGTTTCGCTCTGAACCAAACAGAACATTTTGCAGCAAAGCAGGTGTGAGGTTTTCAGGATGTTCTAGTTAGAACGGTACAAGGCCAACCACCCAGTGCAGGTGTGCTGGTCCAGGGCACTGGGTGGCTGATGTTCAGTTCAGTAGCACTGGTACAAGGTGGTCCCCTTCTCTGCATGTTTGAACTGGCTTCACGCTGCAGAAATTTAATCTCTTGAATATAAATAGATACACCCTTGAGTGAAAAGGTCCTTCCCTTGGTTTCACAGGTAGCTATGCAGCAGTGATAGCTGCCTGCAGTCAGGATATCACAGCCGTTATGCAAGGTGGCTGCCTCAGTTTGCTTTGAAATTTTCCCCAAATTATCTCATTTTTCAGCCTCTCTGACATCCCTCCTGGGTAATGTACTGGCTGCCATTTCTAATTTCTTGGAAAATGGGATGCTCCAGCCCAGTGCAGGTACCCTCCCTAGATGTGAGTTGCTCATGTGTAGTCCTCCTCAGACCTCCAAACTCAGAGCCACTGTGAGATACAGCTGAGCAATCCAGGAGCACTTTGGGAACCGAGTGGATCCATCCTTCGCAAAAAGCCTTTTCTTCACTTTGGATTACATTAAAAATGTATAGTTCTACCAAAGAGGTAAGACACAAATGTGTGGTCCATGTCCCACTGCCCTCATTGCTCCAGTATGTGACGAGGGAACCTGGAGTCCTACACCAAAATTGCAATTTCTCCCCTGAACTTTTCCTGTCCTCCATTCCTGCTGCCTCCCTGCCAGTGTCCTTTTTCTTCCCAAAAAAGATCCATTTGTGGTATGCAATTTCTGTCTTGTTAACACAAGCACAGAGGGTGTATAGAATAAAATACAGCATAGCTGACAATTGCAGTACAGGCAAATTTAATTATTTAATCACCCTCTAAGGGAGAGGGGCTAGTGAAGGTGTTGGAGAAGCAGCTGAACTAGGATGAAGGTCTGGCTGGGTTTGGGAATGAGGAACAGTGAAAGGTCATTAATGCCATTGCTCTGCTGCTGCTCATATGTGAAAGAGGGTAGTAAGCGCTTTTGGGAAAATGTATCAAAACTCTTTTGAAAGTAATTGCTTCTCTGCCAGTCTTCACGTCTTCCTTCCTCAGTGCCAGCAGTTGCCAGGCTGGGTCCTAGGGCTCAGCAGGGCCATGGGCACAGCAACCCAGGCATTGGGGGTCCTGAAAGCTACTCCTAAGGACACAAACAGTTCACAGGATCAAACTGGAACTTGCGTGTGGAGAAATCCCTCGTTTTAATACAGTTTTTTCTAAAAATCCATCTGAGATGCTTTTCCTTTTCAATGTTCCCTCTTCAAAGCCATTCCCTCTGGTTTAGTGTGAACTTTTAAAGATTCAAGTTCTGTATTGACAGGAGGATTATAATCTTCTCTATATTTACATGTTTTATTAGAATTGAAGTAATTGTCCTGGGTGAGATTATTAAATTTTACCTTATCCAGATACAAGTTTTTTGAAAGAGAAAGCCTAACAAACACACTCTCTTCCCTCCACACACCCCCTCCATCCAAAGGGGGAAAATCCCACATAAGATACGCTTTTTAAAAACAGCAATTGTCTAACTTCTTGTGTTTTCTTTTTTATTTTTTTTACTTCTTAAATACACAGCTGGCATCTGCTTTACATTAGAAATATGCGTGGGCACTGATGCTGAAGTCCAGAGGGGTTATTCGCGTTAGGTAGCAGCTCTTCACACAGGCAGTCCCCAGCTTCAAGGATGAGTGATGGGTCTGCATCTACACCTGTGTCTCAAAGCATGGTGGTACCACCTGGAAAACCGCTTTCTTGACTACACACGTTGCTTTGCTCTGGGCATCTAGCCAGACGATGCCACAAGAATGCCCCACTGGTGAACCAGCCAGGAAACCATCTAATCGCTTGCAGAGGTAACATGCTGCCTCTGCTCTTGCTGTGGTGCTCAGGGAAAGGAGCTTACTTCTCAGACTACTTCCTTCCTCCCCAAATGCTTCATGTGTTGCACAAGGCAGGGACAGCAAAGGCCAGGGGCGCAGCGATGGCCCGTGTGTGAGCTGTAGAGAGATGGCTGGGGGCCATGGAGAGGAGCTGGATGGAGCAGCGGTGGGACGTGGATGGGGGACCCTCACCAAGACGGCCCTGCAGCAGTCCAGCGCTAGCATGATTGGATGCTAGGGATGCAAAGGTGAGCAGCTGAAGCTCAGCAAACTGAACAGATTTGAAATGAGACCTTTTTGAAATAGGGAGAGTAATAAGCCATGGGAACAAATTGTGAAGTGTCCTTGCTGCCACTACTTGAAAATGTAAACAAATCTTGGGTTTCTTTTTGAAATATTTGCCCTGCTTCCTCCAGCTATTGCAGGTGTTATGACTGGGAAGTACAGATATTAATGATGGGGGTGGGGGGAGGGATCTTTCTCCTTTGCAATATCCACAGTCATGTAACAGCGAGCACAGCAGCCTCTTTCTGCCCTTACCACAGGCTGATCTGTCAGTCCCGTGACACCCGTCAGTTACCAGCCACATCTCAAACAGACCTGTCGATCTAACATCATCTAACATCTCATCTAATGTCATTTGCCTGACATGAGGAACAAGTGGATAACCACTGCCTTGGCAGGAAGAGCGGCACGGCAGCGGCAGAGCTGGTGAGCGAAGCAGTTGGTCCTGAGGGCCAGATGTCCGCACTGCCCACAGCCGGGGGCTGCTTTGGGTCATCTCCAAACACACAGGGCTGGCTGAAGCACCCAAGGTGTGCCTGCAGAGCCCAGCTTCTGCTTGGCTTCACCCAAAATGGAGACACTTTGCAGGCTCTTGGATTACACTGCATGATAGGTGGTGATGGTTTGCTTAAACAGCGCTCTCCTGATCAGAACCATGGTGGTGAGGTGCGGCACAGAAATGCCCCAGTCAAGGAGAAGCCTTGCCTATGACAATAATCAGCACTGGGTCCTCAAGATGCAGGAAAAATCACATCTTATGATTCCCATGGCCAATAGTGTTACACATTGATATGGAGTTGGGCTTAATATCAGCCTTGACATGATAGCAGGATCTGGCTATCTGAATGAGGGACATGTGTCTTTTTGGATCTCTGGGACATATGGTTTAAGTCAGTTACGTAAAAAGAAAAATATTTACATCAGCAAAACTAGAAATCCTGAAACATATGGAACGTTATTTCTAACGACCTGAGAGAAAATGTTGCCTAATAGCAGTTCTTGTCTTCTCTTTAGCAAGGCAAATCTTAGTCTTCATTTGTTTTCCAAATGACATTATTATTCAGTAAATAGAATATGAAGCCAAGGAACAGAAATTACTCAGTTCCTGGCAAACTTTCTTCTCATCTTGCTCAATAATCATGATTATAATGATTTTATTCATAAGTCACATTAAGTTTTTCCCTACGGTAAAATTAAACGCAATGGGAAGTGAATGATCTGTTCCCTAAATGTAAAGCTAAAAGCAATACATCTTGCTCCTACATAAAACAACTATATTTATGCTCCAGATAGTCAATGACTGAATAAGAAATAACTATTCTGATGAACCCTGGCATTCAACTCTTCCTTTTCTCTTTGTTTAATAGCAGAACAAAATGTCAGTCTAATAAATTAAAGCATTGAGATCTCTATCTATGGAGAACCCAGAATGTCACAAAGATTGATACTAAACTGTTGGATGCAGAGTAATCAATGTCATCTGAGAGATCAGGATCCAAGAGACAAATACGACACTGAGCAGATGGATTTGTGCCCCGTTTTATCTAAAACATGTGCCATCAACTCTTTACATTTCCACCAGGCTGAAGGGGACCAGCTTTAGGACTAAAAAGGTACTTTGGTGTGAACATTTTGCTGAATCGAGGTATCCTATAAAAGCAGAGGCTGGACGTAATTTGCTGAGATTTTGTTTTAGTAGAAAGTGAATTCTTACAGTGGCAGGGAATACTCTGCAAACCAGACACCCAAGGAAAGTACCTGGGGTCTGAAGTTAGCAGGCAAAATGTAAAACAATTCACCCTCTTAGTTCACTATTGCCTAGTGAAGGTATGTTGGGCTACAGGATGCCTTCTGAACAAAACAGGATAATCGTACTAAAGTCAAATAATCTTTTCCCTTTGGAAGTGAACCAGCTGATTTTTGGAGGAGGAGGAGGGCAAGCAGCAGCATGCTCACTTGGGGCTTGACACAATTCCCAAACCCGACAAAGGACAGAGAGAACAAGAAGTAAGAAAGGCTGCAATGACTCAGATCAAAAACTCGCAGCCTTGGGAGGTGAATGACTGATGTGCTGAGAGATGAGTGACTGATGTGTTTGTAAAAGGCACCGCAATTGTTTTATATTTGCTTGGCATTTGTGGAGGGTCAGACTTCTGGGTTTATACCTGTCACCTACAGCAGACTGAGGGGATTTGAGGGAAGAAAACTTAATAATAAACCTGCTAAGGCTGTATGAGTATAAACGGTTCTGTAATAACAGTGGTGGTATTTAC
Source organism: Grus americana (assembly GCF_028858705.1). Lineage (NCBI taxonomy): Eukaryota > Metazoa > Chordata > Aves > Gruiformes > Gruidae > Grus > Grus americana. Next base: position 150,475,038 of record NC_072853.1, on the reverse strand, counting down.
CTGAGGTATCCACATTATTTTGGAGAAATGTTCACATACGATTTATGGTTGTGATGTTCAGCAATTCACCAAACCTAAACCATGTTTGATTATGCTTGAATAATATATATCGCTTTAATCAAGGCTATGGCATATCCAAGACACGACTTTCAGAGAATGAATGTCCCCACCAGTATTTTGAAGGCAAAATTAGTTAAATGCATGGGATCATTAAGCATAAAGAGGACATGCAGTCCTATTCAGGTTATCATAATACAATAATGAAAGGAGTCTATCGGAGAGCAAAGCAATACAGCTAGGCATGCTACATTGTGTCTGTCTCACCAAGCATATTTTCTGTAGTATGCTGAATTTTCCTGAGGTTTTGCCAGTGAGGTCCTTTTTAGGATTACCTGTTGTTAGCTTGGGAAAACTGATGGTAATTCCATGGGGTAGTGTGAGACACGGAGACTTATGAAGACAGCACAGGAGCACACCACCATTTCACCCTACCCTCCTATAAGTGAACATGGTGGACAAAAGCATCTCCAATGAGGTACGTGTAGGCTAGCTGGATCTGAAATGCACCTTAGCCCCTAAGGGTTGAAATGCCTTAGGTAGGCAAAAGGAAATTAGAGACCGAAACCATCAAAACCGTGCCGGGTCCTGAGCATTACTGCAAATATGACTGCCTGGCTTGCTCAGAACTCTGCTGCCTGAGAATAACCGAAGCAAATAATGACATCTATTTCTTCATTAATTTCTCTGTCTTGTTTCCAGTGGACTAGACATCAGGAATCTATGTCTGTCTAGTTCATGCTAAATTATTTCATTTTTATTGGTGGTGGCTGAACGAAAATGCGGTCACTGTTGAAGCCACATTCCCGCAAATAAAGGAGCTAATCACCTAGTTCAACATAGAGCACCATGGAAGCAGCATGTTTAAAGGAAATAAAAAGTTTTGAAGAACTTACTTTCATGTATATGTATGCATATGTGAGTGTAGTATGTGTAAGAGCTTTTATTTATTTATACCTGGTATGCCTATGAGTACCAGATACTTCCTTGAAGGAAAGAATATGTCCTTTTTGTGTGCCATGAATTTACCTCTTGAACTACATGTGGAAGAACATTAAGATTTACAAAGCTATTATAACTGACAGATTAAATTTCATGGGGATATGTATTTTAATTGATAACCATAAAGGCAGTGCAGTAAAGGTTATCTTACAACTATATTTGGAAAATCACTTTCATAACATCACTTAATTCCTCTGGAAGATATCTTTAATCAAAGAAACTCTTTGCTGATATTATTACACATATTTATCTGAAAGCGACCCTATTTTGTCCTGCTGTGACCTTATCTTATGGGTGATCCGGCAAGAGTGGGAACTCATTTACTTCCCACAGTTCCTTTTACTTCATATATCTTGCGTACATTTTCTATCCCCAAATAGACTAACCCAACCGTATAGCCACTTGCTATGATATACTGAAATCCCTGCTCAAAAAATGGCTGGCACGTAATGGTGTCCTCAAGCAGCCGACTACAAAACATTAGAAAATTATGACAGCTGATTTTTTTCCTCTTGTTTTTTGGAAAATTAAGATTTTGTGGGAGGGAGGTGTGTTGACAGAAAACCAAAATAATATTGCAGTGTCACTTACTACATATAACATAGAATCATTTTCATCATTAAAAATAGAAGAAAATAAAGACTCTAGATTTTGTCTTGCAACACCGTGTCATGTCTCTCCCCAGTGGCAGGCGGACAGCCCACGTTCCTCTGTCAGCGGCACAGTTTGCCTCCGCTTGGGTATCTACAACTTGAATGATGATATTGTGAGAAACAGCAATTTAAAAATCTCCCTAGGCTGTACAAAAGCATCACCATTTCAGGGAAACAACATCTTGGAAGGCAATTTGACTGGCAGCTTTGGTGTTTCAGTCTGTGTTTTCCCTCCTCCCTCATTAAGACATACCGGCTGTTCAGCAGTGTGGGGGGACAGGAGCGTAGGAAGGCTGTAGGGGTGGTGGCGGCAGTGGCTGTAGGGGTGGCTGTGTGAGCACTGGGGAAGTCGTGTGAGTGTGTTTCCAGCTACAGGACATACAGGATCCTGTGGTTTGCCTTCACACGGCTCCTGCTCTAACGCGCGGCACAGAAGAAGAGCAGTGAGCAATAAAGATGGAGGGCCAGCACCTCCTCGTAATGCTGCTGAAGAAGGGGCAGAGAGGCAGACACCTGGGGGTGTCAGAGGCATGATGGGAAACAAGACTGTGGAACAGGTCACCAAACCAAGAGTAAGACACACAGTCGGTGGCCTCGGGGTCCATGGGACGTATGTGACTGTGTCCCAGCGGCTGATGGGGTTCAGCCTGGTGGGTCTCAGCAGGAGCCAGGAGACCACCACTGTCACACTCTCAGCAAGGCACTGCCAACCCTCACTTGGCACTGCACAGCTTTTGAATGGTTTTTCCATCCCACCAATGTTCTGTCAAACTGGTTTATTTGTGTGAGGTATCATCAGACACACTCCATTGTTGGACATTTTTCTACCCTTTTCAAAGGAGGATGAGAGGATTTGTACTGTTTGCCTCACACTATCTTTTTTCTTTTTTCAACACGACAGTTACTATATGCATTAGATTACATATTCAATTGTTAACAAAGAACAAGTGTGCGGTAGGGAGTGTATGCATTTTGTGCATGAAAGGACAAGTGTTAGAATTACTATCAGAAGTGAGAAGATGTGAAATGAGAGCCCTGGTAATGCTCAGGTTGTTTTACCTTCAGTGCTCCCGTACAGCATGTGTACGGTACAGCCTGCCCTCCAGGTCCTGGTTATGAACCATCAGACTGTACTAGAGACATCTAGTACCAGATACATGTGGAAAAAACATCGTGAAGGGTCAGTGGGAAAAATTATGGAGCAAATATGGACAAACCAAACTGCAACAACTTGCTGAGACCAGATAATTTCCAGCCAGCATCAATAGAGAGATGGCCCCAGCCTGAATAAATTAATTCGTTAAAAGACAGGAAAAAGGGGTTAAGAATAAATGGTCAGTTTTAAAAGCTGAGGTGGTTATCAGTGGGCCCTGAGCGGTGCAGCACAGTCATAGACGATCTGGAAAAGGGGTGAGCAGCGAGGTGACATGGCCTGCTGGTGACACAAAGTTATTCAGGGAGAAACACACAAGAGCCAGTTGTTAAGAGCAGCAGCAGAACCCTGGAAGTACCGAGGGACTGGGCAAAAAAAAAATAGGAAATGAGGTTGAACGTAGATATATGTAAAGCACAATGAAAAAGGTTTGAACTGACTCAAGCAAAAACTTGGGCTGTAAGTATCCCATTAAAACTGTTGGCTCAAAGTTCAATAGCAGTCAAAGAAATGCACCAAACATGAGGAGTTATTAGGAAAGGAACAGAGAACAAATCAGAGGAGGTGGTTGTGCCTCTCTATAAATGCATGACACGTTTGTGTCTTGACTCATGTATGTAGTTCTGGTCAGGGGACATACTGGAACTGGAAAAAGTTCAGAGAACGGGAACAGGAGGCTTCTTGGTATAGTGCAGCTTCCATTTAAGCGCTGATTAAATACACTGTGATGCTTTTGCTTGGAGTAGGAACAAATGAAAAGGGTAGTCTATGAAAGCATGAGTGGCCTGGACAGGGGGAATGTAACAGTGAGGAAAGAACAGATGGACTTCAGATAAAAAGCATCATAGGCTCAAAGCAAATCAAATGAGGTTGTTTTTCCAATGATTTACACTAAAACTGTGCAACTCCTTACTGCAGAATTGTTGTGGCTTCCATAGGATCAAGGACAGAAATTCCAGGAAGAAAAATCCACTGACAAATATTAAATATAAAGTTGTTATTTCTGGCTCAAGAAGTGTCTGAGGTGCAAATTTTCAGAGGTTGGAATGGTATAGCCAGGATGCCTCATTCCAGGCTTTCCTTACTGCTCTCCAGGTGCTCAGGGCAAAGTCCTGGGCTGCCCGTGGTTTTCGTCCAGGCACTATAACCACTCTTGTGAGAAAAAGTATTGGACAATAAATACACTTTTCCACATTTTAGAATAATTATTTCAATACAAATAGAAGGAAAGAATTGAAAAAGTGGCAAACTGACATATGTCTTCCAGTGTACTAATGGATCCTGTGGTAGTTGCTGTCCTGCTAGGGTCTATCTAACGTTTCTATACATTTCTATATGCTTTGTTGATCTGTGTTAGGCTTGAACATTTTCATCTATGATCAGGTGAAAAAAAACAGGGGAGTAAACCTGCACTGTTCAGCCTGGCAAAGGCATCAAAACTGATATTTTATAACTGAACCAGTTGCACGACTCTGCTCTGCGGCTACAGAACTGATTGGAGGTTGGAGGACCACCGTGCTCATATTAATTTACCAGCTAGGATAAATAAGAAACTTATGCTCATATAAGATAACCAAATGAAATCATTGGTGGCCTTTATGCTGCTGTTTGCAGAAAGTACACTGGGGCTTCGTTACTCTTCTGTTATTTCTCAGGATTGATTCAGATTAATCAGAAAGCTCCTGAAACCTTTACATAGTATTAGAGAGATTACGCCAGTTCATCTGCATCTTTAGTCCGAGTTTTTTGACTGCATAACAAGTATATATCCTTTCCCTTTCCCCTCCAGGAACTGCACTTTCAGTGAATTAAACACAGGGAGACTGAAAAGTTCAGAAAAGTAGAGATGTACTAGGGGAAAAAAGAAAACAAACAAAAATGAGTACCTGCTAAGTGACTTCAGAAGCATATAACCTCCCTTTGGTCCCCGGTTTAAGGCCAGGCAGCCTTGGGGAAAACACATCTGGTTTGAAAGAGGAACCTGCACACTGAGAAAAATCTGTGGAAGCGAAAGAAAGGAGGTGTTGCAACACGCCTTTTGGGGGAAAAAATGTGCGGTTTAGATATGAAGAAACAAATGTTCTCCTGAGGCTGATATTTTTACTCATCTTTTGGCACCAGATACCATGTGATATATTTAGCATATATCTTATCTCACAACTGTTGTGGGTTCAAAACCCCTGTAGAAACACATCCTTCTAAGTTCTGAAGAGCTTTTCCATAAAATAAATATCTTCCTTTCCCAGTTGTTTTCTTTGCATACGTCTTCTTTAAAGGTTTTTGTTTGACTAAAGCTTTCTCCTTCAAAAACCAGGCGTTGAGAAAATAGCTCTGCCAAGAAATCCTAATCAAGATTTAGAAGAGCCTGTTGCTATGGAAATAGCCATGGCATCGTGTGTTCAATACGACTTCTGCTGCGTTAAAAACCAGGCTGAAAACCCCAGAAAACTCTGGCCTGAGTAAAATAAATCAACAGAGTAAACTAATCAAGTGGATTATATCAATGATACATTAATGGTGAAAATTTAGCCTTTATTAATTATGCTTTCATTGGCTTTTTTTACCTGCAGGCAGAGGGACTGTATTCCCCCCTCAGGCAGGTGGATTACAGCAGGGAGGAATTACTTGCACCCAAAATTAGTTCGCTATTTTGCTGAGTTTAGTTGGGGTGGTTGTACCTGCTCTCACTCAGCAGTGCTGACACCAAGGGTTGAGAAATCGTGACTTAACTCTGCAAAAATTAAGTAGTTTTTGGAAAGCAAAGGCACCCTGCTCCAGGGTAGTGTGTGCACGTGGGCTGCAGCCAGGGCTGCCGATTACTCTCATGAACTGGTGGGGCCCCACAAAATCTCAGCCCCACAGAAAGCCTATGACAGCTTATTCTACATCCCAAATTAATCTGGATGCACTGTCCAGGTATCATTTCTATCCCATCAATGTCCAAGACACAGTAGCCTGCATCTCCAGCCCACCCATCTGACAAGCCCCCTGCAACTCTTTTGTCCTTTCAGCTTCCCCACATCCCATCCATTCACTTAATTTTGGCTTTCTAATATTCAACTGCTATGCCACTTAAATTTAGGCAAAAGCATCATGCTGTACTGCAAAAATTGACCACAAGTTCAGGAGTAACAGGGTCTAATCCTAAGTCTAGTGCAACATCAATTCTTGAGACTATAGTAGCCCTCCTTTTGTTTAGTTTGATCCCAGTTAAGATTACTGAACTTAAAGATATAAATCATCATTTGTGCCTGGACAGTTAACAGCCTTGGAGGTGAATCAGGGTGATTTGCACCTCTCTCTGGTCCTGGCTCAGGATGTTTTCCATTCCAGGTAGATCTCACCACTTTGGCAATGCTCAAGAATGTGGAATCAATTTAAAGATGAAAGCTCAGGTTGTGGAACAAGAGCTGAGTGACTCCTGCCAAGCAAGATGAGTAGATGCACATGCGTTTTAGGGCTGTCCATGATCATATGGAGATTGTGGGTACAATGGTAACTGAGCTCTTTACAGAAATGCCTTTACAGCACTTCCACATGCTATGGAGGATTGCCCCGTTCATGTATAGCTTAACTGTATGTAGAATGTGCAAAAGTTTTTTTCTGGGGATCCTGCACCTGAATATTTGTTTTTAGATTTGGGAATCATCTGACTGCTGCTAAACCTTCCTGCAAAACTGTATACTTTTGGAGAAGGATGTGGTATTTGATGTACAACATGGAAAAGCCCATATTATACAGGATGCCTAAACCTAGTGTTGGCAGATGGATCTTGAAAGTCTTTGGCCTGTGTTCTATGAATCCATGCCTTAAGACCAAGCTGATCCAATGCAGATTCTTGTAAGCCATCTCATGCCAGTGATGACTGCAGTGAAACTACTTTTAAAAACTAGAACAAAATTGTCTAGTTATCTCAAGTGAAATTCTGCACCTTTTAATTTAACCTGATATGGCCTCAGGAGGAAAAAAGAAACAGGAAGAGTTAAGTCCAATGTTGATAGAAGGACATGCTCTAAAAGCCTGATTATCCAGATGGAACAGATAAATCTGTTACTCTTTCTCTAAATATCAACACTGCATAATTAGCAGCTGCTAAAATAATGGAAGCCAATTGAAGAAAAACATGGTATGCTCTACATTCATTTATTAAATACCTTATGTTTCCAAACAGAGCTTTCCATATTTGCTGCAAAACTATGTAGCTTCATGCTCTACACAACTGAGCAAAGATGACAGCACTGAAATGAGCTATTACTATTTCCATCAGGAAGATATGGGGAACTAGTCTGTGTCTTTGAGGCAAAAATATATATTCATCAAATGGAAAAGCTTTAAAAAGCAGCACTATCTAAGATATCAGCATCCCGTCTCCCTTGGAGACAGCTAAACCCCACATTTATCTAAATTATCTTGGTAATATGACAGAGTGATTGCTCACTAATGGTCAGTAACAGTTTTCTTTGTCATTTTCCTAGTCATTACCTCCTCAGAATGAACTCCAGAATAAACTGCTGATGCATCGTGACTAGAATATAAAGCGTACCGTTACAACAGAGACCATTTCTATTAAACTCACGAACCTGTACATTGGACTTCAGACATTTTCATTTACAAAAAATAATACCCCTCTATTACAAACCCTGACGAGCTTAGAGATATTTTATGCTTAAACCAGAAGCAAAGTAATATTTATTTTGCACAGCTGTCTTCTATTTTCTTCCTTTTCTCTCCACAGCTACTCATACACAGGAGCCGCATTCTCTGCAAAGCGAAGCGCACCGTTCAAAGAAGGCTAGTTTTGTAGGTACTGTATTTCATGGCCCATTCAGCTGCATTTTTTAATTTGCATGTTTAAGTCTATTTGCCCTTTTTTGGGAGCTGGAGAGAATCACTGATTACACAGTCTGCCTGAATCTCGTTTCCCCTGCTGAGTCTGAGAAAAGCCGTCACAGAAGGCTTGTGCACGTGGCAGCTGCTTATTGACTCCTTCTTCTCCTCTCGAAGAGTGGAAATTTTCAGTGCTGAGATCCATTGTCTTTATTTCAAATTAAATGGAGCTTATCTGTTGAGCTGCAGAGATGGAAGAAACAAAAAACTCGAGCAGAAGTAGTAAAGGAGCCCAATTGCTGCCGTGTGAAACTGCCTGATTTTGAAATACTGCGTCAGTCTAGAAAAACAGAGTTAGGGTGACCATAAAGGAGGATCGTAGGACTTCCCCAGGGTCACACCTAACAGATGCGTACTGATCCTTCAGGAAGTCCTAAAGGCTGAAGGGTTGGGGAAATGCTGTGGAGCTTCTACACTGCATTGTTTGACCTTCTTTTCTACAAGAGGGGATCCTGCCTGTTTGCACAGCAAATGGGCATTGACAACGTGGGCAGCCATAGAGTGACAGAGGTGCTTCATCCTGTGAGGTGTCAAATGCTCTTCCAACCTTGCAAATAACACATGCACAAGTAAGCTAGACATACAAAAAGCTATCAGTACTTTTTTTTAAACCTCTGTTGTAATTAGGAGGGAGGATCACAGCATGCTCTGACTCTGAAGAAAGAGGGGCCCACTTGAAAAGGCTGATATTTCTAAATCATTAAGGCACAAGGACTTAAAGAGTTAGATCAAATTTCTCTTTCTCTTAAAACAGGCCACCAAGCCACGTAATTTCCCTTGTTTTATAGAAAATGCCAGGTATCTTTTCTGGCCTAGCTTGACCATGGAGTTCAGGTCACGACCATGGAGGTCAGGACCATGGAGTTCAGGTCAGCTCCTCAGTTCAGCTAATCCAGAGGTGCACAGTTTACAAGAGAAAAACAAGGTTATGTAAAACAGTGCAGAGCCGAGCCTCATGAGGTGCCTTTCATAGCTGACTACCAAGAATAGGTGGTGGTTATTTAAATGCATTCAAGTTCTTCCAAAAAGTGCCTTCTGGCAGCATCAGGACCCCTCTTCCCTGGGAGCACGGGAGCAGAGAGCCCGGGGAGGAGCACCCCGAGTGGGGCTTCTGTGCTGAGCCACGTCCCAGGGCTGCACCACGCTCCCCTCACCAAGGTTTTGGCTTGCTTGTGGTAGCGGATTATACAAAAAGCTTGTTGCCAGCAGCTTTCAGGCACAACTTTCCAAGCAATACAGATGTATTCTTTCTCTTTTAAAGGGAGAGAAAAAGACATGGAGCCGAAGTCTGACCATGATTAAATTGTTTGAGTCCAGGCTGCCTCATTCCCATTACCTTCCCTGAAACGCAGTGTTGAAGATTGGCATATTTCTGTGTATACGCAAACAGTAGATCTCCTTGGCAGGCAATGTATTTACCTGAGAGGACAATGAAGGTCTGGCACAGAAAGAAAACATTTTTTCCTGCCAAAGTGTTGGTGCATCACGGCTTGTCATGTCTATTCAAATTCTGCTTTCTTATTTTCCAAAAGCCATCTACCATCTGAACGTGATCAGTCTCCTTGAGGGCTAAGAAACAAAATGGTGCATCTGTTCCACACGCTGGACGTGCCATGAGGCGAGGGCTGGGAAGTCATCCTGAACCGTAGGAGTCCTGCCCCCATGGGGTGAGGGAGGTACGCCTTCGGCACACACAGTAAGAATTCCCACTACATCTGTGGATTAGCATGGACTTAGTTGTTATCTAATATTCTGAAACTAGATGAATTTCTAAATTTTCTAAATGCAAGGTAAGAAACACAACAAGAACCTGAGAGTGTAAGACCCAACAGGCTGAGCTGGACAAAAGCTCAGGTTAGCTTATTATCCTGTCTCCAGTGCCCAGCATTGTGTGGGGATCCACATTCGGCATTTTGTGGCAGCAACTGAGTTCCACAGTTTAATTATGCATTCTGTGTCAAATTGCTTCATTTTTTGAGAGTTGCTGGAAATGTCATTTAATGCCCTTTAGTTGCTGCATGTGAGAAACAGTCACTAATTTTTCACCTTCTCTATACTTCTCTATCCCAAGTCGAGTTTTTTAAGCTGATCTTATCAGGAACGTATTCTCATAGACAAGATTTGAATGTTAAATGACTGATTTGCAAATCAAGTAACTTAATGAAATGTTTTTAAATAAAGCTAATATGCCTAAGAAGAATAACTATTTGAAGGTGGAGATCAGCTCAGATAGATAGCACTGAGACGGGTAAGATTATTTTCACTCTTTAGTCCTCTGCCCTTGCAACAAATTCAAACGCTCAAAGATTTGAAAATATATATATTGCAATAAAGTAGCAGTAAAAATATCAGTAGGAACCACCTAAGTATGTGTGGGAGAAGTGATAGGAGGCAGGAGTAAAGGGAGAATTTTAAGATAGCATAGAAAATTCCCTCCCCAAAATCATTTGAATGCAATAAGAAATTAATCTATTCTATATATTTCCCACTATAATGAGTTATTTTTGCCTCAGGCTGCCAATCAGTTCTGCTGACAAAGACCCCAAACCTTCAAATATCTTGCATCATGCTCTTACATGAACTAAAAATTTGCACTTAAATGTAACAGAGGGTTAGGAAGAGATATTGTAAAACTTTGCTAAATTTATCAACTGGAAAAGTAGCAATAGCTAATTTATAAGAAAATATTTTAAATCTCCAAGGCAATTTAGTCTCCCTGCCTTTTATCACTGCGTCTAAGAACTTAGCAGGCTACGTAAACAAAATAGCTCTTTTCAAAATGCGCAGTAGATCTGCAGACAGATGTTTTGACCCTTAAGGAGATTTTAATCCATCTTTGTGCAATCCTGAACCCAAGCTTCCCAGTGGCCCTGCCTGAGGGGGAAAATGAGGTAAAGGAGATAGTAATACTACAAAGAAACACCACTATCCCAAGCTGGCAAAAGGAGAAGTCTAGCAAGAAACCAGCCGCACGCCCGGGGTTTGCCCAGCTGCTGTGAGAGCAGGGTCCCACAGGGGATTTTCATGCACGAGCCAAAGGCTGGGGGTACCTCAGGACATCCTCTCTGGAAGTGAGAGCACCGAGAAATCACTGCTGATCCCACGCTGGATGCTTTCCTTACCAGACTGGCCCCTGAAGCGGATGAAAGAGATCTTACTCATCAGCATTACACATATGGTTGCATTTGCAGGGAAACTGAATTTTTAGGAAAATCAGTTTTGGTATTTTGAAAATGAACAGGAGGCCTTTTTGACCTTAAATGACACGCACAATTCTCTAATCCTCTCAGAAGCACCCTCGTCACGCCACACAAACAATTCAGAGGAACTCCAGGCCACTCTAGAATCAGGGGGGAATATGATTAGCATTAAACTGAAAAGCATTTTAATCCTGCTGCAAGATTAAAAGGGTGCTGAAAAACAAAGCGGTGTTCCTGTCTCCCTCACAATGAAATATTTCATTCAGTAGAAAACAGGAAGCTCTAGAGAAGAAATGCCTGCACATTGGGGTGGACAAGAGCGTGGCAGGAGTGCTTTTCAGCTTTTATACACCCAGCTATCAACTTCATGGAGGTTGCTCCAAATCTGCATTGCTGTCGCTGGGAGCAGACTGGTCTCCAGCCCTCAGACCTTGCTCAGTTCAGGAATGGCTTATCTGTAGCTCCCTAATAGAGAGGCTTACAAATAAGTGGCTCAGCTTGGTAAAAGCCACTTTATAAGCTGCCTGCTACAGTACAAAGCTTCCTTCTTTGATTAAAAGGTCCTAGATTTATAGGAAGACAGCAGGCGTAGGCCTTCCTGTTGGTTAATGAGAGCACACAGTTTTACTAGAGCAGAGAAGCCAATAAAAAAGCATAGGCTGAGTCAAAAGTACTTTGAGGGAGCTGAAAAATATTATTTTAGATATTTGTAAATGATGAACCACATCCAGGACACTAATTGAACACTTGAAAAAATCTCTCCATACTCACAAACTGTGAACATGGGGCTGAAGTTATCCTACTTAATTATAACAGCTGGATTAAGAGAAGATCATCATCAGCCTGGGCTTTCTCCTGGAGCAATGGGATCAAAAATGCTCTGAAGGTGGCTATTTCTCTAGGAAATAATGAGGGATCTTGGGTGATAAGGCTCCTAATTTATGCAACTCAGAAAAGTAACTGAAGTTCTTAAATCCAGGCCATAGACTGAAAATATGAGGAGGCATTACTGCCATCCTGCCATTCCTTCATTATTTTATCTGTTTAATTTGGTCTTGAACCAAGACTGGACAAGGATTTTCCCTCCGTCTCTATCTGTTTGTGTAGTATCTGTAACACACATAATGATAAGAAATTAAACCCAGAGTGCTGTGCTAAGATGGAGGACATACATTTATTCTCCCATCCGCATTCCATAGTTCTTGTCAAATTTCCATTCCAGCTAATGGAATTTATAGTGTATTGATGGAAGATGATAATTCCACATTGTGCAATAGAGGAGACAGAAAAATCAAAGGGAAACTTGCAAATTCAGTATCTTTTAATTTAAAGAAATTTCATTAACTTGTTACTTGCTTTGGATTCTTGGATTTAAGAAAAAAAAAATCTTAACCAGCCCTTGATGGGAAATGTGCTGCAAGAGGAGCTCTGATGCTATGGTAACAGAGCTGCACGCCTGCGTGAGCCGCACTGATGCGAGAGCCATGAAACACCAGCTTTCCTCCCATCGAGTTCAGTGGGAAGAGCTTCCATGATTTCCAGTGTCATAAAATCACTCCCTTTGTGCCAATACATGATAATCTTTCTCCAGATAATTTCACTTCAAGGTAAATTTTTTAAGGGAGCATGCATACAAATGATATATGTTAAATTGATTTCTTTGAAAAGACCTCCTTTATTCAGGGCTGAGCACCCAGATACCTACTTTTGCTTCAGCTGCATCTTAGATTTACTCATGTTCCTATTACCTTACTTTGCATATAGTCCATGAAATGTAAGGAACTAAATATATATGTCAAAGATCTGAAAAAGCCACACGCACCTTGCCCTGTCTCTACCAAGCGGCCAGTGTCCTCCTGAGTCTGTATTTTCGAGGTCCAACTGCAGACACCGTAATAGGTGCGTACAGGCAGATAGCAATTCCTTCCTATTAAACTTCAGTGATCACCGGTCATTCCTGAAAACGTAAGCTGCTGACTGCGTGCATGGAAGTGCTGGTGGGATCAGGGTCTGGTGGTGACTGACAATGGGTATCTTCTCAACAGCGTCAAATCCTTAAGGAGATTGCCTGACTTGAACTATAAAGCTCTTCAATTATTTTTCAATCTGCACTTACTTTCAGGCCCTGAGATAGTTTTACTGAAAGCAAACAAACAAACTGAGGTTGCTAATTTTAAATTGATTGCAAATGCAGCGGCACAGCTAACTCTGCTTAATGTCATAACTCAATAAATGGGTCACGGCAGAGAAGGGGAAGCGCAGCTGGGAGCTCAGTGTTTCTAGGGTAAGTGTAAGGTAGACTTAACCTTTACTTCAGGAGTTTAATTTCAGTGCTGTGTCCCCCAAATTTTGGGGGAGGGATTGCTGACTCTTCCTAACTTCTGTACACCCATGGAGAAAGGTGCTGCAAGTAGAGATCCAGCCTACCCTGCATGGGAGCCTCACTCCATGCACTGACTAGTTGGGGAGATCTGAGGGATCGCGGGGGTCCCCCGGGCTGCTGCAGTGGGGAGATCACCCCTTCCACTGAAACAAATAGCCAGATGGGTACGGTACGTGCCATAACCCCTGCTGTGTGCTCGCACCTCTTGTGAGGGCTGTGCGCTAGTTAGGGCACTTCTCCAGGGCAGGACCTGCTCAGCTTGGGAGGGACTGAACTCTGTCTCCCACATCCTAGGAGAGTGTTGAACCCACCAGAGCGAGGGATGCACTGGTGAAATGACTCTTTTGAGTGTGATCCCCTGGACGGGAACCCATGAGCCAAGCAGCCCAATGAAGCCCGCAGAGGAGGACGCCTGACTGAGGACGTCTGCTGCCCGAGGCAGGCGGCTGGGGCCCTGTTCCCAGCCTGGCTTGCTTTTCATTCATTCATGGTCCCATGCAGGCTGGGGAGGTGGGACCAGAAGCCCAGCAGAAGTGAGCAGGGGATAAAGCGTAACTTTATCGTTGCTTTAACACACCTTGTTAAAGAGAACCTTACAGCTTCATGATTTAAAATTGCTCTAGAGCTGGCTTTCCTTCATCTTTTGCCAGACAAGATAATAATTGTGGTGTTCATTTTTCCCCTTTAAAAGAAGCAGCCAAATGGACACTGTGCAAATAAAGCTATGGCCCTTAAAAAAACTGAAGGCATATATATTGAACAGATGTAACAGCACTTCATTAAAGATCTCCAAGCACATGAAAACCAGCCCTAACATAATATTGGAGACAGTAAAGAACTTTTTGTTTGCACATTGATACGTGAGAAGTTTTGACTAGGCCTGAAGGCAGCAGTAGTACTCAGGGTATCATGGCAGCGTTGTCCTCAGAAGTGAAATATAGTTCGTAAGCAGGTGTTTATACACTTCAACACAGCAAGTATCAATGCAAAGATGCAAGACAATAATAGGACGTTGCTCGTGCAACTTCCTTCAAGCGTTTTTGCGTGTTATTAGAATCAAAATTTGGGCTTCAAGACTCTGCTGGGACTTTGCATTTGCTAAAAGCTAAGCAAGTGCAAGTAGTGTAGCAAGAACTGGGCCCATGTCAAGATAAGAATATTATAGGGCATCTTGAAGATATTTCGAATGACTTTCAACCCTGCCCATGTTTATGGCTAGGTGCTACCCTCGCTGTCTTCGGTACCTCTTGTACCTCCCTCGTTTCCTCCTGCAGTGCTCAGGCAGCCATCCCTCCTGCCTCTCAGGAGTGAGAAGCCTAGAGCAGGCGTTGTGGGGAGGAGTACAGAGCTACTTCAAAAAGTCACTTAGAAAAGGAGCAGCTGAGAGCGAGTTCCCATCACTCAAATGCGTGTCTGATGTACCGATCTAAAAATAAACCTGTGCAGTCTGTGAGATGTGACAGTCCATTACAGCCTCCACCTTGCCTTTGCTCGCTGCGTCCTCACAAGTTACGGAGCAGCGCAGCTTCAGAAGATCACCTGAGCTGGTCTGAGTAAGCCTGCCTATGCCCTGACAAGTAAAACAAGTAGCCACTGAAAAATGAAGGCAGATCTTTGTGTGTGTGATGGTTCAATGCAAATAGTTGTCTAGACAGCAGCCTAAGACAAATCAATACCTGTAATAAGGCTCATCATGCTCCAATAACTGCTGCAATCTGCATAGAAAAACTCGTGCTGGACAAAGAGGCAACGTGTGCTCCTGAAGGAGAAAGCACTTCAGAGTAAATTCTCATTAAGTGAAAATTATTTGCTGATGAAAGATTAAGCCAGCTGGCAACTGGACAAAAGATGGGTGTATGGCAGGGAAAGAGCACATAATGTTTCCTAATAGATGCAGCCAAGTTTGCGTTGTCATTGTTCAATGTAAGCAGCAGAAAATACTGCAGTTTTGCTCCTTTCTCATCAAGCACAGCTACTTTTTAATTCCTTTTTAAGATTTTGCCCACTCTTCCTACAGAAGAAATGAAAGACAAATCTATTGGAAAATTACTTGAAAGATTATTTTTCTATCTTTAATTAAACTTTGTCAAGAAGTACATTTCTGAGAGAAAAATGTGCTCATATTATAGTGTGGGGTTTTTTTCCTGAAAGGTGTGGTTAGGCTATTAGGGGTAAGAGAATTGATGATTTTCTATATAGATCTGATGGAACAGCTTTTTCATTTACATTTCAAAGAAGGAACTGGACATGTGAATCATGCAAGAAAAGAAAGTAAGACAGAAGAAAAAGAAAGAAACCAAAGAAGAGCATCATACAGCTACAAATACCTCCTAGATTTACCCTGGAAGAAGAGTGTTCACAGCTGACTATAGCTTCATGCCTGACAAATGGCAATTAAAATGCAACAAATTTTGACCATTTTACTGCAGGAACAAGAGCGTGCATCGTGTTTTCAGGGGCTGAGAGGGAAGGTTTCAAATGCTCTAATTACTGAGTGTTGGCTTCACACCGCTAGTTAATTCCTCTTTACATCTGCCCCCGGCGAACAACCGTTCCTTGACAAACCCAGGGAGCAGCAGACCCGTGCAGACAGAGCCTGACTCTCATCGATGTCCGTGGGTCCTTGGGAAGCTGGACCTGGTGTCCCTTGGGACCTTGCAGAACCGATCACCTCTGGCACCACGCTCCTGCATCGAGCGGGACTCTGCTCCGTGATCGCTGGGGATGCTGGCGCAGAGGCAAGATTTGCATTCCCTCTGCTTGCTCTTGCCACAGCTAAAGAACTGAAACCCATGGTGGGGAGGGTGCCTGTCTCCAACGCTCTGCCTCCTGCCACCTGATCTCCCAGCCGTTCAGTCCCTCGCTCTGCTTTCCAGCCAGCAGCAGGCGAGAGCCGGCGAGCCCCAGCCGGAAAGGGAACAGCCTGGCCAAGACAGAGTGAGTACGATGATTTAAATGGAGAAAGTCGGATGGTTGTCAATGGAAAGGAAATGAGTTGGAATCTAAGTCTAACTAAAAGAAGCTACCCAGATTACTGACTGTAAATTGGATTAAAATTAAATCCTACAGGAAAATCAATGGAAAGCCATAAGGAAGTAAGTCAAAATGACAGCAGAATGAGACAGACGCTCTCTGAGAGCTTATTCAAGAGAAGTGGTCAGAAGTAGAAAAGAAAATTTAACTGAGCCAATCCAAATCTAAATGATAGAAAAATAAAGGGAAATTGGAATAGATTAAAGAGAAAACCAAAGGAAAATATTTTTCAGAAGGTTATAAATCAGTATGCAAAATAGAAAACAGGAAGAGAAGAGAAGAGAAGAGAAGAGAAGAGAAGAAGAAAAGAGAAAAGAAAGAGGCAATTTTAATTATGTCTTAGAGCAAGTGAAATTAAATGCCTGGGAATAATTTTGTATACCGTGCATTTGTTTACATAGAAGTAGACTTTGATTGACATGCAGATGTTGTTTTTCAGAAAACAGGGTGATTTTTTTTTTTGCCCTGTATGTGCAGTTACAAAGCCTCTGAAATGCACGTGTTCTAACTCCATGCTCTGAAAAACTCCTTTTTTATTTTTTTTTATTTTTTTTTCTCTTCTCTTTTACAGGTTCATCCGTTCCAGAAGTGCTGCCCCAGGCTGTGGGCAGCTGGATCTGCCTGTGTCCTGCCAGTGTCCTCCAAGGGGCCAGGGCAGAGGGAGCCTGTCCCAGGGCAGGCTTCACCTTTCCTCGGCTACACCTACAGTACCACTGGATGTCACTGTTGTTTCATGAAAGGCAAAATCTTACTGACACCTTTTTGACAGATAATGTTTAGTAAATAAATATATATGTACTTATATTCCCTTCCCCGCAACTGTTCCACACAAGGATTGAAATTACAGAATGACTGTGCAACCCCCTGGCTCTCACTCACATTTTTGATGACTGTTTTACAGTGATTGTGTTTATGGGTCCTTTTGCGGCAGTCTAAGATGCATCTTTTCTGTAAAGGATTGCTTTCTCCTGTGGTAGAAGTAGAGTGTGGCTGAGCTGCCAGAATGCATTTCAATTGTGGTGTTGATTTTTTGCTTCCATTTGTATTATTTCCTGGGAAATATTTTAACTCACCTCAGCTGGACTGATTGCAGCTGTGTTCGGGTGGTGTTTGTCTGCGGCCCTAGAGAGCCAGGCATTGCCCCAAAATTCGGATTACCCTGGGGGGGGGCATCTGCTTTTATCCACCATTACAGCAGAGTGTATAGAGACTCTGCCCCTAAATCAAGCACCTCCTGTACTGGGGGGCAGTGAGAAACTCAGATGCCATTTCTTACAAAGGGAAAAGCTTCCCACCACCACCCCCGGTTGCCTGAGGTGGTATTCAGCTGGCCAAATAATGACATATAACTCTCTTTAAGGTCAGTGGAGAGGAACAGGCAATTCCAGGAAAGTGATTCATCCCATCTGAGAGAACACTTCTAGCAGATAGGTCAGGTAGGCCAAGGCCTACTGGCACCCATTTCTGCCGACTGACACTGCAGGAGCCTTCAGTGACCGGCTGAAGGGTAGACCAGTGCGGCAAGAAGAACCCTACACGTTTTACCTGGTACAGGCGCCTCTGCAGCAGGGGTTTTTAAACAGTATGTAGATCTTTCCTACATAAACTTCACTCCACTATTAACAATCTCTGAGCCAGCTTTCAACATATTTCCCTAATGCTAAACATGCTAGAAAAGGCACGCGATGCCGAGTGACCCCCCCCCCCAAAGTGCCCACCAGGAATGGCCCCAGCCTGTGCTATCCCCCTGGGACTGAGGGTGGTTCAAAAGAGCCCTTGTTAGCCCCCGTTGAAAACACACCAGGAGCTGATCTGACAGTTTGGCAGTATGGGAAGTTGCATTCCCATGCCCAGCAAGGCTCCCAGCACCATTTCATTATCAGTGCTGCAGCCTAGGTGTAAAAAAATGTTTCCTGTTGGTGGCAGGTACATAAAACCCAGTTTCAGCATGGTTCCCAGCTCCCAAAGGCTTATCTGGTATATTGAGGACAGCAAAACTGTTGTTACCAACAACAGGACATGAAATACAATGCTAAGAAAGTGGTCCTCTATTTGCATGAAAATAGACTGGCTCTGTTAGCTGTTCTCCATCTCACACCCATATGAATATCAAGCAACCCCGTCAGAGACTTCTTTAAGACTTCAGTGACCTCACCCAGCACAAATGGTCCATGTAATGAGATAGCAGCTGTGGACTTCTGTACAGAAGCAGAGTATCAGAGTCCAGCTCCTCTTAAGAGGTCAGGCAAGTCTGAACAGCGTAAATAAGGAGAATAAGAAATTTCCGATAGTTGCCTGAATCACTTCATGGGGGATAACTAAAAGAAGAGGCGAAGCTTGAGAATTAAAGCCTAATTATTCCAGTGAGGAGCTAACAAATTTGGGGCTAAAGGTCTTGAATGCAGACTGGCCTAAGAGATTTGCCAATTTTAATTAAAAATTATGTCAAAACCACTAGGTGGAATAATGTGAGTTGTGCAAATTGAATAGGAGCACTCCTCAGTCCCTGCTGTTTTTAGCAGTGCTATTTTCATTCTGTATCTGTAAATAAAGGATTGTGGAATGACTGCCGTCACTTAATAGGGCACAGCAAAATGTGTGAGTCATGCAAAGTTAGTTTCAGGGAATCAAAATGATAAAACATTTCCAAAAATGAGGCTTCTAGGAGTAACTGCTTGGAGTGGGGCTCCTCTGGATTGTGGCAGGAGATTCCCCCATTTCTCCACAGCACAAACCTCTGCCATCACCTGCATCATTGGGCTCCTGGTACCTACAGAGACAGAGGAAGGAAACTCGTCTCCCCGGTGTGTGCACAGACACCCTAGTTGCATCTTCTGGGTCTTATTTTGATTGCCATGAGTAGGCTTGTATCAGCCAGGCGGCTTAGGGCACTCCTTGGAGGTGTGCAGTGCGCCAGGGCTCCAGCCCGTGTTCCCCATAGCCGTGGGCAGGCCAGGCAGCTAAGCGTGCCCCACTCGCCCCACGGGCACGTTGTAAATCGGTGGCTGCTGTCAGGCGGAGACTGCTGTGCTGCCTGCCCAGCCGCAGCCCATATGCCTGACAGGCAGAGCTGCATATAAATTATGCAGCATGCAGAGCGCTCCGAGAGATGCTGCGAGGTGTGGGGCAGGATGAGATTACAGCTCTCTGCCTTCTCCAGTGCTGTGGTGGTTGCACGAGACCCCGCGGGTGCAGGGAGCTGAGTAACATCCTGGCACCCTCACTTGTTCCACAGGTCTGGGGCTCCTCAGAGCAGAAGGCAAGGCTGAAAACGCCAGGTTTTCCATATGCATCTTTATATGCATTTTTTCCCTAATTTGCTGCCATTATTCCTATCACTCAAAGCATGACTGGTGATTTACAGAAGGTGTAGCAGGCCTGATCCTGTCCAGGAGAGCTCGCCTGTGTTTGCTTCCTGAGCTGTTTCATGGAACGCATCTCCGTGGCAGCCGAGGAGATGTGATCTGCTTCACGCTCGTGGCTCGGGCACTTGAAGATTGTCATGGGCAGGGAGCTGAGAAACGTTGGTCCTTCATACTCCACAGCACCGGGAGGCTTGGAGACAGACACAGCCTACCCTGGTGCGAGGACTCCTGCCGACACAGCAGCTCCTCCTCGTGGCTCTGGGCACCCCGAGAGCCATGCGCCAGGGAACCCCAGCCCTGCTGGGAGCATTTCAGGGGGGAGTTACACCCCGAATGGGAGCGGGAAGCCAACAGCATTGCTGTGCGGCATCCTTTCAGAAAGCTTTTTGCATTTGCTGTTATCTCCATGAGTTAAATGTATGCAAATTATGCATGGCTGGCAGCTGCTAAATAGGTATTTCTTGCCAAAAATATCTGCTCTCTGGGGTCCCCACCTCTCTTGCGTTTGCAAACTGCATCAGATGCTCCATAAGTCATTCTCCAAAATGTGCTGAAACCGATACCAGTATCAAGCAAGAAGTTCCCAGCCCTCCCTGCTTTTTCTCTTTAATCTTTTTTTCCATGATTTTAGGCTTTTGCTTTTACATTTCTAAGCAATTAATTTTTTGGCTCCCACATAGGATCAACAGGTACGGAATGACTGGCACGGCCCTGCTACGCTCCATCTGGTTGCTGCTGATAAGGTAATCCTTCGGGCTGAGGGGCAATATCTCCAATAAGCTTAAGAGGCAGCAGCCTAATCTATTTGCAAGAGAGAACAAGCCCCGCAGCCAACATTGTTATTCCATGGGAACAATTGGGCACAGACAGCATTTTCACAGGCACGGTGGGGAGGCTTTCACCCCAGCTATTTTTCCCCTGGGAGTGATGATTCACCTGGTGCGGTTGTACCCCCTTCTCAGAAGAAGGAAAAGCTTTGCTTTGTGAGTAACTTGCCCCCCCCCCAAATCACGATTTCTGAATCAAACCAATTATCACTTTGCTTCTTTGCCTCCATAAACTCTTGGTTCCTTATTTAATCTTCCCCAAAGCAATGGGAAAAGATGATGTCAGCTTCGTGTTGATAATAAATAATTTTTTTCTGTAACTTCCATAAAAATATTGCAGCTGTCAGGATCTGAATGCATGGTGTGATGAAAGCAATAGGGGTGTGCTCAGGGTGCTCTCTGCAGATGAAGGGCTCTGTTGTCTCCTCCATGCAGGTTTGGTTCTGTGGTCACAGCCAGGAGAGCTGCGCAGGCATGCTGAGCACCGACCGCCTTGCCTCCCCTCGGTGTGTTGTCCTGGCTCATGGCATGAACCACAGAGTGCTGCACGGAGAGCGTTGCAAACCCACGCCTGCGCCTATCGCAGAGCCCATTTTCTAGGATTTCAGTCAACAACTTTGGGGTTTATTTTAGTAATGATTTCTGTTCTTAGCTTTCACTATGTGCTTATTCTGTTCAAATACATTCTGTAGCTTCCCCCCAGCAAAACATGCAACGTGGGCTGCAGGTCCAGCAGGCGAGCTGTCCCGCCAAAGGCACCAGACGGCCCTGCTCCAGCTCCTGGGGGAGCCACAGGAATTAGCAGCTCATACCCTCTCCCCCGCGCTTGGGAAGGTGCCGAGGGCATTTTTAAGCTGGTCTCCACCTAGGAAAACAAGCGGGCAGTGCTCTGGCAGGCACCTTTCCCCATGCGCAGGATGAGGTTACCGCACTGCCACCGCACAAGGGCACTGGTGTGACAGAAGCACCTGCCTGCGGAGCCGCCTCCCCGAGCTGGACGTTATGCTCCAGTAACGAGCACAAGCAGCGTCACTGGCAAACACGGCACTGCTTGCAGTGGCAGGAGTTACCGCATCATTGCATCACGCTTTCTACCTTTGCTTCTGTCAGCCACAGTCATTTCTGCTATGTGCCTGCATAACGAATACGCTTGCCTGTGCCCGAGAGGGCAGCAGCCAGCAGCAGCCCTTCAAAGCGGGGGGAAGCGGGGAGCATACGGGCTCTCTTGCAGGAATAATTAAGCTTTTCCTCTTTTATACCTTGAGCTGCTGCTTGTGTCAGAGACTACACCATCTGCTGGTGAGCTAAGCGAAGGAGCTCACAGCAGTGAGGGGGATTTCTGCCATCATTTCCCCTCCGGCGGGAAGGAGGTGTTGCAGGGGTCTCTGCCGCTTCTGGTGCCCAAGACTCCCCAGGGGGAACTGGGAGCCTCTCACCCTGCCAGCTCACTGCAGGGAATCCCTGTGCCTCCATCCACTGCACCGGAGAGGGGCCAAACCCAAATACGTCCCAGAACATGCTGGGAGGACCACTGCCGTCCCATGTAATGGAGGCACTGTGATGCCAAGGTGATGGCCTTGCTGCAAGATCCCAAAGTGGGGTCAGGGAAGACATCATGGGAGGAGGGTGGGCAGGTGACCTGGGAGAGGTGGCCCTTGCAGGGGACACGTGGTGGGAGATGAGCTGCTCTTCGTGGGGGTGTTGTAGCAGCAATGCTGGGCTGCAGCCAGTGCTCACCCCTCAACTGTGGGGGGGATGAGGCCAGGAGCTTCAGTTTTAACCAAATACACTTCTCCTGCCCCCATGATTTATGGCATTCATTGACTTACCAGATGAAAAGCTAAGATTATCAGATTAAATATACGTAGTTGATTCTCCCCTCAGAGAGAGCTTCATCTCTGGTGCCTCCCTTCTAAATCCCCCAAGGACATCTGAGCACTGAGACAAGACTTCCAACTCCCAGTTAAGAAATAGGTAATGCCTCTGCCAGTACTTTTAAAATTAACAGCTTGGAGATGAAAAGTGGCTCTTCCCCCTCCCAGCTCTCCCCCTGCCCAGCCCCAGGCAGCCCCAGGGAGAGGGGCTCCAGCTGCACCTGCCTCAGCACCTCATTTTTCCAGACTCCCGCAGACCCCCTGCCGCCACCACGCCTGCGCCCACACCGGGTGCTCAGCGGAGGTGCTCCTGTTTGCACCGTGGACAGCAAGTGAGGAAGGAGCGAGCATCAGTAATTACATGGAACAGTTTACATGAAGCTCATGTATGTGCCTTTTGGGACAAGCACAGGGCACAGAGGTGATGGGAAAGGTCTGTGTGCTGTCATCCCATCTCAGACAGAATGGATAAGGCCAAAATTCTGATTACTTTTGCACCTGGGTAGCTTCACTGGTGTTAATTAAGTGGTGGAAATGGAGGATCCGTGTAAGCAAGATTCAAATCAGACACTGGTATTTAGCTCTGCTTCAGGTCCTCTCTATAGGGTTGCTTCTGTCAAAGTGAAGAATGAAACAAAGAGGGAAAAGCCTAAATAGTGATTAATGAAGAACAGTCCATATTTAATCACAGCTTTCAATTCAGACTTTATAATTTAAACTTCAGTAATTGTCTTCACAATTTTGGCATCTGCTTGTCCCAGCCTACACACTATCTTTGAACTAACAGCACGGCTTATCTTTGCAATTAGGCATTCAGTGTAGCAACAAATCTTCAATTTGGTGTGAGTCACTCAGCTGCTAAATCAAACAATGTGTCACTAAACAAACCCGTTTCCTCCTGACCTCATATGATGATAATAACGACTTGTGAAACCATCTTGAGATTTCTTTGGTATAATTTGCTGGTACTTTCTGACACACTCGTTTTCATAAATATAATTGGGTCCTGCATTAGAAACAGGATACAGCAGTACACAAACAATTGATAGTAGTTATTATCATGGAAATGCAGGCAACCCACCTCGAAACAGTTGCTAAAAAAGCAAAATAACTTTCTAAAAGTAAGAGCTGTAAGTACAGAGTGAGCCAAAGTGAGCAAAGCTCCGATGGGCAGGTGGGGATCCGGACTGAGGCTATGGGGATGGGCAACGCCAGGGTGGGTACTCCTGGCACAGACGGGAGCCCTCTGCCTCCATACACCAGCCACACGCCTGCTGCTCTGCATCACAAGTGTCTGCATGTGCGGTCTTTATTAGAAGTAATCCGTAATTTCAGCTTAATGTAGTCAAGGTGACATTTGGTGCCGAAAGGTTATGGTACATAGAAACTCCACGTCTGCACTCACCCAGAGAAGAGCAATGCTGGGGTGGAAGTTGTGATGTGCTGTCCTTGGGCAGGCTGGGCTCCCAAAATGGACGTTGCCATTTCACACAGATGAAGTTTCCTAGAAGCTGGATTTGGAGCCTTGGTGGACTTATGTTGCTTACACTGGCAGCATTGCCTTGTTGTAGCCACACATCTCCGAAGCTCATAGTGCACAGAAATTGGTAGTGTCCTTTCGGGTGCTTAGACTTTTAGTGCTCTGTGTCCTCAGCTCAGGAAGCCACTCCAGAGCTCCACCACAGCTCTTTCTCAACTGCAGCTGAAAACACTTGAGAGGGCTTTTACTTCAAAGGTCCAGCTGTGGGACATGAAAGCAGCTCTGCATGGGTTTTGCTGTTAGCTGACAACAGGGTCAGTGGTCATCCTCATTTCAGGCAGCAGAACTGGCTGCAGCATCGAGCTGACACTGCTGCCTGCCACCTGGGTCTGTGTCTTCAGGGCATCCTGGACCTCGTAGAGGCTTATCTAGCAGATACTCTATTGCAATGTCTTCAGTGGCGTACTCTCTCCTTAGCTGAAGGGATCCAGGTAGAAAGTCACTCACCTTCTTTCCCATTCCTACCTCTGATACAGCTCTTTGTCCCTTGGCATAAATAAGCTTGTTCCTCTCCTGAGGTGAACCTAACATGCCCAGGCAAGTTCTCATGTCCACGTGTCAGCTGGTGTCAGATGAATTTTGCACCTTTTGCACAGCACAAAATGAACTTGGCAATTTGAAAAATGTGGCCCAGAAGCTGTGCAAGAGTCAAGATGTCATAGTCATGGTGGCCTCCTGCATTCAGATGAACATATTAATCTAATTGTAGTATTTAATTAGCTTAATCGGATTTTTCATTGTACTGCACCGCTTTACTTCGGTTCTTAAAATGATTTCTAAAGGTAAAAATCATCCTTTTGCCAAAGGAGGAGCTTGTATGAAGCAACAGAGGATTCAGCATTAGATATGGGCCATCACCTGCCTGAATGAACAAATGAACCCTAATAAATAGGCAAAAAAGAGCCACTTACTAACATAATTTCACATTTCAATCAACGCAACAAAGGTGAAATAAAATAAAAAGTCACTCAATTTTGATAGCAGTGCCAAGAGAAATAGGCTTCATGCTCTGTACTCTCTTTAATTATTGTCTTTGTCTGGCTCAGAAACTACATGAGGTACAGTGAATGCTATTACCTACAGCAGAGCTGCTGATCTGTAAAAAAAGCAGTATAATCAGATGTCAGCAGGGAAAAGGCAAGAGTTAAAAAATCAGTTGTTTCTCATAGAAAGCAAGCAGATTTCAGGATAGATGACATTCACCACAGAAAAGGCAACCACTTAGGGAGACCCTGAAGGGATGACAAATCTTATTTGTTTTGATTATGCATTTCAAAAGTTTGATTTTGCGAAACTTCACCTTCATTTGTACCGCTGAGTTCACCAGCATCACTCCAGCAGCCCGGGCTTTCCTGGAACAGAGTCTGCTCCCAGCCCTTCCAAGCCTGGAAATGCTGCCAAGTTGCCAAACCATCTCATTAACAGAAAAAAATTAAAATGATCCAACTTATTCCCTTTACAATGGAAGCATGATGGGTACTTTGAATTTTGTACCTACAGACTGCTGTTACATGATGTTTTCATGTCTGTCTTCACAGCTGTAGTAATTTTTTAAAGGTGAAAGCTGAGATGTTCCTGTGACTCCAAGAGCTGGAAGAAGCATGCTGCATGTCACCAGGCTCACGGTAAAGACAGGTCACAGCTATAGAGATGTTCGTGCCATTACATGTAGTCCTAAGGAAGCGGTGCTAAATAGATCACACCTCTCAGACATTTCAAAGAGATGATTGAAAGATACAGTTCCCTCCAAACTCATGTCAGGGGGTGTTGAATAGTATTAGAAGAAATTGAAGATGCTTCATGCAAACCCCTCCAGCCAAAATTAGTTCAGCTGTTGTGAGTGATAGGTTTGGGGTGGGAGGATGCTCTGAGCTTTGCTATTTACTCATCCAGGCCAGCACACTGGTGTGGGACAGGGGATCACAAGCAGGTGGGTGGCCGGGCAGTGCCCACCCTGCCACCCAAGTCACATCCCAGCTCATGTTTTCTCCATGCCAGCACATGTTTTCTCCACCATCTCATTTGCCTGAATGCCTCCTGCAACCTCCCGTGGTGGGAAGTTTGGGTTTCATCCACACCAGTGACCGCATGGGCGGCCTCTCTACTTATAAACAGCTGTAGCTCTGCAAGGAAATCTGCCTGTGTGTGTCTCACCTCTGGTGTTCACTTACAATTTACTTACTGTAAATACCTGCTGGGAAAAATTTAGTGGCAGGCAGATTTCCTCACAGAGCTATGGCTGTAAGGAAATGGCAGGCCCGGAGCAAGTTAAGTGTTCAAAGTATTCCTTCAGTGTTCTTAGAAGAAAAGTGGGTCAGACCTTGCAGCTTAAGTCTTCTGGGACTTTGACTTTAATTAAAGTGTAAGATATCAGCACATCACCCTCACCCAGGCACACAACGGAGGGGATATGCTGCTATTACCACTTACAGATGCAAAAGCCCGTGGTGGGAGCTCCTCTTCCCCCTCCGCCTGCCTCAGAACACACAGAAATAGCACTTTTGACATTATGAATTCATTCAGCTGATACACAAATGATGTAAATGATGGAACGACACCAACAGGGCTTTTCTGTACATTGCTGACCAGAAGGAAGCTCCCCAGAGGGAGATGCCATGTTGTCTGAGCGGCTTTGCCTTCACAAAGTACTTGGCTTGGGCAGTGCATGATCCTGGGAGGTCCCCATGGGGGCAGAGCAGGGCGACAAACCAAACCCCCAATCTCTCCAAGCAGAACCTGGTATTTCAGCACAAATTTCCATGGCAACTATGTAATAAATTGACAGTTATGAGAAATGTTGTCAAGATTGAAGTCTCTAAGGGCAGTGAAAGGCTGACAGGGAGAGACATGTGGGACGCTGGAGCTGGTGGCAGGAACTGGAAACTGATGTCACAGTGTGTGGTGAGCTAATAGATTACCTCATTTTTATATTTCCAGAATGGGAGAGTGATATGGCAGCCTAAAAGAAAAGATTTTCAACTGGTTTGCGCAACTTATTTTAACTCCTTATCTTGTCATAACAGCACTTTGCTCCACCTGACAAAGTTAACACAACTTTTTGTGGATGTTTATATGGTGTTCTACTTGTACGCTGTCAATTCTCACAAGTTTTTCAAGATTCTTTTAATATTTTGTGTTCTTCTAGAATCTCAGTTAGTGGAGGTAAGGGGCATCCTCAGCATTTTAGTTTCTGCTTTATTTTAAAAATCTTAGCCAAAAATAATTTCAAAAATCCTCAACTGCAATATTTGGAATGCATTCTTATAATCTGGAGGATGGTGCCTTATTTTCCAATACCTGATTTTCAAAACATTATATTGATGCTGCAGAAAGGACTGAAATGCTTAAACACTATGACATTCATGCCAGGTATGAGTTTTATGCACTGGATGGCATACAGAGCCCTGGGCAAGTATTAGTCCGTATCTAACTAGTCTGCTCTAAACATTTGTGATACCATTGATAACTTTCCTCCATTTGCAGTTTTTAATTATCATAAAGTTCTGTTCATTACGAAGACATTCATTAAGTCTATTCAGCATTGGAATGAAGCTGATAAACCTGGGTACTGCTTCCCTGCCCTGCTCCATCACCCCCTGCCTTGCTTCTCCCCACCCAGGACCACCTTTCAGAAGCGCACACCAGTTTACACAGTGAGGCTTAGGTAACTCTAACTCAGTCGAGGTAGACATGGTTGAAGAAAAGAACTTACATTATCTGGCTTAAAACAGGTGACAGAAGAAGTATAACGGTTATATCAAGCCATTTAGGTCTGAGGCACAGGAACCACGCGTCACGTCTGTTCTTTCAAACCTCACAGTTCACACCTCTTCGCCACCTGGAGGGGAAGGGGAACTGGCACCTTCATGAGCGGTTACATCTGCTGATGGCTCTGCTTTCCTCCTTTTTCGTACATAAAACCTGAAGCAAGATGTCCTGGATTTAGCAGACAGGTAGATGCTGCTTAAATATCAGCAGATGCTGCCTGGTATAAGAACAGGAGGTTCGTGAGCTTTGCAATTTTATCACCAATTTCACCTGCTCAGGAATCCCAAAACACATGTATAATCTGAGGGAGCTCTGACACGTTTCCTGCGGTTTATCTTCAGCCAAAGAGTAAACAGGTAAATGGTATCAGACTACTGAGAGGGCAGCCAGGAACGGCAGCGTTTATACACCTGAGTGGTATAATACAGGAAGGAAACACAAACACATCATAAATCCTTATTTTAGAGCTGCAAGACACCCGTGCCCACACCTGGCACTTTTCAGCTTATCCTGAGTACCCATGAGGATAGGCAAATTGGTGATTATAGCATCTGATTTACACTGTCACCATGCCATATGTCCTAGAACATTTAGTCACCTCCTTTACACTTGTACAGAGATACACCATTTTTAGGAGCAAACATTTAAGGTGGAGGGGTTTTTATTATTTTTATACCGGGCACAGCACAGCAGACTGTATTTATGTTTTAAGCATTGCAGGAAAGGGCACGGGCTGTCAAAAGGAAAAGCTAATGATGCTGGCTCCATCTTACTGGTAGCAAAGAAAATATTTAAGATATGAGATGGAATTTAATATCTCTAAGGGCTACTTTAAGACGAAGCTTTAACAGCTAGCATAATCCCCTTTTGAAGCCAAAGTACATCAGCCCTGAGGACTCCCCCTCTGTCCCATTAGCCCTGTGCAGCCCTTCAGAATCCAACCTCGTTGTTTCTTTAGCATTTGGTGCCATAGGAGATTTCCAGTATATTTTGCAGCTGGGATCACTTACACTCGCTTGGCAACTGTGTTCTGGCCACGCTGGCATCTCCTCGGACTGGCAGCCTGCCTTGGTTGCAGCCCTTCGATGAGGAAACAAATTGCAGTATTGCCACGTGAGTGCAGGAGCGTTGCCGAGGTCAGCCAAGGAGAAGGGCTCATCCTGTTGGCTTCTGACGGTCATGCACCATCTGGAAGTAGGTTAGTATGCAGTGTGCGGCACTAATGTGCTGCGCTATCATGATATCCCAGCGGTAGATGAAGCAATCATGATCTGGCTTATTTTATGCAATGGAGAAAGCATGTGGCCTAGTCCTCTAGGTGTCCTCAGTGCAGAAAGAAACTGCTTTTATTTATTATTAATTTGAGGGAAAATAAAGGAGCCTTACAGCTCTAAGAAGAGCTTCCCCATCCTTTAACATAGTGTTAGCTGTTCTAGTTATCCTCTCCTAAATTCACAGGCAGCCCTATAGTTAAGCTGGAAGTCAGTGGCTTGGTTGGCTTTGACTACAAGGGCCTTTGGGGTGTGGGATTCAGCATGAGGTTAATGCAGATGCAAACCTAGATACCTACATACGTATATATGTGTGAGCTAAGTATATAAGCTGCATTATAGTGGATGGAGTCAGTAATGGTGAAGCGTTGGGTGTGACTGAGGCTGTCATAGAGTTGGTTTCTCTGGTAGAGTGGGCTGCACCACCCTCTGGCTCCACAGGCTGTACTGCCCACAACCGTGTTGGCTGTTTGGGACTATGGTTGTGGGACTGGGACATGTACCTGTGCTCCTACTCAGCCTGGTGCAGCTGAAGTCAGTGGAGCCCAGAGCTCACTGGCATCCACATTTAGATATCTCAGACCTGAGCTGAATCCCATCCTGGGTGGTGTCTACAGTTCTCCCTCTTCTGGAAACCTTGCCTGACTATCCCAAACAAGGAACTATTGTGCCTCTACCTGGGGCTGTGAGTGACCAGCACCCCTGAGGACCAAGGCATTCCTGGGCATCCATGCTAATTCCCCGAGTCGCGCTGCAATTGCAGTCAGGGAGGACTTCTGTCATTGTATTAGTTGAATGTAGGCTTTGTACTTGCAAGAGATTGCATCTGAGCCCCAAGTGCAGTTATCTTTGTACTGTGCACATATATGTGATAAGCTGGTTAGCTTTCACATTTAGCAAACAAAATCTTTTGCTGAAGAGAAACGGTTAAATGGAATGATTTAAGCACTAAGCATAGAAAATGCTGCTTAAGCAAAAGTATCTAATTTTCAGTCTTAATGAACTTTGCCACCTACCATGATGCTTTCCCAGGGAGTCACCCCCCTGCCTCATGGCTTTTGTAGACTATTATATTTTGTTAGGAGCCCTCAAAAGCTGGGTAATTAGCATTATTTTCTCTTTTGTTTCCCTGATGTTTGTTTAGCTCTTTTGTCAGTAACCAACCAGCAGTGAAATGGCCTGGGCTCAATTTCTAAGTACTCCAACTGAAAACGCTTGATTGACACCAGTTCAAGCCTCCATCTGGCACCCTGGGAAGCTCTCAGGCACGGCTGGCGTGCTCAGGGCAGAGCGGTGCTGCTCACTCGCCAGCAAAGGGCTGCCTGTACGAATGCAGCCGTGCTAAGAGTGTGTTTGCTGAGCTACCGCCACTCGCTGCTCCTCACCCCTGGGGCACCAGCCATCGCCTGCCACCGGTTACCAACAGTGTAGATGTGGCTGCAATGGCATAAATACCTAGCAAGCTCTGAGAAGAGATGTGAAGTATGAACGCTGTTTCCAAAAAGGCTTTATGAATTGCACCTGATGGCAGCCAGCTTCAAGTGTGCATGACCTTATATCTGCTCTGCCCACCTGGGATGAGTGTCAGCTTTCAGGGCAGTTTATGCTTACTGTCAGACCAGGCTAAATGCCTCCTAGCTGGTTTGGTTTATTCTATCAGTAAAGTTGACTACACTTCTGAGGAAGCAATGCTAGGCTAGCCAGATTGTCTTTTTTGGATATCAAAGCCAGACCCATATACTTCTCCACTCGTGACCCTTCAGAACAGTCAATGTAGAAAGACATGGTCTTGTTAAGTTCTCAGTGCCCACACTAAATTTTCAAAGCAAGCAGAATATCTAAAAATATTGTCATCAACTCAATGCCAGTTTTGGAAGAGGGAGGAACCAATGGAGCAATCTCATTGCTTGTCTGTTACAGAAAGCCACAGGAGTACAACTTTAGTATGCGAAGGACCACTTTAATGATTTGTGCTGGGTGATGGTACCAGAGGTGTGAATGGTCACCCATAAATGGGCACTGCAGGTATCACAAATGTCCTCTCTGTGTATACTGGTTTGGGCTGGGATAGAGTTAATTTACTTCATAGCAGCCCATATGGTGCTGCATTTTGGATTTGTGACCAAAACAGTGTTGATAACACACCAGTGTCTTAGCTGTTGCTAAGCAGTGCTTGAAAGCATCAATACCTTCTCTTTTTCTCATGCTCCCACCCCAGCACGTAAGCTGAGGGTGGCCAAGAGTCTGGGAGGGGACACAGCTGGAACAGCTGACCCCAACTGACTCAAACGGCTATCCCATACTGAATGACATTGTGCTCAGCAATAAAAGTTGGGGGGGGAAAAAGGGAGAGGGGGGATATTTGGAGTGATGGCTTTTGTCTTCCCAAGTAGCTGTTACCCATGATGGAGCCCTGCTTTCCTGGAGGTGGCTGAACACCTGCCTGCCCATGGGAAGTGGTGAATGAATTCCTTGTTTTGCTTTGCTTGTGTGCACGGCTTTTACTTTACCAATTAAACTGCCTTTATCTCAACCCATCAGTTTTCTCACCCTTACCCTTCTGATTTTCTCCTCATCCCTCTGCAGGAGAGTGAGAGAGTGGCTGGATGGGGCTGAGCTGCTGGCTGGGGCTAACCCACACCACCATGCCATCTACCATTTCATTTCAAGCATCCTGCAGCGTGTGGGCTGGCAAGAGGTAGGTTTTGGGGGGAGGCTAGAGGAAAGAAGAAAGTTGTGGGAGGTGAGTAAATCCGCTGTCACTACTGCCCATGTCAAGGTGGATACAACTGCCTGGAAGAAGTGAATGAACAGTATAATCCACAGTTGCTCCTTTTGACTAACTCAGAAACAATGTGAAAAATATGGTTGTTTTTTTTTTTAACAGAGCTCTTCCAGAGATAACTTTTTAAATTTAACTTTTCTGTTTTCCTTAGCTATAATCAAACACATTTTCTGAATAAAGAGTGGAACAGTTTCTGAGTTTATTCTACCCCTTTCCAATTGTATCCATCATAGCAAAGTCAAACTCCATTAATCTACTACCCTTGAGCTTCCCCAAACAGGACCGTGTCAACCCTATTATAGTGCCAGGAGCTTTCCACTAGCACTTGGCCAAAGATGCCCCGAGCACTCAGACGCACCATAGCAACCCACATCAGACAGCAGCCTTCAGGAGGGCATGGAGGCTAAAGCAGACATCATTGATGTACACTTCAGCTCAACAGTCATGCCAGTTTTCAGCAGAAAGGGGAATAAATTCTGGTCTCACTTACTCTGCTGGGAAATTGGAGTCATTTTACCAGTCTCCTTGAAGATTTTTAACATTTAATGATAGAATTTGGCTCTGAGATTTAGGTCTCAGGACTGATCAAAAAAGAAAAAGAGAGACACAATAAGTATCTCAGATGGCTGCATTCACAAAGGGCTGCTCCTAAAAAAAAAAAAAAAAACCTTGCACATCCATCCACATTTACACCTTAAAAAGACTAAGTTAGAAAATATGCAGAAGCTTGAGATCTTTAATGCTGCTGACAACAGTGTGGGTGCAGGAAGGATTTCTGTGCTGGGGCTACCAGTGAGCTGAAACAGTGATAGCAAATGCCAGTGGCTCATGGATGCATTGCGATCCACTTGTTTCTATGTCTTTCAAAGCTTACGTTGCCATCGGTTTGTTAGCTCCTGTGAGAAAACCTGGGAGTTGGATTTGATGGGGATTGCTGTGCAGGTGAGGGAACTGGCTGTGTTTTCCTGTGAATCCCTGGCAGGACTCGCTCTGTGGATCAGCAGCGTGGGCAGCCGTGGCAGGCAGAACGGTCCCCCTCCCCAGCCACCCGGGTCCCTTCACCTTCCCTCCCCGCTCTGCCCCTGCCTCTTGGATAACAGATTATTCATCTCTTGTCAAATCATTTAGGATGGGCATTTCTGTGTGTAGATGGAAATTTGAATGACTGCATTCTTTTGAGAAAGTCTAGTTTCTGATGGGCCCAGTGTTAATCTTTTCAGAGATTAAAAAATTAAATAAATAGAATCGTCAGTGTCAGTGAAGAGTATTGCTGCACTGCTACAGTTACAGTGATACTGTAACCTGCATTTAGAAACCTACATTAGACTCATGTGTACTTTAAGATGTTGTCTGTATCTGTGCAGTCATCCTCAGTATTTCTGCCGTGTCCTTGTCTGTGCTGTTCTCAGCCTGTTCCTGAGATTTCTCTTGTCTAACTTAGGAAAATCGAAATGCAAATATTTCATCTGAAATAATCACCTAAGTAAAAGTTGGTGGATCAGGATAGGACTTTTCAGAGGCAGGTCACTCCCACCTAAGGTAGGCATTTGCAGAGGACAGGTAGCTAACCCTTCACTATGGAGGTTTCATGTTTTGAGGACTAGCATCAGGTAAGATGCTGCTCACTGTTCAAATGAGGTTCACCCTCTCCTCCGTGACTTTCTCTGCTAACCCACTCATAAGGAAAATGTCCTCCTCCTGCAAAAAGAAGAAACCAGGGAGTGCAATTGCATCTAAATTTTAATTCCTTAGGAATGGCTCTGGGGAGGGAAGGGGGGAAGCAGGGGGCTGCTGCCCCTTGGCTACCAGGACACCTATGGCCGTGTGCCACCTTGGGGTGGTCATCTCAGAGCCACGGCGTGTCCGGAGACCTGGACAGCTGTTCCATCATTTAAACTGCTTCATTCACAGCAGCAGGAGACAAAGTTAATTTTCCCCTGTGGAGGAAGAAGGCAGTGGATGTGCTACTACAGCTCATTGCCATCACCTTATGAGGGTGACGCCCACTGGTGATGACAGAAGAGCAAATGAGGCAAGTTCATGTGTTATTATGGCAAAACCATATCAGATTTGGCCACACTTCACCTTCTAAAGTAGAATTTGTTGATATTTGACTTCGGTCTTTTCTTGACCACTGAACTGGGAAGGGGCAGAAAATGGGCACGTAACTGTGGGGGGCATAATTTTTCCCAGATCTGGATCAGAGACAATTCAAATGTCAAATGTAAACTAAAAGGGGAACAGGGAGAGGCAGCAGCCGCCAAAGCAGAACCAGCCCTCATGTCCATACTCCTTCCCCCAGGGAACACCCTGTGATGTCCTCCTGCTGCTGTAGGAGAGAAGAAACCTGCACTGGGCACCACAGCCAGCATTTGCTGTCTGGCATATGATTCCAAGCACAACTCGGTTTTACTCACCTCTCGCCCCGTTGACCGACAGAGATTGGCTTTAGGGAAACATCTCACACCTTCCTGGGCAGTCACACACATTTCCAGCACTTGCCCTGTCATGTAACTGCTTGTCTCTGCAGCTGTTATGACCTGGGGTTTTTTTTTTAGTGATCATTTAAAACTGCTTTTTTCCATTTACTCTTGTTTGGTGTCAGAATAAGGGTGAAAGAGAAATACCAGAACTCAGTTTTGGGGTTATTCTCTCTGTGACTTCTCACTGAACTCAGCTGAACATCTCTTAGTGAAATCTTTATTTAAACTTATTTAAAGATTCTGTGCTCTGCCTTGGCAACATCTTACATGGATGCCAGGAACAAGATAGAAACAATTAAGATCAACAGCCGTGCTGCAATTTCCATTTCCGTGCTGTAAGCGTACAACTTCTGCTCACTCCAGCCCTCCTGCCACCACATGCTGCACCTCTGGAAGCCCCTTCCAGCCTCAGTGAGACTCTGATTTTATGGCTGCTCAAGCACAGGCTTTTGTACACGGCTCTGCAGCTTCAACTGAGTTACATGTAATGAGGGCATTTGTTAAACAGCATGTCCTTTTGAGGTATGTTGATGCTTTTAGATTTCTTTTCATAGATGTTTCCTTGAATAAAATATCCCACAACCTTTATTGTAGTCACATAAAAGATTTATGCCTATCTTTTTCTGAGATGAGTGAAGAGAGGCATTCTGTACAGGAAAAGGGGGAGCAATGCTTAATATGTTTCCTCTTATGAATATTGAAATTAAATCTAAAAAGTATTTTATATTTAATTTGTCACCATGTTACCTTCTAAATTATATGTGCATGGAAAATTTCGTGACCTCCGCCGCCCCTTTTAGTGTGCCTTCCTTTCTTTCTTCCTGGAAACTAACATATCTTGGGTATTTCCATTGCTGTTTCCCCAGTGTAAGGAAATAACTAGTGTAACTTCAACTACATGTTTGGTCCTTCTTTTTCTTCAGAAGATTTACATCAACTTTGGAGGGGAATTTTCCAGCAGGATGCACTTCCACTGGAGGAAGCAGGCTCCAGCAAATGCCTGTTTCCTAAAAGAAAAGTTCACGCATTCATAGATAAATAAGAAATTAGTCATGAGTAATTTGTTGGCCTCAGCTGCCATGGTACCTGGTGGGAGTGACGTGGGTGCGGGCACCCTGTGGCAGCCTCTGCCCTGCCAAGCCCCATAGCGTGCCAGAGCTACACATCCCAGGAGGCAACACCACACGCTCTTGGGTCATTTCAACAAATAAAGACATTTTAGTTCAAAAGTTTGATTTCAGTAGCAAATGATGACATGCAAGTTATTCAACATACATGTTAAAAAATTCTGTTAAAAAATTTGTTCTTGTGGGAAAACTGTTCCAAATTTTTCTCACTTCTAAAGACTATTATAGGTGAGATCTCCGATATGTTTTCCAAACATTAGTCCTTCAGGGAATATTATTTATCTCAATGAAGAAAGGCAGTGACCTCCATGAAGAGCTGCTACCTGCATGCTGGATTGGAGCCCCCCAGAACCCCGTGACATCTTGGAGCAGAGAAGGGAAACTGCTGTCTCTGGCTGGCCCAGGCATCTCCCAAAGGTACAAATTTCCCTTGGAGGAAGGGACTCTGCAGAAAATATGCTCCAGCCCCTCTTCACATACCCGTGCCTTCCCGCTTCTTCCTCTGAGCTGTGGGAGAGAGAACGAGGCCAGTGCCACATCTCCATCCTGCTGTCACACAGCAATGGAAATGTTCCCAGAGTAAATATCAGCCTTTGCCTAGCCATGAATTTCTAAAACTCTCTGTACTGTGTGGGCTTCACTGGTGAATAAACTAGTTTTACAAAAAGAGAACACTTTTTTTTTTTAAGCTTGTTCTCAGAAAGGAATAGAAAGTAACGCACAATTAATTGCAAGTCATAATAATTTAGGTACTTAGGGATAATCAACCAAACAAACCATACTGCAAACGCTATTCAATAAACTACAGACACTGAAGTAAATCAAGCAAACTGGAGCTGTTTATAAATAGAGAGTTGAGAAAATTAAAAATTAGGACAGTGTCACAGAGCAACCAGCTCTTTGCTAGCATTTGGTTGGGAATAAACATTTTTTATTCACAGCAGAGAGCAGTTCCCACTGTGCCAACATTAAATAGTAGTCTTCCCTCAGTGATCCCACTGAGAAAGGAGAACTGACCTGCTGAGAACATTTTGCTTTGCAACGAAGCAAATTTGGAGTATGACTTTGAGGGCAGACTGAAGGAAAGTGAATATTCCCCATGAATTTTCTGTGGAAACCCAACTTCAGAGTCAACTGGGTGTGCTCGTCCTAAGCCCACGTGTCTCTCTCAAAACATGACCAAAACACACACAGTCTCACACCCTTTGCTCAAAGAGAAAACCTTGACGTCCAAACCAATATCTTACCCTGGCTGTTTGAAACCTCACCAACTGCTCCGTCTCCCTTCGCCTCCTCACGGGGACTGAAACCTGGACCACCAGGGCCATAATTTCCTATACAGTGCAGTTTTAAAATTAATACGGAAAGAGGATGTAATAGCTATGAGAGCAACAGGAGCCACGGTGGAAGACATGGTACCAAATACAAAGAAAACGTATGTGGGTCTGAGGGCTTTGGCCTCGGGAAGGGACTAGGGCTGCTCCTCTGCTCGCTTGCACTGCCAGCCCCGCGGTGGGGGGAATGAAAAAGAAGTTTTAAAACAACCTTCATTTAGTTTAAAGTCCTTTGTGCACAAATTTTGCAGGGTGACTCCCAGCCCTTGTAGGGGCAGCTGTGCCGAGTTACTGCTTGCCTTCTAGAAACCGTAATTTAAAATATTTCTAGCATATCTCCCTTTGGTGATCAGTTTTTCAGGCTGTTTACTTTCTCCTCAAACAGTAGCTGTTAGATACTCTGATCATCTTGAACACTACTTTTTTAGGCCTATTTTATGCTTTTGCAGTGTGGGGAAAGAAGGTGGCTCCAAATAATATCTCAGTACTTACACTGTGGCACGTGGCATTGCCCGCAGTAGTCCCTGCTCTCCCACTGTTAATTCCTGAATGGTCAGTTTTTCTCTTTGGCTGCTATCAAGAGAAGGACTGAGTTTTTCCTAGGACTCTGGGACCTTTTTCTCATTCATTTTGGGGCCATTTTACATTTGCAACTTGTATTTTGTCTCCTGCTTATCTTCCATCCCTGCTGCACGGATAGCACATGGCTACCTGCACCATCTGAGGGGATTACGTGGGCCCCTGTGGGGTCTGGCACCTTACTGCTCTTGGGACCATCAATATGCAATTGTATTTGGCATCACAAGTTCGGCTATTTGTTAAAAATTAAATCCCAATTTGCCCTCACTAACTTGTAAGCTAAATGCCCTCTGGGTGTAAGATGATAAGGTGATATTGAAGTCATGATGAGCTGACGTATTCCAGGTATGACATCCCTGCTGTCTCTGCTCTACTTTTCATTCCTTTATCCTGTGTGTTTTGTCAAAGTCCAGCTTTTGCTTTTATGATGAGACCCCCCCAGAGCTGTATGTGATGTTCAGACAGATGCTTTTCCTTTTCTCTCTGCATCTGCCCTTGTTTGGGAAGATGATTTTATGGAGGTGGGAAATGTGGTGCTCATTAGCCCATACCTTGGACAGATACGGTTACAATGTCCCTTTCTCCCACTGCCTACAGCCAACATGACTTTAGGTCTGTTTGCAGAGATGTTATCACGGATGTCAAACTTTTTGCTAGCATTCTTTTTACTTGCAGGGACTCAAAAAGCGCTGGGACACAAGCTGTAGGTGCTGCTGGTTTGTTCTGTGATGAGATCCCTTGAGCTTCACGTGCCTCATGCCCAAGTAGGGCCTGGGAGGTCCATGGACTTGCTCACAGGAGCAAAAGAAGCAGCAGCCAGCACCTGCAGCAAAGCATGCTGAAGTTAGTAAGTCTTTTAGGCTCCACCTTCATTTATTGCCTTGTTCTTTCTCCTTTGCTCTTCAGTGCTTGCAAACCCAGGAGGAGGCAGTGGTGATTTGCTCTTCCCCTCCCACGCCTGCTTGGAGGAGGCTGCCACACAGGTGTGATGAAGTGCCCGTCCACGCAGTACTCTGCACCAGGGCTGAGCGCTCAGCTCTCAGTGCCTGTGCCCACCTGCTGCAGCCTGGGCCAAGGGGCACCCCCTGGTGCAAGATGTTTCCATTGCACGCTTATCTCTTAAAACTGAGGTGTAAAACACCTTGCTGGAAGCACAGGCAGTTTCTTTTATTCTGATTACCAAAATGCTACCTGGAAAGGAGAAACTGGGCAGTATAGTAAAGAGGAGAGGCATAAATACCGCGTAGCATCCTTATATATTCACTCACTTACCTTGCACCTCTCTTTTCTATTATTTTGTAACCATCATGTAAAGGCATTTCTCCTTCCAACAGTCATCCACATCTTTTACTTTATGTTGCAATGGGCTTAGAAACCACTTGGGGGAACTTTTTCCATTGCGGTTAATTATAGATAAAGAAATTGTGTTGTCACAAATACCTACTGATCTGACTCAGCTGCTTTTATGAGCACTGAATATCACAGAAATCTAGCTGATTTCACTGAGAAATGTCAAATGCTTGGGACGCTTGAAAATAAACCACTCTTTAGATTCCCTACTCTGAGCGTATAGTTTGGGAAAGTTTGGATTTGAGTGAGTTCCTAATTAAGCATCAAACTGGCACTGAAAGACTTTTTTTTAAGTCTCAAACTGTATCCTGATCTACAAAAAGGGGGGAATGTTATTTAATTGCTAAATAGGATTCTGTAGTGCCATAAGATAACTATTGTGAACAATTTGATTGATGCCATGCTAGAAATGACTCAGCACAAACCACTGTAAATCTTGTAGGGCTTTTTTTCCTTAAAAATCCTTCATTTAAAGTATCATTTGGGCCCTCATAAGCAGAAGCTCCGAGTGAAGCTGGAATGAGCACCAGGAGCCTTCATGCACAGCAAATTGCTGCAGACCAGCGTTTCCCAGTCCCACCCAGGCGTGGCAGAGACGCAGCAGCATCACCAGGTGGAGCTCTGCCCATCTGTTCGCCTTGAAAAATCCTCCCTATAAATCTAAGGCCATACATCTTCCATATGTAAGGCGATGCATTTTACAAAATACAGTTTTTAAGGAATATCCTTTGAATTTAATTTTGGATGCTAAATAACATTGTGCAGGAGTGCCCATGCAGGGGATGCGTGGCGAGAGGTATGGAGCCTGAAAGACGGAGAGTTTGCAGGGAGGCTCTTTGGGGAAGGGGCACTGGAGGAGGTTCATGGGTGGGAGGCACAGGGACATCTGCTATGGGCACTGGGGGGTTGCATGGGGGTCTCCCTTTCCCTGAAGGAGCCATAGATTTCGTTAGACACTTTAATTATCTGCAGTGGACGTTTTCAGTGGGCCGATTGAGCGGTCCAGTCCCAGTGCAGGCACGTGGCAGCCCCAGCCATGGGGGAACCACCAGCACTGGTGGTTTCCTGGGGCGCTGGGAGACACAGCACCACATCCAGACAGCTCCAAGAGAGGGGATGAGGCCCTGGGGAAGGTCCCTGTGCCCCTCTCACTTATAGCCCTGTGAGTCTGCTGCTTGCTCCCGGTTTCACCACTGAACCCATTTCCAGCCCAGCTGCCAGGCGCCGAGCACTGCCCTGACACCTTTTGCCCATTAATCAGTTTTTCCCCTTGGGTGCTCTCCTGTCTCCCACCCACCCTGCCAGTGGGTGCAGCTTTGTCCGGCCAGGCTGCCCAGAGCACTTCAGATACCAGGATTACAGCATTTCTTATGCTGTGATTTTTCACAAAACGCCAACACAGTAATCCAAAATGCTTCTAAAAACAGCAGAAATGAAAAATTACACAGTATGGGGCCCAGTCACATCCCTTAATGCCTGAAACTACATCTAACTCCAGGAGCAGCTTTACTTAAAACAAATGGCTATTAAGGCCTTAATTTATGCATTTGAACACATCCCTTTACCTAGGGCAAATCATTGAAACATCCGTGTATGTTCCAGTGAAATCAATGGAGCTGAGGTCCACAGGTGAGGTTCGGCCTGCAGCTGGTGGCTGTCCAGGACTAGCACCACTGAACACTGCCCTGTCCCCTTCCACCTCCTCCTTTTCCTCCTCCTCTTCCTCATCCTCCTCACTCAGTGGGGCCAAGGGGACATGATCTGAGCAGGAAGATTTTTCTTTATGAGACTGTTGAATTCTGTGGCAGAAGCCCCACTGTCAGTCCCTGGGGCCAATACCCAAAGAGGAAGAGGCTGGGAGAAACCGGTAGGCTGGTGTGAGAAAGAAGAGAGGAGAGAGAAGAGAGGAGAGAAAATGAGAAATGAGAAAAAAGACTCCTGCTCTTCTAAGATCCTGAGAACGTTCTCCAAGAGCCTTGTCAGAGGAAGCCATAGGGACCAGCAAAGCTCAGGTCTGATCCTCCCCGCTGCTGCAGCCCCCAAGGGGAGAACAGGGAAGCAAATACATGCAAGGAGCAATAGTCCCAGAGGATTTTGTTATAAGTATCTGCCATAAGGTAACTCTCTAGCATTGAAAACAGGAGAGTAAATGCAACACATACAGGCAAAGATAATTCCAG
This sequence comes from Grus americana, assembly GCF_028858705.1. Lineage (NCBI taxonomy): Eukaryota > Metazoa > Chordata > Aves > Gruiformes > Gruidae > Grus > Grus americana. Next base: position 150,434,187 of record NC_072853.1, on the reverse strand, counting down.
TATTTAGATCTCATTTTTCTTCCTAATTAAACACCAGGATGTCCTGATATTAGTCTGCAGAAATCATCGCTCCCCTGGGAAATGTGTAGCCACAGTGTAGCTGAGACCTTCATGGTCTTGCGTAATTGAGCCTGAAGCACCTCATGGTGGCTGAGTGCTACTGAATAATCTGGAGGTGTCGTGTCAGCTTTTTAAAGGCAGGACAGCATCCCTTTGGACTGTGATGAGAGTCTGTAAACTACAGCCACTGATGGAAAAGAGACTGGCTGGTCCCCAGGTCACCCACGAACAACCACAAGAGAGGCAAAAGCTCCACAAAGCGAGCAGGGAGGAGGCCGGGCATCAGCAAACAGACGTGTCCTTTCAGAGAAGGGAAGGTTAGAGAGCTTGGAGGAGGAGTATCTGTCACTTTGCTGCTATTTTAGCACCCTGCATCCAGAAGCCAAGCTGACCAAAAGCAATCAGGACAGGGATTTGATGGCCTAAACTGCTACTTCTGTGGAAAGTGGATTTCATCTATGCCTCCCGATTGCCTAGCTGTGGGATGTGCCTACCTCCAAGAGAGAGGGACAGGCACATGATCACCATTGAATATTTGGGCCTCCAGCCTGCTGCTTTCCTTGCTGAAGCTGTGGCAGCACTTCTCCTCGGCACAGCCCACAACACAGGGCAGCACTCCCCAGGATGGAGGAGCACCCCAAGACATGCCCTGAGCGCCCATTTTAGCCACTTCCCAAATCATGACCAGTGCTGATGGCCCTTTCTTCTGGTCTCTTCTTTTTTTGTTTTTGGCATCACTGACTCCTTTAACATTCTGTTTCTCACCTCTACCATTTCACATGGTGGTTTAGACATGAATTATACCTACCAACATTTTATCTGTATTTTAGCTGTCATGTATTACCATGGGACCAATGCTTTTGGAGAATTGTGGGACAGATACAATGCCATGGAAAGGTGACTTTCTCAGAGTCCACAGGATACATCCTCATGGGCCTGATAGCAGATGTGTTCCCAGCTCTTCTGCAGAGGAAACCCAGTCTGGTCTGGCCTGGTAGGGCAAAGAGTTCCTGGAACAATGCATCTGCTAGCTGTTGAAAACGTTACCCACTAAGCTGAGCACAGAGATAGGACAGGATGTGACAAACATGAGACCTGTGAGGAGATCTGCTTTTTGAGATCACAGAGAACACACAGAGCACTCGATAGTCCAATGTATGCATATCAATAGTTATTTGTCAGGTTGTTTTTCAGTAATAAATATGATTTTGTGGTCCTTGGCAGGTGATTGGATAAACCTCAGAGACTCAAAGCGCAGCTGAGCTTGTGCAGCTGCCCTTGGTGGAAGGTCATTGGGATTTGCAGGAATTTGCACTATAAAGGCTTGGCTTTGACCAGATCATCAGCAGATTTTTTCCCCCAGAAAAACCAATAGATTGGCATTTGGTATCTCCCTGGTATGGCTTTACACAATTAACAGGAATCAAAAGGTATTACCATGAGAGAGGTCAGAGGTCCAGCGCTGCCTGACCAGCTCTTGCTGGGGCTCTGGTTTGCCCATCTCCCATTGGGAGAACCGACAAGAAACCCCTCAGGTTCTGGCTGGGACATCTTGGGTGCCTGAGGATTTATATCACCCTTTAAAATGTTTGAGTCACAGCAAGCATTGTGTCTATTATGGCAAATTTTTGAATAGAGATTGAAATGATAATTTTTCTTCTTACTGTAGGAGTACACGTTTTTCTTTGCCTCCTAGTCTAGAGGCTTAGGGTTGCCTGGTTACTCTGACTCAGAAGCTCTGTGAGGTATCTCTTGATGAAGGAGCAGATACAATTTGGCAATTAGAGAAGCTTGATTTGTCATCTAAATGTAGAAATCCTTAGGAAAAAATAACCATTTGAAGAGCAGTTGTTCAGAAACCACAGTGAGAAAACTCTCAGAACGTGCATTGGTACTGAACATTGCTGTTTTGCTTATTGTAGAGGCATGAAGGTCATTAATAATATATGCAATAATTAGGATTTTTTTTTTCAGTGTTCAATTAATAGAATCCTGTTCATAGCATATATGAATTGCAAATGTGATCAGAAAAGCTTTTTTGTTGAAGAATTTCCCCATGGACTAGCGCTATAAAAAGACTCCATTCAGCCGGCAATCTATTCATCTCGGGCTGGAGTTAAAGGAACCTGATGTTTTCAGGTGAGGGCCACGGTACGGCCATCACAGCAAGCTAAAAGTGTCTTACCTGCTTAAGTGTGTGTGTGTGTACATATCTATTTTTTTATATATACATATATATAACGTGTGTGTATAAACGCATGCAGATGTTCTTACGACTATATATTTGTGCTGATTTGGGAAATCTGTGATTGCAGAAATGGTTTTATTTTGCAAAGTATTTCCTTTAGAACTGAAGCCATGTTGTTTTAACAGTTGCTTCATAGATGCCCTTTACTTGTTTGCATTTTGATGAATGGCAGCAAACGCTTTAAGAACAAGGAGGGGCTGCCAACAGTCAGGAAGGTGGGGAATGTTTGTGGAAAAGCGAGATCTGTGGACTTACAATTTTGCTTGGAGGTCCAGGGAGCAGAAAGGCTCAGCCAGTGTAAACTCTGAAAGGTCAGAAATTGATTTAATGAACTTAACCTTCAAGAAAACAAGCCTTTTTCATGTAGGATATCCCCTTAGGCTTGTTTCATTCAACTAGCAATAAATGCAGAACAAACAGAATGATAAATTCCCATTTTGTAAATCTTGCCGTGTTTTTAATCAAGTGTAGCCAACTCATTTTATATAGCCTAAGATTAAATTTTGGCTACCTAATGCTGTACCTAGTAGGGGTAGGACAATTCTAGGGCATTGCGATGGTTCCTTTATAGTCTTGTGTTATGCCCACTACTGTAACCTACATCACTGAGGTCTGAATCATCATCTGTAACCTCTGCACCAGATATGCTCTCATAGACTCACTTTGGATACTGCTCGGTTGCAATGGGCTATTGGCTTAAACACCTTCACGCTGCTGAGATTTCCTGCTTCTCACAGTCTGCTTTTTTCAGGTCTTAAAATGCAATGGCTGTAAGAGAGAAACAGAAACCAGTTGGTGTTTCTCCTCTTCTTATTAAAAATTAGAGATAACTCCGGAAGAACAAACATCATCCAGGATTATTATCAGTAGTATGCAACTGGCTGTAACAATCAATAATTTCAAATGTGAAATGGTGAAACTCTTAGGTAGTCATGATATCATGAGATCCTTGCCAGAACTTTGCCAAAGAAAAAAGAAAAATAGTGCCTCATTAATCTCTCACTAAGATTTCTTTTTTTTTTTTTTTTTACCAGAGGCAATTGCACAGTTAATGAAACAAAAAAAATCAGGATAAATACCAGTTTTCAGCATGGCACAAGGCAAACCTAATGGACAGAATAGTCACTACAAGAATCATATCCAATCTGCTTACTAATTACTGTGGGAAAAGTCCAGTAAAATTTGCAGCTAACTCATCCCCCCCCAAATTTGCATTAAATTATGAGAAATGGAGAAGACTACAGGAAGACTTACTACAGCAAAGCTGGGTGAGCAGTGAGATGGCAGGTGGCATGCAGAGTGGTGCTGGTGGGAACAATTGGAGATAACGACAGTCTAAATTACTACTGCCAGTCAAAAATAGCTACGTAGTTCAGATGCCTGAGGTGGATGGTCGGTGACCTGTGGTACCTCCTCTTCTGTGTGCTCCAAGTGGCACTCAGAGCTCCATGTCCTCCCAGGACCGGAGGGACCCCAAGCTTGCTGTTGTTGGGTCGAACCACCACCTGTGCCCTCCCCGTCGCTCAGCACGCAGCAGAGCAGGGAACGGAGCAGGGAGAATTAGCTTAAGAAGAAATGGCATAAGAGATTACACTGAGGGTTCGTTGTTGCAGATGATAAATTAGCAATCTGTCTGTGACCAGCAAAAGGATTTAAAATCTGGTCACCACAACAAAACTGGAGTTAACGACAGGAGAGTGAACACCAGTGATACAGTTATTCCGAGTGAGTGGGCTACCTCCCAACTGGCTGCTTATTCTATAATGACCTATGGAAGCAATATTTGCATCCTCCCTTGAGGATCCTCCACTTGCTTCTTTACTGACCCGGTCTTCTGGGCAAGAGGTAGATGGGAGCCACAGATAGATGGAAGCCAGCATGACAATACTCGTGCTTCTATATTAAGACTCACTCACATGTTTAACAACATTATTCCAACTACTGTTATAGCTTTGACTGATATATGTCTTCTGTTCTGTTTTCTGAAGATGAATGACAGGATGAACTTCACCAACTTGTTTTGTATGTTTTCACTGGCCACATGTATGCCATATACTTTGTCTATACAGATAGTTTATTTAGAAGGACTTAAAGAGAAAATTGCAAATCAGACATACGTTATATTTTTCTTCCTCTCTGTGAATCCTTTTTAGCTATAAAGATTTCTATTTGCCTTTAGTCAGAAATATGGTCTCTCACATCTTTTGCCAGTTGTGTTATGGCTTGCAGAAGTTGCCACAGCACAGGGATACTTTGCATTTCCAGGTTGTATATGTACATTCACAGGATTCCCATGATCTCTGCTGCAGGGGAGGAAGGATGTGATATCACAGAAGTGGAAAGCCCAGGGAGAAGAAGGATCTACTTTTACCCAAAATTTCTCACAACATCAAGCTCTACTTTGCAATGCTGCAAGTATCAGGGTACTCCAGGAAGATTCATTTAACAAAACCAATTCTGAAATATACACAACACAGAGACAGAAAAAGCTCTCAGGTCCAAACCTGAATGCAAAAAATTTACAGAGAAAAAAAGAAAACACGATGTGGAGGAGACTGGATGCTCAAGCCCCGAGGGACCAACACTCTCCTAACAGAATTAGGTAAATACAGTTGCTGAAATGTTAGCCTAAACTGCAGCCCGCAGAAGGATCAGACCGGTGGCAGGCTGTAGAACTCCTTTCTGCACTTTTGATTTATTTTTAGTACAAGGAAAAGGATTTTAATATTGCTTTTTCTTGCCCAATGAGCGATCAAAGTTTTCCGTACGTTTGGATGGAAACATGCTGGGCCCAATTTTTTTCCTAGTCTACGCCCACACGATGCATCCACAGCCTCCCAGTGGAGAAACATTACTTGAGGCTCAGAGAAAGAATAAATAAATTAGTAAGAAGCAGTTGTATGGAATATACATCCACATATATAGCTCACACTCTGAGCTTCTTTTTACAGGCTAATCTGCAGCCTGGTACACTTCTGGCTTCCTACTGCGAACTGGTTCACTTCATTACGTATCTGGTGCATAACGTTAATGATATTCCCAGCAAATGAGGAGAATTACAAACACCAGTGATGACGGAGAAATAATCAAGAAGGAGAAGGAAGTTTCTAGTGGGAACATGGAGCCTCCCACAGAGAATTTCACTTAAAATACCATCTTTTACTAATTGATACGGCCACTGATGTTGGAGATGTTGTTGTTTTTCACCTGATTTAAATAGCATTCAAGTGATACTTAAATCAAATCAGACATGGAATTTGAAGTGCTTATTGTGTTTTTTCCTGAAGCAATGTGGCAAAAAGAGTATTTTAGAAACTCTGGAAACTCGGCAGCCAATGCCAGCAGTGCCCCAGCTGTGTGGGAAAGGGCTGGGACAGTGCAGTTCTGTATCGTTAGGTGGCCTAGGTACTCACCCAGGTATATCCACCTCTGCATGAAGGAGAAATTGGGATGGTTGCCTGGATCTCCAGAGACCAGTGCTGCTGGAAAAGGAGGAGGAGACGAGGAGAATTAACTCACCTGCCCAGTGAAGTGCTCGCTATGAAACCTGCAGTGGGGCAGGTATGGATTTGTAAGAAGGTTTCTGAAATGAAGACTAACAAAGTCCAGGTTTCTGGTTTCCTAGGCTCATCTGAAGGATTAAGCACACACTGCAGTGGATTTTCTTGCACCTGAAGCTGTGACTGCAGTGACAGTATTCACACAGGACCCCTAGGGACCCTTGAATCCATTCCTGACAAAAAAGTAGGCTGCATGTATGTGCTGCTGAATGTAGGAGTTAGCGGCTCTTCTGCCATGAAAGTATCCTCCTCAAAGTTATTTTTGTATAGCCGCTCTTTCTCTCAGTATGTGCAAAGCCTCAAGTTTTAATTGCCTTCTGATGTTTCAGCCTTTAGTATTCATGCTTTTATGATCCTCTTTGCAGCTATTTAATTCATATAAATTCATATAAACGAAAGCTGTTTTTTTTCCACCTAATAAAGTCCCTGCATTTAAGTAAAGAAACTAAAGACACACATTTCTTTCAAAGTACTAACTATTTATTTCAAATGTTTTTCTGCATTATTATTTAAGGGTGTAGGAGGAGGGGGAGATGGAAGAAATGCATTTCTCTCTGATTCAACCAGAGGTGCAAACCATGAGTGAAGCTGCTCCTCCAGCTCCCTTCCCAGCAAACAATGGTTCTTAGACACAGCTTAAGATCACTTTTTCATCTTACTGTTGACTTCCTCAGCATTAACTCTGAGGAAGAGAAATAATGCCATGCAGTGGTCTGGCTTAGTGGGAGATAGCAGCAATATCTACAGGAAGCTTTCTTAAGTCTTTCTGAAAGCAACATATCAAAGGGCAAAAGCTAAGCTACAGAGGATGCTTATTGTGCCAGGACAATAGCACAGATACCCTCACTGGAGCTGGTTAAGATATTTTTTTCATGAAGGCTTTTATATTGCTGTCAGAAAATGCCAGCCCATCAAAACTTTTCATGGCAATGTGCTGATGTACCTTTCCTCAGTAAGAGCTTCTTTAATTCATAACGTACACCTGGTCAAACAAAGAGAAGATAACTCTCCATGATGCACCAACATTGCCATGATCTCCAAGCTACAGTTACTCTTCCCAGATTTTTTAATTAAACTTGAAAAGAACCACAGAAGCAAGCAATGACACTCTCCATGGAAGAAGGTTTTTATTTTTCCAGCTCTCCTCAGTCCTCCCCTAATAGCAACACACTGTGTCAGCTCAAAGAACATATGTCTTGGAGAAGCTCTGCCAGGAGGAAGGAAATTGGATTACTGTTGCTAGAGGGGCAGAGCTGGGGTTTCCAAGGTATTTTAGCTATGTATTTCATTACTTTCAAAAATGCTCATATTTCTTTTAGATTTAAAATTGAGGGTGAATTCATGAGTTGGTACAGGTTTTCTTTTAACTTAAACATTTTAGATCTCTTCAGGCTGCTGCCATACATGATGAACCTTAACCATGTTCAATAAGATCTTAAAAACATTGTATATTGCCAGCATCAATCAAGTCTACAGCTGCAATAGCATAGTTATCTATAACACTCGTGTACAGAAGGTAGAAGCATTTTGTACATTGGAAACCTCTGAATGGGAGTGCTAACACCACCAGAGCATTCCTCTACTCTGGGAAAAACACTGCCAGATAGTAAACCCCAATAAACTCAGACAGAAGACAACTTGGATTAACATCTCATGTCAGAGTAGGTTGGAGTAGATTGGCTTCTTTTTACATAAAAGGATTTCTAGAGCAAGGCTGATGTTTCAGAGCTTCTTGATGTTTCACAGTCTTTTGTCGAAAGGTCTGCCTGCAACAAGCAGCAGTTCACTCCACAGTGACTCACTTGAGTAGATATAACACAGAAAACCTCCCCAGCGGCACTTTATTCTGAGTCACATTTCTCCGAAGTAGCATCTATTCAATGTACACGGACTGACTGTCACCTTACTTGATCAATTAAAATCTGGAGCACTGCATAAACATCACTGGATGAAAGGTATAGCCTAATGGATTTGCAGCTACAGTGGTGATGGAATACATCTGCATAACAATAACGTTCACCTACAGTACTAGTCTCCTGCTTTTAGAGATTTTCTTTGTATTTTTTAAATAACTCCTTTTATATGTCAGGGTCTTTAGACAGCTCCTAGGAGATAACGAGGGATAGTTGGATATAGTTGTGTATGTGTGCTTATGTGTGTTTAAATACATTTTATACACACACACACGTATACACATATACATACACATACACAAACTATTTTTCTATGTAAGTTACTTTGGTTGGCTATTCATGAAAGCATGGTACAAGAGGGAGTGTGAAGACTCATAGCAGAGCGGTGGCACGCTGCTGGCCGTGTAGCATCGGTGCTCCCAGAGGGATTCTGGCTGAAGTCAAAGAAGCCTTCGCAGGGCAAGAGGACATGTCGTAGAGAAGAGCTCAGGGTGGCTGGCTGGCTGGCTGGCGGTGGAGGAGCTGTAGGCACAGGGGCAGAGTTAAGAATAAAGACTTCACTTGTCTCCTGACGGCAAACTAATTGAATTGGTGCAAATTTGAGACTCCCTCTAAATTCTCTTAAGTGTTTCAAGCTTATTCCAGATAAGAAGATTACAATGGATAATTATAATTATGGAATATTAGGGGGAAAAAAATACAGTATACCCACAGAAGTTAAATGAAAGCTTAACAATTATAGCTATTGACAAACCTGACATACCCAGGTTTTATTACTCATAATTGAGTAGTAATCCTGCTTAACAGTATTCTGGGAAGGAAATGTGGCTTTCTCAGTAAAGACAAGTGGTGGTTCTTACCTCAGTTAAACTTAGACATGTACAAGGTCAGAATTGATGTTTGAACTTGAACCTTAACTTCCTTCATGTTCAAGAGAGAGAAATTAGTATAGACTCATAGAATCATTTAGGTTGGAAAAGACCCTTAAGAGCATCAAGTCCAACTGTTAACCCAGCACCGCCAAGACCACCATGGTTTCTGTGGACTGCAGAGTTATAATGCAGGGCAAAATACAACATGCATGCACAGAGAAATGTACGGATATTCATTTCTCAAAGAAAGGGTATGATATGTAGCTGAGTGGTGTAAAAGATTGGCTTCAACAGCAGGCAGGCCAGCTATGTATCTGGGGAGGTGTGATCACACTGCATACATCACACCTGTGCTATGGCATATAACAGTTTTTGAGGAAGAGAAAGAACTTAAATGCCTAAGTAGATGTGCTGATTTAGCTCAGTGGTAAGTGACATTTTGGGGGCAGAAAGAAGGGGTGGTTAGACTTCTGAGTGGGCTGGAGTGAGATGTACCATTTGCACCCTCACCATTGACATGGCAAATCACAGCCGCTCCCTGTAACCATACAGTAATTGTCCGGCTCTCCGCACTTGCTCGTGTATGGAGCATCTTTTAAGCCTCGCTTCATATTAAGCATGACCTGCCACATCATTAGCATTATGATCCATACACTTCATGGATATCCATTTTCACTATCATACAGATTTTCAAACTTGGCAAATTATGGATCCCAAATTCATCATATCCACATTTAATAGTTTCCAGTGCTGGGATAATTCTGTACTACCTAGCACTTCATACCTATGATTAATAGCCTTAATATTCACCTCACTATATACATATATTTTACCTGATACTGATACTATACTGCCACCCTTAATTTCAGTAATTTAAGGTATTCTTTCAATGTTTAAAAACTATATCAGTTTCAAGGGAAATTGCAATCCATATATTATTTAAGTCATTTTGAGCTTCAAGTCACTTGATATGACATCATTTCAATTAAATCCTTGCTCAATATATAGAGCACTTAGTCATAAAAGAGAATGAGTTAGTCAGATGTACAGAGTTTTCAAGGTCACTATATTGTTAATAAAACTTGTTAACTGACACAGGCATTAGTCATAAAGCTGAGTAAATGTAATGATTAAGCCACTCACAGTTCCTCACCATTCTGTTACATCCTGCCTTCTAAAGAGAGAATTTTTAGTTTGGGACCCGATTTAAACCTACTTAAGTCAGTGGAAAAACTCCCTGTGGCTTCGCTGGGCTTCATATCAGACTGCCCCTAGATAACAGAACCACACTGACGAAAGGAGCAGACAACAGGTTGGTAACTCGGAGAGACTCCTGCATACCAGCTCCTGGCACCACTCGTAGCTGTAACGTTCGTCTCAGAAAAACAGATGGAGCTTGACCAAGCTCTAGGTGGAACTGTAATTACATTTTAGTCCTTCAGACATCTCTTACTGCAGAAAGCATAGAATTTCCCTGCTGCAGAAAAGTGTGGAATAATTATTGCTTGGACTTGATGGGGGTTTTTTCATTCCCCCAACGGTGGGCTGTTACTCATTTGCTGGGTGCAAGGGACCAAATGAAAGTACACATGCAACATGCAACCATGCAGTGTGTGCGATAAACAGAATGATCGATAACCAAATGGAGACACTTTAATGAAATCCCCACTCAGCTCCTGGGAGAGATCAAAACAGATCGGCTCCCTTTTAGCGATAAGGAGTACATTATTTCTGTATACATTACCACTCTGTACCAAATACTAATGAGTACTATGTATTCTGTTTAAAAGTGAAGGATTTTGTCCGGCCTGTGTCTGCTCTGCCTTACTCAGACAGTCACTCATGCTGTAAAATTAGGTATTTGAATGATCCCTGCCAGATGAAAAGTTAGGAGGCTGGAAAGAGGACTAAGGCATTGTCAGTGCCAATATGTACAATATAGGATGATTCACGTCCTATGTGGGATCCCACATCTCACCTAGTATGAGACATCTTGGATACTTCAAAATCTGAGCTAGTCATCCTAATCTCCCTTGGAAAATGGAAAGATAGCAACTTTAGGGTGCCATTTAAATGACCTCCTGCAGGCATTGTCTTTAGTGTGAAATGAATTATGCCATTGACTCGAGTGACTATTGAATAAATGTCCATTGACCATACAAGGTCCTAAGAAGACTGTCTCATATGTGGGTTTCCACATGGTGAGATTCACTCAAATCACTCCCATCCTGGGTCGCACGAGGCAACAGAAGAACCAAGTTGCCAGTACCTGTGGCCACAAAAACGGGAAGAATCGCTCCCTGGCAATACCAGACCACTGCAATTGCACCCCTCAGGAAGGAGAGTCTGCCACAGACTAAGGGGCATGGAAATCCTCAACGAGGAGACTGTCCACTGCAGTCCCAGGTAGAAACAAGAACCTGCATATAGGAGAAAATCCCCAGTTAAACAGAAAACTTGCTAAAAAAATATATATATATATAGGCAGGGTGTACATAAAGTGGCTATAGAATCCAGAGAGTGAGGGATTAAATATACTGGAAAGTAGCAGGAGACAGGTAGCACCTCTGACAGAAGGCTGATCTGGTTGGGATCAGCAAGACAGTGAAGTCTTTGTCATTAGATGAAGCTGGAAAAAACCAGACTGTATGAACAGTATCATCAGAGTGTCACACAGCAGAGGGACAACAGCAGGAAGGTGAAAGGACTCCTCCCAGTAGTAATAATAAAAGGGAGCACTGAATTCAAAATCCAGGACACTTGAAAGAGGTATCCAGAAGGTACAGCAGAACAGCAGCAAAGACTTTGTCCTTTAGTGCAATTCATTTATTAGCACCGCAACCCCCGCCACGGCCAGCTGCCACCGAAACAGCTTTTTCTAAACAAAGCACATCCTAATCCAGCATGGTCCTTAGAAAGGAAAATCAAAGTTTTAGGAGATGGACCAGAAAGAAGCAGCAGTCCATGCACATGGTTAGATTTTTGTCGGCAAAGCAGCTAGAAAATGGAGCTATAAAATTCTCTTAAGAATTTGCAGTTTATGTTAACAAGCATGGAGTCTTCTGACATTATTGTAGAATATGTGGTTCATGAAACAGTATGGATACACACAGACTTTAGTTTAGTCAACAGAACTATTTTCATCTCTTAAAATTGTTTTTATCTCTTTTAGCTTTTATTTTTGCCTGAAAATACTCTTAACAAATGTTAAACAATATCTTAATAGGCAAATATAGCTGGAAAAGTGGTGAATAAATTTTTTTATTATCAGTGATGTGTTCACTGTACTCACATGAGAGTCACCCCTCTTCTTTTGCTTTTGTCTTCGTCTTCCCATAATCCCAGGCTGTAAGGACAAAAAAAAAAAAAAAAAAAAAAAAAATTAAAATCAGCACTTATGTTTGTATATGCATTTTTGTACAGTGCCTGGCACGACCCACATTGAGGCACTGCCACTGCCATTCCTGCCTTGTGCAGCTCAGAGAATGCAGAAAGGCTGGCGGGGATGAGGCGGGGGGTGGTTCAGCCAAGTGTCCGGAGCAAAACGCACGTGTCAGTGCGGAGAGGAGAATTCAGAGCAGAAGTCAGGGTGAGGAGCCATGAGTGTTTGGGATGTGAGGATGGAGCATGAGGTCTTTGCAAACTGAAATGATTTTGCTACGAGAACAGGAAAACCAGTAGGGTTTAGCAAAGGCACAAGCACAGGCCTAGTGGAAAAGGCAGAGGAAAACTGTAACACACAGTTTCCATGTCTGAGACAAGGATGGAGAAGCTAAGAATAAAAGACAAGGAAACATGTGGGAGAGACAGGGTAAATAGGGTTTTTGAAGAGAGGGGGAGAAAATGTCCTTGAAGGAGATCAGTAGAGAACTGTAGAAGGGAAGTTCAGGAAACGTACTTAAAGCTTTCTTCAAGAACTGCGTTTACTTTGCATGAAGGTTGCGACAGTGACATTAAATACAAATAAACTGGATGCTCACGACAGATTTGATCACCATATTGTGCCACAACTTAACTTCGTTCTGAGCAGAGTCAGCTCTGTTTACAGAGCCCAGCTATTTTAGTTAAGGATATAACGAGGAACAGACTTTGATATTATTTCTTTGCATTTACCTGGCTCCATGGAACTGAACAGAGATGAAGAGCTGTTGAAATTAAACAGATGTACACAACTGTACCAGATGTACCGGAGACGCAAATACTGCAGATCGTCCCTGTGACATTTGGATAGTATTTGGAGAAGGAAGGAAGATTTCTACTTCACTCTTCACGTGTACACAGGAATGCCGCGATACACCAGCAAGCTGTGCAGGTGGGCAAGGGAAATTCTGGAGAACTCCTGATGCCGGTGCTAAAAACCAGCGAGTTCTCATTTCCTGTGTTTGAACAACTCATGAACTTTAATGTAGGAAAAGGTCAGGTCAGTTCAGCTTCGAGTTTGTCTGGGTTTTAACTGTTTTGCTAAGAAAAATTTCAAATTATAAAACAGCCAAGAGGAAATTTCACATAGTATATAATTTCTCACATTAACCAAGCTTCCACAACTTGCAAGTTGATGACCACCTACTTTGTGAATCAATATGCATTTTACTGCCATTCAGCACTATATAATCCATTGCCATATAAAAGGTGAGGAGCAGGATCGTGCTTGTGTTTCTTAGTGCTGTCAGGAGTATCTGAAGACTGTAAGATTTTGACTGCATCCTTCTTCCTACCATCTTTTGGAAGTAGTCAGGTCATCCCCGCACAATGATGGAAAATTAAGGCACCGGGAGCTTGGGAGCCAGACCAGTACCTGTGTAAAAATCTGCCCCTAAATGATTTGCCAAATATTACACTGGAAGTTTACAGCTAGGCAGAAAATCGTTTTGAGTGTGGCTTTGCGTTAGCTATCTCTGGTTTGAGGGGGGGAAGGTATTTTTACCAAGACAGCTCCAGTCTGTATGGTAGCATGTGATTTAAAAATAAAGTGGGATGTTTCAAGAAGATGAGGACAATAGTGCTGCCATCTGCCCAGGACTTGAGCTCAGGAAAGTAACTCCAGGGGATCAAAAGCAGCTGAACAGCCAGGAGAAAAAGCTGAAAAGAGCTTTAGTTTGCAGCACAATGCTTCTGGCCTCTGGCTGAAAAAAGAGCAAAACCAAGCGTAAGCCACTGTGACATTTTTTTGTACTACCTGGAGGGTGGCAAAGGGCAGTAAGCACCTGGTGGGACCACCAGCTGGAAAGCAGGGATGTGAACAGGCAGAGGCAGCTCATGGGATGATGAATGCTTTTTTTGTTCCTTAAGGGTTTTGTATCAGGCGGATTGCTGACAGCAGGTTTCTGTTTCCCTGGTATGAATGTGAACCAAATCCTGACTTAACACAGGCCAGCTCGTTCGGTGGCCTAGTTAAAATGAGCTTGTGGTCTCTCCATCCCAGTCTATGCTGCTAAACACATTCTCTCTCCTGTTTGGCCCTAAGAACTCATTCCTGGTAGTCCAAAAAAGCATTAATTCTGGATATAGTCAATGTGTGGTCCTGTGTGCTGTTCAAAAGAGTTTCCCACACCAAGAGTCCACCTGGCTCAGCATCAGCCTATTTCTCCAAGTGGTTGTATGAGGGCATGGACTCTTTTGCTGACATGGCAGATTTGCTACTGCCATTTGTAAAGATTCATTACCCCATCAAAAACAATAATCTAGTCTTTCAGACTGGAGTTTTCAAAGAAGTCATTGCATTCAAAGAGGACTGAAGACTAAATTCCTTTTCGATGGCTTTGAGAATCAGTAATTTCTATGCCAAGAATTACCCAACTAATAGTTTGCCTCTCATTCAGTAACTTCATACCTCCTGTTCTCTAAGTCTTCTTTTGGGTCTTATTAAGGTACACTAGAAAATGTGTTTCCTGTGTGAGGAGACAAGAAGCAAGCAGGGGAGAGTAGGAACTCTGCATGAATAGTCCCTAAAAGCTGCATTGTTTCTTTTGTGTAAACGTATTTCATTTTATAACCTACCTGTTTGATACTCTAAACATGCACTCACTCTTGAAGTAACAATATCCAAACCATTTACTTCTGCAGAAAGGCAATTTACTGTGAGGTAAAAGCAGGAACAGCATAAAATGGTGCCTTAATATAAGCACAATCATACCTAGGCACGGACCTTCAGTATGTGCAGATGTGGTTTCTGCACCTTCTGTTGAAATCCATCCCCACGGGGTCAAATGCATCTCTAGTAAAAATTGAGTTTGGGGCAAGAACTACTAGATACGTACTTGTTTCAGCTGAAATCACACGTAATTTAAATACACAGAATGTACAGGGTAGTATTTGATCAGTGAGAAATGTAGTAAAGTTTGCTCTAAGCTCCTTAATACGAAAAATAATTGGTTCTGAATGGGAAAATAATAAACAAAATCCTCATTGTTTTGCTTTGCTTTGTTTTCTTCCCTAGAAATGCCAGGGTTTTCACATTTTCACTAATTATGAAACATGTGTTTAACAAAGAAAAAGAATTTGCAGTTTTGTCTCATTGATTTTCTATTATCTGCTAATCCATTATATTGAATTATAATGTTGTTCCCAAGGAATTAAGAATAATATCTAAATTTACAAGGTAATGCATAAAACACCAAAGCAAGTGGTTTAGCAAGCAGTTAACTTGTGTGTAAAAATGCTTGTCATACACCTATGAGATGGTAAAAAAACCCCCAAACCCTACCTGGGCACTGGATATTCATCATATTATGATTTTGCAATTCCAGTTGTAATGTAGACACCAAACAGTTGAATGGAAAGGTTATGCAGTGCACAACTGGAATCTACAATTAATCATAAATCCTGGAAGCAAAAATACATGTAAATACCACATAGTAACAAATGTAGCATTTTTCTAGCAGTTTTTACATATTACAATTTTGTTGGTCATTAAAACAGTATAGATAATTAATCAGAATAAAAAATTGTCAAAGTTGTATTTTAAAATATTTAACTATTTCTGAAGGAAAATTCCATAAATTTTGAACCTATTATCTTCTGACTTTGAACACAAAGAAATTTGTGAGGATAATGCTGGCCTTGCAACGGAGCAGCTCAGATGCAAATTAAAGTTTTGTAGCAAGTCCCTGTAAAACAATTGGGAAAAAAAATCATAGAGATAAAACTGCTGTCAACAAGGGGAAATTGATATATTATAAAAGCATTAAAATGAGTAGAAACATAACTATTACAATACACTGCCTACAGAGGAGCACTAGCCAATTTTGCTAGCTTACACAAATCATGTGCATTTGCCAAGTACCTCATAAAACGTGATGTGGGAACAGAGTTGGGCAGGTGTCTTCTCCAGTGCTGCTGTGATTTTCCCTTGGTGAAGTCTCCAAGACGATTGTTGGAACCACATGGTTCTTACCACCCTGCAGCTTCAAAAAAATCTTCATGGAACAAAGACATCATTACATGATACTATTTTTAGCAGTGAAGTATGTCAAATCAACCTGTTTCTCACCTGTAGTACTGCACCCAGTCTAAACTCCCTGCCAACATCATCTGCCAAGCAGTACAGCTAATAGCATTCAGCTCCAAAGAGATCCAGGCAGCCTCCAAAAGACTTTGTCAGCCCCACTCGGGCATCCCTGCATGTCCACTACACACCAACCCAGCTCATCGCTGCTGCTCTGGTCAACTCCCGTGTATGACAGAAAACCACCATTACAGATGTTTGCCAAGCAGATCAACCAAATACAGGTTTTTAAGCTTATTCCCTGATTCCCCATCATGAAGAAAGGGCACAGCAGGCCAACAGCAAGCAGGAAAGCAAGAGGTCACACACGTGGGCATGACACCATGCCACGGTGGGACTGGAGAGGCGCCTGCATTTGCTCTGCCTCAGAACATCTCTCCAACAGCCAAGAAGCAAACATGCCACTGAGCCCTAATTTAACACACATTCTATGCTGGGAGACCTGAAAGACTCCCAGTGATTTGAATTTCATGAGAAGACTTCCATTGAGGAGGCTTAGCAATCTTCCTTTTAATTGCTTCTAAAGGCTGCTACCCAGCTACTGGAAAACTTTGCCTTCTGCAGCTACAAAGATGTAATAATGATTCTGTACACTTGTATATAAGATATGTATATATTACACAGAAGATCAGAAATGCACATTTCAAAAATATATGGCTATTTTTGGTACAACGTAATGTTTTTCCATGCTTTGACACAATGAAAAATTGGACCCAACTCATATATCCAGAAATCTAAAATCCAATAATTTGATGGTAAAATGTCCAGTGTTTGATTTGTTTGTACACTTTCAGTGACTTAAAGAGCTAACTCATAAATAAATGGGGGAAAAAAAAGAAAAATCGCCTGCATAAATGGAGAGATAATGTTCAATTTTCCAAGTATTAAAGAACCAGAAGATTGAATATTACAACATGATGGCAGCCTGCCAAACCAAGGGAAACAATCAATATCTTTTACTAACTTTCTAGCATTGCTAAAGCTAATTTCCAAATTGATGAAAAAAGTTCCTTTAGAATTGGAAAAAGTTCACTCCAACCTCTCAGAAATACTATTTTATTAAGGGAAAGAAAAAAAAAAAAGTGTTCAGTTTGAAATAACTTCTCTGCAGGCAGGCATGCAGCCCCGTAACCCTGAACTGAATCAACTGCCGTCTTGAAGAACTGCATTCACAAGTCCCCCAATATTTGGAATTTCTTTAACAGTTCCTTCAGAATCCAGTACTGATTTTTAAAAATCCTCAAAGTGTTGCAGAAAAACATTATCCTTTTTTAAGGGTGGGTTTGTTTGTTTTTCTGGAAGACATTCTCTCAACTGTGCACCAGCTCAAGCACTCGCTCAACATAGGCAGCTAGAACTGTTCTTCCCATCCAGCTCTAAACAAAATAACTTCCTTCTTTGCTTTGTCACCATGCTCGCTCTGGGCTGTGGGGATCAGAAGAAAAGCAAAATGCCTTTCTATTACAGCAGCTGGTGTTTGTTCTGGGGGCTTGCCCACAGGTACGTATTGTATCAATGACTACGTATCCTGTACTGTTATGCAGGAGTTAAAGTTGCCTGGGGTATCCATCTGCAGGCTTTCAAAAGGATGATGTGAAGAACATGTTCTAGTAGTGAACACTGTTCGCAGGATGATAGGATCATTCAGGTAGGACCTTGGGAGGTCTCCAGTCCAACCTGCTGCTCAAAGTAGGATCAGCTAGAAGATCAGGACTTTATCCACTTGGTTCATGAAAAGCTCCAAGGAACTGCACAACCTCTGGGTAACCTTCTCCACTGTTTGACCTCTCATAGTGAAAAAGTTTTCCATGTATTCAGTCTGAGTGTCTCTTGTTGGATTTATGCCCGTTGTCTCTCTCTTCCTCCCACCATGCACCACTGTGAAGAGCCCATCTCTCTTCTCCATACCCTCCCCATGGGTGCCAGCAGGCTGCTGGTGGGCCTCCCCCCCAACTTCTTCTCAGGGCAGGGCGGGTGCACCCACAGGTTCCCCTCAGATGAAACATGTTTTATAACAGGAGAAGGAAGAAGGGTCACAGAAAATGCAGCTGTGGATTATTTCCAAAGCCACAAAACTTTGGAAATAATTCCCTTCTTAAAAGCTGTGAAAACATCCGAAGTGGAGCTCAGAAGGCCACTGTTAGTTTTGACACCCTGTGTCTGAGAGAGCAAAGCTGCCCTAGGTTTGAGCTGAGCCCTGTGAAGTGGTTCAGAGGAAAATCTCCAGGCCTTATTTTTCTGGTATCTGGACTTCTTGCTTGCAAAAGACTTGCACACAGTTCATTTACTGAATGTAAGTAATACCCTTCCCCTTCCCTCCCCCTCATGTCCCCATTACGCCTGATACCATGACTCAGACTGGTTACCCAAATGGCAGCATTTCAACCCAGAAGGTACTGGGAAAGGTACAAATGAATATATATGTCTGTGCAAGAACCTACCAGACCTCTGCACCAATAAAGGGTCATTAAAAAACAGGGATGAGAAAAGAAAATAAATTAATTGAGCTTAACTATCTGTATTTATGCGGACATAAGAAGGTACAGAGGTTGTAATGTATAAAATACTCATCTAGCACCGTATCCAGCAGTGAGTGATTATGGAAAGAACATTGGTGATTACCCAAAGACAATTCTCCTACTTATCAACCATCTACAGATTAGGGATTTAAGAGTTTTGTATCCACCATTTTCAGGGATATTGGTGGATTTCTCTTCTATGATCTCTCCAATGCTGTTTGAACTCATGAAATGCACAGCAACCTGTGAAAATTAGCTTCACAAGTTATTTATGCCATATGTAGAAGAAAACTTCATTTGTTTTAAACTTCTGCATGATGGCCGCTCTGGGTGTTCTGTAGTTTCTGCATGATAAAACCCAGCAAATACCAGTTTCCTAATTATCTTTGGACCATTCATAATTTTATATAGGTCTCATCCCTCTCTCAGTCATCTCTCTCCCAAGCTAAACAAGTCGCAGTTGATTTAGTCATCCCTCACACAGCAGCCACTCTCTGTCTCTGATCATCTTTGTTACCATTCTTTGTACCTGTTCTGTATCTGTCAGACATATTTTAGATGAGGAATCCAGGCATGCACACATATAGTACAGATGAGCTATAGGATTTTACAATGACATTATAAAATGCTATCTATTTATTTCCTAATATTTTCTAACATTCTATTTGCCATTAAATTCAGGAGAATATAGCATGGACCCTACAGTTTTGCTCTCAAAATTACAGCCACTGAGAAAAGACAGCTGCTGGTCGTGCCTTTTCCTTCACCTGAAATCCTGAACACAGTACACAGCTACTCTAAAGGTTGATGTCAAGAAAACATGAGGAAAATCTGGAAAATGCTAATGAGGTGATCAGATCATATAAGCTGTAAAATTCATTGTTCGTTAATTTATAAGTTTGATGAGAAACCTGTTTAGTTTGGACCAGTAATGACTTCAGAAAATCACAACACAAAAGCCTGCAGACAGATTTCATATAAATGTGCTTTATTGCAGAGAAGTTACATTATTTACATGCTGCAACACATTACAACATAAATCTATCAAGTATTTCATGGTGGATGCTGTTGGTTGCCAGATAACATTGTTATAAGAACCACATTATAAAGTGAAGAGACTTACAGCTTTATATACTCTACAGCTTGGAGTAGCTAAAATGTTAAAAGTCAAAAGGCAGTGTTTTCTCAGGCCTGCCTGTTGTCATATGCATGCAAAAGCCTAAGGAGAGCAAATATAAAAGTATTGTCCGGTTTCAGGTCTATGATGCCACCAAAGCTGATGATAGGTGTGTACTGATTTATATTTTAAAGCATATAATCTTGCATAAATTATACAAGTCTAATAAGATTGGTATAAATCTAATTAATTATAAACCATGGCTTAGAAATAAAGGAGAAATGCAGCTTGCACATGCATTTAAAAGGACAACCTAGCAAATGTTTGTGACCTTAGTGTTTATTATCTTCTCTCTCAACAGATCTGCTAGAAAACATCTTAATTCTAGAGTTGCACTTCTCTTGGCTTAATGACAATGAAACTCCAGAAAAAGACAACTAAGCAATCTAGCCAATATATGCTGGTGGAGAAAAATCTATGAAATACAGAACGTTATTTAAGTCTAACTTAGTATGTCTTCATTAAGCAATGTTTCTAGCAGCATCATAGTGAACAGAATAGTTGAGTGAAGTTTGGCCCCTCATTTTCTTAAGTGCAAAATAATTTGAAGTCCCAATTGAATCTGTAGCCCAAATATCAGTTGCTAAATAAACTGGGGAAAGCTTTGTTGCTTTCTAAAGGAAAGTTCTCCAATTGTATCAGTCTTAGGAGATGTAACTACAACAAGCCTAAAGAACCACAACAGACATTTTTTAAGAAGTGAGGGAAAGGGTCAGGATGAAAGAAAACAAAACCAAACAAGAACATACAAGCCAACGCCTTCCCTGGTAAATCAGCCATTCTTCTTTTGCTTGCTGTGCAGCTGGGCTGTTTTACAGCAGCCAAGGAATGGGCTTTGTTTCTGTGTTTCTCATGAAGTTACCTCTTAAAAAAGAAAGAAAGGGAAAAGAAAACGAGCAAGGAATTGTAGACAGGTAGTGGTGGCACAGATACGGTCATGCACGAAGGGCTTGATCCTGCCAGCGATGCAAGGGGCAGTGGTACTGTGTGGATGCGTTGCGGACGCGGATCCCCTAACCCTGGGTGCATGTGGTACCCTGACACGGCTGCCGCAGCGCAGGGGCAGCGTGTCCTCGCGCAGCCCTGAGGTAAGGGAGGGAGGGCAGGACGAGCAAGGGCGCCAGGGCTGGCGCCTGCTCCTTGTGACCATCTGTCTCCAAGAGGCAGTGAGTACGTACAAACATCTCCTTCCATGACTGCTTCATGGATGCCCACTTATAAGTGGCTGCAACAGAGCGCTGACTCCCGTTAGTGAGCCAGGGCAACCTGACATAGGCTGTCCCCCCTACCCTGTTCACACAAACCACCGCTGAGATGGGCTGCAGAACCTCCCTTCAGGGGCAGGAGAGGTGCAAGGTGGTCACCATACTCAGCAGGTTTAAAGTTGTGCATCTCTCTGCACACAGAGTCAGTGTACTCCTTGAGGACTCCCAGAAAGCTATGTTCCCAGGATAGACTTCCTCCCATGCAGGGAAGTTTAGGGTTACTTTCTGAAGAGCTGATCAGATCTCACTAAGTTGATGGTAAAGTTACTGCCAAATCCCGTGAGTGTCTCGGAGCGGGAAGGGAGAATCTGGGCACACCAGGTCTAACCTCCGCTCTTTGCCACACTAAGCAGAGAGCTAGATTTGGGCTGCACGTGGGATGCCACTGGCACTGTGTGCGCAAAGTGGGTGCACAGATGTCCAAAGCACCCAGACTCAGATGCCTGACTCCCTTTCACAGGTGAACAGGGATTGTGGGCTGCAAGAGTCCTGGCTACAAGATGTGTGTTGAAGGCAAAGACCAGATCTCCTAGGCCATAACTACACCCTACTAAAGAGAGGTGGGAGAATTAGACAAGCCCAGGGTAGCAAAGACCTAAGTCAGCATGTCCCCATGGTGGAATCGAGCACCGTCCAGGCTAACCAGGTTGGTTGGGGCAGTTCGGCCACTTTAATCTGGAGCTAATGAGCAGAATTTATGAGCGAGGCCAATGTGTTTAGACAGCACTGAGACCTGAGCTGACTTGTTCCCAGCTGGCTCAGGTGTCGGCAGGTTCCAGGTTAGGGCTTAGCAGAGGAAGATCGGATCCATCTTGATCTGTCAGTGTAGATGTGCCCATAGTCTCACGTCCTTTTTAAAGGACAAAAAAAAAATTTCTCATGCTCAGCTTATCTAAGTCTCTCTGCTCACTGCATTTTATCTTAAGCCACTTCTTCTATGATGCCACAAAAATCAGTTTATACTACATACGTGTATGTGCAGGTGTGCATTAGATATGACATTTTATATATATATTAAACATATATAAATATCTATTTTTTATATATATTATATATATATTAAACAACACATTCTATTCAATCATCCTCCTTTCATGTTCTTCCACTGAATCCCATCACTTCTCTCAAATCACGCAAGTTCTTTAGGACTGAGCTGTCTTTGTTTTGGAGTACTGTACGTATAGCCAATTCTAGTGAATAGCACTTTACTGGTACTGCATTTAGATGAAGGAGGGTTTTTCATTATTAGTGATACTCCTCAGAATCTTTACAATACGTCCTCAGGCCCTGATGGTGTACCATCACTAAGACTTGTAGTTGTGAATGGGCCATCTATGAATTAAGCTAATATACACGATGAGGACTGTAGCTATTACTGAAAGTTAGCACTGTATTAAACACTAACTTTTACTGTAAATGTATGTATAAATAAAAAAAAAAGTCAAAGCATTTTAGAGAGTGGGAGAGAGATGCCACCATTTCCACTCCCATTATCTCTTACAATTGCATATATGGGGAAGAGGAATATTTTGGACTTCTCTCCTCACTCCAAAGGCCAATTTTTGGAGGTTTGCCAACAGGGATGAACAGTACACTGTTGTTCTATATGAGCTAGCTAATATATTTCCCAGAGTTGTCTGGTTTTAGTAAAACAGGTGATCATTTCTGGGGTATACTTGTTGTCATTCTTGCTTATTTAGCAGGATATGCTCAGTGTGCAATACTGAACAAGATCATCACCATGGATGTTTAAAGTAAGAATTCTGGTTTGTTAGATGATATTTTCCAATTAGTAACAAACAACAGATAAGTTGTCCTAAGACTTACCAGAATATGCAGCTAAGACGACTGAATTTCCACTATTAACAAAGTCTATGAGCATTAACAGGGAAGTGCATAACAAGTAACTTACTGAGTATAAAACCCCTGAATAATACAGTATCAAACTATAAATTTAAATAACAGAGAATAAAGCAAAAAATTCACTATATAAATCACAGGAAACTGAAAAAAAATAAAAATCTCCAAAGCCCAAAGGAATTTCCCAATATGAATTACGGCTTCCATAGCCAGTGAAAGATTACTGCAATTCTATAGATAAACAAAAAAGTCTACAGCAGGTATTTTAACTTGCAATTAGAAGAAAGTATCTGCAGATTGCATAAATGTGTTGTTGTGTCACATAATATCAAAGTTATTTGCAAAAATTATACAATCTGGAATGCTTTAATATGAGACACAACAATGTACTTAAACACACAGTAATAAAATGACAGCAATCATTATATAAAATGTATTTTTGGGATGCATTGAGTTAGCAGTGCTATCTAGACTAAATATGTAAAGTGAAAAGTCGTCATTTTAATAAGCTGCTCATTGATACCCCTTTTTGCCACCAGGACATTTTCTGTGCCCTACTTCTGCTGGATCTTTAAAGTCCCAAGGGCAAGGTAAAGCCAGTTGCGGCATTCAGAAATAATTTGGTTAAGATCTACACTGTGCGTTTGTTACCATCATTTT
Organism: Grus americana; assembly: GCF_028858705.1. Taxonomy (NCBI): domain Eukaryota; kingdom Metazoa; phylum Chordata; class Aves; order Gruiformes; family Gruidae; genus Grus; species Grus americana. The sequence continues at coordinate 150,410,549 of NC_072853.1, read as the reverse complement.
TTTTTCTTTTAAAAGAGAAGTGACTTCACAAAGGCAGGTTGCTTTCAGTGACACAGTAAAATCCTTGGAGCAGGGACCATATTCTGGGCACTGCTAATCACATTGTTGGCACTCAACAAATAAATAATTACAACATTAATGATAATTTACTTTGCTTAACTCCTACTTATTTGTAGTGCTGACTCCCTTGATTTAAGTGATGCTCCTTAGGAATTTTTCAGATCCTTTTGGCTTAAGTCCCCTCTGTCTTTCCTGTTGTCTTTCTTCTCAATGCTGCTACTCTCCTCAGTCCAAAAGCCTCTTATTTTCGAGGTGTTGCTGTTTTATTTGCACTTATAGCAGAGGTGTTCGATAAAGCTACACTTCTTTCTGCATTTGGTAAATCTGGTGTATCATACTCCCAAGGGCAGACTTCAGCTCGAGATGCTAAAGGTTGCTGAAAGTAACTACTTGGCTTATGGGAGTCAGATGAAAGCACATTTTCCTCAGAAGAGGCATTTTTTTTCTGTTCTGCTGATTTATTGAGGTTTTCCTTTTCTGCTGCTTTCTGGGGTAGCTCCTTCTGCTCCCCAGCACAGGCTATAGGTGCATATCTATTAACATTCTCACACTTCAGGCCAGGGGAGACCTGAGACTTGGAATTTGACTGTTTTTTCTCATTTTCAAAGACCTGCTGCTCTTGTGTCTCCCGAGTGGCTGCCTCCACCTTCTCTGAGCTCTTTTGATTTGACTGTTGATACCCCTCAGGTGTCTTCAGCTTATGATGAGTCTTCCCCTTCGGCTGGGAAGGGTGGTTTTTCTCTGGCTCTGAGGAAGCAATAGACACATGTTTTTGAACTTTAGAGTCAGAAGGCACAGGACCAGGAGTTTGGTCATATATCTCCCAAGGACAAACTTCTCCTATGTCGAAATTGTCCTTGTGCAGAGACTTACCTGGGCCTGTGTCTGGATTTGCAGGTGTTTGACTAACCCTTTGCTGTTTCATAATTCCAGATTTATGGGTTTTCTTTGTTTCCTCAGTGTGGGTAGAGTTCTTCCGGTGGGAATCCTTATGCTCCCCTTTGTCGGAGGCTGAGTGCTTTTTGTTGGCCTCCTTACCCTTCTGCTGAGATTTATGAGTTTTAGTGCTTTCTTCTAGACTTTGTGTTTTACCCGTTAGTCCCAGAGTCTTTTCCTTGGCACTAGCAATAACACTGAGGGATTTTTGTAACACAGATGTTCTTGGATGCAGAGGCTTCTTATCGGCACTTAAGTTATGTGCACTTACTGATTTGCACACCAAAGGGACCGATTCAGTGGAGACAGCTTCAACTTTTTCCGGAGCGTTTTTGGTTAATTTGTTACCATTCAAGGAATCCAGAAGTGAATTCTCAGCAGCTATAACTTCTGCGCTTTCTGTAGTTAAGCTATTAGGTTCTTCTGATTGATCCCTAACATGATCATAAGTGCTGTGGGACTTTTTTAATGAAAAGACTCTGTTTTTCAAAGTCTCTTCTTTTGGCTTCGCAGAACTCGTAGAATCCTGTGGGTTTTTCCTCAGCGTGGCCGTGTTCTTCACAGCACTGTGCTCCATCAGGTCCTTCTCGTCCCTGGAACACTGCCTGGTGACCGTCTCGGGGATTTCTGTAATACGTCGCATTATCGAGCGCCCCAAGCCCTTTTTAGAGCACCTTTTTTTCTGGAGATGTGGGTTATTAGCAATCATCTTTTTCCTTTTATAGATTTCAAGCTGGGCATACAGTTTCTTCAACTCATCCTGCAAAGCAAAGCGAATGGCAAAAGTAGCATGCACAGAGTGAGTCCAGTCAAACAAACAGCCTGATGAATGCATTACCCATTGCTCTAAAAAACGCACTAAACTTTCTTCACTGTTTTTTCTAATTCATGAATGTGCCATTTCTCCATCAACTTAAATCCCATTTTTTTCCACTGTAAAAATAAGTTCAGCCCTCGTGCACAAACCAGTTACCTTCCACAGCTGCGCATCACATAGCATGCACAAATCATACACATTCATGCTGTATGTTTCAGATTGTGCGATGCTGTGATGCACGCTGTCCTACTGAACTCTACAGCTATTCTTTATTCTGCAAACAGAAGTCTGACAAGCTCCAGACAGAATTGTCCTTTTATCATGTAAGATAGGAAGTATTTTTTCTGTTAATCATGGGGTTTTTAATTTTATGTTAAATAGTTATGTATACTTATGTATATGTTACATGCAAATGACTAAGCACAGTGACAAGAAGTGCTGTTTGTACTTCAAGATAATTCAAAGAGCCTATGTAAACTGATAAACAGTTCTTGCTATGGATGCTTCCTTCTCTTCAGCCTCCAGTATGACTTCTACTACAACTAGTAATGCAGCTTTCTCTTCACACCAGTGAATATTTTCCATGAGATCTTACATGACCTGATGCCACAATCATTGAGAGACCTAAGCTGGCCTGTTTCACCTGGTATCTGTGAAAAAGTCAAATGGATGCAATTCAGAGTTTACTGGTACGAAAAAGTGTTGTTCTTGAAAAGAAATGATATCTAAATGAGTTATATATACCCGAATATCTTCAGGATCCAAACTATGTTCACTCCATGCTGAATTGATACTGCTGTTCAGATAGGATCCAGATCGACCCATATCAAGCTCGTCTTCATAAGCTTCTGTAGCTATATCATCTCTTGGGTTATTGCTTGAATGTGAAAACTGCAATAAGTATTCATAAAAAAGATGTTACCACCAGTGCAGAAGTTTACTTCAACATCGCTCTAAGAGTTTACATCAACAGTTTTTATGGCACAATCACCCTTCTATGGATTTCATGTGATTTTCTGAACTCAAAATACTAGCTCTAGGCATCACTGGCATTAGTAGTATCTTACAGAATATCAATATTGTATGGAGAAGGAACTCTTATTAATGATGGTCTAACTTGATAAGGCTTAGAGATTTGCATTAGGAAAAAGCCCCTTTGTACTTATTATGATGCTTCTTTGAACCTCTTTAAATTGTATTTAAAATTGAAAAATATAAAGAAATAGACTTTCAGCCAATTAGGCTTCTAAAGCTGTAAGACTGTATTTTATATTCTATACTGTTGAATAATCCTGCAGAAAGCAATTCTCCCATTTTAGGTCCTGACCCTGTAAAGGAAGAGCTGGGAAAAAAAAACCAAAACAAAAAAACCCTAAAAAAAATTTAGCAAACAAATACAAAAGCAGACAAGTTAATCTCTCTCTTCTAAGTGTTCCTAGATGCTCAGATCAACAGTTGGAGAGAGGTTGTCAGCTATTTTTTTATTCGTATTGATTCACTCATCTGTAGTTACTATTGGACACACAGTCGTCTGGCCTCAGGACTTTATGAATCGAACTAAACCTTATGAATCTTCTCTTAATTCCCTGAATTCTTTGTTGCTCTGGAAGAAAAGTCTGTGTAGTGTTACACAGATAATAAGCTAAAAATGGAAATGTTGATCAGTAGTTATGAGTCAGCTTCAGAAAGGTCAACAAATTTTCTAGGTTAGTCTAGAAAGGCATCTCTGAAGATACGTAATAAAGTTCATGAACATAAAATAGAAAATAATAAGACTATTGCCAGAGACCAGAAAAGTAATTTAAAATAAATAAGGTTATTCAGTATTAAAGCTGCATCAATGTGTCCCCTTGTTATGACTGTTTAATGTATGTGTATTTGACAGCTATCAGCACACCCTGTTCTGACACATAGGCAAGACCGGAATAGCAGCTTCATTAAACTGAAAATTCTATCAACTTGAACTGCTTAATGTTCTTCCTTCGTATGCAGCTTTCACCTTTACTGTTCTCTCTGTCTCTTGACCTTTTGATTAACATTATCGGTCATTTCAAAAGCCATTATAAAATCACTCGCTCCATTCCAATCCTACGGACTGGTGCTAGAGACAGGCGGAGCTGCCTGTGGTTCTGCTCCTGGTGAGACTGACATTGTCGCTTTGCTCCCAGAGCTGACGGGAGGCGTGCTGCCGTGCTCGGAGCTCTGTCTCTTCTCTTCCCTGCCTCCTGTTGTTCTCCATCTTCCTGCGTGACACACACATTCATCTTCCTACCCAGCACTGGCTCCATATCACAGGCCACGTCTGCTCTCAGTATGCAGCATCTGTCCGTCCCAGGCTCTGACTTGCAAAGGGTTCTTCTTTTGCAGCCTGTAACAACTGCCTGGTTTAAGTTCCAACATCTCTATCTCATGGCCAGTCCAAGCTCCTCATTCCAGTTTTACTTAGCAGTCTGTCCTAGTCTTTCTAAGCCCTCCCCTAAACTCTTTGTCTGATCTCAGCCAACTCTGGCAGCAGCATGGTCACCCAAATACCTGAAATAAGCATCGCTAGGAAGGATTCTTTCCTTCTTGTATTAATCACACCAAAATTTTAAGTACTTTAAACCCCTGGAATTTTGAAAGCTGAAAGAAAGAATATTTGAAAATGTATAAGAGTTTTTAAAATAAAAAAATATACAGCTTTTCAGGAAACATAGCCAAATTTTACATCTTCCTTTTCTATCAGTTGCTTGCTAATTTTATACAGCATTGCTTCTGCATGACCACGTTTATCTTCCTCGGTCTTGGCAAAAGAAAAGAGACAGGAGACTCGAATACCTTAGGGATCAGAAGTAGCCCAACAGTGACTGTCACAGTCAAGTGTGTGTGTGCAAAGAACAGCATCAGCATCCAGTCAGACTGAAGTCTTGAAGCAAGAATGAATCTGAAAATAGAATTCAGGGTTGCAATTCACTGCCTTTTCTCCAGTGCATTAGATTTAACATTTTTCATATTCCTTAGGATTCTTTTCATTGAAAGGACAAATACAACCGGTTTTCTTCTGTACTGCTTTCATACAGACTAAAAATTACATCTACATGCTTTACTTTTATACCACAATTTCAAAACACCTCAGAAAAAAACAACCAGCAAAACAAGCCTAAACAAAATATAAAAAGAAACAACAGACCTTAAAGGATATTGCTTATTCCATCATTCTCGCTCTACTTAGCTGGTTTTTTGGATGGTTTATATTGTCACAGCTTCTTTGGCCTGAACTGAGTTTTGGCAGTTTACATACATTAAGGATCTGAACAGATGATTTTAGACTAAGTAAGCACATGTGCTATGATAAATTGCAGTGCACTTCATAAATACAGGATGTCCACAGATCGCAGCTACAGAGTGCGGCTGATAAGCCATCAAAGAGAGAGCTGAACTGAAATGCATTTTAGCAGGGAGCAGAGAAATGGTCTTGATTGCAGGACCGCCCAGCTCAGTACCGCAGGGCCCAAGAGCCTTGCGAATGCTAGGAAATGAGTGGCTGAACCTCCCAAATGAAGCAATTCCTTGCTGAGCTTTCTAAAAGAGTGGTAGAACAAGCGCTGCGGTTAAAGCTAGCTGGAGCATGCTTGGCTTATCCGCTTCAGTGAGCTCCCGAAGACAGAAATGGTAAGCAATGCAACGGATGAATGGATGTACCACTGGCTTGTAATTTGCAGGTTTACAAAAATTGTTCAGATAGAAATGACATTTGCAACTTATCCAAGTCCACAGATGCACATTTTGCAGAAGCTTTTGTTAACAGAAATAGTCTGGCATGAAACACTGGCTTATATGCTATAATAATACAGTCACCATTTCTTGTTTAATACTTTGGAAATGAAATGTTTCATGAACATAATAAAATATTATAATTATTTCTTACAGAGATGTTGCTGTTGAGGTGTGCAGGGATATGAGGAGGCTCAGGCCTGAGGTTTTGCTAACTGAACACAGCATGAGAACTATTGAACATGACATGAGAAAGTGCTGGATATAACAAATAACAGTGAAAAGTGAACAAAAGTTACAGATAGTGCTGTGAGGGATGGCAAGATTTCACCGATGGTTAATGTGGAGTCATTTGATTGATGGCCAAACTTCACAGGTAAATGAAGGGAGCACTGGGGGTCTTTGGGGAGCAGAACTTGCAAGGTCAGTGGTACTGATATAACCATATCAGTAACAGCATGTCAGGCTGTGATTACCTAGCTAATGGTATCAGAAATACCAAATTGGAGTACAGATGTAGCAAAACTGGGACCAATAGGAAAAAAGTAATGAGGGGTGGGTTGTTTATTTGGGAGAAGACAAGGACAGAGACAGAGAGGGGCTGAGGTAGATGGGGAAGAATGAGCATGGAAAGAAGGGGGGATAAAAGGGGCTGGTGACATGTAAGCAAGTTGTCACTGGCTGAGCCCTGGACCTGATCACTGCAGTATGTCCTATCTTCTCATTAAATCCTTCTCCTAATGTCTGTGTGATCTCTCTCTACGCTGTGCATATGTGTATGTGCAAGTCACGAGCAAACTTCAGGCTGGACTAACCAGCACGGGGGAGACCCAAGGTCTCCGCCCGTGACTGAGTACAGGGCCCCAAACCCAAAGACTGATATTAGGTTGGCTTAAGGCCTGCACTCGTATTTGCAGGACCTGTGAATATAGTGTGCTTGTGAACCTACACAGGGTGCGTGCTTCATTAGTGAACCTCATCAGCTGCAGAGGAGGAAGAGGACCAGGCTGTACATGTTGGACCTGTGCTGGTCCATGTGGCCAGTCATGTCTTGCGTATGCCTGCACCCATGGCGGGCGTGCTCAGCCTCACTAGGTCTGCAAATAGAAACAGCAGCAGCCACATCCATCAAACAGAGATGGGAGAAAGGTCCCAGGTACTGATGCCCACCAGATTTGGCTAACCCTTAACAGCTCCAGTCCTCAAATTCTGTGAAGGCTTTTTGCTTGTTTTATGCATGAAACCTTGACTAAGGTATCCACGACATACCCCTGAAAGCAAAAGAACATTTGTAGTAGCCATTCAGACGTAGCAGAGATGGGGTTTACATTCAAATGAGATTTGTTCCATATAAATTTTGTTTTTCTCAGTAATATAAGAGAAAGAGCAATGAGGAATATAATGCTACACTGATCTGAAGATAATCAGGAATCCTCTGCTTCTGAAATGGGAATAATACTTTTAAAGGAAAACAAAATGCAAACAGTCCAAGGTTTTATTTAGTGCTCACATCAATCTTAAATGAGCTTTGTGAATTTTCAGACTGGATGGCTGTCTCATAATAGTAGTGTCCTTCAAGGCTCCAGTGCTTCATGACAACTCAGATATGTCACATAAATCTGAGTCTTACATTTCTGCTATTTCAGTTACATCCAGAACTTGCTGAGGAAAACGGAAGCAAAAAAAAAATCCTCACTAGGTCTGAAAGGCCTAGTCCTTTTCTGTTTCCTTCATAAGGCATGTATTAAAATGCCACATTTTCCCCTCTTCCCCTCTCTTCAATCCAAGATTACTTTCACCCTGTCCTACCTATTGTTAAAAGAAACTTGCAGCCCACGTAATAGCTCACCTACTGCACTGAACTGTACCTTCTAACATGGCCCAAAATATGGTTTAAGAACATTAATTAATGGGAGAAAAATTTGTCTGACAAGCTGTCATATTGGTTATAATCAATTCAAAAGTATTGTAACGGAATTTTATATCTATCAGGAATGAAAAGAAAAATGCTTCCATCAAATACTGAAACATTATTTCTGCAGATGTTTGTGTTAGAGAGGAAAGAAGATTTTGAGAGTATGTGATTGTTGAGATATAGGGATAGGAGAAGGTGAAGGAAACAAAAAGTTGCAAGCCTGAAAGTGGAGCGAACTTTACAACAATAATAGGGGAGAAGAGCACCTGGCAGGAATAGAGATGAAAGATTTGCTTTGCTGATGTTTACTCAGAAAAAATGATGCCTCATGGAAGCAAACATCAAGAAGGCAGAGAAAAATGTGAGTTCCAAGACAGACCACGGAACAGAGAAGCATATTTGAAGATTGTCAATGGAGTGATGTAAAAAAAAAAAAAATCTTACTAAAAAAGGTCTGTCAGGAGACAAAGGCAGGTGTGAGAATGTCATAAGAAAATCATAAGTATCTCTGACAGCATGAGATGAAATTCATGCTGCCTTGCTATTTTGGATTTTGTAGGACCAATTCATTTTTACAGGGTACTCTGTAGGAAAGGCATATATAGTAATTTTCATGTAGCTCTGGCAAAGACCTTTATTTATTTGTTGCTATTCTAATAATTTACAAGTATGAAATGTAGAGCTCATTATAAACTTTAAAAGAAACACGTGCTTTATATTACTGTTACAGCATCATATGCCTAACATTTTTTATGTCAGCATATAAAACACTGCGCTTCATGCACAAACCAGTACAATTATCTTACCATACAGCTGCACCTTGCCAATCTGTCACACACCAGGAAAAGCTCTTATAAACCAACATTCTTACCTGCTGTTTTTCTAGGGATACAAACCAGTGAGCAGTATGTAGATGACTGTAGACAGACGGTAGTTTTGCTATATCTAATTTATCATATATACTGAACTTGGATCCAAGAACATATCAGCTAGCTATACTGAAAAAACCCCGTAATTATACAATTAACAAGTTGAGTGTACCTATTATTGAATCCTATGGGAACAGTTTTAAGTTTAGTAATCACTTAATTTGCAGAATTAAATAGTTATGAGACCTGCCATTATGCATCCTATCCCACTCACCCATTTTAAGTTACACCATATGAAACCTGAAAGATAAATAGTTAATTACCAGATCTACAGATCACTTGCCTAATTGTATGGAATATAGCAGAGATAATGAGCTCATTGTGAACTGCAACAGCCATATAACGTGGCTCATGAAATGCTGATGGGACTGTCCGCACTGCATAGCAGAGATAAACACCCCACAAGAGGAATAAAAATTCAGCTGTGAGAAGAACAAAAAGAAATAATTTGCAATTAGTTTTATATATGAAAAAGGAAGGAAATTTATATATGAAAAAGGAAGGAAAGTATTATAGTATCTTCTGTATGTGTGAGTATCTATGCAAAGACAGTATACACTCATACATGTATATATGCACACAGATAGGCATTCAAACTCTTTCAGATTGTCACTGCACATGATACATTTGGGTTTCATTTTACACACTTTTTTCCAGATCAAGAACCTTTGCATTCATGGTGTTTCAGTTTTTCAACTGACAAACTTTAAGACAACGTCTAATAATGTCTTGCTTGGTTTTCAAATTGGTACTATACAAGTTTGACATCACTTAAAACGACAACTACTTTTATTTGTAACTCTGGTTCTTGTTATAGAGGCAGATACCGCTGATACTACTAGACTACAAGCTTTTTAAGACATCAGTTTCATTTCAAAGGTTTATAACTCAGATATAACAATATATTTTGGGTTAAAAAAATCCCTCTGTTCATGATAGGTAATTCTGCTGGTGCCCATAAAATGATGAGTCATTTCTGAGGGCCTAATGTAATTAGAACAAATAACATGTTTCTCTTGTTAGGAGAAAAATGAGTAAAGGAAGGAAGGACGAGTAAAGGGTCAGGATCAGCTTAAACTATCCTGGTAGAGCTAACTCATCTGCACCCAGCAGTACTCTGACTTCAGTTTCGAGTAGGCAGTCTGCTGTGACATCATTTTGCTTTTGATACAAATGAAATAATTTCATACCCATCTTGAAAAATCTCCCCTTCCACAAAAAAACCCCCAACCAACCCAAACCCAACAGCTCTGCCATGTAGTTATGAGTAGAGCTGGTGCCTGGGCCTCCTGCTTTGTGGTCTGGGTTGACGATGGCTGGAAGTGGTTGAGCCCACCCAGCAACATGCAATTCCATGACAGACCCCTGCAATGCTGGCACTGCTCTGGACCAGCTTCAGAAATTGAGTGTGATCCTGTTGTTACTCATACACTGCTTTTGCCTTGTTGAATTTTTGCAACAAATCCACTGACCACTGTATCCCTTTACTTACTGGCTGTTACGTTAGTGACGCCACCATATACTCAACTCTGCTGAGAGCAAGTTCATACACTTGAGAGAAAAAAGTAAAATGTGAGGGATGGGATTTTATTCACCTATGCTCAGCCACCGAAATGTGAGGTGTCTAGCTCAGCCCGTGATCCTTCTACTGCCTATGAGCAGAGTTAGCTCTACAGCGCAATCATCACATCCTGACACAACAGTAGGTGCCACGTCTCTCCTTGAATACCGAGAGCACTCTGATGAGTACTCTAAGCATCAAAATGTTAGATGTTCTGGCAGATGAGCCAAACCCTATCATAGCTCCTCATCTCTGAAATGAATTAAATTGTCTGCTTGAGCTAAAGGAAAGTCCTTTATTAACCTTTTTCTTGGTTTTGTGAATTTCTGTACTTTGTTATTGCATCTTGAATTATCACTGACTATATGTAAAGATAGAAAAAAATTACATATACAGTAAAAAATACAGTCAAATGTAGTATAACAGAAAATGAGTTTTCTCATCCTTCTTTTTGCCAATACATGTTATTATACTAGAAGAGGTGAAGAGTGACATCACCCTATGGTAGTGATTAGCAAATCATTACTGGTCTGGTTTGGATAAGGACACAAATGTTTGTGAACTCCCATTAGCAACAGACTGAAATAAAACATCTGCATGGGCTATCTCATGAGAAGTGGTCCTCCAGTTCTTCCCACTTTCAACAGTCCATAACTGCTGTAGATTACATAGTGTTGTAGAATTTTGAAACTTCTATTTTTGCTATGAATTTCAGCTAAAATCAATGAGATATTTTGATAAAATTATGTCAGTCACACAGATCTCTCTGTGCTCAGAGAGCTCAGTTTGAACAACACTTTGCTGTTTCTTATTTTTATCAAAAATAGATGGCCTAGCTTTAAACCTATCATTTTTACGAGAACATATCCTACATACACCCAGTGATTTTACCAGCTACATAAAACCAAACATCTGAAAAGGCATAATCCACACATGGCGCTGTTTTTGTGTTCTTCCTTAACAAAATCCCAACAATAATAAACCTTTTGACTTTCGTAGTTTGACTTGGGACCTTACTGAGCATCAATATGAAAAAAGCACAATATAAATCTTCTGAGACTATGTCTCCCAGCCTGGTTTCGAGCTTTATGAAAGCATGTATGCAGGTATGTCTTCCCACATTCCCCATGCAATCACCGCTTGGGCAAACTGGCTACTACTCCCATTCCATTCCTAGATCATTAGCTATGCTACCAGTGAAGTCTATTACTCTGGTTTCTTAAAAACACCTACACGGGAATGATCTACCAAGCCACCTTGCTTCTGAAGTCTTCTCTGAGCAACTGGAATACAAATTTGGCTTCAATGAAGTAAGAATAAAGGCTTCTTTACCAATGTTGGCTGTTTTGTTTTTTCTGTTTATGCACACTTGCCTTGCATATGCAGAATCATAGCACTGAAATGTATTGCTCTTCAAAGCACTGACATTTATTGCTTTAATTGCTCCACATTCATTTAGAAGAAATTGAAAAGGACAAAATAGTTAATTAGGTTGTTAAAGCCAAATCGTTTATCGTACTGTCCTATGTTCTATGGAAACTCTTCTTATTAATATGGTTCAGCAGGTATTCCCCAAAACATGCCAGAGAGCCTATTTCCTCTCATTTTGCCTTTCATGCAAAGTCCCCTTACAGTAAAAAAAAACCCAACCCATTAGCAGCAGAGCTGAACAGATGAGCTGTGAAATAACAGGCATACTCCACAAAACTACCCATGGCCCATCCTTTTTCTTCCTCAACTGAAGTGAGAAGAGCCCCAAGTCTCTTACTGATCAAAACGATCAGTTACAAGTGCTAACAGAGGCTGAGAGTTTGAAAAAGTTTGACTTCTAAAGGGATGAAAATACGTGTCTAAAACTCCATGTGCTGAAGGCATTCCCACTTAAACTAAAGAGTATGGGCCAAATTTTGCTTATTTTTACAAGAAAAAAACTTGTTCTAAGTTTGAAGATTTACAAGAATTGATTTTTTTAATACAGATTGAAAAAAACTTTCAAGGTATCTCAGAGAGCAAATGAAAGTCACAAAGCCACACCCCCATAATAAAAAGCAATTTCAGTGAGCTGGGCTAAGTAGGAATGAATCACAGAATCACAGAATGGTTTGGGTTGGAAGCGACCTCAAAGATCATCTAGTTCCAACCCCCCTGCCATGGGCAAGGACACCCTCCACTAGACCAGGTTGCCCAAAGCCCCATCCAACCTGGCCTTCAACACTTCCAGGATTCTCTGAGCAACCTGTTCCAGTGCCTCACCATCTTCACAGTGAAGAATTTCTTCCTTATATCTAATCTAAATCTACCCTACTTCAGCTTAAACCCATTACCCCTTGTCCTATCACCACATGCCCTTGTAAACAGTCCCTCTCCAGCTTTCCTGTAGGTCCCTTCAGGTACTGGAAGGCTGCAATTAGATCTCCCTGGAGCCTTCTCTTCTCCAGGCTGAACAACCCCCACTCTCTCAGTCTTTCTTCATAGGAGAGGTCCTCCAGCCCTCTGATCATCTTTGTGGCCCTCCTCTGGACTCGCTCCAACAGCTCCATGTCTCTCTTGTACTTGGGCCCCCAGAGCTGAACACAGTACTCCAGGTGGGGTCCCATGAGAGCGGAGTAGAGGGGAAGAATCACCTCCCTTGTCCTGCTGGTCACACCTCTTTTGATGCAGCCCAGGATATGGTTGGCTTTCTGGGTTGCAAGTGCACATTGCCAGGTCATGTTGAGCTTCCTGTCCACCAACACCCCCAAGCCCTTCTCCTCAGGGCTGCTCTCAATCCATTGTCCACTCAGCCTGTATTTGTGCTTGGGATTGCACCGACCCACGTGCAGGACCTTGCACTTGGCCTTGTTGAACTTCATGAAGTTCACATGGGCCCACCTCTCAAGCCTGTCAAGGTCCCTCTGGATGGCATCCCTTCCCTCCAGCATGTTGACCGCACCACACAGCTTGGTGTCATCAGCAAACTTGCTGAGGGTGCACTTGATCCCACTGCCCATGTCTCCAACAAAGATGCTAAGCAGCGCCTATCCCAATACTGACCCCTGAGGAACGCCACTTGTCTCTGGTCTCCACTTGGACATTGAGCCATTGACCACAACTCTTTGAGTGCAACCATCCAGCCAATTCCTTATCCACCAAGTGATCCATCCATCGAATCCATGTCTCTCCAATTTAGAGACAAGGATGTCATGTGAGACAGTGTCAAATGCTTTGCACAAGTGCAGTTAGATGACATCAGTTGCTCTTCCTTTATCCAGCAACGCTGTAACCCCACCGTAGAAGGCCACCAAATTTGTCAGGCATGATTTGCCCCTAGTGAAGCCGTGTTGGCTGTCACCAATCACCTCCTTATTTTCCATGTGCCTGAGCATAGTTTCCAGGACGATCTGCTCCATAATCTTGCCAGGCACAGAGGTGAGACTGGCCTGTAGTTCCCTGGGTCTTCTTTTTTTCCTCTTTTTTAAAATACGGGTTATGTTTCCCCTTTTCCAATCAGTGGGAATTTTACTGGACTGCCATGACTTCTCAGATAGGATGGATAGTGGCTTAGCAACTTCATCCACCAGTTCCCTCAGGACCCGTGGATGCATCTCATCAGGTCTCATGGACTTGTGCACCTTCAGGTTCCTTAGATGGTCTCAAACCTGATCTTCTCCTACAGTGGGTGGTTCTTCATTCTCCCAGTCCCTGCCTTTGCCTTCTGCAACTTGGGTGGTATGGCTAGAGCACTTGTTGGTGAAGACTGAGGCAAAAAAGTCATTGAGTACCTCAGCCTTCTCCATATCCCAGGTAACCAGGTCTCCTGTATCATTCCAAAGAGGGCCCACGTTTTCCCTAGTCTTCCTTTTATCACTGACCTACCTATAGAAGCTTTTCTTGTTGCCCTTGATGTCCCTGGCCAGATGTAGTTCTATCAGGGCTTTAGCTTTCCTAACCTGATCCCTGATTGCTTAGACAATTTCTCTGTATTCCTCCCAGGCTACCTGCCCTTGCTTCCTCCCTCTGTAGCATTTGATCTCCAGATCTGATTAATTCTGAAAAATTCACAGTTTTCAGTTTCACAATCATAGTTACAAGGAGTTCCTAAGACAAGAAGAGGAGATTTCAAAGTATTAATACACTGGAGCATAATAGTAGTTTGCACTATTTAATGCATAATGCTTTTACAAAAGCTTTATATTTAGAGCAGAGCTGGCACTCCTGTCTGCAGATAATAATTAGTGTGACATCTGGTATGTAACACAAATAGGGAATAGCTTTTAAAACACAAGGTAAAATAACAGAGTTCCTATACTTGCTAAGCCCAACGTTACAATAATTTCATTAGCAATAACAAACAAAACAGACTGATAGAAAACCAATTTATAATCTAAACCACTAATTACACAGCTTAAATGTAGCATGTAGAAGCTGTGCTTGAGGGGGGAAATCAAGTGCATATAATTAGCTACAGACTATTAGTGCAATTTGTAACAAAAATCTGAAGGTGTTATAAATTTTTGCTGTATCGTTTTTCTATACGGCCTTTTTGATTTCTCAACATAAAATAAGGTGATATAATAGTGTATGTATTACACCGATGAAAAACACACAGATATAACTTCAGATAGGTAGGTAGGTAGGTAGGTAGGTAGATAGATGGATGGATTGATAGATAATGGAGCACCTCTGGCCACCATGCAGCAGGGTTCTTATGTACTACTCATCTCTGAGGTCTTATTAGTTCTATCTATGCCACACAAGTGACTGTTTTGCACCAAATATCTTCAATGATTAAAATCTGTGAGATGTGATATGAAATTTCTATTTGGTTTGCTGAATAATTTCCCACTACAAGCCTGGTGTGGAAGAAAGTGACTTCCTGACCACTAAAGGACTATCTGAGCATAGTGCAAATCTGCCAAGACCAAACTCAAAGCTCAAAACACATGATCTTTTTCCTTTAAGTATGATTTATCATAAGGCTTACCAATTAGCCCATTTTACTTACTAAGCACAAGAACAAGAAATACCTTATTTTCCCCTTCTGAAAAATGATGAAAATTCCTAGGAGAGAGAGCTGTCAACAGCTATCTGGACAGAAAATGTGAAGTCAAAAAAAATAAAGTATAAAAGAGCACTGAAAAAACTTGCAGTAGCTACTCTATAACTATCCAAGCCAGGAATTCAGATTTCAAGCACAAATCTCTTGGTAGATAAGAGAATAAGAAAAGGCACAATTGCTTTAAAGGCATAAATGGACGTAGATATGAATGGAAGGTAGGGAATGAAAATGTATGTTATGTGCACAAATGAATTAATCTTTAAATATCTCTCTTCTTAGTCATTACCTATTTCTTATCCACATAACCTTTTATCTGGTCTTTGCACTATCTAATCAACCTTCTTAGTTATATCCTGTGGTGATTAAAAACCATGATTGTTCATTTTGCTTGCAATGCCCATCATGTTTTCAGAAAATGGAGTATTTTGGAACACTTAGCTTGGTCATCCAATACACTGGACCAGACTCATGCCCGACGCCACCAGCCTGTTATAACTAAGAGTGTGCCATGTCTGCTCCCTTGGCATTTGTTTAGGCCATTGCTCATATTCTGCATCTTCTGATAGCGAAAGACAATGATATATGCTCACAGTATGTGCTGCCTATCTGCTCTGTAGAGAAGGACAGACTCAGGGTTGGTATTATTTAAGTTAATCAAACTTCCTCAGAAGATTTGGGCTAATATATTTACTAGGTTTTGCTAAACATGCAGTTGTCCATGTTGCAAATTATTCTTTCATGTTTAAAGCCAATATGAGGCAAAGCCATATCCAGAGACAGTCTCTGTGACATTTTCTCTCAGTGTCCATTAGCTGAGTTGCGTCATGCCCTGCACAGCATGGCGAATGCAGACTGACCCACTCCCGCCTGTCCAGCCCCTAGAACAAGCAAATTCCCACGTTAATCCATATCTTCTGTCATTGCCTGCTCTGCGGATGTCTGTACTTTGCCTGACTGCACAGTACTGCAGAGCAAGATATGATGAACTGAAAGCAGTGATCAAAGTCACTCTCCTCTCTTTCAAGATTTGGAAAAGTCAATGAGAGCCTCCTTACACTTGAGTGGGTACAGGAAGAGAACACCCGCAGATGAGAAATGGAGTAAAGGCAGTAAGGGCATGACTTCAGGAGAGTTAAGGAAAAATGGATTCAGAAAAGCAAAGATCATATAAGGAAACATGAAAAATCAAGAAACGTGAAGCTGGATTTTTGAACATGGCTTACACACCAACCCTTCTTAGAGGCCTTAGGAAAATACTTCATCCTTACTTCTACAGCTTTGCTGTCTCTAAGAACTGGACAGCACTAAAATAAAAATACCACATATGCAGCCTTAACTTGCTGTCTTTTGCATATATAATCTTCAGTTAACTATGTTATTTCTTAAGAGACTAGACTCATTTAATGCATGTGACAGAGCAATTCCAGAGAAAAATCAAGGTTGGCTAATGAAGAAAGCTCTGTAATTTGTTGCAAATGACATTTAGATGTCTAGTGACTGAGAGAAAAGACTGCAGGGGGAAAAAAGCAATCTTGTGCACAAGCACAACTGAATTCTAACTTTGTCTGTACCTCAAGCTCTTGTGCAAATGAAAAAAGTCCCCACTCAAGGCGAACTTCGCAGAGATGATCAGAGAGCTATGCGAGGGCCAACCTAGGCATTTTTGCTGCAATTTGGAGCAGAACTAAGCATGCAGGGCTGTATTTGTAGCCAGTGAGACCATACATAACATGGTATATATAGATTTGACTAAGCTCTGTAACTGAGCCAAAGGCATTGCAAAATGAGCACCCAGATTAAATGGACCATATAACCCTAATCTTATTGTGCCTCAGCTCTGGCTGTGTAAAATGGGGATAATGCCACCCTGTCACCACAAGATGACAGCGGAAATAAATTTACCCATATTTGTGAAGAGCTTAAATCCTAAACTGTGAGTTTCCTTCCCGCCACGGTTGGGAAAGGAAAATGAGTTATTTCAGGCTGTCCTGGTTGCTTCTCAGCACTCCTACCCTGCCAGAAATGCCTTTCTCTTGTACTTCTTCAGGCCAGCCTCTCGGTGGAGATGGCTGTGGGCTAGAGCTTCTGAAAGGAGCTCCCTGGAGCCAGGATACCCACCCAACATTCGCTTGCACTCTGCTGCCCAAAAGCTACCTGCAAATAGAAGACACACCTGAAGGATTAAAGCCCATTTTCATGACTCTGTATGATGTTCTATGTCTGACCACACTCATTTACTTAAAAAGCACTGTCATAGGCCAAGAACAGGCCAGGGCTCTCCAGAGATGGTGACATGCTCTGCGTCCTTTCCTTACAGTAATAAGGGAGAGCCCATTACAGCTGCCTCTTGACTAAGTTCATTTGGTATTCTGAATTTTGCACTGTTGGCAAAGCAGTACTGTTCCAACAGTTACATCATTTTTTCCACTGGTTTTGGACACAAATTACTGATTGCAACTCTACTTACATCCATAACGCAGCCTCAACAACTCGTCTGCTTCTCCATCACACTTCATTTCATCAGACTAGAGTCTACATTTTAAATCCTCTTTACTGAAATGAAGTGAGGTATGGATCTAGAAGCACAACTCTTCCATCCGTTCATTCACTCAGGGTGCTGGCTGGAGCTGAGTACGCACCATTTTAAAATGGGAAAAAAAATTGTGTCTTTGATTGCTCCTGTGCTTCCAGCCAGCACAGTCTCTTTCTGCCTCACTGCGTCCAATCTCCCACCTGGAGAGTTGCACCATGTCATAGGAGTTTTTACTTCAACTGAAAGGATTTTCATATATTTCAATGAACTGTGGTTACATGTTTAGGGTTGAGTTATTCCTAGCAAATTATAAATTACTAGAGGTTTATCTGTCTCTCTCACCATATCTCAGCATCATTTTAATTAGCTAGGCACAGCAATACAGAGACCTATGTGTATAGTAAGACCTAATGGTGCCGAATCCTGACTTTTTTTTCTACCAGAACTTTCATGGCCTGTGGCACTGCGAGGCTGAAAGAAAAGCAGGGCTCCGTGGGCTGGTGGGGAGCACAGCACACTCCGTGCCCCCCACAGCCACAAGACTGCCTTGCAGGTCCACTCGAAGTAACGCGAGGGACATGCTGACCCCACGGTCTGCAGGTCTCGTGACTTGATGGTGACCTAGAGATGGATTTTGCTGGCAATGGAGACTTATCTACTGACCTGAGTGTGAACAACGTGCCTAGGAGCGTCACTGCACAAAACATAGGCCAGTGCCCAGGTCTACAACCTCCAGGAACTCCCTTCATTTCTGCACTTAGGCCTTATACTGATGCGTTTTATTCCTTCCTCTACACAGATGTGCTGTCCTGCCTCATTCCTTCCACAGTACACTGTTGTTATTAAAGCCAGCTGGCCATTCTTCTGTCTCTGTGTGCCCCATCATCCTCCTCACTTGTGTCTGGATGAAAGGGGGAAAACAGAATCAAAAAGATCTACCACCAGCAGCTGAAAGCAAGCTGAGTGTGGGACCTCTTCTCTCACATCTTAAAAAGGATGCAAGCAAATGCCAATAGTATCCAAAGTACTTGAAGGACTGGAAAGACTTGGAGCAGTACAAGAAGTGGATTCAAAAGAGAGTGGTGCAAAGACAAGATCAAGTCTTCCAGCCTCTTGCAAAGCCATCTTCTCCTGCAGGTGGCTTGCAGAAAGAATCTGAATATGCTATTTACCAATGTATCAGCATGCAGCTAAGGTAACCCAAATATGCTTTCCTTAGCAGAAATACTTTGTAGAAATGGCGCCTAAATAAAGGCGATGGGATTTCACTTGTGATGTAGCAGATACCAAGAAAAAGCAACATCACTGCAGGAAGTAATGCAACCCAATCTGCTCAACCTGTTCCAGCTATTTTTGAGAAAGGAAACCAGAAAAACGTTGACTAGTCATCATTAGAAAAAAAGAACTTTTTTTTAAAAGCTCCATTCCCCATCATCCTTGAGCATGTTTAATTTTAAATTAAATTGGAATAAACAGGTAATCTGAGGTGACTGAATTGTCCCACTTGATTTAGTCTCTTTTCATAGAGAAGACATTCTGCACCACTCATCATCTTTGTTGCTCTTCCTCATACCTTTTCGAGATTTACCATATCCTAGAGATGAGGGACATAGACCGTGCACAGAGTTGGTGATGCAGACTGGGAAAGAGGTGTACCTGGTGGCGGGAGGAGTGGGTTACAAGCAGGAGAGGGACAGATGTGAAAGCTCCTTCATAAAAAAGGATTATTTTCCTATTTCTGCTGCAAACAATTTACACAGCCCTGGTCTTGCCACTTAGAGAAAGCTTTTCACAAGTGATCACTATTTTTACATGATACATTTTCTGAGTATCTAATGTGAGAATTGAAGCCAGATCTTCAGCAGTACTGAATTCTAACAAGTGCCTCCTGGTTGAGCTTTCCACACAGAGGAGGCTATAAACAGTGCTCTGAAAAACATGTCCCTAGATGTCTCAAGACAGACACTCAAAATGGATAGCTACCGTTGACCATTTTGGCTTTACTCTTTGTACGTTGATGCTAAGGAGAACATGTCTTAAAAACGCCCATTTGGAAATGAACAGTTCTTTGTTCATTGCATGCTCGGAACAACACACCCCGAATATGGCATAGGGCCACATCAAATGGGGATAACAAAAAGAAATAATAATCACTCACTCGCTGAATGCAGCAGAGGGCCTGTAGAAAATTTAATGAAGGGCCTCATAAGGCTGTATTACAATGCCCCAGCTCAAAACTGTACAGGCAGTCTTAATGCCCAATCTGTCAGAGCCTGTCCTGGCAACTCATACCCTCTTTAGATGCAAAGATATAGGTTAAATAGCAACAAATGAACAGTGGGAGGGAGTTCTTTTGGGAACAGCCTGAAATACTTATTTTGTTCCTTTTCCTGGCTGAGGGCATGCTGTAATCATGACACAACCTCGTGTTTGAAATCCTCTTGATGCCCAGGACCCAAAGCATGACCCACCAATCAGTGGGCTACGGCAGCAGCTCAGGCCAGCTGCGTGGAGCAGCACAGCTCCTGCCAGCCATAATCAACCAGGTGCCAGGGGAAAATCCCTCCCTGCGCTTAGTTAATACCTGCCATTTGCTTCTCGTTTAAATAAAACATTGAAAAACACACATAGAATGCATAGAGGGCTTCTTAAAAACTACAATTCAAATCCTATCCATGCTGGGTGAATCTGTGGCCCTGCTGAAGTCAGGAACATCCACCTGCCAGGATTTCACCCCTGCTTGTTATTTGTGTTTGTTTATGCACGTTTACCTCTCTGCCTGCCTTTCTCTCCTGCCTGGGGTTTTGTTCATTAAAGTTATTACTTCGGTTTTTTTTCCAGTTTCTGGGAAGTTCTTTTAAATCTTGTGCTGATATCTGTTTCACTTATAAGATTTTTCCCTCAGGATAAAGAATAATAGTTTGATTTGTGACACTGCGAGCCCTTAGGTACCAAAAGTTTATTGCTTGGTTGTTTTTTTTTGTCCTAGCTTGGAACCTGGCTGTGACAGGAAGAGGTATAGAATATATTCAGGCCACAGGAAAAAGGCTCTGTGGGTGAGCGTTTTCAAGGCCTCAGGCCTTTCTCTAAAATCTCGGACTGTCAACCATGCCATGGCTTGTCAATGAGACAGATGCCCCAACCTTGAAAAGCAATGCAGAAACAAACACAAAGGAAATAAAGAATCTAGACAAGTGACAGATAAGTTACCCACAAGTATCGAACCTCAAGGAAAATGCATACTAACTTACATTATGTTGTGTAGATAAAATAAGATTTACTGAATGCTAATTTTTCTCATCAGTATATCACAGAGTACAGAGGCAATGCCAGAAATGGTGACAACCTTTGTATCTAAGTCCCTACTTCTCTCAGAGAGCATCCTCTTAAACTTAATGGAAATGTAAATATAAAACATTCACTGCAATAAAAGTCTCCAGAGATAGAGCCTAAGTAGCATGATCAGTATGGAAAATGCTTCATAAATCCTAACTCCGATAATCTCTAGTAGCATAAAGGTTTCATCTCATTACGACTTTCTAACAGAGCCTTGTTAATTCTCACTTCACTAATCTGCGACCTTGAAAATTCTCTCTCCACATTTCAGTGAAGCGTTGACAGCCAAGTGAAAGAGGGAGGTATTCTAGCGAGGGCTACAGGTGATGGAATATATTCCAAAACACTCACTAGTTTTATATAAAATACTGTGCCTGACTAAATTAAATGAAATAATAAGCCTTTCATAAATTATCATCCAGCATTTTTATTTTAGCATTTTAAATAAAATATCATAATCTATTAATTTATCACACAGAACCTTTTGCAAGGCTGCTCCCAGTCAATTACAGGAATAAAAGGGGTTCTGCATTACAGGTATTTCTCCTGACATCTCTCTGAGATGAAGTGTCTAATTTTGGAACTAGCTCCTACCGGCTGTAAGCTTTTCAGACTGCTATTAACAATAAAAATCTTGAAGAGCGTACAGACACACATATACAAATATATATGTAGTGTGTTAGTGCATGTTAGTACTGACTTGTAGATGTACATCTCCTGGTACCATTAATGTGGCTGCATGGTTTACTGAAGACTTGCACAAACATAACTCTGCTTATAAGGTAGTTTGGGTAAGAAGGCAAAATGACAGAACATAAGAAATTCTGCCCAATTTTGTTCAGCCTCGAGAGATGGCTTTGCCTCTACTGCCCTTGGGAGTATTTTGAAAAACATTAAAAACCCCTCTAAATATAAATATACTCTAAAAAACTATCCTTGCTTTTTCCAATGCTAGACAGACAGCAACTTCTCTAATTTCTTACCAAGAAGGGACTATTGATGATAACTAGGTATTAAGACTACCATAGCTATAAAATCCAGAGAATAAAACCATTTGTTTGCCATTATGCAACAACCACTCCATCAAAGTTTTATTAAAACTACACTGTATTACTGGCTGTGAAATGCAGTAAGATTTTGATGCAAAATGGATTAGGGCAGATGACATCACCAAGTGTTCCACATTTAATTCTCTTTTGTTATTAATTTTACATCATCTCTGGCGATAGTACTATTCCATTATTGCAATGTATAGTTGTATTTTATCAGTACGCCCCTCCAAAAGGGCTCAAATTGAGACAGATTTCAAAACATACTCCTTTATACTCCTCTCCGTGTGGTTTCCCAGCGAGCACACTGACACACGGGGTACCAGTGTGCCTGCCTGCCTCTGAGATCTCACACGAAGGACTGAGGAGCAGAGCACAGCGGCAGCTTAGAGCCACAGAAAGTCCTTGGTGAAGCTGGCAGCACTGGTTTGCCCTTTACAACTGCTGTGCATTACCATGCGCCGGCTTTCTGTACACCATGCTCAGAGAAAACACTTCTCATACCCCCAGGCTGCTTCTACCCATCTCCTCTGCACTCTTACGGGAAGGAGCCACCATTACCTCTCCCTAATCCTCAGCTGCGGAGCTCTGCCAGTGGGATGTCATAGAATCATAGAATCATAGAATGGTTTGGGTTGGAAGGGACCTCAAAGATCATCTAGTTCCAAACCCCCTGCCATGGGCAAGGACACCCTCCGCTAGACCAGGCTGCCCAAAGCCCCATCTAGCCTGGCCTTGGACACTTCCAGGGATGGGGCCTCCACAACCTCTCTGGGCAACCTGTTCCAGTACCTCACCACCCTCACAGTAAAGAATTTCTAACATCTCATCTAAATCGACCCTCCTTCAGCTTAAACCCATTACCCCTTGTCCTGTCACTACACTCCCTGATAAACAGTCCCTCACCAGCTTTCCTGTAGGCCCCTTCAGGTACTGGAAAGCTGCAATTAGATCTCCCTGGAGCCGCCTTTTCTCCAGGCTGAACAACCCCCACTCTCTCAGCCTGTCCTCATAGGAGAGGTGCTCCAGCCCTCTGATCAGCTTCGTGGCCCTCCTCTGGACTTACTCTGACAGCTCAGTGAATGTCCATGGGGGAAGCAGGGGAAGGGCAGGAAGGAAAGAATTTATTTCAGAGTTCAAACCACTGATGTAGTTGAGATAGGACATGGCACTTTTGGGCTGTACTAGAAACAACAGCTCTAGGTGCAGAAGCACCGAAGCTGTTCGGTCATCTGGAAGAAGCATATGATACTGTATAACTGAACCCTGGCATGGGGAATCCACTGTTTATAATAAAATAAAGGAAACAAAGATGTGTCATTTTCCTCCTTGATATGAGTTCTGCAGGATGTCATTTTTTAGCTCCTGCCTATCGCATGGATTGAGATCACATCTAACAAATGCGTTACGCTGGGATGTTTGATGTGCATTTCCTATTCGCATTACTTCGATACTAATTTCTGTAAGGTTATGAAAGAGTGCTCTCGCAAGTTCCTTCCCTCTTCACACACAAGAGCTCTGCCCAGTTCTGTGGTACAGAAGCAAAAAGCTTCTGTTATTCTAGCCACATTTTTTCACTTTAATAGTAGAAAAGCATGGTATCTTCTGCCTTCAAGGACAAAATTTCTTGAGCACCCATCACTTTGTTACTACAATCCAAGTTACAAACCTTTGAAAGTCATAAAATTCTCAGTATATTTTAAATATGCTTTACTCCTCAGCCCATTTAAAAAACATATATGCCAATATTTCATTCCCCTAGAAGCTTTTCACGTGATGTTATGCAGTCTGACAAAACTTTAAGATATTCCAAAAGAAGAAAAATGAAAAGGCATCCAAGCTTTATTTTAGAAATTAAAAGATAAGCTAGAAAATGAACATACCAACAGCCATCATGTAATCCCAGCGGTCTATGAGGCACATATTGAAGATCAGGTGGTCAGATGTTTGCCCTTGGCCAATGAGTGGAATATTTCTCTCCAAATTTTGCGTTATTGCAGAGGTCCAGCCAACGAGAAACCAAAACACTATCAGGAGAATAACAGCCAGCATCCTCATCACTCGCCCACCTGTCATGTATGGAATACGCTGAGCAGTTCGGGACAGGAATACCTTCAAAACCCTGAAAAATTCAGACAGTGCAGAATTAAAAAGAACACCAGCTGAGTCGCAGGAATTAGGCTTTAATTTTATTTCACTATCAGATTACTGAAAAAAATTCTCAACATTCTTTCCCCTGACAGTATGTACAAGAGTGAAATTTGAAACATTATTACTTTCATATTCATTGTATTTAAATGGAAATGATTGCTGCCCAGAGGGTGCTATACAGCAACAATAGGAAATATTAGCTATGTTTATGCTAGAGACACACATTCACACGCTGTGTTGTCAAGCTGTTTGTACCTTCCAGCTCCCCATGGAAGACTTCTGTCTTTGGAAAAGGGAAGGTCATTTCCATAAAATAGCAACCACGTGTGTGAGATTTCATTTCATTTTGATGCTGGCTGTCTGCTCATCCCCAATCATACTATTCCCAGAGAAAAAATTAGCACTTCTTGGAGATTTTCCCCATTGAGTTTGATGCTTCTGAGACAATGCTATACTCCTCGTAGAAATAACTGCGGAAGGCACTGTGCTAATTAAGTGTTTTTTTACTTGTTTAGAGGCAACAACATGTTTTTCAAGCTGGGACAGAACCATCATAAGAAAAGCCACATCGTATGTCAGGCACATATACCATGTAACAGCCATTGAACGCGTAGCACTCACTTCAAAAATATTGGCACTTTCTATCATGGCAGGTTTCCTCCCACCAAGAACTGCTCAAGGAAATACCGCCTGCATTTTCTACCCATCACCAGCTGCTAAAGCAGAAAAAAGTCCTGCTGGGAGCATGAGAGCAACCAAAATTTGAGGAAATTGGTTCGGGAAGAGGGAGTAGTTTGACTCTTCACATAGCACAGAGTATCTTTGTGTTACCTGCAGCACGGGATCTGCCAGAAGCATCTAACCTTCTCCTGGTGTCTTCCTGTGAGAAAAGGGGGCTGCAGGAGCTGCTGCTGCCATTACAGTGCTCCTGCCTTGACCCTGCCAAGTTACTAAGGCTGGGCAGTGAGGAAAGGCTGTCACCAAAGCTTTCATATACCCAGCCCTTTAAAAGTGAATGGGCTGAAGTTTAAAGGCTCTTTTTTTGGAGATTGGGGTGAGGAGCCTTTCAAAGTGAAGAGGTGAGCTGTTTCAGTGTTTTTGTCCTCAAAACCACAGTGGTTCCTGATTCCTGAGCATGTCCAGTGAATAGTCTTGATATCCACGAAGGGACAAATTAGCACTGAGGTTTAGGGAACTTGAATTTTTTCAGAAAGTTGAGTTTTTACATGCCCTTGTCAGCTCTCGTCTTTTCAGTGTACCAAGCACCAAGCCACCCAAACCATTCCACAGCCAGGCCTGCCTTTTCAGCCAAAAAACCAAAAATCACACTCCAGATTAATATTCATGCTTATATTTGTCTATGAGAAGGCAGAAGCAACTGGCGTTGCCTCTCAAACAAATAATAGAGCAGTGTCTTTCAAGGCAGAAGCACAAAAGCTTTTCCACATCCATAAAAATGAATCATCGTTTGACTACAAACACAGCCTTCACAGTGTGCATTAGGTGAAGTCAGAGATCTGAGTGTGTTCAACATTATTCAGCTGTTTCCCTCCCAACAGTTACTCCGCAGGGAGTCACAGTTTTTGATCTTTCCATGTTTGATAGATGTTCTGCTCTCCCTTTACAGATGCTAAGTGTTTTATGTTGGAAGCAGCTTCCCAAAGACTTTAGGCAGGATAGACAGACAACTCTGCAGTGGCGAGGCAGGCGACTCACTCCACGTTGCCCAACCGCACCACCGCTGCTCCAGGGCAGCACCGGTAAATGAGGAAATTAAACATGCCCAGGGTTGTCCCTGGCACTGATACCAACTGGCACAGACCAGCCGGCATCCATAATATTACCGCCAGCACAGGGTGGCTGTATGCCAACTGCCCACTGCCGTGGCCTGTGCCAACACCCGAACCACGCTGGGAGACCGCTTGGAAGTGTTCGGGTTAGCACGGGCCAAGGGCAGGCCAGGGACCACTAGAATAATTCAGCAGGACAGCTGATGGAGTTCCAGTGCCCAGGAATGTTCTCGGATGCTACTTGATTTATGAGTACAGATGTAGCTCTGGATCCAAATCCCTGAGGAAATTAATGTTTAATTATGAGTATCAAGTAAGGCAATGCCAACTGGAAAGACTTCTCCTCCTGTCCTGTGTAACCCTAAGATGCCTGGTAGGGCCAGGCAGTACCCTGGTAGAAGCTTAGGGCACTGTTTTAGACGTATGGCCTCTAAGGCAGAAAAGGAAACTTAACTATCTTCCTCAGCATCTTCTAGCTCTTCTTCCAGCTAAAACATGCATATGTTCATCATATGCAATCCACTTTTATGTGCTGTTATTGGATAATCAAACCATTGTTTTCAGTGAGATGTCATCAGCTCTGTTTACAGGCAGATCAGGCAGGACACTGCAACATGCTCTACCCAGTTTGCGGGAAGACACAGCTGCCTTCAAGCAAAGCTTTGACCTACAGACAGCTACAGGCAGCATTAAAGCTGATACGCAACAGCCATCCTCTTCACAGAGTAAACAGAAGGCAGAGCTCAGGCTGAATGAACTGCCTGGAGACCACTGCAGGTAACTCCCAACTCCGCTGGCTGCACCGTCCAGTCTGGATAGAATTAAGCTATATGGTCTGAGGGTTGGTGGCGGTTTTTTTTTTGGGGGGGGCGCACTGGCTCCATATAAATGGACGGGGGAGGGCTTGGTTGCAAACACTGGGAGCTGAGAGCCAGAGGAAGCCCAGCAGCCAGGACAAAAAGCGATGCCGCAGGTGGATCTGAAGCAGAGGGACAGACTGTGCTGGTTCACAGGACTGGCTGGGATCACCAGCTTGGAAACAGCATGCAAAGCACGTGGCTGCTGCTGAAGAAGTTACATTCTGGGATGCAATGTGTAATCTTAAAAGATACATAAAACTATATTAAATTTTCATGTCATATCAATAATCTGTCCTGTGAACAGAAAACATGGTACCCAAACTATCAGCTGACTGCCTAAGTGGCAGGAACAACAGGTGAAGGATCCTGCTTTGACAGCAATGACCTGGCACGGTTTGTTTATTTTTTATTTCTAGCACCTGTCATTTTGTGACTCTACTGAGTCATCCTGTCAAACTGTTCTGTTCCAGACTGATGATTTCTATTGTGACATGAAAGCTACATCAGAAAGATAAGAGGTCAAGCTCTTATGAAGTATATTGCCCTCCTATGGTGCAGAGATTGCATCTTATCTGCTTTTTCTGGACTAGCAGTGAACATGCCACTAGTTACTTGAAAAAGGTACTAGTAACTACTAGTTACAGTGAAAAAGTACCAATGGCACATATATGGCACCATGTCAATACGAAAGAGAGCCTCCACTTCACACTTGACACACAGGCACACACACACAAATACTGAGTGCCAGTTTTATTTCCACATCAGGAAAGACCAGTGAAGAAGGAACATCAACAATAAGGCTCAAGACCTCACAAATCATATTTAGATGCACTCATACCATGAGTTACTGGCTGTCACTGAAATAGGGAAGATCTGCTTTATTGAGTCTGATCATCTTGAACCTGAGCAAACCTGGGCTGAGAGCCATGCCACGCCAACAGCATGACCGCACCACAGCGAGACCTGCATCATACGTATCATGTTCTGTCCAGTGAAAAGGTACAACAATTAGAAAAAGTAGTTCTGGCAATTATTTGGGTGTATGACTACTTCTGAGAGTCCCCATCCTATATGTAGCCAGCAAACTTGGCCGCATATCACTCATAACCGTCAAAATATCTCAACTCCTTCACAACACACTTGCAATAAATCAAAGTGTAGATAATAGGGTATCTCCCATATTTTCCATTTCAGGAAAGAATTCTGCAATAGCAAACACTCTATCAAGAAGACCAGTGCCACAAAAGGCAATAAATTCTTAGAAGAACTGAGTAACGTTCACAAATGCAGTGGGTTTTGTAACAGAGCACATGCTGGCTGAAGGCTCGTCTGCACAGTGAGAGCACTATGGTATCAGAAGCTTGCTAGGTAGTTACATGGTAAACCCCAGGTACCCATGGTACTGGAAACACCGGGAGGGAGATGGTGCTGCAGGATTGTTTCCTCTGTGCTGGAAGTGTGCCTCACTTCAAATCCTCACCTGGGGGTCTGTGGTTAATAAATGGCAATATTCATATTTGAGGATATCCTGACAGTATATTAACAAATTACTTATCAAATAGTCTTGTGTACTGAGTGATCAGGGAAACAGTGGTGTCCTTTTTCCTTAATAAATTATATTTACCTTCAAAAATGTGATTTTGAAAGTACAGTTTCCTTGATATCTTCCCCAGAGTTTTAAAGTGATTTCCTATTGTAGGAAACTAATGTAATACAAATTTATCAGATGTATGGCTAGAAAACCTAGCTGTGAGGAGCTGTGAAGAGGAGTTAAAAAATGTGTTTTATCTCAGTGCCTGGTAAAAAACACCATTAGTAAGCAAAGGCACATGGGTCATGACTTAATGCTAACCTACTCCGTACAGTAGGTTCCTAGATTAGCTGTTCCTTTAATAGCACATGTATAAAGGTAGTTCTACAGAGCTTCAATGAAAGTCCCCCTTCTGGATCAATGTATAGGAGACAAACCGTGCTGCTATAATTTCCAAGATTTTGAGCAGACTAAGGAAGGCAGGAGGGAAATCACATGCCATTCAAGGGAAGGCTCTGGATACTGGGAGGCAATGGGAGTCCAATAGGTCTCCCACCGCAATCAGAACCACTCATTCCCATGTGACCAGCACTGGACTCTCTGTCTCATGCATATTTAATAACATGGAAAGAGTCTAAAAATACAACTTGCTTTGATGAAAATGTATTGATTTGAAGTAGCTTTTGGCGGTCAATCTGTAGATAAGCCTGGAATGAGCAAACAAAATGATTTGTTATCTCTTTAAATGTAGCCTAGATTCTGACATTTTTCATGCTATACAGTGCTTTATTTTCTCCCTTCACCTGCAAGTCTAAATTCCCACCTGAGGAAAGTTCAATTTCCTGGTGGATTATAGATCAAAAAGCTTTCTCTGTCTGCAGCCGATTCCAAGGATGGCAGCTGGAGTCTTCTGACAGATCAGCTGAGGCTTGCTTTTCCCCAGTGCCTCCTCGCTCCTCAGCTCACTGCCCTGCTGCCCGTGTCTGTCTGTCTGCCTGGTAGCTCCCATTGCAGGAGACGCTGAAATTGCATGCGTGTGTTGCTTTTTGAAGTGCTTTTGTTCATATCACCATATCATCCAGGTAGGTCTTGTCAGAAATGGCTGCTCCTCAGCTGGATTTGCCCATCCTGGGTGTGTTCTGATGGATGTACCAAGCACTGGGGAGCTAAGAGGTAAGAAAGCTCAACAAGGGGACTTGCCATGTCACGTAACTAGGTTTCAGTGATGCAGACCAAGTCTCCTTATTGATGAAATCCTCATCTGCTTTGTGCTAATTATCTCTTGTAATAAACCACTTACTGCACTAATACCCCTTTGAATCCTGCTGAGATTAGCAGAACTACACAGAGTGTCAGTGAAACATCTGACCCTCCGCTGTCAAACTCTGACCAGGCAGAGCTCTTACAGAGCACACGGTGACTATGTAAACTGTTAAACAAAAAGCCCATCAATCTGTCCCCAGACAACTAGCAGTGACATGTCTCCTGTTTCCCAACTATTCACATTTAAGGTTATTCACAAAGTTGCTTTGGTGCTACCAAAATCAAGAGCTCATGACCACAGGATCCTATGTGAGACTCCTAAAATTCTTAAAATCCTTGGGTGTTGGGATAGGCACGACACTGTCTCTTTCTAAGTCTGTGACCAAATGGTTGACATAGCCATTTCAATAATTTCCTCCTGACAGATATGTTTAAATAACTACATCCCTTACTCGGTAAAAATGAGGTCAGCTCCTCAGACATTTTTCTCCATAAGCAAACCAATCTTGTTGAGCTCTTCATTCAAATTTGAGGTGGTTTTGTGGCAGAAACCCTAATTCATAGATCCTTAAGACTCAGGCTGCTAGTAATTTAGACTGAAGATTATAAATCCTTCAGCCTATACAAGCTTTGGCTAAGCTAATTATTTGCTTCTTAAAAATCATCAGGTGATTATTATCTTTTTGTAAATCTAAAGCCATTCAGTTCTTTACCCTTATCAAAGACTTTCAGAACAGGCAGTACAAAAGATCTCAAGGTCACTTATTTATCAGGAAGCTTACATCGTGAAAACAGATGCAAGAACTGCCTCCTGGTAATCCTTTCCTACAACAGGTCAAGAACATATTCAAGGCTTTCATTACAAAATTTGCTTCACAGAGCGCTGTGGAGTTGAACGTACAAAAGCCAACTCCTGATCCCGGCTCACAACGTTTCATTTAACGAAGGCTGATGAGTAAAACCAGCGGGGATGACACAAATTCCCCTCCTTGTTTGTGCCACTCCATACAGGCATCTTCTCCCACTGAAAACATTCATAGACAATTTCAACAACCCTTTCAAATATCAGAGGCATTTCCTAGTGATCAGCAATAAGGCAGCTGGTCAAAGCCTTGTGCCAAAGCTTATATTTTTGTTCTTAAAATAATCACTCTACAGATAGGAAAAGTCTTGTCACGGATAAAGCCCAAATCCACGCCAAAGTAAATTTGGGGTTGGTTACATATCTTGATCCAGAAAGACTTTCTTTCCTTTCTGCTCCTTCTTAGTTCACTGGCAAGCATTGCATTTCTGATCAGAGAATGATAAGCCCCACTTAAAAAAGGATGGTACCTTTTCAGCATGTTTAATGTGGCCACAGAAACAAAATACCTCCTTCCTTTTAAGATACAGTAGATATTCTGATCCACTTGCATGATGTGAAAAGTGGAAGCTTTAACAAAAACAATACATACGAGATTTTCAACAGGACTGTAAGGTTTTGCAATTAATAGCTACACTACATGTTTCCCCACTGTTGTAAGTTTAAATTATTAGATTAATTTATTAAGGTACTATATAAGAACAATGCAAGGCTTTTCTCTGGATCAAAAAGCAGCAAACCAAAATTTAGTGAACTTGAGTGAATTACAATTCACTCTGTTAGCAGCTCTTTATTGTGAGGACTGAACTATATATCCACAGCATATTTACAGATCATTATACTTTGCTTTTTGAGAAATGCACTAAATAGTAGTCAACAACTGAAAAAGCCCAACATAATCATAATTTCATGGATAAATGTCTTAATATTCATAGATGAATGCTTCATTGTTTTCCCCTTTGTATCCCATTACGCACGTGGTTAATATGATATTGTAACAGTTAGTTCATGTGTGCTACATTGTGGATCGAACAAGACTAAAAAGATTTTAACAAAAAGATCTCATTCATTTACTGAGTTTTTATTTCTAATTACATAGCAAGTCTCTATACTAGAGCACCATAAAATGAAATGGGCTTTTACGTGATCTCTTTTGTCTTATTAGCTGCTTTAACAACATTAAAAACTATTAATGGTGCTCTTACAATAATATCATACAATTCTGCTACTGAATTTTCTAGAGCAGGATCTGAGATCCTACAGCTTGAAGGCCAGATGTAGCCCTTCTCTTCATTTCACCCAGGCTGGGCAGTTGCTGGCTGACATCCCTGGGAACCCATTAATGAGCAGACCAGTACAGGAGTTTGCATGGTCTACCCAGGCCCCAGCAACAAGAAGGTTCCTCATCCCTGCTCTAAAGGAACAGACTCTAATCACAGAGTTTGAGTTTGGGTTTATCATCACAGAAGCTTCAGTGACCAAATGATTTCTCTGAACACTCCACTTGTAGGAGGACATGAAAAGCAGAGTAAAATTAATTTATCTTTAGGATTCAAACTGTGTTGTCCTTAGACAGTTTCTCAGGCTGATGAGATTGTTTTGAGGATCTTCAAACTCCATGTGACATCTGGTATTTGCTTTATTTGTAAGATACTGAAGATACAATTCTTCAAGAAAAGATGGGGTCAGAAGACTTCTCTGACAGAAGTGATATTGCCTGTCTGTCAACGGACTGCTGAGCAAGCTCAGGAAGAGATCTGGGACATGGCAGTGGGTGACAGTAGGAGATCTGGAACACATCCACGAGCCTGGAAACAAAATTCCCAAGAACCAGAGA
This sequence comes from Grus americana, assembly GCF_028858705.1. Taxonomy (NCBI): domain Eukaryota; kingdom Metazoa; phylum Chordata; class Aves; order Gruiformes; family Gruidae; genus Grus; species Grus americana. Next base: position 150,378,328 of record NC_072853.1, on the reverse strand, counting down.
AGATTGTGGAGAGCTTGATGCAACTTCAAAATTCACTAAGATCAAATCAAGACCTGCCTTGCAAGGGCACGGTACACAAATGACAGATTAGGCACAAACACTGCTATTTCTAGCCTGAAATATCTAGTTGCCTTGAGTTTTTTCCATTTAAAAAATCAGTCACTTTGGCTGGTCAAACAGATCCCTATTTTTCTGAGTTTCCTCTTTGCTTTTTTGGAGGAGGTTCCTACAGGAGAAGCTCAAAGCTGTCGCTGACTGTGGGTCTAGCCACATGGTCAGAGAAGATTCAAGAGAAGGATTTTTTTGAAATAAACTGGTTTAAGTAAATTGCCTCAAAAAAAATTCCGGTGCAATAAAGAGACCAGGATCTGTGGAGCATTCACTAAAGCACTATGCACAAAATCTTTTGGCACTAAAAGATCTCCTCACCAATTTACTTGCAAGCACTTGTTTCCTTTTCTGCTGTGAAATGATGTTCCTACACACTACTTTAAAACACCAATCCATTATTAAAGATGCAGGAAGCAAACATCAGCAATTGAAAGGACAGGAACTTCAATCTTTATAAGCTGTAACACATCACCATTTTGATGCCCTTCTATTTCTTCCACGACTTTTGGAGTGTATTTTTTTCTGTTCACTTTCCTTCTGTCAGAATGTTTCAGTACTGGAAGTTACTGTGAACTGCTTGAGAGAGGTTCATACAGCTGCTTCCATACTTGATGACCAAGAGCATGTGCACCTTCCATCCAAATAAAGCCATATAAATGTTCACATTTTTTATCATATCATGCTCCCAATCTTATCACTTCATTGCTAATCATACACAGATATGGAAACCTGATTTAAAAAAAAAATTAAAAAATCCTGAATTCCACCTAACGCTGATAAGATTTACATAAGTGGAATTTCCAAGATTCATGCTTTTTCCTCAAATTAATACAGTTATTATATGGAAAAATCTCTTTTTCTAGTAGTTCACATAAATTAACGATGCAGAGTTCTTACATATTGGTACTCAAAGCTATCTACCTTTTCCTAACAAAATAAGAGTCAAGTAATCATGAACAAGAACAATCCAGATTTGCATTTCTTTTCAACCACAAGGACACTGAAGAAGAGGAATGAGGATACACTGAAAGGTCCAGTCTTTGATGAGTTCTGCTGTCATTTCCAAGCATTTATAACCATGGCAGATAATCGAACAACACAGACAAAACAGAAAGAACTTGTCCTACTGTTTTACTTCCCTTAGGTATAAGAAAGAGTAATCACACGTGCTGGACACAATCCTCCTCTCAGTCCACAACGCAGACTTCTGTACTTAGCAGAGCTCAAGAAGACGTGCTGGGTTGCCAGTACCCTTGTTATATGATGCAAAGCTGACATAATGAGCTGACATCATAAGCTGATTAATGAAATGTGGTACAGAAAATTGAAGAAAGACACATAACTGTAATATTGAGTTATAATATTTGTTGAGGGTTCTGTGCCCACTTTAATAGAATAACGGTTAACCACTTTATAATGTGATTGACAGGCAGCAGCATTTTTGTATCAACTCTACTGAAAACGAAGCTCTTTATCAGCATTGTGTTCTCCTTCCACTTGTGGAATAAATATTAACTTTATCTCACGGTTGTGCATGCAGGTATCATGGCTAAGACCTTCATGTGTATTTGAAAGGAAAGTTTATTCTTCAGCTTGTCTGCAAAAGATAAGATTCAAACCACTCTTACAAGAGATAAAATCAGGAACATCTCCACCTGTCATGAGCTATAGCAGTGTTACCACCAATAGAAACTGAGACCATAAACAATGCTAACTTCTTTGGATAAAATTTCCATGTGATAAAATATTGTTGTTATTAACAATATTCCTCTGCAAATGCGCGCCTGGAGTAGATTATACTGAAGGGAATGAAAATCCTGGCAAGGGTACTAAAGTTCATTGGGCATCTGGGGAGTTACTGTGGCTCTGGTCAACTAATTCACAGAATGCCAGAATAGCGGAGGTTGGAAGGGAGAGATTAAGAAATTGCCTAATCCAACTTTCCTGATCGAAGCTGGATCAACAACAGCAGGTCACTCAGGACCTTGTACAGTTGGGTTTTGAGTTTTTAGTCTATGCTAAGCATGTCCTAGTGTAGGGAAAGGAAAAGGCCGGTTGCTGGCATGGAGGAGCAGTGACCCTCTCATAGAATAAAAAGCCCCAAATGCAAGTTAAATATCAAACGCTTCCACAACAGCTTCATGTCCCTTGGTGCAACTTCCAGGCTCACAGGAGATACTTAAGATGCAGGAACAACATCCAATATAAATATAACTATCAATATAGAGGTGCAGTTATGGCTATTAAAGGTTGCACTACAACCTGCAGACCCCCCTTGCTTTGGTAGTCCTCTCATTTTACATTTTTAAATGACAAAAGGTTCCAAAACTTCACTATTTCAAACCCCTGTCTTTTCTTCTGAATGCAGACAATGCAGAGGACAAACACATTACTTGGTAACCAAGCTGCTAGTCACATCAATTCCCTGACATATTGCCCAACTTATTTATGTTTCCATCTTAGCATTCACCAAGAACTTTAGAAAAAGAAAATTCTACAGTAAACAGACCAAAACAGAATTTTTTAGGTCCAATCTCACTCATATTCCAGTATGTCAAATACTCCTCCTGATGGAAGAACAAGTAGAGCAATGACCATGTAAAAAAATGAACACCAGTATGTGCACAGCAGTTCCTCTGCTAAAGCAGAAAAAAAATTCTGGCCAGAGCATAGTCAAATACAGGAGAATGAGAAGAATGCATCTCTTCTGTTTATAATATTATAGTAAAGGGAACAAATAATTAAAAAATCCAGCAACTAAAAAGCCCCAGCTGTATAATATCAACATCTGATAAAGTGTTGAAGAGGGATGGATTCTTCTGCTCGGATTAGCCTCAGCTTGGCTCGTGCAAGCGGCAGTGCAGACCAGCCCTGTGCTTTTTCCTTATGCTATTTCTGCATGACCTGGCATGCTACTGACTGTTGCTACTGAAACAGATCAGTTACATTCGTGCTCTGGAGGAGGTAAATTGTATTCTCTATGTTCTTTTCCCAATGTTTCATATAAAATACCACATACAATTAAAGGAAATTTAAAGAATTGTAGTCCGGAATCATCGTATAGTGTCAGCAGTATTTGAATAAAATTAATCCTTTCATAAGCTTCCATGGTCTATTGCCAGGTAAACGCTCATTCAACTATGTTTACTCTCAATATGTGTAAGCATGTGTAGCAATCAGAAAAAACTGCTAATTAGGATAATCATGAGCACTTCCGAGGAAGCTACTGTTTCCTGGAAACACTGTTTCTAAATGTCTGTCTGAATTGAAATTTTGTGAAAATAATTAATTAAATGTCTTGACAAATATGCGCTGTTCCCTCCCCTGCGCTGCGTAATACCACACTGCTAGGAATCTGCCTTAACAGCTAGGACTTCCTCCTGAAGCTACAGCACTAACGGTGTCCTTAAAAATAACCGCTGATCACAGGACTGGAGTGCTCCACGGATGGGGACAGGCACTTTGGGAAGGACAGAGGACGGGCAAGTTGCCCTGTTTGTGAGAGGGCAGCTGGGCTGCATGGAGCGCTGCCTTGGGACACCGGCTGAGCCAGCTGAGAGCTTGGGGTGACACTGTGGTGGGTGTCTGCTACAGATTGCCTGACCAGGAATACAAAGACAGCAGGTCCTGAGGCAGGCCTTCCTCAGACAATTGGTGGGACCACCACGTTCGCACATTCTGGTTCTCATGAGGGTTTTCAGCAACCCCAGAGTCTGCTGAAGTGCAACAAAGCAGGGCACAGGCGGTCCAGAAGGTTTCTGGAACACATTGATAATAACTTCCTGATGCAGATAACTAGGGAGCCAAGGAAGGGAGACATTCTGCTAGACCTCATGCTTACAGGGAAGAAGAACTGCTGAGGCCATGAAGGTCAGGGACAACCTTGGCTGCAGTAACCATGAATGGTGGAGTTCATGATCCTGAGAGAAGGAAAAAAGCTTCAAGCTCCTCCAAGCTCAGAAATGGACCATACCACTGTGCAGAAAATCAAGCAAAGGTGGAAGAACGCAATGCATGGATGAACAAAGAACTCCTGACTAAACTCAAACATAAAAAGGAAGCATACGAGAAGTGGAAGGAGGACCCAGGTGACCCAGGAGGGATATAGAGACACTGCCTGAGCATACAGCAATGGATTTAAGAAAGCCAAAATACACCTGGAGTTCAATCTGCCTGAGGGCAGATTCAACTGGAAACAAGAAAAGTTTCTACAGGTGTAACAGCAGGGAAAAAAAAGAAAAAAAGAAAAAAAAAGCCTAGGGAAAATGCAGGCCCACTGCTGAATGATGCAGGGACCTGGTGGACACAGGAAGGACTGAAATACTCAATGCCTTATTCAGGTCAGTCTTTACTAGTAGGACTTGTTTTCAGGAATCCCAGGTCTCCAAGACCAGTGGGAAAGTCTAGAGCAAGGAAGATTTAATCTTGGTGGAGAACAATCAGGTTAGGGAACACTTAAGTGAACTGGATATACTGAAGCCCATGCATGGGACGTGACAAGATGTTGCCAATGTCATTGCAAGGCCACTCTCAATACTCTTTGAAAGGTCTTTGTGATCGGGGGAGGTTCCTATTGACTGGAAGAAAGCAGATGTCAGTCCAATCTTCAAGTAAGGCAAGAAGGAGGATCCCAGGAATTACGGACTGGTCAAACTCATCTCAGTCCTTGGGAAGGTGGTAGAAAAAAATCCTCCAGAAAACTTTTCCAAACACATGAAGGACAAGGTGACTGGGAATAGTCAACATGGATTTATGAAGATGAAATCGTGCTTGACTGGCCTGACAGTCTTCTGCAAGGACATGACTGGCTGGCTGAGAGAAGAGCAGTGGACGTTGTTTATCTTGACCCAGGGAAGACTTTTGACACTGTTTTCTATAAAATCCTCATAGACAAGCTGATGAAATACAGGTGAGATAAATGGATGGTGAGCTGGACTGAAAACTGGCTGAACTGCCAGGCTCAAAGGGTCGTGGATTAGCAGCAAGAAGTCCAGTTTGGAGGCCAGTCACTAGTTGTGTACCCCAGGGGTCAATACTGTTTAACTTCTTCATTGACGACAGAGACAATGGAGCAGAGTGCATCCTCAAGAAGTCTGCAAATGATACAAAATTGTGAGGAGTGGCTGAGAGACCAGATGGTTCTGCTGCCATTCAGGGGGACAGAAACATGCTGGAGAAATGAGCAAACAAGAATCTGAAAGTTCAACAAACAGAAATGTGGAGACCTGCAGCTGGGCAAGAATTACTCCATGTGCCATGAGGGTGCCAAATGGCTGGAAAGCAGCTTTGCAGAAGACGACTTGGGGATGCTGGTGGACACCAAATTGACCATGAGCCAGCAATGTACCCTTGTGGCAAAGCAAGCCAGCAGCCTCTGGGACTATATGAGGCAGACCATGTCCAGCAAGTTGAGGGAGGTGGTTCTGCCCCTCTAATCAGCATTTCTGAGGCCACAACTGGAGTTCTACATCCAGTTCTGGGCTCTCCGGTGCAAGAGAGACATGAACATACTGGAGCTGAGGCCAGTGAAGGGCCACAAGGATGATTAAAGCACTTGAGCATCTCTCATAAGGGGAGAGGTTGAGAGGTCTGGATTGCTCAGCCTAGAGAAAAGAAGGCTCAGGGGGAATCTTAGCAGTGTAAATAAAGATCTGATGGGATGGGGTAAAGAAGATGGAGCCAGACTATTCTCAGTGGTGCCCTGTGACAAGATGAGAGGCAATGGGCACAAACTGAAATCAAGGAAATTCCATTTAAACATAAGAAAAAACTTTTTTTCTGTGAATGTGGTCAGACACTAGAATAGGTTGCCAAGAGAGGTTGTGGATCTCTGTCCCTGGAGAAATTCAGATCCTGACTGTACATGGCTCTGAGCATCCTGCTCTGGCTGAGCCTGTTCTGAGCAGGTGGGTTGGACTATATGGTCTCCAGAGGTCCTTGCCACCATCAACTCTTCTGTGATTCTGTATCTTTGCGTAGTCAATATACAGATGTATAGCTAGATGGAAGAAACTCAGAAGTCACTAATATTTCCTTAGTATGCTTTCTGCAACAAGGTTTTTATTCAGACCTTAAATCTTAAGAATTAATATGCTTTAGAAGTGTATTAGCATTAGAAACATAGTTAGCTTTAGAAGCTCTTTTGTGGAACTTATTCTATGAACTTCTTCAGAGCTTTGACTGAATATTCCATAAAGTATCACAAATTCTGCTCTCAAAGGCTCACTAAAGTACATCTTTTCACTTTTATTTTCCAAATTTATTACTAGACAACACTGTCACCCATTCTAATGAAGAGGGCAACGCTGTACTTGCACTCCCCTGCAAGGTTATACGTATCAATGCAGCATACAACTCCAACAAATAAATGAAACATTCTGTTCATTTGTCATTCTGCAATAAAATATTCAAGTTAAAAAAGTCAACTGCAAGAAACACTAACTCCCATCTTCTATGTTTCCTGTTAGATACACAGGAAGAAATAGCATCATCTGAGAAGCTGAATTCTGAAAAGTGTTGCTTTGTGTGTTCACTGTAAAATAAAGAAAAAAATTAAATTTAAATTATGGTCAAAGGTTTAGTTGTCAAGGGTTCTAAGCCAACATAAAACCCCAAGGATATTTAAAGATAAATTGAATTAAAATTATTCTGCCATTCTGAAGGAGAATTAAGGAAGCATACAGGAGAGCTAATTTAAATTCCTCAATTTTCAGAAAGAAAGAAGGAAGATTTATTTCTATGAGACAGATAAAACACTCAAAGACTCTCACCTGAAATCAAATGTAAAAGATGTAAAAGATGCCGATCCAGGCAATCTACCTACATACAGCAATGAGACCCTACTGACAACAAACTGGACTGAACAGAATGAGAGGACGATGCAGTAAGCTTGAAGTTCTGCAAAATCTGCAAAGATGAAGTAAGGAGGAAGAGTCCCACCTCTACTTTGAGGTCACATACACACTAGAAAAGTGTTGATAGCCATGAATTTTTTTTAAAGAGTAGTTGTTTAAACAGAAATATTCCAATCAGAGAGACATCAAATAGTGCTAAGAAATGCAGTGGCAGTGACCTTGCTTTACAATCAAATAACCCAGAGAAACAGGGAAAAAAAGGGGACTTAATAAAGACTCCTTTCTTATTAATAGTCAGACATTGACCCAAATTCAGCCTTGGTGACATCCATGCAACAAGAGCTAATCGCACAAGAAACAGATTTGGACTCTTGAATGCAGCTAGCAGCTTAAATGTGGTGTTTCATGCAGCATGAAGACGAAAATAAAACAAATCAGCCCAGTCTCACTGAACACGGAGACAAAAGGGAACAGAAAACATGGTTTGTTTTCACTGAAAATAGTCTTGAGATACATCGTTTGGTTTCTGTATTCTATCTGACAAGTCTTGCAAACGACATTGATGACTGTGACATTGCATGCTAATGCAGATGCACGATGACAGACCTGAGGCTTTCCAGGGCAGGGCGTGCTTCCCGCTCTTCATACATCCGAGCCTGCTGGGGCTGCATCCAGGCTGCAACAAGCTTGGAAACAGCCCAGCTTAAATGCTCACTGCCTTCTGAGAAGACAGCTACAAACCCCGTCTCACTAATTTTGATTTCCAATATCTCTCAGGTGACTCAATTTTGCTATTCTTGACAGTCTTGTGTTCATTCCATAAGTTGAGGAGCCCACTCAGGAAACGGTTTCGGGATTTGGGATAAATAGTGTTGTTTGGGTTTGCAGGATAATCTCTGTCAGTGGCTTTAATACAGTCACTATGCTTCTAGTAACTAGGTGCAGAAAACAACTACAAAGTTCACTGACTTCATTTATAAATTCTACCTTTTTTCTTACAAAAAGACTCACAGCGTAAGTCTAAAGGGCTTTGGGTTGGGTTTTTCGTTTATTTGTTTTTTTCCAGAAAGCCTGTGCACACTGGCTGGACAGCAGGTTTAACAGCCACATCGCATTCTGGCCACTACGTGACTCCGTACAAGAACGTGCTCGCCAGCTGTGTAGGAAGATCTGGCAGAAAGCGACTGCAGCTGGTGGCTGTGCCCTTCCTGCCGTGCAGCGCAGACTGGATTGTGCCCACAATTCTCTGTGGTCAACCTATCTTTCTCAGCTCAAGAAGCAGTTTTGGTGTTTCACGGTGCCTGGGGTTGGAACTGGCAAACCCAGGCAAGCTGTGCGCACGCGACCAGGAGCACTGAGGAGTGAGGAGCAGGCAGAGACAGTGACAGCTACCAAACTGCTACACTGAAACTTGAAAGTGCAGGACTTCCTTCATAAAAGTGGTGTTTTAAACAGACACCCAAAAGAAGGTGGGAACAAGAGAGTTTGTAATGTATCTACAGTGAAGAATTGGTCTTGTCACTTGAGGTGGAACAACTGAGTAACAGACCTGGTTGTGGCTGGCATCTGATAGAAAAAACTCAGAAGGGAACTACTGGGATCCCAGAATTAGCCTTTTAAAAAGCCACTAGGATTTGTCTAGCAAATAAATTACCTAAACAGAACTTGGGATCAGAAGACCTGTGGATAAAAGGCTTCTATAATAAACACTGCATTGCAAACACCACACATGCCTGGTGTTTGAAGAACACAGATGCCTCGTCTAGTGCCATGCCTGGTGTCTGAAGAAAGGCTGAAGAGTGACGCAAGCCTGCCTGCTCCAGTTGAGCACTCACACCCTGCACAGGGCTAAACCAGCAACGCTGATGGCTCCACAGCAGTGATGGATGAACCAACAAAGTATCGTATCACTCACCTTAAGGTGGTCCAAGGCAGACGAGCCAAAATGGCACCTGAAAAAATGCCTAGTGCTCAAAGTAAATGCACAGCTAATGGAAAACGTGTCATTTTGGAGTTAAGTGGTGAGGAAATATCCTGTGAGCTGGTAAGTTAAATATATACATATGGATAAATAGATAATTGGAAACGACTCAGTTTATAGCTTTTACCGACAAAACTCGTATGATTTACGAAGATAAAAGCATGCCTCACTCTTGGTCCTGCTCAGCTATACCTTTCTTTGGAAAGGCATGGAACAGGCAACTGTGGAACATCCTGGCAGAACATAGCAGCATCATTAGAGTCCAAATGACCTATAGTTTTATGACGTCAATGATTTATGCTGCTTACCACATGGCAACAGCTTAGGTGAGCGAGAGTCACTTGCTGCTCTGACAAACAAGCAAGGGAGTAGGTAGCTCTGGTTCTCCAGAAGGGAAATGAAAACTAGTTTAAGGTGCAAACCTGCTCCTGTAAGGCTACAACGTAAGTAAGAATGTGAAAGAAATGGTTGGATGCCCTAACCAGTGAAAACCTGGAAGACATGGACTAGCCCAAATGCTGAGGCAACTGTGCAATGCTCTCATCTTCAGGAGACATTATGGGACACGGCACAGACATGTTGTATTAGTACAAAGCACACCAGTATCAGGACTGGAAGCACCATGACTATGTTAGTGAGATGCACATCTCAGGTCTTTGTTAAGAGTTAGGTTTTTTGCTCAAGTTGGCCTCAAGTTGTGCCAGGGGAGGTTTAGATTGGATATTAGGAAAAATGTCTTCACCGAAAGGGTTGTCAATCATTGGAACAGGCTGCCCAGGGAAGTGGTTGAGTCACCATCCCTGGAGGTATTGAAAAGATGTGTAGATGTGGCACTTAGGGGCATGGTTTAGTGGTGGACTTGGCAGTGCTAGGTTTACGGTTGGACTTGATGATCTTAAGGGTCTTTTCCAATCTAAATGATTCTATGATTCTATGTTTGGCATGCTGTTGCAGGGCTCTACTGCTTTCAGGTATCGTCATGACATTGTACCTTGTGGGAGGAAATAAAGTGTAAGCACGTGTTTGGTACTCCTGCATCTTCAATGCATGGCACATGCCCACTGTCTCCTCAGGGTGAGATATAGGTTATCTTGGGCATGCCTCAATTTTCAGTCAGAAACACAAAAGTCGTTTGTTAGCACAAAAACCATGAATCTATTTGTCATTTTGGTACAGGAAGAACTCTAGAACAGCCGTCCAAGGGTCTAAGTATCTTTGATAAGTGCTAAGGGTTCTGAGCAAAAAAGCAATGAATACCAGAACGCTACATGAGAGAAACAGCAAGCACAGGAACAAAATTCAACGAGGAGTATAACTGGACAGTGGCCATCACCATCATGTTTCCTCCTTCCCAAATGAGAAAAAGATATGAAAAGACATAGAATGGTCTACAAGGATTTTGTGTCTTGCCCAGATCAGTGATCCCAATGGTGCAGTTGTGCAGCAGATGTGAGTGCAAATCCTAATAAAGAATGTGAAAAACAGTATGAGTTTGTTCATGGGGCTTCCAGCCCTGAGGTATAATAGTAGGAAGCAAACAAATTGAACTGAGTGCCAGCCAATATTTCTGAGAGGGGACACTGACAAAGTTTCCTTACAAGAGACTGAGTCACAGCCAAAACTGAACTTTACATAATGTCCTTGCAAAAGGACACTACATTTTAATACATTCAAATGGTAAAAAAAAAATGGTCAATGTCTCTTTTTCATGGGTATAATAGGTTTTTATTCATCAGAGGCCAATGTTAACTGATACTCACCAGGAGCCATCAATTGTTACTTCTAAAAAGAGTTTGACCATCACCACCTACAAGGTTCCCAAAGCAATACACAGGCTATTTTCTCAACTAGCAAAGTATGATTTGCAAATGGAATAAAAACTTGGAAGAGATTTGGTCATTGCAGCCACATTCTCCAAAGCATTTGAAAAAGTGCAGAGGAGCAAAGTCCAGAGCTGGATTATGTTAATCCGATTTAAAAGAAAAAAAAGCCTGTCCAGTCTAAGATAGAAGGCAGACTTATTGCTGAGGAAAGATCCTGCATAAAGTAATTAAGGCTGTTACTAAGGGATGGCTGGGACAGTGTAATTCCAGCCCTTTTATTGGTTTCAAGGCTCTCAGCACTATATGGAGTTTTGTTCAAAGCCAACAAGAGAGTGATTTGTCAGGTGCTGGAGAAATATGACAGAAGGAATATATGATGGTCATTTAGGGACTGAAGGAAACCATAGAAGAGCTAGAAATACACGGTTTAAGAAAAACTGGTATCAAATATAAAGTTCAATACAGAATTTTATGAAAAAAATACGAACAGTGGCACGAAAAAGGTTCTAAAAGACTGTCACATATGCCAAAACTAGAAAGACAAGTCAAGCAGAAGAACAGAATATCTCCTGCAAAAATGTGGGCACAAATTTGCTTGCAGCATCTGGAAAAAACAGCTCATAGATTTTGAGCCTTATTTCAGTAAGGCAATGGTACCAAACAATTCCACACTTACACATATCAACTCTCTTTTTACTAGCCTTGGTGAAACTGCCACGGTGCCTCCTGACATCAGCTCTTGATTGGAAGCTGTGAATTTATGTAGTTTGAACTGAAGTATGATTTCAGATAGGTAATGCCAATTTGCATTATCCACAACCAAACAGCAGAAAAAGATGTCAAGGTAATGCTGAAAAAGATATCAGAGAAAGACCTTGGTCCATTTACAGCACCACAAGGCAGCAACAATGAATCCCTGGTTGCTTATTTTGTAGAACAGAAAGCTGAAAACAAGAACGCCTGCACTGGAGAAAATTGATGCCAGAGTCAGAGAAGCCTAATGGATATATAAAAACATAGGCAAGGAGAAACAAAAAGCTTAGGAAGATTTGTGGTGCCACTTCCCAACAACTCCGTGTAAGCCAACGCTTGAGACAGAGGCTGCCGACAGCAGGGGCTTCACCACCAGCAGCCCTGCACGCATGCGAAGTTGTAACCTCCTCTAGGTACACCTGGGAGTAACAGGTGGCATCTTCCCAAAATCTCAGCAAGGAGGAGAGAGCTTGTTTTGCTGAAGAGGATCTCAGAAAGATAACAGATGTTGTTCATGCTGAGGCCAAGTGCAGAACACGGCTCCACCAGAATGACTGTGCTGCTATGAACTGCCGGAGCACAACGGTGGTGATGGCTGGGAAGAGACCCAGAGGCCCTTGAGTAACTCAGCGCTGCTGGCTAACTTAATTCACACGTCAGCGATAGGCACTCAAAATTTTGCACTGATTATTAACTGCTAGTATTTTTGCATTTGCCCAGAAACAGAGGCTCCAGCTTGAATTGTGTACAACTAACTGCAATTATGTGCAGAGGCTCGCATTGTGCACATGAAAGAGGCAGGACTCAAGTCAAGGAAATCCAAAACTCAGCTGCATGTAAAACCTGCCAGTGCGCTGTAATGTAATACTCTGCAATAGCAAAAGAGTTTTCATTTTTAATACAAAATTTTGGTGGTAATTTTTAATTGAAAATATTACAGATTAGTTCTAAAAGGAATAACTTGATACTGGCAACTGAATTAATAAATAACGAAGCTTTCTTCAGGACCTGCTGTCTGTGCATTCCTGAACTTCAAGCAGCCAAGGCAGCGTTGTCTTGGCCTTTCCAGTTCAGATCATGGATCTAATACACTGCATCTAAAATTCTTAGAGCACCTTAGACATCTTTCAGAAAAGCATATACGAGGAGAACTCACCGATGCGCAGACTGGTACAACGCTGACAAGCTTTACCCCTCTGTATGCTACAGCATGGCAACATAGCATTTTATGTCACCAGTGGCTGGTCACCACTGGCCAGATAATGACTCAATTTTTCAAGAACACAATGGCAATTTTTGGCCTTCACAATAATCCAGAAAAGAGCAACTAGTATCTGAGAATATTTCGTCCAGGCACCAGTTTTCCCAGTACTGCAGATCTGCATTAGGGTAAGTGATCAGGACTAATTTCAAAGCAGCTGGTGTGTCCAATTAAATGGTACAACTATAAATACGTCATTTCAGTTTATAAATATGCTTAATTTCTCAATAGACCCATACTAACATAAATGCTATCATTTCTACTGCATGTTCATAAAATAAAGGCCAAATACAGGACTAACCACTAAATTAGATAGCTTGATCAGTATATCACAGACCATTACATTTTTCTGTACCAACTCCTGTAAATTGTAGTAGCATTTAACTATAGAATATCTTCCAAAATGGTATTCAGTCTTGATATGAAAGCAGCACAAAAAATTCCTCATTTCTCTTGTTCAGTTTTTCTATAGCTAAGCACCCTTCTGAGAAGAATTTGTGCCAGATTGCTCACTTGAATTTCTCTGGCTTTGCCTTCCAGCTACCAGATCTTATTGAACCTCAGTCCAATAGATTAGAGTCTTTTGTGACTACTTTTTCTCTCCCTGCTTGTTTGTACACCATACAAGAAGTCATCTCTCAGTCTTCTTGCTCATCTAAAAAACAGATTAGGTTTCACAGTATCAAGCACTTTTCCCAGCCCTTAAATACTTTCTGAACCACATCCATCTATTGCATATCTCCTTTAAAAATGCATCTCAGGAACAGGACGTAATGCATTTGTATTAGTCTCAAAGATGTCACCTCCTGCTGCGAAATCGATTCTCTACTGATAACCTTTAGAACTCCTGTTCTCCTCAATTTTGCATCTTTAACCAGTCCCTAACTATAATTTGCCTTTTGGCTGTATTCAAGTGTATCTCTTTAACTAAGCCCACGTTACCAAGCCATAAAGATTACTTTTCATTACTATCCTTGCTGAAACAAAATTTACCATTTCACCAAGCTTTGTGTCATCTACAAATTTTATGAGTAATCATTTTGTGCTTGGTTCTTCATTGCAACTGAAAATGCTAAACAGTATCAGGCTTACTCCTGATCCTTCACAGTAGCCCACCAGAAGCCTCCCCTCCAGTCATGACTTTTCACTGACAATCAGCATATGTGATCTGCAAATCTCTGCTTCCACTTAACTGTGATCAGCCCCTGTGCGCGGAGTGTGAGTCACATACTTAACTCCCTCTTCACACTCCTCCACAAATAGCCTGTAACTCATGTATTGCAGCGCAATGCCTGGTTTCTCTTTCATGCCATAATCCCACTCAGCAGACAGCTGGGCAGCAGATACCTTGTTCCACCGACCAATTCTGTCCTTCCCATGGAATGAGAAAAAAAACAGTCTGTAGGAGTATATGACTTGTAGCGCAAATGCATGCACAAATGCATGCCTACCTGGAAGGAAGGTGCTGCCGTATTGCACCACAGCACAAAGTTTTGCCAACTCATGGGGTCCTGGACTCGGATAAGGTCTCTGAGAAGATGCCTTCCAGCTCTGGTTCTGAAGCCCTTCTGCTATCATGTAATCGGATGTGCAAAACCAGTCCTTTCTCCCATTATCTGCCATGGTGCTCTTGCATGCCATCAACACAAAAGAGATCTGAAAGCTCTTGTGGTAACTGTGGGCCATTGTAGAGGACCTTCCAACCCACTGTTTTTTTTTCTAATCATGATGGGAATATAATTTAATATTAAACCACCAGATACTTTCTTTATCTTCTCTTTGAACTCTCCTAGCCAAACTCTACTATGATAAAGAAGAATGTGTGCTATATTAAGGTGATTAAAAAAAAGCAGCCCATGGAACAGTACAGCTGTATCTACAATATTCTTACATAAATTAAATATTAATAGGAATACAGATGAGAATATTTTCAGGATCACGGTGCTCTAATAATCTTATGTACTTTATTTGCCACTGATTTTTGTGCTTAAAGATAATGTTTATTAGTCCCACTTCTACGCTGTGCTCCATCAAGATTAATTCTGCACTGAGTGTCTTTATAACAGTTGTGCTACATTTTATTAGTTTATACATATGCAAGTAGATTTTTTATTTGGAAATATGAAACAGAACCATTATACTGTCTAGTTAAGGCTAGTTATTGCTTGAGAATGGCAGGGATACAAAAGAGCTAAATAGGATTTTAATAATATAGATTTTATTGGGAAAAAAGCCACAATAAACCAGAATGTGAGTCTGTTATTTAATCTAGAAGAACTACCAAAATGAGAATTTCATCTGGAATGTGCATCATGCAGGAATGCTACATGGAATTTACTAAATTCTCTAAGTTATTGCCTAAGGCCATGAAAATAAATAAATGAACTAGCAAAGGTTTGAGAAATGCATTATACTTAGGAAATGAATGAATTAGGTTAAGACATGCTAACAAGGAAACAGATTTTTCCAGGACCGGTCTAATTAGTGCAACTTTGTTCCTTATGAACTCCTTCTGTATGTGCATACATTTTTGCAGCAAGTCCAACTCCCTTCCTCCCTAAACTGCATCTCCCAGCCTTTCCCTCTCCCCAGCCCTTACGGTCCCCGTTTCTCTGCTGTCTCCTCCAGCAGCCAGGCAGGAGGCACAGCGTGGGAGCAGCCAGCAGCATGTGCCCGCTGACCGCCCGGGGCACACCAGGCAGAGAGGGACCAGCTCACGCTGCGGGTTTCAGCCTTCGCTCTGCGGGAACATTTATAAGGTCTATTTTCCGCCCCAACACCGTTTTTCACAAAGCGTTGTAGGACTTGGTGCGTATGACTTCTTCACTGCTATCTTTGAACCACCTCTTTTCATAAGAAAGAAGCATCAGTGATGTGAGCTTCAAATAATGCAAGTGACATAAGAATCCGCGTACATTTTCCATGTACTGCTTTACTTCTTGTTTAAACAAAGATGGGTAAATGTGTATGGCAACTAACTGCTACATGTGGAAAAAGCAGTGGAAGAGGACAGAGATGCCCTGCTGTCACAGATTTACTCCTTCCTAATTAAATTAAGTTTGTAATAAATAAAAAAGTAGCTGATGCCTCTTTTTTTTCCCCATGTCTCTCACTTAGCTGAAACTAGGTGCCTCCCTCTCATCTGAGTCATCACTACAAGAAAATAAAGCTAATAGTGAGGTGACAGTAATACAGGAAGGCTCTTTTTTAATCCTCACTGCTGCTGACTCTGATATTCAAAGCAGCATCATGGAGCTTTCGCATGAACACAAGTTAAAGAGGCAGAACAGGGAGCAACAGCTGCAAGAGCATCAAAGAGGCACGGAGCTCCAGCAGCCCACAGCACAAGGTATACGGCTGTGAGCCCGCCTGCCAAGCACCACCAAATTTTGGAAGCTTTATGAGTTAATTTTCCTTGCAGAAGAGAAACTGGCAGTACAAACCAAGTATCTTCTCAGCACAGGATGTTTATTTTCAACAGTCCAGCTGCCCTTCTTCCTGAAGCCGGAACGATAACAAGCAGTGCTTAGGCAACTCGGTTCAGCCAAGGCTTCAGACTGGGTGTCTCTCCCCTCTCCAGAAAAATGTCTTCACGTCTTCATCTCCCTCACTCCAGGGATCTGGACAGACTTGTGTGCCAGACACAGCATTTACTCCTTCTCTGATGACAGCTTCATGTCTGACCACATACCCCTTCCCTTCTCCTGCCTAAGACAATGCGGACACCAGGGAAACTGCACATTGAACCTCCTTCCATGGGCTTGCAGGGAAGATACAGAAACATGGTGTCACTGAGCTTTGTCTACATTATCAGGAATTAAAGTTAATAAGGAAACTTATTACACCTTTGTTATGTAACTGCACAAAACTAACATGAATTTTTATCTGTTTTACCTCTTAATGCAAACCCAATTCCCACAAAAAGCCATCTCACCCAAGAGAGGAGTACTTCAAAGCTGATGAGTCTTGGGGTCAATTTTAACTCAAGTTGCAGTCTGCTCACTTTCAGGAGGAGAAGAGGGGAAATCACTCATTTGTAGACAGTTCCACAAATCCCTCGGAAGGAGAGGCAGACAAATTCTCCTTCCAGGGCCTAGGTGAGATTTATAGCAAATGTCAGCACAAAGATCCGTGGAATAGATCCTGTAACAAATACCCATAGCATTCACAGCAAGTTTGTCTCGGGATGGTTGGTCTTCAGAGGGGAGTTCACAGTGACAGGTCACTTGGCTTTCTGGAAGCTGATGCTGTGATTTATTTTGTGGGAATATAATAAACAAGAATAGCTGCCCCTGAGCATTTACTGTAAGATCACAGGAACTGGATTTACAAAACGAGGAGAGCTGCATAAATATAACAAAGATCAAACTTCTCAGGTGCTAAAATACCCAATATCTGCCTCCAAAACAATTTTTCCCTGTTTTGTTTCACATGGGATACAACCACTACAGACTACAACCAGTGGCAAAATCCAACAGTAAATATATCTGCCCAAAGCCACTTCACACTTGCCTTCCATAAGAAAAAAGCAAATAATTTGATAGAAATTACATCTCCCATTTTTCTGGTGTGTTCAACCAAAATGACCATGAAGGCTTGACTCATTTCAAAAACAAAGGGTAGCTCACTGCTACAGTCGATGCCCATCTCACTTTCCTTGCCCACCGAAGCTGAGGTTATAGCATAACCACTACTCCAAGACAAAACTTCTCTCTGTGGTGCTTCATCACTAGCACCCTTCTCATGGAAACACTGCGTAGTGGTGTATTGGCACTTTGGAACTATCATCTATTGGCACTATGAACTGTGAAATATTGGCCTAGGGACCACCCAGCTCTGCAGGTTCTAGCTGCCGAGGTACCTTCTGCCCCTTTCTGCACCACCTTCCCACCAGCCACTTCTAGACAGGATCATCTGTATGTTCTTTCCCTCCCCTAGCTACAAGAGGAGGTTAGGCCATGCCCTCCTCTTTCATGTTCTCACCATCAATGCACACCTCCACCCAAGTGCTTCAAGAAGCAAAATGACATCTTCTTTGGTTTCTCTGCTAGCACAAGTCTCCTCTTCTGTAAGATACTGAACCATGACACATGACTGCATGCTACCCACACTGCTCTTCTCCTCCTTTCTTTATCACCTACAAAGATCTACAGAAAGGGCCACTACTTGGTCTGACTGTACCAGATGGCAAAGCACAGCAATATAATCTTAGCGCAGCATTTAGATGAAGTGCAGAATTGCCTCATAGTGTTAACATCTTCTTGTCACCCGCTAACATGTCCATCCCACCATCACTACTTACAAAAAAGCCATTGTATGCCATTGTCTTGTTTTCCATACCTGGAATGTTACTTTCTCCATACCTTCTCGTTCTCACTTCCCCACTCGCCTCTTTTTCTCTTAGTGATATAACAAATGGAGAGTCCCACAAACTAGAGACCCCATTCCTGGGTTTCATTCTCCTGAAATGTCTGTAAGCTATCCTGTGTACACACACACACACAAATATGTCTGTATGTATATAACTTTCTTCAATTCTTCTGCTTTAATCCAGAATTAATGACTCTGTATTAATCCTGACACCAAGATGGTAGAAGTTCACAAAATATTAAAAATAATGAGATAACCTGTTCATAAAATACAGGGCTTGAAAAAGGACACAGAGAGTCTTCAGTCACAGAAATATACTGAAGATGCAACATCAGCAGCACTTTTAAACCCCCAAAAGGTTAAATTTGAAACTTCATTATTTCTTGAGAGCATTATTTTGAAGAATTCATTGCTGAGGAAAGTACTGAGTTTTATGTTCACGGCTCTACAGCTACATTTCTTAAATTAAGCTCATTTCCTTACCCCCATCCTTCCACCCCCATAAACATCAGCTCATTATTTTAAAAATGCACAATGAATAAGAAAGAGGCAATTTAAGATGAGGCACTGTAGAAAGTGACTGTGATGAGTGTTCAAAGAATGAATCAGTACATGACTTCCCTGTTCTTTTACTCTTCCTTATGTATCTGCTTTTGGCTACTTTTCTGATTTGTCCTTGATGCTTGACCCTAACGAAACCTCAAAGACCTCCTCGGGAAGTGGGAAGCTACAGGGAAAAAAAGCCACAAAGAAAAAAAGTGTTTCCAGCGCCTCCTACCTGGCTTTGGATAACCTTCATGCTCCAATGCTACTCAAAGCATGTCATTTGTTGAGAAATACGGCTTTAGACTTTTTTGTTATCATTAATAGCTGCTTTTACACAATATTGGTTTTCCCATTAAACTTAGAAAAATCACAAGTTCCTTGCTAGCAATTAGTTCTTCTCCCAGGCAAGACGCAGGCTACCTACAGTAGGGAACCAGTGTTTGTTGTGAGTATTTGTCGTGTCTGCAGTAAGCCATTCTTCAACCCTGCAATGACTGTGGATTAAATTAGATCTGCCAAAAATTTCTATCCAATTTCTATTAGCATCATATTATTCCTAATTAGCATAACTGTTGCAAATGTGTATAATAAAACATATATCTAACTTGACTCAGTCTTTTGCAAGGCACACTCCCTGACTGAAATATACCGTGCTAAAAAAAGACCACAATGTCATGAATGTAGGAAATGAATGGTAGGATACCTGGGTGAAGAACCAAGATAGAGTCCTAGAGAAAGTAATTCTAGATTAACACACTCAATAGTTTGATGGGTTTTTTTCTCTTCACGTTTCACAAAGAAATATAGAATTATTCATGTTGGAATTGCCTCAGAAGGTCATCCAGCACTCACAGCAGGCTTAACACTGAATGCAGACCAGATTGCTCAGGGTTTTATCCAGTTGGGTCTTGAAAACCTCTAAGTATGGAAATTCACAACCTCATGGGCAACCAGCTCCACTGCTTAATTACCCTGATTTCCTTGTACACATTGACCCTGATGCTAATTTATATTGTATAAAGTTGAACTCTCCCATTTCAAGTTGTTATTGTCTTTTGTTCTCCCCATATACATGGTATAAAGAGCATGGCTACATCTACTCACTAACCTCCCTGTAGGTGTCAGATAGCTGCTGTTAGGTTCCTCCAAAGCCATCTCTTCTGCAGGCTGAACAAGCCCTGTTCCATCAACCTCTCCTTGCAGGGCAAGTGCTCCAAGCCCTGACCCTCTTGATGGCCTTTCATTGAGATCCCTCAAGTTCACTGATGTCTTGAGAGAGTCCAAAACTGGACATAGCATAGCAGACATGGTCTAAGGCATGCCAAGTAAAGGAGAATAATCACTTCTCTCAACCTTCTGGCTGCTGTCCTGTTGATAGAGTCCATTCTGCTGCTAGCCCTTCATTGTTTTGTGCTGATCAAGGATGAGGATGTAGTTCATTCTAGGTTTCTTATTCAATCTTTGTCCTGTTTGCTGACTCTGTCAGCACAGGTGCCAAGTAACACCAAACAGCTGAATGAGCAAAGCAGAAGTGCAAGATTTTCTGCCCAATTTTGCAGTCTGTCCTCACTTCATATAAATGGAAGATCAACTGCCCTGTTGGGATATTGCTTCCTCATATCATGTAAAATCATATAAACAACCTGTTAGAGTAACAGAACTGCAATGATAATGTGAGTCTTCCATAGTCTTAGGCTGTTTCTCTATATATCTGAGCTACAGGTAACAAACCATCCAAGCAAAGTCACCAGTTCTGTTCAATCTCTTCTGTAGTGCTCTAGTTGTTATTCTTTTTGCATCAGAAATTGTTCATCCCAGAAAATACCATGAGGGTGTGGGATTCTCTGGATGAATTTCAATGCAAAGATGCAGCCAGACATAGCATTATACAGTCGGAGTTTACCAGCCAAAGTGTACACTTGTAACCAGGGACACAAATAAAAGGCAGCTGCAAGAAGAGGTTCTATTTCAATGGGAAAGCAGGGTTTTCCACCTAAAATGTGACAAGCCAATAGTGCAACAGGAAACACAAGATATTCTCAGTCCTCATTCAGTTTACGAGCATAATATCAAACCTCCTCTATCTAACATGCCAGCACAGTAATGAAACCAAGACAAAAAGATAAGCAAGCCTACTTCATCCAAGATGTCCAAGTACCAATATACACATATCGCATATCTCTTTGCTTCAATAAAAATAGTTACAGAATGTATGAGTAATTTTTTTCCACTAAAGTTTAAAGAGGAAAAAGCATTAGGATTTTACCCAGCATACCCAGAAACAGCTTCAATTTTTAAGGGGACTATAGAAGCAGGATTTGAAGTTGGGTTGCTGAATCTCAATCTCTGAATCGCCTGTGAATGCACTGACAACCCCATGGTACCCAGAATTTCCAACACATTTTTGCTGGCAGGCACTGATGCCTGTCTGCTGTGATTGCCTGAAGCAGCCCTTGGCTTAAGAGCCATAAGAAAACATAGCAAGTATATACGCCATAGTGTATCGCTTTACCCACCATCACTGTATCTAAATACTTAGAAAGCATCTCTCTATGAACACTTTACAGGGAAACGTTTTGAACACTTTTGAACACTCTAAGAATACTTCTGCATTTTCCTATATTCAAGGAAAATATATTTGTCTTCTGTGAAAAGGGGTTCTTGCACAGTTTTACAGCTGGTTTTGGGGTTTTTTTAATTTTTCATCAAATCCTCTCTGCATTCATAGTTCTCTACCGGGATTAGTAGCAGATAATTTGAGCAGGAATAGTGAGGAGAAATACACAGTGGTTTTAAAAACCAGAAACAGTGCTTGTTTATGATAATATTTACAGCTCTTCCATCTAAGTACCCACACAGATTGCACGTACTCCCACAGAGATGGAAATTAATAATATGTGAAATACCTGTGCAGCTTGAGCGTCACAGTTCCATAAACAGTAGCAAAGCCCAGAAGACGAACCCATCTTAGGAGAACACAGCGAAATACACTTGGCTCAAAATACAAAATGACAACCTATAGAACAGAAAGATAGAGAGAGCTTCAGTACCGCTTTCATGCGAAAGTAGTTCTTCATTCAAATGCAGAATAGTTGCAAAACAGGACAGCAGACATATTTCAGCTCGTACTGCTGTATATTTAGATTTTCTAGTAAAATGAAGGGATGATCAGATCAACCAGTTGGCACAGTTCTAGGCACCAACTCCTTTTGAAGGGAGCTGGCACAAGCCCTGTGACAGACTGTGAAGTGACAACACTTTTAAATGCAATTCCACTGACTTTTCTTAACCGAGTGAAAACATGTACCCAGAGAAGAGGATAGAACAGACAAGGACATTTCCCTTGAGCTATTCCAGTAATATGCAGCTGGCGTAATTCTGGTTTGATGGACTGTATTTACTAGGTTACACTTCAAAGTCACTCCTTCTAATAAACCTAGCAAAATGATAGCTGCTCATTTTTCTCTATCAACTATTCTGCCACACTAAAAATGATTGCAGTAGCCTCTCTGTCCAAAACCCCAAAATCTCCATGTCATATTTGACTCTTTCTTATTCTTCCCCATATGTTTGTCCTACGCTATACCAAACCTTACTATGCATCATCACTTTCTTAACAAAAATAACCCTTTTGTTCACTTATGGATTTCTCTAATCACAACAGAAAGGTTTTGCTCCATCTATCAAGTACCATGCATGAGGACAACACTCAATAAACACTAACATAAAGCTACTTCTGCAGGTATAGTGCGTATAAAAGCATCATTATCAAGTAAAATGCCACCCTTATCAAAAACAGGGCTGCTCAAATGGTGGACTTAGTCATGATCTGAACCAGGAGTCCATTTCTTCTCGTTCCAATAGATGTTGTCCCTGGTGTCCTGAGAGATGATCCCATATTCCTTCCCACTCACCCGGCCCCACCAGGAGCCATCTGTCCCAGAGATTCGGCTGTACATTGCCCGTACCCCACTTGCAGACCCTGCTTGGTCCAGCAAAGCTAGATCCAGTGCATCCCACCCATCTGGCCAGAACCTGGTAAAACAACCCAATGCACCGTAGTACAAATTAATTGGGTAATCCTGGTCTAGAGAAAGAAAACACTGAAACATTTCAGGCCATCTGCCACAGCTTCATTTAGAGTCGGTACATTCTGGCAGTAGAGGTAGTATTGTGCCTACCGGCTGCCACATGATCTTATTTTCCTAAGTAAAAGCTTTTCTATGTGGGAATTCAAGCCCAGGATATTGGCCAAAAGCCCAGGACTACGTCCTTTGGGTGACATAAACATATTTTGGAGAGTGGGGGCAAAAATGGCAGACATGTGGGCTGAGAGATAGAAGAAGCTGCTGTGCTTTGCTGGTAGCTTTTTTTACAGCAGAATCAAGCTATTTCTTTAAAAAATATGGTTTGTTGAATCAAACCATGGTGCAAAATTTAATCTGCTTTTTTCACTATTATTGGACTGACGTGTTTCAAGGTAGACATTTTCTGGGAATCTGACAAATTCTGCATGTAGGGAAGGGAACAGCATGGACCAAAAGGCCCACTTCTCCGTGGAAAAATCAGCTACGAAACCAAAATGCATCCACACATGCATGAACATGCTTGTGTAAATAGACCGTCCAGCAAGAAGTTTCTCAGAAAGACGTGAATGACAGTAATGACCTCTTGTCCTAATATACAGTCACACACATTAGGACAGCTGCAGAACCAGAGCAAAGTCTGTAGCAGTAACCTGCCTCCTGAGATTTGCCAGGGGGTAGAAAACACCCTGTTTCATCTTTGATTCTTCTAAACCAGAAAAACAGTGCCAAAAAAGACTGGCATGCAGACACTCCTAATATTTCAAAGTTGAGCTGAAAGCAGAATTTTTCAGATTATTGAAATGGGAAGGTCTGAAAACTTTCCAGGCACTGAATTTTCTGAACAAGGGCAACAGCTCTCTTTGCCATGAAATCTGACACAGCGATTCTATCTGCAGTTGCTTGTTGAAATATTAACCGCTTGTGTCTAGAAAATCTCATTGATTTGCATGGAACCATTTGTATGAGCAGCTGAGGCATTTGGCTAGCTATCAACCAAGAAAACACCACTTCCATGAGCCGGCATGTGGCGGCTCACCGTGAAGGCTGCAGAGGCAAGGCTCTGTTGGCACAAACTGTTCTCATTTCCCCATTTGAGTGTAGACACATGTGAACTACTCCTCCCCAGTGGTCAAGTACATTGTGGAGGCTGTCAAAGACTTGATCCGAGTTTGATTCCCTTCTGGGTCTTTTGAAAATCTCTTCCTATGTTTGTATGACGGAAAATAGCTGCAAAGCCCTCCCAAGGGCCAACATCCATTTCTACCTATTCTTTCATAACTTGCATGTGATCTGGCATGGACCAAGGCTTTGAACAGCAAGAATTGCTAAACTTAGGTTTTGCTTGCTTCTTAGGCTTTCCAGAAGGTTATTCTAAGAGTATGTCCTTCCCATCGGGGCTGTTCAGTTGACTGCCCTCTCTAAGCTTTTGTCAGCATTAAGTCTCTTATAATCACAGGGAATTTTAGGGACACAATTTTTAAATTGAATAATCTTTAATGGATTGGAGCCAAGGGGCTACAGAAACACGGCCCTGGAAGCTCAGAAGACCAAAAGCCACACTCAAATTTTTCATCTTAGTGGAATCAGAGTCTTGCAAAGAATATATATCTCTGGTGAAAAGTACGGCTGCTGCACTCCATCCCTCACTCTCCCTACCTAAAAAACAAACAAAAAAAGAAGCATAACACAGAGAAGTCTTGGGCTTGTTTCATATGCAGCAATAGGTTTCTGAGCTCCAAGCTGGGAGCATAGGATGAACGCAGGATTCACCCAAATACCCAGCCTGCTCTGAAGAGAACAAGGGAATCCCTCTGCAGTTCTAAAAGACTACTCTGTCCACCAAAAATCTGGCAATAATTCATTTTCCCTTTTTGCTTTTATAATGCATTAGACCATGACAGCAGCATAAATCTCATTAAAAATGCTCAGAGGGTTTGCTGATGGATGTCACAAAAACTATTTACTGTACATAAGGAAATGTGATATCCTCTGTTTTGCCAGCTCCTGAAATCCATTTAAATACTAGACATCAGTTTCTATTCCTTAAACAGCAAAGATCTGGGGAAAAAATATTTGGAAACCAGAAGAAGGGAAGTCAGACAGTGCCTGCTCATGTACCAGTTACTGCAGCTGTGCGTGAGACTTCATAAACTGTGGCTCATCTTTGTCATTTGGACAAATGCATTTTGATGTTTGCTTTTAACCTCAATGTGTTTTAAGCTATTATTACCCTTGCCAAAACATTGTCCCAGTAGTCACGCTACCACTTGTGGAGTCAGAGATGAAAAGACTTTCTAAGGTCACCAACTAACTGTCAAGTATGTTTAGAGATGGAGAATTACGGACATGGAAGAGAGACCTAGCTTGCTGACACAGCGTTCAGCCAGCTTGGTTATTCAGCTGACATGATGGACAGGCACACACGCGCTCTAAAGACAAAGGCTAAAGTCGATACAGGCACCTCGCCCACTACGGCAAATTTTTGTTATCAGGACAGGTAGGACAGTAAAAGTGCAAAGAGAACTAATGTTGAACAATTTAATGCTCAAAGCACAACAGACATGGTCCTTACAAAAACTGAGCAAATAATGAATTTTATAACCTCAATGCCATTGCTTCTTAAAAGATATACAGCATTTAGAAAAATTCTTAAAAAAAAAAAAAAAGTAGAGCTCTATAATGTTAATAGTGAGCAATACTTCTATGGAACACAAAATATTCTTTTGTTTTTCAGATTAACTTTACTGTGCACATTATAAGGCAATTAATTTTGCCCTTCACCTCGGGCACCAGATCTAGGAGAAAATATTTTAATTAATACTGTGCAGTTCCCCAAGGTGCACTGACCAGGATTCAGTCTGCCTAAATCGGGCATGTAATTTCCACCTACGTTGTAGGCGTCTAGTAAATTAGCCCTAGTTCCATAGGTAACCCACGGATAAAGGCGTGAACCTTGAAGAACCTTGAAGAAGTTTAGGACTTCAGCTACTTGGACAGAATCTTGGCCTAAAGGTGTCACACACGTATCTCCACTGACTAGAAAGGTACTACAGATTTATTTTAGGGAAGTTGCTTCACTATATGTCAATTAATAATCAGGATTAGGAGGACTAAGACAAACTCTCTAACCAGCTCTAACAATTTTGTGATGTATTTAAGGCAAGTTGTTTTTTACTTTGATTCTTAAGTCATAAAAATCACATGAATAGATCAAAAACTCATTTTCCTTTTCAGTCATCAAATTTCTATACTCCACGTTGAGAGGGAATGGGCAAAGCTATAATGTCTCAAAAGATCAGAAGCCAAGGAACAAACACTTAAAAAAATACATGGAATTGTCAGTGGTACAAATCCTAAACCTAAACATGAGAAATCTTGAGCAGAACCTTAATTCAAAAAAACCCAAAGTTTTCACTTTTGAACTCTTCTTATTTTTGCCCTCAGTTGTAGAATGATAGAATCATAGAATGGTTTGGGTTGGAAGGGACCTTAAAGATCATCTAGTTCCAACCCCCCTGCTGCGGGCAGGGACACCCTCAACTAGACCAGGTTGCCCAAAGCCCTATCCAACCTGGTCTTGAACACTTCCATGGATGGGGCATCCACAGCTTCTCTGGGCAACCTGTTCCAGTGTCTCACCACCCTCAAAGTGAAGAATTTCTTCCTTATATCTAATCTAAATCTACCCTCCGTCAGCCATTACTCCTTGTCCTATCACTACGTGCCCTTGTAAACAGTCCCTCTCCAGCTGAAGGCCCCTTCAGGTACTGGAAGGCTGCTATAAGGTCTCCCTGGAGCCTTCTCTTCGGAAGACAGGCTGAACAGCCCCAACACTCTCAGTCTGTCCTCATAGAAGAGGTGCTCCAGCTCTCTGATCACCTTTGTGGCCCTCCTCTGGACTCACTCCAACAGCTCTATGTCCTTCTTGTACTGGAGACCCTAGAGCTGGACACAGTACTCCAGGTGGGGTCTCGCAAGTGTGGAGTAGAGGGGAAGAATCACCTCCCTCAACCAGTTGGTCATGCTTCTTTTCATGCAGCCCAGGATATGGTTGGTTTTTTGGGCTGTAAGCACACATTGCCAGCTCATGTAGAGCTTGCTGAGGGTGCACTCCATCCCACTGTTCATGTCACCGACAAAGATGTTAACCAGTGATGGTCCCAACATCAGCCCCTGAGGAATGCCACTCATCAGTGGTCTCCACTTCGATATCGAGCCGTTGACCGCAAATCTTTGAGTGCAACCATCCAATCAATTCCTTATCCACCAAGTGGTCCATCCATCAAATCCATGTCTCTCCAATTTAGAGACAAGGATGTCGTGTTGGACAGTGTCAAAATCATAGAACGGTTTGGTTTGAAAGGGACCTTTAAGGATCATCTAGTTCCTAGTGCCATTGGCGTGGATGTTATCCATGTTAGATACATGGAAATGAGATACAAAGCTTAGAATTTGAGCATGAGCATCATCTGGTTATGGATCTGAGGTGAAAGTCACCTACTTTAGATAAAAGTGATGCAAAACTATTAATTTTTGTCTAATTTTCAAATAACCAAATTTCTCTTAAAAGCTTTACAGGAAAACTACCTACTTTTTTATTTAACTTCAGAATTTGCTGCAAGTACTCTGCACAGTTCAATGCAGGACATGACGCAGCCATTTAAGATAATGCCTTTTGGGCTAATTCCATTAACAAGCATCTAGGAGATACGGTGAAGAGATCCATACGATCTGTTCCACTGCCCAACACCATCTGCCCTTGCCTGACTGCAATAGCTTTCTTGGGCTGTCTCTAGGCAATTCTGCTCCGGAAAAAGCCATCAGATGCTTCCTCTCGGTATCCTGCTGTGCTTTGAGATGAGCGGTCTTCTTTCTTCTGCCATGTTTCAGCAGCTTCTTTCAACACGTAAAATATCCTCCAGGGTAACCTAGTACATCAAGTCACCTATTAATGCTTCAGTCCTAATACTGAGAAGGGATTTCCCGCAACAGAGATGCTGTTTGCAATGTTAGATAAGCGTGCCATCCAAACTCATAACAGTCTGGCACTCTGCTTTCTAGAAAAGGGACCACTCCACTTGCATGTGGGAACACTGCCATCTTAACAGATGGGCATGAATGAAGGCATTCATGAGCCTGTGTACACTACGGGCACCACATACCACTGTTCGAAACATGATTCACATCTCAGAGCATCTGCTTAAATATTAGTGAATGCACAACTCATTATCCAATCCTGTACTACCAACAAATATTTCCGGTGCAACTACACAAAACATTTTAGAGGTATGGTAACAGCTGAATATATATTTAGGCTAATGTCCTGTTTTCAGCTTCCTTCCATCTCCATCCCATTTTTTAAACCACATGTGCTTTTTAAGCCATAACATTTTATTCTAATAGGCTTATGGACACACAGTACCATCGAACCCTGTTATCCCTGCAAATCTCACAATTTTAAAGCGGAGTTGTGCTGGATCATTAGCTCAATGCCTCTATAAAGCACACAGTTGCAGCAGGAAACCACAGCAACTACTCAATAGGTTTTATTCTTGCCTCTGAATTGGAACTGAATCAACTCCCCAGTACACAGCATTGGAGGCACTCTGCTGCTGAGGGCAATGCATGTCAAAGTCAAAATACTTGCAGCCGTTTAAGATCTTTTGGGTTTCTTCATAAAAGAAGACAAGTTTTTCCTAGCCACCCACACAAAGTCCAGCTTGAAATTCTGCCCACTGAAATCCTCTTTTCCCTCCCACTATACTTTCAACTGTAGAGAGGTTTTCTCCATTGCCTGTCTTAAAACATATATTAAACCTCTGGCAGTGTTTCAGCAAAGACATGTCTTGCCTGTAAAGTCTTTTGGAAGTCTGTGATGCAGTATAAGAGCATAACCACCAGCACTGGTGTAAAATACAAGGACAGACTCCTAGAACTTGATTCATCAGAATGCTTTGCTATCACTGAGTTTTATTATACTTTGGATTCATCCCCATCAGGCAGTAACAGCAGATCTCTAAAGCTCTTTATGGAACATATTTTTTACAGTGGAGCTCATTTAGCCTCCTGAGAGATTTATCTGGTGATTAAGCAAACAGAACCTTCAAGATTATTCTGGTTTGACACAAGACTGCATACTTAGAATGCCTTTTTATTGATATATCTTCAATTACTTTCCTCCTTTTTTTTTTTCTTGTTCATAAGGCAGATCCCAGCTAACACTTGACAGGGCATCTCTGAATAGGTTACTCTGAGGAAAATAAATGCCCATGTGACTTCCAAGATGCTGTCATGTCTTTCCTCCAATTTGAAGAGAAAAAATGATATGTCACAGATCCTACCAGCTCTGGAAATATTAATTTTTAAGTGACCTGAACACATGGCCTGAAAATGCATTTATCTGCCATAAATTCTAGCTTAGACTTAGAGTTACTCAGGATCTAGCTTCACTGTTCCTATTTACGTTGGCCTAATGAATAGTATTCTAAAGTCAAGTAATAAAAAGTTAACATATAATCCACAATGTCTTTAAAAAGCGACACGTCTGCACTCTGTAAACAGATTTGTTCACAACAAATGAAGTTATGCCCCAAAAGGCCCACGCAGTAGAGAAGGGCATTCCAGGTTTTTTTCCTGATAATGGCTAAAATTTTGTCAGAAAATACTTCCTTAGCTTATGAAAGACATCAACTGACACCCTGGTTGAACCAGTTATAAATGCTAAGGGTTGTAAGGTCCCCCAAGGGTGAATTCACAGCCAACAAGAGAAGGGGATACAAAGACAGACAACACAATAAGTCTGCATCCTCTTTGGGGAAAGAAAAGTGTAAAAACTAGTATTACCAAAAGGACTAGACCCCTACCCCAGGCAGCTGTGGGAACCGTCTGGGGAATTTGGGAGAAACAGAAATTGCCTTGAAACCAAGGTAAATTAAGAGATCGGTTATCACATATGTTCTCTGTCTCTATCTCCAAACATAGAAATTAATGCCTAGCTTTTCACTGTAATATAATAAACTATTTATCTTTAACTGTAAATTTCTCAAAGACAGATTTCAATGGCACTGGCCCAAGGAGTGGAGATCCTAAACCAGTAAAACATGGTCATTCAGGAAGTATTAGGTCTCCCAGCCTAAGGGGCTATAGGCACTGAGCTGCTGGAGGTGGCAAATCCTATTTCTTGGGGGCAAATGTTCTCCCAGGAAAGGTGTCTTCCTGACCGCTGTGAGTTATCGGATGCTTCTGCAGCTTCTAGTACAAGACAGGGAGAAGGTCTAAAGCATAGAAGTTCCCTTGAGACCAGGACAAAGTGTAGCACAATGAATAAAATACCTAACACTGAAAAACCCAAGACTGAGAAAAAAGAAAATTCTATACGATAGCTCTAGTCACATCCCATCTTAAGAGAGAAGAGAAAATAAAGTCTGAATTGTATACTACTCTTTCCTTGTTCTCATTCAAATGTATTTCTGCTCCACCACCACCATAAAGCAAAAGAAACACATAAATATTTTTCAGGGAATCCAAACAAGAACGGGCTTGGTTGGCCCAATGGATCTTCTTATCCATCTGCTTTGATGTGCCAGTTATTTCTCCATCTTTGGTATGTAGGTATCCCTTGTACCTATGTTGGCTCACTTCTGACAGCCTCGCATTCTTTAATACAGTTACCCTAACAGCAGCCTGAACAGCCTCAGAAGTTGGTCCCTGAGGACTTGACACTTGGCTCATCTCAGCAGTTCAGAGACTTCAAGCTGGCCATATGTGGACTTGGCTGGACATCAGAAATTTCCATTGAAATTACCACAGAAGGTTTAAAATCTGTTTAAACAAAATTTTTTTAAACCAGAAACAACTGTTGTGTTTGAAAATCTAAAGCCCATCAAAATCCATGTAGCTAACTACGCACAGTGGAAAAATGTTTTTTGTGACTCATGTAGGTCAGCAGTCACAGCCTTGAAGCACAATATTAATGTATCGTCATTGGTCAGATTTTAAAGATACTTAGGAGCTAGCTGGGGAGTTAGGAGCCTTTGACTTCACTGAAGGCAACTACACAAATATTTAAGAAATATCTGGCTCCTTGACTTCAAAAAGAGCTGCAAGTGTTAAGAGCACTGTAGATCACATTGACGCTCTGCACTCTTTCATTTGACGTTTCTTCTTCCTAAACTTATACACAAAGGCATTGGATTACTTTCCAGGTAAATATTGAAATATATGTGAAAATGTGGGTTTCCTGATCAAGCAAGTTGTTAGGTTTTGAGTGGAGATTATTAGACATGTTCTGCCAGCAGCAACACTAAAAGCAAACATGAGCAGGTGGGACATTCAGGGCTCCAGCCACATGCATGCTAAGGATGAGAAAAGAAGTGCAAGTAAAGTGCAGAGGAGAAGCAGAGCTCCTTAACCATTCAGTGCTTCTATCTCCGTGGTTTTCATTACATTCAAAAAACATAATGCAAAATTAATAGAAGTAATTTCATCAGAACGTTTTATCTAGGCAATAGGAACATATGCATAGGCACATTTCAAAAATTGTTCACACCAGTGCAAAATTATGGCAGTGGAAAATCAAAGGAAGTTGTAATATCAAAATACCTTCTAAAATACTTGCTTCTTCCACCAGTTAACTTTTATAATCCAACTATTTCTTTTATCTGTTCACATAGATTTTTTTCAGTGTGACATGCCACTTGGGTAGATGACAACAGTCAACTGAATGTCCTAGTTTACCTACTTCATATGTGAAAAAAAAAAAAGACCCCAAAAATTTCTTATTGGATGCACTACTATCGCCTTTTCTTAACAAAGATGTGGTCCCCCAAGAAGCAGAAAGAGAAACATTTATAGGAGCTGAATCATCTCTAATGAAAAAGACAGACATCTACCCAGCCCAGTCATTTGCCAAATATTTGACACATTTTAACAACAGGGTTAAGAATATGCTAGTTTCATTTTTATTCACAAAGAAGTGTGCTACGCAATACAATATTTTATTAAAAACAAGGAAAATCTAACACTTAATTTTAACACCACGTCTGTGGTTTTAAGAAAAAGGAACCTTTTAAAAACATAATGGTAAAGTAGTCTATATTAAAATAAATCTTGCAAGAGCTGCAGCTAAATCAAGACATAATAGACTAAATTATTCAGAGCAACTTGCCAAGTATACTTAATGCAAGACAAGGTCATAAAACAGACTCACACAGACTTTTGCCTTTCATTACAATATGGCTGAAATCCCTACAAATACACAGTGCAGAGAAGAGTTTTGATGTATTTTCAAACAGTGACTTCCACCTGGGAAAAAGAAAACAGGCAGCTATTTAGAGTGACAAAAATACCTTATCTCCTGGTCTTAATCTAACAAAGCCAGTGAAGTATTTAATACCAAATTTGTGAGAAAAAAACTACCCGATGGTTTTGGTTCTTCAGGAATACCTCCTTCCTGGGTGCATGCTCTCTCTGAACTACATGTTGGGCAGGTTCACGAGCCAAGGTAGGAATTTTATTGACACCAATTTTTAAGATGGTTACTTGGAAAAGATCATAGGGACAGACCAGGTCTTTCAAATATCCTGTTAAACAACAGCAAAAAGTAGGACAGAACTGGCTGTTATGCTCTGCAGTAAAGTTGTTGTCGGTATTTATTCTGACAACCAGTAATTTAGAAAGCCTCTCTCCACAAAATATCAGCCGGACATTTCAATCCAGCCAGCGCTGATTAGTTTGCTGCAGACATCGCTGCTGGAACATCGACTTTTCATTTTCAGCTTCTGTACCTGTAGCAACAACAGCAGTGGGGACAAGCCAAAGGCCACGGTGTGACAAACCTCCAGAGGAAGTGGTGGGAACACTCCACCCCTTAATGTTCCAAATCAGGAATGGATGCCCGTCTGGGAAATCTGCTTTAGGTAAACTGAAGTTATTGGCTTCAGTAGAGAGGTAATTGGGTGAATTGTGAAAATGAATGACGTACTCTGATGACATCATCTATGATCCCACTGGTCTTAAATCTGCACTAACCATATTAAACAAATACTGTCATTAACATAATTAATTACTTCTGGGTAATTAACAATGTAGAAAAGAAACCAGTCCAGCTGCAAACTCAAAATTCACTCCATAGTAGATACTATAGAAATAGGAAAAAACCACTATTTCTATTCCTATGGATATTCTTTTA
This sequence comes from Grus americana, assembly GCF_028858705.1. Lineage (NCBI taxonomy): Eukaryota > Metazoa > Chordata > Aves > Gruiformes > Gruidae > Grus > Grus americana. Next base: position 150,345,352 of record NC_072853.1, on the reverse strand, counting down.
GTTCTCATACCACATGGATATGAACATTCTTGCCTTCCAAAAAACTTGTGGACAGTTTGCTTGGCTAAGAGGGCCAGAGTGCTCGTGCTCTTCTGTTCTAGTCAAAAGGAAAAAAAAAATGCTTTATATAAATCCAGGCAAGAAAAATATTTATGTAGTGTTGTGCAGATATTGATAAATTATTATGACTGAGAAATTAAAACAAATTTAGCAAAATAAATGTCTATATTCAAAATTATCAGACTCTTTGGAGATTTTCTCTCAGTCACTGATGATCTCTAGGTGATTTTTAAATCCTCTCTGCAGCACTGGAGCAGAGCAGCCTGCAGAACCAGCCCTCCTCTGTGCAGAGCGTAGGCACATGCACCATGGGTCCTCTTCTCTGGGAACACAGCCATATCCATAGGTAAGTCACTATGTACCAACGGGTGGCTCAGGGATGCTGCAACGCAGTAGTTCAATAATGGCCTAACAAAGGCGAAGTGAACGTGATAAATGTATGAGTGGGATTACTACCCTGGGTGCCTGGAAGAGCAGGGGACTGATCTCAGTGAAGGAGGAGGCCTTTCTTCTTACATGTTCCGAAGACAACTCTTTTCCTCCAGATTTTCATTAGCAACTTTTTCTTCACAGAAAGGGTTCACGGGGCACCTCCATGAGCCACAAAACACTCCTTCACATGGTATGTGAGAAAGTCATATTCTCTATATTCACTCTCCTTCACCACATTCCACTAGGGTGATTTGATACTCTAATCCCTGTATTTCTATAGGGAGTAGAAATCTGGGGTGCAGCTTCTACAGAGCTGAGCTAGGGAAGACAAATGAAATGCCTAAGTCCAAGGCAGTCAGCCTAAGCTCCCTCCGTATTCAATGGGGAGCATCATAGGCAGAGGGCAACTCACATCGTCCTTCTACAGGCACCTCAGGTGGGTTATAAGTGCTGTCCTTCAGAGGTGCCTACTTTTCTCCACAGGCTATTATAAAGGGAACCTAGGGGTAAAATGTGATGTTCAGGGTTAAAATTAATAAAAAACCCCTGCATCGTAAGAGCCACCCCAAAAGTTTGCTCACAGTTCTCAGCAGTTTCAGCACTCCTTCTCAAATGAGTTCACGTGCAGCTAGTAGCCTGGCAGGCCATGTAAAGCCCATCCTATAGAGGAGAACAAGCTGGAAAAGGCTTCAGAACTATTTAGCCTAATTTAATATTTACTACTATTTTAAACTGGGAGTCTCAAAGGAAACAAAGAACTTGAGGACAATTCAACTGATTTGGAAAGAAATGGGCCTAGAACACAAGGTCTGTTTCGTGGATTTTAAGGTAACTATCAGTGAATGCAGAACCACAGGAGTAAAATGGCAATGAAAGTAACATAGACATTAGCTCGTTGAGGTCTATGGTCTGAACGGACAGATGTCAGTTCCATTAGAGAAGAAAAATGCAAAAGTCTTAAAATAAAAAGCAATGATCTCAGACTAGCCATATTGAATACAAACTGTCAAGAAGAGATCTCTAGCAATATATCAGCAACACAGCTGGATGAACTCAGAGAAGCCTGGGAAGAATTCTTTACAGACCTCCGGAGGAATATTTCTTTAACAGTACAAGAACAACATACTCAACTCTGAAAGAGCAGTCTTCAAAAGCTTCAACATGTGTAGGAGGCAACCAACTAAACAGAAGAACAAATCAGAACAGAAATCTCCCCTTGGAAACGCTGCACAAAAGCGGAAGGTAGGAGGGATGGATCTTGGAGCAGATGTTCAGGAAATTAAGTGTGGCCTTGAAAAACTTTAAAGAGTCTGTGGATGTCATTGAGCAGTTGAAGAGAAGTTTGAAGTACAGTGGTGCATGAAAGAAAGGAGTCAGGTGAAAGGGGAGTTGCACAATGTAAAATCATTGGCTGGGGGAAACTAAGGGCAATAAATTCTCCTCCTCTGGAAAACAAAGTGTCCGGACACCTCAATGTATTGCTGCTCATCACCCGAAAAAATCAGCAACAGTAAAATCCCTAAGGGATAACAGGCACATCTCATCTTCCAAATATCACACTTGCTAACCTTTGCATACATTCTGGTTTTCCATAAAACTGCATTGGCAAATGCACAAATAAACATATTGATGAATTCTTAATTGTCTGACATGGGCAATTTCTTTTTCAAAAAGAAACAGATAAACCACAAAAACATTTGAGATGTAAGGTTGTATTTGATGGGCATATCTTTGATCTTTAACATCTTTTTCAGTTGTCATTAAAAATTCAGTCTTCTCTCTCACATGATATGACGTCTTTTCAGGTCCTAAGACTTGAACTCAAATGCCCAGAACAGCATTAGGACTTGCAGTTTGTTTTGCTGAACTATGCCTTCTCTGTAACTTAGGGTTTGGGGTTTTGTGATTAAAATTGCCTTTTATTTCAAACATGTAAAATAACTAGAGAAATAAATTGTGGATAAGGAAAAGAAACTCAGAGGAGCCAATTTTTTATTATTTTGAAAATGTAGTGAAAATTAAAGAAAACAACACACCTGTCCTCAGCACAACAATTAGCAGGTTTCTGAGGAAAGCTCTTGACAGTTAATGCTTTAACCTGGAAAACAACCAACTTCAAGCTATGTTTTTCCAGTGATGACAATTGACATCCGTATGCTACTCTGCTCATACCTAAAAATAACTTCAGCATTCATTGGAGCAGGTACTAGAAGCCAGGTCTCCCCCTTCTAACCAATAGGTAACCTAACCAAATGGTAAAGTACCTGTAGAGTTAGATTATTTGTGTTTATACCTATTTACTACTGCTTAACGAAGCAACATGAAATGGAACAACAGCAGCACAAGAGGCTGAACACTTCTCATGCTACAGCATCTTAGAGCCAAAGTGCTACAACGTTCTTCAAGGTGGTACAAGTTTGTATCTTCTGGCTAGAGGGGGGAACTGAACCTGAGTGTCACATCCAGAATGAAAACATTAACAAGTGGGATACTGGATAAAAAAGCTAGCTATAGGTTGGGTTTTTTACCACTTATACTTGGTAAGAAAGTAAGGCTTGCACAGTGCTCCCGAAGAGAGGGTTCAAATCTGCAGCCCTTTGTGAAGGAAGGCATTTTCCACGCACAAAAACTAGGCAGATCATAAATGACAAATCCCTCTCTCTTCAGCACGTCCAACTCCCTCAGCTAGCAAAGCAGGCATGCTGGCCTCTTTGTCTCTGACTGTGAGCACACAGCCCTCTAATGTAAAGATACTTCACTTGACCTCAAGGGTCCAAAATTAGGCGCTGCCATCTGGGGTTGCAATGCCTAACCCTATGGTAAGTTGAGTCCTTAAAAGACCCGTCATGATAAAAATTGAAGCCATGTTAGGAAACCCGTTCCCTGCTAATGGCGTAACTATTCAACCGTCTTTGGTCTCCTTTCAGAGACACCAACCAAAATAGCTATAACCAGTACCTGCTGGTTCCCTCCTGTTGCTGCAGCTGTAAAACTAAAGCATTAGAAATACCATTCTTCCATGACAAGAGCTCTCATTTGCATTCCTGACACATCTCACTTGCACGGTCCACAAAATGCGTTCATTAACAGATCAACAAAACAGCAGAAGGAGGCTTTCTTCAAATGTTCCACCCCTTTCTGAGCACAGAGGGAGTCCTCCAAACATTTCACCGATTCATCAAAGAAAAGGCCCACTCTCTACCAGGAGAGACACATTCTACTGCATTTTGTTGCTAGGCAGTCCTCTGCATTTAACAGCAATTATTTATTTATATGAACTTCCTTCTCCATCCTCCCTACCAAACTGCTTGGGGTGATGGATAAACAACTGTACAATAAAAACAGCATAAGAGCAGAAGGACAAAACATTTAAGAGCAAAATGAACAGCTGTCACCAGAACTAGGAATGAGATGGTAAACAGAAACCAAAATAACTGAACTCCAGGGAGCCAGGGAGAAACACAGCAATTTTTAAAAAGAGAAGTCAGACTGGTGAGATAGATCGAAAGACAGATAGCAATAAGATGAAACACCCAAGTGGTGAGATCCCATATCTGAGACTGGCCAAAACGAACACTTCAAGACCTGCATTTAGATGAGGAGCTGGGAGTACTCAGAAGGCCATGACCTTTTTCTTCAAGGTTCTTGAACACTTACTATATATATCACAACTATTTATGATTTAAAACAAACCCATTCAGGCAAATTTTGACAGGATTGCTTGTGACATGTCTGAGAAAAATGCATTACTTTAGACGGTTTAAGGAAATGAACTTAGCAGATTCAGTGTATCATGCTACAAAATTTCATCTACTTTATGAAAGACACACATGGAGGGAAATTAACCCATTTCCTTGAACTTGCTTGGGTAACTACAAAATCTCAAGAATGTCTGTCATGCTCTCTAGACCAACAGAGTACTCAGATAGTGTTTATCATCGGGGACTTCTCTGTTCCCTATTTCTTTTTCTCTCTTTCACTCTGAGTGGTTTCAACTTTATTTTTTTCCTGTTCTCTAACCTATTTCTTAATCAGTTAAGACTAAACATTACTTGAAGTTAGATCAAGGTTCCAAACTTTTTTTTTCATTTGTTGAAAATAACAGAGAATTACTTTGTCCAACTTTAGTGTCTTCTCAATAATTCATTCTCTGTCAACTTGCTTGTTTCATCTGATCCATATCTGGGGCCTTGTCATTAATATAAACAATAACACATGCTAATTATGGTGTAAAATATGATTAGATATCTATTATGAAATTAATTTCATGTCTACAAGTTCTTGATCACCTCTGATGCCTGCTATATGCACTGGCGAGTCAAAACAGAAACGAGTGCCTTTCACAGCTACGTCATTTGATACGAAAGGCTTTTGATGTTATCAGGTTAGCCCACTTTATAGACACTTGAGGAAAGCCTAATATACCAGAGGTTTCTTTTCCAAATGTAGTAAGCACTGATGGCACTTACCCTAAACAGAGTAGATATCCTGCCTGAGAAAAGAAGTGTTCCTTATTATTTGTTAACTCCCACAACCCACAGCAGTAACTATAGCCCATGGAAAGGCATCTCAGCTTGGGGTCAAAACAGATCAAGTTTCTTTCCCTGTAAACCGAGTAGTGTGGCATGGCTTTGGCTTCCAGAAAAGTTACATAAAGAAGAGCTAAAAATTACATTTAGATTTTTTAATATTCTTGGTGACATCCGAAATTGGCAGATACCTTATTGTTACCAATATTAAATCTATTAACCGTGCTTAAGACTTACATTGTAGGTTTTTAGGGTCTGTTCTGATTCAGCTGTCTTCAAAAATTCCTGGGTCTTCATAAAATAGAGCGTATGATTGTCTAACAGAGCCTTGTGTTGAATTAATGGTTAACATAGATGTTCCTTAGGGTTTTAAAAGACTTGTTATGACAGTATTTTGCCTTCTCTTCTTGTAGCCACGACTGCTGATTACTTGAACATAGAGTGCCTGCTATTATGGCAGTAACTTATTTGGATTATGATTTCAAAGATGTAAATATGCCTCGAGGCTTGGAAAGTAGATACAAGTTTAATAAATATGGATATAAAAAGCTGACTAAATAACCCAGCACACAGACTTTTACAGATTAGTTCTTTACAGATTTCAAGGCAATGCCATCAATAAAGACAGAAAAAAAGGATGAGCTGACTCCATGGGCCAGGAAGCTCTGCCAGAGTTTTAAAACAACATTTCAATGGTTCAGCAAGCTGGTGATTTCGGATTAGGAGTTTAAGAGAGCGAGCTGAACATTGAGAACATTTGCTCGGTACCCCAATACATGCTATATTTGAGAGGATTAGGCGAGTTAACAAATTAAGCAAGATTAGTAGACTTAACAACATACTACTGGAATATATAAAATTATTTTGGACTCTGACTAATGTGCAACTTGCACACTTGGATTGACATGGAAGAAGAGATCTGAAGATTAAATCATAGCTCCAAGGTTTAAAAACAGTGCTTATTTTAACTATTTCAAATAGAAAATTCCCAAATATAAAAGATAAAACTCTGAACAAGATACAATACTTGAAGGAAAAGTGGAAAGAACTTCCTTATGCCAACAGAACTTCTGCTACTCTTCTTCCTGAATGCCATTATAGTCTGCACAAGTACCAGCATATGCTATACAAAATATACCTGTGGGACACACATGCAAAAGGTTTAAACATTTCTTTCAGTGAAAATGACCAAAAAAATTTCGATAGTACAGGAAAAGCAGCATCAATATGCATTTAACAGAAAAAAAGTGAATTGAAGAACTATTAAGATCTCCTTTATCAAAAAATGTTTCTTCACCAAACTTTGTACACACACCACGAAGTAGCACCAAACCTCTTTGTAATATGCTCTCGGACAGCAAATGCCCACAGCGACGACGTGCTGCTGCCCGAATGGTTGCCAGCCGTGGCGGCAGCAGAGGGTACACTTTCCTGTGAGAAATTCATAATACAACTTTACTCCTTCACAAAGCACCGAGATTTCAGCATACCCAAGGAACACGCTCTGCCTCCATGGCGGATCTGCCCATGTGCACCAGTCCGACACATTCAGAATACGTCAGAATTAATGTGTACACACACTATGACTATGTTTTGCATTTTCCAGCGGATTTGGCCCTTCAGATTACTTTTAAAACCAATGACCCTGTCACTGATAAAGTTTCCAGGTATTCGAAGTAGCTGCTTAGGCAGGCTTACTTTTGCCTGCTTTATGCCTTTCTCACTACCCTCGAGTCAATCTCACACTGGACATACAAAGCAAGGACCTTCTACTGGTTGCAATATGTAAGAAGAGAAGGCGACAAGTAACTGGTAGTCCTTACTTGCCAAGGGTTCTAAGGCATCTAAAGGATTACATTAACTTCAAAACTTACTCATTGCTGTCAGTCACAAAAACCTTGCCTAACGTAGCATGCATCTGAACCCCCTCCAGCACTACCACTCCACACAAACAAACCCACCTAACTCATGCCAGTGCCAAACTATCCAACATCTAACTCCTTTCTGAGCCCTCTTCAGCTGTTAGTATGTAGAACCAAGTCTTGCCGGCAAGGCCAGACCAGGGGACTGAGTGACCTCACTCAGGCCATGGAAAAGCAGTTTTAAATCCCTGATTAGGTTGAGAGAGTTCAAACACCCTTATCTGTAATAGCATGGCAAGCATGAGGCAGCTCGGTGATCTGAAGCTGGCCTCCTCTCAAACCCACGCTAGCAGAGCTGCTCCAGTTCACATGAAATGCTTGAACGCATTCATCGGGACAGTCTGTACCTTACAAGCTCAGGTCACTCCCCTAAAAACAGACAAACCTGAGTTACAAATTCATGGTTCCGTGACTATTCAGTAGAAGACTGAAATATTCATTTGAATAAAATTGGGACCTCTTCTTGCTCTTGCCCCTTGACTTTGCAAGCATTCCCACTGTTTTCTATGTTATCTTAAATCGTGCAGATTGAGGCTTTCTAGTGGGAGTGATGGATTTTCTTCTTGCTATTCCCCACTGCTTTGTTTATCATTTGATGTCTTTTCACACAAGTTGGGTGCAATTCCATAGAAATTAGTAGAGTAGTTCTGAAATACAATCCACATGGGACTGCAATCAGGCTTTTTTCTGTTAGTATTTTTATGGCTTAATCTTTTCAAGCCTAAATCAAATATTCTCAGATCATTCTCATACAGTACCAATCATCTCTAGCAGTATAAAAACAGTTGCATGCTACCAGACCTTTAAGAAGATGAAAAATTCACCATCAAATGTGTCCTTGCTCACACCCTTAATAAAATATTTTTAAACACTTTCATTGTTATTATTAGTAACAGTCATTTGTAATGTGATTCCTACTCATTGATCTGGACCCTGCTGTGCATGGCATAGCTATGCCAAACACCTCTGTACCAAAAAGTTCATAATTTAAATATGAGATGAGAAACCACACGTCAATACAGAGGAAGCACAAGGAAAGAATAAAAGATTTATCTTCTACAATTATGTAAGTGGTGGTTTAGGAAAGAAAAAGAAAGCTTGCAAGGAGTAGTGAGAAATAAATAACTGTATGCAAGCAAGAACAAGCACTGAAGGTACAATCTGTGGTTTTACAGGTATCTTCTATAACATGTTATTGTGACAATGAGAGAAAAGTCAGCACTATATCAAGGTACAAGATGTCACTTTATCTTGTTTTCATTTCTATACTGTTTGCTTGCTCAATTTTGGATTAATTTTCCTGTTGCTATATTAGACTTTTGGCTGCGTTTTAATTCTCAGAGGCAAAGTTCTCTATTCTTTTTTCTCACTATCATCCTTTCCTTTTTCTCTTTACATTGCTTTTACTAACTAAACAATATGCAACAAGGCTTTAGCACCCCAGCATATTTAAAAGACTATCATCAAAGAATAATGAAAATTGTGGATGATCTAAATAATTTAAGTTTGATAAATGATACACTGTAAGAGAACTGTATAAAAATGTTATTTTCTTCCACTTGCAACTTTTTTGTGATAAAAGAAAGTCTCATTTCATTCTCTTATTTTCTGGGTTTTGTCCATATGTTACCTCGGAATTCCTTAAAATTTTTTAGCTTTGAAATCCTCCCATCCATTTCAAATTCTTTTTTTTTTTTTAAGAATGTGCAGAACTTACTGAACTGTATCATGCCACTACAAGAAATCTGCTTTGGATTCAGATTTCAAAGAGAGATCAGCACATGGATACTGTATATTGGCTATGAAGGACACGATATTCCTTAACAGCTTCCTCAAAACTTGCATAAATTTGCAGATCTGTGCTTAGTCCCACAAAGGCAGAGGATCTAGAAATCAAATGGTTTGTATAAAAAACACTTTGCTGAAAATACTCTTTTAGGTGGTCCTAATACACAGAGTTGCATGCAATAAATCAGAAGGTTTATATCACACAGGAAAAAGCTGCTATTTTGTAAAGACTAACTGCTTGCTCTAGTGAACATCTATTCCATCCTCAGTACTACTGTTACTTCTAAGAACAGGAATCTCACCTCTCCCTACTTGCTGTGGTGTAGATACAGACCCAGGCACCACTCTTTTGAATGCCTCATTTTCAGAAATCAATCTGTTAAGGTTCATGGTGAACTTTTTACCTGCTGGCCCCTAACTCTTCATTTTTTTAACCCTGGTGAACTAAAATTTTGAATATTACTGCCAGATGTCTCTATTATTATCAATAAAAGAGGAAATACAGTGTATCTTATACACTAGTACTTCTTGATGTGATTTTATATTGCAACTTATATCTTATGTTGTAAATTGTCTCTGCTCTCGTAAGTATTTATATTACTTTTTTCAGTTCCTCTCTACAAGTAAAAAGCTAGTTTCTTATTTACATCAGGTGATAAGTGGGTTTGTGGTAAAAGCATTGATTTAAATCCCACTAATCTCTTATCCCAGTTTAGAAATGAGAAGTTTAAAAGTGCTACACAGTAATGAAAACTTTCCACTATCACTATTATGATTCTGTAAGTTTTTTCCAGTGCAAAGATTTCACCAGGTATCTTATCATTTTTCCTGCAAACTGAAACCTGCCTAACAACATCTGCCAGTTGCTATTAAAAACCATAAAAATTGCCTGCATCTTCTCGGTTCTCAGCATGTAAAATGACTGAATAAGCGCAGTCTCATCTCTGATGGATGAAATCTCCTTTCTTAAGGATCTCTTCCAAAAACATCAACTTTTCTCTTTCTCCATTGTAATGCATTGAATTTCTCATCTCTCCTAATCATTAACCATTAATCATCCTCCATGGTGTGACACTTAAACTCTAAGTAGATGGTTAGGAAATACCTAATGCATTCATACATAAAAGAATAGGGACTGAGAAGAAAAACTGAGTGGGAAAAAAAAAGCATATTTCAGCTCCTATATTATTCACAGTGAACGGGCTTTGAGATGGAGATTCTGCCTTTCCCCTTTCCTCTGTGTTGACGCAGGGTACTCTGTCAAGTGACATGGAAGTTGATAGGTAAGATATCATGTTTTATCACTCAGCTATACATATTACACAGGTCTGTGTCTTACCTTTAATATCTCAACCTCGTATTCCAAGGCATGGTGAGTTATCATACTGCCCATTTCACTCTGACAGCACCGGTTTACAATTGTACTCAATTTCCTATCAGAAACAGCTTGGTAGTATCAGATTATCTAAGTCAAGTCCTCCTTCAGCATGAACTGCTGCTGCTTTCATTTTGCTTCAGATTCTTGTTGATGCAGATCACAACAACCCTGAACTAAGGAAGCCGGCAACAGCTGAGTTTAGCAGGTTCAGCAAGATTTAACGACAAGCTACAGGACTTTCACTTGACTACAGTTGTTGCTCCATGGGTCTCAGGTACAAAAGCATGAATAAACAATGAGAAAAGACATTTGGTGGAAAAATCTGAACATGCCTCTAGCTTTCACTGAAAGACACTTGGGTAAGAGAAAAAGAATGACTGAAATTTATCTCCCACCAACAGGCAGTCTCTCAGATGCTAAGCTAATTAGCAAAGGTAAATCACTGACATCAGGACTATGCCCTACTGAGAATATGTTGAATGTTGACTACAACTTTTAGTATTTTCCTTTCTGGCACGGTTCAATCCTGGCTCATTTATACTATCAAAACCTCTTGCCTTTAGTTTTACAGTTTAATAAAAATGTGGTATATTGTTTCTCATTATCTTTTCTGTAAAAGTTCTACCACATTTATATTTTGAACTGATACATGAGCGCCTTTTTTCATGTGTTGATTTATTCATAAACTTAAGTCACTACAGTAAAATTTGAACATATTCTAAAACATTGTGCATATTGAATCAGTTCACTTGCCCAGTCGTCAATGTGATCATCAAAACATGTTTGGCTGAGAAAAAATAAAGTACATAATAATTCGATAAGACTTTTTTCCTGTTTTGTTTCTCTAATTCAGCAGAAACAAGGGGGACAAGTGGAGACTTTCACTAATAAGTTTTTCTACCAGGTATTGTTCAGTAATTCCTTGGCTGGCCTATGGCATTGCTGCAGTCTCCCACTCAAGCACTAGTCAAGCCCCTAATGGTTTAGCTTTAGAGAGCAGAGCAAAGATGATGAATTATTATAGTGTGGTTCCAGGCATTAGTAAGGAGCATAGCATGTTTTTCAGGATTGTGGTCTGAAGAAGGAAGGGGGGACATTCAGAGTAATGGCATCTATCTACTACTTTGAAAAGAAGACATTAATATAGGGTCTTTATCTACAAATTCTTATATATGCAAGTAAGTGTATTCATGCAAGTTACTGCAGTGGAATCATGAGTAAAGAGGAAAGACCACAAGATCTTGCCCTGCTCCCCTCACCACAAGATTAATTTCACTGAATGAAGGGCTGACAAGACTATACCACGTGAGTCCCTGCAAACCAGCAGTGCAAGACAGTCATTTAAAATAAAAAGGTCAATGAAAACCCAATGTGGCAGTTGGTTCAGGTCACCGACTGCTGTCCTTTTCTCTCCAGCTCTCAAGCCCTGCACGCACACATATACTTGTCTATTCAGTGAACCTAGATTCTGACAAATGTATCCTTCAAACTCAGTTCTCAAAAAAGTTTTCAAAGTAGTAAAAATAATGCAGCCCTCCTACAACCCTGTACTGCCACTTTGGATCCATGGAAGGAGAAGACTGGGTTTTGTCTTGGTATCGCAAGTAGTGTCACAAGTATGAGCGTGGGAGTCCAAGATGTGAAAGAATAGTAACATCAGTACCTGTACCTTCACTATCTACAGGCTGTCATTTATAAATCCCACTATATGTTCCACCAACATCACATATTTCATCACATGATTCAAAAACTACAACCACGTTATTTTATTATGTGCCTGCACACTGCCCAGTTGGGTAGCCTCTATTCTTGCAGGTTTTTAAGACCTATCTGGATAAAGCCCTTAGTAACCTTGTCTTATATAGTCTTATAGCTGACCCTCCTTTGTGCAGGAGGTTGGACTAGAGGCCTCCTGACGTCCCTTCCAGCCTGTGGTATACTATGAACACAGCACATTGACATACACAAACACACAGAGAAATCTCCTCAGCAAATTCCACCTGTATCATTTTTTTGAATTTATGTCATAGCTCTACTGGGTTTCCAATATCGCAAACATTTGTCTTCTACATGGAGATACCAGTATCAAATCAAGGTCACGAGACATACAGCTGTGGCTAATCACAGTTCTAGATGTAGATAATCTTTTATACAACACCTTCTAGTTATCCCTTTGATAGTAGCTACTAGATCTTTTTAGGATAGCTATGTAGATTAGTGACAATAGAACCATGAATGACTATTACACTGTGTATCTTGTTTATCTGCTATTTCAAATAATTATTCAAAAAGGAGAAATTCTTCAGTGCCTGCTTCCTGTTAATAAAAACAGTCATAAACGTTTTTCTTAGTGAGGTTCAGGGCAAGGACATAAGTGTTCCCAGTGCCTATGAGGTTGCTGTACTTTGAAGCACAAGCTTGTAATGCAGAGGCTACACCAGTTTAGTTTTGGTTTTTGCATTCAGAGCAAGCTGGCTCTCAAAAAAACCTATTGGTTTACTGGTTGCATGTTAACTTCAAAAAGTATGTTTGTCTGACAAGGACATTGCCTGAGAAAGACAAACTATCACATAATCTTTTGCCTGGTTCCCTCACTTCTCTGCCCAAACAAGACAATGTACGTATAAAATCCTGGCAACATAGGAATTAAAATCTGCCCTTTCCATTGGCTGGACATCTAATCCACTATGTTCTGAATAAAATGGAAAGACCCTTTTCTAGTGTACTAGGGAAATCTGCAGTGTTTATCTGAGAGCAGGTAGTTGCACTGTGTCCTTGGACTTCAGTGACATGAACATTATACTGAAGACAGGTATGTTCTTTAGCTACTGTGAATTAAGAACAAGAAAATGATGGGTGTTCATTGTAAGAGCTTTAAAAACTATTTTATGAGTAAAGAAGATGTAGCTATATGCTTAAAAACAATCAAAGCAAAACATCTGGAGTATCAGAGCAGGTTTGCAGTACTAAATGTAAAATGGAAAAAGCAAAGTCTTTCAGCTGGCCTTAGTGAACATCAACACGTAAGGAATAAACAGTGGCTGAGCTCTTGTAACGCATCCATTATAGGCATACGTGAGGGACAAATGCATAAAAGTATTATGCACTATTCCATTTTTGCATTCATTAATGCCAAAACCAGAGCCTTCCGGTGACCTTCTTGCTCTGCTGAGGGCTGTGACTAATGGAGCCACCACAGCTAAACCTCCCAACACTCATGGCTCCCTTCTCCCATGCTAATGTACATACAGATCATTTGAGGGGAAAAAGCCCACATCCACATATAAGCTCCACTACTCCTTTCTTTCTATTCCATCTCGTAACACAAAAGGGCAGGTCATTCTAGCTTGAGTGTGAAAGAGGGAGTAACACAGTCCCCGAATCAGATCTTAACACCTACTACATGCAACGAGATGTCTGAGCACAAAGTTTATTCCAGGCTCCACTGCGGAACTGCTTCATGAGCATTAGTAAGCCAGTGCACTGCCACCCAGCAGCTCCATCTCTCTAAACTGATAGCAATATTGCCTCACTATAATTAGAGGTTTGGAAAAACAAGGGATAGCAGTAAAGACAAATAATTTGGATTCTTTAGCCAAAAGAAAACTGAAGGGAAAATCCTAAGAGTCTTTAAAAAGATACTCCTCAGCCTCCTAAGCTAGTTTATCTTATGGTCTAACTGACTTCGCTGTTATAAAGGTTCCCTCTCACTGTCTAACATAACTTTCAGTTGTTGGAATTTAAACCCGGTACTTCTTATCTGCTATATCAAGAACATGGAGAAGAAATTATTTCCTTCCTCTTTGCATCACGGTGCTCACTAACTTTTATCACTGGCTGTAGACATTATTTCATAATACTGCATGTATTTTGGAGTGCATTTTGCAGTTTCAGTTAAAGTAGACTAGCAGTATGGAAAATGTTTAATATATCAGATAACCCACAGTTGCCTAGGGTGGAATTCATCACCATTTAAGGCAAGTACTCCAGGCTTCCTTTACAGTCAATGAGGCCTTGGCCATGATCCACCTCATCTTCAAGCTGAAGTCTAAAATGAGTCATAAAAGGCCCAGTTTCTCTTCGCTAACTATTTGATGAGTGTAGGATGACTGTTTCAGTTGTGGATACATATATAAGAAACACAGATTCATAGAATAATTTAATTTGCAAGGGAGCTCCAGAGGTCATCTAGTCCAACCTCCTGCTCAAAGTACGTCTTATTGGGCCAGGTCGCTCAGAGCTGTGTCCAGTCAAGTCCTGATACCTCCAAGGATGGATATTCCACAACCTGTCTGGGCAACCGGTTCCAGTACTTGACCACCCTCATGGTAAAAAATGTTTCCTGGTATCTAACCAGAATTTCCTATTTTCTAACGTGTCCATTACAGGTGTCTACAATCAGCCGAGATCTGACCCCTAGTGCCATTATCAGACTACTCTATCACAGTGTTGAGTTTGTGCTTGCTTTATTTGAAGGTCTTTGCAACATGCAAAGTGTGTTCCAAGCACTATCAAGACAGGGAGTTAGGAAAGGTCTAAAACCTCCACCACAGTCATTATTTCTGGAAAAGGAAAGTACTGAGAATCGTCCCCTCAGATGCCAAGTATAGAAGTTAAGAGACTCCTCCATAAGACAATCAGGTTTTGGCCCTCTCTCCAAAAACTAAGAACAAAGAAATATAAGTGAAATCAATTAGAAAGACCAGCATTCATTTGGAGGAGGTCCACTGGTAACTGGAAAGACTAAGTAAAGGAAAATCAGAGATGTTACTGTGAGAACTAAAGAAAATAAAAGAAATGAGAGCCACAGAAATGAAAGCTTCCCAGCAATTGCTGGGTAAAATCTATGCATTTGTAATAGACAAAGCTCATCTGCCTGCTTATAATTCAGGAAAGATCAGTGTGTTGTTATCAATATAGCAAAATTTGAATAATAAATTTTGGTGGAGACCATCATTTGCACTTCCCGTTTGGTTAGCAGGGCATTGTAACAGCTGTTTTTCTCACCAAAAGCAGCTGGCTGGTGATATGATTTTTCAATTAATGGTGCTAGACTATGAATAGATTACTGCATATAGACATGAAAACAATGACAACTAGTGAAAGAAATTAAGCAATGCAACAAAGTAGGTTTTGGTTTCCATGTAATTGGAGGGTAGGGAAAGTCAGAGATACAATAAAGCCCTTCTGGACACAGTGAAATTTGTATGCTGAAGGGTGTCAAAACAATCCAAGACAGACTGGGTGAATGGATCTAGAAAAAGAATTAGAAAAGTGTAGAGGAGCGGAGAGTAAAGATGCAAAAGACTTAAAGCAGTGCTGAGAAAATCTAAGGGGATTTTCATTTTTAAATAAGAACGTAATTTTGCACTGAATCCTTAAATGAACAGAGATTTGAGTTATTTAGAATTGAAATGCTGTCATTTTATCTCTTCACATTGTACATGCACTAAAGCAAGCTGTGTAATTCTGGACTTACTTGAGCATGAAAGTAAAGCTTTTTGGTTTTACCTTCCAAATAACAATAGAAGAGATGACATAAAAAGGAGAACAGCCTTATGTTAAAGGAGAACAACTTACTGCAGTGATGCTTGTCTGGCCCAAACTGGTGAACTCCATTCCGTATTTTAATTTGCATTTCATGCTAGCTGTGGAAAACATAGCCTAAATCGGGTGTATAAGAGGTGACATCTAGATTAATTAGTCTGAAAGCTCTGATATACTCCTCTATTGTAAAATGAGGACCAAATCAAACAGCTGAAACAACTCTACTTCTGTGCCCATGTTACTAAGTCTTTAACCACATCACTGAGTTACAGAATATTCCCAATTCTTCTCAGAAATAAATGAAGACACCAAATAACAGGAAGAAGTAAATAAACAATGCATATGAACCAGGAAAAAGATCTGCTTTGCATGTATGTGACTTGTAACCAGTATGATAATTGATAATCTATGCTCTACACCTTGCTGTGAATGGACATGTGTGTGAATGTCAGCTGCTGCAAATGAGACTCTCCGTTTAGAGACTGGGTTGTCTCTCTTCCTCACTCCATCCTGCTCTGCTTTGTGCTCCTTTTTGAGACACGAAGCAGGTGAGCACATTTAGATACTGTTCATGTACAGCAAAATGTCAAGAGTTCACATTCCATCATTCACACCTTGCAGAAACACAGGCTTTTCTTTCTTAAAGATTATACAGGAGACCTCTCTGGCTATGCTTTACAGACGTCACACATTTATCATTGCACTGGCTTGCCCTGGATCAGAAATGGATGAAATCTTCTTTGCAGTGAATTGAGGGTCAGCAACATTGAAATCTTGGTATTTCTGTATCAGTCCCAATCTTCTCTGTTTTTCTCAAAACCATGTTCTTGCAGTTGGTGAAATCAGGATTAATTTCTCTGTCCGAATGTTAATATGGTGTCCCACTATCACGCGCGCTACGTCCCTCCCCTAAGACCTTGAAAACAGAAATGATAAAATTTCTCTCTTTTCTGTTTCAGTCTGTAGGAGTAACAGCCTGATTAGTAATTACCTCTGTAAGAAAGTAAAAGAGCCCCAGCAAAGAGTGTGGGAGCATAAAACTGCTCTAAGAGAGAAGTCAGGTCGTACACTTTGCATATTACTTTCTAACGGAATGTGTTTTCAGTGGACAGTTTTATATACTAGAACGAGATGTGCAGAGAAGGACAAGCTCTAGTCAAGTATCCACATCCCAACTGGGAGACAGGCTAATGAGGAATTTTCAGCAGAAGATTTTTCCTCAGAGTACACCAATTTGTGATTTTGTACTTGCTGTATATTTAACACGGTTAATGTCAGCGAAAAAAAGTGGGGAAATGTTTAAATGTCAGCGAAAAGCTGAGGGGATGCTTTGGTTGTCGAACCACTCCTTCCCAGCACCCTTTTCCTTTCTTCTCTTCTCCCTCTGCATTTAAAGGTTGTGGACGGCCATGTCTTGCATCTAACAGTATGGTTCTTCTTCAAGTCAACTGCTGAGAGAGAAATCTTTTTCCACCAGCATTATCTCAGTATCCCTGATGCTGAGCACCTGAAGCCTGAAGACAGACAGCCCCCAAAGGGCGTTCGTCCTTTGTGAAATACAATTAGAGGATCAACTCAAGAGCTGAAGAATCAGTGACAGATGAGCAGACTGCTGTCACAGCAAAAGCTATGATGAGGCTTCTGGTGTACTTTGCAGTTGAGGTTGTACAAACACTGACCAGTTCTTACAAAGCCTCTGCCTGGGGAAGCCACTGCATGGCTCCAGGGTTCTCTGGGAAAGCAAAGAGACGACAGCCGGGGAAAGGAAACCCCTCGCTTTATGCTTTATGCTATGAATTTCTGTAAATGCTTCACAGCATTTCTACACTAGCTGAGGAAGCAGTGCACAGGCTTTCTGTTCTGCTCACTGGACAAGAATATGAAAGAAGCTCTGAAAACCCCAGAGAGAGGTATTGCAAACTGTAAGAAGTATTTGTACAACATGGAAAAAACCAAAATTTTGTTCTTCCTGACATCTGCAAGTGAAAGATGAAAAAACACATAAAACTGTCCTAGAACTGCACACACTTTTTCTTTAGAACTTCAGAGGCCCAAAAACTAATGTATAAAAATTCCATCAGGTTTTGCATTTATTATAGTATTCTTCACACCTCAATCTACTACAGTTTATTTGCTACTTGTTCTGCAACTGCTCAGGAGTTTTGTTTTCCAGCTAGTCTCTCAGTAACTACATGATGGTCTGTAAAAGCACAGAAGATTCTGGCTACTGAGGAAAAGAGAACGTAAACATATTTTAAAATAATCCACCACTCCATCTTTGTTTGTCTCCAGATCTGCACTCTATCAACTTCATTCAATTTAGACTTTGATGTCTTGCTTTATCTAGTCATTATAATGGGTTTATGTGGCAATTAACAAACTTAAGTTTTCTGGGATTTTTGAAAAAAGAAAGGATCTATATTTCTATGAATTTTGTGAGATATTCCTCATGTAACTGTGAAATTACTTTTTCCCCCCCCTTATAGCATAGGGATAATACCATCTCATTTTCCCAAATACATGGTATTGCAGATGTCACGTAACTTCAGAAACATCAAAATATATGCCAGTAATACACTGAAATTATTACTCTCCTTTGTACTACATTCCAGAAAAATACTTGCTATAATCAGAGTCCTCCTTCTACACACCTTGCAGAGTTTTCCCACAGCAAAGGTTAGAGAAGTATCATCTTTCAAAGCAAAAGTTCAGCTTAACCCAGAACACCTATAAACTTCCAAGTAAAAAACACTAGAAAGTTCCCTAAACTGAAAACGGAGAATTATTACAAATAAAGTAAAACATTCAAGTGTTCTTAAGAATATTTACAGAAGACAGTACATTTTATAGTCAGATTAAACTAATCATTACATACCAAGGTGATTCATACAATATTTTAAAATGTCACCAAGGATATAATTTTTTAAAAAAGTTATAGTTTGACTTACCGGAAAGTACAGAAGAAGTGATCCAAAAAGAATGGTTTCCAACAGCACCAGCCCTGAAGCCCTGATACTCTAGAAGACAAAAAACCAACACAAAATATTAGAAAATTCTCTCCGTTTGCCATTTAGATGCTGGGTTCTTTGCAGAAGGTACCTTGAGTTTTGTCAGTATAACGCTTCCACAGTACCACTCGTTAAAGCACAGGATTAAGCTGTCACACTGGCATGCTCCACATTCTTTAATTCACAGGCCCGTTACAACGGTTGTGTTTTACAAAACCCAATTTAAAAAATCACTCTTTCCTATGTGAAATACTATTCAACATACATTACCTGCTAAAATTGCTCTCGTGTGAAGAATAACGGATCATGGGAATTACAGATATGAATTTAACTGTAGAATTTGTTCTGTACTATTTAAATTTCAAGGCAGCCTTCGAACATTTTGACTTATTTAATATTAATGACTAGGCTTCTATAATACATATGAATAACCTACAATTTTACTGAATACAGAGTGTGCTCTTAGACTGAAAGCACCTTTATTTTTCCTGAAATTTTGTACAAAGATGTTGATTCAGACATTAACTTGTCCAGATTATAAAATATCATGCCATTTCCTCACTGATTCTAATGCACTCTCTCCATCACAGTTTTCTTACATTTTAAAATAAGTATTTTTTTTTCCTAATACAAAGCATATTCCAATAAGTTGGATGATTTATGTATAGTGTATATCTTAAAGACAAAACATAAACACTGCTTCCTATGTCCTTAACCGTATCCTTCCCCTGAGATATTGTTTCATATGCTGTTCTGGAAGAAGGCAGTGTTTTCCTGACTGCAAGCAATGCAGGCAGAGAAGTCAGCAGAAGAGGCTTTGTCAAAAGTCTTTTGAAAAGTCCCCTTCTTTCGCATCATAAAATCTTCTTGTGGGCTGGAATCAATGGCTCGTGGTAATCTCTCTAATGGTTTTAGATGGCAGAAGTTTATCTTTCAGAAGATTTTCCCAGGAAAATCCTGGGAGCACACTTTTTTTCCTTATTTTATGGCCAGAATTTTTCATGTATTTGAGAATCATTATTATGGCTCCTCTTTTCTAGACTTTTCCAATTCTTTCACTTTTCCTTGTGGATCTTAACCTTAGACTTTCATACTAAAAGTTTCATACTAAGGATTGCAAAACTGTTCTGCTACCTGTGTCTTAAAATTGCACTCTGACACTGAGACATATATTTTTAGCAAAATTTTCATGGAACTGATATACTTCCATGAAATGTTTCTTAAAAAGCAAAGCAAAGCTAAACTAAAAAAAAACTAAACAAAACAAAACACTAACAAATAGCCAAAATACTGTAACTATCTTTCTGAATAGAATGCAATGCCTGCCTTAGCAATTGCTGAAACTTGAATATCGCCCCCCCAAGTGCAGTTTGTATTTACATTGGGTTCCTGCAATGCAAGGCATTTGTTTCAACAAACTGAAGTGTTTTGGGTGGGTTTTTCTCTCTATGAGGATGTTGGGTGAAGCATAAACACAATCTCAAATGCAAAAAGGCTGAGAAAATAGTAATTGAAATGCCAGTGTCAGGTTTTTTAGGCTCAAGTGATCCCATTGTTCAATGACATATCCAATTCAACTGAGTCAGTACTTTGTATCATTTATTTCTGTCACTTGAATAGATGGGCAACCTCACCCACTAGTCTGCTAATGTAAAAATGGTCCAGCACTCCTGTACTGCATCTCCCCATGTAAGAGCCCTGCCTCACTTCATCTAGAAGGATGCTCCAGAAAGACATTCACAAAGCATATTTATCAACAGAGTTTCCCAAAACACATTGATTCTGTATTTGTGAGACACTCGTTTATTATAAACATCCCTAAACAATAAACAAAGACCTGAAGGGATGATACTATCTTTTATGGCTGCTGTAATAAAATTCTTTAGGTACCCATATTTCTGTATTCAGATGCATTCAACTTTTTCAAATGGCACTATAAAAATCAATACATGCAGACAACTTTTCAGGACTGCCTTCTGCGGACACTTCTGTTCTGATCTCATGTAACACCAAAAAGCTGGAAGTAAATGTTTAGATGCCAGTTATGAAGTCATTAAATGGAATACTTCCAGGTTATTTTAATTAAGTAGTGACTAGACTTCCAATTATTTTATAGCTTAAATGTTTGAAGCTATGGATCATGTACACTGCTTTGACATGTATAATAGAAAGTGCAAATATTTTTACAAACTATAAATGGCAGTATGAGTTAGTTCACATTTCTAATGAAGACATAAATTTAGCCTGAGACGTTCATCTTGTATGCAGCAGATGAAAAAGAAAAGCTTAGAAAGCTTAGAAAAGGTTAAAATCTGCCACTGAGAACACAGGTTTCACACTTTGTGAAAAGTTCCCAGCACTATATCATAAATTTAAAGCAAGCCGTACAGGCCCATGTCCACAAGAATCCTTATGTGGCCCTGACTCTGCTGTAGCTGGGATCTCCACACGATAGAGTTTTTCTTCATATCTTGTCATGGTTTAGCCCCAGCCAGCAACTAAGTACCACACGGCCAACTCACTCCTCCCGCCCCAGTGGGATGGGGAGAAGAATCAGAAGGGTAAAAGTGAGAAAAATCCTGGGTTGGGATAAGGACAGTTTACTAGGACAGCAAAGGAAGAGGAAAATGACAACAGTACTAAAAACAGAATATACAAAGCGGGTTACACACAATGCAATTTGCTCACCACCCAGAACCTGATGCCCAGCCCAGCCCCAAGCAGCGATCCCTCCTCCTCGGGCAGCTTCCCCCTCCTTATATACTGAGCATGATGTCATATGGTATGGAATATCCCTTTGGCTAGTTTGAGTCAGCTGTCCTGGCTATGTCTCTTCCAGCTTCTTGTGAAAATTAACTCTATCCCAGCCAAAAACCAGGACGCAGCTTTATAAGACAACGGCACTTTCCTCATTGGGAGTTAATGCAGAGGGGTTTTGCCCCACACCACACAAGACACTGGCAGAGGTCAGTGAACTCATGTCTCCCACTATCCATCAGTCCTCAAACCACTGAAGAAGCCTTTTTTTCATATTTTGTACAGTGCATCTCTATATGACAGAATGACCAAGAAAGTAGCGGAAATGGGTATCATACAGTGAAGATGGAAATGATCTAAAAAAGCTGATCTTCAAAGAGCTTCTGTGTGAACATCCTTTTCTAAACAAGTCTCGCATTCTCATCAGTCTTTTCTTATTGAGCATTTCTCTGGGCGGCATGATCATGTGATAACCTGCAGGGGCAAAGAACTTCAGCATTTCCAGCTCTTCTGCCAAAACTATGAATTAACCCATGATTTTCTTCTCACCCGTGTTGTGGTAGGAACCATTGTCTGTGAATTCTGTCTATGCACTTCTGTTTCCTGCCTTAAAAGAAGTGTGGCATACAGAGCAATACTGGAATTCAAAATGAGCTTGAATCCAGGGTTTGACTGTGCTTTTATCTTTTATCTGTCTTTGATACCTGGAGAATGGAGGGTTTGAACCCAACGTTTACAGACATCACAGCTCTTCTTTAACAGGATTCTTCAGCAAATGGAGTAGACATTCTGGCAGACATGAATGCATCCACAGTGATGAAGAAAAGCACAAAACTTCAAATAAGAAATATTCCAACCAAAGAACTATTTTTGCTTAAATGTAGAGAAAAGAAAAAAATGGGATGGCAATGGAAGCATCAGAATTGTCCTGAACTACATTTTTGAAACTCTAATTGCTAATTTTCCCTACTGCAAAGAAAAAGAGATATTTTAATCAACAAAAAGTAATGTGAAAGCCTTTGGGTTAGAAAAACCACATACGTTGATTAAAAATAAATATATGACTTTCTTCTTCCAATAAGCCCCATTATAGCCCAAGAGGTAAGGTCCAGGAAGTAAAATTTTCATCCCTCAGTGAAGCTTTAATAACAGGGAACAGCTAAAGAGGGGGAAATCAAAACTAAAGCAGGATGTTTTAAAACTAATTTATTAAATAAAGATATTCTATATTAGATAGACAGTATTTCCACCAGTCTCTAAGCACCAATTTTTTTCACCAAAAGTTGAATCCTTCACTATACAGGCTTTGCAAATACAGGCCCCTAAGGCATACATGGCTGTGGGGAGCATCGCAAATACTTCACTTTATGGGAATCTGCAACACATCCCGCAGTGAATACACCCACGTACCTCTGGAAAAAAAAGCCTTTGCTCTTTTAAGAACAGAAATGAAAGAATGGAAACAAATGATATCTCAAAGCCTCCACCAACTGGTGTCCACTTGTACTGCCTGCACAATCAGAAATCTCTAATGGAATTCACAGAAATCAGGGCATTTTAGGATATAGCCCTGAAATTCCATTCAGCGGGATTTTCTTCCACTTGCATACAACATTTGCTCAATCTCTGTCTCTCTTCCTTAACAGATGCTTGGGTTTTTGCATCTGCCTTGCTGGTTGGCATTTATTTTGGTTTTTGTTTATTTATTTCTCTGGCTGTTCATCTTGTGTACAGTTTGTTTATTGCCACTTTGCCTGCGTGCTTGTTTCCCTTTCGGGGTTTTAGTTCTATGTTTACTTATTTGTGTCAGTAAAACTGTCCTTTCTGGTATTCTCTGTCTCACTTAATGGTTACACATTGCTGACACCTAAGTGATACTGCAATTTATTTTGCTTCTAGCTTCATAATAACTTTCACACTTAGCTTAGCTTCCTGTACCATACATTTTCCACATTCTCTAGGTTTCTTTGCTTTTTAATTGCGATCTTTGTTTAATGATAATAATAAGTAAGTCAAAGGAGGAAAAATAATGATTGAACTAGGCATCCAGCCTCCATCCAGAAATACTGGAAGCAAACCAAAAAAAAGCAACTAAAATAGCATGGCATGTATTACAGGAAAGGTCAAGCCCAGGTACGTACTGGTCTCTACCATCTTCTTCATCCTGAGCCAGAGTTTTTTAGATAGTAGCTACCATCCTTCAATTCTGCAGTGAACAATAATGCCCACTAAGACAATTCCAGCAAATCTGATGCAAGTTGTCAGCGATGGGAGAAATTCAAGTGAATTGCAGTCAGGTATTTTATAGAAAGCTATGAAAAGGGCCAGCTGAATGTAAGATAGGTTTAGGTACATGGTAGCAAAAGCAAATAATTCAGTACTGTGAGGACACAGGACGTAAAGGCCCCTGTTTGGTTGGCTCAGTAACTTCTGAATCACTGGGTATGTAATGTAACATCTACACAGAAACGTCAGCATACTAGAGCAGTGAAATGTCTTGCATCTGTATGTAATGTACTTCGAGATGTATTTATGGAAAAAGTGAATTCAAGTAAACTAGTGTAACTTAGGCAGTGGCACAGGACTCATAGCTGAGCACGTACCCTCATGTTATACAGCCACTACAGACTGGACAGCATTTCAGCTCAAGGAGGAAGACACTAGAAATATTCACAGCAACTCCTCTCAGCTGGGATGTAGCAAGTAACAGTTGTGAGATGCTACTGACCATTTTGCATTTCAGTGACTACTCAAAGTTAAATGAGCGTTGGTGATCTAGAGTAAACTGAAAAAACTATTCACAAAGCCAAGAAATAGTCACGGTCATTACCAGCTCAGACGTTAGTTATCATCTCTGCGTAAGATTCAGGATCTGATTGCACCTCTGCACCCAGGTATAGGGTCAGAGTCATGGCACATGACATCATGGCACATGACATCATGGCACATGACATCATGCATGTTCAGTCTATAAACAAGTTCAGGAGCACCTACACTGAAATTGCCTTAGTAGGCTGCTTCTTAGAAGACAAGACATGAGAGTGGGTCACGGTAACCCCATGGCAGATTCTTTTGGTCAGTCAAGCAAGATGTGCTGGTGGGGAGGAGACAGAGCCTTGGGGCAAGGGCAAGGAAGGCAAAATCAGGGTGCTGGGGTCCAAGGCAGCCCTGTGAGAAAGAAGACCTTGCCACACCTTGGTGTGGTCCAAACGCATAGATGGTCAGAGGCATTTTTCTTATCAACTGTGTTTTCAATACTGAAATCTGAGTTCAGCACATACATACAAATATTCTTAATTAGGAAGACAAGGAAGTTGAGGCTGGTTCATTACTTCTGCTCTCCTGTGAAGCAAACATAGTGGGCTCTCTGGAGCAATTCCTTTATGGAAAGCCTCATTCACTGTTTATTAGAGAAATACAGCTATTTTCTAACTTTCTCATATATCTTTTCTCATTAATAAAAACAAACCAAAAACACTATTACAGGAGAGAGGCCATTCACCATAGATGTGTGCTGTTCTGTGAATGGCAGTCCAGCTTAGACAGAAGCACCCCTTTAACACAGAGTAACTCACGGGACCCATCCAAACCAGCAGGACAAGAGCTAACGTCTCCTTTGAAAACTGAAGACTTGAACCGAAGAAGGAACAATGAAAGAGAGAGTGTGTGCCCAAGTGGAATATGTTAGATTCTTTTTATATACCTTTACTAAAAAAGGAATAAAAACCCCAGCATACTACCGCAAAATACAGAAGACGGGATGACCTCTCATCAGTGCTTGAACAGAAGTAACATGATTGAGGTGCAGCTGTTTCAATGTCATGGAGGTGTTTAACATGTAAATCATCCTGATTCCGTTATGAGTTTGATGTCTATAGCTTTTCTAGGAAAGGAGCTAGCATGTAAGAAATATGCAGAGAGAAAACACAAATGTGTTAATCTGAAAAGAAAAAAAAAGTGAGATGGAATGGGCAGGTAAAGCTGCTGAAATAATACAGGTGCTAGGGGTCACATCTGCAAACAAACATTCATTTGCAAAGTCCTGTGACAGGAAAAATGACCAGTGAAACTTGAGACTTATACACCTTTTCATAGGAAGATCACCACCCTTTATCCTCTTGAATGTATCAGAAAAGGAGATGTTCGGGTAAGGTGGCAGAGCAAAAATACTTACTAATCTACAGAATGGATTTGGAAAAATTGAAAGAAGATGAAGTAACACCGCATAGATAGTTAAAGCTGTAACTACTGACAAAGGTAAAACATCATTTAGCTGATTTATAGCAATATTATTCACTACAACGGATTAAATTTATGTAAAGGAAAATTACCATAAAAATGTTCCTAAATATAGATTTCTTGTTCTAATCTACTTTATCCAAAGGAAAGCAAATAAGGAAAGTTCAAAGTCTTGATATTCTCCAGGATACCCTAATAAAGGGAATATGAACCTTACAAACAACTAATCTTCACCTGAAAGAAAACTGAGATGCTCTTTTCTTTTCACAGTTCCTATTATCATGCATGCTTTGTATCTAATCGATAAACACTCTAATATGCCACAATGGCATAATAAAACCAAACTAGTCTCACAGAATCACTGACTCATAGAAACATTTGTTAGAAGGGACTACTAGTCCCACTCTCTGGTCAAAGCAGGAGTACTGCCAACACTAGATCAGGTCAGCCATGGCTTTGTCCATCCAAGTCTTAAACACCTCCAAGAATGAAGCTAGGTAAATAATGTGTTACCCAGCTGACTCTGGTCTGGCACTTCTCTCCTAGTGAGACAGTTTTTCCTAACGTCCAGTTTAAACCTCCCCAGCCATAATTTGTGACTCTTGTCCCTTGTTACTTCCATCACTTACCACACTCTAAGGAGAGTTTGGATCTGTCTTCATAACCACCCTTCAAGTAGGCTGCTACTAGATTGCCCCTTAGCTTCCTCTTTGCCATCCTATCCAAGCTTAGCGCTCTCAAGCTCCACCAGTAGGCTATATGCTCTAGTCCCCACTAGAGTCATCCACTGGCCTGTCTCCAGTTTCTCCACACTCTTCTTGAACCACAGAGCTCAAAACTGGACCCAGCATTTCAGGAGTAGCCTCACTAGCACTGAGCAGACAGAATAACAGCTTTCCTTTGTCTGCTGGACACCCTCCTGTTGCCCAGTAGATCGTTTTCCTGTATTGTGCTGAGAGCTATTCAGCCTGATTCCACTTGAGCTTCCTGGTCTTCTTCAGCCAGGATGCTACTCAAGACATTTGATTAATGAAAAGATCAGGATAAAATAAAGCCTTAGACATACAACATAGGAACAGATGCCTTTGTTAGGGTGACAGTATCAAGGCAAGGGGTTTTTATAGAGCTTCCTCATCCATCTCATTCCAAGACTGTGTTTCAGCCAGAGTGTTTTGTCTATCTGACTACTGGCTCCAGTTTGGGATCTGAGGGAGGTGGAACTGCATGTGTCTGGAGCATAAAAATGGAATTTCATTTTTTATTCTTGGTATTACCTTCAGCTACTTCATAAAGAAGCTGACCAAAACAAGAGGGCAGCTCCTGGAGAAAAACTGAAATGATGACTACAAGAGATGAGGAGCAAGCACGTGTAGTCTAACTCTCAGATGTCACTGGGGAAGAACAGGTAAAGCCAGATCACGTTCATGTCACAACACTTCAAAAGTGGAATTTCAGTGTCACTGCACCGTTTGGTTTGCTCCTGAGGCTTTCTCCATGGTAGGAAGGACCTATCCATCAGCTCCATGCATGCTATTGCCAGCCCACCACTCAACTTAGAGCTTTACTGAAGATTGCCTGTGAAACTAATGAGGGGTTGGGGAGTTCCTAGGCCGCACAGGTCAAGTGTCCCCCATCTTACCTTCTGTCTTCCCCTACCAATTGCCTTAGCGGAGCACATTTATTTGACTAGGCCTGCAAAAAATATTGTTTGTGAAGGGCTGCTTTATCCCTCAGGATTTGTTCAGTCTTCAGTCTATCCATACTATCTAGACCACATTAGTAGCCTTTGAGATAAACAGTTATTCCTTACCCCCGGATCTCAGAAAGCAACAGCATTTCTGTGGCAAATCATATTAGGAAAGTCATACATGCCACTTGGGCACTGCTAAAGGGTCATAAATAAATGCTTAACAATTATTTGCATGAGGGAAATTTAAAAAAAAAATGTAGCCAGCCAAGTTGCATCAAGTGTAACAAAACAAAAAGCTAAAACAATGGATAAACAAGCATAGAAGATACTGCATTTCAATTCTCTGTGGTCCTAAGCAATCCAGAAAATACAGCAGCATTAATTAGCATTGAATTTCTGAATGTCATCACACAAAGTCAGTGATATGAGTGTCAGAGTATTTTCAGAGAGGAGAAAAAAGAAGAAATTAAATAGTCAAAATAAAATTGAAGTCATTCTATATCTGCTACATTGTGTATTACTGAATTAACAGAACTGTAGACTTTTGGTGTCAGTACAGGAAGACTGCAGATTTTTCCAGGGCCACATGTCACTGTGTATTACATGAGCATAGTACCATGGAAACCTAGTGAGGGGAAAAGGTTGGCATATTTTGATTTTTTTTTCACTTTCACAAAACAGTTCTGCCACTTTTACAATACAAAGAATGACTGAGTTGGGCTGTGATTCACAGAAAATTTCCTTTTGCCAGGGTGGCTTACCACCAGAATGTGAGCTTGCCTTACAGATAAATGAGGCCTACAAGAAATTATTAGAAAAAAGCGAAGACAGATTTTGTCTTTGATCTCAACCTTGAATACAACACATTCATACTTATTCAACTGTAAAGGCTATCTACCACTCAATGTACAGCTGGAGAGCACATATGGATATATGACAGAATGGTACAGAAGCAAGGAAACACAGAGATACAGGTTTGCTCTGCTGTGCTAAGCTGATGTATTTGAAGTGACAAGATAAATTACTATGCAAAACTGTCTCAAAACAAGTGAAAGAAAACGCCTAGCTAAAGGTACATGTGAAGGCAGTGCGCTCGCTCTCCAGTGCTCCCAGGAGAAGTAGCTCTGGCGTGACCCTCGTGGTGCAGGTCTGGCAGATCCATTCTACTCTACATACGAGGACACAGGAGATGTGATGAGAAGTTATTGGACTGTATTCCCAAATCTGTCTCTTACTTCTCTGAAACCTCCTCCTGTTCAAATTCTCGCTTCCTGGTATAGGTGGTTCTTCTACCAAACGACAGAAGGGAGATGAGATTTTGTCAAGTTGAAAATATTTGATCTGAAGTGGAGCTGGTTGAAATGTTTTATTACCAGCTCCTTTTCTTACTAAGATACGCCTTCCCAGCAAATAATTTTTTCAGTATGACTGAATTTTTGCTTTGATTTCCATGTGCTGTTTTTCTAAAGCCCAATGAACCTTCTTCCTGACTCTTATCCCATATAACTTTTCCCAATTACAAACACATTGTTATCTTTTTCAGTGAAAAAGCTGTGTGGAAAAACTAAAGTGCTAATTTTCAGAGATTTTATTTCACTTGAAGTTTACCTTTAAGAAATAGACTATAGAAATCTTTCTTTCTGTCTCTGAGGTTGATCTACAGCAAGCAAGATGTTTGGCTTCTCTGCTAAGAGACAAAAGCTGGACCTGCTAGTTCCTAGACAGCCGCCGACATTAAGAAGAGCAGAAAACAGTGGAACTGCGTTTCATTGTGGTGTTTATCTTCATACTGTTCACACCTGGACGAGGACTCCTAGGGAGCAAAGAATGGGCACACAAGCAACTGGAAGGAGTCCCCTGAAGCCTCAGTTAGGTACCCTGGAGTGGTGCTGTCATCATTTCTTTATTTTCTTGATAATAAATTCAGGGACAGATTAGGGCTGCTACTCAGGAAAAGGGAAATTTCAAATACCTTAACAAGGCTATGATTTCATTTTGTTATTGCTGGTTGACATACAAAATTCAAGCAACTCATTCCCAGCTAGCTGCAGGAAGCTCTCTTTACTTCAAGGGAGAGAGGGTTGTACCTTTTTTGAAAATTTCTTTGTAAAATAATCAAGATGAAATTCTATGTCCTGTTCAACCTTACCACACTGACAAATACTTTTAATGATAATTGTTCTATTTGAATACTAACCTCCTAATAGAATATGGACAGCAAATACAGTAAATTTCATAGCAAAGGCAAATTTTCCAAAGATAGGCCTACAGTTATGTGCTACCACTTAAGCTATATTGGCAAATTGTCAGAATTTTCTGGCATTTGCAGGTTTTGTGCAGTATTCCTAAACCAAATAAATATAATCCTCATGCTTTTTCATTTCCCTTTAAAGAATACTTACACAAAGGTCAATTTTTTTTTTCCCTATTACTAGTTATAGCTGAGTTCACATAGAATATCATTATTAAATTTACTTTTTTCTTGAAAAAAAAATCAGGAAAAGCAAATGTCAAGCAGCCATCAATCATAAATCCATTTCATTAAAAGTGCACAAAATGTCAGGGATCCAAGAAATCCCCAAATACTTTATTTTTCAATTCATACAGCCCTTGATCCTTTCTGTTATACCAGTTATGAAACCCATTACAATATATCATGATGAAGATAAGGTGTTCTGCATTTTGTAACATGGGTCTTGCTGCATATAAGTTGCACTACACCACCTACAAGACAGGTACATGAAAAAAACGTATTTGTTGGTGAAAAACTCTCACAGTGAAAATGCTTAATGTCCCAGGGACACCTTTTCTTGTAAGAACAGGAATTCCTTCCTTGGGGACTTCATGCTTAGATCAAGATACCTGGTTCTCACCAAATAGTGACGAATATGTAGATGAAGGAAAATCAGCAATGAAGTAAATAATGTCTAATTTCAGTTTCATTCTACTCACATTCTTACGGTTAATTTAAAAGCTGAATATGTAAAATGACTATCATCGAAATTCTGGATCACTTGAAGTGCCTATTTCACTAGGTTATGCATTCAAGTAATGCAGAAATGAAATGAAAGGAAGATGCAAAGGCATTATGGTCTTCAAGAATAAAATGCATTTTAATATCGATAGTTGTTTAATCAGCAAGAGATCAAATGGAATGTACAAAAAAATCTGATGGAAAACAAAACCAAATTTCACGAGCCGGAGGTGGGGCTCAGTTAGCATGTTCCCCGATTTAGTTTACAAATAGCTTCAGAACACCTGAACTGAATTTCAGCTTTCTTATTCAACATGGCATCACCTATCATAGAAGATAATACCACAGCTCACTAAAACAGTCTGTATAATTGTAGTTCAATCATGTAGAAAGAAATAGTTTGTGGTAAATTACGGGAGAAAAAAACAACCTGACTGCAAAACTCAAGACTCATAATATCTCAGAGGAAACCAACCGAGAATGATATAAGAAGAGAAGGGTTAGAATAAATGTGATAAAGATAAAAAAATCTCATTATTCACATGACTGAGAATGCAAATGAACTATAGACGAAGATCATTATGCTAATTTCAAATCAAACAAAACCTCATAATTCTGAAGATTTTAAATGCAACTCCAGTTTATTTTATTCACTTTTACTTTTCAAGAGCCAAGTGGCTAAACTGCTCCAAACTAATAGCTTATGATTGGATCTGAGAAATGCTGATCCAGAAAATGGTGAGATTTTTCAGCTATTCAGAATTTATTATGTTAAGTAATCTCTCATTAAATTTAGATCATGGATTGTATGTTTCACTGGAAATAAAAGTACATTTGTCTTTGAAGCAAATATTGCTATGTATAACTTAATTATTCTTCCTACCACTGTATTGCTGAAAGCTCCAGCCTCAGGTCAGCCTCAAGTTATCGTGGACCTTGCACAAGGAGGAAGTAAAAAAGACTGTCCTTCCTCCACAAAGTTAGAGTTTAAGATAAGGGACAACAGACAGATAAGGATAGATGAGAAGAACAAGGGAACGACAAGGCAGTATCACATATCGTAACAAGCAATCAGTAGTTCCAGCCTGTCAGTATCCCACCCGTAGTCACGTACTTTGTCAGCACTGGAATCTGAATTCATGATATGGAGAGCAGGGGACGGTCTCAAAAAGCCTCTACCAAGCATGAGGAAAGTATGAAGGGAACAAGGGGTGTTTCTTGAAAAATGTAACAAGATGATGATGATGGAGGCTGGTGTTGACACTTCTGCATCGAAGAAATGGCATCAGGAGACAGAGAAAAGCTCATGTAGGAGTTAAAAAACCAAGAGGTGTAGCTCATGTACGATGTCAACAGGGAGATGCAATGAGGACAACACAAAGTGGCAGGACAGAAAATCGTTTGCAGCACCATTTTGAACAGATAGGAGCAGGCTATGACTGCATTTGCCAAGGCCAGCTGAAAGGACATTGCAGTAGTCAAGACACAAGATAACAAGCTGAGACAAGAACTTTAGGTCTGTGGACCGGCAGGAAACACACATTAAAAGGGAACTTAGGAGGAGTTCAGTAAGGCTTAGACATAGCCAGAGGCAAAGTGAGCTCCAGAGTCCAAAATTATGTTAGATAACAGGCAGGTTGCTACAGTAACTAAGAAAGCCATAGCTGCGATGTCTTAGAGGGAAGCAGGAGGAGATCAAGGTTTATTTTCAGCTATATTGATATTGATGAGAAGATGTCAGAGAAAAATGTCAAGATTTTATTCCAGACAGAGGGAGGCATGGCTGGGACAGAGAAGGCAGAAAGCAATCTGACTGTGTTCACAGCACAAAGTCCTAAAGAGACACTGACAGCATAAGGCTGCTGCTTGTGAGCTATAACCCTTCAACTTTTGCCCAAAGAAATGAAGAAAAGAATGAAGAATGGGCATATGTTTTAGTCTGAATGATCTGTGTTCAGTTTCCATCACATGATCCAGCCAGAAAAACACATAATAAGCAGCTCACAAAGTTTCTCTGAGGATGCTACCATTAAGTAAAAGTTCTACGTTAAGAAAGTATTTAGTAAAAAATGCAAGACTTTGCCTAGACTAAGGTTTCCAATACAGTTTTATTTCTGCTGCTCGAAAGTTCTCATCCTACATTTTTTCTGATAATTTGTTTTCCCAGTTTCTTCATTTAAGCTTTTTCTTGCTTCTCTTTGAGTGAAACTTTTTTAAACAAATATTTTCTCATCTTCAAATGTACTTCTCCTTAGTTATACTGGCTTTTTTATACTCTGAATTTCTGCAAGCCTTCCTGGTTGAAAAGTCTCTCCACCAGAAATTTGGCTCACGCTTGGAACAGTTCTTCTGAGCCTACACTTAGACACTTAAAACAAAAAGAAAAGCCTACTTCAGACAGAAGTCTGCTCTTGGAAAAAGAAGCATGCCAAAGACCTCATGCAAGCCACCGGGGACTTTGCTATTGCTATTGATTGTACAAGGAATGTTCACAGCAGCACACAACTCCAAGACAAATAGCAGGATAAATAAATAATGTCGCTGTTATTCTGCTGACATGATAGGAAGTCCCTTCCCAGCAAATCTGTAAATGCCCATTCACAAACCCAAATGAACCTTCAGGTAAATGCAACTGTCCTGAAGTTACTGCATCAAAGAATCAGTTGGGAGAGCTAATTATCATGTGACAGACCATTTGGTCTACTCAGCTTCCCTACAAGGGCCATAAATACGAGACTCGGCAAGAATCAAAGAGTAACAGACAACCAAAAATCTTAGCAGTTTGCTCAGTTTAATTTCTAGCTCTAAAACAGCTTTGGAAAAATTATTCTATGCTGTCATAGTTCTCATTGTTGGAAAATATATGCTGAAATTCAAGGATCTGATTGCCTTTATTTTACATAATTTATTTTAAGAGTCAAATCATAGTGTAATGCAATTAAACTTAAATATGCCTTCAAGGCTACCACAGCCTTGTCTCTGGTGACAGCTATCTTCCTGGCTAGCACCCTGCACTGAAAGTGCACTACTATCAGCTCCATGAATTTGAACGGTGAGTTTTGTGGAGTATTGGCGGAACAGAAGATGACAATGATTCACAGACTGCAAGGTCTTAAATAGCAAGACATTAAGGTCAAAAAAGTACAGGCCAGGAATCAGTCTCAACACCAAAGTGGAGCAAACGTGTCATAGTCCACGGCTGATTCACATCACTTCAAAGGCAGTGCACTCCCTGATAAACCACGTGTGTTTTCCAGATGAGCCCTGTGGTGCTGTGTAATTCAACTTTGTGAAGACAAATGTTGTCTTAATATAAAGATATATAGAGAAGATTGTAGCTTTTGAATCCTTAGAGCTACTGTTGAGTATTATGAAAAGTCATTTTTAGGATCTACCTTGTCCATTAGGGATAGACTCTGCCTAGTGAAGCCTGTATATCGCCTTTTTGTGCTTCTCATTATCTCTTCTTCATGAGACTGAACTAAAATCAATCTTTATTTTCTTCACACTTCAGTTTTTCCTCAGGTCTAAAGCGTCTACAGTGGAACTAGGTTTATTCTTCTATTCACAAGTACTTAACTCCTCTAAACCATATATTAGAATGCAAATATATACAAATGCGAAACCTTGGGGCTTATGAAGTGAATGCCACAACACAGGGCAGCACCACCGTTGCAGCCATGCCTACCAACGCTGTCTTTGGGAGCTCCAGCAGCCAGTACATCATCTCTGATTCTCAACTGCTGCCGCAGGCTAACAGCCCCTGCACTTCTTATCTTTTCAATATGGCACTCTGCAATTATTTATGTGAGAGTTAAAAAAGTACAGCATCCCTAAAGGCATATCTTAACTACACAGAAAAATGGGAAAGAACATTTTATGAGTTCTGGTTTATGAATAAAGGAAATGAGAATTCCACTAAAACCAACAGTTTTGAAAACAACATCACTAATGTCTTTAAAGCTGTACACCTCAAGACTACAATAAACTTCCCTGAGAAATCACAAGAAACTAGGTTCTCACCCTAGGATATGATGAAGAAAGGGTGTATAAAGCACTGCACAGAATGTGTATGTGCTGAATGAACTGTCAGGTATGCCCACCAGCGCAGCATGTAAAGGCAGCTGCTCCATTTGCGCGAGATCTCTTCCCTCTATCAAGTTTCCACTTCAGCTGAAATGTCAGAAATTGGCGTCTAGGGAGAAAAAAGCAGAATGTGCACCAAAGGCATCAAGGCATAAGCACATCAAGACGCCACTGTAGAGTTAAGAAAAAGAAAGGATTGGCTGATTTACATTAGCAAAGAAGGTATGTTTGCAAAGCCAGCATGCTTTAATATTTAAAGATGTAACACACATCAATAGCCTGTGATTATCCCACTCTGAATTACTGCATCCTATCAGGGCTGCAGTACAGGAGAAAAGACATCCTTGATTTCTCAGTATTAGAAAGGGGAACTACAGAATTAATTTGCATGTCGCCTTTCCATCTATGTGCAGTTTTGTGCAGTGTTTAAAATTGCATTGTTTAGGGACTATCTTCACATTTAAAATGTATTTACACTAAACAGAAAAATAGGAAAGTTGTGGCATAGATTATCTAGCCACCCTGAACTCCAAGCACTGGAAATTTGTATTCAACAGAGAGTAAAAACCATATAAAAACAGTCAGTTGCTGTTATTTGCCACAGTTCCCTCAAGACAGGTAAAATAATTTATTCTTATTGATGATTAGCCATGCGGTCTTGTTGGCTGTGAATTTTTTTCTTGATCAGTGTTCCAGGTATATATTTTTCTCCTCTCATTAAACATATTCGTATTTCTGTATTTCCAACAGTTCTTGAGTGTTCATAAATGGGGAGGGGAAAGACCAGTACAATAAAAGGTCATTTAGTTATAAATTACTAATATTTGGGATTGGAAATGGTCTTGAATGGGGCAAAGCTCTTCATTTCAATGGGCTCTATCACAGTCCTTCATCATTGTTAAAGCCATATGACAACACCAGTCCGAACTGCTGTTTTGAAGACTTTCCTCTGAGCAGTTTTTCCATTATTTTTCAGAGCTGAAAACAACCTGTTCCAAGCATGCTGGTTGCTGTCAATTTTACCTTGATGTGCTGGATTCACATCCAGAGATGCTGGCCACACATACGTTAGGAAGCCAGAAAGACCAGACCCCCCCAAGGTTTCCTCCTGTGCACCCACGGTTCCCCTACCTGCTCAGAACCTGGCAGCACCGCAGTGCATGACAAGGAAAGATGATGGGCAAGTAGCTTGGCTTCAGTGCAACTACTCTGAAGCCTTTAGTGTTGTCCTGAATGAGAATTCACAGCAAACAAGACCCTACTGAATAGGTCTAGTGTGAGTCAAGGTGGGCGTCACATTCTCATCTCTTGTCACCGAAGCAGTGATCAGCCTCTTCCACTCTACACTGACATCAGCTTCTCTGGTCTCTTTTCCAGTAGTGGTTCTTAGCATTTCTTAAGGGCACTGACAATTCCTCACAGCAGCTGCATTCTACCTGATAGCTCCATGTTTGAGTTGGTATGCCGCTATGCAAAGGTCAGTTATTTTCAGCTCTTCCTTCTCATTCATTTGAAAAGGCGGCCTGATAACTGATGAGCTCTTTAGGTTCTCTGCAGGTAACGTCCTTCCACAGCCTGATGCTTTCATAAGAACTTGTTTACAACACAGCTGGTTTCCTCTCTAAGGCTCTGGTAGATCTTTAGCCCTTGAAATCCTATGCTAACTTTGAAATAAATAAAAAATATATCTGGTTTTTATTTATATTTATTTAAACATTCTGTTTCTTTCTGTTGCCGTATAACTCTGCCACCCTTGCACAGGTAACCAATACTGCAATTGGTCACTCCCCATTTGAGGTCTCCATTGGTTCATGAAACACTACTCACACAGATGAATTCTCCTATTTTGTTCATGCTTTTTCTTACAAAATCGCTTCTCATGTTTGAGAATATTTGTTTTAGCATCAGTGATTTCTGTCTTTGCCTAGCCAGCTACTTTTGTTAGCTTAGCCTCATACTTTCTGGACATGATTTTAACAGTAATGTTTGCATTATCCAATCAATAATAAGGCCACAGTAGACAAGGATGTTTGCTAGTGTTCACCTTGAACTGACTTGTTTCTTAGCTGCTCAACTTAGAGAATGTTTTGCACCTCTGTATACAGCCACGAAGATCTGACTCCATAGGGTTGAAAGTTGTTCTGCAAAATCCTCTGATAGTCTGTCAAAGCCTTTTGAAAACCAAAGAAATAAGAGGAGCCTATTCCTTTATACACTCCTCTACAATTGCTAGGACATATATCTAGTCCATCCAAAGTGCTGAGAGCCTCCGTTGAGCCTGTTCCTTGCTTTGCACCGTGTCCCTTTACCTTCTTACAGAAGCCTCA
This sequence comes from Grus americana, assembly GCF_028858705.1. Lineage (NCBI taxonomy): Eukaryota > Metazoa > Chordata > Aves > Gruiformes > Gruidae > Grus > Grus americana. The sequence goes on along the minus strand of NC_072853.1, from coordinate 150,308,615 downwards.
ACATCTCCCCAGCTGCAGTATTCAGCAAGATCACCCTGTCGGGGCAGGCTAATAAGACTCCAACATTTTCACTATTGAGGAAAAATCTTTTTCCCAGGCTTCATTGCACAACTCCCTCAGTGTCATTAAACTGGTGCTGTCAGGTGCCATCACCTTCTCTGACGGGATTTCATCCATTTCCACCTCCCAGGAGTTTTTCAGCCTCTTGCTGTTGGTGTTAATGCCAGGCTCAGGGCTTCTAGCTTTCACTACTGCTTGGCATGAGGGTTGTCGAGGGTAGTTAAAGATTTCTTTGAAGTGATCTGCACATCTACTTTCCCTTCTGTATTAGCTGTGAATATTTTTTCCTTTTTTTCTTTGTTTGGCACATTTCCTCCATTTACTCTCCTGCTGAAATGTTTTGTCTTTTTCCGTTACAGCAGTAGCATCTGCTTTATCTGTTACATTTTTCATCCTTTCTCTGTCTTTCCCTACAATGCTTTTCACTAGCGGTTTAGCTTCTGCTACTCCTTCTGTGCCCTCTTCCATTTTTTTTTTATTCTTAGCATTTTGGAGTTCTCCCACATTTTCTGCCTGTGTTTTTCTCCAGTTATGACTCTTACAGTTTAATAATGTTGCTGCTGAGCTAATCTGGCGGCTGCTGAGTCACTTTCACCTGCGTTTGACAAAGCCATAAGCGAAGGTGCCCGAGATGTTTCTTCCCAAGGTGCTTTCTGTTGGCAGACCTTAACTTTTCAGGACCTTAGATTTTTGAAATTACTATTCACCAGGAGCCTCCATAAAGTACAAGCATTAAGTAGTGTTTTGCACAGTCACTTTTACAAGAGTGGTAGCCTGATCCCATTTGCCTTCTCATTTTACTGATCAACAGCTATACCAAAATTCCACATATCTACACTTCCCAGCACTAGGGTCTTAATTTAGCATTTTTTATTCTTAATCTCCATTCTTTTGCTCTTTTAAAGACTTTGAAGATTGTTTCTTCATATTGTAGCAGTACATAGTTCTTTCTGTTAAAATGTTCTATTAAAAATTACTTTTTGTTGCTATTTGAATATTGTAGTGCCATACGTGGGAGAGAATCCAAAAAATGCTCTTCTCTGACACCCACCCAGCACAATGGAAATGAGCAGTTTAACACAGTAAATTTAATCACAGACAGATGTACTAACCTAATTGAGGTTTGTTTCACTAACAGTTGGAAATTCTCAAAATGTAGATATTTTGAATATATTTCAGTATCTGTTCTTTCATTTTCGTGACTTTCCCCTCTTGGCAGAGAGTACACAGTTACTAGTTTTCTTTCTCCACTCCAAATTTCTGTCATTATCCAATGTAACCAGCAGTTTCCTTATGCTAATACTCATTGTTCTCAGTATGGCTGCCCTTCATACAGCTTCTCATTTCATGGTAATCACACAAGATCTTTTTCTTTTTAAAATCATGCTGTACCAACAAGATAAAGAACACAAAAGGAGTCCAAGAAAAAACTCAGCTGAATGACACAAAAAGTAATGGAGCATCTATTTATCAGTTTCTGTTCCTTGAAAACATTGATCATACAGGAAAGGACTGTTAATCACCATATTACTTTTTTGTCTCATTTTTACTCCCCTTTTCCTTGTGACATATACATTTAGAGCAAAGTCAACTCTCTTCTAAGGTAGCAAAATTATAGTTGAATCCATCTCTGTCCAACTGAATGAAATGCAATGTCTCACAGGCATCACTTTTATTTCTGGAAAAAAGAATGTTTGTTTTATGTCTGGTTCTCACTAGTTCAGATGTCATGATGTCTGATGGTAAGAGATAATCTGGAAAAAAATAAGCTCAAACGTTTTCATAACAATTGAAAAGTTCTTTAGAAACAAGGAAAGGTATATACGTGCCTCTTTGGTATTGCTTTGGTATTAAATATTCAGATCCCATCTGGTTCTTTACTCATAGCCTACTTTGGAGAAATGACTAATCATCACAAAAATAAAAGTGCACCTTTTGTTACTAGCAGGTTTTGTGAAATACAAAATTTCTGTAGTATGTTTAATAAAGATGTATCTTTTTGTTACTGTAGTGAGTGCATATACCAGAACATAGTTAAGTGTACAAGTACACAAGTGTACGCAATTTTACTCATCTCTGATCTCAAATTATGAGCAAATATAGAAATTTCTTATAAAATAATCAATATTTCAGTGTGAAGAAAAAATCAAGCCAAACTTGCAATAGCTGCATATGAAGTAATCTACTCCGTTCACTTTGTAGGTCTAGAGAGTAAAGTTTTTACTCAGAAGGAATGCTTCCTTCATGATGTTGTCTATGACATTAAAAGAGAGTAACATTACCATGCGGACTAAAACCTCACAAAATTGGAATGAAGTTCTTCTGCTGAGTTAATGTTAAGCAACTAAACAGATGCCTACAACAGACTTTTCATAATGAAAAACTTTATAAATACAATTAAGTCTGTAATTTGAATCATTTTATGCACTATCATTAAATACAAAGACTCAGAAACAGAAAAGAAAAAAAAAGGTTACTGCTCAGTCTGTGGTTTCCTGCCAGGATATTAAAGTCTTTCAAAATGAGCCACGCATTTGTAACACAGACACTGTAGGATTGGGAAGACTGTGGGATCGAGTGTTCCAAAAACCAAAATGGAAATGCTTATCTAGTTATGGAAAGTGGATGAAGCTATTAATTTCAACAATGTAGCACACTGTGTGCACACCTACGTCTCCCAAATGTAGGTAGTGAATATCTGCCAGCTTCAATTCTTTTTTTTTTTGGTAAATTGGAAGTTTCAGAGAAAATTCTGCATTTACTGAGGCAACAGTGAGATTCCACAAGACATTACATGTTTAAAAGATTTCCAGTGAGGTAAAAGCAGCAAGTTCATTAGGTTAGTACAATACATAGCCATAGACTGCATCAGAAATTTACAGACACTCCTTAATATATTCATACTTCAGAGGAAAAAAAAATCTTTAACCATAGAATCAAGTTTCAACTTGCTAGGAACTAGAATTATTTGGAAAGATTCATCTTTGATAGAATTATTTTCCAGCTAGTCTCTCAAATATATTGAAACCAATCATCATTCCCAGCAGTGGCAGAACAGAGACTTTGAAGATCCCAAGACTATAAATACCCACACGCCTCCTTAGGTACTTGTGTGATTGGCCTGATTTTCCAAAATTACTTCAGACATAATAGGTTTCCTTGATTTTTGCTGACCATCTATAAATGTAAGCAGATTTCACTGGGAGACACAAATTGCTCAGTGGTTTGTTTTGGGGTTTTGGTTTGGTTTGGTTTTCAAAAAATACATAAACAATTTAGGTACCTCCACACCTAAAGCAAAGCATTCCTGTTTGGAAATCCAATCCTCGCCTTGAGGTGATCTCCTTACCTGAGAAATTGACTGTCAAAATGAGAAGCTATACACCTAACATAAATGAGTCTGTTCCACACAATGAGCAGGAATATCAAAGCAAAATATGTCTGCTTACCTTTGCTTTGCGAAAATGGTAGACTACCAGCATGCTTATGAAGTCCAGCAGCATACAGAGCGTTTGGAATGAGATGATAGCCAGCCGTAAATACTTGTCCTCCTGTGCATAGCAGGGAGTATCGTCTGTGCAGTTAGAACATCCTTCCCTGCAGGGCAGGCAGGTGTAGACTTCCTCCGACAACTCACCACCAGGAAAGCGATTTTCTGCATCCTTTCCTGAAAGTATTAGAAGGGCAAGGGCAGACACCTTTAGATGTACAGTATGGACACTTCATCCGTATGAACAAATCAGTCCTGCGCTGACTCCCTTTCCCTCCCTGCTGGCCTCTTTCATTGAGTTACAAAACGGCTTGCCAGGGCTGCTTTTCTCATTTCACCCTCCTTTGTCACGTTCAGAAAATGCAGACCAATTTAGACATGAGGGAAAGTGAGCTTATTAAATGCCAAATGCTTTCCCATTGTATTTAAAGTGGGCTAAATCTATGCAGGGCATTCTTCGAAGGAGTCTTCTGAATGGGGAAAAGAATTCCATCAAAGATTGGGAATAAGGAAAGGATTTTACACAGACACATGAAAAGCAGACCCATTAACTACTTAAAGTTCACAGAACAAGCTCTGATCCTATTTCAGATTGTTCTCAATTTCATAAAGATGCTATCTAGTGAATTAATTAGCTTCAAATTAGATAGAAACCTTCTTAATTAACATTTATTCAGCACACTGTTACATGATTGCACTATTCTGTCCCCAAAGCAAAACCAGTGCACTTAATTTTCCATTGTTCACACAAGCACACCAGGAAATCTGGAAAACCTATTGGCAAGTTAATATTTTGTCTATGAAAATCAATTATTCTTGAGCTGACATCTCACCCATCAAAGTGAACCCACCATCAGAGCACACAGGAGGATTCCTACTTTTTCTGATCCACGAATGCGTGCCCATAACACCCGGCAAGACTGCTTACTCTACAGGCAACTAATGGAATAAAAAGGTGAAAGAAAAAGGAGGCGAAAAGAATACTGTTAAGGAAAACTGAAAATGTTTAATATAAGCAAGACAGGCTTAGGAGCTTCCAGAAACAAGAGAATGTGGCTGAAGCCAAATCAATGGTGTGTTAAAACCTGTGGTAACTTCTCTCGCCTTTCACAAGACTAGAGAATCGTTCCAATATCTTTGATCAAAATTCTCCTCCTCTGTCAGTCAAAGTAGTAAATCACGCATTGTTTAGTCTTAATTTAAGAGACAGCCTATTGTACTGATGTTGCACATGCTTATTGGCTTATGAAACTCTCTTCAGACATTTAGCTTGAAACATTTGAAGCAGAAGGTTATCTACAAGGGTATTTATTTCTTGCTTTCTCTAATCTATGTACGAATGCGCATGAGCACACATTTGCTGACCGGCAAAGTCTGGGAAAGCGATAAAGAGGCTGTACACCCAAGTCTGTTTATTTGGCGTGCCTTTCCAGCAACCCTGTGCTCCTCATCCTCAGTGCAGGATTTCTCTTTGGAGCTTCATTCTAAACAAAGGTGTTGGAAACCTGAATGTAGCAGAGTAGTGCTGACTCAAGTTGGGAGCCAATTTCCTTAGATACAAGCAGACGGTAAGAAGAGATGTTGTGTCTTTTTGATCCAGACTGTGGGAGGCAGGAATGGAAATGCTGGGAAATAACGGCACTTGGGCATCCCAAGAAGGCAGAGAACCTCTAAGGAACACTAATCACGAAGACATCCTAGGACTGGAACTTCTTTTCAGTCCAAACACCCATAGACCTCAGGCCATTATCACTTCAAGAGCTTGTCTCCCACCTCCCATCTCATATCCAAATCAAGAGTGCACTACCTACTGTCCACGTTTTCCACTTTCTTTCCTCAACATTTGCACTCATGTCAACCTGCTTTTCCACCACTCACCTGTTCCTTTATAATTTCTGTGAAGAGTTGCCTTCAATTAACCCATCTCCAAACAGATTAAATAATCTCTTTAAAACTTCACATTTCTAAGCCACACATGACCCATTTGTTAGTGTATTTTTATTGTGGTAACTAAATAAATTCTTTTCAGTGTAAAAACTTAACCACTGAAAAAATATAATTTAAAACCTAAAGTTATGAGAGTACTTAAGTCCAAAATATTATATGAATATGGTCTGATAATTTTGCATGGTCCTAAACTTGATATTCTTACTTTATTTCTGAAATGTTCAACCTTGAAAGTTGTTGCAAATACATTATAATCCACTTTATCAAGCATTCTCTTATGAGAGTCATGCATGGAGGTTTCTTCATGTGTATGCTTATCACACACTAGAGAGATAAGAGCCAATAAACAGTTGCATGTTGCAGTGAGTATCCCAAAGGATATGACCTCATAACGCAACAGCAAGCCTTTGCTTAGATGTGTCTGGTGTCATGCTGTCTGCTGTATACAAAGGAAGATCACCGATATGCATCTACTGCGCTGCCAGCTATGACTGATTATCTGGTGAATATCTTTTGACTTTGAAATGATTCTTCATTATACCTAATATAAGAAAGAGCAAAAAAATTGGATCTACTTGAGATTTGACACAATGTGACAAGGAACTATTTACAATCTCCATCTTTTTGGTTTTTTCTCCTTGCCAAAAAGAAAGAACATTTTTCAGACCCTCTCACAGAAGTTCTTGGGAAAGAACCGATCACTGCATTTACCACTGACTGGGAACTTGTTTAGCCACCCACACCCTTGCCCTGACTCCTTGTCTCAGGGCACTGCCACCCACTGCGTATTTGAACGTTTCTGCCCTTTACATCTGGTCCTGTCACCTCACCAAAGTCAACGTAATGTCAATTCAAACCATAGACAGTCCAAGCCAAGCATGAAGTTACTTCCTCTTACAGCACTGCTAGAGATTTCACTGTGCCATACTTTCTCCTATCTCAGCAGCAATTTGGGATTACACATGCCTCCTCCAGTGGAAAAAAAAAAAAAATTCCCCAAAAGATGGCAAAAGATTTTAAACACTGGTAAGGTAGACTGACAAGAAGCCAATTCTTCTCCATGTAAGGCAGCAGTGGTTTTAGCACTGACACAAATGGATGCAAACACTGGAAGACTGACTGTGCTGCAGGAGTTCAAAATGAGGATGAGAAAGGTGTAAAAAAGTACTATACTGTCCTCAAGGAAAAAAGAAAAGAAAAAATATAAAATGCATTAACAACAAAAAAACCAGGATAAAATGGAAGGAGAAAAGAATAAAGAATTGGTAGAAAGTAGAAACAGGGACACAAACTAATATCAAGTATAATAAGGAAAATGCTTGAGTACTGGAAAAATAAAACAAAATCTTAAATGCTTCAGCTATGTCCCCTCTATATTTTTTTCCTGGTTCTACCCTCTTCTATCCCAGTCTGACTTTTCTGCCTGATCGGCCCATCTGTTTTTGAAATGGTCTCCTGAGGGTAACTCTTCATCAGCTTTCGTTCTCCTAAGCACACTCTGCTATGCCAGGGGTGCCTCGGCAGCTGCGGCATTGCCAGCTGAGATCTTCCTGCCAAGTAAGAATGGCACCACAGACTGCTAAGTGCCAGGGCAGGGACTGCTACCATCCCAAACAAAATCATCTCAGACCCCAGTCAAAACTCAGCAGATGAACACAAGAGAGCACAGCACATGCTGAGCAGAACAAAAGATTGATTCTGTTCCTGTTCTATTACAGCATAAATTAGGAACAACACCAGTAGCATCAGCGATGCTGCAGTAACTCAGTGTGCGTGAGTGTAACCGGACCTGCTAAGCATCAGAACCTGGTAATCAGCCACGGGCATAATCCTCACCCCAGAAAGGGATCACTTTTTTTTCAGGGACAGCCTTCATACGTGCAAAGATCTACACTTGCAAGTTCTGTTGAAGAACCTAAACCAAAGGGCAGGTGTAAAAAATGGGAATTCCCATGGAACTGGAAACCCCTCTTGGGACTTTTTATGTGATTATAGCACCATTAGAGACAGTACAGCCCCATATCCAAACAAAAGAGCCTCTTCTGGTGCAAGCACCTTTTTGTACAGGGCAAGTTCCACATCCAAACAGCAAGAGCTGAGCAGAATCTCTGCAACATATGGATGATGCATTGCTAAAGAATGGAATTTTAGGTTCAACAAAGCACCGCTGTTCTACTGAGGATCTTCCAATGCAAACCTGATCACCCCGTGAGGCAGACAACATAAACACTTTGGAGAAGGGTCTTACAAAAATGTTAAAATGTATAGGGACGCAAACTGTAGTCAGCAGTTAACCTATTCTACCTATACTAATAGTGCTACCTAAAAACGAGCCATTAGGAGAAAGTACATAATTATGTACTCAAGCACTTGCAGGTTAATGCAACTTGCATACATGAAATATATCTTTTTCTAACATCAATTTCTGTCCTCAAAAGAGACCCTGGAAATACAGCGATAACTTTGTGCCCCACTAGTATGCAGGGTAGCTGCAAAAATAAAAAGGTTTTACATATTTTGCCACTGTCAGTTCTGAAGAACAAACTCAGCCTTGGGAGGGAAACAGCCTTCTACCTGGCTTCCTATTCAGTAAGAGAACAGCCTAAATTTCAGCCGTGCCCCTGTCCCACACCCACTTTGGGAACCCGCAAGATGAGCTGTGCAACCTCCTTGCGAACAGCAACACCGGGCTGCTTTAAGTCAGGAAAGCAACTGATTTGCAGAATCTTTCCTATGGAGGACACTGTTTATGCAATATTGCATCTTGGCGTCCAGGACCCCAGCTGAGTTTGCAGAGGAGGCAGATAAGCAATATTTTAAGCCTTCCCACCAGCAAACCATGTAGAGTGTCCAATATCCCTGCAAAGCCATTTTATACAGCTATCTTTCAGACTGTACCCAAAACATTCATCTGGACCTAAAGCAAAACCGTGTCCCTGCTTAAAAGCCTGGCACTTCAGGTACAACTCTAGTTAACCATACTTTGCTGCGATGCAGAGTCCCGGTATCATTGAGAAATGCTCCCGTTTCAAGATATAACCCATTCCATCAAATTTTTCAGTCCACAGAAGTACAGAACTGGTCCATCCTTCTTTCTTTCTTTCTTTCTGTCTGTCTGTCTGTCTATCTATCTATCTATCTATCTATCTATCATCTACCTACCTACATCTTATCTTGAGACCTGCAAATCTTTCCTGCCTCTTTATTTTCTTCCTCCAGGAATACTTTATAAACAATCAACATTTCTACTCAGCTTCATCTCTTTTATCATCAGACTTCACCAACCTATCTCCACAAAGAGATCTTCAGGTAAGACAGTTTCTGTCAAAACTGCTTGCAGGATTCATGTCTAGAATTCCTGTATTAGCATCATTTTGAACTTCCTAGCTAGTTACTAGAGCTGGTTTAACCACTTCATCTTTTCCTTTTTACAGCATGGAGCTGGGTGACAGGGCGAAGTTCCCTTGAAACGCTGGTTTTTCTCCCATTACTTCCCAGTCATTTCCAGTCTCACAATAACTGTCTCACTGTTCATTTTTTTAAATCACCTATAGAGCTTGGCAGATTGAGCTGCATCTGGATAAATTAAAGCAGTTTTTTATTACTGACTGTTTCAAAACTCATGTTTATGTTAGCTCACAGTAACACACGCTCAAATCAAAGTGGCCCCAGATCATGTAATTACACTCCCTAAAATATCAGCATATGCAAACGCTTTCAGGAGACAAATTTCGCTCTATGTTAGCTATTTAGAAGCTAAATATCCAATCTAAGGTAGCTATATAGGCTCCTCCTTCTATAGTAAATGGAGAGAAAAGGTTATTTGCCTGAAGCATTTTCTTTCCCCTCTAAAGACAAATTCTGCCTTTCTAAAGCAGCAGAATTACCCTCCAGGGGAGCCACGCTCTCACTGCTGACTGCAGTTGAAACCTAGGTGACTAAGACACACATACACATTTCAGACAGCTGATATGAGATAAAATGAATCTCATCCCTAATGATCCCTAGCGCTGCTATGATCTCTAGCCACATTATTTTGTGTGTTCCGTGGTGTCTGGTATGACAAAAATCTAAGAATGATCTTTTTTTTATATGTTCATTCAAGGAGTTAAATCCCAACTCCACCGTTACTCACTGCACTGCAGGAATAACCAAACATCATCCTTAATCTACCAAAAGATTCACACAGCCCAGAGAAAAAGCACTATCTCAAGGCTGCCTTCTGCCACACTCCACAATATGAAAAGAGAAGGGGAACAAACACTCACGAGGTAAACTGTTGCACAAACACACTGTGCTATTTATGCTACATGTTTAGAGACGAGGCATGACATATATATGAGATCTGCTGAGTTAGGGGTAAGATATCTTGGCTAATCTATATCCAAACCAGATCAAATCAATAAAAGACAGGCCAACCCATGACACAGGTTAAAGTATTTAATATCTGGAACTCAGAGATGCGAACAAATAGGGAATTCTAAAGCTTTCCTAATATTAAAAGTTACTTACCTTTCATCTACAACCCCTGCCACTTTTTATGTAAGAAAGCAGAGCTCATGAGTAACCAATATAGGAAGGAACTTGGAAGCTTTATTTGCAGCTCTTGAGTCCACACCAAATAATTTATTTAACCCAATTATCAGGTACTCTGTAGCATGGGGGCATGCTCGTACAAGTACCGTGTCATATAATCCTGCACATGATTTACCAGCACAAAACACCTGAATCTGTATCTGTGAGTATCACAGAGGTGCACACTAAGCATTGAATACTACTAGAGGTATTTCTATAGTGGAACAGGAACAGCTATGTTCACACAAGGCAGGAGATAATACACACAGTCCTGGACCAAGCTTGGTGAAAGCTACTCATCGTCATTCCCTGGGCATCTCATACAAACTGCTCCTGCAGGAGAGAGCTGATGACATGAACCTTTTGCTAAAGGATGGCGCGAAGAAGCTGGGGATGGTATTCACTCAAAAGCTGGAGGCAGAAATGCCCTGTTACTCCTTCAAGCAACACCTTTACACCTGTGACTGCAGCATGAGCTCTACTAGCGTAACTGCAACAATTTTGGCACAAAATCTGTGCAGAGATTATGCTTTGGTCATATGATGAAAGTAACAGACATCAACTCCGGGCATGCGATTTATATATTTTCCCTGCTGAGTATCAACCAACTTGTGTTTCCCTTACTGGGGACAACTCACTCTAAGTACCATACAATGTGTGTCCTGGGCAAGCATAGACTATATGTCATCCGCATCATACAGCCAACCAGACTCTCAGGCTTGACCCACCTCCAATACCTCATCAGCAAGTATTAAGAGTTTGGATGCTCCTTTGGATTCTCCTTTGCAAATGAAGTAAAATGAAAACAATTAAAGCCCCCAGAAACCCAGAGGCTAGGGCATTCTAGTTTGCCCTGACCAAAGAGAAAATTACTAGATTAATTTCCTCAATACTTGTGCTTGAGCACAGATGCCAGAAATCTCTATTTCCCCATAGCAAGGCTTCTTTTCATGTTTTTAAATTTATTTACAAATCAAATATTCTTCAAGTGGGTATGTTTTACAGGATCCTCAAGAGTACCGTGAATGACAAACCAAAGGGCCAGAACTCCTTAAGTGATTATATAATCCGAGACTTGCAAACCACTGGGATTTTACTGTATAACCCTGATGAGGATAAAAAGGAGCCCTGCATTATTAATGCTAGCACTGTTTTCTTTTTTCTTTTTCTTTTTTTTTTTTAAACTCAAGCAAAGGCACTTACTCTGAAAGCTGTTCCCTGAGAAGATGTTGGGATGATAGAATCCAGCTTTGCAAATACATTTGTAGGCTCCGAGCACAAATCCAAGGCCTTTAATTGGCATGCACTGTGAGAAAGAAAAAAAAGAAAAGTCATGCAGATGATCATACAATGATATACTCAGATGTACATTCAAGCATAAAAACATTACAAGACACTCTGAGCAGACTTCTAAGAATAAACAGGCACCCCTTCCAGTCTGACAGCATTTTCTCAGCAACTTTTCCTATAGTCATGTATCACTCCAATTTTATTTCTTCTTGCTCATCACCAGCAAACAGCAAAGACTATCATCAACCCCATCCCACTGATCAACCGACCAAGTGCCAAATTTGACTCTTGTGCTTTAGCTCTAGGTAGGACATCAGACGGCTGTGGTTTTTTTCCTGGAGTTTCTAGCACTTTTCCGCAGCAGAGCTGGTGGGGTTCAGACAGCTGGAGCTCACGCTACGCGAAGGAGAACGTGGACACCTGCAGCTGAGCCACCGACCTTCTGCAGGCAGCACGTGCTGGTGCTGGTGCTCCCACCACCCTGGTGACCCTACCGGAGTAGACACTGACCCAGCCAAAACAAAGCCAATAACTCCTGAGAGAAAATGGTTGCAGAGCTAAATCTGACCTACTAGGGGAAAGAGAGCAAACCTACGCCAACGGGAGCCCCATACGTCTAAGCTCTTGTGTTGGGTTTGCATGGCAAGGTTTTAGTAGCGGGGCAGGGGGCTACAGGGTGGCTTCTGAGAGAAGCTGCTAGAAGCTCCCCCTGTGTCTGACAGAGCCAATGCCAGCCGGCTCTAAGACGGGCCCGCCGCTGGCCAAGGCCAAGCCAATCAGCGCCTCTGTGATAACATATTTAAGGAGGAGAAAAACACTTAGAGAGAGAGCCTTTGCAGCCGGAGAGAGGAGTGAGAAGACGTAAGAAACTCTGCAGACTCCAAGGTCAGTGCAGAAGGAGGGGGAGGAGGTGCTCCAAGCGCCGGAGCAGAGATCCCCCTGCAGCCCGTGGTGAAGACCATGGTGAAGCAGGCTGTCCCCCTGCAGCCCATGGAGGAAGGATGAGGGGGTGTAGAGATTCCATCTGCAGCCCGTGGAGGACCCCACGCCAGAGCAGGTGGAGGCACCTGAAGGAGGCTGTGGCCACATGGATAGCCCGCACTGGAGCAGGCTCCTGGCAGGACTTGTGGACCCGTGGAGAGGGGAGCCCACGCCAGGGCAGGTTTGCTGGCAGGACTTGTGACCTCATGGGGGACCCCACGCTGGAGCAGTTTGCTCCTGAAGGTCTGCACCCCGTGGGAGAGACCACGCTGGAGCAGTTTGTGAAGGACTGTCTCCCGTGAGAGGGACTCCATGTTGGAGCAGGGGAACGATGAGAGGAGTCCTCCCCCTGAGGACAAAGAAGCGGCAGAGACACCGTGTGCTGAACTGACCGCAACCCCCATTCCCCGTCCCCCTGTGCCACTGAAGGGGGGAGGAGGTTGAAGCCGGGAGTGAAGCTGAGCCCGGGAAGATGGGAGGGGTGGGGGGAGGTGTTTTAAGACTTGATTTTATTTTCTCATTCCTCTACTGTTTTGTTTGGTAATAAATTAGATGAATTCCCTCTCTCAGTTCAGTCTGTTTTGCTCGTGATGACAATTAGTGAGTGATCTCTCCCCGTCCTTATCTCGACCCACAAGCTTTTCATTATACCTTTTCTCCCCTGTCTAGTGAAGGAGGGGAGTGAGAGAGCGGTTCTGGTGGGCACCTGGCCCCCAGCCAGGGTCAACCCACCACAGCTCTCCTGTCCCTTTTCGAGGAAGTAACATGGGAAACAAGTTTTGTTTTAACTCTTGCTTAATTTTGACATCAGGACAACCACAGCAAATTTATTACAGTGACAGAACGTCTACTGTCAGACCATTTCTGTATCACAAATAGACTCTGCCTAGTACAGAGGGAAGAAATGATTTAGCAGCATAAAGGCAGAAACACTGGTAAAATGATTTTCCTCTGGTACAGCCCATTTCACTTCATCAGATCAAGGCAGGCTACTGTACTAGATGCCTTTCCCATCAGTATAGGTGTACCTATACCACCACGCCTCCACAAATAGGAACTAGACACTAGAAGTTCCTCAGTGAGCAATTGAATTAATTGATTTAATTGATTGAACTAAAGCACCCTCTGTCCTCTCACTTCCTTACGTTTCACGTGTTTGTGACTGTCTGTGACTTCGGAATATGCTTCAATCTCTAACTGCCTGTGACTGTGAGGAAGATGCAGAGGCCAAGGATTAGCGAAAAAGATTTGAGTTTCAAAAATCAAATGCAAACCAAGAGAGGACAGTCTGCACTGACACTTCAGAAAAACTCAATTTTTTTATCTCAAATTTCAGCTTTGTGACATAATTCTGCCTGATGCTGGGAAAGCCACTTCACTTTTCTTTGCCTCAGTTCCCCAGATGGCATCGTCTTTTCTCGCACCCTTTGCCGATCTGATGTCCGTGCACGCAGGGCGGGCCTGCGGGTGCTATTGGAAAACAACTCATAAGCAGGAAACCGGCATGCAAGAACACTGAAAATTCGTTCAGCCTTTGTATAAACATGAAAGCAAGAAAAAATGGAAAGAGAAGGCACAAATCATCTTTCTTCACACTTCATCTTCACCCTACAGAAATGTGACTGTTGACAAGGTGGAGGACGGGAGAAATCGAAGTGGGATGAGTGTGTGTGCAAGTCCAGTGACAGCAAAACCTCTTTAATCAAGCACAAAAAAGCAGTTAAAGTAATGAAAAGAATTTTTCAGGGGAAAATTCTGCTCTGCCTTTCTGGCTTCTTGCTTTGTAACGGGAAGGTACACACTGCTACAGAGACTGCATTTTCTTTTTGAAGGCAAGAAAGAAAAGATGTAGCTTCTACTGAATTCTGCGAACACTGCAGCACCCCTAAGTACCATATCCATAGTCCATTCCTGCTGAACAACTTCTTCGTATAAAATGTCACAGGCTCATGAAACTGTTCTGCATTAAAATAAATGCTTTACTGATGATCCTTTCACACGCATCCAATATTCACACCAAATAAAAGTCTGTAACTTTTATTTTATTGTTGCTGACATGTCTAGAACTTGAAAATGAGCACAATATTTCAGAGGCGGTTGTCCTTCCTTAGACTAGGATAGTAACCCTGTTTCCAGTTGTTGACAGCTGTATTGCACACCTTAAAAATTATAGGTCAAATTCCATTTCTTGCAGTCCACATAATCCCAGGCAAAGGCGTAACAGGGATCAGAACATCAGTCTGTTGAAAGGAGGGAAGGAGAGAAGGAGAGAAAGCAAGCCTAGACCCCTCCAGATACAGTTTCAAACTCTGAAATGCTGCTGTGCTCAACACTGCATGGAAGCAGAACTATTTACAGCCTGACTTTTTTTAATAAATTGCAGCAGCTAGGCAGGGAAGAACAGGGAAATATTGTGTGCCCAAAAATGGGGAAAATACTTTTCTTGGAAAGAAAAAATTCCCCTATTTTTACAAACTATTTAACAGTTAACATTATATTAACCAATGTTGGTAAATATGATGGTTGAAAAGGTAATAAATAAACTAAGAGTTTGCTGGTGTACAGAAGGTGTTTAGCAAACAAAATCCAGATTCGTTTAATCAGGGTTCTTCTGTCAGATTACAGAGGCTTTTCCTGGCTGGCTGTGGGTCAATCCTTACAACACTCGGCAGGCACAGGCAAGAAACTTTTCTCCTTGCCCTGGCAAGTGGCACCCTGGTTGCAGTGGCCCCAGTGGCAGCCCCAGAGCCCTGCAAAGCTGCAGTAGCTCAGCCACGGCAGCCCACCGTACGGGTCGTGGGCTGCAGACCACCAGGAGCACAGAAACTCAGCAGCCTGCAACAGACTGTGTAGACGTAGCCAGTAAAATATTAATCTGCTGCTAAGTTACTTGAGATTTGATCCATATAGAACTTAGCACCAAAAAAAGCAGATGTGTGAAAAATATCCGCCTCCACATAAGCAAAAAAAGGAAGCATAAAACTGACCTGGTTTCAGATATCATTATAAATGTGAAAGCAAAGCTCTGGGAATAAACCCGCCACATTCCTGAGCATTTTCTTCTTCATCGGTGCTCACCAACTTTTAAAAAAAACATGCTTTATTTAATTCACGAGAGCAGCTACCTTAGGTTAGACCACAAGCTCCATTTAGGCGTGTATCATATCTGTTACGTGCCCAGCAGCCAGCGTCAAGGCAAATGGTAAAAGATGAAGGCTATGGAGTGAGCCTTCCTCCGATACGCCCTTCAGGACATCACACTCCTTAATGGAATTTGCATTGCTTTAACTTCCAGCCATTAGTTCTTATAGATGGCTTGATTACAATTCAGATCAGCTTATCGTAATATTTGCTAAAAGGAGAATAATAGGCAATTGTAGAATTCACACAGCACATTTATTCCTGCTGTCTGTTTCCTGATTTGCAAGTTCATATTTTAAGCTTTACAGTATTTGTACAATGTAACGACTCCCAGGTTTAACACAGCACGCTTTAAATTATACAGTCAGTGCAAAAAAATAAGATATTCAGTGAATATTTATCTTGAAATTACTTATAAATAAATAGCTCCTGAATCAACACAGACACAACATCTAAACCAGTTTTAAAAAGGTCGTATCGGTTTAATTTTATGCTGCTTGCTGTAAAGGACAAAGTTGGAAAAATCTAATGCGATAAAGAATATATCTGTTGGATAGAAAATAAATCCTTTGAATAACCTGTGCAATTGCTTTGGAAGTCTGAACCAAATCTTCTAGCATAAGAGCGGCGAAGCCCTTCAGCTTCAGATCTGATTCTTCAGAATCAGATCTGATTAGCCAGAAACCAAGTGACACAAGCATTCAGCAGACACACAAAGCAGGTGTTACATCCACACCAGAAAACAGAAGGGAAGAAAAAGGCAAAAAGAAACTAGTAGTTTAAGAGAAAGTGTGTGGCATCGTGTCCTGCATGTGATTTAGAAACTTAGATAAACCATCAAATAAATCTGTTCTGTGGCGTTCTGGTGCAAAGGGGTTAAAACAGTAATTTTAGAATAATAATAATAAAAAAAGACTAAAAATGCAGCCAGCCTTGACTTGGGTATTTCAAATTTTTCAAAGAGCAGCTTTCAAAATCTGTACTTCCACATGCATACAGCAATGAGGACGTCTCCCTTTTCTAATGCCGACTCCTTGTTCAAAGGATGTAATAAGAACAAAGTCATGATAGAAAAAGCTTAACAGAAATAACACAAACAAGCCCACATTTCTTCGCTCCGGTTAGGGGCAGCACATAGGGAATTTCTAGAAAACGCTACATATGTAAGAGTCATGTTGTGCCTGGCACGTGATGGCGGCTGGAGCAGGCTGGTGTCCTGCGAGACTCCGTGAGCTCCCTCGTCGTCAAGCACGCTCGCTCATAAAAATAAATGAAAGGAGATAAAAGAAAGAGTAAAATTCTGCCTGCCGAAGCCAATGACAGCTCTGTCTCTGAAAATCCTTTACCCGTTTGGTTTTCTCACTTCACCTACCCTTCAGGAGCAGAGTTTCGCGTTAAAGCGTGTTTGCAGCCCGCTCAGAAGTGAGCAGCAAGCACATCCCCGTGCCCGAGGGGCCGGCCCGTCACCCGGGAGCCCCCCGTGTGCCTCCGGACAGCTCAGGAGGCAGCCAGCCGCCAACACTACCCGTAAGCTTTTGCTCTTCAAATACAAAAGGACAGGACAGGGCTGGCCGCTCCATAATTTACACCGCAGGGTTTTTTGGTAGGCCCCCATTGCTTTTCTCCTCCCTTCTGAGTGCATTTGAGGAGTCAATTCTTTTTAAAATGCAAGTTTAAAAATATGTTTTCCAACAACAGTGGACTTAAAATGACACCGAGTTGTTTAAATTCTGAGTCAGACAAAGCATAGCAATAGCTGATCTGATTCAGCTTAGAGCAAAGGTAGCCGTCAGAACAAGTCGTCTCAATAGTCTGATGCTTTGCTAAAAATTCCCCACTGATTTTTAATGTGACTTTTCATTATTCCGGTTTTGTTAAGCCAGGGGGCCAGAGTAAATACTGACGGTAAGGAGCCTCAGCTCATTCACACAAGTAATTATAAATGATATGTGATCGTTAAAGTTATAATATTTGATTTTTTATTAATCTTTGCTCTCAGTCAAAACACTCAGAAATTAAACAAGTTGTTCACACCATGGGTTTTTGTTAGGATACTTTCATTACTACTGACAAACCACAAACAGAAAAGTTAATGTCAAATCATCCCCTGTTCCAGCAGGAAGACATTCACTAAATATAAGAGACTGCAGAGTCTTTAACTTCTAATTAACCTCTTCTGCAATGTGATTCAGTTTGGTGACCAGGCTGAATGTCTGAGGACATACAGGATTCCCTTCTGCTTCTCATCTCCATCACTCCCAAAATGCCAACAGTATCAGCCCATTGGTGGACAAATGTGATGACAATACAAGTGCTAGTGAAAAAAAATGCTGGAAGTGCAGCGTTTTGCAAAGAAATGGAAGAGAGGAGATGAGAAATACATACAAATCATCGTACCTGCTTAGAAGGCAGCGAGAGGGGAAAAAGTTTAATTTAGCAGTGTTTGAAAGGAGGTTACTTGGGGGCCGCGGGGGGTTAAGCAGCAGAAAACTTATCTGCCAAACTGTCCTGCACATGGAGAACCCAAAGTCAGCTTACAAACTGCTTCTCACATCCGGATCCTTTACAGAAGGATGAAAACACAACAATTACAGCAATTTTCAGAGGACAAGTAGCTTGGACTCTCAAAGGTTCTCAGCAATGACAGTGTTTAAGGCAGATTTTTCATTACTGTTGAAAATACCTGTGCAGGCTACAATCAGGCTACTTAAAAAAAAAAAAAATAATCTTTATATGGCAGGCTGGAATTGTCATTGGTAACCTGAATATCATTTTAGAACACATCAAACTTCGCTTCTGATTAATGTTCTAAACAACAAAATTACTATTTCTCCTCTCCTGGAAAACCACGCAGCAATTACAGGGGAACCTGTTAACAGATACCAAAGGGACTGATAATTTTATAGCCATTAAATAATGCAGTGTGATTAATTTGAAGGCACTTTCTCAGGACCAGATTTCCTTGGCTTTGAGGATAAATTAAACCATTTTTTTACTATCTGCACAGGTTAAGTTGCATTTAGAGCAAAGTCTAATTCACTTCCTTAGTGTCTTACCTACGTGAGAAAGAATTCTCTTCCTACTGAATCTCTACCCCTTTTTTCCTATCACTAGGATAATTTTGCGCTTTACACATGGGCAATGCTGGAAATACCAAACATTATCTGCAGAAGACCTTCCAGAAGCTGTCAAGGAATATGCCAAAAGACACAGAGGTCCTTTGCCTCTGGACATCTGGTTCTGCCAACTACTTCTGCATTCATCTGTGACTTGGCAGCAAGCGTGGCAAGTTTGCCTGGAAGATGGGCCACACAGTAAGACAGGGGATTAAGCAAGCTGCCAAAAACTGCAAGAATGTGAGGCATTTCCAAAAACATTCTGTAGGGACAAAGGGTGGATCCATTCCTGATCCCCATGAAGGGTGCAGTTCTGAGTAGTGGGGTACTCGTTCTCACCCATTCACATTTCTCTGAATTATTAACAAACTAGCAGAATTTTGCAATGTTTTTAAAAATGTAAAAAACCTCGGTTTTGTATTACTTACTGATGTTCATTTTTTTTAACCAAATTTTCACAGTTGGTCAACCTCTGCCAATAAATGCTATTATCTGCACTATGACAACACAAATTACTTTCATTCTGAAATCCATTTTGCATGTTTATAAACTTTATTAAAATATTTATTTATAATACTATGAACAGCCATTCACATTTTCTTCCAAAGGCCGATAGGAAATACTAGAATAGCCAGTCCAAGCCAGTAACTCATCAAGAGAATTGTGGAGTTTAAGCAAAGAAAAACTCATTCAGAATAGGGAGGAATAATAGAGGGCGCATGGGAATTGCTCATCTCACAGAGGGGCATGGCTGAACGTCTTGTAGACTGCACCATTCTTTGGGAAGAGCCTGACTGTTAAAGTACCGCCAGCACGGAGAGCCTGCTGGCCCTGCTATTTGGAAAGGGAAAAAAAATTCCTCTAGTTCATCCAAAAGCTAACAAATAGCTGCTATAATCAATGGGTAATTTAGATGAATAATTCAAAGAGGGGAACAAAATGGTGAAAAACAGTGCACAATATTTTAATAAGTTAACATGGACAACATTGCTAAACCAACATTTTCTAGCCAGCTGCTGTATCTTTCATTTCTATTGCATTTCCCAGCAATCATTAATGTAATTACTTCTTGACTCTTAAACATTATTTTTAGGCTGGTTCCACACATTAGCGAGACATATGCCATCACATTGGAAAAGGTGTGTAACAGTTTGTGTCTATTTTCCCAACCCACGGTAACTTTTTGGACCTACTGCCTGGTTCCAGACAGTGCAGCAGGGGTGAGTAACCTGCTAAGGTCCCACAAGCTTCATGAAAATAGCATCCCAGTAGAGAAGAGATACCTTATCAGTGTCCCTGCTGAGGGAGACACTACATCATGAGGACATACCTTTTATTAGACACTAGAGAATGCCTTTGAAATGCCACAGTCACAAGGAAAGCTTCAGCTGGCGCTGATGCCTTCTTAGACGTCAGCTAACAGCATAAGGAAATGCATTAGGAAACCAGGCTACAATAATCTGATGTTCCTGTTCCTTGGCATTCGGTCCATCTTTAGGACAAGTTGGCCCATTTTTCCAGAGGTTTTTATTACTCGGGACTGCCAGGAGTCTTGAGTTGAGTCCAGCTATGCAAAGTTGGATAAATAATGCTCCTAGACACAAAATCATTTCTTACTGAAAATCTACTTGAGTATTATTCTTTCCTTTTACATTAGTACAACATTAGACAGCGATTGAAGGAAAATATCCATTTAACTGGTACTTGAATGAAGACACAGCATCTTTTATCACAAAAGAGAGTCTGACATGGTCAATTACTGTCCTTCTGTTTACTTGGTGGTCATTGGTAAAATAAAACTCCCAGCTTGGTTCTGTCTGTCAGCAGCATGTATTTTAAAAGTGTGTTTCATTCAAGAAGACACTTAAGTCCTGCAGCAGAGTGATTGCTATGTCCACAACTTCATCAATATCCTTCTATTAATTTTGCTTTATTCTGGATTGTAGCCTCTACGGTTTGACAACCCGTCAAGAAAGTTCATCTTGCTTACAAGATAGTATCAGAATTTTATTTTTTTCTACTTGTCAAACCTATCTCCATGTTCCAGCCTCAAGTCTCCCATCCTCAAGGCTGGGACATCCCTCAGAACTGAAGTTCAGAGCACAGTTTCTAGGTTTAACCTATGACCTGAGCTCTGTTAAACTACAGATTCTTCTGGATTGCTTTCAATCTCATCACCCGGCTTCTTTCACAATTTCATCTATCAAAGGAAACAATGATTTTGTGACAAAGTCATCACTCCTCCTCTTGCCCAGGAACACTGCAGACCATGGTCTGTCAGACTGCTGTTCAAGCACCATCATAACTGTCATATCACGGTCAGAAGAAGCACCATAGTACTGCTGTCAGGAAAAAGTTCCTCCCAAACTCCCATCACTTGACAGTACCAGCTTCACACTGATCTTCAAAGCCTGGAGCTGTACACTCACTCATGACAAGGCAGGAGTCCCACAGAGGTGCTACATGTCCCACTAGCACCATGAAAATACAGCACCCGCTATTTGCCAGCTATTCGCTAGCCCATTCAGCCTCTTCTCCAGCACTAGGCAAGCACAAGGGTTTTAAAAAATGCATTTGGGTAAGACATATAGTTATACTTTTGGGTAACAAATCCGAAACAGAAGATTATAACTAAAACAAATATGACACAGCAATATACGTAACAAATTAATATCTGTCTAGTTGCTTAGTGCTTCCCATCCAGGACACCAAAGAGAGATCAGCCATGACAGTACACCATGAAATCCTGTTTTTTGCCCCAAACATTTGCTTTCTTCTTGCAACCTTTATCAGCTTTGGGGAAAAATGCCCTAATTTTGAGTAGTAACTGTCCTATAGGTAAGCCCTCACTTCTAGGTCTAAGGCCAGTCAGAGGGCTGGTGATCCAGCTCCCTGTATGAAGCCACCATATTCTAGACAGACACCTTGAAAATCTTTCCTCTGTTCTTCTGCTTCCCTCATCTCAGATCTAGATTCTTACTTTTTATCCAAAGCCAGTGTAGCCTTGATGATTCATTTCTCACTCCTCCATTGCTTTCTGGAGCCAGAGGGTCTGGCCATGAATGTAAATTCCTTAGAAGGCTCTCTCTAAATGACCCCTTCTGATATTTAATGATGCTTCTCTCTGGCCATCATTATTTTCCCCTCAGGTCTGCACTTAATCCAACAAGGCTATTCCTGTGCCCCGGTGATTAAAAGCCACTTTTCCCTGTTCTGATCAACTGTCATTTCCTGCCCAAACGGAACTCCTCCTTTACACAAACCTGCAGCCAGCCTCCACTTAACATTGCAAAAGCCACCCATTATAAAGATGTTCTCTGAAGCTCACGGTACAACACCAGCTTTGATACCTATAAGACCTATAAGAAGCATTCTTATTTTAACAAACTGAGAAGAAACTACTGTGTCTAGACATGTATAAAAAGCAAATATTTCCCTGTCCTGTCCCCAACAGGGAGCCCCTGTGTTACAGAGACCTCTTGTATCCACAGAAATTTTAGGCGGGTGTCAGCTGCAGCACATCCCCGACAGCTTAAAGGGTCCCAGAGCCAGGGACCCCACGGAGCAGCCCAGACTCACAAGTGTGCCAAGGTGGCTTAAAATCCTGGTAGCAGCCCTCCTGCATTGTGAGAGCTCCAAGCAGGACAGCTTTCTTCCTCTATAAATTGAAGTGTAACTAATCTTTACCACAGAAGTATAGCCACATTTAATTAATCCTCCAAGATGTATAACAACACACACACACCAAAATGAAGGTTAAGTTCAAATCTAAGCTGGAAGGATGAAATACACTTCTAGTTTTAATTTGTTCAGTACTCTGCTTTCCCTCAGGTCAGCAATGCACTGTTTTTGAGCCAAGGTCCCAAACTGGCAGACGGCTTAACCAATTCTAAAATGCTCACCCCAATGGCAGATGGCAACACCACAGAGATACAAGAAAGACGACGTTGTTCCAGCTTGCAGCGAGAAACCAAAGCAAAGCATCAAACAATCTCCGGAACCAGAAACTCTAGAACTCTGTATTCCTTCTTCTGGCAGGGTAACTACTGACAACACTATTTGAAAAGCATGCGACTACAAATTCGGAAACCAATTTTGTAGGGATCATTACGAATGTCAGAAAATTCAGCAAGTTAATCTACACTGTAATTACTTTTTCCTCAAGTACTTGCAAGTATACAGTGGTGGAAGGGTAACACTAGACCATGGGAATCAAAGCAGCCTTCAGGCAGTAAGGTACCTATCACCCACCGATTGTATTCAATGAACTGGCATGAAAGCAGGGATTAACGAATGACAAGGAACGTGGTATATCCACTGGAGAGAAAGCAAGCTGGAGTCTTCTCTCTATTATTCAGCAGCTGCTAGGAGCTGGCTCACAAAGTATGATGGACTGGATCTTTTCTGGCATCGTTAAAATTAAAAAGGAAATTGTTTTCTATTATTAATTATGGAAGTGTACCTCTTGTTCTCAGAGCTCTCAGAAATGGTGAAACAGCATCTGGTAGCAGTACATTGTAGGGATATAAACCTCAGCAGACAATAAGATGCTTGGAGGAGTTTGCTTCAGACTCAACAAAATGTCAAGTTTACTTTCCATCTGACAGAGCAAACCCATTTTATTGGAAGCCACTACAGAAATAGCACCAAAGACCTGCCAGCCTTAATGTGACACATGCATCCACACACAAAACCCACCCTTGCTCCACATCATCTCACTTTTTAACTCTCACTTTGAAATCACTTGAAGAGGTTGCAACACAGCTAACACTTCTGTCAAGTGGCAAAATCCCCGAGAGCAGCGAAGCTACAGCCAGGACAAATGAAGACAGAACCAGATCCTGTCACACATGCATAGGTTTTAGTCGGTAACATGTAGATATTATAAAGGTGACAATGGAAAAATAAACAAGTTTCAGGTTAAGAGGGAAAATGTTTGGTTAGTAACTTCATTAACCTGCGGTTAATGGCATCAGATTGTGTTTCATATTTATAAATAAATAATGCTCATCTGTCCTCCTGGCTTAACAATTCCATAAGAATGACAACGTTATAGCACACAGACTTGTAAAATTAATTTACTGTTGTGTTTTGTAGTACTGCTGTCCCATCTCTCTCCTTTCTACTCATGTTCTGCTGCAAAACGCAACACATCACCAAGGGCGTGAGACTTGTGGCCCCAGAAAAGTTTCCCACCTCACCCCCAGGAACAACATGGACTCTCCATTTGCCTCCAACAGACTCTTATTCCCAATGTTTACGAAGCAAGAGGCAAATCCATGCACCAGCCTTTTCAGCAGTCTGAAGAGTCTTCCCCGTTCAAATACACTGACCAGTACTCTTCCAAATCTTCTAACAGCACAAACGGGACACAGATCAGGTCTTCCAAATTTCTATTCTGAGACTTCTAAAATTCCATCTCGACCATTGGCTTCATTAAAACAAACAAACAAACTCCTGAGGTAAATTGTATTCATATATTTCTGTATGGTAAGTGAATTACAAACCAGCTAAGTTCAAAGACAAGAGTTTCTATTGAGTTTTCTTGAGTCTGAGGCAAACTCTCCCAAGTACTGTCATAGCTTCATAGTTTCCAGGAAGTTTCTGGATTCTATATCCAAAACTTGTAATTCTATAATATCGTGAATGCAATCCTCTAATATAACTATATCCAAAAGTTTTTTTTTTATATAGTTATCATATTATAGACTGCATTCACTATATTATAGCATTATAAAGCCACATGAATGGATCATGGCAGAAGCTTATGGTGAAATTCTACTCCCAGTCACATCAGACAGACAGCTGCAGAAAATGTAATGAAAATTCTAAAACCCAGAAGCAATGTTTTGAAAGTTAAAAAAAGTCAGAAACAAGTGAAAAAGCAAAGCATTCTCTATTAGCAGCATGAGAGCCTTGCCAACCTGCAGAGCCCGCACACTTCCAGGTCAAGTTTGGAGGTTCTTCATAAAGCTTGAAATGCTCAGAAGTTCATAGGCATCTGCATGGTCACTCCGGGACAAACACTTCAGCAGGCTGTCAATGGGACTTATCTACTAACAATCCTTACCTGTCTCTCACTAGGAAGATATTTCCTTTACTTATCTACAGGGTTCTTTTTTGCTTGTCTTGCAAATGATACATCTTGGTTTTCTTATGTGTGAACTTCTTGGGGGTGGGGGACTTTCTTTTTTGATCCCACTTGCAAATCCTCAAAGCATCTCAAGATTAGGCATTTCATACAGCTTTGTACCATGGGAAGTGTTTCGGTGAACTAGTATAAATACCAGGATATTTAGTCAGTATCATATCCATAAGGAAATACAGCAAAAAAAAAAAAAAAGAAAAAGAAAGAATAAAAGAAAGGATCGATCCTTGCTCTAAAAAATAATAACTTGCTCGCTATAATGTAAATACTATTAAAGTATTCCCGTGACATAGAGATGGTTACCTGACAAGCTAAATTGCACTTAGATTTTGCTATAACTCTTTGCTATCCTTATTAGCTCATTTAAGACTGTTATGCTGCTTATAATCACCCTGACCTGTAAAAAAACCCTGTTAATATTGGCAGTGATGCTGGTACTGGCAGAGCAAGTTATAGACACTGAAGTTAATTATATTCAAACTAAAGTAAATTTGGGAAACGTATTTGGATGCACTCAGCATTTGGCTACCTTTCAAATTACAGTCTACTGTAAACGCAGAACTTCATTTCCCCAATGAACTTTTACAGGCTTCTGTTACAATTAGCAGCTTTGTGAAGGAAAAAGTTCCCTGGGTAGGGACCAAAGGTAAGGAAGTGAGCGGGCAATTAAACACCTCCACCTACAGAAAGCATCCTTCCACCAGCAGCCAGGTGAGTGCTAGTGCTGTCACCTGTGAGAGAGGGGAAGGACGGGCATTAATATACTGCACCCATCGTGCTTTTTCTCATTACAGTTTCCACAGCTGCAAGACAGATGATTTAACACAGAAACACTACTTTCAATGGCACTCTTTAGCACCTTTTGAGATCTTACCCAGGTACTCAATGAAACTATGAGTATCCTGAAAGCTGTCTACCTCCCTAGAGATACACTACAGGCTCCTCAGCCACATCTCATAACTAACTACTATTATAAGACTCCGAAACAAATACACTCAGAGTGAAAAAAAGAGACATTTAATCTTGTACCAATCTCTTAGTAATCATAGTAAATACTGTTAATTTAGAATAATAAATATGAATTATATAAATTTACATAAATATCAACCATATAAATCTAATATACAAGAACAATATATAACACACACTTAGCCACGAAAGAAACATTTGCGTGTAAACCTGCACTGAAAAAACCAGAAATGATGACTAGAGTGGATATTTAAGATCACTATCAGTTAGCTATAGCTAAAGCAACAATGTGTCTCTGTTTGAACTACAAGGAATTTGAAATACTTTAGAGTAGAAGTTATCAGATCAGTTAATGACATTGATAATAACAAACACATTTTTTATAAAATTTCATTTTTATTTTAATAACTGCAATGTACTATAGCAGTCCTCACTGAATCACATCTTAATGTATATAGTCTATATATTTTTTGTTTAATATCTCTAGCTTACAAATCAGGAAATTTCAGAACTGTTGTTTTCATCAGTAACTGCTGACTTGCTCAGTCAGTACCCTCGTGGATTACTTCTACTCAAGTCAGAATTCGGATTAAAGGATGGTTTGGCAATAAGAAATTTCTAACTGTAAGAGTGTAATATAGAACAATGTCAAGCAAAATTCCAACAGAATGTAGACACAATCTAATATAACCATGTAATCTGAGGTAGAGAAGACGGGAACAAGTCTGTAGCCAGCAGGCAGCCTGCTGGAGGAGCAGACAGGGGCTGCAGCCCAGCCATGTACCAGGGTGGTCTCCTTGTCTTGCTGCACAGTTGATATGTGCCCTCAAAAAAAATCACATCAGTTGAACTAGCATTTTTATGAAAACCTTTTTCCATCAGAAAACTGTAGCTAAGCTCCTCTTAGTCCAGAGGAGGGCCACGAGGATCATCAGAGGGCTGGAGCACCTCTCCTATGAGGACAGGCTGAGAGAGTTGGGGTTGTTCAGCCTGGAGAAGAGAAGGCTCCGGGGAGACCTTATAGCACCTTCCAGTACCTAAAGGGGCCTGCAGGAAAGCTGGAGAGGGACTGTTTACAAGGGCGTGGAGTGACAGGACAAGGGGTAATGGGTTTAAGCTAAAAGAGAGCAGATTTAGATTAGATGTTAGAAAGAAATTCTTCACTGTGAGGGTGGTGAGGCACTGGTTGCCCAGAGAGGTTGTGGAGGCCCCGTCCCTGGAAGTGTCTAAGGCCAGGTTGGATGGGGCTTTGGGAAACCTGGTCTAGTGGAGAGTGTCCCTGCCCATGGCAGGGGGGTTGGAACTAGATGATCTTTGAGGTGCCTTCCAACCCAAACCATTCTATGATTCTGTGATTCTATGATTTTAGTTTCTCTCACGTGAAAATTAGCAATATAGAGGAAGGGGGGAAAATTTAGTATACCTTATTATCCCAAGGACCCCATCCAGTACCTTCCTCACTCATACTCCTTCCCCAACCTTGTAATCTCTAAATGTTCCAGACAAAGACATTTATCCTCACAGGCAACTGTGCTGCTGAACCTCAAACTACAGCTGAGGAAACACACTTGAAAGGTGAACCAGCTTTTAGTGGCATAATGTCAAAAGCAGCTGAAAATACACTGCGGTTCATCAAAAAGGACAATTCTTCAGGCAATGATTAGTGGTTATTTTCAGAATCACAATAATGTGCTCAGAGTTGCACAGAACAAAAGATGTATACGGTCTCTGTCACATGAAGTTTATTGTAACAGTCACTTGAAAGACAAAATGAGAAGGATCCAATTCTGTTCTCATGTGCCTTTATTTTAAATAAACCAAAATTCCAGCAACTCAAGTGCTTCCAGTCACCTCACTGAAATTACTGGCTAACGGTGCTAGAACCAAATCCACTTTGTTTCTTTCTGCTTTTATACTTTAATTTATACTCAATTCCTTTAATATACATTCATTTGTTGAGACTACTAAGAAGTTATAAATCTAAAACCAATGTAGCCTCAAGTGCCACCCATGACATTGGCTTCCAGCAGACTCCAGAAGGACCAGAAGGGAGGGCAGCCTTGCTGCTATTGCCAATTAGCAAATAACACTCATTTAGCCACATGATTTTCCAGGTCCTTACCAAAGTGCACCCTCAGTGAGTTTGCAGACAACACCAAGGTGGGTGGGAGTGTTGATCTGCTTGAGGGTAGGAAGGCTCTACAGAGGGATCTGGACAGGCTGGATCAATGGGCCAAGGCCAACTGTATGAGGTTCAACAAGGCTCAGTGCCGGGTCCCGCACTGGGGTCACAACAACCCCAGGCAACGCTACAGGCTTGGGGCAGAGTGGCTGGAAAGCTGCCTGGAGGAAAAGGACCTGGGGAGGTGTTGGTTGACAGCTGGCTGAACATGAGCGAGCAGTGTGCCCAGGTGGCCAAGAAGGCCAACAGCATCCTGGCTTGTATCAGGAATAGTGTGGCCAGCAGGAGTAGGGAAGGGATTGTCCTCCTGTACTCAGCACTGGTGAGGCTGCACCTTGAGTACTGTGTTCAGTTTTGGGCCCCTCACTACAAGAAAGACATTGAGGTGCTGGAGCATGTCCAGAGAAGGGCAATGAAGCTGGTGAAGGGTCTGGAGCACAAGTCTTGATGAGGAGCGGCTGAGGGAACTGGGGTTGTTTAGTCTGGAGAAAAGGAGGCTGAGGGGAGACCTTATCGCTCTCCACACCTACCTGAAAGGAGGTTGTAGCCAGGTGGGGGTTGGTCTCTTCTCCCAAGTAACAAGCCATAGAACAAGAGGAAATGGCCTCAAGTTGCACCAGGGGAGGTTTAGATTAGATATTAGGAAGAAAGTCTTCACTGAAAGGGTTGTCAATCACTGGAACAGGCTGCCCAGGGAAGTGGTTGAGTCACCATCCCTGGAAGTACTGAAAAACCACATAGATGCAGTGCTTAGGGACGTGGTTTAGCAGTGGACTTGGCAGTGCTAGGTTAACGGTTGGACTTGATGATCTTAAAGGTCTTTTCCAACAAAAATGACTCTATGATTCTGTTCTGTTCTATTCTATTCTAAATTCCAGCTTTATCAGTGATTACCTTCCTAAAACTGTTTAATCCTCAAATCCTGTTTTTCAATCCACACTTTCAGCAAGCCCCTACCCTTGCTGTAAATTGTAGAGCAAACTTGGCTTGAGACACCAACCAGTTGCCAAGTTCTACCACTGAAACAGCTGGATTTCATTGTTAGCAGGTGGAAAAAAATCCCTGAGCTATTCTTGAAGTCAATAAAGTGGACTGTGGGATCTCTGAGGGGAGAAGAAAGGTATATGATTGTATGATTGTTAACAGGACTTGAATTATTTTTGCCGAACACCCTACTCACCATAATCAATGCCAGAGCAATTACGGACACAGCCTGAACTTCACTGGTAGGACTAACAAAGAGGCACTTTCTAAGGAACCGATGATCCTGTAGAACATCTATTTGTAGCATCACTTGAGATTACAGAAAAAGCTAGCTCTATAACATAACGCTGTGCCATGGCCTGATTCACATCTTTATTAGACACCCAAAACAGCTATTAGGTTGCAAAAAGCCCCTGTCTCAAAAAAGCAGTTCCACTGGCAGAACTTCTGACAGCCCAGAGACACCTTTTCACTTTCAGTAAATTAGCCAATTTTTACACAGCAATAACCCATAGCTGAGCTATGAGAATTTCACTGTTCCAGTAATCACCCAGATCTCTCTACAGACAGCACCCTCGCCCTTTATCACATAAACCCCCCTTCTTTTCATGTCCTAATTCATCTTTCATGCAAACTGCCTGCTGGATTGTAAATGCCGTCTGCCGCAATGCACAGGTTGGGTTTGCCCTTTCCCTGCTCCTGCCTGCATCCCCGTTTGTTTCTTTGGGAGGTTTCTCTACCTGCACAACCTGAAACAGTGCCAGTTAAAGCTCTCTCTTCTCTGCCCTGCTTCACATATTCCTTTATTCCACTTTTCTTTTTGGTCTAAGACATGCTTCCTATTTTATAGAAAAATTGGGGGAAATTTGTTCAATGTTTTTAGGCCATCGTCCTGGCATTCACATTCATTACACCCATCTCCTTAACCAAATGTGTCAGCAGCTCCTTAGAAATGAAAATTTTTAGAATATTATTCCTATTAAGATGGCACAGATTTCAATCAGGATGTTTATTACACAATTTCATCCTTTAAAATAACTTTGCAGAATTCTCTTCAACTTATTGTCCAAACAAATTACTTATTTCACAGAGATAAGAGGCACTCCCCACGTGAAGAGACTAACTTCAGGTATATTTTCTCCGCATTTGCTCTCACAGAAGTAGGCATCATAGCTGCATATGTCTTAAAGCTACAAAAGAAATTCCTTCTTTGCATGGGAGATTCTGTGGTCTTCTCTACACTGGTTTGCTTCTTACTCTGAAACAGCCCCCCAGATTTTCATGGTTGCTTTGCTGGAGTAAGAAACTACCAAAATGAGCAAGACAATGAAAATACAGCCCTAAAATAAGGTAACAAAGCTGTTATCCTGTTATCTGTGGAGATGTCAAGTGTTCCTCAGCTTTTGGAAGAATCATTTATACAAATATTTAAGCCCTCAAAGCCAACACATTTACCAATCATTTAGACATAATCATCTTGTCACTTACATACAGCTCAACAAACATGTCATTGGGGAAACCCTACAGTGTAATTAACGTTGGGTTGAATGACAACTGAAGAAAAACATTATAAGCATTTTCATTCAAACCTGAAAGGCAATATCTAGTATGTCAACACTCCCTTCACCAGGAAGACTGATTTTCCCCATTATTATTCTTAATCGTACATATGTAGCTTTCAATTTAATTTCACTGTGGATTTTAATCGTGGCTTGGCTTTAAGGTTTTCTGTTTAGCAGTGCAGTCCAAACTTTTATTCTCAGGAACACAAGAGATCAAGCCGTGTCGCCTGATGGCACAGTTGAGAGATGCGATGGTCAGAGAGGAGAGAAACAAAAGAGAAAAACTTACAGAAATTTTTAAGAACCTTCAATTTTGTAGGTAAAATTTTAAAAAGAAACAGTAAGTGCCAGATCCACTCCAATAATCATGACATTTTCCTAAATATCCTGAAGGAACTGTGGCCTCAAAAGGTCTTATTTTGCTGTCAGTGTTGTAAAATTTCAGAGTGAAACAACTTGCAGTCATGTTTACCTATATTTCCTCTACATTGACTGCAGAGATATAAGCAGAGCTATCTGTCAGTATATCATTTTAAAATACACACACAAACATTCTCTAAGCAGCACAACAGCCTGAAGCTCCGAGATGCAGCAAGGTCTCACCAGCACATCTGAATTCTGCATAAAGTGCTATCAGTGTCCAATTAAATATTAATTACAAGAATGTAGTTGTACAGCATTTAACTGGGGAAAGGCCATTAGTGAATCACAATTTTTCTGCCAAAATATACCTAGCACAGCACAATGTTACTTTCTGCCCTATTTAATATGGATCACAAGGAGGGAGTAAGTGGCCTGAAAGCATCAGTCCCACCCAGTGGCAAAGGCTGTGGTCCACAGTCCTTCCCACTTCTAACCAGACAAAATCCTGGCTAAAAAGCATGCCTGGGAGACATGAGTACTATTTGTTTCAACAGGAGCAAGAGGAAAATGTTCCATTTCAAAGAGAAGCCGAGCCTGTACGCGGGGAGCCAAAGCCATGGCTGCTCCCGACCTCTCCACTCCCCCTCCCCACCTGCCTGATGCAGCCATGCGGGCGTCCCCGCCGACCACACATGGACCACGGCCATCCTTCTCGAAGAGGGAAGGACCATCTCCAGCTATCCACACATATGTTTTGCAGTCAGTTTTACCAGCAGATCCAACCGAGGACCCTTCCCACGCCCCTTGCCTTGCCCTATCACCAGCTCTGCCCACGAGTGCTGCCAGCAGCTACGCAGCCGTGACACCACTTTTTGCCCTAACAAACTTATATCCTGTGATGGATATATCACAAAGACTTGAAATCTACTGACTGAGGAGAGCAGACCTAGTGCCTCTGTTGAAAAATTGGGGTCGTTCCTATTTTGCTAACTTACAGCAATGAGATATGGGCTGAAGGAAGGTTCTAGCACTACCACGGGCAGGGCTGAGCAAATACTTTTCAACTATTATTTGCAAAATAAGAATTGTTTGGGTTATATTTAAACTACTTAACCATCTGAATCCACTCCAGTGAAAAATACTGGTGAGGAGAGGAAGAGCTTAAATTCTGTATGATTAAAACATGGGTTCAATAATGGTTTTCCCACTGGGCAATGAAAAACCAGGAGTACCTACACCTACCATGGTGCAGTAGGCATCACAGGTCCAGGTCCTTCCCTTGTGTTGAATGACCAAAACTTGCATCTTGCATCCCCAGAGACTGCTCTGTCTCTCAAAATTGTTCTGGGAGTGGCTTCTCTCAGGCTCTGCCACAACAGTGCAAGATACTGATCTCTGGGCATTTTACTTCAAGTCTCTGAATGTGCCTTAGAAAAAGCATCTCACCTCTCAGCTGCACCCTTATAGCTACTGGGCTACTGATCCATTCACACCTCCTCGGTGCTTCCATGCCTCATAGCAGCACTTTATTTAAGTGGTTTTATAAGTGACACTAGTGGGGTAGAGTCGAAGCGTACAATTTACTTCCCATTTCCTCACACCAGAACACCCCCCTTCCCCTTCCACTTTTTTTCACACACACCTTTCCTGTTCAAGGTGCCCTCTAGGTTTTCACGTTTCACTAGAGCACTGAAATATTTTATAGCGCTCGCAACAGCGCCGGATGGCAGAGACATGTGATCCTTGCCCAAGGAACTCACAGCCTGGAGAAGCAGGCAAGGACCAGGCAGTTCAGTGTTGCAGCTATTGAGCTCCGGGAGATGCTCTTCCTGGGCCTTCCCACTCAGTGCTGGCTCCCCTCCTGTCCGCCCTCCACAGCCCTCGCCTTTCGGGAGGCATCTTTACAGCCCTGAGCTGCACCTGCAGGAATTGCTCTGCTGTTCTTTCTTTTTTTCCCCTCCTTTTTTTTTTTTTAATTTCTTTCTCTGCTTCTTGCTTTTCTCTCCTTTTCCATTCCTGTGTTAGCTCAGTTTGATACAGCTAAAATCAAACCTATTATCACTTTTGATATGAAGGACAAATCCAGCCACACTATTCATCCCGGTAACCCAGAACATACGAAATGCTTAGGAATCAAGAAATCATCGAGCAGGTCTATGTGATTTAACTATTTTTTCAGAGAAACCTATGCAATCAAAAAAGGACACGAACTCAGAAGCACCTTTACGTTGGCTGGAGAAGCTGGGCATCCTCAGTCAGGATGAACCAGCTCCCTACAACCCCGTACCACTTCTGTCAGCTTCCCAAGGCACTTCCTCTCCAGTGATCTGCATTACCACATTTTCAGTACTTTTTGTGTCTTCAGAGCGGTTGCTAATGGGAAGCTGGTAACCTCCAAGAGGATTAGAAACGAGGCACGCAACCTGGTAGAGCACCATCATGTTAAGAGCTCCCAAGGGCTCTGTGGGAAGCGCTTCTCCCACCTGGGGCCACTGAGAAACAGCGCTGCAAACAGCACCACGTGCGGAAGTAGGAAACTACGCTTGGGGACAGAATTTGAGAATGTTTTTTCCATCCACTCATTCTTTGCCTGCAGCTGCCTTAAATACACGTGAAATTGCTCCACGTGATCCAACTTCCTCAGTTTCTACATGGGGTTTTAGAGTAACAGAACAAGCTGAGCTTGTGATTTTTTTGCTTTAGTTGTTGCCTCTGTATTAAATAGGTTATGCTGAATGCTGAGGGAGAATGAAGAAAAAAGATTTCTTCTTCTTAAGTGTTGTCAGCGTAGGATTAGCCTACTAGGAGATGAATGCCAAGGAACCTCTCACTGGGCAGCCTGGATTCAGGCACTCTCGAGCTGCAGATGCCCTGGGAGAGCACAGGCTTTTATTTGCAGATACACTTGATCCTAGCTTACACTTGTAATTATTTGTCACTGCTCATCTCCATAGAAATAAAAGTATTTACAGCTTTTTAAATAACTGGTTTAGAATAACAGATAAGGGTTTGATGAATTTTCAAATGTATCTTACAAAGACAATTAAAAGCGTTCAGGCTGTGTTATCTAAAAAGCTGCTAGAGCAGAGAAGCAAACAAACAAGTATTATTCCCCCTTCTTTTACTAATGCATTTTTATGTTCTGCATACTTAGATATTTAGCTATACTTTTAAAATTGATAAATGAAGAGCTGCAAGCACTATTTGAATGCTACATCTAGGATTACTGTGCCATTTCTCAGGAGTCACAGGGAAGATTTTTAATACCTATTTTCTTCTGTAGTGTTGCTCTCCTTTCCTTTCCTATATTTTTCAACTTTCTACTGTAGTATTTGAAAACAAAACTGACCAAGAAAGCTCAACAATTAATTCCAGAAGCAGGGATTGCTACAAAAAGATGGTATAATAGATTTAAATAGGCCAGTACTCTGATGCCTCTACTTTTCACAGTCAACAATCATAAATCCTAACTCATTCTTTGAAATCAGGGGCAGGTTGCTGATGCAGACAGCTCCAGTTTCACCTGGGAAGTAATGAGGTGAAGTCATTGCACAGGAGAGAAGAAAAATACAGCCAGCTGACTATGCACCATTTCACTCAACGGCTTCCTAGTGGGAAGCATTGGCAGCAGGGGTGCAGCTGACAAGTGAAATGCTGCTTTGTATAACACTTTACTACCCATTTGTGTGCTATTGGAATAGCAAATAGTTAAAAGGCCACAGAGGAACAGAGCCCCATCACAGGGATCTGCAGAGGTACCCTTTGTGGTTAGTAGGCAAGAATTCAGCAAGCTCATGGGCTGGCACAAGGCTTTGTCCCTTGAATTTTGTTAGAAATTAGTTCTGTCAAAAATGCCTGCCCAGACTGTGCGGTAATTCATAGTATTGATAGAATATAAAGTCCTTGCTTTTAGATCTTAGACTATAGAAAGAGTGGGTGACAATAGCATTTAACATCTCTCTTGCTACTCTGGATGCCTTTGTTACCACCGAAAAAAAAGTTCTATAGGCAGTACAATGAAGACAGTCTGGTTTCCTTACAGATGTACCTCATGTTTCACTGTGAGCTCTACTTAAATTGTCTCACGTGGCTGGGACGCTTACAACATCTCCTGCACTTGTGCAGCTTCTCCTGTCTGAAACAGATGAAGTCATCCCACGTCTTTCACCTCATGGTGAGTTTTCATTCTCCTCCACTCCTTTGTCTTCTCAAAACGTGCGGGACCATAACATATTCATGACATCCATCCCACTGTCAATTGGCTCAAAATTTTCTGCGTGAGACGATCCGACAGTCACACAACACAGTTGCAAATGCATCTTTTCCATGGGAAACCAGGCTAAAATTACATCAGAAAGATATCCAACAGTAACAGTTTCCCCCAGCTCCCGTGACTCACAGACCCTAGATTCTGTGCTCATTACCCACTCTGCTGCAAGAGTGTCCCTACTTAACCTGGATGGCTGGCCTCCAAAACACTGCCAAGCAGACTCCCTGTTTAGCAACACTGGGGTATTGGAGTGTGCCCACAAATTTGCCAAGATCTGACTCTCTTTATCCCGGGGCAGGACTGAACACCATTAGAGAGTGCGCAATTTCAGCACTTTTCTGCTGTTGAGCTTGCACATCTCTGCAAACACAACTTCACCTGTATGACCTGGATAGAGATGTGACTATAGAAACATAAGAGTTTCCAGTATATTTGACACTTTACCAATTAAAAGTAGAAATCATCAGAAAAAACCCCATTCTTTTTCTCAGAATCGTTTATCTCCACCATAGCTTCCACGTTTCTACGTGCACTGCCACAGCTGCAGAGAGATTAATCTCATTATAGCTATTGAAAAGCAGGTCTCTCGTGTCCAGTACCACTATTTGAGTCAAGTACAACAGATAAAAGTCATGACATTAGCATGCTAATAACCTCTGTAACCATGCGACAACAGAAAGAAGAAGATGGGCTCCTACTGATTGACGGTGTTTTGAGACAAGAGAGAACCGCGCAACACTTCATGCTTTCTGAGCAAGGAGACTATAATACCATTTCCAACCAATCCCATCCACTTCTCAGTCAGCTACAAAGAAGTCAACAGTACCAGCTGACCACCAAGCCCAAGCAGCTAACCGTCAGATGCTTTATTTGATAGCACTCCGAGGCACTCATGCCCACCACCGCTGCCATGGCTTGTCCTTCCCAGCATGGTTTGTGTCCTGTTCAAAGCAGCAACTAAGCAAGGGTAATGATATAATCCTAACTGCTTATTATCAATAATTAACTTGATTATCATCAGCAGAAACCAGCTTCCTGAGCAAAATTTACCCAGTGGTCTCACCATCAGATATTCTATCCTTCCCTCCTAAAAAAATCAAGCATTAATAATTGCCATAAGCAAGAGTATAACGGTTTCTCCATGGACCTTTGCCAACCAGGGAGGTCACATGTCTGCAGCCTAAAAGGATCTGCCCCAAAATCCAGAGTTCCAAAGATAATACAAAGCTGCCTAAACAATTCAGTAAGCACCATGGACCTACACCCAGCCAGAAAACACAGTACCACTTGATCTGTCATCTGCCACGTTTGTAGCCTTGATAGCAAGCTGGGCAGCCTCGACCTGCATCATTTCAATTTGAGACTCACTGGACATTTCCTCACTGCTGGAGGGACGCTGCACCTTGTTGAGACAGACGTCATTAATCAGACTGTCCCTGATCTTTACCGTGGCTGCAGTTGCAACTTTATGGATACTAATGTGAGGACGGACTACAGAGAACTGCTTATGGAAAAAAAATGTACTTTCTAATCTCATTTTCCCAATGGATTCCATTCATCCCGATGGATTTGCTAGGTTTAAAAGCAAGCAAATAGCAAGAAGCCTTGATTCTTTCCCCACACACCAGGAACATGTCTTTGCTGTCTTGCCTTTGCTGTCTCCCAAGCAGTGCAACAACGGTTGGAAAAGATTTCTAGGAGAAAAGGGAGTCAGAGTCTAGGACACAGGCAACATCTATTTTCTTCTTTCTCTTAGTAAATCTCCAGAGTTTTAATAATTATTAGATGCCTTCTCTAAAAAGGAGTTTCAGTGTCAGAACAGAAACATAAATAGCAAGAAAATGCAGGAATTGAAGTGTCAATTCACTAAGGTCATTTTTGAATTTAAAAAAATAAAATCAAGTTCAAGGTTGAGTAAACCACTCTTTGGGTTTTGCCATTATTGGTACTGACAGATAAAAACATCTTTGATTTGTGTGCTGCTACTCTTTCAGTGAAGATATGGGTACACATTTGCATTTGTGTTTAGCCTTCTGTTTGAATTTAAGATTTGCTTTTTGGCGTATTGGGAAAGTCTAATAACACTCTAATAAGATTTTTAATTAGCAGATATGTATTTACACTTTCAGCTAAATTAAGGATGGGGTTTTTGCCTGGGAATTACATGATTTTTTCATTTCATTTCTCAGTGGCTGTGGACTGAAAGCACGCAATGCTTCTCTCAAAGTGACTTTCCTTAAAAGGATTTAAATTTTATATTCTGTCTTCATTTGCAGTTGTTCAGTTCAAAAACGCACTTATCTAGAAACTAATGAAGTGTTTATATGAGGATCATTGTATTGCTTTCATAAAAAAGAAATCATGCTTTCTTTAACTATTTAGCAATATAAATAGCTGTCATTCCAAATATGCATTATCTTCATCATTCATAAGAATAGTTTTAAACCATTAAATGCACATTTTCATATCTTTTCATCGTTTTTTTCACATAATACTCTGGAAAGATTAGAAGTTTCAATGAATTCAGTTCTTATCCGAACTGCTTATTAAATTTATTTTTCTGGTTTTAAGTGTTGTGTTTCTCCCACATATAATCAGCCAAGCAGTTCACCAACAGAAATAATGGTGCAAACAGTGAAAAACAAATTACAAATGCTTAATAGCTGGACATTTGTAATATAAATAAGGGTACAGAACATATGTGACAAACACATTCTAAGAAAACCAAAAGAGATGGCTTGAATTTGGAATATTAAATTGTGGAGAAAAGCTAAGGTAAACCAAGAATTAGTCATCAAATTATTTTGTGAATGTCTCTGAAAAAAAATACCTAAGAAGTCAATTTCTAAAAACAACCTGTGCATTTTTCAGCTGTCTGGGTTCTACCTAGTACACATGAAATAAAAGAAAAAAAAATACCAAAACCAATACCAAAATTGTGCAATAATGAATTTAAGTCAAATACAGTCAAAGTTAGTGAAAAAATTCCTCTTGCCTTATTATGGTGTTTGAACCAAGCTTTAAATAAATATCAACATGAAGATACTACATAGATTTCTGAAGAAATATAGTCCATAGCATTCTACATATGTTTTTTTTTGCTTTGGTAGGTAACTTGGTTGCGCAGCATCTCTGCTGCTTGTCACTTACTCCTTCCTCACTTCATCACTCCTTTACACTGGCAGGCTGAGGTTACTCAAGGTAGTTTCCTTCTTTTCTTTTTCCTTTTTCTTTCCCTCCCAAGATTAATTGCATATTCATGTATTACCACAAACCTTCCCCAGACCGTATGGGAATAATTTCAATCTGCCCCAGGATCATTTCTGTCATTATCAGCTATTCACTCCCATTGGAAGCTGTTGCCCATTCTGTTATTCAACACAAAACCAAAACCCTGCACTGTTCTCTGCATCACGGTGATGCCAGGGTTCGCCTCCTGCCTTTTCAGCAGTTTGTGGCGGCGACAAGAAGACCACCACTCCTAGAAAGTTTGCAGAGGCAGCTCCTCTGCTCGTTCAACAGATGGTGGAAACCAAGTCATCACCAGTATGGTAAAACCGGGCACTGACATTGCTTCCCACTAACTAACTGATCCTGGAGCGTGGAAACCTGACTTACTTTCTGTAGGAGAAAGAAACCTGAGTTTCTGTCCAGAGAACAGTCAAATTACCTTTACCCACAGCAGTTTGAGGAAGCAGAGGCTGAAAGGTCCAGGTCTATCCACTGCTCTGTACTTCTGGACAGTATTAGGAGAGGACCATGGAAAGACAAGTGATCGGTGGTCTCTGTGCACCCACTTCTAGACTAAAGAAAATCTTCTTTCCATACTTCGAATCTTTGCTCACACTTTACTTGCAGAAGACGTGTCTGTCTCAAAAGTAATATATACAGAATAGGTTGTATTTCAAAGGAGTACAGCATAAACTGTGGACTGTCTGCTCCAAGTTCAGACCAGCTCTGCCGCAGCTTCTGACCGATGGGAAGGAGCAACAATTCAGGACTTGTTTTCAGCCTCAGCCCTGCACTGTACCATGGCTCCCAGGAGCCGGCTTGCTCAGTCATAGCTCCTTCCTAGCGGGCACATCAATCAGAAAGGTTGCTCTGGGTAAAGCTAGGAGAGCAAACTGCAGCCCCTCTCCCCTCTTGTGGTTGCCTTGGCTTTCTGACTTTTCCAAGACAGCTCACCAACACCAACATCATGCCAGGGGGTGGGGGCCATTCCTGATCACCACCCTGGGATGCTCCTGGTGACACTTCAGCCTTGGTGAGCCACATAGAATCACAGAATCATAGGTTTAGGTTGGAAGGGACCTCAAAGATCATCTAGTTCCAACCCCCCTGCCATGGGCAGGGACACCCTCGAGTAGACCAGGTTTCCCAAAGCCCCATCCAACCTGGTCTTAAACACTGCCAGGGATGGGGCCTCCACAACCTCTCTGGGCAACCTGTTCCAGTACCTCACCACTCTAACAGTAAAGAATTTCTTTCTAATTGCACAATCCAAGGCTGTCATCCCTTCTTCATTCAAGACACAGGCTAGATCTGGGACAAATCCCGGTGCTTACTGACAGTGCCTGCTGCCTGAGTAACCCTTGCTTCATTTGTTGCAGTAGTTGAGCAGAGCACTGAAAATGAGGCAAAGCATTAGAGGACTTGCAAGATGATTTTGTGATTCAGATAACTATGTACTTCCCTGAAGAACCTGTTTCTGTCCCTGCCCGGGCTGCAAAGGGTATGTGTAATCGATCTGGCAGACTTGAGCTGACCCTGCCCTTTCTCCAAGTCAACATGAGCTCACCCTGCCGGTGAGCTGATCCAAGACCACGTACATCCACAGCACAAAGCCCAGGCTCATATGCCCTGTGCAGGAAGTCAGGCACTCGGCTGCATATAAGGTGCCCGAAAGCAGAGTGAAGTATTTAAGAATGTAATATTTTTCTACTGAGGTCCAATTGGTTGAACCCCATCATATCCAGGGATGGCTCGTGCTCTGTCTCAACAGCTGCTGGGAGGAAGGTGTGCTGCCCAGGGCAGTTCTTGTGAGTTCTCCTGACAGCCATCCTATCAAAATATAAAGCAAAAAAGAGTTTTCCAAGAGGCAGAGATCTGCTCAAGTCTGGGTACAGCGGACTTTGGATAAACCAAAATCAAGAGAAAGTAGGTGGCAGAGATCAGAAGAAAGAAACAAGCGCCCAGCAGATAACTCATACATTTTTGCTGCTGGGGAGGGAAGCCAGCTGAAGCAGTCTGGTAACTACACGTGCTACAATCAGCAACTTCAATGGTTAGCCAGATGGGAGCATGAATTAAAAAAGATGTCATAGAAACAAAGTCCGTGAGTAAATAATGGAAAATAATTCCAGCAAAAGCTGCCTTAACAGTGCCTCTAAAACTGCTGCGCAAATAGTCCTCCAAAGGCTGCCTCACAAGAAAGCTGAAATAACTGCTCGAGTCAGAGCGCTCAGCAGCCAGCAGCCATTCGCAGGTTGGAAGCATCCTGTGTGCCGAGCACCGGGGCTTACAGACTCACGGGGCGCTTGTCCACCCCCCGAGCCGCACAGCGAGGCACAGATCCTGATGCCACTCGGCCCGGGCAGCAGGAGCAAGCTCTGCTGGCTTCACTGCACACCCACCCGGTCCCAAAGCACCCAGCACACATCATCCATGCCTTGTGTGGAGGTCACCTCTGTCCCTGGCTGCCGCCTTTCTCAACGGATAATAACTGCTGCGGTTCTTCCTATATATTTGTATGCAATAATACTACTCCACGTATTTCTGCACAGTCTAGCAAACAAAAAGCGTGTTGCACGCTTACGTTTAGTTGCATAATGTTACATCTAAAGTAGTATTCCCAACGGTGTTTTATATGTGAATTAACCTGTAAATATTCTAGGAGTCAAAACAGTAAAAGGATGTAGACTGTGCTGTTTTATTTTTAAACAGGCAAGTACTACATTTCATTTGAGCAAACATTTCTTTTCATTCTCATTAAAGGAAAAAGCTGTTTTCACAGGGGTTGGTAGAAACCGAGTAAAGAATGCTATATGTCTTATGAATCCTATGTAATTTCCAGCTTTTGCAAGCCCTCAGAGTTAACAACAAATAGGAAACACCCAGCCAACATTTCATATAATTTAGCCAAAAAAAATGGGAAACAAGTGCCAGGGGTTAATATGCTCTGAATGACTCCAACAATAACCTTAGAATAAAGCTCTGAACAGAGTTTGATGATCAGATGGCCTGTACCAAGGTGACAAGAAGTAAGTGTCCTCAGACACCATGAGTCCTTGTTTTCCTCCCCCTTCCTATGATCTCTGACCCCGCTCTGCAGTGATCATACACTGCAGCTTTTCTTTTATCTAAAAAAATCCGTGAGAAGGTTACAATAGGTGAAGTGATAATATTGTAGACATAGCCTACTTCTCCTTTTGTGTGGCAGTTCTCTGAAATACTCATAAAATATGCAGGTTTTAAGCTTCTTTGTGGCACCGACTATTGTGCTAGTTAGCTTGACGAAAGCAGCGCAATAGCAAATTTAAAGGGACAGTGCAAACTGGTTTGAGGCCTTAAAAATGGTTTGACTGAAATTCAGAACGTGTGTTTGGAGGTGTTGGATGTTAAACAAGCCTAATAACTACAGAAAAGCACGTTGCAACAAGTGTCTTAAACATTAATTCAGAATAATTTGAACTCTTTCAAATTATCTTCCATAAAGTTGTGAAGCCCCTTCCAAAACATGACTGTGCCAAAGTAAGAATATAGAAAAGAACTCTGCAAACTCTGTAACATAATCAAATTTATGTAGTTTTTTTTAAAACTACTTTAAATGTTTCTCTATTTTTGCACAATCATCCCCAAGCAAAGTTCTTTACCTATTCCACTGTTGCTGTCTTCTGAAAAGATGGCTCTAAAGCAAAGATAATACCACAGGGAAGTTCAAGCATCTTGGTTAAGTCTGAAAACTTTTCAGTCTCAGTGACAAAACCTTTGGAGAAGGTTACCCCAGCCTTTGGCTCCAAGTATCCATTACGTCAGTCCACTCAGGAACACACAAGACAAAGAAGTTACATACACAGCAGGAAGAAGGCAAGGCTCCTCTGTATCTAGTGAGGTCCCCGACCAGTTGGCTACAGAACAGTGCTTTCCCCAACCCCTTTCTCCTCTCCGATTCATCTTGAATCCTTGGTTACACAGTGGCATTGAGTCAACAGAGAGGCGAGTGTCCCAGCTAAGAACAGCATTAGCCTGGTGGCACATTACTCCTCTGATCAGAGTGGCTGTGTATTCACTCACAAAGAAGAACAGTGGAATCTGGTCTCCTTCATCCTGGGTGAGAGCTTTAATTACTGAGCCATTGCAGAACGAGGATACCAGCAGCAGCCCTTCCTCCAGCTGTGTTTTAATTTAAAAGAGTGAGGCATGGCGAGTTCCATGGGAAAAAAATAAACAAGACTGCCCATAATGAAGAGGAGCTCAGCAACACGTAAAGAAACCTCTCTGCTGCCTTCAGTGACTTGCCAGAAGTCATACCATGGGTCAGCAGCAGAGCGGGGAACTGAATCTAAATCTGCCTCCCAGTGCCCCTTCTGCTGCATCTTCTGAGTTCCCAGCTTCCAGCGTTGAAGTAGAGCTCAGCTGCCCAAGATTGCCCAGCTTCACCTGAGTTTGGCTTGCAGGGGGCTAAAGCCTTTCAGCACATTTCCTCTTGGACAAATCCAAGAAGACATATGCACACTATTCCTCCCCTGCTGGTTTTATGTCTAGGAGCCATTCCCCTGCTTCAAAGAAAAGGACAAGGCAGAGGAAAAGCCAAATGGGGGAAGATTCAGAGAGGTAACCTGCCCAGCCTCTAGGGAGCCTTCTCAGTGCGTGTCTATGGTCAAATGATCGAAGCAAAACCATTTTTGATGTTACCACTGTGCTCTGGGTCCTTTGAAGAAAAGAATTAACAGTTCACAAAAAATTGAGTATTTACTCTTGCAGTTTACATAGCATATGATCATTATGCAGCTTCTTTGAGTTTTGCTACAGCTGCTGACACGCTTCCCACAGCTATTGGAGGGGGGAAAGGCTTCTTATTTTCAGACATCAGCTATTTCAGCCTCTTAAAGATTTCTCTCTCTTTTTTGCAGTCAGCCAGCAGAGAGTTTCTCTTTAACACTAACTCCGAAATTGCTGCCCATGGAACTTGGCAGTCAAAGGAATAACATCTGCTAATGTCACCAGAATAATCTATACGTTATCACCATCACCTTCTTCCACCTTCCTCTCTCCCCCAAAAGGATCAATCAAACTAACCATCACTTGCTTAAAGATTGTCCCTCTCTTTTGTTACCCTTCTCTAATGTCTACTTACAACTGTGTGGCTCAGAACATTTCTCAGTGTACGGCAGATAACACACTGATAGACAGTAGGATAGTCTTGACGCCAGAAAATTTGGAGTGACTCATCTTCATGAAAGCAAGCCATGTGAGTCACAGCCATGATGACTCAGAAGCCTGAGGAGAAGGCACCTTTCTGGGAGGAAGAATTGAGATTGTCCTACTTTTCCAAATATATAACTTAGCGAGGAGCTTCCCATAGGGGTAGATTTGGGGGGCAAGGAGTGAGGGGGAATTACATGACCAAAAAGTAAAGGGACAACATGTATATTAATAGCACAGAAGAAAACCACCAGTTACATTGTGACTCACCGTATTTTTATTATTAGACCTCTCATTTAATAAATAACATCCTTCTTTTCTTGTTATGGCAAATTAAATTGT
Source organism: Grus americana (assembly GCF_028858705.1). Classification (NCBI taxonomy): domain Eukaryota; kingdom Metazoa; phylum Chordata; class Aves; order Gruiformes; family Gruidae; genus Grus; species Grus americana. Next base: position 150,264,771 of record NC_072853.1, on the reverse strand, counting down.
GTTAGGCTTTTTGTTGAAGTGCTTGATTGCCTGACTTCATTGACCATTCAATAATGATTTCATGAGTGACCACAGGGAAAATAAAACTTAGAAGACCTACAATTCATTAAAGCTGTCAGCAGAAGTGGATAAATATGACACATTGAATAACAAATCATGATGTTTCTAGATGTGCTGGTTTGGGCTGGGGTAGAGTTCATTTTCTTCATAGTGGCTAGTATGGGGCTGTGTTGTTGATTTGTGCTGAAAACAGCGTTGATAACATAGAGATGTTTCAGTTATTGCTGAGCAGTGCTTACACAGAGCCAAGGCCTTTTCTGCTTCCCACACCACCCCACCAGCGAGTAGGCTGGGGGTGCACAAGGAGCTGGGAGGGGACACAGCTAGGATAGCTGACCCCAAATGACCAAAGCGATATTCCATACCATATGACATCATGCTCAATATATAAAGTTGGGGGAAGAAGAAGAAAAGAAGGATCTTTCGGAGTGACGGCATTTGTCTTCCCAAGTAACCATTACACATGATGGAGCCCTGCTTTCCTGGAGATGGCTGAACACCTGCCTGCCCATGGGAAGTGGTGAATGAATTCCTGGTTTTGCTTCGCTTGCACACACACAGCTTTTGCTTTACCTATTGAACTGTCTTTGTCTCAACCCACAAGTTTTCTCACGTTTACTCTCCCGATTCTCTCCCCCATCCCACCAGGGGAAAGTGAATGAGCAGCATTTATCTATCATGCTTCAATTGACAGTAGCAGAAATATCAAATTGGATCATCTGAAATAAACAGTATGAACTTATAAGTCTGCTTATCATAATTTATACATAAACTATAATTTAGAACACTGCTTATCAGAAAGTGTGCAAAGATCTAAATTAGCAAGCACCCAAATGTGATGGCAGAAGTCATGCAAATTTCTATCTATGGACATGTGGTCCAGGCTATGTGAACCACAAGGCAAAACAGTCTTTGTCTACAGAGGTCATGAGGCTTTTCTTTCAGGGTCTTACACAGAGCTACAGAAGGGAGAAAATTCAGACAGGTAGATTAGAAAACTCCATCTAGTTATCTGGTTTGATCCATCAAATTTCAGCTAACTTATCCACCTGGTGCTGAAGCACATGCCTCAAAGTGGTGTCTCATACCCAGGACCTCACTGCTCCGTGCCAATCCTGAGGGCACACTAAACCCCATCACACAGTTGTTCATCATTCATCTTGTTGCCTGATTAACGCGCTCTGCTCCCTCAAGCTCTTTATCTTTCTTTTTTGTTTGTCTTGTCTTCCTTCCGTATGTCCTTAAAAAAACTCTCTAGGTAGTGTCTTCTGTGATTTCACCTTCAAAGTTTTTAGTTTCCTTTTCTAAACTCTGTGAAGACAGTCTCATTCTTTTTTTTTGACTGCTGACAACAGGATCTGCACTACTGTTGAGTAAACTGTCCTTTAAGTGCTTCCAGTGTCAGAATCACTTTATTCTTCAAGTTTCAGCCCTTGCTGCTAGATTTGGCTTTAGAAATTTGATTTTTCTTTCTTCAAACTGACCATCCTACCCGTGACTCTTCTGGCCATGTCCTTTAAGTACACTGTCACGTGGACTAGACTAATCAATAGCTATGTCTAAATACCTTCTTTTCAACCTGCTTCCCATTCCCTTGAATTTCTTTTCATATTTCAATTCTCCATATTTATCTTAGAGTTATGAAGTAATGCAGCTTCACTTAAAACCTCAGCAAAAACGTTTAAGCTAATACATTTGATTTGGGAAGACTAGGGACATGCAAATGAACTCCTGAGGTCCCTTCCAATCTGAATTTCTCTGTGAGTCTAACAGATTGATAGTTACAGTACCTTAAATAAAGAGCAGCAGTTTGTTACCCCACCATAACCTCACTATTTGTCTGAGACCGCGTCACCATTTGAAGCCCCAGCTCACAGCATGTACCTGCCACATGGGTGGTCACACGCAGAGCTGCTTTGAAAGGCTGTCGGTGTTCAGATACTTCATAAGGAGAGGAAGCACGTAAGCATGCAAAACAGACAGACAGGTTTTGCAGATGCTCCTTGGAGAACCCACCGGTTGTTAGTTATTTTGAATATCTGGGCTGGCTCTAGCTGCCCTGCCACAGGTGTTGATTCTGCCTCGGCCACAGCTGAATTACTCAGCTCACACTCTGGCCTTACCATCATCAGCTGGTAAAGGTGGGTTTGCACTAAAGCTCAGGATGGAAAACTGACGCAGGTAACGTCCCTGCCCGTAATCCCTTCTTGGCACCCCGTGGCAGGGGTGCAGGTCTCCGACCGCAGGGACACGCAGAGGGCTGCAGTGTTGCAATCTACTACATGTAAGCTTGCCAGCAAACATCTGCCAGAGCCTGGAATTTCCCTGGACTTAAATTCAGATAATTGTTTGTCTTCCTATGGCTACAGGTGGAGCGATGCTCCCCTCCCACATTTGCATTACCACCTCAAAGGTATTTATAGATCTTGGCAATGGTTTCCACAGCGGCCAGCTCTTGTACATATTCTGCTTTCAGGATGCCTCAGCTTGATTCACCTGAAAAGGCCCCGTTACCAAACGTGCCAAGCGCCAGCTCTCTCCAGAAGCAGGTCATGGTGAGGAGGCTGAGCTCCACGGTCCCTCCACACAATCAAAACACTTGATCCATCTCCTTGACTCTTCCTCTTCGTCAGGCCGGATCTGTGGCGGGCATGAATCAGTAAAATTCCTGCTGGCTAATAGAAATTTTAGTACCATCTTCTTACAGGTTTTCTACTTCCGTTGACACAGACATATTACTCTTCAGTTTTCCATATTTTTTTGTCACCTCTTAGATCTGAGGTCAGACGACAGACTACTTATGTCGAAGCAGCAAGTAAAGGCAGCTTAGAAGAAGCATAAAATAGCAGCATGAACCAAGCCAAAGTAACTTGCTGATCTGTGTGTACATATGTGATTATATGGTATTGCTACTTTTTATGACACACACTAGCATGGTCAGTGGTCTGGGGGCTGCCTTCAGACAGAGAAGCAATTGATCAGAGATCCGCAAATTCCTCTGACGCAATTGTGTTTGTGTCTAGAAAAGTCCTATTTCCCTGAGCTCAGAAGGAATCAAACAGCAGGAGACAGTGGGTGTGTTGATGCTGCAGGACGCAGTGCAGCGTAGAGATACCATCTTTAAACAAGCTGGCTTGCGCACTGGGAAACCACGCTGCCGCAGCAGCGCAGAGCTCTGGTTTGGACCAGCACATTCACCCAGGTTCGGACGTTAACTCCTTAACACTTCCAAAAAATTTTTTTTCTTTGGTCCCTGGCTCTCTGACTGTAGTTTTAAAAGTCAAAGAAAAATGTGACGGGAGCAGGCTGAAGCAGGTTGCAATGTTGCTGCAGGCAGCACCACAAGCCCTGCGGAGCGGCTCGGAGAAGGTCTGAGCGGTGGCAGAGGCAGGGAGCCGCCTGCCCAGGCTCTCTGCAGAGCAGCCAGGCAGCACACCCAGGACACAAGTCCAGGCTGCTCCAAGAAAGCACAAAAGTTTCCCGAGCCAGACTGACTCTTCTCTATAATCAGGTGCCCTTATATTTAAGTGTCCCCAGTGCCACTGCATGTCTTGCTGCTACTATTTCTCCTACTCACCCAGAATGATTTACATGAGACTTCAGGAGCTATCGCAAGGTAAGGCTGGATGTGGGAACAATGTAGTCACTGTAGCTTAGAAAACATATTTACACCTTAGACAAGTACACGCATATTCTTAAGGGGTACCGATAAAGCAAACTTCAGTGGCTCCAGGATCTAAAACCTGGATTAGGCTCAGGCTTGTCCGTACTCCTGGCTCAGTCCGTGAGCCCCCCTGTCCCCCAGTGCCCAACACCTTTGCTCTTGTCATTCCCTCTGCGAAAAACCACTCAGAGATGCTGCGTGAGCAGTGAGGACACTGCTTACCCCCTGCACCGCACCCCACCTTTACAAGCTGCTTCTGCAGGGAACCGATCAGATCCTGAATTACATCAACAACAGGAACAAGCGCTGCTGCACAGCAGCGTTACATCCTCTATTAATGCACAACCTACATGAAACACAGGCCAAAATTCAGAGTCATCACTTCCAGGAGACTCCAGACACAGCCCAAATCAGACATAATTAGCAGACTGTATGTCTAATGATAAGGTATTGATACTATTTGACATTGAAATTAGTTCAGAACTTCGACTCACAAAGGCTATATATTTTAATTATGAAGTTATTTATAGCCTTGATAAGAGGATAAAACTAAGTCCCTTCTGCCTGTCTCTGGTTGCTAAGCACACGACTGTTAAAGATCCCCCTTGCATTCAGGGATCAGGACAACTCATCTTACTTCTCCAAAATAACATTGCTCTGAAAACTAATTTCACAAGTGTTGACTTGTGAATGACTTGTGCTTGTCATCATGTTTGAATATAAATAAATAAATAGATATAAACTGTTAGGGACAATGGCCTACACCTTAAAGTACTAGAGCAGTGTAATGTTAAATTAGAAATAAAAGTAAATGGTTCAGTTTTCAGCGGTGAAGAACACAGCTCAGAATACAATAGTTAGTACAATAGTTGTATACAGAATGTACACATAATTGTAAGCATTTGTTCTGATCTACAGAAAATTGAAAGTAATACTTTTTATAAAATGCTGTTTACTAAAAGAATAAAGATGCAGAAATAGAGTATCGTGCTTTTTGTTGTGTACACAGCCAGCTGAAACATAATGCAAAGTTGTGTGGACAAAGGAGCAACATATTTGAATTTACTTCTCAGCCTCCTAGACATAGGGCTGCACTGCAACTTGAAGGACCCGTGGAAACAAGCGTTATGTCAAATTCAGAAACTATCTCTATAAAACCACTTATACGGTTACTTAATTCTGACGGAGTAGTTGGCTATACCAAAAATGGTGCCACCATATTGCAGGCTGGAATTACAGCATGATATTCATTTGTAGTCAGATTCATACATATATATATATATATATATATATGGAGAGAGAGAGAAGCGTGAGAGAGATGGGTGACATTAAGAAAAACACCCCCCCGCCAAAGTATTTTCTATTGCACAGCATTCTTGAATTCAGTATCCAGAAATTGCAACCACTTGTTCCGAAGAGTTACCAAAGAGACGGATAAGAATTAGGGAGAAAGCACAAATTACTGAGCACAGCAGACAAGGAAGAATCCTGCTAGACCCAGAAGTCAGAGATGTGCCTTTCAAAATCCAGCCTTGCTAAGCTTTCCTGAATTAATACAGAGATAAGCTACATACCTTCCTATCAACTTTTCCACAATTCCCAGATCAAAATATAGGTTGGTTGTGCAGTCTTAAATTCCCACTTACTCTGCAAGAACTAATATCTTCCTCACTGTCCCAGAGTTTTGCAATTAGAGCTTCAAGAAATACCCTTCTGCGACTAGCAGAAGTTCCAGAACATTTGGATAGGGCTGCTCAAATAAACATCAAGGACATCTGTTCTGAAAACTAAACCAATCTTTGTGGTTTTATATGAGTAATACGCTAAAAATGGATCATAAGTGGCCAAATTCTGTTCTCAATCAAACTTAAACAACTTCAATGATTTCAACACTACTACCCTAATTATCTCGGTTGATATGCATCACTTCTGCCTGTTAGCAAAGAAGCTGCAATATTCACTGTATTACAGGATGAGGTGCTTTCTGCAGTTGATATTCTCTCCTTTCATTGTCTCTTCACTGGTTTTATTTCCCACTAGTCTTCAGCCTACTATAATTTAGTCATTTCATTTCACTTTGCACAGTTTTCATCAAGTTGAGATTTACAGCTTGAAAAAAGTGCATGAGGAGAAAGGCAGAAACGGAGATGGGCTAGCATTACCACCCATGTCATCCGCTCAAATCACACCTCCGTTCAGTCTAACCGCAGAGTATGAGCCAGTCACAGCCATGAGTAACACAGCGGGACAGATTACCAAAGGAACTAAGGAATTTCTCATTGATTAGAGTCTTTAATTCCAGATTGCAGGTTTCTCTCAAAGACATACCAGATTTCAGCTACAGTTTATCAGACTTGACAGATATTACTTACGTCCTAGAAAGATGAATTTCCTCCACAGCAGGAATTACCGAGTGACATTATGTGCTTTGCATTATGCAGGTGATCACACCACTTACTCGTATCTTCTCTATGTGGCCTTGAAATTGGTGAGTCACGGCTGAGGCTATGATATCTGATTTGATGTGGTCTAGACTTTCCAAATGAATATTTGACTTTACAGACTAGTCTCTGGTTAAAACAATTGTAAGATGGCACAGTTCATCAAGGTACCAGTTCCTGGCTGACTCCGACTTTTAGTATTCTTGGATAGGAACACCTTTCTTAGCTTTGGTTTAATCCAAGTCCAAACTTAGGAAACATTTCATGTATGCACAAGTCATAGTCCTAAAGTAAAGTAATAATCAGTTTTAGATTGTAGGGGGAAAGAAAACAAAACCCATCAGCATTTTCTTTCAATAACATTAATACATTAATTCTTATCAGTGCTAACTTGCAGTAATTTTGAGACAGAGAACTAAGTGATTTTGTAATCTTTACTATATTCTTTTTATGCCTTTGTAGAACTCAAAGAATAAAAATTACACTAGCGCAAGACTCAGTGAATTCAAATTTCCACAGCTCCCCACAGAAAATCGTTGGAGGCTGGGGAAGTTAATATCTCATGGGACATCAGCAGCAGAACATCCCATGCGCTAATAGAACACAGCAATTCTCAATTACCAAATGGTAGAAAGCATTTTATTCTATTCCTGGCAAGTGGCATAATATCCGACATTAAAATCACATAATTTCATTTTTATAACATTTTTACTTTCCTTCCCCCTCATTTCAATTTGGATGCGATATTAGCAACCAATAATTCAAGAGCAGACAGGAATAGAAACCAGATCCTTGTACTATCCAAGAATAGCTTAAAAAACATTTCAAAGGCTAGGAAGCACTAACCTTATCCTTTAACTTTTTTTAATAAAGTACTATATACTGGATCCTCAAGTCATATCTGAAATGGGAGGAGGAAAGATTAGAAGCAGATATCAAAGGGTCACATCTCGCAATTCACAGTAAACAACTACTTTGGCAAAAGCATAAATAATACAAGGTTACATAAGAATTTCCAAGTGTGATTGGTAGCCTGTAATCTCTTTCAGTAGCAGAACCATAAAGCACCCTGCAACCGACTGCAGTGTATTCCTTGTCTCATTGCTTTTTACACTGCAGGAAACAGTGTAATGAAAAAAAAATCATTTAGGCCAAATTTGACCAGGGGAAGTAAACAGGGACCAAACTCAGCCCTTTTGTGAGTATCACGCTCCAATAGCAGCAGAAGGGGATAAATGTGAGGCTCTATTTGGGCCTGATATAGAGCAAATTGAAGTCAGTACCATTAAATTTTTCCTACTTTGTCTCAATCTAAAGGAGTCTCAAAATTAACAAAACAAGATCAGAATCTTTTTAAAATTTTCATAGAAACAATACAGAAGTTTTAGCAAACTCGCAGTGATATCTAAAATTTGAAGTGTCTACTGATTCAGTGCCTACACAGAGATTTTAAAAAATAAAGAGAGAGACAATTTCTCATTTAACACCTTGACTTTCACAGTCTCATTTTGTTCCACCAGTGGTCTAGAATGATATTCTGAATTTTGTAGTGCTACTATCCAAGCTACTGTGAGAAACATGTTCAAGTCTCCCTTCAAACACAACACAAACCCAACAACATAGGAGAACCCAGGGGATTTCTCCATAGCAGAGAAAGGATCTGTCACCACTTTTACATTACTGCAAGAACTGTCAAAGGTCTTACGATCTTTTGACCATTTTCATCAAAAGAAACTACTTAAAATGACTGTGGGATGTTGCCAGCTGAAAATATGGATATCGAGCAGTGAGATTTTTGGCTGTGTTATTTGACAGCTCAGCAAGGTCTCAGACACCTTGATACTACATGCATTAGAATAACGTACAGTACTTCTGCCAACAGGCAAAATTGCTTTACACTCAAAAGGGAATGTGCTAATTTCGCAAACCTATATATTAGTTAAAGACTAATAACAATGATCCAGGAGTACTGACAAAGATTAGGATACTTTCAATTAAATCGACCTCGCTATATTTGTGGTTTTAACTGAAAATAACTCTATCTGGAATCAGGCTACAAATTATCAGCATATCATAATAATTTGAAGCATCTACAGAGTTGTGTGCTTTAGCTGTACACAAAGCATGAAGCAGTAAAAGGAGCACATTTTGCACTCTGCACAGATATGTACATAGTATATGAGGAAAGGCTGAGAGAGCAAGTTCTGCTTAGCCTGGAAAAGAGAAGACTGAGAGGGGATCTCATCAATACTTATAAATCTCTAAAGGGTGGATGTCTAGAGGATGGGGCCAGACTCTTTTCAGTGGTGCCCAGCGACAGGACAAAGGGCAATGGGCACAAACTGGAACACAGGAAGTTCCATCTGAACATGAGGAGAAACTTCTTCACTGTGAGGGTGACTGAGCACTGGGACAGGCTGCCCAGAGAGGTTGTGGAGTCTCCTTCTCTGGAGATATTCAACACCCGCCTGGATGTGATCCTGTGCAACCTGCTCCAGGTGATCCTGCTCTAGCAGGGGGGTTGGACTAGATGATCTCCGGAGGCTCCTTCCAACCCCTACCGTTCTGTGATTCTGTGATATGAAAACCTTAGTAAAAAAATTACCAAACGCATGATTCGATATACTGGGATCTGTACTGGGTAAAAGGGGGCTACAAGTCAAGCTGCTGGACAGTTAAACTGAACCTGCATGGGCTGCCTGAGGTGCTGTGGGTGTGAGCAGTAATTCAGCTACCGAATCAGTTCATGGCTTAATGGTCCTGAAATGGTAGGCTAGAAGGCAAGAGCAAGCTCACACCTTGCAGTGGAAAGCTGTATAGTACAGTTACTGCTCAGCTCCAGAAAGAAAGTATATGCATGTAGTAAGTGCTGCAGACGAGCGAGTAAGCCCCCTTGTCGGTGGGAGGTACTAGCTCAGGACAGCCAGGCTGGGTTGGCTAGTTGTTACACACTATATGTTTAACAAAAATGCAAAGAGAAAACAAGAAACTGTCATCTTCTCCTTTGCTCACCCTGCAAAACCAGGGTTGTACAAAAGAGCCTGTATGACCTGCCGCACAGCCCCGGACCGAGAAGCGCAGTGGGCCAGGCGTGCATTGGGAAGCACTCCCTGCTTGAGGGACAGCACAAATTGTCTGCAGCTGAACTGAAGAAGCTATTAGCCATCCACAATCAAAAGATAATCACACACAAAGTAGACTTAGCAGAAAAAAATGTAACCGCACTCAGCAATGGGATAAAATTTCTTAGTCTGCATATGTATTTTTCTGGGAACTGTAAACAGATTTCCAATTTTAACACAGATCTTTAGAATTCTTCAGCTTCTAGGAGATCCCTGCACAGTTGTGTGTGTCCTGTCCAAAATGATGCTTGTAAGAGGATCTCTTGGAAAAAAAATTGCATAGGTTTAGGACTCAGTAATGTACGGTGATAGGCAGAGAGCAAGGGAAGACTTCAGAAAGCTAAGCAAAAGAGAGAAAATTACTACTGTTTTTAACCCTTCCCATTCTTCATAAAGGTAGAAAGCTGCAGTGACATGGTGCAAGCTGACACTCCCACTTTCTGTTCCATGCAGCTAGAGACCTTAGCTGGTTTTCCTATTATGAGTATCCTTTGAAGAAAGCCCTGAAAAGCACAGGAGAGCCACATTAAATTATACCAAAGGTGCCTAGCATGCCATCTGGGACTGTGGCTAATAGCAAATGTAGGGAAGCCTGTAAGGACTGGAATAATGTACAGTGAGACTTCTCTACAACACTCTCCCAACTTCCAGTTCAGGGATAAGAGGTGGTGTCATTGGCTTTAATAATCCGCATTTGATTTTTCTTCCCTTCATGTGTCCAGACATTTTTTGAACATACGTGAACCGTTAGCTTCCACGGTGCTCCCTGTCAAGGAATGTCAGTGCTCAACTACTCAGTGCATGAAGAAATCCTTTCTTCTGTCACCTGCTTGATGCATTTGGTATCTTCCTTCCCAGAATGTCATTATTATGGAAAGAGAAAGAATCTCTGGTACCTAGTCACCACTAGGATAAAAATAAAATAAAATCAAACAGATCTTGACCTCCTTGTACAGAACAACAAACCAGTGCTGGAAGGTGAGTTGATACAGGATGGTGTTCTCCTAGCAACCTGGGAAATCAGAGTCCTCCCCTCCAGGAGAGAGCTGTATCCCAAAGGCTGCAGCAGACCATTAAAGTTTGTGGTTGTAACTGTAGTTGGTAGCAGAGATTGCAGGGCTCTGCCTCCCAGGGCTGTCATGAAAAAGTCAAATCATTGCCACAAGCGTCCAAATGAGGAACCTGAACTGTCTCTGGGTCTGCGAGCCTGTTTGGGAGGGATGCGAGGCAACGCTGAATACACTTAACAGACTAATCAATAAAATTACTCACATTCAAAGGAGTTATGTGCATGCTCCAGTGTGTATTTATATCCAGCCATTTAACAAGATTTTTATGTAAATGTTGAAAGAATACTCCTGAGTGAAACAGAAATGTACAACATATTTTCACAGAAAGCTCCTTACAACTGCATTTCTCATGTGAACATGGCAGGCAATTAAATATGCTAGGGTCAATAAGCACAGACTTAGCAAAGTTAACGAATATAGATCTAGTCCCAAGGAAGAGAGCTGAAAGTAATGAGGAAATAACCACCCTACAACTATACGCAAAATTGCAGAGGTTTTGTCACCACAGGCTTCCAATATGGTCATATAATGGTATATAATCCTGGGGGACAGACAGTAGAGCCTGCTTAAAAGTAACCATCGTTACGAATACACGGTGAGCAGAGCCGGTCTGTAGCAGAGAGCCCAGGAAAGGCACGGTCTGCTCCGATAGTGCTGGTAACCGGTAACACACTTTGGGCCCGGAGGCAGATGTCAGCCGTCACACGCGTACCTCCGCGTGCCAACACGGAGCGCAGCCTGGCTGTGCACTGCTTACACACTCGTACACAAAATCCCTAATAGACATCTAGTCCATACTGCACAGAACTATTTAAAAAAACCTCTGAATTTAAGAGATATTCAGCTATTTTAAACAGAAAGGTCCACTTTGATTCTGCTACATGTCATGTTTTAAGTTTTAATGGTTTTGCATTTTTCTGTTTCACTATTTGGGGAAAGGAGTAAATGTCCTTTTCTGTTAACCTCTCTTTGCACAACTGTTTATCCAAAATAAAATGCAAATCTTCAACAGCTATTTTACGTACTCATATATACACAAAGCTGTGCCTTTTCACATCTACTGTTTTAAAGACAGCCCTCAATCAAAATTAGCCACATTCCCAAGCTGATTTTCAACACTCTACCCATTTAACGAAAAATCAGGCTGTTTTCTCTAATACAAACAAGGACACAGATATATTTACTAAGGAATCCAAGATCTCTTCCTTTTCCTCTTACACACACCTCACTTTGCTATTAATTTACTGAGCACATCATACTATGTGCTTCATCAACACTAAATTCAATTTAATGCTTAAGTGAAATAAAAATAACCAGACATTCATAACTAGAACAACTTCAGATTTTTCATTCTGAATTTTTTTTTCTATTTGATTTAGTTCCGATTACTGTTTACTTTTTTAGTAGTTGATTGAATTTAGGAATTATGCTTGCTGACAAATTGTACATTCTGCTTTTCAAACATTATCCAGTGGGTTCTGCTGGTGTTTACCATACCACACCATGTGTGTTCCCAGTAGTGTTTTCACTGACTTTTTTTTAAACTAGAAAGATCATTATCTGAAAAATGTATTTAAAAAACAGTGCTAAAGTACCGGCCTTTATATTTTAAGTCCCTTTAAACATTAGTTTAAAGACAAACAAGGGCAGGGGGGTTTGGAAGGGACCTGAAAGATCCCATTCAATGATTCTATGATTCCATTCTATATACTATATATACTTTCTATATACTCAGTGCTGTATACTGCCACAGTAGATTAGGTTGAAAGGGTCAAAGTGGACTTCAACGCCAAGCAGCCACCACCACACCACCTGATGCTACCTACTACTCCAGGCAATGCTTTCCAGGAGGCAAAGGAAGGAGAATCTTCGTTCTCGTGTATGTCCATGGTCTGTTACTTGGGTAAGGATGTTAACGTCTGCCCTAAAATTAGAAACTTAATAGCTCAGATTTCAAGATTAAAATGAACTATGGAATAGCTACTTTAATTTAAAAGAAAAACAGCTGCCATAGAGATGGGCATTGCATCTCTACGCTGTAGTCTATATTCTTACAGTAGAATACAGCATATTGATGTATAGGCTGAATAATTCCACAGTCATGAAGGAAACCACTCCCAATTGCAGCCGAACCTCTACAGCTCCTGGCCTCCATAAACAGAGCCAACACCTCATGGAAGCCAAGTGGTCAGCACAGGCTCCTGGTGTCCTCTCAGGCGAGGCACAACCGTGCCTCCACTTTGGCCCCTGCGGCCCTGCCACCTTTAGGCACCGCTCCCGACGGAGAAAGCTGAGAGCGCTTCTGACTGGTGCTTCTCACGGGACCTGCAGCTGACAGCCCCCCTGCACCAAGAGCAATGCTGACCAAGCAAAAAAGAAATTAAGCAGAAAATGCATATGAAGGTGAGGAACTGAACAGAGTGGTACCCTCCAGCTTGGAAAAGAGATGCTTCACTAGTGGCACGATTGAAGTTTATAAAATGACAGCCACAGAGAAAGTGAAGAGGGAGAGACAGTTTGCAGTTCCTTACAGCTAGACGCAGAAGAAAACTACTTTTTCCCCACAAAACATGCTATACTACGCAGGGGCAAGAAGCGGAAACATTTTACTCCAGTCAAGTCAGCATTTAATTCTGATCGGCCTTGTAGGATTTTGTGTGTGTTGGCTCTCATGGAGAAATCATGGACATGAATCATAATAACTAAAGTTAGTGGTTTTGTTGTTTTTAAGATAGCAGAATATCGATTCTAGGAAGACCTTTTCAGAAGAGCAAACCCAAAACTTTACATGACTAAAGGGATTTCATTTGTTCTGCAGAATTATCTTCCTTCTGTTAGTGACAGCCTAAGTAGATCATATTTTGCTTTCCTGAAGCTTTGAAATGTGTCTATCAAAATCCATTACCACAGCAGCAGCCATTCCTACTAGAAGCCATTAGCCAGCAGGAAATAACAAAATTGTTCAGACACAAGCAAGAAGAAAAGAGCAAAAATTAGAAATGTGCTAAGACAAGAACAGACTAAAAATATCAGTGAGCAAGTTTCCAGATATAACTGAAATACAGTCATAGGAAACACATCCAGCTCCCAACAAATGCTGATGCTTGCTCTACATGGGCAATGGTCACTAACTTGAAGCAAAATATTACACATGAACAAACTTCCAGAACTTGGTTTAAAAAGCTGAGAATATTTTTGAAGATCATAGATCCACTTTTTTCTACGTTAATAGAGGAAGATTTGCTTCTCCCCCGCCAACAGTCACATCAGCCTGAAGAACTGTCCTAGCTGTACAGACTGAAAAGGATTGACCATTTTTCATAAAGTCTTCATTTTAAGCTTATTACAGGATTTATTTTGACTGACCAAGTTTGCCCTTTGGTAATATTTATCTGCATCACAGAGAAGAGAGGAAAGCATTTTATTTTCTATTTGGATGACAACAGTAACTCCGGGCAGAAGCAGATCAGCATCTTCAGGGCAAGGGAGATCTGGCTACTCTATTTGGAGTGTACTGGGCCAAGACACCTACAAGTCACTGGAAAAGATGTAGTCCTAACCACCCTGTGAATGTTCCCAGTGCTGACCATGAACGGTTTGAGCTGATGGGAGTTTTAACCACACTCCAAAACACTGACTTCAGAAAACCGCAGGCACTGCGTCGCGGTGCCTATGGGTGCATCTAACGCGGAACCGAAGCAGACAGAGGAACAAGACAGCTCAGCCTTGCTGTGACGCTGCATCTCTTTAATTGGTCATTCATTTGGCTGGACCTTACTAATTTGTAGGTCTTCGGTGCTGTCAATTTTAAAAGGCCACAGAACATGTGATAATCAGTTTTCTCAAGAAAGATTTATAACGAGCAGTAACAGCTAATATTTAGACGCAATTCAAGCCTTCAATGAATAACCTCAGGAATTTGCAATAGGAATACAAAGTCATTTCTTCTGTTTCTAAACACATGCGCTTTTTTTTCTGTTGGGGAGTTTTGTACATTTTTTTTTTCTCTATTCTGTATGGCTACTTAGTGCATGTGGCAAGGACCTGCTCTGTGTCAGGTTCCATAACCCAAGGCAGTGACCACATTTCACAGCTGAGGTTCAGAAACATCTTAATTCCTACAGCTGCAGCTGGGGGCTGAGTTTGTAGAAAGAAAATCTCATGCCCTGAGAAGACATCAGGACAAAAACATGCTGACCATTTCCATTAGGATGCCAGGACATTCCGTTTTCAGAACTGTCCCGGCGAGACAGGGATGTCTAGACACGTTATGTAGCTACTACAAACCTGAAGCTTTGTCTGTACCCCAGCTGCTCGTGCTGCCAAGCTACTGCTGAAACTACAAAGGAGAGCGTGTACGTCCAATAGGCTACGCTGCCCTTCTGCTACAGAAACATCTGAAAAAATTTCTCATTTATATGAGCAGAACAAAATTTTACCCAAAATGATGATGCAAAATACTTCTGTTGTAGATAACAAAAAGCAGTAACTCTTAGTAGCCAGAAATCCAGGACCAACAGTCTGGGTAGGGGTTACTTGAGTCTTCTGACACCTAAACTAAAAACAGGCTTGGGCAGGTACTTCAGATAGTATGTCGAAGATACCTAATTTGAATGAATAAATTCAGTCACCTGCTTCACCTAATATCAAATGCATAAGTAGCTGATGTAAAAAAGCGTTCACTTTGAAAGAAGAGCAGAGATATTTTCTCTTTTTTTAATATATGGGAAATTCCTCCTGATGTCCTAGAAAATGGAAAACCAAACTTGGAAAACCACTATTTAAAAGAAAGGTATAATCAAAAGCAAGTGCTACTAAGATTACATAGAAAAAATTGGAATTTCACAGCTAGTTAAGGAGGTTCACAGAACGTGCAATTTAACGTAGCTCTACCTGAAATTTTATACCTAAAGGAGCAAAGGAGCTAAGGTAGATGAAGGACAGTGTTGGGAAAAGCAGTTCCGCAGAACGTGACTGAAGTTCAGATCTTCAGAAAATACTTAGGAGTCTGATAACCACTGAACTTGAAATCAGGGAAAGGAAACTCTCAAGGACTTCTGAAAGACTAGAAATTAGTGATCAAAATTCATCACCAATTACTCTTCATTGCTAAGACAGCAGAGTTGATCCTGGCATGTATCATATTGCAAGCATGAAGAGACAATGTTAATATCACACTATGGCATTCATGACGCCATAATTAAAAGGCAGTGTCCTGTCTTAGCGTCCAAATTTCAGAGAAGATACGGACAAATAAAAGGGAGAAGTCAAAAACAGCTATAGGAATGTGTCAATGCACAATGATAGTCTAATTTATTCCAAAATAAAATAATAATCAATTAGTTTCATAAATACTTCCCTGTCAGACAGACTTCTAGTACTGGTTGCTTCTTTATCCAACGAAATGGTCTGACTCATTCCAATTATTAGAAACTGAAATTATGTAACCTCAAAATGGAAATAAGTTTATTATTTTTGCCAATTATAGTCACAAACTTTTGGAACAGCCTGTCATCTCATGTGGTTGGTTGTAGATCACTGGAAGAAATTCAACCAAGATCAAATACCTTTACAGAAACTGAATGAGTAATTACAAACATGCCGAAGAGACAAATGAAATTGTTTAGCCGGTATTATACAAAGACGGTGGTTCCTCTCACCCCTAGTTGACAAAGCTATTTTAAAAGTTTTAGATTTCAGTGTATCAGGGCAATTCCATTGATTTCAGATAATTTATCCAAGAATCACTTCAATACAGCTGACATTAAGCACTGCCACAGTGACTCTGAATAACGCACTGAAGATTACAACATCCAGTTCAAACTGAAGTAAATACATTTGGAATGTTTTAAGGAAAACTGATACCTAGGCATGGTATATTGTTGAATATTATCTCCAAAGGGTGTTAATTAAAACTACTTGGTATTATGCCATCTGCTATTTTCAGTGGCATGTTTTAAGCACTGCAAGATGTAACAGACGTACCAGCGATCGGCCAACCAAAAAAATAAGCACGGCTGGTTCAAGTAACCAGCCCGCTTCGGGAAGCATCCTAGGCAAACAGGATCACAGATCGGCAAGTGCAGTTCACTTCAAATTTCCAGTTCTTTTTCATATCAGTTACAGATACACAAATACACTACTTGCATGTATTTCACATTTCAAATTCTCAACAGCGGCAAAAAACTGAGTAAAAATATCAATGCATACAAAATTTACAAAAATCACTTCCTATTTCACTAAAGGCTACATTCAATTCACAGTTTGGGTACAGATACCAACCAATTTTTATTATTTTTTTTTTCCAAAAGTATTAATCCACTCAGAAGTCTAAACATGTTAAAAGAACAAAGGTAAACATTCCAGTCACCTGAAAGACTAAAAGAGAACATAATCTTTGAATATAATGCCAGGAAAAATACCAGTGAAGTAGGGAGATTATATCGTCTCTGAATTCAGCAATGGTGAAGCACATTCTAGGATGTGTGCCCACTCCTAGTGTATACATTTTGTGAAGGATCAGCGGTACACTGGAGTAAATTCAGAAAAAGATTCATAAAAATGAGCTGAACACCAGAAAATGGGCTTTACAGGAAGGCTTCTTCATGATAAAAAAGACTGAGTTGTTCAGATCAAAACACATTTTCACATAGAGGGCAAATTTTATTTGATGACCAACAAGTATCTATAGTGGAAGAAGTTAATCGACAGTAAAGATCTTTAGATACGTGGTGTGACGAGGCTGATATTTACATGTTATCTCTGAATCTGCATATGACATTTATGATGAAAAACAAACTGAAGCTAGACAAATGCAAATATGGAATAAGAGACTTATTTTCAACAGAAAACCTATCATGCCACCAAACAGATCATTTACCATTTGAAATGTAAAAACAAGAGGGGATCTCCCTCTCCAAGTCATCACCTTGCGGTCTACCAGTTTCACACAGGAATTCATAGGTAACTCTAGGTAACCTGTGCTGCACAAGGGCTTGGTCTTTTGATTTCTTTTCTCAGGAAATTACTTCACAGAATTGCTTCACGAAAGATGTAACCAAGAAAGCCTGGGGTACTCTCTCTGAGTAATAACATAAGACTAGAAGGCTTCTTGTTCAGTCCCTATGACTGCTAGCACTGCATGATTTTTAACTCTATCAGTTAGTAATTTGGCTGGTGCCTTTGATTTTTGTTTGCTTCACCTTGAAATACTTACAATCTTGGCATTCTGCAAAGGCAGAAGACTGTGAAAGCGCAGCTGCAGTCTATTACAATCACAATACAGTGAACGCAACCATGAAGACTTTCCTGAAAGCAAGGGAAAAATGTTCTGAAATAGAAGTAACAGCAGACTGATGGAATATGGCTGTGTGTTCCTTCTGTAAAAATGGGTGACAGAATCCCTCAGCTTTTTTTGAGTTAAAAACATGACTCTGCTTTTAATGTTCACAGTAGGTAGGGCTAGTTGGGACTAGGGTGACAGCGAGAATTTTTCATCCTAAGAAATAAAGAATTACTCAGCATCACTATTCATTTAAAAAAAAAAAAAAGAGAAATAAATTATTTTAGATGCCAAAAAGACACACATAAAATTATGTACTTTTATTGCTCTTATGAAGCCTTAATGAAAAATGCACCTTTATTCAACGGCAAGCCAACTGATCGTAATCAGGACAAGCTGTGGATGCAGAGGGTGATGGCTCTTACCTATGTTAACCACCCTGTAAACGTTCCTCTTTCCCTTTTAAGCAAAGTATCCTTTGGAATCAGCAAATACCAGACCTTGCAAAAAAGACTGTCCAGACTGAAATGTTTCTATATTGTAAGAAACCTGGAGACTGAGGAGATGGAGACTGAAGGTAGAAGGACAAAAGAAAAAATGCTTAAAAATAGCTTTTAATAGTTTCTGACTAAATAAAAATGAATGTTTTCAAATATACTGTATGGTGGATGACAAAGAAATGAGGATTCCTAGATTCTGTGACTCTTACATTAAATAGCACTTTTTTCCCTAACATCACCTCACTATACTCAGTAGAGCTGCCTGTGAATTGAGGTGTAACTGAAGTAGAGAAGGGTAAAAAGCATCTTTCTCAGAGAATGCAATGGGAATGGTCCTGTATTTCATTAGATGTATATTTATCATGCCTCTAACAACAGAGTTGTGATACAATTTGCACATCATTTCATCTTTCTACTGACATAAAAAGATTTACCTATTTCTACTAAGCACTGGTAGGGACCTATACAGCAGTCCACATCAACAAGAAAATTCCAGTATTTCTTTCTGGTCTGTTAAAACTAATAATCAGTTCTACTGCTGTGACAATGCTGACAAGTTAAAAAATGTGGATTTTACTCAGTAGGAAAATTATCATTTTTGCAAGAGAACTGAGACTGAAGAGATTCTCAGTAGATAACAAATGAGATCCACAGGGCTCACCCCATCCGTTTGATTTCCCCAAATCTCTGTTGTTGTCCCTCCCCACCATGAAGTGAACCCCAAACACACGCTGTTTTCTTTGCCTGGGGAGTCTCACAAGGTTCACTAGATGATACACTCGTAGCATTCTTCGCATGCCTTTATCAGTCTTCACATAAAAATGGCTTGCTTTGTGTCTGTCAAAGCAGAGAGGTTTCTAGAGTTCAACTACTTGGACGAATGCTGACACATCCTTTTGATTACCACAGGCAAGATTATGCCATCCATTGTGGCATTTTCCTCAGCTCGTTCCTCGTCATATAGTCCATACTTTTTTGACTTTACTTATGAGGTATGGTGTCCCATAAGTATTTATGCAACACTTGGGAAATCACATCTTCACCATGAAGAGGAAAGAACTCAGCTACCTGTACTTAACCAGGCAACATAAAGACATATAAATTGGTGCAATCTGTTCCAAACCCTGTGTTACCTATCTTTCTTTGCTACTGCTGCTACCTGGGCTAGGTAGATGAAAGCTATCTTATGGACCAACTTTTGTCACTTTTATCCTCATTTAAATGTGAAAATACCTTTTGCCAGAAAAGTGACACAAGATGGACCTACTGAACGATCCTTTTCAGTATTACAGGTCTCCTCTGGAGGCATGTAAAAAAATTCACTACAAAGATGGGTAGCCCACGTATCCAAAGAGAGTGGTCTTGTACCCTTTTCTGATTGAAGACAAGTTTGACAATGCACTGATCTCACTTCTTCAGTGAATTCCAAGCCAGACTTCGTATCAGGAATGCACTTAAGCTTGTGCTGAAAATTAAGGTGGCGTTTCATTACCATTGAGGTTTAAGTCCTTCTATCCTGTTCCTGATGTCTTCCTGCACTAGGACCTTGACCTTGAACCAATATGCGAACAGATTCAAGGTCAGAGTCTTCATTTGAGGGCGAAAGACTTCGGACAGCCAAGCCAACCTTATTGTTGGCTCCTTCTTTGCTGGTTCTCTTATTGTTTGCAGTGTTACACAGAAACAAAGCCCTCAAGCCTTTCTCCCTAGCATTGTTTTTTTTAAAATAAGGTCATTAAGGTGTATTGAACCTGTAGCCACTAAAGACAACACAGGTATTGTCATTATATTCCTGAGAAATATAATTCCTCAATTTTTCACTACATTCTCAGGAAAAAAACCTTTATAGAGTGCTCAGCACCTATCAGTCACAAGAGAATCGAACTTTCCAAGTCTCCAAGAGCTAAGCTCTGCTTTCAAAAACAGCTTGTGTGTTTGACCTACTTTTCTTATTTTCCAGTGGGAATATACAACCTAAAAAAACTGGAATTTAATTATAATAATGGTTCATAAATAAAAATTTTGTTTTGGTACAGTCATCCATACAGGGAAGTCTTTTCACAGACCACACATGCACACGAGTTTGTTTACCTTTCATTACTGGCATTGCTACCTACTGATTAACTGACAAATATTGTAGACAAAGTGCATACAAATACTTGGGAAAAGCAATGTCAAAACAAGATTTAAACCTCAAATATTGAAACACTGAACTGGAAAATGTTTAGATACATACTTACATTTAACACTCAGTGTTGGATAGAATACTGAATTGATCAAACTATTCGTAAGTTTGGTCCTGCTATAGACCTGGACGGGAAGAAAGATGGCACTTTCTTACCCAGGAAATTTTTTCCCCTAATTTGAGCAGTAACACACACACACAACTTTGGAGAAAGGTGGTCCTCAAGTACCTTAAAGACCAAGTACCTTAGTTTCAAAATGGATAAATGAATTTCATTATTATTTCTGAATTCAGTCATTGGTATCTATATGATACACTAATATGGTCAGACAAACATGAACCTGATTTTGTCTCGTATAAAGAAGCAAGAGCACATACTAATTTTTAGATTTCAAGTTGAGTTTGTATGGGTGTGTTGTGGTTTTACCCCAGCCGGCAGCTAAGCACCACGCAGCCGCTCACTCGCTCCCCCCACATCGTAATGGGGGAGAGAATTGGAAAAGTTCAAGTGAAAGTGGAAGTTAAAATGAAAACATCTGTAAAAAAATGTGAATACAGAAATTAGATAGTAGCCACAAATATAAAACATAAAGGAAGGGAAGAAGTAATAATTAAAAAACCCCCAGAGTCATGTTTTGGGACTTTTGGGGGAACTAAACACCTTACACATGACCCTTGCTAGAGCAATGCCTCAGGTTGAAATTGCTCAGAAACACAAGGCTCAGTGACAATTTGACAGCCTAACTCAGAAGCGGGTCCTTGGAGCATGCAATCACATTCAAGTAAACCCTGCGCAAGCAAGAGGAAAAAGTAACCCTTTATTAACCTGTCAGTATTGATCCTCAATAATCTTCAAGTATTCAATTTCCTCCTGCCAGGGTAAGAGTGAGACGTGAAACAAGCAGCAAGATATGCTCCCTACCACACAATATTTCAGTTGGGCTCTTTCTTAAAATACCTGGTTCTCAAATCAGTTTTTTTCATCCCAAGAAGGCACGCAATTATATAAAAGCAAACTCAGTTACCAACTGTAGCAGTAAAACAATCCTCAAAAATTATGTCCGCTGCTGGAGTTTCCAACTTTAAAACTAGGTCTAGCTTTTTCACTTTGGGTAAACTGGACAACCTGACCCTGCTCTGGGTTCTCACAAGCCACCACCAGCAAGAACTTTTAAAAATAAATAAATAAACAAACAAACAAATAAATAAATAAATAAAGGAGCTACTTTGTGCAGGATCAAGGGGTTTTTAGCTTCTTCATTAAATGGAAGGAAATAGATCATATACAAAATGTATGAACTGGGAGAGACAGAGATGAATAATGTATCTGTTACTTGTTTGCATAATAGAGGTATTTGATCTACTTTGAATTCTCGGGCAGAGCAAAAGCAAAAAGTCATGGTTTTCCCACCTTCTTCCAAGAAAGTCCTCAGCAACTCACGTCCTCCAAAAGGCTACAGGAAGCTACAGAATACTAATAAACGTCCAGCTGTTGTGGGGACACCTGTCAAACAGCATAGCTGATTTTGCCACTTGCATTGGGAAGATACCAACCACTGAGCATCTGCCTGATTTAATGAGAGAAGCTCAAGCACTCGTGCAGAAGGTGGCAGACAAATGTCCATTTGTGCTCAGATGGCAAGAAGAGAGAATTTGCATGAGGGAGTGAGGAGGAAAGGCATTTCAGAGAGGTTATTTTAATGGATTTAGGGTCCTTTTACCCCAAAACAATGCATATTCTTGTGAACTTTTAATACAATAGTTTCTCACACATAAGCATTTCAGAAACCTTTGGAAACTTCTAAACGCTTTCAAAAACCTTAATCAGTACTTTCTGAATTCAAAGGCTGTCTGATAATGTTCAATCATTTGTAGGGCAAAGTTCTGCAGTGAGAAGTTCAGTCCTCAACTGAAGTCCACAGCAGCACTCTCCAATGAGAAGCAAAGCTGAACATCTCTAAGACCTACACCCAACCAGCTTCTGTTGACTTTACATGTAGTAGCCATACCTGTGCAGGTACACATGCAACTGCCAACGCCTATGGTCTTACTGCAACTTTTACACAATTGCAATGGTCCTGGAGCTCCTGCAATTGGATCTCTCCAAACACTTTTTCATTCCAGTGTTCAAACCAAAAGTATTTTGCTTGGATTGGCATGAAATCTTCTTTGGGCTGTGAAGGGCTAAAGGAGGATGGGGAACACTGATGTCCTTGCTGAAAAAAAAGCTTTCCCAGTTTCCACCACCACCCCAAGATAACTAAAATGTGTTACTTTTGTTTGAAATGCCAAAAATGAAAGCAAAGCACTATCCACACCAAAAAAAAAAAAAAAATCAGGAAGATCGTTATGTCTGGGATTTTTTGTTTGGTTTGGGGTTGTTTTTATAAAAATCTTTTAAATTATTCTTGAAAGGATGACATTCCCCTCAAAACCAAAAGACACACTTCCTCTGTGGCTCTTCAGCAGTAATATTCTGCTAGGACATCCTGCAGACAGGAAAGGTTTTTCAGCTTCTCAACTAAAGTTACTCTGCTTTCATATAACGTGACATAGTCTTTATGCAGAAAGCTGTCAGGAATACAAAGGCACTGCTGAATACAGAAAGACCCTTTTTGGTAAGAGGAATTTCCTCTGAAATTGCAATCAGTTTTTCTACCCACACTTACTTAGTTCAATATCATTTTGTTTCTGGAACTCCCTATACAATACTTGTTGGGGGAACTATTCCTATTTTTATTTTTTTTTTTTTAGATTACTGTTAAAATCAATGCACAGAAATAAAAAAGTTTTTAATGCTTTCCAATTCAAGGTGCCCTTAAGACAAAATATCTCATACTCTGAGTAATAACGCCAGGTTTATGCACCAAGAATAGTTTTATGCATTCTTTTAGACTTATACAGTTAATTCCTTGATCCTAGCATCTTCAGCCATGAACCCTGAGATTTATAAATGACTTAGTAGTAAGAACTTTTACAGCCAAACGTCAGTGAGAAAGGAGTAAAACAAGACATAACTCTTCAGCCATCACAGGTTCTTTTATCCTCATTTCATCCCATAGCGTACATTAACAGTTGCCAAATGTCTGTGGTCCTTCGAATTGTGGTTAAAGTCAGTACCAGGTCCCGCAGAAGGTTTGGTCCAGCAGCTGAAGCAGACTGCCTGGCCTGCTCAAACTGTTACCATGGCTCTCATGTAGGAATTTAGGGTGTGGGCAGATACGGTGTACTTAAAAACCCTGAGATCACCTGTGGACAAACTAACTTTATAGGTGCTCCTTATCATCTCTATGGGAACAGCTGCTTGCTCTGCTTTTTCTGAAAATTTCTTAGGAATCCTTGTCTCCTGTAATGGCAGAACTATACTACTACTGGGGAAAAAAGTCATATTACAGAACAGCTTTGGCATTACTTTCATTCTGGATAATCTAAAATTAACATTAAAACCAGGGATTATCCAATAGAAAAACTGCCTGATAGAAATTTATATACAAGATAAGTCTAAATTTCGAGTCTAAAATGTAAGTTAGTTCTAACTTATAACAGTTTCCTACATAGTGCTCTACTGAATAAAAATGGTTCACTTACCTTAATGAAAACAATTACATTGATAGGACTGCATTTTTCTCAGTGTTTACATATTTGAAATTTAATAAAATGGCTTTTTCATCATCTGATTTGTTTAGTTAATATAATATCCTCACTATGCTCTCTCAAATAATTACATCCTCAAGAAAGAGGCTCCTGTTATTTATCTTTCATTACGCTTTTTTTTTTTTAGCTAAGGAGCCTGCTGATCTCTTTTCCTCATTACTTCTCATACCTGAAAGCACCTTTTATAGAATATTATTGTAATTTTTAAGTTCTAGGAAAAAAATAACTAAGAAAGGATCTTCTCATTGTGACCTAGAAGATGCTGAGCTGTGTTCTACAAAACAATAGCACGTAGCAAGATGCACTGGCAATACGGCAATACCACATGGCTCCTCTGTAAGAATTCACTTGGGTGTACTGACCAACTGGGCATTCATGATTTAATCACTTCAAACATGACTGTACTCAGCCAAATACAAACCTGCTTTTAAATTACTGTCCTTATACAACAACTGACTTCATGGCATAACTTTCACGGACAGAGGTTGACCAAGTAGTTCCACAAACATTGGCTTTAGTCATTATAAATATTTTCAGTGCAAGTCATAAGAAAGAGCAGTTTGTTTCCAAGCTTCCTATCCAGCATCAGGAAAGGGATCATCCAAAATTGCCCAGCAAGGTCTGAATCCATGCTCTTGTATCTATCCTGAACAAGATTTGCTTGGTTCACGTTTGTAGCTTTTCTTCTCCAAAAGCCAAACTGGCAGTCTCAGGCAAGCATCCAGAATCTAGTTGTTTTTCTTCTCTCAGACTATTTTCAGGGAGAGAGAGATGTGCCCAGTCTGGTGGTGCCCCCCACGAGGCTCTCAGGCTGTCACAACACCCCATGCATTGCCTCTTTTCTCTCAACAACATGCGATGTAGCAAATAAACAAGACTAATTCTGTAATCGAAATGTAGCGGGGATATTTAAGAAGGCACAAAGAAAATTGTCAGAGGCCCACTGGACGTCTTTCCTTGATTTTCATTACAGAGACAAACTTAATAGGAATTAGGCTCTTAACCATCCTGCAAGTTAACAAATCTGAGGAAGATGCATAAAGGAAAAAAAGTTTCTTCTACTATTGCTCTATTTTTGTTCGGCTGTGCTAAGAAGAGTTTTCATATGTATGAGCAGAACTGGTTCAAAATAGAGACAAGCTGCTGATTCGGCAAGCCAGATGCTGCCGTTTCTGCATTCTGAGGTCTCACAGGAGAGGCAGAGACCTTTGTGGTACCCACCTGCAGCCACTCGTACCGCACAGCCCCAGGAACACACCAGCCGTTGCTCCACTGTCCAGCAACCAGCAGTTTTACAGCAACCACATTAACTCCTGTCATCTTGAAATTCATCACAGAGTAGTAACATTTTAAAGCTTTAAAGAAGTTTTGGAGTTTTTTCATGTGCATTAGGCTGTTAATGGCAAAAAGTTCACAACTGTGAGTGGCTGAAGGGAAAAGGAAACCAGCTCTGAAGTTGAAAGCTCTCTAATGGGGTTAGACTAACTAAAATTGTACTGGACTGTTGTATAATTGTCTGAGTTTGGAAGAACGTCAGCCAACTTTGTTTAGAAATGACCTCAAAGCAGGGGAAGACATTTATTATACTTCAAAAATCCTCAGCAACTGAAATAGTAACAGGACCAAAGGTACATATGATAAAATGATTCAGCACTTCTGATTTATTGACTATATTTTAAGCCAAAGGGGAGTATTAGAGAATATAATCTGACCAACTATGTAACACAGACCACACTACTTCAAACAAAACACCTCTGCCCAGATCCCAACAGCATGTGAATGGCTAGCAGGGGTCTTCCAGAAATGTATCTGGTCTGCATTTGAAAACCAGAGAGAGAAGAGGTTGGACCATATCTGGATTTGATTTCCCTGGTTAACAGTGCTAATATCACCAGCCTACAGTTCATTTGCACTCAGGGCAAAATACACAACACGACCAAATGCTTGTACCTTCATGCCCCCACCCTCCTCAGTGGCGCGGCTATCAGACAGCAGAAGGGATTTCACGTAGACTGGAGAAGAGGAAGGCCCAGGTCCAAGGGAGAGTGCAGGAGTCCGCTGCTCCCTGCACACCTAAACACTCACACACTTCTACAATACACAAGTTTCTGCCGATTTCAAAACTCATTTCAACCCAGTGTATTGCAGCATATTTACTAGAGGTGCTACATAAGCTGGTGAGAAAACAAAATAGGAAGACAATAATATAAGAGATCAGAAATATAGTTAGAAAGAAAAGCTGAAACTCCAAAGCATTTCACTGGATAGTCAATCTAGAGAGGAGAAAAGCAAAACCAGATTTAAGGCAAAGAGTTGCACACAAATAGCTTCATTTACATCTGCATACTTCCCAAAACCAGGAATACAATCTAAAACTAAAGCTGGGCTAAGCTAGAGACTCCCATTTAAAATAAGACTGCAGACTCAAGAGCACAAATTTACACAGTTGTTTGAGGTTGTGGGGTTTTTTTCGAAAAGGCAAAGTGTGGTGGGGGATTTGGTGGGGGGAGAAGGTAAAAGGGAAAGGGTCTGACTGTCGCAATTATGACACCGTATCAAAAGACAAAAATAATTATTGGTACCATCCAAGATGACCAAACAGCCCGAGGGTTCCATTCTACCAGGTGCTAGACAGAGTCAGATTTCACCTCCACTCAAATAAATTGCCAATGAAAGAAAACATTAAAAACACATCACTACAGTGGTGGTTCTCAATACAAAGCTGCTTGTTCAAAGGTAAAATACGACCACTGTGATGTCTGCAGTCATTCAAAAAATGAAGGGAAATGCTGCTAGTAAGGTAAGTGGTTATTTTATTTCAGAAAATAAAAGGGTTCTCCTTTCCAAAAGAAGAAGCAGAAACGAAAGACTTTTTTTAACCTGCACAGAGGTGCTCCAGAAGTCAGAATGAATGGCTGCCAGACACCAGTCTGACCTCAATGACTTGGACCACGTCCACAGAGCTATACTTACTAAGAGTATGTTGCTTGTACTGATGGTTAAATTGAACAAGAAGATCAATAGTACCTAAGAAAGTGATAAAGGGACAATGATCCACTGAATGGTGAGCTGATTAGCCTCTGTTGCAAGAGTGAAGAACATATCCCATTCGCTTTCATTCTCCCTCCAAGATCTAAAATGCCTCGCTACAGAGGATACTCCAAAGAGCTGGTCATAGAACAAGGCACAACAGGGGCTCTGACGGCCAGCGCAACAGGTCAGCAGCTCTGCTCATCTCTGCGGAGATCACAGATTACTGCCTTTGTTCTTCAGGATCAAACAAGGATTAAAATCATATTAGTGAGAACTGTCTGCATGCTCCAGACTAAACACCAATTCCTAATGTAAAGCTATTGTTATGAAATCACACAGCTATGGAACATTTGAATGGATAGCTATACTTGTAATCAAAATTATTTGGGACTTAACCAAGGCAAGAAAAAATAGGGAAAAAAACCCAAGGACTGTTCTTTGTAACAGCGTTTATATCTTTGGAGAAAACAAATGGAGTGGAATAAGTGCACAGACAAAGTCAAATGTTTGATGTTTCCAACTGACAAGTGAGACACTATTTCACTGTAAATAAGAGTTAATGTTAACACAGCGTTAACAGTGTTATTCTTGTGTCATGTAACTCTTACTAAGAAGATAAGTATTCAGCTGTTGTACAGAATTTATCCTTTTCAAGCCCGCTTCTTCTTCCATCACTCTTTTCTCAATAGGCTGTTGAAGCTCGTAGCTCTAGCTTAAGGGGAGCCTTCTGCGGCCATAGGATCCCGCTGACATACGTGGTGCTTCACACACCACCTTTGCTTGCTTTCATCCATCTGTGAGACGGGGCAATCATTTCTTGTGTAACATACATATACATCTAAACACAGAATTAACTCAAGGGCTATGGAAAATTCAGTGAGAAGTGAAGACTTCAAAATCGATGCATCTCTCAATTATTCCAGGTGTTCCAACACTGTCACCATTTAGCAGTGTAATAATAAAGATATGCAGATAGGGAAAATCTGTTTAAGTTTGGTGCAGTACAATACAATGAGATGGATGCAAAATGTGACTCCTTATAATCATGTAATCACTGAAGAAAATATTTTTAGGTTACACTTGTAATGAAAATGACTGTTATAATGTATCATTTTTGTTAAGCAATGTTGGAAAGCAGCTAGAATAATCCACTGATGCATAATTAAAAGCAACTCTCAATCACCTATGGAAATGAAACATAACTGGAATATGCATTGAACCTGTAAAAATAATTCTTCTTTAAGTGGCTTACTGAGTAATACTTTATAAAAATTGCTTTTTATAATTACACAGACAATGTAGCAATAAAATGATCCCTTAGAAAGCAATCATTATTATGGAGTCCTATCCTGCAAGAAAACTCAAACTTCAAAATTAAACTTCATTCCATTACCAAGAAAAAAAAAATCAGTCTTGGAGTTTTTCACAAAAATATAATAGAAGATTCATATCAGGATGACTGGAGCATTTTATTTAGACATTTATTTCAAACAAGCATCCTATTAGCTATCCATATAAAAATTCTGTATAATTGAACTACCAAGAAATGGCCCCTTGAGCTAGTGTAATGCAGTATTCACTTGGAACAATATGAATTCAGAAGTTTAAGTTCTACAGGGCAAATGTTTGCTCTCACATGCTTAAAACCAATTTGTGCCATGTCTTGCACATATTGGAATAGAAAGGTGTTTTATCATGTCTTGTAAAAGTTTACAAGTTCTGCAGCGCTGCTTTATTTGACTTCCTTTCTTAGAAGAGAGACAAGCTGTTTTGGCTGAGCTAAAAACCACAATGACTAGCCAACAACGTAAGATAGATGTGATTAGTGATGGAACTGGACAACTGGTATCAAAAGTTTCTAAACCTTTCAAGAGGAAAAAAGGACATGTTTTGGTGGGGCTTTGACTGGTAGATAGGTTTCCAGAATTGCTCAAAATGTTATCACCAAGCTGTTTTCCATTACCATACAACAGGACTTTCTCAAAATGTCTTTTTCTCATTTTTTCTGCATGAGAAAGGATTAAAACTAATGCACATTTTTAATCAAGTTCTATCAGTTTTTCAAATGATGCCATTTTCTAGAGCAGCTCCCTGAAATACATATTCTCACATTTCCAAATTAATACTTTTTTTTAAATGTTAATTCAGGAAAATGCACTGGTGGTGTTGGTTTCACTCCATTTCAAGATGAAAACAAGTATCATAGAATCATAGAATGGTTTGGGTTGGAAGGGACCTCAAAGATCATCTAGTTCCAACCCCCCTGCCATGGGCAGGGACACCCTCCACTAGACCAGGTTGCCCAAAGCCCCATCCAGCCTGTCCTTGAACACTTCCAGGGATGGGGCATCCACAACCTCTCTGGGCAACCTGTTCCAGTGCCTCACCACCCTCACAGTAAAGAATTTCTTTCTAACATCTCATCTAAATCGACCCTCCTTCAGCTTAAACCCATTACCCCTTGTCCTGTCACTACACTCCCTGATAAACAGTCCCTCACCAGCTTTCCTGTAGGCCCCTTCAGGTACTGGTAAGCCGCAATTAGATCTCCCCGGAGCCTTCTTTTCTCCAGGCTGAAAAATCCCAACTCTCTCAGCCTGTCCTCACAGGAGAGGGGCTCCAGCCCTCTGATACTCTTCGTGGCCCTCCTCTGGACTCGCTCCAACAGCTCCATGTCTCTCCTGTACTGGGGCCCCCGGAGCTGGATGCAGTACTCCAGGTGGGGTCTCACAAGAGCGGAGTAGAGGGGCAGGATCACCTCCCTTGACCTGCTGGTCACACCTCTTTTGATGCAGCCCAGGACACAGTTGGCTTTCTGGGCTGCAAGCGCACGCTGCTGGGTCATGTTGAGCTTCTCATCAATCAATACCCCCAAGTCCTTCTCCTCAGGGCTGCTTTCAATCCATTCCTTGCCCAGCCTATAGCTGTGCTTGGGATGGCACTGACCCACGTGCAGGACCTTGCACTTGGCCTTGTTGAACTTCATGCGGTTCGCATGGGCCCACCTCTCCAGCCTGGCAAGGTCCCTCTGGATGGCATTACTTCCCTCCAGCATGTCAACCACACCACACAGCTTGATGTCACCAGCAAACTTGCTGAGGGTGCACTCGATCCCACTGTCCGTGTCGCTGACAAAGATGTTGAACAGTGCCGGTCCCAGTACCGACCCCTGAGGAACACCACTCGTCACCGTTCTCCACTTGGACACTGAGCCATTGACCACAACTCTTTGAGTGCGACCATCCAGCCAATTCCTTACCCACCAAGTGGTCCATCCATCGAATCCATGTCTCTCCAATTTAGAGACAAGGATGTCGTGCGGGACACTGTCAAATGCTTTGCACAAGTCCAGGGAGATGATGTCAGTTGCCCTTCCCTTATCCACCAACGCTGTAACCCCATCATAGAAGGCCACCAAATTTGTCAGGCATGATTTGCCCTTAGTGAAGTTGGCTGTCATCAATCACCTCCTTATTTTCCATGTGCATGTATCAAAATGTCATCATTTCAAACAAGCCAATGACAATTTACTGAACAGCCTTAGCAATTCTCCTCTATCTCTCGGACAGTATCCTATACATTGTAGACTAATTTACTGTGTTTAGAAAACTCATATTTTATAATACATCTTATGTTATCCAAATAAATCCCACTATCATATCTATATTACAGATCTTACCTCCTTTCAAAGCTTTAACCATGAGATACTTAAGATATATGAAGGGCTAAAACTATTTCAACCCTGGCCCAAGCAGCAATCCAGTATCATCATTCAAAATCTTAGTGTTATCTCTGCTAAAGTAGCTTTGGAAGTTCTGAAAGTAAACAGATATATTTGCAGCTATTAACTAAAAAATAAGAAACTGAATATACTTACTCCATTTCTTCTATTCTAGTAGGAGAAAGAAGTGTTGAACTTGTTATAGAAGATGTATCAGAAGTAAAAGATTTCTCAAAAAACTCACATGCACATCTTCACACACTTATAAGAAGTTTAAAAGAAACAACTGTTGACCAAAAGCAGTTGGCAATGGACAAGAGTCTTGACAAAAGTGTCAATACAACAGAGTGGACATGCAAAGCTCAAAAGGGATACCATATTCTCCAGATATAAATCAGGAAAAACAAATCATGCAAAAGATGAAAGAAGAGCTGACCACAGAATCACACAGAGGCTGCGGCTCAAGGCAGTTCTGGAGATCATCAGTCCCAACCCCTGCTCGGAGCAGGCTCAGCTACAACAGGCTGCCCAGGGCCACATACACTGAGGTTCTGAATATCTCCAACAGTGGAGACTGCACCATGTGTCCGGGAAACCTATTGTAGTGTCTGACTACCCTCACAGTGTAAAAAAAAAAAAAAAAAGTTTTCTTTTTCTATTTCAGTTTGTGCCCATTGCCTCTTGCCCTATCACTGACTACCCCAAGAAAAGTCTGTCTCTGCCGCCTTTACACCTTTCCATCAGGTATTGACACACACAGACAAAATTGCCCAAACTTTCTCTTCTCCAGGCTGAACAGTCCCAGCTCGCTCAGCCTCTCCTCGTTCAACAGGTGCTCCAAACCCTTAATCGTTCTGGTGGCCCTTCACTGGACTCACTCCAGTACATCCACATCTTTTGAACAGAAGTGGAACAGTCCTCCAGATGCTGCCTCACCAGGCTGGGTCTAAAAAGGAAAGATCATTTCCCTCGACCAGCTGGCAATGCTCTGCAGCCCAGGAGGCCGTTGGTCTTTGCCACAAGGGCACATTGCTGGCTCATGGTCAACTTGACGTCCACCGGGACACCCTGAGCCTTCTCTGCAAAGCTGCTTTCCAGCTGTTCAGCCCCGCAGCCTGTACTGGTGCATGGGGTTAGGTGCAAGACAAGGACCAGCAACTCCCCAGCCTCTGTAACATCTCATCACAGTTCTGGCAGAATGCCTATGGGCAAATGATCTACTCATTCATTTTCCCTGTATATGTACACATAGGCATGCATGCATGTGCATTTAGATGATGTTCATACATATGCACACACATACATAGATTAGCTGTAAATAAATGTATATATAAAAACATACACACGCAAAAGTATTTGACGGTTGCAAATAATGCAATTTATCAGCTCTAGAGAAAGCTCAGTTTGTTTTTCAGGTCAGGCCAACCTAGTTAGCTTTATTTTCAAATGTAAGAGCAAGACCGTAACTGTTTCAGATGAAAGTTACAGGACTCACTTTGCCTAAATTAGAATGCATAGTTATATCACTCCATGAATATTTTTTTTCCCTAGCCAACCATATTTGAAAGATGAAAAAATTAACGGAATGATTAGATGGAATTGGTGGTGTAAAAAATGTAACTACTATATTCTGACAGAACAAGTGGAGCTCAGTAAGCAAAACCTACTATCTATTTTATGCAAGTAAATGGAAACTGATTGCCCTGCAAATAATAGTTGTGGTAAATGTAGGGACTAAATTTAGCTGCAGAGGAATTCTGATCCTGCTGTAAGAAGAAAACAGTGCAGTGTTACAAATAGAAAATTGTCTTATTTGTCTCTACAATAATATCCATTTTTCCTCACCATCTCTTCCAAGTAAAGGAGGAATCAAAGATGGTAAATATCTTACTTAAGAAGTTTACATGCGTAAGATGTTGGGGAGAAGTGTTTTTTCCTTCACTACTTATTCACTGACAGAATGAAGAGTAAAACCCTTAAAGGAGATGAATGAGAAAGAAAAGCAGTAATATGATGAAGCTCGGTAATGGCTTATAAACTAGCCAAAACATGAAAAAAGAAAAAAAGAAATACTCAAAAAAATAAAGATTAAAAATCATATGTTCTGCATTCCCATGTTAGTACTGGTGCTTAATATATTCATGATCTAAAACAGTGCAGGGCAACAAAGCAATGAAGAAACACAAAGGAAGATATTAAGTAGGTTAGTAAAGACTGAGAAATTTCTGGGAGAGCAGCCCCTGCTCAGTGAATGGATGACCTGATAGCCATCAGTTTACAGTACTGGCAAATATAAACTAGAAGAACAAATCATATGAATTACTGGGATCTAAACAAAAGCCTAGGTAAACCAAAAGCAGTTCTTTTTCATTTGCAAAAAAAAACATTCACCTCCTACCAGAAGTCACGAACAAAAATAATGGTATTTGAATGTCTAGTGCCATAAAATTGTGCTCCAAAAATAAAACTAAATTAGTTTGTTTCCATTAAAGCTATTACTATGGCTCAGTACATCGCTTTGAACATGAAGATTCAGCAGCTATTCTCTCTAGTTTTTCATCTTGGGATCTTTAATATGTTTTCAATCTAATTTTAATTTGTTATAGAAAAAGAGGAATGAACTTTCTTCTCAAGGCTAAATTAAACTTGTCCCTTGTGCAGGTATCACGAAGTATAAAAAAAGCAGGAGAAACAGTTGCTACTTTTAATAAAAGCTGTTTTAAAATAAGGCAGACGAGTTTTTTTCGTTGGTTTACTGTTTCTCAATTCCATGTTTTTTCAACAAAAATAATTAACTGTAGAATATGTGCATGAGCAGAATTTTCGTATTTTAACAACCAAAAAACCCTCTGCAGTATACTGCCTGAGTAAGCAAATAGCTAAGTGTGCCAGTCAGGAACAGAGTCTGCACAGTTCATAGGAAGCTGGTGTCCTTTGCAATGACAGCAAGCACAGCAACAATGTCGTTATCTAAGAGGAGGTTGGGTGGCTTCATTTTTGACCAAAATGCTATCACAAATCAAGACCACTAAGAAAACTATGATGCTGGTCAGACACGGGTTTCAAAAATATATCAGGAAGCTTAACTCTTCCTGGAAGTATCTGAAGCATGGGGTGGATGCATGCTGTAACACACCCCAAAATCCCACTCTGAAGGTGACCCAGCCTGGCCCTGGCTGGAGCACATCAGGACTCCCTCTCAGCTCACCTGCTTGGCGTACCTTGCTGCAGAAACTGGACTGTGGAGAGGGAAATTTGCACACCTGGAGATCACACTTCACTTTGAGTCAGGGGGTCTATCAGTTTAGAGATAATCATTTTGCCTCTGTGTCCCAGCTGTAAGACGGGGGTAATAGACTTTACGTTATCTCACAAGATATGGGAGTAGTTGTGTACCTTCCAAGATAAGCATATCAAATCTCACATGGGATGGACTAGAAGCTTTGATACCAAAATGCTGTATATTTATCTAATTGCATATATCTAATTGTCCTTAATGCTACTAGAGACATTTTTCAGATATTGTATGGTCGTCTGAATGCAGTGATAACAAATGAGAGCCCTGAATGAAGCTGTGCTCTATTTATGCCTAGATCTGATACAGCTACTGCCATTTCACATCTGGGAAAGGTAACTCGCAGCCAGCCTGCCCAAGAACGGTCCAGCCTGGCTACAGTCCCCAGGCTCCTCGCTGCAAGGTTTTTGGTGGCTCCCAATAGACCCCGATTTCCCCTCTCTGGCCCCAGCCACAGACAGTTTCTTAGTCTCTCTCCAGGGAAGAGCTCTTCCCTGCACCCATCCTCCTCTCTGCAACTTCCCCTTGGCTCCCTCCAGGTATATTTTGTCCATGTCCCCCCACAGCGAACTAAACTTCTGGGCCTCACCTCTTTCCTTCCCAAACCCAATGGGGAGAACCCCCAGTTCAGCTAATTGGCGTTGCCTAATAGGCTGCTCTGTCCGGCAGAGAAAGATCAGAAAGCTGTAGCAATAGACCTGAAGGAACTGGTAAGTGATGCAATGCTATCATCGCCTGTCAACTGCAAGAGAAACCAAATGCCTCCCTGCTGTTCTCGGTTTTGTCAGACAGCATCATTCAACCGATCTTCTAGTGCTTTTCACTTTTTAACTCTGGGGGAAGGAAAACAGCAGCAAATAGAACTGACCCAGCTGAATTTAAATGCTCGAGTTAACACTGCTAACCAGGATGAAAGGAATTGTTGGAAAGGTTTTCTTGTTTTGAAGAAAACATTGATAAGCAAGATTAGCTCCTGCAAAACTGCCATTTAATTATTTTTTTTTTCTAAAAAGGCAAAGATGCTGTAGCTAAGCAACCTGGCTCTTCCTTAAACTGAAAGTTGGTTTTCATAGCACCTTGTTTATCACTGAAAGCTCTGACAAACCTCCACCTTATTTTATGTAATCGTGTCTGGGGGAGTGCCAGATTAGATCTGGTATACTGTCATAAAGGAACTTTTCCCATGAATGCAGATGATGCAAAGTTATTTTTAAAACAGCATCCAAAATGTTCTTTGTGTCTACTGCATGCTCTTCAAATACACCGAGCTGTGTGAGCAGGCATCAGTCTGAGAGAACAGATATGCCTTTCTGCTGCTGGATCCAAGAAGTGCTGGCTATGTTTTCTTTACATGTGTACTGAACCAAGCCACTCCCGTTTCTGTCTCAGATTGCCCCTTTAGCCCAGGATTTGATGTGGCATTTAGTATTTGTGTTCTACCAGTAAAAATCTTGTTTTCTTCTAAGAGGAAATATCAGGACATATGCTCTGTACCCTGGCTTGGGTACCTCTCTTGCCCGCTCTTGGATGTAACCTGTAGCTTCAAGGATGATGATGACCTCCACATCAGAAATTAACTATATTCCATAAACCCTGTTCACTCAGATTGAATCACCAACAAACAGCTTTCTTTTCAAATTTTTCTCATTCTGACCGCATTTTTCCTAATGGACAGGACTGAAAATACATGCAAGTAAGAAGCAAAACCAATGATACTGGATATGAGCCACTGGGTTATGACTTTGGATGCTAATCTCCTGTCATGTTTCTCCTCCCACGGAGTATGTGCATTAATAGCTTTTTCCCAGTCTGACAACGGCACTGGAAAGCATCTGTTTGAAAAACCTGGAACGCACTGGGTTTTTTCCTCTCTCCCAACTCAGTCCCCATTACAATTTTATTTCTAACCAGCCTCCACCTCCCCCTTTTTTCGGTTGGTTGTCTGTAACACTACGTACAGTATAATAAAATACGATAGTCCCAAATGTTTTGTTGAATAATAGAAAAAAAGATTTTGGCTGTACTGCTCATTTGTTTTCCTTGCTCAATTGGTTTTGTGTTTGTGCAGAATAAATACAGGCACAGTAGGCCTATGCCTCTTTCTACAAATACAGATACACACGTGCTATATAGAGACAGCAATGCAGCTTTTTTTGTTTACTCTGCCTCTCTCATTCCCGCTAGATATTTTTGCACGCTGTCATTTGTGGAATACTGTTGAAACCCAAAGGGATGTCAGCTGAGCCTGCCTCACATTGCAAGCTGTTGCCAGTCTCATTAAGGATGGGGGAACAGTGTGGAGTCCGCTGCCGTTTTTCACAGGCTGATGCTGCTGGTTGGAAGCGTTCGGCCGAGCTCAACGGGCTGTGCCGGCTGATTTCTTCAGACGCTCCTCAGCCTTGATTTTATTGTTGGTGTCTCAACAAGGACTCTAAAGTTGTTACTAAAAGTGCCAGCAGCCGCTGCCAGCATGTATGGGGAAGGAATCTAATATTAAAAAGAAAAATCTGGAAAGCTTTCAAATAGGGTAAAAATGCATGTTTTCTTACCTGCATAACCAGCCTTGCCTGTACAATGAAATTACTTTGGATTTGTTAATGGTTAGCTGTATTTTTCTATGCTTGTTAACTTCAGAATTACCTGCATCATTTTGCTCTCAACTCAATTCATTTTAATTATTTCTAACCCTGCAGATACTACCCGCATCATCTGTTGCAGCCCCACGGAATCCAAATCTCTTGCCCATGTATCTTTTTGGGGAAATTGTTCCCTATTTGGGTGTCAAGATAGAGGGCAAGAAGGAGAGTATAGCTCTCTGTGCTTCACCATGAGTTGTCCCTTATTCTCTCAGGTCAAGAAAAGAACACCTGGCCATCAGCCTCTTTTTGGCTGATACAATTAAAAAAAAGAGAGAAAAAAAATCACAACTGAAATAGCCTTTAGCTGCTGCTTGGCTTTCCTGTGTAAAGCCTCACTAACTTCCCGCCAAATTAAACTGGGCAGTTTCTAGTCATCTTGAGGTTGAAGGAGGTCACTCTTGTTCTCTCAGTTCATCTAGCCTGCTATGAAATCAGGGATATACGGGTCCTGTGCACAAAACAGAACAAATCAGGAAAAAATATAACTATATTTTATTTAGGTAGTCAATTTAAAAATGGGGAATCTAAAGTTACCAGCGTTTGCTTTTGGTTTGTATTAAATTTGAGGGCACTATACATAAGCAAGATACTTAAGAGTCACCAATCCGCCTTCTGAGGAACACCTAAATCTAAGGACAGATGGCAGTTAAAGGCAGAATAGTATGTCCAAGCATTTTATGTATCTGAGTCATAATATTCTTTAATTCCCCAACCACACACCATTTCTCTTTCCAGCAAGGACTAGCACTTTGTACAACTATTCCATCACACAATCAGGTTACTCTTGATGACCTTCCAAAGCCAAATCCCAATGTCACAGTCAGCATCATCTCCTACTGATTCTGTGCCAGAGCACGTGAAGGCAATACAGTACTTTGAACAACGATGTCTTTATTTTCTGGTAGAATTTGGGTTCTATCCATTCCTTCCTTTTTTCCATCTATCACATACAGACCACTGATTTACCATATGCTTACATTCACTGTAATGCACCTCCATCTCCCTCCTTTCAACTGATTTTTATTTAGAAGACAAACACTTCAGGACAGCACAGAAAGTAGCAAAATTTGTCTGTGATGCGTCTAGTAGATTTCAGCCACTATAAAATTAACTGACAAAGAAGCATTTTAGGAACCCATAAGCTGGGTTTTTTTCTCCTCTTGTCCATTCCCTAAGTCACTCCCTTCCCCTTCCTCTGTCACTTGCTATATTTTCACAGTGCTAGGGAAGAGGGAAATTGTATCTCTGAAATATTGAGCTTTATGCCTTAGATTTAATGGCACTGGTAGCCCAGCCACGTAGTATGGGCTATGCAGTAAACAGACTTTCAGAGCTAAATCAGAAATTCACTACAGCAAAGGCTCACCAAAGAGTCTGCAGAAAGGGTATGCTGCACTAAATACTCAAGTCACCTAAGAAAACTAAAGAGAGGAAGGAGGGCCTAACTTAAGCAGAACTGGAAATCCAGAGATCTCTGTTCTCTTCCTTACACTGTTGGAGACAGACTTTGTAATCTGGGGCAGAGCATTCCAGTGGCAGCAGGTATTTCTCTGTCTGCCTCTACAAAGATAAATGAGAGGATTTCATTAGCATTTATAAGGCAAACTGTGTGGAAAGCGTTGCTGCACAACTATGTATTTTACCCTTATTCCACAGGGTAGATTCCAATGAAACAAAGTGTGAAAAGCAGCATATGGGACCTGCTTGTAAAGAAAGAACAGAAGTCCCCATCAGACTGAACTCTCCTGAAGTGATGACCATAGGGTAAAAGGAGAGAAAGCTTCTCTACAGATTGTTGCCAGCAACTCCCCATCTCCAGGGTCACTGTTGTTAACCAAGGAGTCTCATCCTCTTCAGGCACAATAATGAAAGGCACTCCTTGCCTCCAAGTTACATTTTGGGGGAGGTTTATATTACCTATACATCCTTCTCTTAGTCATGACAGCCTTGTTGATTTAACACTCTAATAAGTGCTATGAGAAGGAAGAACAGCTGGCAGGTTTTTGCTCTACATACAAGTTGAAAAGCCATTTGTGAAGTAGCATTTATCTCCTTACCCATGTTATTAACATCTTAACGTGTTAAGGAGTGAGTGAGCATCACTCATTAAAGAACTTCTGCCCCAGAATGTGTATTTTAATTCCTTTTTGCATCACAGGAACTCACTTATGGACTACAGCATCACAGGAGGCTTACTAAAATAAAAACATGCAACTGCCCAGTTTGAAAAATAAAACATCCTTTGTAACATCAGCAAACGTAGTGCTTCCTATTATCAAAACAGCACAAAGCAGCTCTGGTTTTATACTGATATATTGGGTTGGACTCAACTGTAGCAGAAGTACTGTATAAAAAAAAGATTCCTGTAAACTATAAGAGCAGCCTTTGTTAGCTCTAAAGAACAAGGAAAACACTATGCAGAATAAACAGGGACAGAAAAAAAAAAAGAGGTAAAAACAACAGTGCAAGTAAGTCTGGCAAATAAAAGCTCTGCAAAGAAACTTACTTGAGCACAGCCAGCTTTAAACAACATACCCCAGAATCCCAACATGGAGAACAGATCCATAATGTCCATTTTAAGTAAAGAAATGTTACTCTCTCCTTCAGCAGACAGGAGATGCCCACCACCCTCTCAGCAGCCCAGAATGCCAAGAACCCAGTCCTGGCTCAAAGCTGTTGGAGACGTCTCCGTGGTCCATAACAGCCACCTCAGTTTCTCATGAGCACTAAGAGATCAAATCATAGAGGTGAGATTTTCCAGCTTGCCCGCTGAGACAATAAAGACTGTGAAATTAAAATGTTTTTTGCAAGTCATAGAAAACTTTCTGTAACTCTTAAGGTTGTCTTTCATGCAGAATTTCATTCTGCACTCAGTTTCCTAAATGACACTCTGCTTGCCTCATGTGCAATAATAAAATGGAAGGCAGATTTTTACTGAATGTCATATTCATGAAGAAAACCCCTTTTCATAATCAGAGTGAATTCTACAGAGAAATAAGAACTACTTTTTACTCCCATGAAAATGAATTGTGAAGAGTGAAAAAAATTCATTTTATTTCCCCCCCCCTTCTCCAACAAATTCTGCCAGAGAGAGCAGCTTTTTCATTGCTCTCTCCAGGACTCACTCTTAAGGACTTAGATTTGGAAGGGAACTATATCCAGTTTGGTTCGACTCAGATTCTGTTTTCCTATATATTAAGAATACAGAGAACGATTCAGAGCCCATTACAGCAAACAATGGGCTTTGAACTAGACCAAAGGTGCATTAAAGCCCACCATTGATCTTTCTTCATTTTCTCCATTTTACTTTTGCCTTGGTTTTTCTTAGTCTTCTCATAGGGCTTTTTTTTTTCTCTTTTCTTCTTGGTTGTAGGAAGAGATGCAACTTACAATCCCACCCCTCTGCTGACAATTTTGCTCATAAGACATTAGGAAAAGGAGGAGCACTTGGCAAAATGTATAATCACATTCAGGATAACTAGCATATATTAAAAACCAAGGTTTACCAGATCTCATGGGAAACAATATTTTCTTCTAGGAAGCAACATGAGATATTAAAAAAGTGTTCTCTTGAATTCAGAAGTCAAAAGGTACTTGTCAAAGAAAAAAAGTCTTTTTTTTTTCCATTTGCAGAAATATTTCATTTAAAATTAATCTTTATCAAAGACTTCCTGATTTCCCATTTCAAGTTCATTTTAAGAAAAAAAAAATTCAAGTGAAAAAGACCAAAAGGATGTTTCAAAAATTCTGAGTTTTTCTTGTTCAAAAATGTTAGTCAATGAATTCATCAAAACCAACTCTTTACTAAATTTAGATTTGGCTTTGATAAACTGGCATTTTACAACAAATTGGGCAAACATCTCCTGACTTCTGGTAGACAACCGTCAACTTTCCCTACATTTTAATTGTCCTTTCTAAAAGCACAGAAGCGTATGAGGTGCCTACTCTCACAGAAAACAAATGGGTGCCTTTGAAAACAACATCATATGCCATAATAAATAGAAAAATCATTGAATGTATTTTGTTTTAAAGTTTCACTGAACACATACGACTGGCCAGGCTGAATGATCTACGATACGCTGACAGACGGAGCCAGACACAG
The DNA here is from genome assembly GCF_028858705.1 of Grus americana. NCBI lineage: Eukaryota > Metazoa > Chordata > Aves > Gruiformes > Gruidae > Grus > Grus americana. The sequence goes on along the minus strand of NC_072853.1, from coordinate 150,224,003 downwards.
ACCTTCAGAGGAAAGGGGAAGCAGGAAGGAGCTGAACAGAAACATTTAGTCATCTCTGTCAAAATGCTGGCATTTCTATTAAGAAAGAATTACAGTATCCAATTCTGGCTGTTATTCTGTATCATTCTACCAAAAGCCCATGTTATTCTGATTAATTATTAGTAGTATTTGAGCTACTTTTACAGGATTTTGCAAGGTTGTCCAGTCAAAAATGACACTGACATTAAAAGTCTGTTTTGATTTTGAGTGTAAAATAATTGCTGGACTTGCAAGCAGAACTTTGTAAATCATTTCAGTGGTAATATTCCTTTTTCCCTATAGCTGTTATTTCCACACAAGAACTTAGTTTCTGTTTTATTTAATGCCAATATTCCTGAAACTCACACATACCATAACGTCTTGTGCAGAAAGATTTTTTTTCAGCTTACAAACCACATTTAAAGTCTATAAAATAGATAGCATTTATACTACAGGAAATTATTCACAGTGGAAAGACTTGTTATTGAAGCGTAGCTCAGTCCCTTAGGGGCAGACATACCTCGGAATTGTTGAGATGACACCTGTGCGTCCCCGAGAACCACCCCTCACTGGAACACTGGTCAATGTCCACCTTCTGCAGATTGATGTCGACTTTGACAACCCCTCTGAAAACAGAGAAAAACAGCCTTGAACACAGCAACTACAGAAACAGATTAAACTTCTTTATGATGCTATAGCCTGCAAAGCGGAACTACACCTTTCTTCTAAATACGGAATTTGATGAAATGTCCGAAAACAGAGAGGTTTTGTGTTCCCGAAGCCACGACTGCAGCGACACATTCTTCTGTTGGACCTTACCGAGATGTATTACGACAAGAGCTCGGTAAATCTAATGCACTAAGTGTGAGGTGGCAGGTAAGAATGAGTTATACGCTCAAACAATTTAATGCCCTTCACATTTTACAACACAGCAAAGAACTAAAATAAATACAATGGACAACCTGCACTACTTTTTCAGAGGCCAGCAACCTCCCTGGCTGACCCCAAGTACAGTACCAGGCATCACACCTCACCCCCAAGCCCAGCACTGACAACACCCTCCCCTTTGCTCCAGGGAATGCTCTTTGCCAAAACAACCGGGAAAAACCTTTTTCTGTACTCTTCCCCAGAGACACCCTGATCTCCAGTGACTTCAGGCCTCTCCTCCACAGGCACCCAAACCCCTCTCTCCCCATCTCTGCCAGCCGGCGCTGATAATACCTGATACAGCATCAGAAGGCGCTGATGCCCCGGCGCAAGCCCGGAGCAGGCCACTGATGTCTGCGAAACAAAAAAAAAAAAACATTTTCTACACGCACAGGTCCTCAGGGACTGTCTGAACTGTATTAGTTCTATGCCAAGAACACTCAAGTTTTCATCATCAACAGTTTCCCTCAGAAATTTTTTGAATGAAAAGCTAACAACCCCATTTCAGAGCCAACGCTCTATTTTATAAACAACTCAGAAATCACCAGAAGAAAAAAAAAGCTGTAAGGCTGTAGTTGCATATCTTAAAAAACACCTTCAAAAATTTCCTTACTCTCTCTAAAATAACCTCCAGAATGACTCTGGACATAGAACATTTATAGCATCACCTTGCGAGAGCACGTATCTGTGACTGCCTTGCTGCTGTCTGGACTTAGCAAAAATGTCAATATGCAACTTCTGGTATGTAGATCATTACACCGACTCACTCGTAACGGATGAATGCTCTGTACTGATTTCTTAAATCTAGGGTATCATTCCTTTTAAGGCACCCACTTCAGTCACTTTAGACAAAAGTTTTAATTTCCACAGTCTGAACTTCCATGACTACAAACACCATCATCCTGCCTTTCAGGCTGTGGACTACCAAAGGCATGGCCCAACCTCTATCTCAAGAACACCTCGCCCACCCCAAAGAGTGTTCCATCTTTTAATTAAAGCTCAGTATATAATAATAATAATAATAATAATAATAATAATAATAATAATAATAATAATAATAGCAGCTACAGAGCCATATATTTGAGGCCACATGAACAAAATCAGAACAGGCAAGCTTGATCAAAACCAGGACAGTACTGCTCCCTCATACCTGGCCCCAGTACAACCAAGTGCAAAGCATCTGCAACAGTTATATTTGGACATTCAACTTCAGACATGCTTTACAGTCATTGGACAAACACAAGCACATCATTTAAGTGATCTGAAGATGAATGTATTAGGAAATTATGTAGGATAGCCAGTAGGAAGTTAGACAGGACAGGTACATTTCATCCCCCTCCGTCTCCTGCCTATTATCTAAACAATCTGATACTAGGCACACTTAGAAATTAAGTGCTGGCTCTAGCAAGTTCAGTTTGAAATAGCACACACTATGCTTCTAGAATATTCAAAAATATTTTTAGTTCACAGCTTTGTGCCTTTCCACTTGTTTTGAACAACAGCTTCCCCAGGGACTGCTAAAACTACACTTCCACCCCAATGAACTGTTTTTCCCATGTACCAGGTGGCCAATGACCTCAAGGGGAAAACTGTCATACTGTACAGACTAACTCTTTATAAGATGTTGATGTCAGTGGATTACAAGCTTAACCTGATAACAAGCTATCTGTCACAGACGGTCACAGGAGTAGAGGTAACTAACTCATCTGGTCATGTGTAGATCCCACCAGGTAGGTTTCTAATATTTTCTGGACTTTTCTGAACATAAATATTAGCTTGTGGGCTGGGGACAGGACCTGTTCTGCAGGTGAATAATCTCACCGTGGCTGCATACAGGCACGAAGCAGACAGCAGGACCAGGAACAACACTACTTCTTGCTCTCCTTGTTCATGTTATGGGGTTGGAACTAGATGATCTCTGAGGTCCCTTCCAACCCTAACTATTCTATGATTCTATGTTACACACCAGGCACCTTGGCAAGGGTCTCTCAAGCATTAGCATCAGTTTGACTACTTTAAAGAAATCAGTTTACAGAGTAGGAAAAACAGTGATGATTCATCCTTGTTAGGACTGCAACAGATTCACCTGGGAGACTCTTGAGCACCTTAGGGAAGTAGGTCTTTATTTCCTTTACATGGAAAGCTTTTCCCTCGTGCATATTTTGGTTTTAACTGGTAGGAGAGGAAACTTCACTTTCCTTCTACAAAGACTTCCGAGGAGAGAGAGATACAGATTGGAAATTAAGGGTAAACTAATCACTGCTAGGAGAGGAGAAACACCTTAAGAGCTTGCCCTGTAGGCATGAGCAGGCTCTGCAGAAACACAGTGTCAGAATGCCGGGATATAATAAAAATTTTCAAAAGAAAACTTACTGTGCTGATTTGGGCTGGGATAGAGTTAATCTTCTTCATAGCGGCTAGTATGGGGCTGTGTTGTTGATTTGTGCTGAAAACAGTGTTGATAACATAGAGATGTTTCAGTTATTGCTGAGCAGTGCTTACACAGAGCCAAGGCCTTTTCTGTTCCTCACACCACCCCACCAGCGAGTAGGCTGGGGGTGCACAAGGAGCTGGGAGGGGACACAGCTAGGATAGCTCACCCAAGGGATATTCCATACCATAACAATGTCATGGTCTACATATAAAGCTGGGGGAAGAAGGAAAGAGGGATCATTCAGAGTGATGGCATTTGTCTTCCCAAGTAACCATTACACATGATGGAGCCCTGCTTTCCTGGAGATGGCTGAACACCTGCCTGCCCATGGGAAGGGGTGAATGAATTCCTTGCTTTGCTTGTGTGCACAGCTTTTGCTTTACCTGTTAAACTGTCTTTATCTCAACCCACAAGTTTTCTCACTTTTACTCTTCCACTTCTCTCCCCCATCCCAATGCGGGGGGAGCAAGTGAGTGGCTCTATGGTGCTGAGCTGCCAGCTGCGGCAAAACCACAACACTTACCTAGAGGTTACTTATGAAAAAGGCAACGCATACAAGCCAGAGGAATTAGGGACAACAAGCACACTGAGAAGCGTTTGAGTATGACCTCATACCAGACATGCTGCAATTTGAAGAATTAGTAGCATGCTCTAGTGGGCCAAGAGGCAGAAAGCAGGACAGCATCCTAACGCTCAGATCTATGTACTGGAAAGAAAGGAAACTTATTTCTAGATTTTTCACATCAGACTTTATTAAATAACTTGTATCCCTTGAAAACCCTTTAATACAATTATTTTGTTCAAAATAGATGTGAAAAATCATAGATTCATACAGCAGCTGTCATTGGAAGAAACCTCTTGTGATCATCCAGTCCAACCACCTGCTCAAAACAGGCCCAGTTCAGTTGGGTTCTTTAATACCTCCAATAACGGAGAGTTTACCACCTCTGGGAAACCTGATCTAATGTCTGACCACCATCACAGTGTCAGAAAAAGTTTTGATGTTTAAATGGAATTTCTTATATTTCAATTTGTGCCTCTTGTACTTTCTGTCGTTTCACTGACTACCCCTGAGAAGAGGCTGGCTCTGTCTCCTTTATGCTTTTCCATCAGGTATTTGCACACATGTGTGCAAGATCCCCCTGGAGCCTTTTCTCCTCCAGGCTGAACAGTCCCAGCTTGCTCAGCCCTTCTTGTCTGTAAGATGCTCCAACCTTTAATCATTTTTGTGGCTCACTCCAGTAGATCCATGTCTTTTGTACTGAGGAGCCCAGAAGTGGACTCCCAATGGGGCCTCACCATGCTGGGTACGAGAAAGGATGACCTACCTCAACTCATTGGCAGTGCTCTACCTCTCACAGCCCAGGAGGCTGTCAGTCATCTTTGCCACAAACACTTACTGGTGGTTCGTATCAAATTGGTGTCCACCAGAAACTCCCAGGTCTTTTCTGCAAAGCTGCTTTCCAGTCATTGAGCCCCCAGCCTGTACTGGGGCATGTGGTTATTCCTCCACAGGTGCAGCACTTGGCATTTCCCTTTGCTGAACTTCACAAGGTTTGTTTGCTCATTTCTCCAGCCTGTTTTAGTCTCCCTGAACAGCAACACAACCATCTGGTCCCTCAGCCACTCCTCCCAATTTTTATCATCTGCAAACTTGCTAAGAGCATACCCAACCCTATTGGCCAGACCACCAAAGGAAAATGTCAGACAGAACTGGCTCCAGTATCAACCCCTCAGGTACATCAATAGTGACTGGCCTCCAGTCATATACAGAAGGCTATTGGGTTGGTTAAACACTATTTGCTCTTCGTGAACCCATGCCGACTAGTCCCAATCACATTCTTCTCCTTCACATGTTTCAGAAGTAGCTTTCATAAAGATTTGCTCCATCACTTTCCCCAGAATTGAGGGGAGGCTGATCAGCCTGTAGTTGTTGGAAGAGGGCAAGGTACTTGATGTCTTCCATGTCCTCTGTCACAAAGACCACTGAGCAGCAGGCCCACATTCTCCATAGGCCCAGTTTTGCTACTAGTGTACGTACTTCTTGTCACCCTTCATGTCAGTCACCAGATTCAGCCCCATGTGGGTTTTGGTTTCCCTAATCCCACCCATGCACAGATTCATAGAAATGCAGAATCAGACACACTCCAGCACTTCAGTGTTCTTCGTGTAGCAAGGGGCCCAAAACTGAACACAGTACTCGAAGTTTGGCATCCCCCAGTACCAGGGGACGACCACTTGCCTAGTTCTGCTGGCCACACTATTTCTGATACAAGATGGTCACGCTTAGACTGCATCTCCATATTTGTCCCAGGTTACCTGACCTTGCTTCCACCTCTTGTGCACTTTCATTTTATGCTTGAGTTTTGTCAGGAGCTCCCTGTTAAACCATGAAGGCCTGAAAATTATCTAATTTCAAAATATTTTCACAATACTACTTTTAGAAACACTACAAAATTCTTCCATTTGAAACTGAATGCATTTTAACACAAGAGAACCAAAGGGAAAACTTTTCTTACAAGAATGTTCACCTTTCAGAAAACCCGGTCTTCATTAACTCAATATAAACATGTCTACCTACACTCTTCTGTCTGCAGCTCTTCTGTAGCACAACCTGAACTTCTGATATGATTAAGTTGTTTTGCTTTTTCCTTTTCTCAGAGCTTTATGAATTTCTGGGGTGAAAATCTACAGGAAAAAAACAGTACAGTCCAGAAGCTGGCATATGAAAACAATCTCTCCTGACAGTTACAATCTACCATAAACTTTCCTTTTTTTTCTCCCCCCCCCCCCCCGGTGCATATTATTCTTTTTTTCACTAGACCTGTGCGCTATATGTTCATGCTAGCATCACAGTTCTGCTGAGGTAGTAACAGGGTCTGCAACTACTTGAGGATATAACGCTTTCAGAAGAAAAGTTTCTCTAAGCATACATTTGGCATTTACAGAAAGCATCACGATGACACAAGACTTTTACCGCATTCATTTAGGATACTTTGCCATTTCAAAACACCATCTCAGACTCGTACCCCACCATTATTACACAGAGTACACCAATATGTACATGACGATGTATTTCTGAAATTCATCTGTGATTAATACAGTATCTGGCACAGCCTGCTTAGCCACCCACATTTTCAGTTATTTTTGATTCAGCATTCGGAAAATGGAACATATGGAAGAATGCATCCTCCTAGATTATTAGAATGTATATGGACCAGCTACATGCAAGTGTTATATTTATTGAACTAACTGGGAATAATTGCAGCTCTGCTATCTTGACAGAAGCGATCAACAACAGATATCAACAGTATAAGAGTAGACTCAGCTTGTCAGCATAACACATTCATCCACATTGACAATGCTGCCTGGCTGATCCCAAGCCACAGTGATAAGTTAATAACAATATTACTGGTAATTGTGGACCATCTGGCAAGTAAGTATATTTTGTTAATCTCCTTATAACAATAAATATTTGGGTTTTGCCACAATTTTACAATCCTTACACAAAAAAAGGATAGTTAAGGATTGCACATTTGTGTTTTACATGTAAGTTAAGAATTAGTTGAATTGTACATAATAGATAATCATTGAAGAATGATGTCATCAAGGATTTTCTGTCAGATCAGAGGTTTGATTTAAGAGGCTTTCCTGTCTGTCAATTTCCAGCACCACTGTTTGTTGGCATGCTGTTTGCCTTGAAATCTGTGCCAGAAATTGATTTAAGCTTATTTTCCTAACCTACTAGCTATCTTGATAGGTTCTGTAGTTATAATATTTCACTGTAACAACATGTTGTAAAACCCATATCTACAGAAGAATTTTTTTGCCTGTAATGTTACATCATAAAAAAGCAGAAGGAGCATGTTCTCTTTCTCCCAGCCAGCTTACTCCAGAACTGCACAGAATAATAGCCTGCCAACATTTAAATGGTGATAAACAATATCTTTGTCCTCTAGATCTTCAGAGGCTTTTTGGCACAGGGCTTATCACAACTCAGCTAAACAGGCATCCAAAGTTTGTCTTCCAAGTTTGTACATTTCTTTTTGTACCTGTAAGCACTGCAAGCACTATAATTAAGGTACAAGACATGGTTGTCACATGCTGAAGCAGACATCACCCCCCCAAATCTAAATGCCTGCCTAGATTCTTGCTGCCATATTCATTTACCCCTACATGCTGTCCTTCATAAGTCCTCCTTACCACAAAACAAGGAGATAAGAAAAACAAATTCTCTACAGCTGTCCCAAATCTGCAAATGCCCACACCTCTAGATAAACACGCACTGTAATTAGAACAGCTGTTTTCAGGGCAGATACCTTTTCTGACCATTCTCATTTTGGAGGCTGACATTTTCAAGGATGTTCATTTTCAAACAGTGCTTACTACCTGACACCTGAGGGTCCTTCAATGTATTATCAACTGAGCATCCAAAAAATAATCCTGGTGTCAAATCCACAAGTAACTTTCAGTAATAAGTCTTACTGACAAGTCAGCAGCTTCTGCGAGTTCAAGTTACTTTTGAGAATTAAGATTTAGGATCATTTAGACGTTTTTAGAACTATTACCTCTGCATATCCAGTCAAATTCACAAAAGGCTACTGGGATGTTACATGCAACACGATTTTGACCTGGTCGCACAGTTACCACTGATTTCCTACTAATAGGCCAGAGACACACTTAACTAATTCCTCAGCCATAGCATGACTGCTGCTTTTCAGCACACATTTTCACAGCAGAACTAGCTTTCACTAAAAATAAACTTAACTGAAGAGTAAGGTGTAGCAGTGTGGGCACATGAATTAGGATTCACCTGCAAAGAAAATCCCTCTAGGCCATTTGGAACAGTACCACAAGGGCGGAATACTTAAAGCTGAATCCTCTGTTGTCTGAAGAATTATTTCAGGTTCAAATCTGCCTTCAGATTTATAGCATGCAGTGCTGCATCTCTGGGGATTTCCCCACAGTTTAGTCAGAGAGCTTCCTAGATACTTTGAGGGGTGGCGATTTTTTTTCTGCTTGAGAATGTTCAAGTTGCTGCTAGCATCTTAACTCTGTCACAAAGCATCACTTTATAAAGGCATGCGAGATGTCAATGATGCTGGGGTACCACTTATATTAGATTCTTCCTATGAAAAGAGGTCTTGGAGCCAAATTCAAGCTGTTTAGTAAGAAACCAGCATTTTTTTTTTTAATGGTCCTATTACTATCCATGGGGTCAAAGAGATAGGTGGAAAGAAAGGGCCTCAAGGAACAGTATAGAAAATTACATAAAAAAAGAGGTTAGGAACAAGAAAAGCTTTTCAATGGGAAGAATCCTACACAGGAAAGACAGCCTCAGCCTAACTATAACCAGTCTCCTGACACTGAAGATTTATTTAAAGGTAATAAGGGAATTTTAAAACTGAAAAGTGGAAGCCAACATTAGCAAAAAGGGAAATGGAGAGGCATAAACCTGGGCAAGGAACATACAAAACTACAAAGTGCGTTTTGGTTTTGTCTTACATTCTTGAGCAACATGTGAAAAGCATAGGCTCTACTAATTAAAAACGTTTCAAATACCTCAGGAAAAAGAAGCCTGAAGTAGAATCCGTGAGGCCAGACAACCAAGATATAACCAAGCTATAAAAATTGCTCAGAGTAGAGACAGCCTTTGCAGAAAATGAATTATTTTTGTCACTGCGCACTTCAGAGCCAGGAAGGCTCCAACCTTTGAGCCACTCTTGAGAGTATCAACATGACAAAAGTCAGTTTTTACATGCAGGGAGCTTAACAAGCTGGGCACCACAATTACCCTTTCTTTGTTCAATACATTCACAGATGACCACGAATAGGTGACCAGTGACAAAGTTTGCAGGTGATAAGCTTAGTATAACCTACAACTAAATCTGCCTGACACAGAGAAGATGAATGAACACTTTCCAAAGTCGTTTATCACAAGAATCTAAGGTCTCCCAATGACTTTAGATTCATGGAGCAAATTTAAAAGCAGAATTTATTTTTTTTGTCTCCAAACAGTTCATAATTGTATTATGGTATCCAATGCCAAACTACATTGCAGAAGACAAAAAAATGGGTTAAAAAGTCAATTAGAATCACGGAGGTCAATTTAATCCATACTTACTATCAACTCTCATTCAGATAGAGTCTGAAAAACAATTTTTTTTTATTGCTTATTTTTTGTAAATGGGATACAACCAAGATAGAACTCCACTCACTTTTCTTCTCCTAAGTACCTGCAAGAATGGTTTTGGAAGAAGGGCTAGGTAAGCCTTTCATCTGACCTAATACAGCAATGCTTTTGTTCCTACTTTTAGAAACACTTCTCTCTCTCAGCCCAGGTTCATGAATAGACAGAATAGGAGGTGACAGTCCTGGAGCTGAATCTCCAATAGTAAGGACTGCCACATGCCCATTCCCTTCAGAAGAGCTTTGATAACCTGCTGTGCTGGAAGCCTTGCCCAAGGGGAGGGGGGTAAAGAACAGAGGAGTGGAATCAGCAGTTTGACCCAAAAAGCTAGTTCCTTTTATTGCAACTTACCATGTGCTACGTAATTGTGGACATAAATGTAGTATGTGTTTCAATCCCCTGCTAGCCATACTTCTTTCTTCAAAGACCCAGTTCTGTTTCTCCAATAGTGAAGAAAGCTGAATCATGCCTCTAGAAAAAAAATCCCTATTTATTGTTCCTCTTGTTTCATCACCATCCAGTTTTCTATCCTTATCCATGATGTAATACAAAAAAAGGCAGAGACATAATTGATTGTCTATAGAATACTTAAAACACACTGGGGGTTTCTATAAGCAGACAGTAAAGCACAGGAAGACATTTCTTTGTTCTCATCTCTTTTCAGGAATATAAGTCCAAGACTTTCAGAAGTTCTAGGAAATAAGTTATTCCTTTTCATTTTTAAACCCTGTTCTAAATCCACCCACACCTTCAATCATGTTATATGGGCCAGGGCATGCTACAGAAAAAATGTCAGCCTCACCATTTTAAAGTATCTTCAGGATTATACAACTAATATATCATGTCACAAAAAAATTAGAAAGCCTCCTTAAACAGTTAAAATTAATTTTCTTTCCTAGTTCAGTACTGAGACTAAGGAGAGATGAGGGGGACTAAAAAAGGCGGCTAAAGGAAGAAATTAAACCATGTTTAAAAGAAAAAAGTTACTAAATTTTACAATCTTTTTTTATGTCTACATTTAGGGTTATTTTACCAAACAATTAAATAGCTGTGAAATATTTAGCAGAAGAGGAAATCACATATATTCCCTAAGAAATTACTTATTTGTCATATATACTTATACCTCTATGGTTTAATTGGCCTTCAGTAATGCTTCCTTTACTAAGAGCCCCATTAAGGCCTAACGCTGGAGTAGTCTGAGTCACTGTTAATAGTACAGTAGAAATCACTACATTACACTGCCTTTAGGGAAGAAACAACTAAATTTAACTGTGCAATAAAGATTAATCTTTGCACCAAGGAATACATTTCCAATAATTAAGAGAGAAGTAGCCAGAACAGCCATTATTCCATTGCATTCTCCCAACAGTCCTTAAAGGTTGCAAATACTGCCCTGGATTTGGTGAAAAAATGACCTGGCCTCACTGGAACATGGTGGGAGAGGAAAAAAAATGTGCCTGTATCCTAAAGATATTCTGATCTCCTAGATGAAAAATAGTGAGAAAGAGATGACCAGTTCCCAACATGTTGACATATTACAACACAATATTAAAGAAAATGAGAAAAGCATGCAAGAGAACATTTTGAACTGCAAAAGCGACGATTCATTCATCAGAGTTTGGGGATAATTGATGTCATTGCACATGAATCTGACTAACCACGTTCAAGAAACACTGGAACAAGACTTGAGAAGAGGGACCATGGCAACAGAGAGCTGATAACAGGAGACTAAAGAAAGCTGGTTTGTGTAGTCTAGCAAACAAAAGTGGAGAAGGGACTGCTGCCTATAAATAGGTCAGGGCAGTAAACATCAGCAAACAGTGCTATTTCAGATAGAAGGCAGTTCTGGAACAGGAATAAATGGATGAGAACTGACTGTGAATAAATTTAGATCATAAATCAGAAGAAGCTATCCAACCTGGCATATCAATGGACTGGAGAGTCAAGAGGGAAACTCACCCACTTTAAGATGGAGGTTGGGCAGCTGATGACATTAAGTGGGCTTGTGACAGCAGGAGATTGACACAGCAACCCAGGAGGTTTGGTGGGTTTTTTTGTTTGGGTTTTTGTGTTTGTTTTTTGGGGTTTTTTTTAAGACTTGTATGTTCCTAGTAGCTGACTACTCATACATCTTCCTTCCAGATCAAGGAGTGATCTTCCCCACTGGCCTCCTAGACTGCTGAAGCAATGAAAACCTCCCATTTCCTTGCCAGGGGCCGAGCAAGTACTTTTACAGAAGGAAATGTACTCACAACATGCAGCTTCTCACACCCTTCCACTTCCACAACATAGCTGCAAAGAGACCACCTGGATTGACACATGCCATGGAATACGGTTCATTCTCATCATGCAATAGGAAGTAGCAGAGGAGGTCACAGAAGATCAGGGACAAATACTATCATGCTCTACCCTCTGCAGCACTAGAGTTGTAGAGTGATTAGGCACATTAGATGGTGAATTCCAGCTGCAAACTGCATCAGTTTAGACTTTAAGAAAGGACAACGGAATGATTAATATCACCAAGTGATTACTTCTAGTCTCTACAGATCCTCATTTCTGAATGCAAGTCTACACTGTATTTTATAAGCAAGCGGTAATGTTCTCTCCCTGCACTTTAGGCAGATCAAAGTCCAGTGAATGCAGACAACAAAACACCAGCAAGCACTGCTGAGAAGCTACGGACAGTCAGCACCACTAGCTTAGCATTGCGTTGGGCTAACGTGGTCCCACTGGAGCTGAACAGCTTCTGGTACATTCATCAGCACAATCAAGTTGTCTTCGGTTTCTCTGCTTCATCTCAGTAGGGGCCTACGGTGCTACCCTTGGCAAGACAGCTTGAACAACCATATTCTCTCACCTCCCTTGGCCTTCACTTTGGACAGTTTGGCTGTCACCTCTTGGGAAGGGGGGCAAGGAGGACGTGGGAGGTGAAAGTACAGACAGAGAGCAAGCTGTTTGCAAGAGCCCCCCATCTGTAACACCTGGCAGAAAGCACCATAATCCTTCATGACACAAAGAACAAAGCTTTGTTTTGCTGCACTTTCAGAATGCTGTTGACAATAGCATCACAGTAGTATCACGTATTGAACATAACCAGTAGTAGTTATTAGTATTGACTTCATTAAACTCTTTCCATTGCTATGCCACATGACTGTTACTGCAACAGATACCAAGAAGCAGAATCACCGGGTTTTCCTTCTGTAATCTGAAGGAATTTTTCCATGGAGATAATGTGTTCCTGAACGTCTCTTACCCTAATGTATCATGCCATAAACCTATTGTCAGCAAAGAATAAAGTACATAAACTCTTAGAATAATATTAAAGGGGCATGCACTAAATTAACATTGATGATGTCATGCCAGGCTATTAAATGGAAGAAGCATGTAAACTCATCCATTATGTTCCTAACAGATAGTTCTGAGATACTGTGTTGGGAGAACCCATGTAGCTTTCTCAAAAGATGGAGGTTAATACATACTGCTTTTTACCATATGGGCGGGCCTTAAATAGGAATTTAAAGGTAAGTTATTGTGTCACTCAGATGGTGAAGGGAAATAAAGCTTATTTCAAGAGGTGTCTTCTGGTAATTAATACTAATGATCTAATAACCACATTAGAGTTTACATTTTTGTATTACATGCTTATGCTTTAAACCATTTCTTCTCAAGATCTCACACTGAGGCTGTGTGTCTACCAAGCACAGAAAATATCGTGCAAATATTAAGATATCCCACAAGTCTTTGGAGAAAAGTATTTTGTTTATAATATTTCCTATGTAGCTGCAGAGTTACTTTTTCCAATATCTCACATAATAAGCTTTTATTAGAAGCCCATCTTTCATGTAACATACCTCAAACCAGGAATACAGGCACTATCATTTAGCCTTGCCAGAATATGTGCACATATATATGAACTTCTTCCACCTGCTTCCATATATAGCTACCAAAAACTTACTGACCCATTTTCTTAGAAATGCTTACCAACTCATCTCTGGTTTTGATGCAACAAAACTTTGTTAGTTTCGTCCTAACTGTTCAGTACAACAGCAATACAAGACTTTGAACTTGCACGGCATACCCCATTGCAAGATCTTCTAAATAAGTTCTCCAAGCTTAGATGTGCTTAATGGATGCCCTTTGAAGTATCAGGGTTACAACACGTTATTCTATTTTTTCAACTAAAGTGACTCCCACATGGTAAAGAAAGGCTGGGAAGATGAGGAAGTGAAGGCATTGCTTTGTACTGCACCCAGGAGGACCTCTACTGGTTGCCTTGGTTGGCCAAAGTTACTCCAGAATGGACCCGGCATGTTTAGCACACCAGAGACCCACGCCACTGAGATGCTTCCTGGCATCACAGGATCCTGGCACAGAGCAGAGATTAAAGTTTTAGACTATTTTTCTTAGAATACATGTTTTGTTGCTCTCCGCTGAAGTCAAGATTGAAGCTTCTTTAAGTTTTATATCAAGATCTAAATTCTCAGATCACTGGTTAGTGCCTGCCACCCCACCCCCAGCCTCATAGTTCTTCAGGTTATGTGAACCTCTATCCCTGAGAAGAGAGTATCAGCCTACACTAGCTTTCATCTGCATCCTGAAGTTCATCAGGTGTGAAACACTGCATTTCAACAATCTATAAGAAGTTTCCTGAACTTTTCTGGACCCCCTGCTAGGGTGCAGAAGAGCTCTGCATTAGAACTATTCTTGGCTTTTGGTCTTGAGAGGAATTCAGCAACAATGAGCTCATTTTACGTTAACCCTACCAGCCCCACAAGTATGAAAATTTCAGGGCAAAAGGTGATTCAACAGAGAAATAGGTAGCCACTCTCTATTCAACAGATTTCTTTTTTTTTTTCAAGGATGCATGACTGCATTCATACCTGTTTGATCTCACCAGATTTCAGACCAAGCCAAGAAAACCAGTGTTCACAAACACTACTGCCTCACCACCTAGGTGTGGCAAAATCTCTCCTGTGCCCGCTGTGTTCTTGTCTATCTTTACCTACTACTGATTCACAGCACAAAGCAAATTCTGTGCTCCTCTCTCACCCCCTGACAAATGCCAGCTGCTTCTGGGCAGCGGGCATTCCCCAGGGTACAGAGTTTCCCATGAGCCCCACCACAGAAGTGTCAGTGGGAAAATCTGGCACCTCGTACCCTGCAGGCTGCTCTTATTCTTTGGAGAAATCCCTCTTTGCTGTGAAATACAAAGACACAAGAATGGGCATTTCTATAGCCTCCTCTCTGCTAGTCGCAGCCCAGTGGCAAAGTCCTGGGGCTAACAGCAATAAAAAAAAGCAAGTCTTTATGTATGCCAGTTATCAGCTATGCAACCGGGGGTGTCCTAAGGAAAGCTCTCCTACTGCTGGTTCAGGTTGTAGCCACACACACTCTGACAGACCTGCAGTCACAAACACTTATTTCCTTACAAATATACTGACCGGGCTCGAACACCCCACAGTGGATGTGCTATGGAGACCAGAAACTGTAGTTTACCAGCATAACAATGTTGTTTCCCAGCTGTTTACAATCATAGCTGGGGTCAAGCTAGTTTTAATTATATAGTTTAGTTAGAAATAACACCTCAGTAAATAAATGTCTTCCTCTTGCAGTCAGAAATAAACTACAACTGGCAATTGCTGCCCTCCTCTCCCCACCAGAAGCACATGAGGAACATAACCCACATGCACACCTGTTTCAATGGGAGCAGGTAAAGCAAACGCTGCCTTACACAGATGAAAGCGATTCTTCTACTGAGCAACAGCTCCCTAATGCACACAAAGGTAGAGCTCAACAGGAAGGCCTGAGGTTGCTCTGGGGTGTGACTGAGCAGCCTGTCTGGCAAGGGTTGGTCAGGGCACTGCAGAGACACAGCACAAGGAGGGGCACAGAACCAAAACCCCATCCTACCCCCTTCTCGACAGAAAGCAAGCAGAGGAACACTCCTCCTACCTGAACTCGGGGAGGAGGTTTGGCTGCAGCCCATAGAAAGCTGCTGAGAGAGTCACTAGCCAGCCGGGTTTGTAATTCCCATTCTCACACTCCAGGTAAGGCGAGGACCACCTGATGTGGTTCTTATCAGCAGTGAAGCTCTCCCGTCTCTTCCAGCTGTTCTCCAAAGTTTTGGGACCCGTGTTTAAGACCTTCCTGTGCAGATGTGGCCTCCACTTGCGCTTCAAGCTGTGGAACCACTCTGTTTCCACAGAGGCGTTGGCCAGGCGGTGAGCCGAGGAGGACAAGTCCTGCAGGAGGACCTGGCTCTCGTGCCTGCTGGCCTGGAGGAAAACCTGGGGGGTGGAAGAGAAAGGCGCCGTGCTGAAAGTGATAGCTGCCCTGGAGATGTTGGGGTCCCCCTCCAGGAGGCTCCTGATCAAGGCGCGGTACCACTCCAGGTCCTCCTGCAAGTTCTGCTCCCGCGACTTATTGCTCTGGAGGATCATGTTGAGGAAGTTGGTGGCGTGGGTGAGGGTGTCTAGGGCCCCGTGCAGTGAGGGGTGCGAGGTGAAGCGCGACTTGCCGGCGAGGCTGGCCAGCTCGTACCGCCCGGAGCAGTTGGCACGCCGCAGCTCCCGGAAATCGCCCGTGTAGAGGAACGAGGCCACGTCCTGGGGCACCTCCTCGGCGAGCCGCTGCGCCAAGATGGTGCTCTCAGTAGAGCGGCTCCGCGGGGCCGGCGGAGGCTCCCGGCTCTTGATGTGGTTGTAAATAGGCTGCCTCCCTCTGAGCGCCCGCTCCCGGCCGCGCACCGCCTGCCCTTGGCCAGCGGCGGCCCCGAGCCCCCGCTGGGCGAGGAGCAAGAAGAGAAGGAGCCGGAGCAAAGCCATGTCCCCCGGCGCTGCCGGTCGCGCAGGCACGGCGAAGTGGCTGAAGATGGGCTTCGCGTAGGCGGCCGCGGCGCAGGGGCACGAACGCGCAGGGGCGGCCGAGCGGCAGCGGGACGGAAAACGGCCCCCGGCCCGCGAGTCACCTGTGGCGGCGCCGCCCGCGCCTTCCCCAGCGCGGGGCGCCGCGCAGCCCCACCGCCGGCGCGGAGCGGCTCGCAGCCCCTCCGGCGACGGCAGCGGCTGCAGCGAGCCCGCCTGCGCCTCCTCCCGCCGCGGCCACCGCGCTCACTGAGCTGCTGCTGCCCAGCGCAGCGCGCAGGGGCGGCGGCGCCCGCGCCCGGCGCAGCGGCGGGTCCCCCCGCGGCGCCCCGCCGCCGCCCGCGCTCCCCCGCTCCGCATCCTTCGGGCGCCGCTGCCGGAGAGGGGGGCCCGCGGCGCGGGACTGCCACTTGCTGCGGAGATCAGCGGGGCTAGGCGGGCGGGGACGCTGCCGGGGAGCCAGCGGGCGAGCGCCCGCCTCCGCGAGCGCTCGGCTCTCCGAGCGAGGACCACCACCGCCGCCCCCGCCCGTAGGAGGCTGCTCACCGGGCAGCCCCTCACCGCCCGGTACCCCTTCCCCGCCGGCCCTTATAGGTGTACGCCAGGCAGCTGCCGCCCTGTGTGGCCGCCTCGCCTGTCAGTCAGCCGGCAGCCATTCACGGGGCAGGAGGACGGGGCCGTGCGGCACCGAGGGAGGCGGTGCCGCCGCCGCGGAGAGACGTCGAGGCACCTCGCTTCACCTGCCGCCGGCTCAGCTCGGTGCGGAAGTGGAGGAGGCGCCCGCCGCACTGGCAGCCGCTCACCTTTCCCCACGGCCGAGGGGCGGGAGTCGCGGGTGGGAACCGGCCCGCGGGGGGCTGCACCGCGCCGCCCCCGCCGCGCCCGGGCCGGTGCGCGGGGCTTGCCCGGGGAGTGTGGCAGCGACACCTGCTGGCCGGGCGTGGAGCGGCGCCGCTGCGCTCTGCGCGTACGCGCTGGGGGCGATCCGGCGGGAACCGCGGGGCAGCGGCCGCTGGTGCTGAGGGGAGGACGGGGGTGCCGGGTGTTAAAAATATCTCTGCCTCCCACCCCGCCGGGGGGGGCGGGAGAAGCCCGGCGCTCAGAGGGAGGGCAGCTACAGCTAGATCCGCAGAGTGTGGGCTGACGCCTGGCAGGGCTGCCTGCCGCTGTGAGGATGGCGCTCCTGCCTCAGGCTGTTCTGGGGGTGAGTGGCAGGGGGGGACACAGGGACGCGTCGGGCCGGCCGGGCTGCCCCGGGAGTGATC
Organism: Grus americana; assembly: GCF_028858705.1. Taxonomy (NCBI): domain Eukaryota; kingdom Metazoa; phylum Chordata; class Aves; order Gruiformes; family Gruidae; genus Grus; species Grus americana. Next base: position 150,206,306 of record NC_072853.1, on the reverse strand, counting down.
AGGGAGGCGTTTGGCGAAGGGCACGACGTTTGGGTGCGAATGGGCAACCTTGTCTTCCGGGGCCTCCGGGCCCACAGCCAAGATACCCCCATCGTCGGCAGGTGCTGTCACATTCCCCGGGCTCCGCGCATGGCCTGCCCCACGGGTGGCCCTTGCCTCCGGACACGGCCCAGCACGGAGTGCATCCCGCCGTAATGGGAACTGAGCTGCTTCCCTCTCCCTGCAGCTACAGTGTTTGGCTAATTGTATATCTGTAACCATAATCTTTCCTCCTTTTTTTCCTTGGCGTTTTAACTCCAAGATGCTAATGCACACTGCTGTCTTCAAAACTAAACCCCTAATCCAGCGGCTTTCAGCGCTGACCTGCAGAGCACCTGCGTGGAGCCAAAGCAGTGCTGGCCGATCCCCTGGCTTTCCTCCTGCTCTGCTGAAACCACCCTTGGAAAAACACAAATGCATTGAAGATGTAGTTCGGGTTTTCCAGATAAGCCATCAGTTATGGGGCCATCATGATCAGTAATACGGATCTAGTTTAGCAAAGCGTTTAAACATATGTTTAACTGTGTGCATTTTCTTTGGCAGAAGTATTCACCTGCTCAGTATCTTTCTGTTGGATGAGGGGTTTGTGACAGGAGGCAGTTAGCAAAGGGTGAATTTTAGAGGAGATGGTCCACAGCAAAATCTCCTAATTACAATTAATTCCATTCTGGTTTAATATAAAGCTCCATTTTGGAATTCAAAAGCGCAGATGAAAAGAGTAGTAAAAAGAGGATCCTTTTTTTTCCTTTCTCCCACACACACATGTGCATGCACATCCTATAAGGAGCAGATTTCAGTCATGCAGAATGTATGATCTAATTTTAAACCACCAACAAGATATATCTGGTCCTTACAGCATACTCTTTATTTTAGAATTATTTGAAAGTGTGATTAAAGAAATAGTCATTTTAATATAGCTAAGTGAATTACATTTGCAGTCCATATATGCTAGTGATGTAATGCACTTTATCTTTGCCTATGATCACCTTTAATAATTATAATTTCACATGTAGATAAGAAAGTTATGAATGCTTTTTTTTTTCTCATTGTATGCAGTTAAAGAGGATATTCACTGCTTAGGAGTAATTTATTTGTACTGAACTTTCCCTCAAATGAATAGCCTGTGAGATTATTTAGAAACCACATATACGGAGCAACTCAGAAGCTGGTATTTACAGTTTAGCACAGCACAATAGGTCTGTGCTTCCGAGGCTGCACTGAACAAATACCTAAAGATGCGTCGTTTGCTGTGGATAAGTGAGAACCAGGGCTTTTGACAGGAGCAGCTGTCAGGACTGAGCTAAGCTAACATGGGATCAGTTACATGGGGAGATAGCAATGGCAACATAAATAAACAAGCATTTTTTTCAATACTGCGCCTGTGCTGATTCTCTTTACTGACTGTCACAGGCTGCTCTAAAGGAAAGGTCAGTTCCCTGACGGGAATTCGCTTCCCCTACCGTAGCCTGACTATTAATATCTATCTAAATTGCACTAGGCCTGCTAAACGGCCACGTTCACACGTTCTTGGGATAATCAAATATCCCTTTAATGTACTGGCACAGTAAGTTCCTTCTATTTCCTGATCTCCTCATATTCCTTCCAAATACCCTTCTCCAGTAGCACCCCCCACTCCCCCACCCCCTTGTCTTTCACTAACACCCCCAGAAGCTGTTGTTCTTATCCCAAAGGTTTGCCAGGAGCAAAGACCCAAGTGGGTTAGGGCACAACTCCAGCTGCTAGAAGTCTCTCCCTTATCCCAGAAGACTTTTCCTGCCTCATAGGTTTGCTCTGTGTTTGCGCTCTCTGCACTACCGAGTCAGAGGGAGAGGATGAGAGGTTAGCTGGAGGACTGTCTTGTTAAGGGAGCCAGGTCCGTTGTTCAGTCTTGGGCAGCTGCATCACGGAGAGTTCAAAGAGCTTTTATCCTCCTGCAGTCAGTTCAGACCTGCTCCCAAATAGCTACTGTGTACAGCCAGGTCCAAAATGAGACACAAACAGATTTTAAGCCATTGCAAATGTGATTCTCCTTACAGCTTTGTAAAAACTATGCCGCAGGACCCAAAGCCTACCATTCATTGCCCAGATCCAGGGAACTGGCAATATGGAAAGATAGTATCCTCTTAGATTAAAGAAATCCACCAAATATTTTATTTACATGATGTTACTAAGGATTGAAAGAGATGTAGGAATGTTAGATCATTGTGTTTTTATTTTAATATTAAAATGCACTGATGATTCTGGTGTGTCATTTGTGATCAGTTGACTGTGTCAGAAAACTGTTCAGCTGTGACCAGTACAACATGAAAATGGACTGGGAGTCCCCGAGACACAAGATAGCTGGGATTGAATAACGTTTCCTCTGCTTCTGCCTTGGTTCTGCTAGAGGTGCTGCTTCAAGCTATCCACCAGTGAGGAATCAGGAGGCTTCTGAACCACCATCCTGCATATTTCTGAGTTGTTACAACTATTGCAGTTGCTGCATGAAAAGTACCTGTACGTGAAGGGTCTTGATTGGTTGTATTACTTATCGGGCGAGAAGTCTGCATTTAGATGTTGTGTGAGCTCAACCTGAGTCTAATTACAGTGTAGAAAAAATAGCAGTGCAAAATGTTAGCAGTTTTTAACAGACTAGAGTGAGTGTAACCTACTTTCTCCAAGTATGGACTATACTGAACTGTTTGAAATGCTAGAAGCATCAGAATTATGAAATTGTTAAAACCAATTGGAACGATGGAAAGATCGTTGTAGCTGTGAAATGCATTTACAAACTCATTTATTAATTTTTGTCCTAAGCTAATTAGGTGGTCTGCAGAGTATACTCATTAAGAGTAAGTGCTAAACCTTTGAGAATGATGCGTTGTATTTCTCTCACAAAACAGAAACAAAATGTTTATCAATAATGAAGCGTTGTTAAAATAAAACTACCCTTACTTTTAAGCTTGGTTACCTGAAGAAATAATGCTCTTCCAGTCATATTTTTTGTCTGTCTGATGAGTCCTCTCTGCCAATAACTTCTGATCCCAATAGTTCATTTCAGCCAAGTTTGACAGCAGTGCCAAGGTCTCAAATCTTCTGCAACCTCCTACAAATGCTGTGAAGCTCACAGCTGGATCAAAGAAAGCAACTCGCGTTCATTTTCATTCTGGGGGAAAAGCTGCAGAGTGAATTCAGGAGTTACGCTGCCTCTCGTTTGGCCACTCATAGTGGCCAGTAAGTGCAAATATACCCCAAAACAAACTGAAGCGAGTACTGCTGCCTCCCTACCCAATAGATGGGGAGCAGTGGAGGGGGCTAGTGGGGGGAACTCAAAAGTCAAGGGGAGCTGGTGGCACTGTTGGTAGTGGGCACAGTGCCACAAGGCTTTCATATACCATGCAAAGGGTACGTGGGGGCTGGGGGAGATGCTGGGTTTATTGCAGCAGAGGGTGAGAGAGAGTGGTGGAAACCAGGCTTCGTTAGTTCTCTTGTTTCCTCTCACAAATGAAGGTCACCTAAATATTTCAGAGGAAAAAAAAAAGAAATATGAAATAGGAAAAGTGCAGAGTACAAAAGTTCTTTCTTAGAAGCTGATGGGAGAAGCAGCAAGAGCTTACCTGCCAATTAATTTTCACTTACAGTGCGAAGTTCAAACCCACTGGATATTTTCTCCGAAACTGAGACAGAAGGAATCTCACAGAGGGTACCCAGTACAGCACTCTTGCACTGCAGCAGGGTTATGTGCAGCATGACTGTTTCTGGCAGGAATTTATCTACCTTTCTCAGAGAACTTCCAGTCAGGTAGACTCACTCCCCAGCCACCCTAACTACCTTGTTCCTTGTTCCTTAGCACCAAGTGCAGGGTGAGGGGGTTCCCTAATATACCAAAGTCATCTTTACTTTCTTTGGGTCTTTGCTTGCTTCTTCTCAGAGCACAATCATCATAAGCTATTATCTATCTGCAAAAGACCACTTTGACTTACTCCTTTTTTTTTCTTTTCTCTGGTCTAAATTAATCAAATTTCCTAATAGGCTATGCTTTCTAAAACTGTTGCTGGTCCTGCTGTTCTCTTCTTGACTGTCCATTTTCTTAGCCTGTTTTTTAGGTGTCCCAGACAAGGCCTCCTGCTACGCATCTTCTGCAGGCTACATAAAATTCTGATTTAATACACCCCACATTGAGGTCAGCCTGCTTTTTCACCTTCACCACAGTATTGACCACTACTTGAGTCTGTAATGCTATGTAATCCTCATAACCTTTCAAAACATATTGCTTCCTAGTTATCTATTATCTATTTTTATTTGAGGATTTGAGCTCTGCTTCCTCTGGGTAGTACTTTGCACTTGTCTTTGTTGAGTTTTACCTTACTGATTTTTGGCCGGCTCTCTGATTTTTCAAGATTATCTTTAATTCCTATTCTATTCTATTTGTTTTAATTTAATTTCATTCCTGTTCTACTTGTTCTTCAAAATGCTTTTAACTATCTCCTTGTTTCTTGTTAGTCATTTGCTAATTTTATGACCTTTTATTTCCTTATCCGATGTGTTCATTAACCTAATTAATAGAATGTAGCTGAGATCAGAACCCTTTAGGAACCTACTTGAAATGTCCTCCTGGTTTGATAGTACACAACTGATACTTACTTTTTGAGAATGACTTCAGAGGCAGTTGCTTACTCATGACCCACCTACACAATATTTCCTTAGCTTACTGATGAGAACCTCATGCAAAGTATGTATGAATGTTGCTGATGCAGACATATAGCACATCTACTGCTTCATCAACTTCATCACTATCCACGAGGTCAGTTATGAGTCAAAGAGGAAATTTCAGTTTGTTTCATATGGAGTTTTCTTGGCAATCCCACATTGGCTAATTTTAATCAATTTATTATTTTTTAGGGGATTACTAAGAAGTAGTTTAATAGATCTTTTCTGAATCCTCCTGGTGATGTTTATTTCATGAGCTGCTTTATAATCTCTCTCTTTTCTTTTTCTGAAAATACATAGTATGATTTTTTCCCAACTTTAGAATCTTCCTCCCAAACACTTGAAATGGCAAGTGGTAGTACATGTTTGAAAGATCACGTTTTGTCTCCAACAGAAAATGTTATTCTAGGTTAGGAGAAAATTGTCTGTCAGAGAGCATATTGATGGCTTTGACTGCTAATTGTTTATGGAGAACTTGCAACTGGTATATAAATGTATCTAAAATGCAGATGCAGACTGTGTTTTAAATAAACACTATTCAAAAGCTTTGTAAGCTTGTTCATAGTTGGGAAAAGATGAGGGGATGCTGAAGTTAAGGTTGCAAACACAGTCCATTCCACTTGTACTATGCAGACTTGATTTGAATGCTGGGTTACATTGTGCGCTTACGCAGAGAGCTGTTGGTGCCTTCAGAGTCCATTGCAAGGACACGCAGTGTAATGCACTTACACTAAGGAGAGCAAAACTGCAACTCAGAACACATACCAAAAGCAGTCAGATCGCTAGACCAGTTTCCATGAATTTCTTTATTTTAAATTTAAACAAAGGTAAACCAGAAATATCTGTGGCAATACAGGCAGAGTGCAGCAAATGGAATAAATTAGTAGCATAGTACCTGGGCTGCCTTCAGAGTGAATCCCACTTCCCCATAATTTCCAGTATAAATGTTGTGCTAAATAAGGACGTTAAGTGAAAACACCCCTAATAATGGTACAAGATGACTCAGTGCTGTATCCAAAAGGAGATATTAGTGTTTCAGGCCCTATGTTATGAAGCCTAAAAGCTAGCCTCAATCCCCAGCCCCTGCAGCAGAACGACCAGCTGAGCTCAGCCCCTCGGCCATCCCTGGGAGCGCAGTAACACGCGTGGAGGAGGAGGAGGAGGCGGAGGAGGCGGAGGAGGCGGAGGAGTGCTCGCTCCCCTGCTGATCTGTTTTAGCTGCAGCAAGAACAGCATTTAACTGCAGCCTCTCGTTCAGGGGGTAAAAACACCTCTTGTGCTTAGGCACTTCAGTCATATATTTGGGTACAGATTAATGGATGTCCGCTAAAACCCAGCCAGAAGGGGTGGTATTCTCACCTTCGGATTAATAGCCAGCGCCTAGAACGTTTCTGTGGCAAGTGAGAGATGGAGGCCCTTCTCAACAAAAGCTTCAAAACCACAATATGAGAAGACAGCCCAACAGCGGACTGGCAGCTGGTCAGGGCCAGAAAGGAGCAGGCAAGAAATGAATAAAAGGTAAATGGACTAAGACAAGATAAAGGAGGAATCACCTGAAAAGTAAAGTTTAAAAAAAAAAAAATTATAAACTTCAGGAAAATTAAATCTCAACTAGGACATGCTATATTGAGTAGCTAAGTTTCCTATGAGCACCTTGCCTTCAGTAATGAACCAGTTAATTACAATGAGCATCCTATTCAATACAAGGCTTTTTAACAGCTTAATATACATCCTTCAGAATTATCAGGGAAGAATAATCTGCTGGATAAGAGCACAGGCAAGGTGGGTTTCTTTGTCCTCTTATGACAAAAATAACATTCATAGTATTTCCAACAATATCTCAACAAAGCTAACTCTTTTATCAAGCAATAAATCACAAATGCACACTATCCTGCCAAAGTCTAACCCTCCTATCCTAATCAAGTCTGTGCAGCAGTAAAATGCTATGTGTTGTTGTCTTCCTGGCTTTCTCTCCCTTTGGCATTTACGGCATTGTAAATTTTTTTGAACTTTTGACAGTGTGACCCACAATATGATGGCATGGTAACTACTTTGGATTTAACTATATCTGGATTCAATATTCTTCCTCCCTATTATTCTACAAATGACTTTTTTTCAAATACACTGCAAAACTAAAATCATCTTGTATTTGCTTTCAGTTACATAAAATAGAAAAAATTGTCATCTGATGTAGATTAGCATATCTTTACTGAAGCCAATGAAATTATATGAATTAATATAGATAAGTATTTGCCCATTTGCCTTACATACAGAAGTCAAAATCCAGAATTCCTATTAAAAAGTTTCAAAAACCTACATCCTGTTACATTTTGTTCTAAGAATCTGCAGATGTCAGCTAATGAAAATAAACTTCAAAGGGAGGAATTAATTGGGAGCTAAATCACAATCTCAAAATAAGTTCTGTTTGGAAATGGTTGCTTTATACTGTGTTGTTAAGTGAGTTGGTAAATGAGTATTAGCCTTTTAACAGCTCTGCAGTTTGATGCAGAGCTGTCCACTTAAAATAAGAAGTAAATAGCAGAAGCTACTGATTGTGGACCTTGAGGTCTGAGGCAGCCCTTGCTTCCATGCTGATAAAGTATTCAAAATAAACTCTCAGTTAAGATACTGCTTTTTATTTTTCTTCTTTGAAAAACCAAGATTTCCCCAAGAAAACCGGATTACCCTCTCTCTACTCCTGTCCTTCTGCCCCATGCCACATTCAGCAGTGAAGCCAGAGGTGAGATATGGTAGATACTCTGGCTCCTATTACCAGTGAATGAGAGGGAAGTACCAATGATATTAGAAAGGGGAGGAGAAAGAAGAACCAAGGAAATTCCAATTTCTGACTCGTTTTTTTAATAATTTGTAAAAAGAGAGGCTCTGCTTGACTATGTGTCAGCCAGACTACACTCTGGAGGAGCAAGGTAATGTGCTGGAAGGCAGTCCAGTGAAATTAATAATAATAATAATAATTAGTAATGCCTTGTCATACGTACAAGGCTCCAAACCACCAATCTTTTTGATTTATGAAAGCAGTTTTAATGGACAAGAGGGCACACAACTGGATAACCCTAGGGCAAAGTCTTCAACAGTCGTGCAAAACCTATAAAGCAAGAACAGCAAAGAAGCAAGATTACACAGCCGTTTGCCACAGCAGTGTTGGGGTGGGAGCTCTGTAGGGTTGATCCAGACTCAGGAGTCCTCTGGCATTGAAGAGGGAGGCACGACATGAAGAACTACGGCAGACGAGGGACAGGAGCAGGCTGGCAAATATACTTTCAGGTCTCCACTGAATTAACAGCTGTGGCGTTCATATTTCCTGATGTGAATCACTGGTCACTAGGGCCTGTAGTGAATAATGATGCACAGAGCCACATCCTTCACACAGATGGTAAAGAGGTCTTGTGGGGATAAGAGCTTTTGGGTTTTGAACTCAGAAAAAAATCCCTAGAGATGAAAAAAATCTCTTCAGCCAATCCAGCATTCCCCTAGAATCCTCTTCAAAATGAGTGTCAGCACAAGAGCAGAAGAGAATTTCTGTACATTTCTGTAAAATTGGAGACATTTGAATCTATTGTTCAACTGAGGAAGGATGACATTCAGGAGAAAGTGCTTGTTGCCCACTGATTCTACGAATTGGTGGCTTCCAAAAAAGATTGGAAGCTAATGCGGATGAGGTAGAGGGAAGATTCAACCATTATTGTAAAGAAGAAAGCTATTTCAGAGGAACATTTCAATTTACCTTCTCTAGAAAGAGTGACGATTTACTGTGAGAAAAAAAAAAGACCAAAACGACTTCACAGAAATAGAAGAGAAGGATAACTGGGTTTCTACTCACCTCACCTCATTCTGCAGTCCTCTCCCTAAGACATATTATTGTCAGTGGTTCAGTTTTTGCATTGATTATCTCAATTTCTTTTCTAAGGTAATTCAAATAATAAAGTTAAAACAAATGTATGAGAGTGACATGTGAAGTTATAGCTTCAAGGACATTTTGCTTATATATGGTTTTCAGCTAACAGGCTGTTGATATTTGCTAAATACAAATCATCAGTTTAGGTGAAACCCCATGAATCCAGGTACTGTGTGTACAATGTTCACAGACTGTCTTCTGCAAACTCACTAAAACACCGAGCAGAAGGAGCTCGCATAGCCCAGACAGTAAGACAGAACCCCCCAAGAATATATGCTTCTTGGTCCTCACGGTGCTTCAGAAAGAGAATTACGAGCTGGGTGACTTGTTAAACTGGTGTCTTTCCTGACTCAGCTGCACCGAATGACTAAATGCACGGAAGCCGTATCAGTGTGTCCTTTTCCAAGAGTGTAAGCAACAGGCCACTGACTGTAGCAAACCGTAGGTAACAGGACTTGCAAGAGGACTTGCAAAATGCTCGTGTCCCCTGTGCAGCTCTACCTCAACCTATGCAGTGTGAAAGGCAGTCCACCAGCTTTTAGAGACTTAGGATATTTTTGCCAAGCATGTTTCCTTTTCCTTTACTGACATACAGTAAATTTACTGATTCTGGGTAACCTACATAAGGACATACAGTTCTTCATATAAACCAGATTTTCAGTAGCTACAAGAGAAACCAGCCAGCTCCAGAAAATTCATTCAAACATCGGTGACAGCTTTCAGAAAGGTAAAAATACAATGACTGGTGGTAGTAAGATAATCCAGGGACCTAGTTTTGCAAGTGCTCTGTTGTTAGTGCTGCTTCCCTATTCAAAATCTACTTTTAGTTGGTCTGTCTAAACTCCATCTTCATTTTCAAGTAGATGCAAAGGCTAAAATCTGTCTACATCGCAATCAATAGTAAACCACGCACAGATTTTGCCAGAGTTGGTATTTTAGCATACATTGGTGTCGTGGTTTAGGCCCAGCCGGTAGCTGGGTGCCACGCGGCCGCTCACTCACCCCTCCCCCAGCGGGATGGGAGAGGAGAAGTCTAACAAAAGGCTTGGGTCGAGATAAGGACAGGGGGAGATCACTCACTAATTACCGTCAGGAGCAAAACAGACTGAATGTAGAGAGGAGATTCATCTAATTTATTACTAGGCAAAACAGAGTAGAGCAATGAGAAAATACAATCAAGTCTTAAAACACCTCCCCCCACCCCTCCCATCTTCTCGGGCTCAACTTCACTCCCGGCTTCAACCTCCTCCCCCCTCAGCGGCACAAGGGGGCAGGGAATGGGGGTTGCGGTCAGTTCAGCACACATTGTCTCTGCCGCTTCTTTGTCCTCAGGGGGAGGACTCCTCTCAACATTCCCCTGCTCCAACATGGAGTCTCTCCCACGGGCTACAGTCCTTCACGAACTGCTCCAGCGTAGTCTCTCCCACAGGGTGCAGACCTTCAGGAGCAGACTGCTCCAGCGTGGGGTCTCTCCCACAGGGTGCAGACCTTCAGGAGCAGACTGCTCCAGCGTGGGGTCCCTCCCACAGGGTCACAAGTCCTGCCAGCAAACCTGCCCTGGCGTTGGCTCCCCTCTTCGCGGGTCTACCGGTCCGGCCCGGACTTGCTCCAGCGTGGGCTTCCCACGGGCCACAGCCTCCTTCAGGTGCCTCCATCTGCTCCAGCGTGGGGTCCTCCACGGGCTGCAGGTAGAATCTCTACACCCCCTCATCCTTCCTCCATGGGCTGCAGGGGACAGCCTGCCTCACCATGGTTTTCACCACGGGCTGCAGGGGGATCTCTGCTCCGGCGCCTGGAGCACCTCCTCCCCCTCCATCTGCACTGACCTTGGTGTCTGCAGAGTTTCTTACATCTTCTCGCTCCTCTCTCTGGTTGCAAAAAACTTACTTTAACTCCTTTGTTTTCCTTCTTAAATATGTTATCACAGAGGCGCTGATTGGCTTGGCCTTGGCCAGGGGCGGATCCATCTTGGAGCCGGCTGGCATTGGCTCCATCAGACACAGGGGAAGCTTCTAGCAGCTTCTCACAGAAGCCACCCCTGTAGCCCCTCCCGCTACCAAAACCTTGCCACACAAAACCCAACACAATTGGCAAAAGAGATGCACCATCAAGTTCTGCGCTGGACTGATGTTGTCCCTTCCAAACATTTAATGAGAGTGGAAGATACGGATAATACAGCTCTTGACACTCTAAGTCCTAACTCCCTCACTCTGTCTGCCCTCGGTGCGTGTTACGTAGATCGAAACCACAGCTGGATAATTCTGTAAAGACAGGTCAAGTACCTCCATCCCATGCTGCTGGACAGGATTTGTGGAAAATAGGCACCCTTCACATATAACTGTGTTAAGGACAATTCAGGTCAATGTCTTTTTTTACTTCCTTGCAAGAGAATGTCTTCTGGTTTTATCCTGCTGTGATTAGAAGATACATAACCTTCAGCTCTGCTCTCAGCATCAATCATTTGCAGCTAATATTTTCAGCAAGTGTAAGCAGCCTGTGCACCGCTGATTCTTTTGACTCATGATGTTTTAGTTAAAAATCATTTTGGAAAGTGAGACTTGGACTCTTTCAACTTGGGCAATTCACAACATTTTACTTTTTTTCCCTCACATATCTCAAAGAGTTATGTTAAAAGATATGTAAAGCATCCGTTCTCTTCCACAAACAGAAGAGGCATCTTCTGTTTGATAAGCCAGAACTTATCAGCCATCTTATCTCAGATCTGCTATTTATACTGCCCTTCTGCAAATGTGTTATCACTGCCCTGCACACTGTTCTAAGGCATTTTCCACAAAACCTACAGATTTCCACATCCGAAATGAGCACAACCCAGATCAAATTTATACAGAAGCTGGAACTCAGTCTTCACTTTGGATGGCTGTGTGTGGGAGTGTGTGCATGTATGTGTATTTGTGTGGGCGTATCAGCATTCATTTCTTAAATTTTGTTCCTGCTGTAAAAATGACTCGTATAGCGGTTTATTTTAATACCAAATTGCAAGGTTAGTTCATTTTACAAGATGGCAGCTTAACACATCGGGAGAAGGAGGGAGAATAAATTTTTTTCCTAAGATCTGCAGTGTCTGTGATGCTCTGTAACAAACAGAGCAGAACAAAATTCTGGTGACCATTTTGATGAAAAAGTGAATGTGCTCAGTGAGCCAACAAGAAGCAGTAAGGGAAATCGAATATGAGACTTGGTAATTTTTCCCTCTTCCAGCCATTCCATCTGAATTTCTGTAATTTTATTTAAGGCATAAATATTGTACTTAAGGGGGTTTAATGCTTTTTTTAATTAAATATGCTCAATTAGTTTGTGAAGAAACGTTTCTCTGTAAAAATCAGCTGCGATACTTGGTGAGTTCATTTTTTCCCTAAAGCTAAAGTCAGCTGTAATAGCTTTCCTCCTAACTCTAGAAAAAAACATTCTGTAACTTTGGCACTTTAATCTCCACAAAGGCCGTATAGAAACAATCACAACAAATGAAGATTGCAGGATGAAGGCAAGCTGGCTTTAGGGCTCCATTACACTAAAATGGGAAGAGAAAGGAAGTATGTCTTCAGAGCCTGCAAAGTACTGTAGCTTACGCTACACAAAAATGAAAAACTCCGCTGCCTGCAGCTGGCTCGCATCCCACCGTCTCTGCGACTTAAGGCAGTGGGAGTCTCCTTTCTCTACTGCTGCCCAAATGAAAAATTTCTGCTTGTCATTTTGATGTACCTGTTGGGTAACTTTCACATCATCTGCTTAAAACCCATCATAGCTGCTCTCTGCAGGCTCTCAGTGTCCCAGTGTCAGGCTTACCTCTCTTTTAGGACTCTATGTCCCAGCAGCCCCCCTCGACCCAAGCACAGGACTGCCCACTGTTGGCTGGGGTTCACCAAGGGCTGCCTGAGACCCAGGCACTGTTAAAGGAGGAGGGAACACCACGCAACTTACCTCTGGGAGCAGTGCTGCACGTGTATCTCCTACTGCTTTTTTCTTTGCTATGAATGACAATGCTTTTGTACTAATGAAGTGCCGCATACCAAACATGCCAGGTACCTCTATTAAACTATCAAATGCTGCAAAAATAATCCAACACTGAAAAAAAAAAACCCTTTCCTTCCCTTATCTTCATGTTCTGTTTAATAGCTCTGATCCTCTGACACTCGTTAAGTTCTCTGCTTTTGTCTCTTCCATCGCACTCCTGTGTATTCGTCTATGTGTGTACACACACACATACACCGACACGCTTTGAACCCTATGACACGGTCCTATCTGTGTTCCTTTTCTACGCCAATCCCCTTATCCCATCTACATTTTTAACCCCGGAAGATGCCGTTGCTCAGTTGTGGCAATGTCACGCAACCGTTTGCGAGGAGGAGAAGAGGAAGGTGCAGCTCCCGCAGCTGGGAGGGAGCAGGGGACAAGACAGGTGGAAGAGCTCTTCCAGCATTCCCGTTATGCCTAGGACTAGTGCCTGCTGGCTGTACCAAGTACTGCAGTGCTGAGAGGTAAGGGTTAAGTCAGCTGAGGTCCAGGGCACATATTCTGACTGAACCCTGCAGTACTTTTATTTTTTCTGCACCCTGTGTGCTCCACACAGGTGTGCAGCTGGTAGCCAGCTCTGCTGTGCTTTGCACCACTGTTCACTATGCTGCAGATGTTCACCTGTCACGTTGCTCTGGGCCATCAGACTTGATAAATTCCTGTTGCAAACAGAAGATAAGCTCCATGTTTAGCAAAGTGGAATGATACCAAGTCTATTTTCATTTCTGCTATCCCAGGAATATGCATTATGCATATATTTTACATTTATGGCAGTTGAACTCAATTCTGCATCTTCCTCTTAGCTGAAATGATTATCTTTGGGTTTGGCAGTGGCGTGATGATACTGTATTTACCTGAACAGGATTTTAACTCATGATCCCACTTAGCAGCTTAACGTATTCTGCTTTGAGCCGCCTTATTTTGAATGAGGATGCGGAAGTTGGTATGGTCCTATCAGTAGCAGTGGTAGAGCACCCTCCATAGTCCTTTAGTCTTCCCCATCCCTTGGAGGTTTGGCCCTTGGGACCATTCCCAACAGGCTTTCTGGACACGGCCACCCTGTCCGGTGGTCTGAAAGCATTTAGCCCTGTAGATGCAAGACGCACCGGGGCCAGTCAGCCTCTGAGTGGTCCCTGGGCCGTTTTGCAGACATAGCCTACAACTCTTGTCTGCCTTTGCTCCTGTCATTCCTATTTTCACCCCATAGATTCAGTCATTTCAAGCTCAGCCACACCTCTCTAAACAGACATGCTCTCCCTCTCTCCCTCTCTGCATTCTCATTTGCAGCCAACTCTTCGATGTTTCCTCTTTACTCCTTTTCCTGCATTCAGTTTTGCGAGTCCACCACCTCTTACCATCTTCCATTTCTTGTCATCTGAACACTCTCTCCTTCAAATTTTCTGTAAATTCCTGGTGTGCTTCTCTCTTTGCTCTCTCCCTTCTTCTTTCTTCTGTTGATTCTGGTGGCAGCACCCTAGGAATAGCATTTTTTATTGGGAAGCACTAGCATATGGTAGTAAAGGTTTTAAATCTCATAACTCTTCTTTTTCCTTCTCATTCCTTTTTCCTCTTGGTTATCTTCTCCATTGACTTTCTTTCCATGTCATTTCATATTCATTTCCCACATCTTTAGAATTCACCAGCACCCTGCTATTCCCTCTGCAGCTTTGCAAGCTTTTTTTTTTTTTTTTATCTCTCTCTTTTTTCCCGTTTTCTTTTTTATAGGCAGCGGCCACTCTTAATCTTCGCAGGAACTATTCGTCTCTGTGCAACACCTGTCATCTTTCGTGCCCCAGCTTCTCATTTTACATCTGGTCTGCATTTGCATAGTCAAGTCTTCAGCTGGGTTTCCTGGTGCCTTTCATAGCTTTCCCCACATCATTTTTAATCTTTTCTGTACTGCTTCTCCCTTCCTTTTTATCACAGAGGCAGAAGGGCCCTGTTAGCTAGTTCTGTTTCATAGGAAATTTTCTTTCAACATCAAAGAATACCAGATTGCAAACACTGTTAAAATTAGTGCACAGCTCTCTAGATCCTGGTGAGTTATAGCATTGGAAAAGATTTATGCCCCAAGATTTCTTATTCATCCTTGTTTTTAGTTTCAATCAATTTTGTCTAGACCAGAGGTTTTGGCACTCAGTTTATCTCTTTTTCCATGTCTGTACCTCTATGTCAGTTTTGAAAATCATCATTTCCCATAAACCCTGCCCTGCTGTTCTCAGTCGCTCACTTTTGCCTCTAAAATGCACACTGAAAGTATACTTCTTGTTGTAGGATTAACTAATTTCTCAAAATTCCTTAGTGGTGGAGCTCCCACAGCCTTCCCAAGCCCTGCTGCACTAGCCTTGCTCCCTGTCCTTGCTTATCCCTGTTGCGATGGCAGCCTATTTTTCTTGTGCCAAAACAGTGGACGCGGTGAACTATTCACTCCATCCTCTACTCTTGCAGGTACCATTTAGATATTCCACATATCCACTTTCAGCCTTCCCTTCTCTGGACTGAGCTACCACAGGGATTTCAATCTTTTTGTCTTGGGTCCTATTTTCTAGAGCTCTGACCATTCTTGTGTTCACTCCTCAGGTCCCTCAGGATCTCTCCCCTGCCAGACTGCTCATACCAACACACTAACCCTGCTTTACTGAAGAGAAGCATTTGCCTCTCCGTTAGTCTGCTCATTACCTGATAAAGTTTATACTTACACTCTGTGTTGGAGAAGAAGTCTCAGTGCTCAGGTCTGTGGTTTATACATGATCTAAACATAAGTGTGAATGCTTGTTAATACAGATAGAAGCATTTGAAATAATTCTGATATCATGTAGCACACGCTTGCTTCTCTCCTCTGTCATCCTTGCACCACAGGGTATGTCACTTTTTCCTAATAATTCTTCTCTTAATTCCCTTAGCAGTGTCTTTGGGCTGAGGGTATCCTTGGTTTCACTGTCAGTTCCTCTAGTCTACAAGATTTTACTTCTAAGTAGCTCATTTCATTTTCACTAGCAGTTTTCTTTCTCCCTACAGTAGCAAGGGTTAATTACAGGATTTATGTTATCCATCAGTATTTCATTTCTAGAATTTCCTGAAGACATATAAAGGGCCAAACAGGCAAAGTTCAGTGCTGTATTTCTGTTTGAAATAACAAAAGGATATAAATCCACCTACAACCAGTGACCTTTCAGGATTTGAATCATTAGATCACATTGAAAAAACTCTGACGGATGAAAAATATAAGCGTTAGGGGAAAGTAATATCTGGGATCCCTGGTGTAATGTTTGCAAGGAAAGATTTTATAGCAGTTATTTTACCCTTTGATTTATTCACACATTTTGTGTCTATCCTCAGGCCAAAGCGCTCAAACTTCTCCATAAAAAATTCAGATTTGGCCAGATTTTTCCTCTAATGAGATGCTGGCTGGCTGTGGTAGCTTTTTCTGAGAGTCCTGTCTAAGTTTTTCCTGTGACAAAGGTTGCAGCTAATGTTAAGCCTGTAATTTCCTCACAATAACTTCGTGGCTCCTGACAATGCTGTAGGAAATGAGGATGCCCCAAAGGGCAACACAGTAAAATAAATGGTGAGAATTTGCTCTGAGTGATAGGTAAGACCTATCGGAGGTGAGCGTCCCTCCATAGACATGCACAGACACACAGAGAACATGTTAAGGTCACAATGTGAACTGTTGCACTGATGTTTATTACAAATCTCACCAGTCTTTTCTACTTTTTAAAACTAGTTTACGCATTAATTTGAAAGAACTATAAATGCTGAAATACCACTTTTTATGATAGGTAAATCCAAGAGAATAAGCAACACCATTTTTTTCACCCAAGATTCCTTCATCTCCAGCTTTGGTTCAAGTTTTGCTCTCAAGTCACACAAATAAGTCTTCTAAAACTTCTCTTGGTCCCTTCCTTTCAGTAGTTCAAATAGCCTTATATAGGATGTGGATGTTGTTTACCTGGACTTTAGTAAAGCCTTTGATGCCATTTCCCACAGCATTCTCCTGGAGAAACTGGCTACTCATGACTTGGACGGTCACAAGTGGTGTTCCCCAGGGCTCAGTACTGGGGCCAGCTCTGTTTAATATCTTTACCAATGGTCCGGACAAGGGGATCAAGTGCACCCTCAGTGAGTTTGCAGACAACACCAAGGTGGGTGGGAGTGTTGATCTGCTTGAGGGTAGGAAGGCTCTACAGAAGGATCTGGACAGGCTGGATCAATGGGCCAAGGCCAACCGTATGAGGTTCAACAAGGCTCAGTGCCGGGTCCTGCACTTGGGTCACAACAACCCCAGGCAATGCTACAGGCTTGGGGAAGGGTGGCTGGAAAGCTGCCTGGAGGAAAAGGACCTGGGGGAGCTGGTCGACAACTGACTGAGTATGTGCCAACAGTGTGCTCAGGTGGCCAAGGCAGCCAACAGTATCCAGGCTTGTATCAGAAATGGTGTGGCCAGCAGGACTAGGGGAGTGATTGTCCTCCTGTACTCAGCACTGGTGAGGCCGCACCTTGAGTACTGTGTTCAGTTTTGGGCCCCTCACTACAAGAAAGACATTGAGGTGCTGGAGCATGTCCAGAGAAAGGCAACGAAGCTGGTGAAGGGTCTAGAGCACAAGTCTTATGAGGAGCAGCCGAGGGAACTGGGGTTGTTTAGTCTGGAGAAAAGGAGGCTGAAGGGAGACCTTATTGCTCTCTGCAACCACCTGAAAGGAGGTTGTAGCCAGGTGGGTGCTGGTCTCTTCTCCCAAGTAAGAAGTGATAGGACAAGAGGAAATGGCCTCAAGTTGCACCAGGGGAGATTTAGATTGGATATTAGGAAAAATTTCTTGACCAAAAGGGTTGTCAATCACTGGAACAGGCTGCCCAGGGAAGTGGTTGAGTCACCATCCCTAGAGGTGTTTAAAAGACGTGTAGATGTGGTGCTTAGGGACGTGGTTTAGCGGTGGACTTGGCAGTGCTAGGTTAACGGTTGGACTTGATGATCTTAAAAGTCTTTTCCAACCTAAACAATTCTATGATTCTGTATTTACTCAAGCCATTACTGCTAATATTAGCATCCAGAATTTGTTGTGCTCTTTCTACAGCTGCAAATGCTTTGTCCTGGTAGGTGGATTGCAGTAAATGATCCTGACAGCATCTCTTCTCAAATGTGTATCGTCCTGCCGATGGCCAGCCAAAGCTGACATGTTAACCTGGAGTTCCTCCCAGCAGCTTTATTTCACCTCTTGGTTTCTGTCGATGCACTGTGCCTGAGTGAAGGGTTCTAGATAATACTCCCATGTTTACATGCTGTACCTGCCCCGTTTACCTCTTTTTTGAGGGTATTCGGGTGTGTGTCGAGGTCAGAACTCAAGGGAGGGGGTGTGTGTGGATTTTTTTAGCCTTGTGTCTATTCCAGCTACCTTTACCTACGTGGGGCTTTGGTGCAGTGGTGATGTTAGTCTGGTGTATGGCACTCTTGTCCTGAGCCATTTCTTTGGGGCTTTCCTTAAAGTCTCTGCAATATTTCTCACCACATGACAACATTTCAGGTCAAGTTCTGCCAGCAGGCAGCATAACTCAGATCATTTACCTAACCCAGCCACAAGCCTCACCCAGAATGCCACCCCCTCTGCATCACACTAATTTCTCAAATGCATCTGTGCCATGTATAGCTTACAGACTTTTGCAGGCTTCTGGACCTCTGAATGGAAACAGGAATGTTCCATATGATAACCCTTACCAGTTGATGTTTCATAAGATAACCTTTATCTGTGAAAAGCTTGTGCACTTCAGAGCTCTTCACTGGGCTTTAGAGATGAGATGTTTGAGTATGTGTAAAATAGGGTGGATTTTACTCTCCATAAACAGCCTTTTCATTTCTTCTTGTGGAAGAAGGTTTAAAAAGAAAGGAAAAAAAAAAAAAAAAGAAGAAGCTTCTCTTTACCACATAATTCCTGGGATCTGCCACAGGGATCTGTGGCTATAATAAAAGCGACCATCATGCCTGCGATCCTCAAGGCTGATTAAAGAAACATTACATAAAGCTGTATTCAATGACTAACAGAGCAGCTGAATAATTCTACCTGAGCCAATACTCTGGGACCTGCAGTGGTAAAAGGCAATCCTCTGACATGTCAGTGAGTGGAATTTGTCTTTAATCCTTAAAGGTAGGCTAGAAAATTAGTTTTTACTTTGCTCCTACTTTAGAGTTAGCAACCTGAATAGCTAAGAAGAGCTTTTCCTAGGAGGCTTAACAGCAGGAATAGTCATTAAACGCTTATATGGTCCAGACTTAAGAGTGGAGCCAGCTAACACCTTTGGGGTGGGCTAACAAAGGCTCCTTATTCAGGTATGGTACCCTGAGCATCCGTCCCTGGAGACGTGGGGGCTCTGTGGGCAGCGCCCACCTGCGTGTAGGCAAGTACGTGGGCACCCATAGCAGCACCCATCCCGCCACCCACCCTGGCCTGGCCTCCCCAGCCAGGGGCTGCTGGAGCCGGCTGCCCGGGGGATGTATAATATAGAAACAACATTAGGGGGAGCTCCATTACCTAGTCCAGTTTTTGAAAAGAGGGAGCGGCAGAGCAGTGGCTTCACTTTTCGGGAAATCCCTGTCTGCCCTGTTCAGTCCCAGGCTGCTGTGCGAGGATAACGAGTGCCGGGGAGTAATAAGGTCAGGTTGATTACAGGTAGATTCTTATTAGAAAAACTGGCAGCCAGCTAATCCCACCCTTACATGTGGCCAATTATTGACAATAATTTTATTGTTTCTGACAAAAAGTCAGAAATGCCACAGAGTTACTTTTAACTGTAGTCTTTACATCCACAGACTGATTAGCTAATGAGATCAATAATTAGTCATGGGAACTTCATGCGCCCAGGTTGTGGTGCCTATACAATGAAATATTTTGGCAGTTTCCCTGCCATTTTTAGGGCTTATGACTTGGACAGTTTACTGTAGTAATTATCCCAGAACATCTATTATTTCCATATAAGCTGTAATGTGCATAGTTTAATTCATAAATAATTGTTAGAGAAGAAATGGAGAAAAAGTAAAAGAAAAGTTCTGATTCAAAGGAGATGGGATGGATTTCAGTTACAGAGGATAAATGTGGGCAGATCACAGCAGAGCAGTGGTGGGGAAGGGCAAAGATGGGTAATCTAGGAGAGTGGAGGAAAGCAGGAGAGACTGGAAGAGACAACAAAGTCTCGGTAATACTACCGGAGGGATTATTATTCTCTATTTTTTTAGTGCTGGGACGCAAAGATCAACTCTAGGCTTATTTCAACAGGGAAAATAAAATGCTTTGTACTAAATGGTCTCTTAGCCATCTTAAAATGCTTCCTACCCTAACCAGCCCGCAGAAGCAGTGGCAGTGGTCCCACAGCAGCCCACAGTTATGCCTTGGAGCACGTTTCTAAGCACCTGAGACAAAAGGAGGAGGCTTTGTGTTCGGGTTCTGTGTGCACCATCTGCTGAGAGGAGACACACAGACACACAGACTTTCAGAAGGCTGCCAGCTGGCTGGCCATTCCTCTCGTTTCAAATAAACATTCAACATGTTTTCAGTAAATTCTGAATGATAAAAGTCTGGTTTTTCCTTTCTGTAGCTCATACTGGAGAGGGTGAGAGCTTTTTTTTCTCTTGGCTATATTATATATTTCCAGCAAGATGAACTTTCACTTCAGATTGTTACTATCTTATAAAAATAGCCCACACAGAGTAATATTCATTATTAGGGTATTATATTATGAACTTTAAAGGGGTTATTAGCTCTTTGAAACAAGGTAAAGAATAAGATCACTTAAAGATCTCTTACTGAACCTATGCCTGGACTATTCCAAGGATGTTCCACTAAATGAAGTCATTTTAAAGAGAGATTTTGCTTCCTAATGTGTTTCATTTATAAAAAGTGAGGAATGCAGACAGCTCTGGGGTGAAACACAAACACCGCACTACTTCCACTGCTTAGTGATCCAAGATAACAAGCGAATGCCATGTCTAGGTACGGGACACTGGTAAGTATCATGACTCAATCGCGCTGTATTTAGCAAAGACCCTGCACCCAACACTGAGTGTCTCCAGCAGTTAAGATCTCAGGTTTATGTCTCGGAGGATGCTTATCATCCATGGACATCCACGTGTTCATGTTTGAAGTGAGCAGGATGGAGCAGTCTGGCATGGGGAAAGATACTTTTGTAATCTAAAAGCAAGACACACCTGAACCACACCATCAACCTCAGAAGGAACACAACACTATAACACCACTTTCAATTTTTACCTCAGCATTTTCTAAATAAAATCACGAGGAGTAGCAAAGTTGTTGAAGTACCTGATTCTTCCCACCTCTCTTTTTCAATGCCTGTGAGAATATGCAAGCACTCAAGTTATTGTTATAGAGGAAATTCCAGAGCATCAGCTATTGTCTCATAACTGCTCATCCTGAATGCCGTTCCTTGCAGGACATGTGAGGTCATTTTCCCCTGTTTCACTCACAGATAAGCCGTCTCAGTGCCCTTGATCTGGAGAGGTCCACACAGACAATTGCCACGCAGCCCCAAGCCGTAACTCCCCTTCTGTCTGCCTCCCCGCAATCTCTGCCTGCGACCATACCAGCTCCATTTACACAGGCGCTAACTCTTAATTTCAGATCCTTAATCCATCCTGGCACTTTCTTCCATCTGCTGCTTTGCATCTTGCATAAAAGAACGTAATTGGTAGTTGAAGTGGTTTTATTTTATGAGCCATGCACTATATAAGAGGCTTCATTGTATGACCTCAAGTATAAGTGCTAGGTTTATGTCACAGGATTCAAAGGTTTTTGGGTGGCAAAAGACAGGTGAACAGACAAACATACAAAACACAGTGTTCTTTGAGAGATCTGGGTAAAAATATCCATAGCAACAGCCTGATCCTTCAAACAAACATTTGGGTCAATAACTTTTCTTGGGCATATTCTCTTACCACCTCAGTAAGTTTGTGTAAAATTATTCACATGCATAAACATTTACAGAATTTTTCCGGGGTCATTTCACATCACTCAGTATTTTAAGCTCATCTTTTACTTTGGTGATATATATTGTTCACACATCAAGAAGCTAAATCAAAAGCACAGTGATATTTTACTGGTTTAAAATCCTTTGGCTCAAACCTTAGGACAATTTCCTTCCCAGGAGGATGTGTCATTTAAAAAAAAAAGTTCTGACATAGCCTTTCACCCTCCACCCACCCCAAGAATGTAAAAAATTTCATATTTAGCTCATTTCCTTCTGGGACAGAGAAATAATGTAAGTGAGAGTACATAGGAGATTTGTGACCATTAATTTACTGGCAATACCAATAGCCTGTCCAACGAAGTAGGAAGGAAGAATAGTTCATTTCAACAGCAATTCCTATTGTAAGAAACGGTTCACATGCTGAAATGTTCCGTATGGCCATGAAAATGCATCCTCATGCTGCTAAAAACAGACAAGGAAATTATTACATACAGAAATGTAAACAAAAATTCCCAAAATAGCATAAAAGAATGAAGAAAACAATTAAGTTAAGGAAATTCCGAATGAAGGTGGTAACTACATCAGGCAGTGGCATAACAACTATAGTACACATAAATAATCTCAGACATAATAAAAGGTAGATTTACTGAAGTGCATTCCGCACAACTCATATCCTGCTGCATTACTTCCTGTCATTAATTACCCCATCTACATCCAAATAATATCAATCAGCCAATTGGAAGCACAAGTTAATGAGCAAAATTTCATACTCTGAGGTCAAGTTCCTTTTCCTTCATTTGTCTTCATTAGCAGCACCTCTCGAGGCTTTCCCAAAATAGAAGGTAGTGAATTAGTCAAAGAGATTTTAAAAGTCGCACTCAAGAATGCTCAGAAATAAAATAGCGGGATTAGCCTCAGAGCTGTTAGGATGAAACAGAGGTTGTTATTGTTATTTAATAAGATTACCAAACCTACGTGTCTTGCCTTCCTAATTATTTTCACCATCTGTGCTCTTGACTGGGTGTCACATTTGCCTGGCACCTTGGCGCTGAAGGATATACAAATACTTTACAAATTACTGCCTGGTCTGTAAACTGTAAACCGTAACGACTTTCCTTCTCTGGTTACTCCTGGTCAGTACATTGCAGTCAGTGAGTTGCCCTCCACAACACCCTATCCTTTCTTCCTGCTCCAGTTAATCTGGGCTTATCTCTATTCTTCCTAAGGGCAAAGCAGGAAAATCAGCCACCACCGGTATTCCACAGCATCTGCACAGAAATAAGGAGACCATAGGACGGCCACACAGGTCCTGCTTCTCCGCACCCCTTTCTGGGGACTTCCAGTCTCCTCCAGTTCTGTTGCCTTTGCAGAAATCGTGCACATCAAGACTCTTCTGCAGAGTCCAAATCCCTTAAAAATATAATTATGGGCAGGAGCTGGAGAGGCAAACAGGAAAGTGGGGTGTGCCTGCATTTGTTCTCCCAGGAAATCTCTTCAGCTTAGGTCATCTCTGCTTATGAGCTGCCAGGGAAAAGGAGAAAGCAGCATCTCAAGGAGCCCTTCTTTATCCAGCCAGAGTCAGCCTGAAACCTCTGCCCTTGAATCACAGTTGGGAAAATATCACATAGCCTTATGGTCCTAGGAATTATTTTGGTCACACAGATATGCACCAACACGGGGTGAAAATGCAGCAGTGATTTAACAGCTCCGGCAGTTGGCACAAACATGGTGAGGTCAGAAGCATCAGTATCACTGAGAGGCAGCACAAGATGGAAGTGTTTGGAGATTAAATGTGTGCGCAGCACGTCTCTGCATTGGGGCACAGACTGCTGGGTCTTCCTATGACCACGTATAGAGGGATCTCAGACTTATCTCTCATGAGAATAGATGTTTCTTCTGCACTGATCCTATTCTATTTAGCACTAACAGAGAGTCTGTTTGTAAAAGTGCAAGGTGATAAATAACAAAAAGCTACTCTTCCCTTGGAGTGGAGCGGTATTCTACCTGAACGCTACAAGCTAGAATTCCAAGGATCAAATGGTGTCACGTAAACATGATCAAACCCACCCTTTCGTGCGGTGCTGCCTACGCATAAAGGAACAGGAAAGGAAAAAAGGTTTGAGCACTTGGAGTTAAGATGCCTAAGTGGTGGGAGGTTCATTGGGTCAGTGAAATTCAAACAGTTGGTGTAGTTTGAGGTCTCCAGCCCTGTGAAGGCAGAGGGCACTTCTAGGGATCAGGCCGAGGTAGTGAGGCATGATCTCCACGCTCTGGTCCCTTCTCAGGATGCTTTGCTGGATGACCTTGGCCAAGGGCATGCTGCGTCCTCTGCCTGCTCTCAAGAAAGGCAGGAACGTTTTAAAAAAACTGGCAATAATCCATGATTTTTGTTGTAGCTCTTTCAACACTGACCTTTCTAACCAGGTGTTCAGGACCAGGTGGGGACTGAGCCCCCTGTTCCCAGGGGCGTTGGTCACACTTCGAAGCAAAGCTGATCTTTGTGAGGACCTGCCTGACCCTCCCAGCAGAGCCACTCATTGCAGCACCCTTCAGTAGCCCCATGCAACCTTCTGGAGAGCCTTTAAATCACCCTAGTTAAAAACTGCAATATCATTGTGAAAAAAAAGAGCCTTTTCAAAACAATTTTAATTTCTTTTTTATTTTATTCTTAAACTAGAATTTAATTTATAACAGTTCCTCCCAGGGAATAGTTTCCTTCTCAACTATTTGGCTTTGTTATCTCCTTGTCTCCAAACAAAACCTCTCAGTTCTCTGAGTCAGATCAGCGTTCAGGTCCTGGTCAGGTCTGTGAAGCGATGGCAAGTAAAGCCGTGGCAGATCTGTGCCGCATACAGCGGGCCCCATCGCTGCGTGGTTAAACTACCTCTGCATAACAAGGTTCTCCACCCCCTTCAAGGAACAGGAATGACTGAAAAGTTCCAGGTGTGCACTTCTACCTGAACTCTTCCCTGCCCGACTCGCCTGGGCAGAGAGAAGAAAGCCTTGGTTTTGTCTTTTTCAGCTTATAAGAAGCCTTAGCTAGTGGGGCTGAGTGGATATTTAATAGATGAAATAAGAAAAATAATTTACTTAATTTTATCATCAATTTCCTTGGAAAAGCTCAAGAGAATTGCAATGCCAGACTCTAGACAGAAAATTATTTCTACAAGAAAACAGATGCTGAGCTGCAAGATTAACCCGGGTTCTCATAAAGCAGGCTGGGACTTCTTTTGAAGTTATCTTCCAAATGTAATTTGAACAATTAGCTCATCTCTGGTATTTCTAGGTCCCTAGACTGTCCCTGTGAAAGAAAAAAAAAAAAATAGGCCAGCCAATGTTTTGCCCCCACAAAGAAGCCATATTAGCGACAGTGTGATGACCGCTAATGAGACAGCTATTATTGCTATTGATTTTCTGTGGAAAATTGACAGAACTGTGTAGCCAGGCCTGATAAAAGGGTTATAAGATTGATTTTTATACCAACTGTCTGAGTACCTTGGTCAGTCATTTATAGCGGCAGATTGATGGTAAGTGGAATAGCGATTGTTTTGGAAATCAGCAATATATAAACTCCAATTAAAGACTTCTATTGCAAAGTCTCAGTATGCAACAGCAACTACATACTAAATTGCAAACTTGATTTTGTGAGGCTAATCTACCTCTCTTGCCACTGTCTTCAATTCTTCTACAGAGTAGGTGCCAACGCTGATGTCAAAAGACAAATTTCAAAATTTGCTAAAGCTGGTGTGCCTCCTACTCAAACGGAAGCCTTCTTCAGCAGAGAAGGTGCCCAGGTGAAGAAAACTGGCTAGTGTCTACTCAACAAATCCCCTGCTGTTGTGAAGACTTTAAACATCTGGTGACATTGATCAAGGTTACGTGATAGGCGAAAGTGATACCCCAAAGCCCTAAAACTGTGAAGCCTTATTATTGTTTCTGTACAAACGAAGGAGTGGTGTGCTTGAGCGTGTGACAGGTAAGCCATTAGACGTTGTGCCTGTCTGTGACCCCTCAAGGAGCTGACAAAGGCTGAGGTGAGACAACTGTGGCACTGCCTTGGGCAGGACGCGTGAACCGGGAAATGGCTATGTGTGGCGTTAAAAGACATGTAGCATGAACTGCACCCACTGTTGTATAAACTGCTTGAATAATCTTAATTATTCAATATATTTCAATATTCAATATTATTGTGGGTCTCAGTATGTCAAATAGCGGAAAATAATCTAGAAGTGGTTTAAAGCAAGAGAGGCAGAAGGTGAGTGAATGTTACCACAAGCCTCAGCCTGACTTCAATCATGCTAATTTAGGTTAATAGGAAATAAAGTAACAGGAAAGCATTAGAGGCAAAGAGTGTCAGACGTGAGCGATAAGCCATGGCATCCTATCCGCTGGATTAACGGAAAGAAGCTGGACTGCAAACAGCAAGGGACGTATATCTGCCAGCCTTAAAAAGACAGATAATTTCGTATTAGAGATAAGCTACCGAAGGAAGAACTCAACCCATATCTGAGCTCACCTTCAAGGAAAGATTCCTATCTGCAGATGGCTTGGGAGCTTCCTTAGAGCTCAGCTACGTTTAGGTAAGATTTCTCCCCTGCCAGAGAACTGGCCCCCTTATCCGTGAGTGATCTTTATGGCAGGGCTCAGAGCTTTCAGCTGTAATTTCCACTCCTGTACCTGCTATCAGAAATTTAGAACTGAAGCCTTATAGGAACTCTTTTGCCTTAGCAATATTGCATTGTCCTTTTCTTACTCTTTTTATCATGTGTTCAAAAGCAAAACTCTTTTCCACCCACAACAGTGAGCGCGTCGTTTCTGTGGAGTGCACTCCTTGGACTTTCTTCCTTTCAGCCCGGGTTTATGGATCAACAGCTGCTAATGACAGGGTCCCACTTAGCACACACTTAGCATATGGACAATGTCATTAAGCCATTAGAGAAATCCATCATGGGAATAGCAAAACTAATAAAAGAATGTATGCTGCAATGTATAGGGAAACAACTGAATTGTATAAAGGGTGACCGGCTGCACCTCCCGGCTGATCAGCTTTCTGTTCACACCAGGTAAAGAAATCTGCAAAACAAGTCTGGTGTCAGGCTAAAGTGAGGAAGGCAGGGGCGAGTTTAGTCCTACAAAGAGGTGGCTTTAGAGCGGGCCCCAGCGCAGCTGCCCGTGCCCGTGGGCGAGCAGTGCTAATGGTGACCAGCGCTCACTGTCACCAGGGGCTGGTAGGGGAGTCAGCCCTGGAAGGGGCGTTCGACACTCAGGATGATGAAAGGAAGGTCCTTCACCTCCTCAGCTGGTACCTGGCAGCCAGGTATGCATTTCCATGGACCCTGTGAAGACAAACTAAACCACCCAGAAGCTGGAGCTCTAGGAAGAGACATGCCATGAGATGCATGAAGTGGAGAGTTTGTCCCCTGCAAACCTGCAGCCAGGCCAAGTAGACGTCAGGCTGGAGCTGCCTTGCTGGAGCAAGGAAGGCAGATCTCATTATGAAAAACAGCCATCAGGTCAGCATCTGTGCTTGGCACTTAGGGAAGACCACTTGATGGTGTGCAAACCTCTGGTGGGTGCAGGGGCATTGCTCCAGTGTGCTCGGGGAAGCACTGCAAGAAACCCCTGCACCTATGGAGATCTGAGCAAGCGTTTCCAGCAGCTCGGTGCAGCTTGCACGGTGCAGCTTGGGCCTGGGTGGCTTCCTCCCACTTATGCTGTGCTCCATTTCAGCAAGGAAACTCTCTTGGTGAAATTTATTATCTCAGATGAAGCTTGATGTCTGTGTTGGGAGGACGGGGAGCAGTTTGTCATGAAACACTGCTGTAGAGCCCATCTAAAGGTGCACGTGCTGCATTAAGCTCCTTCCCCCACTACTGCTTTGGCCTGTCTGCAGTTGTGTGGCACGGCACGGCCACAGCTCACCAACAGCCACGTCTGAGCCGGCTGCCTTGCCAAGACGGCTGCGGCTGTGTGTCCTGTCTCTCTGCAGCAGTGCCCGCAGGTTCATTGAATTTTGAACAGTCGGACAAACTCAGACAGCCACGGTCCTTGTAGCTGTCATCCTTGTCATTGCAGAGAAAAGCTTTAGCATATGAATTGAGTGAATCCACAGCTTGTGAGACAAACAAAAATGAACATAAACATATTACATAGAAAATTTTGTGGTTTTAAGTCAATCTGTTCCCTGGGGATCAGGGCCAGTGGTATAAATATGGGTAAATGAAGTTTACCTATCCTGATTCGTGTCTATGCAGCGTCTACCCACTTTTCTCTGCATGACCTAAAAGTCCAAGCAGATTTTCCCCAGCCGTTAGCACTGGCCACCTCTCTGGCCAACTGCGTGTTGCCATGCTCATGGTGTCTTCTCCATAGTCACTGCTCACTTGCTCATCCTTCTCAGCAGCTCTGTCACACTGGCATTATCTGTCGTACCGTCTTGCTCGATTAGAAACCGGTTTGGTTAGGTTACATGAAGGGTGTTACACAAAGTAGAGCTATGACAGATCTTCTTTCCTTCTCCTGGTATCTGCCTATATACCACCTCAAGCATCCAGCTTCCAGGCCCAACGTGCAGCTGGGCGTCCCGTCAGCTGCTGACAGTCACGTTTCCATCACTTGAAGTGGGGCTAGTTTCTGGCAGTGTTGGAGCTGATTAAAACTCTTCACAAGATCAGCTGATTAATCGAGACAACAGAAACATTGATCAGCAGGAACCAGCACATCATGAATATTCAGGAGGCCCTAAAGTAAAATTTCTTTAACAAGCGACACCCCCTCTTTCATGACATCTGGAAATGTCTCATTCATGACTACTGAGCTAGCAGCTTCCCCTCCAGCCTCCTTGCACAGCAAAGTCTGTTCACTATCCTGCTAAGGACACTGAAAATACTCAAAAAGAGTGACAGAGATTAGTCATGCACTGATTACCTGTCCCAAGAGAAAGCAATAACCTAACCTTGATAGAAGAATTTTTTTTACAGTGGGAACAACCACTCATAGGAATAACCTTCCCAAGGATGTGGTAGACTCCTCATCACTGGAGGTTTTCAATGGGCCAGTCTCAGGGTGCCAGATAATAGGCTCCCTTTCCCACAAAAGGTTGGACCAGATGATTTTTTGAGGTCCCTTCCAACCTGAGCTGTTCTATGACTCAGTGATAGAAGTGAATATGAGCTCCTGAAAATATAAAGCAGGTGATCACGGTCTGCAGGTCTCTGTTTCTCTGTTGGCTTTGACCAACTGTACCTCTGAAGCCACTGCAGCCTGATAAAGCAGGCAAGGATAACCTCAGAGTCGCCTCAGCCGCAGCGTCTCTCTTTCTTAGGCAGCAGCAGCAGGGAGGACATTGCAAGAGCTGAGAGTTTTTCAGCATTCCGGCACCCCAGCCCCATGCAGAGCAGCTCCAGCAGCAGAGACGGGGGCGACATCTCCAAGGCTGAAGTCCTCTTCTCTCCCCTTATCATGAGATTAGATACAGGTAGTTTGGCATATTTCTGTATACTGAGAAAATTAATTGGATTCATTATAGCAGCATTTGCATACATTAGCATCACCACTGACACAGAGCGCAGTTATTATTATGTAACTGTCCCCATTTGGAAGGGGCCGTCAGCCACCTACGGCGCTGGCAGGAGGCATTTCGTTGGCGTAAAGACTACTGCAACCTGCTCCCCATGCCATTTGTTTGACAAACAGTATTGTATCAGCCAGGAAACTTAGCTATCTGTCACCGTGATGACACATATCGGGTCTATCATTAAAAGGGAAATCTCTCTAAATTTATATATGTGTAAATTAAAAAGGTATTGCTTCAGCAACTTATTAACCTAACTAAATTCGGAGCAAAGTGAATATAATTTTCCATTAGGCTTTTTGTCCTGTTTTATAAGTCATAGCAGACGCTGTGAGCCCTTTCATATATGACTTTAACCAGAAACACATGCTGAAGCAAAATTTCTTACTCACAACTTTTTGTAATGTATGGAAAATTATAAGCTCTGTAGCACAATCAGTAAGTAGCTGGTGTATTCTGAATTAGAAGACTTTTCAGAAAATCATTTAGGTTGGAAAAGACTTTTAAGATCATTGAGTACAACCGTTAACCTAGCACTGCCAAGTCCACCGCTAAACCACGTCCCTAAGCGCCACACCTACCAGTCTTTTAAACACCTCCAGGGATGGTGACTCAACCACTTCCCTGGGCAGCCTGTTCCAGTGATTGACAACCCTTTTGGTGAAGACATTTTTTCCAATATCCAATCTAAACCTCCCCTGGTGCAACTTGAGGCCATTTCCTCTTGTCCTATCACTTCTTACTTGGGAGAAGAGACCAACCCCCACCTGGCTCCTTTCAGGTAGGTGTGGAGAGCGATAAGGTCTCCCCTCAGCCTCCTTTTCTCCAGACTAAACAACCCCAAGTTCCCTTAGCCACTCCTCATAAGACTTGTGCTCCAGACCCTTCGCCAGTTTCGTTGCCCTTCTCTGGACATGCTCCAGCACCTCAATGTGCTGTCTTGCATTGAGGGGCTTGATGGGACCAGAGTAAATACTCTGATTTGTAAAAAATTTTAATGCACTTTTTTCTGGTTTTCTTTCACTGGAAAATGAACACTTTTAGGAACCTGATGTTAAGCCCCCGACAATGACATCATCCCCTCTATGTGCTTATATGAGGTCAATTACGTTGATGGCAGAAGAAACAGAGAGTTTCTGAAATGGAATTTCTGAAATTGTAATTTTTGATACAGAATGTGCCTGGAATGTTTTAAAACAAGACAGATATTAAATTTAAAATTATTTTTATTTTTGCAAGTAATACTACCTATTTGGTATGCGAACACGTCTCGTGAAAAAACCCCACATTATCAACCTGGGAGGTGCACTCTTTTATCACACAAGTGTCCTGCCAAACAGGACAAGAAGATCACGGGGACAAACAGGACTGAAGATCACAGATAAGGAGCAAAACCCGAGCCATTAATGCCTGTGTGGATAATGCAGCTAATGAAAATAACAGAGCAGCTCTTCAGCCTGCAGAAGCCAGGGCTTTGCAGAGACCCATCTTCCTGCTGCACCAGAGAACTTTGCTGATGATTATAGAGTCCCACAGTCCTACAGAGGCTAATCAGTGACAGCCACATAAACTGGGTGCTGATGGGTCCTTCCAAGAAGCTGGGGATGGGTATATTTGTGACAATCTCTGTGATAAGTGCAAAGCAGCCTCTATTCTCTGCCTCATTACGGATAAAACTTGTGACGGGGAAATAATGGGAAAGGTGGTGAGATACTGTCAAACACCTGTCAAGGCAAAAGCCAAATGTCATTTCCTAGACAATGCTGCTGTACTAAACAGGCGCTGTAACAGAGTGCATTATGCAAAGGAGGCGCGAGATGGACAGTTTGGCAGCAATTCAGATGCTTTGGACAGGCAGATCACTGCCAGTTTTTCTCAGGACAAGTATTTTGCTAATTGATAGGAAATGCCAATGAAGGAACCTGTGAACCACAGACCAAACTCAAAACTTTATTTAATTGAAGAGCTCTACCAGTTACACTGAAATACAAGATGACACTACACTTTTTGCTGAGACGTTTGGAGCAAGGCTGTTTTTTTCTTTCTGGAGATACATGAGGATTAAAGAGACAAGACACAGTGATGCTCTCACATTCCCAATTAGGACACCTCTTCTGACAAGAGCAGTTTGGTACAGCCCAAGCCATTTCCCAACAGTGGATTGCTCATCTGTGCAACATATAGCGTGTTCAATATGCTCTCTGGAGACTTCCTCATCACCACAGAAAAGGAGCGACAAAGTCAAGTTTGGAAAGAATGTGAGAAACCTGAGAGGAAGTGCTTCAAAGGGTGAAATGCAGCTACCAAAGCAAACTTGACCATGACGTTCTTCAAAATGTGTTCTGGGCTCTGTCACACCCACAGAGAGGACCACGCTTCTGCAGAGCAAGGATATCTCCTGCCAGACAGTCGGAGTCTGCTGCAAAGCTCTCTCAGACACAGAGCCGGATCATCCGTCAGGGTAAACACTGAGCTCCATCTATTTGCAAAAAAAAAAAAAAAAGCGTGTCAGACATCATTAGAAAAATATGGGGGGGGTTATTAATCACAAATTGTTAAAAATAAATAGCTTTTGAAAACAAAGCCATGATTTGGAGAGTGTAGAACTAGCACTTTAGAAGCAAACCGTTCTGCCCTTTGCTCTCCTTGAAGGAAGGTGGATGGCAGCTCCCCGCTGCACAGCGTCCCCACAGCCCCCTCTCCGGAGAACGTGGTGCTGCAGAGATAAAGAAGCTGTTAGAGCAGCCGTCGCTTCCCTCCCAGATAAGGATGACTAATAACTCACTCAGCAGGCCCCTCTTTTTTGGAAGTGCCATTCTTAAAGGCTTACAATTAGTCAAGTCTGACTGAGGAAAATAACATTTCCCGGGGAGTGGTAACCAGCTGAGAAAGTCGGTGGCCCGAGATGAATCAATTAATCCTCATTGCTAGCCCCCTGAGCAGTACATTGGTGGAGGTCACCCGGGTTCTGCATGAAAGCCCACTTCTACCGAAGCGTGAGCCGCCGTGCACTCACGTACCCCGGGCGTTTTTAGAGTATGGATCTCCATCCATCCACAGCGTAAAATCCTGGCAGGACTAACCTGCCTGCAAGAGAGACCCCCGAGCTTGCCGAACCCTAATGTGAGATTGTTATGATGGGCGCCTCAGTCACATTTTTACTAGAAGCTAAACCTGCCGTTCGCGGGGCTCGGCCAGAGGAACACCGGCTGTCGGCAGCCGGAGCCAGCGTGCTCTTGGCAGCAGGGAGGGCAAAAGCACCTTCACCCCCGTGCCCGCTGCCTGCAGCCTGGCACTTAAAGAGAGGCAGCAGCTCAGCTGCTGTCACTGATGTTTCCCCAAATGCGTGCTCCTTACAGCAACACGGCCGCACTTTTTAACCCCTTGGTGCCTTCAGCTGCTGTTCCGCAGTGCTGCTGCTAATGCACATTAATAGAGGAGGTTCGAGTTCCCAGAGAAATCTCGGCAGCGTAGGCCGGGGTTGGGGATGCCTCTCGGGAGAGAAGCAGGGCTTGGGGTTGCCCATCAGGAGGAGCGCAGTGCCGTTCCCGTCGCTGCAGAGAGCTCTCGCTGCGAGCAAATTTCTCGGGGAAGCGATGCCAGAATCTAAAGGCACGAAAGCAAAGAGGGTTTGTGCAGCCATAAGGCAGCGTCGGATGTGTCTGATGAAGCAAGCGGGACGGGACGGCTGCAGGCGTGCTACCGAGGGGCCTCAGCTCTGCCCTGGACAATCCGGGCACAGTCACTGCCGACAAGAAGAGATAGGAGCGAGCACACCGGTCCCTGCGTGTCAGCAAAGGGAAACGACAGTCGGATTAAACCCTGCAGACTTCAGTCAGCGACCACTGCTTACACCAAGAGTTTCAGGCTGCGGATAGAGGTCGTGTAGATGTTTACATACGGCATTTTAAATCAGTTCCTGTGACTCATCATAATACAAATATATTCCTCACCAAATGTAGGCATATAAAGATTACCTGCGGAACTGCAGCCACATTTAACTACTGCCATGTTGTAAATATCAATAATTAAATAGTAACCATTCTGAAGATCACAGGAGGAGACAAGAGACTAAACTTATGATGCTGTGAGAAAAGGATATTTTCCTATAATAACTCTGAGAATGTCTGAAAAAATCCATCTCGTGAGACTGCGTGTTTTCCATAATCTATCTAGCAACTCTTCAGCTCTCGAGTGAAAGCAATAGAAAGGATTAAACCAACTGTAATTTTAAAAATTCAATTAAGATAAAAAACCTCATGAAATGGCAATTTCATTCTGCAAGTACATGCTCTCTCTTGCTTTACCCAGCCACATTTCTCACCCAAAAAATTCCAATTTGCCAGCCCCACGAAGGCAATAGCACAAGAGGAGTGCAGCAGTCTGCCTGCCCTTTGCATCATCGGGAAAACCGAATGCTGCCTTCCACCTTTCAGCTACCGATGTGCACGCGCTGCAGAAAAGCAGCCTGGCTTGCCAGCGTACAGGATATGTTTAAAAGGCCTGGGAGGAAAAAATGTCAACTGCAAGCCAAGCAAATAGCCTATGGTGTTTATTAAAAAGGTATAATAGGCCACCCCCACAATTGATAGCTATGGTTATGGCTCTAATACTGCTTGTTTTACAGGACAGAGAGAGGATTGGAGAATGGTCCTGAAACAAAAAACCGAGCCACCGTTTCAAGGCAGATTAGGTAGCTACATAACGATCTGTATGAAATGAGAAATATCACCCCACTGTTGCAGGCAACGGACACTCCCATTAGAAAAATCATCATCAAAGCTATCATCTTTCTTACCGGAGGCAGACAATTCAGTCCTGGGCCTCCATCCATTCCCAGAAACAGTCCTTCTGCGCGGCGTACGGACAGGCAGGGGTGCGGGTGCCCGGGCTGCCCTCCTCGACGTCTCTGGGCAGCACTTCCACCCAGGCAGCAGCTCTCGTAGGTGGAAGAGCTGTACCAGCACACGCTGACCTGGCACTGCAAGCCCCTACAGCCGTGTTGGCAAAACTCCCCCAGACGTAGTCTTATTCCAGGATCAAGGTCTTTTATCTTAACTTTACCACCGTGGACTAGAAATCAAAAATCCCCTGTTATTCCAGAGGTGGGGTTTCGCCATGGGGATTTATACCCGTGCATCCATATGGGTTTACATGTACTAGAATAAACATATTGGTAACTGGTAAATATTCCTAAGCTATTTGGAAGTATAATGGAGACAAAAAATGGGGAAAGGAGAGAGAACGGGAAGGAGGGAGAAGGAGAGGGGGCAAACTGCTCTCCAAACTAAGAAACCTTGGAGCTACATCTTTAAAGTAAGGTTTTCAGGGGATGCAGACATCCCTTTCACATGTGCCTTATCAATTTCAGGAAAGCTGATGAGACTCTTTCTGAGAAAGCAGGTGGCTCTGCTCCATCCAGCTCTTTGAAATCACCTAATGAGATCGTTTCATCCAGGAGACAACTGAAGAGCCCGCGCTGCGCAGCAGCCGCTGAACAGCAGAGCAGTCTGAGAGTGAAGGGCGTTCAAGGTTTCAAAACCACATCCTCCCTCATCTCAACATGATCAAATCAGTGATGAGATGGTGCCTGCAACAGCCCTTGTCGGCTATGAAGACAGAGCGACCGGTCGGTCGGTCAGCGATTGGCGGGTGGAATGGAGAGCACCCCAGTCCTGGGGAGAAAGTAATGAACCTTCGTTTCCACTGCCGTCTGCTCTGTGACAGATGAAAACTAGATTTCGCTGCTGAGGTTGTCAGATGATAAATTCAGGTTAGTTTAATGCAGGAAATCTGGAAAACACTTATGCATGTTGTCAGCTGTGAGTGCACAGCGGGGACCCTGGCAATGCCCCTCCGGTCCAACAGGAGCGACCCGAGCAATCGCTGCACTGTAGAAGTGTAAAAGCCAAGCAGAGACCTCACACTTAATTATCTTAAAGTTCACGTAATGTCATGCAGCACATGTCATCCCTATAGTGTCAGGAGATCTGTTCTTTAAGCCACTGAACTTTTTATGCCCTTAAAGAAGCAGCCCGTCTGTCTCCTCAGTCTGGCAGGATTTCTGCAGTACGACTCCCTGGCTGATGGGAAGCCAGCTGGACTTCAAACCCTTTTCCTAGTTCATCGCTTTTTACTCAGAGAGAGTGCCATCGCTGGTAAAACAAACTCCAAATTCAGGTGTTGGATTTACAGCCTTTGCTTGGGGTCAGCCTGTGGCCAGGCAGGAGAGGAGGGAACTGTCTTCTGCTGTTATTCCTTAGTTGATGACTTACGCCATAAGCAGTGCTCTTGACGTAGCCCTCTTTTCTCTCCTCAGCTCCACAGCAGGACTTCGGGGTTTGTAGAGCTGGTTTCTACGCTCAGCTACTGCTTTGCCTGGCTTGCCCACAAGTGATCACCCAGGGCATGGAGGAGCTCGAGGTGGGAAGTGTGTCCCTGAGGCACCAGCCAACATCTTCAAAGCATGAGATCCTGGGTTTGATAGCAGCAGCTTAATACAGTAGCTGTTTCCCACTGAGCTACAAAACACCAAGATAACCAACTAAGTCAGAGTTTAGGCTGCTGTGCTGCAGTGAGATCTAGTGTACTTGGTTTTGATGAGGATAATGCTTTTGCTTGTTATACAGATGATTTACACTCACTTGAGGATAAGCAACTTTAGAAATGCTGAGTATTTGCAAATGCGTTACTGGGGGGGGGCGGGCAGAGAGGGAAGCTCTCCTTGAAAGCAGAGAACAGAGACCTAGAGCAGACAGCCAGGTCACTAAGTCCCATCCTCTGCTGTCACACAGCCCAGATTGTGTCATCCCCTCCAGATGTCGGCCACTTTTCTTTGGCAAAATGGCAAAGCATTTTCTCCGTAAATAGCTTTCACGGCTTACTGCAAAACCTCAGTGGCTGGGGGGGGGGCAGGTAGAAACTTTCTGACTTAAATGTACTCTGTGTCCTCTCTGCGTGCTGGTTTGTGGGCTGACACAGTCCTCTCAATAGATGCTTCTCTTCTTTCCCGAAGTTCCCCCTCGGGTGTATCGGCAGGCAGGGACAGTGGTTTGCTGGACTGGCCCCGCAGCCAGGCAGGACGCTGACAACCCGCAGGCAGGCTGGACACGTCCCTGAGATCACTGATGCTCTGCAAGGAGCCCACGCGGTCATCCCTCAGACGGCAGAGCACCCTTGCTCTCCAGTCCATGCTGATGGGACAAAGTTTCCGGGGTGTCCCTGATGAAATTGCCCCGATGTAAAAGG
Source organism: Grus americana (assembly GCF_028858705.1). Lineage (NCBI taxonomy): Eukaryota > Metazoa > Chordata > Aves > Gruiformes > Gruidae > Grus > Grus americana. The sequence continues at coordinate 150,169,839 of NC_072853.1, read as the reverse complement.
GAAGAGAGCAGGAGCCAGAAGAGGGTCAGGACGGGGCACGTGAGCCTGCACGGTGGCTGGGGCAGCCTATCCTTCCGCCCACCACTAAACTTCATGGTGAGAAATTGAGTGAGTTTTCTATTACGATTTCTTCTTGTTGCCATTGTCATCTACAAAATGTGCTGTGTTTAAAATAGGTTCATACAAATAGTTAACGTGCTTTAAACATCACTGCATATTGTCCCAGTATGACGAAATAATGTCAGGGCTCTGTTTTGATCAGGCTTTTCCCTTGGGAGACTTTCTACTGTTCATTTGGGTCCTGTGTAGAATCCATCCCAATTAAAACCACACCGTAGAGCTTTGTGACTATCCCTTCCCCTTCGAGAACAGCACCTGAGCTATCTTTAAAGAGACGCAGCGCCTCTATTCCTGTAACGTGTCCCCGTGTCGTTGCGCCCAGGGGAAGGACCCGCCGTGGGAGCGGGCAGGTGCCATGGGGCAGCCTCGCTGGCTGGGGAGGCACCGAGCTTGGCACAAGTTTTTGTTGTTCCTGTTCTGCAAAGCTCCCCAAAGGCTCAAGGACATTCTTTAAATTCCTTTCTCCCAGCCCATTGTTTGATAGCCCATAAATAGCTCCTCTTCGAACACAACGCTGAAAGCCCCAAGTAATGAGCCAAGAGTGAAAATGTTTCAGTATTTAAGCACTTTACTGTATTTGGGAGGCTAAAATCTTCAGTGCTCTGTTCAGCTTTAAGTAAGAATAAAAAAAAAGCATATTCAAGAAATGCTATGTCATTCCTGAGATTCCCATAAAACAGGGCTGTTTTCCTTCAGTCATCACAAATATACCTCCAGAGCACAAAAGGTTGTGAAAATAGCGAGGATGAGCTGAGCTGCAGCAGCTCTGCGTGCTTTCATGAAGTCAGCTTTGGAGATCATGGCCAGGGTTTTCACATTCAGATACCTAAATATAGAGCTGTGCACACTCACCATGGCTGAATTGCCAGGAGCCTTTATGTTAAGAGCTGGAACATGATCAACAATTTCTAAAAAAATTCTCTGTGATGTCTAATTTTGGGTACCAAAAAGCAAATCTATTTCAGAACACAAGTTACTTATGGAAATACTGAGATTTATTTTCTTTCATGTGTCATTCATGGGATTACTTTGTTGCATGACTGTGGAGGCAAGACCAGGGAGCAGCGACCTGAGCTTTCGTAGTGTTAATATCATATAATATTACCTCATAAATATCGTACCAATACATGCCGTAATAACCTGGTTATCCCATCCTGTTCATTCAGCACCTCTTCACGGCAGCATGAAGTCAATTTTCTGGCTTTAAGGCAAAGCAGTGCTTTTGGAGAAAGCGCTTTCCAAAGGGAAAGAAAAACGTTTTGCCTTCCTGAAGACTTTTGACCCGTGCCAGCGTGTGGTGTGTTCACTGCCCCGTTCGGCACAAGTCCCGCAGTAGTCGCTGAGGTGCACTTCTGCTGTACGCGCACGTGCGATGCAGCGTTCTTGAACTCCATGCCACTGGTTAGCATTATTAGGAGTAGTTTGATGTCATTAGATGAAAATGCATGGATTGTAACAGAGTCAAATATCTGTTACCAACTTGCCTCTGAGATCTAGAAATGCTGGCTAGTCTTTTTTATCCTGCCAAATCTGACCCCTCTGTAACACGATTAACATTTCACATTAAACGGCCCTTAGTATCAGAGATGTTTACTTAGCCCGTAACCCAGCCTTACTCTGAAGCATGTGTTTACCTTTCCACCTGGGAGTATTCCTTTTAAATGACACGACCTGTGTGCTTAATTTCAGCACATGCTAAATTGCTGCAGCAGATGAGGGTCGCCAGGAGAAACACCCTCCCCTCCCCTGCTCCGCTGCCGAAGACCCCTGCATCCCATCCATCCTGGAGCACACTAAGAGACCGAAGACGTATTGCTCTCATTGTGGTGATAGCTGCTATAAATGTTAAGTGGACTGTGATGTTGGGAATATCCTGCGGAAAGCAACCGTGATAATAAGTCATGATAAAAGTATTAGAAACGCCTCACGGTTTGTCAGCTAGTGTGTCTTTGCAGAGGGAATAAGCAGGAGGAGCAGAAAACTCACCTCCAGGGCGGACACCCTCACGTCACTTTCTTGCATTGACAGGAGGTGGCTGAAGGTGCGGTTAGGTCTCGTTGTGATCGTTTGGCTCCCTGGACGTGGTACTAACCTCTGCAGCCCGGGACTTCAGAGGTGGGACGCTCCCCTCCCCACTTTGCAAAAAAATTACCGTCTGTCCCCCTGCTCAGGATGCTGCCGTCACTCCAGCTTCCCAGCCGGGGAGAGACCTGTGCCTCCCCGAGGTCTCCGCTCCCGCTTGCCCCGGCAGCGCTGGGCGGCCCCATCACCACGGAGCTGATCTTTGGCTGCAGCGATGGGGATCTGCCAAGTATCTAATCACACACTCCTAAGTCATGCAAATGCGGGTGCGTTTGGTTTAACTTGTAAAACTACGTCTGCCTCCTGCTCCCAAACTGTATCTGGCGATACCTAAACCTAAGAGCCAAAGAAGGATTTAGATTCATTTACAGAATAGTATTAAGGAGTCAGAGATAAAAGATATGTTTTCCCTTCTTTTGGGGTAAAATCTAACATAAAACAGTCAGAAGTGCGATTTCTCTAGTGTAGCAGTCAGAAGTAGATCAGGCTTACAGGCGTCAAGCCCCAGCTGTACGGAAAGGGGAAAGTGATGCTGGCAACTATTTGACTATCAGTTCAGGAAAGGGAATCCCCTCCAGGCCAGTGTGGAAATGATGGGTGAAGAGAGAGTATCTTTGCTGTGGTGATGTTAATAGCTTATTTGCAAATTTTTACTCAAATCTGTTCACTTCAAAAGCTCAGCTTGGGGACTGAGACATCTTTCAACAAAACATTAGTCTCAATTAACTAAATGTAACTAAGATAAATGAGCTGGGGAAAAAAAATGAAGCAGATAGATAAAACTGGTGAGGCCGTTAAATCCGTGAAGGGAAAATGCTGCAACCTGGAATGCACCTGAATACACCCCTGCAGGTATTTCAAGGCAGGGTCAGGAAGGGGTAACGGGGCCCTGCCAGGCCGGAGATGCTGAGCGGCCAGACGGTATTGACACAGACAGTAAAATGACAGTGCAGCCCACAGCAAACACTGTGCGCTAAGGTGGGAAAGAATTTTAATGAGCAATTTCAATCTCATACATGCTATGAGAAAAAGGTCTTGGCATCATTCCCAATGACAGTGCCCTCCGGATTAGAGACTGAGGCACAGCATCCTCAAGGTAGGATGAAAAGAGACAGCAATAGAGTTTCTTCTTCTTTCATCTTGATATACTAATAGTAATGTGTGCAGAACAGCTGGGTTGCAGCAAAAAGAGCAAGCTGAAGAATAAAAAATAATTAAAATAAAATAAAATAAAATAATAGGATCACAATAAAATAATGTTAACTGATTTTAAGGCATTAATCCAAAGTTTTATGAACACCTATAGCAGGTCACGCACTCTTAGGTAAACGCTAACTTATTTAACCAATAGTGCCCCTTTTAAAGACTATTTTCTGATGTCTTCAGAAGGACCAACATCCCAGTTCTCTCAGACGAGGCAGATGTCAAAAAGCAAGCAATATCTTGTGGGATGACAGGTTCTGCCCTCAAAAACACAATGGAGGAACCGGCATGTACAGTGAAGGCAAAAGGAACAAAACGTTCTTCAGGCATCAGGGGGCATCAAAAAGCTCAGCTGCCTTCTGCGGAGTATCTGCAATGTTATTAGCCCAGGGTAAATGAGTCAGATGCTTCCCCCAGGAGCCATTACACCCCGGCCGGGCCGGGGGACCGGCAGATGGCTGCTGGCGATGCCTTTCTCTCCAGAAAACCAGGAATGAAAGGAGCGTGTCCCTGCGCACAGCTGATCTCTTAACGGCAGACTCCTTGTGCTCCGTCCCCAAGGCCGGCGTGCCGCGGGAGCTCTCCCACCCCGGGCGCCGTCAGCACCAGGGTGGCTTTGCTCTCCCAAGCAGAACGCAGGCTGCCGCAGCGTCTTCACGGCCCCGATCCTAGGCAACCACAGTGTGATACAATCAGTTGGCAAAACTCATGAAAAAGCCTACTAATACCGTTGTAAGGCTGAAAGAGCGACGTGCACGTTATTTCCCCAGCTCCGCACCACGATGGGCCATGCGAGCCCTCCAGGAAAGCAGCATTTTTAGTTTTTTGAGCAATTGTGCTGCCACGCTATTGTGGGCTCGGCACCCTCCTGAGAGCAATTTCCCAACCGAGCTGCGGAGCCAGGGAAAGTCAGTTTGCTTCATCTGTTACTGCCACGGCTTGTTAAAAGGACAGATCCTCTCACCGCCGTGCCGTTCATTTCTATTTGATCCTGTTCATTATTTCTAACCAGCTTTTTATAAATCAGTGTCCTGCAAGAAACCCCAAAATTGAGCATAATGGAGACATAGGCACGTACGGTGCTTATATCCAGATAAAGAAATACTGGTTAAACTGCGGCTAGCTCTGTGTGATGCTGAATGCGCAACCTCGCTGCTATTCACGTGGCTTCAGATATAGGTCTTCAGCAATCCTGAGCCAGCGCAGGCAGCCAGGACCACCCTGAGTGTCACCTGGACGTCAGGCAGACACATTCATCCTTTCACACCTTCCTTTCGAAATCATCGGGAACTGGAACACTTGAAAGCAATTAAATGTTTGAAAAGAAAGTCATGCAAAGTCTTTGTTCCCCCACAAACGTGTGAGTAGCGACATTTTCTTACCTGTTTGGAGAGGTTATCATTACTTTTGAAAACATAAGGTAAATCTTTTACAGATGAGGCTTTTAACTATTGGGTTTTTTCCTTTTCTTTTTCCCTAGGTAAAGCCAAAAATTTTCAGTATTTTCTACATCAGTGGATTCCCTCTGGTTTTTCACTTAAAAATCAAAAAGGTACAATTTTGCCTCGGTAGATTATTTCTATTATTTATTTGTGAATTTACCTGTAAACAAGAGCGACTGCTTAATGGAAAGTCATCTCCTGTGTTTCTCAAATAAGAACGTGGCTGCTGTCCCAGAGGCAGACATGAGTAATTGTTTGGTAACAGCCGGCGCAGGGCTCTGCTTTTCACCACAAACCTATTCCCTACGCAGAGACTAATTAGTTACTGCCGAAAGGAAAAGGGAGACTTGCAGAGTTGTTTGGCCGCTCTCGTTCCTAGCAATTTGCACGGTGTTTCCTTACGCTGCCTGGTCTCAGACCAGCCATGGCCTGACTCCAAAACCCTCCTTAGCATGTTTGGCCACCTGCTCCGTACCCTTTCTCTGCGATAGGATTTAAAACCACACTGTATTTTTCCTATCTCTGGAGCAAAATAAAGTCCTCACCCCTCAGCTAGCAAGGATGAGCTCTTCCAGTCAGGCAAGGGGCTTTCTGGTTAACAGCGAGCAGCAGAGCAGTATTGCTGGGGATGCACGGGGCCATCGCTTTGCTCACCATATTTCCAGTGAAATATAAGGGAGAAGCGGATGGGACAAACAGACACGTGGCTCCACTTGCTCCTCTGTGGGCCCCCCATGGCTATCCTCACGCCAGGCTGACTTCACCTTTGAAACTTTAGGAAATCAAGAGGTTAGATCAAATCTTTCTCTGCTGGGTTCTAATACAATACTCTGTGAGACATGAAGACTCAGCTTACAGGGTTAAATAAATACACATGTGCTCGGTGCAGGTATTAGGAGGAAACTTCAGGAGGAAATTATCTGTGATGATATAATTAAATACTATATTTTAAAGGATATATCTAGGGAAACTGAGCTAAGGCTGCCTGTGAAGTTAAGATTTGGTTATTTCCTAGCAGCTGAATGTTTGACCTTGGAACTGTAGCATTTCTTTACCCAACTTTTCACATGTCATATTAATAGGGAACTTCAGTAGCTTCAGTCACAGACTTGACAAGTATCTCCAGTGACCGTGTCCCTTGGTGTCTTTCAGCTTCGTTACACATGGCAAGCGTGAGGGACATGAAAAGAGTGAATGAGAATTTTAATTGCTTTGGAAAGAATGATGTTCTGTTCATGTTCAAATTTATATGCAGTCACTTGTTGGGATAGTTGGCTTTTAGCCTGTGTAAAACAATAATGAAAGGGTTAAGAGGGAATGTCACAGATAATCATTTTAAAGTTAATAAATATATAATTAATTGCCAGTCTGCATTTTGCAATAATCCAATCTTGCTCCTGCCAAACTCCATGGTACTTTTGTGATTCAATTGGAATGAATCAGGTAGCAGAGCTATCATAAAGTAAAATCCAGCACTTAAACCCTTTATTCTGAAATTCCAGGGTCTTCTTCAAAGAGGCATTGTACTGTTACTCCTATTATACAGATGCAGATGCTGATGTTACACAGAATCACCCAGACAAGAAAAGAGTAATTCATAGCCTGCTTAAATAAATGAGCTTCAATGAAGCTACAGATTGTATTTTCAATGGATAACATCATTTTTATTATTTACAAGGGAAGTTCAGCTTCTTCTTGCAATCCATTTTTAAATGCTGTTTGGAAACTGTATTCCAAATATTTATTCCAAAATAAAATATTACCTTATCTATTAACTGTTGTTATATCTGTTATCACCTTCCCTAAATACCCAAATTAGCCCCAGGGCTCCCAGCAGCACAGGTAAACCCACTCGCTGGGGGAAGGGCAGCGGGCAGCTGCGGCACCGCAGCAAGGGGAGAGGGCGAAGGGGTCGGGACGGGACAGGGCAGCTGGCGCTGGCAGTGCTGGGAGGCAGGACCCAGCCCCGCGCTCGCCCCGGGCGCGATACCCACCTGCTCCCCACGGCAGGGCAGCGAAGGTCCCCAGTCCCCACACCAGCGATGCTCTGGGGAGGCTGCGTTAGTGCTGCTGCAACAGTGTCTGTGGGCAGCGCATGGCCTCTCCCAGCCCTCAGAGTCAGGCTTGGCATCGGCAGATTTGTGAAAGCCTTGACGGATCAGGAGTGAATCTTCCCAGTTTTCTCTAAAAGTGCCTGGCAAACCCAGAAAGTGCATTCACAGCTGCATCTTTCCAACACCGAGCTACTGTTTGTTGGGCTTTTTCCCCATCAGGGCACCCACACCAGCAGTTTGGGCTCAGGCATCTTCCCGGCCCTCTAACGCACTGTCATTCCCCCGGCACAGGCTGCATAAAGCACTGGGCATTTGCTTTGCCTCATTGTTCTGGGTCCTGGTTCCCAGCTGAACACTGTTTGGAATTCTTTTGGCATAAAAGCACCTGGACTTCTTCTGAGAGCAAGATGCAGATTTCTGGTAGTTACTCTATAGTAGGGACTGCTGATTTTGTCTCACAGCAATGAGTTCTTTCCCCTCTGTCTGATAACTTGAAGTGTTTCTGTTGGAAATTATGTATCAAGAGACTCAGCAAACTGAAAATTAGCAGTGATTTTCTTTTTTTTAATAATAAAAGCTTTCAGCATTTCCAGAAGTAGTCTTCTCATGTATGTATCAGCCACCAGGCAGAAACTGCTAAGTATCATTGCTTGTAGGAAATTGCCCTAACTTTACAGATACCAGAACAAAGTGCTTATTTTTTGTTATCATGAAAGAAAAACTCACACGTCCTTCAGCCTGCCTGTATTTCAAAGCCCATCTGAAGCACAGCAGCAGGTGTAGCTGTTTCTCCCCATCAGTTGAAAATACTGATGATGAATTGCATGTATGCCCCCAGATCTCTGCCCCTCCTCCAAAAGCCAACCTCTCCGACTAGGCTGAACGCAAACAGGGCTGTGCAGGACCACCTGCTCTCCCTTGTGCTACATAAAATGTTTTCCAAGCCCAGACACGGCTGGAAATTTAGTGAATCCAAGTTCAGAGGAGGCAACTAAGGACAGTGGGGTATAATTAAGTGGGCTGCAGAAGAGGATTATTTATTTTCCAGTTGCTAGACTGCTGTGCGTCTCTCTCCAGAATGTGCCTTTCACCTGTTTAGCCATCGCCCCAAAGTAACTGCTATTGTACATTGTGCAACAACCTTTCTGGCTTCAGCTTACACCAAACACAGGCTGATTTGATCAGAGGAGTTTGGGCAGCGGCAGCCGCTGCAGAGCACGAGCTCACGGTGCAACTGGGAAGCCTTTCTTCCTGAGCACCTTCATCTCTTCCTTCTGTGTGAAGTCCCGCTTCTCCAGGTCCCTGAGTGATTTGATCAAGTCGGCAGGTTAATTCAGGGGACGCATTTTCCCATCTTTTGCCTAAATCTAGTTCACACTGCGTAGCTTTGGAGACCTCTCACAAATACCAAGTCTCACCGCTACTTTGCGGTTAACATTCATGGGGGTTTTGTTGTACGGCTGCAGAGGGAAAATCATCCAAGACCAAAGTTTATAGGCCAAATTGAAATCACATCTTGCTCTAGAACAAACAGCCCTCCACCAGGACTACCTAATTTCTTCCTAGAGAGAAAAAGCTCTTTTTTACAGCTACCTTTAGTTTCTGGCTTTTTGCCCAATTATCAACCTAATGAGGCAACTTTCCACTTATTCCATTACTCTGCATCATAGACATCATACTCTGATCTGAAATTCGGCCAAGTGCTCTAAAAGGCTATTGAACTCCCCTTGTACACCATAGCACTAATACCTTCAAACAATTCCACTACATTAATGAGTTATGACCTTTCTTCCTAACACTACACTCACTTTTCCATCTTCTGCCCCCGCCTCTGGGTTGGTTTTCCACCACTTGTTTATTCCTCTTTAGTTAAGAATATGCTGAAGGAATTTCTTAACCACTTCAAGTACAAATTCATATCTCTAATTTCCCTGACTGTTTCTATTTTCCAACCTTTAAGGTTTTTCTTTATCAGTTGGTAAATAGCAAGCATCATTCACGCTTTTGAAGTTACAGCTGCAATCCACACAATGTCATTATATACTATAATAAAAATGTATCGATTGGTCTGATTGAAACTAGTGAATCAAATGTAACTTTCACTATATGCCTAAATGGACACTCTAAGCAAAATCAGAGATAAATCCCATTTCAATCCTGGTCCTCAGAACTGATGTTTCAGGAGCAGCTAAATTGCCAACCATTGTGTGTTTGCATCTTCACTTAAAACAAACAAACAAACCCCAAAATGAAAATGGACAGAGCCAACGTGTACTTGCAGTCCAGCTTAAATTACCCAGGTAGTCCCTTTTAGTCCACTACCCTTCCTCCTGCTTGATCACTTGGCTTGAGAAGTGAGACGAATTGATTGGCAACAAGAAACGAGGTGCTGGCAGGAACGAGCCTGTTACGAAAGACGTGCAGAGACAAGGGGAGAGAGGGTCTCTGCTAAGGCTTGAGGAGCTGCAGAGCACATGCCAGATGGCACACACACACTTCTTTCATGTCTGAACCAAGGGAAAACCAACACAAGTTCAATCAGGCTTTGCTGCACCCAAATGACATCTATTTACAAGCATTGTACACCCAAATGTTGAGCTTGCAAAGGCTACTAGACACTCCCCAAACGAGAGGATTTCTTTAATCAGGGGGATCCAAAGGCAGCTGAGAGTCTACTTGTGCCATACATGAAAAGCAGGGTGTTTCTGGAGACAGCTGCTGGCTTTGGCAAGGGGGGACCTGGGCCAGGGCCCAGCAGCCAGGGCCACCACACTGTGCCAGTGCGGACACTGCGGTCCAGAGCAGTGCGAGCACAGTGCCACCTGCCAAGCGTGACTTGGTGGCTACGTGATTCAAGTGATTTCACTGAGTGAAATGAGAGCAAAGTGGTAAAGGGTATCAAGAGGCACTTTTGACCAGAGGCTGATTGGAGAAGCGTCGCTCAGACAGGTCAGCAGGGAGCAGACAAGAGCAAATAAGGAACAGCGCAGAAAAAATGGAAAGGGGAGAGGGGGGAAGAAGAGAAAAGCACGACGTGGTTTCTGTTGCTTTTTGCTAATGTTGCAGACTTTATATTTCATAAGAAAAGTATCTCAGTCATGTTAAAATACCCCAGTAAATCAGTACATGTCCTTAAAGTTGCAGAGATGCCATCTTCCAAGTCTTTGCTTTCTCCTTCAGGTTTTATAGATTCCATGTCAGTATTTTGTCCCTGAGACACTCCTACCAGCTCAGCACTTTCAGTTCTGCCTGATTTTACTTTTCTTATCTTGCATGGTTTCAGTTTACGAACTCTCACAGCTCAGCAACAGCTTTCTCAGCAATGGTGAACCAAGGTCAGGTGATGGTGCTGCACAAAACCAGCCCTGGGCCACAGACCACGCCGCGTTCCTGAGCCTGACTGCACGGCTCCAGAAGGTCGTGTGGTCCCTCTGCGATATCTCACACGTGTTGCATAGGAAGGACAACTGCATAGGTCAGATCTCACCCGGAACTCCTGGTAGACTGGTACCCTCAAGGATGCACATCTCTTCCTACACATCATCTGAGGTGCTTCAGTCAAGATGACTTTCACAATGATCCTATGAGCACAATATTCTGTGCACACAATAAACTGAAATACAATCTATATGCATATACTTTACATACAGATGTGCACATACATCAATTCTCTCATGTTTTCTGTGTCTCAAAACATACAGTAAACTGAACAAGATACCCTAGGAATCTTCATAATCAGGAAGAAGTCATAGAGCTTCAGTTAAACAGGCTGCTAAAGTGTAAATGCTCATCCCATCTTACACACAATTTTTGAGATAAAAAAATCAATGCTTTCTTCTTGCTTTACCTCAGAATTATTGCCAGGCAAAAAGTAGAACCACCCTCACCCCACCCCAAAAAAGTTGTTTCCCTGGTATCTAGCCTCACTGCAGCAGGAATTTACACAGATCTCCCAAGAAAACCACAGCTCCACTTTTATAGAAAGATTTTAAGGCTAGAGGTGGCCTGGTCTAGTCATGGCCATGTTTAAAGCAAATTTTTAAGGGGTCAGAATTTCAGTCTTGGGCATTAATTCACGGACACTCAGCAGAATTGTGTCCAGCTTCTGACTATTTACTATATCTGATTTTTCACTGCTTTCCCCCCCCCCTTTTTTTACTTTCTACATATTGAAGTCTAATTTTAAAAATAGCTCTTCATTTTTGTGTCATTCATTTATGAATATGGGGAGGAGGAAGGCAGGGAAAAAACCCCAACATCCCATAATAACTTTGAACTAAATGTTGCAAAAATCACCACTTTCAAGCTTTCTAAGATATCAGCCTATCAAATGCCAGCACACTCATCCGTATATGCCTCTTCTCCTCTTAGGTCAAGTTATAATAACAAAACAGTGTCTTCTGATTTTCCTCTCTGAAAATTGTTGCATACTTATACTTTCCCTTCTGTTCTGAACTCATGGCCATTTGTAAAATCCTGCTGCCTTACAGCTGTCAGAAGTAGAGTTAATGACAACATAGTTCACAGAACTTAAGTATGAACATTTCAAAGGGTACCTGATTCCAGAAGGGAAATAAAACTCTTGATTTGCAGTCCAAGCATCAGCCTGAAAGGAACTTAAATACATCAACAACAAAATGCTTATTGCAAGAATATTTTTTAATTTTACAATTCTAGTATTTTGAGTTGTAATATAGAGTTAAATTTACTCTATAAAGACTGATTTTTAATGCTCCTGTGAAAAGGATTAGAAAATTTAGAAACAGTTATGCTAAAATGACTTTATGATAATGGGTGATGATGAAGAATTTGTGCATTAGAGACATTTGCTTCGCAAACAACAAAAAAAAATTACCATGGTCTCAATGACACTCCAAATGCTACTGTTATGTGGCTTGTTTCTTCTGTTAACCCTGTAAAAAGAGATCTAGAAACCACATCACTAACAACATCTATTGCAGCTCTCAAAAAAGAAAAAAAAAAAAAGGAAAAGCAAAGGAACCATGGTGCATACAGAAGGGAATTCAGGAACACGTGACTGGGCAATTGTTTCTGGGGAATTGGAGACAACCGCATAATAAAATTGCTTGCATAAGTTGATCAAAAAACATCTTAAAGTGACAGGAAACTCATCGGGGGAAAGTTAAGGGACATTGGAAGTTAAAGAGACCAATTTTTGTCTTTTTGGTCCTTACCCACACAGCCACAGTAGCCATAAGGCACAATAACTCGTCAGCTTCTCAGCTGCACAATTACTTTTAAGCTGTTCCATTTAGATGTAATTTGATTTATGAAGCAGATCATGCAATTAATACAAGGAACAAACACTCATCACTAAAGAAGATGATGCTTCTGCTGCCCCTGAACTGACTGAACAGCCACCACTGTGGGAGGTGGGAGACCCACTCTTCACCCCGTAGGCCTTAGCACAACAAGCTAAGTGCTCACAGAACGCAAATTTTATTTTGGATGGATTTAGGAAAAAAAAAAAAGAAATGTCACTTGTATTTCTTCATTTCCCTCAGTCAGCTGTCAGCTGTGCCTTGCAGAAATGAGTAACAATCTGTGATGTTGGGCACTACAGAGATCTTAGTAGTTTGTGAAGTAGTTTTCCATCTAGCTTTTGCACTGCCTCTATACAGCATTGGAAACTTTACTTTGCACTCAAGATCTTCCAGCTCAGCTTCACTGCTCTGCATTCTGAAAAGAGGTTGACTGTGTATTAGGTTTGACTTGCCTTTAGTAAAGTTACTCTAGTGTCAGGCAAAAGTAACACAAGTGGATAATTGTGTCTGCTTTATATTCAGATGCTTTTGAGAAGGAAGGGACCTGTACTTATAATCATTTCTTTTCACAGTAATATAATTAATAAGAAAGTAAGAGCTTTACCATCAGTGACCTAGGAGCACAAGGAACAGAGTTGTTGGCAATTCAGGTGCTGCACACATGCTGGAATCTGGACTTAAAAGATAATTTTAACAGTCTGAAAATGTGACATCTTTTTTCAAAGGAAGTGAGAGCCATTTTTCTGTTTTCAGCAGTCATCGGTGTATCTTCAGCATCCAATATAAATTCAGAGAATCCAACATATTGTTTTGATCACAGATAAACTACAATCATACAGTTTTGAAGTATATTAAATATTTAGGTATCTCATAATTTTATCAAATACATATTTCTAGATTTCTGAGACTGAGGAAATGAAAGGAAGAGAGTGAAGGAGATTAATTACGTTACTAGCTTGGGGAAGCGAATCTCCATGTTGCAAAATGACCCTTTGTACCTCGCTTATTTAAAAACCTCATGGAAGTGCTCTATAAATCTAACTTCTTTTCAATTGGCAAACCTGGTCATCTGTTGAAGGTAAACAACTCATTTCCTTTGCAGTACAATTATTCCAGAAAAATCTTTCATCAAAAAATGTAATCCAGAGTGATAAATCATTTAGAACAATAAAATCACTTGCATGAACAAACAGCTTCTGTCGGTAATTGTGCTTTCTTGCCCTAGGCATCAGTTTGTTACATATGGGAAGTGATAATACTTGGGGTTACAGTTCCCAGTATCACATTTTCCTTTCCCAGTTCACACTTACTCATAGCTATGCTTATCCAGCAGTAGTTACATAAGATGCCATCCCAAACATTTATAATCCACCTCTTGCAAACGATAAACCACATCAAATTAGCCCCTGACGTGCTTTGTACTAGCAAAGCAATTTGCAGATCCATCAGGAAGTATCAGTACTGTTATTGGTCAGCAGTCAGTATGGCCATTTTTTCTAACAGTGTTACCTGCAAGGGCTTGGTTATGTGACCATATATAACTGAGACACCCTCAGGCAAAAGACAAATTCAGTGTCATTTATTTCCCCCATTTCTGGGAGTTGGAGTACATACCCATCTGATTCGACATCATGAGATGTCCCAAAAGCAACATCCGCAATGGTTGAAACTGCTGATTTCCACTGGTGGTGTCCATTGCACCCTATTCATTATGGCATTTGGGGGAACCCTGAACCCTGCCATTGCCTTGACCTGCCTGTTTCACTTGTTCAGCTGTGTATATTTCTACTTACAGACTATCCTTCAGGATAAGACCCCTCCACATGCCAGCCATCAGCCCTTGAGAGCAGAGAATGTTTCTTTCCTCAGTCCGTTTCCTCTTCCTTTTTTGAAACCTCCTCCATGGGACAGACTTCTTGCTCTTCTCAGTGGAACCCTGTCCCCATCTACTCACCTAGTGCTATGCCTAATTACTACAAAGAAAATTCAGTGTATAACTTAACTTGAAAGGCAACAGCAACAAATCATTTATTTACTCATCAACAGTTCATAATTACTATGTATAATTTTTTTTGTACTGCCATTAAAACATTCGTCCTTGAAACAGTCATTTTCCCTTCACCACATTTCTTTAAAATTTGCAGCAAGCAGGAGATGTTCAGGCCCTCAAATTTTACTGGTAGTCAACACAAGACAGTATTAACTCAGGTTTACCTCTGCAGTCCTTGCGTCAGAGTCAACCAGCAGGTAGGTTCTACCAACCTGATCATTCCGAAAGTGTTTTTTTGACTGACAATTATTTCCAGCGAAAAAAAATTCATATTCTGTTTTGCATAGCCACCTTTGAGGTATAACAGCATGCTAGTAAAAAGAACATCTTCTTAATGTCAAAGTAGTATCCACTCATTCGGCAAAGGCTGTCATTAGTGTCAGTGGCAGATGCAGCCACTGCTGTGTCCTCTCAGCTGTGTTAAATGACAGGAACCAAAATCAGAGGGCTGAGGCATCAGCGGGGGGGCGGCACATGGAGCAGAAGGATTAGCAGGAAATGTATATATGCATTAGAAAAGATGCCATGGAAGTTTCGCTACCACAAAACAATTAAAAAAAATTAGTCTATCACAATCCTTTCTGTTGACTTGAAATAGCTTTTAAAAAAAAATCCACAACTTACGTTGGATTCCAGTTTAAGCACAAACTTAAGGTAATGTCTTTTTTTCCAACCAAAATGCAAGTGGGGCACTAGCTAGAATGGAAACATAAATGATTACTTAGCTCAGGTCTGATTTTACAAAGTCAGCAAAAAGAAGCAAAGTAAGATCAGGACCTTAACCATGGTGGGGGGAAGCAAGTATAATATGCACGTGTCTACATTATATAAAATCTAGCGCACTTGTATTGGTTTAGTAGGTTGTATTATGTTCCTTTCATGCTTGTATTTAAGGAAAAAGAATAACAAGATACTTGATTTTAGCATGCAAAGATTACAAGAAACTGAAAAAGATATAAGGCCTGCAAGCAAGCAGGGCTGTCTGCAGGCTCTGTTATCAACATGGATGACAGGCATTTGAAAATATGTTGGTTGGTCATTTTAACATTAAGCTATGAAAATCCTCCCCTGCACAGCCAGACATAGTATTTACACTGTTTGTTCCTGCTAATACATTATCTGCTCTTCTTTATCCCAAAACAAGCCCCATATGCTGCATCATATTCAAAACCCCAGACACTTGGAGTTTGCACATAAGACCATGGTAGTATTTGTACTTTTGATTTAAATGTTTAAGAATTGATTATTTTTTAAATTATTTTAGATTCTTATTTTAAAGCAAAATTGATTCAAGATTTGCAGTTGAAAAGTCTCTAGCAGCATACAGGGCCATGAATTATTGTAGTGTTTCTCTAACCTGGAAGCATCACATATTTCTGGGTACTCCACGTATAAATGAGTATTAACCTAATTATCGTTAAGGTTTCTTACTTAAATTTACATTAATTATGTTTCATAAAAACGAAAATATAAAAAGGTCATAGAACATTACAAATGCTTACAACAGCCTTTCATTTAGAGCCCTTTAAAAACTGCAAGCAATGATCAAGCCAAGCAAACTTCTGTTAGGAATGCCATCTTGTGGTTAAAAACTGTATACAACAACGATTCGAGGTAATTTTAACTAAATTTTTACTTGCAAAATACCGTTTTTTGCAGAAATGAGCTATTCATGTATGACCTTTCAGAACTGTATAGTATTATTTTATTAACCATTTAGGATGAAAACAACTGTGAATAGAGCTTTCTCATCCTCATCTGTATGCAATGCTAATTAATTATGCAGGGAGCACTAGTTTCATTAGGAGATAGGATACATTTATTAGCATTTTAAACGGAACCAGATTGCCACATGTACTTAGTAAAAAAGTCCACTAAATGCCTATGCTATTTAGATGCAATTTAGTGAATTAGTCTAAAATGTATAGAAAATACACACATTTTTCTCGATATATGTTTCTAGAGCAGAAGAACCCTGTGAGCACACTTTACCTCTCTAAACCTTATGGAGCATCTTTGGTTGGTATACGAAAAGTCAAGTTTAGCTATAAAAAGGAAACATTGGATTTTTCAATTTGTCTTATATAGATCTTACTGTGAGCTGAAAATGAATTGAAAGTGGCAATTGGATCACAACTTGTTCATGAAAGCAGAGAGAAATGACAGGTAAACAAGAATGGAAAGAAAGGGTCCAAAAGCATCTAATAAACTTTAAAAGATACCTAATTTATAAACGCTTAGAAAAATGAATAATTAGCTATATTCAATACAGCTAACATTTGCATAGGCACTTCCTTACTATGTATGTTCACCTTATTTTCTAATGAAAGTATATATTGCCCAAACCATCACAACACATATTGTATAATGAAATTAAAAACTAATGAGCCATACCCTAATAGCCATGAGTCAAGTCAGGGTGTGCATTAGTAGTCCATTTGCAATTCTCTAGAGACAGAAAGAACAAAGCTAAACATATCCAGTAGCCTATTTAGCATATAACTTGTTCTGTGTACTGATAGCGCTATAGCAGAACGGAAATGAGTTCACAATCTCTAGCGCTCAAACCTCTGTGAAATACTGCTCATACTTTTGTTAGCAAGTTACTCCTGGGGCAGCCAAATAGGACTGCCGTGATTGTTTAGTTTGACCTCTTGCATAACATAGATCTGACTTGCCTGAATTAGTCTTCTACCAAATCACTTCTAATCAGGAAATCATCTAACACGTCCAGACTAGAGAAACCTTTACCATTCTGTTACATGCCTTTATCTCTTGTAACGTGTCCAACTTCTACTTAAAATCACTGGATCACTCTTTCTCTGCTAGATGGAACAGACTTTTATTCTATCATCAAATTTTTGCTCCAAAGATGGTTCTTCTAGGCTAACTCTCCTTTCACTAAACAAAGTAGATTCTGCTTATTGAGACTTTCATGCCAGTGCTTCCTTTTTTTGCTCTCATGACTCTTTCCTGTCCAATTTTCCAGCATTACTGGAAATTGTGACTACTGGAGTGGGGCATAGCATTTTTCTAAAAGGTTACACCAAATACAGACAGCAATATTACTTCTCTGACAGTATTTCCATTTCTAAACCTGAGGATTTCACTGGTCCTTTTGGCCACAAGGCTGAAAATTCATGTTTTGCTAGGCACACACGTCATCTCCAGAAACTGTTCAAAGTCAGCATTTCCTACAGCAAATTGTTGTATTTGGTAAGTGTGTCCTCAAACCTCTGCTCCTAGAGACACAGGTCTACTTTAGGCCACAGTGAAATGCAGATTGCTTAAGAGCTCCCAACCAAGTAATTCACCATACTCTGTTTAAGTGGCTCCTTAGTACAGAAGTTTTGTAGCATCTGTAGATTTGAGTAGTCATTATTGTATTTACTTCTCTGTTCTTAACAAACTCATGGTTAAGAGCCAAACCCTGCATGAACTCACGTAACAAATCCATTCAGTCACAGCTGCCCTTTCAGATTTACATTTTGAGATCTTTCAGGTTTGGAGTCAATTAGCGTTATGATAAATTTTAAATTTGAGGCTGATACTTTGCATGTTTCTATAGCAATAACTTATTTAAAATAAAAGAAGCAATTTGAAAATCTAAGGGTATTCTAAATACCAGTGATGAAATATCTAAATAAAACGCTAGAGCAACACTTCCTGTGCTATGTAACTGTGTAAAGTTTGAGGTACACTTTTTATGAAAAATGTGTTCCTATGCTGCACAGGGAAAGCTGTGGTTTCTCTACTTTGTTAAATTTTATAAGATATTGTACATATGCAAGTAAATCAGGTGTTTTCTTAATTCTGCTTAACAATTTTCCTATTAAACATTTTATTTCCTGTGCTGTCAAGAAAGTAGCCAGAGACCATCTTAAACAGCTACCAGGGAATAAAGTCTTCTCGAGTAAAAGGCATGAACACCTTAGATCTAACTCCATACTGGGAAACCTTCAAAATACCTAAGCTGGAGAGCAAGATGAAGATTGATGTCTTTTAGATTGCTGCATTCTGAAGAACTGTTGAAGCAACAGCTTCCCAGTTCTGATAAGTGCACTGAGCACATTTATCAATACTATAAAAAACCCACACATTAACATTGCAATCCTCCTCAAGCTGCTAATATATGTTCAGAATTAACTGCTTGTTCACGTTAATTCACTGAAATTAACTACTCATTTCTTATTGCTGTTTTAACCATTCAAGTAATTTTTAAACCCAATGATCCTGAAATCATATTCCAAGTGAAATAAAGTTGCACTGCAACTGTTGACAACCAGTTCATCCCTCCACTGAACTAAGTGTAAGAAAGATTAAACTGTCACAGATTTTCTTTTCCACATCAATTCCTCAGACTTGCAACGTAAATAGAGTATTTAGACATTTGCTATTTTTGATGTGGGTTTATTTTTTTATACATGTTTTCCTTCCAGCATGATGCAAATTATTTCACTAACATCCATCAATCTCAGCAAAGTGAATTACTAGATCATTTACTATACACCTAACTTTCAAGCAAGCACAGGACAGAATACGTCTTTCAAGATTAAAGAATATCAAATTCTGAAATCACTTATTTTAGTGGATTTTCTTTACATCACATTGATAAGGATTTAAGAACATATTTGCAGAGAAAATGCTAGAGTGGATCCTGCAGTATTTATTTAGAAAAAATATAGTGGATACAAATTACTAACGCATATTTCAGACATGGCAAACATGATACACTTAATAACAATGCGTGTTCTTGATATCCTTGAAGAACAAAGTTGACCTCTTGAAAAACAAGAATCTTCCCTTTAGAGTTCCATTTGCTAAAATATTCCATCCCCTCAAAAACATAAAGACCAATTCTTTCTAAATCATGACACTAAGAAAACAGAACTATCTTCTGAAGTCATCCCTATCTGCTCTATTCACTCTTTACCTCAAGTCACTCTGTCACCCTGAGAAGCAGGACTGTGACTAAAGGCAAGTAACGAGCAGCTGGTAAGTCTGTAAGCAAAACAAAGTATTTTCCATATAAATATTCTTATAATAAAAAGCATAAATATAGATATTACATTTGTCCTTAAGGTTTTTCATGTAGTATCAGTGTTCAGCAAAGATTTATCTATACAGAACAATAATAGCTTAACTAAAGCTAGGCTATTACCCCAGGTCAAAGCTAGTGAAAATGTGTATCTACACATGCTCACACTCTCTGTAAACCTGGTTTATATTGATTTAGACTGCAACAGTCTACCTTTAAACAAATAGGAGCACACTCTGTACATACCAGGCCTAAACAGCTTAAAGAATCCTGCTAACCATCGCAATGTAGATTTGCTTTTGTGCATCATTAGCACAGCATTTTCACCTTAAGAAGTTAATAGAAAATATTGCATGACAACATTCACGTGCACAATGTCTGCAGAAGACAAAAAGAGCACTTGTGTCCACTCTTTAATGCCCTTTCAATCTTTCATAATACTGATAGCGGGGGAAAAAAGTGCAGTAACAGTAGCACAATGTTTGTTGAACCACAGTATTTTGCTGACTGACATTTAGAAAAGCTGGGCTGGGAAGGTGGAAGGATTGCTTCACTCACTATCTTATCCCCCCGCAGCCAGCAATGAGCACGCCGGAAATTTCTTCCATTCCCTCAGGCCCAGCATGACAAGGCAAGTCAGAAGACTCTACATTACAGCTACCACATAACAGCATCAGCACTTGGTCACAAATACTGTGTACATCTAGGACCACAACACTACTGCAGCATTTTATAGGGCCCATTACTAGAATCCACAAGCAGATGTTGTACACAAAATAGTTCACTGAAGTTATAACAAAATCCAAAAATTCAAGCATTATTTTTAAAAATGAGTGAATACTGTATTGTAAAAGCCTTTGGAAATTCTAAGACATGTACTAATACCATACATGCTCTTCAACCACTGCCTTTATACACCTTAACTTCACATTGAAAGCCTGTAACTAAGTACAACTGCTCATTTTTTTACTTACTCAATTTGTATCAACAGTTATAATGGCTCACATGATATGAAAGTAGCAACTAGGAATCAGTCACTAATACTTTCTCCTTCAAACCAAGCTTGAGTTTCTGCGATGAACTTTGAATTTTTGTTTGAGTCGTGCCAAAATAAATCCTCTGTTAGTTTAATTCTGTTTTATCTAATAAGCAGCTAACTCAAGATAGGATGTTAGCTTCTAGCCCAATCTTTAGAATCTCAGCTTTTCTCTTTTAGGTACTTTCTAAGAAAACAAGGTTTTTTGTAGAGATTTCTATAAAGTATTAAAACAATGTGTGACAAATTGCCCTATGATGTCAAATGGTATTAAGCCCCATAAAACCAGGTACTGTAGGATTTCCAGAGTCCTTATGCTGAACCTAATTCCTGTTCCAGTAATTCAATACAGGCAGTTGGGGCTGTTTGGGGTTTTTTGGCTTTTGAAGATTTGGAATTCTGGTTTTGTAGTGAGCACAACCAGTGAAAGCATTACATTTTTCTCCACTTGGAACTACTATCAAACTGAAACACCGAAATACAAGGTGGACGCGCGCTTATCACCTACACAAGCAATGCTGCTTTTTTGGCAACATGCTTATGCAACTTTTTCTTACAGAACTTGGATTTTTTTTTTTTTTTTCATTACACATTTATGGTCTTTCTCATGTTATGTCTGGAAAATGATAAAAATCCCTCTGCCCTGTGAGGAGAGACTGAATGAGTTAAGTCTTCTTACCCTGGAGAAGAGAAGGATCAGGAAGGGGGGGCACTTCATCACAGTTTCCCAGTACGTAAATTGCAGCTAGGAGGAGGGCGGAGGTTGTCTTCACAAGGAGCCACATGGAGACAACAAGGGGAAATCAGTACAAGATGCACCAGGCAAAGTTTCATCTTGATATAAGAAATTTTTCACAGTGAGAACACTCAATCACTGGAACAACCTCCCCAGGGATGTGGTAGAGTCCCTATCACTGGAGGTTTTTAAGATGTGACTGGACAGGGTGCTAGATAGGCTCCCTTTCCCACAAAATGCTGGACCAGATGATGTTTTGAGGTTCCTTCCAACTTGGGCTGTTCCATGATGCAGTGAAAATAAAAATAAATATTTCCAAAAGTGCTGCAGAAATAGCGAATGAGGATTGAGCAGAGAAAAGAACTAGAAAGGTCCAAAAAAGGCATCCAAGAATGGCAGAATCTAGAAAGCTATTGTGTCATACCTTTGTTATCAGGTATATTTAATTTTATTATATAATGTATTCAGTGTGGCAAATGCACATCATGCATGGGTCTTTTACCTTACACTGCAAGAAATAACAAATTTTTAAAATAGTTTGCTAGATGGTGTCTTCTTCACCTCTACTGTGGCAAAAAGTACAAGCAGACACAGAGGAAGCTGGGGAATATGGCAACAGTTCAAAGCTCCAAATGAGTCCTCACATCTAGGAGACGTTGCCTCTTGAAGAAGCAAAAACTGTTATTAATCACCACCTCTCTTGCCAGTACTTTCCCTGTTTGAATCTTAGTGGGAACCACAACCTCCCATAGGTGTACATCCTCGCATCTGATGACTCTTAGCTCTTTACCTGTAACCACATGCCATTCAAAACTTGCCAATACATCATTTTATCATTTCTTAGTGAGAAATGTAGTTATATTTCACGCCCTTGCCAAATACAATCTACAGTTAGCAGAGTAGGTTTGTCCATAACCACATGATCTCCCAGGGCAACCTGCTCTATTTTTTTCTGATGCAAAAAAGCAATAGCGAGCCTGTCATTAGCAAAACCAGATTGCTAACATAGATCTATTTTATGTTACATAATGAATACCTCTGATGCTATCACACTTTCCAGACACTGGAATTCATCCTTCACTTTCCTTGATGAGATGCCAAGCACTTTGGGAAGCTTCTTTCTTATACTAATTCATGCAAAGTATGAATAGAATAGAACGTCAAGGAAATTAATGTAAGAAAAACATGAAAACAGAAGTAATTAGAACAAGAAAGTTATATGACCTCTAAGATAAAACTTATATTCTAAAAACTTAGAATACAAGAAATAAACGTAAATAAATGGTGAAGTGTGGTTCTTATTTAAGGAGACTGCTGCTACTACTAACAAATTCTTCTATATTATTAAAAAAGGATTCTAAAGTTGAAAGTTCAAATAGAAAAGATGTAGGAAAGAGACTACTACAACACATTGGAGGAAGAGTCAAATCTTAAAAATTATTAAAAATATTAAATTAAGGATTCTATTTTACATAGGAAAATATCTGGGAGGAAAAAATGCCTAAAAACAAAATAACCAGGTTTTTTTATATAAATGCTCACCTCACAATACATAAAAAACATTATACAAGAAGATAACATACCACCAAATTAAATGGTTCAAGGATTATCAATACAAGTATACTCAAATCTCTGTAGTGAAATCAACCCTCATTAGTAACATACGAACATCATTACAATATCTTATTATGCTTCAGTGCCCTAAGTGAAGCGAGTTAAACTTCAACTAATCACCCACTGACCAAATGATCACATCATTCTTGCAACAAAACAAGAGCTAATAGTTTCAGAAAGGTCAGACTTCATTATCTTCTTCCTTCCACAGAGAACACTTCAGGCTTGTGAAGGAGACAGCACCACCGAGGAAAGCTGGCACTACTGCCGTCTCTACTATGTATGACCTGCAAAAAAGTATTCCAGTCTTTTATACTCTCAATTCACAACCTTTCACCACTACTAGAAATCTCACAGGCATTACTTATAAATACTGTTGAAAACTTGACAACTGAGTCTAAAACTGCGGACGTTATGCTGTGGACTGGACACAGACCAGATGAATCACGACTTTATTAAAACATGCAGCTTGTTAAGAAGGTATCACACAGTGGACGTCTGATCAGTTGCTCAGTAAGCTTTCATAAAATGATTTTGAATTAAGGTTTCTATATGAGACATCAGCATACTCATATCTGCAGCACAGACCTGATGATCCTCATTCCCCTTCTTTTTCAGTGTCTCTAACAAGCCCCAGTGGACTGGAGGCAGAGGGCTGTAAGAACTCAGCAAGTGAAGCTGACTTAATGGATTCTGGTTTATTTCTGCAATCCTCAAGGCCCTCAAGATAGCAGGTGCAAACTTAGAATAATGAGCCGTAGATGAAATAATAATTGGGCAAGTTCTATCTTGTAATCGATCTGCAACTACTTTAGCAACAGCTGTGTGTGTATCCAAAATATATCCTGTAGTGTTGTATACAGAGTGAATGGCAGCTAGACAGTCCTCCTCAGAGCACCATCCAGCCACCAAGTCCTGCTGAAGCTTGTCAAGTAGATCCTTCCGTAGCTGGAAGTGGCCCTGATTTTCCAGCTGGTTATATAATTGTGTCACCAGTTGTCCATCCTCATTAGCAATCAGGTGCAAGTATCGCTCAAGATTGGAGGACTTCAAAATATCTACTGCTGGTGAAAAAGTGGGAATTACTTTTCTTCCCCTCAAATCATACACACCTGTTCTTATGAAGTCAGTCAAAACATTGTTTTCATTGGAAGCACAAATACATTTTCTAATAGGAATTCCCATCATTTTAGCATACAAAGCAGCTAATATGTTGCCAAAGTTTCCTGTAGGAATGCAAACATCTACAGGGCTTCCAAAAGAAATAATACCTTGATGAACAAGGTCAAGGTATGCAGAGGCATGATAAACTGTCTGAGGAAGCAGTCTTGCCCAGTTTATGGAGTTTGCTGCAGCTAAAGCTGTTCCATATTCTACTGTAAGAAAACCAGTATAATCAGAATTAGTAAAGATTTGCTTTACAGCTGTCTGGCAAAAATCAAAATCAGATTTAACACCTACTGACCAGGCATTTTCTTTCTGACAGCCAATCATCTGTGATTTCTGAATTGGGCTTACTCCATCCTCAGGAAAAAAATTAATCACAGCAATTCTCTGTTTGTCAGTGTCATGGAGGTGACTAAAGCCATCTAGAACAGCGCTTCCTGTGTCACCAGAAGTAGCTACCAGAACCAAGTAATTGCAGCTTCTGGGAATGCAGTATGCAAATATATGTGGCACCATCTGTAATGCAAAATCTTTAAATGATGCTGTTGGTCCATGAAATAACTCAAGGAGAAACTGATTGCCTGCCAGATGCCTAACTGGGGCAATTTTAGAACAAGTAAAGTTTTCTCCATAAGCAGTTCCAATCATTTCGGCTAGGTTAGAAGCAGGAATATCAGCCGGATGTATACATCTTTCTAGTATCACCTGGGCTCTTTCAATGTAAGTTGCTTCTATTAGGCTTTGCCATTCTCCAGCAGTGAATTTTGGAAGTCCTCTCTCGGGAACAAAGAGTCCTCCATCAGGGGCCAAGCCCTCAGTAACAACGTCACTGAAATATTTACGAGAGTCTTTTTCCATACTCCTTCCACACCTACTAGACCTAGTTGAAACGAAAGTTTCCAGTTCTGAGTTTTGGTATCTCTTCACAGCATCAAGTACCTTTTCTGCTACAACCTCTGCTGCAATATCCCCTCCACAAAGAACACGGATGTCATACCACCTTTTGTAGAACTGCTTCCTAAACTGAAGTATGTCCTTGAGAGAAATACCAGGAGACTGGCCCACAATGCGATCCACTTTCATTGATTTCAGCCTGTTCATAATGGCTGTTGTGGGCACATCCAGATATACAACTATTCCATTTTTCTTCATATGCTGCATACCAGCAGAATGCATTGGATTGGACCCAGTAAGGGAAATGACACTTCCAGATGCTGAAAACTTCAACAGGGCTTTTCCTTCCTCCTCTAAAAATTGCTCATTACCAACATCCTGCAGTTTTTCCGACACACTCATATTCCAAGTTGTTTCAAGGACATCATCATCTATGTCTATGACAGGGCAATCTAGTTTCTGACCTACTATTCTCCCAACCGTTGTTTTCCCAGCGCCCGGAGGTCCCATCAGGATAATATTTTTGTTTCCAACGAGAGAATGGCTTGAGAACCATGATTTCCATATCTGTGCAAATGCAACAGGTCTTGAAAGCATCAGTTTAAGACACATGCTGGAAAGACTGGTTTGCGTTATTAGTCTTAAAGGCCGATACTGAACAACGTGAAACATCTTCTGCTGGGTTGTTTTTTTTTTTCAAGCCAACTTGAAAAACCACTTAACTGCTTCAAAAAAGAAAAAGACAGTAATTAGTCCTTCAGCAAACATCTAGGAAAAACCCTAAAGAATATGAAATTCTGAGCAACACGAATTCAAATATGAATCCAGTTATGACTTTATCAGTGCCAGGGAAGTATTTTTCAGAGTAAGACTCATTCCCCTCTCCTACATGGCTCCAGCTCACTTCCACTGACAAATTCAACTTCAAAGAGTCCATGCCCTCAAGGTAAACAAAGACATCCAAGCCTAACACTACAATACTATTTGCAAATAATACTGTTTATAGGAATACAAAACCAATTAGTTTTTCCTTTAGTAGACTTACTTTTAAGTAAGCATTTACAAATAATGAAGATTAACTAAATTACCTTCTTCTAATCAAAATGTTAACAAAATATGCATTTTCCCCACCTCCCAAGATGCTTTTGATTTATTATATTGTCTTTCTAAAAAAATAAATGCAAGACCGACTTGAATACACAGAAAACTCATAGACTTGTGCAAAAGCAAAGCTGGAAGAGTTGCATCCAATTCTCTTCTGAAAATTCTTGCCTTCTGAAAGGATGGTAAACCAAGCAAGTGATTTGTGAAGAACTTCTATAATAGAATTGTATTGAGTGTAGTTTGTGTAAATAAGAGAGGGAGAAAAAACATGTCATGAAGATATTCTATCCTAAAAAAAACCCCAGAAAACCCCCAAAACCAAAACCCAAGAAAACCCCAAAAACCCAAAAAATCACTAGGAAAGTTGGATCTGCAACAAAGATTAAGCAAGAAGTTCTCAACATGGTATTTTGTTTGCTCCAGGAAATCAACACCAGTATCAGCATGAGAATTGCAGCACATGATTTGTGTGTGTTTAGGGCAAAGGAAGAAGAACTCTCAAAATCTCCATAAAGGGGCGAGGAGGGGGCAGAAATCAGCAAAAATTTGCACAGAAAATCCCTACAGAGTAATTTTTCACTTTAGGTAGGCAAAGAAATATCACTTTATTATTGTTATTTATTCATTGTTCATGACTAAAAATGCTTAAAGAAAAGCAACACTGAAATTCCTTTTAGAAAATTAGTGAAATTTTAGATGTAAAAATCCAATGTGGTGCTTACTAGGTTTCCAAATCCTTCAATTGTTCAGTGCCTTTTCTCTAGATGCTCTCCAGTCCAATTGCCTTTTATCACTGTGGAGAGCAGGAGGCCTGCAATTTCAGTAGAAGGCAGGTGAGCACCAAATGGTAACTGCATCATCTCCAAAGGCCTACTCATGATTAACTCATGTTTAGTTATCACATCAGTCCTTTAGGAGGTTGCTGTTCCCCATCAGCATGCATAATATCAAAGGACTCCAGAGACACAGGTCACAAACTTCAAAAATGACACAGAAGTTCAAGTCTTTAAGAGCAAACCACAGAAACAAACTCGTCTTCCAGATGCTCCTGGCTCTAGATTCTGCTCTGTGTTCCCCAGTCTGTCTTTTACACTTTACTTTTTTTACCAAACTATTAGCAAACATTACAAAGTCAAAGAACTTAGAATTATTCAAATCTTTGTGTTTGCTCACTTCTGTAAAGAGAGGTGAGCCTGCAAACAGTAAGTCCCTGTGTTTGCACTGTGACATAGTGAATATGCTGTAATTACAAGGTATAGATCAGAGCAAAGATGGGCATATCAGACTGTAGTTTTTTCCCAATCCTTGTAAAGTAGAAGGGAATGGTCATATGTAGATGCAATATAAGGTTTTTGCAATAGTTACTGAAAAGAAAAAACAATCTGTGAAGAGTAGTTGTAATATTCAGTATCATTATAAAGCTGTACCATACCAGTAATGCACTCTGGTGAATACAGAAACATACAGAACTACAGGGACAGAAAGAGATATTGAACATCCAGATGCAAATAAGTTACATTCAGGATTTTAAAAAACTTAGAGACAATATTTTAGCTATTTTATTTTCTGAACCCAAGAATCACTTCAAGCGTTATGTATGAACTAAGGGAGTGCAAACAATGCCAAGCATAGTGGCTTGCCTACCATGTCTAGTTGCACTACAGATTCACTTTGAGGTGCAGTCACTCAGTACATACTACACAGCTGCTGGGCATAACATCTGGATTGCTTTAAGCATCTAGGTCACAGGCACTTAAATCCCCCCAAGTTACAGGTGTAGACACGGAAGGAACCAGACCGGATTTCTCTAGTTATAAGCTTACCACGTTTACATGAAGCTATAAGTTGTCCATGGTATTGTTTGAAATCAGCTTGGTTAACCTGGTACAAAAACTTACAGGGAATTTCTTTATTCAGCTGCTCAATTAGTTTAACCTATTCCAGTGTACTTTATATGGGTGCAAAATTGAATTACATGTACAGAGAAGCTTGCAACCATTGAGTTAAAAATAGTTTAAAAGAAACAGTTCATTCAATTAGCAAAACCTTACTATAAAACCAGCTCAAATTAGACTTTAAATCTCATAGAGTTTACCAGTCTAGTTAGAACATCAAACCATCCAGCTTTAGATATAGCTAATTCTCCCAGAAGAGTAGGGCTTTTTTCTGAAGCAGAGCTTGCATTTGTACCTCCAATGCAATTTTTAGTTTTGAGAAACACCTTGACCCTTCATTTGGACAGCACCTACATACCATCAGCAAATATCCACTATTTTAACAACCACTGCCGATGACAAGAATTAGAGTGAAAACTGGGCTTTGTTACTGGTACAGACACAAAGTTTGCAACAACAGGTCAAGGCTGACAGTTATCGTATTTCAAAAGTGTTAACACAGGACAACTTCCATATGACTCAGAACTTTTATGCAGAGAGAGAAAAAAAAAAATCCTAAAGTAAATCATTCAACTGCCCCACGACCACCCCACAGATCAAGATCCTACCAAGGTTCCCGCCTCACCGTTTCGACGCCCTGAAGGTGTCAAAGCGCGGGTGGGAGGAGGGAGCCAGCCGGGTCGGGCCGCACCAGGAAAACGCGACACCACAGAGTCACCTCCTCCCGCCAGCCAGCCAGGCAGCGCGGCCCCGGGCTCCCACCTCCCCTCGGGAGCGGCGATGGCGGCCCGGCCCCGCCCCCGCGGCTCAGGCTCAGGCTCAGCTCCCCTCACGCGCCCCAAAGGCGGGGCGCGCGCGCACACACGTACCGGCGGGGGCGGAGAAACCTACCACAGGTACCCCGCGCTCCGCACGCGCCCTCAGCCTCTCCCGCGCCCTCCCCCCCAGCCCACCCCGCGCGCGCGCAGCTACCTGCCCGCCCCGCCCCTTCACGACTCCGCCTGCAGCCGCAACGCACGCGCAGTCAAGCCGCCCGGCGCCCCCCGACTCGGCCTTGCCGGCTTCACCGTCGCGAAGTGCGCCTGCGCGGCTCCGGGAGTTGCTTGGAGCCATCGCGCCTGCGCTGCTGCTTCTTGCCCAAACGCCGGGGGGGGGAGGTGAGGGGCGGAAACGATGGCGTATGTTCCGCCCCCTCATGGCGCTGTTACCTAGCAACAGGTTTCCTAGTAACTGCGGAGATAACTGCGTGCCGGCCCGCGCCTGCCGCGGCAGCCTGAGGGGGCGGCTGGGCGGCGGACCGAGGGGCTCGGCGGCGGGAGGGAGCCGTTCACTGAAGTGGGCCGAGGGCGAGGAGGGGCGGGGGGAGCAAGCTGCGACAAGCGAGGAAACGCGAGGTCCCCTCAGCGAGGTGGGCCCGTCCCCGTGTCCAGGGCCCCTCGGGGAGGTGGGCGCTTCCCCGTGTCCAAGGCCCCTCGGCCGGAGGATGACGGCGCGGTGTGCCCAGGAGAGCATCTATAACCTCCTGCCCCGCCTGGAGGAGAAGCCTGTCAAACCTCCCAGGTACGTGGGTGTGTCAGCACCACTTGCTGACACGGTGACTGGTTCTGGCAAGGCAACGCATCTTACAGGTAACAGATATTAAAAAAAAAAAATCTAGTTTTTGTGTAGCTATTGCTCCTCCTAATGAGTCACTAACTAACATCTGAGGGTTTACAGCCTGCTTCGTGAACTGATGATTCAGTTTGGTACCTTCAATGCCACCTTTTTAATTTACGAAGCATTTACAAAGCGCTTGTTCCACACAGAGGAATTACATACACATCCTTGTTATTCACACTTCTAACAATTTTTCAGTGAGCAGCTGAAAAGTTGGGGTTTTCAAATTTTTCTCAGTGCCACACTTCCATTCTTTTTATATGTCAGGTGTGTCTTCTGACACTGTTTCTTTTGCTTCTCTTTCTCACCCCTTACCCTAAAAACATTAAAAATGCCTTTTACCCCCCTAGCATTAATTCCTTTGAGAGTTTTTGTAAAGTTCTTACTTGCTAATTATGCAAACATTTGGGGGGGGTTCCAGGTCCCTATTATTTTATATGAAAGAAAACTGTTACTGTTAGCATTTTCAGTGCAAAGTTAACATAGGTCATTATTCCATAGCTTTAAAATGAGTAGAAATATCAGTGACACTCCTCAGAACAACCTTTCAGGTAAAAAGGTTCAGATTTTTGAGGTTCCTAGTTCTGAACCTTTTCCATGTTAAAATAGATCATACATCTTTTTTAATTTCCAATGTGAACGAGAGATACTCTTGGCAGACAGAGGAAAGTGAAATGACAGTATGGCAAGGCACGCAGCACTAAACCCATTCCTGTGTTAATACCATTCAGGGATTTGGATACTGCATGACCATCAGGTTCAGTTTAGGCAAGGGATTCCTTAGGTTGGATGCAGTCTGACTAAATTCCCTTCCAATGTCATTGACTTCTGTTGTCACTATCTGTCTTGACTTCTGTCCCCACTACCTGCTTTGGTTCACGATGTGCCAAATATCCAGCTGGTAACAACCCTGTCAAACCTGGTTAATAGCATGATCTGACCAGTTTTAACTAATGCATACAAAATCTGGGGTCTTTTTTTTTCTTTTTTTTTTTTCATGAAATCATATATATATGCTCTCAACTGAGTAGGTACTACTCGTGAAACCAAGGCAAGCATCCTCATTTTCCCCAACTTTGATGTCCCAAGATGACAGCTAGGGAATAGTAACTGTCTTCTTACAAATGTATTGTCTTTTCTCCCCTTCCCAAATAATGAATGGATTAAGATTTTCAAATCCCCCATAACCATGTTTTCTTCCTTGCACCCCTCTCTAACCCTATGTTATTGGTGTATGACAGCATTTAACCGCTTTCTTGGCCTGAAAAGTCACTGAAAAAATACAACTGCCACATCTCTTTGTCGAAAGGAATGCCTATAACATTTTTAAAAGCCAACTTTAAACCTTCCGCCAGTAGGTAATAAACTCAGTACCTTCTCCTTCACTTGCTCATTCCCAGACTGTGAGAACCCTACTAGGTCAAACTACTCATAAAAGTCACTACCTTTCTCTACTGTGTGGCTACAGTGTCACTCCTAGCAAATAGTGAGGAACGCAATAATTTATGAATGTGGTGGGTTTGTGCCTATGTCTATTGCTGTTTGCTCTGAATTTAACAGAAAAAATAAATAAAACCTGATTCCTTATAATTAGAGGTATTTCTGGAATTACATATAATCGTATGTACATAATCCTCTCTCTGATTTTGGAGACCAAATCTCCAGAAGACAAAATAACTCCACATTTTTAATGAAGTCCTCTTACATTTTTTAATGTTATGATCAAGTACAAATACACATATAAGACATTTGCAGCTCATATACAAAAGCTTTTATCAGTGTTGCTACTATGACTCCCATTCTCTGACCCAGCATTACGTCCTTTCTTTCATCCTATTTCAGTATTTCCATAAAATAGTTTGCATTATATCTAATCTTTTTGGGTTTTTTTTTTCCTTACCTGAAAACATGGTATAGTTTTTTCATAAACACTTAATACTCTGTGAAAGAAGAGCACAACTGTTCATCAGTTTATGTTTCCTAAAAATGGACAGATTTTAAAAGGTACAATAAGGTAACCTTAGCTTCAGGAGCAGGGAGTTCTCCTTCAGGAAAATGTCTATGACAGCTCAGTCCTTCAGAGAGAGGCAAGATGCTGCTAATCAGCTAGTGATCAGCATTTGGCTTCTTTTGGAGAACATGTTTGCATACTTTTGATTAAAGCAGAAGTTACAGTGCCATATGCAACATTACACCGAAACAGCAGTGTGTGCATACCATGTGCATATAGCTTTTCGTGTCTGAGCCCTTACTGATTTTCACCTTAGCTGTTTCAGTTAGTGTCAAAACCACCACTGATTACAATAGTTCAGGATCATAGTTCGGATCTGTGTAATATAAGAAATATACAGTTTGCTGTGCTATTTGGGAGCAGTCATCCATCTCATCTAGTCTCTTATAATAGTCTGTAACAGATGGTTTAACAGGAACATTGAGACAATGATACAGTGGACAGTAATAAGTAACTGATGATCAAGGACATTCTGTCCAACTCTTGACTACATTTGACATGTTTTCTGAAGCATGAGGTTTTACATTCCTCTAAAATATGTTCCATCTCAAAGAATGAAGCAGTGAATGTTCTCATTATCAATACAGGTCTCATGTTTTTTGAAGGCAACTGAGCTTTTCCTTAATATGTTTGATTGCTGTGCAAGGCCCTACAATGTACTGCAACTGCAGCTTCTGAAACGGCCAAGATGCATTGGCATTTGCATCTTTCCCATACTACAAACTTTCAAATATAGAAAATCTAGCTTTCATGATTACTATTTTCCTGTAGATGCAAAACAGCTGCATATTTTGGATGCATTTTTGAACAAAACAAATAACCACTTTAAAAAAAAAAAAGCTTTTCAAAATGGAGTTAATGAAAAAATAAAGACCAAAATGTGTAACACACAACCTCATAAAAATAATGAATTCATGCAAGTAGTTTATTTCCAAAATGGAGGTTTTGCTGAGTTTCAAAATACTTGTTTTCAGTATTTATATGAGCAGTGCGTACTGGAACCATTTCCCAAAGTGTGATAATACTGACCTTGGAGACACAAGAGAAGAAGGAAGCAGCAAGCTAACTTCAGAATCAGAAAAACAACTTATCAGTGCAGAGCTGGGCGTAGCCTTAGCATGGAGGTTGTATGAATGATGGCCTTTATTTGGGAGAGAGTACGAAACAAAATAGCTTAGGCTTTTGGCATGAACTACTGCAAAAATGTATATCCTTCGAAGAAATATTTTTAATAATTTTCTGACCTATGCCTATTTTTTAATGTCTAAGGTATATATCCACATTTAGACCATCCGTGAAACGTGAAGTAGAGAAAAATAAAGCTCAGTGGAAAACTATGGGACCAGCAAAAGTTGCAGTGCCATCTCCGAAAAGCTTCCTGCAGAAACATTCAAAGGAACCCAAGCTACCAGCAAGTAAGTGTAGACATGAAATATATGAAATGTAATGTATTTTTTGTATTTTAAAATTGATAATATTAATGTCGAAAGTAACAGTTAGTTATGGAGAATAAAATTTTAAAAAAAAAAATTAAATCCTGAGCCAGTTTCCATTGTTCCTTTTATAGTATCTATCATACCAAAATTGTTTCTCTGTTTTACAAAAATGTTTCTTATTTATTGTGTAAAATACTGAAACAAGCAACAAGGAGATTATATACGTGATTAGAAAATACAGTAAGCATTTACTGTCATGTGGTAGAAAAACAGCTGAAACATAAAGAAAATTTATATATCTTTTGGCTGCAGCTATGCAGATGTTGAAGATGCTCTATCCTGCTGATATTTCAATTTGTAATTATGTAGTTTAGTTCTTTTCTGCATCTGATCATTAATATTAAAGTAAATAATATGAATGGAGGTATAAGAAGTGAACTCATTGGTTTTAATGCTTGAAGAGATATGGGAAAAGTATGTGTGCCTTTCTTGATGTTATAAGCAATATACAGCTTTTACTCTTCGCACTCATTGTCAGCTCTTAATCCCATAGCATTAAATTGGCTGGCAGTGTTCAAAGCATAGAATTCTTTTGAGAGCTACGTGTCACAGAAATAAGAAAATTTGAATATTTTGTTCCAAAATGCATCCTATCTTTGGGCACAAACCATAATTCTGGGAATAAGGAGTTGACAGTTCTAATGTTCAGCCTCATGGCCAGTTCCGCAAGGGTGGAATGACCTTCTTAGTGGGGCTGGAGTTCTAAGCACATTGCTGTCAGAATTTGCAATTGACTTATAAAGTTTCAGCTTGAAATTGTTTTTAGCCTGGAAAAATAGAAAAGCTTAATGTACAGTATTAAAAAAAAAAAAAAAGCTGTCTACGAGAATGTAGGAGTACAGCACCCAAATTTGTGTGGCATATGCAAATGGATTTAGCACTGAAAATGCAGGCTGTCCCAGGAGACTTTGGAGGCTTAATGCCTCAGGCAATATGGATTATTAGAACCTTAAGGTAAGCTTTGGTCCCAGAGGCCCTGTAGGCACCCTGAGTCGCTTTTGAATAAAGCCTTCACTTTTTCAGGAAATCGGAATAGCATTCAGTGTATTGGAATGTAACTCTTCATGACATCTGAATGTGAATGCTTCCAAGCTCAAGACTTTGTTAAATTACCACCCTAGTGTTTTAGATGGGCATAGGGAAGAAGGTTGATTTACCAATAACTTGGAGCAGTCCATAAGATCCCTTTTAAGTACCTGTATTATAAAATTAGTGTTACATACTTCAAATTTGCTATATACTGAGATACAGTATTCTGAGCCATTTTTCTCAGACAAGCAGCTCACAATATTTCTATTTCAACTTGTTGATTCAGGGCTTCATAATAGCAATATGTGCTTTGGTGTTTGCATTTGGAGTCAATGTACCAGAGCCTCAAGATGACTATGGCACATCATAGTTTCGATCGAGACTAGTAATTTCATTGCCATGATTAGATCCTAACAGATCTTGAGAAGGAACTGTATCATTAACTCAGAAAGTTCTTGTACCTTTGTTGGATGGAATTTCATACCTACCTCAGAAGTTAGACTGCTTAATCCCCTTTTTTAAAGCATGGCACTTTCATCACTTGGAATTTAACCAGTTACCAGTTATCTAAATGGGATGATGGCATTGTGTGTTTGTGGTATCTGTGCCTCCTTCAAAACTGGGTTTGATCCAGCTGGTTAAAAAATAGATTGCAAGGACAGAACAGAAAGATTGACTTTTTTCCCCTAAAGTCTGGGATAGTGTATTTCTTTTGATTACTCACCACTTCCTTACAAAAGATGTGTTTCCTAATCTTCAGCTGAATCTTGTTGTGTTACTGGACTTGGCCATTCATTTTAACCAAGCTTTGTTGCTGGCTCCATAAGTGGGGGCTCCCAAAACAGCAAGTGTGCACCAGCATACTGCAGATAAGGGTGAGCCAGTGCTCACTGAGAACCTTCAGAGATCTTGTTTCAAAAAAACATCCTAAGAGAAATAGAGATTTAACTCTTTGTGTCCTACAGTACTAAGTTATGGCAGGCTATCAGGTTGTAAAAACAAAACCCAAGAAAGCACTGGTTGGTGGGGTCCGTATCAGGGAAGCAGCTGTTGTAGTAATGAGCTCTGTCACATGTGACATTATACTTACTTTATGCCAAAGAAGAACATGAACTCAGACAACCTGAATCAAATCTGTGATAATGACTGTGAGTTAGAGTTATATATGGTGGGAAATTAATTGTCTTTCATCACTCACCTGAAGTGAGACTACTCAGGAGACTACTGACTTTCTGTTGGTGTCTTGGAGAAAAGATTACACTAAAAAGGAACAGTTTCTATATTATGTGGAGAAAGGACTGTGAGAAGTTGTTGAGCAGTGTTAGGGAGCAGCAAAGAGCAGGGCTTTTCCCTAAGGGAAAAGGAAATTGAGGGCAACTACAATGCAGGCTGGGCAATGACCTCATCAGCAGGGTGCAGTCCCACCACACTAGGGGCAGGCAAGCAGAATGAGGTGGTGATGAAAATGTGTCCTATCAGTGACCTAGTTACCATCAGGCAAGATGGGGTATGGGCCAGGTCCATCCACTGGTTCCACATAGCTCTTCAGGAGTAGGACTAGGGCAGGCATGGCTGGGACAGCTCAGCCAGGCACTGACAGCACAGGGCTGAGCTGAAATGGGGTTCCTGAGCCTGAAGGTGTGGGGTGGATGCCCCAGGTGAGACTGGGCAGGGTCATTGATGCCTAAGGGCCCTGACAATGAGCAGCTCTAGTAAAAGTAGCTTTAATTAAGTTTTTAAAAAGTCCTATACTACTACAGTTAAGAGGAAATGAGTGGCAAATTATAAGGAAACCCCACCCAAAACAACATAGTATTTCCTAGGTTATGAAACTTCTGTTGTGCTAAAGAAGCATACTCATTTTCATCATAATACATTCTCAGTCAATTCTTTCATCGTAGATACAGTTGGTTTCTATTTTTATGTAATTTTGTATTTAATTTTTCCCTTTTGAAAAATGTAATAACGTTAAATTGCAAAGCTCTTCATGGTTATTGCTGAGAATGTTTGCATGCTCAATTCACAGGAAAAAAAGAACAGGATAGTAAGAAATTGCCTGCGTTATCAGTGCCACGGAGGACAGATCACCCAGTTATGGGAATTCAGACTAAAAAGAATTTTATAAATACAAATGCAGTTGCTGCTATCACGGGATTGCCTAAAAAGCCTCAACCTATTTATGTTGATAGAAGACAGGGAGATAAATATCTCCTTGAAACTTCAGGACTTGTTCCAAAATATATTAAAAAAAAGGTAAGTTTTATTAAATTGTAGTGAAAATACTAGTAGCAATGCCTGTTTTAGGTTCTTTATTGCATTCTCCTGTGAAATGTTTATGATTCTTTTTGAGATGTTTAGATACTAGTGCTGTTTGTGGTAGACCTTTGAAATTCATCAAGGAGAAATCACAGGCACTAGAGTTGTGCCTTGCCTTTGCTCTGTATTCACTTGCTTATGCTGTCAGCAAAAAATTGGCAGAATGGTGCTGCTAAAGCAACAGCATATGTGTTGTATTGGGAACCCTGGGAGTATCTAATGGGGAGACAAATGGAGTTTTGTGATGAATGAATGCTGGCTCTTTAGGACAAACAGGCAGGGAAGAAGAAGAGGAGTTGCCCTTTCCGTCAAAGAGCTGTTCAAATATATGGAGCTCTTCTGTGGAATTTACAACAAGCTGGTTGAGCTTGTGGGTCAGGATCACAGGAAAGCCCAGTGAGTGTCAAAAACGTGTTTGTTATGGACCATCCAATCCGGTGAGGAACTGGATGAAATCTCTTTAAGCAACTTGAGGAAATCTTCAGATCACAGTGCAGCTTCTTATGGAAGACTTCACCCTCCTTGATATCTGCTGAAAGGACAACACAATGGGATGAAAGCAACCTGAAAAGGTTCCTGGAGCATGTCAGCAACAGCTTCTTAACACAGATGGTGGATGAGCCAAACAGTGGTCATGCTCTTCTGGTTCTGCTACTTACAAATGAGAAAGAACTAGTCAGAGGTGTGATAATCAATAGTACGCTTGGTTGCGCAGGCCATGAAATAGTTCAAGATCCTCTCTTCCTTGGGGAGGCAGGTGGTAGCGTACAGACCCTGTTCTTCAGGAGAGCAAACATCAGTTTATTGAGCGAACTAGTAGGTAGGGCCTCGTGGGAGACAGTTCTGAAAAGCAGAGGAGCTTGAGAGAGCTAGCATGCCTTTAAGGACAACCTCCTCCAAGCACAAGAACAGTCCGTTTCACTACTCAGGAAAACAAGATGTATCAGGACACTGGCTTACCTAAACAGGTAATTCATGACAGAGCATTATGCAAAAAGAGACACGGCATATGACATAACTCATGACAGAGAAGATGCAAAAAAGTGAACCTGCAGCCCTTGCAGTGCCTTTGCATGGCTGAACATAGATATAAACAATGCTGGTCATGGTGCTATCCAGTACTAAAAGATTTGTGAATCATTTAGCATTTGGTAGAAAGAAGGTAGACTCTGGTACCTTCTGGCAGAGCTAGATAGGCTTCATATTACAGAGGATAAGGTACAATAGATGTGTTCCCCCAAGTACGTCTGGGATATTCAGAAATTATATTTCCTCCTAGAAACGCAATTCTGCCGCGTCCAGTATGAGATAGTTTATAATTCCTAACTAGTCCAATTTTCATGTATGTGTTAACACTATTCACTCTGTTCTGTGGCATGCAATGTTCGGCAAAAATCAGCATACAGGAAGACCTTTCTAAGAAAGTATTTAAGCAATGTGTTTCAGAATGTAGAATCTGACACCATATAAAACTGTAAAATAGCTTGCTGTCGTTAACAGGTTTCAAACTCCTCACTCAACCATCAGTTCTTATGAATAGACATTTTGGTTTCTGGATTCTGTTGTCTTCCAAGGTTGCAAAAAGAAATTGAAGGAAATTGTTTATATGTTTTGCTCAGGCTACAAAGACAATCATATTTGATACTTCTAAGAACACAGTGATTTAAGATTTTATTGCTTAGTGGCACAAAATTCCATTTCAAGCTGTCTTTGCAAATGTAATATATTACAGACAACATGTATGTCTTTGTTTCCTTCTTAAAAGCACATATAAGAAATTTCTTCCTTACCCTTATAGGATTATGGTGTTACACCAAAATACGTAACACGGAGAAATGAAGAAATGAAGAGAGCTCAGAAAGAACATGAGGCCAGTATCTTGGAGCATCTCAAGGAAAGAGCCATGAAACGGCTATCTGATGAAGAAAGAAGAAGTCTCCTGCAGGTGCATATTTTGATTTAGTGTAATTAGTAACATGTACAAAAGATTAATGAGGTAATGTAAGTCCATATAAATAATAAAAGTATACTAGGTTTTTTTAAGCAAGGCAAATGAGTTAGTTTTTCACTAGATGGAGCTGTAGAACAGTAGTAAACTGAACTGAAGGGAGCTGATCTAGCTACAGTTTTAGTCCAGTTTTACAAGTACTTCAATTCTGTTAAGATTCCTGTCCCCCTTAATGACTTGGAATTTCAGTGAAACTTCAAAGGAAAGCAGAAAATCACCTGTATGGATTTAGTGGCAGTTCTGACTCTGTACTGAAAAAATACAAATTGCCTTTTTTTCGTTAATCTGGTATGTAACATTGTGACTTTTATTGGTAGTTTCTATCTTCACATTGTGACCTCACTGACTAAAGCATAAGGTCATGCTTTAAAATGTGGCAAAACTAGAAAACAGAATTAAATTCCAATATATTCATGCAACTATAACTGGAAAAATTGTATTTTGTGAAGATGTTTTGGATACTGTCTTTCATACAGTTTTTATTGCACAAGATTTTCTAAAGAGAAATAATACCATAAAAGAAGTAGAGCAGAGAAGAGACATTTAAAAATTATTTTCAATCTTCGAACTGGAATTTCTCATGACCACATTTTAGCCAAATTTCCTATGAAAATGAGGCTTACATTACTGTGATACATGTTTATCGATCTGTCCCTTAATAACTTGATCTTAGCAGTCACCTGAAACAAATTAGCAGATGGAGGGACCTCTCCAAGATGCTAAATTCCCACCAAAAAAGCCAGCAGAATATCTAGAGAGAAAACACAGTGTCAACTCACTTGCAAAGTTAATTGGCAAGATCCAAAATAGCACAATGGTGTCTCTTGCTTATGCAGCAAGCAGTAGAAGCTAGGAAGGAGTATGGGAGAGAAGTGAGGGTATTGCATTGACAGCACTATAAAGAGCATAACAGTAAGGGTGAAGATTAAGATACTTTAATGGTGGGAAAGGCATGGGACAAGCTGATGGTCCAGCAATTTAACTATGCAGCAAAAATATATGTGCAAAAAGGCATGTGAGTTCAGCTGCTCACAGTTCTGCATTTAGTTTGAGTAAAGTTATGCTCTATATTTTTAACATACAAGAGTGCACTGAAATATTTTTTAATTAAAAAGTTTTTAGATTGTTTTTATTAACTCAGTGTTTTCTTTTAAATTTTTCAAAAAAGTTTGCTCTTTCATGGGCCAGATTGCTTATGCAGTTATATTGTGAGGAGGAATTAGTGTCCCCAGGGTATGTGGCTTCTACCCAGTGCTCAGCTGTAGACATATGGGAATTCCTGTCTTTTAAAATAATTGACATTGCTAGTGAACACATGTGCACTGATTTGCAAGAATACGTGGCAGTAGATGTCTGAGAACAAAATCAAGCCTCATGAACTTAGAAAAATAAAGGGAAATAATTTGTGCCAACATTTTTTGAACTCTCTTCATTATGCTTACTTTGGTTGGGATTTTATGAGAATAAAAGAGAATGTTGATAAATGCACTACATATTTCTCACTGATCCAGCATGTATTAGAATTCCTTATATAGAGTTAGATACTCAGTCTGTGATCTAGCCCATAACGATAGTGGTCAGCATATTACATTGCTGTTGGAGAAGCTGTGAGGCAGATCTTTACAGAGGGAGTCATGATCTGCTTTTGATCTCTCCACTCTGTAGGGACAGAGTAAATTGTGATGAGTGCATGCTCTAATGTGTTTTAAAACTCACTGTGTTCAATGATTTCCAAACCAATTTTTTACTAATGTACATGAAGAAGAATTATTTAAAAGAAGCTGCAAATGACTCTTCCATCACAGTTTTGGGAGTACTGTATTTATTTTCATGACTATGTATTGGTAAACTATACCTTACACCTAGTAGTCCAGGAGCTTTATTTAAGTACTTTACAGCCGTGAATTGCAAAGACAAGTAGCATTACAAGTCAGTAAATAAATAGGCTTCTTGCTCTTAGTGTCACATGTTGAGGTAGGGTTTTTAAATTTATGTAGATATTTGTATATGATGATTGTTGGAATAACCTTTATGGACAACAGTTAGATGCTTAATACAAATATGCAAAAAAGCATGAATTACTGTGCAGTAACTACACTGCTTTGGATCTGTAAAATATTAGTTCATATTAAAAAGTATGTTTTTCTTGGTCATTATTGGCAGGGAGAGGTAATTTTTTTTGTTAAATCAATTCATACAGTGGACAAAATCAGACAAGTTTTAAGCCCAATAGTCCTTGCGTTCTGAAATAGAAGCAACAATCTTCAAAGCTAAATATTTAGTAAGAATAATTCCTCTAAATTTAACTTCAGTATGTTAATCAATTAGCCAATCTGGGAGAAAAGGTGCTTAATAACAGTGGAGAAGGACATGAGGTTGGAAACCACAACATGCCATAAAATCAGTGTGTCAGTTGAATCCAGTTTTAGTTATGGAGGAGAACCGAGAATAACTTGAATTCTTCATTCTCGAAGATAATTTGTGATCTCCCCTAAGGAAAGAGAACTGAGAGCCAGAAACATTTTGGAGAAGTGTTTTCTCACTGATAGCCATATTGTGTTATTTACTGATTGCCGTATGAGTTCCTTGTAGTAGGTGTGATTATTAAGTTCACCCATACAGTTTTCATGAGGGCATTTGGTGCACCGAACTCTACTAAATCCTTATATATACATGTATAGGATGTGTAGATTTTTATTATCCTCTTGAGGAGAGAAAGTAAGAGCAATTGTTGCAGTAATTGTGAGGATGTAAAGACAAGTTTTAAATTTTATTTTTCTACCACAATCTGGTTCCATTCAGCATATATTGGTGGATAAAATTTTGCCTCTGATTTTGAATTAACAGGTTTATGAGTACGCTTAAGATGATGGCATGATTTTTTTTGAGTCTTGGGCTGTTATATATGGAAGATACAGTTCACTTTTTATCTAGTAAGGTAATTATTTGCATAGCAGCATTCGAGAGAGGTGGCAGTTAATTAAATTACTGTTGATAGGGTCAGTAACAGCTAGGTTTTTTAGTCCAAATGAGAAATAGGTTGTCTATAGATGTTATTGTAAATGTAGATTAGGAAGGGAATGCAATTATTTAGAATTTCTTCAAAATAGTTCATAGAAGTTAAAATGTTGTGAGATCAGTTTGGTGTGTGTGGTCTGAGCAAAGTCTCAATTACTGAAAAAGAAGCTGCTGGTGAGAAACTGCAACTGCCATTGAATTTTGGCTGGACTTCCAGCTTGTGATTACTTAAGGTAGGTAACACCACTGTGTGTTACGTGGCGATATCTGTGGTAGCCAGGTTGCTGTTCATGGGGAAGTGGTTTCTGTAATGCAGTTTGTAAGATAATTCGTGTTGCATTTTGGAGAAAAGAAGGTATTTGAGTGATATGAATTTGGAGGCAGCTTTTATGAATCCTAGTAGTTCCTCAGTGAGCATACTAGAATTAGATACACTGGAGCAAAGTTGCCTACTTGTAGGTCATTGGAAGCACAGAAAGTCTCTTATATAGAAAGAAGAGTTACTCTTCATTTACCTTGTGCAATTTTTCCTTGAAGATACTGAGGGCTGGAAACAAAGTGTACGTCCAGGCTTCCCTGAGTTCCTGGTAGGCTACAGAGTTGACTGTTAGTCACAGTGACATATTTTTTTTCAGTTCAGCATTTTTGTAGCTCATCCTTCATTGGCTAGATTAGTTATTGTTTTGTTGCCTCTTAAAGACTAATTATTTTCTCTCCAAGACACAGAGGTTTTTAAAGACCATTCCTTATATTGCATCAGAATGAGTCAAAATTATTCTGTTGCAACTACTTTGACTTTTAAGGGTTTAAATAATTTGGTCCAATTAAGATGATTAAACATTATCCATGTATTTATATATTATTTTAACATTGCAGTGATACTTATCAAATGCAAGATTAACAAAAAAACCAAAGTAGTTTATATGCATATTATTCTTAATGATTAAGTTTTTCCTTGTATATTTCCTTTTCATGTAATGGCACTAGGGACTGAAAAAGAACTGGGAGGAAGTGTATCGTGAATTTCAGGGTCTTTCGGTAGAACTAGACACCATACCCAAGAAGATGTATAAAGAAAAGCTGGAATTGCAGATGAAACAACTGGAGCATGACATAGAAGTAATTGAGAAGCACAAAGTTATCTACATTGCAAATGAGTAAGGACTGTTTTTCAGACCTTTCCTTTTTTCTCTTTCTCTATCCCTACATCTCCAAGAACCGCCCCCCTAAATTCTCAAAAGCAATTGACACCGCCAACTATTCAGAAGGAAATATTCAACTAATAGAAGTATGTAGCTTCTTAGAAAAGTTTTACATATGGTTCTCAACTGTGTAATTCCCAAACCTTTTAAAATAAAATTCTTGATTAAACTTTGATTATAAAAATGTGAATTTAATCTATTATTCTTTGTAATTTTTATTAACTACTAAGATTTCTATAAACATCATACAAAAAGCATAAAAAATATTGTTTCATATGTTTGGAGCACTTCTTTCCTTGCATAGTCAAAACAAAGTGAAATAATTGGCTGCTGAAGACAACTGGGTAAATATAACTTCAGGGTGGGATGGCTTCTGGACTAGTTATTAAGGAGCTGTTGTGCTTTACTTAAAAGCTTCAGTGTTTGTATTTCTAAACAGCTTGGCTTCTGCATAACATTTTGTGCACTCATTTTTTGTTACCAAAACCAATTTTTATAGTGGAAGCCCATAATAATATAGACTTCACGCAATACAGATACCACATGTAGCTTGCTCTGTGTGTTTATGTATAAATAATTCTGTAGTACTATAGTAAATCTATAACTAAAGTAGAAAAATGTATTTTGATTGCTATTATGTGTGTAATGTTAGAATGAAAGCAATATACTCCTAGCATGTGAGTCAAGACCCAGGCAGAAATTACATCAGTACACTATACTGCAATTATTTGCATAAAAATAAAAATTCTTTTTCTTGCCTACTACTTAACCTTTACTTCAGAACACTGCTTTTTCTGTATGGTATCAATCATTACTGCCAGCAGCTGTTGTGACATCATAGTGTCTGACATCAGCAGAGGATGAAGTAAAAAATTTCAGAGGAACTAGTAACAGCCAAATTTTCGTGTATATTAAGTTCCTTTCATAAATTTGTTAGGGGATGGCTTTGAAGACTTCATGGTGATGCTAGGCTATATTTCTTGTGCATCTTAAACTTGTCTATGACATGCACTAAGAACACGTGGGTGAGCAGGAATGTGTGCTTTGTTCTTTGTAACTTAGTGTTAAGCAATCATGTTTATTTTTGAAAGATATAAGCTGGAAGAAAGCTGTGGTTTTGTAAAATATGAATTGCACTTGCTGTTTACTCAAAAGAATGACTTATACTGTATATTTTAACAAAACCACACCAATTACAAGCACTTAATAATATGTCACATTATCTCCTAGTGAAATGCAAGACGCCTTTCTTAAGAAATGCAGTATAATCAAACATGGCTGTTTCTTGTGGCTTAAAATAAAAAACTAGATTTGACTCCAAAGCAGCATGCATTCCTACTGCCTCACTCTCAGCTTTTAGTTACTTGTAGATCATTTGGCTGAGTTAGGTTGAGGATCCGGATTTGGTTCTTCCATTTATCATCAGTGTTACCTTTATGGAAATGCAAAGTAGGTGACAGCCTATCCCAAAATTTGGGACAAGCAACTAGGCCACATTTGGGGTTTTTTTGCATAAACCTGGTATTTGCAGGTAGCTCTGGTGCCACATGGGATGTCCCCCTCTTGATACATGTGAAAAGCTTCTGTCACCCTATGGGGAGGTTGTAAATCCTTCCATCTATTTTGATGTGTATTCCATGCGACCTACCAACACTCCTGATTACAGAAAAAATATTCTAATGAAAACCATTGAAAATACACACAGAAGGATAACATTCTTACCCTTTAACTGTCTCTGGGAAGTTTGACAAAATAAATTTACAGAATCCAGAGAATGTAACTGTATTTATATGTTCCGGAAATGCCAATAATTGAAGGTGTAATGTTCATGAATCAACTAATATGTACCATCAGTATAACTAAAGCAAAAAGGTGAGTAAACTCAATTGTTCTGATAGAATTGTTCCTTTATAAAAGATACTAAATA
The DNA here is from genome assembly GCF_028858705.1 of Grus americana. Classification (NCBI taxonomy): domain Eukaryota; kingdom Metazoa; phylum Chordata; class Aves; order Gruiformes; family Gruidae; genus Grus; species Grus americana. The sequence goes on along the minus strand of NC_072853.1, from coordinate 150,125,456 downwards.
TTAACAGAAACAAGTCTGTCCACAGGCTAAAAAGTAGCATTACCAGTTGAAACGTTCTCTAAATTCACTCGTCAATTACTGATAATCAATGAAATACTGAGAAAGAAAATAATCAAAATGCTTCTAGTACTTCATAATTATCAAAGTGGTATTTTTAAATGGTCCATATTAAATTGGATAACCATCACAAAACACATGCTAAATGGGGTATGAATGCTCTGTTGGTCAGCAAGAGTTATGTTGCCACAAATTGAAAATATTTCCTGTTGGAAGTTGTGCATGACAAAACTGTATCTATTTTTTTAAAAATAGCAACATGAAATTATGATAAATATCTCACTGGCTGTTCTTCAGAATGAAACTATTTATGTCCAGGAAGGCAGGGATCAGATATGGCATCATCACAAACACGGGGAGTTCCTGATTGTATGGCTCCGATAGAGCTGCCTCAAGCGAGCATCAGATCTGACAGGAGCTCCACATGGCTGGTCTCAAAGCACGGTGGTTTCTTGGGCTCTGCATGCCTCCCTGGGGACTAAGTCTTGGACAGTTCCCCAAAATCTTCCTTGCAGAGGGGTAACCTCATTCCCCTCGCAAAACAATAAGGGCGAAATTCTGTGGAACAAATAATATGGGAGAAATTCCTCACTGATTTCATTTTCCTTAGTCTCTGTGGGTGTGTTTTCTGGTAGGAGGGCATGATGTTCTGGCCCTTTGTATGGTTTTTGTGAAAAACTGGCGTCACACACTGCTGCTCTGAACACGCTGCCACAAAGCTAAAATCCAGTCCTTCCACTGGCTTACATTTCAGGGAAAACAATGTATCTAACAATTTCAGCCCTGACAAAAGCAGACATCTTTCAGATAAGAAAACTTCACGTATATGCAGATTAATGTGAGCCCTAGATAAATGCTAGTCCTAGTCAACACTTTCATCCTCGGCTTTATGATGCTTATAATATTACTGATATAATTACAGGAGATACAGGTGGCAAAACCTATTATTAAGGTTGCCTGACGTTCCCCATAGCCAAGGAAGCCAGCTGCTGGGCCCTGCAGCTGAGTGGGATCGTCCACCCCAGTAACTGGAGGCGTGTTGAGCCTGACCAAGCTGAGGAGGACTGGCCATTTCTCCCCAGGAGCGGACATCCGAGGCAGTGATGTATACTTGACTGCTGAACGCGTAGATTTTTTTTTCTCTTCTTCTTCATTCTGTCTCGATCTTGCTCCAGCTCCTTTTTGTTATGTAATGTTATGTAAATAAAATGTGAGTAAATTCAGGGTTTTCATCCTCTAGGCTAAGCAGCAGCATTCTGGTAAGAATCCAAGGTGAGCTGAGTTTCTTGTGTTTTTTTCTTTACTGTTTAAAGGGTGCTGAGGTAAATGTGACTTCACCAAGTTATAAAAAACACACTACTTTTTTTTTTTTTTTTCTAGACTGAACCTCCAGCAAATGGTTGTAGACAAGCAGGCATAGCCAAATAGTAGACTACATTCATGTCAGCTGGTCTTGTTGACGGTGCTATGAGGATGAACTTCTCAGTCACAGTAGTAGCCTGTGGTGTTAATTCATTATTCCATGCCTGCCTCCACATTGACTCCACAGCATGGAGAAATTCACCCAAACATGCAAGCACTGGAATAACTTTGTCTGCAAATCCTTCCTCAAATGTTCTTTGTGGTAGTGCCCACCAAAAATTGAACAACAGCTGAGCTGCTGGTGAGCTGAGATTAGGGCTTATCTCACTGACCTGTGCAGTTTCCTTGAACTCCCCTGGCACTGTAGCCAGTTGTTTCTTGTCTTAGGCTTGGACCATAAGTTATCTGTCGTGCCAATCATCTTTTTCTCTCTTTGCTTAGTGTCTGACACAATAAAATTTTTGTCTGTAAGTAGAGCTCCTACGTGATAATAATAATAATAATAATAGTAATAATAATAATAATAGTAATCCTCTAGGGATGAATTAAGACCATGCAATAAAGGGAATGGATTCAAGTTGTTTACTAAAAGCATCTGTTTTCCAAGAACCCTCATCTCATTTGTTTCAGCAACTGGAAAGTAGGAGTTGAAGGAAGAGAAATGAGATTTAAAGCACTTAACTTATTCCCTGGAGCAATATGATTTATTCATGTCTTTGTCAGAGAATGTTTTTGAAATGCAATTGTAAATGATTTATACCTGGCTTTTTCACTGGTAGCCATTAATACTGCATTTCTCATTCTGGGGGTTCCTGACTTCTGCATTTTGAGCCCATATGTTTTAAATACAAGTTATATGCGCCTGAAGTTAGAAGCTATGCTTTGAACCTAGACAGCGCTATATAATAGTTTGAAAGCTATTGTCTCAAACTCGTCACTCAAAATTAATGAAATTAATGTTTAATTTGCTCTTGCTAGGTGAGAACCCCCATATGGAAAATCCAGGTGACTCAATCCTTTAATTCCCAGAGCTGCTGTAAAGAGAGACAACTACCTCTAAAACTGTTTCCGTATAGCTTTGAGGGTGTATTAAAGCTGAGGAAGCAATGTAATGATTTTCTCTTCAGAGGAAAAAAAACTCAGTAGTGTTCAACGTGTGGCCCCAAGCACTGCACGATGAGGAAACAACCACATTTTGCTGTGTGCTCAAGAGAACGGTCTGTCTTTTACACAAATGATAAAAATAGCAAATGGTCTAAATCCAACATTCCAGCACCCTCAGGGAGCAGGTCATTCTGCACAGCAGCACAGCTCTGGGGTTGGCCGGCCACGAATATTTAGCGTGCCTACACTACAGAACTTGCTGGACCAGATTCTGCTTTTCAATACACTTTTGTTACTGCACTGTTTATTCTAGGCAAGCTGTGAAGTATACAAAATTACATCAAAGGCAATTGAGCTATTTTTTTGGGGGAAAAAAAAAAAGTCCTTAAACTGTTATTTGTTTAAACATTCAGAATTCTTTGGTTTTGCAGATTTTCCCAAATTTGCAGTAGTTTAATAAAAAAAGAAAAAATAAAAAAGAAGGATGAAGTCAAGTGAACAGCCTCCTTTAAAAAGAAAACATACTCTAACAGTTAAATTCATGACATTGGGTGTGACCCACTATATATTTACAATTCCCTGACTAGTTTTCATGGCTGTGCGTGATGAATGTCATAGGATATGATGTAAGCAGCATTTCTTGAAAATAATGCTTGATCATTCAAACTTCAGTACTTCTCAATAGTTTGTTAGGGGAAATATTTGCATAGTATTATAAGGGAAATAAAGTTTATTCTAGTATTAAGAGACAAAAGGAAATTTTTGTTTGCATTTATTTCAGCTATAAAGAACTCTATATTAATAACATGAGCCTGAAAAGCAGGAAGAGTATCTTCAGGAGCCAGGAAATTGCAAAGTGAAGCTCTCACTGCTCTAGTCTAGCACAGTGAGATTAATAATAAACAAAAATGTAGTTTTATATTAAAGATGTTTATCATGGACCAAATAAGTCAAAGCCCAGAATTCTGTCAAGCAGTGCCTAACACTGATTTAAAGATCATAAAAGATTAAAAACCAGACTAACGTCTTGAATGGCAGCTTTTAGGCATTTTCTTGACATCAGAATTATTTTAGTTAATTTTCAAAGCCGAAGTCAGTCTCGTAGATTCAGTACAGGTTAACCATGATAGCGAAATGCTCCACATTTCCCTTGTGGATTTTAGACTCTCAGACGCTGCAATTGCTTTAGAGCCAAACTTTTCAATTCCCCAAGGTCCTAATTCTGCTGAAACTGAAAGCAGACAGAAGCTAGATTCCAGCTTGCAGTGCCACTCCATCACCTGCCATAGCACAGTAGTCACAAAGGGGAAGTATAGCATCTGTACAACTGTACATCATAGGATGCTACCTCGCCCTGCCTATTTGGACAGCTTTTCCTACGGTCTCCCTAGGTTCTTGAATGCAGGGGAACAGTTTGAAAAACTGCTTCCTGTTCTCCCAGATGTCTGTAACACTGTCTGGCAAATACGTTCTGCTGCACTTAGGGTCTTCAGCAGCCACCCTATGGACTGGGTAACTGCCTCAGGTAACGCAAAAGAACTCAAAATTCTGGAATATATTAAAGCTGGATATGAAAGTAATTTAGAATTGCTTTCAACATGCCCCAAAGTACTGTATATGCTAGACTTTTGTTTTTAATATTCTCTTCAGTGACCATTTTACCCAAAAATGTCTTTCTCTGCAAGAACTGGGGAGGTTTGCTTACCTTGTAATCACTAAGAAATGCAGGTTTATGCTTGATAAGATTGTTTACAGTTCTGCTGTTCCCATAACAGCTGCAGCAACAGGCAGAACCAGAATAAGAGCTCTTACTTCATCCCCTAATTGGCAAGCTTCTACCTAGGTAAGCCATACCTCTTGAAATATTCTGGATTTTCATGCTTCTCTGGTTTATTTTTGGTGTTTACATATTAAAGTTGTTAAATGTTTGTTGGAACTTCTCACAAGGAGAATACATAATGGAGTTGCAAAGGCTAACAGGTAGCTCTGTGATACTGCTTTCCTGGTATACCCCAACGTCAACCTTCTGTTTTCATCATTTCTTTATTGGGTGGATACTACGTGTCCTGTGTTTATCAGTAACAGGGTAAGAGAGGAAAAGATGTGCAACTGCAATTATAGAGTTTGTTCTGTAAAGATATAAATACATTCACAAGGGATTTGCATGTAAGTCCTAACTCTGTTTTGCTTCTCTGTGTGTCGCTTCTTCCATCTGCTCCTTTATGTCTTTTGGCTATGTGTCCAGACCAACCCAGACCTACTTGTTAGTATCATCTGTCCTATTTTCTTTGTTCTTTCCCCCTTTGATCATTTCCCATGGTTGTATATCTAAAAGTGTTTATTCTTTTCTTCCTATTTTTAGTTTATATACAAACAGCTCAACAAAGATAACAGGAATGTTCTTCAGAATGCATACAGTCTTCTTCACAGTTAAGGCCCTGATATCATGTTTTAAATAATCATATTTTGGCCTCAATTAAAAAAGATTTTGAAAATTACTGTAAATTCATTCATTCTATACCAGTTCATACTGTAAAAGCCCATTGTAAACATTCACTAAGTGCACATACCTCCATAGCAAAATCCTTAGCAGCTTCATCTCCATCACGCACAAAGGACCTCATTAACTCTGGTTTCTATTAATTCTGTGGGTTTCCAGAACCATGAATTTGTCTCATTTGCAACAAAACAACAACAACAACAACAAAAAGTATTACGTTTTATGCCAATGAAAATATTTTACATGGAGAAGAGCAACTTTGTAGGTTGGACTGGTGGCTGTTGATAGCGGCACTACCATTCAAACTGTACCTGAGCTAAATTTATCTAGTTTTTCATTTCCATATTCTTATTTATTGTGATTAGCAAGACATGACACTTCATTACACTTCTGAAGAGAGCCCTGTAAAATTGTTGGAAGAGAATACAAAAAAGACAACTTGACAAAATACAGTCGTCCAACCTTGACGGGAAGAACAAACATTTCCTGCTTAAGATTTTCAGCACAATGCCAGAGGAATTTACTTTTTAGTATCTTGTTCATGTTAATCTTTTCCAAATCATTAAGCTTCTATCTGTGGTGTAGTTAGAAAAATCTCTTGTATTCTAGTGGTCTGATAAAGAATGTGGTTAAAAAAGGCAGAAAATTCTGTAACGGTAACCCAACTTGTCCAAAAGGTAGAAGAAACCAGTACTCATACATCTGTAGCAAAATTTATCCGAGATTCTAGCTGTAATCCAAATAGCTTCAGAACTATAGAGCTCAGTTCTATGATGTTTATGCAACAGCAGCTTTATCTGTTATGTGGTGGTAACTGAATCAGATTGCACTAGCTTTAGAGTGAATGTGGGCTTTAGAAGGGGTTCTTGCCCACCTCCGAGCAAGAAGAATCTTCAAATCTTGAAAAGTGATTGTGGGTACAAATCAGTAGCATTTAATCCCAAAGTTTAGATGAAACATTAGACTTTCGTTCTCAATAGTTGTATGAAATGTTGACATGCAATTGAAATGTGAAAGTATTTAGGAATTTTGCCCATTATGAAAATCTCATATATATTTTACAAAAATATTTTTATTTACTTTATGTAGGTTTGTACAAATATGTATATACTGTTTATCAAATTCACTATTTTTTCTGAAGTTTATTTTAAAGCACTGTGAACAGGATTTATTTTTTACAGCATACCTCAGCCTTCATATACAGGCATCACTGCCGAGGTAGACATATTCTGGAGTTGGCTTCTGTCACTTTGTAAACCTGGTGTTTCTTCTGTTCTTTCAGACATGCTGTCAATTATAGCAATAGTTCTTCTAAGAGTGTTCCTTAACCCACCAAAAAGCAAACAGATCTGGCTTCATGTAAGAAACAAAGCATTTAACACAAGATAATTTTCAATTGCTTTAGTATTTACCCAGACTTTAATTGATGATTCATTTATAGGAGCCTCTTAACACCAGATTCCTAAGCTATCAGTTGTCCTATCAGTTCTAATGTAAGTGCACTAACAGGATGCAGCTTAAAACTAGCCCACGCTGGACACCAAGCTCCTGGTGCAGACACACCCATGGTGTTCTCTGTATTCATCTGTTATGACTTGTGACCTACAAGTCTCAACGACTACATTCTTGAAAAGTAATTGAAAAATGAATTGAAATGTCTTCCTACTTGGTCGCTAAGAGCCCCTCAGGTATCACTAAGCATACTTCATTATGCCCAGGCCTCCCCTAAAAGCAACTTTTTCTTTCTTTAATAATTTCTAGTATAGGAATGGCAGAAGTCTACCAGTTGTACATTTAACAGATAAATACTGTGAATTATAACAAACTTTCACTTTTAAGAAAGTAAAAAGCTGTAGTTTTACCTGCAGCGGACTGCAAAGCTGTTAGCATTTTTCCCAAAAGATAGCATACAAAAAGGATGGCGCAAGTCCAAATTTGAACTTCTTATAATGGAATGCAAAGGTAGACAATGATCAGAGTAACCCAAGAGAAGAAACAAGCTCCTTCTCACCTGTGAGGCTGTGAAAGCAAAATATTAATAATAATCTTAACAGAATTGCAAGTGGGATGGCTCCTGATCTTCTGCTGGACAGACAGCACGAGCACCGTGGTGGTGGGCTGAAGGTGTTGGGAAGACATAGCTTGCTCCAGCATGTACGCAGGGGTGGGTAAGAAGGAGCACCAGTTCAGAAGTCAGCAAGGATGGAAAGCAAGATTAATGAACTACTGGAAGTTTGCTCTCCGGCATCCTTTTTTGTCCCTAGAGCATAAGCAAAACACTGTAAAAATGTCGGTTTAAACCACACCAGCTTAATCTTATCTACTAACTCGCTCAGCCCAGGCTTCTTACCCAGCTCTGTCCAAACCCTTCCACCACCTGCCAGTCTGTCACCAGTGTTGGCTTCTTCAAGCCCTACCTGGGCCTGTAGCTGCTCCCACCTCACGTCCCGTTTGGCAGACAAGGCGAACCCGCCTGCAGACACCGCGGTGCCCCACGCGGCGCTTCCTGAACACCCGTCCCATGACTTTCATACAAAAGTTTAGCTTAAGCGTTACAGTCTGTATTTCCTTTCCTCTTTAGAGACCTTTAGCAATTAAGCCTGGCTCGTCAAGGCGTAAGAAAAGATGATGCCTGCCTGTTTGGTGAGCCCCGGCTGCCGGCGGGCACACCGCAAGCTCTGCTCCCCAGGGAGGCGGGGGGACCGGCCCCAAACACAGGGGTGGAGCCCCCCGCCCCGGTGCCTGTCCCTCGGGCACCCCGCAGCCCGGCGGGCGCCAGACTCCCCGCCACCTCCCTCCACTGCGGCCCGCCGGGGAGCAGCTGCCGGCGCAGCCCGGCCCCCGGCGCGGCTCCAGCCCCGCTCCCCCGGCCGGCCCGGCTCGGCCCCGCCCCGCCGCAGCCCCTCGGGCGGGCGTGAGGAAGATGGCCGGGCAAGGCGGGAGCAGCGCGGCGGCGCAGAGCGGTGGAGGCCGCGGCGTTGTGGTAAATGCAAGCGTCGCCCGGCCCGGCCCAGCCCAGCTCGGCCGCTCCCCACCCCCCGCCGTGCACGGTCGCCCCTCTCCCCCTTCCTGTCCTCCACCGCCAAGCGTTGCCGCAGACCCCGCGCCGCCCGCCCCTCGGCACCGCTCCCCCGCGGCTGTCGCTCCCCCGGTGCTTTGTGCTTGACTCTCCGCGCCCGCCGTGCCCTTGCTTGCCGGGGCCCGGCACCGCTCTGCTCCCTGCCGTGCCCCTGTGCCCGGCCATCAGCCCGAGGCCGCCGCCAGCCCCCGCCTGCCCCCTTACGCCCTCCCGCCCGCGGAGCCGCTTGCACCGGGCTCACCCGGCCGGCACTTGGGCCGCGTCCCCTCACCCTGCTCTCGTCCCCGCGCTTGCGTTGCCTCACGCCACAGCCCGCCGTCCCCAGCCCTGCGGGGGGTGCCGGAGGGGGTCGGTGCCTGACCCGGCCCGCGGCGCGAAGGTGCGTGTTGGGCTCCCCGGGCTACAGGCAGGCCGGCCGGCTCCCCAGGCTTCACCGGGCTGTTGGCTTCTACCGCGACAACACGGTCCTGGATTATCCCGAGCTGTGCGTTTCACCAGGTTGTTTGCGTAATTGAGATCAGGATCCCCCAGGGATCCCGACGTGTCTGGCTCCCGCCGAAATGCTCGGAGGCCTTTTGAGGACCTGGGAGCGCTGTAAAAGCATGCTCTGAGGCTGCGCCTTATTCTTCTGTGGTGGGAAAAAGACTGTATTTTGGCAGAAGGTTTTGAGTACCTGTGGGGCTGAATAAGTTATGCAAAAATAAATGAATATGATCGTTATTCTGAGGGACAAACCAGATTCTCCTGTGAAACAAATACCATCACTGCCACCACCTTAGGTAGGTTCTTATTTTATTGTGGCATTGGGATTTTAACTGAGTTGCAGAACAGCCGCCCAGATCGTGGCGTGGAGCTGAGGGCTCTGTGTGGGCAGCAGGTACACCCTGTCTGTGCTAGCGTCCCCTCCACCCCCCTTCCAAAGAAACCCGTCGCTGTATGTTCAGGTGCTGCCTGAAACCACCGTGCATCAAACACCTCTCCTGACACCTCTGTAATAAATGACATTTTTAAAGTGGGTGACTGTGTTTAGCACCAAAGCAACGTGAGGATGCTGCAAAGGAGGAGATGAATGCTCATAACCGTGTTCTGCTATACAGATTTCATTTCTTCTACTTGATACACACAAATGTGTGTGTGTGGTCCCCAAACTCCCCCAAAAACCAACCAAAAGTAAAGCCAGTGAAGTAGGATTTAAGTTTACAAAAGCTGGACTTTGCTCGATGCTCATTCCCTTACTTTATACCAAAGCAGAATCCGGATCATTGTTGCTTTGAAGCAAGTACTGTGCTCAAACCTCATGTGAACCCACTTTGCCTGACAAGAAAACTAGCAATGTTCTTCTACAGGTGTTGCAATTGAATGTCTCCAGCTTCTCTCATATGCCTCAAGGGAATGCTTTCGGGTATTGCTATGTATTTGTACTCCTTTTTGTATACATTCACATCAATTTTTTAAAGACCTACTGAAGAATTTCTGCTGGGCTGCTTGAACATGCCAAGCCTGAACTTTAAAAATAGCTGTTTGTTTCACTGTAGGACTTTTTTTACATACTTGCGTACCAATATATTTAGTGTATATATATTTATTTATCCAGTTGAATACTGTCTTTTTATTGAAACAATCACAAATATTTCCTTCATATTTTCAAGGGCCAAAGCCAGAAGTAAATAGAAGTTGAGTTTAATTTGGGGTGGATATTTTTTGATGTTTAGCTATAAACTGAGGATAATTGCATTTTTTTTCCTTTTTAAATTCACGAGTAGAATACTCATAAAAATTTACAATTACTTGAAAATTGTCATATAGCATAACACTGTGAATAGCTTTAGGCTAAATGAGAATTTCTAAGCCTTATTTTTGGGAAATGCCCATTTAAAAGAAGGACGAATGTAAAACAGGTTTATTATATTAGAAAAATAATTAATGAGAAAGTACAGGTGAATTTAATCTTATTTGTCAAATGTCAGTGAGCACTTGTAAATGAGAACTTCTATATTATTGCAATGCAATTTATATTCTTTTATTCAAGAGAACCAGAAGGATAGATAGAAGAATCAAAATTTCATCCTGATCCTGCTTCATAAAGGACTTGCTGTAACTTAAGTAAAAGCCATTGGCTTGTATGAATTCTGAATCAGTTTCTATCCATTTAGTCTGATCTTCTGCATCCCACTAAAAACATGCAATTTGACAAGAATGCATAAGTAAGCAATACTGACAAGGGTTCTTAGTGGGTGTTCATAGTACTTATGCAATTTAAAGCACTATCTGAAATTGTTTCATTTTATCTAAAATGCTTTTGAACAAAATCATGCCAGACAGTGCATTGCTACAAAATGTTTAAAAAGTGTCAGCCACCCCCAGGTACTGAAAGTGAAGATGGGAAAAGAGGCTTCCCAGTCCTTCTGCAGCAGTGTTTTTGGAGCAAGATTTCCTTCTGATTAAAAGACTCGCCAAGGAGGATATTTATAATCTCCTGTTTCTATGGAAGTGAGGAACATAACTAAGTAACATTTTTCTGTTGTGTAGTTTCAAAGCTTGTGTAAGTCAGGGGAAAGGCTTTCGTTGGTTCCAGTATCTCGAGTCAAGAGGGGCAAATGTTCAGTAGTAGTTACCAGCAAATAACTTCTTTTGATACAGGAACTGTTGGGCAGAGTTAAGAAAACACAACAGTTGAGGTGTCTGTAGCTGTCAATGAATGTGCAAAAAAATCCCAACCAAACAAAAGTCCATCAGGCAGAACACAGTTTCAGTACAGCATGAGGCAGGGCTATGCCTAAGTTCACGAAGACTAGATGTGGAGGAACAACTCAACATCAAATACGTTGTGTTAGCCTAGATATTTTTGAGACATGGTTTACTGCTCTACTACATGAAATCGTAAGCAGAGGTTAGTTTCAGTGATGGTCCTTTAGCAGAAATGCCATTAAGATGTGCACTTCACAAAGGCAAGTTTCTCACCATTCATCCTTCTACTCAAGGTTCATGGCCAAACTGTAGAAAGGAGAAAGACAATATGTGACTTGAGAAACATGATTGTAAAGAAAACTGATTAGACGTTGCTTTTTATCCTGAACCAATATTGAAGCAAAGCTTTGTAATGATTCCAAGATACCTTGTGAACCTGCAGGTCTTGTCTTTCATAAGGAATTGTGGAAATTGTTGGTTTAGAGTTTGTTTAGTTCTTGTGCTGATGATTTTGCATCTTCATAGCTTTCTGAAGCCTTTATCTGTTGGCTGATTTTTGCCCTACTTAATCTCTACTGCCATTGTATGCTGTGGGATCTCCTATTTGTTGTATTCTGATACTTATGAAACTATCATATATTAAATCTGTAAAATATTTTTTCTGTGAGTCTATGGGTTTACAGACTAGGTGACAGTGAGGTGAAATGCAAACATTTTGTAATAACTTATCTTTGATGACTTAGCTAAACTAAGAACCTCACCTTTGGCAAGAAGCTCAGTCTTCCACTGATTGGTACAGATACCGTCCATGAACCACATAATTTATTTTCCCTATGCGCTGTTTCACCTGTAGAATATTTATTTATTTACATGTGACTTTAAAATACCTCTAAACCAGAAATGTACAATTTTAATGTATGATTTTATGACCTTTAACCCCACTGTCTGAATCTCCCATTGGAGAATCCCTTCTTACTGGTAATCTTACATTTGCATTTTGAGTTTGAAAGTAGTAAGAAACTTAGACTTGCCTCTAGTTTAGTATTAAATATTTCCTCTTTCTATCTAGGTGTTTGTAATTTCAGGTGAAATTTCACACATTCTGTGGGGAAAAAAAACTGTAGCATTTGATTTCTGAAGCAACATAATTAATAGGAAAAATGAAATAGTAAATTATAACTGGAAGAGAGTATGTCATACAATTAATTTAGCCAACAGAGTGTACTAGAACACTGATTTTATATCAATTACATATTGTCAAATGCTATGAAGTATTCTTAACAGTACTATTTGATATTCAGATTTCAGACAACTGGCCCGGATACAGTCTGGATTTGTTCACTTATCCTCAGCACTACTACGGAGATCTGGAATATGTGCTCATACCTCATGGCATTATTGTTGACAGGTATGTGTAGTTTGAATGTTACTCAATAAATTCTTTGGTCAGTAGTATTCTTTTTTATAAAGCCTGTCATCCACAGATGGAGTGTATATAACATTTGTCCTAAAATACTATATTAGCAATTAAAAAAAATAATTTTATTTATTTAATTTGGAAAGTAAATAAATGCTTGAAGGTTAGGAAATGCTAGTCTTGTAGTTGCCTTTGTAACTCCTGGTCTAACTTCTTTCACCTAATTTCTGATTTGGGCATTGAGTGAGACAGGGGTCCCACAAGAAGGAGTGTGATCATATAGTGAAATTGGCACTGGAAGGTAGATTACAAGAGAGCTGAACTGAAGGTGAAAGGGCAAGTACAAAGCTCTGTATATAGTTATACGTGAATGTCCCACTTGCACTCTAACCATCTTGTGTTTTTAATACAAAAAGGAGAAAAAACTACATTCAATTATGTACAACTTTGGCAAATCCCTAGTACAAATCATTAATGCTGATTAACCTAATGGTTCCCAGCTGCACCATTGACTTCTGCCATTCAGCACAACCGAAAAGTGTGTCGTGGACTGTTTGGGTCCAGGTGCTAGGTTTGAAGGGTGGTGGTGGGAAAGCTTGATCATCCCTCATTCCTTACCTTGGAATATTTCCCATCTGCTCTCAGTGTAGGCATTTGATGGTGCTTTGGCGTTTGTGGTAGTCCAGCTGTGTTCATGCTCAGTTACTATTTTGACATGCTGTTAAAAATCTTATGAAAAAACGTTGCAAAATGGAAACAGTAGTTTTCAACAGTATATTTATTAGGAACATCTGAATGGAATTCCGTGGGACATTTTCAGCCTGCAGCTTTCAACCTACCACATTTTGACAGCCAGTTGCAAGTGCTGTAATTGTTGGAACTCCTTGAAAGAAAATTGTAAACATCCATCATAAGGAAGAGTTATGACTCCTGTATTTGTTTTTAAACACAAGCTTTCTTTCCTTGCCTTTTCAGTTACCATTGTGTTGAATTTTTAATCTCTTTTGGTTAGGGTCAACTGACTTTTAATTGCTCTTTTTTAAAAAATAAATACGTTACAACTTCACTTGTCATAGAATTCAATATAAATTTGAAGTGTTGAACTCCAGTGTTATTTTTGTAGTCCAGCAGAATGAACTCCACTGTTTTTTCTTATTCGAGCAGAAAATAATAATTTTATTCTAATGGAAAAGGATGCAGAACTGAATATATTGTGATCATGCAAAATTTTCATGTAGGAAGAAAGATCAGCACTTGAGAAAATTCTCTTGTCAGTTGGTAGCAATTAAATATAGGTTAAAAACCTGGTATGTTTTTATTTAAAAGTTGAAATTAATACATTTTTGCCTGTGCTGGAGTTCATACTCTCTTAAAATGCAAAATGGTACTTGGGTTTTTTTGAAATTTCAGCTCCTCAGACAATCTCAGGAAGAATATAAAAAAATTAAAATCACCAGAGAAGTGTTTCTTCTTACTGAAAGGTTTTCCCCATTATTCTCAGCTGATAAAAGACTATTTTACTAATCTTCAGTAAAGTAAGTGTAATTCTCTTAATAATCTTCATTCTTATATCAGTTAAAGGAATTATATATTTGAGGTCAAACAAGATGACCTAATGATATCTTACATTTTTCAAATCTAAAAAATTCTAATTGCTGCTATATGGAATTTATCTGAGTATTAAAAATACAAAGATCTGAAAATAAAGTGACAACTTTTGCTCATAGCTAGTATATTATCTTCAATATAGGGCTTATTCTTCTCCAGTACATGCACACATGTAGATTTCACTAAAGTTCAGTGTATTCATGTAGTGGCAAATGGATTCCCATATTACAGTGGGTAGAGGAAAAAAAGAGGTGAAAAATGTAATCCTGAAAGACATGGGCTAAGTTATAGGATTATTTAATAAAATGCATCCTGTAAAGAAGTCCACTCACTGAAAATACTAACCTAATTCAGAGAGCTATCAAAGAACTTTCCAGCGAAAGTGTTTACAGAAAATAATGCACTGAGCTGTGTTTCCTCAAAACACCAAACAACATTGTTCAGTTTTCTGTGATACCTGCTTTACATCTCGAAATGACCTGGTACCCTGTTTTAGGTCTAGAAATGCCATCTACCTTGCTCTTTAGAAATCAAAGCTACTTAAGATAAGCATTCATGTTTATTATTTTTATCTTGAAAATTTATGTACAATTGTATGGCAGAAATGTGTATCTTTTGGTTTCAATCATCTGCCATGTTGTGTTTGCAAGGCAGAATTGTCAAAGACAAGACAGGTATGGGAACCCTGCAATTCTGGATTAATTGGAGCTTATTATTCTCACGTGTGTGACCTTGAGCAAGTCACTGAAGTTCTTTGCACTCTTCTTTTTTTGCTGTGTGAAATAGTGATAACGTACACTCTTTATAAAATTTTGATTGATATATTTCTTTATACTATTTGTGTATAGTTTTATAACGATTGTAGGGGTAGCATTTTCCAAAGCCTATCAGTGAGAAGTATTTTTAATAATCCTCTTCCCTATCTTTCACTTAATTTATTGTTCTTGGGTAGTAACTAATGTAACAAGTTAGGTGGTTGCACAGGAATATTTTATATTGATGTTTCTTGTGAGGTAAAACTGAAGGCTAAGTTGTATTTTGTACTCCAAAGTGTCTGAAATGCTTCTGAATTCAACATATGCTGAGATGTGTTACTCCCTTTTCTATAACTGGGGAATTTATGCATTTAAGGTTAACCAGTTTGATTCACATGCTTTGCATCTTGCATCCATCACTCTATATCTGCCTTCTGTGAACTTGATCAAAAGCCAGCCAAATCAAGACACTTAAACAGATTGTCACCATAGTGTTTCTTTGTAACCACATGGGAAGCATACCATGAACTTAGAGAATCCGCATCTAATGTTATTTTATCCTTAATTTTTTTTGCCCCAGGACAGAACGATTGGCCAAAGATATTATGCAAGACATTGGAGACAATGATATTGTGGTTCTCTGTGTCCTCAAAGGTGGCTACAAGTTCTGTGCTGACCTTGTGGAGCACATTAAAAATCTCAGCAGAAATTCAGAAAGGTTCATCTCCATGAAAGTCGATTTTGTTAGACTGAAAAGTTACCACGTAAGTCAACAACTTATTTATGTAGATTCTGGTTGTATGTTCATAATAAATAGTGGACTTTGGTAAATGGGAAATTTCATCCCCCCAACCCCCAATTATAAGAAAAACAGTGTCAAAAATATTTTTGTTTGAAAAATCTATGAGGTTTTTTTCAAAATATTTGCTCATGTCCCTTTATACGTTATGGATAGTATGAATGAGGATATGAAGCATCCTGAAGCTGTATTTTTTTTATTTAGTCTGTCCTCACTTTTGGACAGAAAATTATTCAAGTTTCTGTCATATAAAATGTCAGCATGTTGTTTGTTCTCAAAATCCTCAATAGGTCTGTCAAGTTTATTTCATGTTACTTCATTTTCCACCCCCACTTCCACATAGTTTGGCATAAGTGCAAGATGATAAATCTATGTCTTATTCTAAATGTTTAATGCTAAGTAAATGAAATGCTTTCATCTTCATAACATGCAGTTTACATATTAGCAAAATATACCACTAGATGATGATAGTGTTTTATAAGAAAATGAAATAAGCCATTGAACTAAATCCAGTGTTGAGGTAAGGATCAAGACTTCCTGTTATCTTCAGAGGAAATTATGCAATAATGATTCATTTGTTTCAGTGAAGCAATGATAGTGGGATGACCGGCCTTTTTTTAAAATGCCTGATTCCAATTTCTATTTGCATAAGCTATATATTTCTATTCCACCTCCACAGTGAGGGAGCATTTCTAGAAGTTGTCCTAGAAATGTCTGAGTAAATACACTAAATAAATGGAGTGATAATACAGTTGCTCTCTGAGCACAAATGCAACTCGCTGAGTCCAGTGGGTCCCACAATAATGCTATGTCCTTTCCACAGACAGAGATTAGTTGGTTGGCATTTTGCTCCAACGCCCATGACCATGAACTTTTCCTAACTTTCACAAATCCAGTCTGAACTTTTTCCGTCATGGAAGAGAAATGGATGAGAGCCTTTTGTAGCCATTTAGTTAGGATTTGGTCCTGGGACTTCTCTTTGAAGAATTAGTCATGTCTAGTGCAATACTAATATTGTACAATTTCTAGGTATTTAGCAGTATTACAGAACTAATTAAGAAAGTAAAATATAATGTTTGTCTCTGACGTGGTTTAGCCCCAGCCGGTAGCTGGGTGCCACATGCCGCTCGCTCACCCCTCCCCTGGCGGGCTGGGGAGGAGAACGGAAAAACAACGGCAAAGCCTCGAGGGTTGGGATAAGGGCAGGTTACTGGGACAGCAAGGGAGAGGGAAACAATCAACAACAGTGCTAATAACAGATATTCACAATGGGTGATAACAAAGAACAATTTACCGATCCAACGACCAACCAACTGGACACTCAACCCATCCCAGAGCCACACCGAACCCGCCCCTGCCCGACCGGCCCCCTTTTATGGTGAGCATGATGTCACACGGTATGGAATAGCCCCCGGCCAGCTTGGGTCACCTGTCCTGGCTCCTTGTGAAATTAACTCTGTCCTTGCCAGAACCAGGACAGTCTCACATGAAGGCACATGGAAATTATACTCACATTTTTTTGGTGTAGTAATTACAGCACTTCAGTAATACTGCTTGGCGAATAGTGGAATTGCTTAAATTGGTTCTTATTTTTCACCTGGCATTTAAGGAATGCACATGCTTTTCCTATTGGGTCATCTTTTATCCAATATGAAGATACCCTGTGTTAAATTTTCTTTCCTTGGTGACCAGTCAACTCTTATTAACCATACTAACCCATAACCAATGAGTGGCAGGAGATGTATACCTCGAAAGTGTGGATATCTTCACATTATTGCTTAGGAAATAAAATAAAAGCATGTTATATCAGGCTGAAACGAAACTGCAATATAAATTTTGTTATGCAGGATGCAATTATCAAGACTAAGTCCTAGATGATCTTAGCATGCATCTTAGCATGCACATGGCTGTGCACATTTTGGATCTTAGCCTCCTCATGCTTTAGCAGGAAGATAGCACCTTCCCTACAACTAGTGCTTGCATCTAGTTTTTTAGAAAATAAGTACTTTTTTTCTTATAAATGCTTCCAAACAAGTGTCATGTATTTAGAGCCTGAAGCTGGATTTAGTGCTTGGAACAACGTTTGATATCTGCCTGGTCTTGAGAAGCTAAATGACACTGCAGTATAAGTTTGGAATGATGCTAATATTGGTGGATTCATTCCATGAGATATGCATAAATGTAGTGCTGACTAAAGCACCAGTACCACTACCTGCCATCCCTTGCGTTTTTGAGTTATCGTTGTGTCTTGTCCAATTGCAGGTTTTAGAGAATGTACCCTTGTCAACATAGCCATGGTCAGAACACTTGAGGAACTAGCTGTTACTAGTTTGAGTGACTCTTTGTCCCAGCCTTATATGAGACTCCCAAATCCCCAATGTCAGTTTATTCTGTAGTATCATACCTCTCACAGTGTTTTACACTTTAATCAGAGGCAAATAATTACAGTTTTCGAGGTGAGACTCTACATGAAGTCTTGGAGCATCACAGATTCCACTCCTTTGCCTCCCTTTGCCTTTTCTGTTCCACTTTCTATTAAGACTTATTACTGCTCTGAACCCATTTTTCTCTCTTTTTATCCCTTTTTCATTTTATAGACACTGTTCTTCTCACATTATTTAACCTGCTTCCTTCTACTAACTGTTCTCTATTTCTCTCCTAAAGGGAGTCCTTCAGATATGTCTCCCTTCCCCCCTTCCAGCTGTTTAAATCCAACAACTAATTTCAGATCAGACTCATGGGATTTTTGAATTGTCTCATTCCAACTTCAATACTGAAAGGTTAGTCAATTTTTAGAGGTTGTAATTTAAAGTGGGATTTCTTGGTTTAAACATGGCAAAAAGGGCTGGTAATTGTGACCCAAAGTCAGATCTTGGCATCAGTGAAAGTGCATCTTAACTGCAAAGTATCAGCAGAAAATGTTGTATTTTGATGTCTGGTGTACGGACATGATTAACTTTAACTAAAAGGAGATTGCAAATATGACTAGCTTTGCATCGATCTTTGTTTTTCAAACCTCTCATTGTATTCCAGAATTTAGACACTTAATTAAGATGTTAAGATCTGCTTTCATATTATGTAGCTGAAAGTTGGACATGTAAATTCTTTTTTAGACTTACTCGTACATATAAATTGATTTTTAAAAAAAGCATAGTGCATTTAGATTCTCTAGATATTAATGAGATGAGTGGCTGTTTGTACTTCCAGAATCAGGATGGTTTTATCTGGTTTGCAAAGTATTGACATATGTGCCTAAACTTGGACATTTTTATGAGAAAACCTCCTGTGTTTTTCAAGTGATGTCTTAGTTTCATTATCTCAAATTGGCACGTCAGATTACTGAATTTAGCATATATGCAGGTTAAGTGGGAAAATACCATTTGTTTATTATTTTCAGAGGAAACAAAGTGGAATCCAACTTGGGAAACTGTAGCTTAAAAATAATGTGGCTATACTGTTTATACTCTACAGACATCAGTATTAGTTCTTAGACATTAAACAGAATTCCTGAATCTGAAACTGGAGGTGCAGCCTGAAAAATAGGAATGAACTTCAAAGGAATGTTGCTTGCTAGTCACTAGGAGGAAACTTCTAGAGGATTATGTGGATTTGGTCAATCATGTAATTCTTTAAAATGAATACATTATTTATGGTTTCCAGAACATAACTAATAAAAAAAGTGAACCTCTGAATTATAATCCATGCACAGTGGTGGCATTGAAGTCTGCTCACAAACAAATCCATTGATATGATCTGTTTCCTCTTCAGCCTCCAGTTGTTTGAAATGTATTTACAACTGTTGGTTATTAATCTTGGCATAAACAGGACCATTAGTGCTGCAAAATTCCAAAAACAAGCAACAAAACAAGCATTGTTTAGTAGAAATCTGAATGTTTTTGCTGTATGAAGCCATCTCAGTAAATAGTTTTGCTAAATCTCTCTGCTGTAGGAGTGAGGAAACAGAGGGATTTTATGAGTAAGTTGAAAGCCAGTTGGTAAATGTAGTAAAATAATTTATTTTTCTACCATGTAGCTTTACTTCTCATACATCATTGCTAAATACTCACATTGTAAAAAACACAACAGCATGAGGCATCAGACTGTAATCAGAGTAGAGAAAGGTGTAAAATGTACTTTCCTGCTTTGCATAATAACCTATTCTTATTAAGTATAATTTTACTGTATGGAACTTGGTTTTTTTAAGAATAGTATGAACATCTGAAAACAATATATTGTAATCCTGACCCTAAGAAGCAAGTAACTTCAACATGGTTTTATTCATTTAACAACAAACAACAACAAAAGAAACAGCTAAGTGTATTCCTTGCATTTAATTATTCGTATCTGTACCCAGACTCTTCACCAGTGTTACAATGATTGTTTATCTCCATGCCTGTGTGTCATGAAAACACAACTATGATCTCCTGAGAAAAATGCACATCCTGAGATGAAAGAGAATCCACATTAGCTTTTGTACTTACAGGTTTTCTCTTGTGCAGGTTCTGAGTTCCCTTTATTTTACTTCATGCACACCGTTTAGCTGATGACCCTGTCATCTTCTTGATGCTTAGTAGCCATGGAAGAATTACAAACTGGAGGCTACCTGGTAGAATGAATTCCTATCAACTTTAAGGCCAAATTCTGCAATAATTTCACAGAATTGAACTCCAATTTATCTGCAAATTATCATTTTGACATGCAAATAAATATCTTCAGTGCAGGTTTATTTATTTAATTTGGAGAGAGGTTGTGCACGTACTAGACATTCAAAAACTAAAATATACTTTTTTTAACCTTTTTCAGATATATGGCTTGCAGCCAGCACTGTAGACAGTGAACAGCTGTACAGAGAATTTTTCAGCATGATATACTTTTATAAGCTAATGGGCAACAAAAATATGACATTAATTTAGTCCACAGAAGCTACCAGTGTCAAGGATAACCTTAAAGTTGTTGCTATTCTGAGAAATGTGTTCTAGTGATTGTAGACTGTGCTGCCAAATAGATGTCTTATGGGCAAGCCAAAGCTGAGAGATTTGGGACTAGAAAGCTACTCCTAGAATTGCCAAAAGGATTTTATCTCTGTGTACTTTTCCATGTTTATGAATGGATAAAATGGCATTTGCACCCTAAAGTAGTAGTATCTTTTTGAGTGAAAGCTCAAACCTGCTAAATGAATGAGTAAAAGGTCCTTTACAGTTCCAAGCCAAAGATACTCCCAAGTCTTAGGCAGGCACTGATGCTATCTCTGTATCTCTGAGGCTTCAGTTATTTCCTAAAACTTAAAATTAAGACCAGAGCTGGTTAAGAAGGTGAGGAACAGTGGAAACAGATCATATTTTGTGTGGATAGAATGTTTAGAGATGCTACAATTCACAGTCCTCCTAACTGTTTCCAAATGTTCATTTTCCAAGTGTCAAGACTTGTTTAAAAATAGAATATTTTTCATGAAAGAAACAAAAAACACTTCTACGTGCAGCAGCATCTTACTGCAAAATGTCAGCCTCAGAGACACTAAAGCTTTTCAGAGAAATAGCTGAAAATGTGTTAGTAGCAGAAGTTGTCCCAAAAGCTTATTCTTGCAATTAGCTGATGAATTTTAAAAGAAATTTGCAAAAATGTAATGAGAAGAATGTCAGTCTCTTTGGTTAAATTGTGCCTGGTGTTGTTAGAGTAACAGCATGATTCAGAGAACTTTGGGAGTAAACTATCCTGCCAGATTCACCTGTACATCAGGTACAGATAGTGGTTTGGTGTGAAAACAAAGACACGGGAAACGAGTCTCTTTTCTGATTACATCTTCACTGGCTGGAACAACAACAGCTGCCAGTTCATTCCTGGCGACTGCAGTGCCCTCCTGCCAGTCACACTTGCCAGCTCAGCTGCTGCTGAGCACTTCCTAACCTGTCTCAGCCCAGATGAGGTCGGCTACCAGAGACTTTCTGTTTGAACCCCTTCATCTCCCTGGATTCATTTTTACTGACCCAGATGCACACATTCATCCCAGCCTGCCAGCAGCCCCTGCCAGAGGGAGAGTTACAAGCAGCTGGGGACAGCTTGTGGGCAGTAACTTCCTTAGTCAGCACAGCTTCTGCTGGAAAAAGGACTCTGACCATAGTCAAGGGATCCTCATTATCAAGTGTGCAAGCCTCAGACTCCCCTCTTCTTTATCTGAGAGGTGCTCCTCAGAGGTATCAGAGGGAGCATGGATATTTCAACCCTAATTATTTTTGTGACCCAACCTACTTTTAATAGTGTTCTAAAGCAAACTGAAGAAGGCGGTACTATATGTAATAAAATGTGACCTTAAAATTTAGTGTCATGAAACTTCTCAGGACTGGAGGCAGATGCTCTCCTTTCTAGGCATCTACAGCTTCCATTTAATGTGATGGCAGAGTTGTGAGATATGAGAGCTTAAATTCATCACTTGCTCAAGGCTGTCTTGAGTGTAAGGAGGAGGAAAATGTTTCTGATTCAAGTTATTTTAATTAAAAATACAGTATTTTCCTGTTGGACACTGCTTAGGGGCTTGGACTGTTACTAATAATATAAGTAGGCATTAATTTGTGGGGATAGCTCAGGAAAGGTCGTAATAAGCCTATCATACAGTCAGTTTATCAAGTTTATCTGTAATGTAAAACTTACTCATAGAGGGGTGATCTCTGTAACTGTGTGCATCAGATAACACACCTACACACCACTTAAATATGTTAGCACCATCTGAATTCTTAGTGGGTTTTTTTTTTAAGTATGAGTAAGTGTTTCAGTGACTCACACATAAAAGATTTGGGGAACCAAACAGCTCAGCCGGGGGAGAACTGAGTAGGAAGCGGCCTGATTGCCATGGGGACAGAACAAGAACAGATGTGGCAGTGAAGACAGAGTGGTACTGAGCTGTGCTGCAGCTCTCCGGCAATATCAAAATACTGTTTTAAGGCATTTATGGGGCATATTAAAGCAAGTCATTACTTGCCTTGTCAAGATACTTTTCATTTTTACCTATTGTTCCCTGCTTAGGTATTACCTTCCTTTATACTGATCTGTGATTTTTAGCCATGGAATTCTTTGTTCTAACTGAAAAAATGTACTGTTTTCCTGTATTGTGCGTTGATACTCTGTTCTTCTGGACTTCAGATCTAATGCAAACTCCACAAGAGGTATTTTCTAATCTTTCTGGAGAAATTTGTCTCCCCAAGGGTCACATTTTTCTAACAAGCTGTAATGTTTCCTTTTGAAAAATGTTTTCCAATTTGAAATAAATGTTTTTGATTACAGTATGTTACAGAGGGTACGGCTACTATGTATAAATGGAAGTTTAGATCTGAAGTTCATTTCTCTTAAGTTTTTTTAATACGGGTTTTTTTTCATGAGCTTAAATCTTTGGTATTTTGAGCAATCCAGATTTCTGGAATATCTTAACATTTGATACCATGGATGTTTTTAGAATTGGTCAGTTTTAGAACAGATTCAAAGCATCAAGGGATTTCATTAAAAGCATTCAAGAGGTCATCTTTTCAAAGAGTTAGATTCTAAGTTCCCCTGGACACAATATTTGTTGTAAAGCAGTGGTTTGTTACAAAGCCTAAAAATTGATTTTTAGTTTTAGTAAAATATTTTGTTTCGTATTCCGCCAAAAATACAGCAAGCTGCTACTAAAGTATGACATTTGCAGCAATACTATATGTCATCATTAGGAGAGACTGCAGTCCATATTTTCAGTCTGCTTTATAGGTTTTTACAGTGTCAGGGAGACAGGCTCTTAGATATAGGAAAGGTCCAGAACATAATGGTTGCTAATCCTGTTGTACAAATAAGATCTGATGAGTTTGAAAGTATTGTGACATCTTTATGGATTGAAAACATATCACCTTGATTACTTATTTGGATGCTAATAATATCATTTAGTGTGTGGCTTTTTATATTAAGATCTGAAATGGGGCAAAATTAATTAAAAATGCCAGAGGGTTCTAATTTTCCCAAGGAATTCTATGACTCTCTTTTATTGGCATCTCTTAAATGCTGTTTCTTAAAACAGATCATAGCATGTGCAATGTTCATGCAGTGCCACACCCCAGGGGTGCTGTAAGGCATAAACCAAAAAGGTTACTTTAAAGGAATATAGCAATAACAAGCAGTATTGTATTGTTGCAGTGCTGATCTGTGTGAAGAATACAAAATTCTTTTCCTTCCTCATTTGATAGACAGAAGTTAGAATATTTAAAAAGAAAACAGATACTATAAAATAACCTTGCAAGAAAACTCATAAAGGATATGTGTGTTGTCAAAAGTTTCCAAGTTGTCACTTTAGCCAAGGGACTAAACATAGTGGTATGAAAGAGTGCGCTACTGAGTTGTAAGAGTCAATGATACACCAGACGCCAGATTGCTCTAAGTGACTAAGCATTTGAGGTTTTTATCAGTCTCATCTTTTGTGGATTTGCTTACACCTATCTGTCTGTTTTCTCAGCCTGTGGCTATTTGACAAATTTGAAGATTCTTCTCCTACCTTTCTTTTATCACCATATCCTAGGAACTGCTGATAGTCCAGGTCAGAAGGTTAGTACTTTGTGCTTAGTCTAGAGAAAGCTGTTTTCTCTTGTGCTTTCAGACCCCCCCCCGCAAGGGACAGGGGTTTTAGTACAGAGCTACAAATTCACTGTACTAGATTTTTCACAGTATTCATTTACTTTCTTCATTACTTTACAACACAATTAAAAAAATGGTGTAAGATGCTACATATGGATCTAGTAGTGTCCCAGCTGGCATGCCGAGATCCTCTGTTGATGCTGGGAGACATGACTTCCAGTTCTGCTGCTGTAATGTTCATGCATTTCATGCTAAACAATAAATGGGTAAAAGACAGGTTCTCCAGTTCATGTGGACTTGAACCCAAACTGACTTTTCCCTAGCTGAGTCCAGTTTGGTTGGCCATAGCATCCTTGATGTCCTTTACGATTTCTGCATTACCATAGCATAGTAACAGGAGGAAGATTTTCCCTACAATCTTTAGCTTATGGTGGTCTTCTGAGAGCTGAGGAGGAAAAGAAGCCCAACTCTCCTATTCCAAGAGTGTGAGCTTTTATTACTTTATTATCACAAAAGGTGGATACCTTTAGTAATACCTCCTAGCAGTCCAAAATGAGTGCCTGAGTAGGATTATGGCAGTTCTGGAGAGTACACTTCCTAAATTGTTCTTTTGCCAGTAAGTTTTAAATTGTATTTGCCTCCTATCTCTGGAGACAAAGTATGAACCTCATCTCACCGGACTGAACAGACCTATGAAATTGTTAGTACCTTTTCTTACCCTGCAACATACGCAGATTTTGTTCCTATGTTTTAAATGTTATCTTACAGAATAAAAAGAAGTTATAGTACAAGGAAACCTCGGAATACACTGTGGAAACTAACCTGAGTTTTGAGGATATATTGTGTTTCTGATTTACACACAATTCAAAACATATGGTATCACATGTTCTTGATTTCAGTTCTTGCTGATCTTTTTAAGTGTCCAGGTGCTGTTTGTGCCATATGGTTATATGTGGTGCTGCAATCTTACTGCCTCATTCTTAAACAAAATTACCCATTGAACCAATACCAAGCAAATAAATAAAATTTAATTGCTAAACCAGAAAGGAAAGTAGGAAATAATTAATCGTCTTTAATCCTTGTTAGCCAAGTTAACTGGTCTAAATTCTGCTGCAATTTACAACAGTTTGGCCCTTTTCCTGTAGAGTTACTTTATGCCAATAAAACTGAATTTGTATCTCTGTTTAGAGATTTTAAGGAAGGTTGTACCCACGATAAAACTACAGGGGTAGATCATGTATGCACTCATGATTTTAGAAAATTTTCTTTATTTGAAAATATTTGAAATATCTTTATTCTGTGTATTTACAGAGCTGATTAATAGGTGGAGATACAGTGTTGAACACATGTGTTCAACAAAATAAAAGAGTGTAAAGAATTTACAGAATTACAGGTGTAATCTGTATTAACCTGTGTTAACTTCATTAACATTTCATGTGAGTTCACCTGTTGATATCTGAGAGTACGCACACGAGAGATCACTTCCAAATGCCTTGACTGGGAAGGGAAAAGCTTCAATGGCAGTTTATGCTTCATTAGATACCAGAGAATCTCCATGGAAGCAACTCCTACAGGGGATGAATTTTCTAGTATCTATTTCAAGGTACCTTGCCTCTTTGGATTAAATACAGAGAAGGCATGCAGGAGTGCTGGTACACAAGAAATTACTGAATGTGTGAACAGATGATTGTAAACAATCCAATTTTTAATAACTTACTGTTACCCCAAGAGTTGTTTAAGCTGAATGATCTGCCCTGCTTTTATAGCAAGGAGGAAACATACCCATGCGTTACCAAGGTCAGCCGATAAGGAGTACCTTGCTGTCAGTAAGTTCGTTGTTTGTGTTTCTTTGTCCAAAGCCAACTTCCTCATTGCAGAACTCTGGCCTTCCCTGGAGCTGGATAGACTAGCACTTTGAAGCACTTCCAAACCTGTGCGATGAAGTTGTTTTGTTATGGAAGAATGACAAGGAAGAAAAAGAATAAAAAATAAGTGAAATCTTCAAATTAGTTGTACTGTAGATCTAACCATAGGGATGTAAAATATGTCTTACACTGTAGTAACTGGAGCTCAGATAGATATACCTATACCAGTTTAAAATTCACTATCTAAGGTTATGCTGACAATAGCAATAAGACAGATCTCGGCCCATCACAGTATAGAGGTGTGGTTACTAAGCAGCTCAGCAAAGCATCGTAGCCTCAACTTTAACAGAGATACACGAAACCATCAGTGCTTCAGTGCAAATGCACCTTTACTGTCTGTGCGGGATAGGTGATGTTCTGACAGTGAGTGTATGCCAGTTGACTGTATTTGATTTCCAGTTGGTTCAGCACTGTTGGCTTGTTTGCAAGGTATTCAAAGCACCTCCTAGAAATATATCAGTGACCTGGCATGGGTGATTTTGAATGTGGGTGTGCGCCAGAGGTTGCAGTCTGCTCTTTGATTTACATTTGATTCCGGGGAAGGGAACGCACACTTTCCAGTCTTTACTAGGAAGTGATCCATATCATTCCCAGTCATTTGCTAAGTCTCCAGCTTAACAGTACTTACTAGTTGTCCTGTGAATGTTGCTACTTAAGCCTGGATACTCCTTCTAGTTGGCTGCTATGAAAACCATGACAGTCCCTTTTCCGACCTACCCTCTTGAGGTCCTTTCTTCTTAGCTGTTCTTTAGAGAAGAAACCTAAGATAGTATTAGTTCAAGTGTATGGTGCTTGTAAGTACAGCATCTTATGTATTACCATTCCACGGATGTTTTTCTTATTTCTGCTGATATACAGAGGATAATTTCATAGCCTATAATTTATATGTCATTTTGACTTTACCTGGTAGTCAAAACAGGTTAACAGATGATGTAGATGCCATGCTGACACTCCCTCAACCAACATATTCATATATTGAAGTACTTCTCAGGAGGCAGGCTGCAAAGCGAGTAAGTTCCATACTAGGGTGTCAGCATCCAAACTAGAACATCAAAATTTTCATTTTAATTATTATGTTCATGACTGAGATCGTAGAGCATGGTCATGTAGCAAAAAATATTATAATTATTGAACAATATATAATTTCAAAGCAGAAGTCTTTATAACTGCAGATACATCTATCTAAACACTGCAGATACATCTATCTAAACTCTGCCAATACCTGCAATTAATTTCTCCAATGCTGTCTTTTTAAATGCAGAAAGCTTGGTTATATTATGAATCAGTTTGCTGCAGCTAACTCACATAGAAGTAATATTTTTCTGTTTAAAAGTGGTGTGACAGACATTGCTTCTGTGGTTTCATTTTTGAAAGATATTAACTGGAAAGTAATTTCTTGTCATATCTGCTCTCTTTCATCTGAGCACTATGGTTTTTTCTCAACTGAAAAACGTATCTGTAGTATGTGTTGATTTGTATGCCAGAGTATACAGTTCTGCTTAGGTTTTCTGTCATTTTCAATTTCTGTGCAGCAGTGTATTGTAGCCATGCATCTGAAAACATGTATCCATTTCATAAGTCAATTGTGTCCATGTGATGTTTCAAAATCTCAGCTTTTCTTTATTGTATGAACTACCAAGAATTTTGTTCAAATCATCATTATTCATTACCTTGGTAATTGTCATCTCCTTTTTGGCTTTAACACCATCCACCTTGTTCCCTCAGTGCCATTCAAAATGCAGCTGTCAGATCACCTTCAAAGTTACTGTTAGTGTAGCCTATCCAGTTGCTATGCTTCCTCCAGTATTGAATGGAAGTTATTGTTTTATTGAGGCTCGTTAAGACTCCATTCTTGGTGATCATGAACGCCACACACATGAGATCCAATTGATTTCATTATTCAGTGGGTAAACCCTATAGGTAAATTTATATTACTGCTCCAAGAAGTTTTGAGTGTAGAGTCCTATTAATCATGTGTGTAATGTTTTTGTAAAAAATCTGCAAAGATTGTTTGCTAATTTTTGTGACATAAGATGGAAGAAATATTAGATTGGTTGTATCTTTTGAAATCTCTCCTCAAATATATTTACCTAGATTAAAATGAAACCTTTGAGTAAACATGCAAGCAAATTATCCTGGAGTGGTACAAGGGGAATTGTGTTAAATGTTTGTGTGAGACAGAGCCTAAGTGGGTAGTTCAGGATGTTACTAATGGAAAATAGTCAAGATCATTGCTTCTTATGTGCCTGTGGTAAATGCATTTGAAAATAATTTCTGTCTGCATGCTCAGTGAGGGTTTTAGGAAGAAAATATTGATCTATCTCTTAAGCTGGGATTCATCTCACCTAGCTTCAGATTTCTCATAGTTAGATGTCTAGGTGTAAGCTATCTGCTGTAAATTTCCCACATGGTGAAACAGATAATTTACGTGATCTATCTTGTTTTCTCCATGGATTATGAAGGGAGCCCAGGATGCATAGATTTAACTTTCAGATACCTAAATTAGGAACAGAGTAATCCTGTCTTTAATGAAGACATTTCAAGGTCATGGGTCAACCTATGAGAACAGAAGCAGCATAGATCACATGTAGTTAATGACAGTCTTAACAGAAAATATAAAGGTGAGGCCAAAGTAAATGTGGAGACTGAACTCTACTCTGCATCAAACCTATCAGTGAAGTGGTGCTTGGCTCTTGCTTTTCAAACTCTGCTAATTGTGGGTATAAATCAGAAACTTCACAGGCAGTAATTCTGTCCTAATCATTTCACTTAGCCATTAGGGAAGGATAAGAGAAGCCCTAGAGATGCTCTATATTCAACGGCTTGAAGTTCCAAGGGACAACTGACAGTGATGGTCTGTCGATCACTTCTTTTTAGTCAAAACCTTCCTGGAAAACCCAGTTGTAGGAGATGGGATGATGGTGCAAAGTGAGAGAGCTGTCCTCATGGGAATCCTCAGGTTGGCAGATCTGCTTTATCACCCAAGTGGCAGAAATCAAAGTAGAACAGGTCTGATGGTCACATCCTTCTTTGTTAAGAATTTCCCTGATGAATTTTGGGAGAAAAAGGTAACCACATTTTTTCCAAGAAATTCCATATGAACTGTGCAGACTATAGTAACTAAATGTGTGATAATGACCCAATGTCCATATTTCATAATTTAGTTGTGCATTTAAGCTGTTCTGTTAGAGCTACTTTTTTTGCCATGATTAAAGAATCTTTGTTTCAGTGATCCCAGTGTTAATGTACTCCAGATTCTGTTTCTTTAGCAGAGTAACAGATGTTCACAGTTTGGTGCAATTTTCAGATGAGCAATGCTGTTTATAATAAATTTTCCTGAGACCACCCAACTCATTTCACTTGTAACTTGAACTATGTCCAAGTGTTGATCTCAGGAGATGTAAAAGAGATGTAATAATTTTGTGCCCCACCCAGTTCGAAAGACATGACTTAGTATAGATGGAATTTAAATATCTATACTTCCAATCAACATAGAAAATCAAAGTTTTATCTTGCATACTGTGAAAAAGAGGCAGAAATAGCAACATTCTTCCTTTCATTCATCAAGATGTATGTTGACATCTGAAGATGTCTATTGACAAGGTCTGAATGAAACAAAATTATAAACCAAAGATGAACAGATGAAAAAGTACAACATAGCAAGTAAAACCAAAGAAACTGAGATTTATCCTGGAAAATGCAGATTTATTAAACACAGAAAAAAAAATCAGAAATGCACTATTAAATATAGGTTGGGATGTGACAAAATGCAACATGTCTTGTTAGAAACCGCTGCAACAAATTTTGTGCTGCATTAACCAAAACATAGTGTGATTTTGATATGTCTCTATCTGGGACATTATATTTAATGTCAAGCATTTAACAGCAAAATTAGTGTCGATAAGGTTTAGGGATGTTGGAAAACAAGTATTGAGGAACTTTGGGAGATGGAAAGTGAACCTTTAATTCATGTCTCTGCATTTATAAGAAATCCTAGAGACTCAATCATATCAGTTTTGTCAAGGTACGGAACAACTCCCAAAGGAAAAAAGAAGTTCTGAATGATTTGAGACCATGAAAATTAAACAGACAATTCTGAATTGACAGTAATTGGTACTGAATGAAACAGTACCATTTTTTTTTCTTTCCTGACATTTATTATACTTTATACTTAACATTTAGTGCAGTTTTATTTTGAGATTATAAACTGAGAACTCAGAAAAAAGCATTGAGAGGTTCCCATGGCAACCACAGTGTGCACATTAACTATATGAACATTATGATTACGGTAATGTGACATCGTGGTATTGACCCTTGTTATTTGGCAGGTATGTATTTTACAATATGAGTTAATTGATGAATGTAGAGATACTTATAAATGGCATTAAAATCAATGATCTGAAATTTTTTTTTGCAAGAGAATTGCTCTACTGCATGATGCAAGTAATTTATTTAAATTTCTTGAAAGCACCTTGGCTGGAGGGTTCTGAGCTGCATTTTTCTATATGGTTTTTAGGCACAGTGAATACTTAGTCCTGTCCTCTGACAGTGATCGTTCTCCAGTCAGAAAACGAGGATTTTCATAATGGTGTGCAGTTGTGTCACAGGAGCCCATGAGTGAATACGCAGATTGACGGGATGCTCTGATCCCCCAGCTCTCAATGGCTTTTGTGTTTGCTTAACTGCTTGCCAGCAATGAAGATGCTATTTCAGCATCTTCCTTTCAGCTGGAGCCAGAAATACCAAATGCAAAGGAAATGGTGCTGCTGTGAAGACTGCTGAAAGAGATTGGGTTTTAGTTAAAAATAAATAAATTCATTAATCATTGCACCTCACTGTTATCTGTTTTCCCCCTCTCTTTTTCAACTAGCAACTGAGGGCAAACTGCCCCTTCAGTAATTCATGTGTATTGGTTGTTAATGAAATTCCAGTCTTTCTCATTTGGAAATGAAAAAATATTTTGTCATTGCCTTGGTTACACATGCTGTGGTAGATATTAGAAACTATCTGCTTTTTATAGTCTTATAATAGTCTTGACCTGAATATATCCCTGACTTTTGAAGAGTGACCTGTCTTGCTCTACCACAAAAGGCTTATGCTTTTAAGCCTGAAATTAAAATCTTCTCTATCTCCACTTTTTATTTAGTTTTAAAATAATCTTCTGCTTGCTTTTTTTTTTTCTTTCTGTTTTTCTTTACAAAAGTAAGAGAAATGTTGGAACTTATATTAGAAAACATATGGGATGTAACCTTCATTCTTGCTCTAGCTCTGTTTCCCAGGAAACGAATCAGCGCAGCATGAAAAGGATCTAAAGCTCCTAGATCCAGTGCAGAAAAAGTGAATGCAGGTCTAAAAACTGGTTTTTAAGGCAATGACTGCTAAGGGCCTCCTACAAAGCTGTGGTGGGAGAGTTTTTTGGAGAGTGGAGTCTGAGTAAAAGAGGATTCTTTTGGTGGGTCTGCAGTACACAAACCTGGAGAAAATGTCATCTGGGCAATTCTGCAACCTTTACTTACATTACTCAGGAAGGCTGTATTAATTTAGACAACCCATTCCCATGGGGACCATGAATAGTTCCTGGGGTTGTCAGTTTGCTTGTGATCAAGCGGCTGCAAAGGTGCCTTGGAAGTCCCTGGACTTCTGCCACTTGTGCTGTGAGCGTGGGCAGATGCAGTTTCCATCTGCACAGGCGTGCAGCTGTAACTGTGCCTCGTGGCAGGCGTGTGCATGCTATCTCCACCGGTGCTGCTTTCTGAGGGGAAAAGAAGAGCTATAAACCCCTTAGCCCAGTAAATCCTCACCTACCTTGTAAGTCCTGCTGGCCCATTATTGTTTCGTGGAAAAACATTTGACTTCAGAGCACTGGATTTATGAAATAAAATCAAAGCATTCAAGCATTGCATTTTTGGCAATTGTTTGTAATGATAAAGCTTCCTGATGTTACTAGTAAACTAGAGTGTCACATTGTGGTACTGCAGCTATTATTAAAATTGGACTAACGCTGTCTTCCTATGGGTAGGGAGATTAGATTAGCACATGCACCAATTTGGCAAAAAACCCACATTAACTATACTTAATTTTGCTCTTGCTTGCTCTGGGAAGTTCATACAGCCTGGCCATGACTGTACATTTTTTAATTTGCTACCTTCTTTAAGACCTCTTTTGTCTTCCCTTAAAAGTAGGGCTTCCATATGACTCCCTTATGTGATCTTAACTTTGTGTGCTGCTGTTAATGAATTTGAACTAGACCTGGTTGAGAATTTTCCATCAGAACAAATTTCTGCTAGAAATGCCTGTAAAACCAATTTATCAAAAGAAAATGTTTTACTAATTTTTTTTTTTAACTTTTCCAATAGGAAAATCAAAGCATTTGTTGGGTTTGGTGTTTAGTTCAACCTAACTGACCGTATTTTATTTTACAGAATTGACCTCAAGGATTTTATCTTTGAGTTAGTTGAAAATACAAAAACAAAACTCTTGAAACTGTATGGAACACTGAAACTATTCTTGATAACAAGTGATAATTTTTGCAAAACTTTTTTAGCCCAAAAAAGATACTGAGTGAATTTCTTCAAAAATAGCTGAGTTCTCTGTGTGAGTGACAGATGTAAACACATTTTGCCTGTGTTTCTAAAGACTGTTCCAAAAAAAGAATGTGCTTCCAGGTGTTTGGTCAAGTGTTGAGATGCTCCTGTCTTCCTGTTGTGAAAGGGACAAAAACATTACTCAACACTTGTCCTATTGACAAATAGCAAACAAGGAAACATTATTTATTTTAAAAAGAAAGGTGCAACTTTTTCTAGTTCAGTAAAGCTTAAATACAACCAGGAGGTGATAGAAGCCACAGGAACAAGTGAGAGTGTGGTTTTGTTATACACCAATACTAACGAACATTAGAAAATATTGGTAATCAAGATTGTGAAAGATCCAAAAAAAGTTAACATGTTTATGCTTTTATTTTATATAGTTATATCCCATTTCAAAGTTTTGTCTGTCTTCTTTCAGAATGATCAGTCTATGCAAGATATGCAGATAATGGGAGGAGACGATCTTTCAAAGCTGACTGGGAAGGTTTGTTGATTTTAAATTTAAGAAAGAAAATACAAGAGAACACTTCAGAAAAGCTGTGTAATTTTGTGCATGGACTGTCAGATACTAATACTGGAATCAAAGAAATTTATTAATCTATATTAAATTGCTGTAATGCCATTGCTTTCAGATTGCAGACGCCCCAAAAGGTCAGAATGTAGCCCCTCCAGCCTAGTGTAGGGATTTCCCAGGAGTTATACATGTACCATCAGTGAGATTGTGGGCAAAATTTGTGCTGGAATCCTTCCCTTGAGCTTGTTTATGTCTTGGAGCCTTGTTTTTTCTGCCTTCGGTGGGTGCCTGCAAGCAAACCGCATGTTGAGTATCCCTGTTGAATTCAGCATATGAGGAGTTTAATAGAATTTTGCCTAATGAACAAAGTTCAGTTGTGGAACCTTTCACTCAGATAATCAAATGGGATTTTTTATTATTTCAACATTAGGCTGGCTGCATGACTGAATTTGCTTTGCACCATGCCTGAACATTGTGGTAATGGAAGAGAGTGGTTTGAGTCAGTGAAAAGGCTATTTTCATCCAACCATGGTAATACAAAGCAGTACTTTGAAGAGGAAGGAAGGCTGATTTCATTAGGCAAATGGTCTATGTGGAAAATGGTCAGAAATGGATTCTTTACTTACGCATTAAGGCAACATAATACTTACCTTGTTATTTGTACTGTACGTGCAGTTACTCTTTTATTAGCTGGCACTAAATAATACCAGTTTCTTCAAAGCATTCAAATGTAGCACTAGCGAACTCATTTGTTTTGTTGTACTATAGCACACCAGAAAAAGAAGAGAAAAACCTAACTTTAAATATTTCATTAATATTAAATAGGTTTTGATGCAACTAGAACTTAAACGAAAAAAATGTTGTTATACATTTATATATATAAATGTTGAATATTTTAGTGATACGTATGTCCTCAATTTGCACTTCTAAATACTCCTGCTGGGTGTTTGTTTCCAAACTATCACTAGATCATTAATCATGTTCTTGGGAAATATGAGTTCATTTGCTGCTTTCTAATATTCAAACACTGGAGCTACCTGTTTTTCTATGATGAGTTTGAATATGTTTCTCTGCCTCACAGGCAGAACTGGCAGTGCACCTATTCATCCTGCCTAACATTTCTCTTTCCCAAATAGTCCAAACGCTTTCTGATCTTCCAGGCCCAGCTCCCCTTCCCCATCTTCCAATCTCAAATTTTCTTGATGAATGGTTCAGTTATTAATATCATTTCCAGATATAATCTTTCTAGTATCATTCAAATTCACTGGGGCAAAACATTATTTTCTTTCGCAGGACTTTGTGTATTTGTGTATGTCCACATGTGTATGAGAGATAAGGAAAATTTCACCCCAAGTAGTTCTGCTTTTTCCAAAAATGAAGCAAATTGTTTTCTTATATTGAAAATCTTAGTGACCTTTTTCACATTGGCATGCCATTCCTTTTCCCAGGTATGGAACAAGACTTAAAATTTGGCTGTCGGGAGGCTAGGAGATACTTGGGGAGACTGAACAGCAATATGGTTTAGGATTGTTGGGTAAGGAGGCTGGGATCTTGGATAGGCGTGAAGGGGCTGGGTTGGGAACGAAGGCAGTTGCTGATCAGAAAAGGAGCCCGGTGCTGGAAGCTGGGTGTGGAGAGGCTGAAGCGGAGCAGGAAGAGAGCGCTGGGGCTGCCAGGAGAGCAAACCTGCTGAAAGGGCATGTTCGGCGCTTGTTTGTATGTGTGGTAGTCTGACGCAGCTGATGTACGAATAATTAAATAGCATTTTCACTATAACATGTGAGAATGGGGTTTCCTTAAGACTTATTTTACTGATTGAAAAGCTGGGATGCAAAGCTTGAGCTCAAATGTTCATACTTACACGTCTAAAGTTGGATATATGAAGGAGTGGCCTTATGTCCACGGATGCCAACTCCTCCATCTGTTGTTGACTTAAGCAATTAGTGCAAGTATTCAGCACATTTTACTAATCAGCCATTTGTGGTCTGATTCAGAGCCTCCTACAGTCAATGCAAATCTCTCCTTGAAGTGTTTTTTAGTACCTTAGTTTAGCTGCTGGCTGGCTTTAGTAACCATTCTCAGTCACTGAGTGAATTAGTGGAAGACTTACTGCTAGAATTCAACTTCCCTGCTTTTAAGCAAGCCGCATGTTTCTTCTGCCTGCTTGGAGTACTTATTAAGAAAAGATTGCAATTATATTGAAAAATTAATATGTCAGGTTATGTCCCATTAACTTAATGATCATGGAAGGTGTTTCCAAAAATGCCAGCATGGGTTTGGAATGTAAGTTCCATTAAGTTTCTGTAAAGTTCAAAAGTATCAATAATGTAAACAGTTTTGAAACCTGCAGACAAAAGATTCTGAGATTCTGATCTTAAAGTGCTCTTCATTAAGTAATAATACCTGGAACCTCAGCTAGCCTGTAATCTTAGTGAACAGCTAAATCATTTCCATGCAAACCATATTATTGGTAAAAAAAGATTACTGAGTATATTCATGAACATGCTGTTCTATAACAATGGGGTTTTTTTCTGAGAAAGCTTAAAGAAAGCAAAAAATCTTAAAATCTAATTAAAAAGAGGCTGTTAGGGATAATAGCTCTTCAAAAGGAAGAATATCTCCTCTGTACTTCTATACAATATGCTTTTGTTTATAAAAATATTACAAGCCTGGGAAAAATGTATAATGACCCAAACCATGAAAAAGATAAATATTCTGAGAGAGAGGAGAGTTCGCATATAGACCCAAACTGTTACCTGAAGAAAATCATCCACAATTTGAAATTCTTCTTCTGTGAGGAAGGTCACAGAGGCAAGAATGAAGATTTCCATGGCATGAATCATTAATAAAGGTACTTGAAGAATGAGTCCTGATGTAGCTTATGACTCTAATGTTTTGTAACTATTCACTTCTATGCAGAAAAAAATATAATTTCAAAATCTCTCCTTTAATGATATAAATGGTGAACATAAAATTTCTCAATAGCCGATTTCATAGTTAAGTAACTGCTTAGTTTTGAGTTACTTTGAAGCTGAAATGCACATTTGGGTAAAAATTATCATTAATGTTTGTAAAGAGGAATACATTTTGAAAATGGGGAGATAATTAATAACTGCCCGGAAAACTAGAGGCATTGCTTCAAAGCAAGATGGCTATGAAAATTTATGTAGATGAGGTAAAAGAACAAATAATATAACCCCATTTAGTATTAATACTCTAATCATACTATATAATACTGTAAAAATTTGTAACATATTTTAAAATATTTGTGGCATTTAAACTAAGTAAATTTTAAAACATCTAGAAACTTCAGTGGATTCAGCTGTACCAGAGTTATGACTTATCACTGCCATTTACCTCTTATACTTCTATGTGTGTATATTTTGTCCCAAGAGCTTTGGAGCTGGTAACGTAGCCCAAAGTTTCTACCAACAGAGATCGTTCTGTATGTCACTCCATATGTATTATGTCCTGCCACCTTTCAAAAAAGCTCCTATACCACATTGACTTGTCTCCTTGCAAATGAGACAACTTAGAAAAAATCATAAACTTAGAGTTTATATAATTTTGCAATTATTACAGTTGTATAATGTATTTGATGTCAAAATTAGATCCATATATTTTTATCATTATCACTATTTCTACATAACATAGGATGTGAACAAAATTTATCATTCTTATTTGTTAGGTTGATAAGAACTGCTAATTAAAACAAAGTAGTTATGTAGTTAGTATGATACAGTTATGGAGCCAGTGAATTTCTGATATTCCGTCTGTATGTAATATGGATCAATGCTTATGTTCTTTATGAAGGACCATTCCCCTTGTTCATATTAAGTACATCTTGTTGACAGCCAGTGGTTTTGGCATTTTCATAGAAGTGTAGAAGGTCATAAATAGCGATCAAGTAAAAAAGAAAGTGAATGTCTTGTATTCTCTCTGCACTTCATTGCATTAGTTTGAGGGCTCCATCACTACTCTGATGCTCTCCTAAAGCAACTGATCAGCTCATGTCAAAAAGAAGTTTCACTCAGAGGAAGATATCCACCATGCAGCACTCCTCACTTCCTTCTGGCAGGATTTGTGCTATAAAATCTCTAAGCTTCCTTTATATGTCTCACCTAAGTCGATGTATCTGCTGTCTACCATTTTCTTGCCCCACTTGTCGTATGGGAAGATGTTCCAGGAACATACTTCCATCTCTCTTTCCTTATGCCTCTCATTTCTTCTCTTATTTTACTGAACCATTTTCTCTGCATGTCATAGGTTCTAACAACAGTTCTGAGAGCTGTTTCTCTAGCATTCTCCTAAATATGTTAGCCTTTCAGTATTTAATAAATGATACATGTGGCAGCTGAGTAACAAAAAGTTTTATTCTCTAGACTTAAAATACATATTATCCTCTCCACCACTCCAAGTTTGTTTCTCAGAATTCTGTTGGTTCTGTACTTATTTTTTCTCCTTCAGTATTCACTGCCTTGACTAATATTGTGCTTTCTCTCCCTGTATGTGGTCCTTTCTGAAATAATGCCTATAAATTTGCAGAAGAAAATAAAGGCATTCTCTTTAGAATATTATGGACATGAAAGACTATTTATATGACAGTAAAGGTATACAAAATCCACTATACACTTCTGCAATAGTCATGTCCCCCACTCATCTCTACATCTTACTGTATTCCTATCAGATGTGCAACCTGGCCTTTTTCATCTTTTCAGAGGTTGATTTTATGTGTCTTGAAGCATTCCACATTTTCAGTACCTAACTGCCATCTTTAGTCACTTTTGTTGTTCTGCGTTTTTTCTTAATTAGATTTTACACTGTCTACTCTTCTGACAGTTGCCATCCTTAACTGCTTTTTCCACAGCAAAAGACATTATTTTTTTTCTTCCCCAAAGTCAATCACCTTTCTTTGCACTTACTTAAGTAATTTTTTCTACTGTTCATCATTATTTTCCTTTTTTGTTGTTCTGGAGGAAGGAAAGTACAAAGAAAATTTCTCAGCCTTCCCATCCCTTTTTTCACATGGGCTCTGCTCACCCACTGTCTACCTGCTTCTACATCATACACGTTCATCATTCTGTTGATTTCGCCTGTGTCCAGAAAATCCTCTTCCAATTCGAGATGATCAGAAAATTATACTTTTTCCTTCAAGTAAGAGAATGGAGACAGTGTTCCATTCCTGCATTACCTTTAGATTGAGTATGGTAATTTGCTCTACTTCATATGCACAACAGAAGCGTGCTGTAAAGATGGCTGTGAGAAGAACATGTGCATGTACAGCATTTAACACAGTGCTCTCTGAGAACAAAACGTCAGTGAGAGCATATCATCATGCCCTCCATTGTGTCCCCCACTCTGTTAACTCTTGGAGATACTGAACTAGTTTTACAGACTTTAAGTAGCTGGAGTCTGTATTTGTAGACTCTTAACGCATTAACCGAGTTGCTCCCTGCAGCAGCTCACACTGACCAAATTGAGTGTCTAAAAAAATAATGGTTTTGAGATAGGATATCTGTCCTTTCAGGAATGCCATGAGATGTGGATCAGCCCAGCAGAAAAGATTAAAATCAGACATTCATGACCTTTTCTAGAACCCTGTAGAAAGCTCCTACTTAGATGTCTAATTTCTCAAAAGTCTTTCATATTATTTTCTAACATCTTGATGAGAAGTTAGTATATGTGGGTTTCATTCCTGTGCATATGGTAAAATGATTTCACTTCTAACAGCAGTCCTTGTAGCTTCCTTCGGACCTCTCCACTGAAACTCAATGCATTATTGTTTAACCTTCATTTGCTGATGATTCTTCAGCCCTATGGCACTGCTTCGTCAAGCCTAGCTTAAGTTGTCATAGAATGTCTTGTTTAACCAGTAGTACAAATACAATGCTAAGAAAGCTAGTACTGCAGGTGTGATAAGTAAGCTGATAATCTGTTAACAATTCCGTTTGAAGAATCACATTATCAATTTATGTATTTCTGATGATACAGAGCACACATGAAAAGATGTCTTTAGAAACAATCTAACTGAAAATACAGACTTCTCAAGGGAAATTGAACTAAAGAGAATGAAAATACACTATTTTGTAGCCTTCCACCAAAAAAAAGAAATAGAAATAGGTAAAAAGGGGCTGTATCTTTTTTTTTTCAGTCTTTTGTATTTTTTACGCATATGCCTTCATCTGTGGAAATGGATGTATAAAACACTCACCTTTTCCAGCAACTGTGTATTCATGCATACTGTATAAGCTGGTATAACTTACAATATGTTACACATATCCCCAAATAGTTTAAGAATAGTTCTATCAAAGAAGGAGAGAAGAAGGAACTCGGGACACCAATGAGGACTGGAAGATAAAAGGATTTCCATCATTCCAAATTTCATTGTATTTTCTCCACTTACAAGACCACCATTACCACCGTACTAAATAGGGTGAAAGGTCTGTCTAGGTTTGTATCATGTTTTCAGCAGCAGACAACTGGAATTTTATTAGGGAAAGGATATATGAAACACAGCAAGACCAGAGACTTTCAAAATGCAAGTTACATCTTGGATGTAGCAAGACCAGAGACTTCCAACATCCAAGAATACATCCAGTGCTAGAACTGTTATCCATGTCTATGTCTTGAAACTCCAGTTACACCTCTAGTCCCACAAGATCCTGTGTTGGGTTTGCATGGCAAGGTTTTGGTGGCGAGGGGGCTACAGGGGTGGCTTCTGTGAGAAGCTGCTAGAAGCTCCCCCTGTGTCTGACAGAGCCAAAGCCAGCCGGCTCCAAGACGGGCCCGCTGCTGGCCAAGGCCAAGCCAATCAGCGCCTCTGTGATAACATATTTAAGAAGAAGAAAAACACTTAGAGAGAGAGCTTTTGCA
The DNA here is from genome assembly GCF_028858705.1 of Grus americana. Lineage (NCBI taxonomy): Eukaryota > Metazoa > Chordata > Aves > Gruiformes > Gruidae > Grus > Grus americana. The sequence continues at coordinate 150,085,602 of NC_072853.1, read as the reverse complement.
GCCGGAGAGAGGAGTGAGAAGATGTAAGAAAACTCTGCAGACACCAAGGTCAGTGCAGATGGAGGGGGAGGAGGTGCTCCAGGCGCCGGAGCAGAGATCCCCCTGCAGCCCGTGGTGAAGACCATGGTGAAGCAGGCTGTCCCCCTGCAGCCCATGGAGGAAGGATGAGGGGGTGTAGCGATTCCACCTGCAGCCCGTGGAGGATCCCACGCCGGAGCAGGTGGAGGCACCTGAAGGAGGCTGCGGCCCGTGGGAAGCCCACGCTGGAGCAAGTTCCAGGCCGGACCGGTGGACCCGTGAAGAGGGGAGCCCACGCCAGGGCAGGTTTGCTGGCAGGACTTGTGACCCCGTGGGGGACCCCACGCTGGAGCAGTCTGCTCCTGAAGGTCTGCACCCCGTGAGAGGGACTCCATGCTGGAGCAGGGGAACGATGAGAGGAGTCCTCCCCCTGAGGATGAAGAAGCGGCAGAAACACTGTGTGATGAACTGACCGTAACCCCCACTCCCCGTCCCCCTGTGCCGCTGAGGGGGGAAGGTTGAAGCCGGGAGTGAAGTTGAGCCCGGGAAGATGGGAGGGGTGGGGGGAGGTGTTTTAAGAGTTGATTTTATTTTCTCATTCCTCTACTCTGTTATTTAGTAATAAATTAGATGAATTCCCTCTCTAAGTTCGGTCTGTTTTGCTCGTGACAACAATTAGTGAGTGATCTCTCCATGTCCTTATCTTGACCTACAAGCATTTCGTTATGCCTTTCTCCCCTGTTTGGTGAATGAGGGGAGTGAGAGAGGGGCTCTGGTGGGCACCTGGCCTCCAGCCAGGGTTAACCCACCACAATCCTAAAGCAAGAAGTTTCATATTTAAGTAGCATGTGGAAAAGTTCTTCTTTCTTTTAAGCTTGCGACCTGCTTATCTTCAATGAGCTTTACAAGACTTATGTAAATCTGCTTTTTTGAATTGCTTCCTTAAAAATTTCTGCAAATATTGCCACATTAAGTTTAATTTGCTTTTTCTTTTTTGTTTATTTTCTTTTCAGTACAGTTAGTTGGCCTGATCACAGAGCTTTGTTTAGAGATTCCTGTATTTTAAGATCCAAAAGCACCAGTATTCTTGTCTGAACTTCTAGATAATTTAGATTTAAGGGTCCCAAATGATTATTTCTTCACTGTGCCTACAGTTTCTCTTTTGAGCTACCAACTATTTTGATTTAAAGACTTGATGGAGAAGCCTCCATACTTCAGGCATGTTTTACCAACAGTCAACTGTCATGTCAACAGTCACTAAAATGGTGAACCTAATTTCTCTTCTGAATTTGGTTAACTTTTTACCTTTTGCTGTTGCCTTTTTTAATAGCTTTGTCTACTAGATTGAGCAGCTTGCCATTATGAAATTTATATTGCCATATGGTTGCATATGTGCCTATCATCCAGTCATTACTTAAGCTTCTTCTAGATAAACTAATAGATTGGGAGCCTGCTGTAAAGTACTGGCATACTGTAGGATGTAAATGAGACAAGGTGTGAAGGCAGAATTAATAACAGGAAATTAGCACTAGGCAATTGATATAGTTATGTGTTGGGTTTGCGTGGCAGGGTTTTGGTAGCGGGGGGGCTACAGGGGTGGCTTCTGTGAGAAGCTGCTAGAAGCTTCCCCTGTGTCTGACAGAGCCAATGCCAGCCGGCTCTAAGACGGGCCCGCCGCTGGCCAAGGCCAAGCCAATCAGCGCCTCTGTGATAACATATTTAAGAAGTAGAAAAACACTTACAGAGTGCGCGAGCTTTGGCAGCCGGAGAGAGGAGTGAGAAGATGTAAGAAACTCTGCAGACACCAAGGTCAGTGCAGATGGAGGGGGAGGAGGAGCTCCAGGCGCCGGAGCAGAGATCCCCCTGCAGCCCGTGGTGAAGGCCATGGTGAAGCAGGCTGTCCCCCTGCAGCCCATGGAGGAAGGATGAGGGGGTGTAGTGATTCCACCTGCAGCCCGTGGAGGACCCCACGCCGGAGCAGGTGGAGGCACCTGAAGGAGGCTGCGGCCCGTGGGAAGCCCACGCTGGAGCAAGTTCCAGGCCGGACCGGTGGACCCGTGAAGAGGGGAGCCCACGCCAGGGCAGGTTTGCTGGCAGGACTTGTGACCCCGTGGGGGACCCCACGCTGGAGCAGTTTGCTCCTGAAGGTCTGCACCCCGTGAGAGGGACTCCATGCTGGAGCAGGGGAACGATGAGAGGAGTCCTCCCCCTGAGGATGAAGAAGCGGCAGAAACACCGTGTGATGAACTGACCATAACCCCCACTCCCCGTCCCCCTGTGCCGCTGAGGGGGGGAAGGTTGAAGCCGGGAGTGAAGTTGAGCCCGGGAAGATGGGAGGGGTGGGGGGAGGTGTTTTAAGAGTTGATTTTATTTTCTCATTCCTCTACTCTGTTTTGCCTAGTAATAAATTAGATGAATTCCCTCTCTAAGTTTGGTCTGTTTTGCTCGTGACAACAATTAGTGAGTGATCTCTCCCTGTCCTTATCTCGACCTACAAGCATTTCATTATGCCTTTTCTCCCCTGTTTAGTGAATAAGGGGAGTGAGAGAGCGGCTCTGGTGGGCACCTGGCCCCCAGCCAGGCTCAACCCACCACAAGTTGGAAGAAACAAAATTTCAAGCATACAGATCCTTCTCTTGGTCTGAACAGAATCAGCAAACTTCAAGCTCAGTACAGATTGGGAAAAACTCTTAATTTTAACCTAATGTGGTAATCAGACAATTTGGGAGAAAAAAGTGATTGCCCTACATGATCACCTGCCCTATGACCAAAGGGGCAGATAAAAATGTTAAGAATTCCTCTGAGCTAAAATAAGAGAGCAAATTATCAGCTGTGGAACACTGATAAATGAGTTGGAGGTCAGCTGCAGTGGAAGATTATAATGTGCCGTAAAGGCAGCGTTTTATTGAGTCCATGATTTCTAGTGCATACAGCAGTTCTGAATTTTTGTTCCCAGGCTCAGCTGTTGAAGGTATTTTGTGGTCTCTTTGAGGTTGTGGGCTGAAAGGTCAAAGTTCTTTTGTGAAAAATGTTCTCCCACTGGGAAATGGGCTGTTAATTAAATAAAAGCTATTACTTCCTGCTACAAACCTTACTTCACTATAAGGTGTTTTTTCCAGGTCTCAAATCATTCTTCTTTTCTCAGTCTTAAGTTCTTTTTTTTTTTTTTTTTCTTTTTTTTAAACAGGTTTTGGTTTGGTTTTGGTTTGTTTTAATCTGTGTGCACGTTATTCTGATTTTGGGCTGAAACATTTAAGGAGAAAATACTCTCTTTGTGTTCTTACCTGATTTTCTTGCTATACATGCAAGGGCTGTGTTTGTCCTCTTAGCTGTAGTATTGCATTAAGTATGGTTGTTTATTTGATTACTTAAGTAGAGCTTCTGGTTTCCAGGAAATAGTCCCCCTTTCTAAATTTGCAAGTTAGCATTTTACCTTGTTAAAATTTTACATTTTATCTGAATTCAAAGGTAGCCTTTCCCTCAAACTCTTATTCAGTGCTAATTTTGAAGCACTGCTATTTCATAGCAATTTTTCCTTTGAAATCAGTCTTCTAAGTGGAGCATAAAATCAAAATCTAGAAAAAATTGTTATTCTTTTCCAGGAAGGTGAAAAATAGTTTCCATAGCATTTACTACTGTCAGGCAGGAGGCATATATGATCTCATTACTCTGCTTGGTCTTGTTAGCTGACATTGTTCCATTTATTACTGACCTGTGGGAAGGTAAACAATAGAAATGTATTGACTCAGTGCCGGAGTATTTTTCAGCTTATTACAAGTCAGGATTTTTCTTACATGTATTATAATAACAACCTACTTTGTTGCCATGTATAAGCTCATGTGGCTATGAAAAGCAGTAAGCTACAGATTTTCAAAGTTTGCAGGTTTCCAGTCCATTGTTAAAAAATTTAAAATTCACAGATACATTGAGAGTTTTTATAAAAGTGAAAATGTATCTTTTTAACATGTGAGACAAATTCACATGGAATGCAGGGATTAGAAATTATTTCTTCTTCATTTTACATAGAACTAATATTGTCAAAAACCTCCTGCTTTTTCCAGATGTCCCAAGACATGCTGCTATAAACCATTCATACTACTGTCTAAAAAAGGATATGAAAGCACAAATTTTATTTTTGTGTAGATCGAGTTCACACCAGAAATGTTATTTCTGCTCAGTGCAAATGTCCATGTGCAGAGTCACAAGTTGTCTGCACCCTGATCACTCAAAACTGGACAATTTTAAACTTCACAGCACCCCTTTTCATTTAAAAACAGAGTACAGTTTTAGGTCCAGTGCTCTTTAATGTTTTTGTAAATGATCTGGACGCAGGAACCAAATGTACATTAAGTAAGTTTGCCAATGACGCTAAACTGTGAGGAGCTGTGGACTCTCTTAAGCGTAGAGAGGCTTTACAGAGGGATCTGGATAGGCTAGAGAGCTAGGCAATCACCAACCGTATGAAATTTAACGGGAGCAAGTGCTGGATTCTCCACCTGGGACAAGGGTAATCCTGGTCATATGCAGAAACTGGGGGACAAGAGGCTGGAGGACAGCCCCGCAGAAAGACCTCTGGGGGTTTGGGTTGAAGGGAAGTTGAACATGAGTCAACAGTGTGCCCTGGCAGCCAAAAGGGCCAACCATGCCCTGGGGTGCATCAAGCACAGCATAGCTAGCTGGTCAAGGGAGTTGATTGTCCCACTCTACACTGCACTGGTGCGTACTATGTGCAGTTTTGGGTGCCTCAATATAAGAAAGACATCAAACTATTAGTGTGTCCCAAGGAGGGCAACACAGATGGTGAAAGGTCTTGAGGGCAAGGCCTATGAGGAGTGGCTGAGGTCACTTGGTTTGTTCAGCTTGGAGAAGAGAAGGCTGAGGGGTGACCTCATTGTACTGATCTCTCTCTGGTGACCAGCGATAGGACACGAGGAATGAAGTTCAGGCTGAACATTAGGAAAAGCTTCTTCACTGAGAGGGTGGTCGGTCACTGGAACAGGCTCCCCAGGGAAGTGGTCAGGGCCCCAAGCCTGTCAGAGTTCAAGGGTCTGGATAGGCTAGAGAGGTGGGCAATCACCAACCATATGAAATTTAACAAGAGCAAGTGCTCTTGTTTACCTGGGACAGGGTAATCCTGGTTATATGCACAAACTGGGCATCGTCATCTGGACAATGCTTTTACTCATATGGGTTAGTGTTAGGTATTCCTGCAAGGAGCAGGGAGTTGGACTCAATGATCCTTATGGGTCCCTTCCAACTTGAGATATTCTATGATTTTATGATTCTATATTGCACCAGCCTACTTCCTGACAGCTAGCTGGTAGAAACAGCTGTAAACACAGGATTAATCACAGTCATCCATATCTATCAGCTCCCAACCATGCCTCTGATCCATCAGCAACGAAAGCTGCTGATTCTCTTGCAGGGACACAGTAGAAATGTATTTCACTCTCTAAGAGTGAAGCCAGTGCCCCTTCTTTATTTGGACTATATAAGAAATGTTTCCAGGAGATATTTTAAAAAAATGACTGTTCTCTGTGCCTCACTGTAAGATATATTAGCAACATTATTAGATTTCTGGATGTACTTCACACATTGTCTTGGCGGAGATGGTTCTACTCAGAAATTAAGCCATCTTCAGTCTAGTCAACATGTCAGTCAATATTCATATTTCCTGTTCTCCAAGTTCCAAAAACAGACAGAAAATATCAAATGCATGCCAGAAGGCCAGATTACTTTTCCTGTGGTTTTCTTCTCTGTAATTGCCTCAGATATATCTGAAAGGACAAAACTGTCTTGATCTATGTGATACAGAGCTTCAAACACATATACTTGAAAAAATATCTTTTCTTCAGTGTCCTTTGGCTTCCCATCATTTGTCCAGCTGTCAGTCACTGTTGTAGCAACATAAGCTCATGAGTTGCACCAGTCTCCTGCCCACAAGATATGCTGGTTGCAGCCAGCTGTGCATTTAGGATGATGGTGACATTACTGATAACTTACTGATTTGTTGTATCCATTACATTCTTCATCTTCTATCCATCTGCTCCAGTGGGAGCTAATCTATTTCAACCAGTCTTAGTTACACGTCACCACTGCTTAGTTTGGATACTGTGTATGAAAACATTTCTTGGCAGTTGTTTCTCTGACACCCTGCAATACCATCCCTCTTCTGGAACCCTTCTATCAGGAGCCTGCTTTGACAGGAGAAAGGTAGGGGATAGGCAGCATTACAGTCAGTTCCCCAGCACATCGGGTAGTTTTGTAGGATGTGGTTCCTGGTACCAGAGGATGGCAAACCATTTTGAATGCCTTCAGTCATAAACAACAGTTAAGTATGACAACTTTAGTCACAGTAACCCTGCCTAATCAAAACAGGGATTAACATATTGCTCTCAATGATCAGGATGCCTGCTTATTTATATATACAAAATGTTTTCATATCTAAATATTTTATAGTGGCTTTTCCACTACAAAGTCCTTACATACAGGATTTCTCCATAGTACAGAAAATCCTCATCAATGTTTTGGAAATAATAAGAATGTACAAAACAGAATCTGTGTTTCCTGACCTAGACAACTGCCTGATTAAAGGGACTTTCAAAGGACCAAATCTTCCAAAGTGTATCATTTGCAGCTGTTGGACTCCTTGACTCTGAGGAGAAGAGGCATGGATAACAGAATGCTGGTCAGACAATTTCAGGTATCCTTCCTTCTAAAGTTAGTCAATATATATGAGATCTGACTCTTCAGCTGAAGTCATGCATAGGTGACTGTCACTCTTGTGGCCAGACAAACCCTTCAGGCATGTCTGGATCCATGTTTATCTTCTTTCCTTCATATGACTCATTCGTGATAAGGAAATGTAGACAAGATTAAATTTCTATTAGAGAGATGTATAACTGGTTGGAAAGCTGTTCTCAAGAAACAGTTAATTATGCTTCACTGTCAGACTGGATGCATTCAAGCATGTTCTCCAGGGACTATACAATATTTAATTCATGATTTAAAAGATGGAATTAGCATTTAATACTAGTGATACTACCTGGAAAAATACTGCAAGATAGTATTATGATCTTAAGAAATTATTTTAAGAATTTTGTTCAAAGAATGACATGTAATGACAACAAAGGTGAATTCTAACTTACATGTTTATATAGAAGTAATCTTTTGCATAAACACAAGTGAGGAAGGACTGACTAAGCAGCAGTTCTGAACTGGAGACTGAAGTGACCTGTGTCACTTGGGGCCGTACCCACACCTGTGGGCACAGGAGCCCCAGTTCAGCTCAGCCCTGGGTGCTTAGTCCATGCCTGCACTACACTGTATGGGTACGATCTTCAGCTCAGCTACAGCCATGCCTGTATGTTACTACAGACATTGATCCAGACACTAACTCACAGACTGGCTTCCCGATTTAACCTCGGGCCTGTCTCATCACTATGGACCTGCCTGGAGATCAGTGGGCTGTGTTTTATTGTGATCACTCTCACTGAACCTAATCCCAACCTGTAGATTGACATCCTAGCTTGACCTCGGATCTGCCTCGTCACCATGACGTCACCTGATGATCTGCGCTCTTGGTTGAACAAGTCTGAGGTCTGCCTGCTCCCCTCACTGGGGCACTGTGGGGCTGGGCCCTGGCTGATGTTATTGCACGTGGCTCATGGCTGCCCTTCGCTCAGGGAGCAACCAGCGTTTGCTGCACCCTGACACAGTCTGTAATGCAGGACTTTGCAGCCCTCTGCCATGTCGGTTTTGGTGTGTTCCATCTCATGCCACAGCTGCTGGATAGGTCTTCTCACTAGAAGAATTGTGCTTTTCCTTTGGGAGCAAAGTTCTTGTCAACTGTACAAAGAGCAGCAAGAGATGCACCAAAGTGGCAGGTCAGGCTGTGAGGCCGATGTTGTCAGGTCTAGCAGGCTGGCTCCTATCAGGTGCCACTTGCAGTCATCCTGGACTGTTTGCTGGTTCTAAAGGAGTTAATTTCCATCCTTAGTTCTGGTGAGGTTCTTTCCTTGTCAACTCTTCTGCTTTCTCTGTCTATCATATATATATGTGTATATGTATATGTACACACATAAATATTTACATATATCACCAGCTGTGCAAGTTCCTGGGGGATGGTTAAACCATTACTCCTGCACATAATCTTCAAGTGTCCACTGACTGAATCAAGTGATTTGCTTATGCCTCAGACCTAGGTGTCCTGCACTAGTCTTTGGAAGTGTTTTTGCTGGTTACCACTTCATCCAGGAAGCCAGATGACAGCCAAACCCTTTTTGGATCCAAATGACTTCCTTCAAGAAAATTTGTCACTGCACACCTGTCATAAGCTTCTCCTGAACATGGTTTTGGTCTCTTTGTCTTATCTAGAGGACTGACATACTTCCATTCTTTTTTGAAGGAAGAAGTTTCTAGAGGCAGGGCGTCTTTGGACTTTTGTTGTTAAGAGGCCTTTGACTTTTTACCTCCACAGGACTAGGTGTTTCAGATCCAGAGTTGTTTGTGTCAGCAGCTGAGAGGCTGAAAGTCAGGAGTGCCAAGCAGGATAACCACCAGTGAAACCTGTTATGAAAACACCAAAAAGGAGCCACCCTCCAAGATTAGTACATATTCCATCGGAGCTCAGTCTAAGTTAGTGGCTTTCTGAGTGTTATCTCCATTGCTGACATCTGCTGAACTACTACCAGGAGTTCCCTCCACACCTTTACCAAGTGTTTTGCCTTTTCAGAAGCGTCCAGGTATAACACAGTGTGTGGTAACATGTTTCTGCAGTGGTTGGTGCATGAAGCATGCTATGTCTCCTTACTGAGCACGGTGATTGTTAGGAGGGACTGCAGTATGAATATAAATATGGATAATCTATATTACTAATTTCTGTTTTGAAGATTCAAAAAAGATTTACCTACCAATTAATGAAACCGGTCAAAGGTAAGCTGTTCATGAGCACACTCCCTTCACACACTCCTTCTCTGTGGTGTTCGAGTGTCTCAGAACTCTCAGCCTTGGAATCCTGTGATGGGAAAGGAAGTTAGTCTCCACGTTATGTATGTAGCAAAACCAACAAGCCTGACAGATAGAAAGGAAGTGGAATGTAAGTGGAATGGTAGTCTGCATGGATATGAAACTGTCTGTCTCAAGGTTTTGCAGGACATACAATGTGCACATGCACATAAGATGTACAGGTAGATAAATAGATAGATAGATAGATAGATATAGGTATTTGTGAAATAACTTTCCTCTTGCTATTGCAGGTTTCACTTCAGAAAGTAGATCTTAATGCAAGTTTGTAAGAGTCCATCCTTTTGAACATGCATATGATAATGCCCACTAATAAATAGATTTTTTTTTTCTTCTAATAAGGACATTACTTCTTATTATTGCTTTTAATAGAAGAAGAGCGGTCACCTTAGTTATTGTGATTCCTGGAATAGTGACGAACCATTTCAGCAAAAAGATCAGCCTGTGTGATCATGCTGTCATAAGGCTTGATATCACTGCTCTTGACTGGACCACTCCCCTTCTCTTCAAGGAATACCACTGATTTCGGCAGCAGTAGTTGAAGAGAAAGAGGCTGCTTCACAGTATGAGAACAGGTCGTACAACTTGGCCTGTAATCCTTTACTGTGAGGTTTCTAGGGGGGCGGGGTGAAGGAGGAAGAGCATTTATTTCAGAGAAAGAATATTATTGCTCTTGTCTCATATTAACATTGAAAGTAGTATTTTAGTGAACTATACAGTGTACTTTAGTGTACACTGTAGTACACAGCTAGATACACTGGAATGAAGTGAAGCTCATCCCATTTGGATTTCTTCCATCTAATTTTGTTTTCCGAAGCTACACCCATTCTTGCACAAAGAGGATAACCTAGACAGAGCTGAATAAAGCCATAGCCCCTGACTGGAGGACGTGCTCTTATGGCTGGCTCTTTTTCAGGGCACAAAAACAAAGCAGGAAACTCCTTGTGTCCTACCATCTTGTACATATGCACACAGACCTATCTCATTTCACTTTTTCAAACATTTTGTTTCTTTTAGTTTGTGAATATTGTGTAATTGTGTTCTATTTTGCTTGTTTCTTTCAGAATGTTCTAATTGTGGAGGTAAGTTGGGTGCTTATGTCATATTGTCCTTAGATAAAGTCACATAGTCAAGGTGTGATTGTGTGTTCAGTTTCTAAAACCCATGTGTGTTTACACTTTTTTAGCTGGGAGGTGGTGAAGAGGAGGAGGGGTTGATTTGCTTAATGACCTCTCAGTCTTTTTGCAACCGCATGACGGATCAAACTATGTTGCTGCCGCTCTAATTTGTGCTCTGCCTTCTGATACCCAGGACTCTGTTTCCGCATCATTTGATTTGCTCTTTCTATGGTTTCATCAACTCCTGTTCTACAAGTTGTTCCGTTCCTTGGAGAACAATGAATCAACTGCAATGATGCCCTATACTTCTCAATTGCATGAACTGGAAATAGTAGCATAGCCCTGCACATGCTTTACAACTTCAGGGTTGTTGACGTGCTGGTTGAGAATGCCAGTCATTCTCTCAAGTCCCCGTGACTTCTGCTTATTAGCATTGCATCCTGCCGTGTCCCCAGGGAGGGCCCATCACAGATATGTTGCTGATGTAAATCAACAGTGTTCAGCTGTAGAGGAAAAGAATGTGTCACCTCCTTGGTACTGTAAATTCTCTCTTAATTAATGTACATGATTCTCTTTTAAAATGTTGGAAAAGCAACTGGGACAGTTGGAGAGCATGTCAGGATCTGACTGGTATTTCAGGCCCACTCTGCTTGTGTCAAAGCAAGCTGAAGGAAATGTATAAATGTTGGAATGTCTTTCCTTAGCCAAGGAAGGGAAAAAAAGTCATCAGCTACAGAGATTGCTGGTTACCTAAATAGCTGCCAGGAGCTCCGTGTTTGCTAATACTAACTGCTGTTAACAGAAATGAAAAATGTCCACAGCAAATTCTGTTAATGCTATTAGACAGCTGGGGAGCAGAGTCAAGGGGTTGCTAATCAAAAATCCACACCTACAGAGTTCAGGATCAACAGCTGCTCTCCGTGTCGTGGTCAGTTTTGTAACCAGGTATGTGCTGATCTCATTCAGATCAGGTTGAGTACAGCAGCTTTGGAGAATACTCATTGGTACGGGACTAATTAAACAACAAATAGAACAGATTTAGCCCTGACATGGAGAGATGTTGGCATACTGGGATCTTGAGCATCATGTGAAAAGTCTGATCCCTGCATCCGTGCAGTGCTCAGTAAAGTCATCTCCAGTCTCATGTTACATCTCAAGTACTAGAAACATAGCTATTTTCAAGAGGAAGTGGACAGTCCTTTAACTGATTATTTTATGAGTAGAAAGTGCTTGCTTCAAAGAGTGTGAGCTCAGTTATAACCTTTTTTGTATGTGGCTCACAATACACTGGCAAAAATACATCATTTCCACCAAACAAGAAGGTGGAACTCCTCAGTCATTGTCCAGATTTCCTCTTTTCAGCTTTCCTTTGTTTTTTTACTTATTCCGTTTTTCGTGTTTTGTAAGGATATTGTTGGAACGGGAAGGACTATGAAGGTTCTGCTTCATAATATAGAAAAATACAAGCCAAAAATGATTAAAGTGGCAAGGTGAGTAAAACGATCACAAAACTTAGTTACTAAGTACTCTAGCCCAACATATTTTCCAGTGGGGGTTCCCATTTCAACATCCTGCTTCCATTTGATGCTGCAGTATCGCACAGGGAGCTCTGCGGAGGAGCTGCCTGAGTCACTAAGAGGAGGGTGGAGGAAAGGAGAGGAAATGGTTTTGTACTGTTCTGCAGTGACCCTTCAGCCATTTCAGGACTGGCACTGATGGACTTTGAAGGGGAACACATCCATCTCTTCCCTGCCATCAGGACGTGGTCGGGAGGAGAAGCAGAATGAGAACAGTGATTCACATGGCTCAGAAGTTTTTTTGATAAAAGGAATAGTTTTTATGCGTGTATTCAGGTAAATATCTAGATTTACATGGGGTTTATTTTGTTTTTAATTGCAGTTTGTTGGTGAAAAGAACATCTCGGCCTGATGGGTACAGACCAGATTGTAAGTGTTGTTGGGAAAATCTGTACTTGGCAGTACAAGAAGTTACCTGTATTCTACCACTTGCCTTCCATATCAGTCTATGGACTGCTAGAGGCTTTGTAAAACATCAGTTGTCCATGGGACCATGGGATGCAATGGAAGGATGTGCATAATTGTGGTTTGGAAAGCCTGGCCTCCTTATAGTCAGCCGTTTTCTGTAGAGTACTAACTTTATCAGGAAGTTATGAAAGAGTTTAATTTTACTCATGAAAAGTGACTGGTTTATCTTCTGTCTCTGACAAACTATATGGAAGAGAAAGTCCATTTCTTCCTTTTCCTTCCTCATTGCATCTCTCTGGAGGAGCTGCAGGATTCCATCTGAATAGGAAAGGTGTTTTATCGTGACCTAGTTATACACAAGTTTTACATTTTTATAACAGAATAACATTTTTTAGTATTTTTTGAAAAGTTATTATTGCTTAAAGGGTAAACATATTATAATGTTTATATTATAATTAAATCCAGCCCCCCAAAAAGCAAAAGAGAAATTGAGCTTTTTAAACTTCCTCCTGCTGCTCTGTTTGTGCCACACCAGCACCACTTCTCTCTGAATTATTGCTACTTGTACTGTGCTATGATGAAGCCATAAATGGAGCTATACCAAGCTATTGCCATTTTAGACTTATTAGAATAAATGATGTAATAACAGATATGTGGCTAAATACTGAAAAGAATAGATCCATCTGGAAGAGATCGGCCAGTATTTACTACTGAAGAAGGCTCTGGTCAGCTGAACTGGGGAGGAGGGTAGAAGGAGAGTAGGCAGGTGAGTACCAGGAGGCAGCATGAGGGGTCTTGATTTGGGATGTGGGAGAGAGGGAAACTTTATGAAGCAAAAGTTATTCAGTCTTGGGCATGACCCTGTGGTTTCAGCCCAATAATCTGAACTGCAACTAAAACATTTTGGTATAAAATTTTTTATACAGTGGTATTTTTAACATTTAGAATTTAATCCAGTAAATTAAAGTATACGTTCAACTGGATTCACTAATGTTAAGCATATAAAAAATACAATAAAATTACTTCATGAAGAGTGGCTTAATACTTTTATGTAGTAACTTGTAAAATGAAACAGGCTTTATCCTTGTTTATTCATACTGAGATGAATTTTATAAAACATCAGAGATCACTCCTGTAAATTACTGACAGTGCTGTGTCCTCACTCAAATTTATAATTCCAAAGTGTCTACTACCCACAATTTTTAACAACTGAATAAATTCCCTACTTGAATACCTGTAAAATTTTTTTATGCTGACCTATTTTTGTGTCCGTAAGGTTGTGTTTTTCTGTCATTACTTAGTGAATAATAGGGAAAGAGTCTAACTTGTTTTATATAGTGCTGATACTGCACAAAACTTCACACTCAAAAAGATACATGCCTATGCTTAGCCTGAAGTGTGTGAGTTGTGTGATTAAGCTACACTGCATGCATTTACTTTGTTAAGTATGTTCGTGAGTCTTCATAAGGTTGGGGCTTTAATTTAAGAAGCATTTGACATGTTTTGGTAGTATAACATGCAAAATAGTTTTTGCTACTCTCAGAAGAAAATCTATAAACCCCTGAAAGTTACTTCTGAATTAAAATTACACTTTTTTCATCATTAATGTGACACTGGTCAGCTATCATCACACACGCATACCAATGGCACTTCCAAACTTTGGCAGAATTTTTTAGCTCTGATTTTGGCTTCCTTCCACAATGTGATAATTGTACACACCTCTCCTACTCTCTGCTGACTATTCACATGCCTGCCACAGTCGATGAGCAGGAGCCGTCTGTAGGGCTGCAGCTGACCTGGATGCCTCAGAGTCAAAAGTCACGTAACCGGAACTGACTACGTATATCTATAGTTTGCTTGTCAGAGAACCAACACATGAATTTGAGGGCTATATAACAACCATCTATCCTGTATTGATGGTGTTCTTTATTTGTCTCAATACAGATTATGGATTTGAAATTCCAGATTTATTTGTGGTAGGTTATGCCTTAGACTACAATGAGTACTTCAGAGATCTAAATGTAAGTTTCTTTAAAAAAATTTTTTAAAACCACTGTTTTACTTTTCCAGGGTGTCTGAAAGACCCCATAAGTTGCTTTCCCTCCTTAATGTCATGGTTGGGATCATTTCAGTGAGTGTAGAACTCCCTGCAAACCCTCGAGTAATGCAGAGGTGTAACTGCTCAGCACTGTGAACAGTTCCTTCCCACCTCTTCCCCCCAGAGCAGAAGTCATAACCTCTGCTACACTTCCATCTTCTGTGAGCCTGGGACTTCACAGGTCCATCGTTCCCAGTTTGTGCAGAGACAGCAGTAAAAAGTGAAACACAGCTACAGTTCAGACAGCTTTGGACTTTTACTGCTGTGCTGCCCACCCCTTTTCTCAGCGAGATAATGATGGAAAAAAGGTGCAAGCCTCGCCTTTGCTTCCTGTGGTGCTCCCAGGGGTGGACCTCAAAGCTGGGAATTGCAAGTGGAAAAACTTGCTGTAGCTAGAAAGTGAAATCAGAATTCAGTTCCAGGTCTCTGGAAGGGAAGGAGTAATTACAAGATCACTAGATTGGTCAAATGAAAATATGTCTGAACAATTCATTACTAATGTATTCAACTATACTGTTGCAATCAGTGTTATATTTTTTTCAGCACATATGTGTCATCAATGATCATGGCAAAGCAAAATACAGAGTCTGAAGCAGTGGCATCCTCACCTGAAGATTTGTAAGCTCAGTGAAGCAGAAAATTGACTACACTTCCTCAAGCATCTCCAGAAGAGCCGTTCAACTGACCTGTGTTTCTTTCAACTTGCTATAAGAAGGTGTTTACTCTAGAGATACTGATTAATATTTACAGAAGTGAGAGCTCTTATTTAAAATGTGAAATAGAAGGCTTTTAAAGTTACTACATTTCTAAGTGTTAAAATTACCGCATAAGATGCCTTGTGACTAATAGAAGTCTCCTTGTGAGTGAATCTTTTCTTCGCTCAGTCCATTGTTCTACCCATTGCAATTCACGTACGTCACTGTTGCATGAGATCACTCAAAAGTGCCATTCTGTGCATGAAGATTATTTTACAGAATTGTATTGACTTCAGCATCCCTGTCAGATATGCTGCTGCCAAATCAAAAGCATTATTTTGATTTAATTCCACAATTCAAAAGTTTCAGCTGAAGCTGTATGTTGCATGGCAGTCCATTACTGCCTCTTCCCAACAGAAGCTGTAACTCTCAGAATGCACTGAACTGGAGTGCTGCTACAAGATGAACCTTTGCAAGACACTGGTGGTCGGAAATTGGAAAGTGTCATGGGTTCGGTATGTCGTGTAGCCATAGATCTAACATGTTTAATGTGCTGAATTAGAATCAGGACAAAACAGTGCCAGGCAGGCTTCAATTTCTGCATGGTATCCTTTTACTTCTATAGGACACCAACAAGTAAAAAAATTAACATAGCGTTGTCCTGCATGCATAGTCTTAATTAAACGTTATTAAGCACAAACGTTTAATGCTGGTCAGACAGTTACTCAGTTGTGATTTGATTTTTGTAGCACATCTGAGTTGAGACTTTTTGTAACCATTTGTCATCTTTAGGAATACAGATCTGATAATGTTGGAGAAGACTTGTGTAAGAAAAGAAATAATTGTATAGGAAAACATAGAAAACAAGTTAACCCATGAATACTGTAGACCCTAGAGATTCCTTCCTTCCTTATACATCGTGTTTGAAGAAGTTTGTTAATTTACATGCTGTATTAAGTGTGAAAAATTTATTTCTGTACTGTATGTAACTGTTCTCAACAACTTCCCAAGGGAAGCCCACGCAAAGTAAGTAGCTGTATATCAATAGCTTTGCTCTGAGCTGTAAGAGGCAGATTGTTATTAGCTTCAGGTTCCTTTAAACTAATAAAGAAACAGTCAGAACACTTGTTACATTGCACAGTTATTTATTTTCCTGCTTCAGCACATTTCACACATCCCATAAAAGCTCTTGAAAAATATGCATTTAACTGGGAATCTAAACATACCTTATGTATGTATCCTGTGGCTCATAAGCTGTTGTTGTTTGGATAACATCCATGACGTTAATGGCATGAAGAAGTAAGATCAAAGAATTATTGTGGTTGCTAGAGAAATGCTTGTGCCCCTCTCTTTACTCATTTAACCTATGTTTTTAAAGAGTTCTATTGAAAAGCTTTCCCTCACAGAACAACTTTCTCCTGTTGTAAAGAAGAGAGCACACTTGTACTGCCCCTGGAAGAAGCTGGTGTAAAGAGTTTCATCTCTCTTTTATGAGCGTGTTAAAGTTTCTCTTAACGCTTCTGATTTCTATGGATTGACCAGTATCGGCACATTGCATGGGCAGACATGCTCAGGCATAGGCTTAGTCCAGGAGATCCATTAGGTTATTTCCCTTTTTTTCTTCTCTTCCTGAAAAGGCACACTCCAGTTCACCTTGCTACTGTGATCAGCCTTCAGCAACAACAAGAGAATTAGTGTGACATTAGTGTGAAAATATGAAGACCTGTAGATGCATATACACATCAGACTGTGTTAAAGATGTTTCATTGGGAGATTCAGATTATTAAAATCGACATACTTAGCAGAAAAGACCAGTTATAGAAAATACAAGAACAACCAGAATGTTTCTTTACATTAATTTTATTTCCTCCTGCCATCATATTTTTAACATTGTGAAAAAGCACCATACAGATTTCACTAGTGAATTTGCATGTGCAATTATTCTGTGAATAAGAGGAGGCTTTCTCCTTTTTCTCTTCAAACATCATAGTTGAATTTTGTACCTTTATATCACTGACCGTGTCCACATGTCTCAGTTGCTGTTCCATGTTACTCTGCTTCCATGTGAAAAATTAGTTTTCAGTTACTTGAATTATCTGATTCCAAAATATCATTAGTATAATTATGCATGTATGTCTGATTAATATTGGGTCTAGTTTCTTCCATGTGTTCAGACAGTTTTTTAAAAAATCATACTTCTTTTTCTGCAGCTGTCTCCTGGTTAAACAATAGCGTTGATTTCCTGGGTCACAAAGTGCTTTAACTAAAAGGCCATTAAACAATTTTTCAGTTGCAGTTGCACCCTGTGACCCACAAAGCAATGCTTTCTCTTTTTTTTTAAATCAGTTCAGCAACATCTGTTGCTGAAGAAGAGAGGATGTTCTTTACAATCAGTTATTTTTCTGGACATTGTGTTTATGTATTTGGCGGGCATCCATTTTTATCTCACTTTTTCTTCTCATGCACTTTAACACCCGCATCCTTTCCCTACCCATTGAATACAAATTAACACGGGCAGTAATTTGTTTAAAGTTACATAAATGTTCAGCAGCCAGCAGGTTTTAGACTTTATTCAGTTAATTGATGCTTACATCTGGTCCAGTTCCAAAATACCTGAAAGTGATTTTTCTGGAAAGAAAGCCAAAGTAAGAAGAATAATTCCTGCAACTCAGTTAACTGAGTGTCATTTAGGATTTCATGTTATAAACTGTAGATATGGCCTGAATGCTAGTACTTTCTGCTTAAAAAAACCCCAGAATTTAAATAGTCTAAAAGGTCTGTAATTAAAATATTTTTTTCAATTCAATTAGCTGCTGCATTCTTGTATTTATAGCTGAACAAAGTAGAAAGTGTTGTATTTCTCGACCATATTATGATAATCCTCAAAGTTTTATTCTTAAATTTCTGCATTTCCCCCCAAAATACAATATTCAGCTGCAGAACAGTTTTTGACCTGTGAAAGAGTCAAATCATCACAGTTTAGACACAGCAAAAGGGTTAACTTGGGATGAACTTATGACACAAGTCATCATTATTGCTCTGTGGTAAGAATAACATTTATTTCAATAAAAATATTGGAGTTTAAATTTTAATATTTCTTTAGACTGAAGAAGATAAAGGCCAAAATCAGCTTCTCCGCATATGTTTGCATTTTTATTTTCTCCAGATACAATAGCAGTGCAAACCCCTGTTGTAATGAAACTTGTACACATGCAGATGGTAACTGCCCCTAGCTACTTAGGAAACTTTGATTTTCCTTTTTGGTTAAGTATAAGATGAGAATCTCAAAAGAAAAAAATCATAGGGTAGCACAGCAAGAGCCAGAGGGATCCTTTCCCTTTGGTAAACCCATCACATCTGGGAATGTTTCTCCCTTCTTTTACCTTATTTAATGTTTTCCAAAACCTCTGATAGTCTACATATAAAGATCCAAGACAAATGCAGTATCTAAGCTTACTGTGAAAGGTACCTTAAATTCTTTTCCTCCTTAGATTGGAGGGAAAAATTTCCACATAGAAGTTAACGTAGGTGTGTGTTACCTCAGCTCAGCCTCCCAAAAGCCGGCTCTGGCCGTGCTCACCAGCAAGCACAAGAGAACTAAAGAGGACGAGTCAGCCTCTTTCTGTGCTTATTGCAGTGGTCCCCTTTCGAAAATTCATAGGTGAGAGAAGCAGTGCCAGGTACTTTACCCATCCTTTCAAAAAAATGAGAATAAAGTGGCGGGAAAATAAAAGCTTGCTCCCTAATTCCATACACCTTTCACAATTCCACCTCTGGTGGTACCTGCCTTCCTCTGGGAAGTCAGCCAGATACAGCTATCCCAGTACCCCAACCAACCGTGTTTGTACCGTTAGGGGATGACTGCCGTGTTTGCCAGGGACATTCAGAGCAGCGAGAACACTGCAACAACACGTGGCCAGCTAGAAAAGATTGATCACAAGTCATAAACTATACTGTGGGGTTATTCTGTGGTGTTAAAAGGATAATTCTTCATTAAGGAAAAACAATATTCTGCACTTGTCATAATTACAAGAGGGGAGAGATAACCAAAACAGAGAAGGGAGTGCTAACATACTGAAGAAAGGTTGTAATTTATTTTGCAGAAAACACAGAGCACACCCAATATTTTCTAAGAGGGGCAAAGGAGATGTGAGTTCCGGGTGAGGCTCTGTAAGCCCCTTGAAGGTTCTCAGCTGGAGTCCAGACACCGACTTGTGCTGTCATGAAGGACTGACACCACCTTCCTTCCTGTCAATAACTAGTGCTTGGTTTCTTTGCACCTTCACAGGAACGCACGTGTATCCGCAGCTGAACTTTTCACTGTTGGCAGTGGTTTTGGAACACAAAGGGGGTTCCAGATCTGCAGCAACTTAAACTCAATTAGTTAAATACTTGGCTGTCGTGCCTTGTTCTTTCTGCTGCTGCACGGAGCAGTGAACTACTGACACGCTACTGGGGTTTGCTGTGTGGCAATTTATTTGTAATACTAAGAGAGAAAAAGGTTTGGATAGCATTCAAAGGCTGACCTTTAGTTTGTTTCAGGAGTGGCATGAAAGATTTTCCCTGTTTTTCTGTAGCAGAAAGAGACAAAAATTACTTGTAGTATTGTGATCTAGCAGTCTCTCTCAGACCTGCATGACTGGGCCTCTGATAATGGTAAGAAAATCTCATTTCTAATCATGATGCAAAATTTCCTTACATTAAATCATTACTACACATGTTCCAAACCCCATTGGTCCTACTGGTAGTAAAGCTTTGTACATTTGTCAGCACCTTTAAGTCATGAGGTTGTACAAGGGACAACTCTATTGCTGGAAGACATATGTTATCCCTTAATAGCTACTGAATTTGCATAAAAACTATTGGAATTTAGCTAAGAATGTTTTCAAAGCAATCCCAGAAAACAGAGTTCTCTTGAAGCACCTTTTCTCAGTAATTTTCCATTTTCCTAAACTATTAGAAGTATTAATCTCTTTTCTTCAGATTGCTTTTCTCCATTTACACCCTATTTTTGTGTTGTGTTCTGTCTTTTAACCAAATTCTTGCTATTGCTGTAGTTTTTAATGACACTCACAAACATTTGTTGTTTTCCAGGAAAGATAAGTCCTTGTTCTGAAATATATAACAGGGGCAGATTTTTCCAAGGTGCTTCAGAATCCGAGAGAATTTTATGGGATTTCACCTGCTTGGGTGGGTGCCTAGCTGCACCCTTCAGTGATTATCTACCTTTGAAAATATGTTTCTTGCCTAATATGGATAGACTGGGAAAACAGGCAATAATATAACTTGGAATGAAAACAGGAGCTACTAGAATAAAAAAGAGAGGGAAGTACAATTGTGTTATTCTTTGACGTGGGCATGAACATCTCTCTGTCTTTCTGAATCATGCAAGTGTTATTTAACTGATTTATTTGTTTGGGTTTTTAGGAGAATTACTGTAGTAGTGTTTCTGCTTTTCCTTAGGAAATTTGGAATGAGGTGAGTGCTCAAAATTTAGCTTTTGGAAATAATAGCTCAACATAAACAATAGCACAGAGAGATGAAAAGCAGACCAGATACAAAGGAACATTCAACAGTAGCATGAGCAGCAGAAGAGTCAAGGAGGGTAAAAAAATGAAGTGTCATTAAAACTTTAACTGTGGAGTATTAACTGGAATGGATCCACCAGTGAGCGTACAGGAAGGATATTAAAATTGGTTAAATCTGCCCGGCTGAATGAGTGCGGAGATGGAGGCGTTCTGCTGAGAGCCAGTTTGGTCCTGGGCCCGTTCATGCCATCTGGGAAAGAAAACCATAATAAACTGAAATTGTTTATCTTCCTTCAGAAGGCATTGCACACAACAACGTGATGCTATTAACTGCATTCAAGCTTTTAACAAACACCCAATTTAAGCTTCCAGTATGATTTTGCCTAAGCTGCGTACGAGGCAGTCTCAGCTCCATAAAGTCAATCTGAATCTCTCTGTGCCTTAAATTTAATCAACCACATTAGACACCTATGCTACTCCACCTGAATAGATCTCAGTGTGGTCACTAACAGTCTCTCTGTCTTATTTTATGAGGTTCTTAGGTCTTCCCATCTCAGGCTTTACCCTACTCCTTAGATCTTTATTTCCATTTCTCCCAATTCCTCTCAGTCCACGTTAGGCAGAAACCAATTTACAAGCTCAGCAGGTGCTGGGAGCGAGGTGAAGGGTGATCTGGAGACAACTGGAGTTTACAACCCTTAGAGAACACAAACCCCACGGACCACTGATACACTCTACTGGGTGGCAATTACTGGTCTCTCAGGAGAATTTTTAAGAAAAGTAGCAAATATTTAATTTAAGGGGAAAAAAATCTCTAGTTTGTGTCCAAAAGTATCAGAGCAGAGAAGCTAGCTGGCATGCGAGGCATGGAGAGAAGACTCGGTGTGCTACCACCATGGCCCAACGTGGTTTGTTTGCTCCTGGGGCTCCTGCAGCAGCTGCGACTGGAGGAGGAATCCGGCCATTGAGATGCAAATCAGCACAACAAACATCCCACTTTGCTGCAGTATTTCCACCTCCAGTACTCAGACAAGCACAGAAGAGGGTTTATCCAGGACAGGTCTGGCACACAGTTGATTCGGTCAGGCCTCAGCCGTATCTTGCAGCAGCCCAGTCAAAATATGCCTCAAAATATTTTGATATTTTTCTCACATGTGTCACAAGCTGGAGTCCAAAGCTAGAGAGTGTTTTCCTGATTATATTCCATTTATTTATAGAAAAAGAGTCCAATATAAGAACACATTTCCTGTGCAGAAGGGAAGAAGGAAGTCAAGGCACGTCATGGCACTGCCCCAGGCTGTTCTGAAGTCTTTGGTCGGGCGCAGAGTTACTGGGGTTATTTTCCATCCCTTAAACTTTGTTTAGACTGTCTCAACTTCAGCAGACTCTGAGACATATAAATTATTTCATGCAGAAGGACAACGGCATTTTGTGAAGTCAAAACAGGTTGTGAAAACTATATAAAGCTACTCGAGAAGGAGTAGCGTGTTCTCTGTACCTGAATAGCAAACTACCACCACAGTGTACAGGCCCCATTCCTTCAGAGAAACACAGAACACAACTGCTCACGCGCCCTGAGTTAAGCCTCTGCTAAGTCTTAGCAAGATCAGAGCCAGTTTCTAGTTAGTACAGGCGTACGCACGAAAATAGTATCATTTTCAATGTGGATGTCTTATTCCAAACACTCCTTTAGCCTCCTAAAGCCTAAAAATAGGAATGCTTGTAATATTGTTAACTCTGAGAATTTAAATTTTTGGTACAACATTTAATACATTACTAAATAGCACGGAAATGCGTTTGTGCAGTTCGTGGTAAGGGTCACGAAACGTCCATCCACCAATGTGGAGTCACGGCTGTTGAGGTAAATCCTTGTTACCTGAGGGGAGACGGGCACGTCATAGCTGTTCTCAGCCATCACTAGGTGGACTTTCCAAAGTTCAGAATATAAACTTACAAGTCCCATTTCTAGTAAGAAAAAAACAAGGGGAATATAAAATCCTGTTTCGAATCATAGCAATCAACATGGAGCACATCTGCTCTTTGCTGCTCCGTAGTTCACCTGCTCATAAACGCCAGAGCAACCTTCCTTGAGTCTCCTCGAGGCCAAACCTGGTCTGCCTGAAGCCATAGTTTCATCCACGTCACAACACGGCCATTACCCTGACAGAGCAGGCAGAACCTCCACATCTTCCACCTTAATTTGTGAAGAGAAACCCTTCCCCAGCCACAGCACTAAGCCACGTGTAAAATTATTACATGTACTGCTGGAGGGGCCACAGAGTACTGGGTATCGGCTGAGGCTCGGGGGTAACAGACTTGGGCTGAACCGGGACAGGGCTAGTGGCATTTCACCCAGCTGTTTTGGGAAGGGTTGGGAGGATGAGGAGGAACTGTCATAGCCTCGGGATTGCGCAGCAGCCCGAGCACCCCGCCAGAAGCACAGTGCTCCCCCAGGACTGGGAGGCTCTCGTGGCAGAGAAGAGATGGCCATGCAGCTTCCGGTGTCATCTCCAGCATCCTGCTGAGGTCTCCTAGTATTTTCTGAGCTCAGCTCTCAACGTTAGAGCAGATGAGATCACGGTTTAAAACTGTGAAGACGTAGGAGTTAGCTTTTTGCCGAGAACAAGCTCTAAATAAGAAATGTCATCAAGTTAACTTCTTTAAATACCCCTGCCCTTCTCCCAAGGGTTTGTGCTGCCCTCACTGACTGCCAGTGCTACCTTTATTCAGCTGCAGAAACAGTTTTTCTCATCCTCTGCTGGCTCTCGCTCTTACCCCAGACTGCTCTATAAATGTGTATTTTACAGTCCAAAAATACCATTCCTGACTTACCATTCCCTTGCCAGCCCATGGCTCCAACTGAAATAATCGGGTGGGTGGGAAGTCTTTTGAAAATCAAGGAAGTAGGTGATTTCTATGTTTAGGTTTAATCAAAATTACAGCACCAAGATACTTGGAGCTCTAAGGCACCAAGGCCTGGCTAATGTCCTCTGCTGCTGTTGAAAGGAAAGGCTGCTTTCAGTCCTTCAGACAGTGTTGATATATAGGGAAATGTAAGGTCCCAGTAGATAGTCCTGTATTTATCCATAACGTTACTAACAGCTAACAGATAAAGAGCTGCAAACTTATAAACAATTATTTAAGAATTTAGGGTTTGGAGGGATTTTGGTTTTTTAAAAATTTTCCTCTGCCCTGACACACTTCACAAAAGCCCTTTGCCAGCATATTTTCAAAAGTTTTCTAATTAGCCATTCCAGGAAAACAAGTATTTATGATTTCATCCTTTGTCTATAGGTTCATCCAAGGTGAAGAACCCTGGGAAGTTGCCATCAGTCTTCCCAGTTGATTCAATGCAAAGTCATCATACGAAAATTGCTCTAAAAGTTAGTTTTAAAATATGCAATTAGGCATTCATGTTTCACTGTCTGCATTAATTGCTTTGTGAAAGACAAAATGTAGTTCTTTTTTATGTATAATATTCCTATAATAATGATTGTAGGAGAAATGCGGACATAGCACAACAGCTCAAAATAAAAATCAGTATTTTTATCCCTGGTTTTAATAAAGTCTCAGATAAAAGATATTTTTCGACTTCCAGTGTTCTCAGTTATTTTCCAGAGCTCTACCAGAACTTCTGTGTTCAGCATTTTCAGTCAGTCACAGGATTCCTGCTTGATTGCCTACTGAGCGTACTTCATTAGCTCTACCTTCTGACTTCAGAAATTACGGTTAAGGGGACCCTCACAACTTTGTTTTTAACTAAGGATGCTCACTTTCCCTCCTTCCAACCAGTATGTTTCAAAGGTGGCATCCAGATTGCTCATCCAAATTAAATTTCTTTTTGCCCTTCCTTGCGCTTTCGCAGCAGGTCCACTCGCCTTATTTCTTCCAATACATCTTGTGTGTGTTGATAGTGCATCGCAGTGCTCCCATTTAAACGCTGAATTATTTCAGCAACCAGGGAATTGTTTTCTCTTGCTCCGGTGACATTTTATGGCAAATAAGGCAGCCTTAAAGTGAGAACAACCGGCTGTGGAGGAGTACCCTTCATCATTTGAGCCCTTCTGGCCACGACAATAGCATAAAATACATGCCGGGCCTCATCTTTGATCCTGGCCTGGATTTCTGTGGCAATGCCAGAGCTTGCCGATCTGCTTTTCCCAGCGCGTCGCAATCGACAGTTTCCTCAGCAGCCCCGGGTTTGCTTTCCCTGACTCTCTGAACGGGGCAGGCTCCCGCGCAGCCTCGTGTGGTGCCAAGATGCCGGAAC
Organism: Grus americana; assembly: GCF_028858705.1. Classification (NCBI taxonomy): domain Eukaryota; kingdom Metazoa; phylum Chordata; class Aves; order Gruiformes; family Gruidae; genus Grus; species Grus americana. Next base: position 150,060,866 of record NC_072853.1, on the reverse strand, counting down.
CCCCACCCCGCTCCCACCCCCGGTACTTGTTTCGCGCAGATGCAGGATTATGGTCCGATGCCTCCTGCCTCTCCTACTAGTTTTAACTATTTGCAACACCTAGAGAAACTTCTAGAAGTCCTGCTTCTGGTTTTAGGGTTCTTCACCTGTGCGCCAGCTCGCTCCTCTTTGTCTCTAGAGATCTGTCAGTCTTTCAAAAAACAAGAACTTTTTTTCCTGACAAAGCCAGTTTCTTGGCACATTCTTCCAGCATTCCTTTGAACAGCCAGTCAGCAAACAACAGCGCAAACACTCGCCTGCCCTCTCATTGTTTCCTGACCCCGATTTACAAGAGGTCGGCGTGATAGATGTTTAAACTAACCACAGGCTCGGTTTATGCCAGGCCACTCCATCTGAGCTTTCATATCATATTAATTACAATTCCTTTAAATTCCGTTGCAATCAAAATTGAAAGCAACAGTTTTATGCTTTCAGCACCTCTCACCCAAATATTGTGAATCGCTTGAGGCCAGATTCTACCCCTCTTCTTTCTGGATATCACCTTCCCTTCTATTATTCATATTTTCAAATCGCTCTTGAGAAATGTGGAAGTTCATCGGATCAAGTGGACAGCCAAGAGTAGTGACATCCAAGAGCAAAGTACTACGTTAGATAAGAGCGCTATGAGCTGGCCCTTTGCAGACATTTTGAAGCTGGCTTTCACAACATAAATATGTGATGTGGGCAAGCATACAGTCTTAGATTTTCTGTGTCGAAAATGAAGAAGTTACAGCCCTGACTTTAGAGATACAAATCAGCTCCACTTTCAAGCTCTTAGGCAGCGTGCCACACCAAGTGAAAGCAGACTGCTGTAGGAGCCAGAGTATTATTGCTTTCTCATGTCCGGCAGTGGCACTGCACGTGGCAAAGCATCCTTTTTAACTGCAGCATCTTGCGGGGACGCCCCCGTCACAGCACCAGCCAGGTTTACGTACTCGATCCTTTGCCCAGTAGATCGACTGCCAGATCGTGCTCTGCTTGCTGCGCCTTGGCCTCTTCCTAATACCACCCCCTTTTCCCTCACTGCATTTCTTTTACTGTTTGCCTTCATCTTTTGTTGTATTTTTAATTCTGCTTTGTCTTCACGTTGCTGGAACTAGCAGCCTTCTGCTGGGCTCTCAGTCGCTGAAGGATCTGCTGTACTTCCTTTCTGGTCTCACAGGACTGCTGCTGAAGCTTCTGGCAGAATTTCTTTCTTGTAGCTTTTTTTTCCCCCCAGACTCCACTGAAATAGCTGTTTGACTTTCCAGTAAGACATGCTGTATTACTATCAGGAGCAGGTGGTTCTCATTTCAGAAATTTCAGTCAAGAAAGCATGTGACATTTTGTGAATCACAGATTCTTGCTTTCCGTCCTGACATTTCTCTTATCTTTTTGAGTTGAAGGCCGATCCTTAAAATGGATAACGACGTGAAATTGCATACCACGCCACTACAGCCCAGCCAAATAATATCTAGACAAACGGCTTAGGTGGAGTCACTGCAAAATGCAGAATTAAAAAAAGATCACCAGATTTTGGCCTATATGATATTTTTATATTTGTACTATTGCTTTCCAGATGAAATAAAAATGACACAGTCTGACAACTCAGTCAGTGTTTAAAATCTCCCTACCTCTTATCTATCAGCATAACCCCGTATTTATTTTCTTTCTCAAAAAGTTCAACCTGAGATCCTATTTGCCATTTTGCAGCCTTTCTTCGCTCCTGCCTGAGAACTGGAGTGTGAGCAATCCCGGCCAGCCACCAGGCGCTTCAGCTTGCTCCACGCTGTAGGAAGTCAAACTGAAAATGTGCCATCCTAAACCTTACAATGTCCCCTGAGGAAAAATGTATAAGGAAAAAAAACAAGAGATCACAGAGAAAATTATTTTTAAAACAAACATTACAGAAGGTTATCTACGGCAAGAGAAGATATTGAGTTTAAACATCTAAAATTGAAAATCTGAATGTCTTACACATTTTAAAATATATCTCTGGGCTTGGACATCTCTGGTTAGGGTGTCTCCCTCTTTTTGGCGTTATCTGAATTGAGCTAATTGAAAGGAGATTCTGCTGTCTCCAGACGAGTTCATCCAGTTTCTATCACTAGCCCATCACATAACAACAATAACTTCACACTTAGCTCATGAGGATATGCCAGAGAATCTTCTTCCCCACCTCGCTGCAGTCCCGATGGGCTGGAAGGCAATGCAGGGTCCCGGGAGCAGCCGTGCCTGAGCCCCTAACAGCTGGGGGTTCTGTCCTACTTAGTGTCTCAATGTTCTTTATGTTTTCAGTTGTGTGCAAAGGACGAGAGCCTGGAGCTTGTGGACGTGCTATCATCTGAGCTGCCCTTGATAACGTCAGTGCCACAGAGTTACAGTCCTTAGCTCCGATAGAAGTAATGTTCTCTCACTGTCTCCTCAGTGTTTCACTGGGCAAGAGGAAATAGCGTGTTTGCAGGTGCAAGGAGCAACACTTCCCAAGGATAGTTTAGTCTCTCCCACCTTAAGAAACCTGTCCTTGACTCCAGCTGCCCGTCCAGGTGCTCTCTCCTCCTTGCTGTGGGTCTGCTCCTTGAGCAGCACTTCAACAATCGTTCACAGTCGTCGTCTTCAGTTCTGAACTACATGGTGCCTGATGTGGCTTCTGCCGCCTGTGCAGGGTGCTTAGCTCATGACTTCCAGAAAGTTCAGAACTGGAGGTAAGATGAGCCTTTTATTCTCACTTTAAACTGTCACTTTAAAAACATTTTAAACTGAACTTGTAAAACTCAGGTATTTTAAAGACAGGAGCTCATGAGGGAAGGAGAAGGAATAGTGCATCTCTCTCAGCAGCTTCCTTGCGATGAAGGCTAACAAGGAACGGACTGTTCTATTGATGCCGCATTTCAGCCCAAGCTTCCGGAAAGCCCAGTTATCTCTTAAGGGTCCCATAAAAGGCTCTACTGATTTATTTCTAGCTAATACTACTGCTCCCTCCTCTGATCTGTCTCCTACTTTCAAGAGATTTGCTCAGGTTACTCTTCACGCTTTCATTTGGCTTCCACAATTCTAATGCTTCCGTACCTTTAATCTTTCTTACAAGGTGTTAAGGGGTCCTCATTCTCTTTTCAGCATTTTCTGCAGCTTCAAGAAATCGCTGTATTCAGTCACCTTTTCGTCTCTCTGTACTTTGCTTCTGAAGGATCTCGCCATAAATACCATTTCAGCAGCTTTCTCCGTGCTTATGATTCACCAGCCTTTCTACTTCAGATTTGTCATATTCTTTCCAAGTGAAAATTTTGACTTGTCTCTCTGGCATTAATTGCCACGCTACTGTCTGGTATTTCCTAAGCTGAGCTACTGCACCACCCACATTGAGATATTTTTGGTAACCTTTTTTAATGCCACTCCACTAAACACATTTTCCTGCAACTCTTTAGCTTCTGTGTCCTCTTATTATAGAAACCTGATTTTGGTTTCCCACATCTGTTACTCCCACCTTGGAAAACTTGTGTTCCCATAGATCTGATACAGGTAGGAAAGAGGTGGTAGGTTTGTGTGGGGTCACCAGTCACTGTATCCTAAAAAACGTGAGCAGGTCTCAGCTAGGTTTGTTGAACGGAAGTACATTGTCTTGAAAACATCCTTTAACACTAACTTGTACTACCCTTTGCTTGTATTTTTTTGTTTTATCTCTGCATTTGAGAAGGTAAATAATACATAATCATTCAAGCCTACCAGATTTTTCTAAAGACAACTGTATTCAACTGTGAAGGTGTAAACACAAAAGAGAGGGGCTGAGTGCTTAGCACTGACCGATGGGGAATAACTGGGAGTAATGAGATTAAACTGAACAAAGGAAAACCACTGAAGGTTGAACATCAGGAAAATATCCTGGCCGTGTCTATCAGACCATGGACTAATTTCCCACGGGAAGTGGTGGAAGCTCCATCTCTTGAGTCATTTAAAATTAGACCAGATAAATCACTAAAAAACAGTGGGCTGGGAACAACCCATTTGGAATCGGAAGGGGATGAACGAGATGGTTTTGAAAGACGGCTTTAGTCTTGGTTTCTCTTATTCTGAAATTAAATAACATGCCTTGTTTAGGGTCTGCTCACGCAGGGCTGCCAAACCTGCAGCTGCACTGTGTTCTCCTCATTATGGTCAGGTTGAAATGCTAATGTGGCTCCAACTGATCATTTTTCTGTGTTGTGGTAACGTTACAGCTCAAGCCTGCCAGCGTAACCAGAGGGCTCCCCCATGGCCCCCCACCCCACCCCCCGTATTGCAGACCTGGTTGGGGACTGTCATGGGGTGTTTCCGCCAAAATGCTTCTTGGTTTTGGACCGATCCCTCGTTATTTCCTCTACCGCGTACCCTGTTGGGCTGAGCTCCCCTAGAAGGCAAAGCTGAAGCAATTTACAATCCAAAATGCTTTCTGCAGCCTTGCTGTGACAGGGACTGCCACAGCCAGCCCACTAATTTCTCAAGAGCTACTTGCTAGAAACAGCTTCTGTTGCCATGGTTCACCCTGCTGCATGTGAGAGACGGTCCAACTCCACGTACAGTTAATGCAGTTAGGATCTGGCCCCAAAAGGATATTGTTTCCCATCAACGATTCAAGTTTCCAGTTGTCAAAAACAGCAGGCCAGGAAAACGGTTCATTTATGGTTGTGTCTCTAGCAAACCCCCACGGTCCAGCTACACTGACTTTTCGAACAAAATCAGCTTTGATACAGTTGTGCAAACGCTTGGAAAAGCAACGAACATGATGAGGCAAGTTCAGAGAAGCTACAAGTGGCCTCTTTGTCCCTTTACACTTTTCAAGCCTTCGGTTACGTAAAACTACGGGTTATCCCATTAGCAGCGTTAGTCCACACAGGTTTTCGTCCTGTCCACACACAGATGTTTTTCCAACTAATTGAATTCTACTGCAATGCAGTTTTTCGGGTTGAAGTGCTGAAGCAAGCTGAACCCAAACTGGGTCACATTTTGAGGATTTCTTTTGAAATTACACACATAATTTTCTTCAAGGATCTGATAAAAATCATTTGACTTCTGTTATCTCCAGAACTGTCTTCATTTTCTACAGTTTGCAGAAGAGGACAATAGGTCGGGGGCTTTTTTTTGTGTGTGTGTGTTATTTCTTTTTCAGCTGAGCAGCTCCACGTGGTGTTTCATTTCTCAGCTGGCAAAAGACTTTATTTTTTTTTGAACTATGGTTGGATTAGCACGAGATGCCTGAGAGTTTCCCGTCTTACAGTCAGAGACAAGGTAAATAAACTGATAACGGCTGTGGTAGATATATAGAGGGAAAAAGGAAATTACTTGGGAAGCAAGAAGATTGATCTGAATTATTTCAAGAGTCTCCTTTTCTTACATATCTCAGCACGTAAGTTTAGGTAAGTAATGCAATCCAGATCAAGACTTGTGAGTAGAGCATAGCAAAAAACCCAATTATTTTACCTGTGTTGGTAAGTCATCAGTTCAGAATCAGAATCTTAGCTCTGAATTTGTATAGCTTTACAGTTTATTCCTGAAGAATTTTCTTCTTGTATCATGGTTATTCTGCTTGCACCCAGTCTTTTACTGATCATTTCCTTATTACTCCTTCTGTTATACTTTCCATCATTTTAATCTTTTTTGTTGTTTTACCATTTCTAATTTCTTACTCATCTTTCATTGTCTCTAGCTCATTTCACATTCACCTTACCTATTCTGTCAACTTTTGCTTCCTCCCTTTATCTGTCTTACCTTTATAATTACTGTATATCTTATCTGATTTTCCGCAGTACAGCTTCACAGTATCAAATACTCACGTTGCAAAATTTCCCCTCGTATAAAGATCAACAATAAGTTAGCTGGAAGTCATCCGTATTTCATTGTATTTGGCACTGAGAAGTGCAGCTTTTAGAAAGCCTCCACCCTACAGCTGCATCTCATCATTGATCCATTTAAATGCACTAATCTAGCCAAAACGCAAATGTTTCCCATTACAACCTGTCTCTAAGTGACATCTCTGTGCTAGTTTAGGAATAGATCTTCATAACAGAACTACTTTGGAGGTAAAACAGGAAAAGATATTCTTCTGGTTCAGTGCTAAACACTTGCATGCTTTTAGCCTGAAATAAGTACGGAGCCATGTGCTTCCATCCAGTTATACGGTGGGTAAAATAAACATTGTGAGCGTTGCTCACTGAATACAAATTCTGTAATTATAGGTTACATGTATGACCGGTTAGATGGCTACAAATTGGCTCCCACATTTGTAGGGACTTCTCCACATAAAAGGAAAATTATGAAAAACTCTGAAGTTCACAATGAACATAGGGTAGGATATCTAACATGCTGCTAATATCTCCAAGGCCCTCAGGGCTTTATAATGGTCATCATACCACCATAGCTTCGTGAAAGGAGTAATGAGGCCTGATCTGCCCGCAGGCTAAGACAAGAGTGTGTGAGATGGCTCATTTGTTTGTTTGACTTCATTGACATAGTTATACTACTGGAAATCCTGCTAATCAATATTAAGTGTCCTAAAAAAAAAAAAAAAAAGTGGGCTTTGCAGGTCCTGTGACACAGAAGCATTTTGATGTCAACCTCATAGAAAGCTGAAAAAGGGGTTCTTACAATTAAGAAGGAAAATACACAGTATATTCAAGACTATATTATTTATTTCATATATGCACATGTTGAAGTAACGATCAATATCCAGTACAGATTATCTTTCAGTCCTCGTGCTGCCTTCGTACTTCTCAGCTGTCGGTGGGCTGCAGGACTCTCGCCCAGCACCGCTCCGTTCCAATGGCTGTCCCAGGAGAACTAGAGGGTTTTATAACGAGCGAGTGGGTAGCTGTAATTTTGGTACTCAGGAACTTGTGGGAGTCTGTTTCTTGACACCAAAGGCAAGTAGATAAATGAGAACATACAGTGAGAGATACACAGGCTTTGGAGCACTTTGCAGGAGCTGCTAACAAGGATCCACAGAGGCCGTACCCAGCTACTTACGCATTCTGGCACCTTCTGAAATACTATGGTTTCTCCTGAAGCTCCTTCTCACTGCCAAATGCTTTTCACATGTATTAGATGGGTCCCTGAATCATAGCGCTCACAAAACCAAGTCTATTTTTGATCACACTGGCATCTCTTTTCCAAAACTTCTTTTCTAATCCACAACTGTAATCAACAGCACCTTTGACCTCTGGCATGCCCCCCAAACACTCAACCTTCAGACAGACATACTGTTAAAACCCTGAGTTGTATTTGCTTTCTGAATTAACATCCCAGCTGTGATAAATGTAGCAGTTCTTGGATAACAAAATTATTGTTTCGTGCTATTTGCTGTCTGCATCGGGAGAATAATTGCAGTGGTCTCAGTTCAAGTCACACACCGAAGGCTGTCTTCACAGCCACAAGGACTGAAAAATAACTGCAGTAGGGAGAATTTGGTTCTCAGCCCTAGTTCCATGAAGGGGACACATCCCCAACTACTATCTTGTCCAGCAGTGAACATGAAAAGGATTCAGTCACTCCTTGCTACAGAATAGCTTAGAGAATATCTGTACTGAAAATCTTTCTATGATGCTGACACACAGATCTCCAATGAACAAAAAACCCCAACCCTTGTGAGAGTGTGTACTGTGAAAAGACAAGGTTTGAATTCAGTTTTACACATAGTATATGATGCTTAAGTCTTCACCTTAAGAGAGGTAAATTATATAATGTCTCAATACTTTACCTTTTTCTGGACTTACACACAAGTCAGCTGTGAAACAGATCTTCTAATAATTTCTTATGGTAGTGGACACCACTGCTCAATTCTTTATTACTATAAAATGGACCCAATTTCTATGTCAATAAAAATGACATGTACTAGGCATATTGTTTCCAGAGTCACAACCATTCCTGGTACAGTCTGCGACAGACAGACTGCTAAGTTCTGTAACATGATGAATAAAACTAAACTGAAAATCATTATTTTCTTCTACAGAAGGTTTCAAAATACAAGTCCTGGTGCCTTGCTCAGAGTAAAAAATCCTTACTGAAGGCAAACCTCCAGTAACACAGATCTGGCAGCACAGTCACACTGTTGCTCTCACCCCACAAAACAGCATGACAATTTATAAAGTGATAAGCCAAAGAATTAGGAAATAACTAATTAGCATAATTGAAATCTCTCAGTTAATATAACAGCAATGCTACCAGGAGAAAATTCCCCCTACACGCTTGGATGAAAGCCTTACTGTTAATTCATGTCATACTTATTTCTTAATATAGAAATAATTAATACTTGTATAAGTGTGGCTATATAGAGCAGAATTGCACAGCTGTCCCCTGCTTGTCATCAAAGGGATGCTGTTTTATATACAGGAATAAAGTATTACTTTTATTGTAATTCTCACAATATGAGGGTGGGCAAAAAGGAAATGGGCTAATAATATGTCATTACAGTTACAGGAGTCTGGCTCTCCCAGAAGTCAGTGAAGAGAACACTAAGAAGTTGAAGCCATCTTAAATAGTGGTATGAACGTGTCTGGTCAGCTTCTGTGTCTCTTCATTGACTACTGAAAGAGTAGCTTATTACCTCAGATCAAATGAATGATTTATAGATGGGTAAAATCAGGTGTCATGAACACCATCCTCAGTTGGATGCACCTGGAGAGCACAAGGCAAGCAGAAAATTTCCCTTGCCTCAGGATGTTAGGGGGCTGTGTTATCAGGATCCCTGGTTGCCCAGAGAGTCCTTGCAGCCAGATTTGTAAGGATTTGCTTGCACCTGGAGTTAGCAACAGTGGCCATGCTGGAACACCTTTGTCCGCAACAAGAGCCCCTCGTTCTTGTCTTCACAGTGAGCTAAACTAAAGGGGAATAAGACATTCATCTTTTTGAAAGAGAGTACCCAGCATACTCTTTGCTAATCCATTAATGTTTTCAATATTTCATCAGTGCTCCTGCTCTGAATTGGAACCAAAAGCAAATCTTTTCATTAAAAGCCAGAAGGAGAGAGGGAGTATGAAATCCATTTAATTAAAACATTTCCAGCCAACACACTAAGGAGCATTTAGATTCTGCATGTATCTTATGCATAGTCAATGGATATTGCATGGGCAGAGGCTGAAAAGGCTTGAAGGAAGCTGATGTAAAATGAGCAAAGACTACAATAGTCTAGACCATAGATTACAGGAATGAGGCTCTGGCATTTATCAGAGAAGAACCAAAATATTTAGCTACTGAGCGGACTCGCTGTCTGTTGAAGAGTGGCAAGGGAGCACTGACGTGGTTTAGAGCAGCCTGCCAGTCTGCTCTGCACCGAGTGCCGCATGTGACAGTACTACAGTGTTCCAGCAACACTTCCACAGAGGATGCCGCAAGGAGCAGTATCGTGGACCAACACAATTGCCTTGCCCAGAAATGCCAGTCTCCCTACAGCTGGTATATCCTCTGGTGGGGTCAGTTGTTTCTATATCCTCTTTCAAGGCAGAGTAGCACAGAGTGCGGCACAACTTCTTTAGTCCAGCAGTCTGTGAAATAACCATTTGGCTCTAGGTGTAGCTAAAGTAGGCAGCTGTTTGAGGTAGCTGTCTTCAGGAGACACTGACATGGACCACCCATTCCCAGTGATCCAAGCAGTGTGCCTCACTCTCTGCCCTCATCTTTGTTCTTGCAAAAACAATAGTGCCATGATCAAGAAGAGTGTAAGCCTCCAAGCCAGAGTCAGAAAACATCTTGCAGGAGGAAAAGCCAAAAGATCACTGCTGCAGTGTTTCCACTCAGTTTATCCCCTTCACTAAAGCAGCTAACTATTGGAAGGGGAATGAGCTCTGCACAGCTGTTATTTACCTCTGTTTTGAAATGCAGAAAGTTGCAGTAATCTGTTTATTTTTCTTTAACTCCTTTGTGCTTTGGAAGTATCGCACAGTTCAAAAGGCGATCTGACTAAATTTTAAGAAAATTATTGTACTGGTAGTGCTTTAACAACTGTTTCTTTGAAAAAGCAAAGCAATAAATAAGGGAAAGCAGATTAAATAAACATAAAAGCTATCAACAGTGCAAAGAAAATCTTAGTGAATAGAGACGTTTGACAAATGATGACTGGTGCAAATCTTTGCTTTTTCTCTGGCTTTCATCAAGATTTCTCTAAAACTTAGGGATGTCTCCAAAAGAGGAGCCTAACACATCGCAAATAGAACAGAACCTTTTGCTCCTGCAGCTGATCCTATAGGTCTGGGAATGAGAAGAGCAAAGAGGAATACGGCATATCAAGGAGGAGGGGTTTCCCTTTAGGTTTCTTTTTTATATTAATCAGACCCAGTTATTAAGGCTAATTACCTTTATAGAAGTTGTATAATACTTGTGGCCCTCACCTCAGGCAGTTGTCTAGTCCTGAAATCTAATAGTCCATCCCCATCTAATCAAAGACCACTCTTACTGTATCAAAAAGATTAAGCCCTGTCCTTAGACTTCAGAAGAAAATGCTTTGCATTACTGTGCTCAGAGTTTGTTTTGTATTTTGCTTAGGGCTTAAGGACTGCCTTGAGAATTAAATTAACTTGGACTATTTCCCTGTGCCTCCCTTGTAACGCTTTGGTCTAATCCTGCAAATGACCTTTGTGTGGACATACTTTGCATCCACATGGAGCCATTTGGAGCCTGGTGCATGTGAAACAGCACAACACTGTGGCAAAGAGTTCAAGTATATCTAATGAGTTAAAATATTTGGCTGCTGCTTTCTTCTGGGAAAGCAGTTCTGAAATGAACATCTGAGGGTGTCTCAGCAGAAGACTGGGCTGAAAATATTCTGTAAACGTGGCTTTATTCCTTAGCTCATTACTTTCATTTTGACTTCGCCCAGCATTATGATCAGATTTCTGGACTGATTTTTTTCTAGATTTGCAACTCTAAGTCCATTGCTAAACAAGGACAAACTGGTGGAGGGTGCTAACAATTAATTTAGTCACACTAGAAACATGCTTTCTTCAGCCAGTTTGTTTCTTTTTTATATACTACAGTTTGCATAGGCAGTCAACATAGCCTGTTTACAGAAAATTAATGAGCATTTCTGTTCATTACTTGCAATAATTTACATGGATGAGTTTCTATGGTTTCTTTTTCCATACAGGCAGATGAGCTGCTTGGAACTTGAACCCAGCCACAGGTGTCCCTAAGTCCCACAGTCATCTCGGCCCCTAAAACTGGAGTAGAATCACTCGTTAGATAATATCTCTAACTTTGATCAGCCAGCATCTTCTGTAGCATTTTGCATTTGTTCAAAGGGATGTAAACCACTGAAAGAGAATGAATCCATTTTTTTCTCCTTGAAACCAGCATTCATAGACAATCCTTTCTCTGGAGGTAGGATGCAGCTTGCTGGGGAATTTATAATACTTCTACTGTAATAAAATTCCAGAAAGCTATGGTGACAGTTTAGCTCTGTTAAAATACCAAACATATTCTTAATCCAGCCTCTTCTGGAAAATTAATACCATATAGACATACATACAATCCAGCTTGCTTCACAAATTTTTTTTGGTGGGGGGCGTCATGCTTTCCCGGATACTGTTGCCCCATTTTTTATCTCACTTTTTAAAAGCCAGATCAGGAAGATGGATGGTGGGAAAGTAGGGGAGGGGAGAACAAGAACAGTGTAATATCACTTTCAGAGCCTAGTCCCCACAAATAGTAATCAGCTTACAGGTTTAGGGACATTCTGGCCCTTAGATGGCTTCTGCTGTCCCTGGGAGCATCTCTGGTGTCTCTCTCGAGTGAAAAGAGAGCTGAGCAGCGGTTGGTCAGCGTTAAGTAGCAGCACATGGAGTCAGGTTTAGAAGCCAGTAAGAGCAGAGTACCTGGTTTCTACGGGGGATCTGGTAGTGAGGTTCTGATGAGCTCAAAGTGAAGTAAAAGCTCTTTGGACAGAGTAGGCAAAATAAGAAAGCAGCAACCGATACATTGCCTTTGGGTGGAGCACATTGTTGGAAGGAGGGAAGGTTCTGATGAAATCAATATATTCATATGATATAAATGTATCATTTTTACTCCTGAGCTTTTTCTCAATGCCTGAAAGCTATCTCGATCCAGCCTCAGCCACAGAGGAAGATCTGTTAAACGGCAGGGTCCAGGAGAAAGCCGTCACACTTCGTCCGTCTAGAGGGAAGCTGTAGGTAGTCAGAAGAAATACAAGATGGGTAGCCTGAATTTTGGAGACGGCTGTTAGCACCTCTGTGCTACTAAACCACGGTTTCACTAATCAGCAGATCAGGCTGCTGATTATGTGATAAAGCAAGGAGAGAGTGATAACACTGTTGTCAATTCATCACCAGCTACTTCCACCTAAATTGTCAGTTCAGTAGTTAAACTAAACATTTTACAAAATAGGGCTGATTTATCACCTCCCAGTCAACAGCACAGAACCAAACACAGAGCTGTTATTTCAGCAGAGGAGCTAAGGTAACCCAGATTGTCATTTCACTTTTCTCTGCCATTCAAGCACTTAAACCTTTTCTGTCACGGCCAATTTTAAATAGATTGGATACTTATTGTGTTGAACTCTTTTAAATTGTGCGTGTGTGGGAGGGGAGGGTTTCTGAGGGAAAATGCTGCGCATCTAATAGTCCCTGCTGGCTTTCTAAAACAAGTTAACATTGTTTGACCTAAAGTGAATAAACCCTCAGCAGAACTGAGGCTGATGACTTTATCTCTTAGACTCTGGCTCCTCTAATTTAAAACAAATGAAAGAATGAAGATAGTTTAAGCGAATGCAGAAGAGATGGGAGTGATAATTTTTTTCCCTAGACCTTTACAAAATTAGGAAATCTTGCTGTAAACAGGCATGGCATTTTCAGAAACAAGTTGTTATTCCACAGTGACAGTTTCCAACAGCAAAACATGAAAAACAAGTTTTGCTTTGCTTATGGTTTCAGAGTGTTTCAGTAGATTTTCATTGCTAGGAACCCAAGTTAAAAGTAAAGTGAGTTCTGCTGGGCTCCTCCTAGCCATAATCTTGCTTCTCAAATTTTACGCTGCAACTCATTCCCCTGAGCTCACTGAATTATACTTGAAACTGTTTTTGTCTCTGGCTGGATGATGGTAAATTCCTGCAGGCTTGAACAATTTCGTATTTCTTTACAGATTACCAAGTTTGCTGTTGGAGCTGAAATACTAATGCACCAAACCCACCAAAATGCATCAAACCCCAGACTCAGAATACCAGGGATGGCTGGTGGGAACAACTGATGCTTATTGCTGTAGAAGTCGTGCATTGGCCTGTACTGGTGCACATCGGCAGCCTCACACAAACACTGGGTCCAGTTCAGTGAAATCACATGCAAGCACACACGGGAGCATCAGTAAGTACCAAGTTAGGTTGTGAATTCACAAGACATCAGAAACTTTTCATCATCTCTGTTTTGGACACATTTCTTACGGAAGAATAACCTACCTCACTACTTGGTCATCCTTGCTCTGAGGGGCAATGAAATACCATGAGCCTGTTACCCGAACAGCTTCCTCTCTGCTTGGCAATGGATTGGTGATGCTGGCCAGGAGGAACAGTCATCTCACTGTCAACTGCTGGCTTCTCTTTGTGCCTTGGACATTGTCACCCTGACTGCATGAGGAGCAGCATCCCGACAGACACAGCTCTCCTTTCACACCTCAGCTTTGTTATCTGGGAAGACTACACTGAAGAGTGGAAGGCACATCAGCTGAGACATTGGTTTTCATAGAGTAGCTAGCTGGTTCCCAGAAGTAAACTACTGGCTCCTTTCTCCCTAAAATCCAGCAGGATAAGGACGAGACACCCAGATGTCCACCCAAGCTGTAATGTTACTCTCTGTTAGTACCCTCAAACCCACGAAGTATTTTGAGAGTATGCAGTACATTGCCTCCTCTTCCAAACCCTGGGTTTTAGCCTGTGCACAGACATATTCCTCTCTCATTGTGGTCATGTCACACCTCCTCTTTGCAAAGCTGTTAGAAGCATGTGTACGCAAGTGCACACGCACACACACACACACAGCTGTTCTGCCTAAAAGAGCAAAAAGGGCCAGGAAACAACAGCAACACGCAGCCTAGATTAAAAAAAACCAAACCAAACCTCTTTTGGGTAGCACTGAAAGGCAAGACCCAGCTTTCTACCTCAGAGAAAGCTGACCCAAAACCACGATGCATGGCAAAACACACCCCTCATCATCATGCCATAGCTGGTATGGGAGGAGACAGCCTGACTATTTCTACACACATTTCAGGTCAGGACACCAGGGCCATTACTCACCCTGTGGAATAAGCTCTGCGGTCTCATGCTGCTACTGGAAAGATGCTGAGGTGTCCCCAAAGCAGTGAGTGGAGGAGTTGTCCTGGCACAGGATAGGAAATAAACCCTGGTAGCTCCTGCATGGAAGGGGCAGTCATCTTCCCGTGCACATCTCAACTCAGTGACCACAGTCTCAGGACATGGGTCCTGACAGCATAGCCAGAAATACTCCTCACAGTTTCACTGAGCACACCCAGTAGTGATCTTCACCTCACAGTCCTGGATCTGCCATGCATTTATGCAATGTCACAGTCGAGCTGTCTCATTGCCTCACGTCATTTACAGCTATGCCAAGAGGAAGGATGACAGGGGAAGGCAAGAGGCTGCATTGCCCGTGAGACTGGTTAGCTTAGCGCTGGAGGATATTTTGAGGACATACGAGTCACCAGCAACACACTTTTGGTCTTACAGAGAATCCCTTTCTCTCCCCCTCACCTGTATTCAGCAAGCCTGGTGATGCTGGTCCTGGTCTGCTTCAGTGCCCAAGTTTCCCCTTTGTTCAAATCCAACGCCTGCCTGCAGGCTTGCCCTGTACCTGCTCTGCACACCTCACTATTCATGGCCACTGCTGGCAATCAACCTTGCATCTCAGCTTGGAGCCCCTGCTATACATCTTTCCCATGCCTTCAATACATTCTTTTAGTAGCATATCCATTTTCTTTTAACTTTATCCACCTGAATTTTGCTCCAAATGGTTAATCCTTCCCTGGTCGTCTGAAGTTAAGTATAGTCCTCTCATGCCCTATCTCATTTCTTTTGCCTTGACGGTCACCTCTTGCAAGGTCTGCTACTTTCCTTTGCTACCTCTCTGTTCATAGGATCTTTGGACGTCTGATAAGCGGTCCTACGCTGAAGTGGTTTCAGCTCATAGATGACACCTTAACACTCTCAGGATGCACACCCCACCACCCATCTTAAGCATCCTCCTTGGCTTTCAGTAGGCAAATGCCTCCTTTTCACCACAACTTCAGATAGGTAGAGATTTTCCCTGAGGGCTAAGCCCTGCAGAATACTATATGCCCTTAAAATGGTGCTAATTCTAAGGGATATTGCCTAGCACCCTGTGACTGGTGGAGACAGCATGACTGAAGCTTCAGGATGGCAAAAACCTCTCTTACTACAGACCCAGTAGTTTGTCTAGCTGCAATTCTCTTTGGCAGTGCTCTGGAGCACTTGAAAAGCATCAGCATCCAGGCCCAACTGAGGTGGGTGTGATCTCCTGTGAATAGAAGATTGAAATAAAAGAAAGGAGACACTTTGGTCAGAGTTCAGTGTATACATGGGAGCCAAGATGTAGGCATGGCAGCGATGACATTTATTTCTGTTGCCAAAGTGTAAGTGATAGGAATGTCTGTAGAGCAAGACGGGAATATTTGGTACAGTTACCAAGAAAACAGCCATCACCAGTGATGTCTAGGATGAATAATGTACTAGTGCTGGACAGAAAACAGATGCCTATATCATGACTGAATTGCAGGAATCTCAGTGCAGAAATCTGTAAAGCAAAAACAGTTGCAGACAATAGTCCTATTACTGTGTAGCTCTAGTCATGATTTCATGGCTTTTACATATCTAGGAAGGGACTGTCTACTAGCTGCATTATCTTGGAAATATCAATTAATGAAAAATGTATGTGTCATTCACTTCTTGATCTCTCATTCTGGGGAGAATCTAATGAATTGTTCTCACGCAGAGCACCTCTCAACATCTTCAGGAGCAGGGAAGGTGCTGGACTGATGCCAATCAGTGCTCTGGCCATGCCCTGAGAAGTCTGTAGCCAGGGTGCTCACAGCAGTGCTCGCAAACACTTTCAGGGAGGCAGTAGCATTCATTACCTCCAAAACAGAGATCGCAGAGGTGTTCACGTTCAGCCTGAACATCTCAAAGCAGGCTCTGACCATGAGATTTGAGCAGCTGGGATCTATAGTAGAAACTGTTATCAGAATGATCATTACCTCAGCAGCTGCAAGTGACAATTTCTGAGAGCAAATATCAGTACAAACATCTACTGGCTTAGAGGCGTATCTCCTCCCACTTGCTCTTCCTTTCATCCCCAAACTCAGGCCCTGTTAAACTCAGACCTTTTCCTACTTAACTTTTCAGACTTTCTAGTCTTCTCCTTACTCCAGCACAAAATACTCAAAATTTACTGTTATCTCCCACTATGGCCTATCTAATCTACTCTACCCAGGTTCTCCACACTAATCTAATCAGTCCTGTAAGAAACCTGCTCTCACTTTAACTTCTCTTTCTCTCCACTTTTGTTGGTGTCTAACCCAAAGGTAGAGCAGTTGGGACTGGCTATGGCTGAGCCTCCCCACTGCTCATGCTCGTGAGAAAAGAGAGGGCCTTCAAGATGGCAAAGACAACACAACTGCGTGGGGAGTGAGTTGCTTCACAGTGGGCTGGGTGCAGGTCAGATGTCTAAACACATGTTGTACACATGAGAGAAGGGCATGCCCTGGGCCCTGCTAGAGGCAGATGTTAAGGACCACATGGGAAGGAGGCAGGTACCTAAAACATATTTAAAGTAATGAATTTCAGTCCTCCAGTCTACCTGGCCCAGTGAATTTTGATGTCTACAATTTAGCCTCTAGAATTTCTATATTCTCAAGGTATCAACTCATTCATTCAGCAAATGATAGATTAAGAAGATAGAGCCCCATAATTGTGCCACCACTGACCCAGCAGAATGGGCAGAACAGAACGACTGGGCACACCTCAGCCCCTGGACTGTGGTGCAGGCTTAACTCTGCCTACCTCAGCAATTTAAATTCAGCTGCTAGACTTTGCCCTGAAGTGGCTGAGATGTGCTCAAAGATGCCTGCACTAGCTCTCCTGTGGGGACGATACTCTTTAGCAAGGAGCGATAATAAACAGTAGGATGGTGCTAACACTTTAAGCTGCTGCAGCTGTCTGCTAAGTGAATATATGTCAACACCTTCAGACTGGAAGGTAAGAAAGTGAAATTATAGCTTTCAGTTACCCTAAGTCTGCTTTTCCAACCTCTTTTATTAAATCACTTTCAAGGGTGGTTAAGGGACTCTGAGGTTTTGCTTGCGTGTTATGAATCCGAGATAACGAGCATGTTTCTGAAAGCTTGCCTCCTCCTTTTTCTGTTGTAACTATGACACCATATTTAAAATGAAAAATTACAGCAGCACAGCCTTATAAATGAAAGTCCTAAAAGCACCCCAGTGTCTCCAACAAAAACATCTGCCACAAAAAAATAGAACACTGTGATTAAGAGGAAGAAAATGAAGTACACAGTTTAATAAAGATTTGCTAGTGTAAATATTCTTTCGATAATTACACAAATAGAACCTTCTCAGAGTTAATAATAAGATCTATTTCCTTAGCCTAGCTATGAAGTAATTTGTGATTCTAGGATCACATTTTCCTCTGTGATTTTCATCTCTCTATTGTAGTTTGAAAGCTAAAGCTAGAGAAATTGATTGGCAATGTAAGAAAAGTAAAAATGGAACATTTGTCGCTGTACTGATGTAGCTGTGCTGATATAAATAGAGATTTGATAGGTACTAAATGATCACTCAGTCTACTTGTGGTTTAATCTCTCTGAGACATTTTGTAAATCTGACAACTTTCTACATGGATATTAGTTATGATGCTAATTTAGATTTGGAGTCAGTACTGTGTTTCCTATAGAAAAAGTAATTATTATGAATATATGGAACTGATTTTATATACATCATGGATTTTTGACGATGTTCTGCAGATTGACACGATGACCACAGTGCAGAGAGCAATATGCAGCCGAGCACACAGCTACACTTCTTCGTTCTATTTGATAACAGCTTCTAAGCAGGAAAAGTGCCCCAACTGTTTCCCCTCCCCACCCTTCAGAAATCTCAAAGTGATTTTAACTCTGTTTTTTTCAACTTATTGACAACCATGGACCGGACTATATTATAACAGTTTGCTCAGGGTCTGGATGACAAAAAAAATCTTTAAACGTTGTATGACAGCGAGAAACAATTAGGGAGCTGGACAGAAATATGCTGTGGATTGCCAGATGGACAACAGTATACTTATTTAAAATATGTATATATAATCTCTGGTCCAGGTCAGGTTCAGCCACAAAGTAGTCTTTAACATCAGAAATTTCTGAGGAACTCAAATTCTTCAGAAACTACAACAGGTTTTTAACTGTATATACACCTAAAGAAATCCATGGCAGCACACGGAATTGTAAGCACCCAAATCAGTGCGACAGGCCTTGAATTGTAACACCCTTTTACACTCGGCAGATGTGACCTTGTTTGACAATAATCAGCATTTGGACCTCGAGACTTTTTCTTCAGCTACTAGATGCAAGCTCTTTCCTTGGTTCTCTGGATACCAGTATTCATGCCTGCTGCCGATGTGAGTTGCTGCTGATGGATAACCAGGCCAGTCACCTCTTTTCAGAGATCACTTAAGAGGAGCATAGTAAAAAAACCCACTACAACCCATAACATTATTATTGTTTTAAGACCACAAACAAGACACGACCTTTCATTTCACACAAGACCTTTACCATTTCTTACAAATGCTTTGTTTTCCTTCATTCCTTCTCACAGAGACCTTCCAGCCTCTATGCTGAAAATCACCATTCAAGAATAGGAAAAAAAATAAAAATCACATACTCCGATAACGATAGATGAAATACAGAAAATGTTTACGTTTACCACCTTCACGGAGACAACAAAACCAAGCTCCCCACACGCCGAAGGGCGGCCGTAGGACTTCAACCTGGCGCCGTCTCAGAGCCCCGCCGTGGGGCGGCTGTGACTGCCGCCGTCCCGCCGGGGGAGCCCTCACGAAACCAGGTGCAGGTCGGAGCTGGCGACAGAAGCTCTAAATCCTGAGTTAGGGCGGAAAAACTGAGATTATTCCTATGTGAATCCCCCCAAAAAAACAACCGCTCGCGGGGCGGGGGGAGAAGAGAACGCCGACGCCTGCCGCCTCAGGGCGTGCTGGCGGGCGAGGGGCGGAGGCCGGTGGCGGGGTGCGGGCCCGGCGGGGCTCTGGGCTCCCCGGCCGCAGGGCGGGTGCCCTGGAAGGCAGCCGGGAGCCAGTTCCTGCCCTCGCGGTGTCGTCTGAGGAGGTGGGTGGATTTTTGGAGGGAACAGAAACCGCCAGCCTGGAGGCGGGGGAAGGGGACGGGGACGGGCTCCTCGCCGGCCCCAACGGCGGAGGCAACGGGAGCCGCCAGCGCCGGGAACGCGTCGCCGCCGCCGCGGAGCTGAGCGGCCGGAGCCCCGCGGGCCGCTAAGAGGCCGAGTAAGCGCTAGGGCCGGCGGGGCTGTGCCGCCCGTCGCGGGGTCGCGCTGCAGGCCCAAACTCGGCGAGGTGGGGGCGGTTGCCGCCCCTGTGCCTGTCAGGGCGGGGGCCGTCGCGAGGCGCTGGGGCAGACGCAGGGCCTTCCTGGGGCAAGGGGAGGGTAACGGGCGGGAGGAAAAGGGGGGCCGTGCTCGGAGGCCGCGGACAACGAGGAGATGCCGCGCTGGCCCGGGGAGAGATCGCGGTTACCGGCGCGGGGGAGGCGGTTAAGCCGCGCAAAACCCTACGCCTTCAGGAGGGCGCCGGCTGAAGCTCCTCGGCACGCCCGCGGCTCCTCCTCACGCCGGGCTCGGGCTGAAGCGCAGCGAGCGGCCCCCGCCTGCGGCGGTGGGCGAGGCCGGTGCCCAGGTGGCCGGGGGAGCGCGGCGGTCGCAGCTGGCGCGGCGCGATGGCCCCCAGACGCCCTAATTGGCGGCGGCGGCGGAGCTGGCAGCTGGGGGGGGGGGGGGAGGCAGGGCGGCAGGGCAGGGCCGGGCCGGGCCGCGCCGGAGCGGCCGCCGGCTGCCGCAGCGAAGCGGCACGTCTGTGTGGAGGGAGGCGGGAGGCCCGAGGGAGGGGCGGGGCGTGGGGCGCGGTGGTCTGATCGCGAACGGCTCCGACTACGTAGACTGGGGGAGGGAGCTGCTTGTGCATGGGGTAGGCTCGCGTAAGAGACAAAAGCTCGGCTCCGCCGAGCGAAGAGCTCGGCCTCGCTGCTAGCGGGAGGGCTCTTTTGTTGCCATTTCCTAACTGGAGTTTGTGCGTTTCCCGCCACCCCCCTGGTTATCGGCTGGGGCGAGGACCGCGAACAGGCGGAGGCTTCCTCCCGGTCCGGTGAACGGGCGGCCACTCAGCTCCCTGCCCCATCCTCCACCAGTTGATCAAAGTTCGGCCGGGCCCAGGCGGGAAGCTACCGGCCTGCTGCCGGCCAGGGCTCCCCTCTCTCCGCGGCCGCGGGTAGCGCTCCTTCGTCCCGCTCCCTCCCACGGAGCGAACGTCTGTGTGTAGCGAAGTAGGAGGGAGTGGGCGCCTCCCGCCTCCCTCCGCCTGCCCTCTCCTCCCCGCGGCTGGAGCTCTGGATAGGAGGAGCTGGAGGAAGAGGAAGATGACGAGCAAGTGCAATTAGCCTAACAAGGGACGGGGTGGCGGAGGAGGCGGCAGCGGCCCCGCGCCCAGGACTGACACATCTGCTCTCTCTCTCTCTCTCCTTCTCTAGCCATGAAGGCAGAAGCCGGGGAGCGCAGCTGAAGCCCAGAGCTGTCCCGGCGCTCTTGTCTATGGCAGCTGCGTGAAGGGGCCAAGCCCCCCTCTCCCGGCGGCGGGGCTGGCCTCGTCGCGTCGGGTGTGCGCGAGTGGCTCTGGCGCTGGTTCCCCCCTTCCCTCCCTTCCCCGATGTGGGCTCCAGAGGATTTGCGCCTCCTTTGTAACTGGGAATGAAATAATGGCGACCCGGTGGGCAGCGGGGCCACCCGGCGGAGATGGAAACAACGAGCCGCCTCCAGGCGGCGGAAACGGCGCCGGCGGCCAGGTAGGAACGGCGGGGTCGGGCGGGGCGCAGGCTGCGCGTACGCGGCGGCGGGCAGGGCCGGCCCGGGCGGCTGCCTCCCGCCGCGGGGAACGGCTTGGCTGGAGCGGGCTTAATGGCCGCCCCCTCTCCCTCCCTCCCTCCCTCCCTCCCTCTCTCTTCCTGCCCGCCCGCCTCGGAGTTGTTGGGAGTTGGACGCTGGGAGCGGTGCGGGCGTGCGGCTCCCCTGTAGCGGGAGGAGAGACTGCCGTCCCGGCCGAGCGCTCGACTCGCAGTCGGGGCGTCGCTCCTGGGCCAGGAGGCGGGGGCGCCTC
Organism: Grus americana; assembly: GCF_028858705.1. Lineage (NCBI taxonomy): Eukaryota > Metazoa > Chordata > Aves > Gruiformes > Gruidae > Grus > Grus americana. The sequence goes on along the minus strand of NC_072853.1, from coordinate 150,039,388 downwards.
TGCTGCCTCACGGGTCGGGCGGCGGCTCCGCTTCCCGCCCCGCGGAGCGGCTGCCGTCCTCGCCCTCGGGGCACTGGTTTCCGTGGAGTCCCCACGTACCCCCCCCGCCCCAGCCCCGCGGTCAGCTCGTGGCGCGTCGCCCCCACGCTCAGCTCTCCGCGTCGTCCTGACGCCTGTCTACCCCGTCCCCGAGGGACGGGAGCGCTTCACTGGCGGTACTGGGGTACGACTTCGCCCTCCTGTCCCCCCCCCCCCCCCCCCCCCCCCCCGTCGCCCTCAACCTCTGGTGCTTTTTAGTAGAAATACAGGCCTGGCCTCTGCCTCCTTGTAGCCAGTACTTGCCATCCTCTTGGCTGTACGCGGTGGCTTATATTAAACGTATTTCTATCCATAGCATTTGTTGCTGCAACGGTCTTCCGTGTGTTCAGTTCAAAAACTTCATAGCATGCCCTATGGTGGCACCATTGCATGTTTGTACTCGCAACACGGGAGTTCTTGATGCAAAACTGTCTGATGCTTCCTTCTGTGCTCCCTATTAATAGTAATAAACGTCTGTGAAACAACTGTAACTTCGAATCCAACAAAATTTATATAACGGTTTCACTGGAGTTGTTCTAAGATCTGTCTGAAACTTCATTTACAAATACAAACTTGCTTTAGTATTTGTCAGACTTAGGGTGTGTTGTGCCAAAGACTTAAATCTGTGTAGAGCTGTGAAATGGATGCCCTTTATATAGATGTTCCCCTTTTGTTTGCTGAAATTGAAATACAGTAGAGTGATTTTAAACCTACAGAACTACTTACAGAAACTGTGGGTGGGGTTTTCTTTTGTTTGGGTGATGATTTTTTTTTTTTGAGACACTGGGTTCTAGTTTACCGCTATCCTCAATTCACCCTTTTGCCTTCATTTAAAAGTGACACATATCGTATTGTAAGATTTTCCTTACTGCTATCACCTCAATTAAGAGATTCACACAGTCTCTTAAAGCAGGTGGGTTAGGTGAAGACAAAATGCAATCCTTAAGTAAGAAAACAGAAGATGTTAAGATTTAAGACTGTGATAAATTACGATTCTTAATTTGTATGTAGATTTAATAATGCATTATTCTTGTTGTCCTTTTTAAAAATGTAACTGAAAACAAGGCTGGTTTTGGAGAACGTGTCCTTTAATTCTGTTCAAATAGTGTGGGAAGGGGGGGGGGAACCCACATGTCGAAGTGTAAAAATGAAAATCTGCTTTCTAATTCTATCGTATTGAGACTGCTGGTCTTTTGGCACTGGCACTTGTCATAATCCACCTATCCCTACTGTGGTAAGCCCTAACAAGGCCTGTGGCACTTTTGGAGCTCGTCATGTTAAAGCTGTCTAATTGGGGACTACTAATAGGTATGGAATTGCAAAATGGACTGCTCTGCCTGTTGTTTTGCCTGATGCTTCTGTGTTGCAGTTAAAATGTAACTGCTAGAAAACATACACTTACACTGATTGTCTTAATTACAGCAGGCCTGACATAATCTTTGCTTGAACATAGACAGCCCTCCTGAATGCCTAATCAAGGTTGCAATGCTTTCTCAGTTACTTTAGTATACATGCTGCTGCATGGCTTAAAGTTCAACTTATTTTCTTACAACTGTTTTCATAGATTGGTGTAAGATGCCAAGGGAGAGTGAGGATCTGTGGCTTCGGATCTGCTGTCTCAGTTCAGTTGAAGGAACAGTTGTTGTGTACAGTACTTGATGTGCTATATGTGAACAGATTCCTTTAACTGAAGTCTTACTTGTATTGAACAGTAAGATCCGCTTTTGTGTTGAAAAAATTAGAAAACACATTAATGAAACACAATTACGATATAAAAAAAGGAATTTTAAGTCTACAAAAAAGTTGCTGCAGTTGCAGGGTTTTATAATGTGCTAATTCTGACATGCAAGGTTTTAGCAATTTTGGGAAATGATTTATGGTTTTGGGACGCTATCCCATATGGTGTTTGCATTGTAATGCAGTATTAACTCACCTACATTTAATGTTTAGCTGTAGACCTATATGCACAGCAGATTGTCACAAGGAAGATTCCAAGTATAACCTGTGTTCATCATGGTCATGGGAGGTGCAACAGAAATCAGGATTTTCAGCCAGTTAAAGGCTTCAGAAATGTACAGTTGTAATCATCAAGGTTTGATCAAGAACTGAAAAACTTGTCCTCTGGCTTCAAGATCAGTGGTCAGACAAAGAAAGGGGATGTCTGACTGAGAAGCTAGTGCTTCTGTGTATCTTTGCATACAGAGGGGGCAGAATTGAGGACATGCCATTTGACTCCTTTAGGTAACACATGTGTTGGTTGATAATTGTTTTTTGGTTTGGGTGCCTGTCTGCTCTGATATTATGTTCCATTTGGTCATGCCTTGCCATGATTTCTATTTTTATTTCTGCTTCTTTTTTTTTGTTTTTCCTTTTGACACTGTACCTGGTGGTCTTTCTCGCTTCAGAGCCCCTTCACTGAAATGGTTGCTGAGAACAAAGATTGCACATTCAGGCTCGCAGGCTCCCTTCTGAACATACAGCGCCTGTTCAAAGGGACAGATCACGTATTCTGGGCTCTTGGGGGAGCTGGCAGAGAGGGCCAGGGACTCTCAGGGCTGTTTGCCATTCTCTTTGAAATCTGACACAGATTTGCAAATGGGTGCAAAAATTGCTGAGCTTATGTTCATAAGGACAGATAAGTGAGAGTGTGTTCTTTCTGGCTTTTAGATTAATAGGCGTATACTATCTCTGTTTCATCAGGTTGTAGCAGTGTTTTGCTGGAGTGATTAAGCCCTGCTGAGGTACAGGCAGTACTACTTCAGTCACAACATCCCATCTACAGGCCTGTCCAGATTTGAGGCTGGAACTGGCTTCTTAAGTGTAAATTTAATCTCCCTTCCTCTCTCTAGAAAGGCACAACAAAAAGTGCTTTTTTGCTTTTCTGTTCCCACTATTTTGCATTTACTGTAAAAGAATTGCTAAATCTGTTTGTGGTATAGCTTACTTTTAATCTATATTAAAATTAAATTCAAAATGTTAAATGTGGGATGAACAAATATTAATGGCAGCATGTGTGGCTTTAAAAGCCAAATTTTTATTGTAAACAATACTGTTTCCTCAATTTATGAATACTAAAAATACTTTATAGAATCATTTTATTGAGTGTTTGATATTTTTCTGTTGGAACTCACTAGAGCACACATACATTTAGATGTTTATTGCAAATTTCTAATACTTTACTGCAAGTTTGCATTAAGAGTGTGGGGGTTTGGTTTTATGGGATCTTTTTTTTTCCCCCTTAACAGCTGAGTTCTTAGGAATAGCTGACTGTCTTGAGAGATTCCTGAGAGTTTCTGTATTTGGCAGTAAGTAGGAAATACATTTCCAAAGATTTCTGTAAAAGAAAAGTCAGAGGTTATTTAGTACTTGCTTTGTAAGCACAAATATTCAACTTCAGAAAGGGAGAGAAAAACCCCACAATATTCTCACTCCTACACCTTATCAGAGAAAGCACAACTGCGTAAATAGCAGAGAAGCCTGTGCTGGAAGGGTCAGAAACCAGAGAAGGGCAATGATGACACTAAAAATAGAAAATGATTGGCATTCTCACTAACAATAATTAATAGATTGTTTACTATTTTACAAAACCAGTTGGGATGACATTGGTAAACTTTGAGTGGTGACTCCCAGGTGTTATGTCTCTTTACTATAGAGGCACAAGTGCTGAAGAGCTGTATTTTGATCCTGCATTTCAATCTTTATGTAATTATACCTGTAAACATGTAAACTGTTCTGGAACTCTGTATCGTTGGATATCAGTGCTTTTTCTATGCCTGATAGTTAGAGGCCATAAGGTTTAACCATAATGTTAAAAATCAAAATTAGAGAAATGCATTTGTAAGATATCTCAGATAATACACAAATACTAAACCTAGTCATTAGAAGTGTATATTACTTATGGTGATGGAGAATTCTGCACAAACCTTGCATCAAGGGAGAATAAATTCAATTTAAATACCAGCATTACCAGGAGTTGTGGTTGCAGCTATTGAAAAAGCTTGAGTCAAATCCCGTTTAATCATGCAAGTGTAATAGAGACTTCTGCTCTCATTTATGTTGGAGTAAGCCTAACATAATTTGGCAGAACATGGACCTCTTCCATGAGAAAATGTTATGTATTTGATAAGCACCAGTATAAAGCAGCAAATAGTTCCTTCAAGAAAAGGAATGGATCTGCCTTCAAATGTAGCGGCATCTGATAGTTTTTAAAGTGACTTTTTGCTTCCCAAAAATACACCTTTGTGGATTGTTCCACTTTGATAATTGCCTGAAAAAACCCCAATTTTTGCAAGAGAAACCTGACGGACTGACGAATATCTCGAACTGTGTCAGTACAAAATAATTGTATTTATTGCATGTGGTATGTGCACTCTAAGAGTGAAATTTTTTCTTTAACAGATTTAACAAACATCAAAGCACAGAGTTGACTTTTTTCCTTGTTTAAGCTATTTTTAATGATTTTTAATATAAAAATGTGAAAATAACATCTGCTACTTCAGATGTATTATTTCTGGTCTATTGTATTTACTTGCAAACACAAAAAACAATTGAGAGAACAGTTGGGGAAGAAAAGGCATTTCGTCTTAAGCACTGTATGCATTTGTGATCTTGTCCCTCTTGAATGTATGAAAACGTCTTCCTGTAGGTGGATGACCAAATCATAGCAGACCAATATGGGCTCTGAAAAGAGTAAAAGCTGGTTGATCTTTTTTTTAATGTTATTTTGTGAATACATACATATGTTGCTGTGTAGATGATTAGAATATAAACATGTGCAACCTGTAAGCCTTATTAGAAGAAAAACTTTCTGTATTTCTTCCTAAGGAAGTCTATGTAGCAGTGTTAGACTAACCTGTTAGCAATATATACTCATGATTTGTAGGTGGTGGGTTTTGTTTCTCTTATAACAATTGGAAGAAAAAAAATTGGGTTTTCTAGCATTCAGCGGTTGTGCATTATTCTTCTTTGCAGTTGTTTGTATATTAAATTCCATAGGAAAGGAAGCAGATACAAAAAATTAGGAAATGATGTTAAATGAAAACAGATTTATTTCCTGTTGTTAACAGGGGTCATTGTTTTTAAAAAGCATGAGTTGGCCCTAGTATAAATGGTGAAGCTTCTAAATTGGTGTTGAAACAGTCTGAATTGACAGCACTCCAGAAGTCAGTCTGATGAGCTGTTAAGTATAACTCCACGGTTGTAGAAGGCATCAGATCCTGTGATGTCATCAAATCCTTGAATTTAGGGCTTTGCTACGTAGGAAGTGTTTGTCTGCCTACCATAATAGATAATATATGTATATATTCTAAATAATATGTTGTGCCAAGCATAGTAGATATGAGAGTTATGCTGTCTGGTCAAATTGGTGGATAAATGGGGATAATCACGTCACACTTTGCCTGTTTATTATACAGAATGTAGATTAATGTAAATACTGTGCATTTCTCCTGTCCAAATCCTTCTTGTGTCTTGTCGTTTTCAATATTTTTGCAAAGACACTTTAGTGGTAATTTTTCCCCATCACCTAGTAGTAGGTACATAGAGTAGAAGTGCAGCTGATGGGTGGGAACAGTGACATCAAACAGGCTTTGACTTTTCATATCAGAGGCTTGACACATCTTGTAAACCTGAAAGTGCCTAATCTTACAGTCGCAAGGTGGGATAATCTGTTTTATATATACAGTTCTTAAATACATAAAGATTATTTAATGGGAAGGCTTCCTCTGTTGTGTGGAATTTTTTTTTCTTTTTTTAAACCGGGGTGAAATGCATTTTTTCCTTTACCCCAGTTACATGGGAACTCTAGCTACTCCCTGAATTGTTGTTTACCGTCTTTTGTTAGGAATGGTGACAGTTTTCTGAATTTACTGTTTTATCATTGCTGTTAGGTTTGAAAACAACTCTTCTGGGGAGATGAGACTAGAGTTTAGATATTGGATCACTCGGTAACAGGAAAGTGAAAACTAGACACAGCTATATGCTTTGTTCTCTCAATCTCTTTATTTGTATTGCGGAGGGGCTACAACTACTGCATCCTTCTGGATTGGTGTACCCTGTTACAGTTTTGTATGTCATCGCATTCAGCAGGAAGTGTTGCTGCTTTCTATTTTCTGTTCTTGGTTTTTGCATTGAAAACTTGTATGTAGTTCAGAAAGTATTTATGAGGGAAGCATTGGGAGCTGTTGCTGCAGCTCTTTGAACAGCATGATGTTTGAGAGAGCCTGATACAAATCACGTTAGTAAATATTTGGCACTGGGCACGAGAGGTTCTGTGTGGGCATTCTGAAAAAAATACAAACAGCTGTTTAGATTCTGACTCTGGCTTGCAACCATGAGTGTATACCTTTGGGAGTGTAGGTAGTAGGCTTATTTTTGTTCTAAATTTCTTTATTTCCATTTGCCAGCAGCTGCTGCTTTGCTGAGAGTGAATGAGGTGCCTCCTTAGAGGACATGGCTAATTACAGATCGGCTGTTGGTGGCGGGGTGCACTTTGAGATAGACGTTTTCTTTTATGTGTGTGTCATTTGCATAATGTGTTAGGACACACAGTATGGACTGCATTAAGCACAAGCAAATACACTGTAGGGAATAATCTTGCATTGGCATCACTGGGCTGGCGGGGTGACAGAATCTTCCTTATATTTAATTTTGAGGTTTTCATTTTGTTTGGAGGGCCAGAGAGCAGAAATCAAATAGAAACCTTTAAATCTTCCTGAGGAGAGAGATTTTAAGCACTTCCGAGTAACAGTTGCTGTTGGTACAAATCAGTTGAAAAGAGAAACCTTAGCCTGTTTCTGAGGCAATCTTGTATTTTTACTGATAGAAATGGTAGTGTGTGCCCTCCTACTTACATCTGTATATACTTCTTTGTATGCTTCAAATGGAGTAGTATTTCTTACTGAAATTTAATTACAAATCACTCACTTTTTAAGACTGTTTCATTCTCATTTCTTATATTTTACTTTTTCATCTAAGTTTTGTGGGCCTTTTCATGTTAGGAAGTTGATGAGAACATAAGAGAATGAACACCCCTGTGATAAAAATACGCTAAAACCCAAAGCTTCTTTAACTGCTTTAATGTTGGTGTTGCATATATAGATGTTCTCTGTTTCAAATATCCGTGTACTTTTTTATTCTAAGTGTGAGGGCAGAAAAGGCCAAAATAAAAATTTTTTTTGTGATGTGATTTAACACTTTGAAGTGAATAGGTGTCTTGGGTATTACCTGTTCTGACCATGGGATGAACTAAATATTTAAGTTCTCAGAAACCACTTCCAGATCATTTGGCTTGTGACAGATAGATGCATTCTACCCAGCGATACGTTCACGACATTGGGGCAAACTTCTCAATTTTGAGAACAGAATATACAATTTAAATTCCATTTTTGTATTGAAAATTTTACATGGAGAGACACTTTCAAAAAACTATGGAGCTGAAGTCATGTGGATTTCAAAACCATAAGACAGTTCCAGTTATTCTTGAGGAAAACACATTTTAACTTGTCCAAGGACTGCCCTGTTATAATGGAACGTGGAAGTGGTTGATTTCCTAAGAAACTTGGCTGATATTTAAATACAATTCTTTAATTAAACTTAAAGTCTATTATAGTTTAGACATGTTTAAACTCATATGTCCTCACTTTTAAACACTATAAAAGGGCTAGAGTTCAGTCGATGCTTGCAGGGGTATGCAAAACTGTCAAAATTTCCTTGTGATGCAAGAATCAAGAACCAAAACATTTTGTTGTTTTGGCCAGCAAAAGAAGCAGCAGATCTAGAATGTGCACCTCAACAGGTAGGTCTTACTACCTGTAGGTTCTGACCTGTTTTCGTAAGATAAAGATCTGGTTAGGGTTATCTCCAAAAGGAATGCCGCAGTTTTGGTGTAACAAGCCGTCCCATTGCAGTACACAGTTTGTTATTGCTGCTGTGCTTTTCTCAGCCTTCCAGTTTTGATGCAACTTTAATAGGGAGCCTGTGACTCTGGTGAAAAGTATTCCCATATGTAGCCACAAACATTTCTTATTCATCAATGGTTGTAAAATCTTACTTGTTCCTTCTTGCATGCATTTTAAAATTTTACTATCCTCAATCACCATGGTAAAAGGTGAGTAAGTAAACTTTGCCCGGAGTAATCAATTTTCATGGCAATTTTACAGGCCTTCTGCTCCATTCGGTATACTTACGCTGTTTTCGTATGGGTCGGTCTGAATACAATCTTGCATTTTCTATTCACTTCAGTTATTTTTTAAAAAATTGTAGGAGAAGTTGGTTTGGAGCTGCGTATGAGGTGGGATTTAAACATGATCTCCTTTCTTAAGGAAGGACGAATGAATGGCTTGTGTACTGCTCTTGGGGTATTGAAGTATCCCATCTCACCAAATTAGCATTAATAGGAAAGTTTGAAGAGTGAAACAAGTTTGCATGAATAGTCTTCAATGTTTTTTGCAATCTGTCCATCTGAATCAGATGCTGGAGTAATTCAGTAGCCATAAATATTTTGGCAAGCTGGTGTTCTGATCCTGATGTCATGGAGGTAATCTTTCAAGCTCGTGAATTGCATCTCTTTTGTTAGCATTTTATTTTTTTAAAAAATGAGAAGTAGTATTGCTGCTTTTTAAAAATAGTGCATACCTGACCAAAATGGTCCTTGTAGCTGAGTTTGTGGAACAAAGGATTTTTCTGTGTGCAGGTGTTATGAAACATGACGTTGTATAATGGATGTAGGCCAATACTGGTAGCATTTCATAGCCTGTGCCCTTTAGGTGTTGTTTTTCATGACTTCTTTATAGATGGTTTTGAGTAATTTTCTCTCTGTTTATGCTGTGACTGAGAATGGGATTCACCTGTATATCTAAGTAGGTCTGATAGCTTTCTGCTGTTTTCATGAGTTAAATGGCAATGGAGAGGTAAAGTGCCTTTTTTTTTTATATCTTCCTTTGTACAGAATTTTTGCTTGCTGATGCTGTTATCCAGGTTAGTGAAGATGAATTGTCTGTGGAGAAATGCAGAAGGACTTTTTGATGTTCAGCACTAGTTGATAATAAAATGAAAACTCAGTGTGCATAAATGGCAAGTAATATGTTGCATATAGAATACTGAGAGGTAATGATTAACTTGGAAGTCATGGGTGAGGTCTTAGACTTGTGATAGGTAATTCTAAGGATTAAACAGTAGCTTAATGCTCAGTGGTGGTCAAAAAAGCAGTCATCCATTTCCTAATAATTTTGAACAGTTAATGTTCTTTGTCATGCCTCAATGTATAAATCCAGAGTGCACTTGGAACTGTCTAGTTCTGTCCCATTTTTCCCCATCTCAGTAACAACTCCAGAAAAGTCTTGGAGGAAGGGCAGCTGTGATAATTGATTATACAGAGTTGTTTCTGTACCAAAAACAACTAAGGAAGCAAGGACTTGGCAGTGTGGGAACGAGGAGACTGTAGAGATGGAGAGATGTAATTTTGCGATGTGGTAGGTTTCTCCATCTCTCTTGAATTTCTATGGATCAGCTTTTTACTATCTGCTCCAAGAACTTGGGGGTGTCGAATGAGCATGGTGGAATGAGAACAAGCAAAAGGAGATGGCCCTTTGCATAAAAGTGAATTGAACTTATTACTCTGCACCATAATATTTTGGAAGCCTAAAGCGTGTATGTAAGCTGAAGGATAACTCGAATGCATTTTTGGAAGAGTAATACTTTAGCATTACCAAATGCACTTGTAGTGGAGTGAATTATGGATTTGTGAATAATTGAAGCTGGGAGGACAGTCTAGTGATGCTTGCTCTTGTGTTCTTTCTTAATTATCTGCAACTATCTGCATTTGGTCAGTGCTGGAGATGGGCTAGGTGTACCTTTGATCTGATCTACAGGCGTTCTTACATGTTATGATGCTGATTCCATGATAGCTCGTTAGGATTCCTCCTGCTCTCAGGAGGTTCTGTACTAAGCCTGTTGAAACAAGGCAGCTGTTTGTAATCAGCAGCAGGAAATGCAGTTTTTCAAACATTCAGGACTTGGACTTCTTTTTTTTTTTTTTTTTCCTTCCTGAAGGCGCAGGCTAAATATCAAACTTAGTCTTTGTTTTTGCTTGTTTTTCAAAAAGTTGCTATTAATGTTGCATCATATGGGTCTATGTTCTCCAGTTTTGGTAAGTTAGAAAGAAATGCACAATTACCTGCCTTTGTGTTCGCCCAATCTCTTCCTCCATCCCTCTTCCCAGTTGAAGTAGAAGCCAAGGTGATTGTGTGGCTTGTATGCAGAACTTAAATATGCTGTTGTCGTTCTCACTTCTGTTCTACTTGTTTGCAGTCAAGCAAGTATTTTTTTTTGTCTGTTGACTTGTTTTCTGCGTTACTTCTTTTAGTGAACGGCAATACATTGCAAGACTTCATTCTTGATTCCAAACCTTGCAAATGCTGCAGCAGCAAAACCAGTAAATCCCTAAGAGCCAGTGGAAAATTCCTTTCTCCTCCTGTGGTGAACGGTGCTACCAGGTCTTTTGTTTGCTGTAGAATAGTTACTGGTCTTCCACTCCAGTTCTGTGGTACCAGCTTAGGGAAGGGAACTAACACTTTGAGGGGCTACACAACGAGCTATGTAGCTTCAAAGGCTGCTGCATGGGACTGAGTGGTGTACTGGTAGGGAAAATACCGGAGGGAGAAGGTCTGCCTGGCAAAAAAGGAACTCTCTTTCACCAGTCCTGAAAATCAGTTATCAAAATGCTAAAAAAACCCAACACCACCCCCCCCAAAAAAAGGTAAACTTTTACCTAAAAAACTATGGAATGAGATGGCCACAAAATAGTTTTGTTGAGTTGGGGTTTTGTCTTTTGTGGGTGGGCAGACCAACAGCCCCCACTCCCCAAAACTATTTTTAAAGCTAGATCTAAAATGTTAAAAGGCATCTGTGGCTAAGATGGTTTCTGCTCTTGTAATCAGTGATTCATGACTCTGAGAAACAAAATTCTTTAAGGTGAGTGAGTAGAGACAGTGGTAATATTAGACAGTTACTCAGTAAGGTGTGTTCAGGGTAAACAGTTCTCACTGGTAAGTTTTGTGTGTAGAGAATAATTTTTTCCTTATTTCATTTAAACTGGGTAGTTGTCTAAACTTATGGGGAAAAAAAATCTTGTGTTCAGTTTAAGATTTAGAATTCAGTGATGCCTGTTTTTCATACCATCTGGTGTGAGTTTACTTGGGAAAAAGATTCCCCCCCCCAACTCCCTCAGCATGTTAACCTTATCCATTTCATGGCCAGTTGTCAGTGGCTTAAATTATGGATGATGCAACATCAGTCAGTGATGTAATGGTTGTCTGTAGGCTTCCTTGCATCTCACAATGGGAAGCTGAAGTTTGGAAACAGAATTTTATCTGTGTATTATGTTCTATGTCTGCTGTGATGGAGGTGAGGCACAACCACCACAATAATCTGTCTCATTTTGGATAGCGCCAGGAGGATGAATCATCAGTGTGGGGGTTTTTTGTTTGTGGTTTGGTTTTTTTTGGTTGGGGTTGGTTTTTTTTTTTTGATGGTGTGGTGTTGTGTAGGTGGTTTTTTTTGTGTGGTGGTGGCTTTTGGTTGTGGTTTTTTGTGTGTGGGTTTGGGGTTTTTTTAGGGTTTTTTTTTTTAATTCAAGCCATTAATGCCACCAGATGAGTTGAGGGGAAGGTATTATGTGTGAGATTAAGAACAGGATTTGTGGGAGTGACTTGACCTTAAGTTCAGTTAATACTGTGGTCACTTCCCCCACTTAGATAATCTGGTCTGGCAGATTTCTCTTTGCTACTTAGGACCCAGGATACCATGAGCTTTCATTCCTTGGAAGGCTCTTGTAGTCTTCCCTACTTTTGTAAGTGAGAAAGCAGGGATTACAAGAATATATCCTCAACTGAGTATTACTAGCCTTTTCACCCCATTAAGAGCAGTGCTGGTTCTTTCTCTGTATTCTTTATCCCATGGTGCAGTTTTTAGAGGAACTTGGTTTCTTCCATCTAGAGACTCTTCTCATTTGGGAAAGGAATAGGGCTAGTTGTGTTTTAGAATGACTCACTACAGAAGGATCTTCCAATTAATTCTTACCCCTTAATAAAGCATTTCTGGAATAGTTGCACTTTCTTTCACAAGCCTGTTTTTTCACTGTTACCTTATTTTACATATTGCTATTACAAAGTGGTAGGAGAGGCTTTACTGTTCCATTACGCTATTTTGTACTTTGTGTTCCATCCAGTTCCCAGAAGTTCCATCATATTTATTACTTAAAACTATTGCAGTCCAGACTACTTTTTTTTGTATTCTTGAGTGCAGATTTAGGATAGATGATTTCAGAAATTATAAAAAAAATATATGTGTAGGAAGACATTTTGTGATGGCTTACGTTAATAAGTTTTTTTGTAATTGCAAAAGAAAGTATTCACAGTCTAACTTAAAATACTGAAAGAGAAGAAAATTGACATTGTTCCTACTTCATAAAATAACCTGTCTTTTCAGCTGGAGATTTTCATGGACTTCAGCAGACTTTGTACCAGCAGTTCTAATAAATGAGCTTTTGAAAAAAGTCTTTAATTCTTGTGAAAGCCAGTTGTGCCTATTCTATTACTGTTCTTTAAATAAAGCTGACTGCTTTTTGTATTATGTGCTAGAATATAAGTAAATGACTTGCATTGTATACTTTTTGTAAACTCTCTGTTGGAGAAATCAGTGCCAGGTTTAAGCATGGATACCCCAAACAACTAACATTTTCTTCAAGTATTGGAGTAAAAAGCCTACAAATACAAGTTCCATTTCTTTTTATAATGCAAAACTATATATAGTATCTAAAACCTGACATGCTGTTATATATGAAGCCACAACATGAATATATGAAGAATATTGTAAAAATAACAGTATTTTGAAATTAAACACACGTGGAAGTAGATACATTTGTTTCAGGAATGAAAAGTTGATACTTTTCTATAACTATTCTTAGCCAAATGGGGGGGGGAGGGGGGGGCAAAAAACTTGTCTCTTTAGAGGAAATCTGGGAAGAATAAGGACTACTTTTTTGAATGTGTACAACTTAAGAGATACTTCTCCAAAACCAGGGAAATAAGACTGCTTGCTGTAAACATAGTACAAATTGTGAATTTATAAATTGTAAATTTAATCTGGGGGAAAAATATTCCTGAGCATCTTTCCATAGCGAGTCATGGACTGAAGTATAATTATACTTCATCTAGTGTCTCCTTCCAGCATTAACAAAGTCTGCCTGTTCTAAGAGAATTATCTCTTCCTGTAGTGTTTTGTTTTGGGTTTTTTTTTTTTTGGTGGGTTTTGTTGGGGTTTTTTTTTTCTTTTTGCAGCTTTATGAAACCAAGATTCTAATCTTGGTGATGTAAAGCTTGTAGAAGCCTTATGTGCAAAGGGCATAGGTATCTCACCTGGAAATAAGAGTGGATGGTTAAATATACTGCCTAAGTACTGAGATGGGAAAGTAGTAAGAACATACTAATGCTCTGTTAAGAAACACTGCTCTTACGTTGGTTTTTTTTATTGCAGTTGAGTTTTCTCTGTCCTTGTGCTATGTGATCCTTTTGCAGCTCCTTGTAGTCAGCTATGAATATTTGAAGCATTTTTTCTTGCCTCCTGTTGGGCTTTGGATAATGAAGTAGATCAATGTGATTAATTATTAAAGAACATAGTTAAAAATTTGGTAAGTAGATCTTTCCATAGCCTGAACCTGAAGTAAGAGGTAGTAAGAAGACTGTCCACAATAGCAAAATACAGGGATCAGCTGATGTATGATAACTAGCTGTGGTACAAATAAAAGACTTCTCTGTAGTATTCACAGGATTTCACATGGAGCCTGGAAACCACTGCTATACCTGCTGCAGTTAGTCTTTGATATTAGTTCTTTCTATGATTCGAGTTTCTGGCTCTCTGAGATCAATATCAAGGTGAATTTGTTCTGTTTCTTCCTGCCTTCCCTATACACACATGATTATATGTTGTAATTGTAGTAAGTGGTTGCTGAAGCCAGAAGTTTGAGAAAAGGATGACAGTTGCATGAATAACAGAATTTTAGTAAAATTAGATAAGGATGGCAGAGAAGGAATGGATACACCTTTACACTTACCTTTAAAGGCTTATGTGCATGTTAGCAGAGAGTACTGCCAGACTATATGGACATGAACAGTTAGGAAATGTTAGGGATTTGAGCTAGAGTGTAGTACTGTGCCAAAAATCAGCCTGAACCTGATTTGTCTGCAGCTACCATTTATGTAGCTGCTGTATAATGCATTCTCACCATTGAAAATAAGGCATGGAGTTAAAAACAGTTTTCACAGAGTCAGTGAATCATTGAGGTTGGATGGTGCTTCTGGAGGTCATTTAGTTCAACCAGCTGCAGCAGGCTGCCTAGGACTGTGTCCAGGCTGGTCTTGACTCTGAGGATGGAGACTCAGCAGCTTCTCTGGGCAACCTTTTCCAGTGTTTGATCACACTTATAGTAAAAGGGACTTTTTTTTTTTTTAATGTTTAAGGGGGATTTCCTCTATTTCAGTTTGTGCCCATTGCCTCTTGTCATCTCGTTTTTGGCACCGCTGAGAGTCTGGCACCTTATTCCTTGCCTCTCCACCTGCTTCCCCCATCAGGTATTTGTACACATGGATAAGTTTCTGCCCTACACCCCAGCCTCTCCAGGCTAAACCAGTCCCAGCTCTCTCAGCCTTTCCTCCTGTGACACATGCTCCAGTGCTTTAGTCATCTTTGTGGACTCTTACTGAACTCACTTCAAAATGTCCATGTCCGTCCTGTACTGGGGACCCAAGAACTGGAGACATCAGTCCAGATGTGATCTCACCAGTGCTGAGTAGAAAAGAAGGGTCCCCTCCCTCAACCTGCTGGCTGTACTCTGCTTAATGGAGTCCAGCAGACTGTTGGCTTTCCTTGCTGCAAGGATCATGTTTCTTTCCTTGGTAGTGGATCATGTTCAACCTGTTGTCCATACAGGAACCCTAGGGCCTTTTATGCAAATCTGCTTTTCAGACGGTTGGCACAAAGCCTGCTCTGATGCTTGGGATTATTCCTCCTCAGGTGCAGGACTTGACATTTCTCTTTGAATTTCATGAGGTTCTGCTTTGTCTATTTCTCCAACCTGTTAACATCTGCCTCAATGGCAGCACGCCCATCAGGTGTATCAAACATTCCTTCCAGTTTTATATCATCTGCAAACTTGCTGAGGGTGTACTCTGCCTGATTGTCCAGGTGATCAGTGAAGAGGTTAGTCTTGGTCCCAGTATTAGCCTCTGGGGCACACCACCAGTGACTGGCCTCCAGCTGGATCTCTTGCTGTTGGTCATAACCCTTTCAGCCTGGTGATTCAACCGTTTCCAGTTGAGTTCAGCATCCGTTTATCTAGCCCATACTTCATCGGCTTGTCCATAAGGACATGATGAGAAACAGTGTCATAAGCTCTCCTGAAGCTAAGATAAACAACATCTGCTGCTCTTCTCTCATTCATTAAGCCAGTCAACTCCTTGCAAATGGCCATCAGGTTGGTTAAGCATATTTTCCTCTTCATAAATCCACCTTCTTGTTCTTTGTGTATTTGGAAGCCTTTCTTGTTGCTGTTCATGTCCCTTCCCAGATTGAAATCCAGGTGGGCTTTTGTTTTCCTAACTCTATCGCTGCATGCTCAGACAGAGTCTGTGTATTCCTCCTGGATCACCTGGGTCTTGCTTCTGATCCTTGTACTCTTCCTCTCTACATTTGAGTTCAGTCAGAAGTTTCTTGTTCATCCGTGCAGGCCTCCTGCCACCTTTGCTTGATTTTCTGCACACTGGTGTGGACCATTCTTGAGCTTGGAGGAGGAGATCCATGAAAACCAACCAGGTCTCCTAGGACCCCTCTTTCCAAGAGAGTCTCCTGTGGGATTCTTCCAAGCTGATCCCTGAACAGTTCTGTCCTGAAGTCCAGGGCTATAATGCTGCTGTTTGGCTTTGTTCCCTTTTCTCAGGATCCTAAGCTCTGCCATTCATGTTCGCTATAGCCAAGGCTGCCCCTGAGCTGCACACCCCTGACAGTTCTTCATTGTCTGTAAGTATAAGGTCCAGCAGATTGCCTCTTCCTTTTTGGATCCTTAGTCACATGTGTCAGGAACTGTCAGCCTGTTCCAGAAACCTACTGGATTGCCTGTGTCCTGCTGTGATGTTAATAAAATTATTAAAAGTAGTATTTTTATTACATAATTACATTTTTTGTGAATACTTTCAGAATTGTTTTTGTACAAGGTAAAATAGGAATTGCCCTCACAGGCTGTTGGTCAGGAACTGCTACAGGGGAATTAAATGCGGAGAAGAGGAATTTCCATTAGAGGATTACTCTGTTTCATCATACAACAAAATTTAAATGCTAGGGCATAAAATTGGTAAAAAAACCAGTGAAAAGGCTTGGTAGAAGACTATTAAACTGAAATTGATTGAAAATATTTGGTAAATTTTGCTGTCTTCATGGCTTGCTGCATGTTAGGGGTGTGCATGTCTCGTATCATTGTTTGACATACAATATTTTATGCTAATACCTCGTGGTTTTTTTAGATCTTGGAACTTCTGCCATTTGATCTGAAGTTGCAATGCGGTGATTTTTGTAAAAAGACAAGGTTAGAAAATACATTGTCTTTTTACAGATGTAGTAAAAAATGAATACAAAAATGAATACAAAAACCTCCAGAAGAGAACCACTTCTCTAGTGCCAGATGTTTTTACACACTCCTATTACTGTCACTTATGTAATGAAGAGCTTGGTATGTGCATAGTAGAGTTTCATGATTTATAGGTCACAGTGTGCGTACTCACACTTGGGACAAGACTAGTAAAAGACATGCCTAAGGTATACTGTGAACTTAATATGACACTAAGTGAATTTTTTGTTAAGGATCAAAACCTGCTGTTGGCTGAAAGAAGGTCGTGGTGATAAAGGCAGACTTTCTGCTGAAATATAAGCAACCCTGAATTCAATTCATGTGACTTGCTATTTGTTATATAGTCAACCTATAGTCTTCTACTAATAAACCTCCTGCTTGTTTCATGGTTTCCGCTAGTGTGTCTTTTTCCTGCATTCCACACGTTCAGCTAGGCTTGTTTTTCTTTCATTTCTTTTTGAATGTTGGAGTTTTCAATAACTGGTTTTGTAGGATTTTTTTTGGCTGTAATATGAGTATTCCCTTGAGCACTGACAGAAGTCTGATACTTGATACATCATGATTGATTTAGTACTTGTTTCTTAAAATGGTATGTTTTTCTTGAAACTGTAATTTCATTATGTTTCACTGACATATTAATTTCAGGCTATGAGTATAGCTCTCGTAGACTGTCTAGAACTTTTTGATAGCATTTTGCATGGTGTGTTCCTTCACATACCTAAAGTATGTTGGTGAGTGAACAGCTTTTTAGTTTGTTGTAGCATACTGCTTCAGGTGGTGACCCTTAACTCTGTCTAGCTTTTGCAGAAAGGGAACCTGTTATTCATAACCTACTTTGTGTTTTGTATTCAGTACAGAGGGAGAGTTTTTAACATGTGACAAATACAAATTTGATCATTCATGCACTATTAAGTTTTTGGGTGCCTTTGTACATTGTCAATCACTTCTGCTGTGCAGCCTAAAACTGAGGACCACTTAATGCCCCCTCTCACCCTACTCATCCTGTCCTCTTCCTATTGAACAGTTACTTCCTCTGGTGTTGGGGTTTCTTTCCATTATGTAGTGCATGGTAAAGACTATCTCTTTTCACGGGTAAAAGACTTGAGAAAGGCCATACAATAACATGATGGTTTTTGCAGCTCTGGAGGGGATAGTTCAAATGGTTCAATTAAGAAAAAAATTAATACTTATTACTACTATGAGTAATGCTGGTGGTGTAATTGTTGTTGCTATATCTGTGTAGCATAGTAATACAGTTGGTCATGCGTACTGTTCACAACACTTGCACTCTGTTCTCTTCAAAACATGTTTGTGTTGTTCCCCATCTGTTTGGTGCTGTTGAGGTTCCTCCCAGACGACTGTGCCCAGTTTTTGGCCCTCCCTGCAGGACAGGACAAACTGGAGAGAGGGAAGATATTCAGGGGCTGGAGTGCCTGGCTGGAGAGGAGACCAGTGGCACCCGCTTTGCTCAGCTTGGAACAGGGAAGGCTGAGGCGGCAGCTGGCTGGGGTCTTCAGCCACCTGAACATGAAGGGACAAGAGGGAACAGTTGCAGTAAGGGAAACCCCAGCTGAATACAAGGAGAAGAAATTCTCGTTGATGGTGGTTATTGGAACAGGTTGTAGGAGGTCCTGGAACCTTCCACTTTGGAGACTTTCAGGACTTTACTGGGCAAAGACCTCAACAGCCTTTTTATCAGTAGTCTTCAGTGACAGTGATTAGAGCTGTGTGGTGTTCTTCCTCTAAATAACTTTGTTTTGTTACATTCTAAAAACCTTATTGGCATGTGCTTTCTAATAAAAATGAGGTATTAACATATTTATGCCAGGAAAAGGACACCTATCTGAGTTTGTAGAGTTCTTTTAAAAAAAAAATTGGGAAAATGGAATTAGATTCACTACAAAATGCTGACTTCTCTGTCGCTCTCTTTTTTTTTTTTTCTTGAGGCCCAGCTCTATAGTACTTCATGAAGATTAAGTTTTCAGTATAATGTAAAGCTCAGCAGAACTGTGCTATTTTGGACTAGTGGGGGTGGTGTCTATTTTAGAGATGAAGGTGTTTCAGGAATAAGAAAAAATAACAGATGATTCATCTTGATCTTAAGTCTGTCTTGAGAACTTCAGTGTGGTGACTGAAGAGGAGATGGCTTTTCATCATGCAGCACGAGTTTTGACTAGGGCGATGATTAGGTCAAATTTACAGTTCCTCTTTATCACCTAACTTCAGAGGATGAAGTTTTGGTAAAGAAAATTAGAAGAAATGTAGAATCAGGTTGACTTTCTTAGGAGCTATCTTATCCATGTGGTTCCTGTATTAATGATCTTTTTGCAGAATCAGTGCTCAAGTAAAGTGAAGGTAAAAGTCTGCTTTCTAGAGATTTCTTTCTTAGCTTATCCTTTCGTTGGGGTGTTCCAGAAATTGTATTTTAAAATAAGTTCTTGGAAGCCCTTTGTGTTTTTCTGATCATGCTTTAACTTTTCAGTGCAAATAATTTTCTTTTGTCAAGTTCTCAGGAATAAGAAGTAGGAAAGATGGATCTGAAATCATTGTGCTTCTGAGAGTGATAAATCTTGATGGTAATGGCGGAGTTATGATTTAGCCCATCGTACCACAGATACCATGCTTGTCCTTCATTTATTAGTGAGATTACTGGTTTCAAAATAAAGTTAAAGCTACATGCATATTTGCATGCAGGATTGGAGATGGGCTTGTGAATAGCTCTCAACTTCATGGGGTGCAACCCTGTTGGCCAGAGTTTTTGGTATGGCTTTGGTTATACCCTCTCATAATAGTAAGCACCCCAAAATATTTTTAAGCTAAAAAAGTGAGCTTTTGCACAATTTCCTCCTATATAGAAAGTTGATAGGAAGACAAAATTACTAGATTGAGTTAGAAGTTAAGGAAGTGATCTCCAATCCCTACTGTTTGTTTGTAGAATTAGTTTCAGGTGAGGCTTTTTATTTGTTCATTTTTATGAATTAAAGATCACTACCACTCAGAAACCAGTTTCCTCTAGTCCCTAGGAAGTTTTTCTTCCATCTCCTCTAAGGCCTGGCTGTGTTTTAGTGTGCTGTTAGGTTGGCCAAGCCCTTAACTTCTAGAAATAAGTCATGTAGGCTTTTCACGTAGACTTCAGAGATCAGTTGGAAAGTGAAACTTGCTTATCAATAGGTGGTTTTTTTATGCCAACATGCTAGTATGAGCAAACTTCTGTTTGTTAAGATGCTGCCTACTTTGACATTTCCTGCGCTGAGGGAAGGCATAGCATTCTGTTTGTCTTACCTTTCAGAGGATGCACTTTTTGTTTTTAAAGAATTTTGGAAGGGTGAATTGTGCCACGAGCATAGCGAGGTTTAAAAGTATAAGTCTAAGCAACACATTATTACTAAGATCTACTTAGATACCATCCCCGCGGACCTATGTGTGTTGAGTCTGTGGTTTTTTGCAATCAGTGTATTTCCCTTGAGTGGTAACCACTAAAAATTACCCTCAGTTCACAGTGTAATTGAAATTTTGAGGCCAGAGGGTGAAGCCATTGACTTCTTCCCTAAATGTAATGGGGCAGTGCTTCTAGTTGAGGAAAAACAGGTCTTTACCAGTGCTGCAGTAGCATTTTGCATACTGTTTTTGTCGTAAAAAGTTTTTTTTATCCTGTGGTTAAGAAATAAAAAGGTTTTAAATTCTAGTGTATAAAATAATTAAGTATCGTGTCAAGTCTCTTTCATGCCACAAGTAATTGCCTGTTACACATGGACAAATTCAGACACCTGGCTTTGGTGCTTTTGATCATTTAGACACACATATACAGTAATGCTTAATTTTACATAGTGCTTTTCACATTCTGTCTAAAAATATGTTCAGTTGTCTGAGCTCTAGAAATAAGTGGGATTTTGGATGTACTCCTTTCTTCAGCATAATATATTGCTGCTTGCAGCATCTGCCTGGTCCATACTTCGCTGTTTTTAATTTCCTTGCTAAATGCTTAGATTTGTCTACTGCCGAGGTAGGCATCTAAGCTCCTCATGTCATAAATGCCACTCCAGGAGCTATGCCCTATAGTGAAGTGCAATGCCACCTTTGCTGTGCCTCTGTTTTGTGAATTTGAGCTTTTGCTCTCTAGAAAAGCATGCTTTCTTCATCTCTTTTGTTGTTCTTCCTTACAGACATATAGAAAATGGGGAAAGTAGAATTTAACTTATTGGAAAATGAATGTTGGTCAGAAAAAAATAGTTTATTGTTCCACCTGTACTCATATAATTTTTTGATGAGAATATGGCTGTAGGCCTTCTCTGACTTCATGATCTTCAATTTCTATTTTTTTTCTAAAGAATTCACATGAGCACTGTAGGATTGAAATGTATTAAAAGCACTAGCCTATGGTTCTGCAAGTTTCTTTTCTACTTCTGATGAGAAAGTCACCATCTCTGTATTTCTGTAGGACAATTTGAGAATGATAATACTATAGGATCGTGGAAAAAGTATGAATGGAGCAGTGAATTGGTTTATTGTCCAGAAAAAAAAAAGCTATGGAATGTAGCTTGTGCAGTAATAACTGCATGCTGAAGGAGTGTAAGACAGTACAGTTGAGAATGCAGGGCCCATGTTCTTAAGGGTAAAAAGACATGGTAGGAAACAAGTGATGTAATGAAGAAGTAAAAATTCTTGAATCTGATTTTTTATGCATGCCATCAATCTGTGTTAGTTCCTCTACAGTTGCTCTTGATCTCATTGGCCAATTTCAGTCAAATTTCAAGGCAGGAAAAAGGTCTTGGAGATAATAAAGTGCCTGGAAATTTGTAGCAACGCAGTAGCTAGATGGAAGACAAGCCCAGGTTAATGCTTCACGCTGAAGGTGAGAGGGGGGGGAGCTCTGGTGGCCAGTCAGCACATGGCTTGAGTGCTGTCTAGCCAAAACCATCATTCTTTATTTTCTCGGGGATCCGATGGGAGGAAAGAAGATGAGGAGGAGATACAAGATGTATGAGACCAAAGTCAGTTCTACTTATGTAGCAACTTGATATGTTTAATTTGCTTCTAAAAGAAACTTAAAACCTTCTTAGAATTCCAAAGCTTGCTGGAAAATGTTAACTTCTTGTAAAATGTACTTTCTTCCAAGTCAATCCACCTTTGGATGAATGAAGGGTTTAGTGAAAGGGCGGAAACTTGCACAATAGTGGGGAAGAGCTTTGATCAACTGCACGTATTTTATACAACAAAAAATACTGGAAGTGATTAAAATTAGTTTCAGAATATGTCAGATGACTGATCTCATAACAGTGTTAGTGCAAAACTGGGCTTGGTCTACATAGAAAAAATGGAGAAACTGAAGCAAAATTTGGGTTTTTTAATTTCTTCCAATTGTCTAAATTGCCTGGAGGGATTACTAGATAGGTAGAGGTTACAGAGCTTAATCTTTGAGTTCTTTTTTAAAAGTCAAGACTAGAGTTTAAACCTCCGAAAACAGCATATGGAAGCAAGGTTATACGGTCTAAACTAAAATTTTATCAGGGGCAGGAATGCTTGATTATTTTTTGTTTGTTTGTTTGAGGTACCTCAGCTTCATCTGAAGGGGTTTATGATGATAAATTCCATCAAAATTTGTTAGACTAGTCCTGGCACTGTGCAGCTTAGTAAAATTTGGGGGTAGTCAGAAGAGAAAGCTAGACATAACAGTCACCAGGCTGTATTAGTTAACAAGCTGTTTTTATTTAACTCTTCTTCACTTAGGAGTGACAAGTGGTGATACTTGTTTCTCTGCTGGGTTCTGTAGCTGGAGTGTGATAGGAGTTCTCAGTACTGCATTATGTTGACTGTAATCAATACAACAAATTGTCTGACAGGTTTGAAAATCTAACCATAGTAGCTTTATTTGGTAGCATATGTTAGCTACAATATTTACACTTTATCCCCCTACGAAAGAAAAGTAGAAATGCAGATGTAAAGAATGCTGCTCATTAGTAATCTAATGTCTTAGAATCTTCGTTCCCTGTCCATACATCTACAGGAAAAAATGTGCTCAGGAAGAACTCTTGTTTCCTCCTTGGCAAGCTCTAGGTTTCCAGTCAATGGTGTTCTTAAGGACCCTTTTTTATACATTCTTTATCTATAGAGAAGGATAATTTTTAAATGTCATGTTTTTAAATTTTTCTTGAAAGAGTTGCTGCTGTAATTAATATTTAACAAGAGCTTGGCTTCAAACAGCAGTGAGTAATTAATTCAGTGCTAATAATGCTTCCAAGTGGCACCTTTTTCTGTAGCATTTGCATAAGACTGAAAACGTGCAAGTTCTACTCCAGCCTTAAATGTATGAGACCGCAGGGGGGAACAGGAGAAAGGCATTTGGGAAGGCTCCTGTGAAGACTACTTTGAGATCTCTCTTGGTGGGAGGTGAAGTGGCCACAGAGGGTGGTCAGCGTGCCTGGGCCTCACTGCATTGAGGGTAGCTGCCTTCAAGGAGCTTGCTGTAAGAGCGTGGAGCTCTTGCTGCTATGGGAAGCCTCCAGCGAGGTGTTAAGGAACATACCCACCGACTGCATGTAATGTTAGCTTACAGCTTTTTATCTAGGACGTGTACCATGAGTCTGATCATCACCTGATTTTCAAGAGAGGTACTCTAAAAGAAACTTACGTTTACAAGTCTAACACCTTGAAGAACTAGTGCTCAGTGTGTAGCTGTGCACTTGTGTTTGAGTCTTTCTGACCCAGGTGTTGCTCTTTGTTGGAACAGAAGCAGAATGGACCTGTAATGTCTTTTCTTTCTTGACATGAAAATGGTTTATGCTTCATCATTATAGCACTAAAATTCCAGTCTCTTCTTCTGCCTTTTTCATGAATTTTTTTTTTCCTGTGTGGCTACATTTGGAGCAACAGAGGATACTATAAAGATACAGGGAAAGGTAAGACTGTAGATAAATAGTGCAAAAATACATAGATAACTAAGATATCATTAAAAATAGTGCTCTGGTAGTGCAGATGGCAAAGTTTAAAATTATAGAGATTGACCATCTGTAAGGGTAACATCATTTCACATAAACATGTTTTTGTCACTCCAGTACACTCATGGAAAAAAAACCCTGTATGTTTAGAATAGCAAAATAAAGATGTTATATGAAAAAATAAGATTAATAATACTATGTAGTATGTTTTCCAGCATGCCAAAACTGATTTTCAGGGTTTGGTTTTTTGTTGGTTTTTTTTTTAGTTCGGCAAGGATATTAGTTAAGTGAAAGAAATGCTAGGAAATTCTTAATTTTAGTTAAGATTAGACTTCAGCTTTCTGTTGGAGCTTACCTTTGTGACTGACAGCTCTATGCGGTCCCTTTTTTGCTCCACCAGTAGACTGCCTTCCAGCTGAGGGAGGAGGAAAGCAGGGCAAGCAAAGGAGATGATATTTTGCTAGCCAAGAAACTCGAGTTGCTTCACACATGGTCTAGTAATTTTAAGTTAATGATGATTTTATTTCCTCATTTTAGCTGGCTTCACAAGGAGCTCATCTACTCTAATGGCCTATTAAGTGAGGCTTTCTTAACTTAAAATCTGTACTTTGTGTCGAAGGACAGTCTGCTATTATCCCCTCTGGAATGTCAAAGTTGTATTTTGAAGTAGACCATCTAGTGAAGTCTTGAGAACCCACTATACTAACTCAGATATGAATATTTCATTGAAAATGTCTTCGTATTGAATAGTTCTTGTATTTACCAACAGTAATTTTTAATTTTGGTTCTCACAATCTTAGTTCAGAGAAAGCAGGAATACGCCTTTTGTTCTGATCAGGCTGGCAGAGTGTCTTCCTATGCAGCATGACGTAGGTGTTGCTTTGTGGGATCATCTTGCAAGAAGCTCAGGCAGTTCTCAGTGCACAAACAGTTTGGCCTTCTGAGCACCCCCTGGTTTCAATAAGAGGATATTGGGCTGTGAATTAAGGTGCTTCAGTGTGGTCACGCTTGGTGATTAGCTTTATCCAAATCTTGTATTTAGAGACTTCTAGATTATTGAGAAGACTTAACTATATTATAATAGATTTGCTGTGTAAATAAATGTCATGGTACATTTGAAAGGATTTTCCTCTAAAATCACCAGAGCTAGCACTACATTTTCCTATGTATTTCTGTATACATTAACATATATTCCTATCTCAAAATGGAAGTTTTATGATTCTGAAGCTCAATCTTGGGCAGGCAAGTAATTCACTTAGTTCTGGCTTTGGGCTCGGATTAGAAAATAGCAGAGCTGATCACAGGGCACTGCAGCGTAGTGAAGAATATGAAGACAGCAGGAAGTACCTATCAGAACTATCCCTGCGGTGGGGGCTCAAGCCATTTGTGGACCTATGTGTGTTCAGATTGGATCACTAGTACTGTAAATAGAAAACCTTTTTTGAAAGAAAATATTTGTGCTGTTGGTACCGAAGGCATTAAAGTTGATGTGATTTAATTTAGATGCTTTTACTGGAGGTGGGGGGAACCTCCCTGCTCTCTAACCTGATCATGGCTGCATTATTAACCACTGTGTACAGTATGTCTTCTAGAGATGCACATGTCATTTGACACAATTAGTAATGTAGCCTATAGTTGTTGTTTTCACAAGGACAAATTCAGTGGTGGTGGTACATTATAGTAGCAATAAGTGTTGCAGTATTTTTTTCATGCTTTGGTTGGAAATGAAAAAATTACCATGGAGAGCAGGTTAAAATTAAGTCATGTTGCATTTCTTCAAGTGGAAATGATGTAAAATAATCAGGTGAATAGTACTAATGTAATTTAAAATGCAGTTAACAAATACACTTGTGGTTTTAGTTTTTCTTGGGTTTGCTTTTTTTGTCCTCTTAGAAGGATACTGAGAATAAATGAACACTGAAACAAAACTGATACAATTGTGTGGACACTGGGTTGGACAAACAGGAATTTCCACAGGACCATATCATGTTTCTTTTGTCATCCAGGATCTTGCTGGTGGAAAGCAAGTGATGTGCTCTTGTGAGACATTGAGCTGTAGGTAATAGTGATGATAGCTTGAGAAACCATCCGTATCCTCATGATGTTGATCTCATTAACACTGTAAATGTTACAGAAGTGCTTAATGGTATCACAGAAGTATACTTTGCATAAGAGTACATATTGCTTGTATTTCTTATTCAGTCCTCACCAAATTTGGCTGTGCCTTTCTTAAGTAGAAGCTTGCTTCCGGTTTCTAAAGATTGCCTGCTGCCTTACTAGAGTTCAATTTGGGTACTCAGATGCTGTTTTTTCTCCAATATATTAATTTTTGTGGAGCAGCATACAAAATGATACTTTCCTGTAGCTGGAGTTGGTAAAAAGTCAATTCTTATTCGGATACCTGATCATTGTCTGAAACAAAGAAATCTTTAACTGAATAGGTCAGATAAAGGGGAAGAGAAAATGCATCTTCTGTCATATCCTAAACAGAAGTTGGTTAGAGTAGGGAAACACCAGACTAGTCCCCTGAAAATGGCTGAGGCTGAAATCCAAGGAAGAGAACAGTACTTCAGCTTGACTGGTGAACTGGTAGCTTAAGAGAAATCGAGTTTTCTCTGTCGCAACTCAAACTAACTCTTGACAGGTCAGTCTTGCTATCCTTTATCCTTCTTGGAAGCATACAGGATGATGGTGAAGTTGTGGATGCAAGAGGATTCTTGAAGAGTTAGGGAGCCAAGCTGATGAATAACTCACTCTGCTTAAGTCTTTAAAAATGTTACTAGAACAGCTGTATATGATTTAGGTATTATGAATTTGTTTGCGGGGGGGGGTGTGTGTTCACAAAATCACAAAAATACATTGTTTAATTCATCTAATGAGCTTATATGTTTACCAAAAATATAAGGTGCATTCGTGCAGAAGAAGAATGGCAGTTACGCTAATCTCAGTTACTTTCTTTGGCCATTAGTTTCTGATCAAAGAGTGGTAAGTCTTGTGTACGTCCTTAGGTTTTTGGTACTTGGACTTCTGGGAGAGTTGTAGCAGACTGGATACGAATGTGTTAGCCTGAAATGGTACTGTGCCAGCTGTTCTAGAGTTACTTTTTTTTTCCCTAAGGATATCTGTTGTGTTTCTAGTTCTATTAACTGTATCACATCTTAAAAAGAAGTTGATATAGGGGGAAGGAAACACTCCAAGGGCTTTTTTTGTGGCTTTTTTTAAATATGGAGAGAGATATGGTTTCTGTATTTATTGTTTTTTCCTTTTTTAATGTTAATAGCTTTTTGTAACAATTCCAGTAATAGGAAAGAATTCAGAATGGAAATCATATTTCAGCCTTTTCCTGCTCTTGGTTTGTAGGAACTTTTCTCATTGTCGATCTTGTGAGCTGAGCAATGGAAATACTCTGTTTTTTCAGACATGCTTTTCCTTTTTGTTCTTGTGCACTTCTCAATTTCATTTACTAAAACAAATCAGATTTCCTCTGGAGCTTCACTGTCGTCATCATCAGTCTACACCTGTTGGTAACCTCTGAAATATATTTCAGTTGCCTTTGAAATTCTTTTATTAAGTAATCACTGTGTACAACTGTGGCTAATGGTAGCAAAGGGGATTGACAGGTACTGTAAAAGGCTGCTACCTCTCCTATATTTGAGATGACAAGGATGAAAAAAAATATCTCGTCCTTCCTAGGAGCTTGTAACTTCTGGTGGAAAATAATTGCTTTCCAGATTTGAAAAACATCTTATCTGATGTGGAAGAAGGGAGGAACCAGTGAAGATGGTAGGAATCAATGAAGATGGTATTTATTGCTTTTGTGCATGCATACTTTGTTTTATTATTGACGTCATTAAAATATCAGTACAAGGAAGAAAATATTAGTTGTTTGGTGTAGAGTACAGCAAAGCCTTTGTTGTTGCATTGGACAGTAGTGCCACTGAAATTCCTGTTACTGGCTCCAAGCGTGCTGTTTTCTTAACTGGATAGATGAAGTCGTAACTAAGTTTGCTTGTAATGGGACTTTCTCAGTTCACTTGTGTTCTCAGTCCAGTCATCATTTTCTGAAGTATGTTTTCCATGCCTGACTCTTAAAAGATGACCTTAAAGAGTAATTTTTTATGCATTAGCATATATAAAGATTGACAATGCCTTCTTACACAGGCATATTCTCTAATGATGATTTGACTAGAAACAGCTTAATGGAAGGGGGAGGCAGGGGAAAGGTTTTCTTTAGTATAGGATTTACCCTTTCAGAGAATTTGGTGCTCTCAGTTCTGAATGGCATCTTTTTGGGATGCACTTCAGTGTGCTGATGATGTGGTTGACCCCTGTGTACGGCTTGCATATTTGCTTAGGTACAGAGGTGTTAGGAAATGAAAGCCCTTCCTCTCTGTAAGCATGAGCTGTGTTTTCTGTTTCAGAAAGGTCACTGCAGTTTTTAGATAGAAGTCTAGATACCTGAGGGGCATATTTTTTAGGAAAATCTTGCCTCTTCTCTATTGTTCCTTTTTTAACCTTCCAGAGCTTGCATACAAGACTGACATTCTGAGAAATAACGAGTTGAGGAAGTTATGTTTCTGATCTGTTTTTAGCTTAGTTACCTCAAAATACTGAGATCCTAAACCTGCAGTTTTTAACACCAGAACAAAAAAACATTAGACTTTGTGACAGACAGTCTTTTGAGAGGACTTGGTGCTTTGGACAGCCTTTTACTTTTTTTAGTTAATAAATTGTGTAACTGAGCTTCAGCTTGATTGTGTTCTTGGAATTTCAAGTGGCCTCTTCATTTTTTTAAATTTTTTTTTTAGGGGAAGGAAGACTGACCAGCAGTAGAACTTCAAAACCTGGATGCCATCATCATCTTTTTTCTTTCTTTCTTTTTTTTTTTTTTATATTTGGAATCAAAACGCAGTGTATGAGAAGGAACCCTTTGGGCAATTGGACGTTGGGACCTTTGGAGCCTGCTAATGCTGATGTGTGTCCTCTGTCATTCACCAGTTATGCAATGAGTGCATCTTTAAATGCTTGGTTGGCATTTTTATACTCCAAATTGGAAATTCATTGTGGGCCCTTGCTTTTAAATTTTGGGCAAAACTTTACAAACTTTTAAAAAGTTTAAAATATTTACAACACAAATTATTTAGGTTTTGTATTAAACTTTAAGGAACGTGTTAGTAAATTGAGCGTTGAAGACAAAAAGGGAAGCCTTCTGTTTATTGTATGTCTGCTTTAAGGAAGTTCCATCGATTCTTGTGTACTTGCATGAGAATCTTCTAAGCAGAATCTCCTAACCATGCTTAGTTAACCATGCTTAGGAGAAATAAATAAGGTCTTTCAAAAAATAACATTAACAGTAAAGAAAGTAAGATCAGAACAGAGGAGTGCTAAGCTAGTGGAATTTAACCTCATACCAGGAAGGAGATTGTCTTATATAAATGAGAGCGCAATTGTCAGGCTGAAGATTATCAGGAACAGTTTTCTGTAATGGCAGGTCAAATTTACATGTACATAGACTGACTTAGAGGAAGAATTTGAGAGGGTCAGGTTTAAGCAATAACCGCAACTTGCTGTTGAAGGTGCTGCTCTTGCAGCAGTTTCTGAGCTCCTTTTATCTAAGGGACTTCAGTAAAGACTCAAGCTTACAAAAAGTTTTATCTTCACCTCATTCTATGCCTATTGGAATTTACAAGCATTTTGATACTGATTTTTGGTGGCAGCTGTCAGGCCAATACTGATTGTTTCTGAAAATGTTGTCCTGCTGCTCTATATTGTTATTTATGTTTTTATCTGCAGTATTTAGACACTTTGTATGAATTGCAGTGGTACATAAGCACTGGACAGATGGGGGGGATTTTTTTTTTTTAAATTTCCTTAAAATAGATTTGAAAATGAATTCCAGAAAGTATCAGGTTACTGATTTTATGGGAAGAGTTGCACAAATCTGATTCTGAGGTGTAACTGACTTTTTTATCTATCATACTGTACACTAGGAGACTTAATATACTGTATGCGATACTTTATTAGGAGTTTGAGTACTTCATAAGGATTAAATACTAACTGATACTTTATGGATCTTAAAGTGGCTAATTGATAATGAAACAGGTCACTGCAGAGTTGTACTAAAATACTGTTTAAGAAGAACCTGATTGATGATGGTTTTAGTACAGGACAGCAATCTCTTAATTTTCCGAATCTCCTTTCCCTTCTTCCCTCCACCTTACTTAGTTGATGACAGTGTTTTTCCACAGTGCAACTAGTGTGCAGCAACCGCTTTTCCAGCCATGTGTAGGCTGCCCCATGCATTCTGCCAGCATCCCTGCACCCGATCCTGTGGGGTGCTGGGTCCTTCCCTATTGCTGTCCTGGAGACTTCGCTGCCTCATCCTGCTCCAGCATCTCTGCAGTAACCCCCCACTCCATGAGACCTTCCCAAACATCCTCCCTCTCCAAGATTTCTCAAGCTTGAATAGTTATGTCTGTGAGGAAGTGTATCTGTTCCACCTAGTAATAGTTGCTAAGCAGGACATTTTTTCTAGCCCCTTGTCAGCACAGGCTGCTTCAGTGCAGACCATTTAATTTGTGCGAGGAGATTTTATTGTTTTAATATCTCGAGCTCTTTCATTCTCTTCTTTTCGGTGCTTTTTCGGAGGCCACATTCATTTTGTGCCATGTTGCACTGATACTACTGGTCTTTTTTTGTAATTAGGTGTTGTAAGGATAATAGAGAATCTCTATGTACATCTTAAAAGGAACCAGAATAGATTTGTTGGACACAACTGTGTCTTGGAAGTTTGCAAACTACTGACATTGTTGAGAAGGGAAGGGGTTGGCTAGGACTCTGGCATTAATTTCCAGGGCCTTTGGGATGAGAAATTAAACCAAGATTTTTCTATTTGGTTTGGTTAAAACAAACGAGGCCCTGTTTGTATAACTGTTTCAAAGTTACAAGCTGCTATATGGCTGCACCCTTTGTTTGACCCTCATGTACAAGTTTAGTTTATTTCCAGGCTGCCTTTACTTCATATTTGAAGTACTTTTCAGTCATTTGGCTGTTACTGAACCAAAGGGTGGACTTGGCCACCTGTTCTGTAGCCGTTCCTCCACACTTTCTCAAGATAGAAAAGTCTTTGCATCCCACAGATGTTCTTCCTTGAGGCAGAGCATGAGTGCTGATGCAAACAGAAGGCTGCCCTTCTCATACGCGTCTCATCTCCCATGTTATCCTTATGCTGCTCTTAGTGAAGGAGCAGCTGAGCCTGGGAATGGGGGGACCCTGAGGCCCATTTTCTGTGGGGCTGTCTCTGCTTGTTCCTCTGCTTCAGGTCAGAAGATTTGGGTTTCTTCTTCTGTCAGTAGAGATATGCTTGGGATCTCAAACACACTTTCAACAAATAACACATTCAAGTTTTAAATTATTTGAGCTACAGCTGGCAGATAAAGCCTTGCCTGTCTGTTTCTGAAGAATTTGTAAGCTAATTGTGGTGTTTAAACTGCAGATTATTGTAAGCTGTTTCTGTGACTAGTCTAATAGTTCATGTAATCATCAGAAAAAGTGTGTATGTTTCTGTGGAAACAGGTTTCCTGTATTTCACATCTTACCTTTGAAAGGCAAGGGGGATTACAAGGTAGGCAGTCAAGACACAGAAGGTGAGGTGTGTGCTGAAATAGGGTGATTGTTTGCAGATCGCAAAAAAGAAATACATAAAGGAAGAAAGAAGCTTCTCCAGTATTTCTGCAGTTTCTCAGCATCCCCCTGGAATTGCATCTTCCATTTCCCTATCAATAGGGCTGTCATCCTTCATTACAAAAGGCAGACACTGTTTCTGTGCAATGGTAACAGTACTCTGATAGGTTTAAAGGGGAGTCTGCTGTTTAAGAACCTGAAGTAGATGAGCCCATGTAATTTTTAAGAAAACTGTGAAGTTTTTCTGACTTTGAAAAGTTGCTCATATTGTGCTGTGTTTATAAAATAGGAGCCCTAGCTTTTGAATGTCATGAAAACACAGAAGCCATCATCACAACTGTGCCTAAGCAAGTTTAAGATTCATATGATAGGAATTACTACACTAAATTGTTAATATTCAGCCTGGTTGTAGTAGCAGCAGAAATGGAGGGGGGGGGGGAGAACAAGCACAGTTTGAGAGTGCTTTTCTGTGTTTATTTTAGTGAAATTTCTTAGGATATTATTTCCCTTTTTTTTTCTTCCCCAAGAATGCATAATTTGGCAGCTTCAGAAATAGTATTTTGAAGAATGTTACGCAGTTCTGTCAGTTTATCTTGTTGAGTTGACACATGGTTGGAGTAGGAAGGGAGACTTGAACAGGAAGGAAGGTCCTTGTTCCTGAATGTCATTACTGCATAGCTCTCATATCCTCGAGGATCGCCCGGACAAAAGCTGAGTCAGAGCACAGCAGCAGCAGTCTGCGCTAGAGCAAGACATGGCCCAGTTCAGGATTTTGGACTGCATGATCAATCACAACTGGAGTTTCATATGTAACCTGTATTGTGCATGGAGTGGTCAGGTTTGTTGTTTCTTATCCTACATATTTTAATATGATTATATCATTTAGTATAAGGGGAAAAAAAGGCTCTGGTTGATCTCTTCTCCTCACCCCCAGTCCTATTGAGGATATAGTATTCAAAATGTTGCCATTTACTAAACAGTTTTCTAGAGTTATTAAGCATACAAGGCATCCTTTGACTATATAATTGGGTTTTTTTAACACTGAGTACTTTAGATTGTTCTCTTAGTCTTAAGCTTTGATGGGTTTTAGTTCATGAATTGCATGAGAAGATTAAATATCACATACAATAAGGGGGAGATATGCCAGGATAAACTGCTTTGTTAATAAATACAAAACTGATTTGGTTTCCTGCTTTAAAAGGACTCAAACATCTTGGCTATTTCAAGATAACTTGATCATGAATATGATTTTTAAAAAAAAGTAGTGTGAGGGGAGGTTGTTACATAATTTATTTTATCCTGTATGTTTAAAAAAAAGTTCCACAGGATGTTAAGCAGTTCTTAATATGGACAGATTTAAGTCTAATTGACTGACTTACTGCAGAACTAGAGGTGAAAAAACAAAACCAAACCTGCCTGGGTTTTGAATGCAAATGTTTTAAAATAGAATCCACTTTCTAAAGGATTTAAAATAGCACTATGCAGTTTTAATACTGCTTTCAAGGTACTCTAGATATTACCTGTATTTCTCATATAACATTCAGCCAGTCATTGAAGAAAATGTATTTTATTCTTCTATAGCATAAGGGGAAGGTAAGCACTTCTTATAAAGTTGCAGTTTCAGTACAATAACTAGAGGCAGGTGATTGAAAAATATTCCAACCATACATAGAAGTCCTTTGAAACATTATGACATTTAAAATACAACCCCTGTATGTCATGTCTGTACTGAAACTTCTTAATCAGGAAAATACATTGCTGTGAGTTGGTTTTTTGCTTGTTTGTTGTTTTGGGGTTTTTAGTGATGCAAAAGCTGATTCACAATATCTGGGGGTTTTGAGTGATCTCCTTAATGTTATAGGTTAAAGAAGTCTCTTCTGTTGAATGTGAAAAATCAGGAGACATGAGGCATTCTTTTAGAGTCTTAATTTTCGCAAATGCTTAACTGTTTGCTTACACACATGTAAGAATTCACCTGTATGGGCAAAATCCATCTGATAGTTGCTTCCCATACTTCAGAAATCAAGAAATAGTAAGAAAAGGCTTGGCTAATGATGTGGGCAGTCCTGTCTTAAATTGAGTTTGATGTAACTAGAGGGAAGGGAAAGGGGGATTGTTTTTTGAGCAGATTGAAGTGAAAGGTTTTAAAAAAACCCCACAAAATAAAACAAAACCCCAAACTAAGAAGAAAAACCAACAAAAAACCCCAAACAAACCAGACAAAACCCCAAAGCCAGGACAGAGGTCTCATAACCTAAAAGCTCTTACCAAGCTGGAAAAAACCCTCAAGCCTTAGATCAATATACTTCAGATTACTTTCATGCTTGAGATAGAAATGTGCTGAACTGTTTGATCTTGCTAATTTTTATTATTAAAGTAGAATATGCAATTTCTGTGTTTGGTTTTGGTGTGTGTTTGGGTTTTTTGTGGTTTTGGTTTTTACTGAAGTAAAGTCCCTGTCCACTATACATTTTAATAAGTTGCTGCTGCTGTTTTTTTTAATTGAAGCTGAAAGTTCATTTATGGGATATTAGAGTGCAGCTACTCTCTTCCTGCTGCATTGAAATGCCATGGCAGAGGGGGATTATGTTCAGGCCTGGTGAGAGATACACGCTGCTTCGTATAGCAATGTTGCTCTCCACATTTTCCACCTAGCAGTGTCCAAGCAGGCTGCTGGTGAGAAAGCAGATGGATGACCTGCGAAGTCTGAAACTAACAGCTCTTTCTCAAGTGTAACCTCAAAGCACAACTCTGGTTTGGCTTATGGTATCCCTGAATTAGCAGAAGTTATGCAGCTTTTTTGGCAATTTCTATCCATCCTGACCCTAGTAAAACATCAGGGGATGAATTACTGCTTCTGAGTTGAAGGCTTGCCTTATGGGAAAACAAGTTTTCTTCTAAGGAGTCATCAGAAATCTATATTCAAGAAGAAAATGCAAACCTACTTAATTGTCTGTGTTACTAATCATTTATCAAATCAGGCTAGAGTCATTCTAAGGATTTCTTTTGTTGTTACTGCCTGACCCCTCACCTGGCATACGTTTCCCAAAGTTTGGTTTTTAAAACAGGAAGCAAACAAGTATGAGAGGCAGGAATATTTTCTTCTGTCCACCATGGTAATTTACATTACAAAATACCTTGCTTTCAAGTGTTAAGATAGGGAACAGTAGATCACAAGTTGAATGGTTGTCTGCTTACCAGCAAAGAGTGTAGGTCATCACTGTGGTGTAACCAGGCTTTTGTTAGTTTGAGGAGAACATACCTTCTCATGTGCTCTTCTCGTTGGTTCTTTGCTGAACATCATCTGGCCTCTATTTTTTTTATCTTATTGCTGCATCCTAACCTCTAAAAGTAATAAAACTGTTCTATCAGCCATGTAAATACGTCAAATCTGGGGTTTCTCAGCCAGAGATAGGTATTCTGCAAAGTTCAGTAGACATACAGTTGGTCAAATTTCATTGCATAGGATGGGCCTGACCATGGAAGTTGTTGAGCTTGGAGGAACCTTCTCATCAAAGACTACATTGATGTACATGAAATTAAGTTAGTATGTTGCGACATTATAGTAGCCAAGATCTCTTATTTCTGGTTTTGTGTTGGTTTTTTTTTAAACTTGAGCTCGTTATTGCAGGCTATATTTTACGTGAGAATGAGATGTTGCAGTGCAAGCCCAGCTTTCACATTGCCTTTTACCCCCAAAACGCAGCAGTACCGCAGCAGCTGCTGCACTGCAGCTATTTCCCTTTCTTCGGAGAATCTCTGATAACATTAAAATAGCTTTTCAGTCTTCCAAATGTGTCACTTGGAGGATGAAATAATAAAAGTGGTTGCATTCTTTCTCAGATATTTCCAGCTGATAACAGTTTTGAAATGTGATATGTTATCTTACTGTGCTCTTATTTCTGTTTATCTGCTGCCTTGGGGAGGGAGGGAATATGATAAAAATCTTGTCTCATAGCAGTGCAGGGTGTGATGTTTTCAGTTTTATTGAGTAAAAGGTGTAAAATCATTGCCGGAAATAGCTGGTGGCTTTACTCATTGTGGGAATTCACATTGCTGGAGAAACATTTTGTAATGTTCAGAAGTACATGGAAATAATTCAGCAACAGTGAGCAACTCAAGCGACAGTAATAGACATGCAAAGACAAGTAGTTCTTAAATTTAAAATAGATTTCTTCTCTGCCCCCACCCCAGTCTCCAGACAGAGATACAAATGTAGATTTAGCCATTTACATCAACCATTCTTGCTGACATACTCAGTGCAAACTGTGAGGAAATACACAGGTCACATCTGATCACATCATAGGTCAGTGTTCAAAAGCTTCTGGATTTGCAGCTAAACTGAAAATCCTGTGGACAACTTTCTCTTCCTTATCCTCTTAGTGATATCTTGTCTCTGGGCATAAAGATTTAAGATTTTTTTTCAGGTTAATGACTTCACAGTCCTTTTTTTAAGCATTATAACTTATATAACTTTTCTTCACAGAAAAAGCTGCTTTCTCTGTTGTATATGCACAATAGATCACAAATTTAGGGTTTTGAAATAATTTAACTTGGGTGTTTGTATATGTGGCTTTGCATCTGTGTATGCTAGTATTTCTTTATATTTTTTTGTTACAAAATCCAGGCCTTCTCACTTCTGAGTTTAAGGCTTTTAAAACTTAAAGTGCGTTGATTTGCACGTTATATAGTATGTTCAAATTAAATGTCTTGAAACATGGGACTAGGATTATACTTAAGTGATGAGTTTGTCTGCAGGAGTTTATTAATAGTTTCTGTATTAGAAAGCTTTAACATTCAGTAGCTCAAGTAGCATATTTAGAGGTTATTTTTGAGGAGGAAAGCTGTGTATATGAGGCAGTAAAGAATCTTGACACATTTGTCTTACAAGTTTTCTGTTTCGAGCCATGTTCTCTGTCTTAAACTTCTGAGAAGTTTAGGCTTGATACAAATAGTTCTTCTCTCAAGTCAGCTGTTCTTAAAACTCTCCCTTTTGCAAGCAGAGTTAGACTCTGGAGTTACAACTTGTGACAGTTTGGATTTTGACATTGAGGGTCAATTCCCTGATCTTCCAAAAGCTTCCTTTTGCCTTTGGGCAGGTCGGAGACATTTCTGTTGTACATGAAGTAAAATCTTAAGTAAAGCTGAAGTATTGCAGAATTGAATGATCTTAAGTCTTAACAGCTTGAACTATCAGCAGGTAGGAGGATGCATTTATGCAGATGAAGCGGTGTGGCTGGTCTCTAAATTATTTCATTTTCTTGTTTTTATAACAGGAATGGAGCGTATTCTGTTTATGTTGGAAAGTTCAGTAGCTAGTAAGAGAAGATCAGCCTCATACCTACATTAATGTGATAGAGAGCAGGTGTAAGGTGTATTTTTGTCCCACTGCTGAGCCCACAAAGTAAAGCCCTTACTCGGCCTTGTAGCTGCATCATGGAGTAGCCTAGTCCAAGCACAGAGGTTTGCTGTAGGGACAAAGAGGCTGTGGAAAAGCAGGTGCTCTCCTGGGTGGTTTAGCCAGCTTTAGCTGTGTCCCTTGTAGAGTTGATAATTTTTTTTAAAACCAAGACATAGCCTCTGGCTACAGTGGAGAAAAAACAGTCTGAACTGAAGGAAATGTGCAGACAGTTTCAGAGCTGACATTAGTTTAAAGCCGTGGTGCATCTGGTTATTGAAATGGTGTCTCTGCAGGTCAGGTTTTATGCTCTGTGATGATTTTGTTTTTCTTAATGGCTTCTGCAAAACTATTTCACATGTAAATGCGTAAGTTATAATAGTCTGGTGAAAGTGTAGTGGAAGCTATGTGGTATGTTGTGTGTTTCATATAGTCCATGCTATTCTAGAAAGAAAACAAGAAGTACAAACTTTGAAACTCATTCCTGTTTTTGCAGTAGTGTACTTAGCTAGTGACACTGGTGTTTCTTATTGTTCTCTCCCCATTTGTAGGAAGCAGAGTGGGTCATGGGGTGGCTCGTATTCTTGGGCCTATCAAAAAGTTCCCATAGGCTGAAATAAGCAGTGCAAGGCAGCCCTTGACAGGCAGTCACTCTGTGCAAACCACTCTCTATTACTGCTGTCAGACTGCTGAGAAGGTTCTTTTATCATGCATGGAGTAACCTCAAACATTGCTTCAGTGCTGCACGGTAGAAGCATGCTTTCTTCGTCTCCTGTCTCTGATATTTCCAGATTAGACCGTAAGGTGAGGACAAAGCATTTCCTATTCTTAACAAGCAATGACAGAACAAGAAGAGAAGGAAAAGCTTCAATTTAGCTAAATTAAGATCACGTGACATTTTGCTGTTATGCTACCAGCCCTGCAGATGTTTCCTTTCTTTCCAGTTTAAGGATGTAGCTGTTAAGAGGGGAGGCTTTTGCTAATGAGCCTATAAGAAAACAAGGAAGCTCTCAATTTCTTTTTTTTTAATGTTTTTCTGACTAAATTTAATACTATGAACTGCATGTTTTTATTGTAAATACCAAATGCAAGATATAAACAAAAACACATTGTGAAAATGGTTCGCATCTCTGTCCTATGAAGTCCCTGTAGTTTTTACTCTGTTGCTTGGTGCTGTTGCTCTGGAAGTACAAGGCATGATCTAAACTGAAGTGCAATTAAATAGCTTTGAAAAGAATCTTGGTAAAGCAGTACAGTTTTTGGATGTGGAGAAGCTATTACAAATATATGTGTATATATATGCACACACATGCAAAATATAGTATACTTTTTTGTATGTATGTATATAAAATCATCCTTTTTCAGACTGTCATGTCACTAAATCCTTGAGTGGTTTGCCAATGTGAAGGTAGTTATTTGTGTTGTGATGGAGGAACTTGATTTCAAATCAGGAAGGTGGAGTTTTTCAGGTATAGGCTTCCTCTAACCCTTCCTGCTTTTCTATATTTGAGTTCAGGGGGGTGGGGGGGGAATGTGATATAATGTGAGAGCATTTTAAGGTGAGGGAGGAAAGTAAAGGTTGCTGTAGATAGCCTTCAGCTTTGCTTTTCAGGTCTTCTGGAGTAATGATGAGACTTAGATGAGCACCAACTGCCATGCTTTACAGAGCAGCCTTTCATGAACAATACAGAACAGTAAGGAAAGTTTAAGCTGTGTAATAAGCTGCATGTGTGGAGGTTTTTATTGTTTATTTTCTGTGTGCACCTTGACCTCTTTGGGAACTGAAATCCTTTATCTTGAAAATACTGTTTCTCCTTTGAATGATTGTGTTTACTACAACAGTAGTTAAAAAAGTTTACAGAAATATGTGTCCCTCCATCCTTCTCCTTCCACCCCCAAGCCAGCTCTGTAGCCTGCATGGTGCATGGCAGTAATGCATGTCTCCTTCCCTGTGCCTCCCAGCCATCTGCCGTGCTGGCACAGACACTTTGTTTTTGAAAGGCTGCAGATTTCCCACTTACTTCATACATTTGGAGTAGTCCTTTATCGCTTTCTTGAGCCTTCCTCCTTACCTGGGCTTGGTTTGAGGACATCATGTATGTATTTTATTAAATTGGGTTATTCAGTTCTGGGATGCATTTCAAAGTCTCTGTTGGTGTCCTCACTGATCTCTGCTGCAGGCAGGCAGCCACTGCCTTCATTATTGAATTCAAAGACTATTCCAGGCTTGTATTCCATCTGAAGGGGGATTCACACACCTAAAGTGGCAGGTTTGCTGCTAGGACCACCTCCTAGCAAATAACTCATTTAACTTCAGTTAGTCCCCCCAAAAGGACCTGTTGCTGTGGCTACCTAGGCTTAGTGCCATAACAGTGCATTAAAATGATAAAAAGCAGGCTCCTGTGAGGGAGACACCTAGACCTGTGGTCACTCCATAGAGTGACATTTGCCTCTTTATTGCCTTCCCCAAAATGTCTTGGCTGTTAGTGCTATCAGCAAGACGCGTTAGAGGGCTGGGTGAGGGAGTGCTGTTCGGAGGCTGCCTCACTGCTGCTTGGGGGCTGCTGGGGCCTGCCTGGCCAACCAAGGCGAGCAGCAAACATGAGAAATGGCATTGCCTATCCTTGTACTTAGTCTTATGGCAATCACAAATAATTTGTTTCTGTTTTCCTGTTGTTTGATATTGAAACCATTCATTGTGGTAACTTTCTCTCCATCTGGAGTCACAAAGGATTTGGATCTTGTTCTAGAGAGCTAGTTGAGTTCTTCAGTTTGTTTGCCTTTATCCTTTCCAGTTACTGCATC
This sequence comes from Grus americana, assembly GCF_028858705.1. Lineage (NCBI taxonomy): Eukaryota > Metazoa > Chordata > Aves > Gruiformes > Gruidae > Grus > Grus americana. The sequence continues at coordinate 149,999,814 of NC_072853.1, read as the reverse complement.
CCCGTCAGCTGTAACTCAAGAGAAATGTTAGTGCTGGGGAATCTCAGCAAATGTCCTGCACTTCCTGTATGTGTACCACCCGCCCCATGAGAGATGAATGGGCTCCTTTGGTGACTCTGAGAGCTGACACCTTCCCTGAGTTTTGGAGTTGAAGTCTTCCTCTGGAGACTGATTTTTCTTTTTCCTTTTCTTTTTTTCCCCTTTTTTTCTTTTTTCCTGCCTTCATGAAGAGCTGCAGCATGGAAGAAGAGCTGTGCTTCCCAATTCCAAAAGCAAACTGTCTTCTGCTGTTAGCAGTGTTCCCAGAGAGAAGGCCCTGACTGGACCAGTTTATCTGTCTCTGTGAATGCCATCTACTGATGGTTGTATGTATGAGGCTCCCGCACCGTTTATCTCCACATCTCAGCTTTCTCTTGTGGTGAGAGTGGTTCTGCAGCTCTTTGATCTTTTGAGCTTTGAGGGCATGTTTACATCTTCATTTCCAGTTGCAGGTGCTTCGTGGCAAGGCAGCCTCCTCTTTACTTACTGAAAACATGCTCAGCAGTTACCAGCATTGGGCAACTGAGTCCTTCCTGCAGCTTTCTTAAATGAAGTGGACAGGTTGGAGGCAAATATCTTCTGTCTTTTGCTCTGAGGGTCTTGCTACCAGTCAGTGGGTCCAGCACAGTCTGGGTGGGATCCATTTCCCCATGGCCAATTCTGCAAACGAACAGAGGAATAGATGTTTTGAGAGTTAGGAAAAACTTTACTCTTCTGTGCTTCAGTATGTTTCTGTGTCTCAAAATGCCTGATTTTTCTGTTCAGGGCATGCTCTTGCAGTGTCACTGCTGTAGATAAAGGCTTACTTATCCTGAACTACTTTCACTCCAATCTGCTATGTTACAGTGATGTCTAGTTTTAGTGAAGTGCTGTTAATAAAAAGTACATGTCAGCACACAGTAAATGTCACCAATTACATAAATATATTGTATATACTGGTGCATTGTGTATATTGTACTGTGAATCTGTATTGCTGTAAGTTGTATATTAAGTCAAACATTATTAGGTAGAGGGAAGCTTTTCTTTTTAACATTATAGTGACTTATTTCTACTTAGTAAAATTGTTTGACATATGGGCAGGAGGTGATTACACTTAGCCATGCCCAAGTAATGTTCATTTTTCTGAAAGGTAGACAAGAAAAAATTGAACTTTTCTGGTTAAATTAGAAATCACAGGAATGCTTAATGGCAAAATTTGACCATGATTAGAATTTAGTTTTAGAGGACAGTATGTACACAAGAGAACCAGATATTACATAGGCAGACTCTCAAAGCAAAATTATTTTTTGAGAAAACCATATTTAAGGCAGAGGCTTTGCATACAGACTCTTCCAGCCTTAAGGTGTCTAACATCTTGTTGGGAGCGGGGGAGTGGACAGAGAGAAGTCCTGTGGTGTTGATACTACCTGCAGATCAATGCAACTAATTAATATTTATTATGTTTCTGCCCTAAGCTTAAATCTAGACATTAAATTAAACAGTACTAAATAATATTTTTTTAACTTTGTTGCTTGTTTATTGTGAAGGGTGACATTGGGGTAGTGTGCAAATATGAATGCTCCAGTTGGACACTCAAAATACTGAGATGTTTGTGATGATTTATTAATAAACTATCCAGACTAATTTTGGTGTTAGTAAAGGAGTAGCAACTTCTTTGAGTGACTGGTATTATGCACACACTGCTGCAGATACCTTTGGAATTTAGCTTAAAGTTTCTTAAGTCTAGTATGTATAGCTGTTAAATATTTCATTGACATTTTAATTATTACTTTTTTTGCTCTCTTCCTTTTTGCCAATTCTAGATGCCTTTTTTATGGTGTTGGCTAGCATCCAGCATCATACATCTAGGATTTTTATAGGTTTCCTTTTATCACACCAATTTGACAGACTGATTTCTGACTGTCAGCGTGGGTTTGGAGATGATGTTTACACCTTCTAGCTACCTTGCAAGGACAGAAAATGATGGAAGAGTTCTTTGAGGGAAGGACACTGTCAGTACATATACTGCCAGGTTATACTTGAATTTCTGTCCTCCCCAACATCCTGCCTGCCTGCTATGGGGAAGACTACAGGATGTTGTCAAGCATAAAAATGACTCAGAAGCTTGGACAAATGGATATTTGACATGGAGGCCTACAATTGTTATGTAGGTTTTGGGTTTTCTGCAGTCCTGTTTTCCTGGTCTCTTTGCAGGGATTCTGTTCAGTAAGAGATGAACATGTTTCTGAGACTGAAAGTGATGGAACTCATTTATTTGTTTTGAAGACAGAGTTATGTCTGGATACCTGGAGGATGGATTTACAAGGTGTCACCTTTGTATCAGTAGTTACTTTTCTTTGTCTGGAAATTACTTCTGTTTAAGATGCTATTTGTACATTCCAGTCTGGTTTAAAGACATCAGAAATGTCTTATTTCACTATGGCTTGAAACCATTTCAGTACGTGACGGTCCTATTTGTCTTTATAAATGTGACCTATTTCCCTTGAAATCTTTACTTTATGACCTTGAGTAGAACTGAAAGGACAAGACTTATTTTGCACCTTGTGTGAGCGATCCTGCTGTTGAAGTGCTGCTGAGGTAAAACACTGGTGGGCTTTCTCTGGGTGCTGGATATCCTGCCTCCCTATACTGCAGATGAGGATGGAGTCCATACATCTCGAAGAAAAGTTGTGTAAGCTTTTCTTTGGCTGTCTTAACTGTCTCTCTCGGATTTTTCTTAGAGGAAGTGTTACATCTTCTAAGAACATGGAGGAGCTCTGTGTTTTGGAGGGTTTGTGTTCGTTTTCTGTCATATTGGAAGACCTGGGAACCATGTGTTCCTCAATGGATTGAACTTTTACTCTGTCCACGTTCACTTACGTGCAGGAGTCCAGGTCTGCGACTGGAGAAAAAATTGTAAGCGTCGAGGGGACATGTTATCCTCTAGGCATAATACATTTCTTTACCTCATCATTTCTGATCAGATTGCTTCTAGCAAAGTGGAGCACTCTGTGTGGTTGAGGCTAAAAGGGTCAGTGGCTTATTATAACTTTATTTGAAAATCATCAGTGGAAGAATCTGGTTATTAAAGAAACAAAGGCTGACTTGCAGTGAAACCTGCTGTTGTTCTGTGGGTAATGTTTTCTTGCCCATATGGGCAGGTTTTTTTCTCCTATTCTGTAGCCTTAGCCAGAAACGACCTTTTTCTCTTCTCGTACCTTTTTAAAGGACCTTATACTTTGTCACATAAAATGAGATCAAACTGTTCTAGAAAAGCCTTTTTTTCTCTGAAATTGCAGATTTAATAGGACAGTTAGCCAAGTGATGGCTACTTGGGTACAAAAACTAGGGAAAATAAATGACCCGATGCAAGAAATATCACTGTTTTCAAGCGAGCCCAGCATTTAGTGTAGTGTTTAGAATATCCCGTTGGTGTCATGGGATGATTTTAGGGATTAGTAACTATATTAAAGATCCTTTTTTTGCTCTGTTTTGCTTAAAAAAAAAAAAAAATATATATATATATAATAGCTGTTGAATCAGTAAAACAGTAAAATCAGGTGACATGAACTCATTTTCTGTTCAGCATATATCTAGCTAGCTGAACTGCTATGTCATTTATGACATGTATTGGTAGACTAGCTAAAAGTTGAACATTACTAAATGCAGCTGAAGCAGACCCCGCTTAGCGCAGGCTGTCTCCATGCTCTTACTGAGGTATTGATAGGTAGGTCCCTCTAGTTGGTCTGGTGAGTTCTTTCTGTCTGTCTCATACAGACTTAAGCTCCAGAAAATGTAATTTGGATAACACTTACACTTAGACTTTATTTCCATAATTTATTTGTGAAGTGAAACCAAACAGTTGAAACCAAGACAGTGTAGAGCAAATCTGGATGCTGGTCCCAAGATCAAAATTACTTCTAAAGACGCTCATTTACTGAGCACAAAGATGGAATACAGATGAAAATTGATCACTTGCACCAACTTTAAAATGGCTTAAATGACTTTTCAAGGTTCAGTAGTGCAGTATAAAAATTATTTCTTGTGTTCACTACTATGCATCTATGAAGATAATATTCAGAACTCAGAGTATACCTATTTATCTGTTTAGATAGTCAAGAAAATTCTTTATTGATAGTTTGTATTAGCTATGACTGTCACTGAAGGATTTTTAGCATGCTCAATACAGGTCTATCTGTAAATTGTCTGTAAGATTAAAAATCAAGCAGGCCTTGGAGAGCGTGCAAGTTGGGTGTGTTTGCTTTTTTAGACTGAAATAATGGGAAATTATTGATTTGAGATTTACTTTTAATTTGAAATAGTATAATTTACAAACATAAATGCTATTTACTGATTTTACGTAATTATGTTACTGTGTTAAGCTTCTAGTGATTCATGTAGTTCTTTAAGGTGCCATCTGATTTTTCATTGCTCAGAAAAAAGGGTTAAATACAATATTAAAAACAAAGTATGCATTTTACAATGCATTTAAGCATCTGTTGCATGTCCTTGTAATTGCATATAACAGGAAATGATGCTGTGAGATACTCTGTGCAGAAACCTTGTATGAAGAAATCCTGAGGGAAATGATGCTTGAATCATTTTTAGTAGCCTGGGATTTTTCAGCCCTTGAACTTGATTGTATGCACTCTGATTTTGAGCGTTGCATCTATAGAGAACGAAATATACAGACCTTCAGTAAGGAATATGGCAAAATAATCTTTGGTTTGTTAGATTTTATATGAAATTAAAATAAAATAAAGCATTCATTTTTCATTCTCTTGAAATGCAACTGAGTCTACCCTAAAGACAAATCATCTCAAGGATATGAGATACTTATGTATTTGAAACTTGACTACTGTCACTTTTGGTTTACAAGGAAAACCATGTAGGAACTCTGCCTTCAGTAACATATTCTTGCCTATGCTAAACATCATCTGTTCCTTGCTTGCTGTCTTGCATCCTTATTTTGTTTGTCTTTTTGAAAACTTTTTTTGTTCCTTTTTAAAGCCTTCTCTGGCAAGGCATATTCTGGTGGATATGCTGCGATCGGATGTGTCACAGGGTGACTCAACAGATGTTGACTCTGCTTTACAATTCAGATTCTTTCTTGTTCATAGTGGTGGCTGAAAGTTGCTGTTACTGAACATGTCTCACATTTATTATTAATATTGGATTTTTCTGTTGCCCTGTTGGCAGACCTTGCAGGGGGTCCACAGATGGTATGAAGATAACCTTTCACTTCTGGCATGCTCTTTCAAGAAATAATGATTTGACTGGGAAGTACAGTTGTTTACGAATAGCTGATAGTTCAGGAACTTGTATGAATGTTAAAAGTTTACATGAAATTACAAGGAAATAAGTTCTCTTCTCACCACAATCAAATGCTGCATCTCACATTTTTCAGATCTGGTGAAGTTCTCTGCACGACTGTATTTTGAACTCAGGTTGCAGTATTTCTATATGTAAACTTCAGTGATCAGTTGTTATACATACTAAAATTACCTTTTGGCTTATTAGGGAGGGTTGGGTGTGGGGGTTTTTTGTTGTTGTATTTTCTGGAAGAAAAAAAGCTGCAAGTACATTGTAGATTTCTGTTTTTCAGTGCTACATTTCAGGTTGCTATTTACATATCTATACCATAGGTATTAGTTTATTACATTTTTTTGTCTTGTGGTTGTTTATGATTGTTCAATACTTCCACATCAAACATTGCCTATAAAAAATTTGAGAGGAGAAACAAAAGATTGCAAGGGAATGTTAAATAGATGGGTTGCTGCCCATCACTTAATGGAGGAAATCACTGTCATTTTTTAGAGGCCAGTGATATTTTTTTATTAAGAGCTATTTCTTTTGCCAGTTTTCTAGGATCAAAATGTTCTTACTGGCTCCAGTTTCTGCTCATGTCCTGAGATTGAAAGACTGAGAAGGGACATGTATTTTGCAGAACTGAAAAAATGCTGTCATGTTCGGAAGCTGAACAGATTGGTGGGGAACACCTCAATAACAAACCCCATCCTTAGGCTAAAGGATTATGTAACTTTTACCTTAATTTTTGCATTGCTTGAACTAAAGCCGCTCATCTTGGCAGTTCCACAGTTCTTACTAATTTTTCATTCCTCTGTCATCAAATTACACTGTCTTTTCGGTTTCACACTAACACTTTAAAATGTAAATGAAGATGATAGCTGAGGGCAGACTAGGCTGAAGTCAAGTCCTTGATATTTATTATTGTTCTTTCCAAAATCTGCTCATAATCCTTCCAGGCTGTTCAGAGGAGCAGAGTCCTGTTGGGCTGCTCTGGAGTCTCTGTGTTTTCTGGTTTCAGAAATGGTTCCATTTCTTGTCTTGGCTGTAGCACCAAGACCCTTCTCCATTTGTGTTTTTCCTTGTTGAAGAATGGGGTTGCAGGAGGTAGGGAGGCTGATCTTTGGTATTTCCTTGTCTTTCCTGTTGGATGTACCAAGATGTGGGTTTTCAAGGACAAACCATAGCATCTGTGTAGAAATGCATCATGTTTTACATACCTGAATGCAGAATGTTGTTCTGGTGGCTTAAATATCTCACCAAGCAGCTGCAACATTTTTCTTACAGTAATACACATTGCTGTCGTGGTTAGAGTGGAAATGCGTTGTTGTCTCTGTAGGTGTTGGAGTTGGCTGGGCCTACCTTGCTGATAAGCACTGCAGTTTGAGATCCCAGCTATAAGGCTGAAGCAAAAGGGATTATTTTGGAGCAGCCCAGGGAGAAAACCAAGCAGTAAATTCTGACATGTATCAGCCAGTTGCTGAGCCACAGCAGCAGAGCTACGGGAGGACAAGACGACTATTATTTCTGTTTGAATACCCTTTGAATAGGCTATAGGCTCTGGTATCTAAATTTGTTTCACGCATCGTTGAACTAGAATATTTAGAGGAGGGTCATAGGGTTTTGCATGCTTTCTTTGTATGTCTCTTGCCTTTGATTTGAAATGTTATGTGTGGTGTGGCACTCACTTTGAAAATTGAAATGGAAGATTTCATGTAAGGCTGACAATATAAATACTTTTATAATGTTTCTCGAGTCATAGGTATATAAAAATTACATTAAGAAAAAAACCACAAGATGTCCTCTTTCTGCATGAGAGGAGGGATTGTAGTAGGACTGTAAAAGGAAACAAGGCTTTTTTTACTTGCATGTTTAGAATTTGCATACTGAAATGTTCAGAGAAAGTAGCTAAGGGTGGGGAAAAAAATAAAGGTGAAGTCAAAGATATGACAAGAGGAAAACTCTGTCTTGCTGAAGAAGCCTAACCAATTCCATATGTTCTTTGATTCTGTTTTACTTGTTTTAAGTGAGGAGACACTAGTTGAGAAAACAGTGCCTGCATTATAAGTGAGGAGAAGAGGAGTTGGTTTTGTACATCTGTGTGTGAGCTATGTGCACCCAGAAACGGGGTCCCAGAAGACATGTTTGTATCTAAGGTAGAAAGCAAATAGGACATGCAAGCTGTACGCATTACTTGAGGTTCATTTGAGCCTTTCATTGTTGTATGTTGACTTGCTTAATATCTAATTTAATTTAAAATTTAAGAGTAATTCTGTATGTGATATGACCAGAGGTGTAATGCTGTAAAGAGATGCTGCTTTATAATACACATTTCTTTTGAAAATATTAGTGATCATCAAGTTATTTTGGTTATGGGGGGAGGAATTGTATTTTCAAGTGCACTGGAATGTTTGTTTGCGTTTTTTTAAATTATCCAATTTATGACTTCTTTGTGTGTCTCTTTTTATTTTAGGCATCAAAAAATAAAGATGGAAAAGAGCAGAGTGAAGCTATATCACCATTGGAGGAAGAAGAAACTTTCTCTTGGCCTGGTCCCAAAACTGTTGTGCTAAGGAGGACATCTCAGGGTTTTGGCTTCACCTTAAGACACTTCATAGTTTACCCTCCAGAATCTGCAGTTCAGTTTTCTTTTAAAGTAAGTGAAATTAATAATGAAACAATTATATATAGTTTTATTATACTCTTTAGGGTCAAAAATCCAGCTTGCTTGAAAGTATCTATAGATGTGTCTTGCACAGATGAAAGATCCCTTGTGTATAAGGTGGGCAGGCTCACTTATTGCATCATTTGATAGCCATGCACTGCTCTGTTCCAAGAAAATGGAATTGACTGAGTATGAGCTCATCCAAGTTAAAAATATTTGTTACCATGGGTAAGACCAGTGGTTATTGCGGAATATGGAAATATTTCTCTGTACAGAATTTTTCGCCTTGTCCTTCCTTCATGCCTGAGAAAGCATGCAGTTACCTCTGACTATCTGTATGATAGAGGCTGCAGCTGGAAGTTAACATAACAGCCAGAGTTACTCAAGCCCCTACTGGTTTCTCAGAGCCATAGTCCTTTTGTTATCTCAAGTGTCAACCTGATGCTGGCACTTTCCCTCTAGATCAGTGCAGAGGGCTCTCTTTTTACCCCAGGGAAGGCTTTGCATTCTAGTTCCTTTGATTTCTTTCAAGGTAGGCTTACCCTAATATCTCTAAGTCTTACTGCAAGTCAACATAAACTGGTAGAGATAGTAAAGACAAAGAAAAGCATCTATAAGAGCTTTCCTTCAAACAGTCTTTCCACATTCTTTGTGGATATATAAGTTTCTGGGGTTTTTTTAATACCTGCTCTTTGTTCCAATTCAGAAATACCTAGTGAAAATTTCTCCATTAAAAGTTCTGCTCCTGTTGCTTGCAGTTTGTGTGTGTTTGAAAAGTTGTTGCCAGGTCAGGTGGAATCCTCTGGGGAGAAAAGGACAAGACTCCTCGCATGTGGGGAGCAGTGGGAATGTCTAGGAGAGAGACCATAATGCTCCTAGACTGCAGGGAGTGGGTAAAGATATTCCATGGAAATGGGAGGAAAATTTTCCTACAGGGTGGAGAAGGCTGCAACTGAGGTGAATTTTCTTGGAAGCAAAGAACTCTACTCCAAAGGATGTATTGAGTGGAGAAGAGTGGGTGTTATTTTATAAAAATCTTTAATAATCTGTTCTCTGCCTAGGTGCATTTGAGATGTTGGGTTTTTATTTAAATTTTAAGAAGTTCAGTGTTCTAGTTGTTAGTCTAATAAAACCTGTGTTTAGTTGAAAGCCTTTTTTCAGTTGCCCTGGGGAGCTCACTGCAAGGAAGAGGTCTAGGCAGATCTGCTGACTGGGAGTCCCAAAACACACTTGTCTTTTAGTAGATTAACACCTAATAGTACCTGCCTTGAGTTATCTTCAGTTCTTCCGGTGATTTTTTTTTTTGTGGCACCTTCCTTTAATATTTCAGACTGGAGGTACACCTTATTCTTTCTGTTCAGTTAGGAGAGAGCTGTGGGGCTTTTCCTCTTGTTACTCAGGAGCGCATAGCACCAGGTTAACAGAATGAGGGTCACTTTTATGCAGAAGCAAAGTCCAGCTTAATGTCAAATGAATGAAATTCTAGCTATCTGGTCCATCTCATGGATGTCTCTTAAATGTTGCAGAACTTCAACAATGGTTTGTTTTGTTTCAGTGCTGATCAGAAAAACCCAGCAGTGCTGAACTTTCATTTTATTTTTAATGATGCTACTGATTTTTTCTAAAAAGAAAGATCTGTTCAAAACCTGAGTAAAATAGATGGAGTCATGTTAACCAAGAGTTTTAAGTGTTGGTAGGCTCTACTTGCAGATATTTCTAGCTTTCTGTGTACAAAGCTGACATCTGCCTTTTGTAGACTTCCACAGTTATCAAGGTGAAACTGCAATTCCTGGTGAGATAGTGAGACTGGCATTGTGGACCTCCTGAATACATGTGTAACACCTGGACAAGCAGGGTTAATTTAAAGAATAAAACTTGATACATTAGTGACAAGGTGACAGTGACCTGCATAACTGTGTATGAGGGGCATCCATAAAGCTTTGTTTTCTCCATTTACATCTGACTGGAAAATAGGCCTTACTTGCTTTTGTTGAAATGATCAAACATGATTGGCTGTAATCAATTCAGGGAAGTGTTTGCATATTTTAATACTGAATACTCGTATATTTAATTTCCATTATTTTTATTATATATATTTTTAATAGGATTTAATTTCTTTCATTTAACATTCAGTGTGTACATAGTACTGCAGGTCTAGGTCAGGATATTGTGCTAAGTTCTAATATCTTTTCATGGTTCCTGCACAAACCAGCTAATTAACTACAAATCAAGGGACTCGATTTCTCATTGTAATTGTTATTAATAAACTAATTAATAAACGTTATGATACAGAAAGGTTGTGGAAGAAAGCATTGTTTGGTAGTTCTGTTGGGAGGGGCAGCCCTGTGTGAAAGACGGTGTGAAAGATGATCTTGGAAACTGAGACTGCGGTTTAACACATTGCATTTTGGCAAAAGTACTTGGCTATGCTTGTGTGGGGCCACACACCAAACTGGGAATAGTTGCACATTCAGGAATAACCCATTATGTATCCTCCTTGCTTCCCATGCTCCATTCCCTTAAGTGAATAGGATAGGGAGTGTGGGGAAGGTTTCTTAAGCTACCATTACAAAAAGCCTACATTAAATTACATGTTTATTAGGATTTGTATGTAAAGTTCACTCTTCAAGTTCAGTCAGTCTGAGAAGCAAATAAATGATAAAGGAAAACCTTTTTAGATACGGAAGCAGCATATACTAATGTCTTGCAATGTGTAAGAGGTAAATGTAAGAGGCAAAGCTAATTCCAAAACATTTGCATTATAAAGCATTCCATTTTTAAAGGCCTGAGCTCATTGGCTTGATACTATGAAAAACTAATGTTTTGCAGCTGTCTTTTATATCAGAGCTTTGCATACCCAGTGACAAACTGACAAAGCCACTGCAGTATTTCATAAAATATGGCAATTCTATATTAGCTAACTTTTCACTTCCATAATTTATTTATTTTTTTAATAGCATCAAACCAGGTAGCCTGCATGTGACCCACATTTTCCAGAGTATGAGCTCTAATATTCAAAGTCCTAAAGATGTTTTTTCACTTGGCAGATTGGGTGGAAACTAGATGCATGCATATATTAGCCTTGTCTAATTCTTTGCTGCTGTTCTGTTGGGTATCGTAGTTCAAAACCAACTGGCTGTTACAGGGCTTCAAGACATACAATGATAAATTTTAACAATACTTTTCTACTAGCGTGATATTTTTATCAAAGTATAGAGCAGACAGGACTGTCCAGCTCAAGGATATACTGTTTGCTGCTCTCAGAGTTTGGGTGGTAATGATAATTAATGTGGTTTTTTTAAAAGCAGAATCAGTACCAGATCTGTTAACTCAGTGTTTTGGTTTTCTGGGGTTTCTTTTGTTGTTTTTTTCTTCCTTAAAGTTATCTTTCCATAGTATCTTAGGAAGCTCCAGCAGGACTTTTGTATGTCTCACAAGAAATGTATTGTACCTAGGAGACCCTTGTCTCATCCTCATCGTTATGTAGTGTTCATATCCAGGTCTTCCTCCCTCTCTTTCTTCAAGTCTTCCTCTCTTGAATAGTTCGCTCAGATGAGCGTGCAATAGCTTTGAAAATATTTAATATTAAAAAGATAGTGATTTGTCTTCAAATGCAAAAGACCTAGAAATTTGGCATTAATACATTTAAATGTAAGAGTGAATATACAGGTGAAAATTATTTCTATGATCATCTCTTTGGTTCTTTCCTTCAGGATGAAGCTGTTTTAATCAACTGAGGTGAATTGTTAGAAATGCTTCCCAAATAGTACATACTAGTCTAAAAAACTGTATTTAGCTTGAAAGTTTATTACTCCATAAAGTCACAGTTCAGCAAGCAAGCATATATTTCCATATTTAATTAATTGTGCTTTTCAAATGGTAGAAGTTTGTAGAAGAGATTATCCCTGATCTTTGAAAAGCCTTTCATTCATAGTAAAATATCGACAAAGTAGTAACTTAAGTAATTATTTTCTATTTTAATCATGCCATTCTCCCTCAGTACATTCCAGTTGTGGGATTTCTTTTTTCTTTTTTCTTCAAGGACTGTCAGTGCTACCTAGTAGTTATGATTGTGTATAGTTCAACGAGCAGAAGGAGAATCTTCGAGGTTGTTACTTAACAGTGTTTGGAGTAGATATCTTACTCTAGGCAGTAGTACTGAAGGCAAAACAAACTTGGTATTTCAAATTTCAGGAAGAACATTCAGAGCTTACTTACAAAATATTTTGTATCTCTTGCATATTATTTAGCTTTGAATCCTTAGATTATTAAAGTATAACCTCTCCTGCCTGGCTTTCAGGGTGGAAACATGCTTGTAACAACACAGTGTAGTATTAGACTTCATGGCAGCATTTCAGGGTTTTGTTATGTTTGTTTTCAGATAATGCTGTTAATGTTGTTTCTGTGGGGATGTTTTAGGGAACTGTGCTTTGTTTTGTTTTGTTTTTTTAAAACAAGGATTACACTAAAATCTCTGAATGAAAGCCTTGATTCAGTAATTTGAACACTTGTGAAAAAGTATGAGATATCAGAATGCAGACTTAATCTTACAAGTTCAAGTCTCATAGCTTATAGATGGCCATGTGTTATTTTTTTCATTTATTGAATTTTTCTTTCTTTTTCTTTAGGATGAAGAGAATGGGAATAGACAAGGTATGTCTTGTTTTTATTCTTTCACAGATCCAATATGTTGAACATTTCTCTTTAGCTGTGTAAGATGCTTCAGTAGCTATGTAAGAGTTTGAAATGTAAAATTGCTTAAATGTGACCATCAAGCTCATTGAATTTCATGGCACTGGAGCAAAAGAAGGTAAGTATCTGTCTTTTAGCTTCACTTATTTAGTGTAGGTGTTTGCATGGCCACTAAGTAAAATATTGCTTCAGTGCTGTGTTATATCACCTTGTCGTGTATATGACAAGAAGACGAGAAACCAGCTGTGAAATTTGGTGCTAGAAAGGTAACACACTCTTTTAATTTGATCTGGTGTAAGACCCATAGTCTGTGCAAAGTACTACTACAAAGGGTTTGGGTCTTATGGATATATTTGTATACAGGCATATAAAAAAAGTGCTGTACAGTGTGTCTAAGAGCAGCCAGTATAAAATTTGATTTTTATTGCAACTTTTATTAAAGCAACACATAAGTGTATAAATCTAGTGTTGATAGTGATGGTAAAAAAATTATCCATAGAAGTGGTATACAACTCTTCTAAAAGCAGAAGATAAAAAGGTTATTCCTATTAGCTTCATGATACTTTCTTCAGTATTTAATCGTACTGATCTAACTTATGTCATCAGTTATGGTACTCTCATGTACTTTTTAAGAGATCCATGAAACATGTTTCAGTGATGTCAGATAAAATGTGTGAATAAAACTATCTTGCACCTCATTCAGGAGGGATGGTAAAATCACTTACTTCTAGGTTATGCCTGTCAGTTCCCCTCCATTTTCATAGCTTTCTTCCTCTCACACTGCCTGTGTCTGCTTTCTCTCTTAATTCACCAGTTAACTTATATTTTATAAATTGGTGCTACATTTCAGTCCCACTTAATTTAAATTTCTCTTCGGTATTTAGCTATTTTCTCGTCCATGCTCCCCTTTTCACTGATACTTTCTTGCTTCCTTGGAAGGGAGAAAAATGTCTTGATTTAGGTAAGGAAATTGAGTTTTCAGGTTGAGGGCCTGGTCCCACCTTCAGTTTCTCCCAGTCTGTCATGATGGTGAGGTACCCAGAGCAGGTGGGATGAGCTGCATTGCGAGTGCAACGTGCAGGGCATAAGTCTGTGCTCCATCTGGTACTACAGTGCAACTGCTTCAGGACAGGCCTGTTCAAAGGTGGTGGGTGCCTTTGCTCAGAGGCAGCTTGGGATGAATGCTTGTTTTACTGGTGGGTTACAATGTGCTTTACACTGTAGCAGAGAATGGTACCTGGTTTCAATGTCCTTTTTAAAATCTCATTTATTTGGAAGACAACACATCTGAACTTTTGTTTCAGGGTTTTTTTTGTAACTGGGATAGATGAGAAGCATTCTGGGAAATATCAGTTACTTGAATTTTCTTACTTTTCTCACTTTTCTCTTGGAAGGAGATGAATTCATCCATTTCATCTTCCCAGTCTTACTCAGCTGTCGTCATCTGCTTGTTAAACAGTGAAAAGTCAATCTCTTCCTATTCCTCATCACTGCCCCATCCACCCCCCAAAAAAAATTGTGACCTCCTTTATCCATTTTGATGTACAAAAAGAAAAGGCAAATCCCTTTAGGAAGGAAAAGGAGTCAACCCTCTGTGCCAAGCCAGCATGGAAGATCCCACTTGTAGTCTGGAGAAAGAAGTTCTGCAGTGTTGTTCTCACAGGGAGAACTGGATCAGCTAAAGATGCAAATGTGGGTCTGTTTATCTAAAATGTTATGAGATCTTTTTTTTTCAGCAGAGGAACAGCAGTAAACCAACATCTGTTTGGTTTGCTATGAGACCTTTGCAGGTGGGAGCAAGATTACTTTCTGGAAATTTTTGTATAGCTGCTTAAATGATGAATCATAGCTCAACTATTGCTTATTTATAGCAACATAGTACATTGTATGCCTTCAAATACAGATCAAAGGGCACAAAATGCTCTGGAAAGATAATATTCTCATCAGCAAGAGAGAAGGTTGGACTTGTGGTCCTTCTGGAAAGAGAAGAGATGACTGGGAGGTGGAGGATGTGGGTGTCAGTGGAATGTAACCTGCCAGTGTTGTGTATTATACCTTTAAAAATAACAAAGTGGGACATAATGTGTAACACATTTTTTTCTAGCATTTAGTGTGATCTTGTGGTGTGGGTGGGATGAAACAGTTTGTATTTACATTGCTACAAGTTGTTCCTGTTCCCAGATGAAGTGGATGGGTAGCTTGTGAGGAGAAAATCAGGGAAAGTGCATCTCACTTTTCATGTTCACAAACGCATTAATTTAGCAAAAGCAGGTATGCCAGAAATTCTGCCAAGGATTATCACGAGGATTCTTAAAGTAATTACCATCAGCAAATTAGACCGAGCCGCTTTGGAGCGGCAAAAGGCGGGAGGGTGGGAGTGTCCCTTGCTGCCAAGCGCCGGTCGCTTCAGCAGCTTGAGGAAGAGCCCGGTGCTGCTGGGCGAGGGCGCGGCGCGCGGGTCTCGTGCGGAGGAGCCACCTGGTGGCAAATCTCTTGTGTCCGCCGTGAGACTCCATTGGAAAACCTGCCGCTGTTCAGCTCTGTCTTAACGAACAACAAAAATACCTTCTTTTGAAGTTTGTAGATGATAATTCACTTGAGCTTTCCTCTCCCTAAAGAGGAAAGACTAAGCTATGGGGATTCAAGCTTTTCATTTTTGTGAAGCAGTGTGTGTCAGTGCAAAACTGTTTTCTTTTTCTTTTTAATCTATTTTGAGTGAAGCTTTCTAACTACCTGCACTTTCTGCTTTGCCCTCTTCACAGGTTAATCTTACCTTTAAAATTTGAGATTTTTATCAGGTTCAGCACTAACAGATTTGAGTAGGTGAGTGTGGAGAAAAGCATCTCTATTACTATTGCCTTTTATTGAAAGCATTTTAATTTTTATTTTTTTCAAAGGAGCTGAGTACCTGATTAAGTCTAGAGGGCAGAACATAAAAGCATATACCAGGTTTGATGTATTTGAACAGCGAAAGAAATATTTTTATATAGTTTTATGTTCTGGTATAGAATTTTAGTGTGGCTTTTTTGGTATTTATTTAGATTGTACTCCAGGCTTGCATTAATCTTGCTTTTGGTAAGCAGTAAGATTTCAAAGCATTTAGAATAAAAGGTAATGCATATTTGTCCAGGAGAGCTGTAAACAAAGAATGACACAGGAGGGAGATGATGGCCAAGAAGCAAGTGAGGAAGCAGTGGATCGGGTTGTCAAGCGAAGGGGTTAGGGTGCTGTGGACAGGAGACATCTCATGGTCAACAGTTGAGACAGACGGGGACCACCTCAAGTGTATGCACATAAATAAGGGAATGTCTGCAGGACAACACGATGGGGAGACCTCTCATGCCTCTTTTTGAGGGCCTGTCTGAAGCCCTTGTGTACTCACACATGCAACACAGGGAACAAGCAGGAGGAATTGAAGGTCTGCATGCAGTTGCAGGGCTACAGTCTCATTTAGGTCACAGGGGTGTGGTGAGATAGCACTCTAGCCCACTTCCTAGAGCTGCAGTGGATGAGTACAGGCACTGTGGGAAGGACAGGTTGAGAGAGCACGGAGGTCGAGTTGCCTTTGTTGGCAAATTGTGAGAGAGCAGCAGGGGTGCATGGAGCTCTGGCTTGGGATGGGTGAGGAGCTGGCTTAGAGCTTATGGGTCAGGATTTGCAGACCCATGTGGGCAACGTTTTGGTGGGTGTCTGCTACAGACCACCCGATTGGGGAAGTAGATGAGGCTTTCTTCAGACAACTGGTGGAAGCCTCATATATGCAGGTCCTCGTCCTTATGGGGGACTTTAGCACCCTGTTATCTGCTGGAATGGCATCACAGCAGACTTACCCTAAATATTTTGTAGTAATTATTTTAAAGATTTCTGTTCTTTCTTACTTTACTGCTCCAGGTTGTTGACCTTAAGCTAAGCTATTCAAATGCTTTTCAACAGGTGCACTTTGTCAGAAAATGCTGTGTTTCTCAGTGGATTCCTTGGTCACTGACTGAAAACTTGTATCAGTTTGTACTGTTTTCTTGAGAATTTGTGTTATACTGACTAGCCTGTGTTAACTTGGAGTATTTCTTTCATGTGTTTTGAGGATGGTATACCATCAGTATTCTTCCTGTTTTGTGGAGTTGCCCTATTTCAAAATTTTACTTAAGAGATATCTCATGGGCACAAGTCTCCCAGGAGAGCATTGTAGGAATATTTGGAGACAAGCTGAAAAATACCTATAATATCTCCATTCCCATGCTGTCTCCATGCCATTTCATTGTGCGCTTAATATGGTGAATATATTGTCCTTCAAAGACTCCTTGAAGCTGAGATTGGCAAAATACAAGTTTAGTACATATTAAATGGGTCGGTTGGTTTTTGTATCTTGTCCTAAAACATGTTTTTCTTCAAAAATGTTTGTCTTGTGGATCATGATTAAAGTGAACAGTGATAAGCATATAGAAACAGTCTGAAAGGAATTTCATCTTTCATACAAGAACTAAGCTGTTTTATGTTTAATACATTGCTTGGAAATCTAGTATCATTATAATCCAGTATCATATTTTTTTAATATGATGTTCTCACTTTTCCTACTTTATCTTCTATTTCTATGTAGCAGTATCTATAGCAACTAGCAGTTTCTACCCTTCAATTGTCTAAGCTAAAGAGTTCCAATTTATTACCTGGGCTTCTTCAGCTCTGCAAGTCTGCTTTGATGTTGTAGAGCCTTTAGGGGAAGGGTGGAAAAAATGCAGGAAAAGGTTTTTATTCCTTACTGCTGCTTACATAATGCCTTGAGGTTTTGATGGTTTATTTCTTTAAACAAACTGTTGATTTCTGTAATGTGGTTTGTGTTCTCCCAGGATTTAATTTAATCCAATCCCACATTTTCTAACATCATCGTCTATCAGCTCAGTTTGTTGTGAAATAAACTACTTGTGCCTGTGATGATGGGAACAGGGTAGATAAGGAACAAGAGAACAAACGTGAAAGCAAGTATTTGGAAAGGTCATAGATTGCTGGGATGATATGGTCTAAAGTATGTGATAGTGGAATAGGAGTAAGAGACAAGAGGTATATAACACTATTGCTTTAGGGTAGCACCACAGTAAATTGTCCTTTTTCTGTGGGTTTTTAATCCAACTCTGTTTTTTAACACTACGTGTTGAGAACACTAAAAGAGAGCCTGTTTAGTTTTCCACTGAGACCAGAGCCTGATGCTACCTTGTTTACTTAAAACCATCCAGAATGTCCAGCGGAGAGGCCTTCCAATGGGTCACATGTGTAATGTTTCTCAGTGACTACTATTGATGTTGTGGTTTTACCCCAGCCGGCAGCTGAGCACCACGCAGCCGCTCGCTCACTCCCCCCGCATTGGAATGGGGGAGAGAACTGGAAAAGTTAAAGTGAGAAAACTCGTGGGTTGAGATAAAGACAGTTTAACAGGTAAAGCAAAAGCCACACGCACAAGCAAAGCAAGGAATTCATTCACCCCTTCCCATGGGCAGGCAGGTGTTCAGCCATCTCCAGGAAAGCAGGGCTCCATCACGCATAATGGTTACTTGGGAAGACAAACGCCATCACTCCGAACGCTGCTGCTGCCCCCCCCCCCCGCTTCCCCCAAGCTCCTTTATAAACTGAGCATGACGTCATATGGTCTGGAATATCCCTTTGGTCAGTTTGGGTCACCTGTCCTGTCTGTGTCTCCTCCCAACTTCTTGTGCACCCCCAGCCATCCCACTGGCAGGGCAGTGCGAGAAGCAGAAAAGGCCTTGGCTCTGTGTAAGCACTGCTCAACAATAGGTCCATATAACAAAAACATCTCCATTATCAACGCTGTTTCCAGCACAAATCCAAAACATATGCCCATACTTGCTACTACGAAGAAAATTAACCCTCTCAGCTGAAACCAGGACAATTGAGTTCAAATAGTCTTTGGCTTTTAATAAAACCACTAAGAGCTGTGTACTTTGCATGGAAATTCTCTTTTCCATGAGAGAGTTTGTAGGTTCACCACAACCAATATAAATTGAATAGCTCTGTGCTTGTCTAAGAACTAATGTAAATCCTCTAGACTGTTTAAACATAGGTTAAATTTTAAACTTGAAAAGCTTTCATATTAGAGTGAATTGAAAGAAATTGTCATAATATTGGCAAATAATGCAATGGGAAAACACTGTTTTGTAGGAGAAGAAATAACAGCAGTGTGCCCAGGTGGCCAAGAAGGCCAGCAGCATCCTGGCTTCTGTCAGGAATAGTGTGGCCAGCAGAATTAGGGACATGATCATCCCCCTGTACTCAGCACTGGTGAGGCCACACCTGGAGTACTGTGTTCAGTTTTGGGCCCCTCACTACGAGAAAGGCATTGAGGTGCTGGAGCATGTCCAGAGAAGGGCAACGAAGCTGGTGAAGGGTCTAGAGCACAAGTCGTATGAGGAGCGGCTGAGGGAACTGGGATTGTTTAGTCTGGAGAAAAGGAGGCTGAGGGGAGACCTTATTGCTCTCTACACCTACCTGAAAGGAAGTTGTAGCCAGGTGGGGGTTGGTCTCTTCTCCCAAGTAAGAAGTGATAGGACAAGAGGAAATGGCCTCAAGTTGCACCAGGGGAGGTTTAGATAGGGTGTTAAGAAAAATGTCTTCACCAAAAGGGTTGTCAATCACTGGAACAGGCTGCCCAGGGAAGTGGTTGAGTCACCATCCCTGGAGGTGTTTAAAAGACTGGTAGGTGTGGCGCTTAGGGACATGGTTTAGCAGTGGACTTGGCAGTGCTAGGTTAATGGTTGGACTTGATGATCTTAAAGGTTTTTTCTAGCCTAAGTGATTCTATGACTCTGTGATCTTTTAAGTTGCCTAGTCAAAATTCCAGAGATGCTTTGAAGAATAACAGAACGTATTTTTCCTGTATTGCAGAGTTGAATGCCAGGTGTTTCTATGCTAAATGACTCAACAGAGCTATTTTACTTGTTATCATCCTCTTTTAGAGGCTTCTCCTTGGCACTGTGTTTTGCTCAGTGGTTTTTATTTGAGTTAATTTGTGGTTGATAGTGGGTGAAATAAGTTCTGTTGGGGCTGGGCTGGGACCTTTGGGCTTCTTTTCTGCAGTGGATTGCTAATGAAGAAATGCTTACTATGTATGAAATTCAGTTTGCAGATTATAAAATCCAGAATTGTTTTTAGTTGGACTCTCTCAGTTAAATGTAATCCTGACAGTTTTGTGATTTATATTTAATTAAATGAAATCTCTGTTAATAAATGTAAGTTCTGCTGTACTTTCAGCAATCTCATATTGAGTAGCTTGGGAAATGATTAGCAGGTTTTTGATTTAGTAATCATGTAGAAGCGTTTGTCCCATTGTAGCTGTACATATTTCTCCTCCCTTTGCCTGAAAGGTGTCCCAGGAATCAGTGCCACTCAGCATTGTTGAACCAACGGGGTGCAAATGCCTTGGATATCCAAAAGAATGCTTGTAGAGATCTTCAAGAGGGAGGAACGTTCCTCTTGAGTCAGAGAAAGATGTAGATAAGAGCCTGTCTTAATAATTTGAGGTTTTTCACAGGGCTAGTGATTCTTCAGTATAAAAATGAGTCACTCTTGCTGTCTGCTGAGCATAGGGCCAGGAGTAAAAATATTCTGCATAAGGTTAGCAAAACTCTGTAGTCTTTATTCAGTCCCTGTGATACGAGGATTTCGAAGTACTGTTCAGCTGCCCTGAGTGAGATATTTTTCCTTTTTTTCCTCTAGGAAGAGGAGAAATGGCATGGTTTTAAGCAGTAGATTCTTAGGAGAGACTTTGTAAGAAAGTATGTATTATACTGTGTCCCAAAACACTTGCAAGTTTGTGCTCTGCCCATCAAAAAGAAAGGAAGAGCTATGTCAGCAAGAGCACTTTGGTGTGGGGTTTTTTGTTTTGTTTCTTTTGGGTTGTTTTTTTTTCTCTTGAAAATGTAAAGGCTCTTTGTCAGAGAGGTGCCCTTTATGTAGTCTTTATGACTCAAATGTTTCTATCTGACTGTGCTTTATATCAGAAGGTTAATGACTACAGCAAAGTGATGTGCTTGTAGTGTGTTGGTAGGTCTGATAATATAACTTCTGCCATGTCATTTTCTAGATGAATTGCAGAGTAGTATATGTCTGGTCTGCAAAGAGTAGCTTAAAAATTAACTCAGGGTTACTGGATTTGATATAATACTAGTTATGTTCCTTGTAGCAGTTGTATTCCAAAATAGCATTTTAGGGGATTAAGCTAGAATTGGCACCTGGATAAAATTAATTTCTATGTCAATTTGTTTGCTGTATGTGAGATGTACACCCCCCAAATGTAAGTCAATTATAAATGTTAACAACTCTTAATTCAGTATTTTTTTTAATATTCCCTTTTATCAGGGAGAGAGAGCATACTAGAAGTTTATTATTTTGCAAATCAGATGGCTGTGCCAGTGCGGTATACTCCCCTCTGCCACTTCTGGCATCTCAAACATCTATCAGGAAAGCTTCCTTGTAACTTTACAGTGGGAAACTTACTTTCCCCTATCAGACTGTGAAGGTAATATTGACTTGTCTCAGCTAGTAGATCCAAGTAGTATAAAGGTTAGATCATAAATGATGATAAATATATGTATTATGAAGAAAGTCTTTAATTTTATTTGACATTAATTTGAACAACAGTTGAAACAATTCTGTAGATTCTACTTTGATCTCACTGGCTATGGAAGGTAGCAATTAGTACTTTTTGGTTGAAAATTGACTAATTAGGAGATTTGCATACTGTTATGACAAATGTATATGTTGGCTAGGAAAAATCTTTTTGCAATAAGCTGCTTTTCTGGTTTTGTCTTACAGTTGATTACAGGTGTGTGTTGTTCTTCAGACTACTTAACTTCGGTTGTTTAGACTAAGGACTTCATTATAAAGACTACTCTGATTCCTTACTATCCTTGTTTAAGCCAATGAATTTTTGCCTTGAGCCTTCTATATACTGGGTGATTCATTTTTATTTCCTTATTTGTAATGATACCAAATCTCTGAAGTAAAAGTTCAGGCACCAATTTGCCTTCTCTAAAGTTACACTTTTATTTGAATAGCATCACTTAGGGGAGTGGTTGCACTGTAAGGAGTATTTTAGTCACTCAGTAAAACTACATCACTGCCTGGACAATAACATATGAGTTTTAATTTATCCTGAGTGGTGACCATTTACTCTTGCTGGAGATTTTTGTGTGCTTACAAGACTGATAAAGGAAAGGACAACTTTATCCTTAGGGACTGTTTTTCAGTTTCTGGTCAGGTAACTTGTGTGCTTAGCAACCTTATATGCTTCTGTTTCTTTTATTGCCCTTATGTAAGACTGCATCTCTGTTTATAGCTACACTTGTGGAGAAATGAAGTAAATATGAAATTCTTTTTCACCGAAGTTGTGTTTTTCATCTGCACTGCTTCCTTGCATGTGTGAGTGTGTTCCTGGCAGCTCACGCTTTTGCCTGTTCTTTGTGTGCACGTGATGTCTTGTTTTTCACTTGCAGTTGGAAGATTTGGGAGAAATTGTCTTATTTGCTGGTAGCCTGCAATGTAATGCTTAATTATAAAGTTGTTTACAAAAGTATAGAGATGGAGGGAGGAGGCAAAGTAGTATGCAGTAATGAGCACTGGAAAAGCACTGGCAAATAGAATAGAAATTGGGAGTGATGTACAACAGTCATCAACTGCCGACCAATTCAGGGCTGAGCACAAGTTAACGTTGTTAAGGGTGTTGCCCAGATGCCTCTTAAACACGGACAGACTTGGGGCGTCAACCACCTCTCTAGGAAGCCTGTTCCAGTGTCTGACCACCCTCTCGGTAAACAAATGCTTCCTAATGTCTGGTTTGCACCTCCCCTGATGCAGCTTTGAACCATTCCCACGTGTCCTATCGCTGGATCCCATGGAGAAGAGCTCAGCACCTCCCTCTCCATGTCCCCTCCTCAGGAAGCTGTAGAGAGCAATGAGGTCACCCTTCAACCTCCTCTTCACCAAACTAGACAAGCCCAAAGTCCTCAGCTGCTCCTGACATTCCTTCCAGCCCTTTCATCAGCTTTGCCCTCCTCTGGACACATTTGTCTTCTTGGCCGCCAGGGCACGTTGCTGGCTCATACTGAGCCTGCTGTCAGCCAGCACCCCCAGATCCCTTTCTTTAGGGCTGCTTTCCAGCCACTCCTCTCCCAATTTTACTTGTGCCTGGGAAGGGTGCAATAAGGCTACATGTCTGACAGACTAGTAATGTGAGCAGCTTTACTGTTCTTTGCTGTATCTCCTTGTAAGGAATTGCTGGAGTCCTCAAAAAAATTAGACCTTTCAATATTAGAAAGGAAAATTGTGAATCCGGTCTGGCACTATGTAGTGCAGAACTGCAGAACTTAGTGTAAAAGTTCCACTGTGATAATCTGCTCTAGATGGTGGACTTTGAAAGGAGGGAAGTTTAGGCTCGCATTTTAGACAGCATCTTGCTTTTGCCTGATGATTGAGTGCAGACAGGACCCAATGGAGATTTAGGCACAATTAAATTGAAGTGTAGTGATTGTTAAATTTTGAGACATGAGGTAAGTTATTAGGTTATCCATTTTAATCAGAATATATTTCTGTAATGATGGAGCGCACATCTACAACATTTATTCCCCCTCTGTTGGTCTAAGAAAGTATCGTTAGTGCATACTGTCAGAAAATAGTTTACCTTTGCTTGAATTTCAAACTCAAAATACAAACATACTCTTTGAGACTACTTATTCAAGGAAGTTCATTTATATGTTACTGATGGAAAGAAGTTTTGGGTTGTATCCAAGTATGTAAAAGACCAAGGAGCAATGAAGAGCAGGTATTCATCTACCAAAGCTTGGGAGTCTTAGGTTTCCTTCTCATCTTCACTTGTATTTGGATATTATTGAGCTGTAAAATGAATCTGCAAATGTAACCAACACTTTAAACCTTTCGTCATAATTTTTTGTCCCTGAATCAATCTCTATATTTAGGGTGGTGGTTCACTTTTTTTTTTAGGAAGAAGTGTATTAAAGGTATTCTGTGTTGGATATTGAATGGGAGTAACCTTATCTGCTTAACCTCTTGCTTTTGTGTGTTCAGGTATGGACAAGGCATAAAGTAGCATTTGAATGTTAAGTGAACTAGCAGTAGGCCACTAACATTTTTTGATGAGCATTTTGTAAAGGAAGCTGTGGTAGACCCTTGGTGTTGGGTTGCAAGTATCAGCTATTAAGTGTTATAAATTAAATTGAGTCATAGAAGCTCAATTTATATTTTTCTTGTCACTTTTGGGATTATAAATCTCTTCAGTAAAGGACGAAGTGACAACACTAGGAAGGATTTTTGGTGGTCCTATCAAAGGTCATACTCTAACTTTGCTCTTATAAGTGGTTGAAGCAACCTTTTGTTCATGGCATCTGGGTAAATTATTCTTGGAACTTGTATAAACTTGCTGAAACATTACTGCCTCTTAAAGGACAAGACCCATCATGTGGTCAGTGTCTATTTAAATCAGCAGATTAAAAATGACAGATAATAGCTTTGGTTCACAAAGAGCATTTTGTATGTCTTGTAGCTGTGTCCTGCTAATCAAATTTTAAAGTACTTGGGGACTGAGCTGCCAGCTGGAATTTCTTGAATTATAATTCAGTTGCTTTGTATATAGTAGTTATATACAGTGTATATAGTAGTTATTTGATTCTATCAAATCAGCTTTTTTTTTTTAAATTCTACCAATCTGGAGTTATTTTGAGAAGCCTATTTAGAGCCATATGAGTAAACCATTTGGTTCAACTGTTTTGTGGTAAAATGGCAGGACACTGGGAGGGTCTGTAGAGCGAAGGCATTGGGCTAAAACTTTTATTTGAAAAATGTGAATCGGAGTCAGAGTGAAGTCAGGTTTTGTGTAATTTATTAAAATTCTTCAAATAATGAGCTTTTCCCATATGGAAACTGAACCAAAAAGGGTAAGGGAGGCACCTTTTTTTATATTCAATAAATAATGCTGTGGCTTAGTAAACATGGCCCAGTGGGATATTTAAAGCTGTAGCAAAAGTACTTCCAAAAGCAGTGCCATTTGTGCCTAAGTCAAAGATTAGTCACTAAAGAAGTGATTAGAATCTGATCTCCATTTTCAAAGAGTGTTTCTTCTACCAGCAGTGCCAGTTTTAAGCAATCCCTTTATTCTCTCCCGCTTTTCCTGCTTTTTCTGCAGTTTATACCACCCTTTCCAATATGCCAGGGTTTCTTGGTAAACTGGAACCCTGATCCAGCTTATTTTCAATCCACGTCAGTTCCCCAGGCTGGCTCATCACACAGCCTCCAAAGGGTGGTGTTTCCCCAGGTGAGAGTGTGGTACAAGGGTAGTAACTGGTGATAGAGTTGGGAGGGATGGAGGCTGTTAAAGATAGCATGGGCACCACAGAAGCTTGTCCGGATGTAACCTTTGAGGTTCTGCCGTTCTCCCCCACCCCGTATCTTGATATTTGGAATAAGTGGCTACTTCAGTTAAGAATTACTTAGCTTTGGTGGCATGCACGTAAAAGCACAAAGTTCCTGTATTTCTGGAAGCATAGAAATTAAGTGTGTACTGAGAAGGTAAGAAGAAACAAATGTTATGGTTTCTAACTGCTATAGATTAACTTCTGTGTTTGTTATGTATATATGGATACATACAGTATGTGCAGACATTATAATTTACTTTGAATTATACATTGCTTTTTGAATTTTGATAAATTTTCAAGAAAACTTTAGACTTCATCTTGGAGCATCTGAAAAACGCTGTTAGAAAATCAGTTATCGTTCCATGGGGACTGTAAATCAACTTTTTTTTTTCATCTAAGGAAAGATTTAAAAAATTTATTTTTCAGTTTGTACTACCAATTCTTACTTTGTCTGTCTGGCTTTGTATCTTATGCAAGATAGCAATCTAGAAGAGGAAGGGGTAATTCTTACTGAATAGTGCAGGCATCAGCATGAGGATGAAGTAGCAATGAGATGATGAAATCAACCTGAAAATACCACTGACTGGGACATACTCGCAAGTTTAAGTTTGAGATGCATCTCTTTCTCCACCCCCCTCCCCTTTTCTTTTATTCCTCAGACACATGAAAGATCTTTAGTATCAACAAAATGCTGTCTTTAGGACTCCTAGTCTCCCTTCCCTCATCCTAAACTGAGCTTGACTATTTAATGTAATGATGAATATGGCAGGATTACATTTCAAAATAATTCTTAAAGTACAAGCATGGCAATGCTGTATAATTAAATGCTTTTAAGAAATATTCTTTCTTTCTCAGGAAAACAAAGAAATAGACTGGAGCCAATGGATACGATATTCGTTAAACAAGTTAAAGAGGGTGGACCTGCTTTTGAAGCTGGACTATGCACAGGTACTGTTCTTTTATAACACCAATAGCATGTTTGTGTACATGATGTAAAATATATGATTTAAACTTCTACATGTAGTTCTACCTTCCATTTAAACATTGTTCTTCCCTTCAGAAGTTCGAAACCTCTTTTAAATTGTCCTCCAGTGTTTTTCATCTCAAAAGCACCACTGTGTTCCCTCAGGAGGTGCTATATAAAATATATTAAGTCATTGAAGTTTTAGTCTGTTTGTATTATTATCTAAAAAAGTAAGAACAAGTATATGATAAAATACGTGAGGAGAAAGAGAAAAAGGAGGAAGATTGTACGTGTAAGCTCCTGTTTCTTGTGCTTTGTGGCAAACCTCAAAACATTCAGGTTTTTGTCCTTTAAATTATTCCACCTCCTTTAAATTAAATGGAAACAATCCAAATCTATCTTTTCTTATCAAATTTTGTTCAGTTGTTTGATTTAATCAAACTGGAGAGGAGAAAGCATGTTTTTTGTGAAGTGCCAGGAACTTTGTCACACCTTTACTTAAGTGTCGAAGGAAAAAACAAAAGCTATATTAGAACAGGAAGTCTTATAAGTGTTAAAACAGTTAAGTTACATAGTTGGATACCACCGAAACCAGGACACACTGCAAACACAGGTTTCTGTTCTTACAAATGTGGGAAAACATATGTTCAATGAAAGGACTGTGTGTTGCTAGTGGGATGTTGATATTTTCTTTTGAAAACAGTTATTTACATGCATTTGACTGGAACAGAATAATTTTTGTTTGTTTCTTTCTAAAGAAATGCAAAGATTTTAGGATGACAGCAATTTAAAAACAGTACTAGATCCTACTTGTACAGCATAAGGCATTTTTCTTTTTTAACTCTTCCTTATGTAGTTATTCAGGGAAGGGCTACTTTGGCATTATTTTAATACTATTATATAAAGAAATGTTTTGGCTTGATAAAGAGCAGCATATGTTGAAATTGTACAGAGGTCCATGTTAATTTCTACTCTGTTCAGTGTTTGCCAAATTGAAAGAGATGAAATCTGTAGAGGATATTTTATTTTTAGGCATAGAAGAGATTTTTAGGAGCCCAGAAAATAAATGAGAAAATAAATTTTTAAATTACCAGAATATTCTTCTTAAGCGCACTGCTGATAGCAGTGATATCTAATTAGGTCATGCCACTATTTCTTATTTAAAACTTTAGGGTGAAATATATTACTGTATCTCTATCTTGAAATTATATTATAAAACACTCAGGGAATGATCAGCAAGGTAGATTTCTTAACCTCTGATACAGACATTGTATACATTTCTTATTTTGTAGAATCAACTCTATTTTTTATTTATTTTAATAATTTAACTTGACTTTGTTTCATGGTCACACTAATGGAAGGAAAATACTCAAAAATCTAGTATGAGTTTAGGTAGTTATGTTTGTCAATTCTTATTTCTCTGCTGCAGAATCCTTTGTAATACTGGCAGTCTCAACTAAAGCTTTGTTATCAGAATCAATGAGCTCTGTTTCAGGAGCCTACCTGGCTGCTACTCACCAGAAAGCTTGGAATACTTTTGGAAATTTGAGGAATAGGCTACAATATCTTAAATATAAGACAATTTATTCTGAGTATTTTTGAATACTCCTGTAAAATTATCTTTATTAGAGTTAGAAAGATCATACTTCCCATATTTAAACTCCAAGGCATTTTATTAAAAAAAGAACATCTGTGAGTTCCAAACATAAGTATTTTAGAAATATTGAAATACAGGCAGCCAAAACAGATACACATTTCCCATGTCTTGATCTTCATGCTGTCACTTATGTATATGTGAGAATTTAAAGAACTAAAATGTGTGTGGAAAGGGAGATAGTTTAAATGCATTCAGATTAATTTTTATTTTCATCAAAGGTATTTAATAGGCCACCAGATTGATAGAGCACTATTAGATAAAGCCTTCAGGCTTCTATACCTTTTTTTTTGCACTACAGTTACTGGTCTTCCCCTTTGTATGTACCTGAAACTGAGCAAAGCTGTATTTTGTGGAGTTGCCTGTGCCCACTTATTTCATATAACCAGTTCTGCAGTGTGTCCCACCTGATTTTTTTGGCAGGTTCATTGTATGCATGCTTCAAGTAGGCTTGCTTCACTGCTGTGTGTAACCTAGTCTTTTTCTTTGAAAAATAAAAACTGCACAAGAATAGATAAGACGATATGACTGACTTTAAAGATACTCCTAATTACAGATTTTAGTGGGAATACTGAGTCAAGATCTACATCTGTGAGCAAGTTCTGAAACAGCCTGGGAAAAAGCCAGTTTTAAGTTCCAGAGAAGGATCTGGTGCGTTCTGCGGAAGTCTTGCCATGCGACCTAGCAGGACAGGGTTCAGAGCTTGTAAATAAGACTATTTTTGGCACAAACTATAGCGTTTTTCCTGCAACTTTTTGAAAGAATTTATTTTGGTGTGATACTGATCATTTCACAATTAACTTTTGTTTTCTTGAAAGTCCAGTTTCTCAGCCTAATTGCGTGAGGTGTCTATGTGTATGCAACAGTGGTATAGGGTTTGCCATCCACCACAGATGCCTGTCAGTCATGTGGGTTGCTAGCAGCCATTGAATGTTGCCACCAACCTTTCTTTCATCACTTAGGAAGCAAGAGACAAAACTGTTTCAGGTGAGGAAAAGGGCAGTAACCAGCTGATGAAAGGGCATATATAAACTTTCGAAAATATCACATCAATTTATTTGCATGATCTTATATGGTGTGTGCAGACCAAATTAAAAAAGTCAGCAGATCCATGTGGTTTGGTAAGTCTGGAAATCCCTGCGGCCCGTAGGGGACCTCCACAGAGCACGAGCATTTAGAGCGTTACTGCCACGAAGTCAGGCTGAGTATTCAGAGTGAGCAGCTTTTTTCTTGCTTTGATTTCATGCCAGAAACACAAAAAGGGCTTTCACTTTCTAAAGCAGTGTTGGAAAAGCCATTCCCTTTGGCTCACTTTGCATGGGTCCTATCTTTCTGTGGTTCTTTCTCCAGCAGCTTTCCGAAGCTCCCTACCTGTAATCCTTTAGACCATTTTCTCCTCATTAATAAATTCAAGCTACCTTTTTGCTTTTCTGATCAGAGATGATGTAAATACCATTTTTGGTGAAGGAATGGGATGGGTTTTTCATCAAAAGCTGAAAATAGCTCTACATTACGTATTTGCCACTTAATTTATGAGACTATATGAAACTCTTAATGAGGAAGGTGCAACAAACTATTTGGAGAAATCTGATAAAAGTGATGTTAGGTCTAAAGATGGATCTATATGGATAAGAAATAACCCATTGCACTGTGCAAGATGCATTGAAGAGACAGTAATGTCTTGGAAACAACCCAGATTATTCTGAGGAAGGAGGAAACTGGAGCCTTTCAAAATATTTGTTCTTTATTTCTCAGAAGGAAGTAGTACAGAATCGCAGTATTTGCTGCTATTAAAAAATATTTGCACAGGTACACCTGACAGTGTTCTGAATTATCCTCAAAACAAAACCAAACTTAATTTGACATTTCATTCCAGCACTTAAACTTAAGAATTGGGTAGAGTTGTTAGAATGCGCTACCATGCATCAAAAAGCTTTATTTTGAAGATGGGATACTTAGTTAAGCGTCTGGTACAGCTTACACCTGCTTGTGGTTTTCTGTGAGTTTCTAGGTGATTCATTTGGAAGCTTAGAATAAGATACCACATCTGAAAATGTGCTGAGAAAAGGGTGGAAACTTGGCATCCTGTATATTGTTACATGTAGCTGTATTGTGAATCTTTTATTTTCTTCTTTTTTCATTTTTAAAGATGACTAACCTTGAATTTAACATATTGGTGACCTTGAATATCGTGAGATACAGAAGTACAAAATAAAAATTATCCCAAAATGTCTATGCAAATTAAAGTATAACTTTTCCCTTTACAGGTGACAGAATTATAAAAGTCAATGGAGAAAGTGTTATTGGGAAGACATATTCTCAAGTCATTGCTTTAATACAGAACAGGTAAGATTTTATTTAATTGTGCCACACTTTTATTTTTTTACTAAGCAGGAAATGACCACCTATAGTCATTCTGAAAAAGTCATCATACCTTTAAATTATTTTTAAATCTGCTTTGCTTATGAGATCTGAGAACTAGAAATCAGCATATCTGGTAAAGGAGTAATGTTATGTTAGTGCCCACCTACAAAACATCTGCAGTACATCTTGGCTTTCCTCTATTTTGCAGCAAGTTATGAATCTTGCACAGAGTTGAGGAAATAGTAGTATTTGCTGCTCCTGCAGTTCACAAGGGCTTGTTAAATCATGTCCATACGTGAATCTAGATACTAGTTTTCATGTCTCATATCTGCCTCCATTTTTACAGTTTTCTTAGTGTCAATTTCTGTTCTATAGCAACAAGTTTCCAACATAATGATGAGTTATGTGGAAAAAAGATGTATTATGATCAGCATGGAAAAATGTTTTCTAAATACAACTCACATGTCACATTCTATTTTTAGTGACTCTTTATGCATTAAGACTTAGTTATGCTTTCAGTTAGAAGTAGGAAAAATAAGATCCTGATCTTCCTATTTCAGTGGAGTCTTTTATTCAAAATTTCATTCAAAATATATCACAGGGTTTTTGGATTTTTTTTTTTTTTTTTGAAACAACAAAACTCTGTTCAAAGGTATGACAGACAAGGTAGACGAAATGCATTTTGTGTCATTAGTATTTTCTGTACAAGAGCTGGAAAGGTGGAATCTTACTTTTTTTTTTTTTGTAACCTTTACTGGAGATAACACTAGCCGTTTATCTTTTTTTTTTCATTTTGTATTTGTGCAGACAGTAATACTATACAATAGTGTATACCAAAGACACAGGACATTACTTTACGTGCCCAACAGGTACATCAGTCAATGAAATCTCTTATCTTAATCCAAAAAAGAGAGAGATCAGTCATATCTTCCAGTGGCCTATGGGGTCAGAGATTCTTAACTTTAGGTCTGCCTGTGAATAAAGCTTTATTTTCAGCCCTGTGAGTGTAAGTAGCAAACTGTCCCAGCAGAATGCAACCCCTGCCCACTGTGGATAAAGCAGGGACACCTGAACAAGGCCTTATCAGTGATTATCTAGTGCAACCAGGAATGGTATAGCACTCTGCTGCCTCTGTCCCCCTAATTTCCATGAGCGTGCAGATGAAGGGATCCTGGTTTTAGTTAGGAGAGGTGAACAATTTGTTGTCTTGAGCCCGATGCGTACATTACAGAAGATTGTAACAAAAGATCATACGTATCCTCAAGTGCTTTATACAGGAAGTATAACCATCAGGAAGTCTTCACCTGAACCTCTTAAGATAAACAGATTAATATTAATTCTGATCCATAAAGAGAACTCAGACTCCAGATCAGGTGTATCTTCCTTGTAGCTTACAGGCAATGCTTCTCATATGACTAAAGAATGAACTTTCTCTCATTCTTTACTTGAAAACAGTATTTTTGAGCTCAGAACAGTTTGTGCTGTCATTTCATGGCAAGTAAAATTACGTTATGGTGTATGCTTCTTGCTTTAGCATGCCATTCTTGCATCAGCATAGCCATCCTGGATCAGACTGATGGTCTGTTTATGTCAGCATCCTGCCTGATAATATCCAGTAACAGATTCTTAGAAGACTATGAAAACACTGAAAGTATAGATTTGGTCAGATAATACTAGCCCACTTTCCAGAAATCCCTGGTTTAGGAACTTGCTGAACCATAGGTTTTATCTGCATCACTTGATTTAATAGTTCTTGATATGTTGGTCTTGTACAAGTCCGCTTTTGAATGTACTTAAACTCTTCATATTAAAAATACCCAGTGACACAGTTCTTGCTCTGTTTTGTGTCTTAGCTAATCTTTCATCCAGCACACCTTAGTTTCTTTAGTAGGCGTTGTGCACGCAGCTTGCTGAAAGGCCTTTTGAAAGTGTAACTTGTCAGTTGAAATCTCCTTTACTTATGACTAAAGACAGTTTCATTTATAGTCTTAGTATGTTGTTTGATGGTTTTCTAGACATTTTAATCACTGTATTTTTAATTACTGTTTTTAATTACCCTTTAAAACATATTGCTGACTGTAAGTGCTTATTCTTTTGTTATTTTTCTGATCGTCTTCAGAGCAGTTTTTAAGGATACAACACATTTTATCAACTCTTACCTCTAAAGAAAAAGTTCCCCCTTTGCCATTCAACTGTTTTGCAATGAAACTCAGTTTGGATTTACAGATTTTTGAATTAGATTACTGCTGCAGCTCCATTCCCATAGCTGCTCATTATTTTTCTAGAAAGTTGTTCAATTGTAGCTGTTTGTCCTCATTATGTAATGCCACAGACATCAGAATTTAGCTGTCTTGAATGAAATGATCCCCATAAATTCCAGTGGGAATTATGGATGGGATATAATTCAGCCAAGTTTTGTATTCTTCTCAGAAGAGTTTCAGGCTGTGTCTAGAACATTATCTATTTTGCTCTGGTTAGAGATAACAAAGCTAAACTTACGCTGATTATTTCCTCTGGAAGGTGAAGGGCACACCTCAAAACAGTTGCTAGAAATAACAGTCCTGTAAGATTAGTCATGAGATCACTTTTAAGTCTAGGTTTCCTACGCTTTACCAATAGTTGTTAGTTTGGTCAATTAAGAATTTATTCTCATCTGTTTACATGATCAACTTGGAGATGTGTTGATTACTAATGTAAACTCTGTAAATTATTTATGATTATAAATAAAACAACAAACAGATTCTGATTCCCAACTTTTTTTTTAACTGTGGGGAATTTGAATGATTAAGTCTATTCCACTGTTTCTCTTTGCAAATTCTTGAAAGTGTTGGCATTACTCAGAAATGTACAGAGTTTAGCTACTGAATTTGTTTCATTAATACAAAATAATGCATCAAAAGATAGTCTTTATGATGACAGTGCATCATAGTACTTTAGTTTGAGTCAATAAATTTAAATTTGAGTCTCAAAATGTGTGAACCCTTTCCTCTTTTGGATGGCTACTAAAAAAGGTGTTAAACTGTAAATGGATTTGATGCCTTTATTTCTTTAAAAAAAAAAAAAAACCACAAACAAAAAAGGACACAAAATACTTGTATAAGAGAATAGTTTGTTCTGTGTCTAATTACAAGTCATAGAATCATAAAATAGTTTGGGTTGGAAGGGACCTTAAAGATCATGTAGTTCCAACTGCCCTGCCATGGGCAGGGTCACCTTCCACTAGACCAGGTTGCCCAAAAGTAGAAAACTTTATATTAAAATTACTTGAAGAGGAACAATGCTATTTATCATATTTTTAACTTCTGAATCTTCATCCTGCAAATAAGCATTGATTATTTTCAAACCATAACTTGCCTAATACAATTTACACATGCATGCTACCTGCACGTGGAAATGAAATCTGAGCGCTTCATTGGAAATGCCTCAAGCCATGGTATCCCTTTTATATTCTCTTTTTGTTTTAAAACTGCTAAATAGTTTAATATCCATATAAAGGAGTTTAGGTGACAGTCAATTTCTGATGACACCTCTTTTAAAACATCATTTTAAATAGTTTTGCTGTTTATGCATTCAGTCAAAATGGGAAATGCTATTGTAAATGCACATAATTCAATACTTTTGTGTTTCTTAACATTCAATATTCTGAAAAATCTTAAAAAGACTTCTGAAGACTTATTTTTTTCCTAGCTGTGCGTAGACTTGAAAAACTTAAATCTATCACTGCTGATCTTTGGTTTTAAAACTAATTTATGCTGCTTGGAGAACACTTTTTTCCAAAATGAATAATGGTTTAAGAAGGTTGTGAAACCAAATACTCTTACTCCTGCTATTTTGGAATGCAGCCTTATGTCTGCGGTCACTAACAAATGGAAAAGGAACCGCAAAATAAAAACATTTTTCGTATAAGATAGCATAATAAATCACACATTACATGTTTGAGAAGATGACTTTCCTTTCTGCAGAAATAAGAAACCAAGGTGGTTCTCAGTGATGTCGTGGGCTGTTCTGTGTCCCCTGAGTTTGGTGGCCCATCTCTGCGCTGGTTTTGTCTTTTCTCAGCAAATGCGTTGTACGGACCAGTACAGATAAGCTAATTTCTAGTCTGATACATCCAGTTAGATTATATGGTTTTTTTTTCTGGTGCTGGTATTGGTCAGTTTGTTTAAATACCTTTTCTCCTTGTGACATGTAACGTGAGATTTCTAAGTAACAGTCATAATCTCTTCATTTTCTGTTTTGTGAGCCTAGTTAAAATAGTCTGCACAAGCCATCTCTTTCATAGTCCTTCTCTGTACCTGTTCCAGGTTACATTTAATGAATGTGAACAGAGTATTCCTCTATCTCAGATGAGATAATGAATTCAGATGTTCTGTATCCAGTGTTACAAGCATATACTTCTTGTGAAAATACTTTTTTTCTGGTGGATATTAACTGTGGGTTTCACTGTTTTACAATATTTGACTTTGGATAACCGATACATTGTACATTCAGTGTCCTGATTTTGTCTGTATTTAAATTATATTGATTGAACTGTCTGGATTCCTGGATCTTTATGCTGCTGCTGGTTTTTGTTTCAGCAATTCACATTGACAAACTCAAGCACTTATAAATAGCAAGTGTTTTTCATCCATATTTCAGATGTCATCTGACTGATTAAATATGTTTAAGTTGATTTTGCTGGGAGATGGTTGGAGTGGAAACGTGTAAGTCAGTGCTTGCCTTGCTATTGCCCCACTCTTCACATAATATGATGCTTATGACATTCCCACAGACTTTAGTTTTAAATGTAAGAGAGAAGTTTTAACTTTTGTTCACAGTTTTGCCACCTTGTTTTGTCTGAGAAGTTCCAAACAACTAATGTACCTTAGGACTCCAGAAGGAAAAAAAGAAGCAAAACTGGCAAAGACAGTGTGTTGGCTTAATACACTGGTTTTGCTGAGAACACAGATGTACTCTTCAGTCAGATTTCTGTTCTACTCTTATTTGCTAAGACTCTAATAAAAATCAGCATTTATTTCTGTGGTATAAAGTAATCTGATAGAATAGCTGAGTGTGGGAGTTTTTGAATGGTGTTGGTCTATGGAAGTTAATCTTTGTAACAAAAATTGAAAATCTTTTCCAAAAGTTCATGTGCGGTGTTTTTTTTTCTATTTCTTTCAGTGACAGCATATTGGAGCTTAGTGTTATGCCAAAAGATGAGGACATTCTTCAATTGGTATGTTTATGAAGCTTATATTCAGACAGTATTTTGATCAAAGAAAAAGGTCTTGCTGTTGCTTTGAACTGTGCTACCAGCAAATAATTAAAGAGTTAGTTAGCATTTATATCTCTGTCACTCCTTAGATATTTTCTACTTGCTTGCCATGAATTTTAGATATTTTCCAACTTGCTTGAAATTTCAGAGGAATCCAAATATAGGTGAGAATACCTTCTTCACATGACATTTCTAGCATATTTTTTACAAAAGATAATCATAGAATAGTGTTTATAGTTTTATTATATTTTGGATTAGTTTCCTCATGTTAGAATTTATGAATTGGATTGCTTTCTTTAACTAGGTTATCTCATTCTAAAGAAGTTGGGAATCATTAAAAAACTAGCATATGGCACTTAAAATTAGCTTTTGTTAATAACTCACTAATTGTCAGTGGATTTCCAGGAAAGAAGCCAGGTGATGAATGTGCTGAAGGTTATTACCAAATTTTTTAAATGCAATTGCTGTAAATATTTTGTTACAGTAGTGCCTATATGTTCTCAATTTGAACTGAAGTCCTGCATATATAGTGAGATAATTAATCTGCCATTTAGTGTCTGTAAGTCCAAAAGAGCTGTAAATAAAATATGATTTGTAAGTGCATATTTTGAAGAATGAGAGAAACACCTAATGTATTGATATGTTCTAGTTTGGTTTTAATTGGAAGTAGAGGAAAGGAGAAGACAAGCAGGGTAGATTTTCTGGTTAACAGTTGGAAAACTAAATCCCGAGCACAGCAATATGCCAACTACTAGAAAGAAAATTAACTCTATCTCAGCCGGAACCAGGACATAGTTTAGTTATAATTTACATATGAAATAAATCTTTGAGTAGTTGATATACAGAAAAAGGTAACATTCTGCAAAAAAAAGTATTTGTTGTGAGTTGCATGGGCAGCTGCTCACAGCTGATTACTCCTTCTGGAATTGCTTAGTGATTAACATCATCTCATCAGGATAATGAGGAAGAAAGACCTTGCCTTTGGGCTAGAGAAGGATATTAGTAAAAAGAAAATAAGGTCATTTTCCTGGAGGAGATTGAGGAGTAAAGAGGAAAAAATATCTGCCTGTGGGAGTTCTAGAAAAAAACCTGGAGATGTGTGTGGGAATAATTTCCAGGTGTCATTAAAAAAAGTTTCTTTTGAGTTGTAAGATGTGGTAGAGTTGTGAATTTTGTGTTCCAGGCTCTTCTTTTGAAGAGAGAAAGAGGATTAGGTTTAAGAGGTGGAGTCATTTTGCAAAAAATGCTTTGCATTGCCACTCTAGCTTATATGAGTTCCTTCTGACAGTTGTTTGTTTGCTGTTGTGTTGGGTTGGTATGTGATTATGATACAACATGGAGGAGTTTATGCTCCTTTTGCTATGATGCATTTATTTGGGTTAAAGCAGGCTTGTCTTGAGGACTATCAGTTCCACATAGCATCTGCCAGAGGAAAGCCATGAAGAGACAGATGTTTTCTGTAGTCTACAAGACTGAGCATTGAGTGTACTCAGGCGTGTTGGAAAAGACTTCTGATAGCTGCAGTTTGTTCACGCGTTTCTGTTATGGTCTGTGTTTTAGTATGTATGTTTTCAGGTGTCAGTCTTTGATGGCAGAGTTGCAACATGTGAAGACACAAATGATAGAAGTGCATCGTACAACAGAAGTCATCAGTTGTGGCCTATAGTTTTCTCTGTTTTAGGCCACCGCAGAGAAGGAAAAAATCTTATCACTTCTAAAAAACCAATTAGCAGGTTTTTGAGAGACAGTGCACCACTCTACCTTCAGTCAGATGAAAAAAAATCTATGCAATTCCTCTGAAGATGGTGATTGTTAATCTTCAGTCTTTAAATGTTGGGATCTAGTGTTCTCATGACAAGATACGGTGAAGAACTTTGCTCAAAGCTGAACACTCATGTTTAAACTATTTTCAGAGTAACAGTATAGAATGTTAATGTGAAAAGACAGTAACTTTTTTTTTCAGCTGAGAAACTGTGTACTTTTTGTTTTGTTTTTCTATCTTTGTGATTAATGCTGTATTAGCTTTTGTGGAAATCTTAGGTTTAAATGAAATATAAACCTCAGAGCAAATGCTTATTCCTGAATGAAGTACAGCTCATAAGTAAGTGGAAACTTAACAATAATCTCTGTAGTGGTAATGTCAGTATAAGTGCAAAGTGAACAATAAATGGTAAGGTACAGTGCCCTTACGAATAGAGGAAAAACTTAAACTTTTGTTGCTGAAGTTGTGCTATTTAAGTTGTTACATTTTGTTTTCTTTGACATATGTCATAAACTTCACCGTAAGTATCTTCAGATGGTATCACTCATTGTAAAGTGTTGATGTTAAATACTGGTAACATACCAATAAAACCAGAAAAGCTGAAAGCACTACTGGATATTGTGGTAGGAGCTAATGAAAGGTTTATCTAGTGCAATGAGGATGAACTAGTTTCATTCTATTCAGGAATGATGCTGGTGGTGGTAAGTTTTATAGTACTTGGCAGTCTACTCCATGTGGTGATGACTGATTGCTAGGCTAACTATATAAAGAGCACAGTTGCTTGTTTCTATCCTTAGTTGGCTATTTATAAATAGCATTCATCAATAGTAACAATGAAGTGGTCCAATACATAGGTCATCGCCCTCTGTGGCATGTGTATGCTCTTTACTTAGAAGGGAATGACATGTGAAAACGTGCTATTAGTGACGTCACTGTCAGTCGTGTTCATTCCCTAGCATGATCTTGGAAATGTCTCTTTGGGGATGGGGGAAAGGATGTTTAAAACATCTCTATCCATGACAAAAACTTGAACTTGACAACTACACATCTGTTGGGATTTTTTTTTTGTTCCTCCTCAAATTTGAGATTAGTTTACTTAATATCTTTTTATAGTGTTGAAATGTTTGTAGGTATGTAACAATTTTGAGACCATGAGCATGATTATTGTTATTATATTAGTGTCTCAAATTTGATGTATCTATATACAATTTCTGTAGCATTCTCAACCTTTTTGGATAGAATTTTGGCATCTTTTAGGTTTTAGTACTGCTGACAATATGAATGGGAAGACACATTTAGGTCGACTACATATAGCTCCTTTTCTCAAGTGTATTTAATGGAATTGTTGCTGTTTTGTAGCCTTTGGATAATAAATTTAATGCTGAAAAGTTGCTCAAATTGTGGCACTTTTCAGTTGTTCAAAAGCTTTTTGTGCTACACAAAATACTCAATGTAAAGGTGTGCTCCCTAGAGAGAAGGGAGAGGGAAAATTGAAATTGTAAAGCCCACTTACAGGTCAGCCTGATTATGACTCTTCTCAGTAGATTTTGTAGTGTCTAACGTGTATGTGTTGGTGTCCTTAGTATGCAGGATTTTTGGACCTTTCTTTGAGGTGTGTTCATGTTGGAATTTGCTTGTTTGCTAATAATTCCTTTTGTATGTAAAGAAGAATATGGCTTACAAAGCATTGCATTTTTAAGTATCAGGCACTTGAAAATATGACTCTCTTAGAAATTACATCTTTAATGCGATCTATATTGGAGCTGTTCATTTGGAAGGTTATTTGTAATGTAGCATATTAATGTTTATAGGGATTATTATATGTCAATATATACAAATATTAATTTGTAAATATGTATATCTACTTTGTGTATGTGTGTATAAACACACACGCTATAGTTAAGTTATCCTGATTTTTCATCTTTCATTTTCTGGCACTTCAATCACTACCCAATCAAAAGTTCATCTTTCCTAACACTTATCCTACCTCCAACAGTTTCATTTTGAATAAGTTTTAAAAAATCATTTCGTCATAGGAATTGCCTCAAAAGGTAGCAGGTTACTTCTAGTCCTAGGTGTTGTCACCATTAAATTTTAGTAGCTTACAAATCTGTTGAAACCTGCCTTAGCATTCCAGAAAAATCTCTGTAGTTTCATTTACAGAAAGATTTTATTGGGCATTCTGTGAATAATGGTAAATGTGGAAATAAAAGGGGGCAGCTTACTACTATGCAGTTTTGACATGTTTAGTTCCTTCTTGCATATCTCTCTAATTTACATCTTAATCATTCCTTAAAATTACAGACCATTGAAACTGCATATTGATAACTGAAAGCTGACCATGTCTGAACAGAAATGTTTCTCTTGTCATAGTAGGGGAACAAAAAAATCCTGGATGGGAATGACCAGGAAAGCGAGAGAAAGTCAACTGAAGCGTATATTTTCTTTTTTTCTCTTTCTAGTCAAGTGGTATGGAAGTTTTCAGTATATCAGGAGATCTGGGCAGAAAAGAAGAGTTTGCTGCTTTGTCATTTCAGATACTTAAAATTTTTGTGGAATTTGGCAGCTCTCAAAGCCATGCAGTGCCCTGAAATTGCCAGTGATGCATCTGTATTAAAAATAAGAAAAAAGAAAAATATCTTACATAAGGAAATTTATTCTAGAGTTTTTATATATCCCAGTAACCTCATGGCCCTGTCTACAGGTCTGCCCACAGTCAACTTTAACAATACTGTCTTTTCTCTCTTTTTTCCTGAGACCGTCCACTTGCATCAGACCTAAAGAAGCAACGTGGCCATTTCATTGGCAAACTGAAATATTTTCATTTGCTTTACTTTTATGAACTAGAGATGTTTTTGTAAGTAACTGTATTTAGTCCAGCATCTTGGAGCATTTGTTTACTTTCAGATTGTATACTGATGCAGTTACTAATATGTGCAGAGGTTAATATTAAAGCTCTGGCAGCAAGTACAATGGAAGGAGGGGTGTGGTATAAAGACATGGTGACCTAGGAGAGGAGACTTAAACTGTTTTTTTTATCTAACATTGCATATGTTAGAAAATACCTTTTGCATCAACTCTTCTCACCTTGATTTAGGCTAATATTTATAAGAAAGTGTCTGTCTCAGCTTGTATGTGGAAATTAACTTTCTTGGGCTTAAGGCATTAAATTTTATACACTAAATTTTCACTGCCTTTGGGAAGAATGTGTATGTGTTTTGGGGTTTGTTGGGTTTTTTCCCCTCAAATAATGTAATCTGACCATAGTGTTTTCTGGGTCTCTGAGTAAAATGAAACCATTTGAGCTGTATTACAAACGTTCTTGCCAGAGCAAACTGTAACTGGAAAATGTTTCCTTTTAAGACGGCTGAAAACCTTTTCTGGTGTGCAGTTCCTGTACTCATGCTAAATATGAGAATAAGTTAGGACCAGGGAAGAGAAGAATTTTGTAGTAAAGAAACATAATCTGCAGCCAAACTGGTTGGAGAAGGAAGAATGCCTCAAGATCAGTCTTGCAAGGTGCTGGGCACATTAGCTTCTGATTCATCAGAATGCTTATCTCCAATTTTCAAGTAGTTTGGTTGAAATCAGTGTTGTTATTCATCCTTTCGTGAAGTGCAGTGAAGCATACTAATCCTCAGTGAAGCACAGGCCTACATGCTTTTATGGATTTGGACTACAGGCTGTAGGACATGGTTGGCTCAAGCTCGTGAAAGTCTGGGGCTTCACTGTGATTCTTTGTAAGAGGAATCATTGTACATTGGCTGTCACTATTCTAACATCGAGTGGCATAAAATCAAGTCGGGAAAAAATGCTAGCAAAACCCTTCAGCTGAATTTGAGAGTTAATAAAATATCTTGTAGAATGCTTTATTTGCTTAAAATTTATTTTGCGTATCATACGGCATGAAAGTATTGCCTTACCAGTTAAACCCTTCATGTGCTAATGATTATACAAATTCGCAGGAAGAAATTAATTCTTTGCCATAGGAGTTTGCAAACTTGGTGCAAACAAAACTAGATTGCAAGGTGGGGAAGAAATTGTACCTAATAACTGGAAACACACTGAGTTCTTACTCTAAGCGCACCAGTTTTCTTCTAGTAATTGTGGCAGAGCTGTTATCCATCAAAGCTGTTAATGTCACTCTAAATTGTTGTATTTGTATGGTAAGCTTTCCATAACTGCCGTTTTGAGGAGGTGGGGAAAAACTCTTAAAACATCAGGACTGATTTTTTTTTGATCATGTTGGAACCTCTGAATAACTGCTGAGTACCCAGCTCCTGTACAAGTTTGAGTGGCTTGGCTGGTGTCTTAATCAGCAGCATCACTGAACTGGCTATTAAAAAAAATACTTTTTTTTTAAGTTGAAAGGTTGTGGGGTTTTTTTTATTTTTAAGGCTTTTTAAAGACTTAAACCGTACTGTAATGACTTTTTTTTATAAGTGTATCCTCTGTTGCAATCACGTAGAGGTTTAAGGTAGTATTTCCACATACTATATCATTTGGGGACCTAAAGGGAAAAGAGTAATATTCAAGCTGTATTTTATATGTAGTTGCAAAATATGTTAAGTGTCAAAATAGTGTACAAATGCTGATAAATATATTGGTGTACTTCATGTTCTTTAGTCTCTAAACCTCTTCTAAAAATTTAGCCATCACCTTCTGGTTAAAGCAATTAAAATATTTCACAGTGAAAAGGCTGATAATGCATCATTCAGTGTGACATTATTCACATCAGATCTGTGCATTTCTTTAAGTTGCAATAATTTTCTGTGGGCCCTTAATCAGAATTATGAAACAAAGATACTTAATATTCTTTGTGGAAATGTCACAGCCCCCATTTATAAACTTTTTCTTTCTTGGAAGAAAGTTCAGCTTTCTTTCCATGATTTCTTGGGAAGTGAGATTGAAAGGAGAACCACACTTTCCATCATCAAAACCTTTTTTCCAGTAACTCTGCCTTACTCAGAACTGGCAGTCTGTCTGTCCGGATATACCTGCAATCATGGAAACATACTCTTTGTTGGGGGAAGGGGGAAGAAAGTCTAGCTGATCTCATTTTGGACCTTATGAGAATGCTGTCTTCTGAAGATGTTTTAATATCTGTGATAAATTTTGTCAAGAGCTGAGAACTGATTTTTCTATTCATTTGTAGTCTTCAGCTACGATCAAATCACACCAGTTTTTGACTTTGACAGCAAAAAGGCTAAATTCTATGAAGCGTCGTTTGTCCTGGGCATGTTTTACAAAACGTAAACACAGTGTATTTTATATTGGTGAAGAGTGTGTGTGTATCCCAGGTTTTGAACTATTTTATTGGCTATATAAATTAATAATTGTTTTCTGATTGGGGTGGGTGATTGTTTTTGTCTTGCATGCCAGTAGTCTCTTGCTCTATCTGTTTTCTGGGTCTTCAGCATCTTTTCCAATTTTTTTTTTTTTTTTTTAATTCTTATAGCCTGTCAAGGTCTTGAATAGCCATTTATTTAAAGATTTAGGAATTTTTATCTTTGTATGTTCCTTCCCTCCATTAAATGTGCTAGTGGAAACCTGGCTTGATTTTTTTACTATGAGTGGAGGAAAAAAAATAGAAGTCACATGAGTGGAGTGTTTCTGCAGCATCATTCCTCTAATTTCAGATGTATGGCATGAAAGCAGCTGCAGTCAGCTGACAGATTGTGGTCATGTTCAGATATATGTGGGGAAGGGGCGTGCAGTTTTAAATGCATAATAAAACCGGTGTTTCGTCACCAGGAAGCAGGGATGGTAGCAGCCCAGGGGAAATGAGAGACAGTAATGTTGCTGTAGTGGAAGGGAAGTCGTGTTGCATAGAGCCAGAGCTCTCTGCAGGCAGCTGTAGGGATGCACCAAGGCAAAATGGCACAAATGTATTTTGCTTTCTGTAAGGGTAGAGGATAAATGCAATGAGCAGATAAAAGCCGGAGATGGATGTGCTCGCAAGGAGGGTGAAGTTATTTTTTTTTTATGCTCTACTGCCCTTTACTTCTGTTGGTACCTTCCAGTGAAATCGGTGTAGTTGTATTTTTAGCTTGCTGTATCCAACATCAATATGACAACATAATTCTGTCTTCACATCTGTAAGCAGCTTTTACTATGTTTTCCTGTTTTCTGCCAGCTGCAGTTTACAAAGGATGTCACAGCACTGGTAAGAAACATACAGTAGCCATTTCTCTGGTTTTGTAAGGCATGTTTTTCTTAAGTGATTTGTGAGAAGCAAGAATATGAAACAGCAAGTTTGTTGGAAATGACATAGATAGTCTGAGCTGAATTTTGTTCATAACGCTAATCTCTTAATTTGTGGTTTTGAGCCTGTGTTATTTAGTCGGTTTTCTCGGTGTGCTTTAATATTTTACATTTCACTAATGCTCGGTGTAACATTTATTGCAGCAATATTGTAAATGCCTCGCCCTCCTCTGTACTTTGCTCTGTGTTAATTTTATGGCTGCACTTGGGCTTTTATAACCTGTCTGGTGTTAAGACAGGGCACACTGATATTCTGGAATTGAGCATGTTATGATTTGGACAGGAAATGCTGTGATATGATACCACACCTTAGCGTGTAAAAGCCCTAAGAAATCATTTTAATCTTTTGTTGCATTGGCAGGCTCTGCGTTGGCTCTTTATTTTGTTATGTTTAAACTGAACCCAGTCATGCTAAAGTTTTTCAGTAATAGGATATTGTTTAAGTATGCTGTATGCTTCTCATTGATTTATTATTTTGAATGTTCCGTTAATTTCACAACGATAAATACTGCTTTTCTAAAAGGCTACAGAAACATTCTGAGTGTAATATAACCATTTTTTTATTAGGAGTCAGGCTCTTAAACATAAAGGAGCAAATGAATGCATTAAGGAAATTGAGGTTTTAATAGTGTGTGGACAGTAGTGGATATGTATGAATTTTTGTACTGTTTGTACCTTGAAGTTAAATACTTTATTATTAATATTTTTGCAGTAAGATGTGTGCCATGTACTGTCTGTCTCCTGTAAAATGTAAAATGACTTACAGGGTGTTGGCTCACAACAAAGATGTTACTGCTTCAATTTATTCATTTTACGTTTAGGAGCAGTAGCTTTTATGTAGAAGACATCTTAGAGGAGTGTGTGTATGTATATTTGTGTGTACTTTTCATATGTATTACATTAAGTGAACAGAGTTCTTTTATACACTAAGTGAATAGAGAATTTTCTAGTTCTAGTTAAAGGTGTTATGCAGCATTTTAACCTGTTGACTGCTGTGAAATTGCAGTTTCCAGCAACGTGAAGCTCAAACAGGAAGGATGTGTGAAGCATCATGATAGAAAGCAAAATTAAGGGGGAGAAAAATACTGTGGTTTGTGCTCATGGATTTTGGGAAACCTGCCTCAGTGCCTTACCTGCAGTATTTCCTAGAATTGG
This sequence comes from Grus americana, assembly GCF_028858705.1. Taxonomy (NCBI): domain Eukaryota; kingdom Metazoa; phylum Chordata; class Aves; order Gruiformes; family Gruidae; genus Grus; species Grus americana. Next base: position 149,955,287 of record NC_072853.1, on the reverse strand, counting down.
TCATCAGTTCATTTTTTTAATTGTTGAGGGAGGGAATGTATGTAATGATTTTGCTTAGTCTGTTTCTGCTCAATAAGGAGATGAGACTATTATCTTTTCAACTAATGTTTTATCTAAAATTATAGGTAGTGTGAATTTTGTACTTGTGTTCTCTTTCTTGAAGCTTGATTATGCAAAGGCTAGACGGTGAACTTTTTCTATCTCCCTCACTACTGAACACTCAATCTTTTCTCCACAGGCATATTCCCAAGATGCCTACCTGAAAGGCAACGAAGCCTACAGCGGTAATGCCCACAACATCCCTGAACCGCCCCCAATATGTTACCCACGCCTGACATCCACAGCTTCTGTTATGGCACAAACTGGTGACAAGCTATCATCTGACTTTCCGCTGGGGAAACAGCAAGTCAGTAGACCAGTACGGGCGTTGACACAGCCAGAGAGGGCCTACAGAATGGAAATACAAGTGCCTCCATCACCAACAGACATTGCAAAGTCAAATACAGCTGTGTGTGTTTGCAATGAAACTGTAAGGACTGTTATTGTGCCTTCTGAGAAGGCTGTAGATTTGCCATCTTGTAGAAATAATCACGCTGGTCCATCACACAGGACAGAGGAAGTAAGATACAGCTTAAAAGATCAAACCAGTCTAAAAGCACGGACCACGTCACCATCTTCTTCAGTGTCCACTGCCATTGTACTTCCCCAGACTCCAATAACAAGGCCAGTTGATCCAACTGGAACACTAAGTAAAGCTTCAAATTATGTAGTATGTCCAGAAGGAATCCCAAGCACTAGACCTCCTGCTCAAGCCACGGACTCACCCTCAGTCTCTACTAATCATTACAGTTCTCCAACGTCCCACCAGCATATAGACTGGAAGACCTATAAAACTTACAAAGAGTACATTGATAATAGGCGCATGCACATGTATGGCTCCCGAACAATACAGGAAAGGTTAGATAGTTTAAGAGCAGCTTCTCAGAATACAACTGATTATAATCAAGTGGTGCCAAATCGCACTGCTTCACAGGTACGGCGCAGGAGCACCTCTCACGACAGGGTGCCGCAGTCTGTTCAGATCCGGCAGAGAAGTGTATCCCAGGAAAGACTTGAAGATCCCGTGTTGATGAAAGAGTGGCCACGAAGCGCTTCTCAAGATACTCTGACTTCCCCTTCAGTTAACGCCAGGAATCACAGGGCTCGGTCATGGGATTATCTCAGCAAACAGGGTGAAGTGCTAGAAAATTTTCATTCTGAGAATCTGATTACAGATACTAATGGAGATAGGAGAAAGACTTACAAGTGGACAGGGTTTACTGAACAAGATGATCGGCGAGGTATTTATGAGAGATCTAGACAGCATGCGTTTCATATGTCCCTTCGAGGTCAAAATTTTTCTATGGCTCCGAGTGCTTATATTTCAGACAGCAGGAGAACAGGTAGTAGAGCTTCTCTCCCTGGTTCTCATTTTCAGAAAGTTCCACCAGATATAAAACTGTTGCAGCCTTCTCGAGATTTGCAAACTCCTGGGGGAGTTTCAAAACCTACAGCTGTTTCACAAGAGAGATTGTCTCTCACACCAGCCAGAAGTTCTAAAAGTAGCTCTTTGAAGAACTCTGCTCCCTATGCAGCAAAACCATCGTTTCCCCTTAACCAGAGCCTGGATGCTATTGCCAGCAAAGACCAAAGAACAGTAAATCACTTGCATCAGAATGGTCTGTTAAACCAACAGTCAAGGATCCGAGCAGAAGGTGCTCCAGATCACAAAACAGAAACTGGCAAAACCATCCAACCCTCCTCTCTGTCTCCACCTTCCACCAAACTTGTTCAGCCAACAAGTGAGAGTTCAACTACCTCTGACAACGTAGATGGTTCCATCAGACAAAAGATTCATGATTTTGAAAGGGAAGATGTCCATGAGCCTGGAATTCTGCAAACGGATGTTCAGGAAAATGACAAAGACACAGTGGTCATGCGGGACAAATCACCTTCTGGCCACCAGACTCCACAGCCTTTGAGGCATCAGTCCTACATTCTTGCTGTAAATGACCAAGAGGCAGCCTCAGACTCTACCTGTTGGTTACCTAATGATGCTCGGAGAGAAGTCCACATAAAAAGAATAGAAGAAAGGAAAGCATCCGGTTCCAGCCCACCTGGTGACTCCTTGGCTTCTATTCCATTTATTGGTGAGTTAAACTATTCCAGTGTGCATCAAATACTTCTCTCTGCTAAAGGTGATGGAGAGCACCATGCCAGGTAGCTGACTGCTGTTCCTGTAAACCCCGAGGTTGAGGGGCATGGGGGCTCTTTTCTCATCTAGAGTAATGTTAGGTTGGTAAAAATAAAAATATTCTTCAGTGGAGGAGAAAAATGTTCTGTTTTGTTTGGAGTCCTGGAGGATCAGTGGGGGGAAAAAAAGTCTACAGTGATTTAATATTTTTCTAGAATTTTCCTTAACCCTCTGGAGAAGTCTTACGTTATATAACTGCGTGTGGTTATCACTCCACGTAATGCTCTGATGTTACGTATGTGCAATAGCATTTGCAGCATTTTTCAAAATACTTGTACTTCTCTAGTATAAAATATATTTGAGATTCAGTAAAGAGAGAATATGGATGCAAATCCATATAAAGGTGATTTATGAAAAAATGTTTGTCAGCTGGATAGGTAAGGTGAAAGCTTTGAGACAGATATGTGATAGAGGAAAGCTGTTTCAGTGAAGGGTTAGCAATAAAATTAAGTGAATTTGCAGGAAAAAAGATGCTTATGTGGATATAAGTTCAAGGGTTTGTGGAAGCAGAATGTCAGACGGCACAAAGATGCGCCTGTGGGCTGACACACAAATGGAGTTGAAACAACAGAGAGCTTATAGGAAGGGGGCTGAGCACTTTTGAGGTAATTGGGAAGAAATGAAGAACTTATGGAAGGATTGTAAGTAGTAGGAAAAAAATATTTAAAATCCCATTTTGGATACGTGAGGAATCGGAGTCAACTGCTGAAGAGAGGGTTTCAGTGGCAGAGCATTTCTGTTCTACTCCAGTAGTCAGTGCCAGTGTCGTCTTTGCCTTGCTGTTGTTGAGTTGGGTTTTTGTTGTGGCTGGTTTAATCCTTTGCAGTCTAGGTGTCTGTGGACCATTTTCCACGCAGGTTGATTTATACCTGACTGCGTGTTCTTGAATTTAGTATAAGAAGTATTTAGAAAATACTGAACTTTCATTCTCAAACTCACGTATGTGAAAAATGACTCTTCTTAATGCTTATCAGGTTTTTTGCAGATTAGGTTGAGAGTTACAGATACATTGTTTTAGCATAATTGTCTTATATTGTGGATCTGCAGCAGTGATTTATTTTTCTTTTTCCCCTAGAATTATCTGTAATATCTGCTACTAGTTTAAAGTAAATAACCAAAAATAGTGAAGAAGCTTTTTGTGCATTGAAGAATGGAAATCATACTAAAGATATAATAATCCTGTTCTTTTGATGGAATTTTGTTAAGATGTAATATAAAACCCATCTGCTAGCTAAGAAAGCGTTTTTATTGGGTTTTCCTTTTTATAATGGGACTTGTGTAGAATTTTTTTTTTATTACTGGATGCATCAGTATCCAGTGTAATTTTGGATTCTTCTTTAGACTGCCAATCTTTCTTTAAGGATTAGTACAAGTTTGTAAGGCACGTAACCAGTCTGTGTGCAAGGCTTTTTAATTCTATGCCTAAAATCAATGTTGGGCACTTGATTTAAGTTACCTGCGGTATTTGTTTTCACTTAGGAGTGCTTGCTGGGAGTTTTCTAATCCTGTACAATTTAAATGTCATGTAAAAGTTGGAACAAGATTGTCAAAATCAAGCCCAACCTTTTCTACACAATCTCCGATCTTGATTTTGACAAAGATTTACCAAGAACTCTTATTCATGTGGTTTATTTCCAGATTTTAGAGAAATGTCATGATTAAAGTTCAGAGAGGCTTTCAACCTGGCAATTGTTCTGCATTCTGGTAGCAGCTGAGCAGTTCAGAAGAAACAAAGTTGTAACTCCATTGCAGCCTCTTGGCACACCACCACACGGGATTGTGTGAATTCTTATGAGCTCCTTAGCCTCTTGGACTGAAACCTCCTGAATACTTCAGAAATCTTAAAAAGTGGTGCTGCTAGAGTGTGGGCACGGTCTGAGCCAATGCAGTACTTTTGGCTTTCTTTTAGCAAGAAATTCTTGTGCCAGTACAGGTGCTGTGGAAAATTTCCACCACAGCTCCAGCACACTGAAGATGAAATAACCCTCTCTGAATAGGAGAAACATCACATACCATTAAGAGTGGGCATCTTCCAAAGTTAGAATTAATATGCAAGATTCTAACTTTGCTTGTTCCACTATCATTATGCCTAATTACAGCTTCACTTGTTAAAAGCCGTACTTAATCAGGCAGCTAAAACCCTAGATCTACTTTGAAACTCAGTTAAAGGCTATTTAACTCTTCTGAAGGAAAATCTCTTGGATTTTTGTGTTTCGTTTTGGGTTTTTAATTTTTCTATTGCCCTTTCTGTCTGATGATTGAGAAGGATGTTACTTTGAATAAAGATGTACCTCGGTGTTGGCAACATCTCCGCTTCCCTTATATTTACATCAACATAATTGGTTTTTGCAGTATTAGGTTTTATTAGATATGGTTAATTTCATAAATGCACTTACTAAAGTTATTTGTACAGTAGATCTTTGGAGTAGTGTAAAAATGTAAATTTAGGGGAATAGATATCTTCCAAGGTTACTTATTATTGCCATTTTAAATACTTCGTAGTGTGTTTGTTTTTGTTATCACTTTCTGCTCATTAAAAGTAGTAGATATGGCCAGACCATATTTCGGTAGAAATTCAGCCAGGAACAGTTGGCTTCTGCAGCAATATTTTATGACTAAAAGTGCTCTTGAGAATAGCACAACATCAGGATGATTTTAGAGTATCTCTGTGAGTAGCACCAGTGCCTTGCACCACAAACAGAAATCCAAGCAGGGTTTCCATCAAGCTTGCTTATGGCAGATTCTTGCAGAGATTATGGTGGGTTGCTGCCTTTTGACACTAGTCCTTTCACAAAATGCTCTTCTGAAACAGGGCGGTAAAATTTTGGTTTGTATTTGCTAATAGAAATGAGACATCTGCTCGGAGCAAAGCTAGTAGGTAGATGTAATATCTTTTACAAGAAAAACTGATTTATTTGAAACAATTAGGCAAGATATTGTGTGCTCAAACGCTTCTTCAGGTAAGCAGATGTTCTTGGGGGATGAGGAAGCTGCCAGTTTTACAGAAAAACATATCCTGGTGCTGCAGGCTTTAGTACTTTCCTGCTACTAAATGAAGGGTATTGTGGTTAGCTTGAAAAGCTGCTGTTTCTATTTCAGGTCCAAAGAAAGGCTCTGTTCTTGAAACGCTGGCTGTTGTTTCCAACTCTGCCATTTAGTCTAATGAAAGGTTATTCCTTTTACCCAGAAGCCATCTCACCTGTTCTTTAGACTAGTAAAAATACCATCATCGCTATCGGTGACTATATTAGTAATTGTGGTGTAATGTATGTTTTTTAAGACTTATAATTTGTACGTAATTTCTCTGTTAGAGAACAGCAGATGATAAATTTCTGACCTACTTGGTAATTTTGGATGTGTTAACCTGCGCCTGGATGTAAATTAGAATGCTACTTAACGTTTTTGTAACTGCTGAAGAGAAAAGATTGATTCAGAATATACATATATAGTTGTGTTAATAAATTTTTTAGACATAGATGTCTAGGGTGCATGTCTGAGATCTGCAGCTATCTTGAAACTATTTTTTTTCCTTCTTACACCATTTCTGGTGTAAAATGTTCTCATGTAGAGTAGAAAGCAGTTGTAAAAAGGATAATCCAACTCACAGAGTGAATCGAGTGAACTACCCGTATGACCGAAATGGAGAAACTGCTTCAGTACTTGAAGTGACTGCAGTATGTCTGGCTGCCAGGGTGGTTTAGTGCTTTGGCCATTACTACTGGGTGAATGTTCTTTCCAACTTAGCAGTGGGGTGTCAGGTGAAAATTAATTTTACATGGATATGTTTTAAAATGCTTAGCCTAAATATAATCTTGAAGTTTAATATTTTTTTTTTCAAATCAAGTTTATAGTCATCCTATTATAGAGCTTTTCTTTCAGGCATGCAGCAACGTCACAGAAGTACAAAGACTTTTCCTCAGAGGTGTGATCCCATTTTTTAAAATATCTAGTACATCCTTACCCTAGAAAAATTTTAGGTCACTTCATTCCACTATTAATTGGTGAATAACTGAGAGAAAATTAGCCAGATAAAAATATTTGACCAGACTTTGATAACACCAAATTGTTGTAAAAATTACGTGAGTGTCCTCTCTCTGGCTGAAATTGATACCTAAGGAAAGGCGTAAGAACAGGACAAAGGTATATGATACTTAATATTGGTACTTTCTATTCTCCAACCATTTTCACTTTACAGCGTTCCTGAGCCAAATGTGATTGTAAGGGCTCTGTAAATTTCTCCATTCTCTTTTGTACTGCAGTAGAATTTTCCTATCCAATATCCTGTATTGATTTAAATACAGATTTGCCAGGAGTTTCACAGCTTTAACTACATGGTATTTATTCCCCTTTTTTGCGTGTGTGGTTTTTTGAAACCTGTCTCCTCCTGGCTGAATTTCTGATACAAATGTTGTAATGGTGACCAGCAGACTGCAAACCTTACTCACCCTTTCCATACCACTCATATTTTTATCTCTATTGCTTCTACCCTTGGTGCAGGCAAACAACCGTAGTGATTTCTGTGCTAGTAATCAGGCAGATTCTGCTTTTCACCTGCTTTATGAGCTGATCTTCATGCTAGCTTTCAAAAACAATTTTTTAAAAAAATTGTATTCCAATAGCTATTTTTCTACAAACTTCTTTCATAATAAAAATATTTGGGTAATTGATGATGAACAGGTAGGGTAAATTTAGCTGGCTTATAGAGAATTCTGCTCAACCTTTTAATTTTTTTTTGTTACCAAATCCTTTTTTTTTTTTCTTTAAGTAAATTAAGGAGTTAGGAGGTGAAACATCCTAAACCACTCAGCGTTAGTTAGACTTTTCAGATGTCTTTATTGTACACATGATGGCATTCTTCTTCTGTAGTGCTGGAAGTAGAGGTGTATAGGGTTTACCTTTCTCAGTACCTACCTTTTAAATGATAAGCCACGCACATAACTCCAAGGACTTTTTTGAAGATGTGATGAGTTTACTGCCTTTTTTAGTGAAATGCATGCCATACCTTTCCTCTCTTCCCCCTACATCTTTATGCCTGTCTCTGCAGGCTGCTTAGGCTCTGGTAGAGAAGGTGACAATGTAAATATACATATACTGAATGCAGTTATATTCTTGAAACTAGAAAATAATTGATACACTTGCACAACACAGTATGAAAAGGGTTATGATGGTAGGAATAGAGAAAGGTTAGGGGAAACAACTAGAAATATTCTCACGTGGAATAAAGAAGTAATTGAAAGAATGTACTTGTTCTGTTTTCTCCTTGTGAGAAGAGATAAGCATCAGGCAGAGAGAAATTCAAAACCTCAAACTTCAGCAGAGATTGTGGCTTGTCAGCCCAAAATACGTGGATACCTTAAGGGCAAATGATGGCTGAAATACAGATATTAAAGTTTCCTTAAAACATGCCATATTAATTTTCAGCAAAAACTGTTAACAGTCAAGGTGAATATGACTATCTTCAGCTGTTGGTTGTGATAATTTTTTTTCTGTGTTACTGCCTAGCTTTTCCAAACGATGAAAATATAAATGTAACTGCAATAGAAATTAGAGCTGACAGATGTTCATTTTTGAGGGGCTATCGCTTCCATTATTTTAGTAATAGCATTGGCACAGCTTTTAACATGTCATCAGTGTTTCTAAGATAAGCATCAGTCTTCTATTTTTTTTTTTTTTTCCAGGGTTTTACAGTGTGGCCTGCCAAATCACTGTTGCTCCAGGCTGAAAATTTCAATGTTTCTTGTCCAAAGAACAATTTTAAAATCATTGTGGTATTCTGAAGTATAGCAGCCAAAACACAAAATTACAAATTAGCGTTTTAAATACTGTTTAATGCTTCTGTAACTCAAAAATCCTTTTTTAATTAAAACTTAAAATTTGAAGTCAATAATTCATAACATCTAGAAGAGTTTTAACTGAGTAGAAGCATCAGATTTGTTTGGTAATGGGTAATATTTTCAAAGCATAAGTCATCCTTAGTTATCCATTATAACTTTAAAATAACAATTCCAGGTAATAAAGGAATGCTATCAGGGTTCTTGGCCAAAAAAGTATATCAAAAATTGTACTTTTTTTAAAGGGGTGGGGTAATACTGTGAACAGGAACCTTTAGAATTGCTTTGTGTGTAAAAAAAAAAAAAAAAAAAAAAAAAAAAGTTCTACCTTTGTTTAACACTGAAATAAGCAACAGACTGTCATAGATAAGGTTTTCAGAATAGTCTCACATGAAGAATAACCTTGGGAAGCCTTTTTCTGTCTGTGTGAAACTCAGTATAATAAACATATTATTTACATGAACGTGTTAGCAGAGAACTGGATTTGATGATTCAGGAGGCTTGTTCCAGTCCTGTGTTTCTGTGGCTTACAGAAATGAATGTGCTTAGCATGCAGACGTGTTTCCATTATATTCTTTTGGCTACATGAGGATAATTACATAAATATACATATGAAGAAGTTCTTTGTAAAGACAATCAGTGCTGTCAGTGTTGGAACTACTTAAAAACTAACAAACAAGAAACCCCCACCTTTTTAAAGGCTCTTTTTTGAAAAATGAGATAGCAAGTCATGATGAATCCAGGCAATAGTGTATCTTCTTTCCAAATCATATGTGTTAGGCTTGGAAGTCTTTAATTATTGGAGCTTTTACCTTTGCAAGGTGACATATAAGATGCTGCACCTTGTACTTAAAGATCTGTAACAAAAAGTCAATTAGTCCTTTGTGCTGTCTTGTGTGATAGTAGGGCTAGTTCTGTATACTTTATTTTTGATTGAACAATTCATTTTTGTTTTATTTCAGGCTATCTCACTGTGCAGGTGAAATTGTATACATGGTCTTTTTATTTGATTGTCTTCGTGTCAGGTTTTTAAGAAAAATGGTCTATATTAGTATGTATGTGTTTACCTTAAATTCAGCTTCTTTTGAGGTTTCTTGAAGATGAGGAACCTCTGAGACAGACCTTCTTTTTAACTTCCTTGCCTGCATGTGGATGAAGATCCTCTTCTTACCTCTGGTATCCTGTCCATCCTATCTCCTTTCATCCTGTGTTCTTCTCACTGGGACCTCTTCCTTGCGGGCTCTGTCCCCTGCTCTGCTGTCCCTGCTCCGATTTGCCTGTGCCTCAGCATCCTCCACTTGACCCCTTGTGTCCTGCCTGCTGCCGAGGCAAAGGAGGGGAGATCTGCTCCACATGGCTGTACCACAAGGGAAGTGCTGCCTGTAGCGAGCTGGAGCAAACCTAACCCGAGGGGCACAGATGAGGTATTGGGCATAGGACAAGATTGTAAATCTTTCACGTACTGTATTTAAGAAGAATACTTTGGAGTAAGTGTTGTGCGTTGTGATGGTGCAGAGCCTGTCATGAGGTCATGTAGTGTGGAGGGCTTGGGTAGGCCAAGGCTGTCGCATGTCAAATGGTTGTTGACAAAGGGCTGGAAGGAAGGGAGTGCCTCTAAAGCCAGTCTTGCTGCAGAATCTGTTCATGTCACCAGCATGTCCTGTCTGTCCTTCATTAAAGAAAAGATTGATTTTGTTTTTAATTCTTCTAATGAGTTCTTGATTTCTGCCTTCTTTTCTGCTGTAAGTAAACAAACTTGCCATGTAAGATTCATTCTTAAATTACACCTCAAAAAGCCATAACCTGTTGTTTGAGAGAATTATTGAAGAAAGAGAGAGGCAATGGTTAAAATACTTACTGTAATGGCTGTCAGGTAGATGCCATCCCAGTATGTGGAAACTTTCGCATCTGTGCCTTTGTTGAATGAAGATAATGTTTTTAATGGCACTTTTGGCCCTTTGCTTTGGAGACAGAAAGCAGTATGAGTTACCTCCCTGTAGCCTTCTGCAGAAGGCTGAGCTTTATACAAAGCGTAATCACTGTTTGAATTCCACAGGATCTATGAGTAACCAAAATTGCATTAGGTACTACAGGGACATCTTTAAACATATGCCTAATCCAAGAATTGGATATGGGTTTCAGCCAATAATATTAAAGTACTGTTATCCTCTTCAGTGTATGCCATTTGGGAAATTGTATGTTGAATGATTTTTGTGTCTAGGGGTGCACACTGTCTCAACGTTTTTCACGTGAAAAGCAGTTTAAAGCTGTTTTAAGTGTGTGTTACTGCGCACCTGTTACATTTTTGATTTGAATCTTTAAATCAGATAAATAGTCTTTGATAAAATACATACGTGTTGAATTAAGGTTTGTAGCCACATACATTGTCTGTTTAAATTGAAATGCTTAATTAGCATTTTAAACAGTAACGTTGTCTGCAGTATACTTACTAAATAATACAATTCCTTCTTACAGTCTTTTGAGGTGTTGAGATACTGCTTGCAAGACTGTCATGTCCGAAGGGGAATAAATATGAAAGATGGCCTTTAGCCTTGGGAAATGAGGGTTTTTTCAGTCACTTTCTATTACCAGTGAAGAAAGATTCAGCAATCTGAATCCCTGGGGGTTGATGGGAGAAGTCACCTTTCTCTGTTAATGGTAGCCCAAGCATCCCTGATGGTTACCCTATCTGGACTAAAGTTAGGCTGTGAATTTGCTCCCTATGTATGTTACTATTCAGTTAGCTAAACCATTTCCAAATAAAAATCAATACACACCCCCACCCTCCCCCAAAAAACCCCAAACAACAAAAACAAAACTCATAATCATAACCAACTTGGATAAACAAGGAACTCTTAAGACAGCTCCAGTGCAGCTCAACCCATACATGTCTATCTGACCCAGTGAAAGGCATCTGAAGGTGCTGAGAGAGTTGGCTGATGTCATTGCAGAGATACTGTCTGTCCTCTTTGAAGGATCATGAGGACTGGGGAGAAGGTCTCCATTAACTGGAAGAAAACAAATTGTGCACCCATCTTGAAAAAGGATGAGAGAGACAATGCTGGGAAGGCAGTCAATTGGCCTTATCTCGGTCCTTAGGAAACTCATGGAGTTGGTTCTCTTGGAACTTATTTCTGGGCATGTGAAGGAGAAGGTAATTGGGAATAGCTAGTGTGGATTTACCGTGGGTAAATAGTGCTTGACAAGCATGATTGCCTTTTAGGATGAGATGACTAGAGTGACGTTCTTCAAGGTCCATCTTGTTTAATATCTCTGTCGGTGACATAGAGAAGGGATGGAATACACTCATCAAGTTTGCCGACAACACTAAACTAGAGGGTGCAGTCAATATGTGTGAAGACATATTCAGTAGGACTTAGGACTTAGTCTGGAGGGATGATTCTGATAGGAGTCTCTTGAAATTCAAGCACAAATGTTAAGTCTTGCTCCTGGAATACGCTAACCTCCTGCAGTGGTACTGGCACCTGGATGGTGATGAAGACTTAACACCATACTGGACTGCATCAGTAAGAGCACAGCCAGGATTTTGAGGGAAGAGATCATTCCCCTCTGTTTGGCACTTGTTGGGCTTGGTTAATATTGTTCCTTGGTTCCTCATCCACAGAGTGGGGATAGTCCATCCTCTTTGCCATGCTTTCTCACCCATTTAATCCTCACTCTTGAAATCTCTAGTTCTGCCTCTGAGCCCATTCAGTGTAAATTTGTGTCTTGGCAGAGTCAGAAAGTTAATAGTTTTCCAGATCGCTTACATTGTGCACACATGCTCCATCTCTTTTAGGTCCCTGATCTCCAGCTGCACTGCAGTACAAATGTACTTTGGTACATTAATTTCTTTTTGCTTTAGCTAGCAAATCAGTTAATGCAAATTAACTGTAGTTGGAGCTGTTACCTGTTCATTACAAGTTTTCAGTGTCTTACCCCCATAAATGTTTTTGCATTGAAAGGCTTTTCCTGTAATATCACTAGTTGCACCTGTTGACCAATTGCATGCTCATGTTCGAAGAGAGGTGACAAGTGCTATCTTCCCCTTTGCCAGACATGCTCTGTCACCGTGCTGGCTTATTTTCCGATGGTCGGTCTCTTGGGTAACTTCGCAGATAATAGTGCAGAACAAATTGTATTTGTGTCCTTTTCTCAAATGAAAAGTAAAACTTGAAGTAGTCCTGGAGTCTTTGACCTTTTTGTTATAAATATTTAAAGGGACATGGGTAATGTGTGAGATGACAAACTGAGAGGGGATTATTTTGTGTGGCTTCTCTGGCTTGTTTGTTCTGTATGCTTCACTGTGGTTTGGACACAGTAGTTTTCATCGATAGGTGAGCTGAACACATCCTTTCACATGCTGTGCGGGGAGTTTTGGGGTGCAAATACACCAACTGATGAAGGAAGCTGAAGAGGGAGACAAATACTGCAAGCACTGAAGAGAAAAGTCAAAATACAAGGGATATAAATAGTTGTTTCGGTTTTGTTTTTTATTGGACAGCAGCAGTGGAGTTTACCAGTGCATTAAGTTAGTAGGCAGTAACTCATATGGCATATGTCACGGTTTGCTCTATAATCACTTTACATTATGTAAAAGCTTGCCATTAGCTGACCTTCAGCCTCCTCAGGAATTGAACAGTTATTTCCCTCCTGTACCAATATCATTTGCAGTTTCTTCAAAGCTTGCCTATTTCTAAAACCACTTTAATTTTGATTCATCTGGGGATTAGATCCACTGTGAAATAATAATAATTTGAATAATTATTGTTGCTTTCAAGGACTTAGAAACTGTTTCTCCTCAGCTCAATTCTTGGATTTAAGTGTTGTGGGAAATTGTGTAGTGGTGCCCAACACTTCCATATTCACAACTTGTGCAGATTTATTTCGAACACTAGCATTTTTGTAACTTCTGGGAGTAGAGACTGTGACATTTTGAGTTAAGTCTGTAACAAAGTAACTTAAAGCTGAGCACTTCCAGTTCACGTGCTGTGGTGGGTTGACCCTGGCTGGAGGCCAGGTGCCCACCAGAGCCGCTCTCTCACTCCCCTCCTTCACTAGACAGGGGACAAAAGGTATAATGAAAAGCTTGTGGGTGGAGATAAGGGCAGGGAGAGATCACTCACTAATTGTTGTCACGAGCAAAACAGACCGAACTTAGAGAGGGAATTCATCTGATTTATTACTAGGCAAAACAGAGTAGAGGAATGAGAAATAAAATCAACTCTTAAAACACCTCTCCCCACCCCTCCCATCTTCCCGGGCTCAACTTCACTCCCAGCTTCAACCTTCCCCCCCTCAGCGGCACAGGGGGACGGGGAGTGGGGGTTACAGTCAGTTCATCTCACGGTGTTTCTGCCACTTCTTCATCCTCAGGGGGAGGACTCCTCTCATCGTTCCCCTGCTCCAGCATGGAGTCCCTCTCACGGGGTGCAGACCTTCAGGAGCAGACTGCTCCAGCGTGGGGTCCCCCACGGGGTCACAAGTCCTGCCAGCAAACCTGCTCTGGCGTGGGCTCCCCTCTTCATGGGTCCACCGGTCCTGCCAGGAAGTTGCTCCAGCATGGGCTTCCCATGGGCTGCAGCCTCCTTCAGGTGCCTCCACTTGCTCCGGCGTGGGGTCCTCCACAGGCTGCAGGTGGAATCTCTACACCCCCTCATCCTTCCTCCATGGGCTGCAGGGGGGACAGCCTGCTTCACCATGGCCTTCACTATGGGCTGCAGGGGGATCTCTGCTCCGGCGCCTGGAGCACCTCCTCCCCCTCCATCTGCACTGACCTTGGTGTCTGCAGAGTTTCTTACATCTTCTCACTCCTCTCTCTGGCTGCAAAAGCTCTAACTGTTTTTTTTTTTCCTTCTTAAATATGTTATCACAGAGGCGCTGATTGGCTTGGCCTTGGCCAGCGGCGGGTCCGTCTTGGAGCCGGCTGGCATTGGCTCTGTCAGACACAGGGGGAGCTTCTAGCAGCTTCTCACAGAAGCCACCCCTGTAGCCCCCCCACTACCAAAACCTTGCCACACAAACCCAACACACATGCTGTAAACTAATTCATTGTTCAGTGGATGGTTATATTTCTTAGTTGACATTAGTGCTGCTTCTGTCAGGATTTGCTGCAGGGAAGCTGAGCAAATGAGAAAAGGCAATAGGACAGTAAGCTGTTACAGTTTTGAAATGGAACTGTGACTGAGGTTCTTCCTATCTCCTAGTTGCTGTAGAGAAGAGGGCTGTAAATGCTTCTAATTTATCACTCTGGTGCACTAATTTTCCCCTGTGAATGCAAGTAAAACTGAGATTTATTTTTTTTAAAATTGTAGTATCACAGGTTTGCTGTGAGTTCTTTTGCTTTCCCTTTTTATTAATGTTTCTAGTTTGCACCTAGTTTTTTGGGGGATATGCTTTTTTAACATATAACTTTAAATTATATTGTATTTTCCACTCCAGACAATTTAATGGGCTGTTACTGCTAAACCTTCCAGTACTTAAATTGTTTGTTGCCTTGTTTTAAATTTACATTGCCAAATTTTGATGGTACAAGTGCTGCCTTAACAGAACTGTTAGTGACTGTTGGAAAAGCACAATGCAGCACACGCAGTTGTGTTCGCACAAAGCAAAGAATAAACCTCTGTCTGTGAGTGTTCATTGATTTCAATAGGCTTTTCAGTAGCTCTGCATATTACAATTCTTAGCACCTAGAATACATTAATATTCATCACAGCAGTACAGTTCAGCCCCTGCTTGTGACTTGGTTTATTTTTTTTTAATTATTTTTTTCCCTATCCCCTCTTCTACTGGAGCATGAAGTAGAATTATTTTTCTAGTCCTGGTAACGTGTTCTAGATGATGTTACGGCTGTTTCCTCAAAATGATTGAAAATGCATCTTTTGGCTTCTTCCATCTTGTAAGAAACATGTTAAATACTAGAAATTCTTAAAGCTTTTTGGAATCTTTCATGATGACCCTTGTGGCTATTGAGACTGTGAGGTGCTGGGCATGTATGGCATGCAATCGTTTGTATGAACAATTAGTGGAAGAACTAATTGGTATGTAGTAGTGCCATCTTTTAAAAATATCAATACTTCTTTATTTGACTGTATGGAGGATGGGAGGGGGTTAGTTCTTTGGATGCTGGAAATCTGTTTAAAATGCTTTTTTGTTTGCTTGTAACTTGGCTATATTATTTGAACACTCATTTAAACCAAATGGTTTTTGGTAGTCTTAATGCCCATATTTTACTGTAGGAAATTGTACTTATCTGTCTCTTGAGTTTAGACTTACTGATATAATGTGTGTTTTTCACTTATGCACATAAACAAAAATAGTCTGCTTGAAAATAATATTACAAGAGTTTAGCAAATAATTCCTGTTTCAGTCACTCACAGCAAAATCTAAATTTGGGTATGATGTTCTTTGCTCTTATCTCTAATGTACAATTAACATTATTACAAAATCAAACAGGTTCTTCTTAAAACAACAACAAAGTACATTTGGCAGTGTGAATTAGTTGGACCCCATGTTTGTTTGAAAGACTTTGTGTTTAAGATACTTAACCTGATACCCCAATAATGAGAAGTTCAGACAGCTATTTAGTTTGAGCATTTGATTAATGCATTTAATATGTTAATATATGACATATTACCTTTGTAGATGAACCGACTAGTCCTAGTATTGACCATGATATTGCACACATTCCTGCTTCTGCTGTTATTTCTGCATCTGCTTCTCAAGCACCTGCTATAACAACTGTTCCTCCCAGTCCCACATCTCCAATCCCTTTAATTCGGCGACAGCTTTCACATGATCATGGTGAGTGTTGATTTCTTTTTCTTTTTCTCATGCAACCTTTTGCTTTTAAACTCTGGAGAACAGGAGTGAAAATTTTAAACTAGTGCCTGAAATAAATTGCAAAAATGTGATTCAGGTTCTTACATACTCGAAAATTTCTATTTGGTTGTAGAATCCATCCGGCCTAGTGTCTTGGATAGCCAGCCTGCCGTAAAAACTGAGAGATCAAAGTCATATGATGAAGGACTGGATGACTACAGAGAAGAGGGAAAATCGTAAGTTCATGAAAAATATCAGTTAATTTGGAGACTTGTTTTTTAAAGTGTATAAAATCTCATTTTAATATTTGTTTTTCTCCCAACAGATCCATTAAGCATGTATCTAGTTTAAAGGGGATTAAGGTAGGTATATATGTATATAACAACTCCTAAGAATTACACATACCAGTGTGACAAGTTGTATGAATTATACAAAGTGATGTGTTAGACACAGACATGAAGTTTATTGGAATTGCTACTCATCAAATTGTTCTTAATTTTGATTAATTTTGATATTTAAATTGATTCTATTGTTTTTCCCCAATTGGTGCTGTATGCATTGCATAAGTAAACATGGTCTCTTTTTTCCTGGGCTCACCGCATGGTCCTTGATTTTTTCATTTTCCTCAGCCTCTGTAAACAAAGCATATCTATGGCATACTTTTGTAAAAAATTTACTAATGAGAGTCTAAGACTCCTGCAGTTTCTCAAATTATTCTTGGGATGTGTAAGGTACTATTGTTGTGTGGAAACTTTAGAAGTTATATTTTCCCAGGGGGATATTTTTTAGGGGCTTTTTGCTGAATGAGGTGTCAGCTTTTAAAGAGAGAAACATCTTGAATGTAGGGATTGTAGAGAAATGTCTTTAGAAGTACCCTGTGGGGTTCTTTGTGTGATTGTTGTCTTTAGGTCCCAGACAGCCAGAAATCTTCAGAAGACTCTGGTTCCCGAAAAGATTCTTCTTCAGAGGTCTTTGGTGATGCTTCTAAGGAAGGATGGCTCCATTTTCGTCAGCTTGTTACAGACAAGGGAAAGGTACCTGTTTGGTCATGTTTGTTCTTTTAACCTAGCACAAATATTAAGCTGGTGGAAACCTAAGATAAGAAACGTAAAGTCTTTTGGGTTTTTTTATTAAACTTTCTGGGATGTAAGCATCAATAAGACTGACAAAATTTTAGACCTATTAGAACGTTGACTTCAGTGAATTCCTCAGCTTCTTTGACAGACTGCTTTCTGAACTGTCTTCTGAACTTCTGAACTGATAGGACAAGAGGAAGTGGCCTCAAGTTGCACCAAGGGATGTTTAGATGGGATATTAGGAGAAATTTCTTCACTGAAAGGGTTATGACGAACTGGAACAGACTGTCTAGGGAAGTGGTTGAGTCACCATCTCTGGAGGTATTGAAAAGAAGCATAGATGTGGCACTTTGGAACATGGTTGAATGATGGAGTTGGCAGCGTTAGGTTTATGGTTGGACTCAATTTTTTACGAGTCTTTTCCAACCTAAATGATTCTGTGATTATCTGATTCTAATTTTACATTTCAAAGCATCTGTGAAGTAAACTCATTTCCAATAACTTATTAAGTGGTAAGAATCAGTCCCTTGATGATTGTAGCTTGAAAAAAGCTATAATTTTTGTGAATGTTGTGGAGTTGAGTTCAGATTAACCTTCTGCACAAGTATAGATTAAGACAAGGAAAATTGGGAGTCTGGAATTGCAGTGGTGTGTAAATGTGAATCTGACTTGAATGAAGTTTAAAAGGCATGTGCAAGAGTCCACTATATATATTTTTTACTATATTTGTATTAATGCCACTGTGAAATTCTAGTCACATTCTGTTTATTGCTACTGTCGTGTGTGAACACAGACCCAATGGATGATCTGGGAGGGCAGGCTGTCGAGCAGTTCACTCCTCTAATGAAGAGAAATTTGTGTACTTTTGTGTAGTTTTTCATAGGTCATTCTTAAGAATGGTATAGGTAGGTGGTTAGTCTTTCTTTTTAAAACTTCTAGAGGTAGGTTTTTTAATCCCGAAACATTCATTGTAACAAATAAGCAAACTAACATACCAGTTGATGTTTTTCAGCGAGTTGGTGGGAGCATTCGGCCATGGAAGCAATTGTATGTTGTTCTTCGAGGTCATTCACTTTATTTGTACAAGGATAAAAAGGAACTAGTGACCCCGTCTGAAGAAGAACAACCTATAAGCATCAATGCTTGTTTGATAGACATCTCATACTGTGAAACCAAGAGGAAAAATGTATTTAGACTCACCACATCAGACTGCGAGTATCTGTTTCAAGCTGAGGACAGAGATAATATGTTAGCATGGATTAAAGCAATACAAGACAACAGCAACTTAAATGAGGTAATCGTATCATATATAATGCAGAAGCCACAGTTCTTGTCTTTTAATTAAAAATTGATTGTATTTACTTGTAAGTAATACTTCAGCAAAAGAAATCATTTGCCATTAAGCAACAGACAAAAATGTGTACAGGAACATACAAGAAAACGAGGTGAAAGGCAAGGTAACTGAGTAAATAAATTGAGTTAAAAAAAGCCTGACATACTCATAATGAGAGAGAGTAGACTTTTGAAAAATGAATTAATGTTGTTGCTGATTTGACTAAAGATACACTCTAGATATTTTTGACAGATCAGTTTAATATAATCTTTTTTAAAAGATAATTGCAGTATTAGAACCAGTGTGTTCTGGCTTCAGACTTGCATTGCAAAGTGGTGTGTACAATGGTACAGAGTGATGACTTTCTCAGTAGTTAAAAAGTGAAGCTTGGAGGGATGCCTGCTTCTCTGATTAAATGGCGATGTTTCTATGAATTAAATGTTCGTGCTAATTACAGAATGCAAACATATACTGTTGTACATAACATACCAATATCTGACCCAATATTGCCCTCAGTGCATTTTCATTTCAGTGATGAGCAACAGAGGCAATTTTTATGTCTGTGGTCATGCACATCTGCTCAGATTTGAAATAATTATCCAAAAGAAAATGGATTAATAAACATTATTAGACAGATGGATAAAAGCACATTGGAATTCATGACTGTTCCAGCTGTATGTATAGTAGCAATTAGTTATATAAGTACTGTGAGCACATAGGATTGGCTTTTTCAGAGTAGTAGGGTGTGTTGACTTGCATGTTTCCTATTTAAAGTTACTTTCAATTGAACAGGATTTAATCAGATTGTATTGCTTTGGAAAAAAAGTCTAAACAGCAGCATTTAATTTGTAATTACTCTCTTTAGTTTTTCTCATGGTTTTTAAATGTTCTGTCCTTATTGTTCTGAAGGACTACCTGTTAGATTTATTTTTTTTAACTGTACTGAAATGTTTGTTTTTCATATGTGGTCTGTTGACAGGAAGTGTTAGTTGTATTCTGAAAGTAAAAAAAATATTTGTTACTTTTTTGTAAGATTGTAAAGTAGATCTCCATTTGTTTTACAGGATACTGGTGTCACTAGTAGAGATCTAATTAGTCGAAGGATTAAAGAATACAGTACAATGATGAGGTAGGTGAATTATATGCTGCCAGTAGTTCTTGTAGACTTCCTGTAGTTCTTTTTACTGAAGTAATATGTCTTGTTTCAGTTCTTCAAGCAGCAAAACAGAGCCATCTCCCAAAACACCTCGCCAGAGTCTAAGTATCAGACAGACTCTGCTTGGAACTAAAGCAGAACAGAGGACCCAGAGTCCACATTCTCCTAAGGATGAGTCTGAAAGAAAGCTTCTCACTAAAGGTCTGCATGTGTTGTGTATTTCTTTAGTTCCTTATAGCTCCAGTGCGAGGCGATCAAGGTGCCTTTCTCATGTTTTTCGAGCTCGTGCAAACCAAGTATTAATCAGGTTTGTTTTTTTTAAGTTCCAGCTATAATCACCCATTTCTCCTAACTACTTCATTTAGATGTTAGCTTAGATACACTTCAGGTCTTCTCAGATCCATGAAGCTTTTTATTCCAGTCCTCTCTCAAAAGGGTTTGTTTTGGTTTTGTTTTTTTCCTACAGCTCCATGTAGTGTTAACAGTATTAAAATACAGGTCTTGTGCTTCTTGTGACCGAAATTTTGCAAGTTTTGGAAATAATCTTGTGTATAATTCATACTTTTGTCTCCAGCTGACTTGGAAATAACAATGTAAATTCATATTTTAAATACGCTGTTAAGAAACTGGAGTTTTCCACTCAAGTGTGTTAGAAGTAGAGAATAACATTATTTTTTTCTTAATCTTTAAAATACAGGAGAGGAACTACATTATCTTTTCCAGAACAAAATTACTGTCTGCTGAGTTTTAAAAGAATCCAATGAGCTGGCACTGCAAACTTAAATGAGCAACTGATCGCCATTAAATAATGTCACAAGCTACTCCCCCCCCCCCCCCTCCAAAGAATGTGTAAACGTATGGTATTTCTGATCAGACTGTGCGTGTAAGGTTGTTGCGTACAAATTCAGGCAACTGGCTGAGCAATCACTTTTGATCAACCACTTTTGAACAATTCAGTCTTGAATTTAAGCTGTGAGGGAATTCTGTTTTATTTTACTAACAAATATCCCTTTGCTCCTGCTATGATACAGATGATGCAACTGAATAGCAAATGTTAAGTAAACGTCAAATCTGCTGAAAGAATATTTCCAGAAATAATTGAATAAGAGGGAAGTACTATCGTATTAGGCATCTTGCAGTACAGGATAAATGGGAATTGTAATTGGCTACATGAACTGTATAGAAGATATAAACAGAGCAAGTGAACTTTTTATCTGATTTTTGGATAGATAATACTTTTAAGTGCTTGAGTCCTGTTTGGAATGATTCAGTAGTGACTAAAATCTGGTAATTTTTGAAAGAGTGAGTAGACTTGCACAAGCATGAGCATGGCTGTATAGTTTCATAGGTATTTTGTGCAGCACTGTGATTCAGTAGAGACTTAATCTTGTTTTACTAAATGTAGGTTTTATTTTTTTAAATTAATTTATGTACCTTTAGTCTTAGAATGATGAAATTCCACAGTATCATCCAGCTACTTGCTTTTCTAAATTTGGGATGTGAGTATGTTCAAATGTATCTTTTGAGTCACAGAAGAGTAGAGGTGTGTCTAAGACAGACTAATGTTTAGTGAGTTATTGCGGGAACCTGGGCCAGTAAAAGAGGTAGAAATCCAGTAGGTGTCACTTGACCTTTGCAGATCTGTTACCTGTATTCACAGTAGTTTTTGTGACTTAAATGCTCTTATTTTTCTTTATTTCCTTATTTGCATTTTACTAACAACAAAAAGATGAGACAAGCCCACCAAAAGACAAGGGGACGTGGAGAAAAGGCATTCCAAGCATTATGAGGAAGACATTTGAAAAGAAGCCATCTGCTGTAGGAACATTTGGTGTTAGACTAGATGACTGCCCCCCAGCTCATACCAACAAAGTATGGAAGGACAATTTTTCTTTCCATTGTGATTTTAAAATACTTTTTGTGTGAATTACTTTGAAATGTGTATACAACTTTTCTTTTTCTTCAGTATATTCCACTGATTGTTGACATATGCTGCAAACTGGTTGAAGAAAGAGGTCTTGAGTACACAGGTATTTACAGAGTTCCTGGAAATAATGCTGCCATCTCAAGTATGCAAGAAGAGCTCAACAAAGGAATGACTGACATTGATGTTCATGATGATGTAAGTCTTTGATCACACTGTTTCCAGGTTGAACTCCCAAAAACTTCTGGTTGTGTTGTGATTATAGAAATATAAAGCATGTCTGTCCTTTTCTTCTAAATGTGTAGAAATGGCGAGACTTGAATGTGATAAGCAGTTTGCTGAAATCCTTCTTCAGAAAGCTCCCAGAACCTCTTTTTACCAATGGTGAGTTGTTTACGTTATGATTTTGTCTTTAGGAATTACTGTTGAACAGTTATCTTGCATCTTTCAGATGATTTGAGAGAAGATCCAGTGGAATCATCCTAACCAATAAATGCCCTCTTTGTTCCTTAAAGATCAGGGAGTCACGGTGATCATAGAGCTTAAAAATGAGAGCTGTAAATAAAATTTCTCTGATGGTGAAGGAATTATGAATGTGCAAAAAAACTGAGTACAGTTTGCAATTCTGCTGTTCAATATTCTGACAGCTGTTTTTTTCCCCCATTGCCATCTTACTAAATTATATACAATATAATGGGCTAATTTGACTTCCAAAGGTCATTCATATATGTATGTTACCAGTATTCACGGGGGGGGGTGTAAATATACATAGTATACATACATGTATATATATAAAAACTTATATTTATGTATGATTAATTTCTGCTTTTTTTTTAACAGACAAATATGCAGATTTTATAGATGCCAATAGAAAAGAAGATCCTGTTGAACGTTTGAAAACACTGAAGAGACTGGTAAGCTGAAATCAGGTGTGTTGTAGGTGCACTAAAAAATTAGCATTAAACATTTGATGTTCTGAATAGTGATTGTTTGTTTCAGATTCATGATTTACCTGAACATCATTATGAGACTCTCAAGTTTCTTTCTGCACACCTGAAGACAGTAGCAGAGAACTCAGAAAAAAACAAGGTATCAGAAACAAAAGTATAACGTATTTTGGTTTGTTTCATTCGTTAAATACAAGATTATTTCCATTAAGGTGATAATTTATTATAGTAGATAAAATTAAGACCTTTGCTATCTCGAAAGATTTTTGGATTACACTAAGGACTCCTGCAAAATATGCACCTGTTTAGTGTGAAATAAGTTTATTCAAAGTAGTATTAATTCTTGTGGGAATAACTGCTTACATACTAAATTTATCACAAGTCTGTAAATTTCATATAATCCCATCTAGACACAAGTAAGAGTGTGCCTGGACAGGACATGGGTAAATGTCTGTGACCTGAATGAACCTGTTGACAGAGGTTGTCACACCAGCCTTGTGTGAAGCCTGGCTTCCTGGACACTTGAGTAATTTTTAAGACTAGGGCTTGATGTAATTACTTGAATGTTTGACCCCGGAGATGCTGGTTTTAAGAAAGAAAATGGATGATGTAAAGGGTGGTAGTTCACCACTACAGGGTCTTAGTCCACGACTAAGAATATCTTTTTGTCATTTCCATGGGGTGGGGAAGAGTTAGTTTGCATTAAGTGCTTCTGTGTATGCTATAATCCTACAGTAAACGCAAATAATAGTGTCCCTTATTTTTACCTCTCAGGGAGGGGTAGCTGAATGCAAAGCTGTGCACAGTATGGGTGTGCTTATGGATGCTTATCTCAGGGCAGGTGACATGGTGCCTTGTTACTTGGCTACCAATGTGCAGGGTACAGGAAAAAAATTGATGTGATTGATGCTATATAGAGGAACCTATGGCCACTCTTAAATCCTCTAAAAGATCAGAAAATTACTCAATTCAAATGAGTATGGCAGGTTCCAACATCAGTTCTGCAAATAATACTTTATAGTTAAATATGAAAGAAAAATATGTGTGCATGCGTATATAAAAAATATTTAACAAATTTTAACCTTTAGTGGAATTATAGCTGACATTATAAGGAAATAATAGTAAATGTCATTTTTTAAGTGCAATGGCTAAAGTAAACCTTTATTTATCACTGTATGGTTTTGGTGTGCCATATAAATGTTGTTTAAATGATGTTAATGTTACAGAATACATAAGGCTAGATGAGTGAGGTGATACTATAATTGTATGACTTGTCAAAGGCCACAGTTGAAGTCAAAGTGAGCATTAGGGGCTTGTGTCATTATGTTTGCACCTTCCTTCTGGTAAGCACAAGGACCTTGCCTCCTATATATTATTGGTCTGTTCTATGTCACAACAGTAAGTCAGAGAAGTAAGCAAAAATAGAAGGTAAGTATTCTGCTGCTGCTTTCTTGGAATTATGAGTCAGAGATGTAACAACAAAGTAAAGTAAGTGGACAAGTAATGTTGTGACATGATTGGATAACTCTGAGTCTGTCTCACGAATAGATGTGTTGGGTCTGTGGTGCTGGTTGCTGCCGCCTCCTCCAAAGTAGTTGCAAATTGAATGAGCTCTTTGTCAGCAGACATAATACAGTATTTGATTACCAGCTTAATTTTTTCATGTGTCATGTAAACATTTTCAGGAAAAAAACCCTAGGGAACTACCAATGCCTTCTTATTAAAAAAAAAAAAAATTCTTAAAACATGAATGTTTCTAAACAACAACAAAAAAGGCTTTATGGGAAGGAAGAAACCTCCAAACTGAAAGTGTAAAGAATATATCTGAGTTCTTGAGTTTTCCGTGCTTGTGGAGCTTTTTACTTGCAATGGGTTAAGGAGGGTTGAATTCTGAATTGCAGAAATGTTGGATGCATTTATTGCAGCTGTCTATAGGAGAGTTTTAGTGTAGTGTAACATCCTACTTGAGTCAGTAATGTGTTTTTTAAAAACCTTTTCTTTGTTGTTATTTAAAATGGTTCTCAGATATTAACAGTGTTAGATTAACATACTTAGCCCATATTATTGTATTTTCTCATTATAAATGTATGATGTGGAAATATTTCATTTCTTAGATGGAACCAAGAAACCTGGCAATAGTATTTGGTCCAACACTCGTGAGGACATCTGATGATAACATGACACACATGGTTACGCACATGCCAGACCAATATAAAATTGTAGAAACACTCATCCAAAAAGTAAGTGGATGCATTTCATTATTAAAAAATAAGATCGTACACAGATCGACCAGCTGTTCTTTTATTAGGCCAGTTTGGGTCTGGTATTCATCCTTTGAACTCCAGGATATAATTTTTAGTAATGTACATGTTTTTTGTTCCCCCTTTTGGGTTTTGTGTTTCCTGTGGGGTTTTCACCTTTTTTATTTTAAATTGTAGCATGACTGGTTTTTCACAGAAGATGATGCTGACGAACCTCTTGTAAGTATTGTGTCATAAATATTTGTGTTCTAATTACCTTAGTTTAGAATCTGCTTCTGCTGCCTCTAGAATATCTATATATTTCTTATTACATCACTGTATGGTTTGCTCTTCAGAAGCACCTTTTTAGCTCTCCGGCCTTGCAGTAATGATTTTTTTTTTTTAAAAAGCCATGCATTTGTTTTAAAAGCATAAAGCAAAATGGGAAAATAAGAACATGTGAGGAAAGCGTGTCCTCAGGTGAATAATGCAGTTTTCTAAATGCTATTGAATCATAATGAACTATTTATGAAACGATGATGAAGAGATCTTTGTTTATTAACTATAGACAACAGTTCAGGAGGAAAACACTGTAGAATCTCAGCCAGTGCCAAACATAGATCATTTACTCACCAACATTGGAAGAACGGGAGTATCTCCTGGAGACGTATCAGGTAACTCTTGCCCGGACAGCGTTAGTCCGTAGGCTAGAATAACCTACTCTGTTAACTCACTCTAACTCTCTCTTCCTATTTTCTTTTACTAATAAACTGTTTTTCTCTTTTCCAAAAGATCATTACACTTCTTAAAGACTTGAATTGTTGATAATCATGCATGATATAATTTGGAAAACTTTGTTGTCTAACAGGAATATAATCATTAAAAGATGAGGCTTGCACATACTATTTTATTTATTCACAGTAACCCATGCAATCATCATCGTGAGGTGAAGCAGATACGCTGCTGTAAAGTGGTTTGTTGTGATGGCAGAAAGACTGTTCTTTAGTGGTGTTCTAATACTGCTCCTTCCTAATGTTAGGAATGCAAAAAAATTGAGTTATGTTTTCTTGTCAAGTGATGGGCATTCTAATAAGTATGTTGCAGTATGTCTATACTAAAGCTGATTTCCTTCTGTTTATAAATGCCATCCTCTTTTGTGGCTAAGGACAAGCATTGCAGGCTCTTTTTTGGTGACTTTTTCCCCCCCTTCCTTCACTATACTATTGCACTAACCCAGCATGTTGTATCCCACAAATGTTATCCCTTCGTCTCCAGCTTTCGTTTCAGTTTTCAAAGGGTTGTTCAGCACTTACTGAAACAGTCACTTTATACTGATGTTGTAACAGGCGAAGTGGGAGGAGTCTATCACACGGTGATGTCATTAGTGGATTCTGTGATGTCACTGATGGACAGCTGGAACTGTAGGAAGAAGGAGGACTGTTGCCCACACTGTAGCTGCCTTGTCTGCAGAAACCCCCGTTTCTTGTAAATGGAGAAAAAAAAAGAGTTGATCTGTGCTGTAAATTTTCTTTTAAGAGTATTTTAAACAGATCAATGCTACTTTTTAAAAGTTTTTCTGCTGTTTCTTGTTATCTCTGAAGCAGACCCTGAGGAGAAATAGCATGGTATGGTCTACCAGTCTTTCTAGTCATAAAGCATTAGCCATGTGTCAAAAAGGGGTGTGGCAGGGGGCTCAGCTCTTTCTTCCTAGGGAGAAAGTCCCTAAAGCTGGAACACATCCAAGTTCATATTTTTTAGTTGTTGTGCTAGCCCCTTCCTACCCCCTTTATAATTGTATAATCTTGGGTTTTGCGAGACAGTAAAACTATGGTGTCCATTTTTCATTTCATAATAGCGCTTGTTATAGCAAAATACAAAACTGGTAGCTGCTGAAATCTAGCCGATTTAAAAATAAAATTTTACCTATACGTAGTCAGAGGTGGAGAGAGATGTATAATTGGGGTTTTACACACAAAATACGACTTAATTCCTTTATAACCTCACAAAAAGAATATGACTACACGAACCATGATTTGTACCTAGGGCAGCCAACAGTACTAAGACATTCAATTTTGCTTTGTGCATCCTGAATCTCAGGAGAGTACACAGTACGATCCTGAAAAGGTCTCTCAGCTGCGGTTTTGCAGGGGCTGTATACTTAAAACATTGAACAAACATTAGTATTTCTGTTTTTTATTTAGAAGAACAGGGCTCCTTTGCCATTCCTATCATTGAGCTGGTTCTGCCTACAATTCACAGCATCCTTTCATGGCGGTGGCTTTCTGTGGTGCAGCTTGCATCTTTGTGAGCTCTGACTATTCACTGTTCTGGTTTTTATTTGCTTCACATTTTGTTCTGTGCTTGTCTTTTTCCATAAGTCCAGCATTGTCTGTAGCAACAATGAAAAAATTGCACAGAACTGAGCAGAATTTTTTTTAATTTTTCCACAGATTCAGCTACTAGTGACTCAGCAAAATCTAAGGTAAATCATTTTGTGAAATGGTGTAGCTTCTGAAATGTTAGATACTTGCTTGCTTTATTGAAATGCTTATATGCAGATGTACTATAGAGCTTATGTAGATTTTTTTGAATAAGTGGTAATACTGTTTTCTCATCATATAATTTTGAAGTGTTAAATTGGGACAGTGTCACTTGTTTGCAGTTAGCTGCATCTGCCAATAATGCAGTCAGCTGCACACATAAACAGCTTTGTTCCAAAGTCTTGTAAATGTGAGCATTTACCTCTCATTTAGTAGAAGTAAATGTATATAGTATGTTCTCTGTCATACTACTTACTCTCAGAGAGTATTTGTGTTTCCCTATTTCACTGCGAAAAGTATATGTAGAATTTAGCCTTTTCTTCCTCAGAAGGTAATAGCTTTTCTGCTTCTAGGAAGCCAAAGGTTGTGGTTAAAGGCCGCTATGCAAAATCTCCCTAGGAAGTATCGCTGTGCTTGGGAGGACAGCCTTGTAGATGGGGGGAATAAGACTGGAACATGGGCAACAGTTCAGGCTAATTTAATGACGGAGTTCTCGTTTGACCCATGGGCAAATCTTTCAGTCTCTTAGGCTGTTCGGTAGTTGCTAACCCTGGATGTCTGTAGCAGTGACTGATACAGCAGTACACAGCTGACCTCAGTCTGCTGTGAGCACGTGATACAGCTTTATGCTGGCGTGTATTTTAGGCGTATCACTGATGGCCCGCTCCAAGCTGAGAGCAGGACTTAATGCGTCCTCCTAGTTCGTTGTTGAGATGCCAGCCCAGTTGCTTTGTGAGGATGGTTGGTGGCTCAGCCACTGCCTCCAAAACACCCAACTTCCAGGACACTGTGTCAAACTGCCTGTGCCACGATGCAGCACTGTTTGCAGGTGGCCTCTTGCTGACCACTGCCTGCAAGTGGCACAGACCAACAGCATTGGTCAGGCCATGGTCACGGGCCAGTGAGCAGCAGTGCGGACACATGCATGTTGCCCGGGCCAGCAGCCTGCTTACTGCTCAGCCAGCCCTGCTGGCAGCAAGGCATGTCCCAAGTGGAGCTCCAGCTGGCTGCCTTGCTTGATACCCTTCTTGGTGAGAAGGACACGCACCTGTTCCCAACCTGTGGAAAAAAATGTGCAGAGCTCACCCATACTTTATGGGGACAGTAGCTAATGCAAGAGTGCTGTCTGAGTAGTGAGAGTTGCTGGGGTCACTTGGAAAATGGTAGATCCCAACACCCAGCGGTCCATTGCCAGTCAGATTTGGTTTGGCACTCGTCTGACGGCACAGTGATTCAGAGGTGTCGTCTGCTGTCCAGAAGGTTCTTTGTCCGCGCTGCCTGTAGGCAGTCATTGTGCAGGCTTCTCAGATGCTTGTTTCTGTAGGGGCTCTGTGGTGGGTTGACCCTGGCTGGGGGCCAGGTGCCCACCAGAGCTG
The DNA here is from genome assembly GCF_028858705.1 of Grus americana. Classification (NCBI taxonomy): domain Eukaryota; kingdom Metazoa; phylum Chordata; class Aves; order Gruiformes; family Gruidae; genus Grus; species Grus americana. The sequence goes on along the minus strand of NC_072853.1, from coordinate 149,926,750 downwards.
CTCTATCACTCCCCTCCTTCACTAGACAGGGGAGAAAAGGTATAACGAAATGCTTGTGGGTTGAGATAAGGGCAGGGAGAGATCACTCTCTAATTGTTGTCATGAGCAAAACAGACCGAACTTAAGAGAGGAAATTCATCTAATTTATTACCAAGCAAAACAGTAAAGGAATGAGAAATAAACTCAAATTTTAAAACACCTCTCCCCACCCCTCCCATCTTCCCGGGCTCAACTTCACTCCCGGCTTCAACCTCCTCCCCCCTCAGCAGCACAGGGGGACAGGGAATGGGGGTTACAGTCAGTTCATCACACGGTGTCTCTGCCGCTTCTTCATCCTCAGGGGGAGGACTCCTCTCATCGTTCCCCTGCTCCAGCATGGAGTCCCTCCCACAGGAGACAGTCCTTCATGAACTTCTCCAATGTGAGTCTCTCCCACGGGGTGCAGACCTTCAGGAGCAAACTGCTCCAGCGTGGGATCCCCCACGAGGTCACAAGTCCTGCCAGCAAACCTGCCCTGGCGTGGGCTCCTCTCTCCACAGGGCCACAGGTCCTGCCAGGAACTTGCTCCAGCGCGGGCTATCCATGGGGCCACAGCCTCCTTCAGGTGCCTCCACCTGCTCCGGCATGGGGTCCTCCACGGGCTGCAGATGGAATCTCTACACCCCCTCATCCTTCCTCCATGGGCTGCAGGGGGACAGCCTGCTTCACCATGGCCTTCACCACAGGCTGCAGGGGGATCTCTGCTCTGGCGCCTGGAGCTCCTCCTCCCCCTCCTTCTGCACTGACCTTGGTGTCTGCAGAGTTTCTTACATCTTCTCACTCCTCTCTCTGGCTGCAAAAGCTCTAACTGTTCTTTTTTCCTTCTTAAATATGTTATCACAGAGGCACTGATTGGCTTGGCCTTGGCCAGCGGCGGGTCCGTCTTGGAGCCGGCTGGCATTGGCTCTGTCAGACACAGGGGGAGCTTCTAGCAGCTTCTCACAGAAGCCACCCCTGTAGCCCCCCCCGCCCCCCATCTGTGCATTACCAAAACCTTGCCATGCAAACCCAACACAGGCTCTCAGCAAGACTTAATGTGTATCTTCTGCCCACTCTGCCCTGATCCCTGAGCTCTGCATCAGGAGCATGGGATATTCTCTGTCATGCAGCAGGAGGTTCTGGATAACCATGATTATTTTTTTTGTTACTGTTGGTTGAGTAGAAGTTTCTCCCAACTCCTTCCTGTCCATGCTCAGGTAAACAAATTAGTGCACCTTCACTGAGGCTGTCGTGGTCAATATATCCACTGTATTACTGTATGGTTGGTTGACCTTGGCTTGTGAAGTCATATAGTGACAGTTTTCACCATTGCCAGCACCTCTTTAATTTCTGAGGAGATAGTGAATAGCAATGAAATTTGCACCAAGAAAAAGTTGTTTGAGCAAAAATATTAAATGTCCTGTATCTCTTCAGTGCTTTGCTTTGGTCAGTGCACTTACGCTACAGTAACAGGCATCCTGTGACAGAGTTCACTGTCACGTTGGGGCTGTGATTCTGTGCTTGTGGAGCAGGGAAGTACTGTGTTGGACAACAGCCAGGCAGATAGATGATTACCAGTGTGCATTAGCTTTCCCTTTGCCTCTAAGCTTATTCTCTTAACTAGGCATCTGCAATCACTAGATGGTCCAAGTGTTTTTGTGAAAACTGTTACCATGATGATAGCTCTTCCCCCCCACTTTTCCTCTCCCTCTCTGCAGTGCTGTCTAGTAACAAATGATTGGGATTTTGAAGACTTTTCGAGCCTAGCTATCACTGCTGGTCTGAGTCTTCCTTCCCTTGGGTCAGAGAGGCTAGATATCCGAACATGGACTTAGGTAGCTGATGCCTAAGCTGCCTCTGTTGAGCCCTAGATAGATGTCAAATTTCAGTCCCACTATGTTAAAGGCCTCTGATGTGAGCAACTGCCCTTTTTGGTAGGTACCATTGCTGCATTATTTTCTCAAATGTCTGCAGTGTGCAAACTGCACTGGTCAGCAGTTAAAGACAGGGTGGTACCTGCCCCAGACCTTCCACTTCTTTTACAGGTGGTAGTGGGGCAGTAAGTAGGACAGGTACATAGCTTTGAAGTAGCCAGGTGGGAATGCTGTCAGTGTAGTGAAAATAGCTTTTAATTAATTTTATAAAATGGAATAATTGGGCTTGTCCCTTTATTACATCTGTGCAATTCTAAAGGTAGATTCTTCAAAAATCAGGAAGGACTTTTTCTGTTAATTTTCTGTACTTGTGCCTAAACTAGGGTTTTGTATGGCTTTCATTTTGTTGGAGCTAACGAATTGGTACAATTTACACAGCCTGAAAGGTGAAAGATCAACTCAAAATAGTTTGAGAAATTGGCCTTTTCACATAGGTAAGAGATTGAAAGGAGAGATTGAAACTACACCCTTGGGACCTCATCTGTGAAGCAGTTTCTGTTGCAAAGCAGTCTTGAAAAGATCATCTGGCTGTAGTGGAGCTTCCTTTATTAGTCAGTCAAAAACTAAATAGCTGTATGTACAAACTAGTCTTTCTCAAGTTGAAGGGATTCAGACAGAAAGTAGAATTCTCAGGATGAGAATTGACTACTTGGCAATGCCATGTAGACTACAGAAAGAGCACAGAAATATTTCCTGAGTAAAGGCAGACTTTGTGCTGTGAAGCTCAGGATGTGTTTTTAAAAAGTCTTAGGCTAACGAATGTTTCTTTGTGATTTCTAATCGTGCCCTCTCCCTTTTCTTTTTTTTAACAGGGTTCTTGGGGTTCTGGAAAGGATCAGTATAGCAAGGAACTGCTTGTGTCCTCCATTTTTGCAGCAGCTAGTCGCAAGCGGAAAAAAACAAAAGAGAAACCACAACCAAGCAGCTCAGAGGATGAGTTGGATAATGTGTTTTTCAAGAAGGAGCTTGCAGAACAATCTCGTGGTGACACAACAAAAGAGGACATAGCTAAAGGGGAATATGAGAGAGAGAGAGACATAGGGAGAAAACAGAGGATGTTTGTCCTGAAGGAAAAAGAGAACAGCAGTAGAAAAGATGTGAATGTTGTAAAGGATGAAAAGAAGTTATTAAAGAAAGAAAGTATCCTGTCAGAGGAACCTTCACTGCCTTACCATGAAAAATGTACAAAATCACCGAATCTCAGCTGTCTGCAAACCACGCAGAAGAATAACCCAAAAATGCCTATTTCACAATCTTCTTCCCAGGTTGAGGAGACAGTGTCTGACTCTGGCACTATGCTTAGCACTTCCTCCCAGGCTTCCCAGCACAGATACTCATGCAAAAAAGTAGCCAGCCCTGAAACTAAACACAATGAGTTTTTAGCAGCTGATGTCAGTTCCATCACCTCAGATTATTCCACTACTTCATCTACTATGTATCTAACCGGTTTAGATGCCAGTATGCTGAGCCCTGAGGTGCAGTCGGTGACAGAAAGCAAGGGAGAAGATGCTGACGATGAAAGAAGTGAATTGATCAGCGAAGGGCGTCCTATGGAGACGGACAGCGAAAGTGACTTCCCTGTTTTTGCCACCAGTGCTGCTGCTGAAAGGCTGTCCAAGGGGAAGGTTTCAGAAGTGGTGAAGACTAGTCGGAGGAACTCTGAAGAAAGCGAAGTAAGTTGTACTGAGGGAAGTTCAACACCAAAGTTAGAGAGTCGCAGACTTTTTAGCTCACACAAACTCATTGAATGTGATACGCTGTCTAGGAGAAAGTCTGCGCGGCACAAAACGGACAGTGAGGGTTCAGGGGATGCGAAGAGTGAGAAGGACTTGCCTACTGTGACCAAAATGTTTGACATAATGAAAAAAGGAAGATCGACAAGCAGTTTAGCTACATCAGCCAGAAGTGAGGCTGACAAGCAAGAACCTACCTGGAGACTTAAAATTACAGATAGGTTAAAGCTGCGTCTCAAATCATCTGCAGATGACATGTTTGGAGTTGGGAATCAAAAAGCAAACTCTGCTGAGACTACAAAGAGAAAAAATATCAGGCGAAGGCATACGCTTGGAGGACAGAGGGATTTCGCTGACATAAGTGTCCTGAATGCTTGGAAAGCTCAAGAGCCCAGTCAAAGTAGAGAGAGAGAATCTGAGCTTTCAGCTGTGAATCGGTTGAAGCCAAAGTGTCCAGCGCAGGACCTCTCAATCTCAGACTGGCTTGCACGAGAACGTTTACGCACTAGCACAACTGACCTTAATACGGGTGAAACTGGAAGGCCCAGACTTGAGAACACTAGCTTAGCAGATGTATCAAAGGTAGATCTGCCTTTGTCTGCAGAGATGCAGGCAGATGAAGGCAGTTCTTCCAGCAGCTTGACTTTAATTAATAGAACACCATCTTTGGGACCATTTCAGCCACCAGACCAGGTAAATGGTGAAAATTGTCAGAATATGAACAAAACCAACTTCAGCCCAGCAGTTGATGCCCATCCTCATAAACTGTCTGGGACCCAAGTGGTTAGATCTCGATTCTATCAGTATCTTTGAAATGGGGAGATATGTCCACTACAGCAATTCATTAACTTACTGTTACACTTCCCAGTAACTCTGTGTGTGTGTGTGTGTACATATATATATATATTTTCCTGTACTGTTGTTGTTATGCAGCCTTCATTTGGGCTGGTTTCATCAATATGCTCTGTGGAACGTCTTCACAGTGCATTACCACAGCCAGAAGAACACTAAAGTTAAAGTATATATATATATTTTAAGAAAAAGTATATTTGATGGCTGCATACAAATGTTGAACAAAGCATCTGATGCAACATGCTGTGTAGTGTATACATGGTTTTCTGACTGAGAGTTGGCCTGGCATTAGTATGCAGAAAAATTGTTCTTTTGGTTTAGTCACTAACAAGTGCCTCATCATAAATTCATTTGGTTTGTTAGGGTGCCATATTGTTAAATTAGAGAAACTTATTACAAACAAATGAATGCATTTTACTGTTAACGAGTTTCATTACATTTTACAAATGTTAACACAGGTGGCTACAGAGCTTCCATTCCTTAGGCATTCCAGTAAATATTGGAGTTTTATATTTCCAATTTTAATACAGATTTTGAGTTTTATGTGACTTGAATTTTTAATCTTTCTGTAAAATAAGTAACTTAAATGTATATATTACATGTGTATCTTTTCTTCAGATACCAGATTTGATATAAATGTTGTAACATAGGCGTGTAGATAGTGGATACTGGATGGAACTGGTTTCTTTTACCAAGAATATAATTCTGCATGAAGACCTAATGAATCCAAACCTGTATCATGCCTGTGTGCATACCCACTTAAACACTGGAAATAAAATTGTTTTGGTGACTCTTTGCGTGATGTGAATTCATGCTAATGAACGGTTTTAAAATGTGACATTTACACAGTTGCCATCGGCAACTGCCCTCAGGATCGCAAACCCCGTGTTGCTCCTGGATGAAGGCGCTTCTCTTTTGAAGTCTTTTGTTCCTGGGACGAAGCTGTGGAGGCTCATGTATGAGAGGGATTCAGCTGGTTAAATATTTTCATCTTTATACATAATCTGAGTCTAAGGTATGTGGCAAACTGGTTTGTTTAATACACTGGTTTTGTAGCACTGAAAAAAGCACGTCCATAATCGTCTCCAAGTCAATAAAGAGGGAATACCAGTATCCGCCAGTCCAACCAGTACTGTAGTACGCATCTTGGACTTCTTACAGTTTTAACTGCAAAGATGAGTTTGTACCCTAAAACCCTACTTTCTGTGTGCGAACTCTCGTTTCCTTCCAAAGTGACAGTCCTGGGCTTTGATCCACTGTGGGTTTGATCCTTCTGAGAAATCATTATAAAGATGGTCTGTGAGGAAAAGCTTGGGGTACGACGGTTGGGATCTGTGAAGGCTCTTACTGTGTAATTGTGCACATCTAGCACCAGTCCACATAAAAATGACTCATGTTCTTGTGGTCTCCTTGCAAACTAAAGTGTCTTTCCCCCGGAGCGAACAGGAAGCTGGTGTGTTAGCAGTGTTTCTGTGTGCAGTGCAAGGTATGTTTTGTGAAACAGTAATTGATTATTATTTTTGTTTCAGTCCTAATAGTAAAGTGTATTTGAACAAGGGATTTCAAAACACGGTTTTGTGATGCCTCTGCAATGCTTTTCATCAGCAAATACCCATTGTGTTTTACTGGAGGTGTATTTTGTCCCATCATTAGCTTGTTAGAGTTTGTGTTGAGCATCCACAGTAAGTCATGGGGTCTTCTCAATGAAGCAGTATACTTATGGAGGTACAGAAGGGGTCCTGGGGGTCAGTGTCTTAATCTGATGTGACAGCCAGCTTGATGAATCAAGTTAACTTTCATTTTGTTGTGTTTATAGATAACTAATGATTTTAACTCCTGAGTCTAGATGTATGGCTGCCGACTCTTATGCTTGAGAACATAGGACTTTGTACTGACTGGAATGGAGCACAAGATCCTTCGAAAAATTAGGAACTTTAAAAAAAAAAAACAACAAACAGATATTGTATTGGCTGACAGTGCTTCAGGTACAAACTTAAGGCCTCATCAGGCTCCATCTTTGCTGCTGCACTGGCTGCATGGAAGCCACAGAGCAGTTGCAGAAGGAGCTTGGACGAAAGTCAGGGATATCCATGGGGGTGTAAGGAAAGGATTCGGGTGGTTCAGTCCACCCTGCCTTGCCCTGTGCATGTAAATCATCAGGTCTTGGAGGAGAAAACCTGGCAGGGAGGGAAGCTCTGGGGAAGGACTTGACTTGAAGAGGAGATGGAGGGAGCCGTCAGGTGCACCAGGGAGAGGAGATTTCTGAGCTCCACCTGAAGAAAACAGCCTGTGCAGCTGTATCTGAGCCTGGGAAAACACTGATGCTTTTGCTGCTCTTTGGAGTCTGCCAAGATTTGGGGGCACCTTAAATTGGGGCCAGTGTGGCAGTAGAGATGACAGACATGTTTAGGAGCCATTGCTACGCCTGGTTCTTAGCAGCAGCTACTTAGCTCTGGTGCTGTTTTCTTCTTGTTTTGGTTTTTCCCCTCCTGCCCTGGAAAAGAGGGGTGACAGTCTGATTGACAGAGGAAGGGAAATGCGTGCAATAACCTGCCCTGTGGTGATGCTGTTAGTGCCAGTATTTCCTCTGGAAGCTGGATTCAGCGGGATGGGCAGCTCTGTGGGGTCGGAGAGGTGGGCAGGGACCTCGGGCTCGCCTGTCCTGCCCCAGCTCAGAGCAGGTTGCTTAGGGCTGGGGCTGGTTGGGCTTTGAATATCACCAAGGATGGAGGCTCCACAACGTCCCTGGGCAACCTGCACTAGTGTTTGAGCGTGCTTACAGTGAAAAGGGGCTTTTTTAATGTTTAACCAGAATTTCTTAGCATTTTCATTTGTGCCCATTTTTTGGTTTTATATGTGTCAGAAGGATTGAAACTGACTTGGATAGTACTTTTGGTCTGAGAACTGCCTAGAGCTGCGTAGCAGCAAGTCATTAGGAACAGTCTAAGCTGAGATCTGATGGGGAAGAAATGAAAGGATGAATTGTGCTGGTAGCAACAGCATTTGGATTTTTACAGTGGTTCCAAACAGCAGCTCCTGTTTCATTGAGGATGGGTGGTTTAGTTTGAAACCCCTTTTCTTGGCTCTGGCAGCAGTCATACAGCACCTTCCAGCTTTGTAAGACTCTGTGAAGGGCTTGTTACAGTCCCTGTTAGTATCACTCACAGCACTGATAATGTGGAATTAAGCATGGCCGCAGCCCAGACAGTTTCTCATTTCGTGCTGCTGCAGAGCTGAAGGAAAATCCTTTGCTGAGCTGCACCTGAGGGGTCTCCTCCTCTCTGCAGCAATCTGCAGGGAACCTCTCTCCACTTTGTCCAGGCAGGAGGAAAGAGTGTGAAACGTGGCCTCATCTGCTACAAGAAGCTGTGTTCATTTTCAAAGCCAGGTCATTACACCATCCTCATTTAGGTAGTAATCAAGCAACTAATTGTGCCAGCCTGTGGAAATGGTGTAGGCTGATAATGGCTGGGATGGGGAATGACTTAAAGCAGACCTGCCGTGGTTGAAGTGGTGCATGTACCTGTGGCTCTCAGTCATGAGACTAAAAATCTGCCTCAGTGGTCTGTTACCAAACCTGTGAGTTCTTAAGCAAGCAGGTGGAGCTGCTTAGTGGGGATGAGGTGGATTTTGGCCCTGTACATTTCTAGGCAATGTCCCACACCTCCCTTTCATGCCCTACACATCCTCTTCTGCTCTACCTTCCCACCGCTGTGGCCTGCCCAAGGCAGGGGCTGGGTGCTGCGTTCTTCATTTATTGCTGCTGTCACCCTGGGTACAGTCAGCTGGCACATGGGGATGGCGCTTACCCTGCTATGAAGTCCTGGGCAGCTTGGACCACAGCAGGCAGCAGGAAGGTCCTGCTCACCTCCCAGCTCCTTCCACCTCAAAAGGCAGCAGTGAGCAGCTTCGCTTCTGACTTTTCAGAGTGGTGAGGGCCCATCTTAACCCCTGGGATCACTGCAAACTAAGGCAGCTCAATGGCTGCCCACAGGAGAGACTTGTGCTGCAAACGCAACTGCTAGCAGGTCTGGCACCCTGGGGGTGTGGTACCCTGCTTTTTGCTGCAGAGCCTCTCTCATCTTTAAACTGCCCAGGAGCTGCTGAGAGCTTCATTTGGAATCGTGTGTGCCCTGGCGACAGCAAGGAGGACAGGCTGCTTTCTTGCAGTCCCCTTTTTGAACGCAGGCTGGGTTTGGGGGGACAGCCTCTCACTTTTAGCACTGAGCCCCTATCGCGGTAGGGTCTCATCCCGAAGTGGCTGCAGTCACCTCCACCAAAGCTGCCTCTTCAGAACTGTTTTGCAGTGAGAAACTCGGCTTTTTAATCACTAGCCTGTGCTGTTTCCTTCCATGCTCAAGGGATTTATTTACAGACTTGGTGATTTTTCTAAATACTCTCAAACATGTTCCTGGTGCTGAGCTACAGCCTGCACGCAGTCCTTCCCCACCTGCGTTAGACAACTTCGTTGCTGTACAAATAGGATGAGGAGGGAATGAACGCTGCCTGACTCCCAGTGGTCCCGGCAGCGGTGCCTCTGCAGCAGCTTATGTGCTGCCTGGGCCTGTGGTTGGTTTCCCGGTGGGTGCTGCAGCCCAGCACTGAGGGTGAGACACGGAAGTGCACAGAACGTGGTGGGTGCTGGAAGACGTGCACGTCACAGTGTAGCTCAGGCGACGAATGGGTGTTGTGTTCACTCCCTGATGGCAATTTCCATGTTCACCACCACAAGCAATAATTACCTGTCGAGTGTAGCGTTGCCTTACTGCCCACTGCACACCCAGAGACTGTGCAGGGGCCCTGGGTTATTTATACAACTACTGCCAGACTCTAAATTCTGACACGGAGAACGTGCTGCTGTAGCCCCTTGCCCAAAGAGCCTGCGAGAAGCAGCAGCTGGAGCCATGCCTGAGCTGCGCCAGTGGTGCGGTGTGTGCTGCCGCACTGCAGGGCAGAGAGGGACAGGGCCATGGCCGAGGGCTGCCGCCGGGGACCCTGCCTGGCTGCACAGTGCCTCGTGGGGGACAGCTCTCACAGAGTTACAGAGCATCAGGTATTAGCAAGTTACCAGTTTTCAGTAAGTATTGGCTCCCGGGGGATATCGGACTTAACAACAAAGCTCGGTTTGTCCATCGGTTGGCTTGAACTTGTATTTTGGCTGTGTGCTGTGAAGGAGAAGCACGGTGCCCAACCTCCTGGTGCGCCCTGTATCTGCTCTCTGTGTAGGGACATGCAACAGCCCCACGTGGTTAACAAAACACAGCGTTGGATCAGGCTCGTTCCCTGCAGAGCAAGGGAGTAACATACTCAACGCTTGACAAAGTAGAAGGCACCCTCGGAAAGTGTGTGCTCGGGTGTGAAGCTCTTAAGACGTTCTCCCCACCTAAATCAGCTGCTCCCAGACCAGGCTTTTCTGCGCCGCCTGGAAGGGGGCTGGCTTCACCCTGCTGGGTCGGTGCGAGCACCCGAACTGCGCCTGGCCTTCGCTCTGGAGCAGCCCAGCTTGTCCTGGGCTCTCGGCCCAACGCTGAAGCTGCTGCCTTCTGCCTGCACCCGCGGCCTTTGCTGCCGTGCCAGCGGAGGGGGGCACTCAGCACGGGTGCTGCTGGAACTGCGCTGTCTGTGGTGTTCATGAGGTATGAGGTAATGTTTACACTCTTTAATTGCTCCCACTGCAAGGAATGTACCGGCTGAGGGCTCAGCCTTGAAGTGATGCTTTTAAGAAATGTTCTGCTTCACCAGGAGGAAGGTGGAACAGATACCACCTTGTTCAATCAGTCAAAGGTTTAGGTGCTTTTCTTTTTGCTTTTTTTTAAAAAAATTTTTTCTTGCTAGTTTTCTAACCTGGAGCTCCAGCAATTAGCTTTTGTCCAGGTAAATTTGAAAGACCCCATTTTTAAATTAATACTTATGTATAGCTTTAATCTGGGGAAAATAAAGTCAGTTTTTCTCCTGATGGTTTAATGCTCTCAGGCAAACAGCTTAACAGCTAATTGAGACCATTATAAAAGTTACTAGTGACAAAACGCAAAAATATAAGCATGCAGCCCTTTATTTTTGTAAAGATCTTTGCTTATCATAGTTCTGTATATTACATTATGGTGTTATACAAATAATTTTATTTACAAAACCATGAGCTATGCAAGCTTCTTGCTTTTTTTCCTATTTGACCGATATCCATCTTTTTCAACCTGTCCCCATATATATTTTGAAAGCATGCATAAAAATTAACTTTGGTGTGGTAAAACTACTCTATGTGCCCAGCCACATACAGTATTTATTTATTTATATATATTTATAGATATGTACAAAAGTTTGCCAGTATACAGAACAGTACAGAAGTGTACATTTTAAAATCCACAATGCGATCCATTAATGGGTTACCAGGTCTCAGTAAAATAAAACTGAAGGAAAAGGGTGGATTTAGCTAAAAAAAAAAAAAGTAATCAGCAACTACCTAAATGTGTAAAACTATTTTTTTTTTCTTGGCTTGGCAAATTCTTAAATATAATCTGAATGGCAGTGCAATAGGTTGAGTTGCCTCATACACACTAAGACCAGTCTTGTTCTGTTTCTTGTGTAGAGGTTTACTGTCCAGCATACTACTTTCAAATGTACATTACAATAGTATCAAAATGTTTTGGCAAAAAGATCTTGAAAGGAACCATGACATCTGTTGACAAAAATAGAAATCTGTAACAAAGCTAAATAACACCAAAATAAAAGAAAAATATTTTAGTTTCAGTTTTACAGTTGTGTATAATCACACTTTAGTATATCTCTGTTCACTTCTAGTCCCCATAATGAAAAATAGCTTTATACAAAACAACTTACTAAATTTTTAACCATACATTTTCCCATGCTCAGGACACTGCTGCACACACGCACTCAAGTTCACTCACACACCTTCACACTTTTTTGTCAGAGGTGCTGCCTATAGGAAAGAAACGCTCTTCTATCATTACAACAGCAACAGAGTTTTACAAAAAAGCTTCACTCTAATCTGGTGTAGTAATTCGGTATTTAGCACATGATTAGTAGTAAGCCTCCAGCAATACAGCAAAATGTTTACGTTCCCTGGTTAAGATAGCGGCTGCAGATTCTTTGAAAATGAACAAAAAGCCTTGGTGAACTTGCCCGCGTGCTGTGCTTAGCCTTTAGGATGGCTCCTTGGCCGTGGATGGGGTGGACTTGCCGGCATTTCCGTTCTGTGCCTTGTAGCTGGTGAAGCTAGGTGTGTGGATTGTCCTGATGCTCTTCATACCTTGGTTCAGTGAGGTGGGGGAGGTAGAGGAGGGGGGGGAGGTAGAGGAGGAGGAAGGAGGGGGTGGCCGGCCGTTTTGAGTCTGTAGTGAGAAGGAGAGATGGTGACCTTTCCCTGGGTAAGTGGGGCTCTGAAACTTGGAGGAGCCATTAGAGACGGAGGGGATGAGGGAGGTAGAGTAAGTTATGCGACCTGTCTGAGGACCGAGAAGGTTAGAGGAAGGAATGGAGGATTTAGTAGGTGGATTAAGAGGGTTAGAGCTGTCACCGCTAGAAGCAGGTGCTGAGCTGCTTTTCCCAGAAGTGGGAGAAAAGGCTGGGATCTTAGAAGCAGGTAGGGTAGGGGAAGTAGCCTTATAGTCCCCACCAGCTTTCTTAGCACTTCCATTAGCCTGCAAATAAAGACGGCAGGAGACAGTTTGTCAGAAAGCCAGTAACATGATAAACCAACAGGACCTGGGAAAATAGCCCTACAGAGAATAAGAATTAACAGTTCGAGGCCTGAGCTAGGTCTTGCAGCTGTGGACTGGACCTGGTAGAACACCCAAAGTGCCCAACGAAGAATGCATAGAAAGAGAGAGAGCCAACAAAGCTTTCGTGAGAAGGCGCAGTCTATGGGTTACAGACCAGTCGCTACATCGGCCATGCTTCTGGGTTATTAATGTGTGAACAGACATGTCCGGCCGGAGAGTTAATGTGCATCTACTGCCATCTATTACACAGACAGGTTAGTGTCCAAGGCTTCCTGTAAAGACTCTGAACAGAAGCATTCCCAGCTCTCCTAAGGAACCGCCACATTTACCAAAGGGAAAGTAGTTGACATCTTAAAATTACAGCTGAATACCACAGTTTAAAAAAAAAACAAAACCAAACACGACCAACCAACAAACAAACAAACCCCCAAAAAAACAAAAAAGAAAAAAAAAAGCAGCAGGTGTTTTATTGCAGACATGCATGCACACAAGCATGGTAAGAAGATCAGTAGATACTGTCATGCCCCCAGGATCCAGGACGTCCAGTTAGACCTCACTTGAAAGTCAGGCATCCATTATTTGGTACAATCTCAGTCAGTTACTGGAATTTTTAAATAAACAAACAACACGAAATGTCCATCCAAACACCGGGTTTAGGGTAAAACTACCTGTCTGTATTGGCGTGGATCCTGCAGCTTGTGTTGTTTGCCTGCTTTCTCCATGCTTCCTTGTCTAGCTTTTGAAGCCATGGGGACTGGCATCCGGCTTGTCTGGGAGGCAGCGCTGGAGCCCTGCGGAAATGAGCGGAGGGGCAGGGAGGGGAGACAAGGAGGAGGTGTGATCAGCACCGGTGTGCTTGGAGAGTAGACTGCACACCATGCGCCAAAAAAAAAAAAAGCCACAGTACTACATGCAGGGAAAGTTCAGGAGCTTCACACCGCAGGTGTTAATTTCCAGAATCAAATGGAGAAAACTGCTCAGCTACTGATCAGCCTGGATTTCATGTCAGTGATGCTTATCATTTCACACAGCGGATTATTCGACCCAGCTCCCCTGCATTTGCCCATCACCAATCAGCAGCAAAGATTAAAAAAAAAACCAAACCCAATGGTCTATTAGCTGTTAGACACCTCGTGGGGAGCCCAAACAAGCCACCTGAAAGGAAGCAAACGAATCACAAGACCCTCTTGTTTAATGGTGATTATTGCAGATTTTAGAAAGCAGCTGGAGGTTTGATTTGTCGGACTAAGGTACCTTACGTGAAGTGGCTGGGACTGACGGAGGGGGCTCTACACCAGCAAGGCTCTCATCCAGCACTACAAGCTCTCGGGGTGGGGTCTCTGGTACTATCTGGGCAGAGAAGGGGACAGTGCTTCCCTCAGAGCTGTATGTGCTTTCAGGGACAGATTTTGGACTCATTTCACTGATGGTGTTTTCCAGCTGCTTTATAGTCTGCTCAAGGCTGTCTAGTGTTCGGTATGTACTCTGTCGAATTTCATCAGTCCTAGACAGGGACGCTGCAGCTCCAGGGGGTCCCTCTTGCTTCCCGGAAGGACTTTTGTCACTGTCCTCGGGCTGAGACCTGGTGATTTCAAATCTCTTTGCTTCCTTGTGCTGCTTCAGGGTCCCATCTTCCTCCTCTTCTTCATAGACCACAACCTGCAAGGTCTTCTTCCCAGTCTTCGTTCCTGTCCGTATTGCCTGCGTCAGAGCAGCCAGCTGCTTTTTAGGGAATTTGAACTTAAATTTTTTTTTTGAATCCTGCCTGCTTCCAAACTGATCAGCAGAGTCTGCGTTTGCTTCTGTGTTTAGCCCATAGATCTGGCGGAATTTGTTAAAATTCGTCTTTGTGCTTTCCTCCTCTGCAGGAGGTCTGGTTTCTACAGGGTCAGAGGAAGACTGAAGGTCAAATATGTACTGCTCCTTGAGACTGTGAGCCGCTGAATACTCTGTGATCGCTTTTCTGTCATTAACTACTGGTGGCTCTTCCCTCTGGCTCTCAGAGATCTCCTGTGCTTCGTTTTCTTCCTCCTCTTCTTCCTCTTCTATCTTTTCCTCTGTCATCATTTTCTCCAACTCCTCATCACATTCCTCAAAAATGGTAGAAAGCCGCTTATACGCTGACCTAATATCCATCGGTTCATCAAAAATGATGATGACGGGTTTTTTGTCCAGACACACCACTGGCTCTTCGCTGTCTGTGTTTTCTGGGATACCCTTCTCCGATGCCATGTCCTTCCTCGCATCAATGTTCACTGTTTGCACATCTCCGCCTTTCCGGCTGACTATATCATGAACTTCCCCACTTGAAAGGACCTGGACAGCTGTTTTAGTAATCATGAAGGCGATGTTTTCTGTGGGTGGGTTGTCTTCACTTGGAGAGCTAGCTGGAGAGTCTGTCTCTTCAATGCTGTTCACACTGTTAGTTCTGGACACTTTGGGTCTTAGCACAACCTGATTGTAGTTGACGGCAGAAGCTTCTTGCTCCTGTGAGGAAGATTGAGGCCCCGTAGCCTCCTGTGTGTGCCTCATGAGAGGGGCAACGCTGCTGATGGGGATATGCTTGCCCGTGGCCTGCAAGGCTTCACCCTGCGGCAGGCCCTGGCGAGCATCTCGTGAGAGTCCATAGTTTGGCTTTTGTTTTCCAGTTTCAACAGCTGGAAAATGAGATCCTAAAATATCTTGAGCCCCAATTCGTTTGTCATCCTCTGGCAAACTGACACCAGACAGGTTTGTGCTCATATTCTGGAGATTTTTCTTAGAATAGTCTCTACTGTCTACAAACAAACCCTTGCTAAATGTAGGACTGTCATTCATTGAAAAGCCAATTTTACTGTCAGCTGTGCTGGATGAATCAGAACCCAATTCTTCTTCAGTTTTCCCTTCCCTCTTCTCTTTAGGATGGTCACTATCTGTGGGAGATCCTGTTGTAGCCCCATACACCTAAGGGGGAAAGTTGGATTACTTAGTTATTCAGGGCTGTTACCTTTACAGGACTTTTTTTTTTTTTTTCCCCCAAATAAATCATCATATTCTCAGGGGAACTGCAGACCTCGTGAACTCACCACTGTTTACTGCTGCAGAGGCATGTCTGAAGTTGTCATCTGATTCCTGTCTGTCTTTGGGGCAAAATTCCAAATTCTGGCAGAACAGCGCATGACGTTACTGCTCTGTGCTATGCATGCGGTTGTTACCTAGGGCTCCTGTCTTAACAAGGCCTCCAGAATATGCAAAAGCACGCTAATTACCTTCTTTCCAACATGGAAAAAGATTCACAGTATCTGATTAAGTTCTGCTGGGACACATCAAAGGGAGCCTGATGTGGAAGGGCTGACAGCAGAGCGCTGCGGCTTCCTAGCTCACCGGAGAGCCAAATGCCAGAGTCTGGCTAGCTTTGAAAGGAAGTTTTGTACCGGTAAAAGCTGATTTTCAAATTACAACATTTTGCTGCTTCTAATGTTGCTCACACCCGAGCAGCGCTGTTCCGTCACAGTTAATATGATCAGTCTGAGCATTTCTAAATCCTTGCTGCAGCTTAAAAGTATTCCTTCAAAATTACTAGGGGCACCCTGAAGCACCCATGGAAGTACAGAATAAAACACTGAGCTACATTCATTTATAGAAGCAACTCCAAACAGCACACAGAGAGGCCATCCACTAGCTCAAAAGTAGTAATATTCCCAGCACTGCAAATTTAAGGGGGCTTTTTTCTTTTATTTTCAAATGAGGTGCCCTGGAGATGCTGGTTCATAATACAAGGCTTTTCTTTGGGGCTTGGTTTGGTAAGTACTGGTGAGAGCTTAGGATAAAGACCTGAAGAGACACTGTGCCTACAAACGAGCAAGAGAGAAAACTACACTCAAAAGATGCCTTGCCAAGAGGGAAGTGAATCTGGCCTCGAGTGCCTGAAGGCAGTGAACCAAAGGCGGTACTGCTGACATTGCTTAAGACTAGAAGCTGACTCCTAACACATCAGGACAGATTATACTTATATGAGCATCAAGACGTGCAGAAGATCAGTCAGGAGAGTCACTCTCCCACCTCAGATGAGTGACGGTACAGAAATCCACAGGTTGGCTAGTGCATGTAGTCCCCATGCACGCAGAGGTTCACAAGGTATAGTTTCTATGTCCCATGCGATATTTTCTTATATACTGTCTGAGGATTTTACACAGAAAAACTTTACACACAAAACACAGGAGCGAGAAAGCGGTAGACCAGAGTCACAGTTCATTTCTACAAAGGCTTACTAGCAGTAACAAGGCTGTGCAGCTGCTCCACGGACACTTTGACATCCCTCGTATTTCTAAGTAAGGAGGAGCTATGACGCAAACCAGCCACAGCCAGCGAGGCATCAGTGGGCAGGCTGACACTGTCTGTGCTTTGTGCTGAGAGCAGGTATCAGAACAAGACCCCAGGGCTTGTGATCACCTCAGGCCCGGACTTGCTAAGTGGTAAGTGCCTTCTGGTCCTGCTACACACCAGAGCTCCCAGAATTAGGCCAGGCCGTTTAATGGCGCTTGTTGCCCGTGGCTCTGCTGACTCAGTGACTGTGTTCCTATTTCTCTCCCTCTTTTTTTAGCAAGTTTCACTGCTTGTTCCAAGCATCGGTGCAACATCTCGTGGTGTCATTATACAATACATCTCATTTTAGGAACTGCTGCCTTCCTACTAAAAAATTAAACCACAACAACATTCATTTCCTTTATGAATTTCTCATGACCATAAGGCTCCATATTTAAAGCAAATAAACACAACCCCAAATCTCATTAACCTTAATTTCCTGAACTCTGTCTTATTCCAATAAATAGCAGCTTATGGCAATTATTCGGCAGCACCTTTCAAAGAAAAATTTGTGCTACAGGATGTGCAGTTTCTTGAGTGGTGACCCAGGTTTTCATGTAACAATACAATGATCTCATTCTGACACCAGCAGTAATGAGGACAAATAGAGATACGTTCACTTTGTTTTTTCCTCCGTAACACTGTCTGATGCTCCACAACAAAGCTTTTTTTTTTTTTTTTCCCTTTTGCTCATACCCATGAAATTGTACCCTCACCCAGCCAGGTGTTTGCAGCTTTACACTAGAACTGCTCTTTGCGCAGCTCAAAGCCAAGTTCTTATGTACAATGCCCTGACCTGGCAGCAGTACCTTCTGGGGGACGTATGGATTCTGATGCTAATAATATATCAGACACCACCATCTAGGTGTCGCCTTGTGCTTTACAGCTGCAGTGCCCTATGCAGATGCAGCTCACTATGGTTAGGGCAGTTGGGTTCTTCTCTGCCTTGGCAACCTGGCAAAGTCATTTTCTCTCTCCCTGCCTCAGTTTCTGTTAAATTAAGTTGAAGTGCAATGTCTCCCATAAAATCCTTGGGGAGCTGTTCATGATGCTACATCAGAAAAGGTATTACTGCTATTTCCAATTTGCATACACAAACAAAACGCATGAGAAAGTTGAAATGGTGCATTCAAGAGCTGTGTTTTCTTCCCCACGGTATCTCCCTTCATTGCAAACTGGCATTTGGCTGACAAGTTGTTGTGCCTGCATGACTCCCTAAACCCAGCAATGATTCAATTCCTTATTCTTAAAAAAGAGGTCTGCAAAGGCAGAAATATTTGTCCTTTTAGTCATCCTACACATTGGCTGCCCACTAAGACCACTTAACTCAGCTGGCAACCTCAGTCCAGACACAGCTGTGAAATTCACCCTGATTTGGCTGTGGCCCCAAACATGGGGCACCTCTTCTGAGTCCCATGACTGAAGAGTGAATCTTGAGCATTAACTTTCAGAGTCAGGGCAAATTCAGCCCATCCACCTTGACTCTATCTTCCAGTAAACTGAATGGGATTTCCGAATATCTAATGACTATTTCTGGGACCAACAAATGAACCAAAATAAAGCAGAAATTCTCTAAAGTGGCTCTCGAGACTTAGAGGAACCACTAATCCTCATGACAAGAACAAGGCTTAGGAGAGATGCTTCACCATCCATTGCCAGAACAGCATTGGAAGGGTGTTCTGAGGAGTATGAGCATCTCTTTGGTGGAAACTGATGGATGCTCTTTTAATTTTGATTTCACAGAATCATAAAACTTTATGCAACCCTTGTATAATTCCTAATGAGACACATAATGCAGATTGATATAATGTTCCATATGAGCGTTTCTGAGTCATGCTAAGATAAGAGGAAGGAAACCACTGGGCAGTGGTGGGAGGGGGTTAGACAGAACAAGATACAAGATATAAGATTAGTTTCGAAGGAAAGAAGGTTATGCCAAGACTGGGTGGCATGTTTACAAACGCCACTTGTTACCTTCTTTTCCTTGTGATGCATTAAAGTCCCAGGCCTTATGTCTTTAACATGTGTATCATTTCTGGACTGTTCAGCATGACTGTTTGAGTTTACATCCATAAAAGAGCACTTCTGGAAAGCCTAGGAAATAAATACTGCAGGTTATCAGGAGACCAGGACCTTTTACACAGAAATGTCTGGAGGTGACCAACTACAAAGAGAACATTTGTTTTGAACGTTCACAGCTCAACAATATTATCTACTAGCTCATGAGATAATAGAGTTTTTTGGGGGTTTTTTTTTTTTTTTTAGACTATCAGACTAAGAGAAATAGGGCATCCCCTCCAGTCTGCCAAGACTGTACTCTAACTCATCATGCTGACCTCAACGTTCCCTGCAGGGAGATGAATTTGATTTCTATTTTTACAGATGGGAAGACAAAGGCACACAGAGGTGCTGCAAGCTATCCAAACTTCAGTAGTAAGCCCATGACAAACTTCAGGCTTGTGACAGTACCTACTTCCTAGTGACTGATAATCATGCAAGAGCTACGTAACTCCACTTGTCACCACACAAACTGTTAGTATAAGTTTAGACTTGGAGACGTGTCTTTGCCACAGGCCTCACTAATGCTCCAGATGGTGACAGTCCCAACATACGGGCTTCGGGACTACTGGCCTCCCACCATGTGTACCCCAGGGCATGGCCTGGACTTTTCAGCCATTTCCTTTTTCTTGCCATTTCCTTTGGGTTTCTCTGTCCAAATGGGTCCCAGATCTGGAGGAGCAGAACTATCACTGTGCCGTGCTGGCTGCCAAGTGTGCATCACTGCAGGCTTCTAATGGTACGGTCTGCCTTCAGTGAGATGTACAGGCAGGACATCTCTGCCAGCCAGAGGAATGAGGGAGGAGTGCTTACAGGACTCACACTGTGACACGTGAGAAGATTATATTCTTATGCCATATATTAGGGAAATTATTTAATTCCTGGCACCTATCATGAAATTAATAGCCCTGATTACAGATTAGAATCAGGCCTGTTCTTTAAATATTGTACTCATATATATTGCATGTTGATGTAAAAATCAGAAAAGTAACAATAATGAAAAAATCCAGTGCAAAAATCAGGGTGTAAGAGTTTCTTTTGGTTTTCTGTTGCATCTTATTTGTATGGATATATAGACCAGACTACCTAAGATGACATGGAAGTATTAGAAAAAGTAGTCTCACTCCTCATAATACAGGGTATGGACTTTCCCCAGCTTACCCACTTGTGAGACCAGTGATGTGTTTTTGAGTTAGGCATACCAGCCACAAAGGCATCTTCAAAGTCCTTCAGATTTTAAGTGACAAAGAATCGACTATTATTTCCCTTAGTAATTTGCTTATTTACCACCTTTGCTCCGAAATAACTATAACAGCGTCCAAATACAGTTTGTGCTACAGCAGCTGATTATTATTATGCCTTTTTCTGCTAGATTATAAAAAGGTACTTCCCATGAAAGTACCTCCACGTTGTACTGGTCTCTTTTGAACCTTCATATTCTTAACAGCCTTTTCAAATGCGGGACACATGGATACTTAATCGTGGATGCAGCAGCACAGTGCTGAGCTCACTGATCCTGTACACAGAAATAGAAACACTCCCTCTTCTCACATCTACACCCAAAGCAGACACTAACTTTGTGGCAACAGCACTGCTCTGGGAGCTCCTGTCAATGTGTTACTGCAAGTCCTGTTTCTTTCCAAGACATGTAGTTGTGGTCTGCTCTATATTTTGTCGTTCTTCATGTGGACTTTATATTGCAGTGAATGTATTATGACCATTAAGTGATTGCTATCATCTCCCTGCTCTCATACGTCACTAATTTAAATTTAGCTGATTTAAACAGTAAGGATTTTAAATGTCTTTCCAGCCTGCTGATGAAAATACAGAGTGACACTGGGTCTGTAGCTGATCCCTATGGGACCTGACTATAAACACCTGCATCAAGAGCAGCACTTTTAGAGCCACACAGCTCTCAGTCATCCTATGATAGGGGTTTTTTGTCTACTCTATGGTGCCAGATTTTTATCAGAATGTTGTATGGTGTTTGATCAAATAATTTACAAAAATGTTTATAGGTATACAATTCAGTTTAAGCAAACCTGTTACCTGATCAAAGAGTGTTGTTTGCTTTGACAGATCTGCGTTCCATTACATCGTGTTTACTAGCATAACTGTTTAGGTCTGTACTTTAGTTCTTCACTGATTGAATCCCATACCTGATTTTCCATTATTCTGCCTGTGACTCATATCAGACTAATGAGCCTGTAGCTCCTGGATCAAGCAGTTTGCCCTTTCTAAAACATGATATTCTGACAACCCTCTAAAATGTACCTGTTATTTTGGTATTTGTTTAAAATGAGCATTGCTTGTCCCCCAAACTAGCATTTAAACACTCATTCCCTGTTCAGCTACCATGTCTATTTTTCCTCCTTAGCTCCCCTCAGCCCCCCTTTCCAGCCTTAACCTCCATTTCATTGTCATCAGTTGCAAGGCAGCCGGGTTGCTTTCCTGGAGAGAGGAGACAATGTGATGGTTTCACTGTCCCCAGCTCTCCTGTCGCACTAGCCATTAGCATGCACACAGAGGACAAGGGTAAACCACTGCAGGTAAACCTGCAAACCAGCTGTCTGAAGCGCTGGTGGGTGAGAGTTGAGCAGGGTGCACCCATCACATGTAACAGTTGCTGCTTAACATCCACATCTCCTGTGCTGCAAACACTCCCTGGGCAGCACCAAACCCACCTTTCAGCAGGTGGACAGCAGGATCATGTCATGTTGTGACGAGTGCTCTGAAACACCCCAACATCAGAAGTTACAGCCAGTTAAACTGATCCACATCTCCTGTCCTCATATGGGCATGGAAGAGGACAGAGGGTGCCCCTGGGAAGCTGGCGCTCGCTGATGATAGCTGGAATAGTTGGCTTTTTCTGCTGTCACCGAACTAAACCACCCCATGTCCTATCAAGTGAAGGACCAGCAAGAGAACACTAGTCCTGTGCCACTGGCAGAGTAACGTACCAATTACACAACAGGGAACAGCAAATGTTTCAAAAACTCTGGGAAACACTGGACTGTGGCACAGAACAAGTGAGCGCAGCCTGCCAAGAGCAGACCCCGTATTCTCTGTTTCCACCAACGTTAACACAAATGACAGGCTCTCAGTACCTTGCTGCCCTGCTACTAAGTCAGAAACGCTAGGCCGGGGACAACCGCACCAAATGCACACCAATATTTTACTTGTCCCATCTACATGTGTAAGATTCTCCAGTGGCAACCACTGCATTCTTGACCACTCTCTCAGCTCCAGACGTCTTGAACAAAATTTGGGTGGTACTTATGAAATGTGTACCACCCAGTGCAACAGAGTGGGATCGGGTGAGACTGGCAGACCTACTTTCCTTCGCTTTCTGAGCTAGAAGCTGTGCCGAGGCCCTAGAAGTGAGATTGGGCACAGGTCTCTTCATGTGCAACTCAAAGGGCATACCTGTAATTCTGCCATTATTTTATCTCCTTCCTCTTCCTCTTCATCTTTTGCAGCTGATGTTACAGCATGCCCTGTGCTCCGAGACAATGCCTGATCCTCTTTAGGGGCTTTAGATTGTGGTATTTGCCCGGCATCTTCACTGCATTCCTATAAGGGGATAAGAGAGCACAGACAGACAATATAGTAGAGCCCTGCTGATGCAAAGCAAATACAGAAAATTCAACACTACAGCAATTCCCCTGCTGCAAGGTCCCTCTCTTCCTTTTTGAGGAGACTGCTACTTCATCAGCTCAAAAACAACCAACATTGTCAATGTGGTAGCATGTGCACAGGATAAAAAGCTTCCTAACTTGGACCTCTCTCTACTTCCTTCAGGGAACAGAACAGATGGGGAAAGGAAGCCCAAAGAAACTAATTTGCAACATTTCTGTAAAAACGCCCTCAAATCTGAGCTGATCTTCCCCATCTGTGTAAGGCATGCTTTTTTTTATTTTATTTTTAATCTTCTTACCACTCTAAATGAAAGCAGCCTGTGACTTGTCTTCCTTGCTAGGAGGTAAGAGCAGCAAGACTCCTGTAAACAGAACTGATCAAACCTTACTTGTTCATTTGGCCTAACAGTAGTGTTTCCTGGCAAGCAGTTTCAGTAGCTGTCCAGACTGTAGCTCTGTCTCAACTTACTTTGTGGTTTACAGACACAGACCAAGCCTGGGAACATTTCTCTGTGCCAGCCACTCATCAACAGACTGATTGCCTAAAGACCGCATCATCAAACCTTGACAGCAGCAGCCTCTTTTCTGGCTGCATAGATGACCTCTCCTGATCTTGTTGTGGTTAGTCCTGACCCTGGCAGGTAACTGCGCCGTGGAGGTGGAGGAGGTGGAGACTTGGTCAGCTTGTCATTATCCTGTTCTCCATCAGGAACTTCTTCTGCAAGTAAACAGAGCAGCACAAAGTGAGCATAGGTGCAGGAGGGGAAAAAATATTTGCATCCCTGCCTCAATTGGAAAGGAAAAAAAATGTCTTAAAAGGATCTGCTGCTGAATATATACGATTAGAAACACATTTGGGATTGAAGTGGAAACACCTTGAACAAAAGCAGACAGTGCTGCACTTGCACAGGAAAACCATGTGACTTTACTCAGAAATTTTCAGCAAAACTCATTCCCCACATCACTGTGGCTGGGTTTCAGCCCTTGGTGTAAAAGTGTGACAGCACAGCACACTTCTTCAAATCAGTCACTCGTAAAGAAGCATGTAAGGTGCAGGTTCAGCTGGGTACCTGGTTACAGACAGTGCCCCTGTAGCCTCCTTTGAAAGTGTAGCCACTAACGTGGCTACTAGCAAGACACCAAACCTAGAGGCTTCTTGCCGTTCTCAGTAATTCTGAAGCAACCAGCACACATTTCTGCTCTGCCTGGGAGAGCAGCAAGGTGCCAGGAGAGGAGCTGAAGAGTTTGTCCATCTTATAGTTGTTTTCACTTTACTTATTACTAACTATTCCAGGAATGCACAGGTTTGCCTGTGAATTATCATATAAGAGCCCTATATGTATATTTTGCTAATCCATGAAGATTCAAATACCAAATCCAATAGCCGAGCAGAGCCAGCCCTTGCTTTCTGAGAAGAGTCTTCCAAGAGAAGACCAGTTTCTCAAACTGGTATTTCCCCACCATGATGCTTCCCCACCCAGCTGCCACTGCCTCTTCCCCACTGTGACTGGATGACATTTTTCCAGAAGCAGCGTTACATTGCTTGTGACCTGTCCCTGTGTGTTTCTGGTCACAGGCTGAGGATCATACATGGTAACAGCCACCACTTTCACACTGCTGTTGACAATGTTTG
Source organism: Grus americana (assembly GCF_028858705.1). Classification (NCBI taxonomy): domain Eukaryota; kingdom Metazoa; phylum Chordata; class Aves; order Gruiformes; family Gruidae; genus Grus; species Grus americana. Next base: position 149,902,804 of record NC_072853.1, on the reverse strand, counting down.
TTTTCAACAGTGAGAGAACGACCTTTCTGCAGCTACTCAGCGTTATATAAACAGCTGGAATAAATATAACCCAGAAAGATAAAATCTCCTGCTTTTGGGATTACCCAGCTGTTTAGGGCTAAGTATTCCCTCTGGGCAAGTTGTTGCATAACTACCCTCTCCTGAGGCTGTGTCAGGCTCCTCGGACGTGCCAGCTGGCCCCTGGGGCTGGACGAAGCCCTTGTCTGACCCGGCCTCATCTTTGTTCCCTTCTTAGCTCAAATGTTCTTTGAAACTGCTTAAGCTTAAAGAAATGCTCTGTTTTATTATCTCCCTCCCTGGTTATCTGGTACTCACTCGCAGGATTGCAACAAGAGTGAATTTACAGATGCACTTTACATTAGACCGCTTCTATGGTCAATACGCACCACTAAGTTTTTTGTCACATCAGATGTACTGCTGCTGTAAAATCAGAGTAATTCTCTAAGATGGTGCTTAGCAGACTATGATGTAGGGCCTGAGTAAATCCGTACTCCTTTTAATGGACTCAACCCATTACCCTCAAAATGGTAATGGCTTTGCAAGAACACCGAAGTTTTTCTCACAAAGAAGAGCAAGGCTGGATGAGAGACATGGAGGACAGAATGATTCCTACCATCTCTTTCACATTGGTGAGACATTCATCCATCTCCATCTTCAAAATGGGCAATAAAAAGGGGGAACACAGGCAAGAGAAATTGTCAGTGAGTGTGGCAGGTGCCCAGGCTATCAAAAGGTATTCCCCTCACAGCCCTTAACTGGAGTCATTAAGGAGAAGTTGTGATGGGGTTTGCTCACAGTCAATGCAACAAAACTAGGCAAGATTTAAAACTTCAAAGCTGGATTTCTATTTTCTTTACTAAACAATTTTATTTCCCTAATCTAAATGGGATGGAAAAAAACTTTGGAGGAAAAAAAATTAACGAAAAGACTTCATTCTAATACTTTTTTTTTTCTTATGGCTGAGTTCTTCTAGCATCTTTACAGAGGAAGGAGTAAATGGACAAGTACAATTCACTCAGACACTAACCATGATCAAAAATACTACTTCATGGAACCTTCTTTGGTGCCAAAGGGCTCAGCACTTCTGTGAAGAAAATGGGAGCTGTTCATAGCCAGCCATTTCACTGAACTGAAGCATTTTTCAACAGGCACAACCAGACTGGAATTAATTTTCCCCACCACACAAATTTCTACTTGCACCCAAAAAAATCCAACATGTCTTAAAACTATATCAAAATAATAATGCCTGCCCTGAGGCAGCCTTGGTAGTCAAATAAGCAAACTGTCTTTAATGGAAGCTACTGTTCACTCAGCACTTGCAAAAATCAGGGCATTCTCGCATATGAAGGCCCAAAGAGAGATGAAGGAGCCCAATTTCTAATGTACATGCTACAGACATTCACCAAACAATCTTGATAACAAAGATGAGTTAGAGTCAAGGCATTAAAGAAGTATTTACAGAGTCATCAGCAAAATTGTATAAAGTGTGTAATTTAACTTTGTTTTGTGCTTTGCAGGGGAAAAAAGTTTCTTAATTGGGTTCTGGGTGGAGAATGGCTGAGACAACATATTCTGGCAATGTGATCTATCTGGGTTCTGCAGTGAAGCCAACAGAGCACTCTGCTAATTTATGGCCAAAATGTCTTATGCACTATATTAGGAGGTTGGTGGTCTCTCTTATGTTGTTCAGTTTTCTAGTCTACAGTAGACTGATATTGACATTTTCATCTTGAATCATAGAAGAGTTGGGTAGCATGTGAGATATTTAATCAGATATTAAGGAAAAGTTTTGCTGTTTCCTTATTTATGTTACTATTACAGGATTCATTATGCACAACAGAAGGCAAATGCCTCAATCTCATCAAATTTCTCCTTAAATCCGCTGGCTACACACTGTGCAAAATTGTATTCTAGAAGTGGATTAGTTAAATATGTGAGTTACAAAACTTCTCTGTTATTGTATTCTGCACTTTTTTAAGATGTCACAGCTCACTGCACCCATATGGTATTTATTTTCACTGACATTTTCTGTTTATGCCACACATTATACAAGATAATTGTGTTGATAGCCAGTAACCTCACTGAACAGTGCCAGACTTCTAAAATTATTTTATGAGGTTCAACAGAATTTATTTTAATCCTGCATATTGTGAATCCAAGCAGCCACAACTTGCCAGTGTTAGAGGTGTGCCCAGAACAAAATGCTGGATCTGAAAACACTCTTCCCAAATTCTGTATGAATTTGTGTACACAAGCCCCAGGGCATCATTTTGCAGCTGTTTACAACCTTGGCATGCCAACACCTTGAGTGCAGCACGCAGTTCTAGAAGGACACAGTGGAGTTAGAGATGGGCAACTGAAACAAGCTCAGGGAGGGAGTGGCTGGCCTAGATGGAAGGACCAGAAAGGTTGCAAGTTTGCAGTTTGGAGCCCATGGGGCAGGGTGAGACCTCCAGGATATGATCAAGCTTTATCCACTGCCTTCATGATTTTATAAAGGGAATGCAGAGCTTGAGGCCATTTCCTCTTGTCCTATGGCTTGTTACTTGGGAGAAGAGACCAGCACCCACCTGGCTACAACCTCCTTTCAGGTGGTTGCAGAGAGCAATAAGGTCTCCCCTCAGCCTCCTTTTCTCCAGACTAAACAATCCCAGTTCCCTCAGCTGCTCCTCATAAGACTTGTGCTCCACACCCTTCACCAGCTTCGTTGCCCTTCTCTGGACATGCTCCAGCACCTCAATGCCTTCCTCGTAGTGAGGGGCCCAAAACTGAACACAGTACTCCAGGTGTGGCCTCACCAGTGCTGAGCACAGGAGGACAATCCCTTCCCTACTCCTGCTGGCCACACCATTTCTGATACAAGCCTGGATACTGTTGGCTGCCTTGGCCACCTGAGCACACTGCTGGCACATACTCAGTCAGTTGTCAACCAGCTCCCCCAGGTCCTTTTCCTCCAGGCAGCTTTCCAGCCACTCTGCCCCAAGCCTGTAGCGTTGCCTGGGGTTGTTGTGACCCCAGTGCAGGACCCGGCACTGAGCCTTGTTGAACCTCATACAGTTGGCCTTGGCCCATTGATCCAGCCTGTCCAGATCCTTCTGTAGAGCCTTCCTACCCTCAAGCAGATCAACACTCCCTCCCACCTTGGTGTCATCTGCAAACTTAAGGAGGGTGCACTCAGTCCCCTTGTCCAGATCATTGATAAAGATATTGAGAGGTGGGCCTGTGCAAACTGCATGAAGTCCAACAAGGCCAAGTGCAAGGTCCTGCACATGGGTCGGCACAATCCCAAGCACAACTACAGGCTGGGTGAGAAATGGATTGAAAGCAGCTCTGAGGAGAAGGACTTGGGGGTATTGATTGATGAGAAGCTCCACATGACCCAGCAGTGTGCGCTTGCAGCCCAGAAAGCCAACTGTGTCCTGGGCTGCATCAAAAGAGGTGTGACCAGCAGGTTGAGGGAGGTGATTCTGCCTCTCTACTCCGCTCTTGTGAGACCCCACCTGGAGTACTGTGTCCAGCTCTGGGGGCCCCAGTACAGGAGAGACATGGAGCTGTTGGAGAGAGTCCAGAGGAGGGCCACGAAGCTGATCAGAGGGCTGGAGCACCTCTCCTGCGAGGACAGGCTGAGAGAGTTGGGGTTGTTCAGCCTGGAGAAAAGAAGGCTCCAGGGAGATCTAATTGCGGCTTACCAGTACCTGAAGGGGCCTACAGGAAAGATGGTGAGGGACTGTTTATCAGGGAGTGTAGTGACAGGACAAGGGGTAATGGGTTTAAGCTGAAGGAGGGTCAATTTAGATTAGATGTTAGAAAGAAATTCTTTACTGTTAGAGTGGTGAGGCACTGGAACAGGTTGCCCAGAGAGGTTGTGGATGCCCCATCCCTGGAAGTGTTCAAGGACAGGCTGGATGGGGCTTTGGGCAGCCTGGTCTAGCAGAGGGTGTCACTGCCCATGGCAGCAGGGGGGGTTGGAACTAGATGATCTTTGAGGTCCCTTCCAACCCACACCATTCTATGATTCTATGATATTAAAGAGAACTGGCCCCAATACTGAGCCCTGGGGAACACCACTTGTGACATGGATTTGTATGTTAAATTGTGAAAGAAACAGGACTGGAAGGACACCCCATTATCCTGCTACCACAAAGTAGTTCTACCTATATAGTTCTTGATCACTGCTAGTCTAAGCCATTCTCTCCAGTGATGGGGAGCTCACATCCTCCCCATTGCCTCATACAGCCTTCTTCAGTGCTTCACTTTCCTTATCACTATGATGTTCTTCCCTAATACCTAACCTGGATCTTCCTGGTTGCAATTGCCAAATTCTACTGCTGTTCTAACCACACAAAGCAAGTCAGTCTTTTCTTTTTTTTAAGATTTTTATGTATTTAGAGATTGCTTTGTCCCTCATCAGCCTTTGCTTCCTCATGCTAAACAAAACCAATTCTTTAATTTTGTTCTGCAGAGATCATGTTTTTTTAGAGCTCTGGTCATTATCATCGCTGTCCCCTTGACTCCCTCCTATTTGTTCAGTCTTCCTTGAAGTCCAAAACATTGAGTTTGGGAATTTCTCTGTAAGAGCTCACCACTGCTGAGCAGATTCATGTATCTTGTAGACATTCCTGTTCATCTCATTATGTTTGCCTTTTTTGCTACAGGGTCACAGTCTGACTCACGTTCAACTTGAACCTTGGTATATCTGTACCATAGCTGTGGACAGCCAGAATGCTTACTGTGAAAGTCACTCTCATTCATTCCTACATACCCATTCACTTCCCTAAGACAAGTCAGTTATGTAGCATCACAGGTCATTTTCAGACCTCTGAGGGACTCATCCAAAACATTAGTCGTATTTACAGTTAGCAAGGATCATTAAGATCAAATAGTCTGATTTTGCACTTAACATAGGATCAAGGATTTCTTTAAGCAGGTCTTGCATCATGCACAGAGCTTGTGCCTGAGCAGCCTTTCAGAAAGAAACTTAGTATTGCTTAAAGATTTGAAGTGGCAGAGAATCCCATATGTTCATAATTAAACTTCAGTGATTAGTTACTCTGAATGTTAAAATTTGACACGTAATTTTTAATGTGGCTTTTTCTAGCTTCAGCTTCCAATTTCTGGAACTTGTCAGAACATGTTCTGCAAAGTTATAAGGCCTCCTTACCCTCAGAAACCTCAGACATGTCTTGATCTTCCTTTGATAAAAAAATGCTTCTGCAAAAAGAGCTTTTTAGCTTTCTGATGGTAAGATCATTTGTGCTCAAACTCTTTGTGGTTCTTTCCAGAGCTCTCTGTAATGCTAAACTTTTAAGTGTAAAACTGAACATGGTATACTATAGTATAGTATACAGATACTCTCATCCATCTCTGTCAAAAGCAAGGTGTACTCCTACTCTCTTGCTCATGAGGAGTCTTTATCTCCAGAGGACAAACTCTCTCAGTTGCAATACGAGGAAATTCGTGTTCAGCTGGTTACCAACACTGGCACGTGCAAAATCACTGCATCCTGTCCACAGGACCTGCATTATTCCTCAGGGACAAACTCAAAAGTATGATCAAGAATACAGATATCTGTAAACTGAAACCATTCTAGAAAGTAGGAAAAATAACCTCTCTTTTCCAGATATGCAATTCTTTAGCACCATTTACTCAAGCAAACCTTACCTGAGACTTCTAGCTTTTCCACTGCATCCCCTTTAGACAGGGCTGCTGGCTGGGGAGGCATCTCCAGGTTAGGAATTGACTTCATGATATTGGCCTGGGCCTCTTCCAAGAGCTTTTCAAATTCCTTTCCATTATAGTGATCAAGGTTTTGTCTTTTCTCTTCCCATTTCTTTTCAGCTTTCTAGACCAAAAAAAAAAAGTAAAGCATCCATTTATTTCTCTGATTTCTGTTGTGATCACTTTAAAAAAAAAATCCATGTGTAAACATTATAGGTCAGTAAGGATAGACTCTTTCAGTTCTAGTCAGCAACTAGAGGAAATATATTAACACTAATTGTACACTGGTTCTGACTTCCATTGTACCAGATATGGCAGACACACGACAGGCTGACAGTGGCCACTGCTCACTAAAGGAACAAAGGCAAAATTTAAATCTGGGTCACTGCCTTACTATAGCACTGGTGATTAAAGGGCATGTCTGTAATAAGACATGAGAGTTCACTTTTGGATTTTCTCAATATCTCTGTGTGAAACCACTGGAGCTTCACACTCTTTCACTATTACCTCTCCATAATGAGGGACATGGAGATTTAAAGAGTGAATGAAATCCACTGATGCAAGTGTTGCCAGAGATTCATATGTTATTGTTCAAAAATAAGGTATTCTTAAAAAGATTTTTTTTTTTTTAATGAAGGTTATTTAAAAACCACAGTTACTCATTTTGGTTACATGGTATTATCCTGTTGCATTTAAAATCAGAGGGTATCTTCAGAAGTGCACGGTGTAGTTCAAGGTTAAGCATATAAATCCCCAGAATGCATTTGGAAATTTCACCTTCAGTCTCAAGAGTGAGCCTGGGAGCTCAGACCCAATGAGAGGACAACTGGTTGAGTAGAATACACCGTACCTCAATTGATACAGCTCGGTTTCTGGTACTTGCACTGTGAATTTCCTCAATGAAAAGACTTTGCATGGTGGTGCCATTGACAGAGACCTGTGGTGCTGGCGTGGTTTGTGTGGGCTGGGATCCTGTTGCGGGCTCTTGCGGGGGCACTGGTGGGGTGGCCGAGAGGTGGCCACCTGCCGGCACACCTTCGCTGTGGGTGGCTGCAGTGGGTGAACCCTGAGCATGGTTGACCAGGGCTGATGAGTGCTGAGACTGATGGATGACAACAGGTGAGCTCTGCACATGATGGACCGTCATTGTAGAGAAGGGGACGACTTCTGACTTGACTGATGACACCTGGGACTCTGATGTGATTGCTGTGAGGTTTTGCTGTGTGTGTCCCTGGGCGTGCTTGAGCTCCTCCTGGTTTTTCAGAGCATCAGCTGCAGTGGCCTTTTCCATAGGAGAGTATTGCACAGGTTGGGATGGATCCACCCCCCTCAGCAGTCCTTCTGTAACATGTCTGTCCAGCCAAATTGAACACAACAGCATGGCACATGGTTAGCATACAGGCAAGTTGTGAGCAATATTTAACAATAAACTTTTGCAAGGGGAAAGCACCTATATCAAAATCATCAACATGGTGTTTTTTCTTCCTGATGCTCTCAGTTGTGTGATTTTATACCTTTATCTCAGACTCAGACTCAAGTTTTAAAGAGGCCACTCTAATTAGGAGGGTTTTGCCTTTTTAAAATGCTTACAAATACTCATGGATGTACTGGCACTTTTTGACCAAACCATGAGTTACAGTGGGTTGATTTTAGAGGGAGAATGGGAATCAGTTGATTTAAATTTTATACACTGTATCTGGCTAAACAAGATATTCCTGGACTATTAGCACAAAAAGTGGCAGTTACATAGAGTGTGAAGTAGCAGTATGGCAAATTGCCAAACCAAAGCCTTCAGGTGATACTTCATGACAGTCTTGTCTGTCAAGAGTTTGGGGTAGAATGAGCGGAGGATGTAAAGAGTCAACTATTTCTGGCAGCTAGCTGTGAAATGGCTGAGCTTCGGAGTGTAGTTAGCTATCAAATGCCATCATTTTTTCCATTACTGAAACAGACTTTATGAGGCTTAATACGTAATTTCACTGCAAAAAATTACTTTTGGTAAAACTTTGGCATGCATAGCTTATTGTTTTTTCTTCCAAACGGGGCGAGACAGGAAATAACTGTAGTCATTTTTAAGAAAAGGAAACTAATATGAAACGATATAGACATTTATCTACATGGAAAAATAAGCGATGGCTCTTAGAAGACGTGTTACGTAAACCATTTTATCCATCTGCCAGTACTGGCAAATCCATTTTACTTATGCTCCAGGATATATGGAAACAATGACACCCCTACAGTCCTTAGAATACTGGTAGCAACAATAGGCTTATCACTTACACTTTCTTGTAATTGAAGTAAAGTTGAGACCACCACCACTGACAGTTTGGCCCAATTCACTGGTTTTGAGTAGGAATTAAATCCAGGGCCTGTTGCCTTATATAAATCAGAAGTCATTTGCTGCTTATATATTCTGACAAACATAGCTAAACACTGGCACTTAGTGGACACAAATTTTATCTAGTATTTCAACTTTCTCTAATGCATCTTCCTTTCAAAGAACAGAATAAAGAATTTGCATGAATTCACAAGTATATAGAAAAATATTTCTTTCTTTCAGAAGGTTTGGGCTATCTTTATCCACTTAGAATCTTTCCCTGGTTTATTTCTTACTGTTACATTTTTGGGAATGCACATTTCAGTGTCAGAGAATATTTCTGTTAGCTTAGATTGCTGTAAATGCCCAGAGTTGATTAGCTCAGATATGGGACTGATGTGACTCTGTAAGCATTCTCATCCTGGTACTTCCCAAATCTAGAAGTGTTGAGTTCAGAGGGAGCTAGTTTCAATCATAAGATCTTGACGACTGGGGCTGTTGGTCAGAACAAAACCACTGCACAGAGCACAGGAAAGGCTAATTTGATTTTCAGGGCTCTAGGAAGAATATATAAAATACTGCAAGCAAGTTGCATTTCTCAAAATTGCCTGAGGAGAGGGAGAGAATCCAAACCTGAAAGCTGTTCCAGCCCTGCTTAAGGAAATTCTTCAGTTTTGAAGAAAAAGGAAAAAAAAAAAATCACCTCCTGAGCATGGTAAGGATATCGGTCATGCTGCGCACACGTTTCAGCAAGCTGTCTAGCTTGTGTGGTTCTTCCTTTAGGAACCTCACAGCTTCTACCTCAATCCGGAGGATCGCACGCATTTTATTCTGCAATGTTGGGAACTCTCCTGTAAAGACAACAACTGTGAAGCTCAAGAGGAAATGATAAAAGCCCTGGGGAGAAACAGATGATGGGGTGAATGTTAAATAGTTGAGTGTCTACCTTTTTCCAGGGGCCATGCAACAAGCTCCTTAATTCAAACTTTAAATCTTTTTGGAAGTGAAAGTTAATGCCCCCAGATCAAAGGCAAAACTGTTCTCAGCCACTGTGGTTAAAAAAGAACTAAAAGTAAAAAGGGAAAGCACATACCTTTCAGGGTGGCAACAGCTTCTCCCACTTGACGCAAAAGAAAGGCTCCGTCTTCAACATCTTTCAGTGTAACTGTCTTGCTCGAAGCAGTGGAGTCCCTCTTCAGGTCTTCAACAAATGCCTCCAGCTCACTGGCAAAACAAAAAAAACCAGATATAAAACGTAAGCAAGACTTTCGCATTACAATCAAATATATGTAAATGAATAGACTAAACTAAACAAGAAACCTCAACTGTGGCATCTTTAAATCTGACACCACAGGCTGAAAAAACAGCAGGGTGTGTGAGGGGAGGATGCTGGACACTCACAGCATAGGAACAGGCTTGTAACTAGCCCAAGTCATGGATTTCTCTAACAGGCTGCAGATGTGCAGAGCACATTGACCTCAGGGCAGCTGCGCCACAAGGGGCAGGAGGGGTGGTGAAACACATCTAACAGCCAGCCAGCCCTCTGGGGTGCACATCCTGTACTGTACCACTACATCCAGTACTGGTTTGCACCTTGCATTTTCTCATTGCTGATGACATGCAAAGGAATGCCAAACAGTGAAGTAACAACCAAAAAACTGGCACTAATGGCCCTTTGATGCAACTCTGTTTATCTGCTGGATCCTGCTAGACAGGATACAGGGTCCTGTTTCCGCGAATAGCCAGACTGAAATAGCAAGTGTGCATTGTGTGCAGCTCTCGCTCAGCATTTGGATTTGAGAATGAATTACTTCAGATGTTTTCTTCCAACAAGTGCTGCCCTGTGCTTCCTCTGGCTCCATCTGGTGCTTCCTCATCACCTTTCCCAATATTTTTTCCAGTGCTTCCATACTTCACATAAATTTTCACAATCCTTCAGACACATAACTTCATTTTTGTTTTGGGAGAGCCAGGGTTTTTTTCCATTTAAGGTTGAGACCACACTGCTTTAGCTGGAGTTTCCACATAGAAGCTTAAAAATTTCTCCAAAAAACCCTGAAATGCATTATATGCAACTGCACAAACACCCATGTGAATACCTTAAAAAGATCATCTCTTAAATATTTATTCTAAGAGAAATCCGCCTCTGTTAAGATACCAAATTTACTAACTGGAATATTCTGAGAAGCAGTTTAATTACATGGTGGAAACCAATGCAAAGCAAACTCTGAACTGACCAATCAGCTACTCATTTTAACCTAACTTTGGGCCTCGTTTCTCACATCCACTCAAGTAGCAGTTTTGCTACTGCTGTAAGAGAACCACGATGTGGCTGATATTGCCTGCAAAGGGGTAGGGTAAGACTGCCTTCTGCACCAGCCACAGGCCTTGCATTTCCACGCATTTCCCTTGTGCCAGCATTGCCGCACAAATCCAGCATAAAATTACTTATTTTCAGCCATGTCACTTCCTAGATCCATCTCCGTGGATAGGTGACATGAGGAGGAAAAGAGAAGAGTAGGTGGCTAGTAACGGGGTAAAAAAGGAAAAATCCCTTGCAGCACCATTCCACATTTAGGTCAATTTAAAGTGGAAGCAGAGTCACACAGAACAATAAATGGCAATACAATAATACTTCTGATGTACAGAGAAACAGAAATAGTATCAGGATCTGAACATCAAGTGCACACAGCAAAGAATTTATTTCAATCCAAAGACTAGGGACTTTAGAAACTATGAACCAGTTTTGAATTAAGAATCGTAAGTTGCTTCTGAACAGATCGTAACAAGAGGAGGTAAATAATCCTGTTCCCATTTTAAGACCACTTCTCCCAAAGACTCTGCCTTGAGAAAGACTGGGGGAGTCACGATTTCCACTAGCAGAAGCATACTTGCAGGAAACAATCCAAGGGACCACACGATGGCAGCAAGGGAACGTTTCTCAGGGTATTTTTCCAGTGGAAGAGGCTGCAATAATGCAGATATCTGCGGTCTCTGTGTCTGTCTGCCTTTGCAATAAAGGGCACAGATACAGTCTAGGAAGGAGCTGGAAAAAGAATTCAGCTTTCTGTCACTCGCTACAATGCAAAGGCTCCTGCCCTCCAGAACGGTGCTCTACAATCATGCATCCCCCCTACTCTTAATGCCCTGACACTGGCACTCAGGCTAAGCAGCGCTACTTTGGGAATCACAGGGTACCGCCTTCCCCCTCCCGCCCATCTCCCTTTTGTAGATCAGCACTGGAAAAGCAGCTTCTCAGATACTGGCATCCACCAGGCAAAAAAAAAAAAAAAAAAAGAGCAGAAGCTTAAATTTGCTCATGGGCGGAAAGAAGAGAAAGGAACAAACACAGAACAATATTATGATGTTTTGGTAGGTTTATGACTGTTGGAAATGTAGGGATAAAGGAAAGACTTCCAGGTAGCAGACAATGACTTTTTTCCCCACTTTGTTCTCTGAGCAGAAATGGAAGGGTCATCATAAACCCCTTTGATTCTATACAGTGATACTATCAAACAAGATCCTGAAATTACTCAGGGGATACCATCTTACACTGCCTCATATTGCTAACTAAAAGGGAAAAGAAACTTCAGCCCTCAGGAGCCAAAGTTTGAAACAGATCCAGCAGTCTCCAGCATTTCTTTTCTGTAACTGGGGAAACAACTTGGCTTTATAGATCGGACTGAGCAAACCCAATTAACAAGGCACTCTCATTAATGGAGTTTCAGAAGGCTAATACAAGATAAACGATTTTTCTGCATCTATGTTTTACACAGGGGAGCCGAGGCAAACTCTTATGCTGAGATCTTTCTTTAGGTAAAAAACCATCAGAGGATGTGTCTCAGATTGCAGTATCAGTAGAACAGGTTACAAAATGAACTGACAAAATTAATAGTAACAAATCACCCAGGCCAGATGGTATTTGCCCTGCAGTTCAATAGCAACTCGAGGGTGAAACAGTCTAACTATTAATGTTAAGCATCTAACTTCTTGATTAAAATTGCTTTGGCACCAGAGTAGTAGAAGGTGTCATAGATGATACAAATAAATTTTTTAAAGGGGATGGGGCTATCCAGGGAACCATACTCAGGTGACACTGACACACGGACTGGTGTAATTGATAGGTGCCAAATAAAGAATAAACAATAAAGAATTAGTGGACCAATGGATAAATATGTGTTAGGGAGGAATTAATGTGATTTGTGCAAAGAAAAGGTAAGTTTCACGAATACACAAGGAAACAACAAAAGCATGGGGACAAGCTATAGCCCAAAAGGCTTTCAGCAAGGTATTTGAGCAAAAGCTTTCAAGAAAGCAAAGCTGCCATGGGACAAGAGAGGAAATACTCTCACGGATAAAGTACTGGAAGTATAGGGAAGGGATCAATGAACAGCTTACTCAACGAATGTAGTTTGCTGGTGTGTTCCACAAGGATCAGTGCTAGAGCTGGTGCTTTTCAACATATAAATTATTTAGAAAAGAGGATGAATAGTATTGTAAAAAAATCTCAAAAGGATATTAAATTATTCGGAGGAATGAAAATGAAAGGTGAATGCAGAGAGCTGCAGATGGACCATCTGATACTAATTGGCCAGGAAAAAACCCAAAGATTAAATTAACTCCTAATAAATGTAAAGTAATGCTCATGAGAAAAGGAAAAATAAAAACAAAACCAACCCCACTAAACCCAACAGCCTCCCAAACCCCCAAGTTTTTATACATAATAGTGAACTTTGAACTGATAATTATCCCTTGTGAGATGTTGGATTTGTAACAGAAAGCTCATGTGGAACATGAGGACAGGGGGACCATCACCACACCACTGCATGAAGTCATGGCGTGCCTACATCTGATATAGCTGTTGCACGGCTCTCCTCTCTCCCCATTCCCTTCTCACAGATGTACACTAGAGTTAGAAAGGGCATACAGAAAGGCAACAGGATGACAAAATGTATAGAATGGCTTCTACAAGAAGAGTAGGACTTTTCAGGCTGGAAAAGGCATAATCAGAAAACAGAGCTGGGGAGCACCTGTAACATCACAACTAGCATGGAGAGGGTGAATATTCTGCTGTGCATAATTTAAGAGTTTGGGGATTGATTGACAGATGAAAGATTCAAAATCAAACAAAAATAGGTTCTTTCTACCCAAAAAAAGAATTACTGTATAGAATTCATTGTGCCCAGATGCTGTACACAACCTAGTTTATGCAAATTTTAAAAAATGCATAAGTTCATGAAAAGTAAACAATCCATGCAGAGCTTTTGTATGTGAAGATACCATCTCTGCCCTGGAAAATCCCTGAGCTACAAGACATTAATGCAAGGAGATGTGCTCTGAGCATTTTGCCATGTTCTTATATCCTTTCCCAAGTATCTGCTAGTAGTGGCTCGCCAAGACTGCTAAGAGTTTTGTTTTTACTGAGCATGGTTATTCTTATAAAAAGGTCTGATACTTTTCCTAACAAAATATAAATTGTAACTTATTATGGATCATATCCAATTAGATATCTTGGATGTGGTTACAATTTAAATACTGTGCTTATAAAACCTATTCTATTAAAATGCTTACAATAATCTACAACATATAGTAGTCATACCTGTAACATGTTCCATACAACATAAATACTTCATTAGTCAATGTGTCATATCATCATAATTTGTCATTGGTCTGGTAAATTTTAAGGCCAGTATCTACAACCCCAAAAGTGTTATATATGGGTATCTCTAATGTTGAATCAAAAGACCAGATAGAAGAAAACCTACCCAGTTAATTCCGAGTATGTATTTCACTGTTACAAGTGTGAATAAACACTACATTTAAGAGTGTTTCTTAGTTTTCAGTAAATACCTCTGAATTGTAATCCTGCTACAGCTGTGGCTCACATGGGCACACTTCTGTAGGCACCATGATGAATAAGCTGCTCAATAGAAAACTTGCTCTGAAAGTTATACCAACATTTCTGCTGTTTACAACATGAAACCGCCAATATTTTTGTTTCTTTATTTCCCAGTGACAATCTTCAGAATTGCGGAAAGAAGAGTTTTTTAAGCTGAGATTTACTGCTTCAGAGTAGTAAATACACTTTTGTAAGTATTGCAGAAATCCTTAAGCTCCCTGTCTTGCATGAAGCCAGTCTACTGATTTAGTCTTATGATTTAGGAAAGAGGGCAACAGTTGAAAGACTAAGAAATGGTAATTATTTGCCCTGTTGCTTTGCATTTGTTTATACATCTGCACTGGAATCAGCTTAATTGAAAGTGCCTATATAGAATGTTAACCTTTTTCTGAATACTGCCAGTGACATTTGATGTGTAATTTTGTGATGTATGCTCTTCATTTTTAACAGCCATCAGCTGTTCAACTTCAAGCATTGTTGTCAGATGTGTTTTTTCTTTTGGGCTCTGATCCTGCAAACGTGCAAATACATGACAAAGAAATCTCATTGGACACAGCTGATGAAAAACAATTGTTTGTGATTTAATGTTTGTTTCTAGCATGTCTCTAAAAGGGTTGAATTAACATCTATAGCATATGAATTATCTAACTTTATTATCTTACTTTCCTGTAACATTAACAAATGAAGTAACACAGAAGCAGCAGAAACTCTGAACAGAAAAAATTCCAAACACTGATAAAACAGAACCATATTGCAATCGAAGTCGTACCCTAAATGAACAGCTGTAACAACTAATGCCATTTGCACTTGACCTCACTCAGTACCCATTTTATGAGGCAATGCCATCAACAGCCATCACACAAATTGTTCTTTCCACAGAGGAAAAACAATCTAGAAAGTAGGTAATGAGGTACACAGGAATAAAGTGATGAACAGAAGATACTAAGACTGCAACACAATGTTCTTTAAGGCTACAAACCAGCTGAGAGGATTATATACACCAACATGGACTATTACTACACATTCAACTTCTCTTCACAGAAAACATACACTCCCTTAGTAACATTCTACTTCGTCTTTGCAGATGCACCATTTTTATTACAAATCTTATTCATCACATTGATCAACAGGAAAGATTTACTCTCCTTTGCTGTCAATAACTGTATTCCTATGGCTCTTCAATCATCATTTCCAATGACAAACTGACTATAAAGTTTTGCTCTATTATGGAGCAATTCTTCAGATCTGAACTAAATGCAGTAATGGGGAATAATTAGTTATATGGCATCCTCCAAATGTGAGTGTTAGAACTAGTTAAATTGTTTATTGATTTCAGCTTCATCTTGCCTCCTGCTGACTCTGAACATGGACTAAAATAAACAACTGGGTCCCACCAGTCTTGATAGGCCAAAGTTTTGGGAAAAAAAAGTTTTACAAAGAGCTTTTACACAACAACAACAAAAAAAGAAAAGCATTTTTTTACTGCAGTTTAGTGTAAGGAAATCCCAGTGAGTAAATTTTAGATGGAGACTGGCATTGCTGATTACAATTAAACTTCAATCTTCTATTTATGAATTTCCTGCACATCTCCTGTGCAACAGCCGAAGCACTTACTATTGAAACCTGATTTTCATACTTAGAGCCAAATGCATTACCTTCTTTTGCATCCATTTGTTCTTGAGGAAATTCCTTCCTCCTTCCCTAAAATATAATACATAAAGCTCAAGGTGAGAACTAGGATAGGGGAAGGCTTTCAGAAGGAGGAGGTGGTCACGTTCCTTATAGTCATCTGTTCCTTTACAGAGGGCTTCTGAAGAGGTTGAAACTCTTTGTACCGGTGGGCTGTGCTAAGAAGGACTCGCAGTCAGGACCAGTGGTACAACGTAGACACAGTTTTACAGCCAATATGAGTGCAAGGAAACACAGCTAAAACAGCATACACAGGTGCAGTTTCACTGAAGACAGTGAAAGCTATTACTTTACGAAAGAATAAGACAGGCAAAAGGAACAAATTCTAAGAGGTTTCTCAACCCACCATAACTTCTTTACAATCTTTTCTTCCTCGTTGAGGTATTTCTGCCTTTCTTGTTCCACCAGGTTGCGCTGTCGCTGCACAGGATCTTCAAGCCTCTTCACTGTTTCAATCATTTTGCCATTGATTTCCAGCTCTGCTTTCTTCACCATTGCCCTCAGCATCTCTTGGTTCTGCAGCTGTTGCACAAAAGAAATCAACTTCAATTTTTCCTGCTTGACTGACAACCCTGGCAACAGAATACATTGCAGAACTCAGAAATAGGTTGGGATAAACACAGCCCTACAGTGAGAGACAGTTTTTACCTCCTTCTTTCCCTCTTTAACTTTACCTGTAGACATTCTGTGAGGAGGTGTTGCGGGTGAGAAAAAACCTAAAGCTGATTAACTTCTAATGTATATATCTAACTTCCATTTGCAAGCTGATGGAACAAAAGATGTTGGGATCAGTACCCCACCTTCAGGGCATAATGTCTGCAAGCATTGTGGCCCCTTTATTCTGCTCAGTCCAGCATGAACCAAGAATTAATCACGCCTCATGAGAATGCCGGAAGCTTGACTTCCACTTTGCACATATCTCGTAAGCTTATGCATCACGCTGCCCATACATGCCTCGTGGATAATCCCACACATTAATGACAAGGCTGGAACGCACTGCTGCTCTCAGAATGGAATTTTTCAGTCTCTCAAGTATCAGAGGAAGGATTGTGCCATCCGGTGTAATTTGGTGACAGACACAGAGCTCATCTGCAGTACATTAAACCTCCTTCACCCACCAAAAAAAAACCCCTTTAAAATATGGTAACTTTCTGAGAACTGTAAAATTCATACCTTCTTTCTTATCTTAGCCTTATGTTAAGTACCCAAAGCATTAATTTTCTTACTGATATGAAGTTTGCAGAGTAAAACACAGCTAAGAAAGCAAACTAGCCTGTACTCTTCTGTGGGTAGCCCTAGAGCAGCTGCACTCCACACTCACACAAACCAAACCCGTTTAAGTCTCCTATGCAAATCACAAGATTCAAAGCGATAAGCAGGGCTCCATCTAGTCACAGCTTTGTGATACAGGCACCATGAACACAACTGCTAGTCTAGCAGCCATCTCATACTGAGAGATTTTTAAAAACACCTGGGTCACTTGGGAGACGAAGTCCCAGTTTTAAAACTAGCAATCAGACCTTCAACTGTGTTCTAAACATCCAGACTTAACAGCCAAACCACATTTAACATACAAAGTAAACCCACTGCCTAATAGGAAGAATCACAAAAGACCGTATAAGGCAACAAGACTTCTTTTTAAGTTGATTCAAGAGAATTCATGGGAATCAGAGAAAAAAAAAAAAAAAGGCCTTGCTCAGGTCATTCTTTCCAATCAGTACGGGAATTAGAGGAACACAGTGAACTTTCCCCTCCCAACTCTTCAGTCCTTGTGCCTGACTCTGCTTTCCCCAGTGACACAACTGTGATGAAAGGGAGGGTAACACTTCACTGAAAGTGCGCAGGGTGGCCTGAGCTGTGACAAGCAGGAGGTGTTAGCTCAAAACTCAGCTGAAGATAAGTGTTAGCTGTTAAGGAAAAAAATGAAGCTGGAAAACATTTGAAACAGCACAGATTTATAAACATTGTCAGCTGCTTTATACCAGACTGGACTCTTTTGAATACAGTGCATATGTGTATTTTTCCCCACTATGGGATTAATGTTTGGGTTTGATAAATTAAAACCTCTTACAGTGAGGCCAGCACAGCTGAGACACACATCTCTTTCATTGTGCCATATTTTCAAGAAGGAAAATATAAATGAATGAATAAATGAGTGACTGAGCACATAACACTTCAGTCATACAGTTTATTCACAGCTCTTTAAAAAGTGGGGAAATTTGACACAGGGAAGTGACTAGGGAAATGTGAAACAACTGATCCAGGTCAGTGAGAAGGTCAGTAACGGAGTCAAGCTTAAGTCTCAGGTGTCCAGAATTTAAGTCCTCTATGTTCCTCAGCTGGTAACAGTGACTCCCAGTAATACCAAAATTGAGTGTGTGTGTGTGGTTGTGCAATGGCAGGTACACTTCTTTTTCTATTATGGGGGTACACAGAGGATCTATATTTACTGTAATGACACCTACAGCTAAGGTGCTTGTCACTTCCATTTATGCAGTGCTTGAACAGTATTAGAAAGTTTCAGTCATAAAAGTTCATCCATTTCTGATAACAAGATCAGGGAATAAAAAATATAACTCAGTAATATTTCAAAAATCTTGTATGTTGAGGACTCTCAAACCTCAGTGTTTGGAGCGAGCTCTTTAAGTCTGGGAAATGACTCATCTTGGTATCAAAGTGATATTTTTGCCATTTCTATGAAAATTCATGTAACACTTGGCTAGTTCTGGAGAACTTGGGTTTGTTCCTGCTTGGGGAACAGGGACAGAAGATGAGAAGGGAGAGGTACAGATGGGTGCGGAGAGAGAAGGAACCAGGGGAGAGGAGTAATTGTGGGTTTAAGCAGGGTAGAGTCACCAGCCAAAGGACAACATGAGGGGGGGCGAGTAGGAGCAGAGGGGAAGAGCTGTGGGTGACGAAGAGGAGGCAGCCTCTAGCTGCTACAGCACATTTGCCTCCACGTTCTGGAACTGAACTTGATTCTTACCATTATTCTGCCAGCAAGTATCAGATCTGAGACTCCTTGGCTAAGTGCACACCCTGTTTGTCCCTGAGATCACCTCTACCAGCTACTCCACTAACTCAAGTGGAAGAAGTTTTATGAATCTGCCAGAATTATTGTGGTTCCACAGAGCAGAACTTTTTGTACTTAAATTTTGTTTGAAAACAAGGCAAATAAGCAATCTTAGATATTCTCACTTGATAAGAAACTTTGTTAAAACAATGTTCAAGTTCCAAAGCCAAGTGCTGAAAGATAAGGCAATGTAATGTAGGCTTTCTTGTCACCACCAATGGCAATTTCTTGCTAGTTGGAGTTAACTTATAACTGCAAGCAGCAATCGAACAGAAAGAATTGTAACACTTTTTTTTTTTTTTTAATTCTAGCAATCTCTCCTACATTAATTACCCTTGGTTCTCACTCCTAGTCTCACCAGTCTCCTCGGATACCTACCTTGTCCCTCTTCTTCAGCTACTGCTCCAGCCATTATCTATCATTGTTCTCTCACAAGTAGCCTGGCACCCACTTCAAGAATAATCTGATAATCACTTTAGTTCACTTTGAACCAATTATCATCTATGAGACAGGTAACTGGAAAACCAGGAATCAGTGCACAGCCCTGCTTTTCATTAGGAAGCAAGCATGATCTGTCCAGAGGGAGCCTCCCAGGCCCTGCTGGGAGAGGCTTCTGGGCCACCCACCTCCCCACACACTACAGTGCCCAGCCACAAACAGGGACTGAGTGCATGCAGCTCAGGATCTCTGTAGAATCTAATTATCTAATTCTTAAAGTTTGTTAGCATATGTAGATTAAACGTAGTCTCGCCAATTCTATAATGCAGCTCAAAACATATTTGAATTTCTAATTCAAAGTTACACTTGTGAGACTATCATACACCATGTATCAAAGTATTATTATTATTACATTTTCTATCCTTTCTGCAGCGCTCATTTCCCTGCAAATAACACACTGACTGAAAGAAAAACATCCATGCATGCACATTCCTAATGCTGAACTTTAATCATACCTAACTGCTTTCCCTTAAAATGTGTTCAATTAAAGAAAGGAAGGAATAAAAAAAAATTTCCAATTTAGAAATAAGCTAATGATATATACCATGAACACGTACTCTAAGGCTTAGTTCAAAACTGCCACTAAGAGTTCTTATTATCTGGGAGTGTAGAATGAACAACCCCACTGATCTCATTACGGGCTCCAGTCTTACCAACCACGAATGCATCCGGGACACAGGCTGGGCTAGAGCCTGTCTCTGGCAATGAGGAAAACTCCATGGCACGATGAAACTAGTCTTTCTTGAGTATCTCTGAAAATGGAAGCACTTAAGGAAGATGCTAGTGGAGTAGCAAGAAGTGTACCTAACCTCTAACAACAACCATGATGCAACTGTCCTTATTTCAAGAATGTCTGGTTAAAATCCAGCCACAGACTGAAACAGTCTTAACTTTTTGGTTGCATCTGGTAACATATACATTTAACTGGTGTGTGAATCAACGCATCTGGATCAATTGCTGCTGGATATGTTTTAAAGACGATTTTGCCAGCACAGAAAAAGGCTATGTGAATGAATGAGTCTTTTCCATCATGTGTTTCTCTGATTCTATTAAGAAAATGAGTAAGAACTTACAGTGATATCATCAATTGAAAATTGAACTATAGACAGTATTAAATATAGTTTTATGTCCTGTTCCTGTTTCTTAGTCATCCTGACAACTTTTGTGCCTGTGCAGTCATCTTTTTCAGTTCTTTGGGAGTGTTTCTTTTAGTCTGTCACTCTATGATAAATTCACACAAACAGGAACAAACTGACTGCCAACCCAGGAGAAACAGTGAAAGCGAAAAATATGAAGTACTGTCAAACATACTACACAAACAACCTGGAAAAAAAATACTTTTACTTAGAATTATTTTTCAAAAAAACATAGCGCAAAATTTTTTTATTAGAAGTGTGATATTTCAACGCTCTTCAGTTTACAACACTACCTTCTTCACTTGCTGCCCTACAAACTGTGAGCTCTTTTTCAAAATAATTTCACCCATTCAGGAAAGTCATAACAAAAACTCACTCTCATGAATGTAATTTATATATAATATACCAAAGTTTTTCTTCAGCTACAGGTTCTTCCATCCAACTATCACAAATTTGCCCACTTCCTACTGGCATGATGCACCAAATTTGCTATCATTTCTGAAATAAGGGAAGCCAGCCAGAGTTAATGAGCACACTCGGGATATGTCCTTTTTTCCTTCTCAAGACTTCTTTGGCAGCATTGATTTGTGCAGATGGTACAAGTTTCTTCACTCCTGTGTGCCATAATGCTATATCTAATCAAAAGCAAGGTTACTGCCCCAGGCAGGGCTGAGGAGACAAGGTGCAGCTGGGGAAATGCCACCTCCTCGGTGAGCAGGCCCTGTGAGAAGGATGCTCTCACTGCCTCCAGCACAGCACTGCAACCTCCACTCACGAGGCCACATGCTAAGCACAGCTGGTGGCCAGACCACAGGCATTTGCCACAAGCTGTGTTTGGCACACGGGGTTACAGAAGGACAGAGGGGCTGCAGTGGTTTGCGGCACAAATGTGGAAGAATACGCACTTATACATAATGCGCCAGGGCAGAGATCCCAAGCCAGAGTCCTCAAATTAGATGGGAACCATGATGGCCAGCATGCAGGCAGCACTGCTGGGAACAGCTTTTGAGAGATACAGTTGCTATAGGAACATACTCATTCTGAACTGAAAATGTAAATATATGGGTGCTGTATCACAGGCAGAGGTCACCTGGCTGGCACAACTGTTTGCTCCAAATACCTTCTGCCATCTCTTCATTACCAGCAAACTGAGCACAAGACCTTGTCACAGCATCTTCAGTCTTGGCCACATTTTCTTCACCCTGATGTTTACCTCACCCTTCTGCTCCTTTGCCCTATGACTGGTTCATAATTCAATTTCCTTTAGTTAAGGAAGTGGAGGCAAAACGTGCTCTGAATTCTGACCTGTATTATCATTATTCTGTTCCAAAGTTAATCAGAAAATCAAAGGAGATGATTGACATAGTACCGTTCCCATATTCAAAACCACCCTGATCGTAATAGCAGTAGCTGCAGCCCTACAATACCAAACATGTGATGTCACTTTCCAGGCAGGGAGGACTGGCAGAGTACTGAAGTTTCCTCTGCTGTCCACTTTGTCTAACAAGAAATTCCTTTACCTCCTTTTACATCTTCTGAGACAATACACAGTGCTCTTAAGTTTCCAACTGAGTGAAGGGCTGAAGACCTGTACAGCTGCATACACTTATTTTCACAGTGTCTGAGATGAGCAGCATACATTTACATTTGCAGCATGATGGTATGTATCAACAGAACGGTTTGGTTAACTTTTCATTGTTCTTATTATTACTTGCAGGTTTTGAGGTGTTGATGTATGTTAGGAAGGTACTGGTAAAATGTGAATGTAAGTAGGGCACAAACCCCTTTGCAGCAACTTTTGAAATATCTATTTTCCTTGCTGCTCAAGTTGGCTGTTCTTCTGGATTCTGTAAATACAGGAGTAAAACTCTGGCTTAATGCATATCTAATGATCCTCAGCTACATTTGGGTTTCCTGACATCAAAGTTGCTTATTCAGAAACTTAAAAACTGTCTGAACTGTAAACAGTGTGGAGAAGGAACACGGCTCTTCCAACATGTTTATACAGCACATAGCATAGCAGGGTCCAAACTGTAATCACAGACTTGATATTATTGTAATATAAATACTGCTTTAATGTCTAGAGTGTTCAAACAAAGCTAGAAATGAAGTTATTTCTCAACAGCTGAGCAGCAGTAGTTAAACTGACCTAATTCTCATACCTCTAGGACTATGCAAATGGTGTATGCTAGAGCAGAATATGCTTTTGAGTCTGTAATACTTGGGTCTTCCCTCTGCTAGAACTCTGCTATGAGATCACTCACATACAAAAGGTAAAAAAGAGAAAGAGAGAGAGAGAGAAAGTAAAAGGGCATTTGCTGACAACCCACTTTCCTGGCATTACCCAGATAAACATACCTGTAGCTGCTTCATCTGATGCAGCTGCAGCCGCAGATCCGATACGTTGCGTTTCATACCATGCAGGCTGACTTGCATTGATGGGGCTCCAGCAGGGTGATGGATGACAGCTGACTCCACATTTGCCAACGCGTTCTTCCCCCCAGATACATTAGCAGCGCCTGTAATAAGCAGCAGCACAGGTTGAGCTCACCAGCAGAGAAGGACAAACATGATCCTTCCTCTGCCCACTGAATCCACATGTATTTCACACAGATGAACGAGAAAAACAAATTACAGCTGCCAATGCTCAGTATTAACAGGGGACTGGCACCTTCTTATCCAATACATTTTGAGGGAAGACTGTACAATAGCAGAGTGTACCTGTGCTGGAACCTCAGCCATATCAGAGCACTGCATTACCACAAGACTGCTTCCTACCACATGTAGTGGAGATGGGATAATAAGCTATAACTGCAGATTACACAAAACAGCAGCAAATCAAATTGGTGCTGAAAGTAGCTTTGGGATTGTCCTCCCAAGAGCCATCTGAGACCAAGCCAATGCAAATTCACAGGACTCCTGAACTGTGTATTTGTTGATTAATTATCACTGGAGAGACATTCAGTCAAACTGCCAATTGTGGGGAAAAGGTTTCTATAGAGAGCCTTGCTTTATTTCTTAAAGTGTAATTTCATTATTTCTATCAGGTGTCTCCAACAGCTAAGGTATGAAACCAGGAGAAGAGAAATGAAACAATGGTGGGGCAGAGAACTGCTCTCCAGCCATGTTGTATCCACCCACTCTCCTTTAGTCTGTCATTTATTCAGGACTGTATTTACAAAGGAATACAGTGTAACACAAGGAAGTGAGCTGAGCCACACACAGAATAACCGTCAAGTGTCCTCACAGGACTTTCTTCATTAAATAATGCTGTTTCTCTACACAGCATCAATGTCAAGCTTGTTCTTTTTAGCCTCAAGTACCTGGGAAGAAGTTTTATTTACAGGGTACAAGCAAATTCCAGCTCAGAAGCTAATAGTCATGGTACAGCTTCTTCTGGCAATTTCCACTTACACACCACAATGTGAAAATTTTCTTTCTAATGTCTCCCTTCCCCTCCCCACTGCCAACAGGCAAAATGACAGACTGTGAGCGGGACGCACATCATTTTCTAAGTCCAGCACTATGTAGCCCTGCACACTCTTCTGATGACGGTGCCAGATTCACCTTGTCCCTCAGGCTCAGATGGCTGCCACTCCCTGAACTATTGCATTATGTCATTCCCCACTTCATTTTCTTCCTTCTCTACGAATAAAACAAAAAATCTGAACAAACAGAAAATAACTCATCAATGGATCTGCAGGGGGTCATCATTTGTTCCCACAAGCACACATTCTATCAAGTTCAATGAAATCAAGCAGAAACTAGGGTTGCAAGCTTTTCTCTGCCTGTTGAAGGCAAATTTTCAGCGCACCAAAGGGCATGACACGTTTTTCTGGCTGGAATGAGTATGAATCCTAGAGCGATAAGTTTTATTCCTGCCCTCTCATCCCTAGTAGTCTTTTCAACCAGTAAAGTCTCCAAATGTGCCCAAGTAAGTACAGCTCAGCACAAAACCAAACTGTTATTCCTTTGCCAACAAAGGTGTGGATAACTCAAACATAGCCTTTGCAAAATTCATCTGAGGGAATTATTTTTAAAGGATGGAAATTATGCCAGGGTATTTTTATTCAAATAGGCTAAAAGGTTTCTGAAAAATCATGTTTCTTGCTTTACCTACATTTGCAATTCCTGTCAGTAAAACCACAGGTTCCTCTGGCTGCACCCATGGTCTATACGGTGTGCCATGCCATGGCCTTCTGGAGACATGCTCAAACAGAAAGCTGTTCTAGCCCGGTGCTGGCCGTTGTAATGCTATACCTTACCTAAATGTGCTCTGGCTAGATCTGCTCGGTGCTTCAACAACGGCACTTTTCATTTCACTGCCGAGCAAGCTGCCGTACATTTTTGCTATACTCCGGTATGATTCAATGATCTCTTGCCTTTCATAGAGCTGCTTAACAGAAAGCAACGCTCAAGAAATAAACAGTCCTTGTTCACTGCCATTCTGTACCCACTCCATGTTTCAGTCTAATATATCCTAATACTTATCTGTCTACATGTACGCTGCATTTTTTCCTGGAGTCAAGCATCTATTTCCCTCCCACATGCACTATTTTTTGCATTTTTTTAAAGAAAAGGGTATTTAGTTCATAAACCCTACAGACAGAAACCACCGGAGAGTCTGAAAAACGTGGATAAGCCTCCAAGAGTTCTGATCCCTAGCCACAAATCTGGACTATTTTTGAAAGCGCATCTACCTTTCTGCTATTCTTTGCCTCAAGCACAAGCTCCAAAACCTCAGCCCCCGACCCTGTGATGATGCAGCCAAGGCATGAATCAGTCCCCACCAGTCTCTCCCCCCCATGCTGGACCCCAGTCAATTCACATATTTTCTCAGGAAGGGGTCCCTGCTTTCCTTTTAGTGTAGATGGACTGTGATCTGCTTCTGTAAACAATAAATGTCTCCGACTCCCTACAAAGCAGCTCTCCTCCTACTCTGCTGCCTCAGCCACCTCTTCTCCCAGTTAGGTACTCTCGGCTGCCACGGTGCTGTGAAGCACGACGTGGGACTCCCAAGGGTGTGAAACACAACCATGGACACTGAGTGAGCGTGGGAGCACAGTAAGGAACAGTAACTGATTTCTCAGAGATATATATTTTCATCAAAAAGGAAAAAAAGGGCAGCTGAATGAGGGGCTGCTTCATCTAGGGAGTATAGCTTGCTTTTGGAAATAGTCCCAGGCTGTAGCTTTGCGATTAGATGTACAGCCAGATGGATTGAAGGGAAAGAAACAGCGTTGGCTCTCAGCTTTTTAAATAAACCCTTGCTGGAGCTAGGTAAGGGGGCCTGAATGCAAACCCCCTCCATAATTCCCTAATACTCTGGACAAAAACCCAACTGTTAACTTTTTTTACAAAGGCTAATGAACTAAGCTGCCATTTTTAAAGTACAAAGAGAACTGATGTGCAGAAAGGGGAAAGGTTTGCTCTTTGCCAAGGCTCAGGAAGGTAGGGAACACAACTTCCACTCCCTGACACTCAACCTTTACTATGGTTGCAAAGACACCGCTCTCCTTCTGTTTTCCAGTTTTTATTTTTCTTTCTAAACTGCTAAGATTTTGTTTTGAAGCAGGCTAGAAAAAAAGGCCATCAGAAGACATCCAGCAATGTTTCTTCATAGGTTACTCATCTCCTTATTAAAGAGCCACATTTTCAAGCATCATTTGGGGAGACACATGACAGTAACTTAGTTCTCTTTCCATCCAGTTAGAATCCGCTAAACAAATAGGCAAATGCAATGCTAAGGTTGCAATTCCATCATTAACAAGCTGTTATAGCCAGGCTCTAAAGCAACTTTAAAAGAATATAATATCCTATATATATATTAGTGTGCAACTTCACCTAATTGATCCAGAATGAATTCAAGATCATGTTTTACCTGCAAACGCTGTCAGAGTTCAAAGACAGGCATGACCTATCTTTGAATCTGGGATAAGCAAGCAGATACGGACATTGTTTTTAATTCACAGATCATCACAGCAAGAGTCATGCCCGTGAAAAAGGCACACAGATATGCACAGACAACAAGACAGTTCACAAAGAGCAAGGAATCAAATCTGAGCCCTACATGTGCAATACTTCTCCCTGCTGCCGTCTCCCTCCCTTGGTTTGTAGTGGTGGTGTTAGGGCAGAAAGATGTACTCCTTGATCCCGTTTCAGGAAATACTGAAATATCCTTCCTCTTCCAACAAGGCAGCAACTAGCAAAGAACTATTGATTTTTTGGTAATCCATGATACAACTGATCTCAGTTTAATCCATGCATCCAGCATTTAATCTATCAATCTCACCACTTGACAAATAAAATATGACAGAAAAGAGAGTAGGTGAGCATTTCTCAGCATATTTGTTAGTAATCTCAAGGATACTCTTCCTAGTGTAGTTTGTTTTTAGAGTCACGTGCTGTTCCTAAGTGAAGAGTCCCTTGATGCCTTTCACTTTTGATGAACTGAAGAAGGTTATAAGGATTCAGTCATGGGATTTCTCCTAATATTAGTAAAAGAGACATAGCCAGTCTGTGGAAGGTTACTGTTCTTTGAACCCACCCCCTATGAAAGAACTGAGCCTAAAGCAATAAAACATAAGAAATGCAGACAAACGTGACTGTTACAGGCTCATTTTCCCCAGTGAAAAAGCATTTTTATTTAGGGTCTTTAATATTTGAGGCTAAAGAATCCGCTACAGACTGGCAAAGCAAGAACATGTTAAATACAACAGTTTGGTTTATATGAAATACCAAACAGAGTATTCACAATCTAGCTGTATAGAGTTATCTAGGAGTTAGAAAATTTGGTTTCTTTCCCTCCCCAACTGAGCTAGTTCTCCATTTTTTTGCATGAAAGTTTCCTATCATTGGAACACATTCTATAAAATACAATGTTGGTTCAACATTGATGAGCCAGTTTTATCCTGCACAGATGTTTTATTGTTCAGGATGGGAAGCAATTCATCTTTCTGCATTCCAGTGCTCTAGAAAGGACTGCTCAATCAACTTTGTATACCACTTTTTCCTTCAAATAGACTTTGAAATTGCTAAAACTGGTATCTCAGTGCACAGTTGTCAAGTGGAATCGTATACTAAGAGAGTCAGCTGTCCAAATGGCTATACTTAATAAGGATTGGGGTGAATTGAAGAACAAAACAGTGGTCAGCAAAAGTGTTTCTAGATGCTGCTGGCACATTTAAAACCAAGCATATTTATAAAAATGAGAAAAATTCTGCAGCACATTCTGGCAGATTGCCTAATTTTCAAGCAAGCAGGGACTGCATTGATTTATTAAGCCCTGTCATGCACCATTTCAAAAGCAGGCACAAAAGCAAAATATTCTATTATACAAGACTATTCTATTATACAGCAGTCTTCAGCAGTAGCTGATGTGGGTTACAATACTGTAGTATATTGGGGTCAGAATCACACCTTGTTTCCCTTACCTGCTACAGTTTAATTTTGTGGCTGAGTCATGCTGGAAGGACAGGATTTAGGGGTGCAGATGCTGGAGTTACAACTATACTTTATGGCACTGATAGGGATCCTTGCAGATGGCTGGCTGCCTGGCTAGCCCCACTGCCCTATCCGCATCTCCCAAGCGATCAGAAAGTCATCTGTTGCACAACCTGAATGCTGGTATCCTTATTCACATGCTGGATATGGGCATGGCCATGTGACAAAGTCAATGCTTCTGTCAGTATGTGACAGATGCTGATCTGGTCTTTTGACAGTAAATTACATGCCTCCTCCCTCCCCGCACCCCATGCTTGGCCATGCAGCTGTTATATGTAATTTTGCCATTTCAGGGACATGCGTTCAGTCATATGACAAGGTAGTGAGGAGTCTTTGGGAACAACAGTGGCAGGAAACGGCTGCTGGTCAGATGAACCATGCTGTTCTGGTGGGCTGGGCATGACTTCCACACCGAGGAATCCCCACTTTTGCTTTGTGTAGGGCTGTTTGCCCAATGAATGTTATTTAATTTCTCATTTCATTGAGAGCACATTCACACACACACACACACACACGAATCACTGAATAATTTAGGTTGACGGGGCTTCTGGATGTCATCTGGTCCAAACTCCTACTCAAAGCATGGCCCATGTAGATCAGGATTTCCAACACAAGTGCCTCCCACAAAGTACTTATCTGAATTAGTACAAGCACAGGGAAAGCAGAAAGGCTGAACAGCAATACGATACAAAGAGGAACGCAAGGCAATTTGTGTGCAGGTTTGATGGTTTCATAAGTACTTTGTATGAGACGAGGTCGGTGCAAGTGGGAAATACCATAAATTCTCAGTGTATGATGACACTGAAATAGGAAAAAGTCTAAAAGCATTTTGCAGCTGTTTTGAAAAATGGTGGACTTTTCAGTAAGTTGTCTGAAACTGATAAATTACAACTTATTTCTTCACAGCCTTACGTATTGCTCTCCCCATCCAGGGGCCAGCAGGAAGGGAAGAGTTGGAACAGGACCAGAGAGTGGCTTGGGAGCAAAGCTCCAGTACCAGGACTTTAGCTCTTTCTCTCTTGCATATACTTGATAGTTTCTAGGTCTGGTTTGCTTTCTGTCGGTTAGAGGAGCATACTGCAATTCCAGATAAAAAGGAACCCTGAACTGAACTAACAGCTCCAACAGAAAGGCTATTAAGAGTATAATAGATTTGCTAATAAACGTGTGTGGTTTACTACCTGCCAGAGCACAGACCTCCCTGTGGGAACAGCATTACCAGGGAGTAGGGAACTGCCTTTATTTGCATTCGGTGCATGACAAAGGGTGAAGAGGAGGCATATAAACACACACCACACCCTGCAGACATCTCCAGTAGCAGCCCATACACAAAGAGCTCCCATCACATGGAGATCTTCTTTCACAACAGCCTTAACTCCATCTTTTAAACACTTAACAGCTCTCCAAGTGGGAAGCTACAATAAGAGCAGCTCTTATTGGCTTCATAACTGATGCTTGCTCAGAACAGTTTAGGCCCACGCTAACAATTAGTAACAGATCAATACAGCTTAAATAGGGAAAGTGCTATCTTGCTGATTGCTAAATTCCTTACTGACATTACATCCATAGCATCCCACTGACAGAAGAACCTTAGAGAAAAGTTCAGGTGACCAGAATAGGAATGAAATATTTAGCCTTCTACAGCAATCTAGGTACATCTGGGGTTAATGACAGATACATACTAGAGACAGGATGAACCACTGGAAAATTCACCATATGCAGACACTCTGTATCTTATTTAAACCATTCAGCACACGTGTGAAACTCATTCCAAAGACCACATCAACCTGTCAGAAATTCCTCTCTTAACCAAGATGTGATCGACTCCCATATCCTGAATTTAAACTTCAGTTCTGACAGTACAGCTATGGGAATTTAAGTACATTTGACACTTCCATAAGCTGGAATGGTAGTAATGTTAGAGCTTTTCATATACCTGAATAATTTGTAAATTAAAAGTGAATTATCTTACCTGCAGTGTCAATGCTGCTCTTGCTGGACACAATTTTCAACATCATCTTCTCACTAAGTAATAAAAAGAAAAAATCATAATTTTAACTTACTAACAATAAAACCATAGTGAAGTTTATAATCAGCAAATTAATTGGCCTTGTCTAGCATATATACTTTTAATTTAAATCACCAGTAGCTTGTCATTGATTTGTTGTTTGTTTTTTTTTTTTTAAATCAGCTTTTAATACAATTTAAGCAAGGAATGGAGTATAAGCAGTAGAAAGCACAGAGATGTAGCTACATTAATTCTTTTTAACGCAAAGAAAAGTAATGCAGTTAATCTCCATCTATCATTTGGCATATTCTTCCTCTCTGCCTAACATTCTCATGGGGATGACAAAGATATTTAAAAATGATTGAGCATTCAGGGTTTTTTTACTATTACATTCAAATATTATTTTTGTTGATTGATTACTAAAATCATTACAGAGAAACAGATTTAATGAATTCTTTTTTTACCTAGAAGCATCTTTGCTATTACTTGTATTTGGCCCTTTAAAAAGCGCAGACTGAACAAGACCAGTTAAACTGGCAATCTGTTTCTCCATGGCTTGTATCCTCTCTCTGTAAGACAAGAGAACCGTTTGTTAAAGCCAGATATAGTTGCTTTCAGACTTGTTTTTCTAGGTGAATGATTACCACAGGATTGGAAAGACACTACAGAGTTTGTGCAAAGGCCCATAGGTACCAGGTTGCATATACCTTCTTGTAGCAGCTTACCGCATCTTGGTTTGGACAGCTTTTGCATGGTAACAGACAATAAAAAAAAATTGCTTGGTTAAAAAAGAACAAAACAAATAACCACCCAGGCAATAAACTTCTAATGATCTCATGAGACAGGCACCTAAAACAATTAGTTAATGCCTCTTGGAACCGATGAAAATAATTTTTTTCAGCATTACATATATTTTCTCTTTTAGTTACACTGGGCCAATAGTTTTGCCTGTATGTAAGGTTTCAGGATTAAAGACTTTACACTTCTTCTTGTTACTATTTTTACTTTCCCCAAACGCAGGATTTTTGTCTGCGAAGCATTTAATCTACCCAAGCTGACTACTTCACAGCCCAAATCCTTTGCACCTGACACCACAACTGTCTGCTGTGGAAAGGACAGCAATGTGACAGACCAGGCACAGGACATCAAATGCAGACTGCACAGCAACATTATCATAAACCAGATTTGCTTTCATGCACATATCCTGAGAAATTCCTAAAAAGAGATGAAGAAGAACTGTAATAGGGATGGTCAGTGTTTTCCATAGGTACCAAAGGCCACTAAATAACAACAACAATGACTTTTTTGGATAGGAAGGCTAACATTTGTGTGTTTATCTGATTACATAAATGCATATATTACTCAAGTACCAAGTGACTTCCTCGGTGGGCTCCAAAACAGCCTTTTGCTCACACAGGTGCCTACTTTCACATGCCAGTATGCCAGTGACACACCACAACACAGACACACATCAATATGGGACCTCAGACAGGACATTCTGAAAATGTGTCCCTACATGCCGGCAGTTAAGTGACTGGGGAGACACACAAAAGCAAATGCTAACAGCGGGCTGTGATTTTGGAAAATGACTGGAAACAAAACTTCTCAAAAAGCAAGTGACTAAGACCAGCAGCAATGACTGATGAAAGAAGATGGGACAGACACACACAACCCCAGATTCAGCCTGCTGCAGGGGCCATCCGTCCATCCCCTCTGCGGTGTCCTAGGCACACGGGAGCAGCCGAGCTCCGGCCACCCCCAGCCTCAGTTGCCATTTGGAAGCCAAAGCAATAATGCCAATCAATAAGGGCCATATAAACACAAATGTAGGTACCAATACCAGGCAAAAGCAAGCTGATATATACAAAGCGAGTAACCAGCCCAGCTTGTAGCCAGCCAGATTATCCAGGCTAATTATTCCATTCACACTCAGGGAATGAAATAGAAGTTTGCTGGGATAGCACACAGATACCACAGCCAGGAGAGACTCCGAGACACCCAGATGTTGAGAATACAGGGCAGCAAAACAAGTAATGAGATGTTAACAGAGACAAGGAAGGAAGAAGAGAGTGCTCAGTCAGTCCCCAGCCGGCAGACATGTTCTTACTGCGATGTAATACATTGTGCGCGTCTTACTTTTCTGTCTTCATGTTGAAAGGTATTTTGAATGGTGATGAGAAGACTAGTGAATCTGACCTAATTAATTTCAAACCAAGAAATACGTTACAGAATTTCCACTATTATAAGTTTTAAAATAAGAAAGTGGTTCAGGCTACAGTAACCTTTGGAACAAAAACAAGTACTAAAAGCCTGGGATAAATATATTCTAACAACCTTTAATGCAGCATTTTTGACACTTAATAATGAAAACATTTTTTTTCCCAGATAATCATCACCAACCCTTCCTGGAACTAAACTCAATTGGAAGTCTATCTGTTTTACCAATTCATAAATATGATGTTTTTTCCATCCCACATTCGATAATCTGGAAACAATTTTCTGCTTCAAAAGAGATTATGGCAACACAAAGCTGATCTTGTCCTTTGCCATGAAATCTAGGAAAATATGTTGTTAAGAGGGAGAGGGATGTTCCAGAGATAGGAGATGATGAAAAACGAATGAAATACTGGAATCAATTCCACAGAGCACATTATTTTTCATATGGTAAAAGCATTAAGAATGTGAAGAATCTACATGTGCTCTGGAGTTAAAGACAAGGCAGGATTTTTTCTGTAATCGTTTCACTGTAATACCCTGACTTGTTATGGCCATCAGCACCAAACATTTCAAAAACAGGTGTCTGAAAAAAGGAGCCTTTTAGGCAGGAAACGAAACGACCTGCTTTTTGGAGACCTGGCGCTCTGACTGAGGGCGGTGGGAGGCAGCGTGCTCCAGCCTGGGCAGGGAGGGATGCGGCTGGCCCGGTGGCAGGGCCGTGCCCTGGGCTAATGTGGCTGGAGGGCCAGTGGCCCAGTCCTGCCAGAGGAGCAGGGACGGGCTCCTCAGCCGCCCCCTTCCCCTCCAGCTTCCCTGTGAAAGGCTGGTGCAACCTTGGCTCCTGGGGGAGAAAACAAATGCTTTCCTCAGCCTCTGCCAAGCCAGAGTCTCTCAGGGACGCCAGCACTGTCATGACAGTTGTACATTTTTGGTTCTCAACACTACATTCTCTACCTCTCACTGTGCTCCCCGCTGTGGAGTGGGAAGGTGGGAAGAACAGCCTGCCCCGCCATCCTTTCCTGCACCAGGCAGGCCGGGGTCCCATGGATGGGGCAGGCCAGGATGTGGAGTGCTGGGAGAGAGGGTCAGGCAGAACAAAACACAGTGGTGCCTCTTTGCCAGCGGTGGTAGCACGAGAAGGATGAACCTCATCTTTGTTCCCAGATTAATTTCCCAGATAAATCTGTACCTCTCCACCACCCAGGAAGAGCAGGGAGGGTCCCTTCTATGGTAGTTGGGAAAGAAATGGCTATTTTATCAGCCTGAGCACGGAAGGGCATTGTTTCGCATTGTTTTCCTATGAATGCTGGGAGAGTCAGAGGTGGTAGTGCAGTGGGGGAGAAAAGGAGGGATCAAGGTCAGAAGCGACTCCCGGCTCTAACAGGCCTCTCGGTCAGACTTGGCTTTGGCTTGTCACAGACCTCGGCCAGCAAAGCAGGCACGAGCCACTCGCCAGCCCTGCTCTCCCGGCAGCCTGATCCTGGGTACATCCAGGCACTCGGGCCCTGCCTCGGCATCTCGCTCCCCAGATTCAGCAGAGGCAAAACAAGCCCTTGCTTCTCCAGGGTCTGTGCACTGAGACATCAGATTCCATCACCAGATTTCTTCCTTACAGCTTCACAGAGGTTTCATGTAATTCCCTCTACTGCAGCTAACTGGAAGTAACCCCAAGCAGGGCACAGCGTATTGCTGAATTGGTACCCACTTCTCAATGTGATGCTATTTAAGCATGACTTGCATGTTTCTTCCCTTTCCTGGGGACATCTTTAATATTCACATCACTGAGAAGATACTCCATACAGACACAAACTAGAACTGGGCTGTGTAACTGTTCATTCATGTTCCTGTCCGACCCTAGGCTGTACAGCACATCATCCATAACAGACGTACTCAAATACCAAGTCTGACACCATGAACTAATTGGCACACTATCCTGGAGAAAAATTTTCAGTGACTTCATATTTTATAGTTAAACCCCGAGTGAAGTCTGTGTAGTATTCAAAAAGAGGGTCAGACACAGGAATATATACATTTCTTTCTATATTACCTTATGAGAGAAACATTTCATTAGAAATTTTTTTCTCTCACTGGAAAAAAAAGGGAACAGGAGTAGGTTGTCTTTCCCAATAGCTTCCCTAGAACCTAGTGCAAGTGGCACAGTCAGACTTTACCTCAAAGTTCCCCCAAAACAGCAGCGTGGATATCCTGGAAGGGTGTAAAGCAAAGAGCAGCAGAACTCTTCTGTACTCTGCTCTTCTCCCAAGGGAAAGAAACACACAGGTGAATATTTCAGTCTCCTAAGAATAAGGTTAAACTCAAACTTTCTACAGTTTGAAGCTAAAGTGAAAAGGGAAGCTCTGAAGCACTGCCAGCTGTGATACTATTTGACAACTCTTATCCAAAAGCCTACATCTCATCTTCCTATGAGCAGTACCTCCAACAGAAGGAAGCCAAAGTACAGTTTAACTTTCCTCCATCCTCTGTTGGTCTTTTTCTGCCTGGTTAGTCACCATCTTTCAGAAAGCAAGATGGAGTTTTGGCCCTGTGGAAAGTGTCTGAGAGGGTATATTTGCAAAGTCCATCTTTCTTATACAATTCTCAGTGCATTTCTGATGAAGTCTCCCACTGTCCATGGCTTTACAGAGTATAGTATCTTTTTCCTAATGCATAGCATCCATCCATACTTTAATATGTCAAACAATAAAATGGTTTTGTGATGAGAACAATATCCAATAACCTACACGTGGCCATTACACTTTAGTCTTGAACTCCAAGCCACAAGCTGTGAATGTGATCACATTTTTTCCTCGGTTCTACCATCATCTTGTCTCGCTAATGCGGCATAAAAAGAAGAGGACAAAAGTTGTGTTTAGGCAGAAGAGAACCGCAGTACGCTCCTGAAATGCTTTTGGAGGAAAAACATTGTATAGAGCTATCTTGCTGTTCTAAGGATTGTACTTTAGTGAGTAGCAGCATTTATCATATACACATTCAGCACTACCAAATAACCTAGAATGCTGCAACACAACGTGTGTTTTAAATGCAAAGAATGTAAGTTAAATGGCATTTAATTTAATGCACTTTTGGGTAAACAGCTTCTTTTCCAGTTTATCAATATTTAAACATCTGCTTTGCCTGTAGTAACTTCCTGAACTGTCCACCATAAAATACATAAATGGGCCATCCAAAAATAGGATAGCAAATCACTGTGTAAATAACTCATGCTCACTCACAAAAATTTATTCATTCTTCCTGTAAACCTCAGATTTAAGGGATGATGACCGCTCAAAGATGAACTGCTGCAACCTGTTACAGCTTCCAATATTTTTGTGCATAGGAATACTAAAATATTTTATTTTTTTAAAATCTCCATGAACTTGTTTCTTCTCACTGTTGTAAAAGACTTTATATGGAAGTCTTCTGGTAAATGAATTACAGTGAGAATTTATTCAATGCTTTATACTGCAGAAGTAGCTACCTTGAAAATACCCAAGGTAAAACAGATATAAGAAAGAATTACATGATGCCATTAAATCCCCCTCAACTCTGGCTTAAATAAAAGGCTTGACAAGACTGTCTTCTGCAATGCAAAGCTAAATAGGAAACTCCAAAAGAAGAGATCAGAAATCTTTTGTAGACCCAAATCTGCTGCAATTAACATTCCAAAGCTAATGGGCCCATTTTCTTCAACAAAACCAGGATTCAGTCAATGAGTGGTCTGATCGGTTGTAAGTACCCAACATATTCTGATAAAGTACATACATATCTCACTTCAGTCCCACACTGCAAAAATTGAAGGAAGGTTGACAGGGGAAGAGAGATTCAGTTTAACTTCTGGCACTGTCATTATCCATTTTAATCTTTCCTCTGACTTAAACTATGCATTGTCCTGAGGTTGCAACACTGCTACTTCAAGGTAATTTCCACAAAAAGATGGCACAAGAGATGTTTTCTTTGTTCTCAGCACACTCCACTAGGGACCGAAGGAAAAAGTGCTGAGATGATGGGTTTGATGCTTGCAGGGTCCTCAACCCACTCCTAAAGAGTGGTTTGGGTTGGAAGGGACCTTAAAGATCATCCAGTTTCAACCCCCCTGCCATGGGCAGGGACACCCTCCACTAGACCACATTGCCCAAAGCCCCATCCAACCTGGCCTTGAACACTGTCAGGGAGGGGGCATCCACAACCTCTCTGGGCAACCTGTTCCAGTGTCTCACCACCCTCACAGTAAAGAATTTCTTCCTAACATCTAAGCTAAACCTACTCCCCTTCAGCTTAAGGCCATTACCCCTTGTCCTATCACTACATACCCTTGGAAACAGTCCCTCTCCAGCTTTCTTGTAGGCCCCCTTTAGGTACTGGAAGGCTGCTATAAGGTCTTCCTGGAGCCTTCTCTTCTCCAGGCTGGACCACCCCAACTCTCTCAGCCTTTCTTCATAAGAGAGGTGCTCCAGCCATCTGATCATCTTTGTGGCCCACTGTTGAGTCATGTTGAACTTCTCGTCCACTGACACCCCCAAGTCCTTCTCCTCAGGACTGTTCTCAATCCATTCTCTGCCCAGCCTATAGTTGTGCTTGGAATTGCCCTGACCGATGTGCAGGACCTTGCACTTGACCTTGTTGAACTTCATGAGGTTCACATGGGCCCACCTCTCAAGCTTGTCAAGGTCCCTCTGGATGGCATCCCTTCCCTCCAGCATGTCAACCGCACCACACAGCTTGGTGTCATCGGCAAACTTGCTGAGGGTGCACTCAATCCCATTGTCCATGTCGCTGACAAAGATGTTGAACAGTGCCGGTCCCAATACCCACCCCTGAGGAACGCCACTTGTCTCTGGTCTCCACTTGGACATTGAGCCATTGACTGCAACTCTTTGAGTGCAACCATCCAGCCAATTCCTTATCCACCAAGTGATCCATCAGTCAAATCCACGTCTCTCCAATTTAGAGACAAGGATGTCATGCGGGACAGTGTCAAATGCTTTGCACAAGTGCAGTTAGATGACGTCAGTTGCTCTTCCTTTATCCAGCAATGCTGTAACCCCACCGTAGAAGGCCACCAAATTTGTCAGGCATGATTTGCCCTTAGTGAAGCCATTTTGGCTGTCACCAATCACCTCCTTGTTCTCCATGTGCCTGAGCATAGTTTCCAGGACGATCTGCTCCATAATCTTGCCAGGCACAGAGGTGAGACTGGCCTGTAGTTCCCTGGGTCTTCTTTTTTTCCTCTTTTTTAAAATACGGGTTATGTTTCCCCTTTTCCAATCAGTGGGAATTTTACTGGACTGCCATGACTTCTCAGATATGATGGATAGTGGCTTAGCAACTTCATCCACCAGTTCCCTCAGGACCCGTGGATGCGTCTCATCAGGTCTCATGGACTTGTGCACCTTCAGGTTCCTTAGATGGTCTTGAACCTGATCTTCTCCTACAGTGGGCGGTTCTTCATTCTCCCAGTCCCTGCCTTTGCCTTCTGCAACCTGGGTGGTGTGGCTAGAGCACTTGTTGGTGAAGACTGAGGCAAAAAAGTCATTGAGTACCTCAGCCTTCTCCATATCCCAGGTAACCAGGTCTCCCATTTCCTTCCAGAGAAGGCCCACATTTTCCCTAGTCTTCCTTTTATCACTGGCCTAGCTATAGAAGCTTTTCTTGTTGCCCTTGATGTCCCTGGCCAGATTTAGTTCTATCAGGGCTTTAGCTTTCCTAACCTGATCCCTGGCTGTTCAGACAATTTCTCTGTATTCCTCCCAGGCTACCTGCCCTTGCTTCCACCCTCTGTAGGCTTCCTTTTTGTGTTTGAGTTTATCCAGGAGCTCCTTGTTCATCCATGCAGGCCTCCTGACGTTTTTGCCTGACTTCCTCTTTGCTAGGATGCATTGCTCCAGAGCTTGGAGGAGGTGATCCTCAAATACTAACCAGCTTTCTTGGGTCCCTCTTCCCACCAGGGCTTTGTCCCATGGTACTCTACCAAGTAGATGCCTGAAGAAGCCAAAGCCTGCTCTCCTGAAGTCCAGGGTAGCGAGCTTGCTGTGCACCCTCCTTGCTGCCCTAAGGATTTTGAACTCCACCATTTCATGGTCACTGCAGCCAAGGCTGCCCTCGACCTTCACATTCCCCACCAGTCCTTCCATGTTGGCAAGAACAAGGTCCAGCATGGCACCTCTCCTTGTTGGCTCCTCTATCACTTGGAGAAGGAAGTCATCAACAACCCATTCCAGGAACCTCCTGGATTGCTTATGCCCTGCTGTGTTGTCCCTCCAACAGATACCAGGGTGATTGAAGTCCCCCATGAGGACCAGGGCTTATGAACATGAAGCTGCTCCTAGCTGTCTATAGAGGGCCTCTTTCACTTGGTCTTCCTGGTCGGGTGGCCTGTAGCAGCGTCCCCTGTCCCTGCCCTCCCTTTAAGCCTGACCCATAAGCTCTCGGTCAGCTCCTCATCCATCCCCAGGTGGAGCTCCATGCACTCCAGCTGGTCATTGACAGAGAGAGTGACACCCCCTCCTCCTCTCCCCTGCCTGTCCTTCCTAAAGAGCCTGTACCCTTCCATTCCAACACTCCAGTCACAGGAGCCATCCCACCATGTCTCCATGATGCCAATAAGATCATAGCCCTGCAGGCATGTGCATGTGTCCAGCTCTTTTGTTTATTCCCCATGCTGTGTGCATTTGCATAGAGGCATTTCAGTTGGGCCTGATGAAGCCAACTGGCTGGCTGGAGTGGCTGGAATTCCTTTGTGCTGCACTTCAGGTGGTCTCCTGCTGACCTGTGATCCTTCTCCCAGCTCTGGGCATCTGTTGGTGGCACTGGCACCAAACTGGTAGGAGTGGCATGGATTGAGGTTCCCCTACCCCTGCAACTTTAGTTTAAAATCCTACACAAGAAGGTACAGGGTACTTTTTTGCCATTATATGTCACCTTTCAGATGTTCATAACAACCTTGCAACAATTCAGCCCCCATTAAAGCAGGAAAAGAGCACCTCTGCCTGGATATCCTTAGTGTTCCTTGTTTAGTTTAGTTAGTTTAATACAATCTCAACAGTGTTTGCTTTCAAAGTTTACGAAATTATTACAAAGCTAAAATAAGGCTCAGAGCATTTTGTATCTGTAGAACTCAAACCCAATTCTTCATATTGCAATGGTTAGAAAACACACCAATTTGCATGAATTGCTTTTGGTATTTACAATTATTTTTTAAGAAGTCACACTTTCTCAAGGTTAAAAAAATCCACAACCCATAAGGGCAGCTTTCAGAATGATTTTTTCAGTGTCGTGTGGCTGATACACACTATGCTGAATTTTAAGGTCATGTATTTATTTGGAAGTGTAATTATGCAAATACTATTTTCATCATTGTAAATATGTTCTGGGACCAGGACTAAAACTCCTGGTGCAAAGTTCCCCCTAAGGAGCTGCAGAACTATCAGTATAGTTGCTCTCTATATATCCACAAATATATGCCTTGTGCATGTCTGTGTAGAGTGAACAGATGAGATGCCCAGAGGGGAGAAAGTTGCACAGACTTATTTTAGCTTTGTAATAATTTTGTAAGTTGATGCTGTCCTCCCTTATTTTCAACCCCCTAACATTAACCTTGTAAAATTTTTGATCTGAAAGCTATCTCTTGGATTAGAATTGGCAGATATAGTTAAAATTATTTCCTAGTTGTAAAAATCAAGTTTGAAATGAAATTTCAGGTACCTGCATCTTTTTCTTGGAAATAAATAGATACAAATCAGGTTTCATTGACCCTAGACTGTAATATGCCCTAACTCAGACACTCGTGGTAACATAACTACCAAGCTATAAGCCTGCAGTTTTTGTGGATGGCTGATTTTCTTCCATCCTCCATTTTCTCCCCATCAATGGACCTCACAATACATTCTTTTTTCTGGCCAAGCATAGTCAGAGGTGACTAACTGTTGAGCAAGTTGCTTAGGTGGAAGGCAAGTTTTGGGGCTATACGAAACTCCGTATCTCCTCAGTGGTTAAGGCAGTCAGCAGTTACCTTTGGCCTCTGTGAGCTCAGCATTTTCCAGCTATTCATCTTCACTTCCCTAAAGAGCTCTATAAAAGTTAACAGCACAAACAATACGCTAGAGATTAGCACAACTAATACAAATACACAGCAACCAACTGGCAGTGTAACAATTTTTCTCTCCTAGGGCAGGGTCTATGGCAGGAAAAGCCTTCACAGACCTTTGCGTAAATCTGGTCCTTAAAAAGACAGGAGAGATCATTGTCATCATTATCAGCGCACAAAAGTTAACAACAGTTAGGTCACCAACTATTTGTGATGCTGGAAAAATCATTGAGAACAGCATTCGTGTTTCAATTTCTTCCCTGGGACAGACTTGCTCTTCTCAGCAGTTTCCCCTCGAGGAACATTATTATAAACAACTGTCCTATTTTTATGCAAATTCATGTTTTACAGGAGATAAGACAGTAATGATAAATTCTTCCCATTTCCTAACACTAGATGAGAAAAACTCCACTCCATAAAGAACCAAAATTGTAATATCAGAGTGTCATTCTTAACGGGGGTGAAATATATTCCCTTATTAGCAGGAACAGAACATCATTTGTTCTTGTAACATGATCTGGTTGTCTGGAAAGAAAAATCCTAGTTAATCATTTTATTTTATTATATTTTTTCCAATGACTGAAGTTTACACAAATGAAAATAACTAGGGATTCATCATGGGTTGACAATACTTTTGGATTAATAATGGGTGGTATTGCACCTCCTCTAAATTACTAACTACCTTGACAGGCAGCTAATGAACACTGCAGCCCAGTGCAGTAGCCTCCTACACATTACATTGTCCCCTGGGTGTTAAATGACACAAGATGCGCAGATTAGGAACATTTCTTATTTGCATAAATTAAGCCCCGGCTCTGCCTTACCTTGTCTCCTTGTCCTTGGGCATCACAGGTGACCCATAGCCAAAAGCCTGCTTGTCGACTGGGGAGGGCATCACCTCGGCCATGCCTGGGAGGCCGAGGGCGCTCCGTGCTTTCGCGTCCACAAACACAGGCGGTCCCGGCTCCTTTTTGAAGGACTGGCGGCTGGGGGAAGACCTGTCGGGCTGGATGGTGTGGGGGGGAATGTGAGCACTATGGTGAGGATGAATATCGATCATTCTCATGTCAGCCACCCTGTGGGGTGAGGCGGGAGGTGTTTTAGAGCCGAGAGTGGGCAAGTGGCTCTCCGGGTACTTTCGTGACTTTTGTCTGTACAAGGACTGCTCCAGCATTTCTGGCTGCATAGAGGGGTTGCAGTAAGTGCTTGATGACCTCATGGCACTGCGATGGTAGGCTACGATGTGATCAGGGACATCAAGGGGGTGTCCGGAGTGAGGTGCAGCCACACTCATCCTCCCCTCATGAAACAAGTAGGGGTCACCGTACAGACCTTCATTTCGGATCAGGGCAAGGTTTTTATTACTCATGTCCTCATCTGGCTTCACGTCCCGTCTCTCCAAAATGGCGCTTGGGCTGGGTGATATCGAGCGTGAGGCTGGCACGCTGGAGAGCCGGTCCCTGGGGATGGTGGCGTTGCCTGGCACACCCATGGGCCGGCCTCCGCCATAGGGAATCCTGGACGGAGAGGGAGGCATGGAGTGGGGCACCGGGGTGGCGGGCGGAGAGCTGGGCATCACGTGTGGAGGGTGTGTGGCAGATCCCGGGCGGGAAGCACTTGGGCCATCTCGGCCCGTATAAGCAATTTCCCTCTGCATCTGGAAAGAAAAGGAAAAACATATAAGATATAAAATTACTGAATGAGCAAAACATGATGTGGATTGTGACGACCTTGACATCTACAGAAAAAAAAAGGGAAAAAAACAAACCCTCAAGACCAAATAATTTGTCATCTGCATAAATAAAACACTTTGGGACCTCAGTGCCTAAAGAAAGTAACACCTATAAACAGTAATAAAATGGGCTGCACGTTAAAGGAATATGAGAGTTTTAAAAATGCTTTTACTTACACAAATACCTTCTTACCCTTATCTGATATTCACAGCTACCGAAGCTGAAATGAAGGGTTTCAGTGCCAGGCACTCTAAGTACGTGTAGCCAGTGACAGACTTAAACAGTTTATTGATCAGACACACAGGCTAGAGTTCACCAATTCCAAACCAGGGAGAAAATGCTGATGCTCTGGCATCACAAATAGACCTGAAGTCCTTAGACAAGAAAAATAAATATTACAACTAATTGGCTGTTCGCTTCAGTGCAGGATTTAGCATTTTGCTAATAACTTCATGTGGTCTTTATTACACAACGGATTCACAAAGTATAGGAGAACAACACATACAAAGATTTACTGACTCTAAGACACTCAAGTTGCATGAATATAGACCCCATAAAACATGTGCTGTGGGCTTGCTTTATTGCAACCAAGGATAAAGAGCTTCAGATAGTTTGTGGAGGACACACTCAGAAACTCAGCAAATATTTTATCATAGTTTTGTAAGCAGCAGCAGAAACTGCCAGCAGTAAGGAATGAGCAAGGAAGGAGAAGAAAAGGCAAACTTCCATATCAATGTATTTGTACTTTGTTAACTGAGGCCTTGGCAAAAAACTGCAATGAATACATGGGCTTCTGAGTCTGTAGCATCTTGTGCTGCCCAGCAATGACCTCTCTCGATGGTTGAACGCTGTCAATGACAGACAGAGGAGAAATTCTCCCTCTAGCAAACATCATGTACCTGCTCTAGTGCCGTTAGGGTAAGGTGGATAAACAGGAAGATGAAAAAGTCAACTGGGTTCCACTAACTACATAAGAAAAAAATCGCAGCTTCTAAAATTTATGTTGGCAATTTCAGCTTCCCTATCACTTTCAAGGGATTGTAGAAAGCTGAGTGTCACCAAGCCCAACTACATGTTCATGAAGTTACACAGCACATGCTAATATGCAGTGGAAGTTGCTGATCTGAAATTTTCACCGTTTTTCTCCCCTCTCGCTCCCTGCTTTGACAATATGACTGGATTCATTGCAGTTACAATGATCCATGGCTGATGAAGCAAGAAATTATATTCTATTCCCACCCCACCACAGGTTTTTCCACTGGTAAGGGAATTGTGATGGCGGTATATAAACAATAGCTGTTCTCATCACGGCAGGCTCTGCACTTGGGAATTACAAATGATGTTCCCCAGGGCCAGAGATCAAAAGTCTGGAGTATCAGGTATCAAAAAGAAGAAAGGAGAT
Organism: Grus americana; assembly: GCF_028858705.1. Lineage (NCBI taxonomy): Eukaryota > Metazoa > Chordata > Aves > Gruiformes > Gruidae > Grus > Grus americana. The sequence continues at coordinate 149,859,507 of NC_072853.1, read as the reverse complement.
AACCTGACTGTGGCAGCAGCAATAATAAATAAGTGTAACAGAACAAAGGAGCATGCTGGGATGGGTCATAAATGAGCAGACAAAAGTCATCAAGCCAAAGGGGAACATGAGATAATTTTTTCATTTGCTCAGAGAATTACTGTAGTTTGGAATTTAAAATAAAATATAACTAAACAGTATTAATAAAATTATCAGTGGGCATTCAACATAGTTTTCTATCAGCTTGAAACACTGCAATGTACTGAGCTGTATTGTGTGTTCAGACTCTTGACCTGGGCTAGCGGAACAAAAAGACTCCTACTGACTCTGAGCAGCTTTGGGATCGTGCCTCCAGGAATAGGCAGCCATAGATGTTTTGCACTGATAGAAGAGCCCAGAGAAAGAAAATCCTCCTTGGTTTCTACTGTACAAGCTATATCATGCCCTGTTTAGTTGCTTCAGCTAAAGGTACAACAGATGCAATAGTATCTGGCACAGAAACCATAGACACTGGGATACACTGGGTTGCATTGAGAGGAAAATTCCAATGTTACCTTGTAGAGAGGAGAAAATTTCCATGGGAAGCTTTGAAAGCAACCAGTTTAATTTCCCCTAACTTCTGGACTTCATATTCCTGTATATGTTCCTTCATTTCTCATCAGTCAAAGAAATCTGTCAAAGAAAAACTCCTATTTTCCACCTTAATGTATTGACATACGTTAAGATGGAAATGAGGAGTTAAACAGAGGGCTGAGCTATTGCTCAGAACCCTGTGTCTGAGTATTGGCATATATAATGCTAATGACTTTTGCTTTAAAATAACACTTGGAGTACACAGCCTGAATCAAGACCCCGTTGGGCTGGGCAGGGCACAAATGCCTGGGCAGACAACCCCTTCCTGAAAAGTTCACTTTCTATTTTAAGCCAATGCTCAGCCCCTAGCTGGAGCATGCAGAAGGGGAGAGCAGCTCGAGCCACAAAGTTCAGGGTGCCCAAGGCAGGTGCCCCGGGGCGTGTGGGCTGGGCAGGGATGTGAACTGGTGACGGGGAGCCAGGCAGCCTTTCCAGCTGGATTACAGTGTCTTCTGCCACCTGATCAGTATTTTCTCTCTTTCCACTTTTCTCTCTTCTCCAAAATCTCCAGATTCTTTGCTAATGTCAACTTTAATATGCAAATGATGGTCTCTTCTTGCTTCTCATCTATACATCTTCTGTGTGATATTCAAGGCATACTACTCTCTCTCATATATACCCCAATTTCTGTGCTGTTTTTCTTCTTCTGTCCTCCACCACAAAATCCCCAGGTTGCTCAATGAAAACACATACTCTAATATGCAGGCTGTCTTGAGCCACATGGTCTTGGACTCAACTGCATGACTCAGGGACAGAGAAAGAAGATAATGGGCTTATCTGAGCCTCTAAATACTAGGTGCTATCACACCCAATTGCTTTGAGGGCAAAAGGAGGAAGATTTTTAGGTGCAAGCATAGGATCATGTGCTTTTTGACTGTAGTCATGTAATATGTTTGCCTGAGGGTGTGGTTTTCTTTAGCACATAGCTCTTCCTTGTTCTTACTGCCTGTAGACTTTACATCCTTGAAATAGAAACTTGTTTTGTCAATCCTCAGGTTAAAATATGGCAAATGGCTAGTAGCAATTTTTGTATAAAACATTTGAGGGGAAAAGACATCACTGAGAATCTTTCACCTTCTGTTGTAAAAAAGATCACACCATGTTTAAACATCTCCTGTGGAGGACTTGCTATCATCTAACAATACTTAAGTCTATAAGATACATATTTGGATTTTTTTTTTTTAACAAAGCAATAGAGACACTGAGGGGTCTCTTGTTTCTATATACTAAAGAGTGAGCATCACATAAAACCAATTATGTTCAGTTCTTTATTTCAAAACTAGTTGGGTACACTCAATAACTTCCTGTATTTTGAATATAACTAATTTTCCCCATAGCAGCCCTCACAGTGCTGTGCTGTGTATTGGTAGCAAGCAAGGTAACACACCAGCGTTTTGGCTACTCCTGAGTAGTGCTGGCATAGCACTAAGGCTGCCTCTCCAACATTCTCACCACCACCACCAGTTGATTGAGGGTGGGCAAGATCTTGGGAGGGGACACAGCCAGGACAGCTGACCCAAACTGACCAAAGGGATATTCCATACCATGTGACATCTGCTCAGCAATAAAAGCTGAGAGAAAGGAGGAGGAAGGGGAGGCATTTGTTATTTACGTTTGTCGTCTGGAGCAACCACTATGCGTACTGAAGCCCTACCTTCTGGGAAGTGGCTGGACATCATCTGCTGATGGGAAGTAGAGAATAAATCTTTTGGTTTTCCTTTGCTTCCACGTGAGACCTTTGCTTTTGCTTTATTAAACTGCCTTCATCTTGACCCACAAATTTTTTTTCCATCTTATTTCCCCCCCTCCCTCCATCCTGCTGCGGAGGGGAGCGATAGAGCAACTTGGTGGACACAATGCATCCAGTCAAGGTCAACCCACCACATCCTGGTAGCTCACATAAAGAGTGGGCAGGCCCAGCATCTCTGCATACAGCAGAATACAAAGCTTGTGGCAGCTCCTGGCCTCTCAAATAGCATGGCTCCCCTGAAAGAATGGCAGCGTAGTGGTATCATAAGCCTTATGGATAGCAAAGAGCCAGCTGCTATTCAGTGGTTCAACAGCTGGTGATTTCTGCAGTTCAATCCAGTCTGCCTTGTCATCCATCATCAGGACTAATACAACACTAGACTGATCTTTATTCTAAATTTGCTACAGCTGTCCTACCTCATAGGTCACTTTTGTGGTCTGTCCCAACATGGGCATCTCACAATGAAGAAATCATCCATACTTCTCTCTCTCCTGTTGCCTTCAACACATCATTTGCACCTGTGGCACACACCAGACAGGGCGTGCAGAGCCGTGCCTGCATGAACACCAGGGCAATGCAAGCCAGCACCAAGCTCTAAGCCTATGACTGATTCATCAGCACCACACCAACCCTTCACCACCTGGATACCAGAGGAACGGCCTGACTCATGCCATTATCTGCTAACATCTCATCACAAAACACGGTCAAAGGGAAAAGTAGGCCAGAGTTTCTGACCTGGCAGCCCTTCCCATTGCTCTCCCAGGCCTCGTCTACGTCAGTAAAGAAGACAGCAACTGGCTTTACCCCAAGGATTTCAGCCTGCCAAAATACCTACATGGAGCATGTTCCCTAGATGGAGCCTATCCATGCACCGTCTTGGAGACACCCCGGAGTTCCCAGCAGACTCCATTAATCACCTCTCAGGCATGCAAAGCTATTACTTTTCTTACTCTCCTGTTGACACCTTGAGGAAACTGCACCTACACTCCTCAAGCTGGCCCACCCTACAGAGGACACCTGCAAAGAATTCTGTCGAGACCGTGGAGAGTCTTCGATGAAAAAGCTACAGAAATTCTAAGTACTGATATAATACTGATAAATTCAACTGTTTGTAAAGAGACCTTTTAAGGAAATTCCTCACCAGAAGAAAATTCTCTAAAAAGTGAGGCAATCCTTCACTCTTCTACCCAGGAAAGACTTAATTAAAGAACCCCAAATCCAACAACAATACAATCTATTAGTTAGTTCTTTCCACGTAAAAATAAATTGACAGCTTTACTGTACTAGTTGTCCAAAACCCTCAGTTTAACCAGTAGTTGCACTATATGATACCACTTCTGTCATGACTGATCTTTCATTCAGGTTGGATTTGGACACCTGAATGCACAAATCAGCTTTTGCAAAAAAACCTCTCATATACGATTTTAATATTTCTAAAATAATACAATTTACAATAAGAAATAGTGCATTTGAAAATTACAGAATTGTTAAACAGTCTGAAAATGAAATTTTTTAACTATCTGTACCATGACTATCTGTCTGAAGCCAAATCCTTATGCTATCAGACATCACTGAGAGGTTGTCACAGTTGTCACACTTGTCTGTTCTTGCCTTCTCATACTAAGTCATTAACTTCCTATAAATTTTCCCATTCTATTGGGTCATTACAGAAAAAAACCAGGCTGGTTGCAGCTGTGGGTTCCTCCAGCTGCCCAATGCCATACTTGAAAACCGCAAACACATTAGCACAATTTTTAGCTTTTTCTGGTCTGGAACTTTCCAATGAAAAATACTTTCAGCAGGCAATGCTAGTCCAAAAGAGCTGAAACGTTTCGTAAAAAACATCAGTAAAGAGAAAAGTTGGAAAAAACCCCACCTAGCAGATTTCAGTCAAACATTGACATTATTTCTTATCAGACATCTCCCTGGAGTGCTCTAGAGCTTTGGCTTTACAGATTCATAGAGCTGGGGCAACTCAATCTGAGTCTGCCCTGGGGTAGGGACCCTAGCTCTCCCATGGTCTCTTCAGCAGAGTGGGTACTTGGTAATTCTGGAATGATCTTCTAGACCAAGTAGTAAGACATGCCAGGGGTTTCAATGTCCATTGCTCCTCAGCAGTGCTTCCAGACTAGAAGTTTATCTGACAATTTTGGCTAAGAATGGGCCCCCTGATGCCCAAAAGAGAGAGTTCAGACCATGAAAGAGCTGACCTAGGCTAAGTTGGAGACCTGGCCTCAGCTGGGTCTGGCCCCACAGTACAAAGCCTGAGGAGCTACCAGGGTTCACAATTGTTTTTCATGACGGGAACCACATGCTGGTAATTCCAAAATAAAACTGACTTCAAATGTTCAAACTTCCCATGAATGGGGAACTCCAAGACCCAGCTAGCTGTTCTTAACATGTCCCACATATTTCCATTGTTTTTTCCCAGATAATTTTCCAGACAAGGAGTTGCAGAACCCCCTGAGAAATCTCAGCATTTATTATAATTAACTTCCCATTCTTAGCACGCATCTAGGTTTCAGTTCTTTAGCTCCTTTTGCACAGTTTTGTTATATGCCCAGCTGTAAAATCTCTGTATTACAGTGAAAGAAGAGTTGAGCTAAAAACTCAGAACATCTATGAAATGGTAATTTTCTGGTTCTAGTGACTGATTACCCCAGAACAGAATGCTTAATTGGACGTATATGGATATGGCAAGAGAATTACTCGGGTTTTCTTCTTCCATTTATGCTCTAAATTCTATGGTTTTCCTTTCCCTTGATGAACAACACGGCAATCAGCCAATATAAGATGTTTCTTAGGATGAGTCTGTGATGGGAAGTGATGGTGAATTGACCCAGTCCTCCGGTTTCTATGTTCAGAGACGGTTTTGTTGTTTGGTGGGTTTTTTTGGTTGGTTTTTGGGTTGTTGTTTTTTTTTTTTCCCCAGAATAAACTGGCTAGAAGCTGACATGAACAAAATAGGAGAACCAGAAAATGATGTTCACTATCCTAGGAGATAAAATTCAGAGCACATAAACATGACCCTCCAGAAAGGAGGCATCATGAGTGAACCTTAATCAGGTGTTGTTACTATACTACTCAATATCACTGTGACATCCAGTCTCCATACCTTTCTGCCAGTTGTGCAGGTATACACAAAGGTTACAGCCTAAGCACTATTTCATCCTCAAGAGCAGAATTTTTAGGATAGCATATTGTAACTGCCCGTACACTGGCTTGAAGCTCAGCCTTAGCATCACTTCCCTTTCCATGCCATAGAGCATCAAACACATTCTTAACATTATTGTCCCTTATTTTATACCTGTATCTTTAATGCACACTTGTGCATGAACCCAGTCCCTACAGCGATCCAAATGTTTTAACTCAAGGTACTTTACATGTCTCAGTATGTCCTTTTATATCCCTGACTACATATAAACTTAATTCATACCATATCCTAAAGCTCCCATGGGGAAAACAAAGAATACCTAGTTCACTTTTTACTGAATGTAAAACAGATCCATAAAATTCTAAGCTAACCACAAAACAAATGTAATGGTAATATCAAAAATAATGTTTGATTGCTTCACCTTGCCTTTAAGTCAATGTGCATGCTGAAGATGGATCATGCACGCAAGCAGAGAAGAGAGTTTCAGACCAAATCCTACACAGTCTGCTCTTTCAGGCATAATTTCTTCAGCTATCCTGATGCTACTCTGAGTGTTTGTTTCTACAATTAAAAACAGTAGCATTCTTATTACACTCTTAGACAACATTGTTACCTACAGACAAATAGAACAGTCTTTGACAAGATTTTTGCTCTGAAATAATTAAAGCCACTTACTGTTACTTGAGGAAATCACCTGTATGGCTACAGCAGTAAGATGAACATTTGGTTCCACTTCTTCTAATAAAGCACTTTTTGTTTTCAGCCTTGAATCTAAATCCTCAGCCTACGGTATAACATTTTGTACATCCATGCCTTCTGGGAAAAGGTTTTGAAACAGTAAGAATGTTCCTTGTTCCCTCTGCTCACAACAGGGGCAGGCCATCTTGCTTTACCCGGTCATCTAAGTAATGCTGCTTCAATAGACTGAAGTACTTTTCCACATGACAAGCCTGCAATTTCTCCTCCCCTTTGAAATTAGTCACTAAATAACCTCCTTGGCATGTCACCCAGTCACAAACTGTGCAATACTATGTGATTCAATCGCTCAACCATTTTTTAATGTGTGCCTATAAGATGTATAGAAAGAGACTAACATTATGGAAGGAAGTACAAGAGAGACTCACAAAGGGGAAAGTCATAAATAAAGCAGTGAGTAACTTCCGCTTAGGTAAGAGAGTGCATTTCAAAGGCAACGATATGAAACACATCCATATTAATTCCCAAACAGGAGAAGACCTCAAATTATTTAGCAAACCCATTACATACAATTCTATATTAAAAAAAAAACCAACACAAACAGTAGTCATAAACCTTGGAAGTTTTTCACATACTTGGATTGGTAGTGACATTTGGTAGAATGAAGCGCAAGCCCCTCCCATGAAGGAGGCTGCCTACTCATTAACCAGGCACCTGAGACGCTTGGCTAACCTGAACTTTGCGGCCCCCATAAATCAATCTCATTGTTATCTCTGCAGCACACTACACTAGCCATTATGATTAGTTTTGTCAAAAGACCATAGAATATAGAAAATGTCTTCTTATAAATACAGTATTTACAATCTAAAAGAGACGGCACTTAAATATCATCATAAGGGAAAATCTCATGACATGAGCACTCCCCAGTCCTGCAGTTATCTTCTGGTTTGGGGCATGTGTGCTTTTTTTGCTGTTGGTTTGGGGGTTTTTTTGCTTGTTTTTGTTTTTATGCAAGTAAAAAATTGCCTATATCATCATGACTGGCATTCAAAAGAATGAAAATACAATTTATGCACATGACAATGAGCTAATATCGCTGTAAAGAACCAGTTATAATGGGACCTTACTGGAGTAACGTTTTGTTTCACAGTACTGCTCTCAGTCTCTCAGCCATTAGTGGGGGAGGCATCATTCATTTCTGCTGCAAAAGGGCAATCTGACACAAAGCATTCAAGTAACAGGACAAAGATCAGAGCAGATCTGGTAGTCAAAACTAAAAACCCAGGTGTTCCGCCCCTTACTACACCAAGCCCTACAGCAGAGAAGTCCTCCAGCTTTGTAGACAGCTGCTGTGTATTCTGATTTGTAATGTATGCTGTAAATTTGTATGCCATTATTGGCCTTGACCAGAACTTCACAAAATTTTTATGTAGTGTAATATAAAGTCTTTTCAGAAATGTAAAAAAAAATATTAATTTTGTCTTAAATGTTTAGTTTTCAGTTTCACTATAAAATATTTTAAAATATTATTTTTATTAAATATTTGCACTAGAACTATAACAAAGTATTATTATGGCACAGAAACAATGTTAAACCTATTTATTTTCATTTCAAATTTAATCAGTCAAGGCTTGTTTCTTGCAGTATACGAGTAAAGCAGTATTTACCATTGAAGCATCTGGTTTATATTTGGCAGGTTTAACTAACCAGTCAAGCATCCCCTTTTAATGAATGGATGTATATACTTGACCTAGTTAAAAAGCTGCTTAGGTCTGCTGACCAACCAGACTCAAAAACATCAAGAGTAAAAAATACAAGCAAATTATCCCAGTAGACTCTTATGCCACACATGCTTTCCAACAGTTGCAGAGTATATTCTTCCATCCATGTTCCTCCTTACAGGCTAAAAAACCTGCAGTGACAAATCACATTATTATGCTAATATGCAGGATAAAAAAGACCACTATATTTCACTGCAGTTTCTCTGCAATGAATTGCAAGCTGGTAGGGTGCACATTTTCAGTAATTGGACTCTAGCATGATAAAGTATATCCCAGAACATAGACGTACTATATAACTAGTTCTCTATACATCTGGCACTATATGCAAGTCTTCAAGTATCTGATGCATACGAAAAGTTTTTCATGAGAGGAATGAATCTTCTTTTAATTTTAAAATACATCAAGCACAACATCATAAATATCACACAGATATATCATTACCAAGGCTGTAATTTAATTTGTAGGTTCTAACAATACATACAAACCATTCAAGCATCACTTTCCATTTCAATTACTTTATCAGAGCCCTCAAGCCTTGTCTAACTTGCCATGTATTATCCTGTGTTTAATTACTTGCCATATATTTGTTTATAATGTACTGTACAGAACAAGAGTTCCTTTTCAGTTTAACCCCCTGTATAAACAAGGGGCATACCCCTAAGAGGCGCAAACCCCTATGCTTCACTGAGATCAAGCCTGGAAGTTTAGGTTAGCTTATTTATTACTTTAAAATCAATGTTAATGTTTATGTTAATGACAGGCCCAAGTTACCACTGAGCTAAATCACCAGTCACCCTACTTTCTTCTACACTATTAACAATGTTGGTCCCTTGGACCTTTCCATCAATTTGCCCATCACATTATTTTCTGTTTGCTTCCCTCATTTTTAAGTGGAAAAAATGTTAGAGACACAATATCAGTAAAACACACAATTATAAATCCAGAGAATATTTTGAAGTCTACTGTGGGGTGTACACATGTGGCATACACGTAACTTATTGCTTGACTGCTGATCAAAGTTCTTTCTGTTCCTGATAACAGCTCTTTTGGTTCCTATTCCCTTAATAATACCTTTGTGGATGGAAATAATTAAGCAGTTATTGCCTTGTAGTGATGTAAACAATCATTTCCTTGACAGAAAACAGGGAAGCATTTACTGGCTGGATTGCTTGTCACTAACTCAGGACTTGGTTTCATTCTCAGCACTCTGGAGCAAAGCTTGTGATGGAGTCAATGGGGTTTTGCTTAAATGCAACAAGTTAGTTCAGTCCAGCAGAATCCAAATGGGCAGACAGTTTGCTGATGATGGCTTTTACAGCTGTATTACAAAAGAAGCATTATTTTCTCCTGATTTTGGGGGTTGGATTTGGGGTTTTTGGGCATGGGTTTCTTTGCCGAGGAAGGTCTCATGCCACCTCACCAGTCCAGCTTCTAATTCTGATCCAAGAAACCAACAGTGTAGGAGGACAAAGACCTATGTATGGAGTTGTCTGCAGGATCTCCTAAATCTGCTGCCTCTGATACACAAGGCTCTTGAAGGCAGCTGGACAACCACCATCGGCATCTTTCTTCCCTCTGCTTAGTCAAGCACCATGACAGAAAACTCTCAGTTGGGTTATCCACTTTCTGCAATGAAAGGAGAGAGATCGACCCCTAGTTTTGCCTCCAAACATTCAGCAGAGGAAGAAAAAAGTGGTCAAATCCAATCCTGATCTCAGTCTCAGCTGCTTCCCCATGGCAAAAACGGGGGAGCAGAACACACGCCCCCATGCTGCTGTCCCTCACAAAGGCACCAAGGTGGCCCATACCCCAGCACCCAGCCAGGCTGTGCTGGTGCCACCCTACACTCCACACTGCTCTCCAAAACCCTGAATAACTCTTTCAAATTGGCCTCAACTTTCCCACATCAGCTCTCCAGCCCACTGTCCATATTTATACCTACAAAGATGTGTGTGGTGTTTCCCTGAAGACTGAAAATCCTACAGAAGCTCTTTGAATTTGAGAGGCCAAGTTAAACAAACAGGGAGGGAACAGAACAGTTCTGGCTGCCTGACACACACTGGATTTGAGGTTATATACAGACTACACTATCTTCTCCTAAACATACATATTGTTTGTTATTCCTTCTGTTTACTAACTCCAAAGGCATGCAGTGAAACAGATATGCCTTGGGGTAGACACAAGTACCAGAAAGTTCTCTTATACTTATTCCAAATTCCCTAGTTCTTAACAAAAATAAATGCAAACAAACAAACACAAAGCCCTCCCACACCACAGAGCACATAACTACTAGCTAGAATGAACCACTACAAAGGGGACAGGCAGCTCTACAGCTTCACTGCTGACAAAGCAGCACACTCGGGAGAACGGCTGGTGCTTGCAGTGTGGAGCAACCAGTACACAAAGCCTTTGAACCAGCACACAAGTGAGCATCTCAGCTCCAAGAGAACAGTGCTTCACTGCAACATGTATATTAACATTACATATACATACATACATATATGTTTTGCATACCAGCAGTAAATTTTTGGTCAATCCTTTGGTGATGGCAGATCAACATAATCACAAATTTTAGATTTTTAGGGATTTAAAAAAAATTAAAGGCAAGCAAGTACAAGTGGGAAATCCTGAGCTGGAAACTCTATAAGCCTCTCAAAATTTATTTTAAGTTTACTAGAGCAAATATAGCCAACTCTCACTGGAGTCACATGAAGAAGGTTCTGCAAAACTGAACTATTACGTCAGGTCTGCAGTCTGTCTCTCTGCCCTGTAATTTAAACCTCATGCTTCCCCCTCATTTCTGTACTGATTTAAACAAAGACATTTTCCTAGCTATAGGAAAGTATCACAGTATGTATCACAGACATATATGCATTAAGTACCTCTCAAAAGTGAAGACGGCACTATTAGTTGCTCTGTATTGAGGATTTGTCTCGCCTACTGTTGCATTAAAAGACAGTCGGCCGGGCACCCTCCACAGTCAGCTCATTCCCTCTACAGCCGGGTGGGACACGCTGCCCTTTGGCATTCCCTGCCTCCCTCCACTGACTGCAGCGGGCGCCAATTTCTACCCGAAGCTTGTAAGGACTAGACTATTTTCCTAATTCACTATAGTGAGCCTGCCCATATGTCTTTTCATTTAGCTCACTCTCTGCTCTGTTTTTCATCCCATTTTTTCCTTTTTTTTTTTTTTTTCTTCTTTGCAAGAGATACTCTAACTAGAAGGGATAAGGCAGCTTCATTCCAGCTGCTGCTTGCTAGTCCATGCAATGGCCTTTGCTGTGATCCACCTTGGTGGATCCAACCTGGCCTGTGGTTCCTGTTTGACTGAGCAAAGAATTAAGTGTCTCTAGCCTGAAGCTGGAAATAACCATTATTTATTTATCAATAGACCAATACAGAAGCACCTCCGCTTTTCATTCTCCTCTTCCTCTGTGCTACCATTAGCACATTTTCATATGCATGAACCTTTTAAAGCCTATATACAGAGGACTGAGTTTGTAACATGAAATTTTTCCTGCTTAGTCTACATGTAATACAGAAATATTAATTAAAAATAGCAAGAATGACATGCTGCAAACATTTAAATAATACATAAGTCATGACACTGGGAAGAGATAGAGTAGGTAAAGGAAAAATTGTATGGGAAGCTAATAGGGAATTCTGAGTGTAAAACTACATAAGAAAGAGGAAAAAAAGACCCCCCAAAAAGGGAACAAGACAGGGTGAAGGACAGTAATAGGAGTTTGTGAAAGAGGCCAGAGATGAAAGAGGGTAATATCAGAGATGGAGTGCTGAGAACTAAGTAGAGAAACAAGAAAGGGATAATAAATAACAAAGAAACAAAAATAGGAGACTTAAGCCAGGAGGTGAGGAACTGATGAGGAAAAGAGGAGTTAAAGTTAGAATGTGAAGGGAAATTCAACAAAAAATGCAATGAAAGAATAAGAAAACAGAATGAGGGTGGAAAACATGAACTGATGCAAATTTTCTTCAAGGCTAGAACATTTTGCATTAGTTCTTGTTATTACAATGCTGTAGCCTATCATAGCAGGCATGGAAGGAGAGGGAGAGAGGAAGAAAGGAAGGACAAGAGGTAAGAGAAAGAAGAAAATACATCCAACGTAAACTTCTTTAGTTTGGGTTAATATTCTGAGGTTTTGTGGGTTTTTTGGAAGGAGTGGTCAGAACATGGTGGTTTTAGAAAAGAAATTGGAGCAGAGCACTCCACATAAATGCCAGCTGGAGCTACCCATGAATGCTTCAGGACATGGGCAAACAAGCTACGACCATTGCCTTTGCAATCCACTTTCATATTCAGAACAAAGACATTTGAGATGCACTTTAAAGCTACAAATGGCTTTTGAAACCTAGCACTTAGTTCAGCCATTCCCACTGAAGATGTAGTTACAGTTAAAACCAGCTTCATCTCCTTCAGACATAGCAGAAAATAACGCCTCTCTACAAGTCAGTCCTTAGTGCAGCATCTCTGAGACTCAAAGTGCAGTCAGACTCAGTGCTGAGACAGAATGCTCAGGTCCCTGTTGCCCTTTACATGTTTGGCCATTAGAGGGGGACAACAGAAATTCTAGTTTGATGAAATCACCACCAAGCTCTGACAAGTGGTGAGATGTGTCTATAGGTGTGTGCATGCACATGTGCATGCAGCCCTTACTTCTCAGAAAGCTTTTTCCCCCTATCATTTCCACCGTGTTAGCCCCCTGACCACACAGACCTATGACCCCAAGCACATCTGCACATCAAGAGCTCTTAGGCCGTCATAATGTCCAATAGCCCTTCCCATTCCTAGACTAAGACTACTTTTTTCAAGAGTAAAATAAGAATCCAACATAAAGATAAGGGGAAAGCAGTATTACACTTCTTGCCATAAAGGAAGTTGAACTTACAACATGCATCAGCTTAAATCTAGCTAGTAGAGCAAGCTCTATGTTTGGACTAGCCTGGTTACACCTGTACTGAACTTGTTGACACTCCCTAGTTGACATTGTCACAGATTAGCCGTCAATGAGACAAATGTTTTTGACTAATCTCTTCTCCTTCTATGAAAAGGTGACCCGCTTAGTGGATGAGGGAAAGGCTGTGGATGTTGTTTACCTAGACTTTACTAAAGTGTTCTCCAGGGCTCAGTATTGGGGCCAGTTCTGTTTAATATCTTAACAAATGGTCTGGACGAGGGGATTGAGTGCACCCTCAGCAAGTTTGCTGATGACACCAAGCTGTGTGGTGCGGTTGACACACTGCAGAGAAGGGAAGCCATCCAGAGGGACCTTGACAAGCTTGAAAGGTGGGCCCATGTGAACCTCATGAAGTTCAACAAGGTCAAGTGCAAGGTCCTGCACATCGGTCAGGGCAATTCCAAGCACAACTACAGGCTGGGCATAGAATGGATTGAGAGCAGCCCTGAGGAGAAGGACTTGGGGGTGTTGGTGAAAAAGAAGCTCAACATGACCCAGCAACGTGCGCTTGCAGCCCAGAAAGCCAACTGTATCCTGGGCTGCATCAAAAGAAGCATGACCAGTAGGTCGAGGGAGGCTGCCTCTCTACTCCGCTCTCATGAGACCCCACCTGGAGTACTGCACCCAGCTCTGGGGGCCCCAGAACAAGAAAGACATGGAGCTGTTGGAGAGAGTCCAGAGGAGGGCCACGAAGCTGATCAGAGGGCTGGAGCACCTCTCTTATGAAGAAAGGCTGAGAGAGTTGGGGTGGTTCAGCCTGGAGAAGAGAAGGCTCCATGGAGACCTTATAGCAGCCTTCCAGTACCTAAAGGGGGCCTACAGGAAAGCTGGAGAGGGACTGTTTCCAAGAGCACGTAGTGATAGGACAAGGGGTAATGGCTTTAAACTGAAAGAGGAGAGATTTAGATTAGATGTTAGGAAGAAATTCTTCACTGTGAGGGTGGTGAGACACTGGAACAGGTTGCCCAGAGAGGTTGTGGATGCCCCCTCCCTGACAGTGTTCAAGGCCAGGTTGAATGAGGCTTTGGGCAACCTGGTCTAGTGGAGGGTGTCCCTGCCCATGGCAGGGGGGTTGGAACTAGATGATCTTTAAGGTCCCTTCCAACCCAAACCATTCTATGATTCTATGGTTCCTGATTGGCAAGACAAACATCCAGATCAGTGAACTTAGCAGGCACTCGCTTCTGCATATTTATGAGTGTATTTCATTTCCTAGAAACAAATGGAATGTGAGAGTTTAAAAAAAAAAAAAAGTTAAAATTATCCGATTAAGCAGAGAGAAGTTAATAAATCTCTCACACTTGATTTCCCTATGCTTCCTTAGTATACTTTCCAGACAGTATTGTGGTGAGTACACTAAGAAACCTCTTTTTATTGCAGCCAAGATTTTTCAGGGTGTTATCACAAATGACGAAAATATAAATACACTGAAACATAACACATTTCAATCCTAAAAAGGTCGGATTTACATAATTACATCATTGGTTTGCCAATATCCACATTTATCTCATCAGTATAGCATGGCCCACCCATCCCATAAGCTATTAGACTGTTTGGACTGAACACATAAAAGCTATTACTGATTTTTTTTTTTAAAGTTAACATTATGACACCCCTCATAACTAATGCTTCATTCAAACCAACTGTTTCTTTTGCTTTCAAACCAACTGCACGTTTCTTTTGCTTTTCCACAGCTGCTTTTTAGGTAGAATGTTCTGAGAACAAACAGGAGTCATGTAATTCATGAAGATGCAGCAAGCATTTCCTCCCCCCTCCCCGTTCTCCTTGAAGAGATCAAGCACATCATGTACATAGCATAGACGGCCACCACCAACGCAGGAAGCCAAACCCTTCAGACCAGTCTCAATTTCAGCACTTCCTCAGGGCACAACTGAACTGATGGGGTCATCCCTTTTTTTTCCAAAAAAGGAATAGTTTCAAATACGTACAGTTCTGGTACAGATCAGCATTTTATTTGGTTTAAATATGCTGTAGATCAGATTTCTGTGCTTTAAAAAAAGAAATACTGTTAGTAACTGCATTCATAAATCAAAATAAATGCATGGCTTTCTGACTTGCTGTACTAACGACTCAGCTCTTATTTTTGTTCCATATTTGTATCTCTTCTCACTGCACTGAAGCCAAGTAAAACTGAACAAGTTGATATGGTTAAATGAACATAAAGGAAAGCATAACCCTTGGTCTCATTTGGCATTACCAAACAACTGAGTCAGAACACAATTTCTGTTACAGATATATGGAATATGTTAGGATGCAAATAATACAAAAATGTATAAAAAAGATCTGATTGATAGTTAAAAGACCTAAGGTGCATGTTTACACCTGTAGCCAGTTGTTTCTTCCACTATAAGGACATAGCAAATCAGAAGAAATAAGTTCCTGCACTGAGTTTGGAGTCAGTGCTATTGGCAGGAGAAATGGTCATGGAAGCCTTATACACACCTGGATTTTGCAATGCAAGTGTCCAAGCTGCACTGCATCTCATACCTATAAGGCCCAGCAGTATTTGCAGTTGTAAGTAAATATTTTGCAACTTTAGCGCCACTATCAATGCCTCAATTAAGAGTCTTCTCAGATCACAAACAACTTCTTATACTGTTTGAGCCCTACGTTTTCTTTTCATTTTACTTCCTTCTATCCAAGAAAATATACAAATTGGTCAGCGTGACTGAAGTAAACAACCAGGTTTATCCTAATGTCAAGCTATCTATAGTAAATATTAAGTGACTGAGGGACTAGCCCTTTACCCAACACACCATTTTGGTCTTTTCACTTAGTCACATGGACTTCCAATTTGCAATGATGTAAGAAAGGCATATATTCACACAAAAAATAACTTCAGCATCACATCATTTCTTATGGAGTCCTGTTGCCTGTTGATATTTGCAACTGGGTTGCTTTTGCCAGCTAAGGCTTTTTTTAACCCCAGGTCTTAACATGTATCCAAGAAAAGATATTTTTATTGCTCATATTTTCAGAAGTCTGATTAGTTTTCCAGAGTCCTTGTTAGAAAAAGTACAATCCAACATGGAGAAGAATCAAGGTCCTCAGATAAGTAAGTAGCTGTGTTCTCCTAGACACCAGGTGCTGGTTAACTCCTCTTTGTTGAAAGGAAGACAGGGACAGAATTAATTCTCTTTAGTATTCATTAGGCTTATCTAGAGGCAGGCAACTAATAATATTCTGAGGTGAAGACTCAGTGGAAAGCAGAGAATTTGGGTCATGATCATGAAGTATCACATTTTGGATTTGTGAAAAACTTAGGAAAGCTGAGGTCCTGACTGACAAGCGAATGGCAGGTTTGAGGAAGCAAAGACATTGCTTCTAACTTTACTTGGGTTCTTGGAACTGAAGTACTAAAACCTCCTCCTCCACAAAGTGATTTTTAACCCCTGTCTGAGTAACACAGCTCATCCGGAAAGCTAACTGGAAGTCATAAAGCTTGGTTGAACTTTGGCCTTCGGGACTGCAGCAATTCAGATAAGCCACAAAGGAGGTAAAGGAAGATCTCCCCTCCTAATACGGGAGGTCACAGCCATGAGCATTATCATCATCTGTCAGTGTGTTTAGGGAGCTCTGGCAACATCTGACTCTGCCAGCTACTTAGGACTTTCACGTAAACAAACAGCCGAATTAGTGCAAATTGTTATACTAAAAGCAAGGGCAGTGTAAAAAAAGAAAAAAAAGAGTAAAACATCTAAAGAATTGGAACAAGGAAACATTATGTAAAAAAAGGTGGAGTAAGAATAAAACCAGAAACTAGTAGACAATAAAAATGGACTCAGATCCAATCCTTATGATTTTATTCAGGTCAAGCTCCCAGTGAAGGCAGTGAAAGTTTTGCCTGAGAACCTCAGACTTACGTGAGAGATAAGACTTCTGATTTTAATGAAGGGCTGAAGAGACCTTCACACAAGACAGATCATATGCTGTCATTAAGTAACTTCATCAGCTCCAGGGCAAGCTCTGAGCAAACCTCAACATGAAAGGCAGGCTAGCTTGAACACAGGCCTGTTAGTGGGAAATAAAGAACTCTCTCCCTAAAAGTTCCACTAAAACAACTGTATTGTGGTTGCAAGTTGGTCTGTTTCCACAGACGAAACTCTGGGAGTTTCCAGGTAACTGGTTTGTGCTATCTACCCCATGACACTCCTCTTAGACTAACTGGAAGATTACCGCATGGGTGCGGCAAGCTCATGTTCCTTGAATGGTTTAGTATTAAGAACACAACACTTCCTTTCAACAGACAGCTTGATATAAATTTAAAATCCATCTTCATTATTTGAAAATTTTAAAAGAAGATATCTTTTAAAATGTTGGTATAGTAATAGGATCTACACAGTTATATTCCTTACACACAATGTTTGTGAAATAAATATAATACACCAAAGCACATAGCCATCGCATTAAAAAAGCCACAATACAGTATCCATC
This sequence comes from Grus americana, assembly GCF_028858705.1. NCBI lineage: Eukaryota > Metazoa > Chordata > Aves > Gruiformes > Gruidae > Grus > Grus americana. The sequence continues at coordinate 149,842,083 of NC_072853.1, read as the reverse complement.
CAACTGTGACACAGGATCTGTATCTTTAAACAGACCGACTTTTTGCCAGATAACATTTGAGATTTATATATTGTTTTATGTGTAGCTAAAATTAAAAAAAAAAAAAAAGGTTTTTTTTCCTTAAAATTCTATCCACTTTCCCACTAACTTAGGCTTTATACAGCAGTACGTATTGTATATCAAAGGACATATGAATGAAAGAGAACAGGTACATTTACAGTCTTTCATCACAGTCTGATTTGGTGCAGCTACTTCTCAGTGTCTGCAGCTCTGTAGCTGCATAAATAATTGGCAACTACTGACAACCCATTCAAAGCAAAAGTAGTAAAATCCCTATCAGTAAAAAAAAAAAAATAATCCAGAACATCAGAGACTTCTTTTATATATTTTGTTCACATCTCAGCAAGATTTGTAATGGCAAGTTGGAAAATAACTGCTTATGTTTAATATGTAGGTTTGAAACTAGACATAAAATCTGAGAGTAGAGTTTGGTGATTTAGAGAACAATTAAACGTCTATTTTCTCATATGACTCAAGGAAAAAGAAACGGTTTTCATTGTTCTCATTTAAATTCCTAGTTAATCTGAAAATATCTTTTAGTTTTAAAAAGAAGAAGAAGAAAAGGAATTATATATCTTTTATTATTTATAAACATCATCTTACCTTACATCTTTTGGTGAGTTCCGTTTCTAGACGACTTTGGCAGGTATTTTAATTCAGAATTAGTTTCAGCAATACATGCCATTACATCTTCTCTTTAAAATAAACCGCTTTTTCTCTTTTCCTCAGACAAAGTATGTGGGCTAAAAGAGCTGCAGCGTCTCTGTTCAAGCGATTTCATGGACACTCAGAGGCTTTCTTTCTACTGTATGAAAGTTAAATCTAAGTAAGGAAGGCATTTTTCCTGTCCCGGAAATCAGTATAACCAAAACCAATGCTGAGCTAATGAGAAATGTTTCTTCCATGTGTTCTGTTTGGCAGACACTGCAAGTCATATCAAGGAAACACGTGATGTTTATAAATACAATATGGCTCATGTTGTCATAACCTCTCAATGACAAAAAGAGCATTAGAAAAAGCAGACAGCAAAACAGCAGGAAAGATGGGATTTGTATCATTTGGAAGGTCTCTATCAGATAATAGAGGTATTAGCGTTTGCTTTTTCTTTTTTCTTTTTCTTCCCAAAAGAAAACAAAGTTTTATAGTAATAGGATCAGTAAGGCAAACACATGGCAACTTATATAAATGCTGTCCTACAGGCATCCTAGCACTAAAATGCATTCACCCAATTCATTACTTGAATTCTTTTCCAATAAATACTTTTATTCTAAATACTTCTACGTAGTACAAGAAGCAGTTCTTTTTTAGCCATAGTATGCAATGAACAAATGCAATTTTGGCAGCATTTGCAGCCTTTATGTTTATTGATGTTAAGATCACAAACAATCCAATGAAAAGAAGTTTAACATCTCAAAGAAGCTGGATGTATCTTTACAAGTACCTTAAGAACATAGAAGGATGATCCCGCATTTATTATCTCTCTATTTCCTGCAAACCAGCACTGAATTTCAGGCTCCTTGGATGCTTTAAATTCTTGGGGAGTTGTTTGAGGGTTTTTTAGCACTTGTAGGATTTTTTTAAGTTCACAAATTGCATCTAAATCTAGAGAGTTAGCAACCAGCTAGCCAGGCACTTTCAGGGGAAAAATGAAAAGCTGCTCTTGCGCAATTTCAGTAATAAAAGCTAGTCAGCACAACAGTTTACCCAGCTTATCAAATGTCTGTCTCATTTTACTGTACAACATATTTTAACCCATCCCCTCTCAACTTGGCAGCCCAAACTCCCATCACTGCCAGGAACATCATCACCTTTTTGCCATTTTAACTCCCAGAAAATGTGGAGTTTTCAGGTACCCCTGCTCCCCATCTCAGCTCTGATCCAACTTGCCCTAATTGTTCGTTCTTGGAGCAACACTCTCTAAAAAAACCCCAAAACACCTCAAAATGTACCTCGATACAACAGCAACCACAACGAGCATTCTTTGGATATTCTGGGCTCACCCACCCAGCAGAGGTCTGGGATAAAGCGCTGACCTACTAAGGTCTTATCCAAGTCAGGGAATTAAGCAAAAACATGGTGGGTCTAGGACATTTTAAAACAAAGTGTAACCCACAGACTTTACAGCAGGTGGTTGGGAAGAGAAGGATTGCCAAGCAAAATAGCCACCGGTTTGTTATGAAGTAAAAATTCCCTCCTGATTCTCAAAATTGGCGGACAGATGAAGCCCAAAACAAACCACTGCATAAACCAACATTATCAGTATCCAACTGTGCCACCAGAAACGCAGACAAGTTGCAATGACAGATGGGGGAGATTATAATTTAGGATTCTTCCCCTTTTAGACACTCCATAAAAGGAGGGTGTAGGGAATGAGGAGAGAAAATACACTGTGCACATTTGGTGGGGGAATCGCTTCCACTTGGGAGTCCCCAGGGGCTCACAGCAACAACCCAGGATAAAAGGACCTGTGACACTTCCAAAGAAATTCAGTTCATTCAGCAACATATGAAAATCTGCAGTCAGTTCTTTAGTGTCATCTTTTGACATCGAATCTATACTCCACCGCTAAATGTGAGAAGAGAAGCAAATCGGACCCTGCCCCTAGCAAGTCTGAGAGAGTCTTTTCCTCTTTGAATCTATGCAAATCACAAATGTTAATTCCTACAGCACAGACCAGCACGGCTGTGTACATGCATTTGCACTGGAATTCAAAACAATGCCAAAGAGAATAAAAAGATCATCTAAACATTTGGACACGAGACAGTATTTTGTCAAAAGAAAGTATTGTCGCACAGAGAGCTAGAAAGTGCTAATAAACATTACAAGCTCAGGCTAAGGAATAAATTAATGAAATGCAGCAATGTGAGGATACGTTTCTCCAAAGAAAACAGCTGCTACAGATTTTCAGCATACATTTTGGGAAAGGAATAATAAAAAAAACGAAGTGCACAAACAGAAATATTCAGAATATTCAGTGAGATGGCACTATGTGGCCACCTCTTGCTTGAACACTATGGCAGACCTGTCAAACAAACCATGCTCTTAAAGATGTAGATGGTCACAGCACAGTGTCAGTAAGCAAGACACTCAAGGATTTCAGAAGAAACTGTCCTTTAGAACTTGCTTAGACCCCAAGCAAAACCCCTTTTCTCAAACACAACCCATTCAGAAAAATGCATCAAACAGAAAGAAGACCAGGAAAATCAGAACTGATGGACAGGAAAGCTGAGTGGTTTGATAGGAGATCTGAAACTCACAGATCCCACATTCCTCTCGCACATTCTGAGTCGTCTTGTCCATATGGATAATACTTAATACTTCAAGTGTTACTGCCAATTCTTATACAGGTCTCACATCTGTTTGGTAGTTAAAACAGGTGTCCAAGCTGGCAGCTAACATTATTTTCTGAGATTATTTTGGGTCTGTTACATGGAAATGATTATAAATCACATGAATAGAAGCCTGAACATCATCAAACCCAGGGATAAAGGTTCCAAAGGGACAAGAAGGCAAACAGTAGAAAAATCTGTAAAGGCAAAACTTTCCCAAGCCTCAAAAAAATAAAGCTTTAACTCACATATGGCAGGAGATACAACCACACTCACAGTATCACCATGGAAAAATGTACTTACAATGGCTAATTCATGATATTCTAAATACTGTTCTTTCAACCAGTCTAACAATAAGGTGCTTTTCTGTAGGTTTTCTGAAGCAGTTAACCATGGTGCAAAGCACAGTGGTTACAAGAGTTACTCGCAACTTCCCACTGTAGTGAATTTAGCACTCATGCGTCACGTGAAATTGAAGAACATCAATTTACCAAATGCAAAGATGCACAAACACAACAGGAGAGATGAGAAGCAAAGGGTTTTCCACAATCTTTTGGATACCGCACAATATCAGTACATAAAATGTACTCATTTCTCACTTACCCCACCCAGTATTTCCACCCCCTTTAATCTGGTTTGCTAAGGAAAGAGGGATAACCCATCTGTTTATTGGTGGTTGTCTCCCCCGACCTAATAACCTGTGAATCTGCAGGCAACTTTCAAACAGATTTAACCAAAGGGTAGAAACCATTAGACTACTCTGTTCCTACAAATTTTGCCAATTAGAGATTTGCGAGAAGATCCTACAGAACTTGTGCCAAACAGAGAAAAAGTTGCAGCGTGTGCTCCTGCTTTTTAGAGTCTGGAGGACAAGCATCGGAGAGAGCATTATTACATCCCTCTACTTTGGGAAAAGCCTCAGTTAGGATCTGAGTGTTGCTGCACAGGGAAGAACCCAACCAGAAAACACACATCCTTAGACAAACAGGTTTCGTTATTTCCGGAGCTCAAGAAATCGCTTGTTTCCATGCTCATAACTTTGAAGTGCAGAAGTTCACATAGATCAAAGGGAAGACTTTTTGCATGTTTCTCCACAAAGCCACTATGAACATCCTGGCTCTGACTTCACCTCTCAGACCAGAAAGACAAGAAATTTGCCAATGCAAAGAAAAAGTCAAATGAGAAAATAGCTGTTTTGTTGGATGCGCAGAATTTTGAAATGGCATCTTTGGCATTTCAGCAGAGCAAAATACAATATTCTACCATGAAACCACCACTTCTGCAAAGGCCACCACTGTGTCACCTTTATTTTTGGGTTATGGCCAAAGAGAGATAACTCATAATCATGAAATCTTAAGTGTGCGTATCTGTTGTACAACACAGTATTTTAAAATAAGCAATATGAATTATTAGGTTTTGCACAGAAGCAGCACTTAAATTCAAAACAACTCAGGCAGTAAATACCTGGGAGAGGGCTAAAGAAGTAATCTGTACTTTCTCATATATGTAGCTAACACAGCATATCTGAAAACAGGTCTAGAGCACACAAATAAAGCCACAGTAGAAACATTCAGCATCCACTGCACATGGAACAAGAACAGTATAGTATAACTTTACAAAGCCACAGTGAAATTATTACATGAGTTCATGTCATAATGCACAATGATAATATGTCATGCCTTCAAATATGAATGAGATGTATTCGATACATCCAGTTACTGCTACAGGAATATAACTAGAATTGAAGAATTTCAGGACCTTAAAGAAGACACTAAAAACTATCACATCAGCCATTTGAAGCACATCTATTTTCTCTCTCATGTTGTGTGTGCAGCAGTGTGAATAATCAAGTAATTAGATTTCTGACCTATCAAAAGGACCATTTTATAATTGAAGTAGATAAATGAGAGGTGGTTGAGAACAGTGCCTGTAAATAAACTATTGTGATCTTTCTAAAATAATGAGGCCCTAAACTGTTGAAACAGCAGAAGCACTTACATGAAATATTAATAATAAAGCAGTGTGACATGTTCAGAATTGATAATGAAACCAAGAAGCAAATGTACAATTAAGCAAATCACTCCACAGGAAATTTTCTGCGTAGTTCCATCAGCTTTGGAGCACACATAAAAACCACAAAGCAGGTAGGACAGTAGTGGCATTCCCTTCTGGCCCTACTGGCCTCATTGCGTTGTACCGTTTCCTGGGGACAGACCTAGGATGGGTGGGGAGGAGATGAGGTTGTGAAATCTCACCACCACCACCCCCTGCTGCAACCTGAGCTGTGGGTAACACGGCAGAAGAGGTGCCACACAGCTGCTTCTCCTGCCCTCTCGGAGATTACAGTTCGGCAAAAGATAGACACAGTAAGAGAGAGAAAATGAATACATTTCAAATGCCTTCTCTATAGTTTCCCAATACAAAATGTTCACTTGAAAATGCAAATATACTAGTACTTGTTCAGTACAGGTATAAAATTTTAGAAAAAGACAAACCTATTTACACCACAATGGGTATTTATCAGAATTTCTTATTTGAAATGGTTGTTTACAAAGTGTTTCAATAGACTTCAAGCTAGGTACATCTGCTCAGCTACTGCAAACCAGTCCATGCTGAAGCCTTGCTGCAGTGAACTAACACTATGCTGTACTTTGCTGAAAAGGGTTTGGAAACATGAAATAAGAAGTTGTATAAACGCTCAGCATTGTCTGTGTCCCAAAATAAGTAATTAAAGGCTACGTTTTGATTCACATGCTTTAATGCAAGTAAACAAGAACAAAAAACCAGTTAATGCTCAGGGCAAGTAATTGGAAAAAGCAAAGCAGTTAAGAAACATTACGGTAAGCATTATCGATTCTGTATACGTGTTGTACACAAACCCTCAGTTTTATGAATTGTTGTGTACATATTACAGTCAAGAACTTTAACATAAAAGCTAGAGGAAAGAAGAGCATAAATGCAGCACTGGTACTTACCCTTATATCTCCATTTACAGCTCTGGAAGTGTGATTAAATGCATGTGCAGGATCTTTGTTGTAAACTTTAAGGAAAGATCGGTCTTGAATATTCCTGGAATCAAAAGAATCAGCAATGATAACAGATGAAAGTTGTTTTATTTACTTTGTTGCCTGAAAGTTTCAGGTAACAGGCAAACATAGTAGGTCTGCAGCTGACCTATAAGAAAAACCTAAATGCCATAACTTAGACACACACAAACAAACAAAAGCCTACTTTGATTCTCTTTCCCATGGGAAGTATCATTCTTTTGCTACAACTCCACACCCATAAAAATTAGATCGTGTTAAGTTTCTTTCAAGATCCTGCCATAGAGTGAAAACACTTTGAAGACAATAGAGCTTCAACATTTACACGGCACTCAAAAGGATTTAGTTAATATTTACATGTTTTATTGTGTACTCAGCCCACATGAATTTTTGCTATTCTAAGAAGCAAGAATATCAAAAGAAAAGCAGTCTTTCTAACTGCAATTATTCTTGAGGCAATTCTAATTATCAGCTTGCTCACAAACCTGAAAAAAAAAATCCACAAAAGCTAAAAATTCAGTAGCAGATAAGTCCTTCCTCTGAACTTTATCTATATAAAAGACAGGTTTTAAAGGGAAAAAATAGGAACTACAAAAAAACAAATAAACAAGCAAAAGTTTTGATAAAAGCTACCACAGAAGTGGTTCAGATGGAAAGCCCAAAGAGAATATTTTTGTTTAATGAGGACCCAACACTTTGTCATTGATTAGCCCATTTTTAAACTGCTACATTTAGGAAAGAGATGACATTAGTCTTCTATTTTGTTTCAAAACCTACCTTTCAATAATTTTATGGCTGAGACATTTGCACTGAGTTCTGCTGATCTCTTGCTCACATTTCAGCAGCAGCAAAGCCTCCAATCTACGCTCACTTACATCCTTTCAAAGCCGCGACCCTTTCATTTCCCAGTAGTGATCTCTGGAGAATTTACGTACACATGTGACTGAATTCCTTTCCTCCAGGTGCAGCTACAAGTCTAGTGAACTGATCTTAATCACTGGGATTATCATTTAAAAATGAAGGAAAGGATTCTTGGGCAGGTCCAATTTCTTTCTTACAATGTCATATTACAATCAGTGATTGCTTTGAATGGGTAGCTAGTCAGAACTTGTGCTGCTGTTGTAGATGTCAAGTAGTTATTAAAGAAACCCCACAGCTTAAGAGACAGATCAGTGCCTTCTGTTTAAGAACTGCAGGGCTGATGAGAAGTTTAGTATTTATGAGTGTTTACTTGTAGACTGCATAGGAAAATAGCTACCTTGCGGCAAGTTCAAGTTCTTCAATTATTTATGGTAACATAAAATGTTTTCCATCTTGTAAATGTGACCCTTTCGCTTTGAGACTTGCACTGGGAGTCTCAGTTACCGTTTTCTGCCTCAGACTTGGAAATATGTTCTTTCCGATACAAAGCAAGCTCTCTCATCTTCAGTTCAAGAAAGAGTATATTATTCATTTAAATAAATTTTATCTGCTGTCTTTTCTGTCTGAAGGCTATGAGATGGTACCTCAACTAACTAGAGTTTGTTTTAAAAGCATACTCTGTAAATATTTCTTGTAGAAACATGACACTTTAAAGTAAAACATTGCTGCAAGGCAAAGCACAAAAATACTAGGCATTTGATCTCTGAAGTGAATTCTATTTCACCTCATGTTGCTATTCTAAGATAAACATTACTGATAACAGGTATATATTACTGTACTTTTATTATTACTATTATTTGCATTACTGTAGCTCCGAGATGCCCGTGGCATGTTCAAAGGCCTCGTTGATCTATGTGTGCTGTATAAATACCCCAGGAATACAACCTCTTCACCAGCTTACAAGGTGAGTAGAAGACACAAAAGACAACAGGATAGCTGCAGAGAGATAAGAGAACAAAAAGAAACGAGTAGACCATAGTCTCTCCAGCCAGAGGAGCAAAAAACAGATCCTGGGACCATGGGCATGCTCTGAGTAGGCAGAGAAACAGCGAGAGCAAGAAGGAGACCAAGACAGTGGCTTTGTGGATGCCTGCAGAGGATGTCTTCCAAGTGTGTTAGAGGGCTGCTCGAGAGAGAGCGCTTGTTCGAAAATTAAAGACATGTAGAATGAAAGTTGGCATTATTCACGAAGTGGAAGCAGATGGCACTTGGTACTGAACAACAAATTAAAAGTAGCATTGAAGTGGGCTTGGAGGAGCCCTCATAATGAAGACGAGTAGTTTATATTTAATGAGATGGAAAAGATACTGCCAGAAAAAAACATACATGTGAAACAGTCTGCTTGTCAAACTAGGAGAATGATCTTTGTTGCTTCATTTGAATGGGTAAGAGTGAACAAGATTACCTGTGTCAACTGCGGAGAAAAGACCATTACAGCAGTTGCTATTAAAAAGCAGATGAATTAGCTGAATGTTTTTTCACTACGTGGTGGGAGAGGAAAGGCTGCATCATAGGGATGTCATGCAGAAAAAAATCTGAAATCTACACTGGATGCAAAGCCCTGAACCACTTTAAGAAAAGGACCAGGTTATGGGCTTAAGTAGAAAGATAGAGCTTTGTCCCCAGTGATTAAAAAAAAGAAAGAAAAGGGGAAGGAGTGTGATGGCCTAATGAAGAAGAACGTAAGCTAGACTAAAACTAATGTTCCTTGAGACTATATTAAAAGAGAAGATTGAGATTTTAGTTTGGCTGGAAGAAATAGGATTCATGTCATTCAACGACAGACATTCACAGGGAAGAAGACATCAACAGTTAGGTTCTCTGGCATGTATAATTTATCAGACACTTTTATAGAATTAATCACAACCAGCTGAAAATGTGGATGTAAAAATCTCTATTTGGTCAGATGAATCCCATCCTAAAAGAGAGACAGAAAAATAAATGGGAGAGTCACCCAGGTAGTTGATAATTCAACTAATCCACGGGGATAAGATGATGGAGACAGGTACAGACAAGGAAAAGGAAGGAGGACAAAGCCCAGAAAAAACACATCAGAAAATCAATGTTCGAGAACAGTACCTCTCAAATGATACCTGAAAGAAGAAGGGAGACAGGAAGAAATCAGGAAAGAACAGCCATTGAAACAAAGGGAGATCATAGTTTCAAAAAGAAAACATTAAAAGTACATGAGAGATCTGAGAGAAAAAGGGTGCTCACAAAAGCTAGCCATTTGGTGACTTTGACAATTGCAATGGAACAGTGGGGAAGAAAAGACAAGTTGGAATTAGAATAAAACCCCAAACAGGTTGGAAATGGGTCTAGGAGAGAATTAGAAGAATAAAACTCCAGCCAACAGTTGTAGTGACTGCTCAATGCAAGAGAAAATGGTGATGGGGTGGGAAGTGGAAATGTACGTTGTGTTCAGGGACAGTTTTGTTGGGAGGCACAGAAACATGTTTGCAACGTAAGAGTAAGGACTTTAATAGAGGGATAAGTTAATAAAAAGAGAAAGCAAGCGATGTGAGGCACAGAGGAACATGTGACAGCCTCTGAGGGAGGTGGAGAGCTTAAAGAGTTGACTGAAACACCTGTGTTTAAGACAAGGAAGAAAGAAGAGAATTGAAGGAAGACATGGCAAGCAAAGGAGAGAAAAATCGTACTTCATTTCATCTGTTCTCTGAGAGGAGGCACTGGCAAGATCTTGTGAAGAGTAAGGAACAGAAATGGAGAAATTGCTGTGGAAATTATTCAAAGGTGGTGAAAATGCAGCTGGTAGTGCATGCTTTGAACTTCGTCAAGCTGGAATTGATGAGGTTTCCTTAGTGAGAAGGGTGGCAGAACTGAAGGAGGGAATTTTGTTATGGAGGAAGTCAGCTGGGTCGTGAGATTTCCTCCAGAAATGCTCTACAATACAGGCATCGGAACAGAGGAAGCAGATGTTGGGATTGAGCCAGGCCTGAGGTTGGCAGAGTGACGCCTGCAATGGGAGCAAGGGAAAAAAAGGTGGAGTTGTATTAAGATAATCAACAACCACATTCTCGGGGGCAGGGAGGAGATGAAGTCATAAACTGTTAGTCTGAAACTCAAGGGAAGATGGAGGGATAAAGTGAGAGAGGAGCTGATGGGCTAGATGATGGTTCGCAATAATGCGCTTGGCAACAGAGATGTAGTAACCTGTATCTTGATTTAATCTCTTGATCCAATCTTGCGAATAGACTGTGTGATGCATAAGAAACTTGAGTGCGTGATGAATGATGGTGCCAAAAATCAGATGGGTCTTAACATAGGCATTACAGTGGCCAAACAGGGGTGTGGGACTCTCCAGAGAAAGGAAGATAAAAAAACAGAAACTGAAATGCAAGAGGCTGGCTAATGACAAGACACTGGATAGGCAGCCCGAGGAGAGCAAGACAGAGGAAAGAAAACGGAGTGTGGTGCTGTTCGAAGACTAAGAAGAGGAATGAGGGAATTGGAAGTGGTAAGGCTAGAAAAGCTCCAACTTGCTCTTTTAACTACAACATGATATGGAGAAGCACCTGAGCCACAGAATGTCCAGAAGAAATAAGGCAGCAGTGGACAGTACACTTCTCTTACTTTGACATAATTTTCCTGCACTAGTGGTAGACTGGCAGGCAGGAAACACCTTGTCTGCTGTCTCCTTCATCTTCTGTCCATTCTTTTTCTCATGTAACTTCTTCTGAAAAGGGTGCCACAAAGGCCCACCATATTTCCTAGCACAGTTTTACAGAGCGTAACATGTCTGAGGTGTGCCGGAGAGTTTTGTTGCTACATGATTTGGGACTTTCTAGGGACCCTGAGAACCTGGTCCTTCTGCTTGAAGAGCACAGACATCAGGACTGAAGGAATGTGGTTAATTAAGCAGCTGCACTCCCACAAAATAAAGGACAGAAAGATGTACCCAGATGTTAGTCAGATCATTTATTGACCAAGCTCTGAATTAGTGAAGGGAAGTGACTGTATCGGTTGCTGCATCCTGACATAAAATAGGAAGGTGGTGGGGCTGCTGCAGCAGCGGTCACCAGTGCCACAGATCTTTGGCAGCATTAAATGATGAATAATTGTCACTGTTGTGAGGACATTTGTGACATTCATATTTGTAACTTCAGGCTCACAAGGATCAGGCTTTGCTCTGCTGGCAAAGAAAAAAACAGTTTTTCTGTATATCTTTATCTTCTGTTCTGTATTTTAAATATTTATGTCTCAGTTAAAATTCAATAAAATATTAAATATGTGAACCTGCATGTATTATATAAATATTTGAACAAGGTACACCATTTATGAATGGCTTGTGCAACAAATATTGCACCTACAGCTGAAGGCAGTGTCAGACCAGACCTCCCATATTACTCAGGTACCAGTGAACATGCATTTAGTGTTTAGTGTCAGGCCACTATCTGTCAGATACTTATCAACTCCACTCCTTTTTATTCTGTAAGTGCTTTACAAAAAACCCCCCTAAAACCAAACCCAACAGCTGTAATTCCATGTTTACTTACCTCACATCACACAATTCATAGTATATGTTTCTGCTCTCATCCTTGATGTAAATGGCCACACTGGGTGATTCCAGCATTTTCATGGTCAGCTGCTGGGGGAAGGCACTTACAAAAAGGGCACGAATTGTGTCTGCGCTTGTGATTTCATTCGGCATCCTCAACTGCTTTGTTTCATCCCCATACTGAAGATATAAAACACCTACAAGCAAAATATGATAGGAAGTTACACATTCTTAATTGCAGAGAAAAGATCTGGGCTTCAAAGTCCATGGGGAACACAGACCAAGCCCATAATGAATAGAGAAAAATCAGCTCACAGTCCTTACTCATGAAGCACATAGAACATTTTCCTTTTCAACATGCTATTGGAACAGAGCATAGAACAGTGCTATGGTTGTGCCTTGAAAATATGCTTGCTTTTTTAAAGCAGTTGAGGAAGAACTTTATCCTTCTCTATCACCCAGTTTCCATTAAACATAAATTTTGCATTTTAGCCTCATGCTTACCCAACAAAACCTCTCAAAAACAGGTTTTCATTTTAGCACTAGTAATTTTATAGTCACAATTCAATTTGCTGGCATTATATAGTATAAAGCCCTAGTTAAAACTCCTAGCACGAGGAGAACTGAGGTCTCACACAAAACCAAGAGCAATTTCAGATCCTTTCAGTTTCACAGCAGTGTTAATAGTCATCCTTAGCACTCGGGGAGAAACACAAGTAATCTTAGATCCTGAATTGCAGCATCTAGACAAAAAGAACATCATAACACCATTCTGACATAGCTAACTCTATTTTCAGGGAATGGGAGGCTATAAGATGCTCAGTAATGGAGAAAACGTGGATACTACAGACCAGGGACTCAGTGAAGGGATACTAAGTACTTCTTCCACCATGCCTGTGTTGGCCCTGCCAGGGCCATGCTGACTCCTGCATAACCAGTGGGTGCCTGTACTCCACTGGCTGGTACTGCACAACAAGCATGACTCATTAGCTTTGCTGCAGACCAGACCCATGCCATCCCAAGCTACAAAGCCCTCCAAGAACTGAAGCACTGAGATGAATGTGCTGGTTTTGGCTGGGGAAGAGTTAATTTTCTTCATAGTAGCTAGTATGGGGCTGTGTTTTGGATTTCTGATCAAAACAGTGTTGGTAATTCAGGGATGTTTTCATTATTGCTGAGCAGTGCTTACACAGAGCCAAGGCCTTTTCTGCTTCTCACAATACCCCACCAGTGAGTGGGCTGGGAGTGCACAAGTGGGTTGGGGACACAGCCAGGACAGCTGACCCCAGCTGACCAAAGGGATATTCCATACCATATGATATCATGCTCAGCATATAAAGCTGAGGGAAGAAGAAGGAAGGGAGGAACGTTTAGAGTGATGGCATTCGTCTTCCCAAGTAACCATTATGTGTGATGGAGCCCTGCTTTCCTGGAGATGGCTGAACACCTGCCTGCCGATGGGAAGTGGTGAATGAATTCCATGCTTTGCTTTGCTTTGCTCGTGTGTGTGGCTTTTCCTTTACCTATTAAACTGTCTTTATCTCAGCCCGCAAGTTTTCTCACTTCTACTCTTTTGATTCTCTCTCCTATCCCACCATGGGGGGAGTGAGTGAGCGGCTGTGTGGTGCTGAGTTGCTGGCTGGGGTTAAACCACGACAAAGAGCCATCTCAACAGCAGAAATCAGACTGGACTTGATGGGGTTGATTAGCTCTGACCATGCTGAGCCTGGCCCCTAAAGACTACTGAAAGGTCTTCTCATTAACATCCTTGATGGGGAAAGACTCGTTAGGACCTGCACAGCAAGAAACAGGCTGCCACAGGATTGCAACCAAGCTAAGAAGCTTCCTGGGATCCACAGCACTAGGGAGTAGATGCAGAGGCAAATGCTCAGCTGAACTACTTTGGATACAGAGGAAATGGGAACTGGTAAACCCAGCTGAGCGTACATATTCAGTCCATACCCAAGGCATGGATGTCCTGCCTGAGCATGGATGGCTGAGAGCACACTGTGCTCTTTCTGAGCCATCTCAGGTGTCTCTGTACAACACTGCATTGTGCCAGGGAGAAACACTTCTACTATCCTGCTATCTGTAAGAGATGGAGCAGGTATAGCTTCTGCAGTGGTATAAAAAGACAATAAAATGGCAGATCACAGAATCACAGAATGGCCGAGGTTGGACGGCACCTCTGGAAGTTACCTGGTCCAACCACCCCAACTAAAGCAGTGACACCTACAGCCACTTGCCCAGGACCGTGTCCAGACAGCTTTTGAATATCTCCAAGGAGAGAGACTCCACAATGTCTCTAGGAAACCTGTGCCAGTGGTGGGTCGCCCTCACAGTGAAAAAGTGTTTCCTGATGTTCAGAGGCAACCTCACACATTTCAGTGCATGCCCATTCCCTCTGGTCCTGTCACTGGGCATCACTGCAAGAAGTCTGGCTGTATCTTTGCACCCTCCCTCAAGCCTTCTCTTCTGTAGGCTCAACAGTCCCAGCTCTCTCAGCCTTTTCTCATAGCACAGATGCTACAACCGAGTTAATCATCGTTGTGGCCCGTCGCAGTATGTCCATGTCTCTCTTGTACCAAAGAGCCCAGAACTGGACACAGCACTCTAGGTGTGGCCTCACCAGTGCTGAGTAGAAGGGAAGGATCACCTCCCTTGACCTGCTGGCAATACTTTGTCTAATGCAGCCCAGGATACCATTGGCCTTCTTTGCTGCAAGGGCACATCGCTGGCTCACGTTCAGCTTGATGTCCACCAGGATCCCCAGATCCTTTTCTGTCAAGCCACCTTCCAGCTGGGTGGCCCCCAAGATATATTGGTGCATCCACTTTGCAGACATTTAGCAGCCCAGAATGAGATGGAGGAGAATAAATGTAGAAAAGACAGTAAAAATACCACTGAAGTTTTTATTTCACCAGCTGTCTGGAAGGCACTGCCAAAGCTAAATGCTTTGTAAATGGCTCTAAATCTATCTAGCCATTGGAAAGTATATGGAAAAGGAAAACAATATCTTATCTGCTCAAGAATTAGTGGTGACAGAAACACCTATGCTGAATTCACTGCAGCTCATGTAGTTATATAATCAAGGCAGTTTTACACCACACAGTTTGGATGTTGCTAGTGACACAACGGTAGAAGGACAGCATTCAGGCTCAACTAACTGCTAAAGTCTTTATTACATGTTCAGGCAGACTTTGGGTCCTGAGCAGACTCTGTGCTGCTGCTTTGTGTCTACCAATAACCAACACAAGTAGGCTAAAACTAGGCAAAGTATTTTACACAAATTGAATTCACCACAGTAATTGCAGTGTAGATGCACCATATGTTGTTCTCCTCCATACAGGAGGTTTGGTAACCTCAATGCAGTTACCATCAGTCATCATCAAATCTCAGCAAATCACAAAACTTAGATGGTAACTCAGTGATTCTCACTTGAAAGTCATCAGCAATGGAATGGAGAGTTTACGGGGCTGAGACATGAACACTGAGCAAAAGCAATGGGAAAAGCTAAGGCCCTAGAATACAAAGGCATTTATTGGAAAGAAGAGAATCTAAGTTTAATCTAAGATGAGCGTTCTTTCCCCTTAGTCTTTGGCATTTTTGTCCCTACGTTGTCCATAATTGCTGTAGAGGAATGAACACATACACAGTCAGATATTCCTACAATCAGTGGGTAGATAATTGTGCTTGCACTTGGGGAAGGAAGATGTTAATTTTTCTGAATACTAAACAGACTACTCAATGTTACCTAACCATTATTTAATATTAGGCTGCTTTTATAAAATGGAGCTGTTAACATCATTTTCCTACTATTATCAAGAGCTGATATTTTTTCTTTCATTAAGATTGCAATCAGACCCTTTATGTATCCTAGTACAAACTTCCATTTTCCTTTGGCTGGAAAAATTGTTTCAGACTAAAAAGTAACTAGTTTTCTTTCAAAGAGAGAGGAGAATTTTCCTAAGAATTTTATTTTTATTGACAACATTTAATGAGTTACTAAACTATTTTTCCTTTTTTTTTCATTTTAATTTGAGACAACATTTATTTCTTTATGTTCTCCTAGGTAAAACTGGCTTTTTAGTCCTCATTCAAATATTCTATGCAGCTAAAAGTTCTTTAGAATTCAGACACTAACTATATTTCTAAAAAAATTTAAGTACTCGTGTTTGTAATGATTGCAGTTATTTCACTGTTCCAAGATGTGCATTTTTTATGATAGCTTTCAGTTCTTAGGAAGAACATAGGGAAACTTCTATGTTTTGGCATTTGAAACTTTCTTGGATTAAATGGCAAAAAATGATTTTTTTGGCTAAAAATACAGACTTTGCATATCAGCTTTGCAGTTGTGTGTGACTCTTTTCTGCCCATTTTAAAAGTTAGCGTTGAATGCAGAAAATGCTAGTTTTGCTTTACAGGCCACTAAAAACATGCTGAATATTGAGCTACTGAAACCATTAACACAAAAGAAATGGTAGAGTTGAAAAATCTTCCTTATACACAAGTCTAAATCATTTCAGAACAGTCTTGACTCTGCTTGTCCTCCAATACTCCCACAAAATATTGATCCAAAACAAAATTACAGTTGTCTTTGGGTCTTGGATTTTCAAAGCAAATATGTATGTTATCCAAAAAGATCATGTCTTAAAATAGACAGCTTTAACATACGACTCAGAGAAATGTTTTGGCCACAGTCTTACTGTAGGGGGGAAAGACATTTTCAAAGGCATAATAAATTCTTTTTTCCTTACTCTCCCTTAAATCACATGCCCTTAAAAAAAAACACTGCCTTTCCTCTTGAGTAGTCTGATCCGTATCATGATATAGCAATGCTTTAGGGCATTTCCTATTTGACAAAACTAACTGCTGACTTCTAAAAATCCCGTTTCAGCATGACAGAATAAAGAGACTCAAAATCCATTATTTCAAGTCATTGATGCTATTTTTCTCCCACACATTGCCTGACTGAAACTCTGAACACCAGCAATACCCACAGGCCCAACTTATGGAAGCTGCTGGAACTCTGAGGTTTGTTTTACCTTCAGCTAAAAAATTACTCCCATGGAGAATTAAAGCAAGAAGAGATAGAATATAACTCAGGCATGGCTTTTGTTAGGGCACAGCACATATGCCATCAAAGCTGCTGGAAAGAAAGTTAAACACAACAGATGTTAATGTCTCCATGTACCCTGAAGTCCCTCTTGCACTTATGCTTCTGTTACAATGGATTTACCTGAAACACGAAGATTGTGCCAAGTTTTATAAAACACAGACTAAACAGGACAGCGAAATGCCCTGCTACTCTAGGAAGACAGGTATGAAGATCAGTGTGAATGAGGAAACTGCACCATGCAACTCTCTTGAAAGACCAAGTCAGACAACACTGCGCCTACCACTTCTAGGTGCTCCTAGATACTGCCAGCCCTGGGCTTTCCTACAGCTACAAGGCAAACTGCAACGTTAAGCTTTCCCTTTCATCATGCTGGTATAACTTAGTTTCAGAAATACCTCTCGAATTTCTGATCGTTCTTCACCCTATGGGCAACAGGCCACGGCGTTAAACACAGGCCATAGCAGAAAACATTTATGTGTAAACCCGGCCTTAGAAACTTAAACCTCTTTACAAATTGCTTCACAACATTCCTGTCAACAGAAAGGTATGTTTTATAGTAGGGGAAATTAAACACCCGAGAGGTGAAAGGACATGTTCAAAGAAAGGTTTACAAGCATAAACCCCAGATCTGATGATGATCATGCGAACACACCACATGATCACCCTTTCCTTCCCTGCATACAGAGCTCTTTCACAAACAAAAGGCTTTCTGCTCCCCCTTTACCAAGAGTCAGTGACAGAACGACTTGCAAAATATTACATCAGTTCTCTCAGGGCTGGTCTACATGAAATGCAATGCAGTGCAATGCAAGATGTGCTCTTAACCTGATTTACACAGGCAGTGCCTCCTGCACAAGCTGAACCCATCAGCGCTGGGTTTAGAGGGTGCTCAGAGCAGCCACCCGGCACCTTTACTCCAGCTAGCACAGCTTCGAGGACTGCCCGTGCTGCGGCTGCAGCTCCCGCAGACACGCCAGATGCACGGCAAGGTGCTTGGCTCAGGTACTGCTGCTGGGCTATAAAACCCACCCGGCAGCTGAGGACGTGCCCACATGGCGTAACAGTGAACCACACCTCAACTCATGGGGTCCAGGCTGACTTTAGAGCAAGGAGCTGCATCACCAGCTCAGCACTGTACCCATACCGGTAAGATCATCACTCCTTACTTACAACTGGTAAAGGTTTACTCCTTACGGCAAAAGCTAATGTTATGCAGGCAGCATGACACCACCCAGCTCACATCTCTCAGCACCTCCATCTAATAAATGATGCTGACCTAACCCTGACTAAGCACCACAGTATCGTGGTTATATTGCTAACAATGATCTCAGTGACGGGCAGCTTGGACGCTTAGAAGAGCTTTAATCACAAGTCACTTTTATCTGCAGAATAGGAATTATCCTTACAAACTGGTTATTTAAGAGAGAAAAACATGAAGCACACAACAGCAAAGAAAAGTTAAAAGTTAAATACCTGATAAATCAAGAATAAGTTAACAAACATGATTGAGTCATCTTCTGTGACCTTTACAAATATCATTCAATTCTCTCACACAATGAATTTTAAATGGAAAAATACTGGTACTCACATAATCCTCTCCTAATTCTCTTCTCATAATGAAGAAGAGAAAACTGAGACAGAGGAGTTATTTAACTCCTCAGTGTTATGAAATAAAATACAGTCAAAGCTTAAACTGGAGTTCATGAGTTTCCTTCCTGTGAAGCTACAGGACACTTGCTGTGTAGGCAAGACATCTTGCAAATTTCTGCACCGAAAAATCTTACTGACATTTAGCAAGACCTTAATCCATAGGCTCCTGTCTGAAGAGGAGTATTAACTGATGATAATATCTGTATTTGGCTGATGTTGGGTGCTTGGGTGCTAGAACATTGAAACCTTCCCACAGAACCAAAAATCACTGCCGATAACAATGCACTGCTACTCTCTTCTGACCCAGCCACTCTATGAATCCTCTGGAAATTTTGTGTCCAGCTTGAAAAATCTCAAGTAATTAGTAAAGCTGGTTGGACTACAGCAATCAAAACCTGAATGCATTGGGAGCTCTGGAATTTCTTTAAATCAAAGGTGCAAAGCTAGGTATAACTAAAACAAGGGGGAAATACATACAGGAGGCCTCCAGCTCTTGTTAGGTGAATAATAACATCAAAAAAGTACATTAGTATATTAGGAATTAGTACAGGATATATAAGGATTGGAAAATCAGATAAACTAGCAAAGCAAGCTGTATCTTAAGGTGAGGAAATATGGAGTATATGGTGGGGAAAAGCAGTAAGAACTGCCAGAAATCAAGCTGAGCTATGTGTTGTAAAGTAAATTGAATAACACAATGTTGAGTTAGAGGTTGGTAAAGTTGTCATTAGATTTGTTTCACTCTTTACCCAACCATTGGTTAACCGTATCTTTTTGAGATAATGGGCAGTCTTTGTTTTTTCATGCTGGTTTAGCTTGATCTTCAACCATATGTCCATTGAGTCACCAGCTCTGTCAGCACTTTCCCTCACACTGAAGTCAGCAGCAATGCCAACAAGCAAAAGTGAGAAAATACACCCTTGTTTCTTCCCCATAGCTATGTCGAATCATTAGTTGAGACTTGTATCGGTTTTAAAAACTAAAGATAACTTTTAAAATCTTGATGATAGCTATTTTTCTTGGGACACTTCAGGACAATCCAGAGGGGATCACAATAAAAAAATTGCCAAGTATTGCCTCAAAATCCAGTTTACAATTTACTTTTTTTTTTACCAAAATGCCAAGATCCTTCCAATTTTTCTTTGATTTTTAGTTGAAAAAATTTTAATATATAAGACTGTAAGGGTGGCATAGGCCTGTATTGTTCTCCCCCCTCCCCACCCCGCTATCAGATAAACAGAGATAACACATAGTTGGCATCCTTATCACCAAATTCTGCAAAAGTTATGCAGACACAAGTTTATTACAGTAACAACTCTTGCAGCGTGGAAGAAATTCCTCAATATGCAGTTCTTTCTTTCCACACCCTCAAGACTTATCGCTCCTATTTCACCACACACATTTTCAACTAGTCTGAGGTCATTGCCATGATCCTTGTGGTATTTCTAGCCTGAAGCTCTCGTACTAGTTTCCATTAGCTACTCCCTGCTGATAATCTGTCCTCCACATTCAGAAAATGTCTATAAATATCCTAAGCTGTCTTCAAGTACTAAAAGAATCAAAAAGCAGATCTCTTAATGAAACAGAGACAATTGCTTATTTTATATAATTTTCTTCCAGAATAGCCTCAAGAGTTTTGCTCAAGGTATTAAGTTGTTTGATAACAATTTCAATAAAACCAGGAAATGTTTAATTTAGTCCAGTAGTACTTCTTACTGCTATTTCATCCTTTCCTGCTATTTACAGTGACTTGCTGTAATTCTGCAATAGATTTGTTACCTAATGAAAAAAATCAAGGAAAATTCAGTAGTAACATAAAATTTCTACAAAAGTGTTACAAGAAATAAAGATTTTTAACTGTCCCTCAAATACTAGCACTTTTCTACAAACAGGTACATTTAGCTGGCTAAGAAGAAAAAGCAAAACCCAAAAAGAAAATGGACAGGTTTTTTTACCTAAAGAACACCCAGTATTTGTCCTATTTGATTGCAGATAAAGCCCATGAAATAGCCTATTGCCAAAAGACAATTTTGTCCATACATCTATGTCAGCAAGCCCATCAAGTGTAACAGTTACTTCTATGATCTAGAGACTTTGAGGGAACATTTCAGTTTACCCCAGTTCCCCAGGTGGAAAACAATGTTCTGGCAGGATGACTTTTGGACAATAATTGCATCTATGCACTTGCTCTCGCCAGAATAGCCCAACTGACCAGCAAGATTACTTTTTCATATCCCTAACCAACAAAACAATGCCAGTAAACTTGGAAGAACACAAAAATCCCATGATACTTAATGACAAAACATAAAAAATTGACAACTGAACAACTCAGTGAGATGAACTAGAAATTTCATGTGTACCAGAGCTATTTTTCAGAGGGCCCATAGGCTCTGCCATGCTGCATTTCCTTCAGTTCACACTCACGAAACAATTTAATGTAGTAAAAAGTACACACGAACAGGCGCAGGACAGGCCTATGCGAGCTCTTGCAGCTGTGTTGCCTACCAGAAGCTGAGCCCCTGATCTCTGAAGAAGACAGTAAGCCATGGCCAGCTGGCTGACTAGTACAATTTCAGAGGATGTGTCTGTCAGAGACTATGTAGACATGCTAAGCATTTATGGACACTGTAAGCAAGTATTTTACATAAGGGACATTTTTGTTAGTAACTTTTAAAGGGTCAATAGCTAAAAGAACAAGAAAACATCAATTCAATTTCTTGGAATACCTGTGCTTCCTCTTAAATAAACACAAAGAGATGGAGAGATCCTATCAAATTGTATTTCCTTCCTATATAAATCAGCTGTATCAAACACACATTACTTGAGTGGTGACTATTTTATAAATCCTGCTTTTAGTACTAAACCATGTAGAAGTGATGCGTTCAAGGGCAGAATGGGACCATTTTAACACTCCATAGCCATGGAGCATTAAAGTCACGTAGACCATGCATGTGTTTATAGTTTTGCTGCATCTATCAAATTTTCTGTATTTACTATAGGAATTCTCTTCAAGACTTCTGAACTGATTTCATTTTTAAAGAGTTCAATACTTCAGTAGCAAGTTTAGGGGTTGAGCCATCAGCATGTAAAAGCACAGCTGGTTACAGCATCACACCAGAAATCCACCTACGTGGGCTCTAACAAGCAGCTTGACTTTTTGTGAAGTCATTAAAGACTACATTAAACAGGATCTTGGACCCATAAGCTTAGTTAGTGTGGTTAAGGAGGAGAATGCCACAAGGCCATTTGCTGGGCTCACTCCAGTTTGTCATTATCTCTTTTGTACTGGGGAGCCAAAACTGGATATAATACTCCATGTGCAACTTCACAAATGCTGCAAAGAGGGGAATAATCACGTCCCTCAACCTTTTTTCCTATAGCCAGCTATGCAGTGTTCACTGCTGCAAGGGGACGCTGCTCCCAAGCCAGTCTGTCCTTGCCTATGTTGTTGCACAGGGCTCTCCTGTCCCTGCTGAAAGACGGCATTTGCCTCCGTGAAGCTTCATGAAGCTCCTGTTAGCTGATTCGTCTGGCTCACTGGGGTCCCAGCAAGTGGCAAGCTGACCCTCCAACATATTAAAAGAACTCCCAAATTCAGTGTCAGACGTTACCCTGTTGATGGTTCATTCCATCCCAACAGCCAGGTTGTTGACGTCAAAAAACCCTGAAGAAGACCACCGAAAACCAGCTGCCAGTTATACTTTAAAGCATTAAGCCCTGTTCACCTTGAAGGCCATCTGTATCTATCTCCCCTCTGTGGCTACAAAGATGCTACAAGAGACATGTGAAAGGCCTTGTTAAAGCCAAGATAAACCATATCCGCTGCTCTGCCCGCATCCCCACAGCCCGTCTATTCATCACAGAAGTTAACTGGGTAGAAGCAATGGTACCACGTGCTTGTCTTTTATGAAACAGTTGAGTAGTTAAAAATTTATCCAGAAGGGCTCCCATCTTGACAGTTGCTCAGACCATTGCCCGTAATATCCCAAGAGAGTATGCTAATCAGCAGGCTATCAACAAGCCTGTGATGCAGTGATTATCCTCTTATCCTGTTTAAATCGGGCTACTCTATAGCCAAAAATGCGCACGAGAGAGCATGAGAACAAAAGCAAGAGACAGCCTTACACGATACCACAGAGACGACAGTATTTCCTTTTGAGAACAGAAACCTCAATGCAGGCCCAGCATAGTAATGAGGCATTAGAATCACTACCTAAATATATAAACAGTATTGGGAACAATGACTAAATCCAAGAGCTGTCCTCATTCGGGGACTTGCTGTCAGCATTGGCAGCAAATCCTAAATACACTGTGCTGAGGGACAAGCTAGTACTATGCTTCTCTGCTGGACCAAAATCTTGCACGTCTTGCAATGGACCAAAATCTTGCACGTCTTGCAATGCATGGAATTGCAATACACTTTTTCTTTGCATGCCCTTGTGCAAATGGAAGGGTCTGGTGTTTGTGTGACCTACTGTATTATTAGAGGTAGACTTACAGATTTTACCTAACGTGAAAATTAGATCAACTTTGTCCACGTGATAGCTCCTGTGCCAGCTGCAACCCATAGGACAGTTCCATCTGGCCTCCTACCTTTCCTCTGAAGGGTAGTTTGGCCTGTGCAAGCTATTCCAGCTGCCAGATCCCTCTTCCAACAGACACCAAATGCTGAAAGCCCAAATTGCTGCTGCTAAATCAGAATAAGAAGTGGTAGTAGAGCAAGGATGAAGACATTGCACCTTCTGTGCAGGCATGATTTGGGGTAAAGAGGAAAGCCACTGCCACCTTGACATAGTTTTATTGAGTTGATCAATTTGGTCCCTAATTACTCTACCTCTTCTTTTATCTTCAGCACTTTTCATTCTGGTTTGTTTATGTTGCAAGGTCCTGCAATAGGACTATTTTCTCACTATGTATATTACCCAACATGGTGAGGTCCCATTTTTAGTTAGGGTTCTTTAGTATTACTGCAGTGCAAATAAGTAATTAAGATTGCATTTTTAAAAAAAAAGGTAACAGATGTAGCAGTGACAGATACATACTTGCATAGCTAATGGTTTTATTTAGCACATATTACCTACTCTAGTATCACTGCAATGAACCCACTGGATCCATGCTGATACAGCCTGTTGCAATGGAGTCAAATTAAGCTCCATTGTGACACAGCATCTAAAATACACTGCTTATCAGCTTTTTAGTGGCAGACAGAATGTGCTTCTCTTGAAACAGTATGTACTAAATAAGATCTTGTTTCTTGGAAGCATTTTTTTTTCAGGTACTCACAAGATATTCTCTTATAGGAGGAAGAACATGTTAGGTAAACAATAACTGAGTGCACGAGTGCTAGCCTGGGAAGGCCTATATTTCACTCTTCCATATAGCTGTCTTTCACAAATCATGTAGGGACAATAAATGAAACAGAAAAAATTCCCAGCACTATATGTCGATATGATTGTTTACCTTCGTTTGCTCTTTTGACACAAAATATTTCAGGTAAGAGGTGTTGGGGTTTTTTTTTGCTTTCCAAGTCCAAAAAACTTCAGCTATAATTTGAAGAAATATGAAAAAAGATAAAGTCTAGAAAAGTTGGACAGGAAAACCACTGTTACCTTAGAACATTTTCATTTCCTAGGATCTGTGTTTCAATTCAATAATTGGAACTAGTTGTTTTGGGCTGTTTCTCCAACAGACCTGACAGTCCATGTTAATGTATCCAACCATGACAGCAAATATTTACATGACCTTTTTGCATGTTGGCTGCTTTGCATACACTGTAAAAAGTCAAGATAGGGAAAATTTCTTTAAGATGACTGAATACATTAAAGCTATACTCAGCCTTAACTTGAAATGCAGCTCCCAGGGAGTTCCTCTCCCATGAATTAAACTGAAGATCCTGCTGACTTCATTAGGCTCGAATCATGCCCTAAGGACTCCAAGAGGGCAGTGCCACTGCTAACAAATCACAGACTTGTCTTATAAAATCTATGGCCGTTCACACATCTTCTGCCTGATTTAACATGCCTATTTTAATTTCTAGCTCATAAATAGTAAATAACAATTAATTACCACCAATATAATATGTAAGTCTACCTTCAGCATTTATATTTTTCTGTGTAAGTCTTACAGTACATTGCATACACATGTATAGAGAGTTATTTCTGCTGTTGGGTGATGGCAACCAAGACACTATCCCTCTCTCTGCAAAAGTTTTCCTACGTGTAAAATTGTAACTACAGCCCTGACTCTCTTTTCAACAGGCCTTGAGAAACACCTGCAAGAAATGCTACAAAAGATCCAGGTTTTACTATTGTAATCAGTAAAAGCACTTCCATAGAAGGTAGCAGCAAACTAATTAAAATCTGTGCCTGCTAAAACTTAGGGTTGGGGGACTAACAAATAATATTCAGAATATTCCATGATTGTTTAAGACTGTCCCCATGCCAATCCTCAAGCAGTTGTGTAATTTTACTCCTGTGAGTAATCCCTCTGAAGGCAAATAAAATGCAAATGTTGGCAGAATCAGACATTTCTGTAGAGGCCTGTCAATGCCACCTAATTTTAGGCACGAGTTTGCCAGCGAGGAGCCCAGTCATCCTCTGCTTCTTATTCATCTGGACCAGAGCAGCCGGGCGCCCTGGCCAGGACACCCAGAGAAAGCACCTGCAGCCATAAAGCTTCATCCTCCTCAGTGACTTCCCAAATCCTTGTGCATTTATGGAATCCCTCCTAATACCATATTCTTCCTTAATTCAACCCTGTACGTACAGCCTGATCCTGTGAGAGCACCTACAGCCGTTACTGCAATCGGAGGATGTAAAATTTTGGGGCTGCGACTGATCGCTTCAACTGCCCCGACCACTCGGTCACCACAGAGGATGCCGGTGCCTGCCCTTACAAAGGATCAGGCCCATTGTTTGTATAGATGTGCCACAAGAGAGACTACAAGTGGAAATATTTGTCAGTCTTCATTTCGTTGCAGAGGTACCGGAGCGGCGACAGCAGCGAGCTGCAGTACGGGCACGGGCTGGCTGCTGGCGTAACCTTGCTGGGCGCTTGTCAGCTTCTGCTTCCTCCAGGCAAATTGCAAGTGAAGTTTGTTGAAAGCTTTTGAGCACTTTCCAGGTTTCAGCTGATTCTTGCTCTGACAGTTTTGCTAGATAATTTTTTCCCACAGTTATCACACTGGAAAAACTCCCAGCTTTCAAATAGATATTTTAAAATACATTTAATTTTCTCTTACACAGTGAATTAATTTATTTTAATATCTTGCTTCGTCTCCAGGCTGCAGATTGATGAGACAAGTGCCGATTTCTAATGGACTCTTAGCCAAGGAAGACCTTCATTTCAAAAGCTGTGGCTGAAATTTTCAATGGGCCCACGACTGGAATACTGTTTTGTGGGTCGACTAACACATGGCATGCAATAGCCTCGTACATCAGAATACCATGTCCTATTAGATTGGTCCTGACTGACAAAACCATGATGCTAGGGTGGCCAAAATGCATTACCACTATTCCTTCTCAGGCTCCACGTTAATTCAGACCACAATTTAAAAACAGACAGACTCATACGTAGTTAATAAAATAGGAACCTATAGAAGAATTAGAATTTCAAAAAGAAAACATCAGGTTTTTAAAATAATGACATTGAGATATTAAATGTATAATTAATAAAAATGCACAAAAGTTGGTCATTTTCCTCACTGAAATTATGTTGGCTGAGGATCAAAACATAATTTGTATTTAAATTAGATTAAATTAAAAAATTAATAGAGATGGAAAGGGAGGTGATTATACATAGCTTGTTTAAAATCATGTGAACAGAAATATTTTCATGATGCTTTTAAAATTGAAGTTATAAACAGTTTCCTGTTTTTCAAAAATAAACATTCCCCTTTTACTGCTGGAAGTAAAACTGATCTTAATAGGGCCACACTATGCAGAGTCTCAAAATTAAAATTTCAGAACATTGCTCATGGTGTTGTTAGAACACACTGGCAGAAAAGACTGAAAAGTACATTATTGTAAAAGAAATGCATTGAAGAATAATAATCGAAAATTGAACTATTTCAGAATCATTTTTAGACTATCTTTTAAAACAAACTATTTGCTATTAATAGTTCCTGGAACAACTTGAAAATGACAGATTGTGGGGTGGAGACAATATATTACCTCCGATTTGGCTAGTATGATGATTCCTTAAGCCACATACATAGCTGTGACCCCTCCTGTAATGCAAGTGGGAAAAGGCTTATTTTGCTCCGGTTTCAAATCTAAAAACTCTCAACTCAAATGCTTCATCCTACATTGCTTCCTTTTTTTTTTTTTCTTTTTTCCCCTGCATCTTGCCTGTTCGCACTGGGATAAGCCAGCCTTGTCTCTAGTATACAAAAGACAGGCTGAGATAGAGTGCCTTGCAAGGTCTGAAATCCTGGCCATTAAATAAAATGGTACATCTTCATGTGACCATCCTCCATTAGGACCTGGACAACACAGTTCAGTACATGCAACAGATGCTTGAAAAAGGATTTAAAAGTGGACTACTTAACAGTGAGCTTCTGCAGCTCTGGTCCTCTCATCTCAGCAAAGATACTGTCAAACTGGAAAAAGCACAAAGAAGGGCAACAATGATAATCAAATGTCCAGGATGGTTTCTGGGTGAGGAACAAGTGATTACAGCAACATTTCCCAGCCTGGAGAAGAGATGACCTGAGGGAAATGACGGGCCTAAAAAATCAGAGATGGCCTGGGGGACCAGATAGCAATCTAATGTTTGCTGTCACTTCCAACACAAGGACAAGGGGGCATGACATTAACGTAGAGCAGATAAGCAAATACAAAACAAAGCCAGAGAAAAGCCATGGTTGGGCAGTAAACCAACAAAACTTGCTGCCAAAGTCACAGCTGCACTGTTGCGGATGTGAAAAATTTACATGGGTTCAAAGGGAGACTGAACAAATACCTGGAGGAGACATCTCTTAAGGGTTATTATACAGGCAGAAACCATAACCATGAAATCCCTAAGCTAAAGATAGCTTGAGGCTGGAAGAGTACTTGGGGGAAGGATCATACCTACACATACTTATCCTGTTCTTACTCTCGCCTAGACTTGCTGTCTATGGTCCCTCTTGGGGACAAAATACGGGGCCAGGCAGACTCTTGGTCTAATCCAGTACAGCCCTTCCTATAATCTACCAGGTTTATTGTAGTGATGAGCACTTAAGTCTTTTCCAGAAACAAGGCTGTTGTATTCTTTTCAGATGTACATACTGACAATAAGAAAACTGTTTCTAGCTCAGCTTTTGGGGGAGAAAACACTGCACAAAGCACTGGTGCATAGCAGGCCACCCCCCTTTGATGCCAACAAAAGCTTCCCAAAAGCTGTTTATCAATTCTCAGCTCACATCCAAAACAGAAGTTCAGAGCTGAGATACCCTACATGGTCTGGGGTAATCACGGTAATCACCAAACGCCAGCCGAAACCCACACGGCGAGGCTGGACTGCGAGTCGCACAGGGACCTGCAAAGGCCCAATCCACATGACATCCCATTGAAGCAGAAAATCTTCAGGTGAAGCAAGTAATTCTGAGGACGCTCTAGCCAGCAGTGGCTGCTGCATGCATAGTAAACATACATGCGATACAGGCTTGCTCTTAAAAACATCTCTAAACCAAAATGTCTCTTGTCCAGGTTGGAGTCTTCAAAATTTCTTCCCAAAGAGCCTGACATATTGGTGGCCCAAGGGGCTTTGGGAGGGCAGCAGTGCCACTCCACGAGCTCACATGGCAGGGATCAGCCCCGTGTCCCCAGCTCCACTGCTCTGCCCTTGCCAGCTCTGGGGGCGGCAGGAACCCCTTCCAGCCCAATTTCCTTCTCATTTGTTGTGTTTGTCAGATATCACAATACTCTTGACAGAAACTGTCTTAGATTGTTGAGGAACAAGTAAACCACCGTGACAAGCTTACAAGCATGGTATGATTTACAGCCCAGCCTTCGGTTTATGTCACCCTGTATGCTGGGAGATGAGGCTACAGGAAAGCAGCATTTCAGTTTATTACCTCTGAGCAAAAACCTGCCCTCCTCAGCAATCCACATGCGAGTTAATGCCACCTTCTTGCAGCGGTTTAACTGCCCTCTGGTGTCGTCCCTCAAAAAAACAGCCTTTACTCATACCATCCATCAGCTGAGAGCAGAGTCTCCAGGACAAAATCCACTCTTATAAAAGGAGCTCTGGTTCACAGCTGGGCTTAATTTAACCCTGAGGTATGGGAAGAACGCGGGAAGCAGAGTCGTCCACCTGCACTAACATATCACCCGTGTCGCCATGCAGATGGAAAGGCACTGCCCCAAAGTAAAGGGCATCTCTGTCAGTATATCCACTCAAATCCTCTCCCTGGAAAGCTACCGCCATGCAAATACCAAGTCTTTTCATTAGAAGCTGGATCTGTTGGGCAATAATATCTGTAGGTTTCTTCCAATCAGGTCTGGCTTTGAAGAGATGACAGAGTAAAACCCTTGTGTCTCCTGTCTGAAGATGAGGGTGCAATCTTGTACTAAGTTCACTGCCACATAGTGTGCAGGCTTGGCAAAAAGTATTCACAATATTGGGTTTTAACTGTTAGTCAGCATTTCATATCAGGGTCTGCATCTTTCTCCTTGTCTACCATGTTCCCAGCACACTTTCAAATCTTATGAAAATAATTTCACCATTCCCACAAGTTACCCAGTACCCCATACTGAGCTAATTTCCAAAGAATAACCTGACATTAAAAATAATGTGCTACCAAAGTCTTTACATTTTTAATCCCAAACTATTTTAAAACTATTTTAAATGCACAGGCTAAAAGCAGAGAGAAGGACTGAAGCAGGGTCTTACCCAGTGATCTTTCCTTCGTTTGGTTTGCCGACCGCACCACAGGAAGGCTTGCCCGCGTGCGGCTCCCCCTCGAAAAGGGGGTCGGAGAATCGCCCTCGGACATGGCCTCTAAGGAATCTGCAGACGCTTCAGAGAGGTGTTCTGTCTGGTCACCCAAATTGGGCTGCGGGCTCTGGGACGGCTTTGGGCTTCTCGTCTGCAAAACAGAGCATTTCATTATTGGTCTACTGAAACTGGAATATGGGGGGAAAAAAACAGAGAGAAGAAGGAAGAAGTCCAAACTTCTTCAAATACTGGTATGCTGAAGGTCACTTCTGTGTAGTTTGTTTAGGAAAACAGTGTCCTTGGGTATTCTGCTATGGCTTTTATGGTTGTACATCCACACTGTAAGTTTTCTTGCTAACAAGGCCCTGAGGATAAGACATGTGCTGAGGAAATGTATGGTAATGCCATTCCTTGCTGCTTAAACCACCACTATAGCATAGGCATGTCCACACAAACACATACACACACATTTATGTTGAGAAGCCTACTAAGAAAAATCCTCTGAAAAGAATTACTGTGATGTAATCATAACCTATCAGTCTCAGTATATGCCATCTATGAAAGGTACAGGTCATGCAGCAAGGCCGTAATAGCCATCCAACATTTCTAGCTGAAATCACAAACAATTATTTTGATTTTTGTTGCATCAATATTTATCAGAAATGTCTTCATTTACTGACCAAATTAAGTATGATTCTTACTGGGCAATCATACTATTAAATTGCTAATCACAGTATCTGGAAAAAGCCGACTGTCTCAGGAGGGGAGAGAGATGGTTTCATTTATGCACTTCCACTGACTCTTGATCGTAAGATCTGCCTAATAAAAACACAATAGGACATAAAATGTCCTGAACATTTTTTGCTAACTGTAAGTGACATTGTAAGTGCTTTCTACAACGAGGGGTTGCTTTAAAAAGTATATTCAATATTGTTTAGTGAAACTCCCTCAACTGCATGTTACTGTTACTTTGGAAGAATAATTTTCCAGTCTCTCAGGCAAACTCTGTATCACAACAAACTAGAACAGACACTGTACAAGCAGAAATTCAAAGCAAAGCAACCTTACTCTGTCCCAAAACCAGTATGTAAATACGAACTTTATAAAGGCCTATAATCAGCACCAGGCACAAGATGTCATAAAAGATATATGCTTTCCTCTTCCCTATCATCTAAGGTCAGATGCTAGTACATTAAAAATCCCTATATTAAAATCAACTTGAACTCTAGGTTTGAAGATGCTGTCAAGATCCAGAAAAGATTTTGCTTCTTTCTGGAAAGCCATGATGACTTACCTTGCTGACATCTCATTCCTTCAGTGTTTTTTCAAGTGAAATGAGATGAGCTCGTTTCAGCAACAGCATGCATCACATAATACTCCCTATGTGACCTTGAAAGTATGAAGAACTTTAACTTTTGTTAGATTTTCATTAGCTGGCTATAGAGGTCTGTTGTTGCCAAGTTGTGCAGTTGCTCACAAACTACAATAAATTAGAAATACCTCACAAGAAAGCTAAATCCTCCAGAACTTTTCACTTGTGAAATGCGAATATTAAAATGTTAGGTATTATCCAATGTCCCGCAGTGAGACTGTTCAAGAGCATTGAATTTTTGCAGGACTTAAAGCTAACAACATTTGTTCTCAGCAAACTAAAGTATGCTTTGAAATGCCTCTGACATGGTCAGCACTAGTCTGCAGGTTGTAAATACCAGGACTTGTGCCTGAAAATTTACAAAGGTGACAAGTGACCTGCAAACACAGAGAAAGAATTTGATTAGTCAGTACTTCTTCATTCAACTTTCCAAAGTGGCCTGGGAACCATCACCACTGAAGTATTTTATTTACACAGGCATATTACAGGAGTACTACCAAGCCAAGTCATTACAGCTTTGTAGTTCCTTGTACTGATTAATAACTTATCTGTATGTATCCATTAATAGGGAGCTAGAAGGCACGTAATTCTCACTTTCTAGAAAACCATAAC
Source organism: Grus americana (assembly GCF_028858705.1). Classification (NCBI taxonomy): domain Eukaryota; kingdom Metazoa; phylum Chordata; class Aves; order Gruiformes; family Gruidae; genus Grus; species Grus americana. Next base: position 149,810,537 of record NC_072853.1, on the reverse strand, counting down.
TAAAAATAAAACAAGATGCAAAAAAAGTGCAACAAAATCAACCTGCAAAAGGTCATAGAATCATAGAATCATGGAATCATAGAATGGTTTGGGTTGGAAGGGACCTCAAAGATCACCTAGTTCCAACCCCCCTGCTACGAGCAGGGACACCCTCCACTAGACCATGTTGCCCAAAGCCCCATCCAACCTGGCCTTAAACACTTCCAGGGAGGGGGCATCCACAACCTCTCTGGGCAACCTGTTCCAGTGCCTCACCACTCTAACAGTAAAGAATTTCTTTCTAACATCTAATCTAAATCGACCCTCCTTCAGCTTAAACCCATTACCCCTTGTCCTGTCACTACACTCCCTGATAAATAGTCCCTCACCAGCTTTCCTGTAGGCCCCTTCAGGTACTGGAAAGCTGCAATTAGATCTCCCCGGAGCCTTCTCTTCTCCAGACTGAACAACCCCAACTGTCTCAGCCTGTCCTCATAGGAGAGGTGCTCCAGCCCTCTGATCAGCTTTGTGGCTCTACTCTGGACTCTCTCCAGCAGCTCCATGTCTCTCTTGTTCTGGGGACCCCAGAGCTGGACACAGTACTCCAGGTGGGGTCTCACCCAGGATCACCTCCCTCGACCTGCTGGTCACACCTCTTTTGATGCAGCCCAGGACACGGTTGGCTTTCTGGGCTGCAAGCGCACACTGCCGGCTCATGGTGAGCTCCTCATCAATCAATACCCCCAAGTCCTTCTCCTCAGGGCTGCTTTCAATCCATTCCTCACCCAGGTCTTTAACTTCAGAGTTTGTTGGGAAGGGGATTGCTTTTTATTTTCTTAAAGAAACAAAAAATTCTGATAATATGAATCAAGCTTATTTTGCTTTGCATTATTTTTATTTCTCTTTTATTTGAATCCCCAGATGTCATTTGAGACACGCAGTTGCATGTCTATAGTGTATTGACACATATGAACAGGTGCATATACAGGGGATATACTTCATTCCCAGAAGCAACAGACACAGTTTCAGCTGTGCAGTTGCCCAGCGTGCCCTGTCAATGCGCAGATGGAGCCAACCTCAGCAATGCTGTGTTTCTTTGGTTGTCCCTGGGGCACTTCTTTAAGACATAACATACAGCATCTCAGATCCCCCTGGATGCTAATGCCAACATTACTGTGACTAAAAAAAGACCCCTTTTGGCAGCCCTCATTCCTCAGCCCAAACACTGCAGCCCCGAGAAGCATACTGGAGCCTTCTGAAGCAAGGCACATCACGGATTCTGCTCAGACTTGAAGCCCAGTCATCCTCTTAACATACACCAGTGCAAATCCATAGTAGTTCCCCTCTAGTAAATGCAGTAATACAAATGTAAACCAAATGCAAGCTATTAATGAGATACACCATATATACACATACCATTTATGAAAGGCTTCAAGCTATTTGTCATGCTCAACTTGTGTAAACATTGCATTTCAGGAGTAATTCTGAATTTTAAAAAGATTATTAAAAAATCCTCAAACACAGCAACAACAGTGGCTATTCAAGTAACTGAGAGATAGAAGTGCAAATTTGCTAGGAAAGCATTTTTATTATTGGCAATGAGCACTAGGCTTGATGCTACTTAATAATCACGCGGATTCCTAGGCAGCACTTCTTAGGAAAACCAGCCCATGAAGTGGGAAGAGGACAAGCAACATTTATGGAGCCATAACCTACAAGGACTTGTAAAGAGTTGGAGAAAGCAAGACAGAAACCTTCAACATTATCTATCTAACCCTTGTAATAATTATTCAGCATGTTGATTCCAACATCAAATAAGATAAGATGGCAAAGAAATACTTAATAAATCATACCATATATGTTCACTAACATATTTTAAAAATATGCAAAAGCTTAAAATAGTATTTCAGGAAGTGAAATTGCCTTTAATTACTTTTCAGGAATTAGCACACAGTATAAGCATTTACAAAATAAATATTCACTATATAGTCCAGGTTTCAGGACCCATCAGAACCCAGCTAGAGTTGCAGTGTAGACTGTTGCTACCAGAGTCAGGATGGCGCTGTAGCTGCGTGTTGCAAAAATCCAGTGAAAGCAATGAATGGAACATCACTGCGCCTGGGTGGCTGTCTTTTTAAAATATCTGCTAGCAAAGGGCAAAAATTATAATACTTAATGGAGAAGAGAACTCAGGACTCCACTAAGGAGTAGCACTATCCAAAATTAAGACATTTGTAAACAGATACTTCACACAGGTACACAAAACCAAGGAAACACCAGCGCTTTCCAAGCCACACCTCCGGCATAAATGCCAGAGAACAGAAGAAGGTTCAGAACCAGGCAGCAGGTATCTCTGTTTTCCCCTGCGCCACTGCTAGTTAGGTTACAACTTCCTCAGTCAGCCAGGGACTCCCCCCCACAGCTATACATTAGGAGACATCACCCTGCACAGTTCTTTGTGCAACAGGCTTGATTTTTCAGCCAGCTGAGTAGAGCTGGCCCCCCTTGAGGACTCCTCTGACAAAACATCTCGCCTAAGCTAGTTCTGGGTAAGAAGCTCAGCAGAAAGGAAAGGCCAAAATAAGGATGAACGATTCTGGTGAAAACTTATATATAATTACATAGTGCTTTGAGATTACTATTTTATTTAGGATATACTATTGTATTTACAAGGATATAGATCCCTGTAACATTTTCAGGGTATATATTTAAGTATAACACATGGAGGTAGCAGTTACAGAAGATCCAGTATCTTCCAACTACTCTTGGGATTTGACCAAGAATTAAAACTGCGGTTAATCATGCCTCACAACTGAAAAATGCAAAAAAGAGCAAGGCTCTTTGAATGCAATAAAATTTCAAATAATTAGGACTGAAATCAGAAGGTACTTGAATAAGGAAAAGTGAAATACTGCAGAGATGCCAATGTAATGAGCAGTCACAGGGCACCAGAGATATTCTTCAAGTGCTGTGCATTGCTTCTGCCTGTGGTCCTCTGCTCACGTTTGCCCCCACTAATCCTCTCACCCTTTTGTTCTACCCAGTCTTATGGCTCTGCTCTTCACAACATCCTCCCATGCTCATTTCCAGTTATTTTCCAAACTAATCTATATAACTGAAAACTTTTTTCCTTCTTTCCATTTTTAAAAGTATCTCCTGCAGATTTGCTTCACACATTTTTCACAGACAAATAAGAAAAAAATCCCATGACCTGAAGAAGGATTTCATTTAATCTCTTGATCAATTCACACTTTTTATTTCCTGTCTCCAGGAACTTCCTTAGCCTTTATCTTGACAGAAACTTATACACATCTTCGAAGTTGCTAGCATTGCTGGCAGTGTACGAATGGTAAACAAAGACATCAAAAAAATAATACAGCGCTAGTAAAATAAGTCTTTCCAATCATGCTCTAAAGAACACACTTAGCATAGGCAAGAAACCCCATTTGAGTGTCTTCTTGACATTTCAAATAAAGAAGGAAAATGAAAAGAAGAATGGAAACCTGCTTTTCTTGACCTTCAAGTAAACTATTTGTCTCGTGACTTGTGCCAAAGATGGCTGCAGGAAACGTGTCAGACTGCAAATATGCATATAAACAGGCTGTGTTTAATGTATGATGAGTTTATTAACTCTGAAATATTGTTACAGCACATGAGCTCTTATTACTGCAACAATAATATTTCTTCCTCAACGTTTGTGTCAGATCCAAACTATGCTTGTCTGAAGGAAGGATCTGGTTTTTCCAAAGATACAGAGTCTTTGGGGTCCCATATTATCACAACTACAGCGTTTTACTTGTCTGGACATGCTATTAGTGACATATTGCTGTTGGAGAGAAAGCGAATACTACCCACGTGTTCTTATTTTTAAGCATTTATTGTAACAATGTTTTCCATAGCACTTTCTCAGAAAAGTGAAATGCTTATACATGTCTACATAAACTAAAGTTCATGTTACAGCTATGCAATGGATGCATTTGGATAGTCTCTCTCACTGGGGGAACTGGGGGCGGGGAGGTGATTCAGCAGCTGAATGCAACATAAAACCATCTTTCATGACAAGCTCACTTTTCTCTGTGTGTTATTTCACCATTATGAGACGGAAAAATCTATGGCATGTTCCTTTCAGACACTATCAGTTGGAGACAGCACCACGCCAGGAGCAGGCATATGCCAGCATCCATGCTCTGGAGAGCTGAAGAGAGCAGGAGGGCAACTGCCCACTCGACAACGTGCAGACTCTGTAGGAGTTACTTATACTACCCCCTCTTGGCCTGCTCATGGGCTAGCAGATGTCTCTGGTCTTTATTTCTGTATTTTGAACACAAATGTTTCACTGTTTTCTGTTGAGTCAATGACAATGACTTACAAAGCCGGTCCTTGCTCACAAGCACTCTCAGTTGGGTGGCAATATTAAGTTCTATGGTATGAAAGGCCAGAAGACTTTCCTCCTTGATAAGGAGAGACACAGTACCTGAGCCATGGTTGCCCACCATCCCCAGCACTGACCCAAGGTACGCCGCTTGCCTGCAGCCTCCCTGGCTTTGAGGCATGCTCTGCATTGGATGCTGCCTGAGCTTCTCCTCGGCTGCAGCGCTACCGGCCTCCTCCTGCTGCCAGCGGTCCGGAGGAAAGCCTGAGCTCACCATACTAACCGCAGGAGTAACGCAAGCAGAGCACAAATCACAGAGCCCTCCCCGGGTTGCCTGCAGCGCGGTAATTAAGCAAAGCAATGAATTCAGTGAATGTGAACCTGAAGTACAGCCCCAGTGCAGATCTTTTCATGCTCTGAGGGAGGGAGGAAGCCATCCCAGAAGAATTTTCCCAAGTAAGGTAAAAGAAAGCGTTCCATTTCCCTCCCAGCGTGAACAAGAAGGAGGGGAAGATAACTCAGCCAATGGCACCAGCTGCCACAGGACGGTGCTGCGTGAAAATCTGGTAATGCTCAGTCACAGCCACACGTTACCAGAGCCCATCGCTACGGTGGGGTCAGGATGCCATGCTGAGCAGTTGTTTTACTCAATTCTATTAATTTATCTGAAGACAAAACTCCTCTCTGCTTATGACAGGCTCATTATCACCACTCTATGTCTGACCCCAGTTTCTTTCACCTAGTGGAAAAAAACCACATCTAATGATGTGTCAGAATTTATCTGCTGTATTTTTAGGTTGGAATGATATTTAAATCATCCTAAAAATCTGCACATTTTCCCAGGAGCCTTGCTAGCTCCTGTTGGTGGCCAGCTGCATGCTCCCTGCTGTGGCAAGCCGCCAAAAGCCATTTCTTTTAATCCTGAGTGCTGTGAATCACCGAGCAGGACATCCACAGGCTGCCAACTCCTGCTCGCCTTTTGCAGGACTAAGGCTCGCTCTTCAGCAGGGTGATCCCCAGAGTTAGCAGAGAAAGTTTTTCATGAAACTCTGTTATAAATGGCTGACATGAAGCAAGATTTTCAAATTTTGGTTTCTAACTGTAAGCAGATAAATTGAAATCTGTTTATAAGGAAAGTTGTGTGTTTACAGTAAAGATATTCATTAGAAGCAATAAAAGCTGTAGGTGCTCAGCACTTACACTGCCAGACCTCTTATTCAGATGTTTAATTGGAGGAACTTGCATTTGAAAATGTTGCCCTAAGGAACTCACCAGCCCGTCTAAGAGCAGCTTAATTGGTCCAGACAAGTCCAGACTGAAATATGCAACATGCTGTGGCATCTCTTTGGGAGTACATGAAATATCAGAAAAACCCACACCATCCATATTAAAGTGTAAAAATACTTCTCACTATCTTTCTGTCCAAATCCAGGGTTTTCTCTTTCTACAAATGCCAGCCTGAGATTTTAGGATAGAATTTGAAGTAAAATGACAGCTAAAACTAAGTCACCCATTAGCAATAAGCAAAAATCACACTGAATGAAAGAAGTCTTTCGTTTTAAAATAAAATCATATAACTCTTTGCTTTATTCTAATGCTTTGTGACATTTAGTATTTATTTATGGGTGATAGCCAAATTTAAAAAGTGACTGATCACCTCACTAGTCTTCCCCACAAAGGCTTCTATGGCTTCATCAATTTTGCTCACAGCAAAATTTGTTCTTTCACAGTCTCTGTCATATTCTTGCATCATAGCTTCAGTTTATTATTACTTTGTTTAAATAAGTTATCCATAAATTCCAGCCTGGACATCAACATTTGTCTTAATTAAAATCTTATGGCCATTTCAGTTGGAAGCTATTTCTCTTTTCCCTCCTAAAAACCCTACTGTGAAGTATTCATGAGCCAGCATGACCCCTTGTTCCAGCCGGGAGATGGCTGCGTTTCATCAGCAGCGGGTGAGGTAACTCCTACCTACACAATCCCCAAAACTGTCATGAGAACTCTGAAGATTAAAAGGGATGATTTAAACAAAAACTGTCATTATGCTGATTAAAGGGGAAAGATCTTTACATGCTTAAAACCACATGCAAAAAGGAGCGGGGGGGAAATATATATATACCAGATGCCTAAATGTACCTAGGGGATAGTGTGTTCTGATTCAAGAAAATTATTATCTACCCATCCCTGTTCTCCCACACACGTCCCTAAGGAAAACAGGAGGAGGGTCTGTTTTTGTGGTGTCTGTTTCCCAAAGCAAAGGAACACCATGTGGCGGTCCTGGAAAAACCTGTTTTTCTGTGTTTCTACGAGCTAAGGGGAGTTGTTCATTAACATGCCATTTTAAAAATAACCGAAAAAAAAGCCATCAACACAAAGGCTGGTGAGTGGGAGCGAGGTCTTGGGGGCAGGGTGGGAGCTGCCCTCTGCGTGGGCCGGGTCCAGGCAGTCGGTGGGTGCTGCCAGCCCCCAGCAAGAACGAACGCCCAGGAAAAGCAAGCGGGAGGCAGAGCTGCCTCCGGCAGCAGCACACCCGCACCGGCGACTTGTTTTTAGCCTCTACTCGTGGAAGTAAACGTGTGATGAAGTGCTTGTCAGAGCTTGATGCTCTGGCACCCAGGGAGATGTAGGGGGCTGCTGTGAGAGAGATGTTGTGGAAGAGAGGAGCTTCTCCTGCTCCTCTCTTCCAACTTGTCGCCGTGCCCTTTCGCTCTTTTCCCCTCCCTTGAGGCCACCTCCTTGGCAAAGGAGGGAGAAGCCTTACTCCTCTCCACACCTCTGCCTCTCCCACCCTTCCCTGTGGTCGGCATGTTTATTGGCCTACTTAAATCCTGTAAGTGAAAACAAAATGAGTTGGGAAGTGACAAATCAGGTGCAAATAAGCGGCTGTGCACTCTGCATGCTCCGAGGCCTCATTCCTTGCTTGCAGCGCGTGTTACACCTTGCTGCTTTTGTGATTGCACTTTTGACTGCAGTAGAAACCATGCAGAGGCACCTTTTACGTACGTATCTAAAAGGCATGTGCACATGCACTGCCTGGGTGGGGGAAAAAAAGTAACTGTAGTAAACGTCCATTCTGTACGGCATTACAAGCCATATAGAAATGGAAGAGGAGCTCAATAGGAAGAATGGTGAGATACAAGTTACTTCACAGGTGCACAGTGTGCATATAAGATCATTTTGCAAGTTGCTAAGCTTTTTTGCATGTCAAATACAAAACTATTTACTCCTTTCCTCACAGAGCTGTCCTTAACTGCAGCAAGACTTTTACCCCTTAAGCCAGTTCCAAGTATGTCTAAATACATAAATAAAGTTAGAATTGGGACAGCTGGTAGGGTTCACCTATTTATCTAGGACTTCCCACTGAATTTTTGTGGATTTCAAAGCATCTAAAGACAAGAGTGTAAACTTTGTGTCTATCATGCCATTAAAGGAAAAGTCAGAATTTAAAAATTGTCAAAGGATGCACATGCATCACATTCCCATATGTAATTAATCTATACGAATGGCACTTCACTGCTGTGAAATACAGAGGGAAAAGCATGCAGATCCATATTTATTTGAGAACTCTAGTTGTGAAGCAAGACACACACAGTTAAAGGGTAACAAACTCAATCCACAGCAGAGTGCAGAAAAAAGAAAGTACAGTACTAACTCTCTGAGAGGATTCAATTTTCATCAAGTACCTTTGAATGTCAAGTTCTGAATGAAGGGAGACCAACATGCACTGCAAAACCTGTGGATCAGAGAGAGAAAAGAAGGGGAGGGGGAGAGAGAATTGTTAACAGGAAAAGAAAAAGGAGAACAATAGAAATTAAAAGAGAATAACCTGTACATACTGAAAGAAGGGGAGGGGAGGGCACGGGAGGGGAGGGGCACTGAAAAATAATGAAGGAAAGACCCATGTGCCAGGGAACAATATGCTCTATTGACACTTAATAAGTAATATTCTTGGGACTCAGCTCAGATGAGCTACGTGTGGTGGTGTGTCAAAGAAATGAAGAATGGTCTTCTAATATAAGAGTTAATGGCAGAGAGTTGAGCCACACAGATTCAAAAACATATCTAGTAACTATATCTGACAAGAAATGGCAAAATAAACTTTCTTCCTAAGAAATGATACAACTCTTGGTTGGAGTTAGCAGCAGTCATTACACTTCTGTGCTGGTTTCACACTTACTATAGAGACATGGAATCCTTCAAACAGAACTTACAAATACTGTATTACTCTTGATTAACCACAACTTTAAGAAGAATAAAAGATAAACTGTGGTATGATTGAAAAGTATTCTCCAATCACATCTCTCTCTACTATTCTGCATCTGACTGTGAATGTGAAAATGAGCTAAAAGTGGTTTAAGAGCCAAAAATCCCCAAACATTTTTTCCCTCCAACACATGAATGAGATGCAAATTTGAAGGGAAATTGCCTGCTGCTGTTTGAGCCCTTATAGGTGGAGGTCCTATATTTCCTTAATCTTCATTTGCCTGTGGGGCAGAGGTAAAAGAGGTTTTGTATAGTGAACAACCTTCTCTGAGCAATCAATTCCTCCTTCAGCCAGAGTCAGGCTCCCACGACAACTGCTGCTGCCCTGTTGAGAGCAAGCAGCTATTCATACCAGGCAAAGAAATGCAACTACTTTGATAACAAGGACATCATTGTTAAAGAATCTTCTTTAGCAAGTAATTATAATACCAACATCATAATTAAGAGAGTAATTCAAAGAATCTTTTGAATTTTACAAACCCAGAGGATATGAGCATATGAGAGCTGATTCTGGGGACGAGATAAGCAACATATAACTATGCTGTGATTTTTCATGTTTTTGTTGATTGGATCCTTTGGAAGGGCAGTACCATTTTATTTAAAGAGAACAATAGATCATTTTTCTCCCTATGATAAATGCATCATTTAGAATTGTTCAAGTAAAATGCAATTTTTACAAATAAGCTATTTAAGCAAACACAGTACAAATTAAATGTAGCCTTCCGGCAACAACTGGATAAATTCCAATTCCAAACCACAAAGACAAAACAGTCTGTTGCTAATGCCTCAGTAATACTGAAACTGTATACAGGGGTTTTCATGTTTTTATAATGTCACCACCCCACACATGCAAACCTGAGAAGTTCTGTTTGCCCTTTAATTAAACTATTCTTCTGATTAAAAAGAAAAAAAAAATATGGAATCTCTAAGGACTAAATCCCATCTCAATGCCAAATACATGAGACTTCCAAAGGAAAAAAATCATGCTGCATGTTTGCTTGACATTCAGGCATCATTACACATCAAGACCACGCTTAGGAAGGGACATTACTCTGCACAATGGCAGCATTAAAAGAGTGCAACAGTCACCCTCCCTAAAGCCATTGCATAGCATCAACTTGAGCTATTTATTTTCCTCAAAGCCTGTCACCTCATGGAGAATTACAACTGTGTCGTTTTTCTCTGGACTTTCCTACTCCCAAAGGAAGTGGAACATCAATTCTGACCTAAGGGCAGGTAAGGAAATGAGGATGCTTGATGAAACCAGCAATACTTCCCACCCTCAATCCAGGGAAAATGTTGTCTGTATCCTTACCTCTCTCCCTCCTCTTATCATAACATGGTATTTATTTTCACTATAAAACAAGTAGATAGATGAGAATTTGAAGTTAAAATACATAAAACTAGTCCACCTAGATCCAGAAGTCTCTCCCTCCTCTTACGGGAGTTCATCTAAAATCATATGGATGTGATGCAGGATTAAGAGTCAGTGTTCTCTGAATAAACACAGTCTTGCAGGAAAAAAATGAGCCACACAGAAATACAGAACCACAACAGCAGTGCAGCAGCAGGCTTCACCGCAGCAAACAAGGCCTCCACAGTGTTATATAGCAAACGTTGGATCACCTAAAGAAGATCCAGACATGCCAGTATGGGAGAAATATAATCAAGACCATTACTGCAGCCCACGTAAAGACCTAATTATGAATGAAATTTGAAGACATTTGGGTCTGAATCCAAACCTGAAGCATGGCTTCCTTTGGAACTTTCCAAAATATTCTTAATTTTCTATATTCCTTTCCAAACTCAACACCACACTGATGCCTTCATCAGCACTCTGATGAGCTCAAGGGTATTTAAAGAGGGAAAACAATAATGATCTATTTCTTCCTTTCCTCCTAGATTGTAGGGAAATATTATTTTTTTTCCGTCTGTGGGCATGCATGTGGATATATATAGTCTACAATGATGGGAAATGAATTCAAGGAGAGCTTTGCAATTTCCAAATGCAGTGAAGGCTGCAATCTCACCCACCCCAGGGACAGGTTCCTGGGACAAGCCCCCGTCTCCTGCTTCCCTCGCCAACTTCGTCATTGTTCCAGAGAGGTGAGGCATCAGAGCAAATACCCGACATGAGGGGAGAAACAGGATGTTGGAGCAAATCCCACAGAAGATTAAAAAAACCCTGGACTTGATTTACTTAGAAATAAAGAGCTGTGGAGAGCAGAACTCTCAACTAATGTGCTCTCAGCAACCTCTGCTGGCCAGCAGATAGGATCCCATGCTTCCTCCTAAATGGAATTGTACATAGCCTGTGATTTCAGTCCCGTATATGAGAGCTGGCTTGAATGAACACTACTTGACAAGCTTGAACAGCACGAGGACAACCTATAAAAGGTAGGCCTGTCCCAATGAGCTAGAAGAACGACAGGGATTTCCACTGTCTGTTACTAAATACCCTCAGAGCAGAGAGCCTCCTGTTGAAACTACTGTTAAGTCTTCATGAGTTGCAAAAGCAAATAGGCAGAACACAAGAGGTTCCAACTCTCATCCACGTTGGACTGGCATGCAGAGAAACAGATTAATACAGGCAGGTAAACATATAAAGGTAATACGGAGAAAAATCAACATAAGAGTATAAGTAATTTCCTCTGGAAAAAAGTGGAAAATGTGAGAGGCCAAAGAGGAGAGTGGAAACTGGGGCTGGGACACAGCACGCAGCTAATGTTGCAGAGCCTCACTAATGGCAAGTATGAGCAGGATGGGGTGTTACATGGAGAAAAACTAATCTCAGGAGCCAGTCTTTATTGCAGTGAGAAAGGTACCAGGGCAAAGTAAACAGCTGCCAAACACGTTGCTTTTGAACTTTAAACCTAAACAGAGCGAGTGGTGGCCCTGGAAAAAGATGTAGAAAGCTAAGAGTCACAGGAGGAAAGCAAAGATGCCAGGAATGTGCTGAATGTCATCAAACAAAATCATAAGAAAAGTGTGGTGAATACCACTTGTAAGGTAGTACCCAAAGAATTAACGTGCAGTAACTTAGGGAGGACAAGGATTAATATCTTGGGGCTGACTGATTGTATTAGTCATTATCCCAGGGCCTTCAAAACAAGGGTGAACTGTAAGTCTGCCTTGTGGGATTTGCTTGCTAAGCAGATCAAAGGAAATTATTCACCATTTTAAGCAGGATCAGGCCTGTTGAACACCAAAATGCTATGTCTCCAAAGGAAAACACAGATGCTTGAGACACTTGTGTTGATGATTTAGTAGGAGACATCTGTCCCCCTGAGTCAGTCTGAAATAATGTCACAGAAGGGTGTTAGGAGCGTGATGTGCGCCCACCACGGGAATGCAGCACTGCCGTTCTTGCTGGCAGTGACAATAAAAGCCAAAGTGCCTTTCCACTGAGGTACTGGCAGTGCTGCAAAAGTGGAGAAATCAAGGAGCACATTAAGTGTTTCCTTTTTTTTCAGTCTGTGTAATACGCCCTTGATTCATGCTTCTGATGGATTTCAAAAGGGAAGTCCTTACAAAGGCAGAATACATTAAACACATTACATTTATCGTGGGTCACCCAGGAAGATGACACAGCTGCTGAGATGAGATGTGGCTAAAAATCAGAGAAAGGCACAGGTACAGTGTGAAGCAAAGCCGGGTTAGCCAGGACATTACAATGCCAATTAGTGTTCCCTAGGTTTATAGTCATTGGGTGAGATCCTGCAGAGACATGCAATCAGCTGACGCTGGAGGGAAACGATAATGAAAACACAAAGGGCTTGAGATGAGTGTGTAGATGATGATATACGACTAAACGAGATGCTGACTCATAAGTCCTCTTAAACAGCTTGAAACTGAAGGAAGGAAATGAGGATCAACTGCCTATTTCCTGTGCACAATGGTTTTGTGGGGAGGATGCAAGAAAGTGATATTTCTCAACAATGCCGGGATGGGAAAAAGTCAGGATGGTAACTCAGTTGGGTTCAGGCCAAAGAGGTTCTTCAACAGGAATTTTAAGAGCACAAGTATCTGCCAAAGAAGGGAAAGGGTGAAGTCTTTTATCACATGAAAATAGAGTCAACGTACAGGATCAACTGCAAGCAATCTCCAAGACAGCATTTAATCAACGGTGAAAAAAGAGAGATGGCCAATGACAAATTGGAAGCATGGAAACAAAAAGACCAGTGAAATATAAACCAGGAATGCAGTCAGAGAGATGAGAACAAAGGAAGAGGTCTGCACAAAACATTAGGACTTCTTATGTTTCAGGATTTATGTTTTCCAGCACACTCTACATCTACAGCATCCCTCAAACTGTGTATGTTCTTTGGCTCCAACTCATTGAACATTACAGCTGAAAATGACACGTGTTAACTTGGCAAATTATTTTTTTTAATTTCCAAACAAAAACCAAACCAAAACAAAAAAGAGTGAAGGCCTCCTCTTCATTGTCGTTTTTGTCCTTTTCTCAGTTTTTATCAAAAAATTCCAAAAACCTTGTGCTTAATTCAATTTTAGTGAGGATTAAAGCTAAGATAATATTTTACATAATTTCATATAATATTTAATAAATATTAAAATCAAACAACTAGAACTAGATAAATTTTAAAACATCTCAAGGGAATCCAGATCATGTTCCAAATCATACTTTTTAAGAGATATAAAATAGTTACACTTTCAAAATAAAAAATAGTCTGGTATTCAAGAGGTTCAGAAGTTCTCCAGGGTCACATAGCCTTCCTTTTTTGCTGTCTCTCTACCCATGTGAAGATGCTATGTTGAAACTCTATATTTTTGCACTTTCTCAACAGAAATACAATATTGTGTTTATATTCCAGTTCACATGTAATATCAAGGAAAAACATAATTTCATGTTCACCTTAGATGACTTAAAAGTTTAGGGTTGTTTAAACAAGATCCTGCAGAGTATTATATATTTCAGTCTTAGCTCCATCACGGATTTATGCTTAAAAGTATAATTAAGCACATAATTAAGAATAATCGTATAAGTCGTCCATGAAACTATTTTCATGAACAAAGTTAGGCATGAATTGATCATTTGGTTGTTCCTGGACCCTAACACCTATAGTGGTGAGTGCTCATCAGACTCTTCACTTTCACATTTCACATATATGATTCTATGATTCCTGTATTTATGATTTGTCTGTCCCCTGCTAAATATTTAAGTATCACTGTGCAATGCAACATGCAAACCCAGCCTGGTTGGTGCAAGCTGGAAAAAAAATCATAGAATTATAGAATGGTTTGGGTTGGAAGGGATCTTAAAGATCATCTAGTTCCAACCCCCCTGCCATGGGCAGGGACACCCTCCACTAGACCATGTTGCCCAAAGCCCCATCCAACCTGGCCTTGAACACTGCCAGGGATGGGGCATCCACAACCTCTCTGGGCAACCTGTTCCAGTGCCTCACCACTCTAACAGTAAAGAATTTCTTTCTAACATCTAATCTAAATCTACCCTCCTTCAGTTTAAAGCCATTACCCCTTGTCCTGTCACTACATACCCTTGGAAACAGTCCCTCTCCAGCTTTCTCGTAGGCCCCCTTTAGGTACTGGAAGGCTGCCATAAGGTCTCCATGGAGCCTTCTCTTCTCCAGGCTGAACAACCCCAACTCTCTCAGCCTGTCCTCATAGGAGAGGTGCTCCAGCCCTCTGATCAGCTTTGTGGCCCTCCTCTGGACTCCCTCCAACAGCTCCATGTCTGTCTTGTTCTGGGGACCCCAGAGCTGGACACAGTACTCCAGGTGGGGTCTCACAAGAGCCCAATAGAGGGGCAGGATCACCTCCCTTGACCTGCTGGTCACGCTTCTTTTGATGCAGCCCAGGATATGGTTGGCTTTCTGGGCTGCAAGCGCACACTGCTGGCTCATGTTGAGCTTCTTTTTCACCAACATCCCCAAGTCCTTCTCCTCAGGGCTGCTCTCAATCCCTTCTCTGCCTAGCCTGTTGTCGTGCTTGGAATTGCCCTGACCCATGCGCAGGACCTTGCACTTGGCCTTGTTGAAATAATGGTTGGGTCTGGTTTCTCTAAGGTAATCTGAACGTGATTTGAATCTGTGAATGTGAATCTGCATCACTCTTTTGTGATGCAAATTTCTGTATGCAAAAAGCCTACATTGTACAGACATGGAAAACTGAAAAAACATTGGCTGAAGATCTCAAAGTTGGTTCCCTAAGGAGGCATATGATGGTTCAATTAGGGGTTTTCAGCCACTGACATGTAATTTCTGAGATATCTAGCAGTTTAAATATGATTCCGACACTAAAATTTACTAAATTAAGTGGCAAGAATATTGTCTACCATTTTTCTGTATCTGTCCCACAGTTAGAAACAAGGACAATTAGACAAACACAGTATCTTTGTTTCCAATAGTCTGTCACTCCTGTTATTCATTCCCTTCTTCCTGTTGTTATCATCTCTTCTTGGAATCACAGTCTATTGTTGAAGAAAAACAACAAAAAATTATTATGAATTTTATAAAGGAATAAAGAAACAATGATGACCTAAGAAGGAAAAGATTTTCATAAGCTGTCTCCAGTATTTTGAAAAGTACGTAAGAATAATAGAGAAAATATGATGTTTAAAGAATATAGCTCTTCCTTTCTCTCATTTTTCTGTGGTATTTTTCTCTCAACTTTATTTAAACAACTGGCTGACCTGGTTATTCATACAATAACCAGCACTGAAAAGCACAGTATGGTGTATGCAATGACAACTGATGGTCTACTGAGAACAACATCCTCTGCAATGGAGAAAAATGCATGGCTTTGTCATCTTCCATCACTCAGATTTAATTGTAATGTTTCTTTTATAAGTTTTTTCTTATAGACTTCATTTTGGCCTTCACTATTGATTAAATGTACCTTGTTTTCTAGGCTTTGATCAGCTCATCCAATTAAACCTTATAAAAGCTACTCAAAGTGATCAAAATTTGGATTATTTCCTATTCAAAGTCATAAGGTTACAGGAGTTGCTCCCCTCGCCAAAGAAAAAATATTATATGGTAACTACTCAGAAGATAGCATAAACAAAAATGTGGCCGTACACGCATTTTGTTCCACCTTTCTGCTGTGCTCCCCATAAGACAAAACAACATTAATGGACAGGTTTTCTAACAACTGAAACCCCACAACTCCAAATGATGGGAACTGGCAAGTGTTCTCTTAACAATTATTTCTTAATATACTAAAGTGTTCTTAGAAAAGTTTCATTAATCAGAATTCCCTTGACCACAGAGAAATGGGTGAATAAATTTATGTCAACTTTAAATTGTATAAAGCAGTAATCTTCCAAAGGTGCTCTTCCTCTCCCTGCCCCCCCGCCAAAATCCAGTATCTTGCAACAAAAAGCAAAACAAACAAACAAACAAAAAGTTCCAAAATTCTTAAGTAGGCCCACAAAGATATCCAATCATAGCTTTCTATGATCCAAGAGTTATCAAGCTTTGGTTCCCTTTTCAGTCCTTACAAAACCATTTTTCCCATCCTCGGCCCATCATATACAACAGAATTCACAATACCTATCTACCTTACAAGGCTTCTGCAATAATTAACTCATGAACAGTTTCCAGCACACTACAGGGACAACTGCTATAGAAAAGTATTACATTTATACACCACATTAAGTTTGCTCTTAACCTCTTGTAAGGATCACAAAGACTCAGCACAGTGGTGAGGTTTTGTTAACCACAGTCTCCTAGATTTTCTCTTAGAACACCTAAAACTTTGAACTACAACATCAAACATAAAAAGCCCACCTGTCTTATTATTAACTGAATTTATTACCTTCCAACTTTTCTTAAACGCATACCTGTCATCTACACAATTACAAGAGAGATATGAGCTCAGAAATGCCTTTGTGCAGCATATACCAGCTTACACTTGAATAGTATATAGAGTAATTAGAGTGGAATCCAGCTGAATAAGTCAGTCTTATTATCTCATAATATCAGTTATCTCATATTAGTGAGATAAATATTAAGTACATATAATGCTGTACACAAACAGTGAGATTCTGCAAGGTCCTGAGTGAATCCTGGTTTTGATACAATCAGATACTACTGCTATGACACTAAGGACTAATTAACACCAGCCAACATTAGCTTACAGAAAATTATCTTGACATCACTATTGCAAAACAACACTGCAAGTTTTCATTGATAAAGAATATTAATTTCAAGTTCAGATTTTTTAATATTTTTTTCAAGTATTATATATGTTCAAAAGTCCTTATTGCAATGTGCTTTATTACATATTGCAAAACCTACTTCTTAAAATTATCTACTCGCATTTAAGGCATACGATGAAAAAAACAATAATAAACAAACCATACTGTCAGCTCATTCATCAGAAACGTCAGTCCAAATATATCCCATTTGGAAACAATAGACGGATGCTACTGGGTTTACAAGCCTTACGGAGCAGGGAGTAGAGCTAGACTTGGATTTCAAGAGTTGATGTCATCATTGTTCACAAGCCAACACAGGGCTTTAAAACTGAAAAGAATCTACAGCATATAAAATGGTTTCCAACTTGTAAGGAGTCCAGGCCCCGCGCCAGTGGATAATAATTTGCAATACAGCTTAGGGTTTTTCAGAGGAGAAAACGGGGGAGGGGATATAACACATTCATGCAGAAAGGAATGTGCAATTCCATATTCTTATGTGCTACAAAGGGAGATGTCTTTCTAAAATCTTCTTTCCTTGTGTCGTACATGTCCTCTCTTCAAATGCTTAAACATTTCCAACATTTGGATCTTTACTTTTTAACATCTTCATCAAAAAGCTTTCTTTACAGTTACAGTGCTAGCATCACTCATAAATGACCAAGTATCAAAAATTAAGAGAAGGCAAGCCTAATAGCCAGTAGATACATTTTCAGGATATCAGAAGGAGATGCAGTGAAGAGTATGTACATTTGAATTTGCTTTTTGCTGATTTACTTTGCTTTTAGCACATACACATTAGTATTCTTAGAACTGCTGAAAATTCACCAAATCAAAAGTTAAAACTTTGAAATGAAGTAACCTTTAGTAGACAATACCAAATGAGCAGTACATAGTTTCTTCTGCTCTTGTGTGAACATTCAATGATCTCATATTCCTCAGTGCCTCCGCTCCCCTAAATTCAGCAAAATACAATGTTATCTGTTCAAACAAAAGAGATACACACAAATATTTGAAAAAGCTGTGTCTCAGTCTTTTCTAATTACATGGCACAGTCTTCACTAGCCAATAAATACTGCAGCCAGAATATAATGTAGGTCTGTACTTCAGCATTAGCCATTTGCCTGGTTACTGAAACTGTGAGCACATGTGTCTCATCATTTAGAGGTACGCATACGAAAGGAATCCTGCCTCCACAGAAGCTCACGGAATGTGTTTTGCTACAGGCATTAAAAGAGGGCTAGGGTTTCATCCCTACAGTGTTACCCTCTTTTAATGCTTCTAAACCTTAAAAATGGATTTGAGAGATTCAAAGTGAAGAAAGAATGGGTTCTTACATATTGTTCTTTCAGAAATTTTCTGAGAATAATTCACTTTCCAACGGGCCATTCTGTAGGAAATTACTTATAAAGCAAAATATACTGGCAGTGGTCCTGTTTATATGTGTCTGAACATGGGTAAAGGCGCCTAGCATTGTGAAAATAAATGTGTTGATAGAACCTGCAGACATTCTACGGTATTTTTTGCCTGCTCTGTCTTGGTCTTATCTTGGAAACTAGAAAATAATTCCTATTTTCACCATGGAGCAATACTTACATTCTTTTCTTTCTTTTTTTGTTTTTTTTTCTTGTCTTTGTTCCTGTGCTGTTAGATAGAGTTCATTTTCTTCATAGTAGCTAGTATGGGCTATGTTTTGGACTTGTGCTGAAAACAGTGTTGACAATATAGAGATGTTTTAGTTACTGCTGAGCAGTGCTTACACAGAGGCCTTTTCTGCTTCTCACCCCACCCCACCAGTGAGCAGGCTGGGGGTGCACAAGAAGTTGGGAGGGGACACAGCCGGGACAGCTGACCGCAACTGACCAAAGGGATATTCCCTACCATATGACATCACACTCAGTATCTAACTGGGGAGGCTAGTCGGGAGGCAAGATCGCTGCTTGGAAACAGACTGTGCATCGGGTTTGGGTTTTTTTCCTCTGCAGGTGGTGAGCAACTGTGTTTGTGCATCACTTGTTTAATATATTACTATTATCATTGTTATTATCATCATCATCTTCCTCTGTTATTCTATTATCCTTTATCTCAACCCACGAGCTTTTCTTTCCATTCTCCTCCCCATCCCACTGAGGCGAGGAGGGTGAGTGAGCAGCTGCGTGGTACTTAGTTACTGGCTGGGATTAAACCATGACAGGTCCTCATCATTCATTTGCCTATTTTTGTTGAATAGAAATAGATCTTTATTCTATTCAGTGAAATGTATATATTCTGTTTCCAAACATCAAGACCTCCTATTCTCTGATGTAACTAAGGAAAATTCTGTACCTGGTAGGTTACAGCACATAAATGTGCATTGTAGAGGTGCATTTTTTTCCTTCAGTGTCCTCAAAAGATTATCTTCTTGCTTGCAACTTGCATCAATTCTGATTGAGAGAGATTATGACCCTGAGATAAACTGAGCAGTGCTATACTACTCAACATGCTGTTGACACAGCATGATGACACAGCCGTCTCAGGAATAATCTCCAGGTTGCCTAGCTAGAAAACATAGCTCTTACTCCCATCTACATGAAAGGAAATGCAAAGATGGTTTATGTTGCAGATAATATATGTATGACAAATATTCCATGCTATAGGATCTTTCAGCAGATTGCTGCAGAAGAGAGACTGAGGAACTCACTTTTTTTTTTTTTTTTTTTTTAAATCCTGAAGGTTCTGGACAAAAGTAATTAAAAACTGAAGAGATACTCTGATCTGAGTATGTCAAGAGGGAATACTAAGTTCTTATGAAGACAGGAAAATATTCAAGACGTCTATTCACATTGACTGCGTTACTGTAATATCCCTTTAACCCTCTTAAACCAGTTCCCATCATCAGTAATTTCTCTAGTTATTGAAATTCCCAGAAGCACCATTACTTCTCTATTTCTAAAAATCAAACAGAAACCCCAATCTGACAATGAAGGTGGATTAAGGAGAATTCTGTGAAAGCAGATGTTAAAGGGAGTTCACTGAAGGTTAGGTAGTGTAAGAAAGCCAAGTGGAAAAAAAAATATCTAGTGGATGATCATATCAACTCTGACATGCATTGACTGAGCTTTCAGTTCTGCTTAGCTCAGGAACTGAATACATGGCTAGTAATTTTGATAGTATCCAATAAGGCAAGGGTGTAAGTTGTACAACACTGCTGAAAGAAATGAATTTATGTTTCATTTTTCTGAAGGAAAACTGAATTCTAAAAAGAAATAATAATTTTATTATTTCAGAAGCTATTAATAAATAATCTCATGTCATATATCCTTCTGCCAGAGTTCTAACAGGAGAAGAAAGTAGGGCATAGCAAAAAGGCCCAGTAGCAGCGATACCTAGTTGGCTCTTCTGATTCTTTGGTGTAATTCAAGGAATTTATGATTCCACAGACTCTGTTGGGATGTGAACTGAGGGACTGTTTCTTGATTTTATAAATAATGGTTTAGGTTCCTTCCTAAAATCTATTACCTTTTTATATATTTCATTTAAATCTGCCTGTCTGGAAAATTGAAAGCTTTTAGAAAAATTCTCATGGAGGAATTTTAGGTTCTGATTAATTCCAGAACTCAAAGGTGTGATATTTAAATGCATGTGGCTACTTGTTTGTAGGACACAGAGCTAATTCAGTATCAGATTATATGAT
The DNA here is from genome assembly GCF_028858705.1 of Grus americana. NCBI lineage: Eukaryota > Metazoa > Chordata > Aves > Gruiformes > Gruidae > Grus > Grus americana. The sequence continues at coordinate 149,790,065 of NC_072853.1, read as the reverse complement.
TTATAAGTGAATGGCTTAAAACACTACCAAAAAAAAAAAAAAAGTTTTTTCATTAAAAAGACCCTTCTTTAGGAAAGATTTGACTGATAAGGGCAGATGGAGCTCCCCAGCAGTACTGCTTACGCTGAAGATTACAAAGATAACTTCTGTGCAGAAGGAAAACTGAAATTGTTCTACCAAGAGGAATGAAAGGCAGACAGTTGATTAATATGGATTAAAAAAAAAAGTTAGTGAAGAACATCAAGAAAAGTATGTTTCTAAATCAGCTAGATACGCTTCTTTTTTCCTGCCTGAAAAGCAAATGAAAATGAAAAAAATATGTTTGTGTGGCCTAAGATGACCAAAAAACCACAGATGTCTTTAAAAGCATTTTGTAGACAATGCAAATTTGGAAAGGCACTCTCCCATCATGAACCCTTTCAATCTAGTTAATAAAGTCTGCATGTCCTGTTTACACGAAATACTTAACGAAAACTTGGAACAAAAACTATTCTGAAAGTGGAAAACTCTCTCTTTATGCCTTAGTAAATACTAGACAAATAACGATAATGTATGGTCTAGAATGAATCCTTATTATATAGCATTTAAAATGAGGGAGGGGGGTAACAAAACAGTACTTACCCTTTGAAAACTTTCTTCTAAGGATCTACGATAGATATCAGCTTATTGAAGTCTGCAACACCAGCTACAGTATTTGTTGTGCGAGGGCTGAGAAAGGTGTGTTAACAACGTGGTCCAAGTAACAGGTAAAACAGTTTGCAAGCTCCTGTTACTCTGTCAAATGAACACCCCAAGCAAGCAAGCAAACAAACAAAAAAACCCTACCAGAAGTTAACCTTCACAGGGTGAACAAACCGCTTTTCAGATGAGCTCTCAAACTCCGGACCACACATTAGTGGATGGGATACGCCTGATTTCAGCTGCAGGGATGACAAAGGCAAGTAGCTCTCAGCCACTTTGAACACCCTCAGCTCCTCGAAGCCAAGGCCATAAAAGCCACGTTATGGCTCAGATAAGTTAAGGTGGCTACTGAGCTCTCCTAAATTGTCCCACACTGGGCAGTTTGAAGGAGGCTACGAGCAGTGGGGGACACGGCTCCAGCCATACACACTTTACCTGCCAGGTGTCACCTATAGAGCTGCATATGTTTAAATCTGTAGACAAATCTCCAAGCAGCAATTTTTGCTAGCTCTCAAGCTACTTGATTAGTGTTGGTGCAGGGCAGATCATCAAGAGAAACAAAGACCTCTGGCTCACAGCACAGCAGCTCTTCCAGTCATGGTTCCTGTGATGGCATCTCCTCAATTGCACTTGCACGCATTGCTTGCATTAAATGTTGCAATTACTTATATGGGAAAATACTGTAAGGCAATATATGGAATAGATTTAGCTTCATTTAATTCACGCACAGGAAGAAGAAAAGTCAGTCACATGTGAAAAGCCAGGTCTCCCTCTCTCTCTAGACTACCACAAACCATCCATGGGCCATAGCTAAGAACATCTGACAGACTACGCTTAGCCTTTCCATAGGCCTTCTGAATTATCTGGTATTTCCTGAGTGTTTCTACTATTTGTCTTTTGGGCTACAAGGAATAATAACAATGTAATATTTAAAATGTGCAATCACAACATATTATAGCACTTGAGAAATTCTTCTAAGTATCTGCTCTGTTTTAGGTAAGAAAAAGTGCATCTCTTCCATAGTCAAAACTGATGGCAGCACAAAGGGAAAACCAGTAACTGTGTAAGCTTAAAAATCTTTATGGTGAGTACGGAATAGTGGGATCAGGGAGGGCAACTCTTCCTTTGGGCAGCATAATTTGCAAAGACTATTTTCTTTGCCAGAAGGGGGTCTTCCACTTCTTTATCATGGGAAATGAAATAGGAATAAAAGTAAACTAATAAAGACCTGCAGAAAATGCAATGCAAATTGCTGCAAGTACAGTCACAACCTACCACCTCAAAGTGCTGCATTCCTAATGCCTGAATCTGCTATTTCACAACATCCTGTATTAACAGCAAAACACATTTCCAAATTGTATCTCTCCATTTTGTATGTATTCTTTCTGGACCAGGCTTAACTCATTAGAACTAAGAAAATGTCCAGAGGCAATTTAGATTTCCTCTGTCTATTAGAAAAATAGAAGCCTCACAAGAAACCTTTTATCAGTGTGCTATTGGGAAAAAAAAGCCAGGAGGCAGAAGTGGGATAAAATCCTTCTAGACCTCCTTACAGTTGAAAATTGGCCAATTCAAAGAATAATTTCTAAAGCAACAGACCATGCTTCATCTCTTTTCCAATTACTATTTTCTGGTTAATAAATATGACCTCCCCAGCAAGTACTACAGCTTTCTTAAGGCACTGTAGTTTCAAAAAAATGGAATTTTAGTAAACTTACTGGCAAAAGAAATACATTTCAGTATTAAGAATAAAATGTTTGCCAACTATATTTCAGGCTATCGTTCCTTTTCTTGATTTTCTTATGTAAACTGGAGTGGTTCAGAAAAGCACACAAAAATGCTTGCTGTGAAGTACACATTTCGCTGGAAGGAAAGTGTCAGCTATTCATATAGTTGAATTCAGTGGCACAGAGCTGATGTAAAATCTAAAGCACTAATGTTGTATTTCTATAAACTGCAAACAAAAGCTTGGGACTCTGAAAATAAGTAGCTTTAACAGTCTGGCTTCTAAAACAAAAGTCACCAAGAATGCCTTCTTGGTGTTCACTATCCATTATTACTTTGACGCCAAGGGGGGGATAAAAGAAATAATGTGGGCTATTACCAGCCTTTACTTTGAATTTTCAGTGGCTGTTTTGTTTCTGACAAAGAGGTCTTACACCAATATGCTTTAATTTACTTGCTAAATAAAGCATGTAGATCCCATCATACTGTTTACACTTCAGCTGTAACTGCTTGCCTTATCCAGGACCCAACACAACAGGCTCAATCTGCCAATAAATATTCAGATCTGAGAGAAGAAACAAAACCCCATTTACTATTTACTAAACCAGCATCTAGGTAGTAACAGTAACATACATGAGCTCAAACAAAGACACATTTTGGTTCTCAAATATAGTCAGGCAGTCAAATTCTGCTAGCCTAACTCATGTTGAGCAGTGATTAATCCCACAGTAAACCTCTCTGAATTTCTAGCATTGAAAACAAACAAACAAAAACAAAGTCAGAGTGCTCACAAGAAACAACCCAACTGCTTTCAAGTAGGTGGAGACTCAGCTGGTGGTATCAGATGTTTAGGGGATTTCTTCTATATATTTTGTATTCACAGTTTTATATCTTCATTTTCATCATTCATTATTACCTTCATACTCCTCCCTGTATTTTCTTCAGCTGGTGATTCTTAGGGCCATGTCTTACCCCTACAATACTGTGAAGATATACAAAGTAAAAATGTCCCATGATGTCTATTCCCATAGCTTATATGGACTGTCCTAAGGACCACAGCGATGAGGGGAGAGGCTTGCCACCCGGCATGGGAAAGTGACCCTGACTTTCGAAGCAAATTGCTATCTTCTCTAAGGATTCACCTTTGCTGGTAAATGATGCCCCCGCGCCAGCTTTCACACTAAGAATATTCAATATCCAATGTTCAATGCTTTGTAACACTCAGTTACCACTCTGATGGCACCTGGCGTACCATAGGAGCGTAGGCATCTGGGGAGATAGATGCCCTTAAAAACTCCTGGTGCTGAAGGTACATGGGGTCACATATAGCACTTATACAGGAAGGAGCGATCTCATAGAATCATCGAATTATAGAATTGTTTTGGTTGGAAAAGACCTTTAAGATCATCAAGTCCAACCATTAACCTAGCACTGCCTAGTTCAACCACTAAACCATGTCCCTTATCACCACATCTACACATCTTTTCAATACCTCCAGGGATGGTGACTCAACCACTTCCCTGGGCAGCCTGTTCCAATGCTTGACAACCCTTTCGGTGAAGACATTTTTCCCAATATCCAATCTAAACCTCCCCTGGTGCAACTTGAGGCCATTTCCTCGTCCTGTCGCTTGTGACTTGGGAGAAGAGACCAACACCCACCTCACCACAACCTCCTTTCAGGGAGTTGTAGAGAGCGATAAGGTCTCCCCTCAGCCTCCTTTTCTCCAGGCTAAACAATCCCAGTTCCCTCAGCTGCTCCTCATAAGACTTGTGCTCTAGACCCTTCACCAGGGTCTAGAGCCCTTCTTTGGACATGCTCCAGCACCTCAATGCCTTTCTCGTAGTGAGGGGCTCAAAACTGAACACACTACTCAAGGTGTGGCCTCACCAGTGCTGAGTACAGGGGGACGATCCCTTCCCTAGTCCTGCTGGCCACACACCTCAGCTAGTTCTGCCTGGTGAGGTCTAGCAGATGTGTTTGTGAGGAGGCCTCCTGATTTGTTAAATTTTCAAAAGATGAAGCAGATACAGAACATTCTGTTAATAATACTGCTGAAATACTTCAGATCTTTAGCGCGGCTGAATTATTCTGCACTGCGTCCCTCAAATGGTCTGAAACCTTCCATGTTTACACAAAACCAGATACCCCTTCGGGCAAAGAGCGCTCCACATTTCAAAGCAAAGTCAAATACCAAAAAATTATTCATTTGGAACCACAGTGAAAGTTCAGGCATGTTACTGAGCAGATTTCACTGAAGGCTCGGATGATCTAATCAGGATGACTTAATTGCATTTGGCTTTGAAACCAGAGCACTGCTCCCAAAAAGGAGAGGGTTGTTCTGTAGTACAGTAGCAGCTCCCAGCCGTGAGAGAACTGTGTGAAAAAGGATCCGCACAGCCCCACAGATAACTCCTCGCAGAGACTCAGTTGCCATAACAAGATCATCTGGAATTGCAAGCACAAACAACGTGCCTATTTTTGGAAGCATGCTTGATCTATTGTGCATGTGGGGATCTGAACACCTTCTGAGAGAGAGAAAATGATGAGGTTGTGAACATTTGCACAACAATTTGTTTAAAAGCTCAGAAAACTCATGAATAATAATCTGGGCTAACCTTTCAGTAATCACTTTCTTCCTGCTGTATAAAAACATATTATTTGAAAACCATCATCACTGCTATCTTCTTTTCCGTGCTCCCTCCTCTCCAATATATATCTGAAAATTACATTGCAACTGCGCTCTGAAGGAAGACCTGAAGACAACTTTTGAAAATTCTCTTTATAAATCTGTAAACAAAAAAGAAATATAAAAACCCTACGGCCCAAACAGTCCCTTCTATTGATTAAGGTGGAGAGTAACACTGCTGTTATTTTAATTCAAAAGGTCCAACAGTTCTTTGTTCATAAGACTATTTCTCCAGTCTGCTACCCTACTATTGGAAATTTTTCATCTCCAAGTGTGACAGAAAAGCAGAAAAGCTAGTATCCCACAAACTGTTATTATAAATTTTCTAATTATTTAAATAGGTGAAAATCAGAAATGCTCACATTCCTCCTCAAAATTAAAACACACAAACCAAGATTAAGTTAAGAAGAACCCACTAGTCTGAAGCCAGGCAATGAGACTAATCCAAATTAATTTCTGTTGGAATAAAGCACATCTTAAAAAAAAAACCAAAACCAAAACCAACAAACAAACAAACAACCACATCACCTTGATTAAAAAAAAAGAAAAAGAAAGAAATCAGTGCTAGAGAACTCCTCGCACCCCTTAGCTAGCTATTCCAGTGGTTAGTTTTCCTCATGTAGAAACACAGATTCCAAACAGCATGCATCTTGTCTTCACTTCCAGCTGTTTGGATCTCAACTAAAGTTGGAAACTCCTGCTTGCTCTGATGAATAATCTCCTCAGGCTATTCACTGGAAGGCTTTTCTGGGCCTTCACCATTTTTCAACACTCTTTTTGAATTGGGGAAAGCAGAACTAGAAAAAAATCTTTAAGGAGTAATTCCTTCAATTCCAGTTGGGTAAGTAGCGCAGTCTTCCTAGACTTACTCAAGAGTCCCCTGCTCCTACAAACCCCAAGGCCATGCAGGCTCTCCCACTCCAAGTCACATCGGGAGGTCACGACTGGTTGAATAGCTAATGACAGCTCTCAATTTCTTCTGAAGTCAGTGCTTTGCAGGCCCGAGTCCTCAGCATCTTGCATGGCCCATGTTCTTTCCTCCTGGATGTAGATCTTGACATCTGGCTGCACTGAAAATTGCATTATCGCTTTGAGTTGAGTTAATCAGATCATTTTGTACTAAGAACCTTCTCACTGTTGACTATTTCCCCATCTTGAACTATCTGCAGACTTTCCCCACTAGCTGATTTTACTGGTTTCTTCCAGCTGAAACCGCAGCAAATATCACACAATTCCCACAATTACTGGACACACTGAAAATTAGTGTTACCAGCCTAGAAAACTAAGTGGAATTCATCACATCTTCTGCATTCTGTGCAAATTTTCTGGAATATTGGATGTTTCCATTACTATTGAAATAGTCCTTTTATTCTCAGTGTTCAGCTAGTAAAATTATATAACAAATTATTGTGTCTCTATCATTAAAAAAACCCAAAACACGAAGGCTGTAGGAAGAAAACTCCCTAACCTGAACAGCAGTCTGTATAAGCAAACTCCTCAGACCAGATACCACGCGTACAAGACCAACTTAGAGAAGGGGGCATAATTCTGTCCCTTAAAAATAGAAGAAAAAAAAAAGAAAACAGCTTAGGTCTGGGCATATTGCTGTAATAAAACAAAATTTAAAAACCCAACAAACCAACCAACCAACCAAAAATGAGAAAGATAAATAGTAGAATATTTGCTCTAAAAAAATAATGATTCTTTGGCTGATAAAGCAAGTTGTCTTTCAAAAATGCAAAACATGACACATTTTCTAATCCAAATCCCAATCTCAGACTGTAAAGGGGGATCAGATTTGACACGTTTCCCAGACCTGATCTGCAAACAATATGGTAAGACTTCAAAGTTTGTTAAAAAATAAAAACCTGTTGTTTCAGTGCAAAGAAACTGGAAATGCCCAAACTGAAAGAACAGATAACAGAGGAGAAAATCTTTGGAGGCAAAACGTACACCGCTACTCTAGGTGTCTAATGAGAATAAATTTATCAGTATTTACTCCTGTAGTACCCATGCCCTAAGTGTCCCCTGTTAGGATGTCTCTCTACCAAAAATGCAATTCTTTTTTTTCCCTTTCCCATTTCTAGAGGGACTAATTAATTAACCAGGTTCATCACAATAATCCTCTACCGCATCAATAAAGATGCTTAATGCACTTTACTAGACTAAGGAAAGATCTCTGAGTATCTGTTGTTGTAAAGACAGTGTGTAAGCGCCCACACATACCTGTTCAGATAATAGATCCAGTACCTGCTTGTTGGCCCATTAAAGACAGAGGTTTTACTGGCAGAATACAAACAAACTGAGAAAACATAAACATATAAACCCTCAGTCCTAAAGCTGGAACAGCTACTTTTGACTCCCTAAATGCCAACGCTTTGAATTCACATGCATGCAGGGTATGGTGATGGATGTGAGACCTTCCTGTGGGAATTTTCTATGTACACACGGTCCACACAGACCTATCCGTTCAGCATATTGGTATATTTCTACATAGAACTCTATACTAATCAGTGTATATAATGATGTGTGATTGCATTAATATCTACTCTGCACTTTTTTATAGTTTTCATTTGTGTATCGTCTCTAACTTTAATTTGACAGGCACTCACTTTCAGCTTTATACCTTAGCTTCTTTGCCAAAGCTATCAACAAGAAACCTTTGAAAAATGCCTCCCTGCTGAACCAGGAAAATAAAATATTAACAGACAAAGTTTCTTGACCAAAGAAAGTTTAGCCTGTTGACAGATATTCAGTCTATCTGCCGTTGAACTCAGCCACATAAGAAGATGGATCATTAAGCATAAATCCATATCTGAGTTTATAATGATCTCTTTTCCATCTCAATACAGAGCAGGTCAAGTACTATCTTTTTTAACCTATTCCAGGAAAAAAAAAACGAACAAGGAAGATAAAAGAACTGCTGAAAGTTTCTGAATAGAACTTTCTGCTTCAGATCAACATTTGAAAATCATTCCCAGCTGTTAAATCTGAATTCTTAATTGTACACAAGAGGTTGAGGAGAAAATAATCAGCAGATGCAGCTACAGTTTGTTATATCTGTGATTATCCATTCTATACATGATTTACGGTTTTCAACAATTTTTGGAGAGACAGGCACCAAATTTATTCTTCCAATACTGCTATCTGTGCACAAGTGTTTAATTATAGGCTCCCTCACATTTTCTGTGGAATAATTCTTGAGTGCAGAACGCTATATTTTAATTCCTGGAGCTTATACTCTCAGAGTACAGAAAAAAAACCCCATCAGGGATTTGTGGTGGCAATTCCAAGACGCTAAAAGCTCAGATCCACTCCTTGTGCTGCTCTGTCCCCTAACACCTGCTTTCCCCAGAAACTCAAACAAACCTAGCCATAAGGAAAAAGAAAAAAAAAAAAGTAAGAAATGCCTGGGGAAGAAAGGATGTGGAGGGGGAAGGCAAACACACAGTTTGGGTTTATCTCTTCTTTTTTCCATCACCTCACATATTCCACCTCCATACCCCAAGTCTCAGACAAATCTATAAAATTACGCTCTACATGTGCTTCAACATGTTGGCTTCGGGAAGCGAGTTTACAAAGAATTCAAGCCTGAACACTTCTCCATTTGCAGCCTTTCATCATAACGTCTTCCAAGCATTAACCTGAATACTAGGAATAACATGACGCTTCCAGGTGTGCTGAAGTGCGCCGGGGTCTCCTCGTGTCTGGTGGAGCCTGCATGCAGACAGTGAGGGTGACGGTACGGACTTTCAAGCTCACAAATGTGTTAACAATTTATAGTATAGGCCTATCACAATTTCATGTCAGAGAGGCAAGAAAAATGGATATTTAACCCAGTAAATTGTGTTGCTCCGTAACACAGAAGCCATTACAATATGGATGAGATCTGGAATCTATTAAAAGACATAATGGAAAATAAAAGCTAAACACATAAATAACTCATCCACTTGGAATTTCTTTTAAAAATATTGAGAGGCATTAGACGCAACCAAGATTAAGTGTCTGTAAAATACATTTTTAAAAGACACACATTTTTTTCACCAGGGCATATGAGAACAAAGCAGCATCTAAAACCTCAACAAAGAGAAGCTTTATTACTTCTGCCTAGAAATTTTAGGCTCCAGCCTTCATTCACTTTGTTCCTCATGACTGTGGTTGGAAACTATAGCAGTTTACTTGGCATGCACTTTATCTATTCTGGTGAAATATTCATTGAGCGCTAAAGATGCCCAGAGACTGCCACACGGAACCTTTCAAACCCAAGGACTAAATATTTCAAGGATGCGCTGAGTATACGTTGGACCGTGGGAGTTCCTCCTCAGTGACCAAATATCATGTACTATTCAAGACAAGGTCTCTTTAAAACAGATGGGTCAGTGCTATGGAAATGGTTCTGCACAGGCTAAAAATTTTTGACCATTTACCATAAACATGCAATGAAAATTAGTTCCAGCATGCTGTATTTTATGGAGGAGAACTTACGTCTCATAAAACACTTAAAAATACTTTTCTTGTTAAATTATTCTAATGGTCACTTAGCTATCTTTTGGAAGCTATCAGAGTAAGAACTGTACGTATACATAAATTATGTATTTATACTATGGCACTGATTCAATTAAACCTTTAGCGATGTGTTTTAGCTGAAATAGCTACATATGGAGAGCAGATGAAGCAAGCTGAAATTATTTTTTTAAGTTAAAATCCTAATCAAAAAGCATATATTCAGTAGAAACACATCTTCTACTAAATATACCTTTGTTCTTCAGTGAACTGTGGAGTATTTCTCTGATCATATATACATTCTATGAGCACTACACTAAGGCAGAAATCTATAGGACAACTTAAATAACCATAGTATATAAGCTCCCCTAAAGGCACTTTGTTTATAATAATTTATGGTTGTAACATTTCCAGACTACACAAAGGTGGTGGGTTAACATACCAGCATAGCTCTGGACTTCAGACATTTAAAATAAACACAGAGTAATGACACCATAGCGTGGCAGTGACTGCAAGTGTGAAAGGGCCACACAGCGAGTGGCATTCCCTTCTGCAAACGCTCCGGCAATGTCTGACGAGAAGATGCCTTAGCACAACTCTGATAATTACACATAAAAACTAAAAAAAAATTAGAAACCTTATGCTCATGGATGTACAGCAGGAGGGCTGGGTAAACAAATGCTCCCTAGCACATTACTATCTTCTTTCATAGTCTCTTATAGCGGTGGATCACTGGCTCTGCGGATGGCAGAAGGCAGGATCCCAACTTGGGGGCTGCATCTACTGCCAGACCTGCCGAGCCAAGGGACTGACCACTGGGCAAGGACATGGGCTTGCTCAGGGCGGTAATTTAAGATTTTAGATGGGACACTGGTTTTTTAGACCTCCAGAGATTGATTCACATTCTGAAGAAAAAAAAGGTCCCAAAATAATAATTAAAAAAGCCTCTTCCTTTCTCTTAGGAAATGGGACATTGGAAAACGCAGCCTGGCGCAAGATTGCAAGGCTTGCCCTGGGGCGGCGGGTTGGCACGGGCAGAGAAGGCAGGCAGCCGGGCTCAGGGAGGCCATGTTGGATTCTCCCCCACCTCCCTGAGCGGCAGAAAATCCTCGGCTCAGCCTTTCGGCAGCAGCAGGCCGTGCCACATGGCGGGGGCAGGCAGCAGGGCACCCCCTCACTCTGCCTTGCACCGGGGCAAGCAGAGGGGCTGAAACTGCAGCTCAGAAGAAGACCTCTCAGACCAGGATCCCTTCAGCTTCTCCAGCATCAGCACCAGCGTCCTTCTAGCTCCAGCTGCCTGAACAGCTCCCGTCGTCTCCTGCCTTTGCTTCCAGACAGGACAGGCACAGAGGACCAATCCAGGCTGTGAGGTAAATCTGGCTGTCCTAAAATAGTTATTCTTTTAGTGTAACTACTAGGTGAGCTTTTCATTCCAGTGCAAAAGTTTCCATGATGCAGATCCCATGCTGAAACTTGACCTGAGCCCCATATCTTTATAGCACAGAGAAAAAGGAGCTGTACGAGAGGACTGAGCAAGTCCTGTAAAACACAGTGTCTGTGTTCTCCACCATAAAAATCAAAAGATTAGTAGACTTGACAGCACTTCTAAGAGTTGGAGAGCATCTATCTACCAGGGTCTGACAATTCTCAGTGGTGTAGGAGCTCAGGCGCTGGAGCACAGCAGGCTCTACTGATCAGGGGATGCTAAGTCGAAGGAGTGCTGGGAGTGAACCACAGGAGACAAAACAAGTCGTCAGGAACAAACTCCTAAGTGCACACTTGGAAGTCTTCATCTGCTGCTGCTTGATCTTATTTTTCAGAAAGGAAAAAACTGACAGTTTCACAACCCTAACTAACAGTTTCTCTATAAATAATGAGATAAAAGGAGTATACATACCAAAAAGCACTTAAACATTTGCCTCATAAGCTGTTAGTGAGCAAACACAGGACTATGAAACAGTAGGCCTGGACACCAGCAGTATTATACTGCACCACGTGCCAAGGAATGCAGATCTGTTGCACGATGCAATTCACGCTGCCACGGTCCTTTTCATGCTCCAATAAGACCACTAACCTGCACGGGACTGTCCAAAAACATGTGTGATCCCCTCACACGTAAGGAAGCACTTTCAGAATAACATCATGATGGAGTGACGTCAAACACAAAACCTTTGGTCTCCTACGAAGGATGAACTAATAGGTCATGGACTCAGTAAAACTGAGTTCAGTACAGGTATAGCAACACTCTGACCATTGAAAGTTTTGTGCCTCAGTTTCCCCACTTCAAAATGAAACAGCACCTCCCCACTCTATAGGAATGTTGTAGGACTGCAATTCTTTATTGGCTATGACAGCTGTCAAAAACCTCACGGAAATAATAAATTACATTACTGAGTATATAATTATTGATATGCCTTGCCATCAGTTAAAGATTTTTGCTTATTAACGTAAATAGCTTTAGCAATGTAAAGAGCTAATTAAAAAGCTAAATAAAGACTAAATGAGTTTATTTTTTTCCCATCTTCCATAACTAAGATCAGGAAATTTGGGAGACCTTTGGCGGTCCTGCCACTAACTAATGTAAATCTTTAAGGTAATGGTTTAAAAAAACAAAAAACAAAACAACAACGGAGCATGAGCTCCCAATGCTATGCTGCAACCAATGACTATAACCTCTAGATATATGAGGGGAATTCAAAGTAACAGTAGGGAAGCAGCTTTACTCCTCTATATGGCTCTGACAGGACCATAAAATAATGCAAGGTTAGTTCAGGTGCATATATTTCGAAAATAATGTTGAAAAACTTCAGCACATTCAGAAAAGACTATAAAATTCTGAATTATGGGAGATGCCAGAGAAGTTCTCCCTGCAGGCTTCATCCAAAAGAATATGAAAAAGTTACTTGATCATATAATATGGGTACCTACAAGAAATTTCTGATAGAAAAATACACTTTAATTCAGAAGCAAAAAGTACTTGAGACCAGGAAAAAAAGCTATTATAGCAATCAGTTTGGTCCTAAAATGTACAAATGCACATTTTTTAATATTAGATTATGGTTCTGGAGGTGAAACCCTGATTTTAGTTGATGGAAACAGTCAGGAGTTCAGCAGGAGAAGAATCTGAGGGACAGGATTAGCTTTCATTCATATTATTAAAGAGAGCTTTAAGAACTGAAATTTGCTCATCATACTTTGTTACTTATTACCAGGTCTGGTTGCCATAGTATTAAAGAAAGAAAATTATAATGGCAAATGCACAGGAAATAGTGGCTTGCAACATTTTAACTACGGTGTTTAGCAAGAGAAATGGAGGCAAGACCAACAAATAATTTGTTTTACAAAAATGTTGTTTAATGCTATTTAAAGGTACTTGACTAACAGCTTTTAGTACTGTAAAAGCTGCATATTCCACTGAACACAGTCAGAGAGAAAATACATTGTAAAGAAGGATACTAGGTCAGCTGCCAGTTGGCCAGTAATTTGGTTTTGTCATGGTTATGATTTGACAAAAAGATAATACGCAGGACCGTATCGACCTTCTCAACTGGTATCAGGGCACCACCTTTCTGGCTGAGTTTAGTTTCAGTGAACTAGTGACACAGCAAAAAAGGATTCAGCCAAAGCCCCAGATTTGTGTATTTTCCTCTTCAACTCACAGCAGCTAAGAGCATTCCTCATCAGCTGGGCTCAGCGGCTTTGTACTGCAAAATAAGGCCCTGCCTAGGTTTGAATCAGTTTTTGCAATGCAAGATTATACCGAGTCTAATCTTAATGGAAACGTCAAAGTGAGGCTAACCCGGTATTTCCTTTGCATCTGCATCATGCAAACAAGCCTCTATGCAAACAAAAGAAAAGAAGAGCTAAAGCTTCATTTCATTAGAAATCAGTCAGGAACTGATGAGACAGGGAGAAGTTTGTTTTCAATGTAGACCTCAAGTTATCTGTGTTTTAACAGCCTTGTGGTTACAAATTGAGTTATCTTGCTCTTCTAGTGGCTGTGTCATTAACAGAAAAAAATCCTTAGACCTTCTCCTATCTCCTGGCAGAAAAAAGACAGTATAACCTGCAAATATGTAATTAACACAAATGCCACTCGACCAGACAAAATAATCATCCACCCAAACTCCACTTTAGTAATGAAACTGAAGGGAAAAAGAACGCTTGTTGGGAAAACCACATTTTCATCTTTTTAGATGGCCTACATAGTGAAAACCACAGAAAGGAAAATTTGGCTTGTTCCGCCCACTACATCACTCCAGTAAAACCAAGTTGGTTTAAATCAGTAGGACTGCAGAAGTCTGACTAAAGTCAGGGACTGTATGAAGTCATGTCTGACAGTGTTTTCTCTAGCAGACTATCCTGCGTGAAAAAGCAATGGGGAATCAACAGAGTTGACGCTGAAGAGTCAATGATCACTGTGTAAGCAGTATTGCTCACAAACATTCGTATCCATGATACACACTGTGTTTAATTGGTCTGTTGATATGCCTTGCCTTCAGTTTTTTGAGCTTTCAGTCTTGCTCTACAACAGCCACAATGAGAACATTAAATCTCCAACTCAGCAGCAACTCAGCTCTTGAAATCCTGCCAACAGTACCGCTTAGCTCTGGATACATCAATGTCTAATTGCCACAAATATATATTTCTTTTTATCATCACTGGAAGTCCACAGTCCTAACACCATCTATGTAACAGACAGCTAAAAACACAGCCATGAGAAACCCTGGAGCTGACTCAGCTGTTCTAGGAACTGAACACAGAAATTTCCAAATCACAGTACATCCTGCCTGCTGAGCTCCTACAGAGAGGATGAAGGGAGTGAAAATGTTAGAAATTTCTGCTTTTCATCTCACCCATTGCTAACAAGCCAAAACCACTCTGAGTTTTGAAACTGTCTAACTTGAGGAATTTCTTTTTACAGTCCCCTAAAACTGTTGCAATGGCAGTTCATGTACAGCAAATCAAAGTTTCACAAGAGCCTCCTTCCCTCTCATGGAGCTTTGGGACCCAAAGGAGTGGGGTCCGTGGCTCCACCCACTCTGCAAACACAGCTGGGATACTGGGAATCTTGTCCACAGAGGATTAAGGGTAACATCTGGCCATGACCACAAATACAATGTCACAATCTTTGGGTGTCCACTGGAAATTTCATTTAGTAGAGCTTTGTAGATTTGAGACTCGGTCCTTGCTCCAATGCTAGAGGCTGTTCCAGAAGACAGGAGAAGTAAAGCTGGCTGCAAAAACCAGCTTGCACAGGAGAAGCCACGAGAGGTGAGAGAGGAGGTGTCTATTCACACTCAGAGCAATTCTGAGACGTGATGAGGAGAGTGCAGCACACAGGACATGCTATACTCTGATGAGCTTAAGATAGCCAGGCTCAAGGACCTTTAAAAAGATACCAGTTCAAAAAAAATCCCTACAGCTGCTTACATGAGCAGCAGAGACCACATGCAAACCATGCTGTTCAATGCCCTGGGAGACAAAAGCTACTCAATTTAGCAAGAAAGAAGCCACGAACAACTGATGTAGCTGATCTCCACGCTATTAAAATACATAGAACACATTACTGGTTAGAGACTCAATAATAAAATATTTTCCTGATAGACCACTTTTTTTTAGATTTTCAAAACTAAAGAGAGTTGCTTCAGCAAGATGTAAGCTGCTTACGGTTAAATATTTCCCAACAGCAAAAAGAAAAAGATAAGATTGATTGTCACTGCAGATGATTAGAAGTACTGTTTCCTCCTTACTTAAAGCTGTGCAGTTTAACAAGTACTAGTCTCTTAATGAAGAAAGATGACTATTATTTAGGTCCTGCCTTCATTCAACGCGCTTAGTCTGCCAGGGTTTCTGAGGCAGCAATGGGTGCCGGGCAGTGCAAGAAGCAGGATGGCAGTGCAGGAGCGCCTCATTTGGAAACAGAAAGCAGGGTAAGTACCTTCCTAAGTAATTTCATCAAAACTTTTTTTTTTAATTATTTTTTTATTTTGAACATACTTGATCACTATCACACACCAGAGCATTTGGAAGATAGCTTTGTTAGTGCACCAGGTCTATCACACGTGGTATCTCCATGAACTCCCCCTCCACCAAATTATTTTGATTCTCAACTCCGTATGTTTCTTATTCCAGTCTCCCACTTGCTAGTGTGGTATGAAGGGAAAGCTACTGCAATTTCTGTAACATCACTGGAGTTACCATTTTCAGCACTGCCAAAGTATTTGTTTTAGAAGAAGTTTCTCTACCCTCACCTTTTATTTGCATTCAAGAAAGTTCTGCTGTCACTGTTAGCAAACTGTGATACACAGACGCTAAAGAGTCTACCAGGAGAATCTATTTTTAACTATAACTGTAATTTATGAATTAAATAACTAAACATTGTGTTACTTTACTCTTCCAGACTGTCATTACTCCTGTTTTCTCCTTCAGCTATCCTACACAGGCATCCCACACAGTACATATTAAAAGCACATAGTTCCTTTTGAAGGCAAGGGAGCAGGATAATTGAGAAAATGTTGCAAGTATGGCTAGTCAAAATTATAAGTCAAAAATTGTAAGTGAATCATCCTGAGAAAAATTACTAGGAAAAATAGCAGTACCAGCAAGCAGAAAATCCTCAGTCGCTTCCTGCACCACTGCCACCACCGTCACCGCCCAGGTTATCAACAGCAGTGCAATGCCCCAACGCTCCTAACGCCAGAAACCCCCTCTCACCTCCCCAGTGCACTCAAGCCCCGAGAGGCTCCGGGGGGGGGGCACTTTGATGAGCTACAGAGTAATTAAAAGCCCAAACTAAAAATCACAAGCCCCATATACATCGCTGAATGATGGACATCATAAGAGCACAAACAGAGAACAAACCATTGCCTTGGCTAAAAGGCAAGTTAATGGCCACTGAAACCAGCGACCTGGGCAGGTCACTGGGACATTTCATGGCTCAGAGGTCGACCCAGTGGCTCAGCTGTCCCCTGTCTCAGTGAGGTCAGGATTTCACCTTATCACAACTCTTGCTTATCTGGTAATCATCTCTCTCTTTTACTTTCGGAAATAAATGAGACATGCTGAGAAAAGTAGCATAACGAAGTGATGACTGTGTATCTTTTCCAGAATCAGCATTTTATTACAGGGGTTTGTTTGCCAGCTTATTTTTACAGGAGCTCAAGAGGCCCAACTGCATATTTGAGAGCCTGTGCTCCCCTCCAGGTTTTGATGACAAAATGCCAAAGTTGAACATGCAATGCCAAACATTCCAGAAACCTCCAGCACAATAGCCGCTTTAAATGATGTCTTACTTTTCCTGCTCCGCAAGGCATACCGAGTAGCAAAAACATTCTCATCCTTTTTTTTCTAAACACAGTAAGACACAGTAATTGTATACAGTTACCATTTCAACATGGGACAGCAAACAAGCAGACTAGCCCAGCTCTTCAATTCCATGCAGTGACTATTAAGATGTGCAGCAATTCACACATCTTACCTTTCAAGTAGATTAGTGTGCACTACGTACAGAGACATGCCATAAATCAACCCCCTAATTCATATACACAGGGATTTGTTTCCTATGCTGTGTAGTGGCTTATTTGTAAAACATTGAATTACATTTCCCCTAAATAAACTGCTTAAAATAGCCAGATAATCACTGCAAAACTAGTATGTCAGATAGGAATTGAGAAATAGCAACAAAACCTCTTTTGAATAAGGCCAAAATAAAACCAAAAAATGTTGAAATATACTGTATTTGTACTGCACTGTTAGGGGCAGTCCCCAGCTGGGGATTATGTCTCACAGTGCAAGGTGCTCTACACAGGCACTGTAAAGGTTGAAGAAAGCAACAAAATCCACTTGAAAGCAACAACAATAAACAAGAAAAAGTGAATGTACAAAAAGGTTGCAAGAAAAAATCCCCACATACCATTATGGTCAGTTCAGTAAGGCAGCAATTAGCATATCAGCTGCCCAGTCATTCATGAGTGCTGTATGGGCAACATGATAGACCTGAGTTATAAAGAACAGTTTGAAAGAGGGTGTGTAACCCACTTTCAGGAGATCCTAATAACAGTGGGAAGAAGCATGTGGGAGTTTGAAAATGTTGATGTAACCTAGGGACTTTCAGCACATCTCTCCCATAATCGTTGATGCAAATGTCATAGAACCATAGAATGGTTTGGGCTGGAAGGAACCTTAAAGATCATCTAGTTCCAACCCCCCTGCCATGGGCAGGGACACCCTCCACTAGACCAAGTTGCCGAAAGCCCCATCCAACCTGGTCTTGAACACTTCCAGGGAGGGGGCATCCACAGCTTCCCTGGGCAACCTGTTCCAGTGCCTCACCACCCTCACAGTAAAGAATTTCTTCCTAATATGTAATATAAATCCACCCTCCTTCATCTTAAGGCCATTATCCCTTGTCCTATCACTACATGCCCTCGTAAACAGTCCCCCTCCAGCTTTCATAATATCATAATGAAGAACTATGATTCACAACAGACCAATGTAAATCCTTCTGAATCTGAAATGCAGTTGACCAAAACTGTGTAAACGAAGGCAATTATGGAATGACCCCACATCACTGTGGCCCACAAAACCTCCATGCACTAAGAAACTCATCTAAAGACCAACAAATTTGCTGGATGTCTTTCTAATGACTGTGTTACATTAAGTCAGCCACTTAAGAGAAGTTTCAACAAGCCATTCATTCCTCCAAATCAATGTATTAACATTTTTTAAGTTATCGAAAATGCTACCAAATCAGAATGCAGATTTTGTGTTTAGATGCAACTGGGAAAAAATGGATGCAAGTGGAGTCATCAGTTAGAAATTGGAAACTGCTGGGAAACTGAGGAATTCAAGTTTTTTTGGGTAGCAGAATAGCTGGGTGATAAAATAAATTAAAAGGTTCTAGTTCATGAAATAGTTTTCACTTAAATGATGTTTCTTCCTTAAAAAAAAAAAGAAGAAAAAAGCAAGCAAAGAAACAGAAGTAATTTCTATTATGTTTGATATTCCATATATTGCAAATGAGAATACATACACCTCTCATCCCTCTTGCTCACAAATTTGCATTTCCTTCATCCCTACATATTAGAAATTTACTTTCTTCTGAGTTTTTACCCAGCCGAGGCAAAAGTTGTTTTTCCACAAAATCTCCAGTTCATCCACTTCATTGTTTGAAAGATGCTCCACCTTTCAGATTCCTAAATTGAGAACAAATGCCGCCTTGTGTGAGCGCCTGAAGGTTCAACAAGGTGTTAGTACTTGACACGGTCACATATGCACCTTCAAAGAATACTCACAATCACAAGGCAAGAGGAAGGTAAGTTCTAATACTTATTGACACATGTAAAAAATAATACATACATGGATGGACATAAGCATATATATGAATGCATACAAGCTGCAGTTGCACTGTGTTCCAAAGACCTATAAAGAACAATTTCTTAAGGCAGTACACAATATGGAGAACACATTGCAATCAATTTTGCTTTATTCATTTTTGTTTTATGGGACAGTCTGACACGTTCAATTGTTCCATTACAGTATGGAACTCAAAGCAGACACGAGATACCAGGTAGTACAGTATGAAGAGTTCACTGCTGCAGTATGATTGAGTTAGGAACTCTTAAAGCAGACTAGATGATTATGAATCACTCAACAGAAAAAAAATCCACCTAAATGGTGAGCTATTCTAAGCAAATAAGTGATCTGTATTTTTTCATCAAATAGATTTAAACTATTTTACAATAATAAGCTTTTTTTTCCTTCCGTCCCTCCCCAACAAATGATGATTATATCCAAGATTTGTTATTAAAGTTCTAATTCATTGATGATAACACGCAAAATCCTTCCTAAATTATGGCCAAGAAAAACAGTCTTGCCCACATAACAATGCAAGGCATTACTTCACATGTCTGGAAGAATCCCAGAGCTTCTACTTCTGTAGTTCTTTCATATCCTTTATGGTAGCATATCCAGCTATGCAGTCTACTTTTATAAAGCTTTTGTAAAGCTTTACAAAGTTATTTGCACTCCTTTATTGTCAATTTTTAAGTGCCTTTGTTCTTGACGCTTGAACAATTACTAAAATCTGCTTTCCAATTAGCTTTAGAATCCAAATGTGTTACTTTGCTAGGCTTAAAAGTGGCAGAAACTTCTTATGAATTTGTCTTTTTTCTCTGAAAAAATTTTCAAACAATCCCTTATCAGACATTAGGAAGTTTCCTATTTTCAGTTAGGTTCTTGCTTGTTGTAAAGGCTGCTGGACATACTGAGATCCTCAATACAAGTCCTATAGTATGTAAAACCTTTATACATGGCGTTCACAAGCATCTGAGAGCATCTACATTGAAAGTAGACAGGGACAAAGTTACATAGATATTTCAATAGGTATGTCACCTTATTCATGTTGTTAACTAAGTTTAAACTAAAATTCACCATATGCAATTCTAGAAAACTCATGTATTAATTTATAAGCTGTGATTATTTTTGCAGTATGCTGGCAATACAAAGTAGTAGTGTAACACTACTTTTTAGCATAACACTACACTGTAAGTGTAAACTATAGAGTAAGACTGCAAAGGCTCTTGCTCATTTGCTCCACAGTTTCACTGGACAGAAAAGTACTTCTACACTTGAAACTCAACAAAAAAATTGCAAAAGTCTTCAAACAGATGGCTCCGTGCTTGTGCTAGTGACGCCAGATCACAGCACTACTGCAAAGGTCCTTACGCATCTGGCTGTTTTCAGTGAAAACTCACTGACTGATGCATAAAACATGATTAGAGGGTTTTGCATGAAAACAAGATTAATGCAGAAGTCACAGTGAACAGTGATTTACAAATTCCCTCTGCAGCTGTTATTGTATAAAATTTAAGAATATGGTCTATTTGCAATTAATTGTATCCACATGAGCTTCTGTCTATGGTCAGTCTACTCCAAATACTGCATGAAGGACATCATAATGTAAAACAACCTTACCTAAGGGACATAGCGGGTGCTAAATAGTGTCTTTCACTTCCAGGTTTACCAGCTTCTATAGGAGAACTGCTGCAGTTCATTGTCAAAAGTAATGTCTACATTAGTCACAAAACAAACAAGTCCATCTTTTTTTTTTTTGGGGGGGGGGGGGGGTGTCTGTTTGGGGTTTTTTTGTTGTTACAGATTTTGCAAATAAGGTAACTTTACTGGAGATAATGAATGCAGAGTTGACTGCCAGCACCAGCAGCTGAACCTGCCGAGGAGCTGAAGGTGCAATTAGATGAACTTCAGACATGACAAGAGCCATGACCGCATGTGGCTTCCAGGAAGGTGGGCCAGCTTCAACTAGGTCATCTTTCTTTCACAAACAATAACACTGTTTTATTCTTCCCAGAAATCTGGCAAGAGTAAACTTGAATGGTTTTCCTTCCAAGGCAAACAAGGGACATGACTCTTCTCTAACACACCTTAGTACAAGAAGAAAACGCTCTTGATAATAACCATGTGGTGATAACTCACCTCATTATTACCAGGGCTTTGTCATTTCAAGATTTCTAATTTCCTTAGAATATGAAAGTAGATAAAATATAAAAGGTCCATTTGTGTAGCACAGCAGTGGTTAATGTTCACTACGGAAGGCAGAAGTAATCCCTCTTTTGCTGTGGTCTACACACCACTGCAGTAATTGGCTAAAAAGCCCCTGGCTGCTCTTCCTGTGAAAAAGAAATTATTCCCCTCATATCTGCAGGGCAGAAACAGTTGATGTGGAGAACAGTGCCCATTTCTCTTTGGGCTTTTTTTTTTTTTTGTGCCCAAAATAAAATGGGTATTAAATAATGAACAGGAAGGAAGACCTCAGAGGCAGGAGCTTGTCTCTAGAGGAGGCACCACATAAGCACTAAGTAACTCTCTCCACTGCTGCTTGTAGGCAGCAAAGACTTTGCCTGGGAACAATTAATTGTATGTAGGAGCCTTTTCCTGGCAGACACAGATTGGAGGGGTGGGGTAAGCAAACTGGGCTACAGATGAATCCTACCCACCAAACAGAAGAGTCCCTCGTAAAAAAGAAAATAAATAATAAGGGAGTAAATATTATAACTGAATTCTCCTTTTCCTCAGTAACATACCACTATAATCCAATTTCTTATTACTCCCAGTGCATCCTTTTTTCCCCGCCCTAATTTCAGGCACACTAGAACCATAAGCTTGGTTTACAAGATCAAAGAACAACTATGAATTTTCTCCTCACTCCTTCAATCTGCTGGCCAGCCAGGTGTCTGCTCGCACTGCACTGCCCTCATTACTGTGATATATAAGAATAAACATATTTTTGCTCTGATCTAGCAGACAAAAGGTGCTCATAGATCAGTCCCCAGTGCATTTGCTGTCCATGAAAGCTGTCTGCAACCTTCTAAGGAACATTTCACTTCTCACCTCTACTGAAAATGAAGGCATTTGTTATTCAGATGTCAGCTCAATGTCTCCCTGTCTCTCCTTAAACTTTGCAGAAACACACATATGCTTAACTTCAAGAAAACTGCCTAACATACGTAGTACTACAATACTGGTGCCTTTAAGATAAACATATGTACAGGAGCCTGCAAAATGAGATCTTTAGGTAAAACCAGGAAAAAATGTAGAGTGAATGAAAAAGTGCTCTATAAAAAGAATTGCTAAACCCTTCAAAACATTAAGAGGGAGTAGTCAGCACATTAGTAGCCAGTCTTGTGCCTTTTGCACATCCACAAATGCTTTTGAAGACAATGAAAATACAGGTACAGAAGGAATACAAGGTACAGACAGAACATGCACCTTACCTTTTTCTCAGCTCATAAGCCCCAACTTTAAGCTACTGCTAAACCAACACATACTAGCCATTCCACGTCAATCCAATGGCAATAATTGAGCACAAGAATTGTTAAAATTATCTATTTGGAGTATTTATGCAGGTGTCCATATTGGTTTATATCTCCAAGGACATTAAATTAATTACTATTTATGTATGATAATGTAATATGCAATAATAGAAATAAATTTTCTTCAAGAAATATGTCTTCTAAGTTTTATTGCTGTAAACTAATATTTCTTACTTAACTTACAAACTATTTTTCCGTCACTTCCATCAGCTAGTGCAAATGAAACTTGCATGCCTTTTGCAAAGCACAGAAAAAGTTGCAAATCAATTGTTGTTATTGACTTGCCACCACTAGACACCTCTTAAATAAATGTAATCAGCCACTTCGACAAAGACCATCATGTTGCCACCATTCAGTGGAAGGAGTTGAAGTCACATGAAACAAAACTGTTGAGGGGGGGTGGTGAGACAAGTTCTGCAAAACACACAACTCTGAAGCTTGTTTTGCCTTTCGTTTGTGCCCTCTGTCTCCTAACCTCTCCTCACCTACCCACCATGACAGTGCAAAACCCACCCATGCTCCCTCCACCAGAAAGATTCCGCCATTAGCCTGCAGCAACATATATGCTGCCTGCAGTCAGCTGCCTGCAGTGCTGCCTCCGCTTCCCTCTCAAGGTGGGCTTGGGGCAGCACAGGGTGCTCACACTCCTTTACCCTGTGACCTTTCGGATAGCTGTTCTCCTTTCACACTTTATTAAAGTTGGCCAGGACAATTTGGCAGACAAAAAGACACATAATCAATCACATAACCTTGCTCCTCTTAGGGAATGAGTCTAAAAGCCAAATAAGCCAGTGCACCTAATGGGGCTGTGTACTGCAGACAGGTCTGCAAGAAACAGAGAAGTGGCTTTGGGAGGGAGGTGGAAAAAGGAGGTGGCTGATGCTGACAGAAGAATCCAGCTGAGTATATTTTAGTATTGTCCCAGGAGCTGATCACATCATCAGCGGCTGTGGGGGAAACAGGAAATCCCAAACGACTGACTTTGCTGGTAAATTAAGACTGTAAGCACATTACCAAAGAAATCCTGGATCTATTGAAGTCAAGAGGCGCTATGACATTAATGTCAATGCACTTACAATTTCACCCTCATCTGCACTAGGATCCCAGTATGTGATTTATTATTACAGCCTGGATTACAGGGTTTTATTGGGTGTATTGGCTTTCATTTAATTTTTAAAGTCTGATTTAAATATAGCAAATAAATTGTGACTCTGTATTAAGTTTCCATGAGTTTCAGTTCATGGCGTAGCATTTTGGCACAGGACTGTGGACTTAACTCTGTCTCTAATTAGGTGTGCAGCGCTCTCATTTACTTAAATGGGATCTACTCATGTGTCTCTGGAGGGACAAGTGAAACAAATGGTTATACTTGTATCTGAATAAATATTTTTGCTATTAGTAAAAGAGCTTCAGCAGTGACTCCTCGGGAAGGGCAAAGATGAAGGATTATATCCTGAACTAATCTAAGACTGAAGACACGTATTTATGGCTCAGCTGATCTAACAGCTCAGTGCAGCTGGAAGGGGGGGGACTCCTCCTCAGTTCTCTTGCCCCCATCCCAACCACATATCCCCATCTCCTTCCCTATGCATAAAGTGAAACAATTTGCTTTCTCCTTTCATTCCCCAACACCAAGGTTAATTTTCTCCTGTTTCAGTGAGTTTTTAACCAGTAGGCAGGAAAAGGGGGAAAGAAGGATACTGGGTTGCTAGATCAGTATAGCCATAATGTGAAATTTTACCCTAAGTTAGCCTTGCTGCAGCAAAAATTAATGGAAACAGCTGGTTTATACTTATTAGATAAATGGCTTGCCCAAGGTCACAGAAGAGGAATCCACTGGCCCTGGATACCCTCATCTCCCAACTGGCACTTACATGCTTCAGTGAAGCCTGTGCCTTTCTCCTTCAACAGATACATTTTTATAGCCATTTGCCTTTAAGAAAGTAAAATCAGGAGAGCTCTTATTTCCTTAACTAGATGCCATTACCACCAGCATTCACAGTATTCCTCATATCAAGTACAGACAGAGCCATCGGGAGCCACATCCCGTCTCTTGGCTCTTCCAGCTGCCGCCTCCAGCTTGCCCTGTCCCCCCATGCCCACCTCAACCCTGGTCTCCACGAGGACCTCCGCTCCTCACCACGGGCACCCCCACCTCTGCGCAGCACCCCGAGGTGCATTAACCGGGCACATGCGCAAGGGCGACAGATGTGAACGATAAAGCCAAAAGGAATCCAATACCTCATGTTTCTCAGCAGAGGTTAATGGCTGAGAAAAGAATATAATGATATGGTACAGACACATAAAGTTGATGGAAAATTCACCTAAAACCACCTGTAAAACTATGTTTTGTTAGTGATTTTCCCTATCGGCATTATCTGCACAGATTTATGGGCTGAAGCGTTTCCAACAGCAAATACAAATGCTGAGGGAAAACACTGTGTCTAAGCTTTTATGCCAAATCCAGCCTATAATTAAGCTTGCATAGTTTTGACAGCTGAATTAAAAGATTCTATAAATTCCCCAGATCGCGTTTCATATCAGGACTGATCGAAAACATGAGCAGTACTCACAGAGGTGTGTGAACTCCTGCCCCGCTCAGGCTGCCGAGCCCCACGCTGACGCCAGCGCTTCAGTGGTGGCACCGGCTGGTGGTGCAAC
Organism: Grus americana; assembly: GCF_028858705.1. NCBI lineage: Eukaryota > Metazoa > Chordata > Aves > Gruiformes > Gruidae > Grus > Grus americana. The sequence continues at coordinate 149,764,913 of NC_072853.1, read as the reverse complement.
GTGGCCCCGTGAAAGCCGCTTCACGGGCAGACTGGGTTTTGAGGCAGAAGGTTTCTCAAGGTGGCCTCTACAGAACTGTGACGGCTCTTCCATCATCCAGCCATATCCTCTCAATAATCCAGTCACGTATTTACTAAGGAGGATGGCAACGGGACGGCTCAGCTGTAACGGCCATGAGAGCACACAGGCATAACGACTTTTGCTGGATTATCACGTCCATTCCTTGCAGGCAATCAGGCATAGCAGGTGATTGATTTTTGGAAGCAACCTCTTTGCTCACACTGCTCCAGAACGGCATTCCAGCTACCCTGGCAGCAAGAGCCTCTTGCCTAAATTCACCCAAGCCAACACATAGTAGCTGGCCTTACGCCAGCACTCTCCTTTTACTAGGCCCTTTCTGCCCCTCTTTTTCATCCATCTAATAAATTTACAGAGAACAATCAAACGCCTCCAATGTCAAAGCTCTCTGGGAAGCAATACCACGTTTTCATGATGTGCTGCTTTTCCCCCCTCAGCTCACGAGTTCCCAAGATGGCCCCCGTGCCCATCTCTCTCTGGGGTGATCTCTCTCCTTAAAGTGGACAGCTAAGTTAGGAAACATGACCTATTGCCCATGAGGGACATTAGTCTTCTTGCCAGAGGTGGGCAGGAGTGCAGATGTCAGCGGAGCCCTGGCCTGAACCTGGCCTGAAAGCAGCACAGCTCCTTGTCCCGGCTGCTAAACAAAGGATCGTGCTGGTGTTTTCCTGGATGTTTGCTTAGTTTCTGTTCTTGACTCATAGATATTCATTACAGGTGAAGGAGCTTCCCTGACCTGTCACTGTGAGGACAAGAAGACAAAATTTCTTCCTTTCTCTTCTTCCCACGTCACGGGTTGTAGCTACCGCAGGGGCATGTATCCTTCAGGAAACATTTTCCCTAGCCTTCAAGTCTACCACTGCCACAAAATACTCCATTACTTGCTTGTAGCTGCTTGCAAAAGCTCTGGGCCATACCACTGTTCAGTCTGAACTTGAATGTGGTTCTTCTGTTTCAATAGATCAATAAAATTATGAGTATGGTCCAAAGCCAAGATTGGTCTTCTCATGAAACTAATGAGCTCTGGACCGGCATTATATTAAATTTCAGTGTGAAAGGTATTTTCTGTTTCAAACAGTTTCAGCATTTGATTAATGGCTGATTAGACATTAACATAAAAGATGTTGACATTTAAAAAATTGCCATTGTAATTGTGTCAATTTACATTCTGAATTAATACAATTATCTGCACGAACAAACTGTAGCATAAAACTGTTAGCTGCTACTAGCTACAATCTGACCTACTAATCAATTACCTAGATAAAGGTAAAATTGTCTCAAATTTCAATTATACATAAAGAAAGTTTCATTTCAAAAAATCAATTTATATGCAAGTCAAAGTTGCACTGCAGGCATGAAAGAGTATAATATTTTGGATAATTGGTTTTAGGAAAAAATACAAATTACAAAAATATCTCCAAAAGAAAGTGTCTTTAATTGCATATAAAGTAGTTTATGATTATTTCCTGTAATTAAAGCCATGATTTGCTAGGACTAAGCCTTTTTGCAGATGAGTAAGGTATTTTTGATTCACACAATCCTCACTAAGCTAGAAAAGCAGAGTAGTTGCTGTATTCAAATGCACGATCATAGACTTAGCTTTTCATGTATTATTTAAATCCAACCCAAATGTAATTACGAGCCTTTGTGTAAGATCTGAAAGGGTGGTGACAAGGCTGACCAGCTGGCCTCTTCCTTGCCACGGCACTGGCCCTGGTCAGAACCCCAGGTTTACTCTGGGTCTTGCTCCCAGACTGCGTGGTCCCTCCGGTGAGATGGACACCGCAGCAGGAGATGGAGAGGACTGTCTACACCCCTGGAGGTGATGTTCCCACGGAGCCAGCTCTGCTTATGCGGCGGTGCTCCCCTGGGTTGTGGAGCAGCCCCAGCTCCCACCTTCACTGCCACTCCCTCAGAGTCCTTGGGCAAGTCCACGAACTGCCTGGTCTTTGTCTCTGTAGAGTAGATTACAGGCAACCTGTCTTCCTCCTGGGCTTCTCCCAAGGTGAGTGAACTACTAAAATTTGGTTAAAGAGGACACTCTGGGGAGATCTGAATGAAATGGCCCAGGGGAAATAGGTGAGATGCATTTTTAGCTAGTGCAGAACAGTCTAAGACACAGTACACAAGCTTCTCAGTGGCCATCAGATGCCAATACATTTGACAACTTGCCTAGTCTGAAGGCAGAACCCCTTCCTTCATTCTACCTGTTTCCAAGATCACTTGTAAGTGATGGCCTGTTTTTATTCTCTTAACACAGATTTACTTGTTAGATTTAAGCTATGGTCTTAAAATTTAAGTTGCACTTCAATTTCTGAAGAACACTGTGAATAAGAACCTGTCAGTGTTCTGGTATTCCTTTTCATTTCCACATGCTCCATGCCAGGCTAAAGCACATTTAAGCCAATTCTGTGATCTTTTAGTGAACGGGAGTCCCAAAAGAGGAGGAAGCAAACTTGTTGTGTTCTCTGCCTAGCATCCTCCCAAACCTCATGTCACTTTCTCAGGGACATAGTTGATCTGCGTAGCAGTTGAGTGCACTATCATCTCAAATATGGCTGCAAAAGAAGAGTAGATCTTAAAATCTAAACACCGGGGCAGGACAGCACATCTTGAGGACTGTATCTGTGAGAGAGAGAGACATCAACTTCCAAATCATCCCGGCCACCTTTGTGGCGAGAGCACCTTCCCTCAGGTCTGCGTCAGCATTGGAGCATCTCTACAAAACTGGAAACTGAGATGCTTGATTCTCACTCAGCAATGCTGTCCTTCTTTACTTAGGAAGAGAAGAGACACTAAACTTCCTCTTTAAAAGCCCAATAATTTCCCAGACTAAGGAATATCCATGCCAGGCTGAGACGTACAGACAAACAGGAGGACAGGACCAGCAAATGCAGCAGTGTCACGTACAGCCACTTCCACCAGACCTAAGTTTCTTGAAGAAAGGGAAACGCGAAGTTCCCTGTCACAGGCCTGAGTGACAACGCTTGCCTGCCCACTGTATGAAATCATCCCCATTTGTGCTTCTGCTGCACATATCGTCACTTCAGTGTCTGTGTCCTTCCTCAGACGAAGGCACGCTCTGGAAAGGCTCCCATCAGCGGCTGCGGAGGAGAGGGAACGGGGATGTGCGTGCCGGCGTGGGGAGGCACTGACCTGTCACTCAGCCACCAGGTTTGCAAATCAGAAGTGACACGAGTAAATGCGGGGCACAGTTTCATAACCACTGCTCAGCGCTGCACCAAAGGCAGCCAGTGAGACAATATGGATGCATAACTCAGTTTCTGACTCGCCTTTTATTTCCACCCTGCAGTTACTGCCTTTCTGTTTCCAACATTAGCAGATAACGAAGAGGTTATCTTGCCTCTCTTCTTCGATCAAATCGTCTGACTTCATATTTACACCTTTCAAACTGCAAAGCTAGCAAAGCCACAGGACATGGTGCGATTTCACCTTGCAAATGCTCAGAGGCACAAGGACAAAGACAAAATGCTTTCGGGAGCTGACTGAGGAACTACCCAGTGACCCACACAGTGCAGCCAGCCTGTGTTTCTTCTGCTGCTAGAAAAGGATTAAATTTAGATTGTTTTAACCACAGAGTCTATTTGAAGGCTTATGTTTTTCCTGAAAAGTTCAGTTTTGTATTTGCCATGCAAAATGGTTACACCTCACAGGGAATGCATTTATGGCATTTCCTACTGCACACGGGAGGAATTTCCCTTTGTGCAGCGAAGTATCACAGTGTAAGCTGCATACTCTGCCCATTTTCTTTATTAGAAAGACCTTCCCATGAATAAAGTCCGTAAAAAAAACAGGTAAAGGAAATGTATAACCCCCCTCTCTATACAATTTAGTTTATTGATTGCTACATTTCTTTCTTGTGTTTTTTTCCCCCAGAGTCCTGCTCCCCTGGCAATGTTAGGTGGCCAAGGGACTGGTTTGAGCTTTGTTCTGCTACTTGAGGAGCGAGGCAGCCTGTCCCTGCCCTTTGCTCCTCTCCTTCCGGAGGAACTGTTCAGGATGACTGAGCCACAAACAGCAGCTCACCAGGCACCTTTGTTCTCAGGACAGGAGGAGGAAAGCAGTTTTAAACCTGGGTACCTATCCAGTACCTCTGAGCCTACCTTTCTGTCCAAAACACTCCTCAATCTGTGCCACTAAACTTGTTAAACTTTATCTAGCTCAGCTCATGCTTCTGTGATGAGCTTTATGGTTTATACAGTGGGAGAGGCGTGTTGATGTAAGCGATGGCCAGCCAGCCAGGCCATGCAGTTAAAGGCTGCAGCTGCTGTTGAAGGAGGAAGCTGCAGGTCCACAAGGCCCCAAAAAGTCTTGCAAAAAAACAAGTAGAGGAACGTGCTTCCTTCATTGTTTTCTTCCAGAAATGGAAAATACCTCTGCCTCACTGGAGACATGAGTAGTAAGTCTTCTTTCTTTCTGTTAATCTAATAAAAGTTGGCCAGAAGGATGCTGCTTGTCCCAGGGTTGAGATTGGAGCTTTAGTGTTGGTGATTAAACAGTGCTGGAAATGAGATGCTGCATGCATTCATGCATGAATAGTGTACTTAAATAGCAACATTCACAAGAGCTTGGACAAGATTTCCAAGACCTGGAATAGGAATGGATTCTTTTTATTTTTGAAAACTAATGCATTATTTTCTTTCTTCCTCACACCTTACTGCACCTCCTCTATAAATCTCACCAAAGCCTTCTTTGGTTGAGATTTCTTCTGAGGCAATCTCAGGAAAAAGATGCTCTAAAGTTAGAAAGCATCAGTTCAAGAGCCTTATGGAGGCAAGAAAGGTACAGTGAGTGTGCTCAGCAAACTCAGTTTTCAAGTTGGAATTAGAAGAAATCATGTGAGGCTCACACCAAGAATCAACTTTGGATGTAGCTTATTATGTTCAAGTAGCACAATTTAAACACAGCCTAAAACTGTCCACTTCTGGATGTAATTACATGCTAAAAGAAAAGAGCCAGAATTATGATCTAACTACACTAAACTATATACCAGACTTCTGTCAGTTTTACATCTTTTCATCTTTTTTAAGGTTTGACACAATGTTCTTGATCACTAAGAGCCAAAATCCCTATTTACTCCCCGCTGGCCACAAAACCTCCAGGAAAGGGAACCAGAAAGGCACTTGGCCACAAAACCTCAAAAGCAGATCAGACGCACTCCTCTTCCTTGTTCTCCAGGTTTACAAATCAGATATCTCAACAAAGTTATTCACGAGTAAGCAGGCCATGAAACAGGCATTTATTCTTTCTGCTCTAAGGATTTAACATCCCCATGCTACTCTTATCAACCACTATCAAAGGAAGATTTAGTTCACAAGTAAGTCCATAGAAAAAAAGACATCATAGGTCACAAACAAATTCTTTGCCCAGTTCACGTGGGTTTCGATGACCTGCTGCAACCAAAACAACATATAATGACAAAGTGCTGAAAATCAGTAGAGAGGCACTAAGACCATATCCCAGAAAGAAAGGTCTTTACCCCCATAAACAAGTATCCAAAAGTATACATAGTTTGCATGTGGATAACAATCTTACTGAGCAGTCAGAGTATTTAGATAAATAGATTACAAAATAAGTTTTCTGTTGCATATGTATGCATTCTTAGGGGAGAAGCAGAAGTCAGACCATCAATCCTATTAACATTAAAAATGTACACTAAGTAATGTTAGCTTATTCTAAATTGAATTTGCAATTACTTATGCAGATACAGCCCCCTTTCTAAATCTGTACTAAGACACCTCCTCTTTCAAAAGATGTCAACAAAGGAGAAGTAGTTTATGACTATTGGGTTACTTATTACTGCTGTGGATTTACAGTTATGTTTTCTTCTGAAAAAAACCCCAAACAACAAACAATAAACCAAAGAAGAGATGAAGTATTGACCAAATGCACAAGAAATGTCAGCAAGAGGATAAATAAGCTGAAATAAAAAGGAAATTTTTCTCTAAGCCTTCTGTCTAATATTTTCATTTATCACTTGCACATTTTCTTTCAAGACAAAGTGCAAATTCTTAGTCAATAGTATTTCTTTAAAGGCAGCGGCAGCTATGTATAGTAAAGCACAAATTTAATAGTATGGCCAACTTTAACTTATGCTCTTCTGCTGCTCCGGCCTGCTCTGGCCTTCTGACATTTAAGTCTCAAAAGCTCAAGCTCAATTTAGCAGGACAAAGTCAAAGCTCATATGTAAGATGATATAAGCTGCATGTCACCAAGTAGGTGAGAGTTTAACTTAGTGCGACACAAGGATGGATGGGGCTGGAAAATTTTCAACAATACAATCCTGCCTCCTACTCCTCTCACTTTCATACTTGGAACAGAGCAAGATGTCTGTATGCAAACAGGCTTTCATTTGTATCACAGACCATCTACTGAAAAAACGGAAAAACTGCTTGTCCAAGTCATGGAAGCAGATGGTCAAAGCACCCTCAAGAAACGCTTCAACAACAGAATGCTGGAGGAGAAAATACTGACAAGAAAAGAATCTTCTGGGAAGAAGAAAAGCTATTTGAAGCAGGATATTGGGGTGCAGTTGGAGAAAGACAACCTGGTGAGGTTTGGAGGGCAGGAGATGTTCTGGGCTTACTGCTTATGACAGGGGACACAAATGGCAAAGTCTTCACTTTTCTCCCCAAACCTGGTGCTTCTCCTGGTGTTATGTTGTACTTCATCTTAGCCACCCAGGGGGTAGTGTGGAATAAGAAGGACCAGACCAAAGATCCCTCTACTCCAGTAGCCTGTTTCCACCACCAGCTTGAAGTAGATACCCAGGGAAGAGCTTAAGAACAGGGATGCACATAGTGATGCTACTCCAAAACTCTCTCCCAGTTCCTAGAAACTTGCAGCTCGGTAACTTGCCTATTCTTCCTCCTCTCCATCACATCCAACTCAGTCACCTCATTTCTCACTGTGCTGACTTGTCCCTGGAGCCACCCCCTAACTGTGATCATTGCTGTCCTTCTCCAAACCTTGTCCCCCAGATCTATCATACCTTTTTGGTATTAGAGCCACCTGAAGTGCATACACCACAGATGCCCTGTGAATTTATAGCAGCAGGCGATACTCACTGTCTTGTTCTCTGTTCTCTTTTTCTAATAACTACAAACAGACCTGCTTTTTTGATTGTTATTGAGCACTGCATTGGCATTTCCATGGATTCATAATAACTTCCACATCTTATTCCTGAGTGATAATGCTCAGCTCAGTGCTTACCATTTTATACATGAAGTTAAGATTAGTCTTCCTTATGTGGTACATTTTACAGTTATTTAAATAGAGCCTCACCTGCCATTTTAGAATCAAGTCTGAAGATCATTTTGCAGTTCTTCACAGTTGGCCTTTAGCAATTACCAATTGGCAATAATTTTGAGACCTATCCCTAAAGGGTCATTATTTAGCTCTTCTTCTGCAAGCATAAGGGAAAAAAATACAAATTTTTCACTTCAAAATACCAAAACATTTCCCAAAAAAATAATCTACAGACTAGGATATAATACTCTAATTATGATGTTCATAGAAGCTCATTCTTTTAGGTTACTATACCCACTATCCCCTCTACCTCAATAAAGCAAATCAAGTTAAGCTATAGTGACCTGTTTGTGTTAAATTATGTTTCCCACATCTGAGACACAATATTTTCCTGATTATTCAAAGCTGTGAGAATGCACTCAGATGACCAACGTGACTAATGTTATAGCTTGGCATCTTTCATCTGTTTAGCAAGCTTCAAGTCTATACAAAATGTTCAGCTCCCAGATTTCAATCCCCTTTTGACTCTACACAGGACAAAACCATCCCAACTGAAAGATCAACTTACATCAGGTACTCACCTACAATTACCTAGCCTCAAATTTTTGACAAGAGAGTAGTTACTATGTAACTGCAATTTAATGAATTTGTATCTTATAGATTTTAACTATATTTTTATAGAGAGATTTTTAAATTATTTGAATCTTATAGATTTCAATCTCCAGTAAATCCCATCTTTTAAACAGTTTGAGCCAACAAGACACCAACTGACAACACCAGCAATTCTGATACTGTTGTACCTAAATATCAAGCAAGTATCGTCACAGTGTTCTCAAGCACCTACCCCATAGGGAGAACTCAATAAACATTTGTAATAATCTTTATATATATATACACACACACACATATATAATATTAGATAATACATAGATAGCAATTATGTATTATATATATACAAAAGTTTTCATATGAGCATGTATATTTAGTACACTTTAATGAGTTACTTTAAGGATTTCTAAAGGTCAAAAGTTCTATGTATAATCATGGTTGTTATCTGGTCTTTATGCAGCTTGTCTGTGAATAATCTGCTCAGTTTAAGAATACTTACAAATTCTTATCTGGATTATATTAGAACAAACAGAAGTGCAACCAGTCCCCAATCAACAAACACATCTAGCAGAAACCACTATGGCTATAAAGTAATCGTCCCTCATTGTAAGCAGCTGCTTACTAATAAACAACTACATGAGAAGCCCTTGAAGGAAAGGCCACAGGAGAAAAAAAATGGTACTTTAATTTCCAAAAAAAAAAAAAAAAGACATTTAACTAAAAGCACTTCTGAACTGAAACCATAAGTCTTTCTGGCATCCTTCCCAGCTACTATTTGATTCTATGCCCTGCCTGACATTTTATATATCCTCATATTTTAACTACCCAACCATATTTTGTTTCTTCCTTCTACTGGTTTTTGAACTACTGCCACAATGGTGTCGCTATATAAAGGAAATGTACCATTCCACAGCGCTTTATGCTTTCTGTTTGTAATCTGATTGATGCAGCTGTTTAAAAACTGTAATTTATCTTAAAGATCCTCAGGTATCTCAATATTTTTCATGAAACAGGACAGGATCCTGCAGGAAGAATTCTGAATGTTGAAGTGAGTTTTGCAGCCCTTGTGTTGCCCTGTAACACCTGTGGTTTTGCCAGCCTTGACCCCAAGTTCTAAAAGTTGTTATTACCCTCATTAGCTAACATCATGACAGTATCCATTATGCATTAAGCACTGGGCAAACAAGAAGTTAGATGGCCCCTTCCCCACGGAGCTCAAACTTTAAGAAAAACAAGTAAAGGATGGCAATGCACTAACTCCCCTACTTAAAAGTTTTCAAAAGACAAAATTACTCAAACACTGATCTTCCCCAGCCTGGGATGCCTACATTGTAGGTTCCCACAGCTGAGCTTGTCACTCTGGGTTCCCTTAAAAATCAGTGGGCATTTTTAAGATACGTGTCATCTGATCCATTCTAGATAACTCCTTCAGGGTGAGTACTGAATTACAGATTCCACTCCCTAAGGGCAGCCTCCATTAATTAGCGAGATTGCTTGTGCGAACCAGCCATGCGGCTGCACCGGGTTAGTCCATTAAGATGCCATGGGACGCACAGATCTCACAGAGGAACGTGCCAGTCGGCAAGAGGGATTTAAAGGCAGAAAATCTTAAGGGACAAACTTATTCAAGCAGCTTGTTCAGGGCTTAACGGGTGCATAAAAGAAAGTAAAAGAAGCAAGCAGAGAAACATGTTGCAAAACAAAGGGAATAAGTGTAATGGAGTGAGTAATAGTAAATGATCTGTCACAATTAGTTTGCTGGAAATAATACTTGGAAATGGAACTGAGAATTTCAGAGAAATGCCTAGTGCTACACCCTGTCCACAAAGAGAAGACAAAAGAAATCCTTCAGGAAATTGTTCATGTTTCGCTAAGCCATCCCTGTAAAAGCAAAAAATATTCTCACAAATATTATCTAAATTACATTGACACACTCAGCTAAGGAAGTCATCAACACTTACTGTGTGCTGCCCTGCTACCTGGGGATCATTCAGATCCTGTAAAATCTTGAAGACTTGTTTACATAACTGCAAACTACCCAACTTCTCATCATGTAAAAAACTCAGTGTCATCCTTCCTCTTTTGATTGTCCCTCCTCAGTGCAAGTACACAGCTGTCCAAAAGGATCAAGTTTCGTCTTCCTAAGCCATTTCATTTCTGATGGATCCCATACTGCAGCCTTAGGTACTTCATTGGTTATGAACTGGTACATTTCCTAACCAACATCATTAAAATACAAGGCAGTTCACTGAACTTGGAAAATACTAAGAAATTATTCTCCAGAGTGTAACATCTGGTATAAAGGAGGAGAAAAACACTGTTTTCAAGTGCAAGACATGTAAGAACTGGAGGCTAAAACAAAACCTATTAATCTATCTCCACCCCCATGTTCAAAAATGAAAAACAGAAAAAAATACCCTTTGGTGTTTCACATTAGGAAGACACAAATCTGAGATGTCTCCCATCTGTTTTGTTTGCTGTTTTTTAATAAAAAAAGCAAAAACACCCTGTTCTTTTTTTCTGCTTTCAGTAGAAATCCTGAAGGATGTTTTCAGATCTGTTAGTTCCAAGGTTTTTATACTGTTCTCATCCCATTTTATTTGGGTGCCCGTCAAATTTAACTACTCTGCCTCAGTGAACCACTATTTGAGCTTTTCAGATATTATTAAAATTACCATGACCAAACTTACACAAACTACAGATCTGGCTGAATTTAGGGAGCTGAGTGGGGACGTAACTATCTCTGTGCTCCTGTAATAAACTCTTGACCTCCCCAGTACAACCATGAGTAGCCCACGGGCTTTCTAAGCTCCTGCTATCCCCGGCAAGCTGCCGGCAGCCACGGACCACCAGACGGTGACAGCACTGGCCATGACCCCTCCACCTCATCACACAGTACCGCCGTGAGGAAATTGGGTAGAATTGGACATACTGGCTTTAAACTACCTGGCAATTTCCTTTCACTGGAGAAATTACTGCTGTCTAGTCATGGCTTATGGCTTATCTGCACCATCAGAGGAATGAGTCGAAATCCCACCCGCAATGCTCCGCTCACGTGGGTGTGTTGGGAAGGCTGCTGGGACAGTGCCCTTAGCTCTCGCTGCACAAACACTGCTGTACACACTCCCAAGAGTTACCTATTGACCTTGGACGAAGAGCTAAGACAAAAATTGTCTTTCCTGGGGACAAGAACTGTTTGAAGCTAGCAGGTGGACGCCCTTCTTCCTGTCCAAGTGTGTCCCTGTTGTGCTCACACCCCTGAATATCCACCTTTGGCTAAGTTCTATCATCTGGATCAGATTTTGTTCTGTTTTTCCTTTTATTTTGCAGAGAAAGCCTCCATGTCATGGCCCATCAACTGAACGAGTACTAGCTCACTTCACAAACCTTAAAATAGTATCTGTAATAGATGGTACTGCTCCTTCATATTTAAAACTGAATATAAAGCTGGTCACCACTTTTAAGGAACATAAAAATGCTTTTAAAATCCTTGTGTGACAATGTCAAATTCCCTGTGATTCATACAATTTAAACCCCTAACTTTTGGATATGCATGGACTGCAAACCAAGGTAGAAAATGGATTTCAATACTTGTTTTTGTTTTTCTAAAACAATGGCTGCCTTCATTATAAACAAACACCACTTGTTATAAAACAGATCTCTCAAATTCTCCACCAGTTGTAGGTGTGGTGGAACATGTCGGCTTTTTTTTTTTTTTTTTTAGATATTGAGTAACATTGTGATGTTCATTATAATTCAGGACTATGAGTTTCCTCAACTTTCAGCAAAGAAAACAATTAAAAGTAAACATATTCAAAGATTTGTTTCCCACAGTTGAAATTTCCCTCTGCACAGTTGAGTAAATAATGTCTCTTCGTCCAGGTACAAACACGATCAGGTAAGCTAACTTACATAGTAAAACTCTTTAACTGTTCTTCAGCCTCTTGCCAACTTCCCAGGCAAGTGGCTAGAAAGTTATTTCAATCTTATTCGAAAGAGGAAAATATTTTCAAGGTCTCAAGTAAAATGTGCTATTGTTTTACTCTTGCAACACAACAGCACACAGACATTCCTTCAAGTAACATTTTCAGTATTTAAAAGAATTACATGAACTTTAAAAGTGGTATGAACTCTGAAGTCCTCATCTTAGCATCTTATTATCCAAATAGCACTATGCTGTGCAAAATGCTTCACTGGCAGCAATCATAAATATGCTCCCTTAGCATAAACAGAGGGTAAAATTCCCCTCCTCTCCAAGCCTGAATACAAGAGACTTCCACAACCATGCCGTGGGAGAAAGCTTTCCCCTGGGAAAGGTCACGCGGTGATACCGCTGACCCTGGCCGCCGGCACGGGACGGCTGAGGGACGCTGAAGGTCACTGCTGCCCGGCCGCGCTCAGCTGATGGCATGGGTCTGCCGGCTGCCCCTGCCGCTTCGCCAGGCTCATCTGTGCTCTGACAGCCATCCCTCTCCTCCCCGGGCTCACCACAGCAGGGGAAGGCGGCAATCCTTTAAAAGTTAATGAAGGAAACAGCTTACAAGTGCCATTTCTATGCGGAAATGAGATAGCGTTAATTCAAATATACAGCGTGCTTGTGTTTAAGAGAAAAACTTGGTAGCATGCATTCAAGTGTTGGCCTCACTTCAGAGCTCTGTGGCAGAAGAGAGCCACGCAAGCCAAGTGCAGGTCCCGGAAAGAAAGACTGCACCACACTTCGGACCATGGAGAACTGGACAGAAGCCTCTAGAGATGACGAAATCGAGGCTTTCCCAAGTGGCAGAACAAAGCAGGGGGTGGGTATCTGCAGAGAGGATCGTTAGTGAGATTGCGCTGGGTCTCTAACAGCAACAGAGTCAAGGGGATGGAGGAAAAAAATTATTTTACACTTCAGTGTGCTTTTCAAGGAGTTTCACAACCTCAGTCCCTCTGTCTCATGAGGGTTAACATGTAATTTTAAAGGTCTTCCATAAGCTTAGTGTTACTCACAATAGTTACACAACACTACCAATCCTCAGCCTGAGAACTGCAGGCAGAAACGATGACGACCCCAGTTAAGCGGTATATAAATCGGCAGCACATTTCTCATCAGCTGCAAAGCTCTGCACGCAGCCTGGAGACTTCGTAGAGAACAAGGCTCAAACTCAGGAAGAGTACAGAGAGAGAAACACATGGCAGGGTACATTTTGGTGTTGGGTTTTGGGGTTTTTTTTGAGTAATTAATGGGTTGACTCCATCACCCACATCCTACAGGTGTGTTGTAGTTGTTAGCAAAGCGCAAAAGCCTGTGCCAAATAATATTCAGCCTCACCAAGAACTCTAATAAAGAGCAACTATACATTTGACTTATTAGCATTTTCTCTGGATGCTTTGTTTTCCTTTAAATTATTTGTTTCACATCACATGTAGAATCAGAACACTTCTAATAAAAACAGAAATGTGCTTTAGTCTTCTGTTTTACATAACAAAACATTCATTCCTTTTAAAAGGGAGGAACTGCTGGTTGAAATGAACGTTATAAGGAATTTGACATGCTCTGGGTAAGAAGAAATGTTTTGGATCACAATTAGCTGGAAAACAGGAAATAACTTTTACTCTTCAGAAAATTTCCATTCAAAGGTGCTTCTTTTTAGGAGGGTCTAAGGAATGATGTTTTGGTAGCAGAGCTGAAGAGCCTTAGTTTAACAAATTATTTTTGATATCAGTGAATGAACCCCCATGTTCACAGCCGTAGTTCTTGCCTTGTCTTTTTAAATGTGGCTGATTTCTCCACTGAAACTGATCCAAATTTGCACAGTCTATATATTAATTAGGTACTTCTCATGAAAAAAAATGCACTTTCAAAGCATTCCAGTACTCATTCTTTTGGCTGAGAAGAAAAATCCCTCACAGCATTTCAGAAATTCTGCTTCCAAAGCCAGGAAGTGCAATTAAAACACAGACCTTTAAAAAAAAAAAAAAAAAAGGCAAATTAAAGTGGAAAAAGGTACATGCTGAGGCTGGGACAAAGTTGAGATTGATTTTTATTCTTAATTGACTTGATTCATTCAGGCTGAAATTTCAGGAAAAAAAACAAACAGGACAATGTCTTTCTAAATTCTTGCCAACAGCATTTCTTTTTTGAAAATTCATGACCCCTGCATTTAAACACCAGCAAAAGAGCCTGGAGATGAACTTCTCTGCTCATTTGCAGAGTCAATACAGCTGACAGTGAGATTGCAAACTTCTGTGGGGGTACCCACACAAACTTGGAAAGTTTACCACTGGGGCATGGGGAAAATTTAGTTATTATGCTTACTACTGTCAAGTTTGCTACTGTTTAATGCAATAATGGAGCACTTACGAATGCAGACTGTCTAGACTAGACAAAGTATGAACTAGACAGAGACAACTTTTTTTTTTTTTAAACTTAAGCTATTATCAGCTCTTCTTACAAATTTGATTTTGCTTAAAACAGAATTAAGGTCTAAGCAGAAAGAAGGAAAGACAGGCATTACAGAAAGAAAGCAGAGCTGGATAAAAACTTTACAACTGACAGTATTACCAATTTACCCCACACACGATTGGAAATTACAAATCACAAAAACTTTAATTTTTGCGGACAGTTTCAATAAAGAAAGTTTTACAAGAAAATTATATATTCACATGTAAATGTATTTTAAAGTAGATACGGTTCAGATGGTCTCTGGAACCATTTGTCCAAACCCCAACTATCCATCCAGTGGACTGAAGATCATCACACCTACCTCCAGCTGGGCAACACACAACCAAATCAAAGCCTAATTTCCCCAGGCACAGACATACAGACCTCCTGTACATCATTCAGAGCATCCTTGCCAGCTACCAGAATTAAGCTCCTCAGTGCCAGCAGCTTTGTGCAGCACTCGCCTCAGTCACTGGGTTCACAACGCTCTCCTGCTGCAATCAGCTCTGCTTCACTCCAGGGCTTCACTTAACCCCTTCTAAAATTGCGTATGCCTTTCAGCAAGATCCATGCTATGCCTCGAGCCTATAACGCTACATGTGCAATACATTGCTTCCCTTCCGTTCTTTACATACTGCTATGATTATAAGAGCATACTAAGAATTATTTTCTGCTTAGAGATTTCCCGTATTACTTTAGCAAACATAGCATTTGCCCTTTTCTTGTTTCTGGCCCAAGCCCTAACAGAAGTTCCTCATTCTCAGACTATGTCACTTTGTTCTCATTCTCCCTCGGAAAACTCATTCTGATTTCTGTCAGCTTCTTCCTCCAGACAGACTCGCATTTCTCATTCTGCTGTGCCAGCAAATAACTACCGACATGGTGCAATGTCCTATTTTCAGATACACTTCTATGCGTTGTTGAACATTGCCCCAGTGAAGAGGTTTTTTTGTCTCTTCCTTGTCACATCATGCCCCAAAATAATTTGGTGGCGGGTTATTTCTTGATTGCTTTAGGGTGTATTGTAGTTTTGTCCATGTTCAGAAAAATTCACTGTAACCAGATCCATTACTTGCAAGCGACAGTAGATGAAGCAATGGGGGATTTTGGTGGTACCTTACAAAGTAACAATGTCAGGGTGGACCAATCCTGAGATCTCTAACATTGCCAAAACTTTTATTGATGTAAGCAACAATTTTCCCAAGGAATAGCTGAGGAGAAATTAAAAGTTTTGGTCAAAGTAGAAAATACCTCTGAACTCAGGGCATCTTAATTCTGGAAAATTTTTGAGGCAGTGATCACTCAGGCCTTTCTTGTGCTTGTTTATGTAGCTATATATTGGTACCCTGACTGGGATACCAAGAAAATATATATTATTATTCTAATAATTCTATCGACCCTAACTCTAATTCTATTCACTCTGATTCTTTTTCTTGCAATATTTCACTTACAACTCTTATTTGTGTCTTAAATTTTCAAGTAAGTCAAATTTGTAAATACTAAAGCAATTTTTTTATTTCTGAAATAGCTCATTCTTGTTACAGTGCTATATTCAAAAGCATCTGGGTCAAACTCGGTTCCTTATGAACAGACCTTGAAACATTAAAATTGCATGAATAGCCAAGAGCCTTAGTTGCATAACCAAGGCCAAGGAGGAGCCAATAAATCTCTGCCAGTTAGCCCTATTCATCAGTAACTTTTGTTTGACTAAAGCATATCAGCTAGAAAAGCAACCTGTCATAGTTCGAAGATTTAGAGAGATGAAGAACCTCTTGCTTCCCTTGATAATTTGTCAGAATAATGAATCATTTCTACTGTGAAAAATGTTGTGCATTACTCCTGATTTCAATCTGCCCAACTCTCCAGCTATAACCTTTAGTTCATGCTGTGATTTTCATTGCTGTTCTAAAAAGCCAATATAAAACCAGTATATTTTCTCCTGCTTCAAGAGACTTACATTTCTTAATCAAGGAGGCTCTCTATTTTGATAGGGTCAATGGATAAAAAAAATCATGTGTCTCAGAGAGAAATCGGTTCATCAGATCTCAAACCATTTTGAGTGACTTTCTTCTGCAAAGCCTCCATGGTTCAACATCCCTTCAACAATATTGAGTCTGAAACTACAGCATGCATTCTAGTCACAGTGTGCATCCAGAGGTAAGGCTATTCTTGAGTCCTCATCACTGGAAAATAACTCCTTCTCCTTTTATGATAGCATCACCTAGAAACTCTTGTGAACTCGCAGTTCAAAAGATCCTTACATCCCTTCCAGACTTAGCATTTTCCAGGGTACAGCGTAGCCCATTCCTGGAAATTCCATCTGGCTATAAGAAAAAACCAAACTTCACTGTGATGATAAAAATATGCAATGCACTGCCCAGAGAAGTGGTAGACTCTCCTTCACTGGGAAATTCAAGACTCAGCTTGACAGGGCATGGATAAGCTAATCTAAGTCTCTGCTTTCTACAGCAGTTCAGATGGTGTCCAGAGGTCCTTTCCAACTTAGGCTTTGCTATGACACATGATCACATGCTTGCTAAGATGGTTACTTGGGTCTGACAGTTTATTACCTCTGGTTTTACCTTTCAGCCCAAAGGATATGTTTACACATCTGACTAAACTATTTCCTTGCTCGTTTTATTCGTAACTTTCTTTGTAAGATTACCATTCTAACACTTGTGTCTTCACATCTTTAAGGAATTGCTCGCCAACCTTTTTTGTGTATTTTAATGATGAATTATTCAGGAAACAAAAGACAATATATTAAAATATGCTCTCTGAGGTTGGGATACAATCTGATTTTGTAACAAGATACTGTGTACCTGACAGGACACTATGTCAAACTCCCATGGCAAAAGATTGCAGTGCAATTGTTCGGCAGCCTAAGCAGAGTGAATTTCTTCACCAAAATCCAGATCACAGTAAAAAGCTACATTTCTATAAAAACTGCCTTTTAACGTATTCCCAACAACTGTTTCAAGAACTGACCATATTTAACATTCTTCTATATGGCAAGTTTTAACGTCTAGCTTTATTCACCTCCTCCCAAATGAACTCATTTCACCATAAACTTACAAAAAAATTAAAATAAGGTTGAGCAAGCAGACTCAAAATTTTGTAAAACTCAAGCTGGCAAACTAGGATGAGACCACTTTATTACCGACCTTTGGAGCACCCCACGGATTTCTTCAAATGATAAATGTCACCTACTTCTTCCTCTACTAGTGCCAAGGGGCAGTAAGTCTTGAGGCACCCTGATCATTTTCCTTAAAACTTCCTTTGGGAAACATCCAGATGATGGCCTTCCCCTGCCTGTGTCTGCAGGTAAATCACATTCTTGATTTCAGTTTTTCAGGAGAAGGAAACTATGCTGGTATCACTGACCAGCTATTTCCCAGGACCAAAATCATGCCAGATGACCTGTTCCAATAGTCTGGCCATGCTGGAGGCTAATACACCTCTGGCTCCTCTACAAGGGGTTGAGGTTGGGAGGTATCTGTACCTTTTTGGTACTTCATCCTTTAGGTAATTTCCTGGATGCTACAATAATCTTCTCTCTCCAGCTGTCAAGACAGTGATCCCTAAGCACTTGCTACTACTAGTCTTTCTGTAAAGGTCACTGTACTCTACAAATGATTTGTGGCAGCCTGTAATGCAGGAGGGAAGACAAACAAATACCTTGCAAAAGAAAGAAAAAGCAAAACAACTGCATCATGGTTTGCTTGCATTTTGTTTATCTAATACTGTGGCTGAACAAGACTCTCAGAAGTTTCTTGGCCTGTGAAACAATATCTGCAAATCTTTAAACAATGAGCTTGTTCTTAGTGGTTGGATTAATTCAAACTGTAGAAAGCTGCTTAGATTAAGACTGCATTGCTTTCATATGAAGTAGCACAGCAATGTGTCAGAGAAACAAATACAGGTTTTGTCCTGTTGACTCTCAGGCTGCTAATTATAAAAAGGGGGGAAAGGCCCTGTTACATGGCCTGTGATCTTATCCCTTATCCTTTCTGACCAGCACAATCTGGCAGGAAAGAAATAGTTTTACTGATAAGAAGGAGAGCTCACTCTCTTTAAGTGAAGGTATAGTAGCTGCTCTCCTTCAAGTCAAAAAGAGCTCATAGTACAGTATTTATTTAAGAAATTTTCCAATATGATGAATTATTAACTTGTTTTGATTGTGTCTTTTTGGATTAGACTGAGGAAAAGAAGTACAACTCCCACAATGTCTCCAGATCTCTGCAACACTTTTCATCAGTGCACTTTGGACTTGCAGAAGCAAACTGCAATCATATTATCAGTCAAAAAATGCTGCTGAAAAACAGCACTTCTATGAACAATTTAAATAGATGCTTTTGAAGTCATCTACAATGAACAACAGTTAACCCAAACATCCACCTGGGATGGTGAAGCCAGTTTGATGTTTGTATATTCCTACTCATTGAGACCTTCCAATACAGTGAGCTTGGTTATTACACACCATCTGCTTTGTCACATACTTACATGGAGCTTTTAGGAAAGGCCGAGGGGGCAGAAAGGGTGCCCTTATTACACTGCTGACAACCAATTTCGCTTCCATGGGGGATATTTGAGCATCATGCCTAATGTGTGCCTGAAGCAGGGGCTTAGATGAGAAACAACTGGCTGATCCTCCTCTTAGATGAGAACAAAGTGACAGGAGAGACAAGAGCTACCGCATGGGCTGTGGGGCTGGGCAGATGCTTTGCAATGCTTCTTGGCACCTGAAATTTCAAATGATTGAATAGCAGACCTATGGTTATGACTGCTTACCTGTCTCACTTATTAACAAGAAAATTGGAAATTCTCCCTTTATTTGTGAACCAAGGCAGTCTAGTCATGTAAAAGACAACCTATGTGTTCTGTTGAGCACGGTATTGCAATACACTGGTAACCTGGCAGTCTGTGCCGGTCATTAGTTTTCAGAAAGATTTTTATGGTTCTGCTCTTAAGCGCAACACCCAACATGCCTAGAACTGACTCAAGGCGTGCTGCTACCATACCTGCAATCAGAAAAGGCTCCTAAACTATCAGCCTCTGATTTAAAAGGCAAAATGTTTTCCATGGCTAATCAAGGCTTTTCTTCCCCATATAACTCCTATTCAACTTTCCCTCTCTGTTACATTTCAGATAAAATAACTGAAATCTGCCTATTGCAACGGGGCACCACCAGACTCAGCTACTTTGCTGAATTTGGGTGACCAAGTGCAGGTGATTTTGTGGGCTGGCAGAGATATCAGTATGAAATCAGGCTGGCTGTTTTAGTTAAACGAGCAGTAAAATGATACGTAAGCTTATGTTTCCAAACATAGGTCCTTGCCATATATTGAGGTAAGTAAAACTAGCTCATCACCCTCACCCTCCACTGAAACTATCTGAAGGCAGAGTGAACATTTTGAAACGATGACTGTATTTTAAAAGACCTCTGAAAGATCACAGAACCCAGACATTCAAGAAAGTTTTCAAACCACAGGGAAGATAAGCCAAAAACAAAGCAGCACTGGCTAGACAAACCTCACTTGAAAGGCTTGATAACTTTTGTCTGACTGCTTTTTTCAGAGGAAGTTAGGAGTTAGAAAAGCTATTCTGCTCTCAAAATCTAGGAGTGTGATCCTGAAATTAAAAAAAAGAAAAAAAAGAAAAGAAAAAAAGAGAAAGACAATGACAAAAGCATAGACATTTTGGCAGTATCCAGGGAAGTCTGACAAGCGGCAGCAGAAAGCACAGATCAAAAGAACACATAAGTTCTTTTATTGTAGAAAATACCTAGAATTCCATGTTTATCTTACCACAATAAGCTACTGAATGGTTATTTAAGCTGCTCTTGTTTTGCCAGGCGACTCAGTACGTCTGTAGGTTTTATCCTGTATTAGTTTTAGTCTGGTGTGTTTAAAATGCTACATAGCAAGTAAATCTAATCTAAAAGGTTATACGTCTCCTTAGGAAAAATACACGTCACAGAGAGTGATCACCTTAAACAGAAAATCTTTTTGGTATCAATTCAGAATTATCTGCCCCAGTTTCTACAACCAAAATCACATAGCTGTGATATATCACAAAAAGCCCAACCCCTTCTCCCTCTAGTAATACATTGCTAATAGGTATTGTGAGAAATCCACAGAAGTACATTAAAAAAACCCCAATCCAATATGAGAAGCAACTCACAAGTACCTGGTTGAGTACTTGTAAATTTTTTTTCTTTAATTTCCTCAGGTCTCCTTTTATAAACTATTAAAAGTTTCCCTAAATTACAAGCTGGCTTTGCCTATACAACAGAGTCACAAAAAAAAAATCTGTCTAACATATTAGAAGTGGAACTATTCTTGGCAAAATAACGTCTCTGAGACAGGTTTATGTCATGCAGAAACAAGACTGAACTTGTGAATTCATGGTTTCTTTAAAACAAAGCAATACCTGCTGTCACAGCATGAGGAAAGATATCTCAAACCCAAAATATTACAGCAGTAGCAAAGGAAGACATGGGGGAGAGAAGTAGCTCACTCATCTTCACTGTCCAAGTATCTTTGGAGTAGGAGCCTACTGTCTTCTAACCCCTTCAGTTCAGAAGAGATGCACAAAGTAGCAGTTACTCCGGAGTCCTGGAAGACTTCCAAGAAATAGATTAAACCTTACATATAAACACTCTCTATAATCAGAGAAGAAAGCATCTTGGGTTTTGCACAGCATATGACAAATTTTGAAACCATGAGATGAAATCAAATTGTATTTTACAATGGTTTAAAGGAAGCCTTTCTTCTGTAGACTGTCGGTCTCCTTCTCAAGAACATCTGGTAACTGCTGTAGTAACCTAAAGTCTTTTGTGCCTTGCAAAATCAACCTAGAAATATGTATAGACAATAGGATAACAACAATGGACATTCCTTCTTACAGGGAACAGTCTTTCAGGGAAACAAACAGAAAAAAAATCTATCAAAAAACGTCCATTAACTCTTACACAAGCCCCACAGTGGCAAGCCCTGGCTCCTCATCAGAGCTGTACCTGGCTGGCAGAAGAGGCACCAGAGGAGCAGCAAAGACCCGAGAGGCTCCTTTTTCTTCTCGGTTGTGCCACAGAAGCACGAGTGGCTACCTCCTCCTCAAAATCCATCCCCTCGGTAGCAGATTGCCACGAGCACGGGGTGACAGAACCGGGAGCAGCAGGAGTCCCTCTTCCTCCCGGTGCAGATTTTCTATAGGTGCGCGTATGCAGCAAAGCCTCATCTGATCTGAAATTTTGTTACACATCCGGGTGTATGAATGACTCATATATAAAAAATACTGGTTTCTCATGGTTGCATGCTTGCATACGGGTGGGGATTGAACAAATATACATTTGCACATGGGCTAGAACTATCCTTTTGTGACAGGATTACTACCCGAGACCAGGAGGTCACGATTTAGCAATGAAAGAGAGGGTAAAACACACACAGTAAAACGACGTATGCAAAAGGCGCAATCAAAGTAATACAAATGCTTAATGCTACGGTGAAATCTCTCGTAGAGTTAAGCTACAGCAACAACCAAGAATCACACCCGACCTCCGCAACACTCCTGGGTTACCGAAAGCTATTCATCGGCTGGGGAAGAAACCTGACTCCTACTTGCAGTAGGGTCCCAGGCTCGCTATGGGATTAACCCAGTTGTTCAGGCCCGGATTAGAAACCCGCGGCTGGGAGCCCTGCCTTCGCAGCAGCGCCTGTCAGCTGCCGGGTGCGAGGGAGCGGGGAGAGCCCAGCGTGCCGGGGAGCAGCAGGTGCCTGCAGCAGGACCTGCCCGCGCGGGAAGGCGCCTGCCGCAGCTTCCGGTGCGGAAAACGCTCGGTAAAAATAAAATAGAAGGGAAGTACACATGAGCCAGAAATTAAACGCTTGCATCTGATATCAGAGGAAGAGCACATCGGGCAGAGAACCTGCTAGGGGTTTGAGCCAACTGTACTCTGGTCAGCAGGAACATTTTTATTGACATCAATACCAGCGCCAGGAGGGCCAAGAAAAACATTTTGCTATCTGCGCCTCCTCGCTCCATCCCAACCCACCCTTTTGCGATATTCAGAAGGGAGAAGTTCTCCACTGGTATCCAGAAAGCTTTTGATGCTGTTTCTATCACATGTTTTCATTTAAATTCTCCAGTGACAGACGCAAGCTAATTGCCTGTGGTAAAACAGAGAGTCCCCGGGCTGCCCAGCGCAGAAACCCTTCTCGGCCCCGCTCGCCCACACAGGAGCATGCCAGGGGCTGGCAGAAGGCACCATCCTGCCTGTACCCCCCCCAGCACCGGGTTTAGTATTAGCCAAAAGAATGGCAGCTTGGGTTAGCAGCTGAAAACCAATTGACACAATAGCGATTCTTACTAAAAAAACCCCAAAATATTGCCAGCAGTTACTGCTGCATCACAGTACCTGCAATAGCACTGTGGTTCCAGTCTAAGTGCAGAGGAATACCGAGGTTCTCCCATATCCCTGGGTAGTAGATGTTGACATAATATTGTCTTTTAAATGCAAAGCTATTAAGCAATTTTAATATGAAATACCTTTTTTAAAAATAAAGAATGCATGATATGCATAATGAAAGAGTGAAATTAGCACACAGCACCTGTGAGGTTCTGGAGGTTTGGGGTTTTTTCAAGACTTTTAGGGAAAAATATAACCTAGATCAGGAATTTACTGAAATTATCATTTGTCTGTGAAAAAAAGAAAAAGGAAATAAAACAGTTTAAGATCTACAGGAATTTTTACAAATGTCCTAGCTTTTCAGGTACACATTTTTAATGGCAGTGTTTATGTTACAAGTATATTTTTAATTTTTTTTTTTACATTATGCTAAATAGTTCATCTTCCTTCCATACAATATTTACTGTTATTTAAATCAACCAACCACTGTCGTTCAATTATTTCTTCATTCGACCAATGCGAAATAAGTGACATTTCTTCTTACTTATTCTAATCAAAGTCAAATATTTGTTCCTTCTGTGAGTAATTTATTACTAATTACAGCAGTCTGATGTATGGTGTTTTGTGTTACTAAAAATAGGGCTACGAATGAATAAATGCAGCTAAAATTATGCGTTCAAAGCACAGTGGAAGAAAGCCCAAAGCTCATACATAGACATTGACAGCAGGTCTGTTTCCAGACTTTAGACACCCACATATCCACAAAATAGGTGCAAATTGGAAAAGCCTCTGCTTATTCATCTGGCAGTAAGTGTATCTAGAAGTGAATATATCATGTAAAATTTAAAATCAGACTCAACTTCTTTCAAATACAAAAAATGTTTTAACTCTTTGGTTTTCACTGTTCACTACTTCTTGCTGCCTTCTTCCTTGGAAGACAGACGTCTCCCTCAGGACTAAGAAAATACTTAACTTCGATTGAAATTGAATTACAATTACTTTTTCTATTTTGAAGGAAATCAATGCAAGAGCATGGAGACAGTCTATGAAATGTATATGTGAGAAATGTAAACCCCTTAGAGGCTAAAATATTCTTAAAACTTAGTTGAGCCCTGGAATTTACATAGTCAAGAATTTAGCAATCCAAAACAGAACTGGACATTCATGCAAGTATCAAGAAGATCCAGTCTTACAACTAACGAGAGCATAATTTTGGAAGATAAAATAAATCTCAAGGTGTGGGACAAAATAATCTGTAACTACTAAAGATTAGAACGTATATGATGTGCATGGCTGATTATCCAACATCCACCTCTTGAGAAATTGTTAGAACCTCCTTAAGAACCCATGGCGGAAGCCATGGTGAAAAGTACATTACCAGTCTTCCTGGATTTCAAACTTAACCTAAGAGAATAACTTCTCTATTCCTTTCTTTTGATTTTTAATTGTGGGGGGTTGGGTTGGTTTTTTTTAAAGTGAAGTGCACCTATGGTAGTCCATTAATCAGCCAGTGAAAACCTTTCCTAAACTGAAACAAATGACAAGGCTCAGTGTTTACTAAGGCACCAATCTCCTGGTGAATGAATGGAATCACTGCAATCCACAACACAAGAGAACACATAAAATGCAGCAGTACCAAAGGTACTAATTAAAGACGAAAAAACCCACAAAACCAAAAAAGGACCCTTCAAAACATAATCTCATCCAACCAGAAGTCCCTGTGTTGGCTTGACATGTCAAAACTTAATTCCACCAGACTCTGAATTTACTGAACTGACACAATGATAGGGTGAACGTGAAAGACACACATCTCAGCAACTGCTGTCAGTCACAGATGTTGGCTGCAATTTTAGCAATAGCACTGTTTCTCCTGGTGTACTCAACTCATTTGAAGGGAAACGAAATTGGAATATATGTTCACAAGAGATTTGCTTGTCTTATTTACTCTTGTTCTCTTATTGAGCCCAGTAAGGATTTAAATCATCCTAGGGATTATGGTTAAACCAAGCCACTTAATCAGGTGACTGGTGCAATCTGCCTTTGTTAGAAAATCAACTGAAAAATGCTGTAATGCAGCAGCAATGGTCCAGAGGTGCATTTACTTTGCTAATGACTGACATAAATATGTGCTCCCCTCCCAAGTGACAATGTGCAAAGAGCACAGAAACGTTCCCAGTGGGAAGCTCACAGGACTATGCGGCTGAAAAGAGAACAACCAAAGCACATTCACAACCATTTGCAGGGAAATGATCTTGAGACACAGCAAATATTCATAAATATTGAGGCTAATCACAGGCTACAGAAGGAACCCCTGACCGATGACCAGGGAAGCTACGCTGTAACCTCAGCTCTACCACCAGCATGGTCTGTTGCCCTCACCCAACACCTTTGCCTGTCTGTGATACTCCTCATCTGCCAAACAAGCGATCCTCACACCTTCTGTAACACACCTCCAGAACTATAGATGAGAGAAAACACCTGCTTTAAAACAGCACAGCCAAAGCTGTCTGTAGACCAGGGCTTCATTTTCACTTCTGTCACAAACTTCTTGTGCTCTCCTAAGTGAATAAGGGGCTTGAAATGAACTTTGGGGTCGCTGACAAGCCCCATCTAGAATGGTGTCCTGAGGACATCTACCATGCTCTTCACCCCTGAGCTGGGCATGAAGCACAGCAATCTGAGGTGCTTTGGTTTAAAAGTAGAGTTGGAAGAGGAAGCAGTGGCAAAGCACCCTTCATACACCAATCTACTTCTGCAGGACTTGTAAAGAAGGAGGAGAAGATTCAGCTTTCTGGTTCCCTAAGCCTGAAGGACGTTCAACAGCCACATCTCCATCTCTGGGCAGAGGACCTTGATAACCAGGCTACAGCAACACGGGGATAGGGCTTTCCATCACCAACTCTTGAAACTTTGCTGCCAAGAAGAAAGGAGCACAAGGTCTTCATGGCCCGGGAGAGCATGAAGAGAGGAGCTCAATTCTGCAGTCCTGTGATGAGGTTCATTCAGCAGCTGGCCTGAGAGGCTAACCACAAGGCTATGGGGGCCGAACCCTGTAACACGTCATTGCCCAGTGGCTCGACTTCAAAAGGGAAAATAAGGGTTTGCCTATCCCAAACACCTCCGAGCATCCCCAGAGGAAGGAGGGCATCAGGCACAGGTTCAGAGGAGGCAGGAGGTGCCTCTGCCACAGGGGTGGTCACTGCCAGGCCACTGCGCAGGACGTGGGCTCTTCTCTCCACCTCCGCTGAAGGAGTTAGTCTTGCACTGAACCCATCCACCAAATGAGGCCCTGCTGACTGCTTGGGTGCAGTTTTTGGTAGCCATCTACAGAAGCAACCCAAAAAGCACCAAGACTAAACTGAGTACGTGCAAAAATGCATCTATAAATGCCTCAGGATATTTTTAAGTTTCTGAAACCTAAGGAATCTCAGGTGTCTGCAGTAACTGGGAGAGGTTTCCATGGGCAACTCTCTTGAATGCAGCTGCCTGAACTCTGCTTTAAGGGATACCAAACTCCTAGATTCTTTTGGGAATCTAACCCTAAGTACTGAAACAAGATTACTGCGGTCATGTATTCAGTAAGCTGAATACAAAGTATTCTAAAAATACTTTTCTTTGTCATAAAATTAGGTTAAAAAAATATGCGTACAAAACTCACGTGAACAAAGGTAGGGATATAACAACTACCTGGGACTTCTGACTTACAAACAATACATGCTATTGAAAATGCAGAGGCGTTGCCACAGAAGAAAAGTTACTAATCCTGTTGGGGCAAAGTAACTGCACTGGTCTGTGGTTTGCATGGGGGAGGGAAGGAAAAAGAAAAGGAATTGCTTTATTAGCCTTTTTGCAGCCTTGTTTTGTTTGCTT
Source organism: Grus americana (assembly GCF_028858705.1). Classification (NCBI taxonomy): domain Eukaryota; kingdom Metazoa; phylum Chordata; class Aves; order Gruiformes; family Gruidae; genus Grus; species Grus americana. The sequence continues at coordinate 149,738,256 of NC_072853.1, read as the reverse complement.
TTTCAAAAGAACAGCTTTTTTTATTACTTTTAACTGATGGATATAAATGAAGAAATTTATGCTTATCAAAGCAAGTATTATCACTCTAGTTAAACTCCACTTAGTTCCAGAGACACCTTAGGGCTAGTGGTTTGATATGTACCTTAATATGTTGTCTTACTTTTTTAAAGTAAAAGGTAAAAAGCCTTGCCACTGAGACATTCTGCTAGGAATAGTCGTCTTCCTCGACATTTTCACTTACAGCCAATACAAAGTAAATCCACTTCACTTTGCTAATGAACCAGCTCTTTGTTCATTTATCTATCAAGCTATTTATAAATATCTTGCAATCACAGCATTATCTGGGGGCTAAAGAGCATGTTTCAACTCAAAACAAATGGACATGTCATCTCATGTCCTTCCATAAACAAAAGCTAAGGGCTCGGATTCCAGCAGAGATTTACGCCTGTAATCACGTTTCATATGTTCGGTTTCATAGCTTTACTTAGGCACTTTTAACAACACAAAGACCAGTTACCCTTAACATACAACAGCACTGGAAAGCAGTAAGTTCTTGTACCAGATGGTACAGGGGACACGTGTGGATGCTGCGGAGGGTCCCCCCTTCCCGAGCGTGCAATGTGCTCGCCTGGGCTTACAAAGACTCTCCAGGGAGGAGGGGGCATCGCCGTCTCATTTGGGCAGGATTGTAGTACCCATCAGAGGAGACAAGAACTCACAGAAATCTCCTCAAACAACTTCTGAAACTCTTTTTTTTTTTTTCCTCTAAACAAATACCTGCAGCCTACGCTGACACAACAGCAAGTTCTAGCTGTATGACACTGACCTTTCAGATAAAAATAGGCATTTTTTGATGACATGTTATATACACCAGTACGCGAACCAAATAGTAATTCAACAAAATGGATTTTCTCAACTAGAAAAATCTGCGGCAACACATATCCAGATTAAAATCACATTCTTCACAGACGCTGTGTACATTTTACAATCAACTGTAATTTTTTAACCTTGTTTTTTAACTGGTACAGACCAGGAAAGCATTCACACAATATTAACAGTAAATCAATTTCTCCCTGCCCGATTCCATGGCATCAACCCTCAACAGTGTAATGAATGCAAAATATGCTAGTTCATTTCACACGTTGTCATTTGTACATATTCTAGTACTAAATAATTAACACTCAGACTTTGATTAAATTGAAAAGTTAAATTGAAATTAATTCTATAATATTCCCATTACTGGCTTAGGTTCAAGATATAACTAGGAGTGTAAAAGCAAAAGCGCTATAACCAAGAAAAATTAGTCAGTGATTTCTTCACTTTGTATTCCTTTCAAATCCATTCACTTTAATAATCAATACATGTTCCAAAAAAAGTTTATTTAACCTTGCCTGATCAAGCAATGCAGAACGTCAGAAATCCTTTATACGCTGTTTTTTCACCTGGAATTATATAATGTGCTTACCATATTCTGAAACCGCCTCATTCCCTAAATCCTACTGAGGATTTACATTGAACTGAAGTTTCTCTCAGGTTTACATTTCTCAGGTGTCTTTAGGCAGAACCTACGATTTTTCTCTTTTCACATTTTTAAGCTCGGCCATTAACGACCGCAAGCCCCCACCCTTTCCCACCTAGATCGAACCCTTTTCAAAGGGAGCGACTTGAACCAACTCAACTTTGTAGCCCCAAACCCGCTCCCCGTTATCGTATCACAGCAGTGCCAGCGGGGGGGCTATCCCTTACGTCCTGATGTTTACTCAATCTGTCGTGATTGATGTAAGCACAAAAGTGGTTGCAACACAGAACCCAGAGATTTTACTGTCTCTCCAGAGGGACTGAAAATATCCTCTTTTGTTTATACCTAAAACCCAAAAGTCCTAATAGCATTTCTGTTGCTGGACTTTTAACTCCAAATATGTTTACCCTTTATCTAATGTACTTTTACCCAAGAAAAAAATCTATTAAGAAATGCCCCAGTGTTACCTTGTGATGTCAAAGCATATATTCAAAGTCTGATGCTATGATTCGTTAAAAAAAAAAAAAAAAGCCTCAGTATTTTTGCAGCTATCAAATGCTGGAATAAATGCTGTTGCAATTTTAGGGTTCTATTTTAACAGTTAAAGGAGAGACATCTGGCAATAATTTACAAATAAATACAGTGTCTCCATTCTTAGTTTCTCCTCCAAAACACTACCTAGGACATTTTTGCAGCATGATTCATATAATCAACATAATACATTACAATGCCTTTCAAATAATTCTGAATTCTCAGTTCATTCAATAAAAAACTCATTTTCGAAAGAGAAAAGGGAACATGCCATGCCAGAAAACTTGCTTTATTGACTCAGCCCTGCTGCCAGGAGGAACAGCGTGGTGAAGCAAACTCCACGATTTCAAAAGCATTTTTTTACAGCGAGGGCAGAAAGAGAAAGAGGCTTATTTACCGAAATGTGAGATTCCACACGTGAGGCCAGAGACCGTCTGAAATCCTCTTCCTTTAGTTCCAAAAGTTTTAATTTATGATGAAGCCTGTAATAATCCTTTCAAGCTGCCAGGTAAAATGCACGCCATATCTCAGCCGTATTTTCTTTCGCCCTTTTGCAGCGTAACTTTGTTATTTGCATAAAGCTTAGTTCTGGCCTATGGGACTTTTTGAACATCTACATGTTAGATTAGCTGTCTTGACATGCTCTATCAAGCATGACATCATGAATCTCCATGGTAACCTTAACCACACCTGCCCAGATGCCAGAGTTACCTGTCATGTTCAGACCTAACCGAACATAACAAAAAACCCTCAACCACCATTTTCTAGGCACTCAGACTTGCACAGGCACCAGAAGGGTGGTGGTTTTTTTTTTTTTAAATTGGTGGAAATCTAACTTCATTAGCCAATAAATTTGTGCTTCACGGAGCACTGGCTGAAATGCTAGAGCTGTTGCCGGCCCTTCCGCATCTCCCAGTGTATTTCCTAGCCAAACAACAACAAAAGAAATCTGTGGCAAACATCTTCCAGCTCATTTTCTAAGGCATGCTCAAAAGCTCCGGCTCTGAAAAACTTCTACATACCTATTTTTGCTCTCTGCCCCTCAGAGAGGGTTTTTTTTTAGCGAGGTGACTTGTAAAACAGGTTCACCGCAGGGGTAACCCCCCTCCCATGGCCAGGTTAGCATTTTAACCTCTTAATTGCAAACTCTTTTTCATCCTTGCAGCCGCTGGCCCAGCTTTTATACTTGTTCCTGCTCTTTCCTTCGCTGCTGACCGGAGTCAACCCCACCTAAGCAGGCGACTGCGTCCTGCCATGAGCTCAGCAGCAGATGATTCACACCATCTCAAACTTCAGAAGACCGAGACTGTTTTTCTCCTTCCTTTCTCTTTTTTCTTTCTAACTTTCCTGGGGATTACGTTAGCGCCTTGCTTTCATTAACGCAGACGAGACAGCCTTGGCAGAGGCGATGTACCCAAAGCTCCTGCAGAAACTTGCATTACCTATAAAAAAAGATTTTGTTTCCTGGTTTTCCAGGCTTCCAGGTGGAGGGAGCTCTGACGCCCGGCTGTGGGGTTCTCTTGCAAGGGGGACGAACTGCAGCCATAGGGCGAGCTGCCAGGCTGTGGGTCGTGGACCCGCGGCTGTGGGGTGCTGCGTTCCCCTGAGGGCTTTTCGGGGTGCACAAGGCACAGCACGCCTGCACCCCCACGACTGCTGCAAACTCAGGCCCCAGTTTACCACGCAGACCAGCTCAGCTGCAGGCTGTTTGCCTTGCGGCAGTATCCCAAGGCCCTTGTGCAAATAAAGACAGCCCCTGTCTCTGTCAGCTTTCCTTTCCAGAATAAGATATCACAAACAGGGTAACAAACCTGCGGGGCGGAGGAGGGATGATCTGTGTGCACAGCTGGGAGGTTTCAGGTCACCATGTTAGTTAACCATCAGTAATCCCCGCTGGCATTTTACCTGGCCGTGATTGTACTTCTGATTTGTGGCAGGTTATCAAGAGTAGAAACAGGTCCTCAGGAGGCACATCCAGGGAGGGATTTATCTGAATAAATGAAGCCTGGAGGAAACCATTAATATGTAGAGGAAGATACGGACAACATTCAGAGCTGACCTTGCTGGTGGAGGTGATACAGTACGTTCTGACAACGTCAAGTATTTTTTTCCTGATGTTTATTTGCTGCAAACCAGGGGTCAGTTTGCTGTACTCAGATACTGATGGTTAAAATGGACAAGAGAAGAAAGTCCATAAAAAAGAGACAATTACCAATCTTGATTTTCTGGCCCGTTTTGGTTGGCTACCGACCTGACAGAATTTAGAGCAACCTGGAAGACAAATGATGTGATATCCAAGGGACTACCTCCTGACTGTAAATATCGGGATGTTTTACGTTCCAGGTGTGCCATTTGACATAGAGATTAGAAAACGATGTGGCATTGGCTACTATCCTTGATAGATCTCCCACAGTGGAGGAATTCCCACCATAGATAATGTTGCCACTTTCCAGATACTGGAGCAGCTGGAAAAGAAAGAAGGGAGGAAAGGAACCTATAAAATAAATTGTAACATTGTAATTCATGTCTTCCCACAGGTCTCAGAGATTTTGTATATATGTGACCTATATATGTTACATACACATACCTACTACATGTGTATGTAGTTTGTCTTCTACACTACTGCTACACCCATACATATACAAGGGAAGAAAAAGGAAGTATATATGCTATACACACACATACATCCTCTGAAGCAAAATTATACTATGGCCTTATTCATGGAGCAGCTAAGTAAGCCTGCATTATGCATACACATATAAACAGATAAACACATACCTACGCATATATATACACATACCTACGCATATATAGACACACACAGATACATATATATACACGCAAACACACAGAAAATACACAGATACGTGTGTGTGCATGCATAGACACAACTGGTGAGAAAGAACCCCTCTGAACTGCAATGCCATGACCACAATAACCTGTTACTGCATCTGATGAGCCAGACGGTCGATACATTTGAACTAAGCAAATTTTTTACCATCAGCTGGAATAACTTATTTCTGCATGTTTTTAATGCGGCTTCTGTTCAGTTTATCTTTTTTTTTTTTTAAGTTATGCTTCTACAGTCTTTCCCATCCCCAAGAAAGATAGCCTAATACTCTAAGAGTAATTTTAAAGTTGTTTTGTTTTAAAATTCATACTCATTATGTACAATACATATGTCTAATCATCAAAAAATAGAAGCAGGAGACATTTGCATGAATTTTACCCTCAGTAAATTAGCAAGGATGACACATTTTAAACAAATAGCAGGAACAGTTACTACATTCCTTCTGTAATTTATTGCCTTCAGAAAAGGCTCAAATTACAAAATGTGTAGGGTGTAAAGCTGTAGGCTGTTCAAACTGGGTTTGCCGTGTCTGCAACACTGGAACTAAATATTTACATGACTCCAAAAGATCTAATCTCTGGATTTCACCCCCCTCCCGCCCCCTTTATTTAATTTGTATGCTATCTTTATCCACCACCCAGCACATTCCACACAGTCACTAAAGTTCATAGAAGAGATAAGTGGAGAGGGAAAAAAAACTTAAAAAAAAATAATCAAGGCTTTCAAAGGAAAGGAGGGAAGCTTTTTAAAAATAAGGAATAGATCATCCTCGTTAGAGCTAAAGTCTTGCAGCAACTTTATCTGGATACATATGGATTCTAGCAGTTGTGTTTTGAGGCAGTGATAGCACCTGGGATCTCCAGAGACTCTGTCAAAGGGAAGTTGTAGAGGGGAGTTACCAAATGACAATCTTTTCAAACTTGTAACAATGGTCAGATCTCCAAAGGTTTGGAAGGCTTCAAAAGACGCTCGGAATTCAGTAAGAACTCCCATAGCAGAGTACAGTATTTTGCCAACCTGTTTTTATTCCCTATTTACAATTAATTCGCTGCTAGTGCCGAAATACCTATAAAACACTAAGAAAAAAACCTTTTATAAAAGGTTTGCTGTCAATCATTTGTTAAACTGAGAATAACAGGCACAAGATTTTTTGAGCCTGAACTCTAAATTCTGCTATTTGATTGAAAAAAATGAATTATGGAATAGAACATAGATTGTCTGTAAAACTGAACAGATCAAACATTACACCCAAAACCAGAGCCCAGAGTCAGGCTGTGAAGAGATCCTCGCACGGCATTCCCTGAATTCAGAAGGTCGGCGTGATGGCGGCCTCCACCTGCTCTGAGAAATACATCAGCGTGCCACATCTCCTCTGACCCTACATCCACCTTTCGCTGCTGAAAAGCGATGGGAGGCCGGCGAAAAGCAAACCACCTTAAGGTACGCTGCTGACAGACCGACATGGATGTCAGAACAGCTTGGAGAAGGCAGATACCTGTGGGTAAGTCCGTTCTGTTTGTGTTAAAAGACTCAGAAATAGAAAAGAAAGCAAATGAAAGGGTAACAGAGCCAGCTAAAGCATACAGACACACTCTACGGATATTTTCTTTTCTCCCGGGCAGTGGTGCCAATACTGAAAGTGTAACAGAAGTTAACAGCTGTTCCATATTTTCCCTTCAGCTGTGAAAAGTAGATGGAGACCCATATACTAAGATCAAGAGTCTCACCTTCATCCCTTTCTCCGTGTATATTCTAAAAAAAATGAAAAGCTCTTTTAAAAATGTCAGTTTCAACAAACAATTCCAAGGTAATATTGAATAGTTTCATTTTTATTATTGTTCCTTTGAATTTCAAGGGAGCAGCTGAATCTTAGGCTATATAAAAAAAAATTAAAAATCTGTTTAATGCTTTGTTACATTCTCGCCTTTTGTAATGAGGTAACACTGAACTTTGTAGAAGTTATCAGGATTGTTTAACAAAAAGCAAGATATGAATTTGAGTGTCATACCTGATCTCTCAGCCTCTCCTGGTGTCCCATTATTGCTGTAGCATGGTGGGGATATTTCTGTTTCAGGTGCTCAAGAAAAGCCTCTCTCTTCCTGTCCATTTCCGAGGTTTGCATTCCCAGTATTTCTTTGGAACTGCGAGGGCCACCTACTGTATGTCTTCGAGGGATGTTACGGGTGGACTTTGAATTAGAAGAAGTGTGACTGTTCGGGGTCGAAAGGAGCTCTTTAGATCGGAGACATTCTGCATCGTCTAGTGATGTTACATGCAAACTGGTTTTTGTCTGGTCTGGAAAAAAAACCACAAAAAACCCCCAAACCAGAATATTACAAGATCTTAATCCAACATTTGCATTAATAAGAAAAATAAAAGAATAGATATAAAAGCTAGGTTCTTTTAAAAGTTTGGTGGTGTTCAATGGCATGTTCTGTATCATTAGTCACATATATGTTGTAAAAAGTGGCTTGAAAATAATCATTTATATAAGCTTTGCACAGTACTTACATACTTTTAACACACAACCGCAGTATTGTCTCACAGAAAAGTGAGCATCATTAAAGTAGATGTTCCTTTTATATCATCTCTACCACTATATGACTTGAAAAGAAGATCTGACAGTGCCCTTATTCCCTGACCTTTAAAATCTACAGGATGCTTTCCACGAGAAGAAACAGGTTTCTTCAATAGGCTCCAGTACACTTAATGGCCCTGTAACTAGTATCCGTAAGGATACCAACTGATAAAATTCCTTTGACAAGGAGATTGGAAATCCTTAATCTTTTTTCAGTGTGTTTTCAACATGGTCTGAAACACCTATGAAATAATAAGAGAGGTTTTTTCCCGATTTCTGACTGTGGTCTGGTTTTAAATTTCATGGATCTCCCTTGGATTTTATGCGTCTCAGGACAGCGGGCTGGAAAATACTACATCACTTTTTCAATAAACCATTTCTTAAGAAACAGAATAAAAGCAAGTTTTGTGTGATATAAAAAGAAAAAAACCCCCAAACTCAGATAAATTTTACAACTTTAAAATCTACTTTAAGACCAAAGACCATGACAATGTTTATAAAGAGATAGGCAGACAGCGGGTATGTAAGTGCTGGTTTATCTTCAGGTAACTGTGTAACACGAACCCTCTGGTGCATGAAAAAGTGTAGTCTGGAGCCTTGTTACCTAATACCTTTGAAAAATCCCTCACTCCTTTGTCAGCAAAGGAAAAAAAAAAACCAACCCAAACCAGAAGCATTGAAAAGGTCTCTCCAAGTCTGATGTGACCCTCCCCATCTTTACCAGCAGCCTCAGATGTCCCTGAGAGTGTTAACCCTTTACAGCATCTCCCCAGGAGCAGGAGGCTCCTTCCTCTACGTGTTTTTAATACATCTCTATTTCTCTCCGTCTGACACTTTTCTCCTCGGAGCCCTTTATCCTCCCCCACGTGCTGCCATTTATACAGCACTGCTGTTTGGAAACAGGCACCTACTCGCTTCTTTTTATGGTTCAGTCAGTCAGTCTGACACCCTGCCTACCACTTGCCTCAGGATTTTATGCTGAGGATTTTTCAGCTTTCTGGTGTGCGTTGTCAACTGCCTGCCAAGTCCCACGTAACATCAAGCCCTGGTAATAAAGTAAATCTGTTGGTGGAACTACTGCCGGTGCGATGTCCCACCAATTCATGTGGGGAAGCCCTTCCCTTGGGTTTCACAACAGAACTGGGCCCTGGAAGGTCCTCAAAGACTTTGCATGTTTCTGTAAGCTCCCTGTAATGTTCAAGGACTCCAAAATATCAACAACACCCTCTCATTTGCATTCATGGACACCTATCCCGAAAGCAGAACTGGCCATAGGAGCTCAGGCTGCAGGTGGCACCATGCTTTGATGAGCACAGATCCAGGCATGACTTTGGAAACAGGTTTGGTTCACAGCCAAGTTTTACTCTCACACAGATTCAAAATGCCATCTCTGATCTCCACAACACCTTCTTCTGAGATGCACAATCCTGGTTAAACCTTCAGAGCAGCAGCCTCATGTGTACATACACACACACTCTCACACATTCAACATTTCCAAGCACAACTCAATTAAAAAACATCCAGCCTCACTGATTACTGATAATTCAAAGCAATGATCATCAGGTACACTCAGCTTGTATGAGAAAAGTGACAAAAAGGAGAGTTCTGCTTGGAAGAAGTAAGCGTGGCTACTCCACATACCCTCAGTCAAAAGGGTTTCTGAAAGCTGCACAGGCGCTTCAATGGATTTTTACATGGGAGGAAAAAGAGGTGGGATGGGGCCGGCTGGAATTTACCATCTTTAATTTGTTGCACCAAGAGCCCGGAGGTTATATCCCTGAGGCTGCTGGAACAAAGGCGGCAGGCATAAATAAGGGATTTCCTTGGGGCTCGAGGGAGTCAGCGTGAGCGTGGGTGACTGAGTGCAGCAATTTGGTATAAACCCTCAAAGTATGGTCACAGCAGCATTTTCAATCACTGAATTGGTGGCAGGCACTTCCTCAAGAAGACAGGTAAACCTACACTGACAAAAACAACCCAAAGCTCATGAATGTGTATTTCGGGTCCTAAATCTTTCTCATGCAAAGCCTTTCCCTATTCTGTACTTCAGTCATTTCAATAGTTTTAAAAAAAGCTAATTATTTGGAACATAAAGAGACACATCAATTAAAGTGTTTTACCACTATTTGTTATTGGGTGAAACCTTGAGAAGGAATCAAAAATAACATATTTTTCTTATACTGTATTAGAAAGATCAACAAATTCTCTTATTTTTCTTTCATATATTTGAAAAATACTGTATAAATACCAGTGAAAAGAAAGGAATGTAAACTATGCAAACTAATTGATAGTCTTGCCAGCGAGCTGACCTGGGCATTCAGCAGGATCCCGGCATTACAGCACGGAGCAGCACGTGACTTTCTTTGCAAACCAAACTCTCTGTCATGTTTGAATGTGGGTCTTTTCCCTAGTAATTGCTGAAAAAAATCTTCCTTGGCCACTTACTAGATAGGGACAAGTGACTTTGATGGCGAGGCTGAAAGCTGGGATGGTGAACCCCCCCCCCGCCCGGGCCCCCGTACCTGGGGCACATAAACTCCGCAGCTGCTGTGTGGGCAACAGTACTACAGGGAGGACAAACTGAGGGAGGTTTTCTGGATCCTGGAGTTGCTCAATAATAGCGTGGGCAAGCCTTCCGTATCTTACAAGGGAAGATAATAGGCCTAGAAAATCAATCCCCACAGATAACTGTGAAATGTGTGAAGGATCATGTGATGGTTCCCAGAAGAGAGCTAAGAGTAGCGAAAGGATAAATTATGCAAGTACCCTCCTTGGAAAAGGAGCAAAGAGAAGCCAATGGAAAACACAGAGGTGTGAGATAAGCTTGTCTCCCTCTCTCCCTCCCTCATATTCAGAAGCTGAAGGTCTTTCTGCTCAATAAAGTAGCAAGTCTGGAGGGTAACAAAAAGCAAGTCTTGCTGATTGACAGGGGAGGGCTTTGGTTATCCAAAGGCTTGAGTAACCCTTACACTTGAGTTGCTTCTCTGATGTGAAAACAAATTTCAAGATTTCTTAACATCACCCATTACTACAGTGGATATAACTGCAGGAAAGGCTCAGGTCTGCGGCGTAGAAGCAGTATGCCCAGGATTATCAGGAAGATTATCATGAAGGATTAATTGCTTCTAAGTGAGCTAGAAATTTTTTTTGAAAAAAAAAGAAAAGTCCTTCTATGCATCCTGGTATGCAACTCTTCTAAGTCACACCCTCTATGAAGTCTACAAAGGTCAGGAAAGTCACTTTGCTCATTACTTTAAATGTTGTGAAGATTTTAAACGTCCTGTTTTGCAACCCAGGTGACATGAGAGAAGAACATTTTCAGAATAATTTCAGAAAGGAACAAGTATCGACCTGAGCCGTACTGATACTATGAAAATGAGTCTTGAAGCAAATCACATTCAATACTTTAAAAAAAAGTTTTAAAGTTTAAAGAAGAATACAATTTTAACAGCGCGAGTCAAACCCACCTCCATTATATTTATGCTAGCAGTAAAACTGAGATTATTTGGAATCTTTCTAATTTACTCCACTGTCTTTACAATTAGCTCTCTTTCCAAGAACTTTCAAATGTAAATTTTGGATATGGGCCAAAAGTACTATGTTTGATTATAAGCTTTCAGCATTCAAAAGTTTTGGGAATCGTAGGATCGGTCTGGTCAGACCTCTGTTCTTCTAGCTCCACATGTATCTCAGGCAGCTTCATACAACCCATACAGAAGAAATATGCTACCGAAAGTTTTTTTTTTCCTATTCAGACACATCCTTTAAGTGAAGATTTCTGTCCCACTAAACATAAACATATACAGACACAGATGCACGTGACTTGCACTGCACAGTATTTTATTTTAAAAAATGAATCAAAAGAGCATCAAGCAATTAATGAACCCCCAAGAAAAAAAAAAGAAGAGTATATTTTTCTCCTAAGCTCTCTATTGACTGTTTTCTGGTATTACCGATAAACTTGTGTGATTTCTTGTTAAAACCACATGTATCCGACCACTCACTACGTGTTTCACAGAAGCACAGTAACACAACGTTGTCTGATGTGCCTGTGAGGAATACAATACCCATGAACCGGCAATGTTCACAGGTGCTCCACAAATACTATAATGGCTATAGATCAGATTAGGTATTTGTCATGCTACTGAATGTTATGCTCCACCTGGGATAGCCCACGTAGTAATTCACCAGGAAATAGTTTTCCCTTGGTTTTAGACAAAATCTGTAGTGCAACAGCAATTGTACGAGCGCACCCCAGCTGACCCACCCTAAAACCACGCTTCTAATTTCTTGGCTTCGCTCCGGACAAACCCAACTGGTTTCACACGAAGTCAACTAACCCAGTGACAATCTGCCGTGAATCTCCCTCTTTTAAAAGCCACCCCAGGAAAAGATGAGCTCAAACCTACTTTTCTGAAAGAAGAGCTATTTCCCAGCCATAGGTGAAGCATGCAGAGCATTTAAAGGGAACGTGACATTAATTTCCACACCCCCACGCACCCCCGCGGGAGCAGCACCCTCCGCACCAGGCAGTGTCCCGCAAACTGTGACAGCGATACAGCACGCTCCCTGCTTTAAAGGTTAGGCAGAAATCTCTCTACAGAGAAAGTTAAACTCACAAAGTCGGAGCATTAGGGCAATCTGCAGAGCCATCAGCACAAGAAAGACATGCCTTTTTTCCCCCCCCATGCATTCCGCCTCCAGTTATAAAAAGCAGCAACGAGGGGCACGTTTAAATGTAACTCCATCTTTGCCTGATTCTCTTACTTACCCTTCATCTGTCTGCTGTCTGTTGAGCAAGCCAGGCACAGCTCAAGTTTCTGGCTTTCATTTTCCTCCATTGTCCCTGCCTACCGCACAAGCTCCCCTCTCCAACTTGGAAGCCGCAAGCGCCCGGACTGTCAGCGCCAGTCTCGGGGAGGAGAAAGGAAACTCTCCCTTCCTTCCCCGGCGCAAAGTCCCCCCCTAAGCGCCCCGCATGCCCGTGGTGCCGGGACCCGCCGTCCTCGCCGCGGTGGTGGGCGGCGGCGGCCGATCGAGCCCCCCAGGCCCTGGGCCCCAACAGGTGATGGGCTTTTCTGCAGGCGAGCCCCTAGCCGGCTCGCTTCCCGCTGCAGCCGGGGAGCCTTATGAAAGGGAACATTTCAAACATGATTACAGGCCCGAGTCTCTGCTGGAATCCGAATCCGTAGCCTTTCAAATCTCTGTCATGGGACAAAAGCCTTTCCACAGAATATTTTTTTAAGCTCGTAACCACCAAGCCCACAAACATTCCTGATAAATGCTCCTCTGTCTTTTTTAGCGTCTAGTTTAAAAGTAATTCATTATATAAGCGCTTTGAGGTTTTGTTTTCTGTTGAATTCTTTCAAGCTGCTCGGAGAATGAATTAGGGAAAAATCAAGATACAGGAATTCAACTTTAGTGAAGCCAATAAAAATGAATGGTAGCAATATGTAAGCAGGCACTTTGGTTAAGAGGGATTTTGAAGCCTCAGTAGCAAAGCATATAGAAACATATAACTAATTCTCTTTTGGCAGATCAGAGGCAGGAAGCCTGCATGAGAATCGATAGATCCATCGGGCCATGAGGCAAAAAATAATGTGCCTGAGAAGAATGAGATCAAATCCCACAGATTCCAGCAGATGCCACATGTGTTGATTTAGCGGAGAGTATCAGACCGAATTAGTCCGTCAAGTCATAACGCAGAGCCAGAGATGGTGGAACAAACTGAGTGTTGAGTTACAGCATCAAGACCAGAAAGTTTATCCATGGACAACTGCTGAATTAGGTTAAGAACAAAGCATAACTGAGATATTAATAAAAATATGCAATTTCTCATTTAAATCAACCTCATACTGCAACACCAGATAACAGTTAGTATCTTGGATGCCTTTTTAAACAGACCTAGCGTAATCTGGTCTTCCAAGCTTTCTTCAACTCTGACTTCAATATAACATCAGCTAAATTGCTTGCAATGACCTCTCAACCACCCAGTCCAGACAGGCTAGGAAAATTCCCCTACGTTTCCTTCTACATCTCTATTTGGCAGAAATGTCATCCTGTCTACTTAGATTATTGAATGCAGAAATGTTTTGTGTATATATAAATTCAATACAGAAGCTCAAGGAGAATCACTCCCCTCATGCCTCAGTCCTCCCCTTTCCAGACAGAAAAAACATTTGAGTAAATTACAATTAATAAATGAACAAAACTGTTGTTCATTAGATCAGACATACATATTCTCTAGCACTTAAGAAATATTTATTTTCCTTTTTAACAATTAATTCTATATGGTCTTGGAACCTGGCAAAGGTCCCAGAAATCCGGCATGGAAAACACAGAGAAGATGAAAATACAATCTAAACATTAGCACTGCTATTTAAGGTCTGCAGTACAGTGCTCCCAACAGAATGCTCCTATAGTTGCCTGCTATATAAAACCAGTGTGATATACATTGTATTTAGAGTAGTGTTTTTACTGGCCTTGGGTTACTGTCCGCTCATTCTGATTGTGGACTATTTTTGGAGAAGTGATGGCCAGCCATCCTACTTATCTGATGTTGCCTTTTGCGATATGGAGGAATGTGCCTTTAACATGGAGGTTTTCCAGAGTCTGGACAAGCATGATGAGCCTCTTGCAACTTACGTTCACAGCCAGCTGGAAGGAGAAGAGGGCTTTTACAGGAATAGTCATCACTGAACACCACCAACTACAAGAAATGTAAAATAACTCAGAAACCCCCGATGGGAAAAGAAAACCAGTGCAGTTGCCTGGAGTAGCAACGTGAAAGCTGTACCAAGACGTTACCTGTACACCGGGCTCAGAAACTGAGTTAGGAAACTAAGGGCACTTAAAAAGACCTTATCCTGAAATAACGCAATGGAAAGCACAAAACATACTTGTCTACAAATGCCTAAAAGGAAGGTTCATTTGCAGCCTTGTACTTAAAACAGGGTTAGCTCTGGAGATCAGTACAGTTTGTACCAAGAGCCTTAGTAAGATCAGAATCAATGCACTCTAGCCCTTTAGAAGGCTTTACCTCCATCCACGGTGGGGAAAAACCCTAGAAAATTAGTTGAAGACTAAACAACAACAACCAAAAATCATTAAAATTGAAATATCTACTTTTAACCAGCACCATTAGTTTCCACAGCCACGAGCACAAGACAGAGAGTTGGTCCCTTGACCCCTCCACTGCTGTGTCCTACTGAGCAGCCAGGTGCCCCTTGGGACGGTGCCAGCCTGGTCTGAAACTGTCGCTTTCCTGGCCACAGCAAGATGCTCCCACTGCCAAGACTGACAGTAAATAGTATTGCTGATGCTGCTAAGGGGCCTGAGCAACACTGACCCCCAAAATGCAGAGATGATCTAGGAGAGATTGTTTATTTGGTTCTGGACTGAGTGTCACCTTGGGAGAACTTCTGCAGCTGCAGTAGTCTCTCCAACGGGATTAAAGAACATTGGCAAAAAGTGAGTTGAAACATGGCATGCTTCAGTATCATCAAAATCAAACGAATCAAAAGAGCCTGCCCAGCCTCAGAGGAAACATAATCATCTCTGCTGCTGCTCAGGAACAGTTGGGACAGCAAGGTCTCAAAACATGTTCTTACTTTAAGGGAAAAAAACTTGGTCCCTTTGTCCCAGACTGGGTTTAATTAATATATGTAAGAAGGCCATTCCTTAAAATCTTACCTAAGTCTATTTAAAAGAATTCATGAAACTCCTTTAGCAACTGAGAAACTGGAGACAGCCGGAACCATTATACTGTTAGGCTCAAATAAGGAGCTCCCCAGCACAGTCAGTGGGATGAATCACTAACGACAAGTTAAATAAACTTGATTAACCAGTTCACAGCTTGCAATCAGCATTTGTTTATCTGCCGGATCAACAATAACAGTGGTTTCTTTTAATTACTGTGCTCAGATCTGGACCGATCAATATCAAAACAATGCATAGAGAGTAAATACTAACAGGTTATGCTATTTTAATTGTGTTTAATGTCCCAGAGTGACTTAAACACATCTGGGTTTAGCATGTGTGTAAAAAGGAACAATTAACAAATACTGGCTGTGCTCAATTAGTCAAACTTATAATATACAACAACGACTTCGTGGTTCTAGCGATTATTTGCAACTAAAAAACTAGGAAATTAATTATTAATAGTCAAATCAGAGAAACATCCCATAATTAAAGACCTGTTTCAATGCCCATGTGAAATCATGTAGCCACTGAGAAATACATCGTGAATGCTCCCAGCAGGAACCAGCCTGACACTGTCTAGCCTACCGTAGTCCAGAAACAAAATAAATATTAGACCCGAAGTGGTGAGGCAGAAGTCTGGGAGGAATTACGAGCGCTCAAGCACCTCTCCAAGCCATCATGCAGCCAGAGATCGCTCGGGCCTGCCCTGGAGGAGGGGAGCATCAAGAGGATGCTCCAGTGGATCAGGAACCCTCCCCTCCACGCCAGGGAGCTATGGGTGGCCATTCGCTACCAACCGATCAGATTTGAAATGGAGAAAGTAACTTTAACTAACTATGGAAAAACAGCACTGAGGGTGGTGAAACTCTGATTTCCACCTCGGCCAGCAGACAACAGTTTCAGTGCTGCAATTAATTTGAGCACATCGCTATTCTCATTTGTGCTCTGAGTTCACTGCGGCCCTCAGCGTGGTCTCTCAATGCTTAATAACTAAAATAGACTCACTCCTAAAAGAAAAGGACTATGTTCAGATATGTATATTATCAAATATATTATTTGATATGTATATATCAAAGATGATATAATACTAGCCATTAGCTTGTATATGCAAGTAAATCGGGGGGGGGAAAGAGGTTTACACTATTTTAATTAATTAATTTTCTACTGATTTGGTATTGTACAACGCGGAATCACAGGTTTTTAGATGTGGAGGGGGACTTTATGATCGTTTGGCCTCATCTGCTTAGTAAGGGATTTCAATGAACTGGGTCCTAGTTATAATGCAAGGATAGTGGTTAAACTATTCAGTGGCTGAATTAAAGGAAAATATCTGAACTTGATTTTAAAATTTACAATGACAAACAGTCTAATACAACCTCTGGGATTATTTATCATGAAGTTACGTTCGCTGTTAAAAAAATCTGTGGAGACTTCCAATATTTATACTCTCTGCATTCCAGTTCAGTTAAGAACTCTCATACTCGCGAGGAAAAACTAGCCAAAGGAGTGAAATGGTAACACTCCAGCTGAAGCAAAGAGGAAAATTGAATACGAGCTTCTCTACACATCTCCACATCAGACTTTCATCGTGTTTTGTCAGACCTACAGGTTTCAGCTCTTCAGAGAAGTTCTGAGACTGACAGTGGTGCCAAGAGCCACCACCAGACTTAATCACTAAAACAACTATTAAAAGGAGTCACTAAGAGGTTGAACATGAGCTGTTCAGACAGAAGATACATTCATCTTTCCAATTCCATTTCAAATGTGGCTCTGGGGTGCAGTAATCATCACCTGCCACTTGGCATCGCCGAGCTCTCGTGTATGAAGAAGGATGTAACATCCTAGCCCACCTCCAGTCAAAAAGTACTGTTCTGTTAAGTGTCTTACTCATCCCCAAGTAACAGAGAATACTTCCTTCAGTCCAAAAAACATTTTGCTCAAGCTCACAACTCTCACACCTGGAGACCTACACCATGTTTAATAGGTCAGGTTTTCTGTTTTCCAAATTTTATTCTTGTGTCCTTCCTCCTCCTCCAATTTTTTAAACAAATGAAGAGGTCTGAAAGCAGTAAACACTTGTGCATGCCCTACATCAAACTGAGAAAAAGGACTGTGGTCATCACAAAGAAGCACTAATAGTCAAGTGGGGAGAAAAAAAAAAAAGGTGATTCTTCTCTTTCATCCATAACTTTATCTACCTCTCTAATTTGGGACAATCCCAACAAAGCTAACTTTAGATACACTTTAACATGACTTCCCACCACCCAAGGTAAGATGGAACAGAGCTAAATGAGCGTAATTACAGGATTTACTCGTGTAATGCAACACCTTATTTCAGACTTTTTACCCTCCGTTGTTGTCATCCCACCGTACCACGCTAACATTGACATTAGTGCATTGCCATCAGCACACCCAACTTTGAACTGAAGACCCTGGCACGCTACAGCTCCTCCTCACACCTGCCAGCCTGGCCAGCTCTTCACACATCACACTTTCCACACAGGATCACCTGTGGTAAGGAATGAGATCAGCCCACAAACACAGAAATAGAAAATATGAACATCTGTTTTTGTAAGGTACCAAACAAATGACTCTGTAAAAGGAAAGCGTGCCTTAAATCACGGAAATTTCAATCACTAGAGTTTAATCAAATAAAAAGCAATCTGTGGGTGGGAAAGAACAGTGTACGGAATTGTTTCTGAGGGAGGTGGAAGAAAGGGAGGGGAGAAGGTCACTTTTAAATCCATCTGCTCTACATTCAAATTCTATTTTTCCCCAGTGTAAAGCATTTTGATTTTGATAAGTTCCCTTTTGGATGAATTCACTCAAACAAAGCTCTGGTGAGAGTTTGGATTCAAATTGGTCCAACTTTTTAGCAGTGCCAGAACAATAGACTTAACGCCTGAAACACTGACTATTGCTGGTTTCACGGCTGTCTGCAGGATCTGGTTGTAAACGTACAAGGCGGCATGCTTTAGTGATCAAAGGTACTGAGAATTGCTCTCTGCAAAGTACAATTACACTTAAAAACAATCATGAAAGATGCTTTACTTCAGCTCCTACCAAGTACACATGGAGTTTATAAGACTGTCAGGTGACTGCTTGAATTACTAAAATGTACTTTGATGGACCTTGGGTCCAAAAAAAATACAATAGTTCAAATTATGTTGTGATTACCAGAACTAGTTACTTATCAACAGCCAATTCTGATATTCTACCAAAACCAATGATTTAAATAAAATAATTAATAAATAATTATTAGAATTTTACACAATGGTAGCAGTGGTAGCCAATCCACAGCATTCACACAATTCATGATGATGGTCTTTCTTGAAAAGTCATTTATTTGGGAACACTATTTATTTTATTCATCTCTGGGCTATACCAAATCATATATTTGACTTTTTTCCACAATGTCACTGGCAAGAACTAGATTTTTTTCTGAGACTCAAACTAAGATCATGGGAGAGGTCAGCACCACTGTAACTTAATGAGTGGGACATTTTTAATTTTTCTTACTATAATTTCTCCCTGTCTCCTGCAACAAGGACAGTGCTACACAGCGAATGACAATCTGAACGTCTGAAAAGGGATAAAGACAAGCAGGATAGATTCTTACAGCTTTGTTTCCATGCAGACTTGATTTCTAACCCAGCGTAGATGGTCACAGGTTGCTGTTTGCAAAGCTCTTATTTCTGCATCTTGAAGAGCACCAGCTCCTGAAGGCAGACATAAGAGCAGAGGGCTAGTGGAGATCCTCCTACTTATAAACTTATCAATGACCTCTCCCAACAGTATGCATATCCCCTTCCTTCAAAAGTGCCTCTCTGACCTTCCCAGACCATGCTGATGCTATCATTAAGACCACTGATTAGTAAGAAAGCAATCAGAGCTGACAGCAGTGGCACTCCTGTTCTTTCTCAGCCCTGCCCAATCTGTTCTGCCAGGATGCACGTTTATTAATTCTCTCTTCAGCATTTAGGATTTCATAGCTTTAGGGCAACAGGGACCATTTGATTATCTTGTCTGACTTCCCATCTATCACGAGCCATTAAATTTGACATGGGGTCTTCACATGAAGGCCAAACACTTAAATGAGATGAACAAAATGTATCTGACCTCAGGAGACCAATGCTACCTCTGCACTAGTGTTCATTTCAAACCCCACCACATGCAATGAGATCTACCCAGATGATCAGAGTAAGAAAGTGCAGGACATCAAGCTCCCAGCTGACCCCTGAGGAAAGTTCTTTGCCTTTAGTTTCCCAGATCAGACATCCACCTTAAAAAAAAATCCCAAACTATCCTAATCTCAGAGCTGTGTTGCATGCACCCAGTCACCGTTTCCAGCACAGTCAGTCTCTTGTGCATGAAAAAAAAACAGCCTGAGAGGAAAAAGAAAAGCACCTTGAAACATACCTAGCCCATTGTACGTGGAGGTGGGCAAATCCTCCTGAACGCTGCACATTACCAGCTGAACGGCTGAAGTGCAACAGTTGATTATAATCATTGTCTTTAATACAGAGCTGCCAGAGTTACAAGCGTGTTATTTGAGGGTATTTCAGTACACAGGCCCACGAAGGCGGCTGATGGCGCTGATGGCTCAGGCACACCATGTCCAGCAGCAGCAGGACTGCCACGATCCTCCACCCTGCAACAACCACCCCCATAAATATGGGCTTTCTTCCAGCACTTGGGCTAACGTGGCTTTGCAAACATACCCATTCGCACTTCACAGACTATGTTATAGTTAATTGACTGATGTTTAATGATCCTCAGCGCTAAGAAATTGCTTCCTATTTCTTCAGGGTAAACTTGACTTAACCTCAGTTTCCAGTGATCGGACTTAGTCCCCCTCTGTCAGCCAGACTCGTCAGTGCTGTAGGATGTGACCTCGGTGAGAAAGCACCTCACAGCCTCCTCCTCAATCACTCGCATCAGCTGAGCTCCAGAAGGTGTGCATTGTATCTCAGTCTCAGGTTTTGTCTTGGAAAACAAGTCTTTGCCTCTCCTCTTTTCACTTTCTTTCTAGTATTCCCATCTCCTCCTTGAAGCACAGCTAGCAGGATTATCAGAGCCTTCTTCTGACCTTAACATACTAACAGTAATAAATGGGTATGTGACCCAAGTTTACCTCTGAAAATACCGGGGCAGCTGGATGCTGCACGACAGCACAGAGCCCCCAGGGAAAGGGGTGCGAGGCTGGAGCACTCTCCCCAGCCACGGCTACCTCCTCCCAAAAAGGGAGAGCACGTTTCGGGTTTGGCAGGGGCAAAATGTCCAAGGACCAAGCAAGCCGCAGTGACACTTGACATGGTGTAATACCCTGTTTCTCCTACAAGGGGAAAGTCTGCTCCTTCTATGCAGCACTTTTGCAGGAGATAAAAAGCGAGAAAAAGTAACAACAATACGCCTCATCAAGCTCCAAGCAGCGCACAGAATTGCCTGGGGTGAAGGCAAGAATAAGCAACGTCAGCATAGAAAGGTGTCATACAAGGTTTAAGCTTATTCAGAGGTAGAGCCTCTGTCTCTCTCATGAATAAATACATAACCCAAGACAATTTAATTCCAACTGTTTTTGTAAGTCAAAAACTTTTCAAACAATGTGATGACTCACAGGTGAGCACTCCACTGACAACATAAAATGACATTGTATTAGTTATCTCCCTTTACAAACTGCAAGTCTGCACTGAGATATACAAATATCTCTCATCATATAGCACATGCCTTTACATGCGGCATAGCTGAGGATAGGGAACAGGTAGTAAGCAGTGACAATGGCAGGTTTTCTTTACTTCAAAGGAAAAGGATATTAAATACTAATTGGTAGCATAGACAGCTTTTAATGCATATGCTTGTACTCCGATACTCTGATTCCCAATACTCGTCTGCAAAAGCTTAACTTTGTGATTTACTCCTTTTTATTTATGATTTTCATACTATTGCCTTAATCTTTCATAATTAACATAACAAGGTCCAGTGATAAATTCACACTTTTTTCCCTCTTTTGCTGTTTTGTTCCATAACTGCCATTAAAGTTCAAGACTACAGCTGGAATGATATCTAAATCCTTTTACCAGTTGAAGGAAATTCTGGGCAAAGTGCTGGAAGGAAAGAAGTATCAAAATCTCTTTCAGACAAGATGACAATATTACTTACACACCCCCATTTCAGTTTTATAAGCTCCTGTAAATCCTCTCTCACAGCAAAGAGTAACGCAGATATGCCCTTGGAAGAGGGCGTTGGGTAAGCGAAGGATGAGTTTGCAACCCATGAGTAGTATTCATTCAATGCTTTTAGTCTGCTTTTTTGCATGGAATCTTACTGTAAGAGCTCAAATTGAGTATAGTTGGATCCCAGTAGAGAAGCTCTACCCAGAACTATCCTTTATCCCGGACTATGGGAGTAAGCCAGTAAGTCTTCTGCAGAAGACCGTCTGCAGAATGGGAGTTAAGGCAAAGGGGTTTACATGCCTGACATCACTTGAAACACCTAAATCAAATCTGAATAGTTTTCTAAAGAAGTGCCTAAATGCAGCCAGAAAATACAGGCTGAATACCACAACTAGGGGGTAAAATGCTACAGGCAGTAATTATCAATCACTTTCTTTTCCCAGCCGTCAAAGAAGGTAATTTGTTTGTTTTCCCCACCCTACAAGGAAAAGACTGGGTGGTCTTCTGATGTTAGGAGTCTGAGAACCATTTCTCTGGAGGACAAGGCCACGCTGGGCCTCCTGGGCAGCATGAGGTCCATTTTCAACGCTGTCTTACACTGTACTTGATTTTAGTCACAGACGTTAATACTGTGGCAGTGCTTTGCAAATCATCACTAAATACCTTTTCTTCATAGCTCCATGCAAATCTCAGGAGTGTTTTCAAGACATGAATAAAGCCTCGGTTGTTGAAAGGTAGCATGTTTTCAGTTCCTCAGCTGTCTTCATCAGCATGGGACTGCCATGCCACAGGGATTCTTTATTTGATTAAAGACTAATTCCCCTTCATCTTGCAGAAGTTGTCACCAGTCGTAAGAATATATCAGCTTTATTCGATACATGATAAGTAACTGTGAATTCTGAGGCTATTAGTTCATTGAGGGAGTGACATCTCAATCAAACATAAACATAAAAAACTCAGCCCCTTGCAGGCAGCTTAAATCATTCACTTTCTATTTTTTTAAAAAACATCTAATACATTGCTACACATTCATACTTTGAAAATTAATTAAAAAATTTTGTATCTTCACTCCCTTCTTAAATAATGTACATCTGATAATACCTATACTCAAAGCCATACCATTTAAAGTCTAAGCTGCTTGCATACTGAAAAACCTAAGTCATGGAGCGTTCAGTGTTGCAATTCAGCTTCCTTTTGCAGTTAAAGGAAGCTAGGAGAAAATGGGGCAGGAATCAGGCTGAAAAGCTTTCTGAAAGCTGCAGCTGCAGCCAACAGCTGAAATTTAAAATCAGACATTATTTTCTCTCCTCATCTTGTGGGCTCTGCCACAGTTTTCAATAAACCACAAATTCATCCACAGAGGCACTATCGCTCATAATTTTCTTTTGCTGATGGAGCTAAAATAAGAACCATAAACACTTCCCCCGACTTCAGAAAGCAGCGTATGTCACTCCCCAGTAGGACTCTTGACATGTTGTATGTCATGTGGACAACATGTTAGGCAAGTAGCAAAACCCAAATGTGGTCCTGTGAAATTAATAATTTAATGTTGCAGAGAGAACCTGAAACACCAGATCATATGGGTCGAGGAAAGCAGAAGCGGAACTGTATTTCCATTTCCCAACCCAGTGAGAGAGCAGACATGTGATAGCCAGCAGATATGGTTCCCTTGGATTTCCACAGGGCATGTAGCCCTTGGTAAAGAAGCAAAGAGAGGAGATACTCCCATCGATAAAAAACTGAATAAAGATAGAAAAGACTGCATAGAAACAAGAGACAAATTTCCCAGGGGATGGAGATTACCGATGGCATCACAGAGAATGCACTGGTCGGGGCGGCTCTCAACATTAGTGAGCTGGAAAAGGGGGTATAAGTGAGGTTGCAGAGCTTGCTGAGAACATTATGATATTCAGTGAAGTAAAGACAAGGGCTGATTATGAAGAAGAGACTTCACAAGATTCACTGACTAGGCAGTAAAGGGACAGATGAAATCCCATGTAGCTAAATGTAAAGTGATGCACATTGACTTTGAACAGACTATTACCACTCAAAAAGAGTTTAAGGGTATAAGAATTTTATGAAAATTTCAACTCATCGCTCATTAGTGATTTAAAAACCAAATGGATTTTAGAAAATGCCAGGAAAAGAATAGCAAACAGGACAGATAATATCATTATGCCACTGCACAAATCCACACCCTACCCACATTTTGAATATTGCATGCAGTTTTAATTCACTCCAGGTCAAAAAAGATATAGCAGAAATAGAAATGTTAAGAAAAAGGCAGCATGTGTGATCAAAGTTATGGAACAGTTTCTGTACAAGGAACAAGTAAATTATGTAGGACTCTCCATTCTGAAAACAGATGACTCAAACATCTGTTTGAGGTCTATAAACATGAGTGACACAGAGAAGCTGAATAGGGAAAGACGGTTCATTGTCTCTCAATACAGACTGTAGGGTCATCAGATGAAACAAGGAGGCTAATGATTCAAAAATACATAGATGTGAATATTAATTTCACAGGGCATTATGGAAGTACTGGTAAGCTGGGAAACTTCTTGCTGTAGGACATTGCAGTTGCTGAATTTACAAGAGTTTAAAAAAATAAAACCACAAGTTAATGGAAAAAAATTCCATTGAGCACTGTGGAAAAAAAGGACATAATCCTTGGTTTCTTTCAAGTAATCTTTTAATCATATATTGCTGGGAGCTGAGAGGATATTCCAGAAGTATCACTACATACTTTCCTTGATCCTGTCTTCTTCCCTAGGTAACCATCACCATTCGAGACAGGTTGTCAGGCTGGACCTCTGGTCTGACCTGCTACAACTGCTCTTACGCTTGACAAGGTACAAGAAGCCCTAATGCTGACAGTAACACTTTGTCATATGTGCTAAACATAAAGAAATAGAAGCACTTGATTACAACACAAAAATAACAACCCCAGACCTAATCAAAACACTCTGCTGTGTAGTGAGAATTGTACAGAAATCTCTTGGAGCGAGGATATGGGAGACAATGAATGGCATACAATATGTTAAGTCATATCATCTCATCTGTTGTAAAAATGGCCTTACACATTTGTCTACACAGGAAAGTTAGTGTAGTGGAAGCTAGAGAATGAATTTGCAGTGCTTCAGCTATTGGTCAGAGGTGGTGGACAATGCGGGGTAAATCTTAGATGGCATCAGCACCGGCAGCTCTGGCTACCACCAAGTGTCAGAATGCTATTAAACCTTTTGAACAAGGGATCTGCACAGCTTTGGAGGGCTGAGATCATCTTTTCTCCCTCACTAACTCTCCACTGCTGAGAGGCCACCCTGGAGGACTTTAGGTGCCATGACTCAGGCTGAAGCCCAGGGTGGCACCAAGCATCCCTCGCCCTTCCTCACCTTCCTGGGACCCAGGGTAAGGACAGGCAAGGCTGTGCAGATCAGCACACAGTACGCCACAGCGTAGTACTGAGATCTGGAAGCAGCAGGATCATTGGCAATTTGCTCATTGAGAAGCATGAACTCTAAGTATCTTCTCACACTACTGCACACTATCTCTCTATGAACACATCATATGTTTTGTCTGTGTAGTTCTTTGGAAATTTGTTTTTACTATTTCCTTACCTTATTGAGATGTCTAACCACCTCCCTGCTTTCCTGTTCCAAGAAAACAGGAGAGAGGTGGTGTGGGGTTTTTTTGGTTTTGTTTGGGTTTTTTTTTTTTTGTTAGTCAGGAGATTTTTCAAGGGCAAAGAATAATACACCTTTTATTAAGCAGCTATGCACAGTAAGAAACTTTTTACTAGCAATTTCTCATGGAATGTTATGACTGGCTGACTTGAAAGAGGCCTATCCAGAATCTCATTAGATTTTCAAGTACTTTAGAAAGCAGTTCTTACTGAATTATCAAACTTGCAGAAAAGCAATGGCAGTTTCATACCTCAGATTATGTACTTCTGTGCTAACTGCAGAAACATATCAGACTACTAAGTAGTGTCATGCACTTGGAGCTAGTGCAGTAACAGGGAGCTGCTGGAATATGTTGGAGAAGACTCTTTGTAAACATTTTATTTGCATGATTAAATACTGGTTTTCAAAGTGATGCACATATGACACGATATACAGTGATGTATCTCAGTAACTCTTGACCCAGAAAATCTGAAGTGGTTAAAAAAAAAAAGCAAAACACAATAGCTTCATGGGTGTGGAGCACACACACAGTTCACAACACCTTGCATAAGCAACCTTTGCATAATGCTGTTTGGACAGAGCAGCCGTATCTGTCCTCTCTTGGAGACCAGGGCCCCTTCCATAAGGACCTGCAAAGGTGCCTGCAGGCTGGCAGAAGCACTGGTAGTTCTAGAGCTGTTTTACACCCATCTGCAATATTGACACTGCAAATAAGAGGCAATCAGAGTGCTACTTTCTATCTGATGGGACTTCTCCTTAGACACCACCAAAGAATCCTACAGCTTCCTTCTTCTGAAGGAAAGCCAACCTGCCACGCCTCACCTAGTCCCAGCCATCAAAAATACAAGCAACTAAAGCTGTTCACCTGGCAAACCGCAGGGGTGAAACAGGAACCTGCTGAAGGTCACTCATCCCACTCATTCTAGACATCTATTTTAGGATGGGGTCAGTTAGTCTCCTGAGACATCCTTCCATGACTGTAAAACAGCGTACACCTTAGGCTACTTGCCCAGTGTGTATATGGCTGATGTTACAGGAGGTGACTCTCACACACAGGCAGAGCAGAACACTGATTGTTCAGTGGGCAGCTCTCCATTGGAGGTAGCGGTGGTCTCTTGAAAACATTTGTACATATGGCTTCGTGGATGGCATCACACTATCTTAAATAGTTCTGAGAATAAAATAAAATTAACTTTTTATTTGGAAAAACATGTACTGTCTATAGATGGAAATATCTTCTAATACTCTTTTGAACATTTCCACAATGCTTTAGAGAATGGGTGATTCCTGTGTAGACTGTTTACCTCAAGAGCCAAGCATATATTTAATCCTAAATTTTAGACTCATGTTCCAGATTCTCTGTATGAAGAATTTCCTATTTCTATTTTTGCCCAACCCTTGTTGTCATACTTTTTTGCTGCCAGCAGACTAGACAATCAGTTTCTTAAACACGTCTCTCTTGAAACAAAAAAATCCGACCCAGAGCATAACCCATTCTAAGGAGACTCTCACTATCATAAAAAGCCGTTTTACAAGGCTGAGGACTGTCTGTCTTTCCTTTGCGCTACATTTCTGTTTGCAATCCCATACCAGATGGAGTTGTTGCACGACTCCTGGCCAGGCTTTGAAAACCGAAGCATGAAGCCTGCTCTTAAACTTCTGTCCATAACACTTCATGAGCGGTTGCTGTGGCTGTGCCAGAAGAGTTGCAAACTGCACTACCTTCTACACTTTGACCCCAATCCATGTAGACACATCGCAGCATCCACGCTGGGCTCTGCTCAGCAGAGCCGGGATCTCAGGTCTGTGCAGCATATGGCACCACGCAGAGAAGGTAACACTTCTTGCTGTCACGCAAAGACACGCACACGCTGCGACTGTCTGCTTAGCTGTTTCTTCTCTCATCTCTCGGCTCATCAGCTTCAACGTATTTTGCTGACAACACATCTTACTTTGCCCCATATAGCCCCCCACGGAAAACACATAAAGAAAAGCTATGGCAGTATGTAGAGACAAAGGCATAGTTAAAAGGTTGAGATTTCAAAGCCGTTGGTAGCTGCACAGAATGGATAGTTGGACTGGTGAGAGGCAGAGAGCTGGGCTGGGGGTTTACAACAGCTGAAGGCTGTTCAGCATCAGCATGACTACCTACAGGGAAAGCGAGCACCCACCTCCTGCAGGCGTTGAAGCTGCTGTCCCTTAAAGCACACAGCCCAGCAGATGGAGAGGGAAATCGCTTCCTGTCTTGCTACTTCGTCTTAAGACTTGTCTTAGTTTTTCACTTTGTGGTCATCAGAGGGCTATGCTGCATGTCCTGCCAATGAAATACATGCAATTTTTGCAAAACTAAACAAACAGTTTCCTACCATGGAAAGTCCCAAAGCACTGAGAAAATAGGTTGCTCTCCACCCATTGTCTGTTTCAAAACTTCCTTCGCCGCTTCAAATTACAGCCTTCTAATGAAAATAAGGGGAAATCAGATGAACAGAGAACTCAGGCTTTGCCAATAGAGATATTAACAACATGCAAACCACTTAAAAAAAATAATTAAAATCTTGCATTTCCTTCTCATCCGCAACGAAACAAAAAGAGCCCCAAAAGAAGAACAGGCAGAAGCACGTCCTACGCGCTCCCTGCGGCCGGTAACGGCGGGAGCCGTGCCCCGGGCAGCGGGCAGCGGGCAGCGGGCAGCGCGTGGGCCGGCAGCCGGTGCGCTGCTGCCCTCTCCTGGGCAGCCCCGCCCGCCGCAGCGCCCACGGGGGTCACAGCCACGCAGGACCTCTCCTGGATCTCTGAGAGGCGGTGCGCGGGATTTTATAAAGGGAAGGGAAGACAAAGGCGAAGGGCTGGCAGCGCCCAGCGCGGGTGCCCGGCCAGCTAGGCCCCGGCTCGGGTGCTCGGCAGTCGCTGCGCAGCTCCTGAAGTGATCATCAAAGGTAAAGTTACTCCAGAGACACACAAGGCAAGGACCGACTCTGTTAGCACTGTAACTAGCAGAAAGAGTGGGAGTGCCAAAGTGGGGAGAGAGAGAGAGAGAGAGATGCTGAATACAGACAGGCTGCTCCTAGAGAGGTCTCTCTGGCTGTATTTGTAAGACATCTCTCCCATGGCAGAGGATACGTAATCAAATTAAAAACAGACAGACAAACAAAACAGAAACATTCCCAGCCAGTTAACATCTGGATCCAAAACAAAGTTGTACTTCATAAACCTGAGTCTCCCACTGAAAACGTGTTGAGAGAAATTATTTCTTTGATGTACTTACTTTTGGTACCAAAGGCTCGCACCCGCTCTGAAGAGTCAATGTGCTCAGGTTCCCTCAGACCAGGAGAAAAGTCTCTTGATATTTAAATCTGAGGCTTGTGAAGCCTCATCTAACCTCAACTATTGCTTTCATACACTGGAACAGAACCAACCACACAGGCTGAAATGCAACGCTGCATAAATCAGAGTCACTGTAGGACTCAGCAGACAGGGAGCCAGCACAGCTCTAGAGAGCTTGTATGATCTGTCTTTGCTGGTCTCCAGCATCTAATGGCCAGCCACCTCCTGCTTCAGCCTTCTCTTCCCAGGTAACTCTGAGCAAAGTGCTGTGCACAAACCCAAGCCTGAAGTCACATCAAAGCAGATTGCTAAGGTAGGATCCCTGTCTGAGAGAAAAGTCCAAAAGCTTTATCAGGCCCGGATAAGAAAAGTTAAAGTTATTCTTAGATGCTGTGTTTGGGAAACCTCAAACCGGGAGCTTGAACACAGAGGAGCAGAAGTTCTCTATAAGGCAGGCATGAAAAAACTTAAAACCTCCGGTCTTTCTCCAAGACCTCATTTGTTTTCAGGGTGAAGCCTCAGTCTGTTGGCTCCCACCACAGCCCAAAACTGGCTAGACCACAAGAGAATCTGCTGCAAGCCAGTATAATAAGACTGATTATCCACTTAAACTCTACTTAAGATCTCAAAATAAGTCTTAAGTGGAAGGTGGTACATTTTACTCTATAAAAACTCGCGACACTTGTTTTTGTAGTTACACTGATGATACACGCAGGCACGCACACTTGGCACTTTGTACACTCGCTGCAATGCCATCAACATGAACTGCTAAATTCTAAAGGAAAATTCAACTTTTATAGTTGCTTTTTAGTTACTGGGGTTGATGTCTGGTTGAAGATAAAACCAAAACATAAAGTCTTACACCAAATACAAGCTGTGATGCTGGAAGAATTTTGAACTGCTCATATAAAACACCCGCACACAGGACATCCTGCATTACTTCTTAACATTACTGCATTTTCTTCACAGGGATGGGGTTAGCTTTAAACCCCAAGAATGCATTAGTGTTGCCTATGGAAAGAAAAATACCCAAGGAATTTTTAGCTGATATAAAGGAAAAAAAAAAAAGCTTAAACTTGACTTGGCAAAGCCTTTACACATATTAGATAAAAGATTTAAAAAACAGATGCTCCTTCTTACCAGCAGCCAAGATCTTCTAATATGCCTACAACTTGTTAATCAACTAACATATGGTACCACTTTAGTAAAACACACCATTCTGATTTTTCATTTACATGGTCTGTTTCCTACAGAACTATTGTCAAGATTTAGCCATTGTAATATAACCTAGTAATATTTATTCCTATACTTTCAATTAATCAATAAGCACAGAAATAAAAAGAGAATCTATTTAAATCCAAACAATAAGTAAAACTCATTTTCACATGGTTTCCAATGATGGATGAATTTCCTCTTACCATGCTGAACCTCACCAGTCTGTATAAAAAACACAATTTGCTGCCAAATTACAACCTAAAAATTCTGTTGACTTTGACTTAAAGCCCCTGAAAAACCCAACACATTAAGTTGACTGGGCAAAGCTATACTGTCAAGGCAAAATTTAATGTAGCTTGGTAATATCTGCACAAGGTGGTTCCCACATATACATAACTTTACTAATGTGTTTTAACTTCTATTTTATGCACATATGAGGCCTTACTGTCTCCTAAAAAGACACTGTAATTTACTTACAATATAATACTGCCAAACGCATATTAGATAAAAAAATAAAATGTAATTAAGGTTTCTTTTTTCATGAACCCTATGCACTTATTTAAGTTTTAAACCAGCATTGCTCTGCTGACCCAGTCCCTCTCAGCCGGCCGCTGGTGCAATTTACCACTACTCAGCTGTTGGGCCTGAACAGCTTCTGCCACGCTTACACAAAGTCCGGGCAAGGCCATCCACAATACCGCATACCTTGCACAAACCCACCACCACCCAATCCGGGTGCCGGGTGGTGATTTCTGCTACTTCACCACCACACAGCGATGCGATCAGCCTCCTCTCCAGAGGCGTTTCGCAGACCCTGCTCACAGACAACACTTCCCCCCGCATCGGTGCCGCTTCTCCAACGTTAAATTAAACCCAGTGTTTCTGCACCGCAGACAGGTGGGTTTTGGCTGCTGTGGTCCTTCCTGTAGTGCCACCGTACCAGCCCTGGGGCAGGGTGGCAAGGGTCGATTAAAGAAGGTGCAAAGGTTTGGGGCACCGGGTGCTCCGGGCTTTGCAGCAAGCAGCATGGGTATTCTGTTGTGTCACTCTGCAGGTGAGGTGACATCCAAGTAACTCTGGTCAGAGTGTGGAAGGGAAGAACTGTTTCTGCCCAGACATGGAAACTGTAAGCAAGAACAAAGAAGTTTGGCAGAGAAAGTCTGTAAAACAGCAAAGCTTGTGGAGAAAGCTTAGGAGGGCATTTATGTTTTATGTTTGCTATTTAAATTAAAGATAGGCAGTTTTGAATATATATGGTGTATACATATTCTGCATTCTGAGGCTGTTAGGAGGGCTTAGGTTTTGGCTGGTTTTCAATGCTTTTAACATGAGACACAGATGTAGCACAATTTAAAAAACACTTTCAAAGTACTGTCATATGGAAGCTTGTTTACAAGTACAAAAAGAATTGCCTTACAATACCACTTCTCAGCACTTGGAATGTCAACGGATGCAGTTCTATTTAAAGGAAGAGATAATTGTAAAATTTCTGAATACCTGAAACACACTAAAAGCACCCAATATGTTTTACAGACAAATTACCCATTTTCTTTCAGGATTTCCAATGGCAGGATAAAAATGAAAGTAAGGCTCATGAATTCCTGAAATTTGTCTAAGATATAGTTTAAAAGTTGAAATCTGGGCTTTCACTTGCAAGACATACAAAGGCCCAACGTTACAGGAAAATAAAGTGATGTAAGAAAAGTGAAATAAAGAAAATGCTGCAACCTTTAGTTATTTGACACTTTTCAAAGATTTTATAAATTCATATATGGCTGGAAGACGATCTGACATTCTCAATTGATTCATGATTACACTTTGAACTATGCCCTATATAGACCTGTATGCACAAACACATAAAGCTACACCTGTATGTTTCACAGCATATCTCTCCCTCTCCATATTGCTCATCATCAATTAAATTATAAACTGTATCGAGAGGCACAAGAATTTCCTGTACAGCATGTGGTGTAACGGTCCACTGAATTCTGGTGTGGCTTTCAGGCTACTACTTATATTATAATAAATGATACTTTAAAATGGATTGCAGAAATCCTCTCTCAGTTAAATATTTAATTTTCATTTAAAAGTGGTAATAATCTTCTAAAACGGATGCATGAATGAAACGAACATTAATAGTTCCACATTTTGGTGCACACATCTGACAGAGATCGTTAAGAAATCTGAAGCAGGTGATACTTTCTGTGGAAGATAATAGTGAAAACAAATCTCACCCGGCCAAGTCCCAAAGCAGAACATGGGATGGGACAAGACACCCAACACCGGAACACATCTCTTCTCAAAGGCTAGCAGGGACAGTGTGTGAGGGTGGCACGCCTGGGTACACAAGCAGCTTCACAAACAAACTAACTTCACACCTGCAGCAACATTTTTGGCTTGAAAGGGGTTGCAGAGATTACCTTGATAAATTAGCTGGTAGAAGATGTTTCTTCCATCTCCAGCTTCCTTTTTTTAAAAAAAAAATTAATTCTTTTCTTTTGAGTTCTGCTGCACTAATAAAGTCCCTCATTTGCTTACCAAACCTCAGTTCCTAGAAGCGGCAAAAGGAGAACAAACATGACTTTTCAACACTTCAAGACTTTTGGGGTGCAGAGTCTCCTTGGCATTTGTACGACAGCTCCTGCAAGGCACCCATAAGCAGCAGTGCATTCCCAGCCACTGGGATGAAGACAAGTTTCCTACCGACAGCTGAGGAGCAGGCAGGCACCGACCAGACGGTGCCAGACCTGGCTGAGATCCTGGGCTTTGTCTCACTTCACCCAAGCTGCGTCCTCCCTAAGCCAGCCCTGTGGGGGACGAGCAGGGGGCAAGGGGACTTCAGGAGGTCCCACTCTGCTTCCGCACGCACACCCCGCTGCAACAGGAGCACCTTCATCATGTAATGGAGGAGCACAAGGGCTGTCATCTTGTCTCTGTACCCAGGTCTGCTGCCCACAGCCTGCAGTGCCGACTGCTCCCACATAAATTCTGGATAAAGTACAGAATTAGCTATTCCTTGAACACCTCTCTGCTTTCCGTTAAAGTGAAAGGGAAATGCATCTAGACAAACACTCTCATTCTAATATACCTAGGATATCTAGCTCTGCCTTGAGGGAGGTTTGGATTGCCGTGCTATCGATATTTAAACAGGGCCCTTGACTCTACATTGTTGATGGAAGTATCCTAAAGCAACCTGAACCATCTGAAAAGGTAAGAACATTACAGATGTATGGATGGGCAAAATTATCCCTCTCTCTTAATCCAAGCTCTCGGATAACGAAATGCACTAATCTCTCTTAGAGGTACCGCATCAGTTTAGGCTGATGGTTTGTCATACAAGCAGTAGCTGATCTGCTCTCGTTTTCTTTTTTAAGTGAACATTTCACCCTTGCTATTATCACCAACTTAGTATCTACCGAGTTCAAAGCTATATGCAATACCCACAGCTCCTCCCCCCTTAACAAAGAAGATAAAATATACTATGTTTGCAATACAGAAAATGAAATTTCTAGATAATAACAAGATGCATGAAATGAAAACTTCATATAAATTTTTTAACTTACTGAACTATTCTCCTCCTCCAGCAGAGTGTTCTGCACCAGCTATTAGCAACAAGAAGGGAATTTCCTCCTCCTCTGACTATTCTTGAAATAGATTGCAGTAAGTCTTCCTTTCAAACCTCAGCCTTCAACAGCAAAAGGAAGCAACTCGTAATCTACAGGCAGGAACAAGCTCACGAACGAAAAAAAACCCACACCAAACTAACAACCCCCCTCCCAAAATTTTGGCTACTACTTTATTAAAGGTCAACACCGCCATTTAAGAAAGAAGATCTCTATGAGCTGTTTTAAAAGACTTCCTACTGCAGAAACCTAAATCATACCATAATGCTTATTTGCCTTGCCTTTCAAGTCCGGAAGACTCTTTGTTAAGATCACTTAGAGTAAGGAAACAAGTTTTCACTCACTCTGTATCTCTGTATGTGTATTTTTATAAGCCAATCTTGTAAATAAACCAGTGACACTTTATGGAGGGCAATAGTGGACAGATCGCCTTTGCTGTGCACATTAAATGAAAATTTCTACATCAGCCCCACATAGCCTGGCAAGATCTGGGAATTCACCCCATACAATAGGGTCAACAGTCAGAAAACTAACAACAAGATAGCTCAGGTGGTAACTCCCTCCTGACATCTTTACTCCAAGCAGCTATCATTAATAGGCAAGGAAAAGGCAAAATATTTACTGAGTGGCTGTATAAATGTGCACTGCACAGCATGGCACAATCTCGTTTTGAAGATCTCAATTAAATGGAAGCCAAATCAATAGCTAAACCATATGCTAGACCCTGAGATCAGCATTGTCTGCATCAGTGATGAAAGGTGGGCATTAGCCCACTTGTCAGACTGCTGAGTTCAGTAACTGAGAAAATAGAGGGGTCCTTTGTTTTATGGGTTTGTTTGGGGTTTGTTTTTTTAAAGACACACTGTTCTCTGTCTCGTCTTCATTTCCTTAGCCTGGACCAGATCCCCCCCTCTCTTAAAGGCTGAGGAAGGGTGCTTTGCACTACACATAGCTCATGAGGCTCCCTTTTAGAGATCCCTCTGTATCATCAAGGGATTTTGGCAAAGAGAGGCTGGTGCTGCAGCCCCAACTAAGGCAGCCTCAGCATCACTTAGAATCTTAAGGAGGGCGGAAGGCCAGAATCGTCCCTCTGTGGCCCATGCCTTCGCCCTGGGATCCGATAATGACACTTGAAAGCTCTGCTGTGGTATGAGCACTTCAGCCTTGACACAACCTTCCCAGGACTCTTCTGTGGAAACTGTGTTGACAAAAAAAAGTTCTCTGTAAGATTTTCAGTAGCATTGGATGGATAATCACAGGCATCCTGAATACATCATGGCACTCCTAGATTTACCAGTCCCTTACTCTTATCTTCTTCTGACCTTGCTATAGACTTGACAAACAGAGAAACCATGATCTAGCCTTTTAATATTTATATGTGAGATGGAAGAATTGTAACAGCACAACAGAATCATCACCTTCCATAAAAAGCAAGAGACAAAGAAAGTCCTTCCTGAGAACATACCTTCCCCCACCCCCGACCAACTTAGCACAATCTGATCCATGATCAGGAAGACCAAAGTGCTCTGGACTTCTCTGTGGAGGTTTTATTTGCTGTATCAGGAGCTCAGGCTGCTCACTGAGGCGTTGAAGTTGGATGACCAAAAGTCATCCCTGAGAAGAACAGACTAAACTGGAATTCATCCCTGACTCAAAGCCTCAATGTAACAAAATGGCTTTTCACAATACAGAAATGTAAATTATGGGCAGATGCTCCATCAGTGCAAAAGAATGATCACAAACTGGAAACAGAAACTTGGAAAAACAAAGCATGCAGGAAATCCAGAAAGAACAGTGTTGGGGTCAACGTGACAAAGGAAAAGAGCTGAAATTGAAAGATACTCTCTATTGGGAAAAGTATGAAGAAATACAGGAAAAATATTTCCACAAATTATCTGGCAAAGAAATCCTCCATTAGGAAGCAGGGAAATAAAACTGAGTATGCTTCTGGGAAAACACAGAGAGAGGCGTTTGATGGCTCATGGCTACCTGCCATCTGATTAGCAGTGAGTGCTCCTACCATATAGGCAAGAAGGTATGAAAACGCACCAATATACTGAAATCCTGTCCTGGGAAAGCGTGTGACAATACTTTAATTAACACTGGCAGTGCTTGCGCCTCCCAAAACATCAATAAAATTTGTTACAGATCTATTCAGTTGATGATTTTTATTTCATATGAGAAAAACGAGCGCCGTTTCAGACTAATTAGGTTTCCATACCAAAATTCAGGTTCATCTAAATACCAGACTAAATACTAACAGATGCTATCTTGATTCTACATTTAAAATCCAAGACAGCGGTTCCCAAAGTAGGGTCCCAAGCTCCATAGGGCCTGTGGCAGGTTACTCAGGGCTCTGCAAAATTGAAATCTCATTTTACAATGCCCAGAAAGCATCCTCGGGGAGTAAAGAGAGTGCAGTTACCCTTCCTACACCCATGGACTTTGCCCCTGCTTGGAAGAGAATGGAAGGAGGGTAGTGGCAGGACCCATGCATCCACAGCTTGCATGAAATTGCTATTTAGCAGTGAGTGAAGTTTCTGTAATGCTCTTTACCATATCTTCATTTTACTCAGCATGTTATCTATGATTACAAAGTTACGGAAGGTTTGTTTGCTGCTGCTAATACTTTTTTTTTTTTTTTAATGAAAACCATTACTGACTGTAGCTGCCTCTGTCAGAGGCACCCTGGACACAGCTAGGACGTAGGTGAGGAGAAGCTGCTGCAATGCTTATACACCACAGCTCAAATGGAGACTCAGAAGTTTCATCCCAGTTTTTCCAAAAACTTGGTGTGTCCCTGTTTTGTCTTACTTCCTTTCCAGAAAGTACAAGTGTAACCTCTGAGAACCTGCTACGGCTGCACATGCTTGTTTTCCCACAGTTGCTACAGAAATATCCTTTGAAGATGTAACCTTGCACTTCTCAAGAATAGTTTCATAAGGGTCCTCTGCAGGGGTAACGAGCCAGTATCTTTGGGGAGACTTGTTTCAATGATGCAGCTAATGCTTTTACCGCAGTTACACCGTTATTAAAACTAATGAACTAATGCTTATATTTCTGGTTTCGACAATCCTTATGACACAGAGAGCAAAATTTTTATACAGATTTAATTCCATCCTCCAGGCAACCTGAGCCAGATCCAAGAGGAACCCAAGAGATGCCTAGAAGTTAGAGGAGGGAAGGATGCTTTCCCATATCCAACACACAGCAATCTCACCACTCTTCCTCATGCTTCTTCACTTCTTGGACCCTCTGTCCTCTGCACTCCCGGCTGCGGTGGCCCAGTGTCAGCAGGAACAGCGGGGGTTATCCCCTCTCCAGTAGCCTGCAACCCAGCAGCCAGAGCACCATCCCAGCAAGGGGAAGACATGGACAAAACAACACAAAGGAGAGCCTGGTGACAAAACTGCATGTGCTTACGTTAGTTCTGTGGTGACAGCACGCTACCTGGAGCTTCTCCAGCCAAAGAGCAGCTTAAGACCACAGGATGAGAAGCAGGTGCTCAGGTTGTTCTCTTGGATTTCAGGCATTTAAAACGCACCACGGGTGGGTGCTATCAGCTGTCACTATCTCACCGCCTGTGCTGGACTGCTTGGCATCGCAAGAGGCGGGTAGTAGGTGTGATCCTGAAGACATGGGCGTTACTTGGAGCTAGAGACTCAGCATAACAGACTGCTGAATGTCAGTGACAACATTCACTCCTCTGCCCTCAAAAGGAGGTTTCTAAGATGACAAGCTTTTTAGAGTCATTTGACTGAAATTCTGAATTCTGAATTCTGCTCTGTCTGTGTACCCACAACAGACAAGGACAAAATACAGCCACTACTGAATGGCACAGGAGCTGCACAGTACTTTTGACAAAGTAAGGAAGGAAAAACTTGTAACTTAAGAGCCCACTAGAATAAAATAGAGAGAACTCCACCAGTGGGTTCAACAGCAAGCAAAAGCCAAACTCTGCTTTCGACTGGTGACAGCTGAAGTAGAACAAAACATTGGAGAGACAGGAGACTGGGAAGCTGATTCATTAAAAAACAACAAAAGGAAAATTTATTACAGTGAAAAAGAAGAGCATCCTTCTAAAGGTACAAGACTATTAGAAGGATATTTCTGTAATATTATAATTGTTTTAATGTGTTAATATACTTTGTCAAAAATAAGGAAAATTGACTGACAGAAGGATAAAGCTCAGTAGTAAATGTAGGATCCAAAAATACAAATTACAGATAAAGAAGTGGTTACTGAAACTTCTGGAAAATGCATACGTATCACCTGAATTAGAACAGAAAGACAGAATGGACACAAAAATGGACCTTTGAAAGACAGTGAAATGCAAGAGATGTGACCCCTAAAAACATAATGGGGGGGAATGATGTTGATGCACAGAACTGTAACATCCTGAGGATGAAGAGAGGAGAAGAAGAAGAATGTCTAATTATAATTAAAATTAATATCATAACCCCAGATTTCCCAGGTCTGAGATGGATTAGAATCAGGACCCCTATTGTAAATTAATCTCTCAAGAGAGGGCACAGACCATAGTAGAGAA
The DNA here is from genome assembly GCF_028858705.1 of Grus americana. Classification (NCBI taxonomy): domain Eukaryota; kingdom Metazoa; phylum Chordata; class Aves; order Gruiformes; family Gruidae; genus Grus; species Grus americana. The sequence continues at coordinate 149,700,506 of NC_072853.1, read as the reverse complement.
AAAGGATGCAGTTCCTCAAATACAGAGCTATTCTGGAACCAGTCAGTGTTGGTCAGAAAGAAAAGACAACCTGGTGAAGCCATCTGACTTCAGGATGTGTGCATGCCTCGGAGGCGGCACTCACAGCTACGGGGCATTTTCAAACGTGAGGGACAAGCTGAATGCACTGGACACTGGACTATCCTACCAACCCAGCTACAAAAGCAAATCTGGGTTGTTCTAGCATTATTACATGGAAGTTTGCAGTGCCGTTACACACATGCTAAGAGTGTTGCAAATATTTAGTGTTCAAAGCCATGAATTTACCTCTGGTATGCACTAAAATACAGTCGGAAAATGCATGGCTCCATTTATGCTGTCTTCTTTTGCCTTTTACTACAAAACTGAGAAAAAAAAAGATTGCTCTAAACAGAAGGACATTATCAGAGTTTGGAAGCAGATCTCAGAGAAACAACTCAAGTCTTTAAGGGAGCAAAAGCCAACTAGTAAGAAGTGAAGGAAGAAGCAGCCACAAACATCTAAAAATAGAAAGTCCAGTAGGAAGTTCCCCTACAGAGATTTAATCTGCTATTGTACTCAGATCCTGGCATTACAAGTTAAAATCTACAAGAAGCTATCATCTTTAATACATCATCTCCTTCCTACTGTTCTTTAAAGCAAAGAAGCTGATTAAACATCCTGCCACACTCCAGTAACCTTAACAGTGCATTTCTTCATTTCACATTGTAAAAGGTCAGTCACATGTTAAATTGCTCTTCTTTGTGTGAATTTACACTCGGCACAGGACTAAGTCAATAAGGGTTGTACTTCTGGTCTTTCCAACAAACCAAGCGCTAAAAAGTAGTAGATGGCATCTCATTTCAGAGAGATGTTAAAAATTCAAGTATTTCTCACTCTTTTAAAAAGTTTGACTTTTACATTTACTTAGTGAAGCTCCGGATTAACTAGTCTAGTATATATCTATATCTCTCAAAGCACAAAAAAAAGCAAACACCATTACACTCATTTTGCAAAGCAGGTAAGAATCCTAAAGGTTATGACTTTATAGTACCTTAAAATGTGAGTATAAAATCCAGAAGAAAGTTTTAAGGCTTTTAATGAAAATAATAAAACCAGCAATACAAATGTTAGACGTCTAGCATATATTAGCATTTATTTTATTTAAGAACTGATATTACTTCATACACACCTCTGTGAACAGCTGAACTACTGACTGGAAAAAGGTCATTTCTATACAGCTGCCAAAATCCCATTTGTAAAAAGGTATAAGACTTGTTTTTAGTTTTATGGGAAACACAGCGGTGGGATCTCTGAGGAGCAGTTTTTGAGATCCTTGCTGTTGTCTGACAATTCTTTATGGCTTTTGTGCATTTGGGCACCTGTTGAAGTTGGTGGGAGAACATGTTTGCTTTTTAAAGGCACAAGGTTGGAGCTTTTGCTGGGTAATGCTTTTCATGCGGGATGGGTCCCAAGCCATACTTGTAATCACTTCCCTCTCACCCTCATGAAAATAAAAACACACAAGTGACCTCCAGATTGTCATGACAGCACATGGGGTCAAAAAAACAGAGGAGGTTGAGGGGAGGATGTTCCCACGTTTCCCTACACAGAGAAACAGGCTGGCCATAACCATTTCCACCCTTGCAGTGCAGGAGATGTTTCAAGTGGTGACAGTAAACACTCTTTGCACGGCAGGAATACTACAGGGATACTAGCTAAGGAAAGGAGTGATGGACCAAACAGCTTTCCAATATGCACAGTAAGTATGAAAACCAAGCTGGTTTTTGAGTTGGAAACCTGCAAATCTGTGGGTGTGATTCCACACTGCTGCTGTCTGGAACAACAAGGGGGGGTAGACTGGACACAGGAGTCCTCCCTCCAGCTGTGGGCTCCTAAACAAAAGCAAGATGCCAGAACTTCAGAGCAGCCCTAAGGCCAGGCGCGTGGGCTGGGGAGCTCCAGCAGCCCCTGGCACCATCCCTCCCTACCGGCCCCAGGGCTGCGAGGTGCTCTGCATTGCTGCAGGTCAGAAGGTGTTCTCCAGATAAAAGCTGTGACAATACTGCTAGGGTCACCAAGTACAACCTGCAGTGTAATAGCGGTTAGTGGACATCCACGTTCTGAGTTTCACAGAATCTGTCAAATGAAAATGAAAGGCAGGACTGACCTTCACAGCAACTCCCTTTGTTTTATGTACTTTAAGTACAGTGACCTGGATGAGTAAATGGATGGACTCCGTGCCACACCGGAGTACATCAGCTGTGCTCTCTTACCTGCATTGCAAATGTAGCCAATACCTTTAAACTCCTCCCCGCCGCCCCTTCCCTTCTCATTAGGCTTTAAAGCAATAATAGGTCCCATGCTTTAGTGCACAGTTAGGTGGTCCCCTTGGTATATGTGACAGTAAGAAAAGGACAGGCAATTATTTACAGCTATCCAGTTAATAGTGCACACAGAACTCCTGATTACAGAGGAAGCATAAACCCCGTCCTCACAAGATAAAAGGCAATACATCACAATCTGAATACACAATGCACTTATTGCTCTTGGTATTTGCATTTGGTAACCTTTGAATTTAATAATACACATTAATATTCTATTAATACAGTGCTTATATAGAATTTCCTTTCTCTTTCTTTAATACACAAAGAAAAGAAAACAATCCTGTATTGTTAAACAACTGGCCAAGATACTGCTGGAGCACCAAATCCCTTATTGTTTCTCAAAAAGATGCATAGAGCTCCTCGTGTTTCATGCTGTGCAGCGCACACATCCGCTGCCCAGAGACTCCAGGCACATGCACACTAAGCATTAGAGGTGACAGCGCAGACTGATGTCACCCTGGTAACTCCCTCCCGGGATAAGAATGGAGAGGGTCTATAGAATCATAGAATCATTTTGGTTGAAAAAGACCTTTAAGATCATCAAGTCCAACCGTTAACCTAGCACTGCCAAGTCTGAGCCCACCAAAGGCAACCACCTTTCCAGAGGTAGGAGATGAAGCAAACCAGCCGTGGAAGAGCGGAGAAAACCAAAGGCTGCTTTCCCACAGCTACAGCTGCTGGGGAGGCGAGGAGCCACCTGCACAAGAAGGACTGACCTACCCCACATAGCTTGTCCACACCCAGCACCACGGTGTTTTTTCTGCAATGGAGGAGCTTCAACATGGAAGAGAAATTAGATTACTTTTTTTTTTTTTTTTTAAATTCTGGGTTCCCAAGACATAAGCCATAGTTTCATGAACTTTAACCTGGCATGAGGTGGTAATGTCACTGCAAGAAAACATCCTTTCTTCCCTCAGCCACCCACTTCTAGTCCCTGTCCCCACAAACTCCTGCACAGCCACACACTGGACTGTGACAGGTCAGAGAAATGACCCTGCTGAAACTAACCTTAAAAAAGAGAACAAAGAAAAAAAACCCAAAAACTAATCTAATTTTTTTCTTTTTCTGGGTTGGTGGTTTCACTGCAAAACATAATTCACACTGAGACTGTCTTAGAAAGAAGGAAACCATTAATTGTAAATTGGGTTAAATACTAAAATAGTGACTTGGTAAAATATTATTCCATATACTTTATTGGAAAGCTAACCATACTTTTCCCCAACAATTCCAGCGGCAATATGAATATCTTTTCATGGTTTTAAGTTAATTTAAATTTTCTTGGATATTGCGCCTGTTGGGGACACTTAGTATGTGTGCTAAACGTAAGGCACAGAAGATAATTACTTTGCTCTGCTCAGCAGATGCAGCGTATAGGTACGCTGGTCTCACTACATCTAATCTCAAAAGCAAAGTGGTCCTGAACATGCTCACGTCTGAGTCAGAGCTCTTACTCCCCACAAAAATGCAACCACTTCTGGTGCACCATATGGCAGCAATCCTGTGTCAGCAACCCTGTACAATAGTTTTTCAGAAGAAGAATGAAGAGCAAGTTCTCCGCTTGAAACTGAAGGGAGATGTATCCCACAAAAGTATGCAACACATCATTACCCAAACCGGAACGAAGGCAGGACATCAGCACTCAAGTGTTATGGGAACTTTAACAGTGAAGGGTCAGGGATTCGATCTGATGTCCAAGCAAAATGCCAGTTATAGTTTGCGCAATGCCATCAGACAGACAATGCAGTTTTGCTGAGAAACTATTAATTTAATGTTATGGAAGCAAAATATTCAACTACGAGGTTCCATTATACTTGAAGCCTTTGACCCTGGTTTATCCTGGAGTTCAAGCCCTGATAATCTATGTGCTTGAAGCTCATCTTGGTGGATAATGGAAAATTCTGCTCCATTTCCTCTGGGACTTCATGCTCATTAGTCACAGCATACCAATTAAAAGCTTTGTTAGAAAACCAGAGGAATGTGACACAGCACATGTACAAACCAGGAAGCTTCATTCACATATAACATGGATGAATGGCTCTGTATGCAAAGCCAAGCATCGCATTAGCAGGTCGTGTGCATCAGCATGCAAGATCAACAAAAGACGTGCAAGAATTTTTAAGTCAGCACTCTCAGTAAGCAACAGATTTTCATTTTGAACAATGAGAGTTACAGTATTTTTCACAACCTATACCTTCCTTCTAATCAAAGGTAATGTAAAATATTTTAAGAGTTATGTTTTCTTGCATTGTTACTTTGGCAATCATCTAGTCAGAAATCACTAAACATCACCACCAGCTACCGACCAGATTCTTTTTTTAACGGGTTAGCGCCCTGGCAAGTTATTACGAACTAGAACAACCACCATTTTCAAAGGGATTATTGCCACTATGAACCACTGTGAAGTATCTGTAACAGCAATTCTCAATTACGGAAAGAATAGGACTCAGCGTCTGCACTCTGATCATGCAGTTAATAACTGACTCCGCCTCAATCAAAACAAAAGTGGGATTTAACATGCAGATTTATTTTTGCAACAGTTTGTGTTACCATTCTCTGTTAAATCATTTATTACAGAATTTGAAAAGTAATGGTTGGCTATAGCTGTAAAAATTTCAATTTGTTACATTTTATTAACCCTTAATTCTATTCCAGCATTTTCCCCACAGAGCTGCTCCCAGGAGGTTTTAGGGTTAACAGCTCCCATTGACAGCATGCTATAAACCCAGCAGAGGCAATAGCTCTACCTTTCAACTTATATTTTCACTTCTACATTTCACATGCAGCATAATGGTGATGTTTACCATACTTCTTATATTATAGACAGAATACTTTGTAAAATATTCCATCTGTGACAGGGATGATCGCATTATAAAAACTGCAGCATGAGCGATGAATCACAGAGGAGAAGACATTTCTGAAGGATAAGAGGGTCTTATAGACACTTGGAAGGACTTTTTGGGGAGGGAGCAAAGTCCTTGTCAAGGACAGCAGGCCTTTTTTGCCTCCACCATCCTGGCATCCCCAGTGAAGCCCATGCCATCACCAAGCCCACCATCTGCCCCCATCTGGCACCTCCCCACTCCCACCCACCTCTGTGGTTGCTCAGACAACTGGCTCAAGGAACCTATCCAGTCAAAAACTAACCTAGTAATAAAACACTAAAAATAAATCCTTGGGTGACTAGCTCTAAGTTGGACCTTACTAACGCCACGTCACGGGCTGGACAGTAACCGTCGCCACATAACCAGCTCCAGCAGTGACGTGTCTGCACTGAGGTCCCATTTACACACACGGCCATGGCAGATCCCGTGCCCCAGTGAGGACCGTGACTCTTCCCTACACAGAGTCTGGCCAAAAACTCATTGGAGTTTATTCCTCCTCCAGCACAGTGGGAACATCGCTCTTTTCCTGCCCTTTATCTTGCCAGCACATCCCTACGCCTTTACCCTCAGTGACAGCAGCCCACCTAAGGGGGCCATGTCCCCAGCACCCCTGCAGCCCCTGCTCTGCCCCGGGGATCCAGGCCCTTGCAAGGGACAGGGACAGCCCCTGCCCCATCTCACCCCAGTGCCAGGGAAAGGAGGGGAGAAATGGTCCTTCGCTTCCTAACCTGAGCATCACCAGAAATTGTTGGCTACTGGCATTGGTCCCACCAAGCATAGGAACAAGCCAAACTCTTCTCTTAAAAGCTCCCTCTCACAGTAATCTTAACTCAGACTCCTTTCTTTGTACGTACAAGTAATCATGGCTGAACTTGGGAGCACTTAAACTAAATTCTTCACTCTGAGGTGGGTGAGGCACTGGCACAGGTTGCCCAGTGAAGTTGTGGATGCCCCATCCTTGGAAGTGTTCAAGGCCAGGTTGGATGAGCAACCTGGTCTAGTGGAGCAACTAGATGATCTTTAAGGTCCCTTCCAACTCAGGCCATTCTATGTTTCATTCCATGATTCTAAATAATTTGCTCATATTGTAGAAAGAAAATGTCCACTTGGGAAAAAAACCTCCATAGTTTACAAATCCCTGCTGCCAGGAGTGGTGGCACTGCAGTGCCTTGCTGAAGGAGGGGGCTCAGCTGGGTTCGGGGGACTTGAGCTAGCTTTGTGGAATTACCACCTGGCACCAATCTCTGCACAGACATGAAATAAATAAAATACCTCTGCTCTGCGTGTACATTGGCATACTGCACACTGGGAAAACGATCCCACTTTTGGGACAACATGTCCATCACCGCAGGCCACAGCCCCACTGCACTGCAGGCTCTGCCCGCCTTCGCTGGGTTACACATGACAGGCACCAGGGACAACCTCATGAGAATTTGTGAAGAGGATGGCATCTCCTCCTGCCCCAGGTGTCGGAGGAAAGGTGCGAAGCAGAGCGGATGCCAATTCAAAGGGAAGCTAAGCCAGGTAAAATGAGTTAAGAGGATGGGTCCTTCTCCTCCCCCAGACCCTCCCAGCCACAACTGACGGTTTCTCTAAGAAAGGCTGTGGTTTTCCTCACGTTTAGATCTGATGTGAAGCTGCTCAATGGTGTATTTAGTGAAGGTAGAAAGGCAACATGAAAAATGAAATGACAAATAGCTAGTTTCTTTGTATGAATTCAAAGAACAGGACTAAAGCTGCTCAGAACTCCTATTTTTTCTGCCAGTTTTCATGGAGTTTTTATTACAAATCCACATCCTCTTTGGGAGATGTGGGGAGGAAACAGAGTAGAACGAATTAAAAATATTCTGTGGTATTTTGAACCTAAAGGACTAAGATGTTCTTGAGTTTACCACATCCCTGTCCCCATCCCCAGTGAAATTCAAAATAAATTTTGGACTTTTCATTTGCTTCTTGAATTTTGGGCATTTAAGTTACAGGAAGGTAATATTTCCACAATTTTTACTTTGTAACTATAATGTCAAGATTCTTTTTTCTTTTCCTGAAACCAGAGGTTGAAATCCACTTTTATGATTCTAGGAACTGGAACACCAAGAAAACCAAAAGCTGGAAAAAACCATGAGATTTTTTTTTCTATCAACATCAAAGATGGCTTACGTAAAACAATGCATTTATGGGTTCACAATTGTACTAAAATAAATTAATAAGAAAGTAATAAAAAAAAATTCCCTTGCCCAAACGTCTGTTATTTTGGATCAGGCTGATGGCTGCTAACACACCATGCTAATGTAAAGTGTTGTCAGGAAGGCAATTTTCTCTTAATGTTCACCAGGGCAGGTCACAGACAGTCTCTCACTAAAGCAAAGTATCTGCTCTTTTATTACTCTAATTTTTCATGTTGCCTTTCTACTTTGTGTTTGATGGATACAGCTGCAAGTAAAAGTTAGACCATTACCTTGAGATAGCTATAGTCTCGTTCAATGACACATTAAACATATTCTCATTTAAAATGGAATTTTATTTTAGTGTAAGCCAAAATAATTCAAAAACTACCAATATGTGCCTATCCCTCTAATCACCTACTTCATAAAGAAGGGGAAAGAAATTACTCATGAATGAGTGGAACAGAACTTCAGGATAAAGTATTTTGGTTCAGATACCTGCTTACAGTCCATACAAAAAAAATAAAGAATACATGTTTATAGACAGGTGGAAGTAACTTACCCATTTTCATCATCAGAAAGGTGAAAATAAGTTTCAGTATACAAAACACAAGCAAACTAATGAATCGGTAAAATAATTCTTTCCTGTACAGGGGAAGTATTTCACAATTTATTTACAGTAGCAGAAGTCCAAAGAAAAAGTACTTACTTTCCATTTTCTTGCTAAAATAATCCAGAGTTTCCAGTTAGTAAACAAATATAAAGCACCTGAGAGTTACTTTGTGGGGTTTTTTTCCTTAGGGGGTAGTGAAACCTTTGAACTTCTTCACATTACATTTCTCATCATACCCCATTCTAGCTTAAAAAAAAAAGTTAAAAAAGCTTTTATTAAAAATACATATCTTTCTAATGGATAAAGCAGAATCACCCTGAGCCTTTGAACAGGTCCCTTGTACTCCCAGTGACAAATATTTATCGTCACCTAGCTCACGTCGTTACAGCAGCGTGAGGACATCCGAAGGAAAATGAAGCGGGCGCTGAAGTTGTGTGCGCTAAAGGATTTCCTGCCGCGGCCTCCCCGCTGAGGCACGGATTCAGGGGGTGAGGAATTGACTTGCTCGGGATGTCCGTTCGCAGGGACCCGGAGCACGAGCCCAGCACGGGGGATGCGCTCGCAGCCTTGCCGTGCCATCCCCACTGCTATGCAATGCTCATCCCTAACGCCAAAGCGGCATTTTCTACCTTCTAACATTTTTCACATTCGGAACTTGGTCATTTTTCTAATCACATTTCAGTTTATAGAAACATATAAATATATCTGCGTTGCACCTAGAGTCTGTGCTTAGCTGTTTGTTTCTCTTCTTTCCTGTCCAGAGACATCTGTCCTTCCCCTCTATCCTTATCTAAGATAAGCACCTTCAGTTTACACACGCGGTACCTTGCAAAAGCATGGTCTGGAAAATTAATTCTTGAAAGGATTAATATTTTTTTTCCCTCCCATCACAAATATGTTTCTGCTTCTGGAGATGACATGTTTCACTTTGCAAACAGAAGGGGCACTGCCTGCTCCGGCATACGGGAGCATTTCTCTTCCGTGCAAAGGGAAAGCTGCGCGCGGCCCAGCGCCGGAATAATTCTAATCACCAAAGTAACATGGTCTGTCATATTGATGCAGCTGAAATCTCAGAAAGTAAACAAAACAATTCGTCTTTAAAAACAGAGGGAAAAAGAAAGCCTTCTGCAGGCACTGGCATACTTTTAGGGAGGGGTTTTTTCCATTCTCTAGTCTTCGCAATAGCAGCCTGGCCACTTGAAAATAAAGGAAATTTCATTCACTTTGACTCATTTTGAAATGCTTTTCCCTTATATTTTGCAGTTTGAGTTGAAATTACATGCAAAGGCCTGTTCTTCCAGTGCAGTTACACAAACCAGGGGGAAAAGGCTCTCCTTGCCCGCCTTTCAATTCATGGTGCAGCGCAATGGAAACCCTTCTGAAGAGGGCTCCGCACTTCTGTCCTGAAGGGTCCTGTTCCACTATCCCATACCAACATCCTACTGTGTGCAGGAATCAGTAATTTTCCTCTTGAGGAATCAGATAGATCCCCTCCCCTCTAATTTTTTCAAAAGTTTCTTCCCTACCACCAGCCTCCTGTGTCACACACGTGTTCCTCTGCTGCTTGATTGCCACGACCAGGGCCACAGACAAAATCCATCCAGCCATCTGGATCATTCTCGAGAGCAACCAACTTAATATTATGCGATGGCAGAGAAAAACTGGGAAAACCTCCCCACCTCTTATTTTAAGAAAGATGTGGTCTTCTCTCCTCCACAGCACTCAACCTGACTGCATTATTTTTATATCTACGGACTTGGCCATCAAAGCAGCTTTAACTTTTCACCCCCAGGACCATGTTCACACATTCTCAGTGCATCCAAACACAGAGTATGTTCCCTACCGCAAAGAAATACAGGGTAAATGTTAATGACAGAAAGAAAAACATGCACAGAGAACAGGAGAAACAGCAAAATCTGAAGCCAGACACAGCACTGCAGCAAGGGGAAATAAAAACCTTTTACAATGGGGAGAAAAAGAGGTGAGAAAGCTGAGGGAGGACAGAGGCAAATAAGAGAGTAAGATGAAATAAAGCTAAGGGACAGAAAAACATGACAACAGTGAATAGAAATAAGACTTTTTAATCTTGAATACACGACAAACTTTGACAGTCTGTGACATGTGCAACCACAAATTTTATTGCACAAACCTATTTTCACAGTGTAATGCTGAACTGGATACTCCACTGATACCATATGCTATTCTCAAGGCTCAGTTGTTCAGGGGCTAAGCCTATGTAATTCATATATAGGAAGCAGGCAAAATGGGAAAGCTGTAAATCCAGATATAAAAGACAGGAACTGACTTTGCTTACATTGACAAGTGTATTACCTAAAGAAAGGTTATATAACTTCATCATTGCTCAAATAAACAAGTAAATAGCAAAGCTGGCTATTATAGTTTGCTAAGGCAGGATCGCCTCTATTTATAAATTCCAAAAAGGAAATGTAAGTCTTTAGATGTCCTTTCTCCATTGCTTTAGGGGACCTTTTAAACAAAAAATAGAACACGTAACTTGAACTGTCCCACTTTCAAAGCTGGAGCTATGTAGTACATCTCCCCATACTGACTACTCTCCCAAGTAAGAATTTGCAATCTCTCTCAGTAATTGAAGCAAAGAAGAGAAGATTTAAGCTTTGATAATGATTGGCGAATTTCAAATAGTTTGGATAAGCAACCCCCAAAAGTTCAAAATGAATATTCAGATTTTGTTCCACAGCACGGTCTGCAAATTGAGGATAGAAATCTCAGATGATAGCTATCTCAGATCTCCTCCAAGATCCTCCGCATGCCCTAGTTATGTCTAAGCGGGAAATAACACAAAACCACCAACATATTTAGTTACGAAATGCAGAGATGTCTGAACATTCAAAATGAAAAATATTGAGAAAATCACAAACTTGCAAATAGTTTAGCTTCATATTGGGCCCATTCCCATTCCACCTACATTTGTTAACTAGTTTATCGTTTGTAACTCCTGAAATAGGCAGTCTCCCACCTGGAGCGGTTTCCACTGGTGACTCATCATTGCCTTCCGGAGAAAATCCTCCCCATGCCCACACCCACTGGTGACCTTGCAGAAAGCCAGAATAGTACGAATCAAGGACAACGCTAGATCAAGTTCTGCACCTCTCCAGGGGCTGAGCACTTGCCTCGCACGCAGGGCAGCGCCCGGCTCAGCAGGGATGCCGCGGCTGATGGGCAGCGGGGCCAAGCCGGCAGGCGTGGGAGCATCCTCCCCGCGCCGGGGCCTCGCACCATCTCAGCTGCACCATCATAGCTGAGCTGAGAGCAATGCGATTGCATCGACACAGCCAAAATCCAAAAGGCAACTACGCATGAAGCAGGACTAACCGTCTGCAGAGAAAACGCCAGGATGAAAGCAGCATAGCAGGGCGAGGAGCTCACGGCTGGCTCCTGCCCCGTGGCAGCCCTCGCAAACGCCACCCTCCAGCAGCAATCATCCCGCTTTTCTGAAAACGCTCACTCCTCTAAACAAGACTATGGGCAACAGCCTCGCATCTTCCTAGGATTCATTTATTCGCCAAACTCGCTAAATCTGTGTAAATTATCATAATTTACTTGAAATCAACTGGAAAAAAAAACCAACCCCAAACAAAACACTTAACCCAATACTCCAGTCCCAGGAACACATCACCGTGTCCTTGTATTTACCCTCAGAAGGCTTCCACCATGTATCACCTCCAAGCACAAACATTTTGGCAGAGAGAGAAAGCACACAGCACGCCATCAAAGTTAAAGATTTGTTTTTGCTCACATAGTTATGACTTACGCATTTCACAAAATCAACAAACAATTTACGCTATTTCAGATATGGATCTTTTCCATCTCAATGGGACTTAATTCCTTCAAGCTGAAAAAGGAAGCCTAAAAAAACCTGAATAACTAAAGTGACATTATATGAAACATAGCCTAAGGCTGCCAATATTTTTCTGTGCATTGAAGGAAAGACTGCCTTACCGAGCTAGACCAAACGCCATTTCCAGCAGAAACCTTTCCTCCTTCTTTGCTGCCGTGAGGAGGATTGCATTACACAGCATTGCACTAAGCCCATTTATTCCATTCTATTTTTTTTTAGAGTATAAAAATAATCAGCTCAGCTACTCATACTAATCATAGAAATATTAATATGAGACACCAACTATTCTTTTGCTGTGAGATTTTCTTCTCTATGTTAAATATGAGAGCTGTAAAGTTTATGCTTCCCATAAGTTGCAAGAAATTGTTTTACTGCAGAAAACTAAGATCAAAAATAATTACTGTTATAAACATACAGCAAAATACAGTCACACTTGGCGCATATCAAGGTTTTATGTGAAAAATTTAGCACTACGCCAGCTGCAGTATAGTTTTGCTTTTTTCAGATGTACAGTATAAAAAATCACTTTTGCCAAAATAAAGTAGGAAAAAATGTTCAAAATAAAAAATGTTTAGAAATTCAAATAGGTTTTCCTTTAACAAAGCTGTCTGCGTAGTAAAAAAGGGCCAAATTAGGATAAGCGTCCCCAAACAAGCAAAATTCTGTTTAAAAAGCAATTTTGATGTGTATTTTTGGAGACATCAGAAATATATGGGGTTTTCCTCCCTTCTGAACGCAAAACACATGAATTTCTTAAGTTACAAGAAAATCACCATGCTACCTTTACCACTCTTCCCTCCCCATCTTTCCAGTGTCTCTTTTTATTGGGAAGACAAATCCTTTTTATTACCAAATCTGTTCCCTGTAGGCACTGCATCATATACAATTTTTTCATGAATCAACAGAGCTTCATCTAAAAATTAGTCAGGTGCCTTGTCCCACCGTGCTTCATATTTGGAAGCCACCTAAATTTCCACCCCACAGATTCTCAAGACCAGTTTGTAATTGTTTCTTTTTGTGCTAATATTATATTTTATGTACAAATCCTTCCGTGTACGAGTCAGCAATTGTATTTCCTCTTAATTTTCTTTTTTACAGAGTCAGACAAAACAAGGATTTTAATCTCCCCTCATAAAACAGTCTATCCATTCCCAACGCATTTTAGAAACCTGTCTTGGCACCTATTCCAGTTTGAATTTACTTTTCTTAAGTACGTATGATCAAATTTGCACAGATTTTTCTGTGTTATACTTTACAAATACCATGTACAAAACAGCATTAAGTTTTCCTTGCATTGGAAACGTTCTTCCTAACACTGCCAGATGTTAGATGCTCCGTGCTGCAATCTAATTTGTCCTTTTTCCAGTACTGTATCACTCTGATGCCTCAATTACCTTGTGATTAGCACTCCAGTGTCCGCCCACCCTCTCCCCACGACCCTGGTACAAGCCCGCAAGTGCACAACTGCACTCGTGACAGGAGCCTTTCAAACCACTTGCACTATTTTTCCACTTCACGTGCTCCTCTCATTTCTTCTACATGAAACTCCAGTCTTCTGCACAATCCTTCTGATAACTTGTGTCATCAAGATTGTGGGGTTTTGCAATATTGTTGTTTTCGTGGTACAATCACTAATGGAAACCTTACGTTAGACTGATCGCATAATCAGTCCTTAGGAACTCTTTGGTGACCTCCAGCAGGCCTCCAGCTCTTGCCTCTAGTTAATTTTTTCATCTTTCCTCTCCTACAACTCATTCTTAACTAACTCCTATGTTAACAAATCTCTGCTCCGCAGATGACAAACACTGTATTTTTTTGAAGTCCATACGGACTTGATATATGATTACTTCTTTTGTTTAAAGAATTAGCTTGGCTATCTTTTCAATTACAGATATCAGCTTAGTCAGGCTTGACCTTCTTGTGGAGATCCTACATTGTATTTTAACTCCTTTATCATGTTTTGTGTCATTTGCTTATTCTTTCCTTAAAACTTTTTTGTAAAAGACTTTGCATACTATCGAGATCATACTAATGCTCTTTAACTGAGTCATTTTTTCCAATTTAAGTACTATTTTTAATTTATTCCCCCAGGTAATACCAGTTCCTGATGTGATATATTTATTAAAAGTATTTGCTGTTGGAATTGCAATTATATTATGCAAGTTCTTGGATGTGGATTATATGGTCTCTTCTGATTTAAACAATTACATAATTTAAGTTTTGCTTCCCCCTGGAGGTGAGAATTTCCATTTCTGCATAATAATTCCTATTAGCTGCCCTGCATTTGTCCCAGGTTCGATAGCATCATTAAAATATGAGGAATGCTACTTGTTACATATAAAACCTATCCATCTGTATCACTGCTAAACTTTCATCTTTTCACACTGACTGCACTGACATTCTTCTTTACTTTTTATAATTTTTATTTTTTAAAAAATAGTTAAATATTAGTTAGGTGTATTCTTAGAAATTTACAATTCATTCCCATGTTTTCCGATTTTTAATGTACTGGTCTCAGTATTCATCAATCCTGTTTCCATTCCTTGCAGACTCCTTGCTTATGCTTAATATTATTTTTAGGATGATTATTTACCCAGTGAAATATGGGGAACTTTTTTACAAAGTATATCAATCATATATTTATATTAATTCCAGCAGTTTTTTGAACCTTTGACTAAAGATGACATTCATGCCTGCTTTACATAGTAGTCCCTGCACTTTTTATTCCAGATTAATTAACTACTGTCTGCACCTTCTCAAATATTTGTCCTTCAGAAACCTTACAGACCTATGGCAGTATCTGAGTTGTTCTCTCCCTGTCCTTATTCCCATCCACCTTTGGCTTGCTGTAACACTGCTTCAGCAGAGCTTTCATCTTAGTTTTCCTTCCAAATGTATTTTATTCCAGGAGGTTCTATATTATCCCATCTTCCCTTCCTCAAAGCTTTATGCCTTTAATGTGCACAGACACCCAATCAAAGCCACTTGCCAATACAAGCCTTCCTGGACACATTGCCATTTTTTGGGTAACACCTCTTTTCCCTTCGGCAGACACAGCCCTCAGGCTTCCATGCACCTGCCTGGATCCCTATATTGGTGCACCAACATTTCCCTGATTCACACTGCCCTCACCCAAACTCCCAGCCAGATGAGGTGGGATCCTTTCATTAACGGTACCTTCACGTCACAATTTTTACCAACAGTAGGACTTGTTTTTTCTTGCTAGCTATCACCTAATAATATTGTTCCTTTATTCACTTCTGTAGTCTCATTTATCCAATTTTAATCTCCCTGTGCCCTCAAGGCTTGTACAGGCATCACACGGGTCTCTCTAGCACTTTCTCCTGCATCCCATTTCATCAGTTTAAAACTGTTCTCATCAATCCCACAAAATGAGGAAGCTGCATATTGTCCACCCACTGACAATAACCTTATTTTGTTACTGACATACAATAATGAAACAGCTCCAAACTTTCTTCGTTGCACAGTTCTTTTCACAACCTTCTCATGCCTTCATGCTCCTTCTCCAGAGGCTGACAGATCTACTGGAGATCATCTCGGCTCTCACCTGTGCCACTCCCCATCTTTTTACTGTCATTCTTGACCTGCTCCAACAGGAGTCTCACAAAGTCATTCATCACTCAAAATAGCGTTTGTAAGGACTTTTCCCATTCCTCTCTGGTTTCTTTTCAGATTCAGGTATCTCATACCCTTGCAGGAAGCAAACCTTTTGCTCTCCAGATCCCCTTCGGTGTTCCCATCTGTACTCTGCAGGTAATCCATAATGATCGCAATCTAAACCTAACATGTACTTTAATTTGTATTAGACATCCACCTGACATGCAGGAACTCAGCTGGATGCCTGTGCTCACATTTTATTTCTTTATGTAATTTAATGCACCTAAAATGCTGGCAACAGGAGAGAACAACACTGAATAATTTTAAAACAATGGGTCTATTAATATACTGTATTAACATTTTAACGCCTGAACAATACTATCACAATAGATGCACAGCCAAGCCAAAAATTCCTATCCTCTTTGCTTCTCTTTTTCATCATGCCTATGAGTCCAATTACTGTAATTTATCAGTACTGTCATAAAGTAACCCAGATCTCGAACTATCCCTTCAATAGAGTCTAGACTTTATCAGATGTAATTAGCTATATGATCCCAAAGCCTTCTCCCATCTCATGTTCCTCCAAAACCTCAAGATTTCTTTGGCTTCTTTCTACAGTTACTCTCTTAGGAGTCCTAGATTTTCCCTCCTTATCTACTTAGCAATTCTCTTCAATAATCATCTATAAATTTCCAGCAAAACTATCTGCTACTCCATCACCCAAAACAACTATCCTGCTCATGTTGCCTTTGCAAATGTGTGCTCGTGCCTCACTCTCCAGGTTCCTCAAACTGGGGCTAAGAAAGAAATGATATACTGCCTGATTCTAGGTATCATCTTACCTTTTCTGAAACAATCACATTTTCTACTATTTACTATCCAAAGTATCCAAAGTACTACTCCTTTCAGATTTCCAAGCCATTTTGATCAACTGAACTAAAACCACTAATTCTTGCATCTATCTGGGCTGGTATGTCTTAGCAGCAATGCCTTCAGCATAAACTCAGCTATATTCAAATATGTTGACAAAATCTACATTATACCAATGTATTCATATAGACAGAACAGTACAAAACTACAAAAGATGGGAATTTTTTAATGGGAAATTTCTTCTTGCTAAATGCATGGTCAAGATGCAAGTACAACATCATAATGAACGTAGCCATCCATTTTCCAGTTTTGCTTTGATACAGTACTCAGAATTTCCTGTGATTCTTCCTGAGCCTGACAGTATCCAGCATTTTTCTTCAAGCTGAAACTTGTAAGCTGTGTGATTATACTAGATATCAGCTTCCTTTTCAATTTTAATTTTTTACCTTTTTTTCATTGCTTTTAAAATAAACTTCTGGATATCACGTATGAAGTACATGCATGGTATTCTCAAGTACACACATATATATATATACACACACATACACACTCTCAAGTATATATATATACACACACACATACACATCAAAACCTCAAAATCAGAGAGTAAATAATGAAGAATACAATGACAATACAATGTGTAAACATTTTAAAAATATTATAATTCTTAAACAGTTTAATAATTTTGGTGTCTTTAATGAATAGCTTTTGAATGTTTTATGTTGGCAGCTCTCACTAGCGTACTGTTAGAGCCACTAAATTTTCC
Source organism: Grus americana (assembly GCF_028858705.1). Classification (NCBI taxonomy): domain Eukaryota; kingdom Metazoa; phylum Chordata; class Aves; order Gruiformes; family Gruidae; genus Grus; species Grus americana. Next base: position 149,683,331 of record NC_072853.1, on the reverse strand, counting down.
TGTGAAATATGTCTTACAGTTCACTGTTTCATACATTTTGCTAACGTGAGTTTAAGCTGAACTTAAACCCACCCTGATTCAATTCCCAGACACTTATACCTTACTAAAGATGATTCATTCCCCACTGAATGCCAGGCTTTGGGAGACCTTTAGAGCCCTGCAAGAGGCAGAAGAAAACTAGCTCCATCACAGAGATGAAGAATTAAGTTTGGACGTATCACAAACTGCTCACCTGGGGTGCACAATGAGGGCCACCATTCAACTGGTGACCTCTCAAAAAGGATTCCCTATTCTTTTAAACATCTTTTTTCTGTATTCTTCTAAACGCAAGCCCACAGACAATGTTTAATATTGGTTTGATTCTGCGGAGGTTTAATGCTGCATCTGCATCTAAAAACCACTGAAGCGCTGTGAGTGCCCACAGCAGTACCGCAGGTACTTGCACAGTTTCAGAACAGCCACTTTAATGAAAACAGTTCAGCTCATCAGCTTCACTTCCAGACACCCTGACACCTCACATCCCAGCTTCATGGCAGCCTCCTGCATATACATACTGAGACCAACCACAAATATTCTTTCAGCAAATCCCAGTAGCTCCCACTCCTCATTTTCTTCTGCACTTTGAGGGAGACAGGATAAACCCGATGCATCCAAGAAGGAAGCAGTCTTCAGAGCACACATTTCTCTAGCTCTCTGCTCCAATCCAAGGAGCAGCTCTGAAAGAAAACATATTGCTCTCCTTGCTGGCCCTGGGAACACCGTTTTTTAGAGAGTCCACAAGATTTACAACAGGCAGCCAATGTATTTATGTGGTGTACATGACGCTCTCATTGAAGTGAAATTGTGTTTTTGCTTATAATTAAAGCTGTCTATCACCTTCCAAGGCAAAATTCTGTTCTCAAGTTGCTCACCATGAAGCCCTATATCTACAATGACGTTCCACAGACATTGAAAAAAAGTTGAATTTCATTTAATGAGTTACAACATTTGCTTTGATACTTTGCTATTATCAGCCTAGAGAGGGGCAGGGAGATGCCCTCCATAACGACTTCTCAGGTAGTAGAGATTTACAATGAGAAGACTTTCAAGAAACCAGAAGAGTTGTCTTTAGATGCATTTGTGAGGCCCTGATAACAAGTGAATGTCGCAAACACCCATCTTGACATGGACAGGGATGGGCTGATGATGACCAGGGAGTGTTGAACAAGAACGGAGCTGGCGGAGGCGGGATAACGTCTTGTGAGACCACTCCTCTATTCCTGAAACACGTAAACAAAGACCATCTGTGCCCTGTGTGCCATGTGCCTGTGACAGATCACCACTCACTTGGTCAGCCCTGAAGGGGGGGCAGTGAGACCCCCAGGACCCCCACAACCCACCGACTCATTTCTAGAACGTTTCTGAACATTCCTGAGCACATACTGTGCCTGCTCAGTGATGACAGACCCCCGCCTATGGGGTGGGCACATTGGGTTATAAAAAGGGGAAACATGAGTTTTAGGTGCGCGCCCACCACCTGAAGACTACAACTACGAGCAGAGAACATCGCTGGATCCAAGGGTGGTGATATCTTTCTCTCTCTGTTTTCTTCCTCTCTTGCTTTTCCTCTCTATCACTCTCTTTGTCTCTAACTTCATTCTCGGCACAATAGGGTAATATCGTCACACGTTTTGCTAAACCCTTACCTTTCACAGTTCTGCTAAGTTTTGAGCATTGTTATGACCTTTGCCAAGCCTCTATCTTTTGTAGTTCCACTGAATTTTAAGTAAATTTATGAGTGGTTTGAACCTCTAAAGTAATTGTCATTACTCCTGATTACCGTGCAGAGAATTAAAAAGTTAACCTCACCCCCTGAGTGGGACGGGACAGCATTACGCTGAATTGTCCAGATACAACATTTGTAAGGCATCTGGCACCATGCTGCAAATACCAGAACTTCAGCATAGCAGGGAGAAGCATGATCCTTCCAAATATCTATTTATTTTAAAGTTAGAATTACAACATTTGTTAAGTGAACTCAGAAAGACTGAATACCCATGCTATTTAGCTGCAGCAGTTTTTAAAAGATGAAAGGAACATTCTCCAGGATGCCTCACAGGATGCCATTCCTTTAACAAATGGCATGTCTGGCTTCAATAAGTGGACACATTTCTTTATAAACTGCAGAAATAGTTAAAAAGATTTTATTTGGAGTCAAACATATTGGAAAGAGGGTGAAAGAAATAACAGAACCTTTTAAAGGTAATATTCAATTACCATATTAAAAGGAAATCTTTCATAATGTACAGCCATACCGCTAGATTAACCAAGCTGCAATTTTAAAAACTAGAGACAGTAAATACACCCTAAGCCAGAGCGTGTTATATTATCGTGACACTTTGAGCATGCTGATACGTTGCTGGTCAATGTTATTTACTATCATTACGTACACACCTGCTAGACAGCCACATCCAATACAGCATTAGTGTCCTCATCGTAGCTCAACCTTGCAGCTCATCGATTGCCCAGATGAGACTGTGGCAAGCTGGCCTGGGGCTGCAGACATAACTCACTGCTGTCCATGGGACACAACGGTTCTGCATCCCTCGGCTGGTGAAACGGGTGCGTGGAGCTGTCAGAAGGTACCTGGGCAAGGGAACGTGCTCCTCAGCTCCTGACCTCGCAGGAGGGCTGAAACGGTACTAATTACACACAGCAACTGGGCGCTCAGGCTGTCTGCTAATGACAAATGGAGGGTACCCCAACTGTTAGGGACGGATGAAGGGGAAAGCAAAACCAGACAGATGAATAAGGAATTATATTACTCCTGCTATAGAAGATTTTGTTTTGGTTTTTTTTAAGGCCAGGAGAAACCATAATTCTTGTTCGCTATCAGGCAAATCCTACAGACTTTGACTTGCCCGTATATTGAGTCAAAAAAATTTCCTGGCTAGTGAATAGCTGAGTAACCATTTAAATCAGCTAGGGCAAGTCATTCTTCTTCCTCTCCATACAGCTGCTTGTCCCACACATCAAGACACATCAAAAAACTGAAATCCACTCATCTGGGAATATTCACTATGACCACTTAATAGAACTGCTGAATACACACAGTAAAATCATCAGATAATTAACAATGTTTATGAGAATGTTTAGTACCAGTGCAGGTAGGACGCAATTCATATTGTATCATCCAAACCAAGTATTTTCTTTGGTTACTTGGGGTTTTTTTTCTCTTTTTGAAACTGAGAAGAGTTCTGACAGTTTCATAGCACTTCCCTCCTGAAAAAAATGTATAAATATCTTGCTTACCTTTTCCTAGCTACCAGGGTCCCAAGGGGCTTAAACACACTGCTGATTTTACAAGGCTTGCCTGTGCTAAGATCACCTAATATAATAAATGGTGAGGGTGCTTGCTTTGTTTACTTCAAACCTATTTTAAGTGCAGTTGCAGTGAGCTGAGAAAGTAAAAGAGAAAAGCTCAGGGTTCAGACATACTTCCTTCAATCCTTGGAAAAATTGAACATTTAATTTTTCTCATAATTCAAAAAATTAGAGCTGAGAGTTAGAACCAGTTCTGATGTTAGTGATTCTGTTATTTAGAAAATCACTGAAGACAAAAAAGGTATTTATATCAATTTCTGTGGAAGTAATTTTGTGGTTATTTAAAAGAGATCTTAGTATTTTTACCATCTTCAACACGCGTTATCAGACGTTTATTCTTTTTTTCCATTGAAAGTATCAGTAAAGTTGTGTGCATGTATGTCAGCTTTCATTTAAAAATTTCCAAATCCTTTACAAAGGCTTCAAATATTTTTAACCATATATCAGCATGGTGAAAAGACGACACAGGTTTTGCCACCAATTCTGACTCAGTCAAAATTCAGCTTCCAAAGAGTTTCCTAACACACACCCCATCCCTTTCCTTTACAGCGCCTTCCCTTACCACCCAACCCTTGCTACTGCTGGAGTCCTGTTCCCCCTAAAGACACCCTGGTGCACGGCTAAGGCGAGGGAGCCCTCACTGTTCCATCCACACAGGTTGTGTCTATATTTTCACATACCGAAGCACACATTTTTGAAACGCATCTTTTGCCCAGGGGTCCACTGACCTGGCAATGAGCAGATTGCAATTCCACATTGACGCTGCCTGCAGGTCAGCCCCTTCTACCTTCACCACATATCTTCATGGCAGCTACAGAAAACACGTGTAGAAGATGATTCAAACCATAAGTGGATCTGTACCTGCTTTTAATGTCCTCTAAGCAAGAATACAGATGAAAAAACAGAAACAAACCTACTCAAATCCTTTTTAGAGGGTTAAGAAACTCTCTTTAAATAGTCCTGTCACAATCTATGGGATCTTTAATCTCATATATTAGCTTCTTTAATGATGCAAGAATATCTAGTCCCATCAGCTGGTTGCATTTCCTTACTGCTATGAAATACGATGTGCCTCCTGAAGAGATAAGGACACATGGGCAAACTTCCTCTCGTATCTCTCCAGAACACTGTCTGAGAAACTACTGAACGTTTAAGCTCATCAGCCACACATTCTATCAGCACCATTTTAAAATGATCAGTAAATGCTGGGTTTGGCTTTCAAATATGTAGCATGATAAGGCTTCTGCTTGAGAGATGGCATTTTATCAGAACTATTACATGTAATAAATATATAGATTATATAGGATATAAAGATATGAGCTGTTACATGCCACAGAGCGGCACAGAATAGCTCCAACTGTCATGGATATGGCTTAAGTTAATGTCCTGTTAAGCCTTGCACAACTTCTTGAGGAAGATAAAAGACCAACTGGTGTTAGGACTGCATGCTTAAACATGCGGTGACCAAGAGTGAAAATTAAGGCTGCACTTGCTACATGCTACCAATATTTTTACAGAGGGCTTGGAAAAATCTCTACCCTGTCATCTGCAAGAAGGCTCATGCTTATGGATGGAAAAGCAAAGAGACAAAAGAAACTCAAATTGATGCTTTTTAGTTGTAACATACAATTTGAAATTTAACAACTCCTCTGTTGCTACTGAGAGGAAAATATAGAAATCCTTATTAAACTACTCCTGTAGTTCACCTCTGTGGATCTTTGTGGGTCAGCTGTGATGGAGCGATGGTCTGCAACAAGTGCCAGGGAAGCAGCCTGGAGCGTCCCACATTTTCCTCCCTAAAGCTTTCAGCTTTGCACTGGTGGAAACGTCCCTCTTTTGACAAAAGATGATTTTCTGCTTTTTCAGTGATTAACTGTCTAAATAAAATGCAGTCCATTTTGACTTCTTGAAAAATTACAGTTTTCATGCAAGACTGAGCAGAAATTACTAAATATAGAAGCTGACTGCAGGCCGCCATTTTTGGATGCATAGTATAGATTTAGCACATAAGTAAAAGTAGAGATCAAGGCAATTGCCACTGGCCCCCAGTCCTCGAAGCAGGAGGATGTTGCTAAATGAAGCTCCAAGATGATTTCAGGGAGAAGCTCTATGGGCTACTGGATGAGAGAGTTACCCCTAATACCCCCCAGAGCAAGGAACAAGATCAGTGTTACGTTTGAGGAGGTCACGTCAGTAAGGTAGCCAAGGGGATTTCATGCAGCTAGGAACACCACTGAAATCTTTCATTTACGCTGTGTTAAAATAACTTGCCAGTCAAGCAGGAAGGAGTTGTTTTGTCTGCCACAAACCCTACGGCTAACTAGCGGCAGCTGCCCTGATGCTAAGTATGACTCTTTCCTAATTTCACCAATTGTGAAGATAAGCATGGCAGTGGGTTAATTACAGTCACTCTCCAGAACTGTGTTACAATTTTCTGGCAAAGAAAAGTTTGTAAGACCATGTAAAACAAACAAAAAATATTTATGTAAGTTAAACTTCTCTTTGCTATGCTTTTGATTGGGTTAGGACATACTGGCATTTGAACAGAGGTGTCTTTCATGGAGAAATACCTGTATGATTGATAAGCCTCTGAACTACTCTAAAAATACAGAACTAGCTTACCTGGCACAAGTATTGTTGGACTTCCATTGACTTTACATGCCGTGATACACATCAAATTGATGATATAAAAAAAAAAGGCCTATAAAACTAAGAGAATAAGGTTAATTTAAATACATTTCCTCAGGCTATGGGAAAACATTATTTTATTTTTCAGGTGAAATTACCAAGTCACTGCTTTAACTTTAACTATATTTTATGAAAACCTGTTAATCTGATTTCATGGTTAGGTATGCAACCATTCTGCATACTTCCAAGAAGAAAATAGTAACCTTTCTATATTTATCTTTTAGACAGAAAGCTTGACATTATAATGAAAATAATATTTTCAATATCTAAGAATTCCATTCCAGAGCTATTTTGGTACCCTCCATTGTGCCACCTATTACCTCTGTTGTGTTATATATATATTATATTAACATAGTAAAATCTTTCTGGAGCAGAATAAAAAGGAGAGTGAAAACTCACTGCAACTTCTGATCCTTTGACTTTGCAGGTCTCATATTCAACTCAAGAACCAATACAGAGATATCAACGAGCAACTGTGGTCCCATATACACGTGGCCACCAACTCCACCAGTCTCTGTGAAGTAGCCACAGGCTACCCCTCAGTGATGGATTTCCTTCCACTGGTGGAAACCGATACCATCAGCACTGTCCTGGCTTAATTTTGGAAGACAAATAAGATAAAGCATTTCAGAGATGTGTCAGGGATATTTTGGTGCCAATCGCTGCAGAATGCGGGGCTGTGAGCTGGAGAGCCCTGCGAAGGAAGAGGTCAGTGAGTACCACTGGGCTCAGCCTGGCATTCAGAGCGATACCTCAGCTATTCGAGCTCGAAGAACAGCAAGCATAATTATCTGAGCTGGCATCAAATGGTAATAAAAGAGGTAAATCGGCACAGAGCTACACTGGATCACGTAACTGCGTACGCTATAACAGTGGGAAACACAAGGAAGGTGGCAGATGAGCCTCAGTTAATTAGAAAGGGTGTGCACGTGGCCAGTACAAAAAGCGTAGTGCACAGTGAGGCACGCAGGCTGGAACACGCGGCCAGGTGCGGCATGTGAGTTTACATGGGTACTGCATGAACCGACTGCATGATTTTAACACTGCCTGGAATGTCCAGCGTGTGGATGAGGTCATTTATCATGCATTCATGGCTTTATTGGCAAATCTATGTTACAAAACACTAGCTTATAGGGCAGCACAGGGCTTGTTGCACTGGAAATGTTTTTAGGGGAGGCTGGATTTTGGTTCAAACTGCCGGATTAATTTCAACCCCCTTAGATGCTATTTGATCATCCACACCAGTGCTATGCTTGGTATTTATTCTCTGCCCTAATGAAATTCAGATTTGAAAGAGAGACAGGTCCTAATTGCCAGGCACTGGCAACTCCACGTAATGGGGGAGGGGGAGCATCTCCAGCCGGCAGAACGTCATTGCCAAAAGACAAATCTACAGCCTCAAAAGGAGGCGATGCACGTCCCAGGTCCTCACTGCCAACTCAGGTTCTGCAGGCTTATGGCCAGGATGCAGCCAGGCAGGACAATCTCTGTCTGCAGGTTGCGTGTTAGCCAGGCAGTGCCCGCACCTCACACAGCGGGGCTGCGGTCTCACCTTCTCTGGCTAAACCTCCTTTCCTGTGTCTTCCAACAAGAGGTGCTTACAAAATTTGATTTCAAACAACTGAATTAAGTCTATCTCGCATCTAGATGCTGCAGATGAACCGAAGTTTTGGAAGACAGGCGGTTGAGGAGGTCTCTCTCCAAAGTTTTCACTGCCCAGGAAGCTTCTTGTATGTCCAGGCAACAGCAAAAAAATTAGCCTGTTCAGAAACTCGAAGTATCAGGCTCAAGATAAATGTTATCTAAACCAGGACACAAACACAGCTTATGTCAGCAGGAGATGGTTATCATAAAACACACATTCCCCAGGAATAGTACAACTTTGTCTGTTCTTAAATACCTAGATACCAATACCCCACATATGGCCAGCCAGCTAGCTGTGCATTCCAGATGTTTTAATTTTTCCTGTATTTGCAGCTTTGCCTTTTCTTCTTTTTTTTTTTTTTTCCTTTTAAAGCAGCATTAATAACTGCTTCATTTTTTTTTCAGAGAGAGAAAAAAAAGGTGAAATCATGACTGGGCCCTGAGTTTTCTCCCTTTGCTTAAAATGAGCAGCAGGCCTGGGTGACTACTTATTGCATAAATGACTTAGTAGTCAGAGGAAGGGCAAAGAAAAGACCGACCCATAACTCAGTGGGAAAAGACAGTTTTTAACGAATGGCATGGGGAAAGTAGGCTTTTGAATGCCTTTCTCATATCAGACTTCACTAAGAGGAACAGCTGTGACCATGCATCTTTCTTAATTAATACCAGCAAGAACATCTAAATAGAGAAGGAATGAAAACAGTGTGCTGGGTCTCATGACTCGCACCCTAGGGCACTCCAAAAACTAACTGATGAAAACTTCTGTGTTCTTAATATTTACCTGAATTCACTGAGGATGGGTGAAATACCAGAAGATTTGAAAAGGGCCAATGTTTTGCTTACCCTTAAAACACAAGAAAGGATTTAGGAATTAAGATCAGCTTGGACGATCATCTTTCCAGGGCGGGGTGAAACCCCTTTAAATGCCTAGAAGATTTAAAAGATGATTAACAGCAAAAATGGCTCTAGGAGTTAATCAGAAGCTTAAAACATTACCATGCCATTGTGCAAAAAACTGTACTTGTACTAGGATTTACAAATATTTGTCTGCAAGAAATGTAACATAATCCTTCCACTCCACTCAGAGATGGAGGTCCATGTCCAGCTTTGAAAATCCCACTTCAGAGAAGATGCAGGGTAAGCCGAAAGAGTCCGGAGAGCAGCAACGGGACTCTTCTGGAGCTTGGGGATACTGACTTTTCCATCAGCATCATTCTTTGTGTGTGGATACAGACAACTGTTTTCACCAACGGACTTCTCAGAGTCCTCTGAGACTTCTCAGAATCCAAATTCTGGGAAAGATCACACAAAGAAAACCAAAACTGTTTCAGATTGAATTCTTTGACTGAAAGGGAACTGGCATCTCCCAGAGCAACTGATGTGAACATTTCTGCCCCTGCCTGATACTAATTTCTAACATCTGGCCACGGATGCAGTGCTGCTCAGGTAATCCCACCATACCACAAGCACCCTAAACCAAACTGACTTCTACAAGATAATTTGAATTTTCACATTGGTTTTCAAACCCATGCAATAGGGCTTCAAAAATGCTAGGAATTTGGATTAAAGAAAGTTCTATTGATGTCATCACTTAATTAGCAGGCAAGAATAACAACAGAAGACAGGAGCTGACTTTCCCATCTAGAAGAATACGGCAGTCCGTCCACCAAAAAAGATATGATACATAAACATATCAAGTATAAAGGATATTAAACACATGGGCATTGCTATTTCTTTTTATCACATCTGCATGATGTTCTTCTCACTTTCAAACAAGAACCTCTCAACTATAGAACAATTCCTGTCTTGATGTCATACAAACAAACTTACTAAAACTCACCTCACAAGTAACACTTTAATCCACTGGAATATCCACAGCATTAAATAAAGGCATAAACCCAAAAGTTATGGTTTCAGTTCAAATCGCTATCTATCTCTTCTTTTTATAACAGGACACATTAAAAAATTATTTAAAGGCTCAATTCTGGACATAAAAAAGTGTTTTGCAGAAACAACCAGACCTGAGGGGGTTTTGATTGTTGGGACTAATGTTTTTGAGTCTTCTCATCCAAATTTTGCAAAATTCATCCAGATTTAAATGGTACTGTTTGACTGGTATCTGTTGAAACCTCTGATACTGAAATACTATGGTTCAAATTCAGCCATGGCACTTAAATACTGCACTACACTCTTAAACCACTATAAATGTAGCATATAGATAAAAAGTCAAATACTCTCTATGAAATATATACTTACATCCTACATATGGCAAAGTGATATTGATAATTTATGTTACGGAATCGGGATCTACTAATAAGGAACATTTAAGTACCTACAATCTGTGGTACCTACTCATTTCCTTAATTTATTCTAAACTTCAAAACCTCTGACTGATTTCAGAGAGACAAAATTAAAGAAAAATCAATCTTCAAAAAAATCATACCTAATTTTCTCCAAAATTGTAGCCTCTCCAGAATTCCCTCATCTAGATGGTTTAAGCTTTTCTTGAGTTGTGGGGGAAATTGGTGGAGCTTTTTCCCATCCCATATTATTAGTCCTTATACTACAAGAAACTGAAGATCCTGAGCTTCCCAAGGGGATGTATAGTGTTCTTACAATTCTGCCTGGTCCCAAAGGAAGGGATTTCAAAGTGGATATACTTTTGCAATTGAAAAATAGTTCTGTAAGCAGTGCAACTACTGTAACCTGGTTTCCAATGCACCTTTTTTTTTTTTTCTGCGATTGACTACTCACTTCATAAACTGAATTATACTTAGGTTGCAGCATGCATTCAGCTCCAAAAAGTTTCCATCAGAATTCATGCAACCTCCTCCACAGGCTGAGTTTGCCCCTCTGGTGAATTGTCTGAGCTGTGAGCTACAACCCGAGCTTGTCCCTGGGGTATGGCTTTCATGAGGTCTCATCCACACGTGAACTCTCTGATATGTAAGAAGAGTTGAGCATGCACTGCAGCTTTTTCCTGAACTTGATATTAATCAGGTCTTCCTTCTCCACCCAGCCAGCAGTTTTCCACAAAATTATAGAAAAATATTAACATGCATTGACAGGTACAGAACAGAGTATCCTATAAACCATACAGTGTACACAGTATATCATAGAAATGCAGTATTTTTGAGATACTTGCCTCTCCATCATAATTGCAAAGTTCAGATAATGGGTAAAAGGGTTACCGATGAAGGAAAGCCTGCCAGGGTGTTTTGACATGCCCAATTTTTGTGGGAAATCATGCTTTAAAAAAAGCTAAAGTATACTTTATGCTTGGGTCTGAGTCATGATCTCATAGCAAATAAGAACAGAGGCTGGCTTATCATTCCTTACCTAAACAAATGTCCAGACGTTCAGTTTTCAATAACCATAACTCCACTTTATGTACTGCATAATCTTAATTGGGAGGAAGCATGTTCATTTGCCCTATTCATCCTCCAGGTGAAGTCATACATCAACAGCTATAGAAATAAATGTACACGGGCGATGAGAGAATGTCTACTGTCTTATGCCTGATCCCTGTTTCTGCAATGCAATTGTAAATTTTATCTAGATTTCTTTTGTATTTTGATATCTAATGGTCCATGATATTTGTTCCTTTCTACTACTAATATACTAAAATGAAATAATACATTCCTTATCAATTTGCAAATCTGCGTCTCAAGCTCAAAATTTTGAACAATTAACCACACTAGGATGCGCACATCTGACACCAACCCTAGTTTCATTATAGTTTCTCAGACTACTGTAGAAGACAGTAAAATTTCTGATTTTTCATTTATTTTAAGATTGCAGTAAAAAGTCTACATTTTAAAAGCAAAAAATATGTATTAGCAGTAAAAAAGACAGCTAGCATTAAATTTGTGAGATAATGAACATTTGTATATACAAGTACTTATAAGATCTGCATTCTCTGTCTTGATGAATATTAAACAGTTGTAGAGGAAACAAAAATACTGTAGGCTAAATACAAACATTCTTTGCTTTGCCATTCTTTTAATAATGAACTTCCTTGGAAGGCTAACCCCTAATCTTACATGTGTTCTGTATTTGTAGGTACATCTCTGTCAGGAAATGCTGTGAAATGGAAGTTCCTGACAGATAAACTCCTTGGCCTTAAAAATACCATAGATATTACTTGAATGTCAGAAGGAATAATTTCCAAACTTTGCCCATGATTCAATACTTCTTTATTTAAAAAAATCATAACAAGGTTGGAGATAATTAGTAATACACATATGGATTATATAGTCATTGTTATGTTGGAGTTTGTCATAAAAATAAAATGGGGTAAAGATAATTAATTCCACTTTTTATGGTGCTGTTATTGCTTGTTTTGCATGAAGAGCCCATAGATATGAATCCCACTATATCCCTAAAGTCCTCTGGCCCCTATCTAATAACTAGGAATGGGACAAACCGGTTTTGTCTAGTTTTGGATCCAACTGAATATGAGAAACCAAGAGTTTTAGTCTAAAAATATTGGCCTTGCATTCCAATTACCATAGTCTGCAAAGTAAAGTGCAGAGGAGAAACCAGGGAGGAAAGTCTAATAAAAAAAAAAAAAAGAGTGAAAAATAAAGCAAAATGAAACGATGTGAAGCCAAATAATAAAGCAAATATCAAAACTCAATAAAATGGGACAGAGAAAGCAAATTGAAAAGACAGTCATTAGTATATGCTCTGCTTTTCTTGGAGGAAAGTATGGGTGACAGAAATTCATAAAACTCTTCTATCAGTAACATATCCCAGAGGTGAAAAAATCTTAATTGATTCAGTCTTGAAAGACAGAATGAAAAATGAAAGGTTTACCTATCTCCATTTTTTCTTCAAACCAGCAAATCCTAAAATGATGTTGAGTTTGCAAAGACAGTCACTTGCCAGACGGGAAATACCCAAACTCAGAGTGTTTCTGCCACCGTTTCCCACCCCACGTGCACGTGCGCCGTGGTACAGCCTTTCCTTACCCGCTCCGTCCCCCCCACCCCATCATCTCGTTCTCTGCACAAAATGAACCGGGCTCGTTTCACACACAGGGCGTCAAATGCTCCATCTTAACTATTCTGGATGCCAGACCTTGATCGGAAGAACAAGCAACAAATTTTGTAGCCTGAGACTCAATATTCTTCATTACTGTATTAGAGTAGGTAAGTATTTGTGAAATGCCACTCTCACAACAGCCCCTATAAAGTAAGAATCTTATTCCACCCCTTCCTCCCTTTTTTAGTGAGATGAGAAGCTGGCACCCAGAGAAATTATGGTCAAAGATGTTCATTAAATCCAGGTGAAGAGTAACAGATAAGTACAAGATGACCTTCTGGAGTCCTTTGCATTAGCACTTCATGCAATAAAATCACAGCTGACACTGACTTCAGTTGCTGCTATGTGTCTTCAGCACTGCAAATCGGAACCAGTGGTCTCAGACCTGCACATCCAAAAACTAAACTGAAAATCAAATGCACACAGCCAGCATTCCCCTGTGAAAGCTGAGGCAGTATGTCCGATACCACACAGACCTCTGTGGCAGAGGCAGACAGATCATTCCAGCCTTTAATGGCTTTACCTAAAAGGCCTTCATTTCTCTGTGCCCCAAGCTGTCCCCCTGCCTATACAATCCAACTTAGCAGTTAAGCACAACTCATCCCACGTACAACACAGGGCAGGAATCCTGTAGAAAAGAACCCGACATATATTCATAATTAAAATGAACCATCATGCTTTACAGTCCCATTAAAAATGTAACAGCAATTTTGGATTTCCTATCTGTTAAGCACTGAGCTTTGCTGGATTGCTGCCTTTTGACACCATTCATGCATGTTATCTCTTTGGTTTTAACTTAAAAGAATTTCAAAGAAAGCAGAAATCCCATCGTGTTGCTCGTGAAGACATGCAAAGCTCACTAGTAGGAACTAGCCCAGCGGTCGCAGGTTGTTCCCTTGTGCACGGAGCAGGATTTGGAGGGGTAACATACACACCGGGCCACAGGTTTTCACTGGCATTACATGACAACAGATGAAGGTTGGGCAAACAGATTCCCCTTTTCCACGTCAGGTTGTTCAGGACCCTGCTCCCCACCTGCCAGAGCCTCCTGCTCCATTTCCCCATCCCAGTCCCTCCGACCCACCCGTTCCTAAAATCCAGTCTTTGCCATTTTTCTCCACCAAGCCCTGGTCCTCTTCCCATGGGAGCTCTCAGCCTCTCCTCACCATGCTCCCTATTTCAGGCATCACACTCAGCCCATACCCGCCCTCTGGCACCTCTCCCAAGCGCCCCTTTCCTCTACAAGAACACTCCGACACCCTTCGGCTGCTCCCGCCCTCTCTCGCGTTACTCAGCCCCGTCCCCAGGGCACTGCCCTGTGGCTCCTCTGCCCTTCACTGTTTCTTTGGGCTTCTGCCATATCTGTCGTCCCTCCGCCACCCAGCTCTGTACCTGCTTCTCGCAAAACACCTTCCAAATCGCTGTGGCCACAATGCTTGGACACCACTGGGGAGCATCCAGCCCGTCCCATTTTCAGAGGACAGCCACACACTCTGCGTTTCCATCTCCCTTGCAATACGTTCCCTTCAGAAGTATCAATATTTGTTCTTCAACGTCTCTTGCAAGAACAACTGACAGTAACATCTTGCCTGATGTACACAAATCACCCCAATGCAGAAAGCCGGTACATAACAGGGATTAATTCGTGCTCCAGAAAACAGCAAGCGTAATGCTATAAATACGAAAAGCACATGCCAGGTTGCAGCACTACTGACAGCCACTAGGTTTTCCTTTTAGAGAAATTTTACCTGAAACACTAAGCAGTGAGTGCAACCCTTGCCTTTAGTCACAAAGCATTATATAGCCAAAAAAACCATTTAAACAAAATGAGTAAAAGCAGGCCCCAAGAGCTCCATAGAAATCACATCCCTTAAAAGGACACACTTGCTAGTCTCTAAATCCCACATAACTCCCTTTTCTCAAGGCACCAAATAAATAAGAGAACAGAAAGGGGACAAACTACTGTTTAAAAACCTTTAACTTGGTGAAAACCCTACTGTTACAGGGGTTTCTATAAGAGTTTTCAAATTTCAAAAACTTGACTGGGAAACGTATTTTACTGTAGCATCAATAAATATTTGGTTACCAGGATAGAAACAACTGTACATCTGGGTTTTTTTGGAATAAAGGTTTTATTTTCTTGTATACATCACAAGATCAAAAATGAGTTTCCACATTACATCGCTAAATAAGCAAGACGGTCTGTGAGTGAGACCAGAAGTCTAAGCCCTCCCACCTCCAGTTTTTCTATTTGCTGGCTTCTGCCTTTAATAAAGTGCTTCAGACCCAGTTTCCTTTGTAGAAACAAACAGATCATCCATCTCCCTGAGTAAGATTAGGTGTCATCACTTCTCCCTTCTTTGTGAAATAATAAAAGTCATACGGCAGGAAAAAAAAAAATTCTTTTAAACCTTATTCAGCCAGGAATAAAAACTGTAACCTTGGATGCCATGTGTGTGAAATGAAAATACACAGCTTCGAGTTACAAAGGTCTATGATTTACACTTCTTTTTTCTATGGATTTAGGATGGAGAGGCAGCAATTTCTGTTCTGGATTGAAGGGAATCTGCTTCTCATTCATATTTAAATATAAAACCTATTAAAAGTCCAATTAGAATATTACTACTTTTATTTCCTAATAGAATGGCAATTTACCCTCATTTTTCAAAGTGCAGATTAAATGCCTACTTTTAAATGCAGTTCTAAGGAGTACTGTCACAAAAACTAAGTTAAAAAGAGACAACGGTAATGTTCCTGCAGCCCACTGCTTAACAGATCAGTGAAAGTAGATCGTAATCTTATATTATCCTCCACATTTGTTTGCATTCTGAAAGCATATAAGCCTTTCCAAATACACTTGATCTGTTTAGTTTATATACAAGAAATGAACTCACAGCTCCCCTGTTAGGACCCACCAAAAGGAGTTTTACTTGCAAGGTTGAATGAGATTCTGTGCCTGCACTGATGTCTATTTTCTCACGTTATTTCATCTTTCTCATGCTTGCTAATAATTTCAAAATATCATTTCAAATAAAGGTTCATGATACAAGGTCACATTTAGACTGTAAAAGATTGTGATTTACCACTTTGACAGACCAACGTTTTCAGCTTGTATACAGCACCCAGCCACAACTGAACAACAAAAATGTTTTCAGTCCTTTTATTTTCAAAACAAATGCTTTATGTACCAGAATCTGTCATTTAGAAACAGTACACACACATGCATACACACACATGCATACACATCCCCTGTTCTACAGTAATTGATGTTTGGAGTTTATTAAAAAGGCAGTAATTGCAAATGCATTAGATTATTTCTTTTGCAGCATGAAATAACCGGTTACCTTTCAGGAAAGGAGCCCTCCGTGGCACAAGCCCTTCTGTGATTTCCACCTGCTCTTGCTGATGCTGTTTAACCAGGTTTCCTTCACTGCCAGCTCTCAAAATCTTTTCACCTAGCCTAATTTTTCGTGATCGGCTGTTAAAATCTTCTTTCCTAGACAAAGGCGATTTAGGAGCCGTATTAGCTGACAAAGGTCGAGCCAGGCGAGAGGGTTTGGACATTCTGCCTGTGCAGGAATGTACCTGCTCCAAAAGCAATTTCTAAAAAAATCCTTCCCAGCTCACTTTCCAGCACAGAGGCTGGGGAGTTCGTGTGCGCAGCGCAGCTGGATGTGAAGTGCCGTGCTGCCAGTCCGATCAGTTTTAAACACCAGGCGTTGGGTGGTCAGGCAGACAGTTTCCCGGACCTGTGGAATGTAAATGTGTGCTGGGGTAAAACAGATGACTCTGCTCCGGCGCTGAGTCCCAACCGTGCCGTGGGGAGCAGATGCTCTGCCAGGGACAGCGTAAAGCTCCCGGCGTGCACCCACGAGGCGCCGGGCAGCGCGGGAGCAGAAGGGGAATGCCCCACCTACGCAGGTACTACATGAAAAACCACCCTGTCATGAGGTTACCTCTGCGTGTGGGACCTTCCCACATTCCTCTCCAAACCCTCTCTCTCAAACAAATGCTTTCTTGTTTTAGCAGATTTCTCCCTCGTGCGCCAAAACCGCACCGCTTCAGCGCTATATGGTAAATGCCTGATGTCAAGAATCTGTTTGTCTTTGAGTTAAGCGTGGTGCAAGCTGAAATTGGATTAAATGATGCATATTCTCCTGCCATTGTATTTTCTAACTCACCAAAATAAATGAAGGATTGTCAGTGAATATCGTCTCTTTTTGAAAAATGGCCCAAATCCCTTATTATTAACTGGCATTGCTTAGGCAATACTGCACAGAATACGACCCATTATACTTTCCTCTTTCACTGGTACATTTACACCTAAAGAAACCCTGGCCTCTTGCATACTACAGATAACCACGTTCTCTACTGACTCTCCAGAGAAAAAAATTCCTGACTTCAGGCTACGTTATTTCAAACCTCAGTTCATGGGTGCTTTTCTTTGAAAATGCCTGGGCAAAACCTGCCTAACTTTCTCAGCCAGCCCCGCGCTTGTGAACCCTGCCAAGACTCGGAGTATTTGGTCACATGAAAAGAAAATTCCACTCACCATAATTTTGCAAACAACGTCCAAAGAAAAAAACCAACAGTGTAAACCAGAGAAAACATCAGAGCTACAGTTACAGTAAAATCTTCACACTGAATTTTAAAATTTATTCCTCAATATCCCAGGCAACCAGTATCAATAACAGGGTATGAGGGGCCATTTAATTTCAAACCTAGAACAAATATAAGCAAATCAATACCACCAGAGCTTAAGAAGCAAAAAGACAGGAAAACATGACTAAATTGCTACAGACATTCCTCATTTTTCTGAAATAGCAATTGTGCAATGCAGTAAAATATTTTTGCATGCTATATCATATTCTCTTTAAGAATCCCACATTAAAGAGGTAATTCTTTATGCTTCCTCTATAAAGCATATTTTCTATTGCTTTGTTGCCCCATCAAGAATGGGACAGATTAAGTGCAATACAGCAAGCCTTGCCATGATATTGATAATATGCTGCATATTATTTTATTGACAGAGTAGGAGCTCTAAGTGAGTGGGAAGACTTCAGCTCTCAAGGAGGGACTTGACGGACAGGAGAATAACCCTGGGCTGATTAGCAGTGCTCAGGCACAGCGGGTCATGCAAAAGAAGATGGAGAACAGAAACAGGAGTGAAACGAGAAGACGAATGGAGAAATAATCACGTAACTGGAGTGAGGAATGAGTGAAGAAGGCAGAGAAAAAGTGAAAGCCAATAAGTACGTGAGATCTCTGTTGTACTGAGCCTAAGAAGTACTGCCATTCCCTCTAAAGATCCCAGGCTGTTTTGCAAACAGATATTTTTAAGATCTTTCAGAATGATATATTTACCAAACACAAATACTCTATGCTTAAGAAGAGTTTTTAAGCAGTGACAATAATGCCTACAATACTACATATAGAGATTTTAATTCTCCCAAACACAGGAAAATTGTGATATAAAATCCACCTCTGACTGACAACATAAACAATGGTGTTTTGGTTTTAGAATCACTATTGCTAAGGTGAAATCCTACTGATATTACTACACATTGCACATTCACCCTAACTCAGCACCCTTAACATGAACAGGGTGCTTTTGGAAATGACAACCTCATATGTAAAGAAGAAGTCTAACCAGACAGTCGTGTTACCCATAATCTTAAAATAATTTCATTTCTAAGCAAAACAAAGACATCATGAATTCAAGTTTTCCTAAGGTGCTCTCTATAGCAACAAGAGATGGGTTTGGGAAAGGGGAGACGTTATCCATCTGCTTCTGGCACGAAAAGCACAGGCCCCAAGTCTTGTCCATTCAGATATCAAGGTGACACTTCTGCACTGTGAGAGAGCAGCGACATCCTGATTGACGTGTACGTTTGACAAGGAAGAAGCTCTTTGTCTCACAGCAGGTACATAGCCATGCAGAAATAGGGTAAGTCAAACGTTCCTCGAACACGTGAAATTCCCAGAATATTCCAGTCCATGTCAACCATTTTCAGTAATATCTTGGAGCAATCAGGTGCCCAATGGCATTACGTCATGTGAGGAGAGGCTGAGAGAGCTGGGACTGTGCAGCCTGGAGGAGAGAAGGCTCAGGGGGGTCTTATGTGTGTCTATAAGTATCTGACGGGGGAGTAAAGGAGATGGAGCCAGGCTCTTCTCAGTGGTGCCCAGTGACAGGACAAGAGGCAACGGACACAAACTGAAATACAAGAAATGCCATTTAAACATAAGGGAAAGCTTTTTTTCTTTTTTTCCTTTTTCTTTTCCAGTGAGGCTGGTCATACACTGGCACAGGTTGACAAGAGAGGTCATGAAGTCTCCATCCTTGGAGATAACACGTGACTGGGCACAGCCCTGAGCAACCTGCCGTAGCTGAGCCTGCCTGAGCTGGGGGTTGGACTAGGCAATCTCCAGAGCTGCATTCCCACCCCGACTGTTCTGTGATTCTGTATTGCCAAAATATATTCAGAGCCTATTTATAATCTGTATGCTTCAATATCTCTAAATCTGTCTGACAGCAGATGCTAACCTTCTTTCTCCTATGTTCCAGCAATTAACTATCCCCTGCCTGATTGCCAGTTATGGGAGGACTTGCTTCCTTCTTGGCCATTACTCCTTTTTAGCCTCTTGCAATCTGTGGCACAGAGTTCCCAAAAATGAGGTCTTGTCTGTTTGTTTTAAAGGCTCTGAGATGTGAAACTGGTGATTCCAGCCATAAGCACTGAGCCTCTCAAAAAAAACCCTCACCCCCTCCCCCCCCCAAAAAAAAAAACCCAAACCAAACCCAAACCCAAAACATAAGCCCAGGTTGCTTAGCTGATTGTGTTTGGGGCTGGATCTAGACACAGTAAATCACCTCATTCGTGGGATGAAACAGCACGAGAGCACATGGCCCAGGGTTGCTGCCAGCTCCCCATCACCCGCATCCCAACTGCGCAGGTCCTCTCCCCAGCCCAGCTCCCCTGGAGCCCTGGGTCCCCCAGCTGCAGGGCAGGTCCCTCCCTGCCATCCCACCCCCTCCACCACAGGTTCCTAATGAAGCTCCTCAGGCAGCAGGTCTTTCATCAGCTCTCAGGCTTTCTGAAGCCCCAAGGTACTCTTTTGAACTACTCAAAAAACCCTCAAAACAAAACAAAACAAAACAAACCCCAAACAAACCAAACCAAACCCAAAAAACCCCCAACCAAATAAACAAACTAAAAGCCCAAACCCAACCCAACCCCTTTTCCCTGAGGTTTCAGACAGCCAAGTTCAGCTAGGTAGAGACATCATATTGATCCAACATACCATTAAGCAAAAAGTAGTTCAATTTGTCAGGTTTTCATGAAATGCTGTGGGAAGTTTTCTAGTGCTTTGGGACAATGAATAAACTCTGTCACCGCCTCACCCAGCAGAGATTAATATTAAGGGGCCAACAGCGCGGTCTCTGCTTTTGAACAATCACATCTATGTAAACAAGTAACTTTTTTAGAATACCATACACTTTCCATACACTGTTTAAAACAATGTCCTGTTAGTTTCAAAACTTGTCTCCTCTTTCCTGCCTAGAAAATAAATTACTGCTGAAATATGACAACAAGAATTTGTTAAGAGTTAGCTAACAGAAGGCATTTTTACCATAGCATATTAAATAGGTTATTATACCGCTATTAAGTAACGTTTGTGCCCCCTGGGATAAAAGAAACACGACTAGAGATGTTATTAATCCAAACAAAGCCTTTGCAAAGCTTGAAATTTCCTTTTTTGGGCACCCACGAAGTTCTAGTTTACATTTGCACATAAAGAGCTGGGGAAGGAAGAGGATCTCTCACATGCAAACCAGGAAAAATTGGTAGCTGATGCCGTACGGTTTAGGATGTGGTGTTTTCTCAGCCTCACCAAATCCTCTCCCATATTTTGGCCTGCAACTATCTAAAGAGAGAAAGGCATGTATACACAAACATTTCAACTCCAGCAGACTGTTTCTAAACTATTGAGAGGCAAAAACTGCTACACCAGTAAATGGAAGTTGCAGGTGCAGCAGTTAAAACTGTAAATTAATGAAGTCTTCTCTTTACAAAATTGAGCAAGTAACCAGATGGCATAACATTTTCAGCATGAAATGAGAAATAAATGTATAGACACCAAAAGAACAAGATCAGTGATGAAAACAATTTCAGATGCAAGTCACAGATAGGTATGTAATGTGATAAAAAAAAGTTTAGTGCTTCAGAGAGGTACATTTTCTAGTAACTGAAGCATGCAAAATTAGTGACAAGTTAATTTTGCAGATGTTAAAGCTTTCTTAGAACTATGTGCTAGTCCTTTATTTTTCCGTATATGATTTCTGAAATAGTTGCATAATACAGAAGGTGCTTCATGTTCAATATATTGAGACCCATTTCAAAACATTTCACACAAATCTAAAAATATTCTTCCTGGAAAAATAAACCATGCAAAAGGAACCTAGTCAGTCATTCAATGACAGGTGAACCCCCCAACAGAAAGCAAGCTGTAATTATGGCAAGTCCTGTTACTCTTTAATATGGTCTTAAAAAGATGTCTGTTAAGGGTCCTGCTGTAATATAATAGCTGCCTAGAAGATGCTATAATTAAAGCAGAGTTGTCATTTCTATCAGGAAAGCCTGTTCCAGAGATTTACTACTCAGCCATAAAAATTTAATCTCAGCTCCAAGACTTTAAAAAAAATCAAAATCAGAAAAAACCTCTTCAGGTCTAGTTTAATTCCTTTTCTTCAAGTTTTAGAAAATTAAACCATAGCAAAACCTTTCTTAAAGATAGAAGACTTTAGAGCTGTGGAATCTGAACACCTTATTCTGTCCACAAACCAGAAATATCATCAGTAATGGAAGAATCAATTTTCTTTATTATTCTATCACATCTGCATCTTATATTTGGCATTGGTTCAAGACCTTTGAAGTTCTGTATTTGGCTGAGTACACAGGTCTGTGGCCTACAAATAAAGTGTTTACACATATTGAACTATGTCACGGTTACGGTTTTTTTAAACCAGTATAGCTGCGTTAGTACAATCCCTCAGCCGGTGGTCTGTCCTCAGGGTGCCTTCTGATGACCGCATTTGGTTCCCTTCCCCTCGTGAAGGGTTACACGAGCCTAAGCACACTTGCACACACGTAACTGCACCTACTCATGGACGGACAGTGCAGAAAACAAAGCAGTGGGGCGTTTGCGTGCAAACACCACCAGTAACGTTTGAACTTTGCCAAGATCGTTGCTAAGATTTCCAATTGGTGCCAACTGTGATGGCAGGCTTAGGTACATTATCCTGATGACATGATGTTAATCACTAAGCAATTCCAGAAGGAGCAATCAGCTGCAAGCAGCTGCCCATGCAACTCACCACAAATACTTTTTTTTGCAGAATGTTACCTTTTTCTGTATATCAACCACTCACAGAAGAATACGAAATTCAAAGATTTATTCCATACGTAAATTATAACTAAATTCTACCAAACAGTGTTCTGTGATTTGGCTGTCCTTGGTGCTATACTGGTTGGCTGCGATGACTGAGAGAGCTAAAACTTATGCAATCTTGGTTCAAAGTTGTTTCACTTGTTCTGATGTTTTAATCAAATCAAATCAGAACTCGGGCTCAATATGTTCTTAAAGGAATACCCCTTAGCTATAAATCACATCAGATCATTACCATTATTATTTCATTGTTAAATAACATCTGAATACTGCTTTCCACATCCACAGCTATTTCACATTAGATTCTTAAAGATGTGCACTAAAATTCCTTTTGTCAAATTTACAGTGTTAGTAGTTTTTTAATAAAAAAGTGTTGAAGTTTCAAAATCTTTTCTGAAATTATATAAGTGAAACTACGGCTGGCTTAGTCTTTAATGCCACTATAAAACGAGGGGGGAGAGGAACAACACAAAACACTACACTGACATTTTACTCTGGAGAAAATGTTAGTTTCAAATGTTAATTGTTAATTTGTTTTAGCTTATCTGCAGCCTTCTCTAGCTCTTTTTGCATCATCATTTTCAAGTGACCGCCTCTTAATAAAAGAATAACATTTTAAAGAGCTCTAACACATCAAAAATGCAACATAGAGAGCTTAAAGTTTTACAGAAATAAAATATGCTTTACAGAAAATCAGTCCATACAATGGTTTGAATGAAATCTTGGAATGAAGAAAAAATGAAACAGGTAGGAAGCAGGAATGGACTGGATATGCCAGGAGACAAACACAAACCTTGACTGACAGAATCCTGCCCATATGAGCAATGCACAGATAAACCATTTCCATTGTTTCAATATTCCTCTTTTATCCTGCAGTTCTGCATCACCCACATGGGCCAAAAAAATAGGAAAAGTAAGTAAAAGAAGGGACTGAAAGGAGGACAAACTTCAGGTGTGAAGGTAATCCACTGATATCCCACATGATGAATTTTACCTCTTCCTCAGCCAGTGAAGTCCCATGAATAACACCCCGGAACGGGTGCTGCAGTGGATGCTCTCATGAAGGGGAGCCAAACTACAAAGAAAAGAGAACAATGGGAAGATAACGGTTGTCCTCTGAAGATGGTGGTGAGAAGGAAGAGCTGTCTGGGGCAGCCGTAACTCTGGCATTCTTGGCTGGGTTATCACAGTCTTTTTCCACCACAGACCTTGAATGTAAAGAAAAATCTCCACGAGTCTATGGAAATGGAAGGCAAATAAGCAGATACTGACCTCTTTATAATCAGGTATTACAATAACAACTTAGACCAGAATTCATTTGGAGGCTTTTATTTTAAAGCAAAAATAATTAGCGAGAGTCACTATCTAAACCGCAAGCAGGCAAAGAGAGTGCTATATCAATCCAGTGTCCTTTTCTCGGGAGCAGCCCTGGCAGTGTTGACTTAGCCAACAGCAGAACCAAAATGTATTTGTCTATTTGTGAAATGCAGTTTTTTTCAGAGGCCCATTAATGAATATTTCAAGAAACTAATCTGATCAGTTTTCTGTGATTTTGTGGTTTTTTGGTGTTTGGGGAGAGACAAAGGGATAAAACGTGAGCGCTGTATTTTTGCATGTGTGTTTTTGACCACCACAGAAAGGAAGATGTCTCTGTCCTGTAAGTCCTTTTTAAGACGTGCATCATCACACTATAGCCAGCTTTACTTTTCGCACAGTGTTACTTAACTCAATACAACATATATAATGCACGAGGTTCTCTTCTGTGTCAAAATTGCAAGTGACTGGTGCTGAGTGCGATCCCCTTTGTCACTTACTGTCCTTACAGCACCATAACAAGTGCCCCGTAATGCTGACTGCACGGGTTTGAGTAAGTTGTCTGCAGTCAGTCTGAGCAGCTCTGGAGAGATGAACATGTTTATTAAAACAACAGTAAAGAAATCTGCAACTGGATTTCTTTGTGTTTATATGGCTATACAGGATAGTTCAGGTAATCTGAGTTTACCACTAGTCCACTAAAAAGCCCAGGCAGTGCATCCTCATGTGCTCAAGCCACCTGGAAAGATTTTTCTTGGTTTCAATCTAACCATACTTGTAGACACTAAATGTTCTGAAATCTGGAGATCTTATGCAGATGACTTAATATCCTGCTTTGCATATTTGATGATTCATTACCTTATTTACATAAATGACAACAAATGGTCCCAATTACTAGCACTTAAGTCTGAAAAGGCTGCAGCGCAGAGCATGCGTTAGGAATGCAGCGACTGCTGTTTTCTTTATTTCTAGCATATATTTGGGGTGGTGTCCGGGTTACCCTGATGGCTCCTCCAGCCTCCACCATTAGGTTTTGCTCATCAGGAACATAAAGGGAAAATCCAATACAGTGATCAAACAACAGACAATAGTAGATGGCAATGAAGCAAAGCAAGCTGAAATAGTAGTCTTTCCAGCCAAGAAAAACCTTGGAAAGAACCAATAACCCTACCATTAAAACATAAGGGTCTATGAAGTACATTATTAACAATCCCAAACTATTTTCTGCATGGAAGACTAAACTGGTGACCATGCCAAGTGCAATATATAAACATAAAATCTCCTTTGGAAAAAAAGCTCAATGGCTATTTGTGAAGGCAGGGTAATACAAGTTAAAATAAAGAGGACACTGAATGACTAGCATTTCTGCCTAGAACCATGAAAGAAATTGGTAAAACGATGTTTTGAATGCCTACTCTATTTTCAAATGAGCACATTATTTACTACATTCTACCAAACCACGTTCGGTTATCTGGCTGTTCTTGGTACTATATTGGTTGGCTGTAATGACTAAGAGAGCTAAAAATACACTGTCTTAGTTCAAAGTTGTTTCATTTCTACTGATGCATTAATCAAAATAAAAAGTTAACTTCAGTGCATTCTTGATTGATCTTAAAGGGTTAAAATAAAAATGATGCTATAAAGACTGCTACATAAAGAGCAAACAGACAAGCACGTGTACTTAAAACACATACCAATCAAGAGAGACAGAAAGAAAATAGGCAAAAAGGAAAAAAAAGAGGAGGTCAGGAAGGAGGACAATAACTCCCCCCCCCAGTAAGCCCTCCTGTGCTACTAATGGGCACCAGTCTGTTACCAGGGAGGCTTCAGCAAGTCTGACCTGAATTCCCTGCGCTGAAGTACAACCACGAAATCTACCATATTATTATATGAACCATAAAATAAACAGAATAATTCAGAATCTATTAAAAATTAATGTTATAAATTCTGAGAGCAACCCTTCATGATGCCCCTCATTTTAATAGTCCTTAAAATGCCTTTCAGTGAAAAAGTCTGTATGGGGGCAAGTCTGGAGTGACTTGGGTCACGAAAACCAAGTTTCTGACTTCACTAAACACTCCTTTGAGGGGGAAGAATAGGATCTGAGTAACTTCCACATTTAACTTTAGAATTAAATGGATCTTTTCCATCTCTGCTGGGGATGTCCTGCTCCTTTAAAGACCAGTTTGTAAATGATTTACTCCCACATCAAGTTTTGCAACTGGGAATTCAAATAGCTCCCAGATAATGCATGAACCTAAAGAAAACTACTACCTTCTCCTTTACATATAACAACTCCACAATGCTAACAGCCATAAAACATAGTAAAAAGAGAGGCAGTGACCACAAAGCTAGCTTCAAGCAAGCAACTCCTCCAAGTCTAAAGATGAGATCTTTGTTAATGTATCTTTCACATATGGCGATGTCTTCAACTGAATAAAATAATCCCATTCTCAGTCGCTTGCCAAGTATTACGACATACATCTTAATGCTTTTGAAGAGCAATGTACAACAACAGAAAAAAAAAAAGTATTTCTTTATTTAACAATGGTTTGAAACATTTTCTGCCTAAACTTTTCCTCCCAACTTCCCCACAATTTTCTCCAGCACAAAGAAATTAGCCATCGTCTTCCATCAGGACAACTATCTCTGTTTGTCATTCTGCAGCATGAGATCACAGTTACTTATCCCTTAGCAACACCAACTTCATTCTAGTGACTAAATCCACCCATTTAGAGTTTTACACTCAAATGTAATTGCACAGGTAATTTTAATTTGGCAGAACCTAACCACATAACGAGAGTCTGGTCCAGATTCAATACTTAATCCTATAGTTTCGAGTGCACTGTTGCATATTTAAGTTATCTTACGGTAGCTGTTATACTATACATCAGCCTTGGTCCCACCTCTATCTCAGCGATCAGACTCTGCAGTTAAAGTCATTCCTTTGGTTCTTCTTTCCATTTATTCGACTGAGCATCAAGTTTTATCGTGCTAAATGCACTAGAAAGCTTGTCAAAAAGGATGTCTCGCAGATGCAGGGTGGTATCACCCATCAGGCACACCTGAGATGTGGTGGTGAGGAAGCCTGGTGGGTACCCGCACAGAGCAATCCCCTGGGACAGCCTGGGGAAGCTGTTGGTGACAAAGAGGCAATTTGGGACAGAGAAGAGGGGAAAGAAGCAAAGATTCAGCAATCAGAAGGTGGAGATAAGGATAAACGAAAGAGGGGGAAAAATTTGCCAATTATCATGTCTGTACCACATCAGGCACATTTTCAAGAAGGAGATAGTATATGCTGATAAGTAGTTACAGAAATGCGCTCTGTGGAAATGCAAGAGAGATGTTCATCTGCCCACTCAAACAACCGCAGGGAGCTGCCCCAGGGAATTTCCTGGGGGAGCGGCTTCCACCCTCTCGCCTTTCCAGATCCTTGATGGAGCATTAGGGGAGAGTGCCCCTTCACCCCTCAGGACCAGCCCAGGTCAGCAGGAAGTTCACTTAATACTATGCTCAGGTGACACACAAATGTGATTCCCTGAAGCCTTCTTGACCACAGTTGTGATTACCATCCGTTATTTCCAGAAAGTCTATAATTGGATAATCTTTCTGTTTTGGTTACTATGAAAAAACAAGGTCAGATTTCAACATGGTGCTAATGGACACATGCAATCTGCACTGCACAAATCTCAGATTGGCTCTGGGAGAAGTAAAAAAAACCAAAACACCCTGAAACCTTATTTAAGACACTTTTCTTTATAGCTAATATTATTCATGAATCAAAGTCCATTATTTTACCAATGGTCCATAAGACCCTATTAAAATCATAAATATACCAGTTAGACTTCAGGGAAGAGTGTGGTTTTACTCATTTCTAAAAAATTCTATTGATGAGAAAAAACTTTCCAAGCCATACAAATGACAGAGTGACAGGCTGGAGTGATGGCGTACTTCAGGGCGAAAACAACAGGTGCAGCTGGCTTTTTCCAGCCATAAGTCTTTCCATTTGCAAGCTAATAGTAGGTTGC
Source organism: Grus americana (assembly GCF_028858705.1). Taxonomy (NCBI): domain Eukaryota; kingdom Metazoa; phylum Chordata; class Aves; order Gruiformes; family Gruidae; genus Grus; species Grus americana. The sequence goes on along the minus strand of NC_072853.1, from coordinate 149,655,798 downwards.
CAAGTCAATGTATGCCTCTGTAGCTTATGTTACATAAAAGGAATTTTTTTAAAGTTGCATAATTGTCACAGAAGTTTAATTTTAGACAAATGAAGAATTCAAAGAAGAGTTAATTAAATCCTCAAAATGATCTTTTATTAATTTAGGGGGGGGAATGCCCGTTCCAGTCACAGAATAGCAGTTAGGATAAAGGATAAATCAATAAGTTTGCATTTATCAATTACTGTTATTCACCAAGCAGAATTTGGGAACTTTGATAAAGAATCTTCAATTCCTTCAGTCCTTAATTACAACTCATTAACTTTTCATTAACTTCAAGCTTAGTAAAAAGCAACAGCAAGTCTTTGATGGCACCACTTTGGCAGCGCCCCACGTTAAATGGTTTTGTGGAAGTTATTCGTGTGTAGCCGGTTATGCCTTTGCTATATCACAGCAATACTTCAATCAACGATAAGAAAATACCCGGCGTCTCTTCACATAAATCGAGTCTCTGTACACTTTAAAGCTTTGCGGTAACTTTTAAGATAACGTGTAACACCACTCGGACTCTTAAAAAAGAGACAGTGAAGTGTGAAAGGTTCTCATTCCTCCCAGGGGCAGGACTTGGTGTTTCTCACTGCTGAATCCCACGAGGTTCCTCTTGGACCCATCCCTCTGGCCTGCTCTGGTCCCTCTGGATGGCAGCCCTGTCCCTGAGGTCCCCCTCAGCTGGGTGTCCTATCGAGACTCGATGAGGGTGCTCTCTGTCACCTCGTCCGGGTACCCGATGGAAGGTTAAACACAGCAGGTCGCACACGGGCCCAAGCGGGACTACCCTGCCACCGGCCCCAGGCACTAACCACCACCCACCCGGACTGGGGCCCAGACAGACCACAAAAATACTGTGGGAGACAGGGTAGAAAGCCTAGCTAACATCGAGATAAACAGTGTTGACAGCCATGGCCTCATCCCCAAATCCAGTTGTTCTGCCACAGAAGACAGTTGGGTTGGTCAGGAATAAACACCTGCCTTTGGACTGGCTACAGACCTCAACAAAATGAGCAAAACACCATCTCCTCTGGTAATGACAGATAGAGAAGAAAAATGAGGGAAACAATGAAAAATCAGGCCAGGCAACGATTAATTTTTATTTTTATTCCCAAAAGCATGTGCACATTTTTACTATTGATTTTAGTAGGACACAAATGCCACCTGAACAAAAATTTCTGAAATGAGCAAGCAGGAGCATACGGACAAACCAGTTTTTCATTTGGACATCTGACTTCTTAGTTACGATTATGAAACTTTTTCATTTAAACTAAAGGTGACACAAGAAATCAGTCTTTAATGCAGCTATCACAGTAATAAGCATGAAAGCTGTAGGAGAGACGGAGAGAGAGGATGAACGAATGAGCACTGCCCAGAACCCGCTCTTTGCACCGCATTATGTATTTTCAGAGACATTTTAAGGCTACAGTGTAAACTTAAACATGTCAACAGACAACGAGGAAGTGAATTTTAAGCACTAAGAAACAAGCATAAATCCTCTTATTAAGAGAACAAACTATCTGGTATCCATTTAGCTATATTAATTTGAGATTATTTTTTTCCTTCTTTGGTCCAGCACCTGATATAAACTCCTGATATACTCAACTGAGTGAATCGCAGTTTAAAAAACACACAAAAATTTTATAAACCGTATATAAAATAAGGATGTACTTAAACTAATTTTACATGACAGCATTTTTATTTTTCTGAAATCAGATTTTCCATTATTTATGGGCTTATTTAAATTCATTGCATATTAAAGTAATTTCAAAAAGACTTAAAAATGAGAACTTTACTATTAGAAAAGAAAGACTCCTATTACACAACTTCTCCTAGACCAGGATCAGATACCAGATAACAAACTGTTTTGTGTTTGTCTCTTTGTTTTATCAGTGGATGAGCTAGGTTTTTAAGCTTATTATGTTATCTGGACTGTTCCAACTTCCTTGTTTTATGTATGACTGTGAGAAAAAAATTGCTATTGAGAAGAAAACAGCTATCACCCAGAACTTGTAAAATGTGTAGGTTTTTTAAAAGGTTAATATTTTGTTTAAAATGGAACTCAAACATATTAAATTAGCTATGGTTTCTGTACTATGCATTTTTTTTCCACAGAACCACAAGAATCTCTTTTTTAAAACAGTAGTTCTCTATAGAATTTATTCAAGAGCTATTCTTATTTTGCCAGCAGCATGGAAGCACAAGTGCTTTGAACTTTTGTATGTTCAGTGGTTAGACTGCGCAAGTCACAAATGCCTTGTTGAACTATGTAGTACAAGAAGGTTTCAAAGCATACGTATCTGTATAGGTATATATCTGACATGAGTAAAAATGTGGTAAGATGATTACTATTAAAACTTGACCAGAAAAAGAAGAAAAATAACCAAGAGCACATGGAGCTCATTTACTTTTTTCTCAAATTAAACTGCAAGCATGACATATATTGTCAAATTCCCTACCTTGGAACCAACCACAACCACGAGACATGGCTGAACAACTGCGTGCCAGATCTGAGGTTGACTGGGGCAGGAAAGAGGGTTATAGTCCCCTCACTGAGAGGGTAACATTTGGACAACAAATCAGTATATAAATGACTATGTTGTTGCTTTTGTAAGCGTGAAGTTTTACATTATGCATACTTCACAGTGTAAATGCCAACTGCTGAAAAGCAAGATCTGCTTTTCTCCTTCCTCCAAGCCAGACCCAGACCTTGCATCTGACCTTCAAAGCAAGCCACAAAACATTAGATGTCTCTTGGTAGCCACCTTCCCACCAGCCTGGCTGGTTTAACTGATTTACCCTGAATCCACACGAGCACTAGATCCAACACAAGGGAAGCTGAAGGACTACTGAGATAAGGGCAACAAGACCTGTTTTCTCCATAGCCTGTAGTTTCATCAAATTAGGTATAATGTCAGTCTGTTTCTTTAGTCAACCTTAAACAATCATTAAATGCTTTACCATAATTTTAAACTTCTCAGTGAATGCCACAAACCATACATGCTTTCTCTAGATAGGAATGTCCTACGAGGAGTGGCTAGGGACTTTGGGCTTGGCTAATTTGGTGAAGAGGAGGTTGACGGGCGACCTTATTACTGTCTGCAGCTTCCTGAGGAGGGGACGTGGAGAGGGAGGTGCTGAGCTCTTCTCCCTGGGATCCAGCGATAGGACACCTGGGAATGGTTCAAAGCTGCATCACGGGAGGTTCAGACTGGACGTTAGGAAGCATTTGTTCACCGAGAGGGTGGTCAGACACTGGAACAGGTTTTCTAGAGAGACGGTCGATGCCCCAAGCCTGTCAAGTGTTTAAGAGGCATCTGGGCAACGCCCTTAACCTGCTTTAACTTTTGGTCAGCCCTGAATTGGTCAGCAGTTGGACTAGATGATTGTTGTAGGTCCCTTCCAAATGAAACAGTCTATTCTACATAGGCATCAGTCTTTCTCCAGACTGTTAAACTCTGCAGCAAACTGAAGATCAACCAAGACTATAAGATACACAATAAAGCTTACATACAAATATTATGAACACTGTATTCATTCACTGTCTCATTTATTCCTATGCAACATGCACATTTGCACAAATATACAGTGCCACAGAATTTGGATCTAGTTTGTTGCATTATACCCAGAACTTTGCACAAAACCTATGCGCCTGTGGGGTTTTTATTCTGTTCTTCAGGTGTCAGCAAATAACAGACAGACAGAATTGAACTGCTGGATCATTGCCTGAAATGCGTACTTACCAGTCACCTCAATAAAATATACAATGTCGTACTTGCGAGTAAATCTGTGAGCCAGAGCAAGTACTTTGGGGTATGGAGATGAAGTATATGTTTCTGTCTGACATGAGGCACTTTCAAAATTATTTACTTTTTTTTTTTTTTTACTTCCCCTGCAAAAAGGGCTCCTCACAGGTCCAGGACAGACAGAAGGGCACAAGGCTCCTGCCACAGGTTTGCAGGCTGCTTTCTCTACCATCAGGGCAGCAGTGGACCAGAAACATCTGGTGTGTCCAACCACTTCTCGTTACTTCATTTGCACCCTTTCCTTTTTTAACAAGTCACTAGGAATAACATTGACAATAAAAACACTCCCCAAGTTTAGCATCATGACTTTTGGCAAGAACATTGCCACTGTTCCATAATGAACCGCCATAGAGGCCGTGCTGACAAACCGGAGCAAGACTCAGCTCCTACAAGCTGTCCCCAGGATTATGTTTCCCCACTAAACAGCTGTCTTCAATCACAAAGCCCGCACTTCCTTTTTCGGCATTATTAATCTTATGAAAAACGATCATTTTCCTAGTGGTTTGACATATTCCACGTGGCTGCTCAGCAACATCTTATATAGATGGTCATTTAAACCCTTCTTTACAATAAATGCCATATGGGAAGGTTGGAGAAACAGGTGATGTTCAGCTTGAGCCAAACTCGTGCTCCTTTGACTCCAGCGCTCTGATGAAAAGAGGACTGAATGCACGCTATCAGCTCATCATTCCCACCGACTACACTGCTCGCATGGGGGTCTGGTCTGCGCTGCTGTGGTACAGGATGGATGAGACGCAACACAGCGTCACTACTAAAAACGTGTAGCCAGGTACACCCAAGTAAGGGCCTCCCAACTTCCAGAATAAGCAAGAATTTTCAAGCAAGTGAAATTTCTTGATATTAGTACAGAAAGAAGAAAGAGCTATATTTTTTGAGGTGTTCCAAAGGAAAGGAGAAGTAAAGACTGACCTGGAATGGAGAGGAATTATGCATCCCCAGGATAACACTTATTTCATTAGCATGGACTCAAACCCTACAGTATCAGCAAATGCACTGTTTACTTTGAGGCTGCTTGCTTGATACCTGTCATTTCTAGACAGCGCCATATTTGTCATAGTTCAGAAATTCCAGGAGTCAAAATGCAATTCATGTATTATACAAAAATAAGAGGAAAAGGAATTTTCATCCAAATGCAATTCAATGCTTTTTGTTTACTAAACAATTTAAAGAAAGACTCCAGAGACTGAAGCTTCCTAAAACATGACACCAGATAAAACTGGAAGAATTTTTCCTACAGCAGACAGGCAGAACAGAAAGGAAAGCAAGGAAGCAGAAGTTATGTGAAACTTTTCAAGTCATAAAGAAAACATGAACTCTAAGTCAGATGCAAGTGTTAGAACACCAGGAAGGCTGTCAAGGAGTGCCAATGAATTTACTTTTCCTCATGGGTAAATAATGAAAAAGTAAAATTTCCAGAGATAGGAAAGCAAATCTATCATTGCATATATGGAATGAAATTGGGCCTAACAAGTACTGAGTTTTCACCTGATGCAGTCAGCCCAAATTAGTGGTCTGCCACATCTCCTGACATCTCAGAAAGTTTCTTTGAAAAAATCAGGATATCACCTGCTATTTCCTATCTATCCCTATGAAGCCCACAGAAATCTAAGGTAAAGATAAAGCAGCCATAAATCAGTTATAGGTGTCTGCACGGTCCGTTATCTTCTTCAGAAGTTTCATGCAATGTTCTGTTTATTAACAAAAATTGCAGCTCACCTGTAGTCCAGGATGAACCCAAATTCTCAACTAACAGCTCAATCACAATCCTAAAGTCAAATAAAGGCTTTCTTCCCAGCCCCCAAAGCCTTTAAAGTGACTTATCCTGAGCATGTTCCAAATTCTTACCCTGAATCTCATGAGTATGCTCATGACATACTGCTCAGGACACCCTCCTCCACAATGGTTCAGTGCATTGACATGTCTTTGCTTTCATATCACACGAGTAAGAGGCCGGGATACCTCCTCGGTTTGTTTGGCTAGTTTTTCAGGAATAAGCATGAAAAACTGATACAAGTACAGACACCATGAGTTTGCAAAATCTTGACATTTTCTACTCTGTTCTAACTGAACAGGAACTGAAACACAATCAAGAAAATAGATGGAGATGTTCTCTCCCCTGCACACTGCTGCTCACTGGGCAGGCTTGCAAAGGTGCCAAGAAAACAGCCAAAGGCTGTGGTGCTCTGTGAGGTGTTGAGACAGTCTCAGGTCTTCTTCAGGTGGCTGCTAGCATGAACTGAGGCTTCTTAGGCTCCTGATTTACACAATTAGAAGATCTTGAGCACATTCTGATCCGAAGCCCATATCAGAACCTTCTGACTTATTCCCACTATGGTTGATTTAGGTTAGTCTTCAAATACCTCAACTTCAAATCCAGCTTAAATCACAAGCGAAAAATACATTACGTTTTGTCTACTGAAAAGACTGGTATCTGATTTTCAGGTGTCTCAAATCTGATTAAGAGTAGCTTGTTGTAAAATTACATTAGAAATCCAAAATACAAATCCTAGAAAATAATTTTAAGAACAATTGAAATCAAAACATTAGCAAAGCAAAAAATAACTTACAGCCTCCTTATTTTCCCCTCTCCTTATTCTTCTCGGAAAGCAGCAGCTCTTACCAATAATGTTGTTACTGCTGAGTTACTGCCAGAAGTCACACCTTGGGGATGACATCCGCTTATATTACCCACACTCAAACATTACAATAGCACAGGTACCTCACAAAGGGGTTTGCCTGTTTCTATGGTTTGTTTTGCAGATAACAAACACTTTCTGCATACTGCTTTGGGATCAAACAGATTATGAGGAGCCCAGTTTGGCACTGGTCTGCAGCCTCTGTGACATAAAGTCAGTTAAGGGGCAACCTGGTCTAGCGGAGGGTGTCCCTGCCCATGGCAGGGGGGTTGGAACTAGATGATCTTTGAGGTCCCTTCCAACCCAAACCCTTCTATGGTTCTATGATTCTAAAAAAACCAGGGCAAACCAGCAGAGGGTCATAGTACCATCAGTCCGAGTCTCCTTTGAGCACATACAGCACATACAGTACCCAAATCACAAAGGAATCAAGAGAATAAAATATAGCCTGATGGCCAATGTGATGCGGTGGAACATATTATTGCACATACTAAGTCCTTTCTTTTTGTAACAGAGTGATGCCCATTTAAAGACTCAGTTAAACAATGAAATCTTCCAAATGTGGGCACCCCTGGCCCTGATTTTGCTGGATCTCACCTTCCCCAGCAACAGCCGGGCTCCTTCCAGCTTCATTTTACTCCCTTTTCCTCTGTTTCACTTGACAGACACTGGACAGAGTCACAGACACCCACAGATCCTACCCAATACCCCTGCAGATCCTCCGATAAGAATAAGCTGCGGGGCCCCTCCATAGAGAGTTGGTTAATTAACCCTTTCCTGACGCCACCAGCCCCGAGGCTCATGCACTCTGTCACAGACACTCAGGGCAGATTTAAAAGGTTGCTTAACACTCAACCCCCAGTGACCTCAAAGGAATCTGCAAATACTTACTGTTGCTGACAGGCCATGTATTTAGATTGATAAATACAAGCCTGTCAGATAAAAAAAAAAAAAAACGAGGTTCTATTTTCATTTCAGCTAAACAAGAATGAAAAGCATTCAGCATTTCTTGGTGCCAAGTTTAAGGTACTTTAATTTTAAATTTCGGTTGAAACACTCATTAAAGTGATCTATGTCACCTTATCTTTTCCACCCAGACAGCTCCTTTGGTATCTGACTTTAGATCTTTACCTCTTTAACAATTGTTTATATTCAAACTAATTTTGTATTCAGTATCTCCTCTCCATCAGGTGACTTAGTGAGTCTAGTTTTGTCCTACGTGTGTAAAAGACAATTTTTCAAATACAAACACTGCCTTTATATAATCTGCTGCTGAAGAAATGACTAAAGACAAACATGAAAAAAAAATGTTTAAGCTGAGAAATAAAGAGTATTTAATTGCATGAAACAACTTGAAATAGACAAAATAAATTCTGTTTTTACAGAAAACGCCTTTCTACTGCAATGTCATGGACAGGTGATTTTTGCTGGTTTGGGTTTTTTTTTTAAACAATGTGAAATAATTTTCTTTAAAGAGGGGACCTGCAGATATGCTTAGCTAAAGTAATTGCCAGAACCAGAGTGGCATTCACAGTGGAGTGCTCCAATAAGTGTGTGCACAATGGGATACATTCAGCTATAAACTAACAATTAAAAAAATTAAACAAAACAATTAATTCAGAATATGATGATTAAGTTTATTAAGAGTCTGTGCGTAGCACTGCCGAATCCCTCCCACTGCACTGACACTACCTAAAACCCGTGTGATGTTCTGCAGCCATCTGCAGTCTCAGTATGGTGTCCCAAAGTCATCTCAGAGGTACAGGAAAATAAAAAGTTATGCAGTAATGTCCTTCCCTCTATCAGGACGTTAATGGAGTGTGAACTATATCAAATGAGCACAAGAAAGAACATTTGCTGCAGATTTTACTCAACAGCAGTTCAAGCTATCATACATCAGGAAATGAAAATAAGAGGTGAAGAGTACATATTTTATTATTTCAACAACCTACTGACTAATGGAATAAAAACTTTTCCTCATAAAAAGACATTAGTCTATGCTGACCGTACACTTTCTCTCTCCCCAGGACTGAGCTGATACACAGCTGAGTCTACTTCAGTACCTACAGAATGAATTGTCTGTCGAAAACAACTAATATTCTTCTACTATATTTCACAGACTTGTTTTACAGCTTCTATTTTATGACTTGCAGGTTAAAATCAAGTTCCTACAGTATGTGAGAAATATTTGTTCTATGACCTTGAATACTACAGAAGTTATCGGATGTTTTTTGTCAAGCTTTCATAACATCTGCAGCTACAATGTATGTCTGTCCTATCTTTCATGGATACACATTGATGCTATTGAGCTGCTTATCGTATCAGTTTTAAGGCAGCAAAGTAAATATTCTTCAGAAAGAAAAAATAAAGGTAGTAATAAGGAACGGGTGTTCAGATTTATCAACTCACAATACAACATGTGTTAAGTGCATGGGCTTGCGGGTAAGATCGTTGGGCTTTCACTTACAACACCTAAAGTTCGTTGTTCAAAAGGTTGATGGAAATATTTCTGGATTACATGCAGTTGCTGAAATTTTTAAGTAAAGTAAAACTCTTACAGCTGTATAAATATTATTAAAGTATATATGTTATACACATTTCTTTTCTCTCATGTGGACTTTCAGACCACCAGAGGACTCTGAGTTTCTACAACTCTAGAGTCAGACCAACAGCATTTCATGCAGGGATAAGAATTTAAGCTTAAGCATGCCTTTACTAACCTGGACCATGCAAATATTTCTTGCTCCTTCCTTCATGACAAATATCAATAACGTCGTGTGCAGGCATACCATGTAAAGCTTAAGACTAGGGATGGCCGCTATGGGGGAGCCCGGCTGTTTGCATCGAGGTGTTATCAGTGGTTCTGTATCAGGAGGGACGCCTGAACATACTCCTATTGCTCCCATATAACGTCCATCTACACTGTAACAGACATAGTGTCTTTATCAACTTTTCCCTTCTCCAATTCCGCATTTATTTCTCTCCTTTCCCAAAAGGACTCAAATACCCTATATTTGTCTAAATAATTTGAACCTAGTATTTTCTACTGCCCCTTTCCTGCCAGTTCCTCCTTCCTCCGATCCCGCTCCCTTTGCCCAGCACATTCCCGCTTCCCTCGGCGGGCCCAGGTCTTCCCCCCCACCTGCAGTAGCTGCTGTTCAACGCGGCACTGAAGAAAATGCCTGTCCCCATGTGCAACGCCTGTCTCTGTTTTACTTGCTATAGAGAGGAATTACATAAAAACAGGGAAGTTAGCTAAAAGAAAACTTAAGAGAGCTATTAAAAGACTAAACTAATTGTGTATGCCAGGACACTCTATGAAGACACCTTATAAGAAAGCCCCAGTAATAGCACAGCATGAGAGTAAAAACTGCCAAACCCAAACGACAAAAACAGTCTAATAGGTCTCCCCACTCCTCCATCTCCAAAAGACAGTATGAAGAAGAGAGCAAAGAAGGTTATCGGATAGGAAAAATATTCTTCTAAAGAGAGACCATGTCCAAAAAGGAAAACAGAACTTACGAGCAGGAAAGGAAAAGATTATATGAGTCTCAGCAGTCCAATATAGGGAGTAAGTAAAGCAAAGTCATTATATTTAATGGACATTTTCAAAAGACACAAAGTATTATGAAACAGAAATGAGAAAATAATAGGAAGCTTCACTATAATAAAATGATGCCAAGTGTTAAAAGCCATTGCATCAAAAAAACCCAAAGCAAACAGAAAAGTCCCAAGTTATTTAGATTTTAAAAAAAAAAATTAACAAAAATAATTTGCAGTCTGTTCCACAAGCAACAAAGCAGTATTAAGATACAAAGAACACGAACTGAAAAAGGACACACTGAATGAAGGAGCAAACATTGAAAGCAAGCATTTAGTAACCTCTCCTAATCAGGCTTTAAAGAGCTCTAGTATTTTGTGAAATGTTTGAAACATGCACTGACCTACTTAGGATGTTCACAACCAATTTAAAAAAAAAAAAAAGCCTGAAGTCTAGGAGCTGCTCGGTAAAGCCAGCGATTCCCCCTCCGTTTACTGCTGTGAGAAGTACGCTTTCCCCACAAACATTATCTCATTGCAACACTTCTAATAATGATTTGGGTTCCAAATCGATCTTAAATATCCTGCTGCTTCCACAAACGTAATCACCTTCAAGCCACAGAGTGCTGCGCTGCTAAAAGCTTACATCAGCATCGGGCAGCGCAGGGCATGTCCATCTGTCCCAGCACCTCTCCCCGGGGACACCCAGCAAACGGGAGCAGCCGCGGGTGCTGGGAAGGTGTCAGCAGGGCAAAGCAGGTACCCCCAAAATCTGAAGGCAGTCCGCATACCTCCATAGGTTGGGCCATCCTGCCCTAAGTTATCAGCTAGGCAAGCAGCCAAGCCACAAATTCAAGGTGCGGGCTCCATGGTGGCGAGCGGGCTCGCACCTCATGCTGTCCTTTTGTGCCTCTCCCCGGTGAGACGGTGCCGTCCTCGCACGCAGCCTCTTGCCGGGTAGCGATGAGTCCGTCGGGCCTGGCGCTCCGACCCCCCGCAGACCGGCGTAACGCAGGGATGGTGGCACATGCAGACAACTCACAGAAGCAGCAAAGTCAATTTTGAGCTCTACTGATTTCTATATTTTGCCTTGAGGTCAGGCCTGTGTCTCTAAAAATAAGTTTCTAACCTCTACCAGGTGAAGGTTTCTAACAGCAGCACGTGAAAAGAACAGCTACTGAATGTGTGTTACCTAAACTCCTGATGGAAATGAATCCAAACCCTTTCCAGCAATGTCAGAGAGGAAGTTTAGAGGGCAACTGAAGGAAGAAACAGCCTGATGTCCTGTGTGACAAAAATCCACTGGAGATTCTGAAATTAGATGGGTAATAACTGTGTCTCACCATCTTCTGCAGTCAGAAATGAAGACTAACACCCTCAAAACAGATACTGAAAGAAGCAGTTATCAGAGTAAATATTTGGTCCTGCAAAAATAAATAATACTTTGAAGTCGATGAAAATTACTGCAGCTCTAACAAGAAAGTAAACGCTCCTGCAATCTTCCTGCGTAGATGATGATGAAGCGGCTGCTTGAAATGCACAGAAGTTACCTACTGGGGGGGGGCGGGTCTGGGAAAACACAACCAAAGGGATTCATCTCCATGGCTTCCGCAGAAGGGGATGGGAGCTGGCTCCACTGAGCTGGGTGCCTAGAGATGCAGGGGCTGCTGCCCTGCAGAGGATGCACAATCAAAACACAGGAGATCATCCCCCAAAATGCCAGTATAGTGCAGGAGCGGTGGGCGGAAACACAGTAAACTACTAGCTTGTTATTAAGACGAGAATCAAACATTTTGATTATCCATGCTGAAAAAATAAAAACACGGCCTGGCCAACTCAAGGACTGTTTCCCATTTGACTCGCTACACAGCACGCACTTGTCTGAAGCGCTGACACCTGTCTGCAGGGCAAAGCTTGAAGCAACTAAGGCCAGAGTAGAAGCAGGTTCTGGCAGTCAAAACATCTTTTCAAAAATGTGTGCAAACCGCAATTTATCCTCTCCAACTGTATTTTAAGCAGCAGCTTTTAGATGATGGACTTCCTTTACTGCAAGCCCATTAAAATCTGAGATACAGGTTTCATTCACAAAACTACGTCATGCCTGTCCAGGTGTTACCGCATGCAACAGCACACAGACTGCTGCACCACCAGCAGCGTGGCAATGCAATGTTTCATACTCTTCCGTTTAACGCTGCCTTATGCTGGGGAATTTTTGGCACCAGATCAAAGACAGCAAAATCCCAAATAGGCACCGAATATTTTTTGATCATGAGCTCTAGAAGGTGGGACTCACTCACTGTATGTCTGCACAGGGAGCGCCCAGCCCCCCGGTTAATGCCGTCACGCACCAGGCTCCAGCACAACGCAGACTCACGCAGTAGGGTTTGGCTTATGCTCAGCCCTAGAAAAATGAAGGTGGAGGACAAGCACAGGAAGAAGGGCAATTCCCAAGTCAGCTGCCCCCCATTTCCCAAGGGGCTCTCGTGGACTTTTGGAGTCGCACGTGGAAGCAGCATGGGGAAGAGCTCCTGCAAAGGGGGCAGCAGGAGGCTGCCAGCCCCAGCGAGCTCCCAGGAGGGATGCCTGAGTAAAACCGTCCGATCAAGTCAAGGACACTTTTATTGTAACGTCATTAAAATCCCTGGGCTGTGGTATGGGCTGCTTCTGTATATGGGCAGAGAATGCAGTAAAGAGGAATGTTAACTAATTATTTTAAACGTGAGTGATTGTGCCGCCAGACACTGCAGGCTTTAAAGCTTACCTACCACAATCCTGTAACTCCCAAGAGCAAGTTCTATGCAGGCATTTCCTCTCTTAAACCTGAAATCGGCTTCAGGAACTACTCTAGGGTTACTAACGATGTGTGTTTTCACATGGCAGTGAGGTTTCAGTCAAGACTGGGATGGTTTTTTATTGGACATGTTTTGAATGCTGAAGATTGACCATTTGCCCCAGAGACGTTATCCTTTGTATCAGACTAAATGTTGGGGAAAGGAAGAGCAGCAAGGGACTGTCAAGATCTTACAGGTCAGTAGCTGTACCAAAAGTAGATCTTGTATCTTTAACCCCTGACCAAAGCTTGATCCATTAAAAACACCATTTAAATATGGGAATGTTATGAGTACCTTATAACTGCAAATGTTTTTGCACACATTCAGAGAGTTTTCATTTAATGTGCCTTTCAATGGTTGAATAGATAAGATGTCACATTGGGCATAAAAATAGTAAAATTATTTATGTGTAATGTTTTGCAGCCACTATAAAAATATTCTTCCCTGGCTCTACCTAATGTTCCTACAATTTTTCCCCCCCTTTCAAAATCCAGGCCGCAAAACAAGTATAAATTTGTGTAATAAAAAGCCTGATCTTGTGAGACACTGAGCTTCATAGTATAAAATAAAACCCACCAGTGTAACCCTTCTTTAAGTTGATCATAGAAATGAAAGCACCTGGGGAACAAAAAAAAAAAAAAACACCCACAACTTTTTGACTTGTAACCAAATATTTAGCTTTCTTAATTTTAAGTAAACCTTAATTGAGTAAAGTATCAGTAAAATAAAGTAGCTACCTTATGACGGAGGTACTTCATTTGATAGCAACTCTCTAGCTCCTTATTCAGACATAATTAGACCATCCGCATTTTAGCAAATGGTTTTGAGCCTCTGAACAAAGAAGATAAAAATGTCTATATGAAAGTGTTGTAATACGTGTTATTGAACTCAAACCTGCTTCTCTTTTCAATTGCACAGGCAACACAGCTTATGCAGGCAGCCGCAGCCTGCCCCCCATTGCATGAATGAAATGTCGGCATTTACTGCAGATGATGGGGCAAAGGGGAGTCCCTGGAAAAAGACAGCGACCACGAATAAATGGCTGCTGCCAGAATAAATAAATGCACTGGCTGTAGTGCATTTCACACCCACAGATGCCAGGGCGGAGGGGCGGGCTGGGGCTGAGGGCTGTGCTGGCAGCCTGTGCCCAGCGTGGGAGCCCAGCCTCAGGCACCGGAGACTGGGGCAGCCCAAACCCCCGTGTCAGCTCAGGCACTTTGAATAACAGTGTTTCTCCTCTGGAAAAGGAGCGTACAGCCATTTCTCAAATACCTATCAAAGCAAGCAGGGGTTCGGCTTGTTTTATAATTAGCAGCTCTTTGAAGCCTTTCTGAGATCTGGAATGTGAAAAATAAGCCTAGTGGCCTAAACACTGCAACTGAAGTTGCCAAAACCATCCAAGTACGTATATACCTTGTGATATTATCACATTTGCTGCCAAGCACATATACAAAATGCACTTTGTACACACACACACACACACACACACAGACCATGTCAAAAGCAACTCAGTCTTCAACTACCCTATTTACAGCCGCATGTCAAACTGAATTACCCAAGCAACATAATGTTTAAAAAATGTAAATGCATGTCTTTCACATTAGGAGGGATATTTTACAACTGTTTTGTCTTAGTCACTCTTCTTTACATTCAATCGGCAAACATTTTCTTGTGTTACAGGAATATTCTGTAATGCCAAATTAAATATTTTTCTTGTTGACTTGGATGAAAAATATAAAGCACTGAAAAAGGCCAAGTGGCATACAATAACTGCTGAGATTTTACATCGGGCAGGAAATATAAATAAGGAAAGATGGCATAATTGTTAGGTCACAGCTGCCAATAATTTACAGACATTAACAGTTCAAAATAGAATAACATTTGGTGGAATCTCATTTTAAGGGTCTGTAGTGACCCATGAAAATTCTTACTTTTACCGTATTGCAGAGTTTCAAATCTTGCTTTCCAAGGAAAACTCCACCACTCTCAGCAGAACCTATATTGCCTTCTAGTATTTCTGTCAGAATATTTATTAACCATGATAACATTCATAATACATAGAAGCCTATTATTTTTAACTTTCAGTATTCCACTGCATTTAGTTTGGCTTTCTCCAGTTATTCTGTTTCTCTAGTTTGTTTTTGGTTTTTGGTTTTTTTTCTTGTCCCAGTGCCATAAAGTGCCTACATTCCTTTAATGTTAAATCCAACACTCGTGTGTTTATTATGAAGGACATCCCAGACATTTGTTTGCCTGCTTGCTGATCTTTTTTTAAGTGGACACTCTACAGACAAGTAAACATGACATACTGATTCAGCAAGTTTTCCAGTAATTTTCACTCTTGTTTGTTTGGTTTTGTTTTGTTTAAATCATATACCTTTTTTTGTACCAGGTTCCTATTTTTTGAAACATGTTGAATCAGATACCACAATTGCAAGTGGCCCATAAAGTTACAGAGATAACAGTGAGTAGCTTTGCAGCTGGTGGTACTTCTCTCATTAGGAGACTGAATGAAGAAATTAATTCACATCAAGCTTTCAAGAAAGAAGAGGAGAGATTGGTATTGCAACATCCAGCTTCTGCCTCAGCACAAGGAAACCAGTCAGAATCAAACCTGACAGTAGGAAAAAACCCCACAGAACCAGCAACTGCAAAGGCAGGGATAAGGATATATTTGTTGAACAACTGTGTTTTCCTCATTGACTTGGTCCAGGGTGACAGACTGGAGAGGACCTAAGCAGCGAGATACAAACTTCTCTCACTGTTGTAATGGTGCTGGAATATTTTCTATTTCTTTAAAAAATAATTCCTGATTTTATTTTAAGCCACAGGCAGGAAAGAACCATTAAAACAAGCACTTTTAAACACTGCTGCTGACAGCAGCTCTGTCCTAGAAGAATTTGGCACCTTTAGCTCTCCAGACAACTTCACATTTTCATTTGACTTATCCAGGTCGTCTTAACACCATTCAGTTTTGTAGGTATTTGATCCTGTCATCGAAGGAAGGCGCATCTCACAGTGAACGTTGTGTGGACCCTGCGCTGTGCTGCACTGCAACACACTGGCCATAATAATCCAGGAAATCTGCCTTCCATCCTATAGTACTTGTCCAGCAGCATCCAAATACTGGAACTGCAATAATTGGAACTGTAAATGTAAATGTTTATAGGATCTGCAGGACGGAAATTGATCTTTTTTCACTTAACTTGCATAAAGCCAGCTACAGCACTGGTATAGTGCTGGGAAGAAGAGAGGGATTGAACTTGTCACCAATATCAATGCCACCTTTCATTTCACAATCTAAAAATAGAAGCACCAAGAAATAATTAAAATTCACCAACATGTATACAACAATAATCAGCACTGGAAGGAACCAGAAGATTGTTTCCCTGGAAGTACCATTTTCCCAAAGACTCAAACAATTTGCTTGCTTATCGTAAAATGGGTCCCTCTCCAGTTACTGGGAAGCAGAATTGCCAGAAATCGGCTCATTTAAGGTTTCACGCAAAAGGATTCAAAAGACTGAGCTACTAGATCCTGCCCCTAAGCATGAAGCTGTGTATTTCTTAAGTCCTTGCACCATCCCACTTTTGCTACGTTAATTCATGTGGGAAGAGTTGCTTCACTCTCTGTTGAATCACTGGCACGTTTCTCAGAAATGCACCCTTGGCAGGCAATGGGGTACCCGTGTACATGCTCTACAATTCCGTGTCCACGTGACGTGGGGGAAGCTCTTTAAACCAGTAAACTAATATATATGTTCCTGCACAGCAATGATACACCCCTAGATGAACACATCATGTTCTAAGAAAAAAAAGAAAAAAAACCTTTAAAATTGCAGTAACAGGGTTTTTTGCTCTTCGTATTGCCCATTTTGAGAATTTCTCCATGGTAACTTGCTCTTCTTCTCTCGGTCAATATGATACATCATGTTTCAATTCAGCAGATGTTTCCTCTTATTCTTTTCTCTAAGATTCATTATTTATTCTACATTAATGCGTACTGCATTGCATCTGCCATCTGTTAACCTAGGCATATAAAATATCAAAATCCTTTTATACTCATCTGCAACGTCCCTCAAAACTTACTGCTTTTCCTAGCCGAGCTCATCCCCCTTTTAGGGATAAATCCTGGAACTGCTGCCCAGGCTGGGGAGGCCCTGTCCATGCAAGCAATCAAACGTGCTTTTAGCAGCCCCAAGGACAGCTCATCATTGCTAAGGGCTCCAGACCTGCCCACTAAGGACAGCATCGCTTTCATGCTTACCTTCATTATTTCTCAGCCAAAATGAAATGGAGAAGCACAGCTGTGAGAAACGCTCATATATGTCAGAACTGCCAATACAATAGGAAAATGAATAGCATTAATGTCAAGATGGATAGCATACATGAACGTTTTTAGCTTATTTTAAAAACCTCTCACGTTGTGGCTTGGCTGGATTCTAAGTTTCATGAACCTGAAGCAAGATAAAGGAATGGACTTGTACTCTGATAATTATTAAATGTAAAATAGAGAAGCAGTCCTGACAGCAGAGAATGGCATAGAAAGACTCTTCTGCTGATTTATAGAATGGTTTGGGTTGGAAGGGACCTTAAAGATGCCCCCAACCCCCCTGCCTTGGGCAGGGACACCCTCCACTAGACCAGGTTGCCCAAAGCCCCATCCAACCTGGCCTTGAACACAGCCAGGGAGGGGGCATCCACAGCTTCTCTTGCCAGTGTCTCATTCAACCTCACAGTAAAGAATTTCTTTCTAACATCTAATCTAAATCTATCCTCCTTCAGTTTAAAGCCCTTACCCCTTGTCCTATCACTACATGCCCTTGCAACCAGTCCTTCTCCAGCTTTCCTGTAGGCCCCTTATGTACTGGAAGGTGCTATAAGGTCTCCCTGGAGCCTTCTTTTCTCCAGGCTGAACCACCCCAATTCTCTCAGCCTGTCTTCACAGAAGAGGTGCTCCAGCCCTCTGATACTCTTCATGGCCACCCTCTGGACTTGCTCCAACAGCTCAATGTCTTTCTTGTACTGAGGACCCCAGAGCTACCCTAATCACTTAATTGCTAAAGCACTTAATTTAGAAGGGTGGGTTGAAATTCTCTGAGGAAAAGAAAAGCGTTTCATGAAAATCTCACTTCCAGTGTAAGCACTTTAATCACTGTATTCATGAAGTGACATTTAAGATAAACCACACTCCTCTGCATTCCCCCTATTAGACAGCAAAGCCTGTAAATGCCAGAGGATCATCTCGCCGTCAGCTAGCCTCATTTCTGGCTCCCCCAGCAGGCTTCCCTGCATTTCAACAGCTGCATCTCCCCCTGCACATCAGGATACCAATTTTTGGTGGCTCCTGTTGTGACAATGCATCTTTCTGGACTTTTGGGGAGGGGGGGGCCAGGCATGTGGCCATACTCATGACACCTCCATGATATGTTTATTCCAAGCGTCAGATAGAAAGACAGCCACACAGATGGAGGGCTTCCAGAAATCTGGCACTCACCTTCCAACTGATCAACTTTATTAATGAGTTTCCCCTGCAACTCTTCAACTCGTAAGGTCTAACTCTGAATGCAGGAGATCCTCCAGGGCTGAGCAGCAGCCTCTCATTAGCAAGGACAGCCCCATAACTAGCAGCTACTTGCCAGACCTGCAGAGAGTCTTTGGTCATTGTGGCACTGAACATCAGCATGGCTTCATGAAGTCAAACGTAACAAGAGGTTACCCACCTCCTGCTGCTATAATTAGAGCCACTTAATGATTCTCCCAAGAGGATCCAGCACCAGGGAACAGTCAGTTAGTTCATCAGATAAAGAGTAACGTGCTATGCAGTGAAAGGCAGCAGCTTTCCTGCTTTCCTGGTGGCATCACCAGGACCACCAATGGGAAGGAAACTGAGGTCTTCAAGTAAATCTCGGCACATTCATCACTCACAGCTCCTCAGGAACAAAACTATATGTTTGACTTGGAACCACGACTGCGTACCACTTGGTAACAGGGTGAAAAACTCCAGAGAAGGGTTTCTCCACAGCAATCCCAGGCAATAAGTAAACAATCCCCACTGATTCTGGCAAAATGTTATATTTGGGCTTGCTGCATTTTGGTGAGTAAAAACAAAATCTGTGCATTACATCAAAGGATAAAGACTTAAAGAAAATTCCAAATGTTACCCTGCTACTTTTCCTGAGACTCTGTGGTATGTACACGATTAAGCGGAACCCAGATTCACAACACAGAGACTAGGGAAAAGAAATGGCACTAAATAAATCAGTATAGGAGGAAGAGTATTGACATTAAAGGCAAGAACTGACATAAGCGGTGAAATATATCTATTCATGGGAGACATAAGGTTTATCTCCTAAGCAATCAGGCATAAAAACCTGCATAAAGACATGTAACAGAGAGATATGACAATCTGTAGAAGCTTCTATCGTCAACCACAGCACTTTGTCTCTTTCCAAACAGAACCCAGGGAAAAGTCTGCTTCTATCTATCAACCTTCTACAATAACCTATTAACCAACGAGATGAAGACAAGTACCCGTATTTCTTTTCTTCCTATTCACTGAATGTTCCACTTTAATTGAAGATGCCTTGGATAAAATAGAAGTTTGAAGTTTGTCACTGAAATTGAACTACATTTCAGCTATAGGCCACAAAGAACGAATGATTAAATTAGTACTTAATTTCAAGCCATGCTATAAACCTCTTCACATTATCAGAAAATGAACATACTGTAGAAGTTCCTTTTCACTAAGCAATATTGTATGCAATTTTCTAAAAATGTAGTCTCTAGAGAAGTTAAACTTTACCTCCCTATTCCTCTACTAAATGAAAATTAAACAATTTTACGCAGGTATCTGAATTTGTGTGTCTGCAATTTTGCACCATTCAGGTAAAAATAATCATCAAAAAGAAACAGAGATACAACAAGTTTGTCCCAAGAGAGAAGCCACCCCATCATCCCCAGCTGCCAGCCACATGTCCCCATGCTGCCTTCCTCCTCTGTGTGGCTTGGGGAGGGGACGTGGTTAGTGTCTGGGTTCAAATTAACCTTGCAGGGAGAAAAGATTGCCTCTCTCAATATCCAAGAGTGTGTGCTTAGAGCCACCTAGTCCAAAACGGCACAATGGTTTCTTTATCAAAGATGTATAGCCAGTTTTAACATACCTACCTACCCACGTTTTTTCTCAGCAGACATCTTTCTGGCATATAACCTTTGAGCCTCTCATTCCTCATCTTGCCAAAAGCAATTCCCTCCCAGAACAATTACATTCACAGACACACATGATTTATGTTGGAGGTGCAACACCTGAACAGAAAAAGAAACATTTATAGACTACTTTGGATAAACTTCAGATTAAAGCAAAAACAAAACCTACCTCTCAGCACAACAAACAACCGCCAAAACTTGTTCCAAGAATTAGAACCAAACTTATTTTTTTATACGTTTCAAATACAATTTATACAACTCAGAAGAAATACATGTCTTAACCATACAGAGAATTTTGAGAGAGAATTTCCAGCTGCTTAGAAGCTGGAAGTGTTTGTTGACCTAGAAAGTACGGAGAAAATTACTTGCATATCACTTACAATCTGGACTTCATCCATGGAGCACAGAGGCTCTTTACTCCATCATCCAAAATGCAGAAACACAAATGCAGTTCTTCAGAGGTCCTCGTAGGACATGAAATATCTGATCTAAAAGGTCAAATGCTTTCAAACTAAACAACAAATGGACAGAAACATTTCGGAGAGGGAGGGGGGAATGGTAGCTTTGGGGTACAAAATAAATGAAGGCGCAGCAGTTGGCAGGTGTACACAAGAGATGGAGGGAGATCCAAGTACAAGCTAAGGCAGAGAAGTCTACACAGAGTCAGTAGAAGAGTGATTTTTCCAGACATTTCAAAGACCAGAACGGATAGTCCTCCAGTTTGGAAGCTCTCAAATACATGCCCCAGTTACAGCCTGGCTCCTGCTCCATAAAAGCTTCAGCAATAGAGGCTGAACCTTGCCATGCTGCAAGGCCGGTGAGCTGCAAGGGAAACCAGGGCT
The DNA here is from genome assembly GCF_028858705.1 of Grus americana. Taxonomy (NCBI): domain Eukaryota; kingdom Metazoa; phylum Chordata; class Aves; order Gruiformes; family Gruidae; genus Grus; species Grus americana. The sequence goes on along the minus strand of NC_072853.1, from coordinate 149,634,890 downwards.
CAGCCCGCACTGCTCTTCCCAGCCTGGAAAGCAAAGCCAGAGACAGACACGGGTTTTCCTTCCGTCTTTATCATCACAAAAAGGGAGGCAATTGCAAAGGATACAAGTCTAGACACCTAAAATGAGGAAGGGACCCACAGTTACATTGCACATATTGAGGGAATCTATCATTAGGTTAATTTAGAGTGTAACCTCTCAGATGGGGCGGACAAGTGAGCAGTACTGCAGCACCATCAATAACTGTGGAGCAGGAATGGTTGAACACTGTCCAGAGATAACCACTTGGTATTTACAAAAAATAGTTCTCTTTCTCCTGTAAAGCAGCAATTGCTTTCTTTTGCTTTAGAAGAAGAAGGATATTAGACAAGCTGAAACTATGTTAATGTAGTAATGAAAAATTTATGGTTTAATTGCTACGCCAAGAAACATAAAAGAAGGTTCCTAAAGCAGCGTTATCTCTGCTGTGCTCTTATATAATTTTACATTCCTGCTTTGCCTCTTGCACGTGACCTGATGCAGGGTAGGTTAGGCTAGTATTTGTACTGCTGAACATACGCAGGGCCATAAAACTGGCACACAGGGAACCTGATCCGATTTTGCCATAGGACACAACTTCAATATTCCTTGAATTGATGTGATTTTTAACTGTGTAACTTTAAAGTTGCATTAGCGCAATTTCCTGCATTGAAATATGTAGTCATTCTACGCAACTTAATATGTCTTCTTGTAAACATCATCATTTTTATCATTCCTCAGGCAACCCATCCCTCCCAGCCTTCAAGCATCAACATCTAACAATGAGTGCTGTTTTTGATGGGCTGCTTTGTTCCTTGTTCAGATTTATCATTACACGAGCATTTAGCCCCAAGGCACCATCTCAGCCACATATCCACTTACTTATGGTCTACAAGAACTTGTAAAACCTTGTCTGGCATGCAAGGGAACATAGCAATCGTTTCACATAAGTTCAAGGGAGGAAAAGGGAACTCACTCATTTCTTTCATTTCTTTAGTCGGGATCTACAACTTGCCTCAAACATTTTAAATGGGCTAAGACTAGAGTTACTGTAATTAATGTCATAAATTTAAAAGGGTTATATCATACTTGTGATCACAGATTATAATCTATGATTATAGTTGCACATGATAAAAAAAAATTAAATTTCTAATAGACGTTTCTTAACATGTTAGACATCGCCAACAGTAACACCTGGGCATCACAAACTTGCATTTACAAATATACTTAGAGATTTTTCAGGAGATGAAGCTTAACTGAAAGGTAAATAAATAAAGGTTGTCTTTTCCTTCATCATCTCATTCTGCTTACCTTTTGGAAACTTACATTTCTTATCTTGAGTAGAACAGACCCGCTGAAATACACCTGAACGCATGCTGGGGCCATAACACATGGTGTTTATGAGGTGGTTTTTTAATGTTTATACATAATTTGAGGGGAAAAAAGAAAGAATGAAAGAGCAAGGAATAACCCAGCCATAACACACCTGGAATTGGGAGAGTACTGGCTGAAAATATGTTAGAATTTTGTCGCCAAAGCTTTCAGTGAAGATATCATCACGTTGACATCCTATTAGTACCATAAATCTGCCCTTTAAATTGGCATGATTCAGCAGGAGAAGTAGGGAATTACGTATTTCATATGAGACAGGGTAGCAAGGATAGAGTTGTCACTTTACAGATCCATAGGAGTTTCATGCATTTTCTCATCTGTTTGCTGTCCATCAGCTCACAGGACATTGTTATGACCAGCTAAGGAAAAGCACAGCAGTCCTAGACGTGCATCTCAGTTCATCATGTGCGTATTCTGTCACAAAAGGCAGAGCATGCTATGCAAAACCGTTAGCAGCTCTTGTCCAGACAGATTAAGTCCAGAAGTTACTCCAGAGTGAGTTCATGTTTACAGAACAATATAGTTTTTATATATATATAAATATATTTGTATGTATGTCAGTTTGTGTGGTGCCTTTTTCACAACAGACTTCACAGAGCAGTAATATCTACTTATTGTTGGATTTGAATGCAGTGACATACAAACAGGCCAAGAGAAGAGTATTTTTTACAAGAAAAAAAATGTTTCTCCAAAAATATCCTCCTTTGGTGTAAATCCCAGTTTTCAGCAGCAGTAGAAGAAGAGTCTTTGGAAGAGCCCACTCGAATGAGATTTAATAGGATGGAGTCATCTATCATGGAGAACACAAAAAAGCACGATGGGGCAAAGACAGACATTTCAATCAACATAAAATAGTTTAGCCAGATGAATTATGACACTCACACAACTTAATAATCCTTTTCCATGCCCACTTCACTCACACCTTGCCCCATGTTATCACAGCCTTCACCTTCCCAGCCCCTTTCACTCCCCCACTACAGAACCACCTCATCAAGAAATACACTGCAGCTCCTCTTCTCCCATCTCTTGGGGTAACACCACCGACATCTTCAAATACTTCGACTTGCCTCGTTATCCTCATTAAGATAAAGTTGTTACTTCTCAGAGATGGAGATTCAAGTGGCAAACGAGGGATGAGCACGCCTGCCCCGTCTCCCAGCCCCGGGAGCTGGCTGCCTCTGGGCTCTGACCTTGGCAGCCAGCTCAGCGGCGAAATGCTCGCCTGTGCTGAGACCAAACACAGCGGGGACATGCGAGATGACTGGCTGCAGGCCTGGGAGGCAAGGGAAGATGCTTCAGGCGTGCCGAACGATAGCTCGTTTTTGTGGAGAGGACCTCAAAGTGAATCAGAGGAACTGACTGGATCGAGACCGTCTAGCTGGTTTTCATTCAAGTTTTGTAACTTGTTTAGCTTGTTTTGTCCACACGCAATCATTCCTTATTTATTCTATATAGACTGTCAAATATGGGGCCTTTGTGGATAAAAACGGGTTTTTGTACTGCTGGCTGACCTACATTCCCATGAATAAAGTTTCTCTTCCTTTCAAGTCGGTTGTGGTTGGAGGAAATATCCATAAAGTGTATTGTGTTTGGGGAAACAAATTCAACTCATTCTCTATTCCAATACAGCTGGCAATTTTTATGAGGTTGTTTTTACACAAGCATTTTATTAGTTTTAATTTAGTTCAAAGTGGAGGCCATTATTTGAATTCAAATTACGAAGGGAATTCCTCAGCAAATAATCTAATGGATCTGAAGAATAAATAATGATGGATATAATTTAAGGTACCCAAAGAAAAAAATCCACAGCAGGACCAGTGAAACAGGATGTTAATAAACAGCCAAGGGGTCGGAGCTTGATCGGCTCCGGGAACCCACCTGTGCTACTGCTGCACTGTCTCATCATCCATGGACACGGTGCTCCGATACTGCCAGGGCATCTTTTGTAGCCTGCCGACAAAGCTAGCAGTTACTGGCCTGTGAAGTTAAAGATATCCCTGTCCTGAAACAAATTCCTTAGTTCTTTGGCTTTTTGAAACGCAGAAGCAGGAGGTTTGCTCTTAATGAGCAGTCTTCAGTACCAAGAGAGTTTGTCCAAAGGGTGACCCACTAGAGGCTATTTTCGAAAGCATCAAGATAGAAATTCAGAATATTAACTTAATAACCTTGTTTACTGAACTCTGGTATAGGGTTTGTGAAGTGGATTTTTTATTCTCTGGTTTACTAATTTTTTATATTTTGAAATACTGGAATATTTGTTAAACATAGTTCATTTGTACCTTGTTCTACCAGGAATTAATCCTACATAGAGTATCCTTGAAAGATTCTTATGACACAAGTTGCTGATCACTAGTCGAAGAACTTCCAAAGGGGGACAGGGTAACACCTAAGAAATTATGATTTTAGCATCACTGCAGTCTCCATACACTCACTCATAAGACTGCATGAGACAAAACCAGTTTTCTGTAACACCCAATTGTGTTTACACCATAAATTTCACCTGGAGAGCCAATGTGGGGAAATCCATCTATGCATTGGTTTTTTACTGCACATATCAAGTTGGTTCTAAAGAGGCAATTATGCTACAGGGGATATTTACAGCTTTTATTTTCCTTAATTAAGGTATAAAAAACCAGTGGCAATTTTACTCCTTCTTCCCTGTCTCCTTCTATAATCATTTAGTTAGTATTGTGCTTCAAATGACATATTTTCTGTGGCTCTCCCTTAATTATTTGTTTATTATTATTTTAAATCATTCCCCTTTTCTTCCTCTGCCACTTTCATTCCTTCCTCCCTGTCTATCACAATTCCTATGCGCTCATTTCTCACTTTGGCTGAAATTAAATTTTCCATTAAAAATACTTTCCTCTGCTCAGCCTTTTAGTCCCAGGCTACTATAAAAGGAAAACAATTGCAACTGAACTGAACAAAACTGTATCACCACAGATCCAATGTCTAATCTGGCCTCTCTTTCTTTGGAGATGGACAAAATACTGCAAACCACATCTCTACAAAATAAGTCTCTTTTTTTGTACTTTGCTTTTTGTCACAGTGATATTCTGGCATATTATATAGCTAAAAAACCCTATTTGATAACCAGATCCTAGCTTTGTTCATACACTATTTCCCAATAAAATATATTTACATGATAATTTTTTAAAAAGTTATTATTATTTATAAAAAGTAAGCACATACACCTGATCAAACTTAAACCTTAATGTGGAAATAATTTTTACAATTCTTGGTTAATGATGATGAAATTTTATTGCTGAGACTTCAGGAAATCAATGAAAGCATCATATTGTTCACAGACCCTAACACAAAAATACACATCTTAAGAGTGATCCACACATCATGGTCCACTATTTCAACTAATACATTATCAATTCAGGTGACTCTTTGGGCAAAAATCTAAGTATTATTTCAAAATCTGATGCCTTGGAGTGTTACTTTTACTAAGATGTATATTTCAGTATGTTATAAATATTTCATAATTGAAACAGTAATTTTACAGCAAGTAACATTACCCCCAACTAAGAAACTTTTTTATTTCAGTGAATCACAAAATAAATAACTTTGATTATCCTAAACTCACACTTGGCTGTTGAATGAGCATGGAGGCACATACACTTCATTCGTTTCTCTCTTTGAAAACAAGAAGCATCTGCAGAGCTGGAGCACCCACTCTGCTGCTGCTTCTCTTCTTGACTTCTTCAGTTTAAAAAAAAAAAAAAGTGCCAGCTCCATTCACTCCTTTACTTGTTATGACCTGGGCAAGGCAGGCTTAGTAAGGCTGCACTCATGACAAAGCAGTTAATAATGGGAAAATGCAATTTATCTTCCTGGACACTCCCAGCGTACGCTGGCAAGAACAGAGGACAAAAGACAAAACAGGCCGTGTGCAACTCAAGCGATGGCCATTTGTCAGCGCTGGTACTCAACAGAAAATCCCTTTTTCGCATGCTGTCATTTTCCCCTTTTCCTTCCTTCGGACACACATATACGTGACAACACCCCCAAGGCAAAGATAAAAGACATAACCAACCCCTTCCTTGGTAGACATCAGAGAAGCCAGGAATATCAGCTCAGAAATGTCTCCAAGATGTGCCTTACTTGACTATCCCCTGCATTTAAAAAAAAAAACAAAGGGAAAGATCTTATTTAAGAAAACTCTAGGTAGCACCAGTTGAAGTATACATTTATTTCAGCTTTCAGTGAGAAGACCAGTAACTACCTAACCTTCTAAGCACTAAAACTGACTAGGTGACTCCTTATGTTTCTAGGAAGAGTTCCCTGCGCATTAACCTTAATTACCCACACATATGCTTATGGTAGATAGGCATCTGCTGATCAGCTGTGCTCCAAGACACACAGACTCCAACAAACAGCTTAAATTATTTAAAATACTGAAAAATGAGATGTGGCCAAGACAGCAGTAGTGGCAGCAATGACAGAAGCACATGTAAGCATTCTACGCTTTCGATCACTGGATAAGCATTTTAAAGGCAAGAACTGTCTTGGAAACAGGGATCGGACAGGTAAGCACCCTAATCCCTGCCTTGGAGCCTGGATCCACCTTCATTGGCTCCACGACTCTTGAGTTCTTGGCTGCGGAGTGGCCTCAACTCAGGTTAAAGAGCGGACAGTGCTTACACCCTTCACTCTCCCTTGGCTGAGATGCTCGCAGAGACGTGGCAGGCAGGCGTTCATGTAAGCTGAACTGTATGGATCACTCCCCTAAGGTATTTGTGCTCCTTATACAGTTGACAGATAAAGGCAAACAAACACCTAAGGCAAGCAGGCAGGATTGCCCGTTGCGTGTCTCCAGAGATGCAGGTCTCCAACAACTGCCCAGGGAACGCAGGTAGTTACGCTGGGCTGGATGAGAGTGGACCACCCTCCTGGAAAAGGCATCTAAAACTCTGGTGAGGCAGTGCCTAGGTGAGACACCTAAATAAGAGACTAGATCCCATCCCATGGGATGCCCATGCAGCCCCAGAAGAGCCAGGTCACAACAGCTGTGCCTCACTCATATTTTAAGCTTTAGCTATTTTAACATCTGGAACAGACGTTAGTGTTATTTATCCCTGCTCACACAAAATTAATGTGTGCTATATCATAACTGTCTTGTGGGGAAATAATTTTTTTTAAAATATATATTATTAAACGTAGAATAAAGCCGAGGCCTCTGAACTACTTTAGCCACAGAAACTGACGGCTTGCATTCTTTGCTAGGTCACTAAGAATATTAAGAATCCCATAAACATAAAACATTGACTTTTTTACTGCAGATTTTGGACTGAGCTTTCAGAGCAAAAGCATACAATTAATTAATTGAACAAAGATTTTTTTAATTTCTACTGAAAATGAGATATATAACTACAAAATGCTGTGAAAAGAAGAAAGTAAAAAAAAATCAGTTTTTCATTCCTCCTCCTCCTTTAGTTTTACTAGCAGACATGATCTATAAGAGGACTAGTGAGGCAATGCAGTCATATCAAAGTAACCATTCTTTCCTTTATACCTGAATTTCAATTTTTGTGTTGAATATGTAATTTATATACATTGATCTTAAAATAAAATAAACAAAAATCCCCACCCAAATAAGAAGAAAAAACAAGAAAACACTTTCCAAAATTCTGGTTTTTGCCTTGTGTTCATATGCCTAGGTGTGTAACTCAGTTGTAATCACTGTCTGAACCACTTCATCACATACCTAATTTACACATGGTAGAGAAAACAGCTTATTAACAACACCTTTCGCATGGCAGCTGACCACAAACCCTTCATCATATGCAACTCAGCTGATGAATAATAGTTTTTTTTTTTTAAATAAGGAACTAACATGAAACTCTAAAGCATCAGAACAACTTACAAAAGGATTACCTATTATAACAGCTAATCTACTAACAGTAAATAGTGGGTGGGTTGGTTGGGGTGATTTTGGTTTTTTTTAAATCTCACCATTCAACTCAATAAATACAAGAGACTCCCATGTGCTGCTTCTTCAGGTAAAGTTCAGATCTACTGCTTCATTTGCTGGAAAAAAACACACTTACATAGTGCCTGTTAGGCCTACATTTAGCTTCAGAGAAGGATGAGATCCTAGTGCTGGGCATTATCGCCCCTGGCTTCTCCATACCTAGTGAAGACGCCGAAGGTCACTTTACAGCAAGGGAGGAAACAACCTGTGAAGGGCAGGACCTGCAGACACCAGCACGTTCAGTGGGGACAAGACTAAGCCAGCAGATAGGAAACAAGAGGAGAGAGGAGGATCTTACACCAGCCTTTTCGCCATTTCACCCGCAACAAAGCCTTTCTGCTACCACAAAGCCCCAAACCACGAGTGGCGCAGGAGAGGAGGTGGTTCAAATATCGTCCTCTGCCTCATTCAGCCTGAACCCACAGCCCAAACCAACCAGACCAAGGTTTCACCAACACACTGTGGGAAATGCTGAGATAAGGTCTCCTGGTGAACTAATTACACTCTGCATCAAATAATGAAATACTTCTTAAAAGAGAGAAGAGTGATGCTCCAAACCTAGCGGTTTTCAACATCTAATCAAGAAGAAAGAGGCCTTGCTTTCAATTTCTGCTATTTGTTTTATAAAACAGCCTCATCCCACAAATTTATAAGTGAATAGTCCTGTTAAATTTGCATAAATTGGGAACGTGAATGACATCTGAAGGACAAAAAAAAAAATCTCTAGGAAGCATTTCCCCAATATAATGGTACGCACTGAGTTATTTGCACAAACTTTATCTGCAGCTTTTTGGGAGCAAATCATAGAGAAGGAGAGATGAAGAAGTTTTGTCCAAAGTACAGATAAAAGCAGGCTTTTGCTAAAAAAGGTTGTTGCAAAGTAAAATGAGTTCTAGCTTCATCTCCAGTTTAATCTCCTTTACTCTGCTGGTAGACTTTCTCTATCCCTAATGCAAGTGAGGAATCACTGCAGGTCCACTGGGCCTCAGGAACTACATTGATGAGGCAGCTCACTGCAGGATGTTAATATATTTTACTCCTTTTTTATTTATTTATACTGCAATCTTTTATGTCTACTTACATTTATTTACAAATATTTTTCAAATCTAAAGCTTAATAAATTACAAATATTTGTATCCTTATATTAAACACATACTTAAACACAACAAATAAGAACCCTAGCACCGGAAAATGCAGATGCAATCAGTTACAGTAATTAAAGTACACTGTTGGCAACAATGGAAAAAACCATTTATGCACTTCAGTGAGCAACAGCTCTGTTTTCTATGTTAAAAGACAAACAAATATACAGGACCAATCCTCAAAAGACGCTGAATGGCTCAGCTCCATTTATGTCACCTCAGAGTCTGACCCAGGCAATTTGGCTCAGGAAATTAAAATGTGTATAATATTTGAACAGGCAGATGCAAGGTGTAATTTTATCCAGTAAATGGCATTCATCTCCTAGTGTTCTCAATCAAAACATGTATTTTTTGGTGACAATCCAAAGTTAAAAGGGTAAAAAATTCTCCTTTCTTGTGACAGGAGCGAATCCTGCTTATTAACACAGACAATGTTGGGGTCTCTTCCAAGGAACTAGCCATGTTGTTGCAACTCTGCTCAGCATCAAGCAACTTCACCACAGGACACCAAGGGTGCCAAAAATCCCTAAAAATCACTGATAAAACTCTCATCAGCCCCAGGGATTCATGACAAGAACTCAATTCAGAGAGGTCTTAAGAACTCAAATTTGGAGAGGTTTCGACCACTCAGTCCCTGGCACACAAAATTATTTAATGTTTTTAACTTAAGTATGCGTTTACTTCACATAGGTGAACACTTCATATGACCTCAACTTCTGCTACATGCTTTTAGCCTGCTCGCAGGCTAACATGAGGTAAGACAGAATCAAGTGTAAATGATTCTTTATTATTATTTTTGCATTGTTTCAAATATTGTCACACTACTTTCTTTTTCTCAGAAAGTAAAAGAGTAATTGCTAGTCCTTGTGATTCATAGAAATAAATAACATTTGGTATACAAGATGAGCGCTAAACACTAGATGTCTAACTTTGAAAGTAAAACATATTCAAAATCCCAATTCAGTGAGTCATTTAAAATTGTTTGCTTAGCTTTAAAGAAAAGTGGTGGAAGAGACTACAATTTATGTTCTTAAACACTTGCTAAATTGTGCATACCTGGTAAAATTTACTATCTTTACTGTCAGAACTGTTACTGTCATCAGTAAAAGCACAACTGAGATCTCAAACTAGCGCCTTCAGTTAACTGTGCCAAAATATATAGAATTGGTGATCCATTTAGAATATTTCAGAAATGCATCTAAAAAAGCTGTGCCATTGCTAGGGAGCCTTTTTGCATGGGAACCATGAAACCTCATGCCATCTTTTTTCATCCATTATCTGAAGCCATTTTTCCCTTTCCCGGAGATGAGATAAGCAGCAGCCTGTGTGGAGCGAGCTGTTGGCACAGCCTACAAGAGGCTGCTACAGTTGATACACACGATTGAAATGATGCTGCTATTTCCCACACCCCACTCCCCTATATTTTTAAGGGACATTTTTCTGAAACTGTTTTGCAACACTAAGTTAGCAAGAGGTAAGCATGAATAGCTGGTATCTATTTTCCAATTAAGTCATTAGTAACGTCAACTAGATATCAACCCAGTCATGAAGTACTTCCTGAAATTTAAAGAGCACTTCAAGAGTAGACTAGAGAAAGACCATTAATCTTTGAGGAATATGTCTCTATATACTATGTTAACATATCTTTAACGGTTACATTGGGAATTTTTACTGAATTCTGCTGTTATGTTAATCATATTTTTAAAAATATATAAATAATATAGCCCCAGATATAGATACAGACATAGATATAGAGCCCCAGTCTTCCAAGCAGTCATCACATGAGATCGCCAAATCTGGTCAAACACTTCCAAAGAAGTATAAAGCACTTTGCTTTAAATCTTCTGCTTTCTCGAAAGACTTATTCTGAAATATCAACTAATCAGAGGCTTTCCTCTTCAGAAAATAAAATAGCTGCTGCCCACCATCATCTGAACTTTTTGAACTGCTTTTCATACTCACATATGTAACAGAAACAAATATTTGCTTCCTATAAGCCTAGCCCAAATTATAGGAAATACTGAGTTGTACTTAAAAGAAAGTAAAAAGTTATTACTTAAAAGGAAGTTCTAATCCTTTGCATTAGAAATAAAAGTGCAAGTAAATAGTTATAAACAAAGTTTGTTCAGTAAGAATGGTCAGCTCCTAAGAACAAAAAAGTGAGAATGCCTGAAGGCTAAAAGGAGTGGAACAGACTTGCTGAATGACTCGGGGGGTTCTTGAAGGCACAGAGTGCTAATGATACCGAAAAGTGTCTATAGTGTTTTATTGGTCCCCTAAATGTCTGAGCAAAGAAAATCCCATGCAAGGAAGAACACAACAGGTTGGATCCCTCTCTATTTCTCTCCCTCCCAAAAGAAACACATGCACGCTCACTCACCGATTACTTTCTAATCTCCTACTTGTAAGCAGAAGGAAAAACTGCAGATGGGAAGCCCACTGCAGCCAGGTTAAGCAGAGGGGCTCAGTGTTGGCTGAGTTTCTTTCTTTTTCTCAGGAAATTCTCTTCCAATCCCTCTCCCCACCTCCTATTTATTGCTAGCAACCTCTTTCAAGTCCTTGTTCGGATACTTCTCCTCAATGTTTTCCCTACACCCTCCAGGCTGTGACCAAAGGCCCTGCTGTATCCCCTCTGTAGGCAGGAGTCACCGCTCCTCTCCGCTGCCGCTGCCAGCACTGTCTAGGGATGCCTCTGCAGTGCTGGGAAGGCAGCAGGGAAAGTTGAGGAGAGGTCCCACTATCATTAAAAAAATGCTGAAAAATAATGCATGTTTTAGATACCACTACTGTTCTTCCCCTAGCCTCACTGTGCTTATTCATAAAAGTCAAGAATACTGTCACCAGGTAACCTCTGAAAACAGTCTATAGCGCAAGATCTTCTGCTAAAGCCAAGGACACGTAAATAATTTAAAAAAATTTGCCAATTCTCTGTATGTATCCTATCTGTTGGCACATTCAAATAGAAGATTTTTAAACACAGCCTTAAAAAGTCCATTTTTGCTCCTGCTGCTTGCTGTGCCTTTGCCTGCTGTCGTGCAGCAGCTCCCTAATCTCACACTCAAAGCTGGTACTGGAGCTCAGCTCAAGAAGAGGAGGCTTGGCAAGCGGGCTGCCTTGCTGCTGAAACTGGGGTAGTTCCCTAGCGAGAACAGAAAAGAACAAAGGAGCCTGTAATGCTACAAGAGGACTACAAGGAAACACAGGAAGGAGCTCATTCTTGTTTGGAAACAAAAAACAAACAAAAAAAATTCCGATCAAAACACTGAATTAACATTATTAAGCAGTTTCTTTGTTGCAGCATAGCAGTCAGAGCAGCAACACAAACAGACCCCAAGAGATGCAGGCAATGCAGAATCTTGCACAAAAACCAAATACATAAAACTTACCAGTGCTACTTTGTGCTTCATTTGAAAACTGAAAAATAACAAGTAGTAGTATGAATTAGACTTTCAAAAGAGCATAAATAACTCATGTGTCCCAACACCAGAAACTTTCAATGAAGTTAACTGCCTTACTTCTCTTGAGGCTTCTCTAATCTACACAGTTACTCAAAAACTTACAGGAGGTTAGACAAATCATTAAGATAAATGAGGGCTGGATTCAGAAATACTCAGGAAAAAATAAGATCATTAACATATTTAGCTGTACCTTGAGATATCGAAAACAAATTACTGCTGAAATTCAGAGCTGATGGGGAAGCTCTGCATATTGTGTACTCACACGTCGGGGCTTTGGCAGGCAGAAGGCGCACCAGAAAGCTGTCGCTGCCCACATCACCTATTAATCAACCAGATTCGGATGAGAATGAGAAACCATCCAGTGAAACGTAAAGTTCCTGAGACTGCATTTTGTCTTTTTCCTCAGCAAAAGAGGATGAATAACTCTGTAAAAACCTGTCGTTCCCCCTCCTGTTTCTATCACCTCCGTTAGGACTTTGCGAATGAAGACTCAGCGTGTATAGATTTAATCTCCACTGGGCATTTGCTTTATTCCCCTGACTGTTCTTACAAAGCAGACACGGTGAAAGTGACTGCTGACTCCTCTGTCTGGGCATTAGCACCGAGGCACCAGCGACCAGGTCAACAGACACAAGTTATGCACCAACAAACTATTGTGCCACTTGAACTGCATCTGCTAATCCCACGGTTTTGCACGCCCGACAGAGACAAAGCAGGCAAGGCTGCACCTCAATACCCGCTTCCCCTTTAGATATAAAGGGGACTTTCCTGATCTGACCCCAGGGACTCGAGTCCACTGCACAGCTTCATTTGATGCTGTCTTGTTTTTCCTGCTGAGAAAATCAGTGCTTACAAATGTGCCAAATACACTTCCCCCATACATAAGTGAGATTTAAAAAAACCCAAAATGGTCAAAATATTGTCTTATCCCCATTGAATAAGGACTTCACTGCTGCACAGAAAGCACTGCTGATGAGGGTGACTTCCCCCGCACTCCCTTCTCTGGACGTTCCTGACAGCTAGGATATATTAAACATTTTAAATTATTAAAACCTCCAGGCACCCTGCAGACAATCCATGCTGCCTCCATACCTCATAGGTCATACCCTTAAAATCCATAACAAAGGCCAGTAACTTCTCAATGAAGATATTCCGAACATCCAATAAAAATGAAAGATTGTGGAATGGCATCCAAAATACTCCTTGTCCTCAGGGAGGCAAGGTCAGCACGGGCCTTCCCTCGCTAAACACACTGTGCTTTCATAACTCTCATTTATGTAGACTATATGAAATCAGCCGCTTACTAGATTTAAAACCCACATTTCTTCTTAACCAAAAACGTAAGTGGGGGAGAGACAGAAAAAGGTCTTAATAGTGAATGATAAAGGCACTCATAGATCACAATACACACAGTTTTTATTAAAATGCTCAAAGATTAAGAATTGAAATAACCTGTTACGTTATCAACCTCAATTAAGTATCCAAACACAGTTTCTGGATGCTACACAGACCAAGTACATCGTCCCAGTTTCCCTAGGATGCCTCTATTCAGGGGACATCTATATTCACCTAAAGCAATGCAATGGGACTATTTTAAAGTGCAGTGCTTTGGACAATTTTTAATAAGATTACTGAGTCACAGCGTAACAAGGAATCGAAAGAAAGGGAACTTGCAGCAATCTGGAGCAGGGGCATGCACTTCAGGCACGAGGCTGTACACACATGGCCACGTACACGTGTCTGTGTATTAAACCTAATTTACACAAGATCCTACCCGTGTGAAGTATAAAGTCCTTTAAATATAACTTACTGTAGTTTCCCAGTGGATAAAGCTGAGAAAGTTAAAAAGGTTGGTTTGGCTAAGGTTCTCTTTTCCTCTTCCTTAAAAGCCAGCATAACTCATACCTTGCCATGGAGGAAATTTCCAGAAGACAATTTCAAAGGGGACCAAAGGATGGAGGCAGAGAAGGGACACCATTACCCAGCTCGTGCCTCACACCGGTGTGAAGACAGCAGCAGGAGCCGGGCACCCTCGTGAGAGGATTAATCCTGGCCGTACCCCTCCACTGCCCTCCCCTTCTGAAGTGCACAGCCACGCACAGAGGACAACCATGGGAGCCGGCACCAAAATAGTTAACAAATGGCATCAGCTCTATCAATGTATCACAGAGGAGGCTGAAGCCCATCCTGCCAGTTTGTCAGATTTTGTGCATCTCAGATGAGCTGATACGCAGAAAGGGAGAGGTTTGGTGTTTACATGTCACCAACGCGCGGGGGAGAGGGGAAGGCAAAAATATTAGTAAAGAACAAGCTGGCAGCAACTAGTTAATGCACATTTGCAGTGGAAGGTGGAAATAACAGTGATGCAAGGTTTGGCACTGAGCAAAAATTAGTTGAACGGCTCATGGAAATAGTGTGCATACACACAGACTTGCCATTTGTATCCCTGCACGGTTCTGCATGATCGTCCTACTTTCCAAACATTTCAGTCTTTACTGAAACTTCTCCATAATCTAGGCTATCCTTACATAAACTGTAAATTTGTAGATGACTTTGTGCCTTTCAAACTATCATTTTCACTAGCTTCTTGAATAATAAGTCCACGCTTGCAGAAATTTATCATTGAACAAGTTGTTTATTAATGAGAGGTCATCAAGGTTGATTAGTTAAAAAAAATTCAACAGTCCATTTTAATTACATCAAGCACAGGAACTGAAGTGGCCTGAATGCATCTAAAATACTCTGGGGGCTCATAAATACAGTGTAAGAAAATTCATAAAACCCTTAAATATTGGTATGCATACGCTATGCACACGCTATGCACGTTGAATCACATTACTGTTACTTATGATTTAATAGTATCAAGAAAATGATTTGCATTTTCTAAACATAAACAAACAAGCTCACCCTCAAAAAAGCATATGCACATTGACCAACAAAAAGGAGAGAACAGAAGGAAAAAGCGGATGAGAGAAATAAGCAGGGATGAGAAATCATTACATTTTATTTCATCACTGTTAGGTACTCTGATACTGCATAAATTCTATTTAATACATACAGTAGACTGGTCCATGTATCTACATAAGCTGCCCTTTGATTATGAAGGTGAGGCCCCTTTCCCCCCCCCATACTGAGACAACATCTGTTGAAAACATCTGGAGAAAAACCGTCGGACTCACCAGAGGGCTAACACTAGGAAAAGCAGGATCCCCAACCACCGGAGCAGTGAGGTTTAAAGGATCAGCGTGCAACGGTACTGACATCACCTAGGTGCCTGTACTAAAGGATTATCATGGCGTGCGTGGCACTGGCAAAGTATTCTTCAGCCTTTTCTGGTGAAAAGTTGTCCTTACGCTATAGATGTATACTTCTGTGTAGAAAATCTGCTTGAGAAGCCAAAGAAATGGAGATTGTTTCAGCGTACTCAAAGGGTTTAAGAACGCGGATGACAGGCCTCGAAACACAGCTGCTTGGTGCTCACCTTCTGGCAATTTCTGGGCTAAAAGCACGGGATGAAGGGATGGAAGAAAAGACCATAAAACAAAAACAGAGGCAGGAGGTAATATTTCAAACACAGATTCCCCAAATCACTACAGCCCCAAACACCAAAGAGGTTGAGATACCAAAGTCCTGGGACTAGGAGAGACTGGTACTCGTGCTGTTTTGGGGGCATGGGGTAGAGAGGGTTTGTACATACACACATTGTACAACTGCTAACAGGATCCTGGCCAGATACGAACTTCAAAGCAGTTCTTTTTAACTGGAATACTATACGTGACTGCAGAGATAGGGACTAGGAAAGTCTTAAACCTACCCAATTCAAGATGAGCACCTGCTAGGTGAGTGCTTATTACCTATACATCACAGCTGCTTATATTCCCCACTCTTCCTGACGTACCTTTTCAAACAAGTATGCCAACAGAAAGTATTAGGCTCCTCTCACCCCCAGTGAAGACAAGCGAGCGCATTGTCGGCAGGCTCCCGTACATTTGCTGTACAGGAATCTGCAGGCTGGAGGGGGGAAGGAGGAGGAGCTGAAAACCACAGACTTAAAGCAATGGGGAAAAGGCAGATGTGAGCCTCTCGTGATGAAGGAAGGAGTAGTAAGAAGTTACTTAAGACTGCGCTAATTACTGCTGTGGTAGAGTGGCAGTCTCAGAACTGCTATTCAAATCTCAGTTTCCTGAGCAGCTTTACAATAAAGATAAATATTTAGTGGCTTATCTATAAAAATGAATGTCATAATTTTATAGAAATTTGTTTTTAAAAGTTGTCTTAAAATATTTCATTAAAAATGCATAAGAAACTCATTGAAAATGGGCAATATAACTGGTTTTGCAGCTAATTCCAATCTAAATTTCAGGTAGATGAGATATTATTTGGCCTTTGCTTGTCTGCTGGCCCCCTCTCATTCCGCAGAGCACATCAGAACCAATTGCATTATTTACACTCCCTGGTATGAATCAAAGTCCAAAATGTCTTCTATAACAGAGATAAAAGAACAGAGCACAGACATGATCCATCACACAAGTGAAACACAATAAAGCTCCAAGCCTAGGCGGGACATCTGTCTGCTGTGCTGCAATACAAAGCTTCCAAAGCCTCCAAAGTCTTTGAAGACTGATGTGGTAATTCAATTTGATGAAAAGGGCCATATTTAATTTCTTATACAGCGTACAAAGTGAGTTTATATTTCAGTTTTGGTTTCTAAATGTTTAATCATGAAACATCTGAATCAGCAAAACAAGGAGGACGGTTCTCTACATCAACATGTTTTCTTTTTTGTTTTGCATCATATTAAATAAGGAGCACATTTATGAATCCCCTCTGTGGATTTCAGTCTCTTTGTGGGATTCAGACCAGAAGTGAGGTAGAAATTGAGAAAGGTTTTAATGCAAAAGGATGAGCCATTCAAAGGATTCTCGAATAACGTTTTCCCTCACAGAAACCACTTGATGGGCGGAACATCAAGCTGGGTAACACCTAAGACCACTCGGCCCCCCCATCTGCGATGCAGGGCTGGCACAAAGGCACCTACAAAAGCTTCAAAGGTTGCAAGGGGCAGCGGGCACATGGGGGCACATCTCATCTTTGCATGTGTATGAGGACAGGAAGGGAAACGGGAGGATGGGCGCGCAGATTTTCACTCCATACTCTCCCTTTGCAAACACAATGCAAACAGATTACAACAAGGTGTTTCTTTAGACCTTAAGTGCTATTCGGGAAGTGAGCAATACTTCAGATGGCTCCTCTTGTTGGCAAATAGTCCCACTACTCAATGAAACGTCCCTTTTTATTACCATATGCCAAATAGATTACAAACAACAAAGATGGGCAAAAAAATTTAAGCAGGTCTTTCCTGATCCAAATTTCTACAGCTTTGTAGGCAAAGGCAAACCACATTAAGAATTATTTGGGGGCAAAACAATTATTTCTAA
Source organism: Grus americana (assembly GCF_028858705.1). NCBI lineage: Eukaryota > Metazoa > Chordata > Aves > Gruiformes > Gruidae > Grus > Grus americana. The sequence goes on along the minus strand of NC_072853.1, from coordinate 149,617,462 downwards.
CATAGTAACAACATCAGCCTCAGCCAGTTAAGTATTACCTTTAATAACACCTCATAAAACTGCACAACTTAAAAATCTTCTTTCTCAAATGCCAGAGAGCATACACTGCAATAAATATTGATGGCAGGGGTTTGTTGCTATAGGGCAACATTTTTGGCTTGCCTACTAATACTGTACGAATAGATGGCCACACTTCAACACAGCTTTCTGAAACTTTTCTCATGATAGTCCTTCAGAGATCTGTACACTGGAAAGGGTACAGGTAACTCATCCTGAAATCTGTTGAATTTTCAGGCAGTAATAGTAGACATGTCACGAGGTCTCTATTATCAGAGAATTTAAATAGATAAAATGCAAGAAGATTAAGAAGGAAAGAAAAAAAAGAGTAAATATTAAGTACAAAAAGGGAAAGGAGAGGTGATATAGAAAGCATAAAATTGGGATATACTCCTGGAAAATGACAAGAAACTATGAGGTTGTAATTTTTTTTTTTTTAAAGAAAAAGTGTTAAACGTTCTGTAACATTTTGTAATTTTTCTTCATGGCTCATTGCAGAGAGATCTCTCATTGTGCTGAGATACAGGCTTCAGTTCAGAAAGCCTAACATGTCTTTTCTTCCATGTCAAAAGAGATTATGAACAATGCTGAACACAGGTGTGTTCAGCCTACAGGTTCTTAACTCCCGCTCCGTGCCAGCGTGTCTTCCAGAGGGGCGTGCACACCGGGAGGAGAGCAATGCACACAGTATAATGGTCCGTTTTGTCAGGTATTTAATGTGGCGGCACCAGGAAATTTTTTGGACTGCAGCTGTTTATTTCCGTGGAACGTATACAAATACAGCCTAGAAAAGCAGTAACCTTCTAAGGTCAAGGTATTGTTTTACGTTATCTACTACTAAAATTTGTTTAAATTTAATTTTAAAATTATCTACTACTAAAATTTGACAGTGTCCCCTATGCACAATATAGTCCTCCTGAAAACGTGCTTGAAAACTGCGCATCTTGAAAATGCTTTTCTTTATAAGCTTAAAAAAATACAATTATTAACAATGCTAAAACCAGGAATGATTTAGAACTGTATCAAATTGCATTAAGAATGCTCTTAAGTTTTATGCTGTTGGTTTACAGTTACAGCATGAAGCACACCCTTTCTGCTCTGCCAAGGAGCCTGAAGGGCGCCAGCTTTGCGGAGGAATATAGAAGCGAGCAAGCGAACTCTCTTCTGCTGAGCACAAGCTGCCCTGAAATGCTCTCGCTTGCTCTCTCTGCTACCCTCTAGTGAACAAGCAAAAATTAACTGTAAGATTCAAGTGCCTTTGCGTAAGGACAATGTTCCTCAACTCAGTTTTCCAGTTTCAGCGTAAAATACAGACCTCTGTCAATACCACTTTTGGCAATTATTTTTCCTGACTTTGTCACTCCAGAATTTGAGATGTTTAAGCCTGCAAACTGCATTTTAAAAAACCACATATTTATTGAAGAGGTGATTGGACTAGTTGACCTTAAGGTCTTTCTCTCTCTAAATTCAGGACCTTTTTCTTTTTCCTCCCAGTGATACACATTGTCTAGCAGTTTAAAGCTTTTAGCTTTTTTTTTTTTTTTAATTGTAACTTGCTTTGAACCATGGTGTTTAGCTCACGCTGAGGGACTACTTGTCTTTCACAGGGAGTGCTGGGGAAGGGAGATGCAGGGGAGAACTGAGCAGCAGAGAAACTCAGAGAATTTGCGGTATTTTGGAATCCACCACCAGATACAAGAAACGGGTATTTCTTTCTTCTTGAGAAAAGCAACATTCAGGACATATTGTGAAGGTTACTACACTATTACTGTTTGCTGTTCTTCTATGCCACTTTTAGCTCCTTTCCTGCCTCTTTCTGAGGATTAAACAGATGGTAAACAGAAGCTAATGCCAGTGTAACTCACCATCTGGCTAATAGATGCATTTTTGCATAGGCTCATTAGCATGCTTGTTCCATCCCAAATCCTCCATAACAGTTTTGTCTCTGTCTGTATCATCTTCATACCATAGTTAATAAATGCAAAACGCATATACGAAGTTGCAGTTCATGTGGAACATAATCACAGCTTTTAACTAACCAAAACATCAGAAGTGGGACTAGACCCAACCCTCCTTTGCATCAGCTGCATTTGCTGTCTGCTCCACTTTTTGATTATTATTATTTTATTCTGCTTCAATATTTGCTTTTAATTTACCACTAGTTACCCTTGTTTGTCAGATACACAATATGTAAGAAAAAGCAACTGTTAACTTAATCTTTTTTAGCTTTGTTTTACTTAGAGGGAAAGGCAAATCTTCAAAAAAATTGCATTAAAACTTCAGCTCATTTGAGGCTGGCTTTGCCAATTATAATCACCCAGAGATCCCTAAAAGCAAGAGGAAGAATGACAGGGCTAATTTTAGTCTATTCAATAGCATTAGGGCAGTTCATCAAGAACAGGGTTTTTCTTCTCCTTGACTAATTCTGTCACCATTTAATAATACTGGTCAGAAAGTTCAAAACTTGGGTTGTTTTAGCTCAGCAAATTACTGCTCAGAATCGACGGTGTCACAACAGGCTAATGGACAGATAAACACAATGACAAATAAAAATGCACACAGGCCAGACTGAAAACGGGATCCATCGACAGTCAAGTGGAAGCCAAGAACACCAGCACCGTGCATTGCGCCAGTTCAGCGTACACCAGTGTCTCTCCTCAGGTATTTATGAATCATCAACTTCAAAGCAAAATGGGAAACATTCAGAGGAGGGAAAAATCTACTAATGTTCACTAATATGTTATCTATGGGCATTTTAAAATAATTAGAGCAAGTAGTTAAGAGCATGAAACTGTTAGGCCAAATCCTGAGGGAAAGACAGCAAAACCAGTCGGCTGAAGCCTGCACAGGTGGAGGATGCTGCAGCAGAACAAGCACCGCCTGCTCCACGGCCAGTCGCTGCCGCACGCAGCGGCTGCGGTTCACAGGTATGGTGTTTCAGCCATCCCAGACTTCAGATTGGTCTACATTGCTACCATGGTTTGAAAGGAGAGTGGCAACTAGCAGCAGACAGACAGGTTATCACTGAACTGAGCAGAGCATCAACATTAGATTTTTTTGTTGGTTTAGGTAGCCACGTGACTTGGAGCTAATGGAAAGGGAAGCAAAGAGTAGAAAGACAAAGAGTGTGCAAGCAGCAATGATGGAAAAGAAAGAGGAAGCAAGAAGGAAGAGAAAATCAATAGAGAATGGAAATTGGTAGAGAGAGGGGAGAATCTGGAGGTGCACAAAAAAGTCTTGGTTGTACAAGCCAACAAGAATAAAGCTTGAAGCCTAGATAAGCCCAGTAATTTTCAAGGGATAACATTTCAAATATACCGAGGACATGCTGCAAACAACTTCTTTATCCAGATTCATCCAGATACAAATACAGCCTACAACCAGTTCTCAGAGAGCCAAACTTACTTAGAAAATTTTCTTTGGCAAAAATTCCGATATGGACAGCAACACAACTTAAGAACGTAACTCCTACCCACCCATCAGTGAGATTACCACTTCGGTAGCGGTCTGGTGGGTTTTGCCCCAATTTTATTTGGCAAGATTATCATTACTCTCTTATACTTGCACATCGACTTGAAAGCATAATGGTTTGGCTTAAGACTGCTGTTACCAGCATGAATTTAAGAACTCTAGTTTTTAAAAAAGAAAACTATAGAGAGTTACACTGACTCTCAAGAGAGGTGACTAATTTCAGATCTCTTTCCACAAAGTGCTGAAAACCCTTAGTTTAAAGTGACAGTATTTTTGTCATAGGTGCTTAGCACCATGCAGGCTTTGACCTTAGTCGTCTCAGTTTCAGAATTCCCATCTGATCCACTGGCAAAGTACTTCAGTTTTTAAAGTGCTGTTCTGAAGGCAACAATGCATTGCTTAATCCCACACTGGACAGATTCCACACTTCAGCAGCAAACTAGGTTCCAAGAAGAATTTGTAATTGTCAGCCCCCAGTTTAAAAAAAAAAAAAAAAATAGGGTATTTCTGGCCTCTTTTGTAATGTCAACCGTTTATGTTTCCACAGCTCTTTTCCAGTCCTTTGTGTTTCTACGTCTGATCTGTGCCTCGTGGCTATCGGCCTCACACTGTTCTTCAGCGGAAAACGACAGGCAGCAGCATGAAAGGGATGGCTGAGAGTCCAAGGCTCTATTTTTCTCAACTCCAGACTGCAACTCTGTGTCAGCAAGCCCCCATCCATAACCATCACCCACACCTAACAGGGCAGGATGAGGATGTAAGGCCCACTGTTGTGCCAAGGTCTAAGACAGTACACAGAAACCTCCCACAGACCAAAAAACCCAAACCCTGTGAATTCTGCGTATAAGAAATTTAACTCCAAAAGAGTTAAGTTACCCAAAATACCTACTGTTTGGGCTTGCTGTTATGAATATAGTGCATCTCTCTCAGCATTACTAATCTCATCCCATTAAAGGCCATCCACCAAATAAAGTACCGTGACAGGGGCAGTACCTACGAAATAAGCCTACAGAGTATAAATCCAATAGCTGATGACGTGCAGCTGATGCTGGGGTGATGCACAGTTCTAAGGTCTTTGCTAGGGATCAAGAACTTTTAAATCAACGAGTTTAATCAATTGGTGCATGTCCACAAGAGAAATTTCAAGAAGGGTGTGGTTTAGATATGACATTATAGTCATATGGAACATTTTGACATGCCCATCCCAGGTGGGGATTAGAACAAATACAAGATAATTACTACCTTATTAGAATATAATGTTACGATATTGTAGTCTGCACTTAGCCTGATAATACTAAAGACATAAAACAACCATCCACTTAATTATTTCAACACTTGAACAATACAGATAAGATGAAAGATTTTCTAGAACTGAGATTCATCTCAATGGAAAATTCCACCTTTTTTTTTTTTTAAAGTAACAATATTCCAAATCACAATTAACAAAAGTGGGAGGGTTTGAGGCAAAAAAAAAAATAGAACAATTAAAAGAGATTTAAGGTAAATTAAAGTATTGCATATGGTAAAATGGAAGTTTTTATTTCAGGTGGTTTTAGTTTCAAGGTGCATACACTTAAAAATAAAAAAGTTAATACAAATATAGAAACATAGCACCTTGCAACTGGTGTTTTCAGTGTAACAGGACACTGCTTCTCTCTCCCCCCTCACTGCTCCCCCTCCCACAAAAAAAATTCCCCCCAAAAACCCTGTGTTGGGTTTGCGTGGCAAGGTTTTGGTAGCAGGGGGGCTACAGGGGTGGCTTCTGTGAGAAGCTGCTAGAAGCTCCCCCTGTGTCTGACAGAGCCAATGCCAGCCGGCTCCAAGACGGGCCCGCTGCTGGCCAAGGCCAAGCCAATCAGCGCCTCTGTGATAACATATTTAAGAAGAAGAAAAAACACTTAGAGAGAGACAGCTTTTGCAGCCGGAGAGAGGAGTGAGAAGATGTAAGAAACTCTGCAGACACCAAGGTCAGTGCAGATGGAGGGGGAGGAGGAGCTCCAGGCGCCGGAGCAGAGATCCCCCTGCAGCCCGTGGTGAAGGCCATGGTGAAGCAGGCTGTCCCCCTGCAGCCCATGGAGGAAGGATGAGGGGGTGTAGCGATTCCACCTGCAGCCCGTGGAGGACCCCACGCCGGAGCAGGTGGAGGCACCTGAAGGAGGCTGTGGCCCGTGGGAAGCCCACGCTAGACCAAGTTCCTGGCAGGACCGGTGGACCCGTGGAGAGAGGAGCCCAGGCTGGAGCAGGTTTGCTGGCAGGACTTGTGACCCCGTGGGGGACCCATGCTGGAGCAGTCTGCTCCTGAAGGTCTGCACCCCGTGGGAGAGACCCACGCTGGAGCAGCTCGTGAAGGACTGTCTCCTGTGAGAGAGACTCCATGCTGGAGCAGGGGAACGATGAGAGGAGTCCTCCCCCTGAGGATGAAGAAGCAGCAGAAACAACGTGTGATGAACTGACCGTAACCCCCATTCCCCGTCCCCCTGTGCCGCTGAGGGGGGCGGAGGTTGAAGCTGGGAGTGAAGTTGAGCCCGGGAAGATGGGAGGGGTGGGAAGAGATGTTTTAAGATTTGATTTTATTTCTCATTCCTCTACTCTGTTTTGCTTAGTAATAAATTAGATTAATTTCCTCTCTAAGTTGGGTCTGTTTTGCTCGTGACGATAGTGAGTGATCTCTCCCTGCCCTTATCTCGACCCACAAGCTTTTCGTTATACCTTTTCTCCCCTGTCTAGTGAAGGAGGGGAGTGATAGAGCGGCTCTGGTGGGCACCTGGCCTCCAGCCAGGGTCAACCCACCACAAACCCCCAAAGCATCACTGAAATCTGTTTCTTCCAGTAGGGAAACATAATTTTGACCAAATGGCATTTTCCAGGAGAAGAACAGCATCATGAAAAAACCAAACCATCACCTTCTCCAAAGCTATTCCTGTGGCAATGCCAAGAAGTATGCCATGCTGTTTGTCGGACAGCTCTATTACAGCCTTCAGCTCCCTGTCTCCTACTTCAACAAATCTCCTGTTAGAGCAATCAGAAAGCATAGTGCCTACCTTTGGCGTAGTTCATTCCCAGCTTCCTGCTACTCACTGGGAGAAAATTACCTAAGCCATCTGGAAATATTATGATTAGCCATTTAGCAGAGAGAATTCTCATGGTTCTTTCCATCTAACTCCTTCAAAACCGTATATGAACCACTGTTGTTTCTCTGTTCAAGAATTCCAAACTTTTTTTAAGAATACAAGCCAAATTTGGAACCAGTCTGGATAGAAGACCTGCCAAAAGCAACACCCACAGACTGAAAAACATTCACCGCCCACGAGGACCGGTGCAGAGTTCATCCCAAGCCAGCCCTGGGTATTGCCATCCAAAACCGGTGCGACAGGCCCAGCAGTGTTCCAGCTTCTGTCGCTCAAAACCCTGAGCTCCCCTAGCTCAAAACCTCAGAAGTCACCAACTACTGCAGAAAGCATAATCCAAACACTGCAGTTCCTTCTTGCCATGAAACCATTATTATTCAGATATTTATACTGTAGCAGCAACAGCCGATCTGGTGCAGATAAATCTTTAAATTTCTTCTGATTTAAAAATAGCAGTCAAATGGATTCCTCCATACAACTCCTCCTGTATTTTAAGTAAACCAGGAGAAACCTTGTTTCCAGACTGGTGGGTGCTGGTGCAAAGCTGCACCTTTCCCTGGCAGTATAAGCCTCCTACCCTGCACATTGCTACTACTCAAAGCCTTATACCAAACAAGAAGAGTTCTGGGTAGTTTTATTGCCTATCAACAATTTAAAACATGCAGTAAACATCTCCAGCACCTTCGCCCACATTTACTGAGAAGAGTACCCGCCTGTCCCAGATTGCTACCGACCACCACTGACATTTCAGGAGATAAAAATAACCTCAAACATGAATATGGTCAAATGTGCCACGCACTTACCATAACTTTTCAAATGTTTTCTCTGAGATATCCTAGGAGAAACTCTAGGAGAAACTTCACAGCTCTTATCAGCTGGAATTCAAAGGAGGGAGAGAACAACACGATGAAGCATGCACAGGCACATAGGAAGCGGAGATGCTCCTTCTTGCTCTCACCAAGATGTAGCAACTTCCAGCGACTTCAGCCCAGCGCCTTCACCAAACTGGTTTGTGCCTTGAAGGGCATGTCAGGAATTTAAAGACCCATCTTATGCTTTTGTTGTGGTGACATGCTTATGTATAATTTTTAAATAATACTTATGATCATAAAACATACACTGCATGGGGTTTTTTTGTTACACAGATGTAAATAAAACATCATGCATATAGAACTAAGAAACCTTTCTCTGCAGGCACTCAGCCTCCTGTAGACCACAACAATGTGCTGTTAAGGCACCTCTGGTTTACAAGAATTTTTTTCTGAAACAATCATTAGAACAATACATAATCAAACCACTTGCAAAAAGAAAATTTAAGCTTAAATTAGGAGCAGAAGAATAAAAAGGCAGTTTAGATGGAGCAATAGAAAATTCTTTACAAGGAATCCACACACACAACTCCTTCAAAAAAAAAAAAAGTCCCATCTCTTATCTTCATGAATTGTTTATAAACAGGTTTGGTTAACATACAGATTTTAATTAGTATAAGACAATTGTGAAGACAACTTTTTAGCTCAACAATACTATCCTTTGGATCACTAATTCAGTTCCAGAAACTAAGGAGGTAAACTCAGTTCCTACCTTACTGTGTACAGCAAGACGTGGAAACTCTTCTCCTGACCTCCACCAGGCCAGGATGCCAGCCACACTGACCAAAATCCTCATCCTTGCTTTTTTCCACATAAGACGGACTGAAAACACCACCTCCCAGCAAGGACATCTGCAGGGATCACTGCAGTGAGGTACTCTGCAGAACTGGGCTACCGTGAGTGATGGGGATGACAGAGGTTTGCTGTGGTCAGAGACAAATCAGAGATCACCTGGAAATCGCTGCTGGTGCTGCAGTGTATAGGGAGACTAACAGTAGTCGGATAATACTGAAAACCTGTGCAGGTTGTACTGGCACCACCAGACAGCCCTCCCTCTCCTGGTCTGTGACTTCTTACTGTGTCTCTTACTGAGATCTTACAACATCTCACTCCTGAGGTTCTACAGGAACTTTTGCAAAGTAACAGAAAAGGTTCCAAGTGACAGAGCCACATGCACCAGTCTGTGCTTCTATATGTATTTTTGTGCTCCTGAAGCTCCATACAGCTCTACCCAGGTAGATCTATGCAGAGATCAGCCCCCTTTTCTTCTTTAAGACAAGTTCTTAGTATGCAACAGAATCAGCCCAACATCCAAAATTGCACAATTCCATTTGGAGCAAGGTCTGCAAGCATCATCCACCACTTACTCCTGCCAACACTGTACATCTCTGTTCCCTCCCTCCTTCTAAATAGGAAGAGGATTAAACCTTTAGAAAATAGCAAGTGATTTACATGCATTATTAATACCTCTCAATGTGACAGTATTCAATATGTTACTCTTTGTTGCTTCACATCAATCACAGTCTCTTAGATTTCAGAGGAATATTTGTCCACTCACTGTGTAAAGCCAAATATTGCAAAAGTAACTTCTGCTCGTTCCTTGACTAAAATTAATTATGTTTTTATAAGCTTACAGTCTGGCAGATCACAGGTATTTTGGAATTAGTTGTAATATCAACATTCATTATAGGCTACATTTTGCATGCAGCACTGGCAAATTCTACATACAATTTCTATCATCAAGGATAAGGATTAGTCGAAATTCTTCTAATCAAATAAAAAAAAGCTCAAAACTCTCCCACAGTATTTCTTATAAATGCAGTCAGGTTACTGATACCATTACGTATCATCATATAAAACTACGAGACTCATACAGACTATTCTTCAAGTATTGTTTGCCAAAATGGACTTTCATTTTTCTGTTGCATAATTAATTTATGTTTAGATATATGTGTCTACAGGTAAAACCTATACCTAAACACGATAGGGTATCAGCTACAGGTTTCACTTTATTATCCTTCTGAATTCAGTGGGAAACTAAAATTGCACGATGAGGAAATTTCCCAAGGTTATGCAGGAAATGCCTGGCAGAAATAGGAATCAAACCTTGAATCACCAGAGCCCACTTAAGCACAAAAATCAAACTTCCACTCTCTTGAAATCAGAAAGAAAAATTTAAATCAAACTGCTATCATAATCCACCAGAAAAGCATAACTGTATACTGCACAAATAATGACTAATTTACTTGCAGCCATATATCTATTTTGCCAATATCGACAGCTTGTTCTGTATTTTAATCATCGCGTATAATAATTTTGTTCAGAGTTGTTGTATACTAACATCTTTCTCTAAAACTGGTCCAAAATTTTTTACATTTTTGAAGTATTTCTTTCAAAACCTGTAGTCAAAAATTTGTCTGAAATTCTCTCCATCCTTTCAAAACTCAAACATACCAGCCTCTAACTCTATAAAGTCCAAGTCTAGTATCAATGCCTGGTTTATTTTAGCTCTGTGTGCCCCGCTTTCAAACAAAAAGCCTCTAATGAGATTTAAAAAATAAATAAATAAATAAAACAACTAAATAAAACAACTCACTTGGGCATCTTAGAAGATCATTTCATATCCAGGTAAAAAGTTTTCCTGGGACTTGCGTCTCTAATACTGAGGAAATACCATATTGGCCACAAGAGCCTGTGGTTTACTTTGGCCATGGGATAATGGAAAAAGCAGAACAATAAGTAAATGGCCATTTGTCTCCACTTTCACCGATGTTGTATAGTATGTTAAAACAACGTAAACCTGAACTGTGTAAACCATCATCCCTCAAAAATTATGAATGGCTTCTCTGTGCTGGAATGTTTCACTGGTTCCTGCTAAGTGATTTGCAGGGCTGAGTAAGTAGAAAAGCATAAATATCTTCTCTGTTTCTCATATGAGGATCATCAAGTTTCTAAGTCACCTTAGGAACCAGCCATGAGAGAGGATCAGAATGGGCAATGGTTCCTGCAAGGTTTGTTTGAGCCTAAATGATCAGATTGAGATCTTTCTTGGTGTCACTGATGATAGTAAATGTGATGGTATTAGTCCCTTCCTTGCTGATCAATATCAAAAGATCTCCATATAATTGCAAACAATTCACATCCGTATTTCATGAGCTCCTGAACTGAAGGGGCCAGCAGGCAAGTGAGACTTGTGCTGGTTTAGTTCTATTGAAAAAAAAAAAAATCAAATTGAAACAAAAAAACCCCACAGTTGTCCCAGGGACTACATATACCTGAAAGCAATATGATTAGTCTTTGCTGTGAAAATATTACAGTCACTCAGACCCGTCTAAATGATAAAAAAGGAAATTACTATTAGAAATAAAAGGACTTGAAATTATTTTTAAGAACCTTTACATTTGAACTCCAAAAATAGCTAAACCATAAAGCATGTATTCAATAATAGTAAGCCCTGCAATTAAATGACACTGAATTCCTTAGACCTAGACCTACTAACCCACCTACCAAGCCTCCAGCACTAATACATCAAAAATCTAACTTACAGTCTCAAAAGTTGATACAAGAAAATGTGAATTCCTGTTTACAGAACATGATAAGGCAACTTTAACCCACGTATCAAGATTATACTTCAGAAACGCTACTCAAGGCAAACACCCCTTTCTGGCTTTGGGCGAACGCGTTCCCAAACTTTGGGTGGTTCAGAGCACACCAGAGGGTGCCCAAAGGCACCTGATGGGCTTTGCCTACCAGCACCGCCGGGTGCTGCTGCAGGAGCCTGACCTGCCCCACGGTTCCTCCTGGGACACGTTCACCACCTTGGCTATATGTCTCAAGGCAGACATATACATTGCTGTGTGTGACTATCTTAAACACTTCCCTTCAGTTGATGCTAGTTATGCTACGGGATACTCAAAGAGGAGGAAAACAAGTGAGGATTTGTCTGAGCTCAGTAAATGTTCTTGCTACTACTCCCCCCAACCCCTGTACGTGCAAATTACTCCCACTTACAGCCTGCCCGTTTCAGTGGAAATCAGAGATGACACTTGAATTAAGCTGCTTTCCATCAACCTCTACTTAACCTACTCACCCAGTCTGCTACGCAGCATCTAAGGCAGCCTATATTGACAACAAACTCCTCAGCAGGCTTAGTAAAGGTTTCTCTTGCCATACAATCACTCATAAGGCAAACGTTATGTGAGCAGGTGTTGAATGGAGCCTTCAAGTGTTTCCAACTTAAAAACCTGCATGGGAGGGGAGCATCTTTTTTAATAACACAGAATCAAAAATTTAGAGAGTAATAACCATTCAGACAAGATCTTTATGTTCTGTAATGATGCAGTAGCTCCTTGCTGCAACTGACTGGAAGTTAACCACCAAATGAATTCAATTTTTTAATGTCACAGTACTTATTTTTTTATTGCTCTTGGACGTCAATTCACCACCACACTGAAAAAAACTGAGAACGCAATTTTAACTAGATAATTGACCAAGATACCCTCATATGACTTCACCATTCACATCACTTATTGGTAAAGCCAGAACGAGTAGCAACTCACATATTGTTTGTTTGCCTAAAATTCTGCCTACACAAATATTTTAACTTTTCGCTAAAGACCCTGCCTATCTCATGCCTGCAGTAGGGCTTTGAAATTCAGCAATTCAGGTGTACACCTTCTGTCATGTTGTAACACTTCCTTCTAGGTTCTGGGAGACGTAAACCTTTACAAACCTTCACTTGCCTTCTTGAAATAAAACACTAGCAGCATTTTGACATGACTGAACACAAATCCCTTCCCACAGTCATGCTTTGCCACCTCCCCTCTCCAGTGAGATCCAGTCCAAACCCACCCTGGCAGCTGATCCCACTTCCTAGAGGATAAAGGAGGCCAACAGACAGAATGCTCCTACAAAACTTTTTAACTCAAACAGGCCATGTCAACATTGGAGAAGCCACCAGGGAGAGAGCAGCTTCTTTCCAAAGGGAGGGCAGAGTAAGAAGCAGAGTGAATACAGGTCAGAACACTTCCATCACCCAAGTCATCTGCCCCGGACCCAGCCACTCACTTTGTCCCTAAGCAGAAAAATTCCCAGGTGCTGTCAGCAAGATGTTGGGGCTGGAGCTCCAGCACTTCATGCCTCACAACGGCTCCTAGCTCAGGCAGGGACAGGATTGCCAGAGACCTGCTCTTACCTCCACCCACATTTTAAAGTCCAACTTTTTGCTGATTGGAAGCTAATGCCTGATTCAGAAAATGGGATTCTTTCAAAAGTGCCAGAAAGTTCATTTATATCTGGCTATAGTTTTATAGGCTCCTTAAAATTCAAAAGTTGGAGCTAATTTCAACATTAATTGCCTAAACGTTCAGCCAAATTGCTTCCCTGCTCCCAAGTCAGAGGGTAAAAAACCAGGCTGATGCATCTCAAGGTTTGCAAACATAATTGCTTTGGCATCCATAGCTGTGAAATACTGACAGCTCTTCATAATATCCAATCTACTTGAATATTCAAACATTAGACTTCAGGGATCAATGGAATTGATATAGTTTTCTTTCTTTTTTTTAAGGGTTTGGCTCTTTTACTCTCAAAACTGAACTTTATGCGCACTTTACTAATGTTGAGATATTTTGACACAGAAAAAATATACACATACGCACATATACATAACTGTCTCATCAATAAAATGTTATTACAAATTCAAAATAGGCAACAAGACTCAGACACAGAAAGAGGGTTAATCTTCACTTTTAGCTGCTTTTCTAAAAACAGTTTTCTTTCAAGTTCACTGCCATAATTTAAATATAATTTCTCTGCCCTCCAAAACAGTTACCAGTGGTGCTTCCCCACTCTTCATTTAGCAGTTGGCCATGAACCAGGAGAGCAGAACATGCACCCAGCATCTTTTAATTAGGATTCCTATTTATAATTATATTCCTGTTAGCAAATTTCCCTACATTAAATATTTATTAAATTCTCATTCATCCATTTGTAAGTGATTTCTGACAATCATAAACACTTCACCTCTGTTTTTCAGAGCAGTAAAAGCTGCAATGGTTGACAAGCATGTAAAATGGACTTTTTGTATACACCTTCTCCAGGTTTCTGCTTCGGGGAAGGAAAAGTGAAGAGTTTTCCCCTGCCCAGATATATACTGTGAACAGTGCAGCTTTCTGACAATTTTGGCAGGTATAATTTCCTAAGAACAGCAAAAGCCAACTGGAATATCTTAAAAGAAATCACAGTGCTGTTCTGCTACGTTGAAAACTTCCTGATAACTCTGAGGCTGCCATGCATGTTTCCTACGTATTTTTTTTCTTTTTTTCTTTTTTTTTTTTTTTAATTCAAGTCCTAATCAATTAGCATCTCCTCCTCCAGCTCCTTGCCCCTGGCTAAAACATCACTTCTTTTCCCCAACTTACGCTACCCACACTTAATAAAGCTGTGGGTGCCTAAGTGTTCTCCCTCTTGACGTGTTAAAATCGGTTTTAACAGCTTAGTTTACAACCGAATGCCTGTAATGTCCTAACATGTCCTGAGGCGGTTTCCTAAACTGTGTCATTATCCCCCAAGTCTTCAGGGACAGGGCTAGGCAGGGTTTAAAACGTTACCTACAGCGCTCCTTCGGGGCTCCTAGAGAGGTTTCCTAGTTACCTGGGTGCTTAATATCAATGGGGAGAAAGTGATTTTTTTTTTTTAATTTGGTATTATCTTTCCACCATATATTTCCTACAACTAACAAAGTCATTGCCCATTTTCATTTGTAGAAATTTTTTTTAATTTTTTCTAATTGCCTCTTTTGTATCTTCTCAAACCGTGCTATCATTAACTTCATAACACCTTCTTCCACCGAACACTTTTTTCCCCTGAGCACTTCCTAAATTGCTTTTAGGAGGGCTCTTCTCCCTTATTATATGTTTAATCTTTCTAACACTTCACCTCCACTAAATTTTACAAGATTAGTGTAAAACATTTCAGAAATATAAAAAAAAAACCAAAACATTTTGTCACATTAATTATAAAAAGATTTCAAGGTTTACAGGAGTCATTTTTGTTTCAATTTATTTTACTCTTATTCAGCATCATCTTATTAAAAATGACAGCCATTACATGTCTCACTGTTTCAGTAAGGGGAAGAAATCTGCAACCACAGAAAAGCTATACACTTTTCTTTTTTCTTTCCCTCCTTGAAAATACACTGCAGAATTACTCTGAACATCTGGATGTCAGAGAACTGGATGTTTTTATGTAGTACAAGTAGCTCAGCAGGGTTATTTTGCCTTCATTTTTATCTTTCTACAAACTGATAAAAATGGGGATTGCTTCTTTGACGTATAGTACAGGAACACTAAAAAAAAAAAACCCCACAAACCTGACTCCAGCTTCTGCTTTTGCCTGAATTTGCATATTTATTTCAAAATAACAGGGTGAACCACAACCGTTGGCCAGATTCACCGTACCAGGGAGAGAGTCACTGATTAACATTAAGATCTGTAAAATTATTGAAAATTACAATCAAGAGATAATTTGGGATTAGAATTCTGGCAGAAATGAAAAAAACTGCTTTGAAAGACATCTGCAGTTACTGGTGCTCTTGTCTATTTGTTGGTGACATTGGTGGGATTATGCAACTCCCACTCTCAACCAGGACCACCACACTTATGGCTCCTTATGTTTTTACAGCAGTGCACGACCATCAACTACTTCGACTTTCTCTATTGATGTAAAGCCTGAATACGTCATAACATGACCATGCCAACAGAGGTCACTCAAGGTAACAGAAGAAATATATTCTAGGGCGTATTGCAACTTGTGTGGAGCCTGATTGGAAAGACTTGCTTTAGGCCCAAGAGCAGCCTCTTCAGACAAGGGTTAGCATTGATTTTTCTAAGTGGGTTCTGAGTGAAGCCAGCTCCCAGGCACACCTCCGGGTGGCTGGCACAGGGTCATCTTCGTAGCAAGCAGGGACTGGTGATGTCCTGGAAAAACTGCTCAGAGTTGGAGCTGAGCAGAAGACCCACGCTATGGGGTTTAGTGCTGCTGTGAAGTCCATAAACACAGAAATCCTGCATGAGCAACAATATCTGTTTTTCTCCGAAACCCTACAACAAGCACATGACAACCTCCCGTTCAACAAATCTGTTTCCTGTGTTTATCTGCTAACTTGGAAGAAAAAGATGTTTCTATAACTTTTTAATGTGTCAAAACAGAAGACTGAGCTGGATTCCAGTCAGTCACAAACCAAATTAACATCTAAGATATCATCTAGCTCCAAAGACCATCAGTGTAATTTCAATCTATAAATTCCAGATTTAAACCATGGTAATGAATAGAATTCCATTGCCAAGTTTGATTTACAAGGCTAAAACACATCCTTTTCCACATTTTTAAACCTACTGAGGTCAATAAAATCACTAAGTAAGAATTAACATTAGTTCTCCAGCTACAGTGCAGCATCACATTTTAAATTATCTTTTCTGGTTTTAGGAAACATAAATAACAAATTATAATAAATAAAATGGATAATGAAATATGGATTCTAGCCCTAGACAGCCACATTTTTTTCCCACATAAGATTACTTCTAGCACATTTAAGTTAATAGAACAGAGGTACACTGTAGGAATAAAATAAATAATATTCTTATAAATTTAGTGATAATGTATCATATTTAGTAGAAGATAAGTTGAGTAATACAGAGACCTGGTAATAAGACAAATAAGGTATTTCTACACTTCATGCTTTACTTTTTTATTTTCCTTAAATCAGGTTATTGTTCTTGACTATATGCCAAAACCAGCTATAGCTGACATCATTCAAGAGTTAACTGTTCGGTTCCAAAAATTAAATTGTGAAAATTAGTTTTATTTTCATTTATTTAGTGGAATCATTTCTCCATTAAAACACAAAGTTGATTCAAAGTGGACATTGACTAAGTATTAATGTAGTTGTGTAAAGCAATTAGAAGATCACAAAGCTAGAAACAAAACATTAATGCTCACAAAATATCTGAAAGATGATAAAATATTTCCTTGAGACAGAAATCCACAATTATTTGCATTATAACTACTAGAATGACATTGCTTATCTTCATAAGATCAGAGATTAAATTAAATTTGTCCAAACTAGGTTTTTTACACCTAATTGGTTTTCTTACCTGTTTAAATGTGATTTTGGCAGAAGATTCTACTGTTTCCTATTCTTAAACTTTTTCATATTGAATTCTATTTAAAAGGTAACAGCTTAATGCACTACAGAAGGATTCTTTGACCTAATTACTATCACTACTAGTAAGCTTTAACGTTTTTCTCCCCATTTGTTTGTTTCACAGCAGGAGCTCAATCAATTTCTTTCCTGTTGGCAGGGAGGATTTATATTTCTATCTTCCATGTAAATATTCTTAAATGTTAACAATGATCTAACACTTGATTAACTTTATTTATATTTTCTCTTGAACTACTGAATGAATGGAAAGAAGAAAAAGAAAACAAACTATAACTATAAGAGGTTGCTGGAAAGTATCCAACGAGGAAAGAATTAACAATCACTGACGTGGAGCGCCAGCACAGAGGTAATTAGCACTGGTCAGCAATGAAAGCCAGAGGTAAATAATTACTGACAAGCAGAGGAGTAAATGAAGTCCTCTTGCCATTTAGCTCAACCACCAGGACAGGACTGCGGAGCTGCTCAGAGCCCTCTCCCCTGAGTGCTGGAGAAAATCCCAACCGGAGACCCGCTCCATAACCTTCTCTGCCGAGGCCAACCCAGGAGGCGTTGTCAAGCTCATCCATTGGACTTCTGGCCCCAAAGCAGCAGCAAGCAGGAGACCACAGCAGCGTTTGCACCTCCCGCCCTGCCTGCGTCCTTTGCGGATGGCTGCTCAGCGGCTGCAGCGCTCTTGGGCTCTGCAGGAAACTCAAACTCGTTTCCCTTCCTCAACCCAGGGAGCGGGGATCCCTGGGTCTCCTGTGCCTGCCCTAATCACCAGCACACACGGCCCTTCTCAGCGCTCTTCTTGCGCATTAATTATTTAAAACATTCAACAGACAACTTCTCATATAAAATCGATGTTCCTCACAGTGTTCACTACAGGATGTCGTGCAGCTGAGTGGTTGAATTCATGCCGAGGAGGTGGCACACCTGTGCTTATGGGCACCAGAAAGAGACACGTGAACATACCTAGATCTACAACATAAATTAAGTCTGTATTCGCTCAGAAATAAACAAGGCAGAGATGTGTTAGATGCGTCAAAGGCAGGGTGAGAGGAAGAGCACAACAACAACAACAACAACAAAACAGGCTTTACAACAAAGGATTTCATTTCGGCTATCCATGCAATATATTAACTCACTTAGAAATCTTTTCTTCTGTGCCTCTTCTGCAGAGAAATCATGCGAAAATAAAACTCGGGGAAATGATCCTGCAAAGAATACAAGTACAGCCCCCAGCTATTACAGGCACTGGAGTCACCAGGCATGACCCAAGCTGCCACGTGGAGGGAACAGACAGCATAAATCACCTTCACTCCCTACGTACAGTAAATCACTCTCACCCATCTTGACCTCCCACAAATTTGTTTTGCAAAGCCAGAGTTATCCAGCAAGTAATCTAATCTGAGCAAGCCGATGAACAGCCATACCTGCATGTATAAATAGCCCTCTCCAGAAAAGCAATCTAACTTTTACTCTCGTTAGTTAGTGGTCCTGCACAGACCGATCAGCTCCCAAACAAATACTGAACCTGGCAAAAAAGCCTAGGAAGTTAAAATAACAGTAAAAAGTTTCTTATACCCATCGTTGAGGTCAAAAATATTTCTGTGCGCCACAGAACTACTGACTGATGCCGACACAACTTGCAGCTAACTATCCTTGAAACATTTACTGGGCTAAACTTTCAGCATAATGATTTTATATATGCATTAAACAAGATGTTGTAACAGTTCATCACAAGCTTCTTTCTGCTTCATAAAAGAATGTGAAACACAGGAAATGAGAAGCCAATTGCTTTTCTCTCCTTAGATGAATGTGTGCGACGCCCAGGTTGTATAACAAATGCACGGCATTTGTTCCCTATAAATCAGTATCTACAGATTCACAATTTGTGTATTCCCTGAAGTGGCAGAAAGTCATGATACCTTTCGAGGTAACACATATTGAATTTGGAAATCAGTCTAAAACTGTGGCTATTAACAGGGACATCTAGATACTCACTTTCTGAAGGACTTCATGCTTCTGAATTTCTTCCTCAAACTCTTCCCTCTTTCATCATTAAACACTGACTTCTTAACTGCAATTTATTATGAAACAAAAGCACCTATTGAGTGAAAAAAAAACTCTTCCATGAATGTCCATATATTAACAAAAAAAAATCTCACTAGCTGGGGCTGTTAAAACATGGAGGTCTCACAAGGCTTTGCCAGTTTGGAAACAGCCAAACTGAACTTTTCAAAATTCCCAGGTCCAGCAGCAGCCCCGAGGCACTGGGAAACCCTCACTTGGATGTTTCAGAATTCAATGAACAGATACCGCAGCCAGCAGAGTCGCAGGGTCCAGCGGCCAGACCTCTGCTAGAAATCGGCATTGCCACATGAAAACACCACTCTCCGTTTCAAATTCAGGTGGCAACTTCAGAAATTGAGTAATGTTAAATCTGTTCCAAGAGGTGCCCAATAAAAACTAAGCATGAGTTTATTATTATGTGTTCAGAAGGGACTAATAAATGCTGAAAAACATGACTGTTTTAGATGGGAACCTTCTGACACCAGATTAAGAACCCCAGAGCACAGCCCAGCTCACTGCCTGTGGTCTGGGATCCACAGCCGTGGCCAGTCTGGACGAAGGCACCAGAGGCAGAAAGCTCTGAGTCTTTTGAGACCAAACTGTTCTACATTTTGGCAGACCTTTTCCATCCTGCAGATGCTCATGACAGACTTCGAGACATCACAGTATACAAAGCAGAAATTCATTTAGCCTTCAATGGGGAATGGCAGGTGGTTGCGTGAGGTAGAAAAAGCCATGTTTTTACGAATGCTACAAAATGTTTGTAAATGTAAAAATATTTACACTTGGGTTCTCATGACAGTGGTTAGAGAGAGACAGGAACAAGCAAAACAAAATGTCCTGAAAAAAGTTTGCTGTGATTTTGATGTGAGTCAGAGAAAAGCTCCTTATAATGACACTATCAGCTTTTCCAAAAAAGAAACAGATCTTCCTCTCTGTTTCGTGATAGGAGAAATAGGTAGCACAGAGGAAAACACAGCTTAGCTCACCATTACAAATGTTAAATTGCAGGTCTGTTGTCAACATCATCAGACGAAAACATAAGCCACGCTTAGAAAAACTATGGGATAAAACCTATTCTTCTTTTCTAAGAAATTAGATTAATAACTCTCAGGAACTAAGTTATGTTTCTAAAAGGAAGAAACACAAAAAAGAAATGCCTTCTTCCATGTTCTCACCCCACTAAATCCCTCCCTCTCCAGAAGGCGACAATTCCCTGATGGAGTAGAAATTTAGGTACAGAAATCAAAGTACAAGAAGCTTAATTTCTACCCAGCCATTCCATTTTGAAGTCTATGATTAGCATTTTTTTTCCCAACACAATTTTTTTCCAGAAACTTCTGTGCAGAAAATACATGGCAAAACAGAAAAGTCTCTTGGAAGTACAATTCTTATTTGAAGAAAGAAAAAAAATAGTCCACAAACACGATGTTTATATTTTTTAAAAGCTAAGATTTTTTTAATCTACATTCAGTGTTTTTCCTTTCTCCTGGTTATAGGATACAAAATCCTTTAATTTGGCAGGGGGGAAGAGTAAAACATCTGAGAAGCCAAGAAGATGTCACAGTATAAGTGCAAGTTTCTACCCCCATTGTTGTCCCCACATCCCTCAATGCTAACATTGGTGTTTTCATTGCAGTGACCTGCAGATTTTCCACCGCAGCCAGTCTGCTTCCTAACCTAAACCACTTCCTTTCCTTCAAGCCATTGTCCACACTCAGACTCTGGGTTACGGCTGGGTTTGTTCTCTACAAGTGACTTCTGCTACTGCTAAGGGAAGAGGTGACAGTTGCTATGCGGAGCACAACCAAGTTGTAACTGTCACTATTTTTTACATTTCTCTTCCGGTCTCAGCTCAAGCTGTTCAGAGCGGAAAGGACTCTTCTTCAAAACAAATTCCATATTTGAGGATGGGTACCAAGCACTGTAATGGGCATATGTGGGAGAGTCCTCACTGCTTTTTTTTTTTTTTTTTTTTTTTTTAACTGGAGCACACAGCACTCAGAACAAAGTATCCAGGTATGTGCAGTAGATTATACTTATTGCAGCCTCCAACACTTCAGGCAGGTCTCCATTTCAGCAAATACTTTCCAGTGACTGCCCTTCCTGCAAGCTGGTGTCTTCTCCTTCAATATCGGAAGCTGCATCTTCAAATAAGCACTGGCAGACACCAACCTGCAGATCCCAAAAGCCAGCACCCCTTGCCATTGGACACGTGCTTGGCTTAGAGTTTATTAAAACTGAACCTCTTAAACCCAGAGACAGCATAAAACCCTGCTCAATAAATTGTATTTCATAGTTTGGAAGTAGCTAACTGCTTTACTGTTGAATTAATGGTTTGGTTTTCTTCATTTTCTCCACGTGCCTCACCTTCGTGCCAGCCATATAAGAAAACAGGCTTTCTAATATAGAGCTATATAAAAGAAGGTTCATCTTTCTCTGAGCTGCACAGACAAGGTGGATAAAGTTCAGACTTAACTGAACTCCACGCTGTAGCATGGAGTCCAACAAGACCATACCCTAACATCAGAAGGGACCACTTGAGGTACTGAGTCCATGCCAGGCAGCTCATTTGTCCAGCCCAGACAAGGTCAGAAACCATCTACTCACACACTTAACTCAAAGCACATATACAACTATGCCATACCCAGGACCTATGATACAAAACACCGCAAGTCTAAGCTACAACAATCAGGAAGAAGAACTAAAGGCATCACCAATGAAGAGCACTACCAGACCAGCAGGGAATTTCTGAAGTTAAAATGCTCAGGTGATGTTAAAGGATAGACCATAATCCACATTCCAAAGCACAACAAAGTAAATTTGAAAAAACAGAAATAGCTGACAACATCCAGTCAGTCTTAAACCCAGTCTAAGTTTCACTGCTCCTCCTTTTTCTCCACGCAGAGCCAGCTATCAGCTCCCAATACTTCCCTTGCAACTAAGTGCCACTGCCTGCATAAATGTTTGCAACCATTACACAGTAGCACTATGTCCGAGAAGATGACAAAGTGACTATTCAACAGAGAATTGACAATCCTGAGGTCAGATGTGCAGGGCCACCATTGCTGCTGGCCAGAGGCTCTGTGCTAGAATCAGAAACCATCCAAAAAGCTTCCTCAGGAGCTGCCCCTTTCTAACCAATGCCACGACACCGGCTGGCTGCAGCTGGCAAAGCAAAAGCAATTTCTGTCTCCTGCCTGGGACAAAGTGCAGGCCAGAGCTGGTCAGAGAGTGGTTTGACACTGTAACCTCCAGATGCCTCAAGGGGCTACGTGTCTTCTCAAGCCAGAAGACTGAGGTCATTGCATTGAGCATTTCCAGCGGGATCCTGCTTTGGCACAAAGCAAGAGAAAAAACGCTGCAGCTACACGGTGTGTATAAGCAGGACAACTCCTTTACTTCACCTCGGTCAGCTCGTTTCATATTTCTGGCATTTGTCAGGGAATGGTGATACTGATCTATATCCTCCGTATTTGGCCAAAATTCACTTGCGGTCATCCAAAACATTCTTGCTTAACACTTAGCTAATAAAATGCACATATACTGTCGTCAAAAGAAGTAAAGCTGTATGTAAAAGCAGCAAGAGATACATAAGCTATTTTCCAGACCACTAACAACTCTATGCACTTACTTTAATTGCTTTGGAGGAAGAAACCGTACATGAGTGGAAGAGCTGAAGGTACATGAAGAGAAACTATAGTGCTACGGCAGCATGAATCAGGGTATCAGTGATCTACAGCACTGCACAAAGTAGGGCAGTGCAGGATCCAGTCTCTCCTCTTATCATCACAAACTGGGTACATTATATTTTTGTCTCCATATACTGCTTACAGGAAAATGAAATGTTCAGAAAATAATTTGAAGTAAACTGTAGTTGCACTTTGGCCTCAAATTTCAGGAGGATGTGAGGGAATAAAGTGTTTGTAGGCTTTACAGTAAGCAGCCTGTCTTCTAAATTCTGACAGCAACACAGATGGAAAAAAACACTTCACCTTTGCAGGTGAAAAACATATCAGAAATACATCACAAAATTCAGGATGTTAATTCTTTTACTTTTTTTTACACTATTAACAAAACAAAAATCCATAAGAAAATGTGAACTCTTTTCTAATAGGTATTACCATAGCTGTCCCTATGACAGGATACTCTACTAAACCTGATGTAATGAAACAACCCTCCACTTGTGCTCTCTGTACTGCCTATGGAGTAAACGATACTACTGCTAAGGTAAAATCCACTTTTAGTTAAGAAGCTTACATACTGCAAAGTACTTAGCTATTGCTTTGAGCCAAAACCCCAGTGACAGTTCCATAAAAATCACCTGGTTTATTATTCCTGATGAAATAATATTCACATGGTTTTCAGCTAGGATAAAATAATATTTGTTTCTGGTTTTTGGCTGGGATAGAGTTAATTTTCACAAGAAGCTGGGAGGGGACACAGCCAGGACAGGTGACTCAAACTAGCCAAAGGGGTATTCCGTACCATATGACATCATGCTCAGTATACAAATGGGGCTGGCCACGGAGGAGGGGCTGCTGCCTGGGGACAGGCTGGGCATGGGTCAGATGAGCAAACTGCACACTGTGTATCACCCACTTCGTGTATTCTAAGTATTGTTGTTGTTATTTTCCTCTTCCTTTGCTGTCCCAGTAAACTGTGCTTATCCCACACCAGGAGTTTTACCCTTTTCTTCTGATTCTCCTCCCCATCCCAGCAGTCACTATCTCCACAGTCTCTCACTCTCTCAAATCTCTGGATTCCTTCGGGTCCTTGACCTCACATTGCCGATGCAAAAAGTTTCCACTAGATGGTGCGGGATATGTAGGACACGTAACTCTCTAAATTATTAGTAAATATACATTCAGTAAATAGTATTTCACCAAGTTTCAGTTGCAATTCTCTTCCCTTCTAACAGAAAGAATAAGTTTATAGGAAAACCAAAAGGCATACCTTACAAAGCATTAATTCAACCCAGGATGTGTGCACACTGGTTCTCTGGGAGGATAAAAGCAGTAACCCTGAAATCTTATTATCCAGTGAATTGCCTTAAAAATTAAGCATGCCAGTTTATTACTTCAACTAGAAAAAAAAATCAAAGTCATCCCAGGGGGAAAAAAAAAAAAGTGAGAAGTGTCTCTTCTTCCCTGCCCCCCCCCCTTAATAAAAGAGACAAAAAACTAGGAAATCCAAGAGAATGAAAAAAAACCAAACCACTAGGATTTAGTCAGCCTTGTTTCAGCCCACATCTGAAGTGCTATTCTGTTTTGATGCTGTGACTATGAAAAGACATCTTCTTACTCAGAAATCTTCTACCGGGGTCCCAACGTGACAAATCCAGCTTTCTCCGGCCCTCGGCCATGTCAGCACGGCACAGCAGTGTCTCCCATCCCTCTCCCCAGAACATAAGCTGGGGAAAGGGGGAGGAAATTAATTGTCAGAACTGCTACACAAATTTCAGCACTTATTCTTTTGTAAGAATTAGTCTCAGATAATCTACACCGTTATCACTGAGTACTTGATAAGACTCGGGTACAATACAATTGTTAATTAAGACATAATTTCTTCAGAAAAGTTTGCATTATTGAGTGAAAAGGAATGAACTCAGCTTGACTCTTGGATAGCTGAATGAATTTGCAGAGTGCGAAATAAATAATAATAATTAAAAAGAGAAAAAAGATAATCCTCACTTATTTTTAACCTAGGCACATATTAAAATAGAAACCATTAAGACACAACAACCATTAAATCCTACTGACATTTTTAGGCAATTTTCAGTGCTGAATAGCATGTTAAGTCTATATGCCGTTGAAAAAATTTGAAGCAAGCACACAGGATCTAAAGGAGAAACAGATTCATTCCCCACTGACTAATAATCAGAAACAACTGAATAAATTAGTAGTGGCACAAAATACTACCGAGCATGTTCTACAGCACAGCGAGAAACTGAGAAGCACGTGTGGGCCACAGCTGAAACACCAAATCTGATGCAAGGCAGGGAGCAGGCAGGACCAATGAAGCAGAGAGGACTTGGAGACCTGGGGGTGCCCAGGAGAAAGCTCTCCAGGGCAGCTGGGAAAGCCCAACACACCAGAGCCAGGCTCTTTCACTGGGGAGAACCTCACACATGGAGCAGCTACATTGCTTTCCAAGAGATTTTGATGCTCCCTCACAGTAGGCAAACAGAATAAAACAGTTACAGCTTCAAATGAGCAGGGGAGGATTTTTTTTTTTTTTTTTTTTTTTTTAAGTTTAGCTTCACCTCTTACAGCCAGCTTCTGAATTACAGGCAGTTACGAGGACAGCCCACTCTGACAGGGGCTGCTGCAGGAAGCTCCCATTTGACTAGAGCGACTTGCTGCCATCAGATTCCCCTCCTGCCCACGGATGGCTAACAAACACCGTTTCTTCCAATGAAAGATAAGTATATGGAGATACCGAGCTTCCATTCTCTCATAGGAGACTAGCCCACAGCCTCACAGACATCTCACCATTCAAAAAAAAAAAAATCCCCAATTTCTCAGTTCTCCAGGAAAGCAAATCATTTAATCTCTCTAAATACACAAGGAAATTGAAAAGGAAGAAGTAACCACCTGGGGATGAAAAGATAGCCAGAAGATAGGATTGATCAGAAGATAGCCAGCAATCATCAAGTAAAAGGACCAGAAAAGAAAGGGGGGAAAAAAAAAAAAAAGAAAGAGGCAGAACTGTACCCAATAAGAAAAAACACTGAAAGCAAACAGAAAAATAGGAGAGAGTGTGTTGTGAGAAGGACATAGATATTTTAAAACTTCTTTGCAAGCCTTGACAACTAGGATAGTAATTATTATTTGAGACAAAGTTTAAACAAAAAATGGTAAATTCAAGGGACTTGTGGAATACAAGTAACAATATAATACAAAAAGAACTTGAGAAGCAGCACACGTATTTAAAAATGTATTGTCTCCCCCACTCCACAAACAAAAATGATAGTAATGTAAGGTAAGGAAGGTCTGAAGAAGAAAACAAAAGTTCAATTAAATAAAGCTTAAAGGTTACAAAAGAAAATAAAATTTAAAAAAAAAAAATCAAAGACTGAATATTCCTATTTTACCACATTGAAAACGTGAAACAAAATTAGAGTGATTGATAGATTACTACATAAGACTGATAATGCATTATGTTACCTCTGAACAGTAACCCACTACAGTTATTCCTTCCAAACTTGAAAGCACAGAGACAATACCTAAATCAGTGTAAAAGTGAATTACATAAACACTTGACTATTTTCTGTTATAAAAACACAAAGAGAATATCATTACCGTATACTTATGATGATAGAATAGCCTTTCTAACTTTTTTATGACCGTTAGGAAATATTTCCTCGCAATTAAACTAATTCACCTCTTCTTTCTATGGAGGAGTGGTTAAGAAAGTCATTCTCACAGTATCCCTCTCCTGTTACTGCCCCTGGCTTTTTATTTGTTTTTTCTTTTTCCTTTTTTTTTTTTTCCTTTTCAGGTGGAATTCCTCTTCCCTTATTTTCCTTAGTTTTCCAACTTTCTGGCTCCTGAGTGTCTTCTAAGCTCTGCTTTTTCTTTCCTCAGATGGTTACTTCTTCCCTTGCAGCTTCCCCAGTGAAGTGCCCAGCCTTAGCGAGCAGTTCCTTGGGAATCTGGTAACAGCTTTATATTTTAAAATTACTTGGGAGCTCCATTTGAGAGTATTTTATTATTACTTTATAACTCAATGCCGTGCAAGTCAGTTACAGACTCAGCCGAAGAGGTCTTTCAGCTTTATTTTTCAAAGTCCATGTGTGAGACAGTGATACTTATGGAGCCAGGCTATCTGGCAGCAGATGCACGGAATTACCTGATCAGGAGTTCTTATCAACAACTGTCTGGAGTTTGTGATTTTATACATTTTTAGAATTAACTATTGTAAAACAGGTAGCTGAGAAGAAAATAAAAGCTACTTGCTTATCCCACTTCAACAGAAGCCCTGCAGGAGGAGTTTGCCTAGTACTCTCATAAATCGTTATTACAAGTAACATTCAAAGACGGGGGAAGAAAGGGGGGAGGGAGGGGCAAAAAAGTAATTTAATAATAAACTGGGTTTGCGTTACTGCAGACATCACCCACATCTACCTCAGGAGGAGCTGATGTATTGTCGTCATCCCAGAGAGCCCGTCACGGTACCAAAACCACCCCTCTCCTGCTGCGTGGGACTGCGGCACGCAGCTGTCAGGCACCAGCTGTGAAAGGAGCATCCTAAAAAGCCACCCACAAGTAGGTTACAGCTGCCACTCCTGTTATAAAGTGTGCTAACAGGGAAATTCAGGAACAGCAACCACTATTTTTACCCTCCTCTGTGGTACTCTACACCATATATCAAGTTTGACTTGTCCTTGCTTCTATCAAAGCCAATACACAGCCCTCTGAAGGGCTTCTCCTATGTCCCTGTGGCCTTGACTCTGCTGTCCTTCACAGGGACATCAATTACAGCAAACTTCTTACTATTCTACCTACACAAAGGTTTCCAGGGTCAGCTCTGCCCGGGTGACCACTGGCGCTTTAGCTTCAGTTAATCACAATTATCCCTAAAAATGCACAGTGGTTTGCCTGTGAAAAACAGAAGTAGATGCATTTCTATTTTTAAAAAATCATGTACTAAAAAAAAAAAAAAAAAAAAAAAGAGAGAGAGATGGGATGACCTCATAGTGTAACCCATGATCTGCTTTTAAACTTCCCACACAGTGGGAACTGCATCTTCTAGGCCCAGACCCTGGCACCGTGGCTGGAGCAAAAGCAGAGGACAACCTCCAACCCAGAACAACCACTGCACTGGCACGTGAGCAGCATTAGAGAGCACAGGACTCCTGGGTGAATAGATTTTCAGATAAGAGGTAAAGGACACTCTGAGAACAAGAAAAGAAGTTATTACAGTGATTACAGGATACATAGGAAATTTGGTTACTGGGAGGGAAGAGACGGCCAAGAGAGATGTAATACAGCTTGGTGGAACACGGGGAAAAGAAGTGTAAGAGACTAGTATGCAGGGAGCAGACTAAATAGAGCTGTAGACACAAGTATTTAAAAAATCAGAGTGTTTTGTGTTTTTTTTTTTAAATCTTATGAATGATACTCTATAAAGGATTTAATTACCTCAAAATATTATGCTACAACATTTCCTTCCTACACCATCGGACTACTTGCAATATGTTATAAGAAGATATAGACATAATCAATTAATGCTAATAAAATCATTGACTCAATCAATTTGTGTATACATCAAGAGAAAACCATATCCACAAGAATACGGCTGACGCAGAAAGGAAACATCAGCAGACTTGTTAGTCTGGAGTGTGCAAGTGCATCACACCAGCGGACCTGACCCAGCCCGTGGAGCAGGGCAGCAGCTCCACACTAAGTCCCTTCTCTCCGCACCAGTTTGGGGCAGGGTCCACCTGCTCTCTCCAAAGCTGGTGGAGCCTTGCATCGGCAGGTCTGGCTATCTCCCAAACAGGTTGACCTTTTGCTGACTGGGAACCACTGGTCAGCCATGGGGGGCCGCTGCTGGTTGTTCCAGGCCATAGTGAGCCCTAACCAGCTGCTGGTGCTCACACCTATGCCCTGGTCCTGCTTACTAGTCCAGGCATAGCCTACCGGACCAATTTCCAGTGCAAGCCAACACACAGCTGCATCTCGTGATGCAATTTGCTTTGCTGATGCCCAGGCAAGCCTTGCAGGTGCCACAGCACCAAGATAGTTATGGCAACTGGATAAAGAACAACTCACTAAGCAAGCCGAGTACCCTGTTTACGTCCAGCACCATATTTAGCTCCTTTTAATTTATTTGCCAAATTCCATATAACAAGTACTTATAATTTTTGCCATTGACACCCTCATTACAAAGCTTCCTCCCAATATTTTTTTTCACAGATGTTATTTTTAATTTCTATTTTAAAATGTCACTCGAGCACAATGCTTTGCTCTCCAAAACGTCTCCCTTGGCTTCAGATACACATTCCAGATATGTACTATTTCTAATTTGAGGGTTAAAAAGGAAAAAAGACTTCTATATTCAAGCCATTTCTATATTCAAGCAGCACAGCCCAGCAGACACAGATAAACTAGGGAATCAGATTAATGTAGTCTGTCCTTTCCAAACCCAAAACTTTACTTACATGCATGTTTGTACTTATCTTTCCATTCATTTTAGCTTGTGAGAACTCAATCCAAGGCTATTTACTAGAGCCAGCTGTTTTAATGGCCTCATTACTTACCCAAACCCACATCTCAATAAGCTTGGGGAAGCTGCCAAAGGATTTGGCCGAACCACTTACGAGGCCCCATAACAAATGGTAACTATCATTTTATTATCTATCTTAGTGATATGAAGGCCTGGTTGGATTCTCCAATTCTGGGTGATTAAAGAACAGCAGCGAGTTTCTGCTTTCCACCCATCATTAACAAAAAGATTGTGACTGCTTGGACACGCAGGCATTACCGCCACAATATGTACCCTGTCACCTCCAAGCTCAAAGCCTGGAATTTGCGGTAAATCAAGAACAATCCCTGGGGTCTATTCAAATACCAGGGCACTTGCTGTCTGTTGCCTTCCTGAAACAAGAGCTCCAACCTAAGAACTTTGCAATCAGCTAGGACACTGGTGCCTTTCCACCGCAGCAGCTAAGTGGAGACACTCAGCCCAGCTCACCACAGTACAGAAGAGTGGCAATAAAGGCCACAGAGACCCCCAAAATGAGCCCCCTCAGAGTCTGAGCTCATTTTCCTGACACCTGAATTTGACTGGTTTACTTTCAGAGAAGACTGAAAAAAAAAAAATCAAGCTTTTGAGCAGACACATGGGAACGGCTGAAATTCTCCAGGAACCCCCAGGATGGGATGCTTCCGAAGTAAAACAGCATCTTTGGTGCCTGCTTTCATGCAGCCAGTTATTTTGCAGTGACTGTTACTGTATTTCAGCAGAGAATGAACCCCACCCTGACGTTCAACTGAGACAGATTGTTCTTTGTCTTAATTATTTGTTCAAGGCCTAAAATTAATATTTAAGGAGACAGAAGGAAAATTACATGTGAGAATGTGGAAGTTTGAGTTGTTTGACAGTATCAATTTGCTCCAGTTCTGCTTTTAGAAAATAGTAATCTCCACTTAATCGTACTGAAAAGGAGTCCAAATTAGAAGTTTGGCCTAAAAACTTTATTCTGGGCCTTGTCTAAAAGAAAGCCCAGTCTGCACCGCACACCTCCCTGCAGCCTTCTCTTCGCTGGCCCTTTCATTGCATTTCCATCACTGCTGATGAGTTAATTAACAAAGCACTGCAATAACAATAAGCAAAACACAACGTGGGGTGGGAGAGAACAACAACCAGAGTCATTAAAAAAGCCATGCATAAGGCAGGGGGTACCTGAAAGAGCAGTAAAATAAGAAACTCTCCTTCTGTGCAGAACTGCTGCTACTATAAACGCACTCGCAACTATTACAAAATCCGTCCAAGACACACACACTGGTGATTCCCCGAGATGATTTCTACAACCGAATTTCTCCTTCACCTCTGAACAGTATTTCAGCTGACAGTTTTTTAAACTGCTCGACACTTCAAGCTTTTCCTGTTACTTGAGAAAAAAATTACATTTCTGAGGTCCTATATATGATCTTCTACAAAACTACCATGGTGCAAGATGCTTATTTCTGGCAAACCAAGGGAGATTCTGTTAAACATCAAAAACAATTAAACAGTCTAAAAAATCTCTCATGCATGACATGAGTTAGTGTTTGTCTTCTCCTGAGTTATACTCACCATAACAAAGACATACGGCTCTGCACAACAGTGGCTGACATTGAGGGGAGCCCCAGTTCTCCACCACCAGCCCAGGAGCCAGGAATGAGCTCCCAGCAGGGACAAGTCTGAGTAAAATGAAAAATTCACTCTTTCCTTCAAGATTTCCTATAACTTCCCCAGCAAATCATCCTGGAAGTCTTTCTACCGACTGCAAGCGAAAGAGGTCTCTTCACAGTTACTCTTCAGAAGTGTGAATGCACCCGAATGCCAGGACACATCCAGATCACGCAGAGCCAGCTGAGAGCACAAGCAGCACCTCCGGAGCTCGGGCACTCACATGCATGCAACAGGACATGCTACGGAAGTAAATACAAATGGAGTTTAAAGCATTAGAGAAAGACGATAGATAAATAAATAAAAGTGCAGAGATAACTACATAAAGAGCTGCAATTCTACAAGAGGTCTCCTTTTTTACTAGAACATGTTTGCAGGTTCACCTCTCCCTCCTCACCAAATAGAGGAAGGCTGCCCAGGATTTACTACTTCAGTCTTTATTACCGATAAAAAAAATCAAATTCCTCCTTCTTAACGCAGATCAACAGCTAAAGATATTACCCCAACAATGTTCTCAAGTTCCCAACAGTTTCCAGCTCAGTTTTTATGACCCATTACGCAGGCATCTCACCAACTATGCCATGGGTCTCTCGCATATTTATTGACTATTAATAATCCAAGTAATGTTAACCTTTTTTAAAAAAAAATTTAGTAATATTTACACTTTTCATTCTCAGGGTGCCTTCAGACATTTGGCTAGAATTCAAACTTTGAATTTACTGCTCTTGTGGGGTGTTTTCCTATTGTGCTCCTATATTAGGCTGCTGGCGCCTACCAACTCATAGATTTGTCTCTACCTTTTTAGTATTTTTCACACATCTTGTCTTAGCAAAGGTTCAAAAGTTCATTAGCAAAATGCTACTTATCTCTCTACTCACTGAAAAGTCTTATGACAGATAATGTTAACAAATTTAACACAATTATGACAACTAAATTGCATAGCACTACACAGATCTTATAAGGTTGCAGAAAACATTGTAAGTAATTAACTGTTGTTAACAGGTTTACACCGACTCACCAGCACATACTTAGACCCAAACCTGAACCGCTAATAAGTACGTCAGTAACTTTTGTAAGGAGTCTGACTGAATTACTCCACGGCAGGACATTACTCAGTTTGATTATTGCTTTCCTAAGCGAGAAAGGAGGATTACAGCTGATTCTTTACTCACATCTGCATCCTGGTGGACTCTGTAAAAGCTTTTTTCATAGTACTAGAAGCCTAAGTTTCCCTCTCTGCCCCAGCAATAGCCACCAGCAAAGTCAGAGCCACACTTCTAAAATAACTTCCCTTGGAGAAGATCCAAGTGTGGAGGTGAGCAGGCATGAGGTTACAGCCTCTGCTTGGAAGAAGTTATTTTGCTGTAACCTGAGGTGAAACATGCCACCTGGAACAAAGGTACTTTCAGCGTATACAGAAAAGCATATAATGCATGGGAAAACTGTATGAAAAAAAAAATCACCATTTAATGGACAGCAATTTACCTGCACAGACATTTTAAAGTGTCCTCAATTTACAAAAATGAGTATGTGAATAAATTTACAAAAATGAATATGTGAATAAAACTTACTCAAAGATAGACTGGCTGTCTCCACTGGATTTCCTTCAGTAAATGCAGGATAGAACATGCAGAAATGAATCCTAGTCAACATTGCTTTTACTTCCTAGTTCTCACAAGGGATCTGCGCAAGTATACTGAACAAACAATACCGCCCCAAAAATTCTTAGTTTAAATAGTGAACACATTCAAGTGCCAATATCAATAATTCCCTATAATCAAATTGTCCCTTTTACATTGGGCTAAAAGACAAACACTTCAGTTGACACAGAATATTTATTTTCAAATTAAGCTCCAAACTAATCTGTACCCTCCTAGTGCTTGTATCTCAAACTCCACAAGCAACACGCCAGACAGACTTATACTGGTAACAGTTGAGTGGTTTCCAATTTACACTCCTTTGGAAATTACCATCAGCGTGTACAAGTGTCCTGCTGTTTCCTGGTGATGTAACTTCATAAACAGGAGCCTATAGTACAGGCCAGATAGTGACAAGTACCAATTAAAAAAAAATTGAACCAATCAACTCTCCTAGGATTAAAAAAAAATGATGTTATTTAGCTTCTCTCATTAATCAAGCTGTCCCAATTCTATTTTTTTTAATAAAGTCCAGACTTTTTACTAGAAAAATGCTGTGACAGACTGTTTACATCAACATTTTAAAGTTCCCCAGAAATCTTACAAAGGGAAAGGGAACAAAAAACCTCACAGAAATGTTTCAAGTAATTTTAAATTTATGACATTCCCTCCTAGAATAACAACTAAAATGAAATCATGGTTCAGATCTATGGAAAGACAGGACAGTAACCAGTCTTATATTTATTTTCAACAACAGCAACATGGAAAACCAGTGTCACATGTGTTTCCGCATTCATGAAAAGAAACTGAAGTTAAACATTAGGTAAAAAGTCTTTTCAGCAGTTTAAATACAAATATTTAGTAAAGTTTTCAATGACTCTTCATATGATTCTACAGTTATTAGAAGAGCGGTTACAATTAAGATAAAATATGACCTTGGATGAGTTAAAATACATTTTATCTCATCAAGCTACCACTGAGCAAATCAAAGGTCATTAAAATAATGCATTCACCTTCAAAAAAAAAAAAGAGAATGCACACACACATATTTGCAACAGTGCAGAAGTGCTCCTAGTTGGACTGACATAAGGAAACACGATGACAGAGTACTTGGTACTTAGTAAAACTACTACCACAGTAGAAATTACTGAATGTCAGAAAAAAATTAAAAGCTAAAGCCATGTGCATACACACAGCTCTGAAGGGAGCAGGAAACAGTACTCAAAATTTCTAAAAAAATAAAAAAAATTTTAAAAAATTTTAAAAGCACTCAGTGCATATAATACAGCCCATTAAAAAAAGACAGCACGTATATTAGGATGAACTGAAAGCCCATAAGTTTCTAAATGAGAGTTTGATTTTCAAGTTGGAGGCAAACAACATCCTGAAGGAAAGCAGTTGTTCTGCATGCGAAGTGATGGAAATAATTACTGGTGGTGCCTCGGCCCTCCAGCTGTAGGATGTGCTCCGCTCTTGTTCACAGCGGTCGACTCAGCTACTTAAAGGATTAAAGAAAGAGGAAAAGACAAAACTCCAGCACCAGGCAGACATTTCTGAGTTAGTAAATTAAGCAATTTGTTCCGTGATCACAACAGCAGCCGGCGTCAGCAGAAACTCGGTTTCAGACTGGAGAGAGTAGCCGGCCCTTCATCTGCAAATTAAGCGGTATTGTGCTGCCACGTCTGAAAGACATTACTTAGTGCCAAATCTCATTTGAAATTGTTCATCCTTTGTCTTTCCCCATGGACATACTATCCAATTCAAGGCACAGTCCAGTGCTTCTCAGGATATTGCTGGGCACGTACGTAACTGGCTCCGCTCACCCGGCACAGCCGACAGGAACAGCGGCTCCAGAGCCGCCAGCAGACACTGCCCTGCTATCCTGCCTCCGTATCCATGACTGTCAGCGATTCCTCCAAACACAGCCCTGAGCTCCACCTCCAGCATGAATCTCCTATTGTAAAAAACAAAACAAAAATAAAAAAGCCTCCCACAGGACCTCCCTTCCCCCACAAGTTGTTCAAGCTTCTCTACTTTAGAGAATACACGTTCTTTCTTTCTCCAGAAAGTCTTTTCAACCCATCTTTAAACAGAACCAAACATTGCAGACACATATCAATATACGTAATTCCACTGGCTTTGAATTAGAGTATTCATATTCTTTTTATCCCTGGAAAATTAAATCCTTTGTTTGGCATGGAAAGGTTTCTCCACCTTATGGCACCTCATACTTGGCCTAACTATGCTTCCACAAGATCCATCACGAGCTTTTGCTGACTTTTACTTTAAAGATCTGAAAGGGGTGCTAAAAGTTTCTAATTTTCTCAGGTTGTGTGATATGATTAGTTGTTCACCAAAATGCAAATTGAAGTATAAAAGAAGGATGTCTCACAGAGTGATCCAGAGGTACACAATGATGGAAGTTTTTGATCAACGTAAGGACCCAGCAAGCATTTTCATTCGACTCATCAGCAGCGTCCTGGATCACGCCGTCTCCCTCTGCCATTACCATAACCCCCGCCCCCGCCCCAGCACTTGCAGGACTCTTAAATAAAACAGATGCTCCTTTGAATCTCACAAGAAGTTTGTTATATACAGTTAATTATTTGAGACATCTGGTAACACCATACTTATTTGAAGTCAGCGACCGACAACATAAGTCAGAGCAATGACAAAACCATTGGCCTCTGCACCACATGAGATGCTCCTGCCCTGCTTCTTCAGCAGATGGGATGAGTCCTGCCTTTGCTCACACGCCAGCCCTGTTCTGATGTTGTCTGCAGAGATAGGAATTCAATTTAAATATGTGACATAATTTTAGCAACAATATTTTTTCCCATTTTTTCTTTTTTTAGCTTTCTTTTCTGGTTTGAAAACTAGGAGGGTCAGGCAGAAAATCTGCCCAAAATCAGCATCTGTGCAGTCACACTCGGGGAGACAGCAAGCACTACACCAAGCAGAAAATGGCCAAGGAGAGGAAGTCAGAGCAAGTTACGCAGAGTACGCCAGCCTGGGCAATCCAGCCGAAGCACTGCTCTCTAGTTTCAACCGAAACTAGAAGGATAACTATGGCAAGAAGCCATAGAGGCACAACCCAGAGCCAAGGGATGAAGAACATCATGCTGAAGGACAGGATTAGAGGAAATGTATACATCACAAACTTTAAGATTAGGTGTGCAGTCTGTAACTGCTACCATATTCAGACCAAAGAACTGCAGCACGCCTGGATCCATGAAGGCTCATCCACCCTCCTCGCCACCGTCTCCTCTGGTTGGTGCTAATCTTTCCCAGCACCTTCCCAAGAGCAGGAAGCTCCTTCCTCTACGTGTTTTTAATACATCTCTATTTCTCTCTGCCAATTTTTCCACTCATAGTCCTTTATCCTCCTGCTGACTGACTCCCCCGCATGCTGCCATTTATACGGCGCTGCTGTTTGGAAACAGACACCTACTCGCTTCCTTTCATCAGTCAGTCAGTCAGTCTGACACCCTGCCTACCACTTGCCTCAGGATTTCATGCTGAGGATTTTTCAGCTTTCTGGTGTGCATTGTCAACTGCCTGCCAAGTCCCACATAACATCAAGCCCTGCTAATAAAGCCGCCACCAATTCACAGGGGGAAGACCTTCCCTTGGGTTTCTCAACAGGACTAGGCCCTGGAAGGTCCTCAAAGACTTTGCATGTTTCTGTAAGCTCCCTATAATACTCAAGAACTCCAAAATATCAGCAACACCCTCTCGTTCACATTCATGCGGAACCAGACACAGGAGCCCAGACTGCAGGTGACACCACGCTTTGATGAGCACAGATCCAGGCACGACTTTGGCAACAGGTTTGGTTCATGGAGAAATTCTGCTCTCACGCAGATTCAAAATGCCATCTGTAGTCTCCGCAGCACTGGAGAAAGAGCACGACCCAGCTGTCGGAGGCAGCACAGATCCAGATCACTACGCAGTGGCCTCACACACTGCTTTACCTGCTTTGCGCCCCTGGGGAACTGGCAGAACAAACTGTAGAACCCTGTAGACTTTAAAGTGAGGTTTCTTTTCTCAATCTTCCCTCTTTCTACAGTGATTTAGAGAAAGGCAAGACCAAAAACCCATACACAGCATAGTGCTGAAAATGTCCGGCTCATTTTGAGGAAGATGCTCTTAGAAGCACAATCCTAGCTAAACCTTCACAGTAACAGCCTCGCACGTACGTATGTATGCACACGCAAACCCCACAGCTGCAGTCACTGACCTGGTGGCAGGCACTTCCTCAAGAAGGCAGGTAGACCTATGCTGAGAAACACAACTGAGAGAACATGAATGTGTATTTTGGGTCCTAAATCTCTCTCACGCAAGGCCTTTCCATACTCTGCATTTCAGTCATTTCAATAGTTCAAGAAAATATCTAATTATATGAAGCATCAAGAGATGCATCAAGTTAAGAATATTTCAGAATATGTTATAATGCCTTCATCGGTGTGTTTTGTACTGACTACTTCATATGCATGAAATTAAAAATGATTCCCTCTGCCCCACACACTCTTTAATTCACAATGGAAATACAGTATACCAGAGCAACCTTCTGCTTTTGCAGTGCTGGACACTAAAATATTGGCCATAGCTTAGTAATGTCTTTATGTTTCTCATTAACAAGACCTTAATGAAAGATAATCTGTATAATAAGTTAAAGATCAACAAAGCTACATACAAAGTCCCATTAGTTTTGGTTGTTTGGGGTTTTTCGAGGGGAGGTGGGGAGGGATGGGGGTTTCTTAAGCTAATTACTAATAGAAAATGTACACCAAGAAAACCATATTTTAACTTATGAGCTTCCTGACAGCAGGACTTCGTTTATATGAATCTTCTACATAACCAGACTGAATGTATTTTTCATCTGATATACGTGCATTTAATGTAGAATCAAAAACAACATGAGCACATATTTCAAAGCAAAAGAAATAGCCTTTTTTCTTTTCTGTGATAGATTCATATGAAAACTCAAGCAAAATGTAAAAAGGATAGCTATTATCACTTTTAGCTAATTTTTAGAATGTATCAAATAAAAAAGAAAAACATTATTTCTATGCTAAAGCTCACAAATAGGTTAATCCACTAAGAAGTGGGAGGGTGCGTGGCGGGGGGGTGGTATTTGTTTGGTTTTTAGAGGTAGCTCATTCCAGTGAAAATATCTTCCTTTCACTCTGCAAACTCTGAGGACCTAGGGTTACATATTTAAGCACTAGTCCCATATGGGAAAGCCACCTAGAGGTACACTGATGCACAACCAAATTCTCCTTGCAAATAACAGAACTTGAGTTAAGTTTATATATAGAAAAGCTGAGTTATATACATAAAGTACGTCCAGTTAATATTTATTTTTTTTATATATATATATATTTATATATATATAAATATACAAGGCATGAAATTGGACCTGGTATACACTGGGCAAACAAGAACTCTTGCTCTACAAAACTGATTGAAAAATGTGAAAGTATATGAAACCTAGAAAAGTTACCTTAAAATAGCTTCATTCAAAAAGTTAGGGCACTTTATGAAAACACAACTGAAGTACAGTAGCAGCCAAGAAATAAAGTGTTTTATGAATCTCTCCAAGTTTTTGCTTACATTTCCAACAATTTTTATTGTAAATGTCAAGAAGCAATACCAAATTTCTTCAGTCAAGAATAAAAACAAAAGGTAATTTTTGCACTAACTTATCTGCTTTGTATACAAGATACTGGGCTTGCATACAGAATATTCAGTTTCTTTATGGATCTAGTTTACTTAGAAGTCAGGCCCAAAGGTGCCTAAAATAAGTACTTAAATCAAAATTGTATTTTGGAATCTACGTGAACATGACTAGCTTTCCAGATACATGGGGCATGCAGAATTCCCACTAAAGCCAAAGAAGTTGCAGAGCTTAAAACATTTTAAACAAAGCCACAGACCTGTAATAAGAGGTCCTCCTTTCAGCATTCACATGCTGATGCTCACCCTAACTGTACGTATGAGGTATATTTCTTTCTGTTTCCAGTTTTCATAAGAATGGTCCTGAAATAAAAAGGAGAACTGAACCAAATCCTAAGATTTAAAAGCAGATCACAATTAACTGTTTTGTTGTGGATACAAGTGTCACTAAGGTAATGGAAATTCCACAGTCTCTTGGATTAAACTCAGATTTCCCCCACAAGAAAAAGCATATGTGCTTTGGATAGGAAATAATTTCCAACATTTTATAAAATTTCTTTTTAGGCATCACTTCCCTCTTAAACAAAAATCACAACTGAAAACTGCCTTGTCTCACATTTAATAGACAGACAAAAGCATATTTAAAACCATACACCATAAAAAGTTTTATAGTAAAAAAAAAAAACCCAACACATTAGAAGCTCTGGAAAAAAATAAGGTGCTTAAGAATACATGGTAAGTTGTTTAGGTTCCAAGTACCATAAAATATTAGTAAGTTCACAATCATTCATGTATTTTAAAACAGGCTGTTACAGAATTCCTTAGGAAGGCAGAAAAACTAAGCACACCACCTGCTTCCACTCACAGTCCATCCCCCCCAGCCCCACATTATCTCTCATGCACTGCCAGAAAAACCCATTTCATGTGTCTCTGCATGATTTTAAAATGTGAGAAAAATAAAATATTCAGGGGAGAGAGAATTTTTAAAAGTGTCATTGGACTCTTCTGAGGTGAAAAAAAAAGAAACTATCATTTAAAATAACAGCAATTTATTGATAGAAAAATGAACTTTTCTGCTAGATGTAATTTTAAATCCAATAATTTTAAAATTAACAGTTAGATAACACCTATGCATAATCACATTGTTTGTGCAGTACCTAGAGAAAATAATGAAAATTCATGAGATGATGTTCAAGATGGTACACTCTCTAAACTGTTTTGAATCTGTTTCTATGTTCCCAGATTTGGGTAAGGAATGTTACTCTCCACCTTTGCATATGAGCACGCAGAAACTTTTCAACTTCTAAACATGCTAGCATAGTGTTCAGATAAAAAAAGTAAGCCCAAAAAGGGTGAATAGTTTTGCACAAAAGACCTTTAAAACTCCAAATTACACAAGAATTAGCCTCATGACTGGTGTCCAGTGGGTTTTCTTTTCCTTTACTTACTATGCTAATATGAATGACCTCACTAATAAATACCTTTCCTCACCCCTGCTACTACCTTAACAGTCAAATGGCGGGCATAATTTCTCACCTTTAGGAAAAGCAACAGAAGTAGAATAGTTATAAATCTTTTTTATCCAGAAATGGCTACAACTGTTAAAAATTACTCTAAGATTCAAAGATGCATTTTTACAGAAAAAAAATACTTTAAGATGTCCTCTAAATCTGTCATTCATTTAATTCAGGTATGTCCTGAGGTCTCCTATATTAAAGCAATGAACTGGAATCAATGACAGAATACTTTCTTAGGTGATTACTTAAAGATCAGTAGATCTTAAATCTGGACCTCTCTTGTTATAAATGTTCTTATGAAGCTCATTATCAAGCTTACTTTAGGCAGTTAAGAAAACAAAGAGTCAGCACTAGCATTGAGTGAAAGCTACATGTGGTAACTCCACCATTTCATGGTCACTGCAGCCAAGGCTGCCCTCGACCTTCACATTCCCCACTAGCCCTTCCTTGTTGGCAAGAACAAGGTCCAGCATGGCACCTCTCCTTGTTGGCTCCTCTATCACTTGGAGAAGGAAGTCATCAACAACCCATTCCAGGAACCTCCTGGATTGCTTATGCCCTGCTGTGCTGACCCTCCAACAGATACCAGGGTGATTGAAGTCCCCCATGAGGACCAGGGCTTATGAACATGAAGCTGCTCCTAGCTGTCTATAGAGGGCCTCTTTCACTTGGTCTTCCTGGTCGGGTGGCCTGTAGCAGCGTCCCCTGTCCCTGCCCTCCCTTTAAGCCTGACCCATAAGCTCTCGGTCAGCTCCTCATCCATCCCCAGGTGGAGCTCCATGCACTCCAGCTGGTCATTGACAGAGAGAGTGACACCCCCTCCTCCTCTCCCCTGCCTGTCCTTCCTAAAGAGCCTGTACCCTTCCATTCCAACACTCCAGTCACAGGAACCATCCCACCATGTCTCCATGATGCCAATAAGATCATAGCCCTGCAGGCTCTAACTCCTCTTGTTTATTCCCCATGCTGTGTGCATTTGCATAGAGGCATTTCAGTTGGGCCCTGATGAAGCCAACTGGCTGGAATTCCTTTGAACTGCACACAGATCACTGACCTGTGATCCTTCTCCCAGCTCTGGGCATCTGTTGGTGGCACTGGCATCAAACTGGTAGGAGTGGCATGGATTGAGATTGCCCTTCCCCGCCAACTTTAGTTTAAACCCCTCTTCACCAGCTTGGCAAGCCTCTGACCGAAGATGCTTTTCCTCTTCTCTGACAGATGCACCCCATCAGCCCCCAGTAGACCAGGTTTCTCAAAGCGAGTCTCATAGTTTAAGTAGCTGAGCCTCTGGCTGTGGCAGCAGTCCTGTAACCATTTGTTGATTCACCCGATTCAACTGGTCCTTTCAACCCCCTTCCCTTTGACTGGGAGGATTGATGAAAAAACAACCCACGCTCCAGGTATCTGCTTTGTATCTCAGAGCACACCAATAACATTGCCAATTACAGGAATAGGTTTTGAAATGTGAATGTGGTTGCTCTGAAAACTGGACTGAGACCAATAACTCATTTTGCAGACCTCTAGCTAGTTATTCAAATGTTAATGGTCTTCAGCCACTACAGTCAAGGCTGAATTCAAACTAGTACCCTAAAAGAGAGTATTACCATTTCCTCACTACCTATCTCGTCAGCCATCTAATGCTTCCCAAAGCACTAAACATTTTCAAGTGCAAATACTACTATACCTTCAACTGTTGCTATGCAACACTAGGTCTTATATTTCCTAGAAAGATGTGAAGGAAATTGGACTCTTGATCCTTAGCTTAACTACTATTACTCACCGCCATATCTGCTATACACAATTTGGATTAATGCTCATTGAAGAAACCAGGTTATAGTCCTCAACAATTTACTTTTAGAATCTGGGCTCTGGTCCAATGTATTTCCCCCCTCATTTAATATTTAATTCTTTTTTGAACATGACCTGCCCTGCAATTTTAAGAGAAACCATCTGAGTTCTTCATTCAGCTATATTATAGTCATTTTTATTCAGAATTGCTCCCACAACAGTATCAGGCATGTCTTAGGAATAATTATGTTTTATGGTTATAAAAGTTAGCATTGCTGGAATGCAAGAGGACTAAGAGTACAGTGCACACACAATGTTCACAACACAGCTCTTCTCGTACCCGCAGGAGAAGGAATCCCACCTAATAAACAACTTCTCCCCCAACTCCTCATCTTCAGGCATTCTGGGACAACAAACCACCATATCAATCAGCATAACTTTCAGAAGTAACAGCAAGATTTTTTTTTCTTCCTAAGGCCAATTATTTGCTCCTCTGTAGACATGCAGACATTTTTAGTAACACTTCTGGATAATCAGTTTTATCAGCCAGATGGTACATTTTTTTGAACGAGAGACATGGGCTGTTTGTTTCACCACAAACTGGGGCAATCCATTTTGATAAGAATTTAATTCACAGTTAATACAAATTGTTGGCATCTGGTTTTATATGAATTGATTGCACAGAGAAATTGGGTCAAGATCAGCTCTGGGTAAGACGTCTGACAGATCTAACAGTGAACTCCTGTAACTGCACGTCAGCAAGGAATTTGGCTCACCAGAAGTTGCCCATGCCCCAGCAAGACAGAGCATGTGCTACATGTGCCCTCCATCAATGCATTTAAAAAAAGGGACAACACTGGTAAATGCTCTCCCATTTCACTTGGGTACACACACCGACAGCAGAGTTCCTTACGCTGTGACATACAGCCATGCTTCTTAATACTTGGGCTTCGTAGTACCTAAGTTAAGAAGAGATTAGTCAACAAGAAGCAATTATAAGACTGAAACAGTTTCACAGTACACATTTTTATATTTTTTTTTTGAACAGATTTAGTGTAGTAGCTTCTTTTTATCAAAAGATAACCTGCTGACCACGATAATTGAAAGTTCCGAGAATCACACAACATTTACATTGTATTTACAGCAATTTCCAGAGCAGTTTTCAAGCAAATTGATTGACTGTTTCTCTCCAAACTCACACTAGGCCTTTCTTTATCACATTAGAAAGTTTGTAAGTCAAACTGCGTTTGGGGAAGCAATTTCAGAATACATACTTGAAGTTCAAACTGCAAATAAATTTTGAGAACGTGAACAAAGTTATGACCAGACCTCAAAATATTTGCTTTGAGATTTGGCATGTGTAGGGTGCAAGACTACAAAACTGATGTATGGCACAGAACATTATTTTATCCTTTGCATAATAATACACTTGATTACATTCTATTTTTTTATTTACATTACTATATAGTACCTGAATTAGATCATGTAAAAGCAGAGTTATGAATCTAACACAAGATGGACATTTTCCTGCACATCTCAACTGCTTTCTGACAGAGACTTTGCTGGAGTCAAAACCACAATGGGAAGGAACAAAAATGGTTTCCACCAAGTGGGAAAAAGACAGTTCTCATTATGCGGTTTCATCATCTGAAGCTCTTTATTCACTGAAAATTAAACGAGTCAGGTTTCCAAGTCACAAAATAAACACACACAACAGCATGTTTATACTGTTCACTGATTTTGAACAGTGCTTCCAACCCTAAGCACTGGAAAAAAGCCATGACCCAAGAAAAAGATGACTCATGGTTATTAAAGAAAAAAATTCAGAGGGGTTTTTTTATTTGACCTTAGAGATTTCACCCTTCACAGTTCACATCTTCATGTATTTCTGTAATAAAGACAAAGGCAAGGAATTACTGGCAATTGAAGAACTAAGGCTGCATCTCCCACAATCACAGGACTTGGAGATGAAGCTGTAGATAGCAACACAAGGCAACCAGATAAAATCTCAATAGCTACCAAAAAAATCAATCAAAGCATTTCAAGATCCCTGTCACAACCAATCCCAGCAGCCACCTCCTTTGCCACCACAAAGTCTGTTAGGACGTCACACAGTGGCAAGCAGACTTCACCACCACCTCTCCCTCCACGGGTCCCGTGCAATGAGCCAGCTCTTGTTTCAAGAACAGGAAGACACATTTCCTTTCTGTTGCATCTGGGAACAGCAGAGGAGATCAGGAGGAAAAGGAAAAGAGGAAAAAAAAAAATAACAAAGCCAGGAAAATAGAAGGCCTGCAAAATTTGTTGTTGATTTCATTCAATCAATGCAAGATACAGAACGTTAGGAGGGCAAAAAAAACCCAAAACTCCTGCAGACTGAGTCCGAGTCTTCAATTCCACTAAAAACTGGTTTTGGCTGATGCAGCTATCCAATTTCAGCAGACTTATGTCAAGA
This sequence comes from Grus americana, assembly GCF_028858705.1. Classification (NCBI taxonomy): domain Eukaryota; kingdom Metazoa; phylum Chordata; class Aves; order Gruiformes; family Gruidae; genus Grus; species Grus americana. The sequence continues at coordinate 149,573,685 of NC_072853.1, read as the reverse complement.
TAAAACGAGCCTAGAAAATTCAGTGCTTCTGTCTAGTGATCTGCACTTTCCTTTTTTTTTTTAATGTGGATGTAGGATTTTTTTTATCGTTTACAATGTAACTTTTATTGCGTGAGGGCTCCATTCAGAAGATTTTTTTAAAATAAAAAATATAATCTTTTGAAAGAAAACCAGCAAAAATTGGAAATGGCATTGCAAAATTGTGTCTGTCTGAAAACAGCATTGAGAGAAAAAGAAGCGTTTTAAACCACTGTTAATGACCAAACATAAGTAGTGTATGACAGTAGGCAGCATAACCTAAACCTGAATTTTTTTTACTTACACTCTACAAATGAAGAATTAGTGCTGGTTTTACATGGGAACTATTAGGACAGAGGTTTGGAGCTCCCACCAGGCACCCAGGACACAGAATACATCACGAAGTACATTAGAAGGAAAGGAGAAGGGTCCCACTTACACTTATCCTCACTTCATACTAGTTTTGCTTTGAAGCAAGTTACTTTGTATTGTACTTTGAAGGACATGGCAATGAATGTGCACTTCATTGCTAATGTGAAATTTCAGACATAAAATTTATTAACTCCTGCATCTGTTAGTTTACAGTAAAATAGCAGCAACTTATTATTAGTAACTTCTGGCATCTGATCCAATTACAAAAATTTGGAACCCTCCAAAATATTTTAAAATGTATGAATATATATATTATAATCTCATCAAAAATGAAAAGCAACGTACAGTTCTGACAACATCAATCTACAAGTTAAAACTGCAGAAGAGACAGATGGGGGGGTTACTTTTCAATTCAGGAAGCCTCCTGGCAATCTTTCAGCAGCTACAAAAGGACAAGACCCATTTTATTCTATCTATTTTAGCATTCTCTGAATACCACAGGCAGCCTCTAATGTTTTGTGCAACTGGTAATTATTCCATCTTTCTGGTTAGCCTGGAAAATGCCTCCAAAGCATGCCACATCCTTCTGTGGGGCACAGTGCTAAATCAGTCCTCAAAGCCAAGCCCTCAGCAAAACATCTCTACTATTTTGTAGAGGTCAAGGCCAGAAAGGGCTGTTCAGTGATCTAGTCCCATCGCCTGCATCTCATGAAACATTACATTTCACTCTCAATCCCACTTCAAGCCCAACAACTCTAAGACACATCAGAAAACACTTGTCCTACATGTGAATTACCTGTATTACAAAGACAGCACTGACGCTGTAATGCAATGGAGAGCCAACAAGCTATGACCAGAGTTCCAGCACCTGGCCGAGATACCAGCATATCCAGTTTGGAAGACAGAAGGGAACTCCCTCTAAAGTCCAAATCTCATGTCTACATTAGTAAGAAACGCCACATCTCCCCCAAAACAGGGCACTCTACAACCTCCAAGCTTTGACCTCCCCCCAGAGCACTTTCTCTGCTGCTGAGGAGAACTTCTGTAGCTTCTAAGAAGGGGAAAAAAAATAATGATAGAAACTCAAATACATTTGGTCAACAACACCGCGGTTGCATTAAGTCCTGGCTTGGGCAGCTGAATCCACATGCATTAAGATCCTCTTGCAGGCACAGAGCCGAGAGGGATATAAGCACATTTGTGGAAACACAAGAAGTCCTCTTCTCTCCATGGTCCATCAGAGAACAGGAGGATGCACAGAGGTTCAGATCGCAGCCCACAGAGCAACTCACTGCTCGCGAAAAGAGGGCCACAGCCACTGAGCTCGCAGAGCCATGCTTAGCGGGGCTTGCAAGAAAAGGTCACAGGTGGTTAATTCAGAATTAAGCAGCCAAGAATGCTGATGAACTCTCTTAAAATAAACCTGTTTATGTCTGATATTTGTGTATTATTTATGTTGAACCCCAGTGGAAAACTGCAAGGGAAAGTCTGCATTCAGAAAAAAAAAAAAACCAAAACCTAAGTCAGGGATTTCTGTGAAAGAACTTCTATGGACTCACCTAAGGATTCATTGTGATTTAAAACAGATGAAATCTAAAAAGTTAAACAACTCTAAACTAAAGGGCGTAATTCTTCAAGGATTATATAACAATTATTTCCTGACATTTAATATACTCCTTTAAAAAAGGGACTTAAGGAAAAAAAAGACCAAGTAAATAAACAGTGCACGCAGCTCTGCTTCAGGAAGCTAAATGGCAACCAGCCCACTGATTTTCTTAATCAGAACAAACGTGCTCTTTCCTTCAGACTGTTCTCTCCTTTATCTCACACTTCCCACAGTATTACAGTGACAGCCATCACTTCTGCTGGATGAAAGAGCAGTCCAGGATATTACCACTGGGAATATAAAGGATAAAAATAAATAAAGACAGAAAACCCCAAGATCAAGGAATCTTTCCGTTTCTAAACATCTTTCTTTGCCTCCTGCCTTAGGTGCTGTCCAAATCCCTCTGAACATCCTGCCCTCTCCGTCCGCTTTCCTTCAATCGACAAGGCAATTTAGCCCAATTTGACTAACAGTCTATACAGGATCTTCTTCCCACTATTTATTCACTCTCCTCATTTACTGGGGCTCTTGGACAGAAACCAAACATGCCAACATACTGTTTTCTCTTAATAGTGTTTCTTCTCTCAGTCTTTGCCAATTCCCTCAGCATAGCGAACATGTGGTGTTATGACTACAGAGAACTTTATTATTTGCTATATTATAGCAAAGAATAATACCATGAAATGTTCTTGCCATCACATCCATATTCACAACTCCTGCCCCTGTGTACCTCCCTCATTCTTCTTTCCAAATTGCAGCTGGAGGAAGGCAGAACGGTAACAGCTTTGTATTTCAAAGAGAAACGAGCATACCCAGCACGCCCCTGGCATCAACATCATAAACTGGCTGGGAAAGGACAGGCAGATACTAGCATGACCCTGCATTTCTTATGTGTCCTTAGTTTGGGGCAAGCAGAAGCGGCCTGTTTTGTGCCAGGATGCTTATAACAGGATGTAACAGGAGCAGCGAGCAAGTCTCCTTTCTCCATTCCTGCCTCTCTGGACAGTGTTAGCAGTGCCTTGTGGCTCCTAACCATGAAAAGATGAAAGGTTCAGAAACATCTGCCCTATCTGCCCTGCAGCCTAAAGCTGAATGCTGTCAAGGTCTGATGGATCACCACCATCACTCCTGGCAGCAGCTGCTGGGCGGTACCATGCCAACGCCACCACTACGCAGCAGGGACCAACAGGTACCAGCAGGTGACACAGGGGTAACCTCCATGTCAGGGAAACCCAGCATCTCCATCCACCACCAAAGACAGCTCAACAGTGCCCCAGCTCCCCCGTAACTAGAGGGACTTCATTCTCCTGAACACCTTCACATAGGACACACACACACTCACTCTCCTCCCCATTTCTGTATACAATACCTTATACCCCCATCTTGTGGGCTTAAACTGCTCTAACAGCAGTTAAGAAATATTTTAATGCAGATGGGGGAGGGTAGAAAATGATAAAACAATATGTGCTGCCTATTGAGAAGGAACAGAAATGTCCTACCCATCTCTGAGGGGACAACAAGGGACACTATTGTGAGCTTGTGGAAGCCAGCTCCTTTTTGAACAGAAGGTACTTCTGACTTTACAAGGTCTTTGAAAGAAAAATTAAATATTTGCTATAACATTTTAAAAACACTTCAACAATACAAGAGATCTTCAAATTGTAATCCAGAACTACTTCCTGCACTTTAAAATTAGTTTTAACTAAAATTGCTTTGAATTTTGTATCAACGGTATTTGAGGTTAACAAAAATTTCCTTTGCTGCCAATGTACAAAAAAAAGTCTAAATGCCTGTTCTCAGAACAAAAATGGTACAAGCCAAGTATATAAAAAATAGATTATAAAAAAAAAATACCCATACACAATCACCCTGTCATTCCCAACCAAGTGTAGCCAATTTGTGGCAATTAGCACATTGTGCACAGCACAATTCATCTGGCCATCCACTGGGCTGCCAAAGAAATTCTGGGTGGCAGTTTGCGCTAGAGCTTATCAGCGGCGCTGACAAGGGATGCCGGTGCATCAGCAAACACCTTCTAAAACATGCGGCAGTTTGGCTGCTGTTTCTACCTGTCAGCCGCTCTTCAGTGAGCCGTTATCAGGAGGGAGAACACTTAATCACAACTCTCCAACAGCTAATATGAAAGGAGAGGGCAAGATGACTTCTGGCAAATTAAAGTCAGCTGAAGTTATCACCCTTTCCTTCATGGCCACATTGTTCCCCAGACCAGCGTGGGATAATTTTAATCCATTGCTGTAAGACAACCACAGTTTTTGTTTTCTCTCATTTCAATTGCTTTTTGCATGGAAGGCTGGGGCTTAGCCAAGAATGAGCTTGCAGAATTTTGGCTTGCTAATGTAGGATCTGATTCCCCAATCCATAATTTAACTCACACTGAGTACTTACTACAAGGGTATCCTTATAAAACATATATTAGAGATGTAAAATTTCTAAGCGCCACCAAGTTCTGAAAAGTATTCACCATATTATTCACTTAGCAGCTAATAATTGCTTTTGGATGCATCAAAGACCCCTTAACACAGAAAGATCTTAAATATATTATGTGTTACGGAGAAATTAAAATGAGAGATGCAGTCCTTCAGGGGCTGTGGTCCTCAGACACACTGCTTTTATTGATGTCTTTTTTACACATTTTCAAAAGGTTTCAATTTGCTCCTTTAAAAAAAAAAGGGGGGGGGGGGGGAATCAACACCTCTAAACGTGACCTAGAACTCATTTTCCTTCAAGAACTTCACAGAAATTTATGACAGCAAAAATGCCTGTGAATTTCTACCTTTTTCCTTCCTTCACTACTGCTATCTCAAGACTATAAGCCTGATCTTCCCTTCAACCCCCATTTTTCCACTAATATTTTCAAGAAATTACTGCATCAACAGCCTGACAAAGGCACCCTTGAGAGGTGTGAATGACTACAGACAGGGAGCTGCGTTCAAACTCCTTCATAAATTGGTCTGAGCAAGAAGAGTCTACCAGATGCACAGAATTGCGAAATTCATTTTCTTCTTGAATTCATTAGCAGGTCTGAATAAATTAGTTTTGACAAATACAGCACATTCTCACTGACCACAAAAAAAAAAAAAACCCACCAACATTGAAATGCTATCTAAAGGCACTCCCAGAGCTGTACGGAATTTAAATAGCTTCTCAGAGCAATGTTTAGACTGGCACACTGGATTGAGAGAAAACTAGAGGTAAATTTTCAAATCACAGCATCCGTATGCTCTGAATGAGGTATCTTCACTGCTCAGCATAAGCACTGTCACAGCATGCCAAGGAGGAGACTAAAGGATGAGGGTCCACGTCTGGAAAGCGGGGCCATGCCAGCGTTACCCCTCCTGTCCGGGGTTGATCTCTGCATCCCGCAGCAGCGTTACGGGGCTCAGCTGCCCTCATACCCTCCAGCCCTCCCACAGCCAACAGTGGTTTGCTTTGGTTTGTTACCAGTGAGTCAAAGGAGATGGAGGAAGCTGTTGCATCCTGGCAGAAGCCAAACTTTTCCAATTAGCTCATCCTCAGCAAAACCCAACATGCATTTGTCACACAACTGAGTGAAAATAGCACTGGAGCAGCGATAACTAACGTGGACAGCTGTAACTCTTCTGCTTACTACGAACCACCAAAGAATTGCTAGGAGAAACAACACAGCACAGCAGCCTGACATGTACAAGCATCCCAGAGCAGAGCAAGATTAATTTTAAATAAGACTAAATATTTAAAGAAATGTAATATTGAAACAATAAAACAGACCATAAGCAAAACTGAATGTATGTTAACATACACATGTATAAACTCATGCCACACTGTGCCTCTACACTGTATCCAGAGCTCTTCAATTTCTATTGATTTTATTTGGTAGCTACATCACATAGAAAGCAACACAAACTCAGGAACCCTCCAAGGTGGCATTTCACCAGAAGACAAGAAGAAAACATTAAGTTTAATCAGAGCTCAAAGTGTTCCCTTTGACACAAAACCAGGTATGTCACTGTGGGACAGGCAGGAACTGGCCTGGGGTTCAGCTGGAAGATGAAGGCACTGAAATTCAGGTCTTTGCACCCGGGTCCCAACAGGGGCGGAGGGGAGCAAGCAGCTGAGCCCCACTCCAGCCAGCACACGGGGCTGAGCTCCGAACCACCGCGCATGCTGCAACATTTCACTCGTGCATAAGCCCGTAGCTAACAGGAGCAGGAGGCAAAGGAGACATCGACGACTTCTTTTGGCTGCAAAATGTAAGAGCTGTGCGGAACGTGAAGGATCCACAGGCGTGCAGCTCTTTCCCACCATTAAGGATCCCGAGCATGTATCACCTGTCCTCATGGGGTGAGCTACAGGGTACCGAGTGCTCAGGGACAGGGGTCCCCCTTTCCCCTTTACCTTTGGGGCTCTGTGTTAGGATGGAAATACCCTGCTAGGATGAAGGATGGGACAGGGAGGCCTCTTGTTCCAGGCAGCATCCCAGCAGTGACAACCCAGCTCCTGGAACAGTGCAGTTAACCATGCCAAAGGATGCACCACTGGCACACCGAGACCCTCTGGCCCAGCTCTACACAAAGCTTCCCAAGGTAAGAGACTGCGGTTCAAACTCTGCTGTCACCAGGACAGAGAATGGATTGGAAATTGGATCTCTTCCCTCCAATATTTTACTTATCAAGTAAGGACATCCTCTGACTTTCAGTCTGTGGGGCAGTGAAACATAATGACATGCATTAAAAGGAATTATTTTTAAAACACATCAATACAACAGCTGTGGATCGGTATCACCAGTGCTTCAGAAGAAAAACCTCACACCAATATTCCATCTTTTATTCATATATTTTAGTGAGACTAAAAGCTCACACACTTTAAGATTCACATAAGATATAATACTGGATATGCATGAGGATGAAGACTACAAGAGTCCTTACTGTTCTCAGGTTCTTGGATACAATGAAAAAAGATTGATGGGCTCTGGAAAAAGCCTCCCTATGCACATAGCACTATTTCAGGTCTTTTTTCACACATAGATCATTTGGCTAAAGAGGCAGAAGAGAGAGTTACCAGGTTGGACAGTTGCATTCCTTTCCTTGCAGACAGTTTTAAAGCTGTTTGCCATGACTATCTAAGTATTTTTATTTTGTTAACTCATATTGCATCCATGCAGGAGACAAAGCAACACTAAAAAAAGTACTAGCATCCAGCGGTAGAGAGGGAGGATGTCTCATTTAAACCAAACTACATATTCACCAATCACACAACAGATTTTTGTTTGGCTTTTCTTGTATTTGTATGGCATTTGCTGCCTCTTTGAGCATAAAACTCATCCCGAGGGACCACACATAGCATCCCTCTGCTTTCTGCCTCAGCCAGCAGCACAAATCAGCCCTGCAGAGCAGAAAGGAGGCTCCCACCTGGGACACTCCATGCGATGCTAATGAACTTCCCATTCATGATAATTTTCCTGCTTTTTGGGACACAAGGAGGTAGCAATCATAATATTTGTCTTCAGATTTCTAATCTGTTTTTAAACATAGGATGGACTAGACCTGAAGTACTTAATGATTTTCCTACTGTAAACGAAGATGCGTCTGAGCTAGCTACAGTATTTTGCAACTATATTTGAGAGAGTTTCCCACTATGTACTATTGAAAAGGCCGCTAGTTCTAGATGAAGAGGCTAAAATAACTCCAGAGAGCATTTCTTCTGACTGAAAGAAGGTTCAGTGTGATTTTGAGTGAGCAGTCAGTCACCTATAAAAATGTTCTTAATAGCGTGCTGGGCTACTCAGGTCCAAGCCACATGCAAGAGGTATGCACAGCCCCTAGGAATTTCAATTATCAGCCATAGACGATGGTATCTGTGGCAAGCACGCAAGCAGCACTGAGTTTTACTTATCTATTGCAACCAATGAATCTGGCAAAGCTGATTCAATGACTCAGGGAGTCCTAGAGAGAACGAGTCCCATACAGCCATACAGCTGCAACTTCACCTAGGTAAATCACACAAAGGAGTAATGGGCAGAAATAAGCTTCTAGCATGTTTTTTTGGGCAGCTTTTTTTTTTTGCTATCATTTACAGTACCATTAAATGATAGAGACCTGGCATTATTTATTAATTGGGTTGTTAATTTAAGAATCTTGCTAGACTGCACCCATAAAAGTAAATGCTTGTGCGTAAACATAGCACTGTAAATAGAGATTTTTATTTTAAACGAGGGTCTTGCAATGCTAATCCATGATTTCCACTTTAGGATTAAGTCCTTGCTATGCAGAATCCCTGGTTAGGGACACTCACCAACTGCACCCAAGATGCCCATGTATATCTGTTAGGAGATGGCACCTTTCAGAAAAAGCACATAAAAGCTGTGCTCCAGAAATAATACTCACTTCTTGTGAGCCTGCAGATGGAATTGAAGTTACTGATTTTGACCTCTGATGATCACTATCATGTGCAATAGCATTAGCAGAGGTATTCACAGCTAGAGCACTCCACCAAGACGAATAGTTCCCAGTGCAGTGTTTCCCCTGTTCTCATAACGCACATTTCTCACTCTGTCTGCCAGAATCCAGATTTGTTTTAGTTACAAGACCATCTGCTTTTTGAAAGGCTTTTTTTTTTTTTGATGACAGATGGATGAGGTTCAAATTCTTGTTGTAACCAGCAATGAATTTTTACAATTCATTGTCTCTGCTGCTTACTGTCTTGCTTTAATTACTTGAAAAGAAGAACTCTCATGGGGGAAAAAGGAGTTTTCCAAATGCATAAAATTTTTAAACCAAAATAAGCATATAAAATAAATTTCTGATGCTTTAACTACAAATAGTCTAGCTCCAGGTTTGTAACCTAGTTCTGTAATCCTGTATTGGCTCAGGCTTCTCTTTCATGTCCCAGAATAAAGGGATGTGGAAGCAGAGGGAGTACTTTAAGGGGCTACCTACAGTGTTATAAGTGTCATATTTTTTCCCCCCAGGGTCTCACAATATCAGCTGACTCTTTCCAAGTCTTAGTTCTTGAAGTCTGATGTTTGCAGAAGAGCCACACTTACTTTTTAAAAGCTCACAAAAAAACAATAGACTTCTAACCCTTAATATTTAAGGAATAAAAACTTTAAAAGTTGGTAGACAGATTTATGGGTTTTGCTTAAATTCTTTCATATTTTAAAAACCTCTCCATTTTCATTTAATATTTAATACCCTTTTTGGAGTCACAAGTTTGGAGTAGCAAATAAACCTCTAAATAGTGATACCACTAAAAATATAGTAAAAGAGTCCCCACTAATACCGTGCTGCCAAGCCTCGATCCACAAGCCATAAATTATACATCCACTAGCCACGAGCATCCCGCTACATACCTCAGGAGGTGGGAGCTGTTAGGAAGCGCGTCACTGAGAACAGCAGGATTTGGGGGCCCCATCACTGACCACGGCTGTATCAGGTTTGCACCCGGGCTCCAAACCAACATCCTCAGCCTCAGCACTGCTTTAGTTATTGCCCCGTGGTCAGTGACTGGGATTAACCACCAGCCCCCGCCCCACCGCCAGTCAGGCACGTAGCCCCCAAATGGGATGCGCGCTTGGATTAGGGAAAGCTTCGGGCAGCTGAAGAGCCCCACGTCAGCTATGCCGCTACAACAGGAGACCTGTGTGCGAACGGGGAGCGGAGGGGAAGGGAGCCAAAGAACAAATAATTGAGCAAAACGCTAAACAATCCTCTACTTTACATCCCTAGGTTATGCTGCAGAATTGTTCCATCTGTGAAAATATTTCACAGTGAACCACGTCACGTTTATATTAATTTCTTAACAGAAAATAAATGCTGGCTGTACAGCTGCAGGCACCAGCCTCACCACGAGCCTCCCGTGCCCTGATACCCGGCGCACCAGCCTCGCAAACACGCACCGCTGAGGAAGGGCACGTCCATATCTTAAACCAGGCACAAACGCTACACAAAAAAATAAAGCTCAGATCAACGACATTTGGAATCTCTGTCCTTTATTGTTCGTTCACTGTGGAGCCTTTGTAGGCTTCAGCCTTAGTTTCAATGAAGAGACTGTTTCAAGAAAAGGAGGGGAAAAAACAGGGATGGAAGAAAGGAGAAAGTCTAAGGGTTAGGGGAAAGCCTGAGAGCAGAAATAGAAGTGTAATCCAAGAAAAAAACCAACTTTTTCTTTTTTTGCTCCAGTTGCTTCTTGATTTCCCAGAAAAACCAAAAGCAGATGCTTTAATTTACTGTTCCCATAGCACTGTTTAGTGTGCCTTCATCTATTTCCTGATGTTATTCCCATTTTTCCCCCTCTCATTTGCTAATAAAAGGAATGAAAGATCACAAATAATACAGACAGGAAAGCCTGACAGATAGCAGAGGCATTTTTCATCATGTTAAAAATAATTTTCAAGACAAAATCCCTACTACCCATGTTCTCTTCTGAGAGTAAATATAATAATCTACTCCTCAAAAATCAGTACAGCTTAGATGCTGCCAAGGCTTCTAAAACTACCTTTTTTAAAGACACACACAAAAAGTACCCAAAAAAAACCAAAAAAAGCACATTCTATTTACACAAGTATTTTTCTAGCACAGCAATGATGATTGTGTTCAACACACACATCCACTTCTTTGTGCTCTGAAGGTATGACCGTATTTCTCACGTTCTTTTTAAACCTTGATTAATTTAACAGACATAGAGTAGACCAGAAAGAATCTCTGTATTGAAAACATTTTTTCTAAAGTCGTATTGGATCCAAAGTAGCCATGATAATATATCTCAGTAGCAATTTACTTTAAATTAAGATAGCAATAAAAGTGGCACAGAGAAAAGTATTTGAACAGCACTGACAAACTTCACTGCTGTAACATCTTCCCCATATTATAAGTCTTATCATCAAAATTCCAGCACTGAATCTTTTTTCTTTTTTTGAATGCTGGGATATGCCAAAGGTTAATTTTAAAAGAAAACACCCACAGAGGTTACTGACTGCGTTTCACAACACGTTGTCTGCCTGTGCCTCACTGTGCTCCACCAAACGCTCTCCTGCACCTGAGTGGCACCAAGAAGCCTGCACACCGGTCCTTGCACCTCACCAGACATTTTAAAGAAAAAGAGTTGATGAATCATTTCTCCCCCCTCCACAACACTCAAAGGCCAGATAATCTCTAGATATCTCAGCAACAACCCAGTTCATGGCAGAAACTGGAAGGGAGCTGCAGCTAAGACTCCCAGTGATCAGCAGAGGTTAAGTGATGCTACTGACCACTCACGAGCTGTGGCCAGCAATGGAAAACCCATCAGCAGCTTCATAGCAGGACCCTGGGCCCTCCTGACAAACAAAAGTAGGAATATTTCAGCCCCAGAGATAGGTGAAAGACCTAGGTGTAAAAAAACCAACCTAACAAAAAACCCAGAGAGAAGCTGGTGTGCTGACACAAAACTGGGAGGGAGCTTTGAGGGAGAATGAAAAGACTTTGCTAGGGATAAACATGCTGCAGAGGAGGGTCAGCTATGCAGGACGGGGTGATTTCCCATTCCCGTGGAAATGGTGATAGATAAGAGGAGAACAAAACACCTCAGCAGAAAAATGCAGAAGTGAGGAGTTGGTCCCAGGTTCGAGCATGTTACCAAATATCAGACCTCAGTCTGATTTGGGCAGAGGGCCCCATATGTGACAGCAGACTCTCCCAAATTTCAGCCCTGCAGGGATAGCAAATGCCAACTGATCATCAGCTGGTAGATGTTGAGCAAATAAAGCTTCTTCACAGAAGCAATGAGAAATCTGTCTATCCTGATACAGGGTTCAGGCTCCATGTCCTTACGTTAATGGAATGGACTTAAGCTTCAGATTATGGAAAAGTCCAATATGTTTCCCTAATCATGCTCCCCACTGCTAAAAATGTGTTCTTCTGCAGTTCTCACTGGAAGAATTATCCATCCTCCTCAAGTTCATGAGGGACCAAAACTCACCCTCTCCCATTCCAGAGGAAAGTAAACATCCTTCTTGGAAGGAGCAATCAGGTGGTCAGAGTCCAAGTTAGCCTTGCAGCTAATGAGGAACACAGATGAAGAAGTCAAGCAGTTCCTCAAGATACTGCCCCAGCGAAGGACTGGCAGTGTTAAAAGACAATGTTCCTGTCTTCCACAGAGGGTTCCTTAAATCCTTCTGAATAAAATAAGGGGAAAAAAAAGATAAAACCTCTGCAGCTCTTGGCCAGGTGGCAGTTTTTAATCTTAAGATGCACCTGCCTTGAAAATGGGTATAGGCTCATTGCCTAAGGAGGAGCGTGATGCATTGGGGCTCACCACAAGGTATCACGTGTTTATTGTGTTAATGTTGCCCAGGTCATGCCCATGGCAAGTCCTGAGCCCAGCCTCTCAGGACAGCATGATGGTAGATGGTCTCCTTACTGGGATTTCAGTGGAAGACACAGCATTTCCACAGCCTGGGGAAGAGGAACTACCATCTCAGAGAGCTGATAAATTTAAGTCTCCAATTAAAATAGACATCTTTGTGTTCTCACCAAAAGCGTACTAGGGCAGTGCTGAGGACGACAGAACTGAGGTTAGAGGAAGTAGTAAATGAATCTGCTCCAGCATGGAAAAGATAAGGAGGAACATGGGCCCTCTTTTTCACAGCTCTGTCCAGTACGTCAGGATTAAGGAACATCCAAGAGCTACAGCTTGGAGTTCATAATAAGAACAGAAGAAGGTAAAAAATGTCTTGCAGTACTCATTTTTACAGACCATCTGCCTCTCTCAGGATCTTGCAGTATTCAGAAGAATAATCTTGCAGATTTTATTAAAGAAATTTATATATAAAAATGGCTGCAGAGATGAGGAAGTGCTGTCAGTGCCAAGTCTCTTGAGTTGCCAGGTCTGAGATGGAATCCAGACTGACCAAGTTAATATGTTCACGCGTATATACTTTTTTATCATTTTTTTCAGAAAACAGGGTAGAGCTTAAAAGATGAGCAAATTGAGCAGTTTCCTCCCATACAATATAATCAGCTCTGTGAACATCTGTGATACAAGTATCCCATCACAGGATGGGCCAAGTTTACAGTCATCTCAGAAGAGAAGGAAGGAAATTAATAAAAAGTAGGGAAAGGCTGATGGACAAGTGTCATACACCCAGAATGTTCCCTCTTGATTAACATCCAAAGAAAGGTGAAAGTAGAAAACAAACGCAGAATGCACACACACCCAGACACACACAAAAGAACAAGGAGAGAAAACAGTCCCGAGCACAACACTGGCCAAGGCAAAATCTATAAAGCAAAAGACTTCTGACTCATTCAAATGACTGAAAGTGAAAATCAAACATCCGGTACATCTGCTTTGCTTATGCACACAGGCGCAGGAAAGGCAGGGTGTGAGAGCCTCATGCACACTGTCAAGGAAATCCCATTTCCAACGTTGGGCACTTGCAATACAAACACCCAGCGTGAATATGTACGCAGAGATAAGGACTCAGAAAGAAAACCTGAAGTGAAAAATACCATACGACCCAGGAACACACACACGCTTGCCCCCCCTCCCCCTACCCCCCAAAAACCAATAGATTTGAAACAGAGCAGTGAAAACAAAAACACCTTCTGAACATGTAAGTTTGGTAAGAGATGAGCATTTAATGCAATTAGTCAAATATATGTAGTAATACCTATAGCAGTGAGGGTAACAGCAATAAATAGCAATAAACAAAGAATCACAATATTCCTTTTAACTCTCTTATTTTTACAGGATTCTCCAAGTACAAGCCTCGGAGGAAGGGAAGGGAGAGGTAGTACCAGTAGTACCAGGTTCACAAAACTTGAGCTACTCGACAGCCCTCACCCTCAGCTACTGCAGTGGGGTTTTTTTCCAGCTCCTAAAAATCATCATACTGGGCTGGAGCTGAGGAAAGCTCCAGCTCAGCGTTGGGAATCCAGGCAGGTTCGGTCAAGGCTGGGGAATAGCCGCGTGCTGCAGCTCCACCCCACCACATCACCGTTTCCGTTTTGAGATTAGCTTGTCCAAAATGCACTAGTTTCAACTGGTTCAAAACAGCTATTGGCATAAACGATAATCAACTTGCAATGAATGCCAGTCGTGCTGGATATGAATTAATTGATTAAAAAAATAATAAATCTACTGCTGAAAAGTGCTCACACATAAAAGCACCATTAATAACAATCATAAGGCAAATTTCTACCAAACTAAAAACATCCAATTCTAAATAAATAAATAAATGAAGCAAACAATCAACTGTGGAAAAAGGTTTTTTTAAAAAAGTCTAGGAAATAGATGTGCTTAAGGCAAATACTAAAGGTTGGAGTGGCACTAACCAGATTTACAGGGAAAGACTGAGACAGCACCTTCCTGGACCTGGACCCCACTTCAAATTGGCTTTGCTGCCTCCCAGCTTCAGTTAATAGCAAAGCCCCAAATGGGAGGTCACTTGCAAGTATTAAACCTACTTTAAAGAAGAAAAGAAAAAAGTAGTACCTCAGATTCAAAGGTGTCTTGCACAGACTTGGAGCCTGGCCCTCAGAACCATAAGCACAGCAGAAAGGTGAATTTAAACTCAGTCTATCTATAGGCAGCCAATAACGAATGCAGAGTATGATGAACAGATACATCTTTAAACATTTGAGTCTCATGAAACCTGGTGATGTGGTAACTCCACTCATCAAATCTCAAGGTGAGAAGAGCTGTCACCACCTACCCAAAACGCAAGCAACTCTTGCTCCAGGGGCACAGAGAGCAACTGTGGTCCTACACGTGTTTATTCCCTGAACAGGACATGATCAGAAGTTAAAGTGGCTATTACGAGTGTATTGGCGGTGCCCTGCTGATAACAGTTTCGCAAGCAGCTTCACATCAATATGGGCGTGACAATAATTCGCATCGCTTCATGGCCACAGCACTCACCCGCCCCTGCCGCAAGTATTTGCAAAGGAGCTGCCCAACACGCCGCCCCTCAGGCGCCAGAACAACAGGCCACGGTCAGGGCTATCAAGAGCCACCAAAGTAGTCCGATTTAACAAAATAACTTCTTAGCCCCCATGGTGCAGACAGACTCCTCACCCAGGTAGTCTCCATTCCAGGAGAAGGCAGGACACCAGGCTCAGATTGTCCTCTGAATTCACAGGCCTCTAGACAGAAAAGCCTCTCCCTCTCAATCACCTTGTCCCATCATCTTGTTTGGGAGAAGATGGGAAATAACTGGTTAACAGCATGACTCTGAAACATCATTTCCCAAGAATCAGACTATTTTTCAAAATCAGCAGCATCTTCCCCCATTAATTCAGACACTGGCAATAGATGTCAATCACTGCATAAATGAGCTGGTACTTGCCAGAGCAACTACAGTAGACCAAAAATGCAAGTATTTGACCTGAGGGAATTCAGAGAATCAAAACACATTCTTGTCAGAGTCTAAATTAAATCCAAAGGGCAACAGTCCATCAGTAACCTACCAGTTTCCTAAACCAAAGGTCTGAGGAACCGTCCCAGCATCAGCCTGCATTATCTACATAAACCAGGATAATTTCTCCTCAGCTCTGCCTGGCATATTCAGGCTCCAAACTGTCCAAGAGGATTCAGCTGGACTTGGTTTTGTACAAAAAAGAACAAAGGCAATATTTCTTCATTTCAGATACATCTCTCCATCCTGCCCATATATGCATACAGAAAACTATCAGATGCCAATCCGTATCTAAATTGTACTGTGTCCCCACCTACCTTGGACATACAGCCCAGCTGGACTAATTCCTAGAGATTCCCCTTAGACCCAAGGCACTTGTTACCAGGACTATTAGGATAAGAACCCCAGTACAGAAGTCCAGAACTCTGCCTAACAGCTGATAACCATCCATAAACTCACAATCAGTGACACATAAATATCTAGATTTATTCCCAAAGACAGGAATCATAAGTAGTGTTTGCTGAGGCTCAGCAAGACCACCTAGCAGACACACTGATATAAGGATAAAGAATGGTCCAGTTCAAATTCAGGCACTGAAAACAGCCAAATGCCTTTCTCAGAGTGTCAAACAGGGGGTCCCAGCTACCCACCACACCTTAGTTTTGCAAGGGGGAGATAATTCAGCAGGAATACTGCATCGAGAATAATTATTCCAAAATAGGTAGCATCACCTAACAAATTTTAGCAATACACGGAAGATGTGATGGGACTCATGGTGTGTGAAGGAAATCAACATTGTTCGTGGCAGAGAAGACAATGATTTTCCAGAAACTTCTTATTTTTAAAAAAAGAGGAGCAAGAGGACATTCCAGATGCACCTCCTCTAAGCTACTTTTCCCATCCCAATCCTTACCTTTTGTATAACAAAAGGGACAACAAAGGGACAACTCACCATCTTAGTGAACATCTTCAACTCCTATTAACTCTGCCTCTATAGCCTCCCCATCCATCCAACACATAAGCACCTCTCCAAAGGAAACCGTCTTGTAAGCACGTCAGAAATTAGAAGAAAACGCACATGCACCCACTGGTACCCAGCAGACCTTCTTCCCATGTACACAAAGCCAAGAGAGCACGGTAAGACGCACAAGAAGGGGCCGATGAAAGCAGCCCACGGCGCCTGACCGCAGGAGAGATGTGGACAGCAGTGTCTTCCGCACCAGGGATGAGGTTTCACACTTACCCAGCTCCCTACAGGGGAGCGCCACGCTCCAGCGGGGTGGCCGGGTAGCTCTGCCATGAGGCATGCCGGGGCATCGCAGCACGGCGGCTGCCGGCAAGCTGTGGCTTCAGGAAACCTAAAACAGGAAAAAAGTGAGTCGAGAGTGAATGTGCCGAAGCCCCTTTTGAAACTGGCTCTGACGGCCTCCCACAGACAGCTGCTGCATTGCCACAGCTTAAAACCCTGCAAACAACACATCATCAAGGTTGACTAACCAAAACATTGTTTGTTAAAATGCAATTAAAGCTGGAAGTATGAGCAATTTAACAGCTATACACACCAGAAAAATATTGCAGTGATCTCAAAACCAAACATTTTTAACCCAGCAGCGACGCCCTTCAGCAGTTGTTAGCAAACAGATGATCAGACTTTTCAAGCATCGGCTGCCCTTCGGTGTCTCATCACAAGGCAGATTTGACACATGCCTGAAGAAATTATGAGCACCCAGCATTTGTAATACTATCTTTCAGCTTTATTTCATCAATACAAATCAATGAAGCTTGGAAATGGGTAAGTTACTTTTCATCATTTCAAATAAAACGTTATATCTAGAAGCAAGAAAGCTAAAAAGAATGATTGGAAATAATGCTATTGTTCAAGAATAACAGTATGAGTTTAAAGATTAACTATGCAATTAATGCAATTTAGGTTCAAAGGGGTAATACCTTGAAATAATCAGTATTATCAGAAGTGCAGCAAACAATCTAAATCAACCAGAAGGCTGAGATACAGTTGTGCAAATTGCCCTTTAACTTGCACCTGACAGTGGTTTAAAAGTGACATTTCCCAAACTTAAGGTCAACAGTCCATAATTCACAAAAAGTCTTGTAGGTTGATAATCACAGCCCATGCTCTCTCAAAACTTCAAACCAAAAATATTTTTAAGGACACTGCTTAACAGTAGGGAAGCGAGACTCAAACTACCCAGAGAAAGCAAAAGGCAGAGTCCCAGCGCCTCTGCCTCTCCTTGCTTCGGTTTCCCAGCAAAAGAGCGTGGCACTGGAAAGATGCTTCGGTATTGCCTCCAACATCCACGTCAAGACGCACAAGTGGCATTTTTCACAGCAAGCCCATCAACAAGAACTGCAGACTCACATCTAGGACTCAAAGGGCTGAACGTACTTGAACACGTACAGGTAAGAGAGAGGAGGAGGACAGGAGCCAGAAAGGGTTGCTGGGTTTACGTCTTCCAAATTGATAATGACAACATTGCTTATTTAAACCTGAATGCAGTCTACATAATCACAACTGGCATAATCAAAATCTTTTGTATAGGCTATACTTGATGAAATTAACCTAATTTTCACTATAAAGTTTGAAGAAATTTACTGGTTAAGAAACCACATAAAATATCCTTTATCCAAAGATTGCTGTAGTTCCAGGAGAACAGAGTTCATTCTTTATACAAAACAGAAGAGGCTAAATTGCTTCAACACAAAAGATAACTCAAATTCAACTACCAAGTTGTGCCCAGCAACTCTGTAATAATTGCATACAGAACACAAACATGCTTTGTTGAGAACTCATAATATCTAATCAGCTATAATTGTAAATTTTATTTTCCATTTGTAAATTACCAAGGGAGCCAACTAGAGAACAGGGGATGTAAAATAATATTCTAGCTGGGGATATTTTGTTAACACATCCGCCTCTACCCACCCCTTCCTTAATGCCTGCAAGACTCTTCTGCTTCTGAACTTATTTTAATTGTTAGCTTCTCTTTGAAGGTATTTCAACTATAATGCAAGCAATGCTCTAATGAATTCTCAGCCCTGTGTTATTTCTCCAAACAGTTCTTTTACATCATCTACAGATTTGGATGCTGAGATGTAGTTTCTATGTTCATGTGCATCTCTGTTAGTGAGGAACATCAATATTCTCATCAAGGGACATGATTCTAAGTTTCTAAACTTAAAAAAAAAAAAAACAAACCACGCAAACCTTCTATGGGTTTGTTGTTTTCCTGCATGAGCCCATTTTGGCATGCAACTCATCTCTCCCTTCTCCACCTGACCAGTGGAGCTCCACCAGCAAGCACAGCTCTCTGGAGCCAGGGGGGATGTTTGCGGGGTCCAGCCAGTGGCACAGCCCAGGCAGCACCATGCCAACGCACTCCACACCTCTCCTTCACAAGGTTCCTCCCTTGGGAAAGCAGACTTGGTACCTCACATCCCTCTCCAAACTTGCTTCTGCTAACACGGATTTCTCAGATTCATGAGTAGTTACCCCCATGCTGAACTCCCAAAACACCACGAAGAGCTGCACCGAAGACTGGTCGTACCGGATACCTCAACAGAAAGCAGATGGCGGTCACTGCATGCTTAGAGCGTCCAGACACGACAGCTCTTACTGCTTCAGGGACACTTCTGGCATTGTCCCATGTCATGCCTTCCCTATGACGGCATCTGACTACTTTTTGCCACCAGTTAAGGTCCCACTGTGACAAGGACCCCTCCAGAAGGGCACAGGCAGTGCGCAGCATGATGTTTGTCTCCCGCTCCAGCAATGACTGGCAGACCTTGCAGTGAAGGAAAACTATTGTCAGCTGCATCTGTAAGCTGAACTATCCAAAACTAAATATAATTTTAAAAAGGAATAATATAAGAAGAGACCCAAAGGATAATGGTTTGCCTTATGAACAGATTTATTATTTTTTTAAAAATATGCTTAAATGTTCTTCTTCAAGGCCAGCAGTCAAGGGAGCCAATACTCCACTTTTACCAGCCCTGCTGCAAGAGCCACGCCAAGCTCACTGAAAATTCAAAGGCAAACAAGGAGAAACAGCCAGAAATTCCCTCCATTCCACAGCACTCTGACAAATAATATATAGACGGGTGGAAGAATTAAGCCATAATTAGCAATCTTGTTGACCCAGGTAGTTATCTTGTGTTCTTTAAATAAAAAAAAAAAAGAAAGCATTTCCAGGTTGTAAAAAAGCAATGACAAAACGTCACTTTTCTGACCACAGCAGCTGACAATTTTATACAATAAATAATGCTATTTTATAGCAACAAGGGCAACATCAGCAACACAGCAAAGTTAACATATTAACGCTGACAAGGATTATCTCTGTTCTCTATTAATCTGCATTCTTTACAGATGGTTATTTATGAAAATTAAGCACGAAGCTGAAAGGTTATCTATGGCCATATTAGCAAACATCTGCTTGCAATTCTGATTTCATGTTTGCATGCTATTCTTGGAAAAGCAACCATTTTCGAGAAGTACCAGATGTGACCAAGTGTTCTTAATCGTAAAATATTCATTTTAGCAAGATAAAAGTTCAGTGAAAAAGCAGGGCCAGGAAAGAAAGCACATTCTGTGAACACAGCAACTGCCTTATCCTGATGCCGCTGAATACTCCAGGGGAAAAGTGTTTCTGAAGAGGAAAAAAAGTTTATTTAGTGTGCCACTACAGATAATTACTCTTCATTTTAAAATATGAAACATTCAAAGGAATAAACATGAACCCAGTTTCAACTTTCAAGCAGAGAAGTTAAGCATTAAATGAACTAAACCACCTATTTACTCTCAGGCAGTGGGATTTACATGCGACCCTTCAATCTCCAGTGGCAGGAGTTCAAGCAGCCTTCAAAGTGACTTGAGGGGTCCTGACGTACTCCCCAAATGACCTCACCAAGATCCCTCACTACCTACAACAAGGAAGAAATGGTTAACTTTGGACTGGGAAGGTGTTGGAGGCAGCAGGCTCTGAAGGGAACCTATATGAGGGAATTCAGGTAGACCGAACCAAGGAGGGAGCCACTGTTTAATTCTTTCTTAGAGCCTCACTATGCTTAACCTAGTTCCTAAAACAAAACAAAAAAGTTTCTGCACCTTCAAAATATTTGTTCATTAAGTTTGATAGCTACAATCTTTAAATAATAATACTGTTAATCCGAAAGAAGTTTGTAGATAAAGTGTCAATATATTGTTATTATAATAGAAAATGAAATATGTACCCATACAGCTCTTTTTTTATTTTTATATATACACACACATTTACAAACATATATACATATATTCTGCTTATAAACTATCATGGACTCCTGTCTCTGCAGAGACAGGGCTTCTGAAATTAAAGAAAAAAAGAGGAATGAAATAGTGAAATATTGGAGTGAAGGATTACCACTTTGGCCACCAACACTTATTGGCTTGATTTGGGGACTTTATATTAGAGTGTCATTTTTAAATAGGAGATCCTGAATAACAAAAACCAAACAAGCAAAAAAGCCACATGTCCACCACCCAACCACCACCACCCCCCGCCCCCAGTAGTTCAGACTAACTCTGCTAGATTTGAGAATTACTCTTCTGGTGAACCCCTTGTGCAAAATTCCAAGCAAGGCACTTCACTTACATCCCTAATAAATTTTCAGAGGAACACAATACCATGTAAAATAATCAACTTTGGGAAAGCTCAGCTTTCCCAAATGCCGTACAACATGAAAATGTTGCACTGCCAAACATCTTCAGTCTGCAGTTTTCTAGCTTTTTGTTGGTTTGGGATTTGGTTTTGTTTGTTTGGGTTTTTTAATTACTTCATAGATTTAATTTAATCCCAAACCGGCTAAATCACAACACTCATAACATTTAAAGTAAAACTACAGGTGACAATCAAAGACCTGTGTTATTAGCTGATGCTGCTCATACATCCTTTTATGTGAGGAACACTGATTATCACAAATCCCAAGTATTAAAAAGTCATAAATTATCTCTTTACCTACAGAAAAAGGAGTTTGATTTGGGAAATTACTGTTTCTTAAACTATCTTAGATCCTTTTCATGTTCTAATGGTTTGGGACATTCACTGAATACATGATTCATATTTTGAAGATTTCTCTATTGGACAAAAACATTTCTTAATTCAAATTCTCATATGACATGGCTCCTTGTGCTGGAGCATCAAAACTACAAATTTTAAACCTCATAATGAAACTGAGTTAAATTCTGTATTCTGAACCGCCACTGCAATTTTTATAATTAAACTCTTCTTTTAGGGAAAAAAAAAATATTGCCCCATTTTTCAATTTATAATACATACTTCCTATTACTCTCTCACTCCACATCTGATTCCTCTCTAAGACATTCACCTTCAAAAAGGTCTAGCAGCTCTTTCCCCTGAAATATTTATCAAGTTGGGTTTTTTAACACTATGTTTTTCCTACCTGACACACCAGTCTTCTGGTGGAAGACAGAGATCTTAATAACTTCATAGTTGGTTTAGATCATAGAACTTCCTGAACTTATAGGCAACAAATAGATGGATAGAAAACAGAAAATTCATCTCAAATAAGAGAATTTGGAAACTAACACATGCTCAAGATGTTGAGATTTTAGTACATAAAAAAATGCAAAAGAAAAATAAAAATCCAGCTATTAAAAACACTAACTTATTTCAGAATATTTTTTTTTTATGAAAAGGCTGAAGCCAGCTCCTTCAAAATGCTCCTTTCCCTGTGACTAGGTAGCACAGTGTATGTTCCTAAATGACATAAGGAACAAAAGAAAGGAGATGAATCACACAAGTTAGAATAACTGTAGACTAATTTAATGGCTAATAAAGAGGTTATAAAATAAATTCTGAATGTTAAAGTTTCTTTGCGCACCTCAGAAAACATGAGCTGCCCAGTTCTTCATGGCTCAGCAATACTTTCTCACATTTTGCTATTCACTCTCTTGCCCTGCTAGTACACATGCACTTTTTGGACTCATAGTAAGGCTCCCAGAAGGGAACATGCCATCCTCCACGCAAAGCCCTGGAAGGCACAAGGCTTTCACCGTGGCAGGCAGGCAGCAGCGGGCAGAGCTGGGTCACTCACCAAACCCCGTGCATCCCAGCCATCGCCTCCCATTCTGCTCTTCCCAGCATTGGAACAAGATTTTGGTCTGAGTGGGTGGCAGGCTTTTGTTTTAACATTCGGGACCTGGAAAAGATTTACCACCACCACCACAATCAGCAGGGGCAGGGAGAGAAAAAAAAATTAAAAGTGTATTTTACCCTTTTGCTTCCCCTTCCATGAGGCACGAGAATTCACACAAGGGGCAAATGATGCAAAACTCTGCCACCCCACATACAAGAGGCACGTTTGAGACCTGCCCCAAGAGAAGGGGACTCTGCTGAGGGGGGAGTTATGCCACATTAAGCTACATAAAATGTAACTAATTGAATGACATACCACAGTGTAAGTTGGGAAGAGCCCCTTTCCCCTCCCATTCAAGGGCCAAGCAGAGATGATGCCTGCAGCCACCGAACAAAATACAGAGCACACCTTAAGCTACCTATGCAGGAAGGCAACATCTTGAGGACTTTTTCTCAGACAAACAGGGGCAATATGATGGGGAAATGCAGAAGTAAACACAGCAGCAATGGAGCAAAGGCAGAGAAATAGAAACACCAGAAATCATCCATCTAATGCAAAAGCACAAGCAGAACTGAAACCCTTCCAATACTTTTCAGCAATGATGTGTGCTTTTGTAAACAAAACTAGTTCTTAACGTACTTTCTGCTTCCATTTTTCCAAATGGAAGAGTAAAGCAGAACAGCTTCCATTCTGGATACATGAAAGCATCCAAACGCTGTTCCTCACACACCCTTGACGTTGTTTCAGGCACAAACCAAGGAGTCCAACGTGCCAGGCAGACGTTCAAGTCAAACCCACACACAAGTGGTATGTTAGCTACTGTGCACGAGGACATCTGCATTTAGCTATGGCGCCTTGAAATCAGAAATCTAGTCAAAAAAGAACTGTTTTCAATAATCAGATAAGCTATTATCAACTCATCTGGTTTAGGTCTCTGCTATTCTTTAAAGTTCTTCAGAATAAAGAGTACATTTATACTGAGCTCCTCTCACGTAAGAGAGCAAAATTTGGGGTTGCCTTTGGGGAGGACAACAGAACCCCATTCAGGATTGTCTCCCACTAGCACAATCCAAAGAAGGGAAAGGATAAATAAGACTTGTGTTTTAAATATTTACATTGCTGTACTTCATATCTTTGCATCTTAATAATTTTCAGCTTATTCGGTGCCCTTTACAGATATTTGTTCAGAAGTTTAAAATGTCAGCCATAAAAATAAAGCTAGTACGGAAAAGTAAAACTTTATCATTCATTAAAAGTTGCCAGCAGCTCTAGAAGTCTGCTACATGCCAGCAGCCTGCGCAAGAAAGAGACTCTTGTTCTTGCCCTGCACACAACGCCCCACGTAACCTTTAAAGCTCTGTTGGATACATAAAATCGCATTGATCCCAGAGCCCCGAGAAACAAGGCCCCGCAAATAAGAGAGCTAAGCCACAGATGTCCTGTCAAGGACAAATCCTGTCTTGTGCGCCCAGCCCGAGCCAAGAGCGGCGGGCGGCGCAGCCGGGGACAGGAGCTGCCCCGGGCGGAGGAGCCGCCGCCGCCACCCAGCGCGGAGCCGCCGCGCTCCCTCCTGTGGCCGAGGAGGACTTCGGCAGCAGCCCAGCCCGCTCCCGTCCCTCCTCGGCCTCAGCACACGAATCCCGAGTTTAAAGAGGGACAGCGGATGCTGGACAGGATCCTCCCTGTGCCGCACATCTTATGCCCCAACTTCCATTTAAGCTCACCCTCCCAGCAGATGCATGCCGTTTCTCTTCTCAATCCTCCCGCAAACACGAGCGGGATTTGCTCCTTCATAGGGAAAGAAATTTAAAACAGTTAATTACCATGCCGGATGGTAGGGAATGGTCTAATCTATTGTGAATGATATAAAGTGTTCAGAGGTCTGGTCTTTATTGAGCAATCCAGAGACCAAGCTCTGTGCCAGAGACCATAAAGAGAATCCCATAAAAGAACTGGTTACAAGACTTGCATTATGAAATTACAGAAGTATAGTAATAGGATCTTAATATCTACCCATGGAGATGCTTGGTTTAAAAAGAAAATTTGTAACATTTAGCATAAACAAGACAGCACCTTGAAACTAGTAAAAAAATGAAAAGTTAACCTACCAGTATATCTGCACCTACAAGTCACAAAAGAAGGCACAGTGACCTTTCTCAGATAGGCACAGAAGAAACATTTCTTGTGTTAGGGATATGGTTCTTAAGTTAAAAGAAAGTTAAAATAGAATTAACGTGCTCGCTGCACCATTTGGAAGCTGTTAGATGGCATATTGCAATTTCAATAATAACATCAGAAACTAATAAACAGTCATGGGTTGTTAGACACCGAAACAATACAACTCTGGTCAAACAATTCCAGCGCACGCTGGTGCTTTGTTAACTTTAAAGCAAACATCAAAAGGAAGAATCTCTCACACTTAGACTCATCTGCCTCCAAGTTTTTGCCCTCAAGTTTTCCCTCATCGAGCTTCATCCATTAGAGCTGAAAGAGGAGCTCAGACACGAGCAACCGTGCAACCCCTGCCTTTTCAACAGCTGTGTCATTTACCTGCTTTGAGGATAGCTAATGATGCTTATTAGCAGGCTGACAGCTGATGTATTCATCATTAATACCATTAGTGAATACAGCATCAGTTAGAAACTTCACAGTAACACAGATAAAGCCTGAGAGACTGCATCTGCAGACAGTGAACTCTGGCTCAGTGGCATTAGCACTCATCAGTCCATTTTCTCATCATTGCCATCACACTAAAAGAAGGAAATTGCTTTATGCTTTCCTGCCCCCATGAATATTGAAGTTTGTTCATCCATCTGCAGAGTTTCAACAGCAGGCACATAAACAGCCCTTGGCAACCTAAGATACCAGGGTACAGGAGATGTGGGTTTAAACCTACCTAGGCTGAGGAATTGCTGAATGTCTTTCCCATTTTCATGCCAAGTGATGCTGGAAGTGCTAACTAGGGGCTGAAGAGTAGTAATGCCTTAAATCACCACTCACATGACACCAACTACAGAGCAACTGCTAGTTTGATGGCAGCAACATACAAGCTAACTTGAAACACTATTGAAAGTGCTTCCAACTAACCTGCTTACCTTTGACCTAAAATGACTCAAACTATTTATAATCAGGTCTCAAGTTTCAGGGAAGCAGAGGTAAGTCGACAACTAAACGTTGGCTTTTCTAACTGCACAACACAAAGGGACAAATCTTCAGGAACTAGGGCCTGGTCTTGGCCTCTCATACTGATTTCCAAATGCTAGACTTTGGACTTGCACACTCAATACTTGGCATTGCCTCAGATGCCTAAGCTCCACGGAGTCAGGATATCAAACATAATCCACACTCGGCATTTCCTCGCTCTCTGCACCACCTGCTCCAGGAAGAGGGTTTTAGCTTGTGTTCCAAGGCATCCAACTTCTCTGCATGCAAAAGAAACAGCCCAAGCACACAGGTGAAACACCGAAGTCAGGGAACTGATCCTCTTCTAAAAATCAAACTGCAAAACCTCCTGTTAGGTGACACAAACAATGAAAGCAAGATCTAACACGGAAGCACACACCAACCATACCAGCTGGAGAAACCCATAAAGCTGTTTTCACTGTGAAGACAATGAAGCAGCAGCAGCACAGGTTGCCCTGAGAGGCTGTGCAGGCTCCATGCTTGGAGTTTTTCCAAGACATGACTGGGTTGAGCCCTGAGCAACGCAGTCTGATACCACAGCTGCCCCTGCTTTGAGCAGGACGCTTCTCTAGAGATCTTCTGAGGTCCCTTCGAGCCTGATCTATCCCATGAGTCCTTAAAATGCATGCCACAACATGTCATGCAATTGGACCTTGATGTTATTCTAGCCTCTGGAAGGTACTACTATTATGGAGTTAAACATACATTAATAAAAACTGATTCCATTAATAAGACACTGTATTTTATCATTTTTAAAGTTCCAATCTGGCCTAAAATATTCTTTATTATTGGGAGGAGGTAATGCAAATAATCTTGAAAAGACTATCAGCTAGATACCACTGTTCTCCAATATGATTTCTGAAGCAAGATGCTTGAAAAGCAATTTATGTATAAAATACACTGTATTCATCCAACTTTTGCCTAACCCCAAATAAAACAATGAACTATTCCTACTGGAAACTAACCAGATAGTATACCACAACTCTTTTTAAGAACAGAAGAAAGATTTTTGTTTGCAAAAACATGAAACTATGAGCTAGATTTTATAATTTTGTGATAAATGTTAACTCTGCTAAATAATAATAAAAAAAAGAGACTGCATTCATTTAAAGTCCCATATTAGGGAAACAATGTTGCCTTTTTATGGCTATCTATTACATACTAGCTGAATTTCAATAATCAATTGTAATTCAGCACCATATCATCTATTTATATCCGCTGTTCTCAGCCAACTGCAGATTACTGCATGCTCTTGAAAAGTTTGGCCAGGCTTTCAGCATAGTTGGCAAATGCAAGCTGGCAAGCTCTTAGCCAATTAAAGTCTTTATAATGACTATACCAGCACATATGAGACTGCTAGAAATGGGACTGGACAAAGTACAAAAATCTTACAGTCATGCTTCTAATATGTGACTCCTTCGCACTTCTCAATTTTGCTTCGCTGATATCACGGTAGCAAACTACAACTACTCATCAGTCTTTACACTGAAGATGTTTAAGTATTAGCTCCATGTTCCAATTATGTTAAAAGAGGATTATCCATACTAAAATATGGTTTATTAGAATGAATGTTACAACAGAAAGCATTTCCTCACTAAATGCATAATACATGTTCAGCCAAAGTACTAATTGCATGCTCCATGACTAAGTAACAAATACATAAATCCATCCTTATGGATTTCAAAATGAAGACAAATAATTCCACAAAACTTTTTCCAGCAAACATTTCCAAGTAACCTTCATAGCAATAAAGGATAGAAAATATTTCCTAATCACAGAATTTAGACTCTTGCCAGACAGAATGCAGTTTCCAAGGTAGGACCCACTGTTACTAAAGCAATACTCAGTCTTAACTATCTTGACAGTCCGTGTTCTGTTTTATGTGACCCCAAAAGACTCCTGTAGCTTTTCCTCACTGGCATCCCAATATCCAACAACATCACAATGCTGAACTCTGACACGCTTGTAGAGGGTCTTCTATTATTCTATTTTATGCAATACTGCAAGAAAATTTGGTTTAAAAAGGAACTAGTAAGCCAGTGATGAGAAAAAGTTAATACTGCTACATTTCACTTTTAAGAACCTTCCTAGGTTGAAAAGCTATACGCAATTAGTGTCTAAAACAATTAGTAAATACCTAATTATAAGTAGTCTTGCATATTACGCTGTACATTATACCCAAGTTATGCAGCGAGACTGGATTTATGCAATATAGTTTCCATTAATTCTGAGGAAAGTGCAGAATAAAGTGGCTTCGTTAGTCCTGCAGTAACACATTTCACAGCCTGTGACATTTTTTAAATTCTAAGAACACATAACAAACTGGAAATTAATAAATAAATACATATTTTGTTTGTTCCACAGAACATCTCCTCTGAGACTTAGGACTCCAGCTAGAGAGAGGTCTGTTTGAACTGCATATCCAGACATGGGATCAGAAAGATGGAGCACACACCAGCATCAGCTGGGTCAGCCCTAACATCACACCTAGAGAGAAAAGGAGCACAAGGGATGCCTGTTATCCAGAACTCCTAAATCTGCATTCTTCCAGAGTTAAGGGGTCCTTTAGTCAGTAGTGTAAGCAGGGCTTCCTGCTCCATCCTCGTAAAGGAAATGAGCACGAGCACAAGAAACATTGCAACTCTCTTTTGGGATATAGAACACACAAAAAATGAATGAAAGGGAAGCACCAGGTAGGCAAGCTGAAGAGTAAAATGCCAACTTTTGTGAGTTTGAGCAGCAGAGAGGTGTATACAGCATCTTAGCAACACACAGACCCCAGAAGTTTTTTGTTGTGGTGGTTTTTAAGTTGTATCTGTCATCAAATGCTCATCTCCAGTCACAAAGCTTGTAAGGACTCCTCTAAAATTCCACCTCAAAGAAACCCACATCTTTTTTTGCAATACTGACTGAGCACTGGCACAGGGTGCCAGAGAGGCTCTGGGGTCTCCATCCTTGGAGATGCTCAGAAGTCACCTGGACAACCAGCTCCAGGTGAGCCTGTTTGAATAGGGAGGTTGAACAAGATGACCTCCAGAGATCCCTGCCAGCCTCAACCATCCTGTGATGCTCTCAACTACACTCCTACTGGCTTCCACAGAGGCACCATCTCATGTCTCACCGTGCTTAAAGAAGGGACATAGAGAAGTAAGAGCTTCCCCTGCATCTCATAAGAACTACAAACTGATTTCAGTCTCTACTGCATAAAAAGAAAAAAAAAAAAAACCGCACACATCCACAAATTACACTTTAGAAAGGGACAGTTTGGGGCCTAAAGTGAAAAGATGCAGAACGCTACAGGAGGAAGGAAGAGATATAAGGAAAGGAACTGTATAGTAACAAATACAAAAGCCACACTGTATTTAAAACAACAACCCATGGTCCACAAGGTTTTACAGACTTACCACTAAATTGCACAAACTCAAACAGTGTTATCAAGTGATTTGGAGACACTCCAATGAGTCAGCAAAGGGTTTCCTGAGAAGTTTTCAATGGGGAGCTAATGGAGCGTTTGTTCCCCTTCCTTCACCCAAAGAAACTGGAGCAAAAGGGATAACAACTGATCATTTTAATATCCCCTTAATCAAAATAAGATAACCTTTACCATCAAGGTATATTTCTGGAGGGACCACTGCACTGTCCCAATCCATTCTGTCCCTGCCACAGAACCTGTTTCTTCTCCCAGCATGACCCACAGCCCTGGCACAAGTAATGTCATTACTCCAAGACCTGGCAGTATACCTCAATGTTAGCAGCAAATATCTCAGTGATTTCCTCGATTTTTGTATACACGTTTGGAGTTACTTCATTTCGTGCTGGCTTGGAAAACTACCATTCCATTATTTAATGAATTCTGAGGCATTCAAGAATATAGCCGATTCCAGCTTCTATTAGATGAAAAATGAAAGAAACACTATTATTCAACTGTGTCAAGAAAGAAAAATAAAAAAATAGGAGCAGTCTTGCATACATAAACTATGTATGCAAGTTCCCAGACATCTTTAGTGAATCCAAATCTACAAATACAAATCTAGAGAGACTTACAGATAAACTTAATGTCAGGCATTATGTGCAACTGGTCACTGGATCAAGACCAAGGACCTCATCTTTTTCAGTCAGAAGGATTTAGATGTTTGGTATGACAGAAGAATATCCCTGTGCACCACAGTACAACACATTCAAGAAAAAGCAATTTATTTTTTGCAGAATTAAAGAATCAGCGATGCCTGGCTGGAAAGCACTGCTTTGGAAGAGGCCCAAAGGCCCAAGTAATTGCAATGGACTGGAAAGGCCTTCACCCCCAGGTCAGCAATTTACATTCCAGCCAGACTATTTATGAGGGAAAGCAGTTACCACCAACCGCCCTTTAACTGTTCCAGTTGCCAGTTTTGGTACCATTGCCAGGGTGCAGACACGTACAGCCACCATGACAAACCAGTCAGGTGGACTACTTCAGCAGAAGAGCCCAGGACTAGAGTAGGACACAAAATGAATTAATCTGTTACCAGAAGTGGACTAAGATAACTCAGCCAGCTCTGCAATGTAATTCCTCCCTACAAGCTTGAGCTTCTGCCCACCACAACAGTAATGGGAAATACAGGACCAGCATAAGGAATGGTAAGTAAAAATAACCTTTCATCCTCCATCAGATTGTTAACTTATTACAATTGGATACAAGTGATGGGACAAATAGAAAAAGAAAGTCCACATTTTTCTTCTTTCCCTGCCAGCTAACATTAGTTCCACCCCACTTTCCCCAGTTATTTCTTGTTTCCTCCCTCTCAGCTTGCTTCGTGTCCTTTGCTTCTTGCTTCATTGCATTGTCCTTTTTCTTAGCCCCATAACTGCCACCCATAGTCAACTTTCTCCTCATTGCTTTCTTCACTGCTTGTAACTTAATTTCTAATAGTCCTCTGTAAACACTAATGGATTAATCAAGATAATGATCATAAAAACAAGCCAGTCTTATCTGTATCTATAAAACAACCTTTAAGTACTTTGGTTCTCAGTACATGGATAAATTTTTCCACATGTATGTAAAAATCCCAAGTGTCACAATGATGCAATAGAATATAAAAAAAAAAGTGAAAATTCAACCATGGCTGAGAGTTAGAACAGGAACTAGAACTAAACATCCTCATTTTCAACTCTGAGTGAAAGACAAGCTTCAAAATCATTAACTGTCTCCTTTTGCTTACAGCAAGGGGTCACAGCAAATGTCAAACACAAGAGAGCCGTTCAATTAAGGGCAACCTTACAAAATCCAAACTATTACCAACAGCAGCCTAGACGTCATCCTTGCCCCAACAAAACCACTGCCCAGACAGCAGCTATTACACAAGACTCTACGCTACAGAGCTGCCAAGCTTTAACCTTCAATGAAGAGAAACTAATTTATTCTCTCAAGAAACAATTCTGTCATACCAGAGTACTGGTTTCCTTAGGAATATGTAAGAAAAAAGGCAAGCTAACTTCTCTCACCTCTTCCTATAGCCTAAACCAAAAGCTACACATATGGAGTAACAGCACAGTAATTTATCACAAAGCAATAAACAGGAGATTGCTATTTCAAATAACACAAGTAGGTGGACAGCAAGTTGGCTATATAGAACATCTATCTGTTTAAAAAAAAAAACCAAACCACAGAAAACCCACACACACAAAAACCTAAAACCCAAACAAACAAGAAAAACCCCACAAACCCCACAATGAATAGGAATACAAAGGCAACACATTTATGGAGGGAGGGAGCATATTCTAGAAAAGAACTAACTAAATGCAGTAGTTTTCTTCAATGGCAGTTTTATTGTTGTACATTGAATGCTTTAGAAAACATAGCCAGCCTAAACTATAGCAAATTGTCAAAACAGTTTTAGAATAATTCATCTGCCGTACAGGAAAATACAGTATGTAGTTCCAGGCACAAAAGCATTAAAAATGCTCAGTACCAAACCTCCTCCTCCAATTTTGCAATGATCTGCGGATAAAGGTTCTCTAAAACCCATAAGCCTGAACTATGACATTATATAAAAATCTTTGGGCCTATGCGCATCAGTCAGAGCTCCAGGTACGCACGATATGAAGTCAGAGCTAGGTTCTGGCTGCAGAAAGAGTTGTGCACTATTAATGCTGCACCCTGCACGTACAACAGGACCAGCTGTGTACATAGAACTTCCTGCATGCATTAGTTTGGGTGTTATCAAAAGAATTTGAGATTAGATTATATTTCTTGGTAAACATACAGTTAAGGGAAATAAAAAGTCATTACATTTAGTCAGAGATCTTCTAGCTTGGTCACTGTATGAAGACGTCATTCTTAGCTAGATGATACAGATTTCTACACACTGCATACCCACTGCACTTGGCTTTGCACAGTTCACAAGGTCAGAAGAAAAAAATAAATATGGCTTTGATTTTCATCTCTAACTTGCAGAAAGTCTGTTAATTAAAAGTCTCCAAGTTTACATCTTAATGCTTGATATTATACGATACTTTGTCTAATAATCTAACTATGCTTTCAGAATAAGAAGCTACTGTCCACATAGCCATTCTGAGCAACCCAAGACAGGCAAACGATCAGCTGGTGATTTCCCTGGCAGTACGCAACGCTTATCTGCAGAGCTCCAAACAAGTATTTTGAAGGTATCAGGACAGAGAAAGAACGAGAAATGAAAGCAAATTAAGAATGACTGATTTTAAACAGCAGCACAAAAATAAAGCACTAAACATGACAATTAAATATGCTGAGAAACTTACGTCACCATGCCCACCAATACTGCTTGCAGGGGCTGAACTTTGCCAAACACAGACAAGCCAAATTCTGCTATTCTTGATGTTAACAATAGTTTTGCATTAACTCCAGAAGCAGCAGACAAAGTTGGCCCTTGGCTGACAGCAGATCATACCTCTGGGCACGCACATGGGCAAAGACACACACAAAGCATCCCCTGAGCATCTTCCACCCTCGCACAGTCCCCAAGAGCAGAGTGAGTAGAGGTTTGGGGATCCTGCACTTGAGGTATCTGGAGAGCTGCACTTTCATCCTTAGGGCTCAAAGGAAAAGCTTCCAACTCAAATTGCACATTCTTCAAGGATTATTATTTTTTTTTCCTCCAAAGTGCACAGTAATTCTATTGTGGAAAGCTTCTGACTACAGCCAACACACGCAATACATCCCTCCTTCGTATATTCGGGGAAGAGTAATTTCCGTGGCACTCTATGCTTACAAATAAGGAACTTTCAAGTTTGACATATCTGTAAGTTTACTCACAGGCAGAAGACACACGGAGGTACGCACAGGGACAGCCAGACCAGCCGAGGGATGCGGCGCTACCGAACTACCCCGGGCCGGCCGCCGGAGCCCACCCGTGCGCGGTCAGCACTAAGCCGTCCGGCTCGCTCTCCCCGGAGGCTGCCGGTACCTCCCCCGCCGCCCGGGCACCCGCACCACTCCCCCCGGGGCCGGAGCGCCCCGTCCTGCCCTTCGCCTCCCCAAGTTTGCTGAGGGTCCCGGGAGGCAGCGGCGAGCGCAGCGCCGTCGGGAGGGGGGAGCAGCCCCGACCCCCGCCCCGCTCAGCCCCACCTGCCCGCGGCGCAGCCACCCCAAGGTCACCCCCTCCCCCGGGAAAGCAAACTTTGGGTACCACTCACTTCCGCAGAGCGGAGGGGAGAGCCGGGATGCGGCGGCAGCGGAGAGCCGGGGGGAGGCGCGGAACCTCCGCCGGCTGCAGCGCGCAGGGCGGGCAGCGCACCTCCTCCTCCGCCTCCCCCTCTCCCTCTCCGACGACTTTCACTTCACCTGCAGGCAGCCCGGCTGCGGCGGGGCGGGCGGCTCCTCAGCTCTCCGCGGGACTGCAGTCACTGCGGCAGCGCCCTCCCCTCCCCGCCCCGCGGGGGGAGCCGGGCCGCCGGGGCGGGCCGGGCCGGGCCGCGCAGCACAGCGCAGCCCAGCGCAGCCCAGCGGCCGCTCGTCCCGCCGGCGGATGGGGTGAGCCTTGCTCTGGGGATGCCCGCAGTCCCTAGGGGTGAGGGGAAAAGGAAGGACCTCTGGGGTGCCGAGAAACGTCCCAAGCCCCTCCGCAAGTGCGGAGGCAGCGCGCCCCCCTGCGCACGCCGCGCTGCTCCGCCCCCCCCCGCTTTCCCCGAGGCGGCTCCTTGCCTGCAGCTGCTGGGTAAGGATTGCCCCCGTGCTGTCAATCACCTCCCCGGTGAGGGGCTATAAATATTTATTAAGCATCCTAATAGCAGCATCAAGCTAAACGGAGCACTTTATTCGTGTCGCTCCTGTGACTCAGACCTCCAAAACGAGTCCTACACGTGCTTAATTTTAACTCGCTCACACACCGCCCCGGCTGGCTGCGCACCGGGGAAGGGGTCTCCTGGCACAGCCAGGTACAGAGGTTTGCTAGCAGGGCATCAGCGTATGCCCCAGCACTTGAAACCTTCCTCCCTCCTTAAGAGCAGCCAAATGTTCGCTGGCTTGGGTGTTTCCATCCGAATATATCCATCAGAGAGGAGGTGACTTCTTCTGCGGGAGCATTGCATTAGTAGACCTGTTTGGACAAACTGGGCTTTTATGCTCTAATCAAGCTGTGAAAAATATCTTAAGTGAGAACCTGAATGCAAAAGGAGCCCTGAAATAAGAAGCTAATCTTGGATGCAGTTAATTGTGTAATCCCTCTAGAAAATGAGGATAAGAAACGATACAAACTTTCTACAACTGCAGACATCTTTAAAAAAAAAAAAAACAAAACCAACCAAACAGGGTCTCTGAAGACACTAAAAATGTGTATGAATGGAATATACTAAATTAATCTTTTTATTATTTTTTTTTATTTTTCCCCCTTACAAAAAATGACTTGATGCTGAGTGGCATACAAGCACACTAATAGGAGCTCCCCAAGCTTGCAATATCTCCTGCAGCAGCTGCCATCTTTGTAAATTTTGCTTATCTGAGAAATTTTAGAGGTAAGAGTGAGAAAGATCAAGACAGGCAGCACTTAAAAGCCCTGATTGCAAAGGCATAAGCTTGCCTTGGTTTATTTTGACAGAGGGTGGTGGTTTTATTTTGCAGGTAATCTTTAAAATGGAATCAACTAGTAACACAATTTTGTCTTCTGCTTTTCTGCACCTCCTGTTCCCAACCAGCTGACGCTTCTGTCTGGAAACTGGACAGTCTGAGCTTGACCTTTCTACCACGAAGCATGCAGCTTTGTTTGCATGGAGTGCTGGGGAACAAACAGCAGCTATGAAGTTGAATAATCCCACTTAAACATGAGTTAGAGCTGCAACAAAACATCATTTATGCATATTCTTCCAAACTTCATGCTTGCTAATATAAGTAAATAACTAATTGGCAGTTTGCCCATCTCTTTGAGATTTTAGAGTAGATGCTTTAGAGGGAGATCTTATTACCAGGACTTTGGTTTTGCTAAGCGTGATAAACTGCATTTATGGCTGTGGTAAGAGGCAGTATTTGTATTTGTATTATAGCAATCCATAGGGGCTGCAGCTAAACTGAGATTTGGTTGGGCTTTCCACTGACCATACACACAGAGAGAGAATGCCTGTCTTGAAGATTTACAGTCCAGACTAAGCAGATAAGACAGGCAAGGGGAAACAGAAGCACAGAAAGGTGGAATCATT
Source organism: Grus americana (assembly GCF_028858705.1). Taxonomy (NCBI): domain Eukaryota; kingdom Metazoa; phylum Chordata; class Aves; order Gruiformes; family Gruidae; genus Grus; species Grus americana. The sequence goes on along the minus strand of NC_072853.1, from coordinate 149,538,322 downwards.
TGCCCAGGACCATGCAGAAGGTCTGTAACAGTGCTGGATGCAGAGCTGGTGTCTGATTCGGCAGCCAGTTCCAGCAAGGCCAAGCATTGCCTTAAATGATGAACTGAGCACAGTCCTGAAAATCAAATGTACAAACTGTGGTTTTTGTAAAAGTGTTTGTTGTTATGGTGCATTAATTTACTGAGGTTTTGTTCTTCTTCTCAACAGTGCTAAGCACTAGCAGTAAAAGGTGTTCAATACAATTTCATGCCCGTGTCCTGAAGCCAGGCTATTTCAATGGAGTTTAGCTCTTTCTTGCTAAATCTGCCCATTTCTTGACAAATTGCACAATTAATTAATTCAATTTGGTTTCCCATGCGTTAGTGCAAATTATTGCCCCTCCACTGAAGATACTTGTGAAAGGAATAATTTTTGAATGACATTTGACTTTACATGCCAGAAATGAAAGTAAGAACCTTTATGCCCTATATGCCCTTATGTAAAATACAATACCTACAATAATGGTAGCTTACTTTGTGATCACATGTTAACTACATTTTTCCAGCTTTGAATTTTTCACTTAAAGTAATCCTGAGGACTTGTTTATTATCATTACTTGTAATGCCTCTTGGGCCGGAAGTTCCTACAGGAGAGTGTGCTTTTATACAGCTAACGAGATGGTGATTACTCCAAACTGGGGTAACCTTAAAGGAAACTTCTGTAATGGGTACAATCATAATATTAACAGTATCATTATAACAAACTGAAAAAAAAAATGCCTTTGCATTTAGCAATGTTTCAGATGGTTTCATTCGAACCCAGCTGAAATTATCTACCTCAGCACATTCAAAGGAAGCTATTCAGTCCAGCTGAGACCAAATCTGCATCGTTTCTTTGCAGAAAGGGAAGAAGGAAGCTATGAGGGCCTGAAAGGAAGATGCAGCCCTACAGCAGCCATCTATACCCTGCCATGTGCTGCGTGAAGGGGTCCTGCTGTGGAGATGCTGCTTTGCAGTACCCACAGAGGTCCTGGGTCATTTCTGTTCTCACCGACATGGGCAGAGTCAAGCTCTCCTGCTGTCTCCCAGGATGCTCCCCGAGCCTTGCCAAATAGGGGGACTGAAGGTCCCAACCCTAGCCGGTGATCTCTGCAGGGAAAGTTACTTCATTTTATAGGAAAATCCCAGTGATGTCCATCAGGTTTGGTACAGGACCAAGATGACCTGTCTGTTGGCCTAACAAGCAGGTCACAGCCCAAAGCCTTGTAAACATCTACTTGCAACAACTTCATTATACCAGTGGAAACCGCACTGAAGAAATCCTTGTCTGGGGTTAATTCAAATTAATTATTAATCAATTTAAGATGACCTTAAGAAAGTATATGCCCAGTCTTCACGAAATTCTTGTGAATTAATACTTTACATTAAAATACTGCATTTCCATCTGCAGATAAGTACTAATTTTCATTTACTCCTATTGAAGTAAACAATAATTTTTCGTACAGGCAGAATAAGGGTCTTAGAGATGCTAAAAGTACCATCTTCCCCATGCAGTGGGATTTCGCAAAAGGAATCCCTTTTCAACATTGTCTTCATGTAAAGTTAATTATTTGATATCTACTAGCTGTTATGTATATTTTCTGTAACAGGTACAAACAGCGAGGTACTGATATGCAGCTGTTCACAAGTGGAAGGAGTAGCAAGCAAAATGTTGAGTCAGCTGGAGATATTCCATTCTAAGATGAAGATTTACTTTCTTTAAAAATATTTGGCATTGTGATAGGGTTCTTGTGAAGATGTGTTGTGCTTCACTAAGTATCCCATTTACAAAAAAGTTCTCATTCCCAATTGCACCATGAGAAATGAAGGGAATTTTTGTAGACGTGATATCCATAAAATTTCTGCATTCACCGATTTTATTGCTCTAATGTCTTTCTGAGACAAACAGAAGGTTGCTTTAAGTTACCAGTACATCTAAAACTGTTCAGCCTGCATACAACATGCCTAAATAATCCCTTTTGTTTTGCAAGAGTCAAGTAGAGATGGGGAGTATTTAAAAAAAACAACCAACCAACCAAAAAAAAAAAACCTTCCCCAAAGTTTTATCACCTTACAAAAGGGAAGGAAAGTCTGATACAATATTTTCATTCTTCTTTCCCATTCTCCCTACCGTCTGTTCTTCTACAAAAAGATATCTAACTTTCGTGAATGAGGACCAAGTACACATTTGCTTGATCTCTGGGTCTGTGCAGTAATGTTCACGCTGGGCAATGAAGTATTTCAGGATCTCTGAATTGATTAAATATAGGATTGCACTGCTGCAGTATTACTTGGGGAAGGCACAGTTCCCAGAAAGCACCGTTCACAGCAACACAGAGCCAATGCAACAGAATCAAACCCCCAGGGAGGCTGCAAACTCGAACTTCGCCTTCTGAGCCAAATTCATCCCCCTTGCAGCACAACCTGGCATCCACGACAATGAGGAATTCGTTGAGTCTTTTACATTTTTTTGTGGCTATAGCATGCACTTGTTTTCATTTCTTTCTTGTGGAACGATCTTTAGACTTTATTTTTATTTTCCTGGATTTAATTCAGAGCTCCAAGCAGGGAGCTCTGCAGAAACCGCGTCCTTCAGAACTTTCTGCATTTAAAAAGAAAGGAATACTGCAAGACACAGTCTCATCCTGGCAACGTTCTCCCCTGTCTTGGAGCACACAATCCTCTTTGAAACTGCAAGCAGCAGAGGAAAAAGAGTTTTTAAGAAAAATTAAGAAAATACACACAAAACATTTCTGTTTATCAAAGAGCATCACAGGGTTTTGTAATACTGTGTAGCAGAGCACTCAGTCAATTTCAACAATGTTTTAAAGCAAGAGAGAGGTCTCAAAAATAATTCCTATGAAAATCGGCGGCTTGAGTGTCCACACCCAGGACAAGACAGGGGGGATCCAGCTAATTCGTCTCCAGTGCAGCAGCTTTTCCCACGATGGCCTTTCCCTGAGCTACGAGGTATTCTGGAGCACCGGCACTTTCCAGGGCGGATCTGCGAAGTGCTGGAAAACACAAGGTCAAGTCTGTGGCAAGTGCCCGGATCTGGGATTGTAAACGAAGAGTCCTACATGTCAGCTGAGTGGACGCAGGCAGAGTTCAGGCTGGGCAGTCAGGGCAGCATCTCCAGCTCTAGTGCCATTGGCATCAGTATCTCTCATGTGGGTGTTTGCAACAGAGTTCTGGTTCTCCCCCTGAACCTAATCCCAAATCTGCATTTTTCTCTGCTTCTACTGGGAAAAGCCCCTAATTAAATGTTTTCTTTCAACATTAAATGGCTTTTTTGGATCCCTCAAAGAACTGAAAGCTTCTTTTTGCCTTCATCCATCCCAAGTATTCGTTTGTTTTTGTTTGAGCCAAAAGAGAACCTATTGACCCCTCTGCCCATTTTGGCACTGAAGTGGGGCAAGGCCATTTTCTGCCCTTCCTAGCAACACAGTTTCACTCACTTTACAGTTTAATTTACTTGCATGTTTTCCATGCATTGCTGAAGAAGACTAGGCTTCTGATGTGACAAGAACACGATGACCTTGGAATCTAGTTTTGAATAAAATATATTGAAGAAAATATTAGAAAATAAAAGCTCACATAAAAAAGAGGTTTTAGGTTTGACCTCTGTAGTGGACTGTGTCCACTGAAATTACATTAAAATGCCAAAAGTCATAACATTTCAATAAAATCGAAATGAACAATGACACATCAGCATTAACAGGAAGGCAACCCAAATATTCTCAGTTCTCTTCCCAGCTAAGTCAGGCATTCTGCTGCTGGCTTCAGTGGAAGTTCATAATGTGTAACTGAGAGGATAAGAGCAATAAGAGGAATATGTTGAATAAACAACCAGACCTTTTTTGGTAGAGTGTTGGTCTTCCCGGGCAAGGTCAGAGGATGGGGACAAATGCTGTATCCTTGTCTTCACTAGCAACTGCTGGCACGTAGGCTTGCTAGATGCTGCTGAAGCATTGCCAGCCATGGTTTTGCAGCAGCAATGGACTGGGAACTGTTCTGCAGTGTAGGCAAGATGCCAGAAAGAAAGGAAAGTGTGTGTGTGTGTACATGTTTGTTTTACATGTTTGTCATTTACATACCTTTTGTCAAGGAAGGAAGGAAGGAAGGACAGCTAAACACTCAATGTAAAATAAGGTTATGAAGAGCAATGCAAAAAAAGGAAGCTCACCTTCTCCTCACCTCTGCAACAGGGATTAAGAAATGTTCCAGAACTACCTAACATGTGAATGCATATTTATGCTGTCAAATTTCCTCCTGGAAAAAGATCCATGTCTTTTAGCCATTGGTTTTTAACCATGGGTGGCTTTTGGCAGGAAGCTAAAATAACTTAACTATTTTATTTTAATGGTTTGATTTTAGAGGTGCCAAGTAAAGCTGTAGATAGTTCTTAACTTATTTTGAAGCCAATTAGAGCCTGAGGTCTAATAATGACCCTACAGGGATCCCACAGGTATCTCACAAGGAATTATGCCTCTGGTGGAAAAACTTCTGACTAGGGATAGAACAATTTCCTTGCAAAGAGAAACTAAAACGACCAGAAGTCTCCAGTTTGGAAAAGAGCTAACTGGGAGGATATAACCAAGGTATTAAAATAATTAACAATATGGAGATGGAAAATAAGAATTCATTATTTCCTCTCCCTCATAATTCAAGATGTATAATTCACCAGTTGAAATTATCGAACTTCAGGTTTAAAATTAAGAAATGGAAGCACTCAATAAGATGATATCTGACTCAGCCTGAGATACCAATGTTTGCAGAAATCAATTAGACAGGTTTTTACAACCAACACCCAAGGAGGGCTGTTGAATGCATCGCCGTGGAGGCAATGTTTGGCACATAAGTCACTAAACTGACAGAAATTGCTTGCATTTTCGCTTATACTTACTTTCTTCATAGTAATCTGCCACTGGTAACTGTTAAAGACGGTATACTGAGTGAGGCGAGCCTTTGCTCTCATCCTGTACAGTTGCTCTTAGCTTATGATTAAGCAGTTCCCAACAAAATAAAAGAACCTGTGATAAAATGTTAAGACTGGTGTTGTATTTTTTGACTTATGGAAACTTATGACAGACACATCAGGCATAAAATGATAAGCTTATGCATTTATTTCTAGATTTATAGAGTATTCTGTTTTATATTTCAATAATTCTCTGTGCAGCAAGCATCTAAAGACGGAGAGCCATCATGAAAACATGAAATTCTTGGAGCTTCCAAAAAATAAACTCCTGGAAAACAGGCTAATGGTACAAGCTTCATTCTATATATCCAATGATGAACTATTGATCAATATTTCAGGATAATTTATGAATACTGACAATACCTGCTTGGTTTATAGAAATCATTATTTCCAAAAAGCTAAAGAAAATATGATTGCTACAGGAAATGAAGTGCTAAAACTGTATTTCTACATAATTCACACACAAAGCCAAGATGACATTCTGTCTTTTGAATGGTGACAGTGATGACATGATTCAAAGCTAAAAAAATGTAGATTAGACATCCATAACAAATAGTAACACATTGAAGGAGCTCAGAAGGTTCTGAGCAGAAAATGTCTCTTAAATTGTATTCAGGCCTAGAGCTAAAGGAGAAATACTACACAGGCAGGGCTCACACTCTAATAGCTATACTGCATTTTGTATTGGTCTGCAGTTTATATTGGTTCTTAGATTTTTGATCCATAGAAATTGGCAAATGCAGCATTTAGTCACACCCAGAGAACTGCACAGGCACATTTGGTTGCCATCCTGCCCAACAAGGCACCATCTGAAACCAGAACGCTGCCAACAAACCAGTTGTGAACTTGCAATAAATACCATGTTTTCCACCATTTCAGGGCATAAAATATCCACTCTGAAACTTACTGCTTGAAAAGCATTTTATCGGGGCCCAGAAAAAAGCACTTTCTCTTGCTGAAGGCTGCAGCAGCACACTGCGGCAGAGTGGACAGAAGGAAACCTTTCCCACTACCAGAAACTCCAGCGGTTTTATGTGCTCGGCCACCTTCCCATGGCTCCCACGTCACCCGGCAAACCAAATCATTTTGCCAAGACTGGAAAAGCTTTTGTCATACGGGATAGCCCCCTGCGCACACGCGGTTTTGTGGAAATGCTGTGTGCGTGCCATGCTCTTTTTAAACTGTGGAGGTTATAGGTTTCTCAAGGCAAACTCTGCTGTTACACAAGGTGCTTTTTTCTGTCTTTTAAGCCTCACCTTGTTTGTTTTGCCATACAACAATTGCTATGGATAGATAAATAAATAATGCTGCGACCTAGATAGGTATCCTTTAAGCACCGATGATCTCAACCCCAATGTAATCACGACGACGTACCTGAGTGCTGGTACTACTGAAATGTTGCGAGGCTTCCCAGAGGTGGCCAATGCAGCCCCGGGTTTTGGCCACACCAGATCATTGCATTGATTTATTTATTTATTTTCGCAGGAGAGCAGGCTAAGATGGAAAATCTAAGAGGAAGATAGAGCCATTTGAAAAAAGTAAACAGGTTTTTTTAGTAAACAGGAAAGTGCTGTAACTCAGTGGTTTTAAGATGGCAGACTTGTAATTTCAATATTCCATTAGCAAGAAGTTTTTAGAAGCATGTTTTTCCTCTTAGGTCTGTAGAGTTATTTGAATATACCAGAATTGTATGAAAGAATGCTGCACACAAGAAAATAAGAACAGCTAATGCAAAATATTAAATTAATATTTTATTGCAGACAAATGAGACTTTTTTTTAAATGATGCCATCTAGTCAAGCACCCTTCTCAGTCTGAGAATATGGTGTTGTCTTTCATATACCTGTTGCAGGGGCTGACTTTAGCTGTGTAGTCTTTGTTTTTAGATGCCAACATGTTGGCTGCCTAAAGAAAACAAACTAATCTGAGGCCAAAAAAAAAAATCGGTGGGGGCTGGGGGGGGAAGGATAAGCGAAAATGTTTTCTAAATTGTCTCCTTTTCTTCAAGATTACAGACAGCCTGCACTATTTTGATTATGCTCAAGGACTTGAAAAGCATGAAGCAAAGAGTACGGTGTGCTGCGTAAGATGAAGAGCAAAGGCACAGCGATTGCTCGTGTCCTCCGGGTGCAGGATGAAATTCACTGTTACGTGCATCAATCATCCTCTGCTGCAGGGCCTTCCAAGGGGTACTACATAGCTTAATACAAAGGAGAGAGACATAACTATTTGTCTACTTGTTTATGTTCTTTTGGCTTATGGACTGTCTTGCAAAGGATAAAATTCACCGCACTGTCCCACTGTTCTGATTGCAAACTCCCCTTGCTGTTGTCTATGGTAGCACACTGCTATTTGAAATCCTCTCCAGACACAGACTGATATACATTGCTATACCATGCATTGCAAATTCAGTCAAACATTCTTATGGGAGTACTAAAAATCATGCAAATATTGTATTTCTTCAGAATTTTGGAACCTGCTAAATTACTTGGACGCTATCACAGTGACTTTTCCCCTAAAAATATTTATTCTATTATTGAAAGGAAGAAAAAATGTAACACAACAGAAGGTGATGTTCTTTATAGAAAACTCCAAAAAACAGTCTGTCCAAATCCTGTTGCTTATCCACTACCTGGTCTGAGGAGAACTGCCAGTAAGGCAAACACTTGTTCCAAGCACGGGGTCCCTCCAGATTCAGGTCCGTAGGTTAATGTCATGGCTAAGCAGGACTTTCTCAGCAGGAACCTTTATAAATACGGTCAGCTTTTGTTAAAAGTATGAGGCAGGTAAGAAAAAGGAAAGCAATGGCTACATATAGGTGATAACTGCTGTTAAAATGATCAGTACTTAATAGATATCGTTGGTGTAAGAGCTTCAGTACAGAAGGTGTAACTGCTACAGGCGATAGGGTACCTTCAGTTTTTCGCTACCATCATCACAGATTTTGGTGGAAACCAAAGCCCTGCTCGTCCTTGTATCACTGGGGAACAGTGGGTCCAGGAAGGTTATTTCTTACTCTATGGGACACACAACAAAGTGAAATCCAGCCCGAACTTTCTCCCATCCCTGTGTGTGGGACAGAAACAGCACAAGCAAGAGGAAGAGTGATCTGGTAGCTTATGAACACTCAAATGGAGGAGAAGACCCAACATCTGAGCCTTCCCCGCTGAGCAGTCTGTTTCAGCCAGGCTTACCTGGGTCTGGCGTGCGATTCCCTCACAGCTGCAAGGATGCCAAATGGCCCGCAGGAAGACCTATAGCTGAATATTCAAAGAATTTTGCTTGCTTTCTCTGTACAACAGGGGCAAAACAACAATAAGAAATTGAAAAGTTGTACATCTCTACCACACTTACCTCTGAAAATCAAACTCCATTTTTAACTCACTATTGTCCCAATATTAAGCACAGAAAATGACAAATTCTTTACACTTGTAGAATATTTCAGGAAATTAAATAGGAAAGCTTTGCTTTCCTTTTAACTTGAAGACTCAAGTTGTTATATTTTGCCAATTTCTGTCCCTTTTATTCACTTATTCTCTGTCCTTACTCGGTAACTTGTCTCTGTTTAACTTTTATTAATATAGCATGGGCTTTCTTTTTTCTGTTCTGTGGCTTAATATACCAGAACAACCAGGAAAAATAAATATGGCTTTTTTAAAACTTCATGTCTTTTTAACTTTCCTTATTAAGCCCCCATCTAGTTTCTCTATTTTGTTATACCAATAGATTCATACATATTTTAAAATACAGAATTTAAAGTTCTTATAGAAATTTTTTATCCAAAGTTTATTTTAGAAGAATATTCAGCAATATTTGGAGATGTTGGAAATGGAGTCTATGACGTTAAAAATAAGGAATATTTATTCCAACCTAGAGTTCATTAAAGATGCACAAGTTTTTACTGAAATATAATTTTATTTTTGGTATAAATCAGGAAAACATGTAGTTATTTCTGTCTATACAGGTGTCCAAATTTTTGTTGTTCGGTTAGGGTGGTGAGGCCAATCACCATTTGACACCAGATGTCCTAGGCTCCCATAAGCACCTGAAAGCCCATTTGTTATTTGACTGCCTCTGGTTTAAATCCTGACAATTTTTCCATGATACCAGCCAACAGTATGCATGTCAGTATTTTTCTTATGGTGGGCGACATCCCTAACATGACAGATGAGCGGTTTATTTCACAGGTTTTGCAAAGCAACTTTCAGGCAACAAAGCCTCGCTGGCCCTACTGACTTGAAGTGTATTTGAGCCAATTATGTAAAAGCTGAATGTCTTTGCCAATGCCGTTACCCATCCAGCTCTTTCTGTAATCAGATTATCCAATTTTATACAGTTTCTGCACTGGCCACTTTGGGATTTGAGTTCACAGAGTGAAATTCAGGGATTTTCTTCTCTTTCCAGCTGTATAAAAATGTTAATATCTTGAGAACGTATCAGACGAAGAGTAAAAAGATTTATATGAAGATAGCGCTAAGATGAATACCACCCCTGAGGTGTGCCGGTGTTTATTAATAATAGGCTAGTTTCAAGCACTGAATATATTTTCAGGTGACATAAAGTGCCTCAGCAGAAGGCTGCTGCTGTGCCGATCAGCCTACGCCTGGCAGCCCGTCCTCAGAAAAGGTGAAGAAATGGATCGGGCTGGTTAGATAAGGCACCTCTCCACAACCGTCAGGAGACACACTAATTCCGTGTTTCCAATTTATTTTCAGATTCTGTTAGCTTAGCCCATTATTTCCAATGTGGATTATCAATTTGAGTGAATTTGTAGATAATTAAGCCTCATTTTTGAGCTGCCAGGCACGCAAAGCTGTATTTGAAATCAATGGGTTACGGGAGTGTGCTTAGTACCTCTGAAAATTAAGTCCAAAATTAATTGCGGATGTAAAACTAGTGGCAAATAATTAGTTCGAGTGTGCTTCCAATGGAGCCAATGACTATAGTTTTATTGATGTTATTGGGTATGAAACAAGCCCCTATCAGGAGTATATCCAGCAATTTTAAAAAAAGAACAATTTCCACAAGATTCTGAATCTCATTTAAAGATGCCCTGTAATACATTCTTATACCTTACCATGTAGGGCCCCTTCAAGGAGACTTTGAAATTTTCTGCATTAAGACTTGTGCATACCAAGCTGTTCCTGCTTACTTTTGAAAACAGAGAACAGAGCTGTGTCATTTTTAATAGGCAACTGCTGAATATTATTATGCAACATCATTGCTTTGAGATTCATTCTGCTTATACTAAAAAATAGCAGGGATACATTAACAAGGTAAACTGCAAAGTCTTCAAGAACTATCAAAAATTTTGGCCAGAGATAAATGTAAGATGCATTGGCATCATCTTATATGAAATCTACCACAAGGCGTGAGCACGTTTCAGTTGCTGCCTTAGCCCTTACTCACCTCCCTGCACCAGCCCCAGCAGGAAAAGATGATATATGTTTCAGAGGGATCTGAAGGGGTTTTCTTACATTCCTCCTAAGCCACACTCTTTAGGAGCAAAGCATGGAATTTAACCCTTGGATTTGGAAAGGATGCATTTCAAGTAGCATCCTAAAAGTTCATATTTATGTAAAAACATATTTTAAGATCCAGTTGAGTTGCAATAATGAAACAATCTGAAATTTCTGTTTCATATATTCAGGAATTCAAAATACATCAGGGAATATAATTTTTTAGCAATTAGTCCTGGGCTGTAAAATAATCGCATCAAATCTTTATCTACTTCCTTGTTACAGAGAAGTAGGCTGTCCTTTACATCTGGGCAGAGTTGGACAGATGCTATGAATGTTCAGGAGGAACGTGGGGAATCAGGTGCAGTAGTCAACAGCCCCATTTTCAAGGATCTCTGAAGCTCTTCTTAGACTTGGTTATCCAGCCCTCCTAAAAAAAAAAAAACACCCCCACAGAACAACCAACCACGAGCAGTGGGAAACTACTAGTGAGGGAGCACTAATGTGCTCATGCATTTTGTCATGTCCTGAGCAAAAGCTGATTTGTCCTGATCTCTGAAGTGCTTATTGTGGCACACAGCAGCAGCGTAAGGTGCTTATTGGTGGCTTGGGACTGGTCTGAACAAGGAGAAAAACGGTAGCAGTCCTAAGGTGATGTGTTGTTAAGTGCTGAGAAAGTGTTGCCCGTTCACAGTTTGTTTGCTGCGCACACACAGCTATTTAGGCAGGTGAGAAGTTGCATAGGCTATCATCTATTTGTGTGACCCAGGAGATAATTTTTGCAACCCACCGTGCTGACACATGCCGTGCTGCCTGGGGTAGACATGCCCAAAGTCTCCTCCAGCCCCAAGAGCCCCACAGAAACTGCTGACAGCAAGTACTGTGGCCAAAGTGAAAACACGTCTTTTGGTCCCTTCTCAGGGCCCTCTGAGCTGCTTCGCCTGCTTTTTGACCCCTGTGTCCCTGCCCCGCCTCCTCCCAAAAAAAAAAAAACCAAAACCAAAAAACCACAAACCACCACAAAAAGACACCAAACTGATACACGCGGCAGCAGCAAACACATCCTCTCACCCTCACCTGCAGCCACCGGTCTCAGGGAAACCCCTCTGGTTAATGCTGAGACCTCGTCACACAGCCCAGTGCTTGGATTGGGAAGGCATCTCTTACTTAGGCAAAACAGAACTGTTGATTGACTAAAGCCAGCCTCATGCTCATTTGCAGTTGTTTTGGGGTTCCCCCATTTCCTTTTTTTTTTTTTTTAATGGCTTTAGGTTATCTTTAGTTTAATTAAAGTTAATTCCAGAACCTAATGACTTCAGATCTTACAGCCCACTTCTGTTTTTGTCTCATTTCAAAGAATAATTTTAGGAGAGAGAAAAATCAGAAAATGAGGCATGTGTGACTGCTTTTCACAGAGAAAATAAACACATCTTCTTATTATGGATCTGTGCATTAAGACAGGCTCATTTTAAAATGTCTCCTTAGACTGTAAGAATATTTTATACAAGGTATTTCAGACACCTTTACGTAATGCAAGAATCTGACTAACATTAATGTTCATGCAGCGATGACAGAACATATACTCTTCTATGTTTTGATATTTTAGATGCCTAGTCTGTAAATATTCTGATTCTTCTGGTTGGGAAAATTGTTACTTGCATTTGAAGGATTTGATTTTGCACTTGTCTTCGGTTTGGGGGAAAAGGAAAGTCCTTGCTAACTTCCCAGTTTCAAGAAAGACAAATCAGACACTGTCCTGGCACTTTCCCAGGTGACCATCAAAAAGAAGCAAAGGCATTGAGAAGCACATATCACCTTTCGTCTGCTGGCAGCTGAAAGCTTCATTTCTGAATAGCACAGGAGGGGGGGGAAAAAATCCATGTCTTAGGTAATATTCAGCTGTATCTTTTTTGTATTGATTAGTCATACAAAATACATACAGCACAAAAGCATTGGTGCGCTGGGAAAACTGAATTTCTCTTCGAAGAAAACTCAGGTTATAGTTCACAATGTACAACAGTTTCATGGGAGAATGAACAGTCCAGGAATCTGAGAAACAACTGGAGTGTAAGGTACATTTTAGAAATATCTATTCTGACGTTGCTACAGTAAGATGATCAGCAGCCCTGTTTCTGGCAAATTCTTTGCAGGGTTTCAATGAGAATAACCATGCAAGTCCACGTCTTTTTGTTCTGAAGACAGTGTATCTATTTACTGCAGCTGAAAACTCTGACTCAGAGGCATCTTGCCTTTCTGCCTCCTGGGTTTTCTTACCAATATCTCAGTGCTCATTCTCACATAGGCTTGTTTCATCATTTGCTGGCTTAATACTCAGCATTTCAATAAAAACAATCCCCTGCCCAAAAATTATACCGCAGAATATGCCTCAAGACTAAAGAGCTCTAGCTCTAACGATTGTATTTCCCAGCTTTTCTAGTTCATGGTACAAAAATCAGATCCTTGAAAGAGCTCCCTGTCTACAGCATCTTCCTTCCCCATTCAGATCCCCCCTCCCCAGACTTTTAGGTGTTTCGCATAAGACGGGACGTGAAATAATTAATAATAGTTACAAATTGCCAGGTGACTTCGTGCTACTTCATGTTCACCTGACAAACTTTCCTCTATGGGAGTGACTTACCTGAAGTGGATACAGGAAGAACATTAAACGTTAAAAAACCCAACACTCTCCAAAGAAGCTCAAATAACGCAGCGCTACTTTCAGCGGCCATCCTTTGTAGACTGTTTACAGAGAAACTTGTTGGTTATATAATCTGTCAATGAGGTGTTTGCTTTTTTCCATGAATTTAATTAGGTTTTGATAGATTCATCAGTTTTCATCTAAATTATTTTTGGTGAATTCTAATTGGTTCCTGCTGTGGCTTGGCAGCCACATAACTGATCATATGCCTATTTAATCCACTCATGGGATATTTAACAAATTGTTAGCTATTTCACTGTGCACTGAAGTGTAGCTCTACCAATTCTTTTTTCCTGTCATGCTGCTGGGGCTATTATGACAGTCCATTATGTGATTTATTTTGTGAAATAAATGTGAAGTGCTGCAAAAACAACAATACATCATAATCTTCACCCAAAATATAATAAGGTCAAGAGACATCTCTAAGCTTGTACATGCAAAACACTAATACCTTTCTTTCCAATCTGTGGACAGTAGTTTGCCTTTTCTGATATTAATGTACTAAGTAAGACATATTGCAGTGAAACAGTTACATGATAATTCATTTTATCCTTCTAAAATAAGTACTTAATTGGTTAAGAGAAAAAGTAATAGGCCTATTTATCAGATGTTTAGGCTTGTCTACCTGGGGAAATAGCCTGGAATAGTTATTGCATACTAACTCTTCAGGCGGACATTCTTAATCCATAGTGAAAGTGTCTCTGTGTGTTTAGCTTAACCCACGCTGGGAGCGAGTACAGACTGGATGTTGCACTTTAAATTCACCCCCTAAATTTATTCTGCAATAACTCCCCCCCAGAAATTCTTAATGAAAGCAATTTAAGTAGTTCAGCAAAATAGCTGTAAAGCTTGGCTCTTTTATGCAGTAAAATGCTCACTCTCCTTCCCACGATGCAGGTTGTTGGGTAGGACTAGAGGACATACCTTGGAATGTGGAAAGATGTTTCAAATAGGAGTACCTGGGGTACAGGTCCATATGGTCCCTCTTTCCCCCCAGCTCCCCAAATCATTTAGCTTGCGTCATGTTGGTCCTTCTCTTTTCTAGGTTTGTTTGGTTTGGTTTTAATTTTTTTATGGGATGTAGAGAAGAGTACACATGATACTCTGGAATTTATGGTACTTGCTCCGGTTTTTCCTAGCAGAAGGTAAGGTGCTTGGTCTGCAGAACAGCCCTGCAATACTTTGGGTCTACTGGAGATGTGGCACTCACTCTTCCTTCTCTTGGCACAGAGAGGCTGAACTGGTGAGGGACATGGTTTCTGGTCAGACTGTGAAACTGAGAGAGTTGTTTCACTCTCTCTAAATTAAATAGCAGGGTAATGATGCCTATAAAGTGGTGTGAAATTTTGAAAGACAAACATGATACATCTGAAAATATAATAAATCATCCTCTCAGTAAAAATACCAAATTTTCCTCAAAATCTGGTAGTTTCAGTGGTCCACACTTAACATAATACCAGGCTTTAAAAAATCCATACCTCAGATATTTTTAAAAAAGACAAAGTATAGCTGCCAATATGCTAGTCTAGCAAACTACCTAAAGTATCATTAAAATTTGTTATAATTCACAGGTCATAGGAGACATACAACAGCTTCTGCATATCCACAATTCCTTAACTGACTGTAGTAGGTGAATACACAAGAGCAGTAAAGCATTGTCAGACCAAACCATTAGAGATGACAGACCCCAGCGGATTAAGTCATGATGGCAAGGTCAGCGGGATGTGAAACTTTGTTAATGATGTCATGCCCTTGTCAACTTGCATTGGTTAAACACGTTAAGGTTTACCAGCAAGCCCTATGGCTTAGTGAGCACTACTAAAGGAAATATCAACCTGAAATAGGTCAACATGAGCGGAATACAAATGCTTGCACTGCAAAGACTCTTGGTGAAAGCCTGGCACTGCTGAAGCCAACCAGAGCTTGGCCAGTGACCTCTGTGAGGGCAGGATTTTACCCTTTGGCTTTTGCAGATATGACATTCAATTAAATCCCTTTGCTCATATTCTGTAGATTGGTTTTTGTCTTATGTCATAAGACATTTGTAGATTGTAAGCTGCGTAGCAAGGAACTGCATCTCATTAAAGATTTGTACAGATCTCAGGTTAATGGGATCCTGGTCCTTCCAGGGCCACCTCACACATGCTGAGGAACAAAGCAATAAAAGAAAGCTCATCCGTGGTGCTGTGGAATTAGCTAAATTTAAACATCTGAAAATGACTGCATGGGATGCTCTATGGAGACGAGCAGAGCGGCATGGGTAAGTCCGGAGGGAGCTACAACCAGCTTTCCCCTGTCAGAAAACATTACGATGAGCGGGGGCTCAGCGGGAGGAGATGTCTCCCAGCCAAGACTGAGCTGCTCTGACAGTGGCACTCCAGGAGCCAGCCAAAGATTTCCAGAGGGGAAAGGGGCACAAAGAGAGGGGCTGGACAACAAGCCAGGATGAAAGTGGGCTGCATTTCTTTGAGAAACAGAGATCAGCGGTGCGTCTCATGCTTCAGATAAGCAACTGACCTTGAAAATCTGTCTGCCTCACAGAGAGATGGTGATTGTGTTTTATACCAGTTTGATTTGCTTTTGAATCAACACTCAATGAATAAGCTCTAAAGCTAGTTCCTTCGAACAGGTTTTGTTTGTTGTAGGTTTATTTTACTGCTGGGCATAGGCATTGCTAGGCTTTCCAACTGAGCAAAGCAAAAATACTCCTCCACAGCCAGAGTTACAAAGGCAAAGGAGCAAACATGCTCACCCCTAAGAGGCAATCAGCAGAGAGTCTCAGACCATACAGAACAACGTTTGAAATGTTGTATGGGTGGTATTTTCCCCTCATCATTTCATAGAAGCACAGGTCTCCTGAGCTCTGCTTAGCACATCTGAGGGCAGGAGAAGGAAAAGAGTAAAGGCAGTATATTTAATCCTCCTTCAGCGCGTTCTGTTGTCACACACTTCAAAGCACAGTCCTAAACTTCTCCAAATTTATTTTTAAAAACATCTTGACTCAAGAACCTTGAAGTTCAACAGAATCCCAATGGCCAGTAGCTATGAAAAAGTTGGAAATCTCATTCTGAGACTCAGATCCATGTTTAGTTTCCAACACACTTGTTTTGGGTTTTTTAATTGCAAATATCCGTGTTGGCAACTAAACAATTGTGTAAGTATTTAAATTGTACTCCATTATTTACATTAGATGTAGTTGCTTTAAAAAAAAAAAAAAAGTTTAGTGTTTTCTCCTTCTAATGAAGTAAATAAAACCAGATGGGAGGAGATGGAATTTACTAATTCTGAAAATGTAGGGGCCAAAGTCTTAGACAAATTTAGGCAACTAAAACTAAAGAATTATAATGAATTTTTTAGAAGTGCCCAACAGGCTAGATACCTTACTTCTGCAAGTGTCAGATAGAATCATAGAATGGTTTGGGTTGGAAGGGACCTGAAAGATCATCTAGTTCCAACCCCCCTGCCATGGGCAGGGACACCCTCCACTAGACCAGGTCGCCCAAAGCCCCATCCAACCTGGCCTTGAACACTTCCAGGGAGGGGGCATCCACAGCCTCTCTGGGCAACCTGTTCCAGTGCCTCACCACCCTCACAGTAAAGAATTTCTTCCTAACGTCTAATCTAAAGCTACCCTCCTTCAGTTTAAAAAGAAAGATGGATTTGCCATTCTTTTGGCAGTTTGACAGTAATCTGAAAGATAAGAAACAGAATATTATTAGTGCCAGAAAATGTTAATGCGGGTGATAATATGGTGAATTAAATCAGACGTAGACAAGTAGCTAAGAACAAGCAGGTTTCAGAGAAGCAAAATCATATATTGAACAAAAATTTATATCATTAAGAATCCTAGAAATGCACAATATCTCTAATAATTCAAGAGACACTTCATGGAATAAAGTGACCTCAAAAGATATTTAAAATTAAATAGGAGTAATAATCCTCTAGTGATGAGGCAGATGCTGTCAGCCAGAAAAAATCTGGAGTAAAAAAAGTAGCGTAACAGGAGTGAAAAGCAACAGTTTTATGTGTTATTGCCACAGTCTCTTGGGGTGGCCATGGACAGACCCATGACACAGCCCTGCACAAGGGACACTGAAGTTCCTTCACTGAAACGTGAAGACCTGTAATTTGCTACTGACTTAACCCTCCTCCCAGTTTCTGTGCATATACAGATAAACCTCCAAAGCCGGGAGTAACAGCAAAGGCAACGTGTTTCAACAAGAACACCAACTTTGGCAAAATTTGAATGATTATGAATAACCAGAAGCAAATAGGAAATTCTGGGAAATTTACTTACATTGTGAACGACAAGAAAGAAGCAGAAATAAAGTTATGAACAGGAAAAGTTTCTGGGAATATGAACATTTCAGGTAAGGTAGAAAGCAACACAGAAACCTTTTGCCAAGACGTACAAAGATGAAGCTCTACAACAGCAGAGGATTATTGCCATCAGCAGGCAGAACAGAAGCGTGCCCAACTGCAACATGGTCCTAAGATTGAACAAGAGCCAAGAAGTTATTTTAATTCACAATGTCTATATCAAAAGTTGAGCAGAGTGGTAAAGTTACAAACATAGAAATACATGAACAAACAAAGGACATACTAATGACCAGGAATAGTCATACTGACCAGGGACTGGGCAAGTACCAAGCCACAGTACATAAGGTTCAACAGCAAATATCAACCAGAAGCTGATATGGGGGTGAAGAAAGGTCTGTGGAAGAACAACTGAGCAACAAACTGGCATAGGCATACAGCAAGCTGCAAATCAGACGGACATAAGCAGATGAATGGAAAGACATCCAAATACTTTTATTTAAAGAAAGAGAACACTAAAATACTAATTTTTTTGTTGTATTTTAAATTTAAATCCACTTTCCATCCAGAAGCAATGTGGCACAATCACAAGGAAAAAGGTATCTAGTTATTTAGCGCATACAAATGTGTTAGAGAAAAATGTAAAAGTGTAGTTACAGAAAAAATCAGGTTATGGTATATAACTGCTCTAATAAATATGTATGTAGGGCCAAAAGAGTAACAAATTTGGTGTAAAAGTATATTCAGTTGCAAAGCCATGTATGTGCATGATTATGAAAATCAATAAGAATTTTCCCTTCTTTACTGAAGTACAAATACAAAAAAAAAAAGGATCAAAATGAATGCCTTCAGCAAAGTTCCCTTGTTCCTGGTTTCAGGCCAGTAAAAAAAAAAAAAAAAAAAAAAAAAAAGAGTTTGAAGAACAGTTTTCAAAAGGCGTAAAAACCTCATAATTAATCATTTCTTCAAACACATCAGGAGCAGGAAGCTATAGAGTTTGTAGGCCCATTAATTGATCAAAGTACAAAAGGAGCTCTCAGAGAAGATAAAGCAGAGGAGGAAGATTAAATGATTTTTTGCAGCCTTGAAGGAGTTTAGGGAAATTTCTGGGCTGGAACCCTTCTTCATACATCAGAAGGGATATGTCAGAGGAACTATTTCAGAGTCAGTTCATTAAAAGAATCTATAGAAGAAATTGTCAAAATTAAGGTAACAAATTGTCAGGCCCAGGTGATTTAAAAGCTGACCTACTAAAGCAAGCTGCAAGGCGTTTAGAGCTGCCATTGCACTGCAGGAATGGAGGATGGCAAACGCAATGACAAATTTTTAACAGTTGCAAGGTGTATCTGGAGAGCTACAATGTAGGAGCTGTAGCACCTGTTAGTTTGACAACTGTATCAGCAAAATTGGTAGGAACTAAATCAGCAGATATCAGGAAAAGTATAGTACCCCGGAGAAGCATCTTTCAAAAAGGGATATCACACCTTGTAAACCAGGCAGAGTTCCTCTGAAGGCATCCAAGAAGAGACCCAGTTAAGAACATGGTCACAAAAAAGCAAAAGAATGGCTATGCTGGGTTCGCTAAGTGCCCAGAATCCTGTCTCCAGAAGTGAATGCCTGGGAAAGAGAAGACGACCAGGGCAGATGTACACAGTGCTCCCAATGTGTACTTTCAGGGCCTTCAATCATTTTGACTTTCAGGAACTCCTCAGGCAGCCTTTATTTCCGTGCATTTAGTAACCCTCAGTGGATTTGTCATCTATGAACTTGCCCAGTCCATCCCTTGAATCTACAAATACTGTCCACATTGTGTGTGACAATGAATTTTGAAACTTTACTACACATTGCATGAAGAATCAGTTTGGGTTTTTTGTTCTAAGTATGCCTTCTAGTAGCATCCTTCAGCATCCCCTAGTTTGTGCACAAGAAGAGACAGTGAACAAGCAAGTTCCACCCCATCCTGCACATAACGATTGGGATTTAATCTCCTGGGATTCCTGAAAAGCAATTGACAACATCCTTCACCAAAAAGTCTTCAAAAACATGTGCTACCGCAGGATAGGAAAGGAACTCCTTTCAGGGATAAATAGATAATTAACATTTAGGAAATGAAGGGTAGGAATAAACAACTAATTTTCTCAAAGCAGTGAAGGCACTGGTAGAGTCTCACTGGGGTATGTGATAGGTCTGCCCTGTTCAACACACTTCTAAATTACCTGGAAAAGGAGGTGAATAGTAAGATGGCAATGTTTTCTGATGATAAGAATTTATTCAGTGTAATCATAAAAAAAAAAACCCACCTTCAGGATGCAGACTGACTGGATGATTAAGTGGCAGATGAAATTCAGAGTAGATAAATGTAAAGTAGCATGCATGAGAAAAAACAATCCTAACTTTACATACACGGTGACAGTCTTTGAATTAACATTATCGTTCAGGAACAAGATCTTGGAAATATAATAGACAGTCTATGAAAGTGTCAGCTCAACGCTCAGGAGTAATAAAAAAGGCAAATTGAATGTTAGGAATTATTAGGAAGGAAACAGAGAAGAAGGGAGAGAATGTCATTGCACACTGCACAGCATACTTGAATTCTATGGGCAGTTCTAGTCCACCCATCTTCAAAGTGTATAGCAGGTCTGAAAAAAGGGTTCAGAGATGGAGTATCAGGGCAAGAAAAGTATCAAGTGGCTTCTGCATCAGAAATTATTAAACAGATTAGGCTTTTTCAGTCTGAAAAGAGATGACTGACTGAAGCTATAAGAAAGGTCTATGAAACCACAAGTGTATAGGGAACATAAATAAGAACATTGTGTTTTCTAATATAAGAACCAGAAAGTACCAAAGGAAGCTGGAGGATGGCAAATTCAAAACAAACAGAAGAAATAAAACACAGTCAGCTGTGAAATGACTTTTCACAGGCTTTCACCAGAGTTTCCCTTGCTTCAGAAAGTGGTTAGTCAAATCAGGGTAAGAAAAATCAATCCAGGTCTATTAAATATGAGGACAAAATGTGTAGTCCAGGAACCACAGGTCACCAGAAAATGAGACATTATGCTGGGGAATGGTTTTATGGCTGCTCCAGCTTTCTACTCCTTCCAGTGCATCAACAGTTGGTTGCTACCAGAGAGGAGATATCGGATTAAATGAATATTTCAGCTGTACAGGGTTAGACTTTCTCATGTGCTTAATCAATGCTCCAGCATCTAAGATCAACAGCTAATAAAGTATTTTAATTTTTTATTCTAGTAAAGCAAACATATTTGGTATGGGACACATTGACAGACAATGAGCATGGAGCCCCACCAGACTATGAAAGTGAACTTTTTTTTTTTCCCCCCAGTGGTACTTTGAAGTTTCATAGTTGAAAACTGCAAGATCAGCTGTGAAAGAAATAAGTGAATCCAAGTTACCACCAACAAATCAACACAGGATTCAACAGGAGGTCTAACCATAGCATGTCTTCAAGCTGACTCAAGATGGCTAGTTGTGTGACCCTGGCATACCAATTCAGGTGCCAACGAAGTTCATCTCAGTCACAGTACTCCTCAGTTTTAACTACATCAAATACTGAGATGGTAGTTTAAGCCTTGGTTTGTCACTTTGCAGTAACTACAGATTGTCAGTTAGAGAGGTCAGAGTTTGAACCTTGCTTTGCTTCCACTGACTTCAATAATACTGGGTAGCACGATTTAGTGGCATTGATGCCAGTGAGTCCTGGTCCTTTTCTGGAGCCCCAGCTGGGAGAAACAATCAAGGTGTATGGGAATGGGTAGATCAATGGCAGAGGTATGGCCAGCCTGAGATTTTATAGTGGTCTCATAGTAACAGCCATGACTGAGACACAGTCTCTGTCATGTTCAGCTACAGAAAAAAGTTTTCAGCTCTTTGAAAAAATAGAGTTTCAAGATCTTGCTGTTAAATAGACCAGGTTGCACTGGAACTTGGAAAAAAAATCTCCACACATGTTGTCCTGGGGGGTGATAAAGACAGGGTAATCTAGAGGGGGTTTAAAAAACCAACAAACAAACAGAAAAACCAAACCATAACAAAAAAACCCAAGAAACTCAGGAATATCACTACCACTTACTTCCCAACATGTTCCCACAAAAGAAATTAAGAGTTACAAAATGTCCCTGCCTTTGCTTTGCTTCTGTTGCTTCCTGCATGGTGTGATGGAGCAGGTACTGCTCAGCCTACGAGAGGGCAAGTGAGGACTGGCTGGGAGGTGCCCAGTGTCACAAGATCAGGACCCCGGCACACACAGGAGCCTGGCACACGCATGCATGCATGCATGTGCACGCACACACACACCCACCCCCTAGCAAGGAGGGAGCCAGCAACCAAGCTGCTACCCCATCTGTTCCTTCAGGGGCAGAAGGAACGTCCCCCATGGGAAACTCCTGAGGGTGAGCAGAACTTCTGTATCTATTTACTGGACATCTAGAGCACCTTCTCAGCCCTAACTGCATAGGAGAGGTGCACAGCACGTTAAATCATCATCAGCCAGATTCCAGACAGAATT
Organism: Grus americana; assembly: GCF_028858705.1. Taxonomy (NCBI): domain Eukaryota; kingdom Metazoa; phylum Chordata; class Aves; order Gruiformes; family Gruidae; genus Grus; species Grus americana. The sequence continues at coordinate 149,516,329 of NC_072853.1, read as the reverse complement.
TAAAGCATAGACCTACTCTAAGTAGTACATGCCAAGCCATCCTTCCTCACTTCTCTGGGCAGGTTCAACAATCCAAGCACCATCCTCATCACCAAGACAGCAGTGTTTCAGGTTTTCAGGGATACAGTACCCCAGCAGCTTCAATCACCTTTAGCTACAGTTATCAGTGTTAAGCACTCTGAAAATCAGAGCCTTAAGAACTTGATTTTGGTTAGCTTTATCTGAGATGCAGCTGAAAACACTCAGTCAATTTATCCCATCAGTGGGAAAAGAGAGCCCACCTGGACTGGTTTGGAAAAGAAGGGGAATTTTGCTAGAGCTTCTCGCTAGTGTTTTAGCAAACTTCCCAAACAGGAATTTAAGTAATTCAAACAACTAGTGGTTCAGAATTGGCAGCACATAAAGTCTCACAGAAAAATGAAATAATATAAGAAATCTCCATGTGTCCTTTGCCAGACAATTGAAAAAACATCCTGCAAATTGTTCTGACATGTTTTTGAATTTGCATTTTACTCTATGAATTGATGTTAAACTGTGACCCTTTGCTGGGCCATTTGCAAACAGGAAGATTGTCACATTAAATCATTATAAAATATAGCTACATTTACATTCCAATTTTAGTCTGCATTTCTCTAGTGAGGCAGACAAAATAAGAGTTTTCTTTAATTGAAGTGACTCCCCAGAATGCTAATGAACGCTTGATTGGGTTTGGACATTTTCATAGTTCTGATCTTCTTACTTTGCTGACAAAAAGTCAAGGAGACAATTGACCTCCCCTAAAATCCTCCTGTTCAATGGAAGGAAGCACACAGGGAACTGTGGGGTTTTTTAATTACAAAGATTGTTTCACTTGTCTGGATATTGACAGAAAGTGATAGGACAAAAGGGGAGTGAGAAAAGTTATCACATTTTTGTGTTCACATTTTGCTTATTGGTAGAATAATTTTCGGAGAGCACCGTCTGTGTTGGACTTAGAAAGCAGAAACATGTAGTCTGCTCGTTTCTGCAGTGGCATAAACTTGGCCTTCCTCTTTACGAGACAGACTTCACAATAAACAGACGCAGAAAATGTGCAGGTTTTTCGGTACAGTGTTTTCTCCTTACCACTTGGCGGATTTTGTTTTCAGCAGAAACACAGTCATTAGGCCAGACGCTCCCTCTTGCCCTTACGCAGTAATGTACCCTCACGCGGAGCAGGACACGGTAGAGCAGGAGAAGGGGTGCTCGTGCCCTCGCTTTGCACACGTGCAAGGGATTACCCACCTGGAACAGCGGATGAGAACTCATCCAACGTGCGCTTTGCCTTCCGCATGGCCCAGCCGGTTCGATCCGAGCTGCCGCTCCCACCAGAGCCCTCGTTCCTCTGCCGTGACACTGCCAGATTCACTCCTCTCTCTCCTCGCCAGAATTCAAGGTGTATAACCAAAGATGCAATATTACAGATCAACACAAACGCGTATGAAAGAGAGATGAAATGCAAATAACGTGCCAGTAAGTTATTCTCCGCGGTTCTTGAGGCAACAGCCATGCCCACAGTGGACGGCCTCCAGAGCCCGAGCGGAGCAAAGTCAGGCGCTCAGCAGAGGGGAGCAAGTTGGTGACACCACATCTGTCTTGAGCGAAGGGGGCTTGCAAGCATCAGGATGGGAGACCTTCCACACACAGGCAGCATCCCGCATCTTTCTTTCAATTTTTGAACAAAATAAACAGCCATGTTGTCAGCCTCTTTAGGGAGAGAACGGTCCTTAAACTTTGTTTGGAAAATTTCAAAATAGAGTAATGTTAGGAAAAGTATTTTTCTGTGGTGTAGCATTTCCAAATAAAAGTTTGGGAGAGGAACAATTTTTAAAATGAAATGGCAAAAAAAGCGAAGTGCTTCCTGCCAATATTTCTACTCAAATGGTGATTGGAAAGGAACATGGAAATGGGCACGGAGTAGGAATACCAGTTGTGAGGGCAGTGTAAGCACAACTGAGTAAACAAGAGCTGACACAGAATCTTCACTCAATTTCCTAACCAAACCATTACAGATTCAGAAAGCTGAGATTTTTCTCTCTTTTTCATGCCCTTGTATTTCCCTATTTCATCAGTAAGTAGAAGTCATAAGACCCCCCAGACAGATGCTATTTCACTTCCCCACAATTAAAGGACAAGTGAATCTTTGAGGAAAAGCCTGCCTCTCAAACTGCCGGCTACTGATGTGACAGGCAGAGAAGCTCCCCTGAGATTTAAATACACATCCAGCAAAATTTTGCTATCTGTCCAAACACAGCATTTAAGTGGCTGCTGATATTATACATAGGTTTTCAGCTATCAGAATAGTCTCAGTTACAAAAGAAAAAAAAATCTTTTCCAGGATTAGCCTTTTCTTCAGGCTTTAAGATATGGCAACATGGAAAATGTAAAATGCTTCCCTTCCTTACTTAACAAGTCATCTTTTGCATTAAAACAAGCAGAGTACTTAACGTTTTACCAACAGAGAAGTGTGCTGGAACAAGGTATCCGTTAGCTACGCGCAGACCTTAACAAACGCTTGCAGGGTACGATAGGTAATTAAATGTTGAGGGGCTCATTTTGGAGAGCAAAGCCTGCTAATTCTGTGCCTTGAAAGTACACTCATAACAATGACAGGGCTTTTTTTAGTTCTAGCTTCACGTTATCATGAAGTGCAAGGTTATATCACACTTCAATTGATTAAGTGCGGAGTGCCCCAGTAGACAGATTTGATTATGCTGCAAGTATGAGCTTGGGGAGAGTAATTAGTAGTTTCATCCTTGTTCTGCATCTCCAGTTCCACATTTAGATTACGAGCAGAACCTTTCAGGTTTCTTTATTTATTTTTACAAGATATCACAGATCCACAGCTGCTTGGCAGCAGACACAGAAGAAGGTGCATTTGTGAAACATATTGAACCCTTAATTATTAAGGCATTTCTTGTTTTGGTGACCTCCATCCAACTTATCTGTAGTCACAGTCAGCAATAGCTGCGGAAGAAATGGAGCAAAGACAGCTAAACTGTTTAGGCAGCAGCATTAACGCTAACTTTGATTGCTTTCTTCACCTGTTCACTGTCTTCTATTTAAAATTGTCAGGGGGCTGGCAAAACAGGGAAGTTTACATTTGTCCAGTCATGATTTTCAGAATACAGGGGGTTTTGTCCTTGACTTTTATTCTTCTGCCTTGCAGGGACATACACACAAAACCAGGTTCTGAATTGTATGCTAACCTGATGTTAATGAGAGATAAGAAAAGACACTAATATCCAGGCTAGCTCTATAAAAAATATTTCAATGGCTAGTACCCAGTAATCCACAGTATGTATGTGGTTCAAAATGGTAAAAGAAAAAGAAAAAAAAAAAAGAGCATTTAAATACTTTTGCAAGAGTAGCATGATCATAAGTAGTCCCCAAGAAGGACCAAAGATTTGGTGGGGAGAATTGCTGACCAAAATGCCGTATGTATAGTTAGTATGTCATTTACTGACCTCAGTAAATTTACTTAAATGCCACAGGTGGAGTGGCAAATCAAAATACGTTTATTAGGTTATTACAGGAGTACGTTATTTTCTGCCAGCATTTTCTTCCAATCTGTTTGGGGCTTTGAGTGCAGAACTTTGGGTCATTTCCATATTTCCTGGGCAACAACTCCTACCTGACTGGCAACAGTGATCTATCTTGACCGAGCTGTAGCCTCAAGAGAAATGTCTTCTGGATTTTGAACATCTACATTCATAGGAAAACCTCTCTGTAATGATTGCTTAAAATCTAGAGGCACATATTTATTTCGGAAATATCTTCCCTGAAGCTGATTTGCCTTTATGGAAAACATCAGTTGGAAATCACAAACCAGGTTTGAATATTACTAAAAGCATTCTTGTTCAAAAAAAGTCATGTCAGCAATGTGCCATAGTCTTAATTACTGCAGAGAAATTAGCAAATAATTATATGCAAATAAATGAAGCTAATCAAAGTTATTAGCACATTTTTCTAGTCAATCATTTCAATTGCTTTACACTGTGTTACAGCATTGGTATTGGAGAATCAGCTATTTAAAAAAAAATGAAAAAAAAAACCAAAAACAAAAAACCCAACCCAAACCAAAACTTTATTATGTGGGTATCCAGCATTTGTATAAACATTGAAAATGTGTTATTCAACCAGCTAACTCACTCGATATCAAACTGGATTGGGTCTGGTAATCCATATTACCAACATTATGAGAATGGTTTTATATGGAAGATGGGGTTGGCAGTCCAATATATCCTATTTTTCAGTTCCTTCTAGAAGTGTGCCCATTCAGTTAAAAGACATTTCTATGCTGGGTTTTCGCTTTGGGCTGTATTTGTTATTGGGGCTGTTTGTTTTGAGTACTGCTGCCTGAATGTTTCTATCATTTCAGGGAGAAAGACTTGGAGAAATATGTTATTTTACCAGTGTTAAAATTTCTGATGGCTGAAGAGACAAATCTGGTGCTACCGTGTTTTGACACAATGACTGATTCCTGCTTCTGAGTTGCACTTTTTCTGCCCTGTGATAAATCTGCCCAGATTTTAACAATTTTTAACTTCTGGGTAAAAAAAAAAAAAAAAGCATTTTGTTCTGGTTGGGTGGAGACTTCTATTTTCTCAGTGCAGTTTCCAAGAATTTCCTTTCCTCTGGTCTTGCTTATGCTGCTCTGGCGACTAGGAGGGCCCTGTCCCCTCGGCATGACTCACAGCCTCCAGGACGCCCAGCCAAGGCAGATTTGTCTTTCATGGGTGTTCTGGGCTTGGCTGCCATCTGGAGTGGAGATGACTCGAAGGCTAGAGGAAGGAGAAGGAAGGAACAAGGAACCTGGGAAGGCTGAGACTCAACACTGGAGGAAAAAAGGATACTGGCTGCCCAAATGGATTGGGGCTCAGCCAGAGGGAAAACAGAGTCTGGGGCTGTGGTGAAAAGCACTATGGAGGCAGGATGTGACTAATTGGGGAGGGAGGGGTGACTGGGAGTTCAGGAGAGCAGGAGCCAGCTGGAGAGGCAGAGCTTGGGTGATAGGAGATGCAACTTGCTGTGTAGAGAGGCCCTGGGAGCATGGGGAAGGTGGCAGCAGCAGCACCAGCAGCAGCAGGGTAAGACAAGGGCTGGGCAGGCAGGACAGGGCTGGGCAGGCAGGACAGGGCTGGGCAGGCAGGAGCGGGGCTGGGCAGGCAGGCAGGACAGGGCTGGGCAGGCAGGAGCAGGGCTGGGCAGGCAGGACAGGGCTGGGCAGGCAGGCAGGACAGGGCTGGGCAAGCAGGACAGGGCTGGGCAGGCAGGAGCGGGGCTGGGCAGGCAGGACAGGGCTGGGCAGGCAGGCAGGACAGGGCTGGGCAGGCAGGAGCAGGGCTGGGCAGGCAGGACAGGGCTGGGCAGGCAGGCAGGACAGGGCTGGGCAAGCAGGACAGGGCTGGGCAGGCAGGAGCGGGGCTGGGCAGGCAGGACAGGGCTGGGCAGGCAGGACAGGGCTGGGCAGGCAGGAGCGGGGCTGGGCAGGCAGGAGCGGGGCTGGGCAGGCAGGACAGGGCTGGGCAGGCAGGACAGGGCTGGGCAGGCAGGCGCAGGGCTGGGCAGGTGGGCGCAGGGCTGGGCAGGCAGGACAGGGCTGGGCAGGCAGGAGCAGGGCTGGGCAGGCAGGAGCGGGGCTGGGCAGGCAGGACAGGGCTGGGCAGGCAGGACAGGGCTGGGCAGGCAGGCGCAGGGCTGGGCAGGTGGGCGCAGGGCTGGGCAGGCAGGACAGGGCTGGGCAGGTGGGCGCAGGGCTGGGCAGGCAGGCAGGACAGGGCTGGGCAGGCAGGCAGGCTGCAGGCACTGCTGGGACCCCGGTCAGCTTCGGCAGGAAAGACACGGGGCAGCTCTGAGCTGTCTACATTTTGTTGGTTCACTACTGGAGCCTTGTCCCTGGGGACAATAGGTACTAGTACAATTAAGAGTGGATTTTAATCAATGCCAGTGTGCTGGCATGGTGAGCAGAGGTCCCTGGATATTAATCCTGCTGACACTCGCTTATTCGCCCACTGCAAATACCTGCTCGCTTAATTGCTCTCGAGAGATTCACTCTCCCCATCTGTAGGACCAGGTTGTTGGTGACCATGGTTCAAGGGAATGACTGCAGGATTTAAGCATGTATACTTAGAAAGATGATAAAAATGTTAGACTTCAAGATTTTGTTACAATTCTCATACACACACATACTCGGCTATTACTTTAGGACTGCTTGCTTCTCTTTTTATGTCAATACCAGTAAATTAAACAGTTCAAGGGAGCATTCCCAAGCACTGGAGCTGTCAGAGCTGCCTCCAGCTCAAGGCTGGCCTGTGCCAGCTCCTGCTCTCCCAAACTGTCCCTAGACCCATTTTGGGAGTTAGCCCAGCCTGGGTTTGTTCCCGTCAGACACCTTGTCCCAAGGCCTGGAGGAATTTAGCAGAGACGTGGCCACTTTGTGGCAGCTGCCCTGTGTGCCTAGGAACTGTCCTGGGCACATTTGATTGATGAGTTCGGATATAGCTTTTATATGACACTGCAGTCAACTTCCTATTCCCCATTCCTCATGCTTAGTGGGGATTTTATTATTATGATTTATTTTCAATGTATGGTAAGATTTAGAAAAGAAACAATTCCATTGGCTGATTTTGCTCAGATTTGCCCAGCTCTACTTAAGCTCCTAGAAGCTAGCTTAGCTTGAGCATCCTCAGAAACTTCTTACGGTTATTAGCATGCAAGAACATACTATGTTAGAGGTATATTGTACAGCTCCAGAAAGGTGTCATCCTCAGAGTAGTAAATGGATTATTTTTTATAATGTCTTCTATTATTTCTAATATTGGCTCAAATCATTGTAATAATTGGAAATAACTGTGATGTTCACTTTTATCTTTGTAGGTTGGATCCCCCTACCCATGATTTAGGTCCACACTGGGAAGATTCTCATTCATTTGTTTGTGAGCTCATCCCTCATAGTGATCCTCCACTTTTTTTCAATGGGTCACAACTTCGGGTATTGGAATATTGAAATATTGAATATTACTTCTCACCTGGGAAATGAGAAAGACTTCATTTACAGTTTATGGATTATAAATGACAGAGGAGTCACTGTTTTCATAGCCTGCAGGGTCACCACATATATATACAACAGAGTGTTTCTAATATTGCAGATATGGAACGGCAAGATTCTTCCTGATATTAAAGCATTTCCTGCCTGTGACAATTTTATTTATTTTATCCCATTATTCTATTCAATAATTTTTCAGTTGCTGCTGGATTAAAAAGATTGATTATATGTGTCAACATTTTTTTTTACCATTCAGTGATATTTTCTCTTTTCATTCATCAGACTTTTAAGAAAAATCTTTTTCTCTATTTATCTTTACTTGTCAATTTAAAGAAGTCTGAACATTTGATTTTATGTATATTTCCAGCAGAAATCATAAGTTAAAAACATATTGCCAAACAGTAGAAGAATCAGGATATCTTGTGCTTCTTTTAATGTGGGAAAATGATGTAAAATTTCGAAAATTAGAAAAATATATGCTTAGATATTACACAAGACATGACAATTGTATGCGGAGTCCTTCCTTATTTTTTCTATTTCTCCTCTTTCTAGCCACAGTTAATAATCTATATACAACTAAATACACTTATATAGTGGATTCATTAGCACATCTAAATTCTAAATAATTGCCTTGTACAACTAGAAAAATACTACAGTATGAACAAAGTAGAGTAGCTACTCAGAGCATCTTCAAATCCTTGAAAAGAAGAATTATTGATGGCAACTGTGAGATTAAGGTAATTACTGTAACCGTCCACCACTCCTATATATGTCAAAGGAATGTGTATTTTTATATCAAGCCAAATGGCTGTATAGGCTATTAGGATCATTTTATGATGCTGCTATAGCTGAGACAACATCTCACAACAGCTTAGATTTATATGTCTAATCATGGTTTCCTTTGTTTAATATATATTTTCAGTAATTTTGTGTGGCCTTCCTATTTTCTAATGTAGATTAGTGGCAATGTGTTTGTTGTAGCAGAGAGGCTCTGCTCCATAGCATTGTTTGCGCAGACCATGCAACGTTACCCACTAAGTGTTTACTATATGGGGCACTAAAACTCAGATTTATGCTGCGTCTTTAGAGGTAGTAGTCAGCTGCAGTTGCTATTACAACAATTCAATTTTTGTATAATACACAGTAAACCTCCGTTGAGAATGGTTTTATACTCTTTTAATGCACTCCATATGCTGAAAGAAATAGTTTGAGATTAAGGGAGGTTTATGGTAGGCGCTTGCTAAACTTCTTGTTTTCATTTGGAAACCCCAGAGGCCCCGTAAGAGCCCGGTGTTAGTGTCACACCCCAGCTCGTGGGGCTGGCTGCCATCGCCCTCTCCATCGCATGCAGATCTCAGGGGCTGTGCAGGCCAAAAGGGATGAAGAGTCACCCTCCAGCCTCATCCGGACCACAGCTTCTCATGTCTTTGCCTCTCCCGCCTCCTTTCCCATCCATCTGATATGGTTTTTCTCATGCTATTTTCTCTCCTGGCCTGAGTTTTGGGCTATTTAATACGAAAAAAAGTGCAATGGAGAAACTTCTGCTCCGATACTTCTCCTCTTTCTTTTATACTGGCATCTTTTTTTATATATTCCACACAAATATGGATCTACGCCATCTTTCTTACCCATACACCCCCAATTTCTGTCTCATTTCTCTGCATAATGTGCTTGGCAGTACAGGAACATAAAGACTATGTGTGAAATTTTGAAAGGAGAGAAGCCAAACAAAATTGTGGATATAGATGGACTCAGTATCTCAATGATTGACTTCAGAAAATCAAAAGGCAGTCGATATGTCTTTACACAGAGGAGCAAAAATACATTCCTATGCTGGGCAGATACGTGAAGAACTATGTATCAAACTTTTAGAGCTATGCAGTTTCTCATGCAGGTGACCACGTGCACTTTCCAGGCAGAGACAGCAGCAAAGAGGTTTGTGAGGCAAGTTTTGTTCCCAGAAGAAGGGAATTGCCCGTGCTGATGAAGCAGCTTGGCTAAGAGCAACTTCAGCTAGGACAGATCACAAGCAGCAGAACAATAAAAAGTCCTCCAAACCGGGAGGGAACAGTGCCACCTCTAGCAGTGCAGCATAAATCCAGCTTTTAGTCCCCCTCGCAATAAACATTCGGTGGGTAACGTTGCACCGGCTGTACCGCAATGCTGTGGTGCAGGGCCTGGCAATGGCAGCAAACGTAGCCACTAGTCTACAGGAGAAAATAAGAAGTCTGCACAAAATTACCTAATATTGTATATTAAGCAAAATAATGCATTGATGGCCACTGCAGTGCTGGAAGCAGCATGGTTAAGGACCAAGAGGAGCCTGGCTACAGCATCCCAGAAACCTCAGAGCTTAGACACTAAAGATTTAGGAGAACCATAAATGAAAATTGCAATAGTCAAGTTGTGGTGATTGGGACACGATGAAAGGTTTCAGCAGAGGAGGCTGGTGCAGGTTTGGGTAGAGCAACGGGCAGCCCACCAGACAGAGCTGGGAGGAAGGCGGACAGTGCCAAAGCTGACTCGAGACGTCTGCCTGGAGAATGAAGTAGAAGGCTGATTCAAGGGAAATAAGCACATCGTTGGGAAGGAAGCAATCAAAAAAAGTGCTTAAGGTAGGAGGAAGATCCTTCAGAAAGTTAGTAAGGTTTTGGAGTAGGCTGGAAATTGAGGCGGTGAAGAGCGGAGGGAGGGCTTGGCTGAGGAGAGACACGACTGTGCCGTTCAAGGCGCAGTTGGAGCGGTACGTTTGGAGACCACTCTCAGCAATATTAACTTTGAATTACATTCCCCAGAGACAATGAACCTCAGTAAAAAAACCTGGATGTAACTCACTTAGGAAAATAGCATGTGAATAAATAAATGTTGCAGGAAGAAACTACATTACCACCAGAATTAACTTATGTGAAATTTGTCAAGTTAAAGGCCTCAGTGTTACTGGTTTCACCATATGTTTGTAATTTTTTTCTTTCAGAGCAGCTGGTATTTTCCTAGGATGTTCAGGTCATGCCCCTATTGTCTAGCCATGACTAGCAACATTAAAACATTTCCCAACCAAATAAAGTCTGAAAGCTATTTCTTAACTAGCTGCACATTATTTTGTTTCTTTCTCTTTGTTCTTCAGATGCAGTTCAGAAAAGCGTGGACTCCCTTTACAAAATCAATCCCTCTTTAAACAATTGGGCTTCCTTTATTTTTTTTTTTTTTTTAAGTTTAATCACTTTGCTAGGAATGCGACTGTGTATTGAAGCATCGTTATCAATGTTTTGCAGGGAAAGTAAAGTGTGTGAGAAGAAAAGGGTTGCAGTGGGTGTTGCTGCTGAAACAGTGCTGGGAAGGCCAGGCTGCCTCTCTACAGCTATGTGGGTTTTTGACTGCTGCACTTTAATAAACAGAGATCTGACAGGCTGGCACGACTGCTCCTTCCCACTGGGTGAGAATCTGCTGTACACTATCACCAGTGACTGGGAAGAAAATGTAAAGTTTATCCCGCAGCTGAGAGAAATCGGTGAGCGGAAAAGAATGGGGACGGGTCAGTAACGCAGAGGGAGTGGGGTGGATCAACTCATAAAGCAGGTGGTGTCAGGCAACACACATTCTGAATATGACCGAACCAAAATTATACATCTAGAAATAAAAAAGGTGGCTTGTATTATGCATTAATATTCTCTGGAAAATATTTGCCCTGCAAGGGACTGAACATGAGCTCCCAGTGATATACTGTCATCTGAAGCGTCACCGTGATTTTTGGAATGATAAATACATACATATATATCTATGAGTCTTTGTAAGTCTTTGATGGGCATATAAAATTTATTCCTTGTCTAGACACGTTTGGAGGGTCTGTGCAGTTCTCCCCATGACCAAATAGAAGTTACTTGGTGGCTACAGTCCAGCAGTTGTGCTGCATCTAAAAGGTTTGAGCATATGTCCTGCGTGACAAATTTCGTGAGCTCCCAAGTTGGAAATGACCTTTCTGTGCCCTGCAAAGGCGTATGGGGCTGAAGGACACCTGAAATGGAAAAGCTGACAAAGCCAGGGGTAGTGCCCTACACAGCTGCCACCACGAGCCCAGGAACTGTTCACGGGCACTGGGCTGGCACAGCAGTAACAACTCTGCCTCAAGTCAGGCTTTGTTGTGGGCTAGCACAGCTAAATTACATCCAGATCTGTGTGGACCGGTGGATATGGCAATTGGATGGCTTTGCCTCAAACAGTCCATCCTTTGCTACACGGTTTCTATCAGCACACAGTTTTCTTGAGCAGGCAGACCCAGACTGGCACCTTCTACTCTGATGTTCCAGGTATTGCTCCTTTCTAGCATTGCCTGTTAATTTTGGTGACCCTCAGCTGCCTAAGTGGCTTTGTGAGCCAGACATGCCCTCCAGCAAGGTCCCATGCAAAACTATGGATGTGCCTCTCCCTGTGGCCATGGAGAGGCAGGGAGAGCAGCCCAGACAGTTTTCTCAGGACCTGGTGGCAGTAGCAGTGTGGGTCTTGCGTGGATTTCCTCACCCCCGTGCCACCCCAGGGATCACCCAGCACCCGTGCCAGTCTGTGCACCAGCCCACACTGCTGCCTCCAGTGCAGAGGACACCAGGGAGGAGGTGGCTGGAGGAAAGGTGTAAAGCCCCAGTGGTTTCAGTACACTGTCGTTGGGCAGGGTTTACCTAAAACCACTGCCAGTCCTTCTCTGGTGAAATGCCCTAAAAGAGAAATCAGGAGATCCCCAGCAAATGTCCTTGCTCAGGGTCTCCTACATGCGCATCCCTGCTGTGTAAAGGGGACAGGTGGCAAACTCCCACACCCACCTTCCCCCTCTGCATCAATAGCTGCCTGCCCAGGTTCACTGCACGCATCTCTACACAGACACTCCCATGTTCTCTGGTCAGAAAATAACAAAGTTCACCTCGAAGTCATGCCAGGTGAAACTGCCACTGCCATTGCTCTGCCAGGAGACCTGGGATTGCTGCAACTCCAAAACCTCCCTTCCAGAGAGGCAGGGTGTCTCCATCCCGCTGCCTGCCCCTGGCACGTGTTGAGGAATTTCCCATCTCCTCTGAGCAAACAAACCCTGGCAAGAGATAAAGTCAGGTTTTAAAGAACTGCCGCCTTGTCTTACAAGCACAGAAAATCGATGGACCTTGTCCTCCTCAGTCGCTTTGATAGCCTGCTTATTCTTGGGATTTTTGTCTGGATGACACTCCTAAATCCCTCTCTGGATCTAACTGCCGGTGATTTGGGGATTGCTATGTCACACTCAGTATTTCCATAGGGACTGGAAGGTGGGCTGGTCTCCACCACCCCTTTAGGGGAACAGCTAGGGTCTCGATTCCCATGCCCACCTCTCCTCCTCTTCCTCATCCTCCCTGCAAATCCAGAAAGCTCCTGGGAGTGACAGAGGTCAGGAGAAACACTCCCAGATGGAGGAGCACGCTGCAGACCCGCAGACCCCAGGCACAGGGCTGCTCAGCTGGGGGCCACAGTGGCTGCCTGGCTTCTCTCCCTCCGGTGTTCGGAGCAGTGTCTGAGGAGGGCACATCACACCGGAGTGGGTGGCACCCCCAGACCCGTCCTGGCGGTGGTCTCCAGCACTCCCTCCATCACTCCCTGCCAGCTGTGAGGGCAGCTGGAGCCCAGCTGTCCCGCTCCGACCTTGAAAACAGGCAGCAGTAAGCGCCAAGCTTCGTTTCAGACCACACAGGCAGCAATCTGGAAATGACGCATCTTTTTCTGGATCCAGCCCTTCAGCAGAAGAGAGAAAATCCCTCTCCTCGGCCAGGCTCATCCCCAACCTGGTGTTTGGCTTCATTGCACTCAACATGATAACAAACATCTGGCTGAATTTCTCTTCCCATCTGGGCCATTCCTGTGGTTTCCATGTCCCAGCTGACACTTCCTTCCCCTCCTGCTTTACAAGGAATTCTTATAATCCTTTCTACATGTCTTTCAGAATTAACAAGAATTAACGAGCACCTGTCTCCACACTCTGCCTGTAACTATCTTTCCGCTTAATAAGCCCGGTGCTTCCCATACCCAGTTTAGGAAAAAATGAAATGGAAACATCACATACCAGAAGCTTGAGGTATCACACAGAAATTACAGATGCTAAATGAGTAGGGAAGTCTGTAACTGAAGGCAAGGCATATTCCCTTTGCTAACGCTCTGGGAATTATTTGAACATCATAACCTTCAGGAAGCACTAAAGACATAATATTCAAAGTTTTTTCTCCTCTCTAAAGAATAGCCCTGCTTTTCTAGACTGTATGTTAAAAACAGAGGATGAACTATTTTATTTATTTTTTAAGATTGCTCTGAAAGCATATTTTGCTAAAGCAGCTGAGAATATAGGATGCAATATTTAGAGTTTTTATGGAATGCTACATAATATTAGCATCTGGAAGTTGTATTTAGGGAACTGAGAGATAGAGGAATGTAAAAGAAAATGTATGCAACATGACATCAGGGAATGGCCAATGACTAGAAAGCCTTCAAGAATTCATCACATAAAAGAAAGGTGACTGTGGTTTCTAACCTGCAAGATTAGCAATAAGGATTTAGTGATCTGGATGCTCTTGAGACCATTATATGAGAACATGGACAAAATGAAAGATACTTTGATCTACAGTTCCCATTTAGAAAATCCTAAAATTAGCTACAGTACATCTGAGGTGCTGACTGTATCTCATAGACCACTGAGCAGATCTGTAATTAACTTTGGTTCTTTGAGTGCAAAAGGACATGTGATTGATTGTCATCCAGAAAACAGGCCTGGAAAATCCGGCTCTGTCATGGATATATGGGTATATAACGCTCCCTGCTAATTCTAGCTCAGTTATAGGGCGTAATATTTTGATATTAGAATACACTGGATAAAAATACTCTGCGGAACGAAAGCTAGCAGCAAGCGCTGAGGACACACGTGGCAAAGCCCAGTATCAGAGCCAGGGGTTTCCATTCACACTGGTTCCCTCCTGACCCTACGCAAGGATATTTTGGGGAACCTTCTCAAACCGCCTCTGCCTAAGGGCCACAGAGCGATATGGCCCGAGGCTGCCTGACTCTGCACAGGTTTGTGTCACCAGTGGAAAAGGGACGGTGGGCTGAGGTGAGGGAGGCATTGGGTGCACCCTGCTGCCACGTCTGCCAAGTTCGAGCACCTTCTGAGTCAGACAGTCCCCAGAAAGGCTCCCAGAGGGAAAAGTGGCTTGAAACAGCCTCAGCAGAGACCTGGAGCAGCCCATTGACAGGATCAGTCTGAGGGAACCATTGAACTCCTTGTTAACAGGCAACATTGACATTTTTACTCTAGTTCTAACAAAAGAACCAGTTCTTTAGCGAAAGAGACAAAACATTGAAGTCAATAATTTTACACACACAAATAATAAATCTTCACCACAAAAAGTTAAATATTGACCCAGGACGCAGAGGTTTTAGTCACTTTGCTGAGCTTAGTCCCATTAAATTGTACATAGTTGCCAAGAAAGGTTCACAACTCTCAAGCGTAGCAATCTTATCTCATTCATATTACCACTAGGTGGCTCAAAATCAAAGAGCAAAACACACCACAGCTCAATCTGTGATCAGAATAAACACACACGATTTAAAGACTATTATGTGCTGTCTCATAATTGTCATATTTCAAAATTTTCTATAAATTGTCAAGCTCGCCAGGTTAGTGGTAAATACTCCCTTGAGAGAGCAGAGCTGTCGTAGCCTCAGACACATAATAGTACTTAAAGACAGACATTGCTTGTGAATGTGTGGGAGAGAAACATTCAAATGAATAATTTGTATTTTTCTCCTTAAAATCAATTACTACTGAGTGAAGTCACCAGCTGACAGAGACCAATGGAGGATGTTCAAAAGCATCCAAAGAGCAGCCTTAGCACCACATTATATTTTAATTTATTTTAACAAATCATCTGAACAAGTAACTTGTTTTGTTTCATAGTGATTACCTTTATTTATAACTGTTAGCAGTTTATGACTTGAGGTCTAACTTTCTATTACACATTGCTTTAGATTAAGGACAAGGCTTGCAAATCAAACCCATCCTTACTTGAAAGTAACTTACCGATAGGCGAGACTCCTGGGTACAGATATATATCTGCCATCAATCAAACCTGCTGGCTTAACCGCACTTTGCTCTTTCCAAGTCAAGTAAAATAAATAGAAAGGACCGTTTCTGTAGAACTTCAAGAGGCAGATTATGTTATCTGCTACCATACAGCCAGCCATTATCCTACCACTGACATATGAATTGCCTTCTATTGAGGCTGATGGGACTTGTTAAGCAGAAGGATGTCAGAGAGCGCGCGAGAGAGACATAGAAAGGATTTCTATTTTCTCATAATTCAAATGCCGTGAGTGTCATATGCAAATCTCCCATTTCTTACATGAAGTTAGATGGGGTATGAGCCACACTGAGTACCTCCTCACAGCTGTCCTTGCAGCTTGCACACAAATAAAACACTTTCACTAGCTATAATCCGGGCAGTTGAAATACATCTGAACAATAAGCATGTTTTCATGTGGTGGCTCACTGATGAAGATTTTGGTATCAACATGTGCCCATCACAGCCATAACTGAGAATTACTGACAAAGAGAAGTCTCCTAGGGGACAACATCCAAGCTGATACCAGATTGACACCTACACAGTCTTCCTTGGTGTCTCTAGAAAAATATAACATGTGCTTGTTTTGCTCGTCTTTCCTGTTTGACCAGACATGCTCTGACCTAGGGCACTGTGGTGTCAGAAGATGAAGATGAAGCTGAGGGCCCTAAAATCTGTGTCAAGCTTCAGGACCTCAGCTGGACGTTTCCTCAGACAAGGAAAGCACACATCATCACTCCATTCTGGAGCACACACCATCACACCTTGGGCCTTGGAAGGAGATAACTCCTGTTTCTCCTACCAAAGTGATGGAAGAAGCTTGCTTTTCCCTCCTACAGAGAAAGATCTTCAGAGAGCAGCTATGCCAACATGAAGGAAACAACAAGAATAACACGTCTCCCTCACAACAGACCCCTCAGTCGGAGGCATCGGTCTGTTAAATCAGTTACACCTTCCAAATTTTCACAAGTGCCTTGCAAGTTGCCCTTTGGGGACAACACCCCACTCTTTCTACCTGAGCTTTCATCACGATGCACGCCAGCTTCACCCTCCAGGCTCCGAGGCACGGCATGCTCACATACCCTGGGTCCTGGAACAAAGCATCTCCCCAAAGACACCCTGGATGGCTCTGAATGCAACACCCTGCTCAGCAGCAGAGGTTACAAGCAGGAAGGTAAGAACGGCTCCGACTTTGGGGATACTCGGCTGTCCCCACAGCTTTATTAACCCCACCAAAATAATTTTTTTGGCATTTTTCCTTAGGGGTGAAATTTAGCACTGGCAAAATGCAACGGAGCTTAACCTCCATGGTACAAATCTTGCAGCCACCTCATAGGAGGCAGCTGCAGACCTTGTGCAAACCTGTTACAACAGGTAATAAGCTACACAGTGTAGCAACTTGCTACAACAAGTAACAAGTTTCCCTAGACACGTGTTTTTACTAGTGCTTAAATGCCTTTCACAGCTCTCATGCATTTGTGAAACCTTTTCAACAGTCCGTGGTGAAGGTGTCACTGGTTGTCCCCAAGTTCACAGAGACAGGCATGGGGTGTCCTGGGCTGACCACAAAAGGGGCTTGCAGGAGAATCATACATCCTCCACACAATGGCTATTTTGTTTGTTTGTTTGTTTCCAGCATATACATCTAAAAACTTTCATCTCGTCAGTAGTATCTCGATAACGAATAATGCACACTGTTCTTGTTTCGTATGATATTGTTGTCTTGAACCTCCATTGTGTTACATGCATGTGTGCGCACCCACAGGTTTACTACACTTTTTGGTTCCCCACCAGCTAAGGAGCATTGGAGCTGCTGTTTCTTGAAGGTCTGTCTTGTTTTGATGCACTGTCCACTGCGCTGCACCCTGCTCCTGGTGCAGGGTCCAGTTCATGGTCCCTTTCCTGATGTTCAGAGCCTTCATGTCTGCTTCTGCCTACAGTGACAAATGATTTGTCCTTCTTGTGAGGAAAAAAAAACAAACAAGAACAAAAACCAAAAAACCAAACCATGTTATGTTGTTGATCAATAGGAGCAGACTTGTGACCAGAAAAGGCCGCACCTTCAGAGAAGCCAAAACAAGTCCAAAACAAAATAAAAATACCCACTAACTGCATCAAATTCAAATGAAATGTAAAACCCACCTCTGTGCTCTCGCTGCTGGAGCTGACTGCAGGACCAGGTCACGCTGCTGCTCCCCAACACAGGAGTCCGGTTCTTGTGGGTGAGCGGGAAGGCAGATCTCTGTCTTAGAAAGCTTTCTAGCACTACGAAACAGCACTATGGTAGATGTAGAAGCTGGCTATAAACCACAAGTTTTCTTCTGAGATGTGTACATCTGGCCTGTAATATTTCCAAAACTAGACATTTATTCTGTGGCCAAATTGTGCAGCCAGTCAGGATTTTGTCCTTGCCGTGTGTCCCCAGAGAGGATGCTGGACACTTCTGGAGCTTTAGGCCATAGTTTCTGAAACCATAAACCTCTCTGGAACACAGCCATGATTTCTCATAGGAAGAAGAGGTAGCTCTTGGAAAGCCCTCCTGCCTCCTGCCTGCAGCCCAGCATGGCCACCACCTACAGCAGAGTGGGAACAAAGGGGCAAAGAAAAAGATGGGGGATTAGTTTAGGCAAAGATAGTCTGAAGGATTGACTGGAATTAAGAGTTGCAAGGATGAGTCATAACCCTCAGCATTTTGTGCAAAGACTGGTTGGTTTAGATGTGCTTCTGATAAGCCTCTCTTTGTGCCCTTCTAGTGAGCTATGGGGGGAGATCTGTGGAAAGCAAATATCCTGCTTTAGGCCTGACTCATCTGGGAAAGAAAAGTGTTGTAGCTGATGGCTCCTCAGCCTGGCATCAAACGGGTTGCAGTTTCCCACGTCCAGCTGACTGTCCTCCCTGCCGTGCCAGCAGCCTGCGTCTGTTCTGCAGGAAAGGACATCCAGTGCCCTGATGCTCTCCTCGAAGCCCTCCCACTCTGGGGAAAGGGAGCGAATATTTATTCCCTAGCAAAAAGTGAGAAAAAGGTACGGGAAAATATGGTTCATGTCTGACAACCTTCTCTTTCTCATTTCAAAGAGAAAAGGGCAAGCAGGCATTTACGACTTGTATTTTCTAAAAAGGAGAATGTCCGTTCCTACAGTGCCACCTTCAGGTCTTTCTTGCTTATAGTCTCAATTTTACCTAATCTTTCATTTTCTGAAGAACTTCTACTGTTTCTGTTGGTGAGCCCAAACAAAAGCATTCCTGTGCACTTCTCTTTGATAGTAGCTTGTGTCACTAAAACCCAACACTCCTCGGATCCAGGAGGTAATACTCGAACATTTCTCAACGGTGTCAATTGTCTCTCTTGCATCCGAGCACATTCTGGATTGACAAGGCAAACGGTTGTTTGCTGAGAAGGTCAGGGTAAGTAGGGGTAGGGAAGGGTACACTCAGCTGGTGTGTTGTTAATAAGGTGGGGGTTTTTCCCAAACAAATCTGGTAGGTTCAGTGTATGCTGCCTATAAGGTATGGATCTGAATGTTGTGATAATAAGAATAAATATAAGCGATAACAAATATAGGTTCTTCTGTCAGAGGAGTTATCAAACATTTATGACAAACATAAAGTTACGTTGGTTATACTGGCAAGGTCATGTGCAGCTTGACAGTTCACTGAATGAGCTTTTCCTCTTTCCTAATAAATTTTATACCCAGATAATTCAGTGCAACTATAGCAATTGTTTTGTGAACAAATGCTTAAATAGAATCTACAAGGAATGCGAAATACATTATTATACATTTCTCTAATCAGAGATACTTTTTATATGGGAATATCTAACTGATAGCCATTTTGAAGTAAAAGAAGTACCACAAAACTTTTCCAGGACAAAAGTCTGGTGTCATACTCTTCTCAACATCACACGCTGCCAAGAGTATCTGCAGTAACTTCTCAGAAGACAGAAGGTTTTGAAGTTTGTTAAGTAGTACAGGCACGTTCACATCAGTGTTTGTGCTGCGCCCACAGGCTCTCGTCCCTGGGCGTTGAAGGTGATGGAGCATGGTCACTGGTACAAGCACTGACTGCATCAAAGGCCATGGCTGACAGTGACCATGTGGCCTTCGAAAGGCCACAGCACTAGGGAGCAGAAGATCCAGCCTTGCAGGCAAACACCATGGCAGATCTTACTGGGAGGTTGTGTGCCCAGTGCTGATCATTGCCGGAGCCTGTCCCTTCCCCACAGTGATGACAGGAGCCACCTCTTCACCACCATGAGCTCTCAGAGGCAGTGTGAATGTCCTCTCGCAGCCCTGCACTGGCACGGGGTGCTGGGACCAGGGCTGTGAGATGCCCCCAGCCGAACGCCGAGGGTGAGGGTAGAAAGGACCAGTTGTTCCCTGTCCCGTGGGGAAAGGAGGTGGCAGTGGTTACCTGCCCCATGTGAGTTACCTGGGCAAGCGCTGCCCTCAGCCAGGCTCTCGCCTGCATTGTTTTGAAGCAAGGGTAGTGCAGGGTGCCCTTTCTTGATGATTTGATGCTGTTCAGGCCCAAATGCTGCTCTGTGGGGGCACAGCTAATTCCAAAAGCTTTGTGAAGGACCACAGCTAGAGAGATTTCTCTCCAGGCTGCCCGTCTTTTGTGTAGTCTTTGCTTCAGACTGGGGTCGCAGAGGTTTCCAAGGAGGCTGGGAAGGAAGAGGGCTGCATCCCCGTGCCTTGGGCAGTCCTAAGGCCAGAGAGGAGAGAGGCCAAGGGGGTGCTGGTTTGGGCATGGGCTGTGAGGAACTGTCTTTGGTCTATCTTCTGTGTGTGTTACGGATGTAAATGTATTCAGAGTGCAAAAACGACTTTTGGCTTTTGCCAAAAACAAAGGTGAGATTCATTTTGAAATTGAAGTATCTACATATAAGCACCTACATCTAAGCACCTCACTGCAAAACTTTATTTGTGAGCTGGGCATCTCAGTTCCTACTGCAGTCAGATTCAGCTGCCAAAGCCTTGGTGTCTGGTGCCATTAAGATGCCCTGGAGTTTTCTGGCCGGCCTCCAGCTGCTGCACCAGAAGAGCTAAGGTCTCCTGTAGGTCCTGAGTCACATCTGCAAGCCTCTCCTGGATGCCTAAGGTAGCCTTGGGCATCTCAAAGGTACCAGTTATCAGTATACCGAATGGAGCTTCTGAGTGTCTTCCTCACTATGGGTGGACTCAGTCTCCAGACCCCACTCTGCAGAGATTTGTGGACTGAATCTTTACCATTTATAATGGGAACTTAGAAATCTCATCTACACATACATTTCAGTGTCCCAGACTGAGTCCTGCCCGAAGTGTTTGTCACTCGGTAACACACGTTCTCTCTCATGACTCAGTTCCATGAGAAAGCTGTAAAAATCCAGTTGCAGCATGCACATGGGAAGGGTCTCATCCATCTCCCAGGGAGTCTGTGCTGCCAACTGAGTGTGCTGGGAACCTCTGCCATGACTAAGGTCCAGGGAGAGACTGAGCCTGAAACAAGCACAAGAGGGAAGGCACAGGTTGCTGACTGTCCTGGCCCCAGGGAACCTGGTGGGGGCTCAGCCAGGGGGGCTTTGCTTGCAGCAGCTTCAAATTTAGGTAACCTCTTAGGAAACAGTGGGAATCCAGAGGTCCAGGCAAGCAAAAGAAAGGCTCTTTCCCTAGCTTTTGCTATTGGCAATCATGAACAAGGCAACGTAGGTAGAGCTACATGGTAGGTCAAATAGAAAGCATTTCTCTTGCTGACAGTGCCAAAAGTGGTGTAGAATAGGAGATCCCAATGACACGCAGTGCTACTTTGTGTGGTTGCATCTGGGGCATTTAGGAAGTCTGGTAAGGGCCTGAAATGCGGATGTGAACTCCAGCTTGGGATGCCTTCCTGGGTCAGTCCCCAGGAGCAATCTGATAAAGCAGTACTCATATGGCCAGTGCGACCATGATTTCAAACCTCATGCACGTGGTTTTTTCTAGCTAAGAAATTAATGTCTTCGTTGTCTCCTGCCTTGAAGCTAGAGTAGCTATGTGCACTTACTAAATGAATGCGATACACTGCAATTTCTATTTACTAGCATTTTATGCCTATGCTACCCAGCATAAGTGGTTGAAAAAGGTTTCTGGCACTGTTAGTTCAGACCTTAATGCAACTGCATCAAAGCCAGCTTCTTCTAATGGACTGAAACACTGAAGTATTTAATTTAATTTAGAATATTCAGAAACTGAACCTAGAAATGGAAGCACTTCCCCCAAATGAGGCACATATTGCCAGAAGAGCTGCCGAGGTGCAGTCATTTCCTCCCAGCAGCGAGAGCCAAGGCATCAGGTGAGACAGCCCCGCCACGCACATCCGTAATCTCTGGATTTTGATCCCTGCCCATTTCCCAAATGCACTGTTTTATCCCATTGGGCTGAAAGGAAATGACTTCACACAGATTCTATTGATGATTGCATGCAGAAGTTATGATTTTTTGCCTGCCAATAAAACAGAACTCGCCCATAGTATACTGCTACCAATATGTTCCACATTCAGGGTGGGGCTCCTGAGAAGTATGTCTATCATCAGAGCTTCCAGAAGAGAGACCTTTCTCTTCGTTTGCCTCTCTATATCATAAAGTAGAACAGATTTGTGTCTGTCTCCAAAGTATGTCATCAAAATATTCATATATTTGATATGAAAGTGATGTTCTGTTCTAATATTTTTATCTAAAACATGAGATTAATGAAGTAGTATTCATAGATGGCATCTGGTGCAAACGATTTTAAGACCATAGTTAGAAAAAGGTTTGAAGTGTCTGTATCTACAACTTCAAGACTCTCTCATTGATAAAAGGTTTCTTTGCATTTCTTCTGCCAAGTACATTCTGTACTCCGCAGTACAAAACCCCTGCCTGCTAACTGATATGGTATTTGAGCTTCAGATTAATATCCTCTTGATTGTTTTTTGGACAGGACACTAATGAACCAACCAGAGCAGCTTTGCCTGGGAGGAAACTCATAAAATATGGAGAGCCAGTCCATAAATAGAAATTGCTCAGATTGTATATCTAGTCCATCACAGTATTAATGAAGATTTCATCCAAGACAAATGAGTGCACCCGTTTCCTGCTGGAGACATTCATCCGCGTTCCACTCAGCCCACTTGCATCTTGGAGCTGTGATTCTTTCTCTCAGTTGTACCTTATCAGTTTGCTCATTTTCTGTGATTTTAACATCTTCTGAGATTATATCTTTCAATACTGTCTCCTGTTGACAAGGCTAGAGGGAAAAATCTGCCTAAACTACTTTGGGAAAGCTAGAAATTACATATTTGTGGGTTGAAAGACGTATCAGGCACACGCAGCGGATCTGATCTGCCAGCTGCAGCACACATGTGCCACACGGATGTCCCAAACACGACCTGTCAGCCCCACATGTGCCCGTCCCCCCGGTCCGTGCAGGCAGGACCAGCAGGCAGCCCCTGCCCGTGCACGTGTAGGTGTAGATGCAGCTGGGGCTACCGCACCTTGCACACGCCAGCTGCCTGCTGGGGGATCCACCACCACTCAAAGCCTTTACACTAACGCTGGAAGATTTTGGGAGAGGTTCTGTGTCAGTGAGAAGGTTATGGGCTTATTGCTACTGGGCAAAGTTCAGACCTGCTGTTCAAAAAGGTCCTTTCTGACCTCAAATTCTTCTCAAGAGAGTAATTGAGAGCGTTATTATTATATAGGCTTGATTGACAACTTATGTGACGTGATCTGCTCGCAGTTCATTTTCCAATGTACAGTTTCTGTCCCCATTACAATATTTAATATCAAGAAAAGGTATCTCTGATATTAGTTCCAAACAACCAAACTGATGATCTGAAGCAGAGTGAGTGCTTGGGCAGGGGGGGTGAGGGGGGATATTAGGACACAGTGAGAGAAAAGACGCCAAATGTTATTTTCTGATTCCTCAGTAAAAAGCAAGATGAGTAAAGTGAACACAGGCAAATCCATTTAAGCACAAAACAGCAGGACATCCGAGGAGAGCACGAACCAGAGCTTATATAAGACACATTACACACCTCATTACGGAATTCAAAATATTTGGCAAGGTGAAGCCTGTTGAGATCTGTGAATAAAGTATGAATGTTGGTGCTCCGGGGCAAAAAATGAGAACAAGCAGATACCAAAAGATACAAAGGTGAGTTAAAGCTCCTCTGTCTAAAGTCTTTTAAAACACTCTAAATGTTCCCAAGTTTCTCCGTGTCATCCTGTTCATTCAACATAGCAAAGCGCTGAGCAAGTGACAAGTACGGGGCAAACCTGATTGCTCAGAGTGTAGAAAACACACCACAGTAAAACAATTACCTTGGATGTTAAGTGTCACTGTGAAACATAAAGCTATCTGGCTGGTGCTTAAATGAGTCCAAGAGGAATTTATTAGCATTTTTATGGAGAATAAATGTGATCTTGCTTATAATTTAGTAGCAAGGTGATATTGCTAAATAAAGATTTAATGGATGGCAGTGTCTCATCGCTGAATCTCATTTGTGCAAGGCTGCTAAGTCAGGCCGTGCAGTCCTTACTCCTGTGAGCGCATCTGCTCACTTCATGGGATAGCAAAGGTCTGCGTCCCTTCAGCCTTTATACAAATCCAAAGCCCAGAAAACACAGCTACCTCGGTGAGGAGAGACAGCAGCACACTCAAGAACAGCAAACCTACACCCTTGTTACAGCCTGCTGTTGTCATTCCCAAAGACATCGCAAACAGCTCCTAATTTCTCAAAATGGAGTTGAAGATGGATTTTGACAGAGATTAGCTGAAAGCTCAGCACCAGGGCCCATTTTGAAGATGAAGGGCTCAACAAAAGTCCCTGGCTTGCAAAATTTGAACTTGCTGCAACATAATATGAGCAACAATTTTAAAAGTGCTGACAAAGGACAAACTAACTGGTGAAACTGCCTGTTTCATTTTTGGTAGAGAAAATAGGCCATGTCTTTACTTGCAATATAGTTTTTGGGTTTCATTTTTAAAATGTACATGCCTGTCCAGCAGAACACAGCTTAGCATTATATTTCTATACAAATCACTGCATCAGACAACAGATCACTAATGCTAAAGCAGCACAGTGTAAAATACCACACAGATGTACCTTATTGCAGCAATTTTACTTTACATTCACTAGCTAATCCATCTGGACTATTAGCAAGCTAATATTTCTCTATTTACCATTCCTTTGCAAGGGGTTACCACCGATACTAATATAAAAATTAAGCACACTCACTCAAATCTCTAGATTAAGGAAAATAATCTAGCCAAAATAATAATAAAAAAACCCCTTCTGGCATTATATTGGGTATGCAGTACAGACTTACTGTAATTTGTCTGTATTCTGTATTTTGTACAATGGCAACCAGAGAAATGTTCCCTGCAAAGTCCATTATATTTATATAAGGAGAGATATAGAAAGATGTATGGACTGAGCAGCAGAATAAAATGAACATACATTTCTTCTGCAGGAAGCCTGTGAGAGAAATGCATGAATGTCACTGCTAACTTGGATTCGGAAGCCCAGCTCATCCCTCTTCACAGAGGTCAAGCAGCTCAGGACTGTAACTCTGATGGGAGGAGGAAATGAATACACACTGGACAGATTGCTTTGTCCTCCCTCCCCAAGGCAAGAGAAACATCCAAAAAAAAATCTCATCCCATGATGAGGTCAGAAGACCACATACCAAGGAGAAAAGATTTCCCCAAAAAAACCCACTTTCTCAGGTCTCAGCAGCAATTGCATGTAAAAGGCTTAACTACGGCTTGAGTAACTGAGCTGTCAGTTTAGAGGGGGGACTATCTGTGTATTCCCTTCTATAACAGCACCTGCAATTAAACTGGCCACAGGACTCTGCACACAATATTTCTCCTGGGACAGAGCCTCTGACATATCAGCTCCACAAATTTCTCAATGTTAGAAATCAGCCACACAGGCAGTATTTGATACAAGAGCCCAAAGACATAAATGTAAAACTGAACGTGCAAGTCGTTCCCTACGGGCAGCCAGGGAGCCTCCTGGTTTGGCATTATCCCCCCTCAGGTTTTGCAGACCAGGACTCCCAGTCCTGGGGCCTCATCCACAGCACTCAAGTGCAGATACATCACAGTTTTGCACTGAAGCATAATCTTATGCTTTTGCTTGTTCTGATTTCCTTTCCTAAAAGTTTGTCAGATTCAATCTGCCTTTGACTCTTGACAAGCATTGAACTGATGCCTTTAGAAAACTATCCACATTAACTCTTATGCCTCTTTCCTGGGTGGTACTAGGGAATTAAATCCCTTACTGTGTATGTTTATACTTAGAGGTTGTGGGGTTTTTTTCCTTGTATGCATTGCCTTATAATTATTGACATTGAATTTCATTTGTCATTTTATTAACCAGTCAACTTTGCAAATCTTCTCAGATAACTTAAGATCAGACTATCGTGAGAAAATATTCTGGTTTATCATCTGCATTACTACCACTCATTTAATTATTCAACTCTTCTTACCATATCCTTGATGTCTTAAATGGCATAGTCATAAGCCTAACTCCAGGTGATAACCCACAGCTAACCTCCTGTTTCCTTCAACATAGAGTCATGAAACATCTGAATGTGAAGCAAGCTCTGACAGAATTCTCCTCCGAAAGCCTTATGGCCTGACATGCTCCTCCACATTGTTCACCATACCTGCCCTTTGCGACGTGTTTCCTTGCAGGCTGTGAAACCACCCTCTCTCCTGGGTGTCGTATGGTGCAAAACAGGGGGACACGGTGGGGTGAGCTGAGGTCCAGAGCCCTCATCAACATACATCATAACTACACCCATGACATTTCCTATCAGCAGCGTGAGGACACAGTGTCAAAGCTGGCCCAGGCCAGCTGCATAATGTCTGTGAAAGAGAGGGGAGCACTTCACTCTGCCTGCCCCTGTGTCCCTGCACTTAGGGATACCTTTGGTATTGAGTCCTTGTTTTGTTGGCTTTGGCCATTGATGAAGACAAGCATCCATGGAAAGAGCTTCCTTACAAGTGGGAAAGTTGCTCCTTCTGTCTCTCACTATCATTTCAATAGCTCCTACCGATGCCCTTGGTATGGATGTGAGACTTCTTAGTCCATAGTTTTTCAGATTATTCCTCAATCCTGTTTTTAAAGATTGGCGTACCATTTGCAGCCTTCCATTATTTTGTCATTCAGTGTTTTAAGCAGTAACTCAGAGAAGAGTTGCAGTTCCATACTTTCACACCAGAATACACCTGAAGCTCCTGCACGAATTTCATCTGATCCAGGTAACTGGTTACGTTTAGTTCACTGGTTTATTCCAACCAGAGTTTCTCACACTCATCTCCTGCAAAGAATGACTTCAGTGAGAGCCTCACTGACCTCTCCTGTAACCAGCACTAATAGAAACACATTGTTTAGCTCTGCTGCAAGGCCCTGTTTTCACAGAGTGCCTTTTCTACACCTTCATCACGTATTGGCCTGGTTGACTTTCTGGTCAGCTCCCTCCTTTGATGTTTTTGAAAAGGGTTTTATAGCAGCTTTCACACCTTTACTAGGTCGCCCCTCTAAATCCTTGCTGGCCTACTTTATTGCAGCGTGACACTCAACTTGCTACAGTTTATGATCTTTTCTATTCTCCTTGTTCAGATAAGACTTCCACTTTTTAAAAGAAGCCTTTGATGTCATTTAGTAGTTTCCACGGCCTTGATGCTTGATCATGCCAACATTTTGTTTTCCTTTCAGTCTTTTAAAAATCTTCTCTGGTAGGTGGTACACATTTACTCTGTGCTTCTGAGTGTTCTGAAGCAGTGTCCACACTGCCAACACGCATTTTCCTGGTTTATTTAATCTTCTGGTTTCCTATGGTACTATCTCACTGATTTATTGCAGTTCTACTTTCCAAAAATCCTAAGTCAGCTGCATATATCATCTCAGATATTTGTTGTTTAAGAATAGAAAAGCTATGCTAATTTGAAATACCATCTTCTCATGGGAATGACCCCAGCGACGTGGGTTCTTATGAGAGGATCCTAGTGAACTCAATGGACTAGCATGAGAAAGGGCTTTGAGGAGTGGAACCCTGTAAACTTTTACCCTAATCAAAAAAATAAGATTTTTTTTCGTATTGTTCTTTTGTGCCCTCATTGTCTGCCTACTTTCTGCTTGATTTTGTGTATTTACACACCAGAATAATCATTTGCATCTAAATGGCATAAATTAGGCACAGCCTTGTTATCCAGCCTTATGGAATATACATTCTTCAGGGAAATGTAATTAAAAATTGTTATATAAAAGAAAGGCATTTGTAATTAAGAATGAAATTTAACCTGCTTCTAAAGAGTAAATCTGTTTTCCATATACTTAGGAAAGTTGTGTCTACTACACATAACCTGAATTGCTTCTCTCTAATAGCTATTTAAAGAGCTGCATTAATTATCATCTCCTCAGGATTCAAAAACTTGCTGTGGACTAGAAGAGAAGAAAGGTTTAATCATGTCATTTTTTCACTCCTGTGACTCTTTTCCTAACCAGCATGAAGGCAGCTGCCATCTGAGCTGTTGTACAAATGGAGGGTAGCAACACCCTACAGAAGAATATGAATCATCGAGGTGTTCAGTTTTGCCTGTCAGGGTTCTGACTCTAAGAACCATGCCTGTGAAAGGTAAAACGTGTTTTTTATTTCCTGAGTCTGGAGGGAGTGAGGGACTGAGGCTATAGCTGAACTCCCACACCCTGGTGTCCCAGGTGACTGTAGTGGGAAGGGGGTGAGGTGTAGCGCAAGTCCCCTTTGTCCCATGGGCTCCATCTCCTTCCCATGGAAATCTGGACCTTGCAGAGGTACAGTGCACACTTGGATCTCTATTCAGTGGGATGCTGGGATGTGCTGGGGCATATAGGTAGTCCCAGGTGTGGCAAGACACTCTCAGATACTGTGTTTTTTACCTAACCTGAGCCCAGGATCAAAGGTAGTTTGGGAATGATCTGCTTCGTGTCATGCTGCTACAGCACAGCCTGGGAACATCACCCACCCGGCGCACAGCAGAAGGAGCCCAACTCTCTGCTCTACCATCCTGCCCCCAGGCATGGGGCACACGTCCCTGCAGGGAGAGCAGAGGTCACGTCAGCAGCTTGAGGACACCCAGCGAGCCTTTGTATTGAAAGGGGTCCTGAGTGAGGAGACACGCTGGCTTTGTGGCTCCCCCAGGTCAATACCTCCTGCATGTGTGAACCCCTGTGCAGATTCCGTGTTTTCTTCTTGCTTGGGTGTAACTCTGAAGTAATTTGTCTGAAATCAGTGAAAGCAGAAATAGATACACCAGAAGAACTGAAAAGTGACTTTGCCTTTATAAGCCTTAATTGACCTTTCCTCCATGTAGCTAGTGGCTCCCATGGGCTTTGTGGTGTGCTGTTGGCTGTGGGGTTTTTGAGAGCTAAACTACATGGTGGTCTCTGTCTTCTATGGTTTCAACAGAAGCTGAGTCAAATCCTATATGCTGGCTCACGCTTTGCTTTGGAAAACAAAATCTGAAATAGCAGCTAATGCCCCACTGACCATGTGCAGCATTCAGCAAATTCCACCTCTTATTTCAAAATTAACTTATCCAAAATAGAACAACCACCATGAAAGCCATGATGTAGGTCCAACTGTATAGAAGAGGTCTGTTTCTTTTTTTCCCAGATGTGGCTCATGTT
Source organism: Grus americana (assembly GCF_028858705.1). Taxonomy (NCBI): domain Eukaryota; kingdom Metazoa; phylum Chordata; class Aves; order Gruiformes; family Gruidae; genus Grus; species Grus americana. Next base: position 149,487,472 of record NC_072853.1, on the reverse strand, counting down.
AACCAAGTGCATGACTCCCATCAGCTATGACATGATTGATTTTCAGATATCTGAGTCAGGTTCTCAAACGTCCCCATGGTTCTGGGCTTTGGTTTGCAATGACACCTGCAATTCAAAAAGGAAGTGGTTGTAGCTGCTCACACAAGGCAGCATTAAAAGCGTGCCAAAGCGGATTACAGAAAATGTCGTTGCAGTCCTGCACCTTCCTCAGGTCCCTCTCAAGTACATTTTGTTTGCTTCTTTTGAAACTTATCTCAGACTTCTGCAGAGATAAGAATGGGAGACAACATTACCAGGAGCTGACGATTTTTTCAGTTTAAGATCTAAGTAGAGAGGAAAATAAAAGTTTATGAGTTAAGTGTCAGCTCAACCTTTACCGCTAAGTCCCTCATGCAGTGCTAAAATCACTCTATTGGGGAAGAAAAAAACCACTATCCCAGAACTGAAGAGGTTTGATCTCTCCTGATATGCAAGTGACAGGAGTTTAATCCTGGATGTATTTCAAACAAGAATCAAGAACAAATTGCCCAACAAAGCTCTTAAAACAAGGCTGAGTAAGAAGTGTAGCAAGCACAACAGATGAGTTGTTTTAACATGTTTATCCTGAAAATTTCCTCAGCAATTTTATTCCCCCACTAACAGAGGCTCCACTAGGGATGCCCCGAGAAGGTACATTTTAGTTTTAATCACATTTTCATGGTCATGCTGCGGGTAGACTGCCAGGTGGTTTTAAGATTAAGCTGCTTTTGAATTTCAAATCTATGTGACTACAGGAATGACAAACACTACGGATTACAACATTGTGGCCCTACCTTTTCCAGAACAAAACCAATTGCACAACAGGTCACATGTTCAAAGATCTGTAAATATTAAGTCTCAGTAAGCAAATCACACAATTCAAAATTCAATGGAAAAGAATCACCTTGTGGTCAAAACTTAAAGGCATATCCCAATAAGTTAAAATATAATATCTCTGTTTAGAAATTACAACCAAGCTTTGCTTTCTATGGACATCCTGTGCTTCGTTAGCTCTGGCAGGAGTTTTGAATACAAAATATTAGTAACAAATTATATCAGAAAAGCCAACAGATAAAAAGGAAATTATAAAAGTCAGGCTGTATACAATACATTTCTTCACTATCTACAATAGCAAAAGCAGTCCTTTAACACCTCATCCAATTATTTGGCCATGATGTTGTATAGAGCTGGTCTATGAAAATAAATACTCAGTATTTATGTTTCTTTACAGTTTGGCATTTTCTGGAATATTTGCAGCACTTCTGGAGAGTGAGGACATTTATTACAAATACTTATTTGTGATTATATTATTTTGAAACTTTATACCGTTACCCTACACTCATCTTTCCTTTCTCATCCAGCTTACTCGCCACTAAATGAATGAGGGAAGAGAAAAATACCCACAGGTTTGTCGTAAAGACATCTTCACAAAGGAGATCTTACATACATTTCCTCAACCAGCTGAGTGCAGCTTTTTCTGCTGATGAAAGATCCCTTAATTGACTTCATTCAAATCACCCCAGGTGGGTGATTAAAAGATTGATTAGGGATTTGTCCCCTGCCTGTCAAGTCTGACTGCAGCTCACTTAGATTAATAGTGTATCTCTCCCTGAGCTTGAAATGATAATGCACTGCTTGATTGACTGAAGTGTCCCTGGGTCAAATCAAATAGGACAAACTGATGCTGCAGAACATCTCCCTGGCTCGCACACAATATCAGCTACTTTTCAATGCACAATACATTTACCTTCCACTTCCCTACAGCATTCATGACCACTGAATCAGAGAAAGAAAATCTCTTTAGAGGTGGGGAAATGAGGAGGGAGAAAAGAAAATAATTCACAAAAAGATGAGTTTATTCACACTTGCTCACCCTCCAAGAACCAATTTTCGCCTGGAAAGATTTGTCTCTAAACACCCACTGGGTTTCTGCTCTCCCCGTGCAAGTTTGACATCTTTAACTAGCAGTTTCTGTCAGGACCACATGCCAGGTCATAACCTTGCATGCCCTTGTGTGCATCTCAACCTTTCTGAGAATAAAACATTTGAAACTAATGTTGTTCCTTTATTACCTAGAATCCAAACCAGGATATTGCAACAGCAGGGAAGGTGGGAGGTTGGTGGGACTAATCTGCACAGAATATATCCAAGACCTTCTCCCAGGAGGAGATTCCCACCTATCTGATACCCGTCTTCTGGGGGGAGGCAATATGATGCCTGTCCCCCAGATAAAAAACTAGTAAATGCTGGGAGAAGACCTCTATTAAGTGGAGGCAATCAAACATTGGAATAAAAATACTCCTCAACAGGAGACATCTCTCAAGTGAGATTCTGATTTCAGTTGGTGAGAAAAGGTCAGTGTCAGCAAGGGTTGCTGCAGCGGTCTTTATGACCAGTGCCATGAGCTTCAGTATCAAAGATGACTGCGTAGAGATTTCCAGATTCCAGTGAAATGAAGTCCCCAGAAGTTGAAAGGGTGGCTTGAGCTGAGGGTGTTTGTTTGGAAGAGAAAATTTATAAACAGCATCACAGCAAATGTGGAGTGAATTGTAACGAAATCAAAGCTGAGGGCACTCGGTTTGCTGCTGGCCAACAGATGAAGCGCACCTGGACTGAAGCAGAGCTTGCACCAAGATAGAGCTGTGGATGGAGCACCAGTGCAGCAGCTGGTGCTCAAGAGTAGCTGAAGAATAATGAGCATTAGAGAAAATCCAGTGCCGAATCTCAGGCTCCAAATAATGCTCTTTTTTCTCCATAGACAGCAGGCCTGGCTGACTGATCTGTAGAAAGCCACAGCTCATTTTTTTCAGAAATCCCTGTTACAATCTGAGCCATCTTGATCCCCTGGGCAGCTGAACTGACCTCTCTTGTGCTTGGAGCATCGCTCATCTGCAGCTCTGCCAAGAGACAAGTGGAGTCCTTTCTCATAGGAATTTCTGAAATACGGCCAGCCATCACTGACCTTTCTATTAAAAACATTAAACTTGATTCTCAGGCTCAGTACTTCTTGAGAAAGAAATGCAAACCACACATTTCTCAGGGAAGTGGCCACAAATAAAAACATGTATTTTTAGATTTGTCATTTGAGGATCCATCTCCTGGAGTGGAAAGGTGTTCAGACCACTGTCTTGATGACTAAATACTCAGGCAGTGATTATTGTACAAGTTTTCTAGCATTGTCTCATTACAGGAATATGAAACAAGGCAAAATAAATGACTGCCCTAACAAGTTATGTGACAGGACATCGAGCTGGACATCACAAGTTGCCCTCTCACAGCGGTAAGCAGCGGAAAGCAGCTGCCATCAGAGGGAGCAGAACAAACAGCATCCAGCACTTCTGGATGAGAAAGTCCACTCCAACACTCACCCCATCGTATCCCATCCCACCCAACCCCAACCTGCCCTATCCCATCCCACAGAATAGAGCACACCGGGGGGGCGGGGGCATTCTCGGGGCATACCAACAGCTAGGCAGGCTGCCAAATCAAGGCACTCTAAAGAACAAGCAATCATTAAGAACAAGAAGAGATTTGTTTTCTACCATTCATTTCCTACCAAACACTCTGCTCTGCTTTCTACACCAGCCGTTCTCTGCACATAGCTTGGCGGAGCACAGCTCTCCTGCTGGGAGAAGCAATAAAAGGCAGGACATTTTGGGGAAGGGGGGGGAATTTTTATCACTGTAACCAGATCCTGATAATACTTTGGTGTGCATACAACACTATACACAGCAGTGCTTGCAGTATTGGGACTCATGTTGCAAAAATCTCACCTTCCTGAACCTGCCTGTGTTACAACCTCGATTTTTTTCTACCATCTGCAGTGAGCTAAAGCCACTACAGGAGCACGGAAAGCCTCGAGTATTTCAGCAGCTGAGGAAACACAGTGAAGCTGCTTGGTTTTTTTGCAAGGAGGGTAACTGATTAAGTTTGATAAATATTGTAGTATTTTTGCTTTTAATGTAAAATGTCTCTATTTCAATGTGATGCTATGGCTTTATCTCTCTATTCTAATTAAAACACACTTAGCATCCAGTACGTGCTGCTAGTGCTTTTGTAAAGGCAGATATGAAAAGTAAAATGATTAATGACTAATGATTGACATTTCCCCCTTCCCTCCCAATTAACAAAGTTTCCAATTATTTGTTCAAAATTTGTTAGCCTAATGGTAGGAAGACCTAAGACCATTAAGTAATACGTGTGACACAGGGACTCACAATGTGCTGCAGCTTATTAAAGAGCATTTTACATTACCCTAAAAGCTCAGAACTTTAATAGGCCTTGAATGTTCCATTAAAAAATTAACTCAAACAGTAGATTTTTTTTTTATTCTGTGGATTTTATATACAATGCTTAATGATTTATTCAGCTTAAGAACGTCCAGAAATAAAGTCTCTGTGGTGTCTGAATGATTCTAGGAACAGGATTCTTAAGCGTGATGATAATGCAATGATAAACAGCTAATAAGGCTGGCAATGTAACAATTTACCTTCTTTTGCAGATGGAATTGTTTCTTTGTGGGGGGAAAAAAAAGTTTTCTCTTATAGCTTTCTAAATTTGAGTTCTGTATTTACTGATATATTTTGATGCTCATTGTTCTTGTTGCGTGTTTTTGTTTTAAGGGGGAATCGCCCCCGGCTGAATCTGAGAGACTGACCTTAGTATTCTGAACATTAATTCATTATGGAGCACTTCTGTGTGTCTGCAGTGGCCTTTTGTTTAAGCAGCTAAGTTGGAGAGACCTTTAATGTTAATATGAATTTATTTGTATGGGTTTGGTGGTGTCTTAAATTATACTACTATTACATCAAAAATGACATTTTATGAAGAATTTCTTTTCTATTCCAAATTTATTTCTCTTTTATCCAACATTCCCTCCAGGCTGAGAGAGACCTTCAAGCTAAAGGTTAATGCTGACATTTATGGTTCAAAATTTTTGTTTATATTTGCCCATAACCACATAAAAACAAATTAATCTCATCTCCATATCCACTTGGTAGCAACAACAACTTTCACAAGCACTTTGTTCATAGAAGACAAATGTTTTATTGTTATTACTCAAAAAATTGTGATGATAATGAGTTGAGCAACCTTTTGAGCAGAGGCAGACTGCAGAGCTCTCACTGCATTATGCAAACTTTGGAAATGTAATTGGGTTAACAAAAATCACATTAAGTTGCCATACATATTATTTTCCTCTCACATTATTGCTGATTATTAAAATATTTTGTATGGCTGTCATATTTTATGATGATCATTTTAAATTCCCGCATATACTCATTGACTTTAAACTCCAAATCAATAGTTAGAGATGCCACAAATGTTGAAATACACTTGGCTACGTTGAAGAGAACAGCCCCAAACCATTCTCCATCAAATTACGATTCATACAAAATATGCTTTGTGTATTTTGTTTCCTGTTCAAAATCCAGTAAATACAACAGCTTATTTCTTTATTTCAGATATTTATTTGTTTCTATCATATAATCATATGTTACCTTAACACTTTTACTTTCTGTAAGCAGACCTTTATTATGACTCTTGTGTACACATTTGAATAAGAGGCTTTATCACCAGATTAGTATTTCCTCCTTGTTCCATCTGCAAATATGCACAGGGTTCAATTCAGAGTCCTCTAAATTGAGCAGACACGCCAAAAACTCACTTATCTCATCAGGATTAGACTCCCCTGATATGTAAGTGCAATAAAGAAAATAAAGACATTGTTATTTTTTTATTGGTAGCTTAGGTCCAACAATTTTTTTTGGTGATAAACATGTTTCATTAGATCACTTCTGGCAACGTTAAGAAAAAACTTGCAAAGAAGCAAGTTTAATTCACACTGCAGTCACTATTACATTTTCATTGCATGGTGTCCAGCTGCTGAACGCTGTTGATCTGCTCAGTCCAACATATGGCTTCAGTCAGTCACGGGCTTCCCAGTGGTGACATCAATCACAGAGTCAGAAGAGAGCACCAAAAGGACAGAAGAGGCCGTATCATTTCCCCCGGTTTCCTCACCTCAGCTCTAACGTTTGGATTTACTGTCCCATCTGCTATGACAAGGGCCAGCCAAGCAGGGGAATACCATCCCCAGCTACTCCTCCCAACTGCTCCGCACTGTCCATGGTCACCCAGGTCGATGTGCAAAAGGATTCAGATGACTACACTGAGCACTGAGCCTGGAGAATCCCATTTCTCTTTCCTGCTGCCCACCTGGACCCACCACGGTTGCACTTCTGCAGCTGCTCCAGGCACCGCACCTGCAGTATTTGCAGCCGCCCCCAGTACAAGCCCTGTCCCCAGAGCCGGGCATCTGAGTGGTCACAGGGCAGGTCCCAACAAAGGGCTCTCACAGCTTATCCCTCCCCAGCATTTGCTTCTAGGGCACCGTTTGCCCCATGGGGGTCGGGAGCCCCACCGCCTCGAGCAGCCAGCGGCTACAGTGCAGCCAGGAGCCACCGCACAGTGAGCACCACCTCTCCGAGCTGCCTCACCACGGCACGGGTACTCCGGGCAGCAGCGGGATGGGCTACGCTGGGCTGGGCAGCAGCAGCAAAGGCAAGCCTGAACACAGAAAAGAAAATAACAAAGAAGTAAGAGGAGAAAAAGCCTTCGGTGATACAAGCACTGCTTGTAACACAGAAGTATTTTACACAGAAGATTTGTCTATACGCAATTTTGTCTATATTTTTTCCTCTGTCTGGGTTTCCCCTGGTGTTCAATCCATTGCACCACCACCCCTGCAGCACCACTGCCACCGCGGTACCACCACGGTACCACTGCCACCACGGTACCACTTTGCCTTCAGGAATGTTTCCCTCCCTTCTCTCTCCTCTCTGCCAACTCTCGTATGAGACTTTCTTTATGCTGAACACTTTGTCTGTCAGTAATTCTTCACATAATGCCACGTTAAGTTTTAGCTGCATGAAGTGAGACCTTTACACAGGTTATTTTTTATAACAATATAGAAAGCACGCTCAGTCTGTCCCTCACAAAGATGGATCTCATCCTATTGCTGTAGTCTGTGCTGGCAATCCTGAGCTATTCTCTTTGACAGGGAGACATTGGCATTTTCCATTGGAAACTGCATTAAGACTATTAGGTCACTACTCCACCAGTAAATAGAAGAGGTCAAGGCTTAGCCTCTGGCCTGGAGATCGAGGGACACGGCCCAGCCTGCACTTCTGCAGGCAAACTTCCTCACACTTCCAGGGATGGAGAGTGGTCCTGCCTTTTGGGAACAGTCAGCAGTATCTGAGCTCTGGACTTGATCCAAGAATTTTTGAGGAAAGTGCTAGTGGGCACAAGTCAAAACTGTGCCAGGAGCTGAACTAACAGCCTGGTTATTAGCCTGGGCTTAGCTCCTGCCATTAATTAGATTACTAGTGTAGCTGCAGCCTGAAAGACCTACAGGATCTATCCAATGCAGTACGGACAGCTAAGTTTTTGTAACTACTTTGTAATACATTATCTTGACCAAAAGTTTAAAAATAATTATCTCTCAGCCATTCTTATAAGATGTTTTACACAACTGTACAGGCTTGTGAATTCTCAGCTACCACACTGAGAACAACCAGCCATGCACCTGCGATTTCCGGACCAAGTGCCCCCAAGCATCTCGGTCCTGCTTAAAAGGGCGGGAGAAGGCAAGGCAGGCACAAATGGAGCAGCAGCAAGAGTGCACGGGGCTGAGAGGAACCCGTGAGGAAAGTAGAGTAGTTAAATAGGTTATACAGGCACAATGGTGGGCTGCTATCTAGAAGCAATAAATAGATGGACAGAGAAGCAGGTAGCTAGATGACAACAGTGCTCTGCTGTCCGTCTGTGTTAGCGGAAGACAGGCATGGCTGTGCTGTGCCAGTTCACTTCCGCTGAATGCAAAATGCCATGATCCTTTCCAAGATTCAAAGCAAAAAAATAAAACTAAACTGGAATCAAATTTATCATCTGCGTGGATTCCCACACGTACTTGATGCCAGTCTCTTGCTTCTATTCAGCAAATGGTCCCAACCGTACACTTGCAATCTGCATGCAGCTGGCGTCAGCTCCTCCTCCTGCAGATGCTCCCCAGGCACCCGTTAACTGCCTCCACTCCACCACTTGCTCTGGATTTCTCTGTGTGACAAACGGTTTCATGCTTTATATAACAGCCATGTTACTCTCTTTCTCTGAGGAATTTTTATTTTCATTGTTTCCTGCTATTTAATTTCCTAACAACTATCCATCCAACACTCAAATATCTCTTCCTTCAGTGAACTACAGGAATTTCATCTGCATATGCAGGAAGAATCAGCCAAGGAAGGGCAGCTTAAAATATGTATAACCATTGTCTGAACTTTTCAAAGCCACATGATAATGACTTTGAACGCCCAAAATGTGCAGTGGGTACATGGTACAAAGTACTGACTGTACTGGGAGACTCGGCAGGGTAAGGCTCAAGTTTAAAAGAAGACAGCTCGGAACATACAAAGCTGAGATTACATTAGGGAAGAATCACAGATGCTGCGTGTCGTTTCTCCATTCGGATTGTTGAAGATTTTAAAAATGCGTTTTGCAAGACAAAAGTATGACAAACTAAATGAGTCTGCCTTCCATCACTGGCTGATTTGCCCTGTGTGCTTCTCCTGTGTTAGAGTGAAGCATCCCACTACTTAGACATTACAAGTCCCTGGGAGAAGAATCATCCAAAGAGTAAACAAGACTCCCACTATAACAGCTTATTTCCATAGTGATGTGCAGAGCCACCTAGTAAGAAGCAGAGTCTGTCCAAGCAATAGCACCAGTTCTTAGGTTTATTAATTCCCTTACCTCCCTAGCAGTCTCAAATCATTTCGGAAGCCTCATCTAGCCAGTTCAGGATGACCACCATGCTTCTTATTTTTCACATAAAGGAGTGGCAGCATCTAACACGTGTAATTGCATTAAGTATTCTTTAATTTTTTTCTTTTAAATGAAGAAAAAACTTCCTTTAAAAAGAAGTAGGTTTTTTTCTCAGAACTTTCCTTAAAAAAAAGGGGGTTTTTCTCAGAAAGTTCTAAATGGGAGCATAAGAGAAGCTCTCAGCATTGAAGCCAAGGGCGCCAACCCCAACTTTTGAAGCAAGGACAGTACAGAAGAGACTGAAGCCACAAGACACCTTATGGATGCACAACTCGAGTTCATGTTGCAAACTTACAAGCTTTGTTGGAAACCCACCACCCTCTTGCTGAACCTCAGAGGCAATGGTTAGCTGAGTAAAATACATTTCACTGCTGAATCTTTTGTACTCCATATGAAAAATGTATGTATGAAAAATTCAGGTGAATCACTCCTTGCTAGTCATGCAGGATACAGTTTGATTCATGACAAAGCAGCAGACATGAAGATTTTTTTGAGATGGATCTTTAGAAAAGTGTCAGATCTGGCAAAAGGAAAGATCATATAAAGTGTGTAATTGATTTTGTTTATGGCTCTATGAAGTTAAAGAAATGTAATGTTATTTCTGAACCTGTAATTACTGTCAGCACCATATATTTTGATCTATGATAAACACCTGAGTGTTTGTGCATTTGTATATTTATGTGTGTCTGGATGCATGCATTTGTATTATTAGCCTGGATAAATGTCTTATGATACATATTACTTACCGGCTTTGTCTTCAAAAGTGTGGATGGCGCGACGTCAACTATAAAGCGTATCCCCAAGCAGTCAGCTGGTACTTTGACTAAACTATTCATTTCATTATTCTGATCTTCTCAGAACACAGCAAAATCATCCGGCTTACTTCATTCATCTGCAACAACTCGTTTTGTATTTGTGCAAGCTCTCTGAACCACACTGACTTCGTTACCTGTTTATACAGTGCTTAACACAATCTTTGTCATGAGCTCCTATATGCTATTACTGTACATAGTATGTATAGGCATGTAAACCACTGATTTATTTGAGGTCATGTTTAGGCGTACATCTACACTGTGCCGTAGCTCTTGATGAACCTGACCATGGCTAAAATGAAATTATGGAAAACTGTTCCCATGTAGACAGCCACCATTCACACCAGGCCTACCTCTACTCTGGTAGGTCTAATACCCCACAGAGTTTGTATTTGTCTTCTCAAAGAGAAAGATACACTTGCAAAATAAAAGATATTCAGGAAGACCAGTGGTTTGAATATTTTTTTCCTGAAAATATTATCCCTCTAAGAAGTGGATAGATCCTACAGTTTCTGTTTTTAAAAAAAAAAAAAAAAAACACAGAAAACAAACCAACCAAACACCACACCAACTTTCACTGAAATCAAACCAGCATATGCAGTTTCAGCTTTCAGGTTGAAGCCCAACGACCTTTATGGTTCAAGGAAACCCCAGTGGATGTTAATGAGATCAGATGTAGAAATGCAGCCTTCCACAACTGGATAGTTTTGGAGAGGGGAAGTTCAAAATTAGACATGCCCCCCCACAATCCAAGTTCCACAGCAGGAAGAGAGCAGGGCACCTGCCCCATCAGAAGATCCACCAAGAACTGCAGAAACTGCACTGTTCAGTTCCCGAAACTTCAACACACCCCGAGCATCTATACAGTGATATATTCTTGTGCAATAAGGAACCGAAAGAAGGAAGTCTTCTAAACCAACAGGATTAAGAATATGCTAGGAATAAAGTGGACTTTCCCGAGCCTTGACTATCTCACATAGAACCAAAGAGTAAAGCATAAGGAATTCAAATGTCATGTCACCATTTTGTCACCAATGCTTTCCCTTTCTGAAAGGGGAATTTCTCAGTTCCTCCTCCAGGCTGCAGGCAAACTGCAAACTTTAAATTTAGATCTGTTTCTGAAGCCAATTGTTTTGGTTTAAAAAAAAAAAAAAAAAACACTACCAAACTTGTGCACTTCTGCAAATGCAGGAGATGCTGAGGAATATGTTACAATAATATTGTCTCCTCTGGTCCTCTCCTCCCCACTGTGGGCTGTTGAACAAGTGAACTGTTGTTAGAGCATGTGCTGCGATAAGCTATTCAGAAAGACATCATGTATGTAGTAATGCACTCAATGATCACTATTTTCCTTATCTTTCAAGCGAATGTCACAGTATAATCCTTGCCTAGTGACTTCTGCTAACATAGATAAAAACCAAAGCTGCCGTACATTCACCAGGTTATGAGAGCAATTATTCAAGCTCTAAGTTTTTCAGACAGGAACCTCTGGGACTAAGAAATAGCCTTTACTGCTGACTTCAGTGTCGACAGAAAATGAAAACATGAGCAACAGCAAGAAAGCAGAACATGCAGCTGTGGTGTGTTCTCTGAAGGTTTCCTTTGACATTTCATCTGGGCAACTTCATGGCATAGCTGCATCCTTCTTTGTGTAGTTGTCATTTCTCTCTCCACCCATGTGTGTCTGTGGTTCTTTGCACTTACATGCTCCACCAGGCAACAGTGACACTTACAGAAGAACAACTTTCACTTTGAGACAAACTATAGGAAAGGTCCAGGAGAATTATTAGCCCATGAATGGTTTGACTTGTATCCTAAGTCCCAAAGGCCCAAAGTCCTCCAGACTTCAATGCTACAAGTAGCTGGAGTGAAAAGTCCAGGTGCAATGGACATAAACCCTAAAAACAGTAGAAGAAAGGAGATTCAAAGAAAGCCAAGAACTACATTCCACCTGGAATTTCATATCTCTGGTGCTGATCAGTCTGTGTGCAAATGTTAATCATAAATGCACCAAGCCGCTAATGACGTGCTTTTCTTTAATACCGTCTTTTAGTCACATCAGCTGCAGGCTGTTTCACTTTGAATGTGTTGCTGGGTAAACCCTTCTTATCTTTCCCTTTGCATTAACTTTGGGTTTGGACTTTCAGTACTCAGTAATGTCCATCTACTGATTCATTCGATGGAAATTATTCCACTTCACTAACATCAGTTACATTATCCTTTTTACACCCAACACCCCAGTTATCCATCCCCATCGCTGTAATTTAATTTTAAATTCTATGACTGTAACAGCGTTTAACAAGTTATTGCTGCTTCTCGTAACTAGTCCTAAGAAAATGATCACTGTCGAAATGTAGAACAGAGAACTCAAGTAGGATAACTTTGGCCATTTATTGCTGCTACTAATTATCCTAACCTTCTTATCATAATTACTTATTGGCCTACTTACCCAGTTATCCTAACCTCACAGCCTTGACTTCCGCTGCACTCGGGATTCAGTGCTAGTAAAGCTTAAGTCTTTGTTACTAACACTAAATACAACCTAAAAATGAAACAGAGAGCAAGCAGTAATTCAAATGATACCATTCCTTTGATAGCCGTTTCCTTGGCAGTAGTGGTTACCACCATGAATGTCCAAGGACACGAGAAAGGAGGAGTCGATGGGAAGAGCAAAATCTTCCATAGACAAGCTAATACAGAGGTGAAAAAACTTGCAGGTGTGTGGGCCTTTCTTCAAACAGGGCAGTGATACGCAAAGCTAAATACAAGCTGAAGAAATTCCTCTGAGTTTAGTTAGGTATGCTAATCTCCTAAGAGAAATGGTAACTGGAGTCTCCAGAACAAAGTGTCAGCAAGGCGAGGTGCTGAGATGTTTATCTCCTACAGGGAAAGGGAGTAACAGGTCATTCATTGCCTGAAAAAAAAAATTTAGGGGGATATATCACATACGCTTAGCCTGTTCTTAGACCTCCCTCCAGGTGTCTGCTTATAGCTACTACAGGAGAGAACACCAGGCACTGCTGACCCCTCACTCTGAACCAGTCCAGCTGCTGCTATGCTCTTATTCTGCAAGAGGCAGATGTAGCATCCCGACTCACAGCCACGGAGGTGTGCTACTTTTTTGGGTTTGGGTTTGGTTTTTTTGCTGAGGCACAGTCTGGATTCATTCATATATTTCTTTTTTCCTAATGGCAAGTTAAGTGACAAAGAGGTGTTCAAAACTGAAGGGGCAATTCCTGGAAAGACCAGACAAATTCCTCAAAATGATTTTTTTCTGATATAGGTTGTAAAACTGAACAGGTTTTCTGAACAGGTTCCAAGCTACCAAGAGTGTACAATTATTGGGAGTATAGTTTTGTATTGAAACCATAGCTCTGAAAAATGCCATCATTTCAGAGCAGCGTTGTTAGGAGGTACAAACTTCTTCACATCGTAGAACTGAATATTGAAAGTGTTGAGCTCAGGTACCACTCACTTGGGTCCAAGGGCCCAGTGTATGATGCAAACCAGTTAGGTTTCTTCGGTGATCTTTAAGAACCATATCATATGTATCATAGATACAGCATTAAAGGCACACTGTTCAGTAAAAGTCTGTTGTGCTCTTTAATTAACATACAATTGAAAATAACAATAATGTTTTCCATGTAGATTCCAATTTTTGTTGAAATAAACATTGTACTTAAAAATAGTTCACCACATCAGTGGGGGTTTTTTTGGTGTGTTGTAAAGTGAAACTTTGATTCTCCCCCTCTCTAGCAGCAACAGTAGGTGCTCTCGGTGTGTTTACAATAGGTGTTCTAGGTGTGTTTAGGAATTCTGGCACCAACAATGCTTTCCACATCAGCTAAAACCACATCTACTCATAAGGTTAGAAAATGCACACCCACATACCTATATCTTTGCAAATCAAGCAACGCAACACCTTAGATTGCTAGTGCTTTTAATCTTAGTCATTAAGAGAGGTTTCTAATCCTCTAATAATGCTCCCTTCAAACTGTAATGTAATCTGTTAATCTCTTTAAGAAACTACTGAATTCCTCCATCACAAGCATCTGTTTGTAGTGACATATGTAACAAATTAAGATGGTGGCTCTCTTCAAGATTGGTGAACTTTTCTGGCATACTAACTGAAAGCAACGAAAAAGGAAGGTAATGAAGTTTAGCAAAAAGCACACTTAGCTCACTCTGGATTTTAAAATTGAGCTAGACTTCTGTTTGACTAAAACCTGTGAGGAACTGCAGAGAGTAATGAAACACGAGACACATCACGAACAACATAACTATTATTCTTGTTCTCATTATTTAGGCGTCTGATTCATTTATTTACAGGTTCAGCACTGCAAGGAACAAGAGTTCTGAAGATTGGAGAAGTAAGCACGAATTATTATCACAATGATGCGCAGCCATATGTGTGACACTTACGTACAGGGGACCGATTTTTCTGCAGGGTTGAAATAGCACAGCATCGCAATATTTCAATATATATCTGTACTGGTAGAACCGAAAGCCAAAGGTATGCAGTGCAACTCACTTTTCCCTTTCTATTTTAACGGTATTTCTGTTGAGGATTATTTATGCACCTACTGCTTGAGAGAAGAACACATGATGGTAATGCTATTTTCCTACAAAATTGTTTATCCAGTTATGTAAGATAAAACAGACCCAATCTCATCTGTCAGTGGAACATAACATACTGCGGGTTTTAATCTCCTTATGTTTTTTAAAGGCTTTGAAGAGATGCTACAATAAACAAGACATAAATTTAGGGACAAAAACCTTTGTGAACTTGTTTCTATCCCTAATCATGTTTGGGATAGAGATAAAATCTTTCATACAGCAAATTAAAACAAATTAGTGATATGAGACAGCGTGAGAGGAGGGAACTTATTTTGCAAATTATTATTAATCAGAGAACTGGCACCGTGTTCTGCCTTGGCCAAAGTACAAACAGCGTTACTGGTCCTACCAGGGCTGTGCATACAAAGAAACGGACAGTGAGTCTCTGTCTTTTTGAAAATTATGAACTTCACTGAGACAAATGTGGTTTTAATGATAACTATATGAAATTTATGATTTTTTTTTTAATGGAAATTCTGTCAGAGACTTCATTCTGTTCAAATGAAGGCTAGTGTTACAATGTTATGCTCATTAAGGGATTTTAATTGTTACATATTTGAACATAAGATACTTCTTTTGGCTTTTATAAAGACTGTTTTTAGCAGAACAGTTAATAACTGGATCTATTGTGTGAGTTTTCTGTTTAATCTGCAAATACTTACAGATGCATGAGTAAACGCTGTATTTCTCTCCTACTAAAACATTGAGAATCTTATATTTTAGTATATAAATAGACATATGCACATGTACCCTTTCAAAAACAAATGCAAAGCAAGTTTGCCAGAAAAGGGTTACAGCCTAAAGAAAAACAGTGAAAAGAGCCTAACAGAATGGAAAACTAGAAATGTCAAATGTTTCAATCGCATCTATCATGAATTAGCAATTTACAAGCACAGAAAAATAAGGAAAAGTAAAGCGCGTGTATCAAATCTACCATGACTCATAGCAGCTCTATTGTACTTTCTGCTGTTTATAAAGCCTGTTAGTTGTAGCTCACGGCACGCTAATGCTGTGAGAAAGTTGTTCCTTGCGTCCCTGATATGCAGAAGTTGAGCAAGAGCAGCTGCACACCTTGCCACAGACACGGGCCACCGAAGAAGCCGCGGGTAAAGCTGTGCTATTGCAGGGATTTTAACTTCCAGTTCCCAGCCAGGAAGGCAGTTTTATAGGGTGCCATGTACAATACAAGCTGACCCAAATGCAGAAGAATTTGCAGTCTAACACAGCTTTAAATTAATACGGACCTCACAAATCCCCCTGTTTTCAAAGGGTGGAGAGGTCGCGGGTATGGTAGCCTGTCAGACCTCGTGTACCACTAGCAGGGTAACCAGCTGCTCTGCTTGCTCAGGTGCCTCAATCGCCTCCTTTCAGACCAAGCTGCAGGTTCTGGTCCTTCAGGATAGCTGGTGGCCCTCTCTGTGGGCTGATTAGTCTGCAGTGTCTACAGCTCTGCTGTCTCCGGGAGCGGAAGCGAAGCAGAGTGCCATGGGAAAATAGCCTTTCTTGCAGCTCCTGGTGGTCACCAGCGACTAAGCAATGAACTGAAGTTATTTAGAACTAAAGTGTTTTGGGAAAAACAGGTCTTAAAATAATAACAGTCTTCAGACCTTCCTGCTGCTGCCTAAGCCTCCTGGTCCCTGGATCAGGGCAGAGCTGAGCTTTGCCAGGGCCTGAGCAGAGCCGTGCTGGCCCCAGCAGCTCCTCCGCTAGGCCCCGCTCCCCGCCCGCCACAGCAGCGTTTCTGCCAACAGCTCTGGGATGTGCAGCGCTGCGAAGGCTTCTGGTTGCATTCAAACTTGCAATTTGTTCAACTCGCTCGTGAAAACAAGAGGAAGACTGCCTTGTTCCAAACGGCCGCTAGACCCCATCATTAATAAGGGATCTAGTTCCTGCCAGGACATCACCAGTAAAACAAGGCTTGCTCTTACTATGAGCGGTGTTGCTATGCTCTCTTGAAAAAGAGCTGCTACGCTGTGGGTCAGGGGGGTTAGATCCAACATCACCGGGATAGATGCTGTGAAAAGTGATCACTATCACTGCGAGCGATGCATGTTGCAAGGGAAGAGGCATCAGGACCAGTGCACAGAGAGGGGCTGGCAGGAGGGTAGGGAGAAGGAGCTGAGAGGGTAAGAGCAAGGCTGAAGGTAATGCATGGGACAGTGACAGGAATATAAGCTGGTGGGGCAGTGACAACCTGTCAGGGAAGATGGAGGGTGAAAGTCGTATTTTTCAAGTTGCCAGAGCAAAGAAACTTTTTTTTTTTTTTTTTTAACTTGTGCATCAGGAGCTGCATTTTGACCTTTAAAAATTGCACGGTTTAGAAACAGATAACTTCTTCCCAAACCTTCAGAAAAAACAGAACAATGTTAAAATATTTCACAGAAATATGATTGCAGAACATCTCATTGTTCTAAGCCACCCTTCTGAGCTCTGCAGCTGTAGCATAGCACGTTGTAAGTGGGGTCCAAGGAGGGTTGGGAGGCGGCAATTCAGACCTTTGAGTCCAAGGACTGGCAAAGCAGCTAAGTCATATTAGCTTGGGGTTGGAAATGAGCTGTTGTCATGTAATTCCCTCTCCTCTCCACAAGATTTCCTGAGAAGTGGTTTCTGTTATTTATTTATAACTGCTATGCCATTTTCCTGCTTATAGTCACCACGGCTTCCTATTAAATGGCAATTTGGTTACATATGGAAGTTTTACATGTCTGTAATATAGTACCTTCAACTCTCTCCTGGGGCTACATATTCCTTACACAATTATTGCAGCTTGGTATTGAAAGATTGTCGCACATTAGCTCTGCAGAAAATAAGAATAGCTTGAAAACGAGTGCCCTGAGTTAAATCCCTGAAGGCTGATCTGTGCTCCCAAGTGTTGACACCGAACCTCACCAGAGAGCCCAGGACCCCGCGTGTACACCGGGAGAAGCAGCAAAACAATCCTGTGGCTCAGGATCCTGCTAACCTTCTTCAGATTCCTGCTTCTCCCTTCTGCCTAACGAGCCCTGTGCTGCCATCGCGATGCTGCTGCCCCTGCTGAGCCCGACAGGGTGTCTGCACAGCACTGCCTTTTGCACCGCAGACATACCCCGAAAGACGAGCAGAGTAATTTTCTTTCTTCATCCCACCGGGCAGCACAGAAGGAAGAAAAGTCAGGAAATGACATTTCAAATACTGTACAGGGGATGATGCTGTCCTTCTGTACACCCTTGGCTAGTACATTCTCCCCTTCAAAGATTTTCTTTCAAGAATCTGTGTAAACAGACTCAGCATTTAATTCCCCATCTGCAATAACTAGAGGCTGTTCTTTCAGGAAGGTGACAAGGTCCAGGGTGTTGCTGGGATGCACTGGCCAATAAGCACAGTAGCAAAGGGCCTAAATCAACTCCATTCTCAATTCTTCTTTTCCCCCCTAAGAAATTAAATCTGGAAATTTACAATAAAGTACATAAGAACAAGAAATATCAGATTTTTATAACATCCTATTCACGTAATACTTCCCATTCAGAATTCCCTTACTACTTATCAAACTTAACACAGCTGTAAACACCTACTTAAAAAGCCTATAAAGGTAGAATTAATACTTTACAAACTTACTTTTCACAGCTGTGTGCTTGAATTACACCATAAAGTTTGTGAAATTGAAAACATCACATAAATAAAATCTTATCAGATGTAAAATTTCTAAAATATATTTTGGACTTGACTCCCAAGACCCAAGATCTCTATTCGTATTTGATCTCTGGGTGGGAAAAGGTAATGTTTTGCAAAAAATGTGAAAAGCATTTTTTATGCCAAGGAAATGAAGGCAAAGTCGTAAGTGAGATGCAAACCCCACAGGTCAGGCCACTGAAAGACAAGGCTCCCTCACACGCTGCGCTTTAATCTCAGAGACAGACAAATTGGTTTTGGTTTTGTTGGCACAGTCCTGATCCTCTCTTCAGAGCATTTAGCAAATGCATAAGCATGCACTCGATATAAGGAATATTTAGCAAGAATAAGGCTCTCTAAAGAAGACTTCAGTCTGAAACAATTCTTTCCAAGTGTTAGTCTTCTTAGTAGTGAGAGGATAGAAATCCATTCCTAATCTTTTTGGTACATGTACAATTTTGCCCATTTATTTTCTTGCATTTTTCCTTCCTCATCCACAATCACTACATATATCTGCACGCAAAAGGTATCTATACATAATACCTGGCCTCGTTTCACAGGTTCACTTAAAAAAAACCCCAAAAACTGGAAGTTAAAATGTCCATGTCACGAACAAATTTGGGGGAAGGGGGTGTGGTGTTTCTTGCTTTTAAGCAGTCATGGAGCATTCCCTAAGCTAAGGTGCTACTATCCTCTCCTTTCTTGCTTTGCTAATATTCACTATCACTGGAAACAATCCCCAACGTTTCCTCCCTATGTTATGGGAATAAACATTTAAAGTTTATGAGGGGATTAAATACATAATGGTGGTAGTAAATAGACTGAAACAAATATCTGAGCAGCAGATAAATCTGGATCCAGGGTTTAATTTGGTAGAATATCTGATGGCATCTCACTGAAGATCTCCATGTGACCAAACGTCTGTAGCATTTTCAGAGCTGTAAAATGCCACCATGGCTAGCTATAAACTCCTAGTAATATATTTATAGTTCGTAGGAAAAAAAAAAAAAACTGGCTTGGTGTATATTTGAAGATTTTTATCCGAGAGATTTTAAGTGAGTAGTGAGACAGAACAGATTCCATGTTCCAGTGGTGTATAATTTCTTTTTCCTCACACTTCATACTAGACAGGAGTGATATAAGATGCTGTTAGAAGACCCAGTGAGACACGCTGGAGCACAAGTGTCCCTGCACAGTGACAGTACCTGCTTGTTGTCTACCTCCTCTATCAATATCAAGTGACTGAAAGAGATTTGATGCAGCTGCTGGCTGGCTAGAGCTCAATCCAGAGAGCACTGAGATAAAGCTCAAAGGCTTGAGGAAGCACCAAAAGTCTTAGCAGAGATTAACTCAATCCCTTGACTGAAGTAGAGCACCTACTGTTACCGACTTGGTCTCCCAGGCTAGAAGCCTAGTTGGCAGAATGATTTCCTGTAGATGTTAAGGCTGAGGCCACTGCCAAGGTTCATGTTGTATAACCTGCCTCTGGGATGATGGATGCCATGGCTCCTTTCAAATATAGTCTAACTGGAGCAGGTTTTTTTTGTCACCTGGGGATGACTCTGGTGCAATACATCCTGTGTACTTCCAGAGAGCAATAAAAAAATAGTCAGATTTTCTCTAGTATTTACTCTATTGCTATTTACTCACCAAGTAATATCACAGAAATAGTAGTTTCAAAGGGGAATTCAAGGAGTGGTGTTGACCCTCCAAGATCAGGGCTCGTTGACCCCGCTCCTTCTCCAAGCTGTCCCGTCCCAGCTGTGGAGCCAGCAGATGCTGGGCTGGGATGCCGGCTCTTGGTGGGCACACGCCTGGCTGCTCCCAGGGACGGATGGCTTGGCCCCAGAGAACCTGTGTCAGAGCAGCCCAAAGAAATCTGAGGTCACGCAGGACTCTCAGCTGCACAGATAAATGCTGTAATTGCCCGGTGAGTCTTACATGCAATCAAAGCGTATTTCAGGTCCGTATTGCAACTTCAGGTGTGAGCACGCAAAAAAATACCCAACGGGGTATATAACCTGCGTTGGTTAGGTGGTGTTCTAGTCTAGTCACACATCTTTGCCAAGTTTCTTAATTGAAATTAGAGGCTTTTGTGATAGGTATATAAACCTAAGTGTCACCGAGCTTTTGGACACTGGTTAAAGCAGAAGGTGGTGGTGGTGGTAGCCAGAGAAAGCTCACGTGTGGGCAAACCCGCGCTACTCAGTTCAAGAATAATATTGAACCCCTCACTTCCACACATCAGGAATGCCAAGGTCAAAGAAAAATGTTAACCTATGTGTTAATTATCACTGAATTGATGATTTGAAGGCCTCCTGAAAGCAAATACAGCAGGAAATTTGTTGTGACAATGCCATACAAGGCAGAATGGTTAGAGAATTATTGCAATCCTGCCCAGTCATTTCAGGCAACGTTTTGTTGTAAAATATGATATTCTTTTGGGGTTTTGTTGAAACAATTTCAGTGTGACAATAAAGTGGTTTGAAGAACACCTGTACTAGGGTATCCCAACAGCCCCCTTTCCAATAACGTATTTGGTGAAGCATTCCACAGTAACTATTTCTCGTTAAAAGATTCTTTATTTTTCCTAGCAGAGCTCAGATTTGTCCTATTTGTCTATTTTGCAACATGTTTGTCTCTGGCCAGAGGTATATAAAACTCTTCTACAAGGAGAGGAAACTGACTACACAAATGCTATCAAATACATAATCAAATCACTGGATTTTTAATATAATTACTAGCAATTTCAGGGCAACTGCTGTAAAATACTAGCTGAAAAATGGAAATCTACCAGGAATCACATTCACTCGAATGTTTCACATGAATTATTGTGAGTATATACAAAAGGACAGCTACCTAATTGAGAAAACATCCATAAATATTTACTTCCTGATAAGTAAGATAAGCTGCATGCCAAAAAAAAAAAAAAAGAAAAAGAAAAAAGAAATGGAGATG
The DNA here is from genome assembly GCF_028858705.1 of Grus americana. Lineage (NCBI taxonomy): Eukaryota > Metazoa > Chordata > Aves > Gruiformes > Gruidae > Grus > Grus americana. The sequence continues at coordinate 149,466,536 of NC_072853.1, read as the reverse complement.
AAGTTTTCAGATAACTGTGAAGCGCGTGCTGTTAGTAATACTGTTTCTCATCAAAGTCCCAGTGGGATTGCAGCTTTGTTGTGCTAAATGCTCTACAGTATAAAAGAGAGTCGTTCAGCCAAGGAAACTTATTCACCACTTTTATGGGTATAAATCTAAAGTAAAAGATCGTATTCTACATGTATTTAATTTACCAGCTCAGGAAGGATGCAGGCCACATGCACAAACATTCCCTACCTAAAGCCAAAGATTTCTTTCACTGGATACTACACATGGTGGGAAATAAATGAAAAAAACAATTACTCCCTGGCTCCTAATAGCAGAAGAGTATTTTCTTTTTCAGTCCAGCAGTCATTAGTCTCTTGTGTCTCCATTCTCAGTTTAGCAAAAATGTAATATGTTGTGAGATAACGTTATTTCTTTATTAAGAAAGAATAAATGCAAGTGCATTAAAGCTTTTAGATCAGCAGTCACAATGCTGATCTGTAAGCTGACATAACCATCTTTCAGAGCAAGACAAGTCCTTTCACAACTGCTTCATTTTGGGCACCACCTCTCCCTCAATTATACATAAGCAGCAAAACAGCTGTCAACACCTAAGCTCATTCAAATGTCCTCTTTAATTAGGTTTTGGGTTACAGCATAGCTTGTTTCCAAGGTTAAATTTGAACGGACAAATAATTCACAATCAACAAAAATGAAAATGAAGTGAACAGACTGCAGGGAGAGTTTGGAGGAGTAATAGGAATTGTGTGGGTAATTAATGAGACAATAATTTTGTCATCCCTCCTACCTTAAGCCAGAAAAGGCAAGGTGAGTAACCTAATCCAGTGGAGATGAAGTTTGGTAGGAAAGCAAACAAGTCATACAAACACACTAGTTAATTGCTTAATTGCTTAGTCAAAGCTCAATCTTTAAGTCATATGGAAGACAGGCAATTTAAATATAAAATGTACTGTATTATTTATTTACAAAAGGAGTACACTTTGACCACAGGCTCTCTAAAAAAAAATATCAAAAGAAGCTCAGTTGAAGTTCCAAAGATCATGTTATTTCTAAAAGCAGCCATCTAAACTTGAGCATAGCATCAGCAATGGGAAGAAGTCTCGCTCTTAGCCATATTAGGTTAAATTGACAGAGCTTACTAAATTCCAAATCCCACCCAGAGATCTGAAACCATGGGTTTTCTTGCCCAGAAATGTTGGTTACTTGGATAGCTGAAAATCGAAGTTTTACACTCAGCAAAAAATAGAAGTTTTGTGCAGGAAAAATGCTGAATCCTTGTACCTGTGAAAATAATACAGTCTAGATAATGAAATTATGGATTAACTTAAAAAAAAAAAAATTTCAAGCATTACGGGAGTCTCAAAAAGTTGGTAACATGTGCTTTACATGATTTTTAAAATTCTCTTTGTCCTTGCAAACCATTTTGATATTCAACCACGCTTTAACTCATTGATACTTAGCAACAAAACTTCACAGGCAAAAATTGCCATGTCTTTGTCTGTGAAATTCATATTTTTCTGAGATAGAGTGTTGCATCCCTTCTTTCCTTTGCAGCCCCCCAAAAGCTTGGCAGGATAAGAACTTCATAGCTAAACACCGATGAACAACAACAGCGAGCCTGACACACGCTGTCACCAGCGCAGCAGCACAGACCCACTGCCCAGCGCAGCGAGTCGGGATCTCCCCGCACTTGGGACGTGGGTGAACAGGGGAGACGAACGGATAGAAGATGACCTGGGCTCCTTCACCACCATCTCCCGGCTCCAGCTTTCCCCCTGGCTACCCTCCCCTCCCACAATAGTCGTCTTCGCTGCAGATGCCACGCTTCACACAGCTTAACTCCGCTACAGTGCTGAAGGTTCAAACGCTATTAACGGTGCCTCACAGGAAGGGTGCAACTGTTGCTTTTCTACAACTTCCGTGAAAGATTTTTTCCTCTGAAAACTGTAGGAAATAAAATAGGCATTAAAAGCAAAATGTTTTTAAAATACGCACTGAAAATGCAGGAAATGCCAAATTTAAGATCACGCAGGAAAGATTAGTTCTATGTGTGCATGCATCACGCTACTACAATTGCACACTCACATTTTCTCCAGAGAAGCCTGATCTTACTAGGTAATTAGGACAAATGGATGAAGAAACAGAATAATAACCACTCGTGCAACAGAAACCTGGAACTTACCAGTGTTTTAATTCTATAAATTTGCAGTCTGAATACCATGAATGGGTTTCCTTGTATAAAGAAGATTTTAAATACTAACTCAGGAAAAACATTACTGAAATACAATCTCTTACTGCATTACTATGGCTTTCTACCCATTAATACTATAAAATTGCTTTTAAAAAAAGACAGATTATAAATTAAAACTGAACAGGAAATATGAAAGCCACTTTTTTCAACTAAAATGCACGTGTATGTGTTATAAATCAGCTTGTATATTACTAAAAATTTCAAAGTTTAATTTTTTCTGCTTCTTAAAAAAAAGTCCTAATGACTATAGAATTGCATTTGGCAGAGCTGATGTCCTTTCAAAGAGTTACTCACAACCTTTCTGCATGCTGCATACTTTCATTTAACCGTGCCATTCTGAAATGGGACGACCTCTTTAACGCCAAAGCTGAGGGTTTTTTCATTTTGCAACATTTTGCACCAACATCCTAGGAACACTTATCAATGCATATCAATAAACTGTTAAATATGTATGAAAGAGTGTAAGCAAAAAATAAGCAAAAAATAGTTAATGCCAGGTACTTGTCCCTGATGTGAGATATCTGTCATCATTTTCCGCTTGGATTCAGAAGCCACGTATGTGCGCGCTGACAAACCACTAAACCAGAATTAGAATTTTATCCTCAAAAATCCTACAAACTAATTGTGACATAGTAAAAGCAAAAGCAGACAGAAGAAATATTTGGATGCACGTGGTTTTGTACATGTACAAGGAGCACTGAAATACACCTTTATTGACAAGTGACATTAATGTAACAGATTTATCTTGTACACATGTAATATACCAGCCAAATACAACTGGACACATAAACCCAGTAGCTGGCATTAGGCAACTTTTACGCATCCTATGTAAGTTGCTAAGCACAAAGAGTCATCCACTGAACTTTCCAAAAAGAAAATCATTGACAGAGATGAAGGACGACAACACCTACACAAATCTTGCCTTTCCCAGTTGCCCACCACCCTTACTTTGAGATGCATTCATTGCACACACAAACCAAGTCAGTTCTGGCAAACCTTGCTTTGTCTAAGAGAGTCTGTTCAATACACATCAAAATCCTAATACATCCATTGCATGTTTACTGACAGAATACCCTAGTCCTGACAACCTAAGAAACTCCTGAAATGAAGCATCCAACATGTCAACTAATTCACAAATGCATTATAAAATACAAGCAAAGGTGGCATCACAAAGTTTATGCTCCCACAGACTCCAGTTCACATTTGCTCAGTTTAGAATTGAAGCATTTTCTACCTGGCTTCTTAAAGGACCATACAACTGAATATTGAAAATCAAGCTTCTCACTTATTGCCAATAATAAAGAGTCTGTTCACCAACGTCCCCAGACGGGTCTAAGGATTAACTGGGTTATGCAAGTGATTAGCCAAGGTTAAAATAACTTGGTGCTGAAATTATGAGCAAGGATAACATTCGTCCTTTCCTTGTCACTGGAATTGTTGAACAGGGGACAGTAAGGGAAAACCTTCATCTACTTCTGCTTTTGCTGGGGGCAAGCTACAATGTTACAAGCAGTTTTGTAAAGCTTTGTCCACATTAGGATCGCTATTATGGAGTATAAAGCTACTCCATAAAACTGCCTCTACTGCTACTCAGGCAAGACACCACTAGCTTGCATCTGAACTCAATGTCTCGGCTGAACTTTAAACATCAGAGCTATTAAAAAACAAGTTTTCACTTTCCATGTGCCTGAAACGCCTGACATGCCATTTTTGTCATTCCCTTTTAGACAGAGTATGCAATGCAAGCTGCAAAAACAAGTTACATGCTTCAGCAATACATCCTCAATGTCTTTGCAAACTAGTTCAACAAGAAACCTAGTTTTTTCAAATTCCTTGAAGTTATCCGCATGCTACTGCGACTCATGCAGTAGCATCAAAATTGCTAAGGAACCCTGTGGGAACGGATCCCAAGGTTCTGCGCTGCTCATTTTTAACACTACTTTTTTGTTGATATCTTAATATAAATTGTATCTCACAGAGTGAACACTATGCAACATCAGTCCTTCTTTGCTTAGCTTACTTATGAGTGTTTCTAAGGTTTGTGCCACAAAACACAAAATTTGTGATCACAATTCATGATACAGCTGAAAATGGTAATTCTGAAAGATGTAAAATAATATTTTTTTTTAAAGTTTGGGATGTTGACAACATTGAATGAATTCATCACATCCAGCCCAAAACCTAAGCAGTCTGGATACAAAGTTTATCATCAGTCCAGCACATGACTGATATTTACTGATGGTGTATTAATACTTTTGTGCCTACAGCCACCTGAGTAGCCATTTTCCTCTCCAACTATCTCTCTTCTTCATGAACACATCCATGTCTGCATCTTTGCCTTGATCTCACCTCAGAAGTCAGCTTTCCAGAGATTCAGTAAAGTTAAGCAATACTGAACTAGCAAGACTAGGTTTTTTCTACTATTATTTGACCTTTAAAGAAAAAGCCCATTAAGAACATGGGGGAAAAAACACAGTCTGCATGTACTAATATTTTGGAAATAACATAATGAATTTAATCTACTCTTTGCATCACATAAAACAGTAGCAAATATACAATCCATCCTGCAGCTCTATCACAAGTGTGCTCAATTAAGACTGCTGCATTTCAACTATTTAGTTCCTTTTTAATCCTAATTTTAACCCAGTACCTTTCTGTCATTTAAGGATGGCCTTCTACTATTTTTAGAGATCGGGGGCAGATTTGTAAATGCATCCAGACGCACGCGTAGTACCGTTTAACAGCTTCCAAGGCATTTATATTGTGTAAGGGGAGCAAAGAATGGTATTTTCTCATGACATTACCTGTGTTCAAGTAACAAGGAAAGGGGTGCCGAGCTATCACTGGTGACAGGGCAAATCCCAAGCAACTTTGAGACTGGCTGTAGAATGGAGATTCCCAAAGCCCAAGCGTGCATGGCCCAGCAGCGCTCTAGTTCATCACAACCACCGGTATTACCAGCCCAGGTACTACGCTCGGGAACCCTCCTAAGGCATATTAATATACAGAAGTGTTTCTGATTGGCAAAGAGATACACTACTATCTCTTACAGTTACAAAAGAATTACAGATATTCAATTGTCTTTAAATGCTCGCATTTGTTTGACATATTCACAGACAGCAGAATTATCAGTGGTTCACATTTGCAAAGTACCCTGCCCTTTCTTCACACCTCTTAATTGGGGAAACTAAGGCAGAGAAGCTAAGTCTTGGGAATCCAGTTGCAGTTCTTTACCACACCAGGAATGCAAAGGGTGGGGTGGGGGAAAAAAGCATAAGTAAAATTATATTCTTTATTCATTCCATTTTAGCTGTGAATATTCCTATTATACAAATACAGTATAAATTCCAAAAATCACAATATATTACAAAATAAAAAAGTACAAACTGCATTACTTAATAAATATCTCTAACAAGTTAATCGAAGTAGAAGAGACAGAATTCAGATTGGAAACATTTAAATGTTTGACCCAGCAAACCATACAAATCTCAATTTAAATACTTTTTTCTTTTAAACCATAATGTAGAATACCATTCCTGATTTCTTGATTAGAAAATAATGTCAAGTGAATAAAGTCTTGTGATCAGATAATGATTTGTTGGTGCAACACCAGTGCCAAAAAAGAAGCAGGGCTTATACAAAAGACACCATAACCCAGAAACAAGAACACAAACACCGAGGTGCAGCCAAGGCAATTATTGCCAAAGCAGGAGACTATTATCTAGTCACAACATTCTATTGCAAGTTAATGTTCTGTTATTACAGATAAATAATATAAATGGAGCAGAGGGTGAGCCAACCAGGCAACAAGAGGCCAGTTTACTCAAAACAGTAATTAAATACAGAAGAGTCAATTGCTCCCTGTACTGTTCATGTGTAGCTGCATTCCAACTGGCTCAAAGGACCTGTTCTGTGCTCCAGGCAGAGAAAGCAAATGTTTTGAAAAGCAGTCTGTTCATACTTTGCTGCACTTTTACAAAAAACATTGTTTTAGATTTGCAAGAAAATACCCACGATGCTTTCATCAATTAGGGAGGGTTAGTTTGACATCAACTTCATTTGGTAAAAATATAAGGTTTATGGGTAAAAAACACAGCAAAAAAATAGCTGTTACATCATAAGCCTTATTTACAAAAACTGTTTACAAACTTTTTTTGGCTGTACAGCTGAAAGCCAGATACTAATGTAAGATGTAGAAGATGGAGGTAACAGTTTAAAAATATTGTGCAAAAAATACATTCTTATAGAAAATAGACAGCGGGGAGGGGAGACACAAACATACACGGAGAATCTGCTTGCAAATAATCCGAGGCTAAGTTTTTACAACAGAATACTACAAACACGTTTGGATTTATCCCCCACAATCTACAGTCCATCTTAGTCTGGGGTGCTGCTGCTTCATTAAGGATTAAGGCATCACCATCACAGCCAGCACACCTTCTGTCTGTCCCGGTCCCTGCAGCAAAGCTCCCAGCCTGCAGCCCAGGTGGTCTCAAGAGCAGGCATTCTGCTCAATGTACATCTTGGACAAGGACACCGCCATGGACTTGGCCAGCTCCTCATCCCGTCTGCGCTGTACCTGAGTCTGTCTGCACCACGCCTCGTACTCTGGGTTGGGGCACACGCGGTCCAGCACAGCATCGTAGTGCCCATTGCTAAGCCAGCTCAGCCAGATACTGGGCCGTGTCGGGTCCTCAGGCCCCAGGTAGTGAACCATGGTGGAAACGGTGGGGCTCTCGGGCCGACCGCCCGTGGTGAGGTGGATGTTCACATTCAGCATCTGGCCCATGGCCAGCAGCTCCGGGTAGCCAGCCCAGGCCCCGTCCTGGGCGGCACCGATGAGGAACTCTCCCACGTCGCCCTCGATGATAGGGTTGAAGTGGTCCAGGTGGTCAGCGATGTAGTGCACGGTCTGCTCACGGAGCTCGCTGTGCAGCCGCTGGTCCCCGTACACGGCCTTGCAGACAGCACGGTAGAGGCAGTTCCCGTCGGGGATGATGTGGAAGCGGAACCGGCCCTTCTGCCGCAGGTACTTGTCCTGCTTCTCCACCTCGGCCAGGTACAGCGCCAGCTTCTCGCTGCGCTCCGGCCTGCCGCCTGGCCCCCTGCGCGCATCGGGGCCCTCCTCCTCCTCCTCCCCGGGCGAGGGGCCGGCGGCGGGCTGCGCCTGGCTGCCGCTCCTCTCCGCGGGGCGATAGCCGGGGACCAGCCCGGGCTGGGCGCCGGCGGCCGCCGCCTGCAGCGCCTGGCAGTGCTCGCTGAGGCGCAGGCTGCGGTTGCTGGGCTCCTCGGCGGGCGGCGGCAGGGCGGCGGCCTCGCCGTCCCCCCCGGCCTGCCGCATGCTCTCCAGGATGCCCTCCAGCCAGGCGCGGCTGCGCGGCGAGGCCGGCACCAGCTCGCCGGGGGCCTCGGCTCGCTGCACGATGCGGATGGGAACGATCCGTTCCAGCGGCCGGCGGCGGCTGACGGTGACCTGCGCGCACGGGCTGTACTGCGGGACAGCCGCCGGCCGGCTGCCGGGGCCCGCCGCGGGGCCGCTCGGCATCACCTCCAGGCAGGAGGAGAAGGCGGGCATGGCGGCGCTGCTGCTGCTGCTTCCCCCCACGGGAATAAAGCCGTCCTTGGCGGAGCTCTCGGCGGCCGGGCTTGGGCCCGCGGCGTCGGCGGCGCTCGGTGCCTCCGGGGAGGAGGGTCCTGGCGACAGGGAGACCTTGAAGACACCGGCGGAGCTCGGCGGGGCCGCGGCTGATGCGGCGGTGGCCGTCCCGCCCGCCGGATAGTGGGTGATCACGGAGCTGTAGAGCTGCATCCTCGGCTCCCCGCGGGCGGCGCTTTATAGGCGGCGCCGTCGAAGCCGGGGCGGGGAGCGGCGGCGGGGGCCGCGCTGGGGCTGCCGGGGAGGATGAGCCGCCCGGGTAAAAATAAACAAGGGCATCACCCCCCCGCCGCCGCCCCGCCCCTGCGCACCCCGCTGCCGGCTGGGCCCCGCGGCGGCGGCAATTCCGACTGCGCCACCAGCGCCGCGCGGCCACGGCCCGGCCCCTCCGCGGGTGCGCGCGGCCGCAGCGCTCGGGCCCTTCTGGAAGCTGCTGGAGGCCGGGCCGGGGGGCGGGGCCGCGCCCGTGTTTACCTCAGGGCCAAGGCACGTTGGAATGCGCGGGGGGCGGGGCCGGGGTGTGTGACCTCACCGCGTGTCGCCCCGCCTCCCCCGCGGAAGGGGACGTGGGGCGGGGCCGCAGCTGGGGCGGGGCGCGACGTTCGCTCCTCAGCGGCGCTGGGCCTGGGGGAGGGGGTGGTGTCGGCTCCCGTGTCCCCGGCGGGGGGGGAGGTCCGACCCTGGGGGAGTCTGCTCCCGGGGATCCCCTCCCGTGTCCTCTAGGGCGTCTGGGCCTGTAGGGTTCCCCTTCCCTGTCCCCCGGGGAGGGGTGAGCGGTGTGTGGTGGATCTGGCCTGGCCTGCCTGGGCTGGGCTCTCGCGTGCGGGCCCGGCTTCCCTGCTCTGCTTCAGCCCCGCCGCCTGGGAGCCGGTGCCGGGTAAGCCGGGCTCCGTAGCCGAGGCTGTGGCGGGGTCGTTGGCGCCGGCCGCTGTCGGAGGGAGGCGCGGGAAGGCTGACGGAAACGGGTGCCCGGGTCTGAGGGGTGATTCGCGGGGAGATGCCTGCTCTCCCGTGTCGGGCTGTCGGCACGGAGCTTGTGCTGCGCTGGGCTGGGTGCTAACTATGAAATCGTTTGATAACGGGAAGTGTTGGGGAAACTTCAAAGAGGCGAACACTGCGTTGGGTGTTCTCGGGGGCCAACCGGGAAAATGCCACAGAAGGTAGCGAAAGCAATGTCTCATGAAACAATTTGTCAGCCAAGCAGTTTGATTTTTAGACTTGATCATCAAGTATAAATTATTGGAGATGTTCTACCTACAATGAGCTGATGCTGTATCCATGTTATTGTTGAAGGAATTATGCTTCTGCCCACGTATAATCGGTGTCACGATTCATAATTTGTAGCTGTGGTAGGAATAATATTCATTCATTAGTTTTCTGACAGTCACTGGCTCAAGCTGCTGTTTGTCCACCTGCAGTCCTACTTAGGAAAATGTAATGTATGCATACGTAAAAAGTATGATATAAATCATCACATAATAACAGGAGAGACCAGATTTAAAATACAGGTCTCGGAAAGATCACTGATAATTGGTTTATTCATGCTGGTAGTGTCTTAAAATTAAGCCAAGTCTTTTAGCCTTAGCTGTGGTATAAATAAAGTCATATCTAACCCTTTGTCTATGAACGATGACGTTATCTGTACACAATGGATTTGATTATGTTCTGACAGGCATGCTGACCAAGAAACACCCATTTACACTATGATGAAATGTTAACACATTTATTTATTCCTACCAAAATGGGGGAAAAAAGATATTGATATATGTGATTCAAAGTGATACTTAAAGTATTTTCTGGATTACATCCCACGGTCTCAAATATCTTTGGAAAAGTCTTAGTAATCCAAGCAGATCGCAGAACTTTAAAAAACAACCAAACAAAAAAATAACCCTCTATTTGGATATTCTGAAAAATTTCTTTTCCTTGTTCTATTTATGCTAATTAAAAAGACATAACTAAGAGGATCGCATGCAACAGACTACAACATCAAAAATAATTGTTTCTTTGGAGCCTTAGTTGTCTTTTGGATCCATGTCCAGGGAACTATTTCCTATCTTCAATCTCTGCAGCTGATTCCAAGGCTACCAGCAACACAATATGGAATTTCATTCTCTTTACACAGAAAATGTGTTCTAATCTCCTTGGCTACCTTGCATGTTGAAGGAAAAATGCTGAAATCCTTGGTGATAAAAACTGTGGATATTTAAGGGAACAGTTTTCACCTTATTTTTTTGTTTTGGATAAAATATGACAGCTAATTTAATGCATTACTGAGAACCTCATAATGAAAATTCACAGAATTAATATATTTCCAAAATTATTGCCTCCAAAGTTGAAATGCAAGAGGTATATCAGACATGAATTGAAGCCCAAATCTCCTGACTTACCTGCTAGAGCCAGAAAGTTGATATCTTTAGAACAAATGGTGATGGGTATTAGCCAGGAGCATTTCTGGCAGCCTGTTACAGGAGGATAAGGTATTACAACTGCTCTGAAATTACAGTGACTCTTGTATTTCAGAATGTTCAGAACTTTGTTTTAAATATAGCTTGTGAGATCAGTCAGCAAGTCTTTATTTCTGGACTAATCATTGCTTAGCGAGGAATCTATATTGATCAAATAGTGGTAAACTGAAATCTTCCCTCCTTGAAATGAAGGCTTGGAGCAAATAAAAGATTCCTGTTTATGTTTACTTCTTAGTCAAAACATTACAAGGTATATTTCCAAATTAAAATGTGTTCTAGTGTATTCATAGGTGATTTAATGTAAAATCACTGGAAGCTGCCCCCTCCTAGGGGGTTTTAAACATGCCAGTAGCTGTTCATTGTGGGTTTGTTCGTTGTTACTGTAATAAAGATGTACATTACTTCATGCTAACCAGCCCTTCTGCCTGCTTTTTTTAGTTTAAAAAAAGGTATCTCTGTGGCTTTGCTTAATGAATTGCTCTGTCTGCCAGTAAATGCCAGAGCTGACTACAGGATGGTAGGTTTAAAGTCTTAAATAGTCTGGTCACAGAGAGAAAGAGGCAGCTCTTTCTCTTGGAGAATAGTAAATGGATCCAGCAGAATAAGAGCACTTCTGTCATGAGTGCTGCATTTCGAATACTCAGTACTGCAATTTTCTTTCTTCTAGGATATTACAGAAACTCACACTAATGACTGTGCTGCCTCTCCAGAACCATAGGTTATTTGGAACAGTGGTACATTAACGGATGGGCAGCTGTTTAATTCTGCTTGGTAGTTACAATGAGGTACAATGCTTGTGGTGCTTCATTTGAGGAAAGAAACAGATTCATTATATACGCCCAAATTACCATTGTGTTAGTATTCTGATGCTCTACTATAGCATATTCTGGACAAAAAAACTTGTTTATCTCTGAAAAAAAAATCCAAGGAATATCCTGAAATACACGCTAAATATGCCAGCAGGTTTTGGTAATGGTAGCAGACAGATTGTTCTTTTATTCTCTTTTCATTTATAAACAATGTCTTTCCTATATTTTCAGTTAAAATGCACATAGAAAGCTTGCTAACAAGGTTAAAATACAATCAAAATCTGTTACTAGGTAACTGAGAGACAGAACAAACATTTATGCCACCGTCTTAGTGTTAATAGGATGCTACTACTAACATTTATTACCTCCCATGTGAAGTAAATGGAAAGAGAACCTCACCTTGGTGTGTTTTACCTATGTTGTTATTAAATACTGACAGTGTAACATAACCAACATTTTCCATAACTGAGCACCCAGAGTTAAGTCACACGTACTTGGCCTGGGGGGATGCAGTCTCTCTGGATGATCACTGACAAAAATCCCACTGAACCACTGCAGCACAAGCATTTCATGGCTAGTTTTCAGCTTTCATACTAGCAGTTACCAGAAATCAGCACTTACCTAAAAGGTCATGTTCTTAGTTGTCTGACATCTGATTTTAACAATAATGCCATAAACCATGGATTGTTCCAGAGAGGAATGTTCAAGTGCTATGAATACAATTCTTGTGAAAAAGAAATTTCAAGGAAGAATTTGAATGTCGTCAGTGCAAGGGTGTCTACAAAAGCCAGGGGCAGTTGTGCCTTTAGTGCCTTTCGCTACCAGAAGGTGGGTTTTCGCTGTTGCTCTGAGCTGCATATAGAGCTGCTGTCGATTTCAAGGAAAAACTAAACTTTGCTTTGGTGCGGCCTGCATACAACACAACACACTGATTGATTGCTTCCAGAATATTCCTGCATTTGCCACTTCTGTCACTTTTGCCTGCGTGTTGTGGCCTCACAGGCACTAGAGGGGGCTGGAAAGCAAGGAGAACACAGTATGGAGATGCCTTTCACCGTCTTCCGTAAAGTAATGTTCCTGGGCTTCTGGTTCACTCATTATAGGGTAATGTACAGTCCTTTGCTAATACAAAATAGATCTTGAAACAGTCTCTGTAGTAATAAAGCGTAAACATCTCCTGTGGTTAAAGTTTCTCCTGACGTGACTGTTATCACTGGTTATGCTGCACATTCCAGGAATTGTTCAGATTGTTTAGAAGGCAAACCATGATCACAAAAACAGCTGTGGAACAACAGTGGTATTCACTGACGTAAAACTAGATGCCTGAGAGTGGAACTACTTTTAACTTTAATGTGTAGTAGATACATGATTGACATAGACGGAACAAATTAATTACATCACCAGGAACATTTGTTAGTGAAGAAGGGAGAAGTTAGCTTAAATGGTGTATTGAATGACACCGAATAAGCATTTCCACTGCTTTTTTTTTTTTATGCCAACATAACAGCCCTTCAACCTAAGCTATTTCTGGCTGAAGTATGTAATGAATTAATAGCTCTTTGTACATAATTGGAAAATGGAATGTTTACTTTTTATTAATAATTTGAAGTGGTATATCAAGGACAAAATTTAAAAATTAATAGAAAATAGAAATATATATATCAAGGCTCTTCCAATATAGGGAAGAAATACATATAAGCTGGAACTAGAAGGAACTTCCTGAATCATCAGGTTTATCCTCTGTTGCCTGCAGGTGATCATATCATACCATTCCTTTCATAAAATTACCAAGTTACAGGTAACTTATTTGGGGTATAGTTAATGAACCTGTACAGATGTCACAAGCCAACAGCACTGCTGAAAGAACCAGTTCTGCTCTTTCCCACTCCCAGTCTCTTTTTGCTTCTCCTGATGCCAACTGCTTTGTGATGACTTAAGTGTAGGTATTAACTAGACTACCTACTTCGTCCAACCCTAAATGTACCACCAACATAAAAAGGAGAAAAAGTGTATCCACACTGACTTCTGAGGTGTGAATACACTGCATAAAACCAGGGCTGTGTCTTGGAGAGCTTTGCCTCACAATTTGTTGTTCAACTTCTGCTATACTGTCATGTTAAGATCTTATTAAAATCTTACTCACTGTATGGGTGCCCTAGTCATTAGAGATGGAACCCAGAGTATGACATCATGTGGCAAGAGTTTGTGGAAAAAGGGCTGTTGGTGATAAATATAGATATTTGCTCATATCTCAAGGTCTCAGGTGGTATCCCACTTGGTAAGTGAGCCTCTATATGCGAGCGATGACGCAGGTCAAGTCTCTCATTTCTACTCAGAAGTGTAGATGGCATTTGTGGGGGTCATTTTGCATAGAGCTTTGAGATGCTACCAGAAAAAAAGGGATCTACAATGCTGTTTCCTCTGAAAAAAAAGAAACCACTAGTTGTAATAATGTGATGTAAACAAGCTTTATAATGTATTTGACATTTAGAAAGGGTTATCATCTCTATTTTAATAAACCTTACAAGATATAAAAGTGTTTGCACTGTCTATAGTTTGTTATCAGTTATAGGAAATTAAATAGTCACCTTCTCTTCCTTTCATGTTAGTTAATGGCAAATTTAGGGTTGAGGAAAGTGGGTATTTTGGCTAATACCAAGAGCAGAGCAGAGTTCTGACAAGGACAGAGCTTGAAGGAAGTAGGGGAAGTGGGCAATACAAAAATACCAGAAGCAGGAAATTGCCACTCACAATTACAGGAAATATTATTAATAGATTAATCTTGATAAAAACTGTAGCATGAAATAACTGTGGTAGAAAAGAAGGTGCAATACTGCCTACTCTTGAAGAGAAAACATACTCCGAGGAGGTAGCAAGTAGCCAGCACTTCCATGTGTGGCCTTGCAACGGAAAGGCTTTGGAAACAGACTGATTGAATGGGAAGTGTCATCCCCTCTATCCTCCGCAACCTTGCAACGCACACCTTTCCCCACCTTTCTGCCATCAGCAAGCAGCAAAAGGAGGAATCACCACTTCACACAGAGAGGCGAGTGTCACAGAAAACCACACTTCCCGTTCATGTTTTGAGAGTCATGGAATAGCATGTAATTACATTAACCAGCTTTGTTGTTCCACTGCCGAGTCCTTCCTGTGGGAAAGGGCTGTGGTTACGTGCTACATAACCAGCTCAGCAAGTCTTGTCCCAGCCCTGATGAAACGTAGGGAGAGAACTTACTTCATCACAATTAAAAACCTGCTCTGTTTCCATCCGTATAGCACAGAGCTAACTGTTACGGCAAGGTTGGATCACAGCTATTTAACTCCACTGTCTAACGAGAAAAAATAACACAGGTAGAGCCATTAAAGAGGAGGGATGACAGCAATTCATCCTGACTGATGTCCTCCTACTCTGTGTAAATAATTAAACCTTTCCTAACCTAGTTTTCCATACCTAAATGTACAATATGGAATTATTTTTCAGATTTGACATTTTCAAAGTTCTAATATAGCAAGAGATAATTTAGAAGAGCATTTATAACAATAAGCACAAACCTGAAGTAATTTTCACTGGAAGAAGTCAGGAACAGCTACACTCCAGTTAGTGGATTTATACCAGTAACTCCAATCAGAACGGAATTCTAACTCGATTTGGTTAGCCTGAAATACGAAGTAGTGTTCCTGATGCTTTGAGTGAGTAGCTACAGACATTTTAAAATAGTATTGTAGCAATTTCAGAGTTTCAGTACTTATTCAAGTGTAATTGAGACATTAAAATTGTTATAAAGAAGCACTAGTTGTAAGAGTTACATTATCCACACACGCAAATATAAACATTCTTCAAGTTGTGATTTACATGCCAGCACGATTTTATGAAAATTAATCGTTAGCAATTAGCAATTCGGAGAAAGAATCCCAAATATAATCAGGTTACTATATCAGACCTGGGCCCCCTCAACTGAACAGAGGTTTTTGTGGA
This sequence comes from Grus americana, assembly GCF_028858705.1. Lineage (NCBI taxonomy): Eukaryota > Metazoa > Chordata > Aves > Gruiformes > Gruidae > Grus > Grus americana. The sequence goes on along the minus strand of NC_072853.1, from coordinate 149,451,370 downwards.
TGTCTGTCTGAATTTGATATAAAGTTACTACAGGAAATTTAGTATATCTAATCTTGCTGTATCTAAATAAAGTTTCCAATACTGCATAGTAGGAGGCATTACCAAACCAATGAAGATGGGATTAGAACAAGAAATAAAAGGTGGCGATGGGCCTGGCTAGGGGAGAGACAACTGAAGATAATTCAAAGGAGCTGTTACACTGAAAGAAACTTGCCAGTGGAGTTCTTCAAAGATCTGTCTTGGAACTGGCTTTAATATTTTCATTAATTACACTGGCACTTAGTGTGCTATTAACTTTGACTAATGACTCAGAGCTGAGCAGCATTTTTACAATAAAGATTTTTGAAACATCATATGGGAAACTTTTGCAGACTATAGAGATGTAATTGCTTATGTGATTAAATGAAATTCAACAGTGCAAATGAAAGATCATCCGCCTGGTGGCAGGTCAGTATTTCTGTTACTAGCAGAATCTCATCTGTGGGAAACCACCAGGACAGGAGAAAGCCCCACACATGCTTTTCAACTGCAGAACCACTGTAGTTTCTGATGTGATGTAGCTTTCAAAAGGACAAACAGGATCCTGGAACACAGCAGGTGAGAACATATCCGAAATAAGTATTTCCTGTAGAAAGGACTTGTGAGACTTCCTCTGGAACACCGTACACATTTCTGGTCAACACAGCTTAAGGAGGTTGAATTTTGACTGGAATGTGAGCACAGAGGAATTAAAATGATCAGGGCACTGGCGACTGTCTAACGAGAGGAGACTAACTGTTCTTGGCTTGCGTTATCTAATGAAAGTTGAGAAGGGATCTCTATAAATAAATCACAGATTAAATACTAGAAAGTGAGAAGAGCTCGTTAAGTTAAAGGACAGTGTTGGCCAAAAAAGAAGTGGATACAAACTGGCAATGAATAAATTTAGTCTTGACTCACAGCCTTGGCTTTCAGATATGACATAATTGCAAATAATTTTACGAAAGGATTCTGGTAACAAAATACTCGTAGTAGCATGGTGAAATAAGGATGGCCTATGAATGTGAAGACCATTATGGTTTAATGATACCAGTAGAGCAATAGCTTGGTAAAAATTTTGATCTTAATGTGCCATCAAATCTCTCCCACTTCTTTGTCCCATTTATCTCTGTTTCCTGGGGGTTTATGATCTGTCATTCTCTCCCACCTACAAATGCAGCTCTCTTCCTAAAATGCTGCACTTTTTTCTTCCAAATTGTCCAAGGAATTAGTACAATTCATTTAAACAAAGAGCAACTCTCTCTTATGAAGTTTGCCCTGCTTTATCAGATTTGCAGAAGGATCGATATGCCTGAAGATCCGTTCACTTTTTCCAACAAAGCCAGTGAGAATAAAATAGATATATTGTATTTCTCTCAGGTCAACAAACATGGCTCAGATAATGAGGAAAAATAGGAAATGTGTATGGTTTTAATCGTCATACTTGTATTGTGACCCACTCTAACTTAGAAAATTGTTTCTCCGAAATACAGGACTAAGAGATTTTAGGTTGCAAGAAAAACTCTCTCAAGAACTGTTAGCACATGAACATGGTTACCTTGGAGACTCAGAAATTAATGAGCCGACATTAACTCTTGATGACTTCAGTCAAAGGAGACTGAATGTGTAAAATGTTCACAATTAGAATCTGAAGCAAAAACCTGAGGTAGCTGGAAGGGGAGAGGAGCTTTATTGTGCATTGCCAGTTCCATCCCATCACTGAAATGGAACATTTCCAGGCCAAAGAGAGGAACAGGCACATCACAAAAGCCACAGCTTTGTTGTTCCAACTGCGGCACCATAATGGACCTTAAATACTGTGCTTTAGTTAAGCAATAAAAGGGTACCTTGTTTTAAAAAGATGTTATGTGCAACTGTAACCATCAGTTCCTTAGAGGTCAAGTTCATCCAAGCTGAGTGGAAAGCCATGGCGAGAAGGAGCGGTGCTGATGCAGCAGCCCAGTCTCTCACTTGTGGTGCCACAGCGTTCCCTGCACAGAGAGGAGCCCCGGCCAGTGAAACAGCAATGCTCCTGGAGAGACGGGACGCAAATCAGAGGCAAGTAGATCACAACTAAACTCATTTTGCAAAGTTAAAACCAGTATTTCATTATGCTATAAACAGTATTCTTTAAGATTTGGCAGCAGTACCATTCCAAGGGCATTTTCAACAGTTTCTAACCGGGTTAAAATATCATAAAATCGTTTTCAGGGAATTTGGGGAATGAAGACTATAACCAAATAACTTTTGATTATTATCTCAAAAGAATCAATAGGTGGCCTTGCCCAGGCTAGACAGCAAAGACATTTCTAAATAAACAAGATTATTATGACTGCAGTAGGTAATTAGGGTGTGAAGCATCGAGCTACTTAACATAAAGATGGTAGTTAGAATAGTTAAGACCAGACTGTAATAAAAAATAAGCAAACAACCAACACAGGATGAAATATATCATAAACAAAGTGCTGAGTTTTTCAGTGGTTTTCAGTGTTCATAAATAAATGTGAATCTTCTGATCAGATCCTCTAATGGATGCAACTTGCTCCTTTCATTTGCGTCGAAGCAATATGTGGGATTAAGAAAACGAGTTTTCTTAACCTGTAATCTGATTCCTACACATCATAAAAACTTGGATGTAATTTTTTGGCAGTTTTTGACACGTCATGCTACAACCTATGTTAATAAACTTTTTCTCTGTTTCCAATGGCAAATTAGACTTTTTCCCAAACCAAAATGCACTCTTCTCTACATTATTATTGTTGGAAGGTGACCTAAAAGGAAGACAGGATTTACAAATGACCTTTTTAAGCCAAGTAACAATTTCTGCCTTTCACTCAATTACCTTTATCATTTTTCCAACTGCAAAAAGTCTGAGAAGAATACCTGAGTTACAACTATCAGTTTAAACTCAGTACATGTGACTTAATAATGAAATCTTTTTTATATTCAAGTAACATTTGTGAATGTATTGATGACTTATGTCCTGTAGTATATCTAAGTTCTTAAATTTCTTACCAATTGTATTTCACTAATATAAAGAGATCACTGTTTTATCCCTTTTTCAGCTTCAGCTCAAGGAAGAGAACAAATCTAGTATTTAATTTTATCTTGGCTGTCTGTATCGCTTTCCATATTTCTTCTGTGGATGAAATGAGGTAACGCCCAGAGCTTGCAGAAAAGGTGCCATTAATAAAATTATTTTCATTCTTGAAAATAAAGGCACAGTTGTAGCGATTTTTAGTGTAAATGCTAATAACTATTGAGGTCAAAGAGCACTACAGATCAAATAGTGTATTCAAACACAGATTAATAACTTCAGAGTTTTTCTAGCTAGCCTATATTCTCTGCTGGACTTCTATCAAGGGAGTTATTAGCAAATTATGCATAGCTTTTGGTCATCACACTATTTTCTCCTAACCACATGCAAAACTAGAATGTCAAAGCATAAGTTTGTTATTGAATGAAAGCGAACAGGCCACTCATAATAGGTTATACTCATGTTTGACATCACTTTCTTCTAGCCTGCAGTCCTAAAGTGCCTGAGAATTTTTCTTCTTTTACTTCCAGCACTATTCTAAGCTGCTACTCCATATTCTCTTCTCATTCTTACGTAGCTTAAAAAGCCCCCCTGAACTTCTCACCTCCAACAGACTGGAGGAGAGGTGGATGAAGCTCCGGATGGTCAATGCGTGGTGAGAATCATTGCGTTTGGGTGTTGCATTATACGCAGCATTCTCTGAAACATGCCATGACACGGGGAAAACGTTTCTTGACTCAACAATAACTTACCTGGAGTGCATGAACTCTCCTCAGATAGTTAGTCTTCAGTGAGGACCTAACCATTTACATTTTCAACTTAACAGCATTTTTTGCTTAACCAGGAAGTCTCAAGTTAGCCAGATGCTCCTAACGGTAAGGATGTTGGCTGAAGGTGGGGAAGAGGTGACTGAAGTAGGTAAATGAGAAAAATATCTAGAAGGGAGTGAGATTATTTGTGGAGGTTTTCGAGGGTGAACCGGCCATCGCGGTTTGCCCGAGGCGGGCGGGCGGCCCGCTCAGCAACTGCTGAGGACAGCAGCATCGATGTGGGCCGTGGCGGGGCGAGGGCCGGTGGCGGGGCTGGCGGTGCGCCCGTCCAGCGGGCAGGCAGGGGCCGGCGGGATGAGGCGATGCCTCAGCGAGAGGACGGCGCGGCCGGGGAAGCCGCAGAGCCACCGACGGACCCAACCCCAACTGCGGCGCCAAACTCAGCGTCATACACCACGTCCTGCCGCCCGCGGAAGTGACGCATCTTCACTGCCCCGACCGGCGCTGCGTACAGGGCTGTGGGCGGGGCCGGTTGCCATGGTTCCGCGGACCGCGTCCCGCAGCGGCCGCGGCGGAGGGCGGGCCCGGCCCGCCATGAGCGCCCCGCCGGCGGGGGCTGCCGGCTCGCGGCCCTGGGGCCCCCGCCTGGCCCCGCAGACGCTGGAGCTGCTGGCGCTGCCTGGAGGAGCCGGAGCCCGGGCGCTGGTGAGGGGCGGGGCCCGGGGCCTGACCACGCCTCCCGCTGCGCCCAACGCAGCCCACGGCGGCGGCGGGTCTGAGGCCTGGCTTGTGTGGGTGCAGTTGCTTTCTGTGGAGATCCCGCCTGTCTTTACGGCTGCAGGGACTGAGGGCGGTTCCCGATCGGTCTGGAGTGACACCACACGTTGTTAACGGGGCTCCGTTTAATGTTGCTTTCGACCATGAAACTGGACACGTCCTAAATTTTGCTCTTGGTAATGCTCCTGGAGAGATGATACGCTGAGCTTTCACCTAAATACCTGTCTTACCCATTTAACAACGTTCCCTGTACTTTGCTGCTGTTCCAGGGACTGACAACGATAAGACTGGATCTTGTATACACTTCTCTCTTCTGTTTTGGAAGAATCTGCTTGTACTTTTGATTGAAAGTAGCCTCCTTGTGCACTAAATTAAAGTTAACATAGCCCATGGTAATTCAGACTTTTTGGCTGCACTGTGCATCTTACCAGGCAGCCTTACAGCTGGGATCGCAACTGCTTCAGTGAGGAGTTTCACATAGAATCATAGGATAGCTTGGGTTGGAAGGGAACATTAAAGATCATCTAGTCCTCATTTAGTCCAACCCCCCTGCCATGGGCAGGGACACCCTCTGCTAGCCCAGGTTGCCCAAAGCCCCATCCAACCTGGCCTTGAACACTTCCAGGGATGGGGCATCCACAACCTCTCTGGGCAACCTGTTCCAGGGCCTCACCACCCTCACAGTGAAGAATTTCTTCCTAATGTCTAATCTAAAGTTACCCTCCTTCATTTTACACCCATTACCCCTTGTCCTATCACTACACTCCCTGATAAACAGTCCCTCTCCAGTTTTCTTGTAGGCCCCCTTTAGGTACTGGAAGGCTGCTATAAAGTCTCCCTGGAGCCTTCTCTTCTCGAGGCTGAACAACCCCAACTCTCTCAGCCTGTCCTCATAGGAGAGGTGCTCCAGCCCTCTGATCAGCTTTGTGGCCCTCCTCTGGACTTGCTCCACCAGCTCCATGTCTTTCTTGTACTGGAGACCCCAGAGCTGTAGGGTCTCACAAGAGCAGAGTAGAGGGGCAGGATCACCTTCCTCGATCTGCTGGTCATGCTTCTTTTCATGAAGCCCAGGATATGGTTGGCTTTCTGGGCTGCAAGTACTTGGAATATATCTGAATTTTCACAAAATAAAGAGGTCTTCAGAACACCTCTGAATCATAGAATCATAGAATCTTTAAGGTTGGAAAAGACCTCTAAGATCATCAAGGTTGGAAAAGACCTCTAAGATCATCAAGTCCAACCGTTGACCCAACATCACCATGTCTACTAAACCATGTCCCAATGTGCCACATCTACACGTTTTTTGAACACCTCCAGGGATGGTGACTCCACCACCTCTCTGGGCAGCCTGTTCCAATGCCTGACCGCTCTTTCGGTGAAGAAATTTTTCCTAATATCCAGTCTAAACCTTCCCTGATGCAATTGAATGCTATTAAAATTTTAAACTTATTTGCCCTGTTGGGATGACCTGTTAATTAGGTAGACCTGGGTAAGAATTTTCTGACACCATCCATTTCTAACAGAAAGGAATTTTGACAGAGTCAAAGTATTATGTTTTTAACAATCCAATGTTCTAATTCTTTACTGAAAAATGCAACAATGTTAAATGTGTTTTAGACTGTGTTGATAGTATCAATCAAATTTATCAGTGAGACTGAAAATCCAGCTCCTAGCCAAATCTACAGTCCAGGATTTCTGAACTGATACATTTCTTTACGGAACACTGAAAATAATCTGTTTACTGACAGAACACATTCTTTTCTTTAACATTTTCTTGTACATTCTTGAGCATAATGGTTAGTGTTATTTAACCTTCTGTTATTTGTTATGTGAATTAAAAAAAACTTGTCTTCATGAAACAAACATAGAAACAAACTGTTAATGTGTTTATTACACTCTTTTAATTTCCCCTCTATCTTAAAAAAAGTCAAACAAATGAAATTATTAAAAAAAATGTAGGCAGTTTGCCTCTGAATTTCCATTATTAACAGAAGATTGATTAATTTGGTTAATGCAAGTACTGTAATATTGCAAGTATTTTTTATCATTTCTGTCTGGTTTTGCAGGTCTTGCATTTCAGATGACTTAAAAATAGGATATTACAGCACAGATCATGCTACACAAACAGATATCAAATACCACAATTAAAGGAGCTAGCTATTACTACACAAGCTTTAATCAAGATAAATTATGAAAGTATCATAACAGAGTCTTCCTCATGCTATAGAACATGTATTTTTGTCACCATTATCTCTGTTTTGTGTAATTCTCAAGGAATCTGTTTTGGCTTTTCTTTTGTCTTCATATACTTACTTGAGCTAAATTATATAAATTTCTGTTTTCAAAATAGAATAGTATACAAGTATTGATAGATGAATTAGAGACTGGATCACTTGGCTATCTGAATCAGAGAAAATTATGTAGGGATTAATGTTGTTTAACATACAAAAAATGTAAACATAAGTGAAAATTCTGAAGGTTTAAACCATCTAATAGTGGCTAACAGTCTGGAAATAAATGTGGACCTGCCAGTTCCATTGATACTTGCCTGACAGCAGTTATGGGTATGGCTAAGGATACCTTGCACATCTGATAGAGATTAAATAAAATAGTGCAGTTGCAAATCACGTACAAATGCAAATTAGAAAGAAGATCCAAATCGCATTATCTACTCTTGCACAATTATGTATACCTTAAGCGGTGTCTCACTGAAATTTAATGCTTAGACATGGGAAGGAGGGTGCAGTCCATAAGGAGGCACAGTGCCGTCTGCTTAACAGAAATGCCTTAGCAATTTGTGATGGGAGGCGGGTGCCTCCAGAGACCTGCAGAGGGAGATCTGGTCCCTCAGAATGAGGTGTTTCTAGCTGTCCCTTTACTGTGTAAGAAATGACAAAGGAAGGTGCTTCAGGATATAAAATAATTATGTCCACAAAAAGGTTAATTTCCTAGAAAAAAAACCAAACCCCTTTTCTTTTTATTTCTTAGATGGTGTATAGAGAGGTAAGAACTAAAATTAAATGCTTTGGTACTATTTTTAGAAGCAATGTCTCATTCTACCTCACATCGCTGAAAGACTTCAGAGTATTTTGCTCATCTGAGCCAGTGGCAAGCAGAATGCATTTTCTTTAACACCTCCTCTATCACTTCTTGCTAAAATGCAGGTATTTTTATTCTTTTTACCATAAAATACTTTGCAGAGTGTTGAATTAGGATTTATAAACAAGTTTTAACCACTTTCTGGGCTTACATTTTGATATCTGTATTGATAGGTATGTGTGGGTCTCCTTTACAGAATGTGACTAGTTACCATCTGGCAGATACTTGAATGTTCCAAAGTTAGTTGTTTTTTGAGAAAGCTAAATATCTTTCCTGCATAAATATTCTCTGCCTGTCAAATACTGAATCCAAATATCTTTTCAGTATGGAGTACTGAAGGTTTGTGGGCAGAGTTTTTAGTTTAACACAGAACACTCTACATCTGGGTACAAAGTATATTTACATTGAGGGTCAGTTCTTGTTATGCTTTCCTTGCCTGGGACTACTGAAATATATGCTTAATATTGTATATTTGGAGCTTCCATTTCATGAGTTACAGTTTTCTTAATGTCAGTTTTAAATTTTTATCATCCACAGGAGTGAAACAATGGAGTGGTGCTTGCAACAAGCATTACAAAGATGTGACGTAGCAATATATGTTCATTTGGGCACATTTTTATAATTTAAGTTCTGTTCTGCAGAAGTAATTACAGTTTTCTTCATATAATTTTTAATTTCATTAGAGAATATTATGGTGCAATATTTCTTATTTTCATTATAGAAGGCTCCCCAAGACTTTGTTTAACAGTCAGATTTGTTATTTGGGGTGAGAGTCAGCTCATAGATTAAGAAACCTACATTTAGGTGTCTCATGGGGGTATCTTTGTCTGAAGAGGGCATCTAGACTTCCCATATAGTCAGTGCAGATCTGTCTTTGTAGTCAGTGGAGATGTCTAAAGATACGTTACTTGGCCTCTGTCTCTGGTTTCAGAAAGGGACAGGTTTCCTTTAGCCCTGTGTCATGTCTGACAGCCGTGCATCAGATGTCTTTCATACCTCATTTCTTCTGACACTAAACCATGTGTGCATGAGCAACTGAGTCAAGTTCCATTGACTTCATTGCCTGTAACAGAAACTTACCTAGTTGTTGTGTAGACACCTAAATTTAGGTGGTTTACTCTGCAGATGGAAACTCCTGCTGACAGCTTAAGATGTCCAAAGCATGGGAGTGAAGCTGTGAGCTCCGACAGGTGTAGAGACCCGTGCCCAAGCGACTGTTGTAGACCAAAGAGGATTACTGTAGGGCATAGAAATGCATTAGATGCTTGTGTTTAGGTGAAAGAATCTAGCCATCAGCATCTTGAACAGAGAAATGGAATAGTCGTACTTTTCTTTTGACTAGCTTTCTTTGTATATAAAAATAAATAATACTAAGGTTTTGGTTTTTAGCTTGTTCACTCCCTCCAGCAAGATTTGTTCATCTACAAAGGCATCATTCAAGCACAATATCAAAAAAAAATTGAAAAGCAGGCTTCAAATCTTTGTAAATATATAAATGATCAACTGACAGACATTGAGATTTTACATAAACAGGTAAAGAGAAAAATTCTTGTTCACTTACACGTTAATCTTCACTAGATGCCAGTTCTCATTCATATACCCTCTTTGTGCAGATCGATACAATATTTTACTTAATGAAAAGTAATCTACAGAAGTATTGAAATAAGGAAATAAAGAAAAGTGCTAATATAGATGTAAAAGTGACTGTCTAAGGTATCTTTTGCAAATTTGCAATTAACAGAACATGCCATTGTACTTGGCATATTAACAGCCATATCTAGGAAAACTTCTTAAATCATAGTGTGGTTATTTCTAGTAAAATACTTTATAACAGTATTTTAATGGGCAAGAAACATAGCACACTTCCTGTGTGTATAAAGTATTTACAGTTCTTTTCCCATGTATTTCTTTGAAAATACATCGTCAATGATCTTTAGGTAGTAAATCACAGACTATGCCAGCATTAACACTCATAGGCAATCATGTTGCAGCTAGTGAGCACTCGCTACAAGGGAGAAATATGCATAAAGCCTCAATTTCAAGCTTCTGATATGAACACTAAAAAAACCAAATATTAAAAAAAAAATAGATGCAGCAAAAGACGTGATAGAAAAGAAACATGAGCTTACTATTTTTTTAAGTTTGAGAGCTTGATAGCATTTAATTTGCTTAAATGAAAAAGAAGAATATATAAAAATCATTTGGTTTGGTTTTGTAATTGCTTGTGTCCTTTTATTGCACATCAAAGTTCTCAGCAATTTGTTACAAATTGAATTGCAGAAAGAGGTCCAAATTTGACAAAGCTGCAGACAACAGTTATGTGATGCACTGGCTGCTCTCAGAGAAAATATTGAGGTGGGTTTTAATCATTAATGTGGTAGTAGACTACTGGTCTGAGTATTAATATGTCATAAAGTAATTACAAAGAATAGCTTTGCACTTCAAAACCTGGAGAAGGGTGTATTTGAATTTTTTGTGAACTCAGTATTTAAACTATATTAAATAGAAACAAAATAATTAACACAAAAATATAATTGTTCTTATAAGTGGTTTATTTTCCCCCTTTATGCAGTTTAGCATACTGGAGTATAATTTTAGATGAGTAACATCATAGTTACTACATGAATGAGATATGTTAGTAGGTATCAGTGGAAGAAAGCAAAAATTGCAGAGTTTTTAATTTCTTGACTAGTGAAAAACAATTGACCACAAAATACTCAAGCAGTGGAGGATTAGACCCAAATATGCAGGCAGTGCTTACTTTTCCATGTTATACAGGGTAGTCAAATCAAATGAGGGGATGAGCATGCTTTAATTCACAGCAGATGAAGGGAACTTGCTTTAATTGACAGTCTGTGATTGGGTCTTTTAGGAGGCAGAAACATAGTAATCACATAAAATGCTGTTTGGTTCAATAAAAAAAAATGAAAATGTCTTGATAAATTTGGGAATTGAACTCTTAGGCGACCGAATAGAGAACGATGACCAATCTGGGCTCTCCAGCTGGCTTCCTGCTGCCCTCTAGGGACTATGCCGCAAACTTTCTTATTAACAGACTTCGGGATGTAATTGGAACAGTAAAAATAATCCAAATTAAGAAGCATGGAACTTAAATTTCATCTTTCTTCCCCGACATGCAAATGGGGAGCATGCAAGTTTGTAGTTCTTGACAGAACAAAGTCAGTATTAAAAAAAAAAAAAAGATAAAAAAAATAAACCACTTTTTGCTCACATGTCTAGTTGGGAAATGCAGTGGGTAAAAATATTTAGCTATAATTATTCTACTGTTGTTTGTACATAGCACAGTCAAGTGGAGCTATATCGTGTGAAGTGTGTACAGTATATTAGCAGCATCTACTGTATAATACAGTATGCAGAAAATCATAGAGAATCCTGGAAGGAGACAAGAATGTGGTTTTAGAGAATGAATGATCTCTTAGACATGTGAAGGGACAGGAGAACAGGTGCATTTGTGAATGGCTTCAAACCAGCATTAATCATGTGGATGTTTCAGAGAATAGGATAGAGAAATGTGATGCAAAGGAGAAAAGTTCATGGAAAAGATATGAGGAACTGTGAGACTGAGGAATTTTTAAAAGATGTGAGAGGAAATCAGAATGCTGAAAACACTGAGCAAGTGCCAGAAGGTGATACGCATTTCAAGGATGTTGCATAGCTTGAAGTGGGTGATTAGAAGGCAAAAGCTAGGCTTTAGCAGTGAAGCAAAGGGTAGCTTCTGTAAAGAAAGAAACTACAAGATTTATTAAGACTCCACAGAGAGTAAAGAAAGATGTTAATTTTTCTCTTTTGTGCCTCTTCATTTCTGAATAATGTTATGTGGCACCATCACTTGAAGACAGAAATTCTGCTCCAAAACCAAGTGTGAAATTGGTTTGGTTTTTTCATGAGAATTGTGGAATCTTCCTAGCAATGACTTAAACGTTTTAAGCAGAGTTGTTTTAAAAGAGCACTGTAGACTATATAGACTATTTGAAGAAAAACTATGTTCCCTTTTAAAATTAGATAGTGAAACACTCCTTTTGGGCAATAGTCACTTCTGATAAAAATTAAGAGAGTGGTATTTGTCTCCTGTAACACTTCATCAATAATGTAGACGTGTTTATGATGCAGCTGTGCTGACCTTGCTTTCTTGATAGTCAAGGCAGAGAAATAGGTATTTTTTAGGACACAGTTCATCTGGTCAATTTTAGATACTTACTAAAGGGTGAATTGAGCTGTCCTTCAGGCTCATCTGACTTTGAACTAAATCTCCAGACTATTAAAAAAGCAAAGCGTGACTGCCTAAAACGTGAGTGTCTACATGCGATCAAGTACTGCTGCACAGGCCATCTGGAATAATGCAGACTTCATTTTCTCTGTGAAAAGTTTTCTTTCCCAAATCCAGCTCATGTAATCACTCCATAGTAAAAAGCGCGTATGAATTCCATGGAGTGTACGGTAGCAGTGTTCTCACCACGGGATTGCAGGGTCAGGTTCCCTTTGCTTTGCTTTCTCTTTGGAAGATCTTGCATTACTCTTGGATTCTTCTAGTCCAGCTTCAGCAACCAGGGATTCGCCCCACCCCAGGGATGTGTATAGCTTTGTAGGTAGGGTGCTCTGAGAAAGGAGAACTGAGTTTGACTCCACTGTGGCTGAGGAAATAATTGAACCCTACTTTTTTCACCTCCTCAGCAAGGACTACAAACGTTACTGTATAACACAAGAGATAGTAGTTTCTGCTAATATTAATATTTTAAAGAAGTTGACCAATATTTAACCTTGGAAAATAACTTAAACTAGGTAGCTAAGTAACACACTTTTGAGTCTAGTGTTTGCTAATGGCTAGTTGTTGGCAGTACACCACCTTGGAGAGACATTTCTCTATAATGGGAGGCTGCACGTGTTGTTTTTCTTTGAAAGTCTTATTTTGATATTTTGACTACATAAGAAGTAAATCATCCATTGTAGGTGCTCTTTTTTTAATCATTTAATGCAATTTAAACATTTGCTTCTGCAATCAAGAAGATGCACAAGGTGAAGGTGCAAAGAAGGTGAAGGTGTCCCTGCCCATGGCAGGGGCGTTGGAACTAGATGATCTTTGAGGTCCCTTCCAACCCAAACCATTCTATGGTTCTATGCAAAAATAAATGCCAGTAATGCAAAGTTAACATTTTAATAGCTTATTTTGTTATTCTGTACTTATGCTTTATTTTCTCCTTATTTTATTTCTTACATGTTTTAAATATATTCTTTGAAAGTTTTAAAATATATAGGATATGCAAATTTTTTCCAAATTTCCTTTTTATTTGCTGTGCATTTGAATTCTATAGATTATTTATTAGATATAACACACTTTTTGTTTAAGTATTGGAAATGTCAGATACAGTAAAATTTTATTTTCAATACCAGAACAGAACTCTTGAATGTAAAATATGCATTATAGTACATTCAAATTACAAAAAAAAAATATTCTATAGCTTTCAAAAAGGGTTATGTAGTTTATCAAGAGTGTCACTGAAGAATCTTTTCTTGTAATAGAAGTGTCACAACATAAGTGGAGAAAACACAGAATGTTCACCAGGAAAACTTTTGCAGCTTTTACGTAATAAGCTACACGAGCTATTTCCTCATCTGTAATTGATGATCTGGAGAGAAAATTGCAAGAATACCAAGAAAAAGGAAGGGCTAAAATGGTATGGTTTTGTAAAAGGTCATAAACTCATTATCCAGTTGTGGATATCTTTAAACATATTCAACAAAGTCTATTTCTAGTGCCATTATATTTATAGGAAACATTCGGTTGGGAAGGTACTAGAATGCTATTTGGGATTATCATGTGCTATTGTGAGAATTTTGACTAAAATAATGTATAGTACTCTATTAATGTCACACAATTTTATATCAGTGATAGTCTGACCAAGAGTTGGTAGTTCTACTACCTTTTTTGATCTATTTTTAAATAGAATAAAATTAAAATATTTTATAAAATATTTTTGTAAAAATGTAACAAAAAAATCTGAAAACAATAAACTCAAAGTTTTGTAAAACTTTTATAAAATATTGCTCTCAGTGCTATTCTTACTCCATGTATGAACACCTCAGTTACAGAAAAGTCCACCTCTGTTCTACTGCTGTTTACAGAAGTACTTACATTACATCTTTTCATGTTTCTCTTTGTCCCTACTAAATAACTTCTAAAATAGATATTTTCTTTTTTTTGTCAGAATTGTGTTGTTAATCATTTAAATTGGCATTTTGAGTATGCAATGAAGATATATCTTGATATAAATAGAAAAATAAAATACAAAATCCTTCATGTTTGATTTTTCTTAACTCCTGCAATAGAAGTTCATGGAGTATGCCAGCTACTTGAGTACAACTATTAATAGTCATAAGAAGCCCTTTTCAATTATGAATCTTTTTCCCCACCCAAATGCAGATATAAATAGCTAGTTATAATGACTAAGAAGTATCCTACTTACTCGGTCTGCAGTCTTCAAATGGGAAGCATAACTCAGTTTCATATGTCCATACATCATCTTTGTATCCCTTCTGTAACATAAACATGTCCTTCTCCTACCCAAATTAACTACACTCATCTGCAGTTCGCTGAAATGTGAGGAATCTGTAACACTTTTTCAAAACTTCACATGTGCTTTAGTCTGATAAAAAGCAGTCTCAGGCTCTAAAGAGGTTCTAGCTAAGCCTAACACTGGATTGCTTTTTCATCTCTGCTCTCTATGCATCATTGAGATGTACAGTACCAATGAGATCTGAAAATGGCATCTAACTGTGCTGGCAGCCACCTAAGGTAGACAGTATGGCCTGTGAAGGAGAAATATGGGGTCTATGATGTACCCTCTGAGGAAACACGCTATCTCTCCCCAGTTGGAATTCATAGCTGTGCGACCAGTTCTAGAACTGGATCGTTAAGCCAGGTCACTCATTCCCGTGTGTAATTCCTTCTTGCAACAGAATGTTAGCTACAACAGTCAACAGTGACAGAGCTTATTTCTCTTTTGCTTCATTTGGGTAAGTGAGACTGTTTTACTTTATGAAAATACATATATTTAAATGTTCTCTGTGACAGGGGCTGCGACATAGTCTCCCATGTGAATATACTAAGAGGCTGTCATTGCATTCTTTATGGCTCAACTTTCTTCTCCAAAAAAGGAGGAGGCTGAATGTGAATGAGGGTTTGGCATTATGACAGTAGGCTGTGGAATTCTAGGGGTACAGAATCACCTCCTCACTATCTTTTAAAAGTTCTGCTTTGGTGAGAGTACTTTTACAGCACCTAGCTGGATCCGAAAGCAGCTTGTAAGGAAACATTTGTAACTTCCACTGGAAGTTAGATGTTAAACATCTAACTTCCACTGGAAGTTAGATGTTTAACATTTAGTTGCTATTAGAGTTCAAAATACTTTGGCAGCAGTACTTAAATTGTCTTGCATCTTTTAGTGGTACAAGTTTGGGTAGTTGTAGATTTTAGTGCCTGTAGGGCAGAATTCTTTAGTGCATCATCAGGAGTTTTGATGCAGATTTTAGACTCTGCCACTTAACCAAATGGCATGTGTATACCCACTGTAATGGCTGAGAAGCCCACTGTAAAGATACCCAAGTTGTCAGCTGGTGGTCATTCTGGAGCCAGATACAGTGTCATAGAATTGTAGAATGGTTTGGGTTGGAAAGGACCTTAAAGATCATCTAGTTCCAACCCCCCTGCCATGGGCAGGGACACCCTCCGCCAGACCAGGTTGCCCAAAGCCCCATCCAACCTGGCCTTGAACACTTCCAGGGAGGGGGCATCCACAACCTCTCTGGGCAACCTGTTCCAGTGCCTCACCACCCTCACAGTGAAGAATTTCTTCCTAATGTCTAACCTAAAGATACCCTCCTTCATTTTACACCCATTACCCCTTGTCCTATCACTACACTCCCTGATAAACAGTCCCTCTCCAGTTTTCTTGTAGGCCTCTTTAGGTACTGGAAGGCTGCTATAAGGTCTCCCTGGAGCCTTCTCTTCTCGAGGCTGAACCACCCCAACTCTCTCAGCCTGTCTTCACAGGAGAGGTGCTCCAGCCCTCTGATGATCTTCATGGCCCTCCTCTGGACTCTCTCCACCAGCTCCATGTCTTTCTTCTACTGAGGACCCCAAAGCTGGACGCAGTATACTGATATGTAGGCACACATCATATCTAAAACATTGAGGTTTGCCTCTAAAAAACCCAGCTCATACTTGTAGATTCTTACTAATAATATAAGTTGAGAAGGTAAGCAGTATTCCAACTTTTTATGTTACAAAGAAATGATGTTAGTTTGAAATGGCAGAGGATGGGAAAAGAAGCAAAATGTTAATTGACTATATACTAATTATAGGATTTAAGCGAGGGGAAGGGGAAATGGGCATAGTCATACTCCCACCAAGAAATGTATTGTAAGGGACATTATTCAAATCTGGTAGGACTGTATCTGTAAAGTTGAAATCTTTGACTAAAAGAGCTTTATAGAAAAGATGAAGTAGTTAAAAAAAAAATGAGAGGAATGGTATTCAACATCGAAGAACAATTTGTTTTTGAAATTGTTGGTAACTGTAGATTAAGACTCTCATAATCCTGAACTTGTGCTAGCATAACTCTCTGGTGAGGTTCTATTACAAGTAACAAACTGTAGAAGAGGATGAGTAACTCCTGAAACATTCCTTCATATCATTTGAAGACACAGGTAGTGTGTTTCTTTCTGAAATTTATTCGGGAAATGAGAATTTTCTATAAAACTTTTTAACTTAGCATAACCAAATGCTGCTTTTGATCTCCTAATTTATTGCTGATAGTAGTTTTCTAAGGAATGAGTAGAGGAGTAGAGTAAAGTAGAATAGACCAGACCAGACCAGACCCATTCAGGGCTGACCAAAAGTTAAAGCGTGTAGTTAAGGGCGTTGCCCAGATGCCTCTTAAACACTGGCAGGCTTGGGGCATCGACCACATCTCTAGGAAGCCTGTTCCGGTGTCTGACCACCCTCTCGCTAAAGAAATGCTTCCTAACGTCCAGTCTGAACCTCCCCTGATGCAGCTTTGAACCATTCCCACGTGGGAAATCGTGGATCCCAGGGAGAAAAGCGCAGCACCTCCCTCTCCACATCCCCTCCTCGGGAAGCTGCAGGGTGCAATGGGGTCGTCCCTCAGCCTCCTCTTCACCAAACTAGACAAGCCCAAAGTCCTCAGACGCTCCTCACAGGGTGCTCCTCACATTCCTTCCAGCCCTTTCATCAGCTTTGTTGCCCTCCTCTGGACGCATTCGAGTACCTTCACAACCTTTTTAAATTGCGGAGCCCAGAACTGCACGCAGTACTCAAGGTGAGGCCAAAGTGAATAATTAAGTTAATAATTTATGCCATAAGTATATCAACACATTTATGTATGCACGTGGCTTTGTATGCATATACATGCAATGTTTCAAAAGCTTGCTTTACATTGGTGAGGGGAATTGACTGAGGCTTTAAATCTGAACACAATAATATGAACAAAAAAGCTGAAATCTTAAGAAAAAAGTATTACATGACCAAAAAGCTATAGTCACATAATCAAGGAAGAGGACAGCTTTTACTAAAGTCCTTTTTTCAGTTCCATGCCAAGATGACATTAGCAAATGATAGAAATTAAAGCAACATATAATAAAAGTGGGAAAAGGGAAAAAAAAGGCCAATTAATATAATTAGAAGTTTTTGAAGGGTATAAAATGGACAATGTATCGAGGAAAGAACTATAAATGGCAACCTTAAATGTCCATTAAGGACAAAATAATGTATTGGGAGCAAAGGAAGTGGCTGCAATTGCATGAGCTTACTCTTAGGTAAAAATTGCAGAATCATTAATAAAGTGAAAATCCTGGGGGCAATTTTAAAAAGGATGTCCCGTATATAGGAGGAGGCAGAACAAGGTGCTTGTACCCCAGGTTAACAATTACTTTCTGATTTATTAACCTCCAGGAAGGATTTTAAGTGTTTACAGAGAGTACGTATTTCTAGATGAGGAAACCCAGATAGCTTAGATCCAGAGATCCCCCAGAGACTGCTGCCCTGTTCCTGTTAGATGTGTTAACAAAATGGAAAACTTAATACGGCTTTTCTTAATCAACACAAAAGGCTTTATACAAAATAAATCTTTTCCAACAAAGCCGATTTCTTTATTTCAGTAGAATACAAGCTTGGTTGAGTGGTACCTGTGAAGACAAGACTTTTGCAAGGTGTTTGAGTTAGTAGCACTGTTTGAAATACAGTATTCAATATGCTACAATAAGATATGTCATGTCTTAAAATTCAATTTTATGATCTTCCACTAAGGGGTGGGAAGCACCTAACAGGCTGTGGTTTGAGGCCACAGGCAGAGGTAGGCATCCATGGATGAGGCCCTTTGCCTACAGGGCAAAACCAGGAGTGAAGTTTTCGCTTCAGTTCAAGAACTTGAGTCAAAGTTACATTATTTACATAGACTGTGGAGCTTGTAGTGTAAATATCTACTGTTGCCATTTGTCCTTGTAATTCCAATAACATGGGATGCTCTCCAGGTCCTGCACTTTGCACAATTTATGAACCAGGTAAACAGATTTTGTTTGAGCAAAGCTCCTGATCAACAATGAAAGATTTCAAAAAATACCTGTAAATAAGGAATCAAGGTCTTGTTTGTTTGTTTGTTTAGTAAAGTTCTGTAATGATTAATAAAGGTTCCACACTATTCTTCGGTGACCTGGAATTAAATTAAAACATTGCTGATTAAACTTGTAGGCAACACAGAGTGATAGGTAAGTAATGACAGCACGTGGCAGTTGTAGTAATTTGTGGTGCACTGGGTCCATTGAAACAAATTATTAATTACACCTCTAAATGCAGCCCGTACCTACAGAATGGGGGGCTATCTTCAGGAACTCAGTATCTACCAAAAAAAAAAGGGGGGGTGTGCATTGGAGTACACTGGCAACTGAACACAGACTCATCGTTTGCAACAGTTTTTAAAGGGGTTGATATAATACTTCAATAATTAGATAAGTGTAAGTAGATATTTGATCTCTGGAATCTTGTGAGTACTAGTCCTAGTCTGCACAGATGGGGAAGTGACCAAGAAAAAGTCCAAACATTTTTAAGAGCTGGAGAAAATGCCTGAAGTTGAAAAACTCAGCTCAAGTCCGTTGATGAAATAGTTTGAGATTACTTGATTACAGAATCTGAATACCTTGCCAAGGAGAGGACTTCGGGATATTTGCATAGGGTTTGGGATCTATACAGCAGTCCCTTAAGATGTACTGTACACAAAAACTTCAGTCTCTCTCCAGGTGACAAGAAGTATTCTAACAGTTCACAAAAATTCTCTACTTGATCTTTGTCCCAGACATGTTTCTGAAAGGATGGAAAAAGGGAAAGTAGAGAAGGCTGGTTGGAATAAACAATTAGTGTCAAACTGGCTGGCTAACCCTTCATCCTGAGGGTGCGCATCAAGGCCTCCGTCAGTGTCTGTGCAATCTTTAGCTGATCCATACAGCCAAAGTTTGTCATCACCAGCTTCTTCTCAGAGAGTTCTGCATTTATACAAAAGAGAAACAAGAAACATTCACTGTTTTCCTCTGTCAAAGAATTTGCAATGAAATGCCTATTTTCCCTTCAAAGCTATAGTGTCTTGAATCTTTTTTCCAGCTCTGGCATGCCTTGGAAAGGTAAATGGAGCTATTTGAGCCAGTAGGAACTTTTTGGTCCCTTCTGGCTGGTGTCTACATTCGGTTACATTGAAAAGACTTCCGTGGATGACAAAATCAAATGCAGTGGCTACAAGATGAATCCACTATGAGAATGATTGCCTATTAGAGCATACTGTCAAAGGAATGATGGCATCTTGATCTCCTGAAGTCTTCAAGACTGGAAGTCCTTATAGAATACACATGTTAGCTGAACTGAAGATACGGGTGTCATAACAGGGTGACTGACTGAAAGGTAAAAGCTCGTATTCAGCCAGTGGCCATACTAGAGGGTCTCACGTTCAACTTAAACTGCATGTCTTTGAGATGTATAGATATAATCTGTGAAAGAATTAAAATTCCAAACATACGAATGTAACAAATTATGAATAATAACAATAAATATAAATAAATGTCAAAAAGATCGTTTCCCTTGTGATTCAAAACCGGTACATTTGTAAATGAGTGTTTTTCATGACAGCTTGTACAATTGCACCCTCTTGTGGTGTGCATAATGCGGACTATAAATACCTAAAGTAGAGTTTAGAAATGGAAAGGTATGTGATAATTTGGATGACAGATTTTTGAGAATGGATTTGTTTTCAAAGCAAATTCCCAATAAAGCAACAACAGTAACAACTTCAGTTTATAATTTTAACTAGAATATGCTCAAGTATTTTCTTCTTTGGAGTCATGGGAGAGCATCAGAAATTTGCATCATATTTCTTTGCAATAAGAATGCAAAAATCACAGCTGTTATTCAAAAAGCCAATTAATTATTTTGGGCATATCTTAAATACCAAACGGAAATGCATATTTCTCAACTGCATAGTAAATGGCTATATGCTCTCACCTTTACCTATTTGGCTAGAATACTATGAGTATAGGTGGATGAATGTAGTTTAAGTTCGTTATATTCCAAAATTATGTATGCACATCTGCCTGGTATTATTGGAAAAGTAATCATAAGAGTCTACAGTACACAACCTTAGCAAATATATAGTAGGATTTATTAAGGCTAAAACATGCTTTATTTTTACTTAAAGTAATAAAACTTAGAATGAAGGCAACAAAACAGAAAAGGTGAGAAATAGTGAAGCCTCCTATATAAGGCGTATTATAATCGCCTTCCAATCTCTAGCCCTTTTTTCTTACAACTTAGAAGTTCCCTAGTTTAAGCAAGCCAAACGCTACCGCTGTGGGCAGATGGTAGAGAGAACATTGCTACAAAACCTGCCACTCAAAGTGTAACAGATGACTGTAGCTACAGAAAATTGTCCCTTTGTTCATTTTGCTAATGAGTGTCCTCATTGCAGCAGGAGCCTGAATAGTTAATTACTTGCAGTTCTTGGCTTTAGCAGATGGCGGAGCTAGAGCTAAAGGTTATCCGAGTGATGTGCAGAGTACGCGTTCGCGAAGAAAGTGGCGGGGGGGGGGTATGCCCTTTCCTTAAAACAGTGAAAGATTATGATTACGTTTATATTTGAGAGGCCATTTAAAACTTAGTCACAGGATTAATTAAAATCTTTTTGCTTCTTTTATGTAAAGGTTCTTCTTTGAGGATCAGCTGTTGATGCTCAAACACAGCCAGAGGAACAAAACTTAAGCCTATTAAGAGCTGTAGCAGTTACTTAGAAGGTCTTTTGAAATTCTAAGTTTGTTTTGCAGTGGTTTAGAGCTGACCACTGCCAGAGCAGCATTTAATTACTTCAATATTGCATGTGCTGTTTTCTTAGCGCTACTGTTTTCCCTAGAGCGCGCTCCTCCGTCTACACGAGCCGGTAAAAGTTTTCAAGCAAAGCATGCACTCTAATAATTGCCTCAGAGAATTAATTTTAAAGCTGTTACTGCATAAAGACTGTTTAAAATGAAATGCTGTTGAAGTATTTC
Source organism: Grus americana (assembly GCF_028858705.1). Classification (NCBI taxonomy): domain Eukaryota; kingdom Metazoa; phylum Chordata; class Aves; order Gruiformes; family Gruidae; genus Grus; species Grus americana. Next base: position 149,430,055 of record NC_072853.1, on the reverse strand, counting down.
ATTAGAATTTGTAAGACATTTACATTATTAAAAGTAACATTTTTGTTAATAATTCTTGGTCTTTATGTAAACTGCTGTGGTTTCTTCAGTAGAGGAAGGGGAACCACAAACTAATATGAATTACTTTCCAAAGCACTTTGCATTTTATTTACATGATTTCTTAGAAAATCTATGAAAACTTTGTGTCCAAAACTTTATGTAATACATTGGGAATTTGTTCTGGTAAATTTGAGATCAAAAAATGTCTTTTTTTGAGGAAAAACTAAAAGTTATGGACTAAATGTTATGCATAAATATATTCTAGTTTAAGTTTATATGTCATTTGAAAACCTTGGTGTTCTATTTTCAAAGTCCTTTAACATTTTTTTTTGAAGTGATTTTTAAAAAGCATTCATATTTTTACCAAGCAAAGCAAATAATATCCTAAATTGTCTTTAGCAAGCAAAGCAACTGCTTTCCGAGCCTCCTCTTTTGTGTTAATATTGTAAATGGTTTCAGGAGTTAGTTAATATTCTGGTATTAGTATAAAGATCTGTGCCAGCTCTGAAAGCTTTTCTATAATTTTAAAAGAAATATGTGGCAGTAAAATCTAGACAGCCATAAGACAATATATTCAAATGTTTTCAATAGCTTTGAAACCAACAAGAAAAAAAGAGTAGCTGTCCCAATAAGCTTCAGTTGCATAAGAAGTCTTTTCCATAATGGACGTGGCAAGATTTAAACAAAGGACACGCATAATAAAAATGTAAATGAGTTTGCTTTACTAAAACTATAACTTTAAAGTCTTTTGTTGCATGTTATCCTGGAACCTTCTTACAAGGTAATCACTGTTTGCATAGAGATTTAAACCGTAGTCTTCAATAGCATTAAACCCCTGCACGGTCTATGTGTGACAGGCATGCAAAGCCATGTTAATGTTCAGAATATGAATTGCCTCTGGGTGGCTCCGGCACCAAGTAGAAAACCAACTGTGTTGATATCAGAAGGCCTGATGGACTCCATGCGGCTCCCAGCCTGAAAACTTCACCGCCTTGACATGTGATGTGCTCCTCATGACACTGGCAGCACTGTCACTGGGAAATGGCACAAAGGCAACAAGCCCCCCTCCTTAGCCGTGCACTTTGCAACCCCCTGGTGCTGCCTGTCCGCAGCCTCTCCTCCTGCCTAGTTACGGACAGCGCTTCATAAACACGGGGGGAAGTGTGGGTGGATAGGCCCCAGCTGCCTTCCTGGACACAGCCTCCATAATAAATTGACCTGAATGATGAGGGCACACAAACAGTATGATATGCATTATTCCTGTCAATAAAATGTCCCCATGTGTTATGGTCTTTGTATATAATGTACTGCAGCCTTTCTTCTAGCGGGGACCTATTTAGAGGCTCGACTTTTTTCTATTCATATTATGACTCTCTAATTAAATTCAGAAATTATATGATACTGTGTTGTATAATATTACACCAGTGCAGCGCATTTAAATCCCTGATTCCTTACTTATAAATTCAAGGCATCGCAATCTTTCAGGTTGTCTTTGAAGATGATAACCATGAAAAAAAAATTCTTGCAAAAGAGAATGAGGATTTCAAAGAAGAGGTTTTTAAACTGCACAGTGAGATTTCTCGTCTCGAAAATGTTCTGCAGCGCTCTGAAAAAGAAAAATATTTATTAGGTAAAACTTTAAGCTGATGTTAGATCAAGACGACTAGTTTAAATGCAGCGTGTAAGAACCGTTACTAAAGTTGGAATTAATTGTTAACATGCTTCAGAAGGATGGTGACTTGCTTCTGGACTGTTGTCTTTTTCTGGTATTGAATGCTAATTTTGTATGTATTTGTAGAGAAATTCATACATATTTATTCTAATTTTAATGCATATATTTACATATTTTTATTTTATGACAAAGGAATATTTGCTGTGGCTTTTGAGACTTCTAATATTGCTTAGCAATGTGGCTAGAGTTCACATTTTCTGACAGATACGTGCTATAAAGTTACTGAACTAGAAAAGTGTCATATGTAGATAGTTATATAGTTGTATTTTTAAATTACAGTCTACTGTTTTATCATAAGGGAACTATATTAAAACCTACTCTCTCTGTAGAGAGTAGTTTCTGAGTTTCTGCAAAATATTTGAATGTGCATTTCTTCATATAAGTAGTTTTGTGTTTCTGTGGAAGTTTCTAAGAAAATCAAATAAGCCATCACCGCTTTTGATACCCGCGCTTTATTACAGGTCTTAAAAGGAGGGGTTTTCCTGATGAGTACAATGTCCAGTCTTTACCTGCAGGTTACTACTGGTATATTGCCAGAGTGAAATATTTACTGGAGGACCAGAAACTACAGCGATAGAGTAGAATTTGGCCGTTCAGCCTAGTAATGGCCATGTAGATTAGACCCAGTATCACCCTTAATAGTGGCAAGATGAATTTGACACAGACAGAATTCCTGATTCCTGCTTATCATGTGATCCAATGTGCTTCTTATCTTTTGGTCATTTTGTATGAGCAATAAAGAACCACCTGCTAAAACACTTTGTATTGGCTGTGACTAACAGCAAGGATGTCCAGAATTAGTATTAATGAAAAGCTGTGGGCACTCAGTCACACTTGGCTCTTGAACTTACTTCTTCATCTCTATCTCACCAGCCGGCTGAACAGCAGGAAGAAGGCTGTGAATGTCAAGGGCAGTGGTGAAGGTCACGGTTCTGCCAGGACTCTCGTCCCCGGTGCATTCCGCTGGGTTTAGAGACTGACCTGAAGTAAACATTTTGAATACATTAATGTAGGCATGTAATTTCATGGGGTTTCTCTTTCCCCTCTTATTTTCAGATAAACAAGTTCAAAGAAGGTGATGAAGAATGGAAGCTGATGAGCAAACTGTTCAAAAGGTACTGTAATTTTTACTTTTGCAAGCTACGCTCTTGGCAGAACAGTAACGAGCTTGGACTGTTGGCAGTGTATCGTCCAAATAATGTCAGAAAGCTGACTTTAACTTGAATTATGTCACATTTTGGTTTATGGTAGTATAAATCACTGTAGAGTAATAATGAATTGGTATTCCTTTAATGAACATCATGATTTTGATTTTCTCATCCTGTCATATTTCATAATGTTGTTAAAACACAGTGAAAATTCTGAACCTCAAAAAGCTACAGTAAAATGATAGAAAACTTTAATTTAAAAAGTAACGCATTCAGTAAGCTTCTGAAGGCACGGAAAAAAGATTTGTATTGGCGAATAGCTAGTAACTTCAAAAGAGAAAATGGCTGGGGTTTGTAACCTGTGACTTGTTAAATATTCCACTATTCCTGGACACAGCTGTTAGTATATATGACTTATTATTTATATGCTATCTGGGCAAAACAATAGCTGAACTAGGTATAAAAGTCAACTTTTTAAAAAAAACTTTCCAGCACCGATGTTTATTAATTAATAAGTGATCTCCATGAAAGGTTGACACCTCTCAGTGTTTTCCTGGTATAACATCTAGATATCTTTGCAGTGGGCTTCCTATCTTGTGATGGTTCACAAATTACTTTTTTCTACAGTATATAGTTGTCATTCTGAAAATTAAGAAATAGATGCGGATCTTCCTATAACAAACATTCCTTCTGTGAAACATTTCCAAAATATTTTGTAGATAGCTCACTACTTTGTGGTGAAAAGTAAGGGAAATATTGATACTTCTGCATGCTAATTCCATGATCACTAAATTCTCATGCAAATTCATCTGTTTAAAAAAATATTTTGTGGGGACTAAGGTGCTGGATTTCTAAAATCATCCCTTTCATTGCCTTTCCTCGTGACCTTTGATGAATCTCTCTTCTATGATCGATTTTCCCACTCTGAAAACAGTGATACCTACTTATCTTTATAGGAGCATTGAAAGGGTAAGTTCATTAGGATTCTGTACATGAAATACAAAATCAGAAGGAGAATATGAACTGGTCTAGTCTATCAAAGAAGGGATGTGTCTTCTGCTAGTTTTTCTCTTTTCTAGCCTGACAGTGCTCAGCAATCCTGCTTAGGTTTGGTCTCATTATGCTGGAAAGAAAGGGTCCGTTGACTGTTCCTGTACTGAACATTTCTTCTTAGTTCATTTGCAAAGTCCAAAGAATACAGTTAATAGTACATTTTCTTCATCCTTTCACTCACAGGAAGTTTTTCCTGAAACTTACTCTATATTTTGCTTTCCTTCCCTTCATCTCGATACAATGGAGGACATTGTCTTACATCTAGTATCTTCCCATTGATACGACCTCGGTCTGTGGAATTGAGCAGTGGCATAGGAACTCTTTTCTGTATGCCACTCACACAATGTGGAAGTGCTACATTTGTGCAAAAATGGATCGCACACCTTCCTCCCAAACTGCCTCAGCTACCTGGACAGGTAGCCCTTCACCGTCACTGCTCAGGCTGTCCACTGAGCTAAATTGTAAAACTGAAGTGCCGTGGGAAATCTTTGGAGCAGTCCTTCTCTTCCCATTATAATTCTGACAATAAATCTAATTATATTTCCATTCCTGAAAGAAAAGCTACAATTCTAAAAGATTAACTACATTGATTGAAGTTTCTGACTTTCCCCCCCCTCCTTTGCATATGTCATTGAAATATGTTCTCTTGATAGCCAGAATGTACCTAAATTCTTCTTCGATCTTTAAAAAGAGGAGCTGGCCATGACGGCACACACTGCTGTAGTGCCCAGCAGTTGGACATTTCACTCCAGAAATGGAGTTCACAAAGTTGGTACAGACATCAGCATCCAATATACACTGTATAAGGAAAAGTTAACACTTAAAACCAGGATTCAAAGCAGACACGGTCAGTAATAAGTGATGATGAAACACCTTGGAAGCACTGTCTGGATTAACTAGAAATTACCGGTTGATTTCTTGTAGATGGGGCTTGTAGTCTGGATCTTCCTCCTGTGGCCCGGCAGCCAAGCTGTGCACTAGCTGTGGGCAATTGCCTCTCTAATTTCTCTCAAAGCATCGCAAGAGATGGCAAGGACTGAGTTTTTCATAAGGACCAGAGCACTTGCCCAGGGTTCTGATCATGGATGAACTGGAGGACCTTTGAACCCATAGTTCTGTATACCAACGATGTAACTGGTAGTTTACGCTGTGTTCTGGTGGGGAAATATTCTCTTTAAAGCTGAATACAGGGAGACCAAGCACAGAAGAGTTGTAATCTCTAAGCTACATGTTAGGATGCTCAACACAGAGGAAGGGACTTTTTTCTAGATTTGTTCTTATTTTCTTCAATTTTTTTCTGGGTATTTTTGCTTAGATTTTGGGGGAGGGACTGTTTTGTTTATTGTTTTCTTGTCATTCATAGTCTAATGTAAAACGCATGAATGATCGAGCGAGTCAAAACACAAGGTTGTCCCTTTCTCATGCAGTCACAGCTTTGGTATGTCGTCAAGCTCGTGCATGAGTATTCTGTATCTAGTCTCATGAATTTCATATTCTTTGTGTCCAATGGCACAGCTTGAACAGAACTGGTGCCTTATTCTCATCATAGAGGGGTAGTTAGGCTACTTTTTCATTACTTGGGATATTGTAATCAAGCCCCATAAAACTCCCAGCGGCATACAATGTCGGCTGCCCTGATTTGTGGCTGAGCATTCTAGCTTCTAGGTTATTATGCTGAAGGGGAGCGTTTCTCCATTTTCATGAAAGAAAATGAATGTCAGTGTTGTACTCAACATTGTCTGGCTTTAAATATATTGTAAATGCAAATACAGTAAGTAGCAAACTCTGCTCCTGGTGATACTGAGAAATATAGATGTTTAACTTGCAAGTCCCAAGTGCCAGTAGCTCTGACAGAAGTCCCAGACAGCTCAAACCCAGCAGAGCCAAGGAAGCTTTGCCATGCAACAACTGCTGAAGGGACGTCGGTTCTGGAACTTCTGAAGAATTCTTGCAGAATTCTGCTTAAATTGCTCTTTAGGCACAATCCTTTGTCCTCCGTACGACTAGATGTGTAATTTGCCTGACAATGTTTGTCCTGCGAGGCTATGTTAGAAATTGCTGCAGATGACGCAGACGTCTGCTGATCTTCCGACAGATTTACAGCAGAACAGTGGAATTGCCCTTGCAGCTCCAAGCTGCCACTGCTGTTTGACTGTAACAGGTTTACCACAAATACTCACTTTTCTGAGAGTTTAAGTCAATGAAGTTGCCGTTCCTAATGGTTTTGTCATCCTTGTACCTCCTGTGACATCACATTCTGCTTATGTCAAAATAACTTGATATGTGTGACTCTCGTGACATTATTAAGCCCCACATAAAAGTATCTAACGATAAGTGAAAATGTCGTTCTGTTACCAATTGTCATACAAAAATGTGTGTGTCCCCATGTAGTGTCTTGATCAAGAAGGCTGTATTTAGAAAGGATTTTTGGAGAGTTACACCTGTTTGTAATATGAAATCCAACATTGATTCTCACGTTTACATCGTAGTTGATTGAAATTCAAGAACAAATGAAGGCAAAACTTAAAAATGAAAGATCATTAGTTAAAAACCTGGTGAGATACTTACATATACGTTATTTTTTTTTAAACCATCATTTATTGCAAATCTAATAAAATATGCAAAACCCTTTTAATATCCCATAGATTGAATAAATTTATTTTTAAGTAGAGAAGTTCTTTTACACGTGAAAAAAAATAGCAAAAATACTTTACAGTTTTATTTTGTTCTTACTGTGTTTTGAGAGAACAGATGTAAACAATGCTACTAGAAATATTTTTTTTAAAAAACCTACTATTTTGTTTTAGGAGGCCTTGGAAAATATTTAATAAATGCAACATTATTTGAAAAGATTTGCTGCTGCTGTTTACAAATGTCATAGGCAATGATACAGAGTTTTGTCTTAAAATATTTTTGTATTCTGCATTAGTCTCATAAGAACACTGCCTTTTCTTTTCTTTTTACATGATCCAGGAACTTTCCAGACGGCTGGTCCTTTATTTTACCATTTGACTTTTTTTTTCTTTTCCTAGCCTGATTTCGTACTGGCTTTCACACTGATCACCACTAGTATGTCTTTGTTACAGTAAGCTGACTGGGTTTATTATAATAAAAAATAAAACACAGCTTGACTTGCAATCTAAATGTGCTGGAAAAGAATATGATACTGTTTAGAAGAGAAAAGGTTGTGAATAGAAAATCAGTACCACTTCAGTTATTTAAACATTTGCTTTTCTGCAGCTTGTCAAACTTTGTGCCAAGTCATAGCTGCTTTACTTTGTTTTGTTAATCTCAGCACCATGTGTCTTGGGCTTTTTTAATAGGGGGCCAATCCTGCAGTACTTACGCAGTTTTCAGTTTCAGTGAGTCTGGGTAAGTACTGTAGAACTGTATTTTTTTGAAAATTAAAGAAAAAACAAATTGTAATGTTGTAGGGTAGGTCTTTCACAGCAGTTTGTGAACGTTAAAAAAAAACTACAAAATAAGTTGTCTATTGAATAAATTTTGATAAGCACTTTCATAATGAAAATGGTTTATAAATCTCATCACATTTTAAGAAAAATTTTTGACCTGAAGATGTAAGCAGGACTGTATGGGAATTAGGAAATTATGAATACAAGACTTTAAAATGTGATTGTCTCCATTTAGGCCATGGTACAGACTTTGCTCTTTCAAGGAAAACCTTTTGGGATACAACTGTGCCAGCAGAGAATGCTAGCTAATGCTAAAAATTACAGTCTGGTTTGTATATTTACCAAAAGCCTTTGAAGGTATTTTTATGAGACGATGTATCTGAGGGTTGATTTGGCTCATAGTCTGGTTCTGAACTGATACGTAACATGAAAACAGCTTAGACAGACTTCTGGATCGTAGCTGAGACACCTGGAAACATCATTTTAAGTTACAAATTGAGTTGTATTAGTTCTAGAAATCCCAGTGGGACCTTTAATATCAAAGCTTAAGTAGTCAGATTTTATATATCCTTAATGCATGTTAAGAAATATCTAGACATTAGAAAGCTTTTATTAATTCAGGAGAAAAATAAGTTTTCAAAATAAAATTATTTTTAAAAATAAATATTGATTATGAGACATGTTTACTTCTTTTTTATTATTATTATTCCAGAGTTAGTTCCAAATTTTACCTAGAAATGCTTCATCTAAGGGGATCTTCTTGGATGAATTGGGAAAATGTTTCTTTGCGCAGATGTAGTAATAGTCTGAGTTCAAAACAAATGAGTACATAGGAGTCCAACCTTTGCAAAGGCTGTTGTATGAGATTTGGCCTCACTCTTCCCTCTCCTCCTATTTGTAAAATTAAGCACAAAGTTGCCAAATATCTAGAACATACTTACGAGGCGGTTTCTAAGGTCATTTAGTGCCCCAAAATACAGAGTATGCATTGCAATTAATTGTGAAATGTGATGAAGATACCTTGAGTAATCTGCAATACCTAAGTATTTAACATGCAGCTTTTTGTGGCCTTATCTTTTGATTACGTATTATCAAACAAATCAGTGTTAAACATGAAAGAAATATGGCAGTAATGCAGTTAAGTCAGATAGTCAGAGCAGTAATGTGCAGAGTGAATGGGAAATAACATTGGAAGTGGAATGCTCATCCTCTGGGAAACAGCAAGGAAGGAGTAGGCTCAGTGAGAACTTCAGTGCTTTGCTCGTTGAGACTTCTCGTTGACACTCTGAGTGCATGCAAACGTGGAAATGAAAGATGGACAAACAGGAGAATAAAAACACTCTCAGAGTACATAGTGCTCAAGAGGAAGAGGAATGAACACTGAATGTAAAAAGTAATTTGTAAGCAAAGTTGAATTTGAAAGTATAAATCCTCTGACATATGATTGAAGTATTTATGCTCTCAAAAGATCTTCTCCAAGTTTTAACAATTGTTTAAAAGAATTTCATGAAGATTATTACATAAATATAGTATTTTCTGTATTACCATACAATTCTGCATATTTTGACGTTATTACAATAAATAAAAATGTTAGTGATATAAAATGACATTTCCTAATAGTTTAAAGCCCAGAAAATGTAACAATGTTAGATGAAATGAAACAATTACAAAATAGAATCATTAGCAAAGTAGTCACAATTGAATCAATAGTAAAATCCTGGAATAAATCTTAGGGGGGAAAATGTCAATTGATTAAATGTTCCCCTTTTGTCATCTTTAATGATTCTGTCAATATTCAGTTTCATTTCATTGTCTATGACCAATATTTTTGCTTTCCCATCATGTGAGTAGTACAAATTTCTGAGCAATGCCGGGCAGTAACACAGGACCGGCTGGCTTTGTTACAACTCACTACAAGCCAAGGAGTTGCTGTCACTTTCTCATGTTGTTGACAGTCCCAGCTTATATCCAATGGAGTTTTCAAAGAAAAAGCGTAAGTATTTTTCTCTCCAGTTATTATGTCCCCAGATGGAGAACCGAAAGACAGGTGTTCACTGTCATAGATCAAAGTGCTAATACAATTAGCTTTAAATCCGCAAAACGTTGTATGCCTTTTGAATATGCTATTTACAGATGACTACTTATTTTCTCATTTTAATACAATTTTTCACTAAACTATAGTTCTGGGTTAATATTAGATTTTTTCCAAAAGTTTATGCCTACTGTTTAGTTCATATTTCTTGGTGATTCCTTTTAGCAACAGAAGGAGAAAAAGAAGACACCGAGACAAAGGTGCAAAGTGTCCCAGCTGTGGAACAGAAAAATGTATGCAATTAACTTTATTTCCTAAGTAAAATGCAGATTTTATTAGCTAATATTGCAAAGTGCTCTGCTAGTGTCATACCTCTGTTTTATTTGTCTTAGTCTAGTTTTTCTTTTTCCACTGGCTTCTCTTAAACCTCTGTGTTTTAAATGAACGATGACGTATGCTCCTTACACTGCACTAATAACTACTATTATTGCACCTATACTTTTAAAAAGTAACAGTCTTTTTTTTTTCAGTTAATCCAAATGGAGTTAAGTAACATTACTACTAGACTTGGTCCTTCTACTCACTACCCTTTCAAACTGAAACACGTACTCGCTGTTCCTTGTCCTTCAATCTAGAGAGAATGAACATGGCAGATCACAGGGCATGATGTCTGACCGCTGTCATTAGTGGGTAAGCACAGCTCAGGGTTTGTCCGGCTGAAATCAGTTCAACTGACAAGGTAGGAATCCGGTGGAAGAAATCCCTTCGTTAGCATTGTACCTTATAGATAGCTAAAAATACTGAAAAACATTTAAACACTGGACCCCAAATCCCAGTTTTGTCCACAGGCAGCAATGCTGTACCAAAAAATACAGTGCCATGAAGCACAGGGACAGAAAACTAGGATTCTTGCTGTTTAACATAATACCTACATATTTCAAAACCAAAAGCAGCACAAATTCTACCTTAAACACATGCCAGAGTATTGTAGAAGACCAACACTTTACTGTGCTACAACAGTGTCTTCACACAGCAAGTTTTAAAAAAAGGTAGTCCAGGTATTGAATAAATTTTTATTTCTGAAGCTTAAGCTGAGAATCATGTTTATCCACATGTGAAAAATATTTCCTCTACTTCATCAAGATTAACTAAGTAGGATGTGATCTTAAAGGGACTGTGGAAATAGAAGCAGAATTTAAAATGCTGCTAGGGCATTTGGGTAAAGCTGGCAGCTGAGTTAGTAACTAGCAGGAAAATCCTAAGTATCGAGGTCCTAAGTGGTGCTAAGAGGCTCTTGAGAAATGACCAGAATATCTGCCATGGAGGGCCTCCAGTTCCTCTACATTTTTATACCTGATATGATGTATGGTTGCTTATTCCTGCAAACATATGCACTTAATCTGTCCCAGCCTTCAAGGAACAATAACATATGCATCATAAATACACACCGCTGAAGGAAATCTGACAAACAAATATATAGAGAGTCATGAAGTTATAGAATCATTTAGGTCATGAAAGACCTTTAAGATCATCAAGTCCAACCATTAATGTAGCACTGCCAAGTCCAACCACTAAACCATGTCCCTCAGCACCACATCTACACGTCTTTTCAACACCTCCAGGGATGGTGACTCAACCACTTCCCTGGGCAGCCTGTTCCAATGCTTGACAACCCTTTCGGTGAAGACATTTTTGCTAATATCCAATCTAAACCTCCCCTGACACAACTTGAGGCCATTTCCTCTTGTCCTATCGCTTGTTACTTGGGAGAAGAAACCAACCCCCGCCTGGCTACAACCTCCTTTCAGGTAGTTGCAGAGAGCGATAAGGTCTCCCCTCAGCCTCCTTTTCTCCAGGCTCAACAACCCCACTTCCCTCGGCCGCTCCTCATCAGACTTGTGCTCTAGACCCTTCACCAGCTTTGTTGCCCTTCTCCAGCACCTCAATGTGCTGTCTCGTAGTGACAGGCCCAACACTGAACACAATACCTGAGGTGCAGCCTCACCAGTGCTGAGTACAGCTCACTTCCCTACTCCTGCTGGCCACACTGTTTCTGATACAAGCCAGGATGCTGTTGGCCTTCTTGGCAACCTGGGCACACTGCTGGCTCATGTTCAGCCAGCTGTTGACCAACACTCCCAGGTGCTTTTCCGCTGAGCAACTTTCCAGCCACCCTTCCCCAAGCTTGTAGCACTGCCTGGGGTTGTTGTGACCCAAGTGCAGGACCTGGCACTGAGCCGTGTTAAACCTCATACAGTTGCCTCAGCCCATCAATCCAGCCTGTCCAGATCCCTCTGTAGACCCTTCCTACCCTCAATCAGATCAACACTCCCTCCCACCTTGGTGTCATCTGCAAACTTACTGAGGGTGCATTTGGTCCCCTCATCCAGATCATTGATAAAGATATTAAACACAACTGGCCCCAACACTGAGCCCTGGGGAACACCACTGGCCACCAACTGGATTTAACTCCATTCACCACAACTCTTTCAGCCTGACCAGCCAGCCAGTTTTTTTACCCAGCGAAGAGTATACCTGTCCAGGTCATGAGCAGCCAGTTTCTCCAGAAGAATGCTGTGGGAAATGGTGTCAAAGGCTTTACTAAAGTCTAGGTAGACAACATCCACAGCCCTCTGATCCTCTTCATGGCCTTCCTCCGGACTCGCTCAAGTGTGATCTGCTTTACATAAGTCATCCTCCTTTTCCAAAGACTTAAGCTTGTAAGTCCTTCTGCACACTTGCCAACTTTTGAATCCTTTAAGTAGAAAAACCTGTAAGAATAATAAGGAAAAGTAGTTTAACATTTAAATCGGGTTTGAAATTTTTCCTTTAAAAAATGCCCTTTTCTCCTTTGTAAGAATAATTAGCACTTACAAATTTCCATTAGTTGTTTGAACTATTTAAAAACTCATTCTGCTAGGAGGTTTCTGAATGTGACCACAATAAAAAATGCAAATTGTCATCTGTAGCTACTACTACATCCTGTCATTTACCAAAAGTATGAGCAAAGTTAAACTGTTTGGATTTCTTTTTTGCTATGGATTATATTTTAAACATTTTAGGCAAATAATGGCTGGGAAAACTTGAACACTCTTTAACTTTTGCAGAATATTTTTATAATACAGAATAAATGTAGTGAACTATTATAAGCACAAAGGATTTTTATATTGTCTTATTATTCTTAAAGTTAGATTGCATTTAATTTTCAGAATGCCTTTATTTGACTGTTGATATCCCTGATCTTCCTAAAACTTCAAATAATAGAAAAAAAATTCAATGTTTGGAAGTTAATGTCTAAATCAATGTATTAATCAGCCTCACTTTTTGAAGCTAGATTTCCTTCAACAGTTATTTGACATATCCTATTAATCATAGTTAGATTTGGAAATCTATGGCATGTGGTGAGAACAAGCCATATGCTGAGATAAACTGAACTGGAGCACTTCTAGGTTAGTAGAAATATGTTTGTATTAAAACAAAAATTGGCATACTGTTGGTAATTAGTTGTTACTGAGACCTATAGCTTGAAGTGTTATAGGCATAGAGGAATATCCTTTCTTGAAGAATTTAATTTACATTCATTTTTAATGGATTCTGTATCATTTAAACACTACTTTGACACTTACCCAGATGTCTACTTGCCCTAATGCTTCAGTCATACAGTGAAATCACAGCAGCGGTAACATAAAATTTCAAACTCAGTAGCAACAACATAAAATTTTGACAAAAAATCAGCCTTCACACTACTTCCAAAACCTTTTTCTCTCCTTTTAAGGACAATATCTTCCTCAAGCAGGAGGAGATTTTTGTTTAAAGCCAAAAAAGATGCTTAAATACCGTAAGAACAGCTGTGATGTTGGGGATAAAGAGCTGTAGCCAATAGTTATGTCATTTCTGTACTCAAAAAGCCTACATTCAAGTGTTTCTGCATGCCTAGACTCTTGCTGAAGGGTTGTTATTTTTTCCAGCAAACCTTTCCCAATGTTGTTTTCCTGTTATAAATGTGTCAAAAATCCACCATCCATGGACCAAGTCTGTATGTGTCTGAAAACACCTGAGGAACCGAAGGAGCACTTGACTATAGTCTCACCTTTAAAATGACCTGGCCTCGTTCTTCTCTTGTTCCAAGTGTTTTGAGGAGTTTGAAATACGGCTAGCATTTATCTGTGTTCCTTTAATACCTGGTTCTCGTCTTCTGTCATCATTGTTGCTGTATAATATTTTTTGACCAACTTACTGCTGCTATTTCACAATCCTTTTTCCTGTTAGCTGAATTTCTAAGAATATCCCATCCATAATAACCATAGCTCTGTTATGTTATTACTAGTGCTCATACTATTGTTCCTTCTAGTGCCTACAACCTTCATAATTGCTATTGCGCTTTAAAACACATCAGAGAAACTAGGATTTTAACCTGGTGAATTAAAAATTAATTTATCAGGGCTGTATGGTTTTGTATTGATATTGATCAATACTGTATCGGTCACGTGGGTTGGCGTAATCCCAGGCACAAATACAGGCTGGGTGGGGAATGGATTCAGAGCAGCCCTGAGGAGAAGGACCTGGGAGTGTTGATTGATGAGAAGCTCAACATGACCCAGCAATGTGCACTTGCAGCCCAGAAAGCCAACCGTGTCCTGGGCTGCATCAAAAGAGGTGTGACCAGCAGGTCGAGGGAGGGGATCCTGCCCCTCTACTCCGCTCTTGTGAGACCCCACCTGGAGTACTGTGTCCAGCTCTGGGGGCCCCAGTACAGGAGAGACATGGAGCTGTTGGAGCAAGTCCAGAGGAGGCCACGAAGCTGATCAGAGGGCTGGAGCACCTCTCCTATGAGGACAGGCTGAGAGAGTTGGGGTGGTTCAGCCTGGAGAAGAGAAGGCTCCGGGGAGATCTAATTGCAGCCTTCCAGTACCTAAAGGGGCCTACAGGAAAGATGGTGAGGGACTGTTTATGTGAGGGAGTGTAGTGATAGGACAAGGGTTAATGGGTTTAAACTAAAAGAAGGTAGATTTAGATGAAACGTTAGGAAGAAATTCTTCACTGTGAGGGTGGTGAGGCCCTGGAACAGGTTGCCCAGAGAAGCTGTGGATGCCCCATCCCTGGAAGTGTTCAAGACCAGGTTGGATGGGGCTTTGGGCAACGTGGTCTAGTGGAGGGTGTCCCTGCTCGTAGCAGAGGGTTTGGAACTAGATGATCTTTGAGGTCCCTTCCAACGCAAACCATTCTGTGATTCTGTGATTCTATGATCCTGCAAGAGTACATGAATTCTCCTCCTGCATGCACCCTTCTAAAAAGAGCAAAGCACATTTATTCCTTTCAGTCTCTTAAACAATTGGATCAATGCCCAGACTTGACCACTCCTCACCATCCATCACAAGGGGGATGTGGGGATGTCCAGGCCTAACCTGACATCCTGCCCATAGCTCTACAGTCCTGGGAGGATAGTGCCTCTCAGAAACCATGTAGACTTGGGCATGGCCTGAAGTGCTTTCAAGATACGATCTGCTGTTAATGAGTAAAACACTAAATGATATTGGTACGGTTCTGCTAAATAGTGTTTTTCTTTAATTTTGAATATGGGTTTGAAGGACCACACGATAACAGATTCAATAAAGTTCAATTACTTTTCAGTTACTATTCAATTACTATTAAGTACACATACAGGGTTAGCTGATATTTTGCTTGGTGTTTGTACTGTAGCAGATTTGGTTGTGTAATTTTGTTTTGTAGATAGAGCAGAGGACACCTGCATTCACCTCTAGAAATTTTTATGTATCTAGATAGGGATTATATTTACACTGGAAAATCCATTTGGAAGATTTTGAGAATAATAGGATATCTGATCATACTCTGTTTCAGCTGATGATTGCATACTGCACTGTTGATAAAAAAGGATATATATGCAAGAAGAATTAGTGTTTATTGCAGAAAAACACTAATTCCAGAGATAAAAGAGTATGTTGGAAGCAGAGAATCATTTAGGTTGGAAAAGACCTTTAAGACCATTGAGTCCAACCATAGATCATTCTAGCTAGCCCCGTCAAAGGATAGGTTTTTCTTATTGAATGTTTTTCATTATTTTCTTAATATAGAGCAAATAATTCATAACCAACTAATATCATGATGGGAAGGGTATAATAGTGGAGCAGAAAGAGTGTCACAGATAATAGGATTGCCACAGTTGCCCTGAAATCTGTTTCATCGCTTCATGTCTCTTACTTGTAGTTCCATTTTTTGGTTTCATTCTGTTTTCTAATGTCCCTAAATTAATCCCTTAATTCCTAATATGTAGTACAGACTGAATGGTTTTCTTCCTTACTATTTATATGCTTCAAGATTTACTCCTTGTTATTGTAAACCCTTATAATAATAGCATGATTAATGGGAAAAATATTTATTAGGTTTTAAATCTGTCCTGTTAATACTGTTAAGGCTCATTCAGGTTTGCCAAATGTTTCTCAACTGAAGTAGACTAAATGGAGTGAATTTTCTGTATGATCTCAACAGACCATGAAACCATTTTGATGTAGTGGAAGCTATAAATATATCCAGAAAAGAGGATGGTAACCTTTGGCTTGCACGTAAATCTTAAGATTCTAGATTTTTTTTAAAATGGCTCAAGTAATCGTAATTTCAGGACTCAAGAAAGAGGAAAGCGTATTCCTGAACTTCCCCAAAATGGAAGATTTTCAGTCAGGTCACTGTGTTTGATATTTACGACACTCTTCTACATTAGGCATAAAGTGAAAATCCACCAAGCCCTTGGAGCAAGTCTATAAGCACATTGTGTCTTCACCCATCTCCAGGCCTCCATGGCTTTTCAGCCAACAGTGAGTAGTTTAGAGCCTTTTAGGCAATTAGGAGCCTTGTCCAGGGTGAAATCTAATCATATTTTGAAATGTAGTAGTTAATAATTTTTAGCTATATAGCTGTAAGTAGCTTTTTGTACTGAGATAAGTACAATATGTTGTATTTCAAACTTTCACCTTTTAAGATGAAAATGAGATTGGGAGGAGGGGGAGATGTTACCAAAAGACTAGTAGCAGAATGCTCTTTCCTACTCAGTAAGTTACAGTTCCAGTGTCTGAAAGCTAAGTGTGTTTGAACAGTGGATGAAAAGCTTGTGAACATGAAACTTTAGGTATTAGATTCTGGCTATGCTAATTTGCTAAAAATTAATTATGTATTTGATTACATATCTGAAATATAGGACAGGTCTTTCCTGAAATATAGTTCTTATAATAACCATGCTAATATGCAACATCCTAACTTATGCTACAGAGGAGCTCAACTTCCTTACCAAAGTTAAATTTTGGAATCCTGTTCAATAGGATTCATATTTTGATTTCCAGGAGGCAATAGACTTTATTTGCAAGGTTTAGATCAAGGTTCAGTTCTTTTACGTTGTGTGAGGTACTGAGGTATTGCAACCATGCTGACACACTAACTAGGCAATAACTTCGTCTGTCAAATGTGTGGCTAGCTTTCATCTGTACTAAGAGGTGTATCGAGCAAACTTATCCAATGAAATTTAGTAATTTTTGCAAACTATTCATTTGCTAATAACATGCCCTCATAATTCCTATTACATAAAAGCTTATATAAGGAGACAAATATATAGTTATGTGCTGGGAACACTTCATTAATGACACAGAGAAAGGATTTCCTGTAGAACAGATGGCCCTCGTAGTGTTAACCAAACTGTTCATCTAAACCAGCATTGTCTGGAACCTAATGCCCTCAGGCAAGGATCCGACCCAGTTGTGGAGAGGCACCATGCAATCATGACAGATGGTCATGTGTTGAGGCAGTCCAAAGACCATGCATATGTACCAAGGGTGGTTGTTGAGAGCTGAAGCTCACAGTGGAGAATATTCAGTAGGCTTATGGTTATGGGTGTCCTGGTGTCCTACTCTGAACAACATCAGTGTAAAAAAAAAAATAATAATAAAAGAAGGCACGTGAGACCTCAAATTGAATGGAAGGAAGAAAGCAATAGTTTCTTAGCCCTTCACCTGGGTTCCATTGGACAGATCAATAGGGGGCAGAAATTTGTTTCATTAGTTTCGGCCAGCTTGAAGAGGATATAAAATTTAGTCCACCATTCTGCAGTGAGTTGAATGACAGTAATAAATAGAATTAGGCATTTCCAACTTTTGAAAATAAAAAATTTCGATACATTAATGCACTAATGGTTGTTACATTAGTGTTTAGTGTTTCTGATCAATGTTATATATAAATCTGAGTAAAATCTTAATTAGGCTTGCCGGAGGTTTTAAAGCTGAAGGGTGTGAAATACAGTTTAAATAGCAAAGACTTTTCTGATCAAAAGATTGATCAAGACTCCTTCTGTGTTAAGAATACACTTCAATCAGGTGGAGATGCTCTTGAAAAGGGCAGTAGTCTCACTTGTCTTCAAAAGTTGAGTTTTAATCCGGCTTATGAATGCTTTCCACATTTGAAAAGTGATTTGCTCTTCTTTTCAACCGGGAAGAGCATAGTTTTGAGATACACATGATGACAGAGATTTCAGAGGAGTAAATAAAAACTAGTGAAAAAAAAAGTAGTAAGAATATCAAAGCACAGAAGGGACTAAAGTGATCTAATGAGAAACAGGGTAATGGTTTGCAATGAGGAAAAGGAGTGAGCTGGAAAAATGTAATGGAGGGAATTTATGTGTTTAAAATTGAACTGGTTGAAGCCTAGAAAGTAGCTGCTGTTAGCATCAGTTTTAAAATGAGGGGGGGTTACCATCTTTTCACAGAAAATGTTACAAGAAGGACAAGTGCAACTGTCATTCATTTGTTTTTGACTGCCCTACTGAACTGGAGTTTGGAAGTGCCAGTGCTTCGTCAGGGGACCATCCCAAGAGCTGGGGATCTTCAGATTGTGGAAAGTCTTTAGACGTGGTCTTTTCTACCCTGCCACATCGCAGAAGTCAGTGATGGTATCATTATGGGTTACGGAAGTCCTATTATGCTTATATTTCAAGCAGCTGGGAATGAAATCTTGTGGCTTTAGAGCTGCTTTGCACCATCATCCCATGGCTTGAGATCTACTCCATTTTGTGTACAGCTGCAATGGGCCTGAATCTGCTTTCACAAATTCTCCATTTACCCAGTTATATTGCCACTGAAATCTAGGGTGTTACGCCAGTATAAAATCCATGTGTGGAAAGAGCACTTGACCATGCAATTGGTATTGTAATAATTAATATTTGCAGTTAATTTCATTTGCAGCTTTCATAGTATGTAAATAAAATGATTTTTCTTTATTTAAAAAGGCCTGATACTATAATGTATCTGCAATACTATCTATTCTTTAACTCTGGTGTTTACTCCTCTGAACTGGCCACATAGCTACCAGTGTGTGTTTGTGAGAGAAAGTGGAATGTGTCTGCAGCTGAAAAAACAAAATGATGATTTGATCTGGATAGGACCAGGGTTTAATACAAAACACTACCGAAAGCTTGGGAGTTCTGTTCAAACAGACGGGTGGGTAATGTATTTGATTTACCAGGTTCGTGTCCAGTGTGTCTGTGTGGAGACCTGTGGAAATACAACAGGGATGAAATGTCTCTTGGGGGAGGGAATGTGTATTTGTGTGAGGTGTGAAGAAGCAGGAGGAGGTGGCTGGGGACATGACTGAACAAACATCTCATCTTTGGGTTTTTTTTCAGATTTGCTCTGTGCTGTGTAGAATATAATTTACAGTTGGAAAAGTAATATATATGACACCCTGCTGAGAGAGAATGGAAGGCTTGAGATTGCTTAGTTTCTTTCAGATTTCTGATATGGCATGCCTAGTCAATGGTGCTTTCTTTTCCTGAATGATAAAAGTATTACAGGAAACTAAAACAGGTTCGTGCACTCATGAGACTTCATTTGTCAGTTTTCAGCACTGCAAGTAGAAGAAAAAGTTATAATCACCGATCTGCCAATGCAAAGTGAAACTGGAACAATAATTCCCAAGGAGAAAAGAGAATTGGAAAAGGAACATCTGATGAAAGAGCAATATCTTAAAAGAAAAAGCTTACTGACCAGGTGACCTTTAATTATTGCAAGCTAATACATTTAGGTATATATTTTATATATATTTTTATACACTGACCTTTTTTAAAGTCTATCAATCTCACAGAACTACTGTCTCTCTAACCTTTTAGCTGCTAAAGTAATGATACTAGTAGGCATTTATGTAGCAGCTTTATCCCGGGATTTTACAGAATTTCTCATGACATTTCTCTGAGAGAAATAGGAACCAGACAGGAGAGTGAAGATCCACAGTCACACAGGCTGTGCCCAAGTTGTATGGCATGGATGCTCCGTGGGCACAGGTACTTCCACCCAGTCACCCAGACTGGAAATGTGCCACAGCCCCCTTCTAGTCCGTGTACCCGGGTTTTCCTAACTCTGACACTTGACATGGGACTGATTTGAGTCAGGGCATCCACACAAAAGCAAAGAGTAGGAAGCATTCCTGGACGCCAAGTGTAGACATAATCATGAAAATCAGAGTTAGGTCTGAGGCAGGAATTCAATTCTTTGTTTTAATCAGTTGACCATATACTTTTTTTTTGCCATGGGGAGTTTATAATCATAGGTCTTGAGTCCTCATCCACTTAGGCAATGGCAATTTTACCATTAATAGCAGTAAGATGAGGTTTAGACACATATACATAGGACAAGATTGCATTTAATTTCCACAGTATTGTTTTTATTATGGTTGTCAAAATGCCTAACTGTCGCAGTCTTTAGAAACAAAGAAAAAAAATGAGCCGACTTTGAACTACTGGCTTAGGTTACAAAACCTTTCAATTTTTAACAGGATACTGGAAATATCTAACAGCCTCAAACAGAAAAACTTGTCCCAAGAATAGCACTGTGTATGAGCAAAACTTTGTATTTGTTTTTGTATGGTTGATGAAGAAAATAAACACTCTTTTACTTACTTTCAGATAACATATGTAGTACCTGAGCAGCAAGCTGCTGAAAGAACCCTGACTGCTGAAACTGAGAAACTAAAGAAACATAAAGGTCAAGTAAGGCAAAGCACAGAAAGGCAGTGGCCAAAATGTTTAAGATGTGCTTTGAAGACATTTAAGAAGGCTCTGTGTTAATTTAGCTTCTTCTCTTTACATTTTTATTTTCTATCTTAGAAAGGAAGCTGAACAAAGCAATACAATATGGAAAAAGAAAATCCAGGTTCTACAGAAGAGGTTTAATATTATTGCATTGATTGCATTGATAAAATACTTCAGGCCTATAGATGTTGCAAATTATATTTGTAAAAATTAAGGTAGTTATATACATTATTCCATTACTTAGTCATTAGCATTTAAGGATGTAATACCTAGGTTTAAAAGATTGGGATTAAATATTAATAGACTGAATAATATACTGTTAACCTGCTTGTAACAATGATAAACACTTCAGACAGGTAATTTTTACGATTGTGTTAATAGTACTCTTAGTACTTAAAACCAGAATTTGTTCTGCGTGCTGTTAGACTACATTTTTCTTTAATGTCTTTCTTACGGCAGTCTTGAAATAGATTTTAAGCTGTTAATACTATTTTTAGCCTATTTGTTTATCGTCTTCTTTCCTAATGCCCCTCTTTCCCAGAATTCTTTTTCATCTCCCTTGTTTCATACTTCACCATTTTCTGTCACTACACTTTCTCTATCCCAGTATCACGGGGCTTTCGTCTGGTTTTCATGTGACCACAGTTCTCCTTTATGTACACTTTTTTCCTCAGCCAGTTTTGTCCTCTGCCCTATCCATCCTCTCTAGAATTTTCATCTTCTGTATATTCTGAAACATTTTGGCTGAAAAACACTGCTAGTCAAAACCCACAGAATCCCTCTAATCATTAAATGTAATGAACTTCCAGCAAAAGAACAGCGGCTCCCATCGAGCTCTGCTCAGTCATAGAGGCCGGCTGAGAATTGTAGTGCTTCTAGGTCACACAGCTCCAGCACAACTACTCGGGACATAGCTTTCTGATTCGCCATGAAGCTGCGATTGAGATTGAAAACCTTGGAAAAGTTATGAATTCCCTTGGTCTAAAGCTGGTCCTAGCATAAATCTTGCCCGTTGAAAAAGCCTTATGCTGTTTCTTGGGCAAGTAGCACCTGCACAGCTTGATGAGCTTAGGACTACATCTATACTGACAAATACTTTTTAATGGTGTAGATACTCACATTTGTCCTTGGGTCTTGGTTCTCTACCAACCTCAGTGTGTCTGTATTGCTTCAGTCATATTCTTTTTTGGAATAGAGCAACCAGTTCTTCGAGACAAAACCCTAGAGCAGTTCTGGTGCTGGTTTGTTCCCTATAGGCAGTACAGATGGCATGCCCACATAACATCAGGCCATATCTCAGAACATGCAACATATGTGTTTGGCATCATGCTACAAAAACACCTCTCTCATAGGCCATGACATAGCCCAGTGCTATTTTAGGCAGAAAACTACAGACTAAGAATATCTAAAATCTGATATTAGGTCACTAGTACTGATCAGCGTGGACAACAAGTTGTGCAGCATGTCTTAGGTCTATGATTTTTTCTCCCTGCAGCAAAATATTTCAGTAGTGCATATCTTATGCAGAGCAATAAGCATCTTTATTGTCTGAAGAAGCATGCAGGATTTATGAAGATTGAACTCAACGGCACGCAAATAGGGTGGAAAACCTTGGTCGTCTTGGGTTGTCAGAGCTTCCAGAGTTTGTATGTGAGTGTTGCCTGGAAAGGCAGGAAAGGAGAGCCCTAGCAGATGCCAAATGACTTTAATACGTTCTCGGTGGTATCTTTGCTACTGTTGTATGGATGAATCACACAAATTTTAATTTCAAATTTATGGAGTCCTGATGGAATCCATTTAATCTTGTAAACATCATATTTCATTTTTTCCAAGATTTTTTTCAGAATTTCAAGTTTATTTCAAATCCCTCTGGACTGATACCAAAATTTAAAGAACAAGATTTCCCACCAACTGCACATTCTACAGTATTTCAGAGAGTTATTTTCCTGTATTTTTTATCTCCATGACACCAATCAAAGGTGTGGAAATGCAGTAATTCCTGTCCTACAAATGGTGAACCGTAATGAAAGTTCATCCGTTGCACAGCAAACTCTCTGTATTGTACTTCATGCTTGTTCAGTTTGATAGAGTATCTCTAAGGTCAATGGATAGTTTCTCATTAAGTTCAGTATTCATTGAAATAGGCCCCAAGTTATCTTCTCATCTGTAAATGGTGAGAATAGACTGCGTTGATAATATAATGACAGTGTTATCAGTGTTTCTAGTAATAATGCAAGTCTCTGTAGAAAAATAAAGTTCTATTATTCTTACCAAGTTTACTTTAATGAGTATACACCGTGTTACCTGAACAGATAGGTACTGGAGGGTTTTTTTGGACAGAGACCATTAAAATTACTTGCTTAAACAACAGATTCAGTTGTTATTTTGTACGTAGGTAATCGTTGTAACATCATAGAAACACATTCATTTTGATGAAAAGCCAATTAATGGTGAGATTTAAATAGCCTATAGGAACATTCTTATTTTTGCTTCATTTTTTTCTGATATTTATTAAAGAACCACACAGATTATTTTTTCATGACAGTGTGACTATCTGGGCAGTCTTGAATTTAGCCTGTGTATTATTATAATTTAATTATACTCATATTTTCAAAAAAAAAACCAACTATAAAATATGTGAGCCCTCTTGTGGCCAAAATATCTTCTATGTGTCTTCTGAAATCATCGAAGACTGTGTGGCCACTGATGGTGAAAGGGCTCTGAACTTGAATACAACCAATTAACAATCATAAGAGAAAGGCTGCGGCTACCCAGAACTAATATGCTCCATCTCTATTTCAGAGTCTCTGGTATTTAAAACTCTCAAGCAAATATGAATCAAATGACTCCATTAGAGTTATTTTGATATTTTGGAAATTCAATTTCAGTATGTTTTTAATTATGTATTGTAGCTCTTAAGAATGACAACAGCCTAACGTAGGTTAATTGAATGTGAAAACCTTATGGATGTTTCTTAGACAAACCCTGCAACGCCAGCTACTAGCACTTAAATGTACATCTCAGTGAGACAGTCGTTACTGACAAGGCAACTGGTTTATTTTACTTAATGCTTCATTTCTATCTAAAGAAATCTTTCTAATACAGCAAGACATAGAAGCCAGTTCATATCATAAAGTCAAACAGATTTGATAGTGAAAATGAGAAAAGGGTAAGTCCAACAGAGGCAGATAGTCAAAGTTGGATATGCTCAGCTGCACGCAGTACAACCTTGTGTACATAATTTGCGTGTACAAATAACATACAAATTGTGCCTTCACTGGCATACATCGCTAGGTAAACATAACATCCATCTGCAGTATATGAAGGAATCATAATGATAAATTTTTGGTCACCCCCTCATCCTTCCTCCCTGGGCTGCAGGGGGACAGCCTGCTTCACCATGGCCTTCACCACGCGCTGCAGGGGGATCTCTGCTCCGGCGCCTGGAGCTCCTCCTCCCCCTCCATCTGCACTGACCTTGGTGTCTGCAGAGTTTCTTACATCTTCTCACTCCTCTCTCCGGCTGCAAAAGCTCTCTCTCCAAGTGTTTTTCTACTTCTTAAATATGTTATCACAGAGGCGCTGATTGGCTTGGCCTTGGCCAGCGGCGGGCCCGTCTTAGAGCCGGCTGGCATTGGCTCTGTCAGACACAGGGGGGGCTTCTAGCAGCTTCTCACAGAAGCCACCCTGTAGCCCCCTCGCCACCAAAACCTTGCCACGCAAACCCAACACAACTAGAATAAATGGGAAGCCCAAAGTTACTTATATGAGAAGTGAATGGGTTTCTAAAGTTATGAACACCACCAGCTGCCTAACTGGTAAGAGTTTAATTTGCCTTGCTGTTTTTCAAACCTAATCTACCTGAGTGGGTAGATTATCAGATGACTTCAGGGGATGGAGAATTCTATGCCCAGTTCGTGAGCACAGGTAGAATCTTCATAAGAAATATATGCCACTCACCTAGGATTATTGTTTGAAATGCTGATATCTAATGTAATATGAACATAAAGACCTATATGATACAATTATTTATGACAGAAAATGACAGGGATCGAGGGGCCATCGTAGCACCAGAAGATATTCAAGTGGAAAAAAAAAATTACATTTAAGTAAAGGCTAGGGAAGAATAAGATATTGTTCAGGTGACTATAGGTAATTACGGAAAAGATACCAAGGTTACAAAAATAATGAGCTTTCCATTTTAACCATCAATTCACATAAAGTTAATAAAGAACAATTTTCAGTGAAAAGCATCCTGAAGTATCTCTTTTCAATTCTCTAAACAAGTCTCTGCAAATAGCAAAGGATAAATTGACTTTCAGATGCTTCTCTCAGAAGAGAACATGAAAATATCTTAGCAATTCTTTAAAAAAAGTGAAATTATTTAAAAGGAACATTAAATGCTTAAGTGCTTAAAATTATGGGTATTAATAGTCTACATAGTGTGTCTAGTGTGTCTGTTTCTAACAGCAGTCAAATTCACTGTATCCATGATTACATGACCTTCTGCAAATTATTGCACTGAATAAAACTAGTTTCTTAAGAAAGATGATAGAAATGTGCCTTTTTCATGTCATAACAAATTGCTGGTCAGAAATAGATGTAGATTAGATGAGAGAGAGAGAGAGAGAGAAATACAGACTGGTCTGTATATATTTGTCTGAAATATATAAATATATGTATGTAAATATGCATGCAAATATTAAATTCCTCATGTTTTATCCTGCAAAAAGGGCATGCATGAAACTATTCTGATTCTCAAAACTCAGTGGAAATATTTATGCTTATTTTAATTAAAATTCGCCCTAAAATAGTCTCTCAAGTATTAAGGCCATGTTAGAATTGGCTTAAATGCTGGTAGCTGATATATCTCTCAGCGGGTTTCTTCAAGCATTACTAAGCTAAGCATGAGAATTGTTTATATAAGTCTCATTTTTGCATTTTATAGTGTTTCTTTGTTTTAAGAACAGTTTTAATTTTATTTCTTTTTCCTGTATGCCAGATGAACTTAAACATAACACTGTGACTTGGCTTTCTGGTTATTTAGTCAACCAATAGCTTCTAATCAACCTCAATAAGAAAATAATCCTCCTCTAGCCCCTAATATATTCCCAGTCTACAGAAGACCAGAAAGAAGACAAGGATTTATCTCTTAGACTTACTTCCAAATGCAAAAAAAAATGGACAGCTTTTGAAGATGGTGAGTCTGAAATTTGCGATGCATAGTAACCTACTCTGCAATTTCAGTGCTTCTTTCTAACTGCTTAACATATAGTTGAATGCAATCGTATTTCTCCAGATCTCTCTCTCGTAGGATTTTATAAGAGTTTGATGTATTGTCATCTCTTTCCATGAGAAATCACAGATGAACATAATTCCATTTTGATACTGAATTCTAATAATATCACCATGAAATTCTGTATTGGAAGAACATTATGAGAACTTTTTTAACCTCTACTTCTGTTTGCTATGAGGTGGGTATCAAAACCATACTTCAACAATAATGCATCAAAACCGTGATACTAATCTCTCTTCTTTTCAACATCTCTGCTATTAAGAAAATAAAAAGCATAATAACCACTAAGCACAACACTGTTCTTTCCATCTCTTAGAATGCTAGTTAGCAGGTTTTTTGTTTTAACACACAATGTCACAGTTTCTTCATTCAAGCCTTATGATTCCTTCTCCAGCAAGGTGTTTAAAAGCACCTGCTTAATATCAACCCTGTGGATAACGCTCTTTTAGTCCAATGTCTATTCTTACGGTCAAAACCAAGTATGGACTCTTAAATCTTCTGTTGTAAGTAATTCTTTGCATGCATATTTCTCACTGGCTTCATAATTTTAGAGAATTGCTACCTTTTCTACATTTGTATCTCTAAATGCACAAATATCGTTTAAACAGTTCTCTTTCATTTTGTTATATACTTTAAGCAATGTCAGCTTTTACCTTGGGCATTGCTTTACTCCTTGTGTTCTGTTTCTGTAGCTCTTCTTCTGATTCAGTATGTAAAAGCTGTCTTTTGTTCTGGAATGAGTTGGTACGGTGTTTGTTCTGACAGGCTCGGTCCCTGGGACAGTCTTGGTCCTGGAAACATTTAGTCATCTTTTCTGTTTTTCAGCTAGCATTGGCTGCGCTGTGATTGATTAATAATAGCGATAAGGGCAACCACGAAGAAAGAGATAATATGTTGTACATCACAGTACCTTACCTTTCTGATTAACCATCTTCTTTTTCCTTCTTCTAGTCAGCTGCTTGCTGAGGCTATGAACAAAGAGCTAAGTTAGCTCCGCATGGTTCTGGAGCACAATTTCAGTGTCAGTCTCTGTAAAATGTTTCCCCATGCAGAAGATCAAGAAAAATTAAAGAGAATGGAGATGGTTACATTCAGAAGGACTTGGATCTATTACATTTGGCAACATTCGTGCCATCAGTGTCTATTTTATGTGACCCAGAATTCAAGTGAAGGAGTCTTTGGGGAGCAGGGAAAAGAGTTCCTCATTTCCAAATTTTAAGTTAAAGTATGGTTGTCTCTGAGACACAATTCTGTTATTCAAGACACAGAATCAGAAGGCTTGGAGGCAACTTCTAAGAGAACATTTTGTTTTGACTAGGTAAGTGGGGATGTTTGAGTGTTTGTGACTCATTGCAAATGAGGTGGTTTCTGTTCTTGATATGCAGATAAAAGTCTGATTGCTTCAGTGACTGGAGGTTTCACACGAGTTTCCTTTACAAAGAGTAACAAATGCATAAGCCTTGCAGATACCTACCAACCAGGAATTTGTCCAACTAGGCACTAACATTTCTTGGTAATTGTCCATGTTTCTGGGAATTTGAGCCAAATATTGTACCATCTTTTCTCAAAAAAAAAAAAAAAAACCCACACAAAAAAACAGTTCATCTATGTGAAAGAACTTCTGAACTGTCTTCCTTCCTTCTCTCTTTTCTTCAATCTCTAATGTATACAGCAAACTTCCAGTCTTTTGAGACTGATCTGGAGAGTTTCCTGACTGGCCATTACCTTCTTTCTACCACCATTACTGCAGTAATTTCCACCTGACTTTTTCATGGATGATGAACAGTGGAAAACCAGGCATAACAGAGCCTGTGATTCTTTGGTTTTCCAAGTGCGATCTACAACTCCATCCCATATCTAGGTGACAAATGTTATTTGGCAGTCTTCACAGTCGTCTTCTTACCAAAGTCTCAGGGGAAGAGGGAAGCTACAGGGCTTCAGACAAAGCATAGCAAAACATAAATGCAATTGTATTTCAATATGTGATCATGAACTCATGGAAAATCTTCTCCATTCCCTTTTAACAAGCCAGATGCATGTTTCAGCTTACAGAATATGGACTTGTTTTAATTCTTCAAACTTGTCACTCTTACTGAATATTGGCTGAAGGAATAAAAAATTTAGATTTTTTTTTTTTTGAGATACTGAAAGGTGATCAGCTGAATTGTAACTGTTAAAGTAGAAAGAAACCATGCTTTCAGCAACAAGGTTATTGGGTTTTGCTGGTGGTTTGAAAGAAGTGTTGCTAGCATCAGTGGGGCAACATGGAGCACAAAGGAAAATAACATGACTGAGAATATTCCTATTTCTGAAATACTTCAGCAATTGTTTCCTTAACAAGACCAACTTGTCTGCTCATCCTGTTCTGATGATGTTCAATGTTTATATTATATGAAGCTATTTATAGCATTCATAGATACTTTGTAAATGCCTGGTCTAAGCTACTTTAGACCTCATGTACCAAGGTCCAGTTAAGAGTTCAGGTTACTTTAGTAACTTGTTGGACAAGGTGACCAACTGAGGTAGAGGATGAATTGATGCCACTGTTCATAGGACCCACCTCTGGCATCACAGCAGTCTAGAACATAACATGTTAGTATGCATTGCTCTGATTTTTTTAAAGCAGCACACTATTTGTCACTAGGTAGTAGTGGGAAATGTTCCTGTAATCTGAATGATTTCACTGGAAAATGCTTCTAAGGTCTGAGAAACTTTGAGTTTCTACATGCCACCCCAGGGACTGACTTTCTTTGATGCTGTACTGTGGGTTTTATTCAGCACTTTTGAAAGGAAAAAAAAAATGCATTAGTTAGCCAAACAAGAATATTTACTGCAGCATCAATTTTACTGAATGGAAAATATTCCCTGAACTAGAGAAAATTATTAGAAATAAAGTTCTTGATTAATTTCCTTTAAAGCAATCCTAACCCTGATACTTAAAAATGATTGAAAAATAGTTAGAATAAATTCATCAGTTCAGTTATGTGAAGGAGTATGTTGAACACTGTCACTCAATGGAAGACTCCTCCAACATATAGTGATGTTTTGTCTGCTGCATAGAGCTTGATATCTTTCTCATGAATAGTTGATTAGATTGTAGAGTGTAATGTCTGCATGCGTAATTGAAGTTAAACTGTAATAATTGTTCTAATTACTAGCGCTATATAATGTCGTTCCAGTTGTAGACCGGTACCACTGGGTGATGGCTGCCCTAGAAGTTCCCCTCAAAGAGGATACGGGATATTCCGAAGGAATCGTTGATATTTTCAATGACTCTTCCACCCTGCGAAGTCTCTTCTTGACAACTGATAAACTCTGTGTTGAATATTCTGTACTTACCAACCTCCTCCATGCTTCCTTATCTGAGTGA
Organism: Grus americana; assembly: GCF_028858705.1. Taxonomy (NCBI): domain Eukaryota; kingdom Metazoa; phylum Chordata; class Aves; order Gruiformes; family Gruidae; genus Grus; species Grus americana. Next base: position 149,400,892 of record NC_072853.1, on the reverse strand, counting down.
ATTATTAGTCTATTTGGCCATATGGATTTTCTGTTTTGTACCACTATACCCTCTCTTGTCATGGATACTGCTGCTGGTGGAATGGACACAAAAGGTACTAAGAAAATGAGCAATTTTTAAAGAAGAAAAAAACCTCTCTCTCACCTCTTCCTGATTTTGAGTATTGACCTACCTAGCTTTAGTTGCAAGATACGCTTGCAAAATGCTTTACCTTTCCTCTCTCATGGGATTATTGCCACAGGCTGTCTGTGAAGATTTTGAACATTCAGCTGTCATAGTATGTACGGGTAGAATTCAAGTGGTGTAAGTGGCTTCTTTGCAGAATGTCTCATTTCCACCTATGTTATTGCTGAAGTATCGATACACAATGCTGCATGAGGGAGGACGGTCCCAGAGTCCTTACTCAAAACTGACTGCATGAGCTTTCTCTGTGTATATGGAGGTGCACCGCTTGGAGTCACAAACCATAGGAATGTATACATAAGCACACAGCAAAAGAAGACACTAACTGTGTTCAGATTAATTTCTTTTGTGTGCATATGCAGGTCCTTATGGTCCAACCTGTTGTCCTACCTCACCGTCTGAGGTGAGCCGAGGATGAGGAAAGTGCTTCCTTACATTGCTAGTCTTGAGTTCTTGGGTTTGTATATCTACACTAATGGAGAGGCAGCCTATCTTAATGAACAATAGCAATAAATAAGTGTCGTGGTTTCACCCAGCAGGCAGCTAAAACAACCACACATTCACTCACTCCCTCCTACCACAGTGGGATGGGGGAGAGAATCAAAAAGGAGAAAAAAAAAAAAAAAAGTAAAACTCATGGGTTGAGATAAAGACAGCTTAATAGGACAGAAAAGGAAAAAAAAGTCAAATAATAGTAATAAAAATATATCATAAATATAATAGAATATACAAAACAAGTGATGCACAACACAATTGCTCACCACTCGAAGCCAATGCTCAGCCAGTTTCTGAGCCACCTTGCCTCCTGGCCAACCCCCCGTTATATACTGAGAATGACGTCATATGGTATGGAATATCCCTTTGGTCAGTTTGGGTCAGTCATCCTGGCTGTGCTCTCCCAGTGTCTTGGGTGCCCCCCGCCTTCTCATTGGCAGGGCAGTACGAGAAGCTGAAAAGTCCTTGACTGCTTGGCAACAATTAAAACGTCAGTGTGTTATCAACATGACTCTCACCCTAAATCCAAAACACAGCACTATACCAGCTACCAGGAAGAAAATTAACTCTACCTCAGCCAAAACCCGGACAATAAGTAGCAGTCAGAAAATAAAGATTATTGAAATAAGGGGGTTTTTAAACTATTAAACACAGTAGATAATCTGTCCAAAACTGGGCAAAGATTTACTCTTCCAATAATAGAATGAATTTGCTTGATTTGCTTCAAATCATCTGATCAGATGTGCAGGGAGAAAAACTCCATTAAGGTCCAACCTGAAAATATGGTTGAGCTTTCCAAGGAAATACACCTGGAACACTGCTACCCCAGTTCAAGAAAGAAATGTCTATATGATCCAGATGTGATTGATTTTTAAAATATCAGCTCTATGTCAAAGATAAGAAGGTAGAATTTCTTTTGAAGATGCTGAAGCCCTTATAACTGGTGAAAACACAAAGAAATGCTTCAAGTATATGATTTCTACTTAAAACATCCTTGACTGATTTCATTGCAAGCTGTCAACTTACAGAAAGATTATTGGCGTTGGTTCATAAATTTTCACTCAGAGAAAGGAATGTGAATTTCTTTTGTGAAATAGTGAAGTGCATCACTTTGATGATACCAGCAAACAGTATGGAAGTGACAACAGTTTCAGCGCTCCACGTCAAAGCACCTGTGAAATCATCTCTTGGTTGCATCCACATACCTGCGGATAAATCCAGTGAATTGCATATACTGAAGCAGAATTGCTTGCGGTAAATCTCAGGTGGGTTCATTTTTTGGAAGTTTTTCAGCTTGAGAAATTGTTCTTGAAACCAGAAAATGACACAATGCTTTAACACATAGGTTTGGGGTTTTTTTTTTCTGTGAATAAGCTTTCTGACACTCAATGAAATAAATAACTTCTTAAGCAAAGACGTGAAAAACAGGGACTTAAGAATGTATGATATACATATACAAGTTTAATAATTCAATAGAATGTATAGTACAAGTAATTGTCACTTTATTAGCTTCAATATGGAATCTTTATTTCCATCCAAATATATTTTAATGTAAAATTTATGATGTCTAATGTTAAACCTTTTTAAAGGTAAAAGAGAAAAACATCTTCCAGTTTAACCTCCCGCAAAACAAAATATTTTATCAATGCTTAGGAGAAGTATTAAACCTCTTCATCCTAGACAGGTTCCAGCTCAAGCACCTACCTTCACCTTACCTATGTCCTTTTCTTTTTCAAACAGAAACTTGCCAATTCTTCTTCACCATTTTTGGAAAGCAGTTGTAAGTGTATGTTGTGAGTACAGCCCGTGTAAAGCTCTGCTGTGGAGGAGGCTGTTTCAGGTTTGAGGGAAATGATTGTTTGGTATTGTGCATGAAGAGAAAAAGCACCGTACACCTGAGTGGACAGCGAATGACACAGCATGGTCAGGGAGGGTCAAGGCAGGAGAATTATATGAGGTGTCAGCTGTGAAGCATCAGGCATAGACAGTTTCACAGGCCGTGCTCAAGTTACCCTTCTCCCTCCCCTCCAAAAGTGAGCTGGCGCATCAGGGAAGATGCTGCTGGGGAAAACTGACCACGTGTTGATTCCACCGACCTCTGCAGCTGAATTGCTCTTTCTACATGTGTAGCCGACAGTAAGGAAACCATGACTTAGTGTAAACGTAAGGTGTATCTGTGCGCGTCGTTAAAAGCGTGGTTTAGAGCGATCTGGGCATTTTCTCTGGAAACGATTGCTCCTAGCCCGCTAGTGACACCCCTGTGAACTCCAGCCCACGCACGATCTCGCTCCCAGCCCGCGGCCCCGGCCGCCGTTCAGCACCACGGACACGCTCCGCGCCCGGCCCCCCCCCCCACATCCCCCCCGCCCCGGGCGGCAGCGCCGGCTCGGCGGGACCCGCCGTGCTGTGGGCCGCGGGCCTGGGCAGGGTTTGGGGTCACGGCTGGGAAGCCATGGCCTGGTCCTTTCCCTGCGGCAGGCCGCTGTCCGCCTCGGCTGGGCGGCTGCTCTGAGAGACGCCATCTCGGTCTCAAAGAGACGTCACAGGAGAGGGTTCTGACCTGTGCTGACGTCGTTCTGCCTGAGGGCAGGATAGCATCCTGCAAAGGCTGCCTGAGTTCTTGGCAGTGGGAGATTATTTCGTGACTTTAAGCTATCTTTTCCTTTTAAAAATGCCTGATGAACAGACACATTTTGCAAGCATGTGACAGGGTTGGCTAAATGCTTTTCCAAGCCTGTACCTCGTTTGCTGCTTCTTGGCCGTGCCTGACTCCGAAAGGCGTGTGAGCGAGTGTCCAGTCCCCAGGGCCATCAGCGACTGGGCCAGTCACCACCAGCAGCAGTCCTGGTGCAGACATCAGAGTCCTCTTGCGTAGTTCCCCACCACAGACCTGCTGGTATCCACAGGAACGTTTTGGAAATCCCTTTGCTTCTTGCCAAATTCCTAAGATGTTCCAAAATACTCCTTGGAAATATTTTAAAAAGTGTTTTTTCAAATTAACATTCATCCAGCCGAGCACTTCAGCTTGCTCCTCTCTGAGTGCCTTCCCCTGGGGACTGGGTTGGAGCTGAAGGTTTTCTGTTTTTTAACTTCAGTCCCTCTGTAATGTGTGAGTACAGAGGAATATTGGGAATGTACAACAAAAAAATAGGCATATAATAACTTGGACGCGTTAGAGCAGGAAATACCAAAAATCTGCACCTAGAGGCATCTCTCAAGAATTGAAGGAACCTGTCCAGGGCCCAGGAACCCTCAGAGTCTTTTAATGAAGTGAAAGAGCTCCACTGGTTCATCCCTTTGTGGGTCCCTAATGCATAAAAGTAGCTGTAAAGTCATCCCATGTAGGTCCATCGTATGATAGGTAGACTGATAATTAGCACTGTAGTTACGGGTAGAAAACTCAGAACACTTGCAAACTATATGTCACTTAAACCGTTCGCTAAATCTGCCATTCAGAAATGGTGATGCGTAGAGATCCACCTTTAGGAATGGTGAAAGGAAGTGTGCGACACTGGAAGGTGAAGTTTTGCCACAATATTTACTCTCATCCTTGTTTAAAGATGATAAAACTGAACACCTAAAAACATCTATGCTTTCCATTGTATAGCATCCACTGCTGTTGATTTTTATGTACTCAGGGAGAGTTTTCTCACAGTCTGGTGTTTGCATCTATTGACTTTGTAATCTGTAGACAGACTCTTAATGAGCACAAAAGACAAGAATCTCAGAGATAAAACCTTGGAATAACAGTGAGCCTTTACAGCTTGTCAGTAAGAGAAAGCTCAAACATAAATATCTGATTTACAGAAGTAAAACAACTTATTTTGATAGATTACATTGTTTCTGTTTCAAATTACCCTGTCAATCGAGGAAGAAGAGGTGAAGAGGTCATATTTTTAAAAAAAAAATAGTTGAAAGGGCTCTTTCAAGGGATTTTTCATAAATTTCAACCCCATACTTAATTACTTATTTGTGATGGTGCACAAGCTCTACTTTGCCTGTCGAAGATGCTGATTTTGTTTTACAAATCCCTTCAGATAGGCAGGAACGGGATCAACCGTCCTACACGCGGACTGAAGCGTAGTGATTTGCCCCACACAGTAGTTCCTGACAGGTCTTCATCACATCTTCATTTCACGTTTGATCTTTTTTTCCCCGTTGGGCGAGGCTTTGTTGTTGTTTCGAGCCGCTTTACTTGAGAGTGGAGGATGCAGAAAATGACGTGGGCTTTTTAAGTAGAAGTGAGGTCGAGTTTGAGAGTCGTCTATATGGCAACTTTTAAAAGAGTGATTACTTTTAAAACAGTGATTACTCAACAAGAGGAGAAGGGTTAGGGCTTAAAATGTCGAGGCGAAAACGCCCTTGGACACAGCGGTGCTTAACGTCACTCCTGAATATCGGCACGAACCCCTGTGTGAGCCTATATACTGAAGATGAACCCTTTTGCTTCTCCCGCACCCTCTGTGTGCCACCGCCCCCTCTGTGTGCCACTGGTGGCGTCCAGGGCAGGAGAGGACACCCGTCCCCCGGGTCACTCGTCACACGCGGGCACCCCGCCGGACCTCCCCGCCGCCCCCCGGGGCCGGGATGCGCTCCGTGGGGCTGCGGGAGGGCCCTGGTGAGCCCCTCCGACCCCCCCACGCGTGCCGTGGCTCTGTCTGCAGGAGCCCCGGCGGGGCGCAGGTAGCGCGGAGGCGGCAGGGTGCCGGGAGGGCACCGAGGCTCTCGGGGTGCGACTCCACCCGTGGCGTGGGCAGGGCCGGGTGGACACGTCATATTCGACACCTCGTGCCTCAGGCAGGGGCGTCTGTGGGCCCGTGGGCGGTTTTGCCCAGAGAGGAGGCGCTGGACAGCGGGGCGGGTGTTCACCATCAGCCTCGTCCGCCCCGTCCTGCGCAGACCGGGGGAGCCGGGAGCTGCTCCGGCGGGGTCGCGCCGGGGCACGGCGGCGATAAGTTTATCAGCGGCGTGTGACACGCGGGGCCGGCGGAGCGGAGCGTCCTTGCCGCGCGTGGGACGGCCAAGGCCTGCGAGGAGCGGCTGCTCGGCTGCGGAGCGCGGGCGCTGCCCGCTCCTGCCCGCGGTGTCTCCGCTTTTCCCCGGCAGCCGGCAACACGAATAAATTACAAACCCGCATTTAATGTTAGTGACTCTTTAAATGGAATTTTTCATTCAAACTTTGTCATTAAAATAGAAAGGCCTTTTGGTTGTGACCATACAAGCATAATAAATTGTATATGTTTGCGATACTGAATGAATCTTGCCCATATGCTGCACTGCAAGGCTACATGAATGAAGCATTTACCAAATCAGGCCCACCACATTAAACAGAAAAACAATCTTTATTCATGGTAACTTATCAGTTTCAATTAATCAACCTCAACAATAGAAATTCTGATGTGTTCAAGCAACTTGAAAGCAATAGGTCATCTCCAGGGCAGCCATGTTGTGTCTTTGTGCCTATGGTTTCAAACAAAGCAACATCTCCAATAAATGTACATCCCCACACACAGATGTGTGCCTATATGTGTATAAACATCTAGGCGCGCCGAGGGCCGTGGTATACACGTACGGCTGTACGCAGAAGTGTTTATCTTTTTGTCATACAAAAAGTAATTGTTTTCTAGGGTTTTTTTTTTTGAGCTCTGCAAGTTTAAACAAAAGAAAAGAAATTTCCATTGGATGACCATCCTTTCAGTTTCTCTGCTGCTATGTGAATAGCATTGTGCAAACCATTCCAATGGTATTGAAAAGGGGTAACCATTGGTTTGATTTGGTTACACGGTTTCGTAAAGAGCTCCCTCCCACTGCCTTAGGGTCTGTGAAAGGTCCGTGACCTGTTTAGAACTGCCAAGTGAAATGTCATGTCGCCCCTCCCAAATGGGAGTATCTGCATTCATTTGATCAGTATAAAAAATGATTGGGGATGGCGAGATCAGGGCTTTTGAATTGCAATTTATAGCAGTTTACAAAAATGCACATTGTTGGAAAAGAAAACATGGAAGTGTTTCTTTCTAAATTGCATTACCTGTGAAATGTCATTAGTCTTTTTAGGATATCGCATCCTATTTTTTATGATCTCAGAGAGAGACTTAAATGGAGAAGTTGAGTGTTTGCTTGAGATATGAAAGCTACCTATAGCCGCGCACTAAGTTTTGCCGTCAGCTGCTGAAGGAAATGTTTCCCCATTCCTCTCCAGGTTGTGCGTATAGTTCCGCTGTCATCACTTGGCGGTACCGTGTATTTCACGAGATCTTGTCATTTTAGTGAAATGACACGAGGCTGCTGCTTTCCGGGAGGGTGGTTTGTTCATGTCCAGGGCTCAGCATCCTCCTACCTCCCGCCGAGCGCTTTGACCACTGCCGCCTTGTCCGGGACGGATTCACTGAACGCTTAATTTGTTACTCTTGCAATTGTCCTTCGCCGCCGTGCACCTTAAAAAAAAAACAAAAACAAAAACAAAAAAACCCAACCCACCACGAGGGAACGGTTACACTTATTTCAAACTATCCACCCTTGAATTTGTCGTCTCTCCCACGTCATTTACCGTCGGGGGCTGCGTCCTTCACCCGCCCAGCCCCGTTGTTACGGGAGCGGGGTACCCGGGGTGCGCGGGTCCGGGTGAGCCCCGCCGCCCGCGGCTTCGCACCGGGCGGTCCCTCCCTGCCCCTTCCCCGCTCTGTGCCTGCCATCGGCCCCGCACCCCTCGGCACTGCTTGGGGAGTGTCGGCGTTGCCGGTCACCGGTGGCACCGACGGGACGAGGCGGGGGGCAGCGGTGTCCCGTCCCCCTCGTCCACCCTCGTCCCGACGGGGCTGCTCTGAGAGCGATGCGGGACGGAGAAAGGCGCTGGGGAGGGAAGACCCGGGGGGTGGGGGGGAGGTACGGGCGGTGGGGGCGTATGAGAGGGAAAAGAGAGGGGTGAGGGTGCCCCGGGTCTGCCCGGGACGGCGGGCGCCCTTGGCTGGGCTCGGGCCAGGCGCCGAGGACGGGGGTGGGCAGCGATGCTGGCGGCGGGGCCGGCAGACGGGGTGGGCGGCCCGGAGCTGCTCCTCCTCCAGGTGCCAGGACGGAGGGCGAAGCCCCCCCACTCATCACGTCTCCCCCTCACCTGCTGCCAGCAGTGCAAGAGGTGGCGGCTTGCTCTGAAAACAGCACCCCGCCCTCCGGCCCAGCTCACCGCGGCCTCGGCCCGGGGCCGCGTCTCCCTGGGACTCGCCTCCCGGGCCTAGACCGTGTCTTTAGGAGCCCTGATTTGCTCGCCTAAAGATGAAACCTCAATAAAATATACCCTCGCCGTGCTGAGAGCCTCCGGAGCGGCACCGCGGCTACCGCGGGGACCCTGGGCAGGTCCTCACAAGCACGGGTGGGCTGCAAGAGCAGCGTGTGTCCCCGCGTCCCTGCTTGGGCTGATTCGGACCTCAGGAGCCAGCAGAGTTGAGGTGTCGCCATGTAAAAGTTTGATGCTATTTCCACAACTGTGTTCACTGGGTCCCGGCAGAGATGCTCTTTGTAGCTGTCGCCCAAGGCTGAAACGTTTAAACGGAGCAGATAAATTATTAGGAGCAAAAGACTTGAGCGGCTTAATTGGGAAAAGCAGTCCTGGTTCCAACCAATGTCCGTACAATTGCACACTGCAGTCCACCATTATTCGAGCTTCATCTACTATGCACTATATACCACCGCCTCCAAAGGATTGTTGCCCTAGAAACTTGTTTTAAATCTCCAGCTATATATCAACACCTTGTTTTAGCAGTCCTTGGCTGAATTACAGTTACACAGTTTGGCGCTTCTTTCAAATTTCCTCCCATCAGTTTGGCCAAAGAAAGGAATTTTTCTCCTTTAGAAATGAATTGGCTTAATTAGTAAGTAGATTAATGGCAATTGCTGGTGAGTTGGTTTCCAGCAGAGTTTCACCAGAGAGGGTTAATCGGAGTCAGGTCTGGAATCTTTCCCAGAACTGGCTGCCAGCCATTTCCGTCAACCAATCAACCCCGTAAACAAACGCGCCATCCGCTGAAATAGAGTTTATTTCTTACTGTCATCCCGCCGGAGTCATTTCCCCAAACAGCCGCCACCTCGCAGTGGGTTTGAAATGGATCGCCCTGAACTCGGGGCTGCTGATTTCCAGCTATTTCCCCAAATACTTGGAAGTGTTTCCCCGGCAAGAAAAGTTTTGTTGGGCGCATCGGCATTCAATAAACATGCAACCTGCTTTCAGCAGCCTCCGGCTGAGATTTTTCTCTAAGTCGCTCATAATTCGAGGCAAAAACCATTAACATAACAGGGCGATCCAAAACCCTTTTCCAAAGTCACTGACTCAAACATGGGGCAAGCGACAAAAAATATCAGCATAGACTTTGACATCTTTTTTAGCCTTTCCACTTATTTTTTTCTATACCGATAAAACGCATTCATACTTCGACTTGCAGCTGCATTAGTCTTGCAAAAAAAAAAAAAAAAATCCCTGCTGAGAAATGCATATAATAGGAAAAACAGATCGGCTGGACAGCAGCGTAATTAATGCCAGAAAGGGCTGAGGCCGGTTTCATAGTTTGTCTTTTGAGGATATCAAGACGAGACCTGGTGAAAAATGACGCATGCTTTAACATTTCAGAAAGCTGGCAACTAGCAGCGCTCCCCCCCTCCGCCCCTCCTTTTTTTTTAACTTTATGCCTCTGAACAAAGGGGTCGGCAGAACTAGCTAGGTTGTAATGAGTTCTGTGTCCCTAGCACATTAAGTGCATCATGGAAACATATTGTATCGAAATAGTTTGGAGGAGAATACTGGGGATGAAAGAGAAAGGGTGCTTTGATCAGCTCCCTGGGGTCCTGAGTGCGCGCAGACCGACTTGCAAGGACTTATTCAGCTCCAGCGAGACACACTTACAACGCCATTCAAAGAAATTTGCATATCTGTAATTTATCACATTTGTCCCGAACATTTTTGCAAGGTAAATAAAAGTTGGCTGAATAAAAAATATCAATCATCACAGAGCGAGGGAGAGCGGGAGCGGGAGAAGGGCGAAGTGTTTGTTTAACCAGACTCCGTTTGGAAAACTTTTGCTGAACGCGGGGTAAAACCCACCCCGGAGCGTTTTGCAGAGTTTATTTCAAGCCGGCGACCGCGCGTGTGTCGCCGGTCGGAGCTCTGCGCCCCGCCACGGCCCAGCACGGCCCAGCACGGCCCGGCCCCACGCCTGCCCTGCCGGGCCCGGGGCTCCGGCACTCCGGCACTCCGCCCCCCCCCACCCCCCCCGCGCAGCACCGCGCAGCGCCCCGTCCCCTCGGTCCGCGGCCCGGCCCCCGCAGGCCGCCGCAGAAACGCCTGGCAAAGCCCAAGGACAGAAGGCGAAGGGGGGGACGTTAAAATATAACGTCGGGGAAGGCCCCTCGCAGGGCCTTGTTCGGCATCAACCGGCGGCGGCCACACCGCCACCGGCATCTTCAACTTGACCTTGGCGAGGGGTCTGCGCCTTCGCCTCATCTGTCACCCGCGCCCGGTGACAGTGATGCATTTCGCGGCATTGTCGGGTTAGGGCACGGGGAGAGCCGTCGGGGACGGGACGGGACGGGCTGGCGGCGGAGTGGGCGCGGTGTCTCCGGGCGGTGGCGGGGAACAAAAGTCATAACGAGAAGTCTGTGCGGCTAATTCCGTGAAAGGCGCGTCCCAGTCCCCCCCGCGGGAAGGTCAGTGTCGTGGGCTGCGCTCAGCCAAGGGGGGGCCGCAGGGCTCCGGCAGCCCCGGCCCCGCCGACCGCGCCGCCGCTCCCCACGCCGGCGGGCACGGCCGCTCCTGACACGTCCCGAGGGCTCCGTGCTTTCCCCTTCTTCCCAAAACTCTGCCGACCCGGCGGGTAGGCACCAGCGGGGATGTCCGAGCCGCGCCGGGACCCGTAAGGGAGCTCCCAGAGCGCCCTATCTCGCCTCGGGCCGCTTGAGCAGCGAGGGGCAGCTCCCCGAGGCCTTGCCCGGGTGGGGGCCGGTGCCTTCGGGGCTGCCCGTCCCGCCCTGAGGGCGTCCCCGCCCGCCATCCGCGGAGAAGTCGTCCTTCCCGGGGCTGGGCGGTGGCTCTCGCCCGGGACATCGCTCTCCCCGGGGCCGGAGCGCGGGAGGCTGGGGCGGTGAACGGCCGCCCCGAAGCGGCCGCGGCCCCCAGCGCCCTCCCGGGAAGGGCGGCCGTCGGGGCGCCCGGCGGAGACATTTCCCAGAACGGGAAGCCGCCTCCTCCCGCCCAGCGGATGCGGAGCTCCGTCGCCGAGGGCTCCCCTCCGTCCGGCCCTCTCACCGCGCCCCGCGGCGGCAGAGGACTCGGGGTCCCGGCGGGGCGCGGGGCGATGGCGGCGGTATGCGCCCGCCGGTGCAACCCCTCCGCGCTGCCTCTCCTCGGGGAGCGGGCAGCCTCCGCCCGGCGGGGCAGCGGGCTCTGGCCGCGCCGCTCCAACCGGGGATAGCGGGGCGGCGAAGGTCGGGGGGGACCGGGACGGCCGTGGCCCGTCCGAGATGGGCAGGGCAGGGCCGGCAGGAGCGGTCGGAGCCTCCCGCCGCCCCGGGGCTGCCCCGCGGGGCGCCCAGAGCGGGGCGGGCGCGGCGAGGCCGGGCTTCCCCTGCCCGCTCCAAGCCGCTCGGCGTTACAGGTTGCGCGGAGCAGGTGCACGGGGAAAGCGGGGGGCCGCGACGTGCCGGGGCGGCGAGCGGAGGCTGGGGGCGCGGGGGCCGGGGCGGACGGGGGGGGGCGGGCACTCCCGCGGGCCCCCCCCCGGGGTCCGGCTCCGCGCCGCCCGGGCGGGCGCCGCGCCCGCGGCCGGAGAGCCGAGCGCTGCCTCCGGAGCCGGCGCCGCCGCCCCAGGGGCCGCCCGGGGGGGAGCCCTGCTCCTCTCGGCGGGGCCGCCGCCAGACGCGGCCCGGCGGCGCGGCGCGGCGGCTCCTCGCGGCGCCCCCCCCGGGGCCGCTCCCGGCGCGGCCGCCGCGCAGGGGCGGCCCCGCCGTCGTCCACGGGGGCGCCCGGCAGCCGGGCCCCCTCTTGGAGACCTCCATGCGCAACGCGGGCCGGCGGGCGGGAGAGCCCCGTCGCCGCCGCCCGTTGCCGCCCGCCGGGGCCCCGACGGCGGCGGGGCCGCGGCGGGGGCCGCGGCCGGGAGCCGCCCCCGGCGCGGGGCCGCCCCGCCCGCCTCCTCCCGGCTGCGGCGGCGGCGCGGGGAGCGGCGGGGAGCGGCGGGGCGCACGCGCGCCCGCGCGGGGTTCCGGCCCCGCGGCGGGGCGCGCGGCGGCGCGGGGCGCGGGGGCGGCGCGGGAGCGGGGCTCGCGCGGGTTGCGGGGCGGTGCGGGGGGGCGGGCGGCGGCCGGGGGCGGGGGGCACGGACACCCCTCTGTGCCCGCCGGGGCGGCCCCCGGGCGCGGCGGCGGCGGCGCGCTCGTCCCCGCCGGGCGGTCTCCGGCGAGGGCAGCGGCGGCCGGGCGCGCCTCGCCTGCAGCCGGAGCCATTCATCCCCCGCCCCTTTGTTCGCCCTGAGAGTAACGCTGTGAATTAAAAGAAATGACAATATTTCGTATCTGCTCGCCCGGCCAGGAGAAGGGCCCTTGAGCCTGGCAAAAATCAGGCGGATCATTCATCGTGCCACCCCGCACCTGTGGGCTTGGCATTGAAAACCCCGCGGACCTCTTCCTATTAAACTTAATTATTCCCCCAAGGCGCACAATGGTTGAAATGGAGCAGGTTGGAGTCTGTTTATTGGTCGTAAATGTTTTTCTGAAGATCTTCTGAATCTCATTGTTAGCTCGTTGTTTGAGGCTGCCCTCTTTCTTTCAGACGAGAGTAGCCTTGGACTTTTCAATTTTCAATCGTAACATCTGCTTAATCGTACGGATCAAAATATGGAGACACAAAACATATGTAATGGTTGATTTGTTAAATCCTGGTAATGAGTTATTAACAAGGGAAAACAATAGGGCAGGATGGTGAGAGCCTTATGGTAACAGAGTCACTTTATGTAACGCCTGACGTTTCCCTTCTTGATAAATGGAACTAAGGTCTGAGCGCCAGGTGATAGCAAGAAAATCAATGTCTTTAGGGGCCGGCACCGAGACTTTTTTTCTATGTGAAAAATTAGGAGACATAAAATTTAATTGGCTGATCAGGGGAAAGCAGTGGTCTTAAGTTTAATTGCCAGTAGGCTTAGCGAGGGAGACAAAACAAGATTTGGGCCTGTTTGTTTGCTTGCATCCCAGCGCCGAGTCCAAGTGTATCGTTGAAAATGTGTTTTATTATAACACATGTCATGCTTTACAGTTCCCATATTGTGTAAAGACAATAGTTAATGGTACATTAAAGACAAGCAAACCATGCCAACACGTCTTGGACACATTGTAAGGGCCTCTCTCTTTGCTCGCTTTAGGCAGCTGCAGTCCAGGACCCAGAAGCACAAAAAGAACAAGTTTGAAATACCAGGTGCATCCGAGAGAACCACGACAGGGATTGATATGTTATAGCCCAGGACATGAACCTAGCAATAAAGATATCATTGCGATTGTTTGCGGCTTCCACGCCATGTAAAGCCGGAGGCGCCGGAGCAGGCTGCTTTCTGGCAGCGGAGGCTCTGCCTCCCCGGGCTCCCCCGGCGCCCTCCGCCAAACCCGAGCACCTGTTGGCCAGACCCCGGCCCCGTCGTGGGAATCGCCTCCCGCCCACGCTTCCAGGTCTCGGCAGCGCGGTTTGTTGTGGAGTTATTTAGGACCATTCCCACCGGCTGCGGGATGCTTTGGAAAGCGGGAGGTTTACCAGGGGACACTCAACTGGTGTTTGTTCGACCTCGCAGCTGGTACTCGGTGCCAGCGAGAGATGCGTGAATGAAAGAGGGATGAGATCCCGGGCTGGGGAGGCTTCACGCCCCGCGCCTCGCCCGACTGCCGGCAGATGAGAGGCCCTGGGAACCGCGGCGGGACGGGTTCACAGTGCCCACGGCAGCCCCTGCCTGCGCACAGCGCTGCTAAAGAGGCACGCACGCCTTCCCATCCCCTGGCTGGCTGTGCAGGCGAGCGGACTGATGCCTCCAGTCTTTTGGGCTTGGGGGGGGGGGGGTTGTTGTTGTTGTTGTTTTGAATGGGGGATCGTCCGTTTCGGACAATTAAATTGTCTTTTCACGTGGAGCATCACGAGTGACGCTGGTCCCGAGAGGACAGCATCAGCCCGCACACCCAGGACCCGCAACTCCTTCCTGGGAGCCTGCGGGGAGCGAGCCGCCTGCAAGTGCCCCTAACACCCCCCCACCCCAAGCGGGGCTGGGGATTTCTCCCCCTTGGGTTCTCTCCTGCTCCACTTTGCAGCCCCCAGCCCCCCGCGGGGATGCGGGGCGGGGGGGCCTGGGCGGGCCTCCCCCGTTCCCCCGGGGCGCTGTTGGGGCAGTGCGGCCGCGGAGGGGCGGCCCCCTCGGGGGCCGGTGCGGGGTTTCAGGGGGGCGGCGGGGGCTCCGCGTGCGGGGCAGGGGCGCGGGGGAGGCGGGGAGCCGCTGTCCGGGGCGCGCCGGGGGGCAGCGCTGGAAGGGGCAGCGATCATCCCAATCCCCCCGCTCACGGCCGCGGGGAGGAGCGGGGGCAGGCGGCTGGGAACGGGGGCTGCGTGACTGTCAGTCACGCCTGCCCTAGGCTGGTCCTTACCGCGCCCAGCCGTGTTCCCCACCGGCAAAACCCCCCAAAGCTGCCGCAAAACCCGCGAGCCGGGCTTGCGGAAGCCTCCGGGTCCCGCCGGGTCCCGCCGGGTCCCTCCGGCCAGAGGGACCTGCACAAGCACTTTCCTCCTGCCCTGTGCGGCAGGATTTTATCGCAGGATCGCGGCGCTGGAGTGAATGGGTGATGAGTCAGTCAAAAGGAGCTGTCAGTCTCTTTGAAGATTGCGTTTAAAGGGGCTTGCCAAGTCAAGACGGGAGAGTGACAAGATAGAGACCCTGGTGTTTTACATGCGAAGGCCGGCTCTTCCGCTTCATCTGCACCATACTAAAGGATGTGTTGAAGCATTGAATCACAAAAAAAGTGGCACGCCAAAGAAAAGGTGCCACATAACAATGATTGTAGTGTTTTAATTGTGGGGGACCGCATCACCAAAGCCAATTGAGACGGACGGGGCTATACACAGAAGGAAACGGTGCAACACTTCCATAACTTATAATTAAGCTGAAGTCCGACTAACATTTGACTTTCTAATGAGTGTAATGAGATTACATGCCTGATGGAAGCATTTGTGCAAAAGCGACTTTCTGTGTTTAATGAGGTCCTAATACAGGACAAGATCGAATTATAGGTCTGCTCTTTTTCTCGCTCAAAGAGCCCCGTTTAAGTTCAATGACACCGGTGCCGCCCGCCTCCCGCCCGCTGCCGGACGGGGCGAGGCTCGCAGCCGGGCAGTCCCGGGCTCGCACGAAAAATGAGCAAATAAATAAGCAAAGACCCACACACACACACCTCCCTCGGCCCAGTCTCGGCGTGTTTGTGTGAGTAAGTAGCTCCTCTAATTGCTATTGGAATAGATCCATGCCATCCGCGCTAGGGAACTAAATGTGTCTAACTAGGTTAATGCAATTAGCATGCATGCAACATATTGCTCCCACTTTGCGGCAGCTTTGAAAAAAAAAAAAGAGGGGGGGAAGAGATGTACAGTATATGATGAGTAATAATTATACATTGGCTCACCCGGGCTGTTCCCATCCGCCTGGGCACCGCGCGGGGACAGCTCTGCTCCGGCCGTGGGCCGGGCCGGGCATCTGGGGCTCTCCCGGGGGCCGAGCCTCGGGGCTGAGCCGCGGGTGCCACGGGAAAATCAGCACCTGCGGCGCCGGGCCGAGCCCCCCGCCCCCGCCGGTAGCACTTGCAGCCCCTGGCCCGGACGGCCCCTGCAGCCCCCTCCCCTCGCCCCCGGGCAGGTGCAGTGCAGCCGCCCCCCCCCCCCCCCGCCCCCCCCCAGCAGCCGGGCACGCTGAGCTGAAGCTACCAGAGCGACTCTGCCACCAGTTGCACGATGGCTTTGCCATCCCCCCCACCCACCCCCACCCCAGCGGCATCCCCAGGGCCGAGTGCGGGGGCTGTTTCACAGGCACGGCGGGAGGGGGGACCGCGGAAGGCTGGGGGGGCAGTCGGCAGAGCCTCAGCGTGGGGCCACGCACCCGCAGTGGCCAAGCCTGCCCGGTCCCCAGCCTGCTCCCCCCTCCCCGGCACTTTTGGGAAGAGCTTTGTCCGGCTCCGGGTAGCGCGCCCATCTCCGTGGCGGCGGGACCGGGGGTACAAGGCCGCGGCGGGGGTCACACACCCTCGCAAGGTTGGTGTTTCGGGACTCGGGACTTTCAGCTGGAAACCACAAGCAGAGCAGAGGCACTGAAAGGAGGGGACCTCCTACAGATAGACAAAGACATCAGTTGGAAGCACTTCAGGAGAGGACGTCAAAAGGGGTGGAGAGAAGGGGAAAGTGTCCCCCCGCCCGTCCCCGTTTCCCCCCCTCCGGCTGTATAAGAGGAGCCCGAGCAGACGGGGCAGAGCGGAGCCGGCATCTGGGCGGACGGTGCCGGCTGGGGCTTGCTGCGGCCCCGCAGGGCCCCGGGGCTCACCCCCTGCCTGCCTGGGGACCGGGCCGGGCGTTTACTGCAGGGCTTCCGCGGGATGCGGTGGGGCTATCGGCAGCCGCCTCCCACAAATACACCACTCCACAAGGTACAATCCGGGTTTATTATTAACAAACACAGGAAGAGTGCGCGTGCGGCAATAAATTATTTTCACAGGTTCTGGCATTATTCCCCCCCCCCCAAAAAAAAAAGGTGCTGGTGGAATGAACCTATTGCATATCTTAAAAAAATCACGATAAATTATATAAATTATATATTCAAAACAGACGATTCTACCTCATTGTCACTACTCCGTAATAAATAGATAAATAAAGTTGATTGCCCTTAGAGTCTGAATCTTAAATTACATTTACAATATAGGTCTCTAAATACAGCATGTACAAGGCGGGGCGGGGGCCACCCGCACGGCGCCTCACGCCACGAAGTCGAAGGGGGGCTCGTTCTCGATGTCGTTGAGAGAGGATTTGTTGTTCACCTTCCGCGGGTCCTCGGGGGTCCACACTTTGGCTGTCCGGATGATGTTTTGTTCCTTGAGTTGCTTTTCATCAGTCCACGACAGCGAGTGACCGGCCAGAGGGGGGAGTCCGTAGTCGGGGTCGCTCGGGGAGGGAGATCCTGGGGTACAGGGAGGGGAGAAAGGCAGAGGGTTATTGCCAGGGCCGGCATTCCTGCGGAGCGCGGAGCCGGGCCGTACCGGGCCGTACCGGGCCGGGTCGGGCCGCCACTTACTTGTGCCGCGGTGGCAGATGATGATTTTCTTGGGCTGGCTGGGGCTCTCGCTGCTGGCGCTGCGCAGCGGCAGGTCGGACTGCACCAGCTCGCTGAGGAAGTTGATGTAGCCGATGGCCAGGCGCAGCGTGTCCACCTTGGAGAGCCGCTTCTCGTAGGGCAGGGTGGGGATGTGCGAGCGCAGCCCCTCGAAGGCGTCGTTGATGGACTGCATCCGCCGCCGCTCCCGCACGTTGGCGGCCTGCCGGAGCTGCTGCAGCTCCGCCTCGGAGCGCACCCGCCGCCGCCGCTTGGCTGAGCCCAGCGCCTGGAGCCGCCCCCCGGGGGACAGCAGCGCCGCGCCCGCCGCCCCGCAGCACTCGTAGGCGAAACCGGGCGAAGCGGGCGACGGCGGGAAGGTGGCGGCCGGCGCCGGGCAGCGGTAGCCGCCCTCGGGGTCGCCGCCGTCGCGGTAGTACTCCTGCAGCTGCCGGCTGAGGAAGTCCACGTCCGGCTCCAGCAGCCCGTCGGCGGCCAGCGCGTCCCGCGGGGGCGGCTCGGGGAAGAAGTCCTCCTCGTCGAAGTATGGGGGCGAGGAGAAGGAGTCCAGCCCCCCGGGGAAGTGCTCCAGCAGCACCGTCTCCATGCTGCGCCCGGCCCCGGCGGGGACGGGACTGGACGGGGCGGCGCGGGGCGGCACGGGGAGGGGGGGGGCAGCCCCGCCGGGACGCGCCTGCAGCCGCTCCCGCCGGCCCGCTCGCCGAGCCGCCCCGGCGGCGGCGGGGCCCCCGCCCCTGCCCTGCCCTCCCCGCCCCTGGGTGGCCGGGAGGCCGGGCCGCTGCCGCCGCTCTCCGGGGAGGAGGCCGGAGCCGGCTGGCGCGGCGGGCCGGCACGCGAGGAGTCTTATAACGACATCGCCGGGCGCGTGCCGCTGACCGCCGCCGCCAGCCAATCAGCGGGCTCGGGGGGGGGGGGCCGGGCCCCCCCGTCGGGGGACACCACGGCGCTCCCGACGGCCAAGGGGCGGCGCCGCGGCGGGGACTGGGGGGGGGGGAAGCGGGCGGGCCCCGACGGTGCCCCCCGCCCGGCCCCGCCGCCCAGGGACGGGCGCGGAGGCCGCGGAGCCGCTCAGACCGGCGCTCCCCGCACGTCGGACGAGCAGCCCCCGTCCGCCCCGGTACCTCTCCCCGCAAGCCGCTGAGCGAAGCGCGCGCGTTGGCAGCGACCTCCTGAGCCTCCCTCCGGGCACCGGGAGCGGTCACCCCCGCGGATCTTCCCCCTGGCACTTTTCTCGCTCCCCCGGGACCGCCGGCCCCCGCCGCCAGCAGAGCCAGTGTCGGAGCAGGCATGGGGTGGATCGATGGCGCGGGGTTTCTCGCAGCGTTTGAAATGAAGCCAATTCTATCGTAACGTCAAAATAAATCACGTCAGCTCCTTGCGCCCGGCCGTGCATCGATTTTGACCGCATCGGGCCCTGTTGCGTTTTTCCTTTTCCCACTCCCATTGCCCTCTCAGGACGAGCTTGTTTGGCGGAGGCTCTGTTAATAATTCCCTAACTGACTCTCACTGATTAAAGCCTTAAAACTTCTCACTGGGGTGAAATGGATTACTCGGCAGATTAGGGGGAGGATTATCTCTGTCATTAGCGCTGCAATAGTTTGTCCGGCAGAGTCTGTCGAGGTTTATCGAAAGTGACTTTCCAGTGTGCCACCAGCACGGGCAGAGATCAAACCCCGCGTGGAAACGGACCCCGCTCTATCAGCAGAGCAAGACAGGGCCAGCTCCGGGAAAGTAATAAATGACTCGACTTCAAAGCCGCTGACAACGCCGTGATAACGGCAGAGAAACGCGTGAGTCACGGGAGGGAACAAAGAGCTTTGCAAGAGTAACTTCTTGGAAACTCCTGCTTGCAGGCGGACCACGAGGAAAAAACGAGCAGGGAAGGAGGAAAGCTTCGTGCGAAGCCAGGAACGCGCCCGCGAGTGGTCGGGGGACAGCTGCCAGCGTCCCGGGACGGGGAAACGGAGGGACTCTCCCCATCGAGGGGCGATGCGACGGCGAGGCAGCTCGCCATTCATGTCCAGCCGGGGAGCGGGACCGGGAACCTCGGGAGGGGGGCTGGGATGAGGGGGCGAGGCGGAGGGGCCCGGGGAGAGCTGGTCGGCCGGGATGGGCGGGCGCCTCCAGCCACGGCTCCCTGCTGCGGGCATCACCGCCCGGTACCCTCTGCTCCCTCTGACTGGGAGAGGGAACCCGGACTGGGAGAGACCTGAGGAGGCTCCAGTACCGGGGCAGCTGCGAGGCCGGAGCAGGTTGCTCAGGGCTTCATCGCGTCTGGTCCTGAAAAGCTCCACGGATGAAGCCCGCACAAACTCCCAGGGCAACCTGTGCTGCTGCTTCACCCTCCCTGGAGTTAAAGGAAGTGTCGTTCCCTTATGGATCTAAAGTTTGAACATCTCCTGTTTCTCATGGTGGAAAAGGTTTTCCGTGTGTTCAGTCTGCATTTCTCCTGTTTCAACTCACGCCCGCTGTCCCTCACCCTCGCACCATGCACCACTGTAAACAGCCGGACTTCCGAATGCCTCCCCGCAGGCTCTGGCAAGGTGCTATGGGGTCCCGGTCTGAGCCCGGGCAGCTCCTCCGGCACCCACCTACTCAGTGGTTCTTCGCCCCTCATGAGTGTGTTTCCTGTACCGAGTGGCCCAAAACTGGCCGCAGTACTTAGATTAGATACGGTCTGACGAGTTCCGAGCGTGGGGAATAACCCTTCCCTCCGTCTGCTGGGCGGTGACCGTGTTCCTGCAGCCCAGAGATGCTGCCGGCATCTTGTGCGGCCAGGGCACACGGCAGGCTCCCGCCCAGCTCGCTGCCCACCAGCATTCCCGACCCTTCCAGCGCTGCTCGGAGCGCGGCGGGCAGGAGGCCCTTCGGTGTCCCCAGACATAACCTGGCAGAGGCATCGCTCGTCCCCGGACCGCTCCTCCCGAGCAGCCCCGTCCCGCCCAGCCGAGGGACCCACCTGAGAGACCGAACGCAGCTCCGGCACCTGCGGACCCCGCGCGGGAACCGCGGTGCTTCCCCGAGGAGGGGGCGTTGCCCCCTTACACCGCGGGCATCCCCTGTCCCCCCCTTGGCGCTCCCCAGTGCTGGGCGTATAGATGCGTGGCGGCTCCGCAGCAGCCGGGCGTGAGGTGCTGGTGGAAGGGCAGGGACCCGCCGTGCCCGACCCCTGAGGATGCGGGGGGGGAGGGAGGGACAGGGTAGCCCGGGGGAGCCCACGACCGCCCCCGCATCCCCAAGGCCCCCAGGAGCCGCCAGCTCAGCCACAGCCGGTCCCACAGTCGCGCTACGCAGTCGAGGCGTGGTCCCAGCCGCCCCTGTTCCGTGTCACTCGCCAGCAGCCCGGCCCCCAGTCCTGTGAAGACCCCGGGGGACAGGAGCTGTGCCCGCGGTCCCTCTTGTCCCCGCTGGCACAGCTGGGGCACACCTGGACGCGTGCCCGGTCCTTCCCCACCACTGCCCTGCGCACCCTGGCCGGAGGGACTGGGCACGCTGGGCCATGCCTGCGGTTGGAGAATCTCCTTTTCCACAGGCAGATGAGCCAGCTCCTTCCCTCCCCGCCTGGCATGGCCTTATAGAAGCATAGAACGGTTTGGGTTGGAAGGGACCTCAAAGATGATCTAGTTCCAAACCTCCTGCCATGGGCAGGGACACCGGGATGAGTGCAGCTGGGGAATGAATGATGCGCCTGAAAGCATCATGTCTGGAAACACATGTGTACATCTTGCAGGTATCGTACATCCATGCCACTCTTACCCCGAAACACGCGGAAAAAGAAGAAAGCAAAGCTCTAAATCTTAACAGCCCTGAGGTGATTTCGGGGGAATTTCCTGGCCACAGAGCTGGCTCTGTTCCCTCTTCTGCATGCCCAAGGAGTCATCACCCATGGATGGCGAGTCCTTGCTCCTGCCACACTCCGGCTGGAGCGGGGGAGTTCAAAGCCGATGAGCAGATCATGTTGAGTGGCCCCTGTCACAACTGCACCCGCACGAGACACACACACACTCACACACACACACTCTTATGCTGACCCACGGCCCGCCTCGCAGCATTTCCCCTAGGTCAGACTGACCAAGCGCCGCCAGATCCGGAGAGGGATCAACCTCCCGAAACAGGCTCTTTTGCCCCAAAACCTCTACCATCAGCCTTCTCCCAGCGCAGCTTTTTCACCACGGTCTGTCCCTGTCCCTGAAAGCGAGACAAGCGCCAGGGCATCATCTCTCATTAACGTGGTGGTGAAGCACTTTCCCCATGGCCAAGTCTGAAGGTTGTAGGTGGTGATGGGGAAGGAGAAGCAGGATTTCTGCTGTTGATCCAAGGACCGTCTGTGCCCAGAGAGGCTGGGGGACCCCAGCCCATTTACCATGCCCGGAGTCTTTCCCCTTTCCCCAAGGCCGGCGGTGCCCGCTTTGCTCTGGTGCAGGTTGGTACCGCACAGCCGGGGTGAGCCCTGCCGCGCTGGGCAGTGGATGTCACACTGTGGAGGTGGCACGACACCAGCGGGCCACAAAACTCAGGCAGGTGGTCTGGGAAGCCAGTCTGTGCATTCTGTCCGTCCCTGCGAGGCAGCTCCGTCAGGAACGACGGGCATTTCGCCGTGCCGTTGGGGCCATGGGTCTCCCGCAGCCCCCCGGCAGCCCTCAGCGCGCTGCTAGGGGGGAGCAGAAGGATATTTTGGGAACTCACTGTTTCCAAACTGTTGGGAACTGGGATCCTGTCTTGAAACCGTTCAGACCTAGCAGTTCTTTGGAAAGTTTGCGACCAGTGCCCCAGAGGAGATAAGCGATGCGTGGGTCTGGTCTCGTACACCCCTCCTCCCCCTCGCCGGGCTCGGCTGGCGCTCTGCGTGTGCGCTGGGGTGCGGAGGCAACCAAACACCGCTCCCCCCGGCTCAGTGCCCGGTGCGACGCCCGGCTCAGGGGCAGAAGCAGTTCCCTCACTGTGCCGAGCTCAGCCTCGCCCCTGCGGCAATGATGGCTTTAAAGATGAACGATTCCAGTTTTGTATATCTGCCTTTGAGAAATGAGTACGGACCGTGCCCGAAGGGACTGCCCGAGGCGCGGGAAGGCTCCTCTAGGATTGCCTAAGACGTTACGAAAAGGACACTTGAGAAAACCAGGAGCGGGTACCAGCGCAGCCCGGGCCGCGGCAACGCACCTGGGCCAACACCGCCTGTGTCGCAAATGCCATTCTTTCAATATTTGTCCTGGCCGGGTGTCTCACCCGGCCCCCTCTTGCCCGTCGGGAGGGATAGCGGCGTGCTCACGGGAACGACACGACACCTCCCCGCACCGCTCTCCAACAAAGAAAATATATCACTAGAGCCTGACAGTTCGTTATTTCTGTTCCCCGAGGGCAGGAACCCGTGGGGGGGACCGCAAGGGGCACACAGCCCTCCCTCCAGAGTCAAGGACCACACGACGGGGACCGGGAGTCGCTAAAGGTCCAGAGATGTGGCAGGACATGGGGCCAGGGGCATGGCTGCATGCGGGGTCTGGCCCACCGGCCCCCACTCCCGACCCTCCGTGGCTCAAGCAAAGCTACCCCGGGGGAATAAGGAGAGGGCGCGCACCCCGCACCGAGGACGCCCGGAGCACCCGGGCTTGCCAGGTCCTCCGGCCCTGCCGCTGCCGGGGTGCTCGGCGCTGTACACGCCCCGACCCGAGGAGACTGAGCCTTCAGCGAGGGATGGGGCCCGACCGTGGCTCGGGAAAGCGGTAAAGACCTCCTCCGTAGGAGAGGCGGAGCGGCACAGCTAGGAATCCACAGCGGCTCTGTTCCTCTAGGGCAAGAAGAGCGCCCGGCCCGTCGGCGCCTATCCCTCCCGTTCACAGGATTAATCTCAGGGTCCCTCGGGGCCGGAGCGGGACCGGGGAGCAGGAGCAGGCCCTCGCCCTGGCGGGACTGCAAAGCGCGCACGACACCCGGCGATGCTCTGCACGGAGCGCGGAAAGATAGCAGTGCCGGCTTGCTGACTGCCCCAACGCCCGCGGCGCTGAGCACGGCAGGCCATGCTCTAGGGATCAGGCCCCGGCGGGCTTCGCACGTCCCGGTCTGCCCGGACTCCCACAAACACATTTTTAATCCGCACACTCATGCGCCTGGCTGTCTTGGCGGCGGGCGGGTGGAGCGGCGAGCGGCTCCCTCCGGGCAGTCACGCAGGAACAAGGGACCGCGCGCTGCTCCCCACCCCCTCCGCCGGGGTACGAGCCCCGCCGTGAGGAGCAGCAGTGCTCGTCCTCGGTGAGTCCCCGCGCCCCCGGAGCCCCTCGGGGATGCTGTGTGGGGAGCGCGGCCCCGCGTTGGCCCTTAGCGGGAAGAGGCAGCCGGGCCGCTCTCCCCCCCCCACCCCCGCCTCCGAGCTACCCCGCCGCCTCCTCCAACGCCCCCCAGCCGTACGTGCCCCGGCTGCTTCTTTCTGCTACGTTTTGCCCTGAACAGTTAGGGGACGGGAAATGGATAAAAGGCGGAGTTAAGTGAGCTGCAGTGAGCTCTGAGGTGGAAAGGAACCACAGGTGATGGGTGCGAGGTCCAAACCCGCACGCTGCCTTTCAGTTCTGAAACAGCTCCAAACTCATGGGAGTTATTCCAGAATAACGAAACCTGTTAGCTAAAGTTGAGGTAAAACCCCAGGCCCCCTAAGGTCCCCAGGTCTGTTGGGTTTCCCATCCAGGCCTAAAAGTCAGCTCTTACTCTTACATTACCTGCGTATTTTTGCTAACTCCTATTGCTGACCCAATGCCATGAAGCCATAGGCACGGAAAGACAAGCCGGGAGAGCTCCCCCTTCCTCCATGCAGACACTACCCAATATTCTTCTAAAATCTTCATCTCCAGCCTGTCAGTGTTTGGTTAAACTAAAGGTCTTGGGTCCATAAAGCCTCAGGGCAGCAAATACCGAGTATGGCCATTTTTTCCTCAAGATTATAAAACTCACCAGCTCATCTATTGGGATTCCTCGGTGTGCTGCACTCTTTCAGGATGCAATGTTTGATGCAGCAAGGAGGCAGAAGGCTTTTGAAAGACGAGACCAGAGTTGGTCCAATAGCTACGTAAACGATATTTCACCAGGAAAAGATTAAAAAAATCAAACCCTATTGTAATTCCTGATTTCAAATGGCATTTGATTATTGAAAAATATAGCATCTTCTCAGTTCTTTTTACCATTGAAATCATCATTTAAACTAAGTTTTGCTCAGTGCAACCTTGGGGGGTTGCGTGTTTCCTGCTAGTAAACTTTTATACAACTTTCCTGCTCTGAAGGCGAGGGGAGGAGACCCGCACGCCTCGCTGGGGGCGTCAGGGTGTCCCACCGCACGTCTGACACCAGGCAGGTCTGCGCGCTGCCAGACACCGGAGGACGAAACCGGCTTTGCAGAGATGCCTGTGGGAGCTTTTCTGCTTCCCGCGGGTCAGCAAAGCCCCACCAGCCCTCACCGCCTCCGGGCTGTGCGCCACAGCACCCCCTGGCCACGTAGCCCAAGCACCCCCGGTCCCCGGAGGCAGATGCCCGGGACCCGTGAGGGCCCGCGGGCGGCTCCCCCGGAGCAGGGACAGGCCCGGGGGTGTGCGGAGGGAGCGGAGCCGGCCGCCGACGCTGGGCCGCGGCGAGCCCGCCCCCTCCCCCGCCGCCACGTGAGGCCCATAAATAAGGCGGGGAGAACTGCTCCCCCCTCGGCGCCGCTACCGGGGCGAGCGCGGCGCGGCGGGGCGGCGGTCCCACAAAGGCGGCGGGGCGGCCCCGGGCCCTCGCACGCCCGGCAGAGGAGGAGGCACCTGCAGCCGGGGTCGGCCCGGCTGCGCGCCCTCCCCTTCGAGCTGGTACCTGGGCGCTGGGCTAGTAATGCACCATAAAGAGCCTCCTTTCAGGCTCTTTCAAGCCGAGATCGCGGAGGTCACCGTGCCTACAAACCCCCCTCTGTCGGCCGCTCGGGCCGGGGTGCCAGCACGGCAAGCTGGAGAGCAGGCACAGCCCATGGGAATCCCAACACTTGTGCCGCCGGCTCCCCCGGCCCGCCCTTCTCCCCCGCTCCCCCGCCCCGAGGAGCCGCTGAATGTAACAAATGAGCGGCAATCGATCTGCGGGCACGGGGGAAAATCAAATTATATGGTGCGGCCTGGCGGCCGCGGCTGGCAAAAGGTGCGGGCGAGCGGCGGTCGGGCTGCCGGGTTCCCTCCGCCAGAGCGCTCTCCAGGAGCGCAGTGGCCGCCAGCCTCAGTCCCGCTCCCACTGATCTCAGGCCTGCTCGGCTTCGCCTCCCGCTCCGTGGAGGGGTCTGAACCGCACCGGCCGTGCCAAGGAAGGAGGCTGCAGGCTACGAGGGGCTGACCCCGCTAAACGCGGCTCCGCCGTCCGGTGCCTCCCTGCCCCGGCCTCGCTGCCGGCCTTGCGCGCAGGTTGCTCGGTGTGCGGAGGCGCGACCAGCAACTGCAAAGCACCTGGGGGGGGGGGAAGGGCAGGACTCCAGCAAGGTCGTGCCAGCAAAGATCTTTCTTTCCTTTGCTGGTGCCGCTTTCAGGTCTCCTCCCCGAACTCCCCGCCCGGGTCTGGGGCTGGCAAAGGGAACTAGCCCCGTTCCCGGCATCGGTGCCGCCGGGCCTGTCCCGCACCTGCGGAGCCCGGGGCTAGTCGCCCAGCGGACGCACCGCCTCAGCCAGAGGAAAGCCGGCCACCCGCCAGTCTGGACGCGCAGCACCGGCCGAAGCCGCGGGCTGTGAGCAGAGGGGGTTCAGACAGCGAGCCCGTACCTGAGCCCTTTTCTCGCCCCCCCAGACTTGCGTGTGGGGACGGCTCCGCTTGGGAAAACCCCCGCGCAAGGCCGGCGGTTGTCTGCGGCTCCATGGGAATCTGGCCACTTGTGCCGGCCGCAGCCGGGAGGGGGCTGTGCTTCCTTTACAAAAAGAGACACAATTAAGCAAAATGCTCAATGAACATTATAAATGATGTGCAATCGCCTCGCAGATTGCTTAGCAAATCAAATTATATGGTTGCTCACGGATGATTTCCATGTGCTTTAAAACGCAAACAGGTACTTTCTGATTTTGGGGGTGTGTTTTGTTGGTGTTTTTTTTCCTAAACAAAACAAACCAAAAAAAAAGTGCAGCGCTTTAAACATTGCGAAGCAATGCCACACGCTGAAAGGCGGCTGTGTGAATATTCACGTTCTCCTTTGTTCGCCCCTGAATTTCACAATAGCCCGGGGAGGGCACGTCCACTGCACTCTTGTAAATTTACCAATCTTTGACTAAAACCGCCAGGCACCTGCTTGGCAGAGCACAAAGCTGCCTACGTTTCCACCAACAATTTACTGTTTCATCAGCTTCTAAATTGGCCCAACAATAGAAGGGCTCAAAGCTAATATCATTTAAATCAACGGAGATGGCCGAGTTCAAGGCTCCGCTGACTGCGGAAGCAGCAGGGCCGCGGCTGCCGCCCGGCTCCTCCTGCGGGAGCCGTTCAGGTGCGAGCGGGGCGGGCCATGCCCTGCCTGCGGGGCCAGCCGAGGCTCCGGCCAGGCCCGGAGCGAGGTGAGGTCGGAAGAAAAGGCAGCCACGGTGCGGGGTGGGGGATGCCGAGCGGGTGCTGGTTTAGCTGGACGGAGAGGGCGCAGGGCATGGCAGCGGAACGAAACGGTAACAAACCCAACCGGCGCCCGCAGGGAACAGGCTCCCAAGCGGGCTGTGACCGCCCCAGAAGGTGCGGGCAGCCTGGGAGCGGGGAGTAGGGGCTGGCTTCCCCGGGCTGCCCGGAGCCCCAGGCGGCATCCCGCGGGCGCAGCCGCGGCGAGCCCTGCCCAGCGCCGCCGGCCGCCGCCGTACCGGCCGCGGGGTATCCCTCCCCGCTCCCCCGAGGGGGATTTGTGAGCAAGGCCACTGGAAGAAGCAGTACGTAAGAAACACGTTTTGATAAGGAGTCTCTTATTTTCCAATACACAAACCCACGCATGGGGGGGGAATGGTTCCCCCAGACCAGGTCCTCGCAGCACTCTGCTCTGATCCAGAGGACCGCTCATTTGAAAAATGATACAGGACTGCCATCCTAACTGCAGAAGGGTTAGTTGAAACAAAGCAAAGCAGGTGACTGCTCATGAAATGCTGGCGGCACGGTGTACAGTTTTAAAAGGGAAATAAGGCGCTCTAACACCAGCTGGCAGGAGGCGCCGTGACTTGGTTTACATTTTTCTATTCCTGACGACTTCTGACAACTAAGAGCCCTATCCCAATGGATAACAGGGCACTTTTCATTCTGGCAAACAACCGTGTTACACCATCTCTTCGATAAATACATCCAGCTCTAGATTAAATAGAAATAACTTTTTCCAGTCATTGCTCCTCTTTGTGGGTCAAGAGAGTCCTTCTGTTTTCTAACTTCCTCCCTTGATTTCTTCCTCCCTGGTTTATGCCCATTTGCTCTTGTGTGAGCATGAGTTCCCAGGAAAATCTCTACCTCCACAGGATTTTCCCTTAGCTTTATATACAGTTGCTACATTCCTTCCCAGCTCTTATTTTGCCAGGGCAAGCAAAGCAACCTCAGGATTAGACTCCCTGTTTCTTTATCACCCAAATCACCTTTCCCTGCCCTTTTCTCTATATGAGTTAATCTGCTGGGACAACCAGAACTGTAACTGTACGATGTCATCCAAGAGAGTCCTCACAGCTCCTTGGAGAATGCCGTCAGCATTTGCCTTTCTGCCAAAAACTCTCACTTCGTACTGCAAGGGTTATATTTACCCTTTTCATGGCCATGTTCCTTCAGCGGCTCATAACTACTTTGTCATTAACTAGTGCCCCAAGGTCTTTTTCCTCCTCTATCTGGCAAGGACTACCAACACCACAGCCATAGCACACGTTCTTACAATATGTCCCAAATGCACGACCTCTTAATACTGTATTTCATTCCTTCTTTGCCACGCTGGTAACTCACAGTCCTAGGCTTCCTCCTGGTGACTTTTCAAGCCTCTTCCATGCTGGGATGCCCTTTCTGCTCTACAACTTTGTCAGATGTTGTTAGCAGAGTCCTTCTTTTTG
Organism: Grus americana; assembly: GCF_028858705.1. NCBI lineage: Eukaryota > Metazoa > Chordata > Aves > Gruiformes > Gruidae > Grus > Grus americana. The sequence continues at coordinate 149,372,814 of NC_072853.1, read as the reverse complement.
TTCTAAAACTGTTCGTGAAAATTTTCCATTGAGTCTCTAAGAGCAGAAAGATGACTATCCCAGGCCATGGCATAGGCCCACTCAGTTCCCTCACCTGCCTGTGACAGGGGTAAGAGCTCAGGGACTTCTTTTGCCAGAAATTGTTTCTGTGTGTCTAAGAGCAACTGATACATTTGTCTCTCTCTCTCTCCCGTATGAATTTCTCTAATGGGTTTTAGAACTCAAGCAGCAAGTTGTTTTATTAAACTTGGGAGATACTAGCAGAGCTGAATTTTAAATGAATGATTCTTGTCTTGGAAACAGATGCAAGATTCAGAGATGCAGGTCAAAACAGAGGCCTAAAAGCATCTTAGGGGTCAATGTTCCTCAAGGATCTCTCCTCAGCTACCATCTAACCCTACAAGTTTCTGTCCTGAGGAGGCAATCCTACATAGTTGGTGTTTTGTTTAATAGTCTTGGCTGTAATACCATGTGAAAACTATGCTGATGATTTTTAGCTAGGAAGAGCTGACTTGTCATGGTTGTTCAGTTCCAGGAGAGGATTTCCAGTGGAGGTCCCTCAACCCTCACTTCTAAGTGCAGTTCAGTTTTTCTCCAGCCCAGAGTTAGATAACTTACATTTGTTGGCTCCTTGCTGAGCTCACTGGCTCACTCTTGCATTCTTTGTTGGTCACCCGCCTCTCATCATACCAGGAGCCTTGGGGCTGGGTGCCCAGCACCTACAATTTAGGCATTGCAAAACCACATCTCTGCATCCATTTAGCCCTGAGGTTTTTATCTTTGTGGCGAATTATTAACCAAGTCAGGGACATGAAAAACATCTACACAAGGAGATGCTGCATTTTCTTTGGAAGTTGTCCACACCTGAATAGTACTGTTCTACCTAGCCCAGTAGCTCTTCTCCTATGGTCACCTTCCAGTAGCCAGGGGAGAACATTGCTCATTCTGCTCTGTGAGAAACTTCTCATAATGAGGATTGTTATCATGTCTCCTCTCAATGACCTCTTCCTGAGACTGAACAAATCCATTTCCCCTCAGGGTGCACTTTTTAAACATCTTTACGTTTTTGCTGTTCTCTGATAATTTCCCTATAGCTTTTCTTCAAGTGTAATGTCCAAAACCAGGCACTGTACTTAGGCTAAGCTTCACCACTGCCAAGTAGAGCAGAATAATTACCTCAGTGTTTTACCCAAAACACTGTTGCTAATATATCCCCAAGTGACATTTGGTTTTCTGCATAGGTTTTATCCCACTTTACTTGGTTTACACAGTTCACAACAGCCAGTCGATCCATTCCTGCACTATTGCTGTCTTATCAGTTATTCCTCATTTCACAAGCCATGCATTTGATCTGTCTTTTGTCCCAAGACTGCATTTTGTACTTGCCTTTATCACAGTGCAGCTTATTGATTTCAGGCAAGCTCTCCAATCTGTGAAGATCAATGTGAGTCCTGATCCTGTTCTCCAAATCAACCTCTCCCAGCCAGTGCTCTCAGGAGTTGAATCAAGTACTTTCTTTTCCAGCAGCCAATTTATTGTTGAAAACATTGGGGCCACAACAGACAGCAGCAGACACCCCACTTGGCACGACCAGCTTTGGCAGTGAACCGCGGATGTGTGCTTTGGTATGATTCAAACATTATGTGCTCATTCTAATGCTGATTTCATTTAGATCTCATTACACAGTTTTGTTTATAAGATGAGTAAAGCTTTTGACATTAACAAAGTCGACATATATCACATCTATCCCTTTATACACTTGGCTAGTTAGTCCTTCAAATAAGGACACTGAATTAATTTGAAGTGATATGTTCTTGATTAATCCATGTTGATATGTTCTACTGCCTTCTTATCACTTCTGTGCTTACAAATTGATTAATAATTGACTCTCATTATCATGGTTATGCTGATGGATTAGGACTTCCCAGGATCCTCTTCTTTGCTCTTTTTTGGGCTTGTAAACACATGCCTCTGGCATCAATGTCCCCAAGCAAGTCACTTAGGGCATGAGTCATCATTGCCTCTAAGTTCAGCCAGTCAAAAGCTGAACACTAATTAGGAAAGGGATTCAGTTCCTTACACACAGGAGCATGACACGCATAGTCTAGTATCATGCTAAGTACTACACAGTATCCAAGACATTTATTTGGGCTCACAGATAAGACACAGGACCCGCAGGAGACGTTTCTGGAAGCTCAGCTGGAGCTTCCATGCAGACTATCCATGTGGGATACCTGAAAGCATCTAGAATGTGATAGGGCATCTATATCTATGTTAAAGTAGCTGCACCCCTATGTATCAGGTGTTCATTAATATTCAAAGCAAAAAGATGTGTGTAACAAACCACCCTCAGGAGGGAACTTTCTTAAGATGGAGTCTGCTGGCCTGTGGAGACGCCACTCCCGTTTCACTGGCAATAGAAGGAACCAACAAATTTTAGCTCCCAAGGTACAGGACTACATGTTTTTCAAGGCATTCTGACATTTAAACGGTCCAAATGCCTAGCAAGCGTTTTGAAGCGCCTGGCTTCCAGACTGGCCCATGCTTATTCTGGCTGATTTTCAGCACTACCAAAGGCACACAATATAGGAAGCTAATTACTTCAAAGCCTCCTAAAATCTGGAGTGCCCTCTTTACATGCTCATAGCTCTCTAACAATTACCAAGAGGACCTGCACTGATTAAACCTTAACTTGGGTGGTTTTGTGGGTCAAGAGGAATCCAGGGGTTTATATCTCAGCCCTATTTATTAAGTGCAGAAAACAGCCTTTCACAGGGCGTTGTGAAGATAACCACATGAAAAGCTTGCAGGGCTCCCTGATCTGTGGTAACAGAGCCATATGCACCCAAGGCAGAAAGTCTTGATGCACCATGTAGTACAGATTGCAATACTGGAAATTCACCTGAGCTGCCCACAGCCCTGAACTGTGTTAAGACCTTCCTCCAGATCTAGACAGGACACTGATGGCAGGACATGTCTAACGCAACAACAAATGCAGTAAATTAAGAAAACATCAAAGATCACATCAGATTACAGTTGCTTCTTTTTCGTTATCAAAATGCTCAAGACCAGTTCTGGACATAGTGAGTCCCAAAGGTACACGAGCATTGCAAATCTACAGGTTGAGCTGCATGCATACACTCATGCTTATCTGACGTACAAGATCTTTATGATCAATTATAGCTGAATGAATGAATGACATATAGTACTGGTGAGGAAGAGGTAGGTGGAGAAAGCAGCATTTCCCTCATCTATGCCATTATTTGCAAACTGTCAGAAATTTGAAGGAATAATTCCACTGCCAGTAATATACATGCTGTTTGAGTTAATCCATGCCTCCATCAGCTTCCCCATCAACACAGCCCACAAGGAGTTATCATATAATAGTTCAGATCCAAATGAGCTGCTGCTGTTTCCCGCCCCAGCATGAGGACTGAACCCAAATTACCCTAGGCCACCTGTCCCTGCTCACCACTGCAATGTACAGTAGAGGGATTTAGCCCTTATTTGTAATCTTTTGTCTGCAGCCTTGTTGTTTGGGTGGGGCTGCACCTGTTTGTGGCGAGTGGGAATCCCTTAATTACGGCTGCAGGGCTGGGCAGCGAGACCTGGCATAGAAAGGCTTAGGGGAATGCGTGTGAATTCAGTGCCCTCTTTATGCCATGCCAACATTCATTGCAAATCCTCTGCAGGTCTTCACGGCTCAGCTCCTGCATTCCCAGGGCTTCTGCCTGGTATTTCACACATCGGATTGTCCTTTCTTTAGAGGGCAGAGATGCTGCCTCCCTGTGTTTTGGATTCTTGGGGTCTGCAATTTTTTAGGGATAGCACTTGAGGGACAATAATACATTTTAAGGTGGACTTTTGGCTACAGCATCTCCAGTTCTTTCCTGTTATCAAATGCAAATTGAGTTTACTTGGTGGAACATAACCACATTGCTTTAAAGTGTCATGTTAGTAACGATAGCTTGAGCCACAAAGACATCCAGGTTATACACTCAGGGATGATGCGACCCCAATCTCTTCCCCCACTAATCCCAGTTACCTGCTGAAGCCCCTGCCCACTTCAGTGAGTGCCTCATTCCCTCCCTCCTCTGCCCTAGACTCCCCTCTGCCCTCGACACCTAACCTGATGCCTGGAGTCACCATCTTTTGCTCCCTCTTCTCTCTCCCTACCCAAACTTTGCCCCTCTGTATTTCAAGCCAAATGTCACTGTCTCCTACAAAAATGCCAGAAGACACAGGTAGCACGGCCTCCTCCTCTGAACTCCAGAGGCCAATCCCACAGAGACACCTTTCAAGACTACAAATAAATTTGTGCCTAGACCTTGCAATCCCTGGCTGAAGTGTGACCTGTTCCTAAGGAAACTATGGTGCACCAAGCTTCAGTTGAGCGTGAACACAGACACCCCCAAACAACGCAAAACAAGGGTTTAACCCACCCTTTTCCATGCCAGTTTCTACCAGTTTTGGTAATAACTCAAGGGAAAAACCGGCCGGGTAGGGGAAAGACGTGAGGGTCCGGCCTCAGGGCTCTGCCGCCATCTTGTGACGCCCCGCGGAACGGCGCTGATAGGGAACGGCCCTGTCATGGCGCTCCCGCAGGCTGCCCGGCTCCGGGCTTGGGCACGAAGGCCCCGCCACGCCACCAAAACCCACACTCGGGACTGGGCGGCCAACAGCCGGGCTTCTCGGTGAGCCCCCGACCTGCCATGGCCACCCCTTGCCTTTCCACAGCGCTGCACACCAAACCAGATTAAACCCTGTCCAAAAAAACCACCCCAAAAAACAGACTCACCAAGGCACAGCAATGCCTGAAACATTGTGATATGACTAAACCAGCCCTGAAACGGTTCAAATTTGCTTTCACGCTAATTCTTGCTAAGAACAGCGCTTCCCGTTTGCTGTGCTGCTGCCTCAGTGGTTTGTGGGTTCCTGGCTGTGGATGTTCTTCAGCCCACGTTGATTCAGCATGAATCCGATGAAGAAGCTGGTACCAGATAACGAACACGAAGTCCCACTGTGAATGAATTCTGTGAGGAGAACGAAAAGGGGGCTTTGCTGGTGCCCCCTTCATCTCGTCACTGTGGAGGACACCCTCTCCTCCCCTTGCTCCTTGTCAGCCTGCAGATGAGGATCCAACATCCATACCTTCTTTGAACCTGTCATAATAGCCGTGAGGATAACCAGGGTTGAGAGCCAGCTGTTGTTGAATTTATGTGACAAATGAGAGGTTCAGATGTAAGATTGATAGCAATTAGATTGCCACCTGCTATCGCTTTAATCCGTATCCCGGATTTTTAATTGTTAAGAGGGGGGTGCTGTTGGCACATGAATACATAAGGAGTATCTTAAAAGGCACAGAGCATTAGGATTGCATCCCAGTCATCACAAGTAGGACTGCCCATTTTTTTAGTTTTAGCCGCTACTGCAAATTTTGGTGTAATTTTTTAACAGTTTCATCCTGAGTTTTCTCAGACTTGTGTAGTCTATACTTCCATCCATGATTTTATTTATTTATTTGTTTTAGCAAATGCGGACAATTTCATTGTAGGCTTGGCCAGCTCTTTCCAGTTTGGCTTCCTGACAGCCTTCTGCTGTCAAGTGGCCTGCATTCATTTGCATTGTGCCTGATTTTCAGCAGGTCCCTATCTGAGGGCTATTCCTCCCGGCTGTTACCCAGGTGAGCAGTCCTACTGCAGTCAGAGTGATAATAGCCGTCAGTAATTGGTGCTTCCATAGGTTTGCAGGGTCAGGGCTTGCTTCTTCTTCTCCTTTGGATAGCGCTAATCTGCTTTCAAGTCACACTTCATCAGAAAAAGAGAACGCCAAGAATTTTGAAAGGTTTGCTATCAGGTTCCACAAAGGGATATGCTTGGGAGAAACATGTTGATTTTGTTGGAGACACACACAAAATAGACTACGATTTGCATAAGGAGCTACTGAGAGAGAGGAACTGAATGACGGGTCAAGGGAAGGGTTCTCATTGACTTCAAAGAGTATTGGATCAGATCCATGTGGAGCATCTGCAACTTCCTTTGATGCACCAGCGAACTGGAGATAACAATCCTCTCTTCTCCATACATGCCCTGCCTAAGGCATTATGTGGAGAAAGACATTGAGACTGGCAATGGCACAAGCCAGTCTTAGAAGAGAAAGTAGGTCTGTATAATCTATTTGGGAGAAGCTGTTTTTTCCAGGTCATCTAAGGTTGCAGCATGCTCGAAAGCAAATGTACCCTAGAGGTCACTACAGAGCAGCCATTTGAGCCGCTCTGTGTTCTGAGGGGAAGTTGTCAAAATATTCTGGAACATTAGTTTGTTTGTTTTTTTTTTAAAATGTATTTTGAGATGACTCGGAGTAGTCACTGTCCATCACTCTCCAAAACCACCCAACCATATACCATACCTCCACAGAGCAGGGTCCCAAAACTGTACCGTTACCTTTCTCGGACGGAATGTCACCTCGTTCATGCTACATCCTCCACCTCATATTCCCACCTACTCCCTATACCACACTTCACCCCGTGACATCTTCCTGCCCAACCTCATCATCCTGCCTGCATCACATCTCCACCTACAAGCTGGCCCCCCACCGCGGTCCCAGCAAATAGTCTTGTTTGTCCTTCTCCAGCCAGAAGAACAGTTCTGATAGCAGATAGGTACCTGCAGCCACTGCAGGCTGGGAAGTCATCACAAGCACAGCTGAACACCTCTGATCAGCTGTAGTTATCTGTGGGGAGGTGCTTAATGGGCTTAGTTATGGCACGGGCAGAGTGGAAGAGTTTTGCTGTGTCTCTTTGGAGCAGTTCATCTGCCATCTCTGGTTTAGGCAATGTTTGTTTGGGGTTTTTTTATTGGCAATTTCTGCCTCTTCTTGAGGCAGGTGTAGAGCAAGAAGGTGAAATCTTGCAGAAAAGAAGATAAATTAGCACAGGGGCAGTAGAAATAAGAATAGCAACAGGACCAAAATAATAAGCCATGATAAGCATTTCTACAGCCCTTTTCATCTATGGATGTCAAATAATTTGCAAGAGCTAAAAAAATTAAGCCTCTCAGCAGTGCTCATACGTCAGAAACACGCAGCTTCTTTCACCTATTGCTTTAACTGCTGTCACCCCTGAATTAGGACGGAGAAGCTGTTCATTGCTCAAGGCAACGACGCCATGCAATTTAGGGTGTGAGAGGCTAACTCAAACTGTAAGACAAGGCAGCATTTAGAGTCTAGAGTTGGCCAGGCCACTGCCTTACAAAAAGAGCCATGGATCTTTAACACCAAGTGGTCAGGCCCTCAGTTTGACGTCTCAGCTGATAAAACAGGAAAGGTGAAAGCAGGGGCAGAACCAATCTTTTAACAGCTGGCTATAGGAGAAGACAAATTTGTAAACTGAAAGAGGGACAAAGGAAAAACATTTACCCCCCGCTTTTAATAGAGATTCATTCATAAAAGTAAAGCAAAGGCTACAAGGTCATAGAAAGTTACATGTGATCCGGTTTTGGAAAATACCCTTCTTACAGACCAAGCCCAGAGGCAGAGGCTGTTTGGGCTATTGCCAAGGAGAAGTGTCATGGAGGCCCTTTTTTTCCTTCTCTGAGGGCCTAAGGAAACTCCAGCTAGACATATTGTACATGACAGGGTTTAATGACCTTTGCTCATAATGGACCCAAGCGTGAATACCCAAGTGCATTCAGGAGAGGCCCAGGACTAAGAGGTAATGTAAAGCCTGAAATAGGGAGGGAACATTTTCTGGATTGGGAATAGGGTCATTTCTGGGGCAGTGAATGTGTGAGGGTTCATTTTGCACCTGGTATTCTGATTAACAGTGCGGTCAATCTCCTGAACTTCCCAAGCATGAACACCTGCTTCTAGTTCTGCTCAGATCCTAGGCCCTCACAAGGCTTACTCCTTCAGTAATCCAAGAAAATGCACAGGCATCCCATGGCTCTGTCAGAACTGCCCCTGAGAGACTGTCGCACCAGGGAGGATTGATCTCGGCTCCCCCGTTCCTGAGAGCTCACAGTCAGCTCTTTAGCTGCCATCCTCCACATGCTTTCAGGCCACCAGCTGTGTCCTCATCCTTCAGCACTGACTCCTGGAAAGGAAAACACAAATTCTCGTTGTTTCTCTTTCACTTCCAACACCTTCCTCCATGTTGCCTTTGCCTCTTTCTTCACAGTTGTGCAAAATACTTTGCTATCCTTTCCTGTTCCTTCCTCCTATCGTAAAATGTATGGAGCCATCTTCTGATCTTCCAAAAATGACACCTGAGCAAAGATGACCTGGCTGTGGTCCACATTTGTACATCACATACATCAGTAATGTGGCAGGGCAGCACAGTCTCTGTTTCCAGAACGAAGCAGGCTACTTGAGGACCCCAGATGACGTTTTAATTTTCTTTTTCCTGATTTCTGTGGCACCTACTCTGTCCCTGACAAGTTTTTCTGGAAGTCACTTTGTAAACGCTGTCAAACGGTGCGCACAAAGGAGGTGAGCTGGATGAGCACAGCTGATGCCTGCTCTGCCAACCTCCCCAGATCCTGCGGGCCAGATCCCCACGGCCACTTCCCGCATGTGCAGATAGCTGCTGACTCAGATGTGGGTGCACGTCTGGACTGTGTGTTTGATCATCTCTCTGGCTCCAAGGGAAGCGAACTGAGTGTAAGGAACTAGGAGGGTTCAGGCACAAGGTGAGGGTGAGTGCAATCAAGAAAGCCAGAGCCAGGGGTATATTACAAAGGGATTTCTGAGGAGGAGAGAGGAAGGATACCACAGAGCAAAGAGGAAAAAAAAAACCCAACAAACAAAAGAGAAGACAGTAAAAGGGAGCGTAGTAATGGGCATGAGTTTCTCTTTCTTCTGCTCCATGGCAAGCTGCCAATCCCTTCCACACACATTCCTCAGCGCTACTAAAACGAGTCCCCATGGACACACCTGCCTTGAGACAAATTCTTTCAGTCTTGAAAAAATCTGGGCACTTCTTCAATAAAGAGCTTTGCTTTTAAACTACTTTGCCTTTGTGAATTTTGGCAGCAGCTCACACTTGGAGAGCTTTTGAGAACCCTTTCTGTAATCAGATTTCCTTGCCCTACTCCAGGGGACTGTGGGCGAGTCACTTCCCACAGCTGTCCCTCAGCTTCCTATTCTGTGACATGTGGCTCACCACTACCTCAAAGGGCTGGGGTTAGGCGTCATTTATGTGTAAAGAGCTGTGAAATCCATGAGGTTGATGGGGTGCTGAGCGTTACATGGCATGCTGTGAGGGTAGTGTTACCGCAGCTCATCACTTGAGTATAGCAGGAGGTGGGACAGGCACAGGAATATGGTTTTAAAACACTTTGCTCCCAGTGCGAAAAGTCATTAAGTGAATGGAAGAGGAGGCAGTTCAGTTGTGCTGTGGCAGGACACGTTTCTTTTGCACAGCAGGGCCAAGGCTGAAGACCAGAAAATACACACACTTATGAGTACTACCTAAGACCTCACCATCTAGCTCAGAACCAGAAAAAAAGGAAAACCCAAATTGAGACTTTTTCAGTTCCTTCTCATGCAGGCTGCCTCCTGAGCCACCTCATACAGGAGATGTTCTAGGGCAGCAAAATCCTATTTTTGCTCTGAGAAAAGTTTCTCTTCTTCTCTTGTTCAGGTCAGAATCAGAGTAAGTTGTCAACAGGGTTAAAAGAGAATCCAAATGAGTTGCAGCGTGGTGCAAGAGAAAAGAGCATCACTACAGTTCTGTGGATACATGGCTAAAATAACGGGCATTACAATTTCTGATGAAAGGAGGATGAAGCTGTTAGTAATACAGGAGTAACCTGCTCCTTCTTTCTCATCTTCTCTCTGTGCTCACAAAAAAGCCGTGCTGCCTCCCAAGCAAAGAAGTTACTGTTAGCAAGCTGCCTTGCCTCATTTCTACCTAAAGCTGTCATGGAATGAAGAACATATTGGTTCATTTTAGACTGCGTGGCAATACGCAGCACAGCTGGAGAATACAGCTGCTTAATTCCTAAGCAAGCCCGTACCACCTTTGCTCTGAGAAAGAGGTCAAGTATTGCTCTTTATGTGACAAAGTTGCCCTAGTTGGCTTAGCTTTGGTTTTAATACCATAACTGGAAAAACATATGCTAATTTTACTGCCTCTCTTTCGATAATTCACCCCCCAAACAATTAAGTACCAAAACAAGTTTTAGAAAAACCAGGGTTTGAAGATCTGGATGCTGTTAGGAGCCATGCAGAGTCTAATTCTGGCTTGGCTGCAAATTTAATTTGTAGTCTTGAATAAGTCAATTAAATTCTTCTCATCAAGTTTTCCCTCAGTAAAATTGAGAATAATTACTTGCCTTGCAGAGATGCTGCAAAGACTAAGAAAGTCTTGAAATAGTTTATTTAAGACGTTAAAATCTCTTAAGAATTATGTAGAAACCTCAATTAGGATTTATAAAAAGGTTATTTAAAAACACAATGGGATAAAAAGTATCATTGAAACTAATTAATGAAATAACAACATTGAAAAACTTCTCAGATGTGGAGAATGGAACATAAATCTGCAGTTGCCTGGCAGAGTATATTCAGCTCAGAGAAGCAACTGCAAAGTCTGTGCAGATACATAAGGAAATACTTGTAGCCTATGATACTCTTTTAATAGTGTCTTCCATCCTTATCGGTCTTTATTATTCATGATCTTATAACATGCTGGGCCTGTAGCTGGGATCTGTCCTGGTGTGACTGGTTCCACAGACACAGAAGATAATGAAGTTTCCTGCCCCAAATAGCTTATGGCCAGAGGTCCTGAATGTCCAGCGGTTTACATCACACAGGGATGAGACCATAAATGTCAACAGCTCTGTTTATGGACATAAAATTAGTTCATGTAAACGCATCATCATGGGAGATAAGCTCGAAACATGGTAAGAAATGTCACATGGATTCCCCTGGCAGATGCATGAAGCATGAGGTAACAGTGGCATCATTATGGCTGATGTGCTCTATGAGCATACTGAGAGATGCAAATTTCAGGGAGGAGGCCAGGAAGAGGTATGGTAACCAAGTGGCCTTGCAGAGTCTTAGATGGATCTCCTCTGGTTTTGGCAGCCCAAGATAAAGCACAAACGTATTTGAAGAAAACTTGACCTTAAATTTCCAATTTATATAGCTGGCAGAGCACAGGCCTGTGCCATCAGCATGTATAAGAAAAGCACAAGGTGGGACTCTGCTGTGATAGATCTTAAGAGTGAAAAATAGAAGTTTGAGCTGATATATAGAGAATAAAAAGCCAGCAGAGGGAACAGTAAAACCAAAGACACAGATAGTTTGCAGTTTTATACATGCAGAACTTGGCACATCTTCAAAATTATTTGTTAAAATAACAAGAACAACAACAACAATAACAAATAATGCTCTGCTCAAGGGACAATTATCTTGTACTCAAATGAACACAGTCCTTCTCCCCCATCTTGTACTGTAGGACAAATAATAGAAATCAATGCTATCAAATTTGTCATTTTATAAAGGACCACTGAGGAGTAACCCATTTGATCCATATAATTTTTTCACAAGTGATAATGTAATAAAAAGACAAATCAGGTAAGAAACCCCTGGCTTATCCCCACCACACTACTAGAGATTGCTGTGCAACCAGTTCCAGATATAGCAGAGAATGTAAGAGAGTCAGATATTGCCAAAAACTACCCCCAAGCATCAGAAGAGCTAATTCAAGAAGTTCATACCCATTTTCTCCACTCCTTCTTCCCTTATCTACCCCCTCCATTTTCCTCTGCCCAATCCTGCATCATTAATTTGTATGGCTGTCTTTTAATAGAAGAGGTGGAAACTGCCCACAGTGGGGAGGGCTGGGAGTGATAAGATGGCTGCTGTTGATTTTGGAGTTTATTCCAAATTGATTACTGGCCATGCTTGCAAAGAAGAACTATTTCCCGTGTTCCCCTGCTGATATATACACATGGGTACATACAGACATCTAAACACTTTCAGTGTCACAGTGGAGTGTAAGGGGTGGGATGCGCAAGTACTTCTTGTAGCTACTCCAAACTGCAGGATACACAGCCACACTGAAAGGTGATGGGCCCATTACTCTGATTTTACACACGTGGTGAAAATCAAACCTTCCTTTTTTCCCTGTTTTCATTTGAATAAGCAGAACAAGGTTGCTTAGCTCAGTGTCTGGTTTCTCTGGGGCAGTAGAGTGGTGCTTTATGCTGTTTGCTTGCTGACACATCAGCGTAGTGCAGGTCAGGTGGTGTCCTTGAAGATACGCGTCTGTTCATTGTGTATCTGTAATTAACACTGCATAAGCCAAACCAGGCCATTAACAGGACTCTGTCCTCAGGTCATCCTGCTGTATGACTGAGGAGGCACCAGCTGCTGCTTAGCCAAAATCTCCAGTTACATACAAGGATGTTTATAGGTGTAAAATATTCTCTCTGCACAGGAACAGTTACCAACTTGCCAGTTCACTAAGAGCTGGTCTCCACCAACCACGTCCATGCCAGGTACTGAACTGAGCGCTGTTTGCACACAAGTCTGCGTGTGGAGACTTGTTTTGTCAGCCCCATGGTCTATTCTGTTTGTACGGCATTCAGTCTCACCCGCAGAAGGTGTCAGTGAGATGTGGTATCTATCAGGTAAGCAACAGGTATTTTGCCAGTTATCTTCCCACTTTCTGCCATTTGCAGAAACGAGGAGCATTTCAATTTGGTATCCCAGCCAAAAGTCACTGTACTCAGGGAGGCGCTGGCTTCTCCACCAGCACCTGGCCAAACACAGGAGTCCAGCCGGGGACACCTTCAGGTCACGCTCCTTTCTGAGACAGCCCTCTCCTGATGGGAAAGGTGAGGAGAGGGAAGGGGTCTGCCTGACTAAAGAATGCCTATCAGGCCCAAACTCCCTTTCCAGTAGCTGTGCAATAGATTTTAAGGAAAAAAAGCAAACAAACAAGCAATCAGTGAATGAAAGTATATCAGGATGGGGGGGTACATGCATTCAGAGCATGCGAGGATGGAGATTTCTGGGTTTGTGTGGCAAGGTTAGGTTTTGGTAGTGGGGGGGCTACAGGGTGGCTTCTGCAAAAAGCTGCTAGAAGCTTCCCCTAGGTCCAACAGAGTGAATGCCAGCTGGCTCCAAGATGGACCCACCGCTGGCCAAGGCCAAGCCAATCAACGACAGTGGTAGTGCTTCTGTGATAATGTATTTAAGAAGGGAAAAAAAAAATAGCAGTAGCTTTTGCAGCCGGAGAGAGGAGTGAGAAGATGTAAGAAAACTCTGCAGACACCAAGGTCAGTGCAGAAGGAGGGGGAGGAGGTGCTCCAGGCACCGGAGCAGAGATCCCCCTGCAGCCTATGGTGAAGACCATGGTGAGGCAGGCTGTCCCCCTGCAGCCCATGGAGGAAGGATGAGGGGGTGTAGAGATTCCACCTGCAGCCCATGGAGGACCCCACACCAGAGCAGGTGGAGGCACCTGAAGGAGGCTGTGACCCCGTGGATAGCCTGCGCTGGAGCAGGCTCCTGGCAGGACCTGTGGCCCTGTGGAGAGAGGAGCCCAGGCTGGAGCAGGTTTGCTGGCAGGACTTGTGACTCCATGGGGGACCCACGCTGGAGCAGTCTGGTCCTGAAGGTCTGCACCCCATGGAAGGGACCCACGCTGGAGCAGTTGGTGAAGAACTGCAGCCTGTGGGAAGGACTCACATTGGAGAAGGTGATGGAGGACTGTCTCCTGTGGGAGGGACCCCACGCTGGAGCAGGGGAGGAGTGTGAGGAGTTGCAGAGCGGCAGAGACAAGGTGTGATGAACTGACCACAACCCCCATTCCCCGTCCTCCTGTGCTGCTGGAGGGGAAGAGGTAGAGAATTCAGGAGTGGAGTTGAGCCCGGGAAGAAGGGAGTGGTGGGGGGAGGTGTTTTAAGATTTGGGTTTATTTCTCATTACTCCACTCTGTTTTGCTTGGTAATAAATTAGATGGTTTTTTTCTAAGTCAAGTCTGCCCGTGACAGTAACTGGTGAGTGACCTCTCCCTGTCCTTATCTCGACCCATGAGCCTTTCGTTATATTTTCTCTCCCCTGTCCGGTTAAGAAGGGGGAGTGACAGAGCAGCTTTGGTGGGCACCTGGCCTCCAGCAAAGCCTTTTGGGAGCAGAGACGATAGCGATAGGTGATGCGAGGGCATCTCTGCGTGGCAGAGCATGATGCAGCACAGACACAGCAAGCAGCATGCTGCTGCTGCTAACAGACACCTCTGATGACAACATGGCTGTCACCATCTATGACACTACATAAAACCAGTAGCAGCAAATGTCTGCTTCATTCATGCTGCTTCACACTGCTGGTGGCCTTTATGGCATTCTGGTTTAGGTTGGCTGTAGCAATCACCGTCTCTGTATGACGTTTTTAAAAATCTGTGAAATTGTAGAGTTCTCCTGTAGAAAGTACAGGAGAATGAAAAAACTGCAGAGCTCCAAGACAGAAGGAGCAAAAGTAAATTCAGTGCAACAGAGGACCATTTTCTGAAGACATTAAACAGTTTTAAGACTACACTAGTAAATGAACACACCCTTTTGATTACTGAGGCAACCAAAGCGGGGAGAATGAAAACAGCCTGTTATAGGTAAAGCCAAATGAGATGTTGCCTAGTAACTCTCAGCAGGGAAGCATTTAAACGTAGCCAGTTTAGTGAAGCTGGTGTTCTGACTCAGAGATTATTTTCTCTGGAAAAATACCTGAAAGCAGGAAAGCTCAATTTAACAAATACACAATTTATTTTCCTGTTACAGCAAACCACGGTGACAATGCTTGGGAGAATACAGAAGTATTTACAAACTTGAACAAGGAAGAACAGACGAGGCATGTTTTCAACAAAAGCATTACTTCACTGAACATGTTTTTTGATGCTGATTTTTTTCCCCCAAATACAGTAAATTTCACATTATTTTTATTTTCGGATTCTGAAATACACAAGTGATAACAGAAGTTTGGAGGTATTACACAGACTATTACATTATTATTGTATTAATTCTGTAAGAGGAAATTCCTGGAGCAAACCCTACTTCAGCTCTGCTATTGGACACAGAATCAAAGTCATTGATTTAAAAGAAGAAAGACTCTGTGTCTCCACTGGTTCCATTGCCTGGAATAGTTTTAATTAGGCCCTTCTTCAGGACTTTGCTTTTATGGGTTCACAGAAAAGTCACTTGGCTTGGCTAAAGGTCTCTCACATCAGGGGGGGGAAAAAAACAAACTCAAACCTTATTTGGAGTTTAATGTTATCTTTGCTTCCCAGTAGAAGGATATGATGATTTTACAGAAGTAAAAGCTCTGGCATGATCAGCCATGTACACCTGTATTCTTGGGTGCCACAACCGCTGTTCAGCATAGGCAAAGTCAGGTTCAGAAGAGCACTTCATTTCAGCAGCCTCAGTACAGTTAATGAGGATATGAATTATGAATGTGAACTATTGCATAGATTTTTTAAATTTAAAAAAATAAACAGATCAACACCCACATCACCCTAACCATGAAAAGGCAGACTGCCAAAGAATTACCACAAAAATATGTATTTTATCAACACTAATAATAGCTGGAAAGCAAAGGGGCAATAGCCTAAGTACTAAAATTCGAGTTCCAAATTAAAAGTGTGAGAGTTTTTCACAAGCCTGTTGTACAAGCAGTGAAAGAGTGTTTTGGAAGCCATATAGATCCACTTCTCACTGACCAGAGCCTGGTTTGAAGTTTAATGAAACACTGTTGATACAGAACCTCTGCCCAGAAGGTGTGGGACCATTATCAAACACATGGCCTAGATGGGCGTCACACTGCAACAGAAATGATGTACCGTTATTACCATTGCAATTATGGACCAACGTTATGCTGGTACCTACTGTGCTATCCTGAATTAAGAAACTTGTATCATGAATTGACTGTTGAGTTGTGTGGGTGGAAGAGTCTTGGGGAGACACTAGAAAAACAACCTGGAGTAATTGCCTCTGTCCAGTGGGCGAGTATATGCCCCCTAACAAGCAGATCCCAGAAGAAGTCAAAAGGTACTAATGCCAGAAAGTATAGGAAATAAATGGGAGGATCTAGACATCTCGATATATAATGAAAATTTCAAGTTAATTGAGGCAGTCACTGTAGGTCCTTCTCATGAGTCAACAGGATTTCCCCCCTCAAAATTACTGATGGGAAAAAATTAGACTCAGAGTACCTATCAGTGGCTCATTAGAAAACTGGAAGGTTGTCTTCAGCTGCAGTTCTTGAAAGGTGATTGCTGGATATTACTGCAAACATGAACTCTGCCATGATAATGGACTGCAGCAAATGCTTGTTATCTTTGCAGATACCTCCTAGTCCTGCTAGAAGGGGCTGCAAAGACACTGGAGGACAGTATTAACAATCTTAACAGTTTGGAAAAACAGACACAAACCTCCCCCCCCTCCAAACCAAAAACCAAACCTAAGATGCAATTCATTAAACTCCATTGCATACTTTTATACCTTAACAAAAGTAATTTTTCCAGTACCTGAAGGAGGCCTACAGGAAAGGGACTGTTTGCAAGGGTATGTAGTGATAGGACAAGGGGTAAGGGCCTTACGCTGAAGGAGGGGAGTTTTAGATTAGATACAAGGGAAAAATTCTTCACTCTGAGGGTGGTGAGGCACTGGAACAGGTTGCCCAGAGAAGCTGTGGATGCCCCATCCCTGGAAGTGTTCAAGGCCAGGTTGGATGGGGCTTTGGGCAACCTGGTCTAGTGGAGGGTGTCCCTGCCCATGGCGGGGGGGGGTTGGAACTAGATGATCTTTAAGGTCCTTTCCAACCCAAACCATTCTATGATTCTATGAATAAACAGCACATATAGGGTTGGGAAGAAAAGGCTAGAAGTGGCAGTTTGTTAGAAAAGGACCTGGGCATTACAGCAGGTCCCAAAATAAGGATGGATCATGGGCTGTGGAAAGGCAAAGGTGTAAGGACAGAAACACTCTCTATTACCTAGTAAGGCTGTGGAGTCTCCATCACTGCATATTTTAAGAACAGCTTCAGCAAATATTTAACAGGACTGAATTAGGAAGAACTGCCCCAGTAATGGGGCAAATGCATGGACTAAATCCCCCTTCTAGAAGTCCCTTCTACTGTCTGTTTTTACATCCTGCAGTTCACCTCAGGTCATCTGAACAAATTTCTGCCTAAACTCCAGCCCTTGGCTATACTTACACAACTACTCTTCCCAGTCACATCATTTTCTTCACCCCAAACGGACTGCCCGTATTTGATACTTCGAACTCTACTCATGTGTTTCATACCAAGAAAGGAGACAGGATGGTTCCAGTGATACCGTAATTCTCACTGCGGTATTTAGGTAGATTCATTCATGGGCACAAAGAAAACTTACTCATTAAGATTTGGGTCTTTGGGTATCACCTCCAAAATAAACATACCTGTTTGCAGACCACTTCAGTTCTAGTTGATCCCAATGAGTTATCTCATGATATTGGTATTACTTTCATCTCTGCCACAACTACTGTAAGCCTCAGAAAACAGCAGCCATCCAGTCCCAGAACTGTACTTCTTTTCTGAGCTATAGTGGAAACCAGATTTTCTTGTTAATTAATAACAGGGATGTTACAAAAAAGTCTGCTTTTAATAAGAACATTGGCTTTTTTTCCTCATCCCTGTCTTGTACTACTATTAATAATACTTGGCACAGTAGAAGTTTTCTCACTGGCATCAAACTGTGCTGGAAGCTCTTTTCCAAAGGGAATTCTCAGACAGCCCACAACAGGAGCTTTTGCCTCACCGGTTCTACTTCACTGACAGGTTGGCATTTTATAAAGCTTGAATAAAGGTTTTCCCAACAACTGAGCTCATTGTTTAGCTGAATTACACCTGCAAAGTTGCACTTTGAAGCCTGGCCCCATACAGCACAATCTCAGAGAAGAGAGCTTACAAGAAGAAACCAAGTATGGAAAATAGTTTGGCCCACTGGACCAGGCTCACGTCCGATGATGGCTTCGGCTTGCAGTCATCCATCAAACACATTTGGAACATCAAATAGAGCCTTGCTCAAACCATCAATCAACCGATGACAAATCCTCACAGCACAAAAATCTGCTTTTCCCAAGAGATAATCGCAGCCATCAGAAACAGTACTACAGACTGTCAACTTGTGGGTGCCTCCTGTTAACATCCAGGATTACCAACCCTGTTTAGTTGCATATTAAAACCTAGAGCATATTGGAAAATATCAGAAAATATTTTTGGGATTTAGCATACAGAAATGAGATAATCCCTCCTGTTTAAAGTTGTCCAAGCTTTGATAGCAATAAGTACTTTCTCCTAGCGAAGACTGACCTAGTGCGAGCGAGAAACGAAGACGGACTCACATACTACTAGGATAAGTGGTCTGGACACCCACCACAAGCGTTTCCTCCCGATTTCCCATGGTTTATCCCAGTTTCACAAACCCAATGCTCTTACTGGCATCTAGTGGTGGATGGAGACACCAACACCAGCAGCAGCTTTTCTGTGATCAAGGGGATTGTCCATACAGAATTTAAAGCAAAATATCTAGTATATATCACATATATTTTGGTGGGATATTAATGCAGTGAAGAAAAATCTGAAAATCTTACTTGCAGTGCCTTTTAGGAAGACAAGACAAACAAGCTGGGCAAAAAGCTTAAAAAAAATCCAACCCAAAGAACAGTGCTTGCTTCAGCATGCGTTTTATAATTAACTGTACAGGGCTGTCTTTGAGCAATGCAACTGTGGAAATAAAAGGATTTGCAAACACATAATGACCAAAGGCTAGTTTTTGTGCGGGGTGTTGCTCAGTCCTTTACATCAGACTGCAAAGATCCATGAGAAATGCTCTCCTACTTCATAAAACCGGGGAGAAATAGGACACAGCACTGAAGCAGGCTGCACCAAAGCAAATGCAGTTTGCAGACACTGTGTTTGTATGAAAAGGTATTTTGGGCTCCAGGCCTATTTCTTTCCAGCCAAAGAGGGCTCCCTGCCTTCCCTGCTACAAAACCACACGAGCGCTGTGCCTATCAGCCAGAGTCCCCAAGAGTAACCTGGGGGGACACAAATGTCCGTATGTGACTTCCGAGTTTCCCTGACATATACCTGTGCTGTTTCTTTTTCATTGTCAAAATATTTCAATCAGAACTCTTCATTTTTTCGACACAAGGATCCTTCTGCTTATTCATACATAGATAGGAGGGTCCTCTCTGAAACCCTGTAGAGTCAAGGAAGGTCTTTAATGCTGCGTGGGTTTTGCATCTGACCCTGACTGACTCTGTCCCTTACATGCCACTCACAATACTTAAGTTTATTGTAGATGTTTTCCACTGCTAAAGGATCAATCTTTTGAGCTGTTAAACTAGCTTTCAACAGAAATGGTCTCTGTGTGGTTTTACTAACAGTAATATCACTTAGATTCCCTAATAGAAACATTTTAGTACCCAAAAATATTGCTGTTCAAGATCATATTTGTCCTTTGAAGTATTTCACCACTTAATTTATGGATAAATGGACTTTCCCTAAACATATGCATTAGATTAGCCTTCGACACACCATTCCTCCAGCACATGTCATTTACTTTGATCCCTATTTCAGTCATCCTGGATGGAATCCAGATAATTCTAAAAAGTGCTTTTTGCTGTATGAATCTCAGCTGTAGGTTTATGGTTTGCTGAAGGTTTGAGATTTCATTAAAGCACCACAATTTGCTATCTGTAAAGGTTAGGGGTTTGTTCCATGTATTTTCAACTCTTTCAAATGAACATTTGGTAGCAGAAGGTAATAAATTCTGGTATAAATGTATACATACATGTATACTTTGAAAGAAAGGAGGAAATGCTTCACGTTTACCGGCAGCTAATGATCTAATGCATTTGAAAAAGAAAGGACATTTTTAATGCACTAGGAAATAAACATGATGAATGAATCTTTTATCAAATACTATTTTTCCCCCTCATTGTTAGTGTCCTCCACAACATAATGCATTCATAGAAAAAGTATTTTCAGACTATTTTGCACATTTAATAATTTTCAATTTTCTTAAAAGGTTTTTTCTGTAAGGTATTATTATTATTATTATTATTATTATTATTATTATTATTATTAATTTCCCTGTATCAGTCTGTAAGGCTCAGCATTATTTTATGCTTTAAACAAAAGTACCTATATTCTCTGAGAGCTGGATACTGCAAAAAGCAGCATGACTGGTTATATTGTTGTTTTGTTATTAGTTTAGCAGCAGAAGCAATTCCCTCCAGTGCTCATCTCTCTTCATGTTGCCCTGTCAATATCTATCGTCTAATATAAAGGACCCCTAAATTGAAGGAACATTTGAAGGAATTGAAGGAGCTCTTCCACAGCTTAGTAATTTAAAATTTCTCTAATTTATCTGAATTTTCCAGAGGTACTTTTAGATTTTGTATTTGTCTTTGGAATATTCTGCAATGCTGCATAGGCTTCTGAAATAAATTTATTTAAAAGTGTTTACTAGCAAACCTCTACAGAAAAAAGATATATTTAAGCAAATGTTTGTTTGCATAACAATAGTTTTCTGTACTTGGCCAAAGGAAAGCTAACAGTTCACAATTATCAGCATCCAATTTTACCATTTAATTGTTTAGCTTAGGTGTTTTTGACACAGCTGTTACATTTTTTTCCCCCTTCTTACTATCCAGATCTCTTGTTCCTCAGCTTCCCATCTGAAGTTCTGATGTGAGATGCATCCTTTAAAGTCTTCATAAAAATGGGCATGTCAGTCGTATTCCATTGAACTCGCAGTTGGGAATATATAAAGGCTATTTTCTAGATCAAAAATATGAGCAACTGTCTTTTCTGGTTCAGTTACAGAGAACAGAACACCCTCCGCACATCCTACTCCGAGGCACTCTATTTCCTTTTACTTAGACTTTAATGAAGTTGCAAAATATATAGTATTGTAAAGAGCACAGAGGTTAATAGCGCAGGCATTTGTAGCCAGGTTTTAAAAAGTAGATGTAACCAAAAAGGCAAAAATAGTGGAATTTAATTTCGGGAACAAGAAGGGGGTGGGGGTGAAGAAGAGGTCTCAGCTCTGGTACGAGGGACCAGCAGGAAGAACATAACAGCAGACTAAGGCAGACCAAAGGTCTCTCTGGCCTATAGATGACTATGGAAGAACACAAGAACAGAGTGAACATACAGTGATGCTCACACATAAACACACGTATTTCGTGGCAACTTGTGGCTTAGGGATCTCTTAAATGGAGAATTATTATCAACCAAAAAGGAGACTGTGTGTGGCAGGAGAAAAAGACAGACCCTAAGGTAGCAACTACTGTCTGCTGGCCACTGGAGACCCTTATTCGCTCAAGAAAAGGGCACACTGTGTACCTGTATCACCACAGGAATCCTGGAAATCTTATACACAGCATTCTGACCCAACTAAGCTTTCCATTCCTCTCGTGAAAAGACGCCGCCCCTCCTGACGCAGTTGCGGCATTTTAAGGACACCGTGAAATGTAAAGGATGTTACCTGAATAGTGGGGCATTGCAGCACACGCAGTAGTATATTCCTGATTCTGTGTTATTCAGATAGATCCCACTAAGTGGCTTTTAAAAAAGGAAGAAAAAAAGAGAAGTTAATAATGCAGGTCTTTAAAAGCTCACCATCTGGAACAAGCATGTAGGAATCAGATTCAAAACAGGAGAAAAACCATAAAAAGAAGGCTTCACAGGGGGGCTTTGAAGAACAAACATTAGCAGCCTAAAGAAATGAAGGGGAGGATGCCTTTGGATTAATAGCGAAGACTACCCCCTGCCCCCAGAAACTTCGAGACCAGTCAGATGCATAAATCATCCAGGTACCAGGGATGGAGTCGTGACCTCCGAGGAACTTGTGAAATGTGCAGGATCCCAAAGACCAGGGCTCTGCTATGGAGTGCCACAACTTCAAAGTGGCTCTACAAAGGAACTCTCCTCCTCCCTGCATGCTCTGGAATTAGGATCCTTCTTTTACAGATAAGGATTTGGGCACAGTTCGCATGATTTAATCCCACAGTACATGCTCCACGTGTGCAGAAGCCCTGGCTCCGGGCTAGGGATGCTGGTGCTCCACCCACAGCGCTACGTGGTCTTCATCACAGAAGGAAGCAAAGCATGGGGACAAGGTGGGTGTGTGATTTGGCCCACGAGGGGTAACTGGCTGTTGAATATTGCATGGCCTAATCTACATATAGTCAAAAAAAAGGAGACTACAGGGCAAAAATATGATCTTCTTCCTCCCCTCTGGAAAGGTCTCCACTACTGCCACACAGACGGCTGAGCCGGCAGTAAAGTATCCCATAAAAAAACCCAAAATATGAAAAGAATGCAGAATGTTTTTTCATCTGCAAGCCAGTCTGGGTCAGAACAAAATCCACCCAGTTCACTGTGCTGAGTCTAACTTTCATCCACAGAGGGCAGGGGAAAACCTGCGAAGGAACTGAGTGGTGACAGTGCCCCAAAGCAGGTTTCTCTGCCCAGCAGGCAGAGGAGGTGCCTTAACCCTGGCCAGCATTAGCGCCTTTGCTTACCGGTTCGGTTCCTTTTTCTCTCAGAGCATAGAATTGCTCTGGAGTCAATTTTTTTTCCAGTCTGTAGCAACAGTTGCTTCAGCTTGTTTAGTCAGAGAGCCCATGTCTTCAATTAGATATAGAAAGATTATTTATATTATTTTTAACACCATTTTAACTTAGACTCTGTTGATGCTTTCCATCATCACCTCAGTTCTAAAGTTTCTATGGGTAAAGACAGAGCGCAGGAGAGCACTTCAGGGACATAAGAGCAGGGGCGAGTGCAGGACTTTGCATCGGCTTTCCATGCTGGGTGCTATATTTGGAGAGCAGCCCCAGCACACCACTTGGGAAGGCTCTGAATGAAACGGGCAGCTATGACCCAAGGCTCCATCTGCTCTCCCAGCTCTGCCCTCTATTCTGGATGCCCCTTCCATGGAAGTGTTCAAGGCCAGGTTGGATGGGGCTTTGGGCAACCTGGTCTAGTGGAGGGTGTCCCTGCCCATGGCAGGGGGGTTGGAGCTAGATGATCTTTGAGGTCCCTTCCAACCCAAACCATTCTGTGATTCTATTCTGGCTTGGGATAACTGCTGGTCTGCTGGTGCTCCTTCCTCATCCCTGGGTATCGCTGAAAGGTTTAGCAGTTTGCCTCTTGGAAACCCTCAGAAACCAGAACTAGCATTCATTTATGGGTTACCAAAGATTGGCAACTTCCACAGGCGTCAGTGAAAAGTGGTGCTAAGAAGCAGCACAGGAAGAAAACAACACCTACAGCCCAAGAGAAATGGGGCCACAGATAAGTGAGGGACCCACAACAGGAGAGCAGAAGTCACCCATCATGGCGCAACCCTCTGGCAATGCCTCCTAGGAGTCTGTACACACCATGCAGAGTGTTTACGGTGGTATGGGATTGGCAAATAATTAATAGATTGGCTTAAAAACAAAGAGTAAAATAGTTTCATTCCTTCCTAACCAAAATGTCTGAAGTGGGGAACCAGCTCCATGCTTATCTCCCATCAGCACAGAAAAAAAAAAATCAGCTCCTGAGTGATGAACACTTGCCTGGACTCATCTCTTACAATGCAGAGATTATATTGGGGGGGGGGGGAAGAATTTGAAAATTACAGTTTAACTATAAAAACTATAGTTTGGCCTGCCAGTTCAAGAGAAATACCTACAGCAGGCTGACTTAGCCCTTTCCAACCAGCTAGAGGACACCAGGAATGGGGATGCCCTCCCCTTGCAGGACTGTTCCAGCCTTTTCCCTCCCATTCCCCACACTCCAGGTGGAGGGTACCTGAGCCACTGCAGGCAGTACGGGAGCAGCTGCTGCTGGAGCTCCATGGTGGGGAACAGAGGAGGAAAAGGAGGCAGCTGCTGAGCATCCTCCAGAGCAGATGAGTCACCATATCAGCGGGGCAGGACAGGGGGAGATGCCGGCTGTGGCCAGTTGGCCATGGCCAGTGTCTCCCCTTGTCCCGCCCCACTGGGTTGCACATTTAGTCCATGCATTCAACCTATATAATTGCACCTTATAAAAGCAATGAGTAAAGCACCCGCTTAAATACCCACACAGCATTTGCAGGTAAAGGTTTCAATCACTTCTTACCGAGAGGCAAAGAAATCGGCTTAAAAATTGCCTCCTGTAGAGGCATTTGCTTGAAGCCGTTGCAGGTTGTTTTTAAGGAGAACAAGTCTGGTATTTGCATGCAAAAGTGCTGTTAAATGCATGTTATAGGTATTGCTCTTAGTTGTATTGATCAAGTAATTGCAAAGGCAATGCGCTAAGCGGGTACTTGTTTATGCGATGTGATTTGCAGTCACAGCTGCTTTGACTTGCCCTACAAATATACCTGTAATAGGACCCATATTTTAATTTGCCCTCCTGTCCTTAAAAGGTAGACCTAAACACAAGTCAGTTTGCCAGGTTAAGCCTTAATGCTGTTATCTGTTTGGGTTTTTTTTTCCAATAGCTCCATTTCTGATTTGGAATTAGTTCATCATTACTGAATGACATGGAAAGAACTATTTTGATTGCATCAGATAACAAAGCTAATAATGGTGTTTAAGACAAAATGTTATTATAGTCTAATTCTTCTAGCCTAATTTTTAAATCAAAGCTAAAAAATCGTGTTGTGTGATCAGTCCTGTGTAAACACACCTTTTTTGTTGAACCGTCCTCATGTCTAAGATGGTGAGTTCAACAGCAGCCGAGGACATCCAACACAGCCTATGATCGGTACCATGGCTGTAATCAAATCCTCTGCTCGGATCCACGAAGCCACGCACCAAAAGACGGATAGCAGCAAGGCTCATAGATGATCGCATTCACTGTCTGCAGCAGCAAGGGAGAGGGGGGCACACAGTTGATTAATGGCTTTGTCCTATATAATAACACACAGTGGAGTGAAGCCAGAGTACCTTGATAAAAATCATAGAATCATAGCACCATAGAATGGTTTGGGTTGGAAGAGACCTCAAAGACCATCTAGTTCCAACCCCCCTGCCATGGGCAGGGACACCCTCCACTAGACCAGGTTGCCCAAAGCCCCATCCAACCTGGCCTTGAACACTTCCAGGGATCCTGGAGATGTGATGCTTGTGAATCCTTAGGACCATGATCCAGGATGATAGGAGAGCAGTGCTGCTGGGCACGGAGGAGACAGCTTCGCCAGGGCTCACGGTGCTGGCAGAGAGCAGCATCTATGCTGTAGGCAGGACAACATTTTCCCATGTGCAGCCATTTTGGGAGGTGAAGATCAAAGAAAGACCTTTCCAAATCCCATCTAGCTTATCCCTATGGCATCTTCTACCAGTCATTTGGCCACGGTTTAGGAGGGAATTGGAACACGTTAGGGAGCCTTTGGAGGTGAGAGACCCAATTTGACAGTCCCCCAGTTCTGGCAAATGGCTTAGGACTGGGACGCGCTGGCAGGCGGTGCGGTTGTTCAGGGCTCAGCGCCGCTGTCCCCAGTTAAACCGTGGCAGAGAGGCATTCCTCTCCTGTTCCTGGCCTTGGTCTCAGGCAGTGTTTGCTGGTGAGGAGGACAGGTAATCAATGGAGTTCTCCCTGAAGTATCTGGGAAGTGAAAGACGGTGAGATAAAGTGATTAGTCCTGAAACTTGCATGTTTTAATGTAATTGACATTGATTAAATAAAAAAATGAACCGTCAATATCTTCCTTGCAGCTCTCTGTTACTGATACTATCCCAAAATGCAGCAATTTTGAGGCAGTGGGAACCGAACCAGCACAGGTCCCTTGCTGTGCCACCTTCCTTGGGCTCTGGAGGAGAGGAGCGGGCGCCTGGGCTGTGCACGCCGGGGAGCCGTGGGAGCAGAAAGCATTAGGCTCATCCACCCTAGCCTCCTCATCCTCTCTGTTATCCAGTTTATTGCAAGCTGCTTCTTGATTAAAATGAGCGGAGTGGTGGAAGAGGCAGATCCCATTCATGCCAACACCCACTATCCATGTTTGACGTGGTCCACCGGCAGGGCAGATCCTCCATTTTCCCCTGCATGACAGGTCTTCCTCAAGCAGAAAACAACCCCCCTGGCTGGAGGTATTTCATTTTTCAGATCTTCAGTGCTGAAGAACCAAATCATTGTCCTGTCATGCCTGTAATATTGCCTCCCATGGTTACAGCACATACCAAGCTTCGTAGCTAGGCAGAGAACGGGCCTGCATTTCTCCCCATAGACTGTTAGAAAAGCCAATTAGGCTGTTACTTAATTTTCCTCCTTTTTTTCTCCTTTATGCACAAGGGGAAGCAGTTAAAAATCTCCCTTAGCTCCATTATGTAAATTTTCAAGTAAATTCTCCCTGAATTGTAATTCAGCAGGTTTATTGTTAAAAATGTCGCCTGACCAGCACATACAGAAGCTGCATCCAGGGAAGGGTCACTCATCAAAAGCACAATGTCTCATTAGATGTGTGTAGATGGGGGAGAAGCTCCTCAGCTCCTCCTGTAGTGTTCCTCTGGGCTGAGGCGGCGGCAGCAGCAGCAGCAGCATGTGTGTAGGCGGGTGAAGGCGAGAGTAGGAGGGAAGCGGTCACGGTCCAGACTATCCTGCTAATACTTCTTCGGGTTCTAACCATTTCCCAGCCCAGGCTCTGTCTTGACTGACAGCTTTGGGGACAAGCAGAGCATCACATAATGCCTACGCTGGCAGATACCGAGCAGTCAGCCAGGAAGTGGCAAGGTGCGGAAAGCAAATGAACCATGTTCAAATTCAAACCTCTGCTTAAGCGGCTTTTGTTAATGAAGCCTCTCAACATTACTATGTACAGAAGAAAACACTGAAATAGTGGTGTTTTTGTTTTATATGCATTTGTATGCAATTAGTTTCCCTCTCCTTATTTTGTCATACCTAACGTATATCCTCTCCTATGGGGCATTCCTGTTGAAACGTACGGGAGCTCAGCATACAAGAATTTGGCTTGGACCTGTCATATGTCTTGGTACTGTGTGCCCAGGTCCTTGGAGAATGAAGAAAGGGGACCGGCACGAGCACTTTGGTGGGTAGGTTGTATCTGTGGCAGGCTCCATTTTCCCCGCAGAAATCCTCGTTGCTTTTGTAGGAGATGATTGCAGGACGATTGCTTCCTCAGCAGAGTCTTCCCTCTCCTCTAACAGACTTGATACAACCCCACAGCTAGCTTCTAGCCGCTCAGATGTGATGAAACTCTGAGCTCCTGGCATATGGAGATACTGTTTCCATGTGGAAATGCTATCCAAAGATATGCGGTAATTCTCCAGAGCTGAATCCCAACGATGGAAAGAGATTTCAGCAAAAAATATTAGTGGGAGAAGTGCCAAAGCATCTTGGAAAAGAGTATTGCTGGTTTCCAGAGGCTCAGAGAGACTGAACGCAGAGCTGAACCTCCCTGAAACTGATCCACGGATTCTGCTGAGATTCATTTGTAGAGTAGCCTGATGTGATTCAGGTCAAAGACATCATCAGAAACCATAAATACACAAGTTCTAGCCCTGTTTGCGTTATGGTTTTATATCTCTTTTTGCTAATCATAAGCTGTAGGATACCTAATTATTCTGATTTCTGTTATTAGAAAAAAATAGGTCATATTTGTGGACTAGCTTAAGCAGTGGAGTCTAAGGAGGGAATTTGAATTGAATTGAATTGAATTGAATTGAATTGAATTGAACTGAATCGAATCGAATCGAATAGAATCGAATAGAATAGAATAGTTCCAGTTGGAAGGGACTTACAGGTTTGGTCCACTGTGACTACTGCTTTGAGTTGGACTAGACCAAATGCCCTCCATAGGTCCTGTCCAACATAAATTATTCTAGGATTCTAAATGCTTTGAGAAATTTCTTGCAAAATGAGTGAAGACATGAATTCAAAGCGAAATGGATATTTTGCAATCACCCCTTGATATAAAACTACTCAGCAACCAGGCCACCTGTTCAGCTAAATTTCATCCACTCTGGGGGGCAGTGAGTGTATCTGCAGGGGCAGCTGTTGGGAAACAACAACTCCAGGCTATTTCCCCGGATTCCCCCGTGCATCCCCTAGATCATACCATCCAAGTTTCTTGAGCCATGTAGACAGTAATAATACATTCCCCAAACTCGTGTGTGATTTCTTATCCCCTGTACCTCAAGGTAGTGGAGAACTGGGATGGTTCTTCTTCCATCCAGTACCCAAAGCCTGAACAAAGCATTGAATGAACAGTTCTTTGGCAGCAACCACTGTAGCAGCAGCTTTCTGTAGGTTATCTTAATGGATTTATCACCCTGAACTAAGCCCTGACCATCTGTTCTACGCTCTAATTACAAATGCAGAAAAAGCTAATTCACAATTGCATCATAAAAAAGTAAAATATAAATGATTTAAGAGTAGGGTATGCATGCTTCACACTCCGATTGGGGGAAATTGCTCTCCCTTCAATAGGCCGACTTCCCTGATAGCAGGGTTTGCCTCTTTCCCAGCAAACGGGAATTCCTGAGGAGCAGGGCTCACCACAACAGGTTTTATTCCCCCTCATTCATCTTAGATGTATTTTTAAATTTGGGATTCACATAAGGACAGTTATAAACCTTCTTTCCTTCTTTCTTACATGAAGCCCCAAAAGATTTATTCTTAATGCATTTTCTAACCAGGGAAAGCACAAAATCATGCTCCTTAAAATTCCCCCCCAAACTCTGCATTTCCTCCATCTGACTTTTGCTGTGATGCAGGCGTGTCTGGTAGCATCGCCTGCTGGTTTTGTGCTGGAAACTCATCTTCACTGCAATGCTCTTGCTTTAGAAGCTAGGCAGAAAGCAGGGGGCTGAGTGTGCGTGCCCTGCTTCCTACGAAGAATCTTAAGTTCTTTTGTACTGCCACCGTCCGAGCCAGCAGCGGTGGCAATGGTTTAGCTGGGAGTTCAAGTCCCGATTCACTTGTGTGGGTGAGGACTCCTGGCAGCGTCCATCCTCTGGAAGTCTTATACTAAAAAATGGATGCAATTGAACAAGCTAAGGGGCTAAGAAGTAATATCTTGGTCCTCTGTATTTTTATGGGGTACATCCTCCTGCCACCAGCACCTCTTCCCAGCGTGCAGCGTTGTGCCCTGGGTCTGCAGCAGCTCCGGCAGAGCTTTCAGCAGCCCTAAGGGCTGAGACCCGGCTTGCGGGGGAGTTTGATGGGGCACTCGAACAGCCGGCTGCCTGCAAGAGGTACCTGCCTCGTGGCTGGACAAGGAGGCTGGACTCGCCTGGATTTCACTTGGGTAAGAATTACAGACTAATGAACAGGACTGTTGGCAAAGTGGGTGGATAGTGGAGGGGGGAAATATCTCAAAATGAATTTGGCATCTGGGTTTTTGGAGGCTTTTTAGTTTTTTTGGTTTTTTTTTTTCTCCAGTTATCTAAAAGCAGATAGTGATTTTCTCAAATGCATATGTTATTTGAGAATTAAGAAACATGTAGTAAGGTGAAAGCAGTGCAAAAGACCACTTTAATTCAAAAAAATTGCCTGAGGGATTCACAGGCTTACAGTGTGCAGTTCTGCTCTGCCTCATGTGATTTGCCTGCCTTAAACTCATTCCTTCAGCAGTACTTCAAGATTTGGTTATAATCCCTGGTCTCCAGCACGCTCACCAGTTACCTGTTGGAAAAACTAGCATTCTGTCCTCAAGACATGAGCTGGTTTTCCATTTCATGAAAATGGAGTGCCCGGTGGGGTCTGGCCCCGCACTCCCCACTCCCGCAGGAACAGGAGTTGGGGGGTCCTGTCCAGGGCCCATCTCAGCAACTCTGGGCTGAGCAAAAACTTCTACTCCAGCCGCGGGTGATAGCAGGACCGGCCAGATCTGCAGGGACAACTATCTTTGTGGGAACTTTAGGTTAGAAGCCTTTTAAAAGACAGAGTGTACTGAGCCGATGCTGCTGCTGTGTTTTGATCCATATTTGCTGTGGGGGAAGAGGGTAGAAAGGGTCAGAGTAGGCTCTAGGTTTTACACAGACCTCTTGTTTCCACACCATGCTGCCATTTATCTAGCAGGGGAAAACACTGGTAGTTCAGGCATTGCTAGCATGTTCATTAGCATGCATTGCTTTAATTTTTGAGCGGCAAGCAAAGATACCTTCCCAGCATACTGAATGTTCAGCAGCACTTCAGTACCAAAACCGAGCACAGACCTGACTGAACTCTGCGCTCCTGTTTGCTACTGTATTTCTGTAGTTCAGCAAATACACGGCAAGTGGCAACGACACACTTAATTGGTGGTGGCCCCTTTCTTATCCCTCCTTTATCCCATGGTAACAAAAGCTACAGACTAATCCTTGTGTAAATAACTGCAGATTTCTGACCAGAGGTTTTGCTCTGAAGGCAGCACCCCGACCGACGGAGCAGCGTGCTCCTTGGCAGACGTAACACTGCATCCTGAACTCACCCTGCATTTCATGTTATTTCTATTTTAGAAGCATATCACGTGCTACACAGCGCTTGGCTTGCAGAAACTGCCGTGAGGTACTCACACCCAACACAACACTTGGCACAGTGCTGCAAAGCCCCGGTCCCTGTTAATTTCTGATACTTAGCTGTCTTGTTGTTGGGAATTCCTGAAGGAATTTAATACCTGAATAGCTCTAAGCTCATCCAATGTTTGGTCTTATGGCCCCTGACTTTTTTTCATATATTTATACCTAAGGGCCAGCCTTTATCACCTAGCTCTCGTTTTGGTACTGCAGGTCCTGTTAATAGCAGGTGGATCTAGGATTAAACTCACTTACATTAGAAGTCTACAGCAAATACAGTGCAATGAAAAGAAATTGGCACTCGCAGCACATGATTCGGCTGTATGATCTACCATAGATAAACTGTGTCTTAAGAGTGCCCATTTGTCAGAGAATACTCTCATTTTCCAACTTTGGAAATTAGATACCTTTACCGAAATCTCTCACATCTTAGGACACTGAGCAGACCTCCACCCTTTCATAACTCGTTTCCTAATGCCAATTAAAACTACTGATGTGACATTTTGAAAAGCCTTTTGACACTTGAATATCTTTTTGACACCTGGCCTTAAGGAATCTTCTTTCAAAGTGTCACTAAAAGCATCTTGTTTAGAGAAGTTTATATTAGAAAGGAATTAAAACCATGCTATGGTGTGGGGTTTTTTTCCAAATCCTTCTTACAACTAGGAAGCACTGCTGATCTGCAGAAGGTTGTAGGTTAGAAAACACAAGAGATGAATATCAGAAACAGTGACAATCTCCTGGAAACAGCAGGAGAGAACAATAACAAAGAAATGGGGAACACTGTTGTAATTTAGATGTGGGACCAGCGTGTGCTGAGGTGTCTGGTTGGGTGGTTAGCTCAACCTTTCTTGCAACAGAAGGGTGAACTGGTTTTGGAGCGGTTTCTGGTCCACAAGAAGTCAGCATCATGTTTTAAAGCAAACTCACACAACGCTGGCACAGAAGGGAAAGATGTTACACACTATGGAGTCCGCGGAGGAGTTTGTTATTTTTGGCAGTTTTATGCAGCATGGATGAGGGAGTGAGAAACAGCAGTGAACAGCTCTAAAGCTTTATGTAGACTGGAAAAGGTTCGCTCACAAGTAGACCTCCACGCAACACTTAATGGAGCTGCACTTTCTGGAAGAGTCTTTCACTGAAGAGCCTTTTCTGTCTCTCAGTCTAAAACAGGCAAGGCCATTTTGCACAGACCAAGTGTTAGGCCTGCTAGAAGACAGGGTCAAAGAAACCCTCTGCTGTGCTCACTTGGTAGATGGGACTAGAATGAGGAGAGCTGGTTGTAAACAGCGGGTAGGTCGGTGGGTATAGCCTGGGCAAAGAGCCGCACGAGTGACAGGATCTGCTGCCTGCTTTGGTATGATTGGGTTTCTCATCTTGCTATATTTCCCCCAACATTCATCCAACTTCAGGCAAGAGCTGGCTTCAATTATGCTTTGCACATGGTTTCCATAGATGACATCTCAGCATGTCGGCGAAACATCAATGAGCTGGAAGAACAAGCTGGTTCATTAGCATGCAAATAAGCTCACTCCTTAATGAGAGAAAAGCTTTTTACTAGCTCATTGTGTCTCCAATACACTCATTTCTTCCATGTCCTACAAATAACATTTTTATAGGTCGAAGACACATATGGGCGTATGTCTCTCCCTCTGTGTTTCCATTATTCCTGCACGTACTCTACCCATACCTGCAATGTAAATTCTGTCCGGGTGATAGTGGACAAGAAAGGCCAGATAAAGTCATTCCAATATTTCAGTGTCAGAGCCAGTGTTTGTATAATAGAAAAATAATTAGCTTATTAAGAGGGCTAAAGAGCTGTTAATTTATCTGCAAAGTTCTGCTGCAATAGCTGTACTGGTAAAGAGTGTGAACAAATCATGCCCCAAATCCACACAGCTGGATTGCAAAGCCAAAATGCTGGAGCAGAGTCCTCTTTGGTCATTTCCCTCCGTGCCATCTGGGGAGAGGTGCAGCTGCCTGGGAGGAGAGGAGATACCTCGGCACAGCTGTGGTGGTAGAGGGTTTGCTTGCTGGGTGTGCCAGCAGGTGTTGGTCCATGTGTGTCTGTGCTGTATTACATCTTCTCATCTCTGTGTAGTGCTTCGTGGTGTTTTGGATGTGTTGATCAGCACCCAGGAGTTAACATCTTTTAGCTGACCACTGATTCCCACCCCTGCCGTCCATCCGCAGGCACAGTCCTGCCGCCGAGCTCACTGCATGGCCAGCCCCACTTCTCAGCATTTGGGCGGCATCCCTCTGGCCCGTGGGGCTGCAGGTGTCCAGTGCCTCATGTAGATCCAATGTACAGCGTTGAAAGAGCTCTTTTTTAGCTTCCATAGTTCAGGGAAGTAGTTTAGACAGGCAAAAAAGAGGAGTTTTGTCAAGGTATGGTAAGGGTTTTGCCATTGCTGCACTATCAGCAAAGTTTGTTGAGGAGAGACTGGCCACAGATTTGGGGATTTTTTTCCTGCAAAGCAACGCCTGTGGTTCATAACCACCCCAGCCCACAACCAAACTGATGTCTATCAGTGTGTTTTCTTCCCTGTGGTGAAAAGATGAAACCACTTTGCAAGTGACTTTGTTCTGCTCCAGAGTAGCCAAATCCCAGCAGCGGCAGCACGGACGCCTTCCCCGTCCAGCAGCCCGGAGCCTGAGCACCCGCCCTCACCTCCCCGCACGGCAGCGGGTCCATGCAGCAGGAGGTCGGTCTGAATTCGGCCTCACAACCCTGAGCAGTGCCCATGTGCCCCACACACTATCCCAGTGCCAGTAGTGGATCACCTGGCAGGTCATCCTGCTGCTCCAGGGCAGGGGGGCTGGCCTGGGGGCGTTTCATTACGGCCCTGGAGCAGGTCCCAGCATCCCCAGGCACGTCCCTCCCAGTATGGCTTGTTGGACAGACGTGCCTTAACGTGTAGACCACAGACATGCAGGAACACGGGGTGAACACACCTCCAGCCAACGCAGGTCTTTCAGGTCACGTGTGCTGATGTGCGCTGCTACGCTTGTGCTTCTGCGTGTGGAAAAGTCCTCGAGAGAAGATGCAAAGAGAGATTAAAAACGGAAAGGAGGGAATGTGAAGGAAGGGATGTACAGAGCAGGCTGACAGCAAGACGATGCTGTTACACACGCAAGGATCACGTATAGCTTGCTGGTCATCTTCAATGGCGCTTTTATTCTATAAATAATAACTTTTTGAATGTATCTTGATTGTCTCAGAACTATGGTTTTCAGCAAGCGTTGTGCTTTCCTGGGTCCCTCCTGGTCTGGTTGCTGTGGCTGGACTGAGCTGCAGCAGGCACGTGGGTGTCGGGCTGCACGGGCACCTGCGGGGGGGGGCTGCACGGGCACCTGCAGGGGGGGCTGCACTGCCCAGTGTTTCGGGATGGGACACCCCAGCTCTTACCAGTGAGCAATGTTTTGGGGTTTTTTTTTTAAGGATAAAGGATACCAAATCTTTTCACTAGTTCGACTCAATTGTCAAAAAGACCCACCCCATGACATGAGAGGTTGTTATTAAGATGACGAGGATAAATACTAATGGGCACACAGACTGGATGCGAGCGTGGTTCTTCCTGTTACATGTGGTTGACACAAGTAACATTTCGCCCTCCGCAGAGGCTGTCATTTTGGTTTGCGCCTTGTTCCTCTGGGACAGCCGTCACCGAACAGGCTGCGCTGTTACTTCTTGTAACCTGCATCACCAGGGCAGGGGCTGGTGGCCCTGAGGCTGGGCTGAAACAGGCAGGGGTGGTGGTGGTGGTCCCAGGCAAGGTGGGTCAGGGACATTGAGGCCTGTTGCTTTCACGTGGGGCCCTGACAATTGATCCTTATAACAGGAATTTTTAGCCAACGTCTCATGCTCCAGTACCAAATAGCCCAGGGGCCCAAACCTGAACCGTCACCTCCCTGCTGGCTGTAGCTGTCACGTGGTGGTGCCTTGTTATGGGGAAAAAATGGCTTATGAAGAATGAAAACCTTTGTAGTATAAAATCAATTGATCTGAATGACTAAATCAATAAACGTGACTCTGCTGACTGCTCATTTTCATACCTCAACAAAACTTGAGTTTTTAAACAGAGCTGCCACTAAACCTGTATCCTGTCACTCAAAGCTCTGTAGCACCAACAACTTCAGCACAGGATTAGAAACCCACTTTTCACAACCAGCTTCTGAGGGCAGAGAAGGAATAGTAACTGGAGAACACCTTCGGGAGCTTGTGGCACCCTATAAACCAAAATAGTCAAGATTACTGTGACAGACTCTTTTTCCCATTCTGGCTAGGTAGTTAGTCCTCACACCATGGGAATGAAAACATGGGAATGAAGGAGTGAAGCTTGGAGAATGTATTCTTCTAGTTAATCAAGGAAGATACTAGAGGTATAAGAGCTGTGTATTTATTATTATTTCCTAAGTCGTGAACTCTGGCCTTGTCTTTATTGGATACATCCTGTTCTTCGGACTCTTTCTCTGGTGTGTCTTCCTTTATCTTCCTCTAAGATCAGAAGTAACAGAGCATACACAGGAAATGGGCTAAGTCCATGGAGTCAAAAAGGCACCTCCTGGAAATGTGGACCTTCTACCTAGTGCTGTTATGTTATACCTAGCATAAGAGCTGTCAGTTACTGTTGCGTTTAGCAACTCAGGATTGCACAAAAGCATAACGGCCAAATCCTTTATTGCATAAGGAAATTGTGTATTTTGAAGGTCTGGAGGATGAACCACTGTGTCATGCTGAGCATACGTTTTCCAGAGACAACCTTCTTTTTTTTCCCCATGGTGATGAGTCAATTTGGTATCTCCGGCTTGTTCACCTATCGCACGGCAGTGGAGTTATCTGTCATGGAATCATAAGGAAACCTTGACTGATGTTAGGGTTCAGGAAGACCACGGAGCTATACAGAGCTGTGCAGAGCATCCTGAGGTCTACGATATCGATACAGGTTAGGCTTCCCACTGTAACCACTGACTTTGCAGCTAATCTGCAGAACTTTAAAGACACCTTATTAGACTTTACACAGTAAGATTCTCGAAATGAGCTGCACTTCCTCCTCCACATCACTTCGTTCTAGGAAATCATGTAGCTAAGTGTTCAGTAATTGTCAATTGTAAATGGATATTAGGAGCTATTAGGGGAAAAAAAAAAGAATACATCACAAATTCTTTGATATTGTATGGACATGTCATCTCTAAAAATGCAGTAAAACTAAGAGAGACAAGTAAGGAACAGGACAATGACCAAAGGTATGGGTGGGAGGCCACACAAGAAGTGATTAAATATACCCTGCATGTAAGTATACTTAGGGAAGAGTTTACTGAGAGAAGATAGGATGGAGACCCATAAGAACACAAGCCTTATAGCGAAGCAAAATAGGAAATGAACATGCACTGTCTCTTCTACTACAAAAACTAGGAGATATATGTATTCTGGAAACGTAGAAATGTATTTCTGCCATGTTCTTCACCTTTTCTACATCAACCACTGCTGGAGATGGGCTACTTGTTTGGACAGACTCTTTGCTTGAGCCTGGACGTCCATCCTTATGCTTTCTTCTGCTTCACTGTGATGGCATATGCTGTCTTCAGGCTTTGAATTATACAGGGATTTTTTTTTTTTTGCTTAATTTCAGCCATCTGAAGGAAAAGAGGTACCGCCAATGAGTTGCTGGGGAGAAGACTCTTGTATAAACCAGCAAGAGAGCTATGAATATAATAAATGTATTAATGCACTCTTCTATCTTAACTAAGTTGGCATGTTAGCCAGGAAATGTCTACTGCCTCTGCATAGTCTCCATTTTGACACTAGGTGTTGTTAATGAGCTGGATTTATGGAGAAATGAATCACGTGGTAGAAGAGGTGCAGATTCACGTGAAGAGGATATGGATGAAATAATATGTCACCATTTGAAACTTCTATTTACTAACAAAATAATTTTTTGTTTGTTTTTGCCCAAAGCCAAGTTTGATGTCAAAAATAACAGAATAAAAGTTCCTCTTGGATCTGAAAAGAACCCTATTTTGCTCTAACGGTCTTGATTTCTTCTCAAGATCCAGGGTTAATCAGCAACAGAGATTTACTGGAGGAAGAGTTCATTTCAGTTTCTACTATTGAAGGGAGTACACAGTTTGACGGGTGATGTTCTGCCATTGCTGCAGTTTAGCAATGGGTAATCAGAAACTATTTGAAATCCATTAATTCTATCCACTACACAGCAGTTGTTCCCTGCCAGCATAACAATAAAACAAGTGTAAGTTAACCTCAGTGCTCCTACTCAGGGATCAGGGGCCACAGAAGGGAAGCACGGAAGTGCTGGTACCGCTGCAGCCAGCAATCCGTACTGCCTCTGCACCTGCTTGGGGAAAACCAGAGGAATCCATTTCTGCAGCAAGGTGTTGACCAGAAACACCCCTCAGAAATGAGTCTCTGCCAAAAACTGGTCTGAAAAGCCTGGAATTATCCACTTAGAATCCCCTTAGCCACAATGGTCCCGGCACACACAGAACAAGCAAAGACAGAGAAGTGTGCAGGGTCAAAGCATTAGACTCTCATACCCAAAGCTCTAGTGCAACTTGAACCCACATTGACAGCGCCACCAATTTTGGTCTGCTGCTTTGCTGGTTCACATTCATTAGAAAAGCAGAAATCGTGCCTGACCTTTCATCAACACAGTCCAGTTTTGTGTTTCTTGATATGCAGATGTGCTATATATCAAGCATTGTGTTTTTCAATGCCAAATCAAAACCAAAATCCTTTTTTATGAAAATGAATGGCAGGGGTGGGTGGGTGCGCATGCATGTGCAGTGTGTCGGTTCCAGATGCCTTGGAACAGACCTTGCAGTAAGCAGCAAGCTGAGCAGGGCACTGCCTAAGTTCAGCGCAGTCAGTAGGAAGTTGGGTGGTTCCAGCAAACAGGAGGAACCAAGACCTACAGTGCCTCCATGCTCGCTTCTCTCAGAACCACAGTAAGTAAGAATGACTTAGACATGTTTCTTTCAAATCAGGATCTACAGTCTGCATCGCTGTCCTGGGATAATCACCTACATACCCTGTCTTTCAAGAAGCTGAGCACATCTCATTTAGTTTTCATTCTGCACAGCTGCTGGCCACAATGCCTACTTTTGT
Source organism: Grus americana (assembly GCF_028858705.1). Taxonomy (NCBI): domain Eukaryota; kingdom Metazoa; phylum Chordata; class Aves; order Gruiformes; family Gruidae; genus Grus; species Grus americana. The sequence goes on along the minus strand of NC_072853.1, from coordinate 149,335,149 downwards.
CTAATTGCCCAGTGGTTACAGCTCTGGAGGAATGAACCTCGCTTCAGTTCCTGTCTTTTCTTAAGAGGGCTTTTCCCCTTGCAGGAGAGCACCTATCTAGGAGGGTGTTGTTCTAGGTAGGGTACAGTTTCTACATCTTACAGCAGACACTCAGTAAACTAGAAGAACATTTCTGGCAGTGGGCACTGGAGACCCAGACTCTCGTTTCCCAAAGGAAAAACCTAATTGTTACCCCAATCTTAGGCTGAAGAGGTTGCTCAACTTCTCAGTTTTTATAGCCTATTAATCATGTGTTCTTTTCTACGTAATAGCAGAGCTTCAAAAAGAGGCATGAAGAGCAGTTAGTGCCTAGAATATATCCTAGCATCAGGTAGCTGCAGAGTGTTTTGCTCGTGCTTAGTCATCAAGCCTGACTCCTATGTCCAGAGCGACTGATCTGATCTGCCCACTGAACTATTATGTAAAAGGAAATAGGAGGTCCTTCCCCATCTGCTCTTTAAAAGAAGGTAGGCGATGACTTCACTCAGGCATGGCCCAAGCCAAATGGTACGTGCTGGGCATGACCTGGGAATTTTTACCCAGCTGAGCCTGAAGAAACTTTTGAACATTTTGTTTTCTGATTCAGATCTGGAATGAATGTGAGCTGGGCTGCTCTTAGCAAGGCTGGGGGAATTCTTAACTTAAAAGCGTGGCATCTCTTGACTGACTTGACAACTGAACTGCAGATTTCAAAATGCAATTTGGGATTTAAGTGTTTATATTCCACTTAGATCTTATTTCTGACACCCAAGTGCATTACAATTTTGAAGTGACAGAACTCACAAAGCTAACAATTGTGAAGGACGTAAAACAACCTCTATCCAACATTTTTGGATCATCAAAGTCTGCATTATACAAGTGTAGTATTTTTTTCATTTGTTTAGCTAATCATTTTATGTAAAGTAACCTTTTATGTCTAGAATAGAAGTTTCCCAAATTTTATTTTTAAAAACTTACATTTGGTTGTTTGTTCATATATTTACTTTTATTAGAAACAACAGAAATTACTTTGTTTTTCAAGACCTTCTCAAACAGAATAAGCCACACTTTAACATTATGGTTCCAATACAAAATAATGAAATTCTAATGTAGGCAAACTATACAAAATGTAACTAGAAGAAATTAATTCTTATTTTACTTCCATCTGGTACACTTTCAAAGTTGCAGGATCTACATCCAGTCATTCCTGTCAGTTACAGCGTATCACTTGTCATCAGTCCCCTACCTGCTCCATAGCTGATAAGAAACATCCTCACCTTCCACTCAGTTCTGCCAGCGTATCATGCATTTTGTTTCCAGAGTTCTTTTTCATTCTGATGGCTAGAGTACTGCTGAACATAAGGTAAAAAAATGAACATGAGGCCATATAAGTGAATTTACAACAGAAAGATAAAGTGTTCCCCAAAGGGCTACCAGAAAATCACGCTGCATGTCAGAGGAGGAAGGAGGGGGAGTGGTGGGATCCTGCTCATGAGCAGTAATGAATACAAAAGATATAAACGTCCTCAAACCAAAGCGGACTAAAACTAAAAGAACACAGGTCCCAAATTTCTTTATCACATTTCTGGTGGGCAGGAAGTAAATGCCTTGTTGGCGTTCTGGTCTTATGAAATTCAGTTTTGCACAATGTTGTCTGCATTGGCCTAACTTCTGTACAGGACTTCTTCTCAGTTTTCTACAATAAGCTCACCTGATAGTGATGCTCCCTGAAATCTTCTGCTTCAGTACATTCCTGAAAGTGTTTATTACAGAGTGTTATAGCCAGTGTTTTACCTCTCTTAGATGCACCACCACGCTTCAGCAGCACTACGCTACCAAAGGCTGCAAGAAATACAAATTCCCTGTCTAAAACTGCTGCCTTCTCAGAGTCCATTTTATCTTCCAGTGAAAAATGAAAAATTTAAAGGGAGATTGCAAGCAATAACTTATCAATCATCTGTCTTCTCTGTGCCAGGACAAACAGTATTTACTTTCATCCAGGGTATGTTGTTATCCATAATTATTAACTCTGCCAAGTTCCAAGAAATATAAATGGGATGTTTTCTACAGAGGCCGGAAGTATACTGTTATCGTAGTTCTTTTAACTTTCAGTTCTTGGGTTATTTCACACAAGAAATTGTGCGGTTGTTTTTAGGGGACTTGTTATTTCACCAGATGTCATATTTTCTTGTTTAATAGAGATATAATTCCTATAAATGTGCATGGGAGTTGAAGGAACATAAGAAAAAAAGAATATACTGTATTTTGGAAATAATTTAAACCTATTTAATAAGCATTATAATGTTAACACATACCCAATATTGTTGATCTACCAAATTTCAATCTGTAGTTTTACAGTTTAGTCTTAAAACAGTAACAAAAAAATTAACAAAGTTTCTAAGCATTGAAGTTGGATACCTAAAATATGTTTAAGACAACATACCAGATATGTTTCTCTTTGATAGCTGGACCCAAAACCCCTTATGTTTCATAAATATTAGCACTGCCAAACATCTTTAAAATAGTTATTTTGGTGAAATTTGTCAAGATGATTAAATACGTTTGTACCGATCTGCCTCTGCACTTCCCTGTTTCATCAAGAAGCCCGGCTCAAAGGTTAGATCTACAATATACTCCTGAGGAGGGAGCAGAAGCCCAGCTATTCCTTGAGGAGACTCATCAACCAGTTTAACTTCATTCCAAGCTCTGTTATACTCGCCACGAACTAAGCTGCAGCCAATGCCAATTCTGTCTGCTATCACCTGAAAAGGAAAGAAAAAGGAGTTAATCACAGTTAATACAAGTAGCTTGTGCAATACACAGCAAAGCCAAGAGACACTTGAAAAGAAAACAAATACGTGAAAGGCCAAGAGCTTTCTTAAAACAGACTTTGTAAATCTCTAAAGTGTTCCAAACTCCCAATCTTTATTGTTGGTTCTGCTTAGAAAGTGTAGGGTTTAAAATGTTATTTTACCATATTCTATGCATATAATGAAAAAATATTCATTTTACGTCTTTTCAGACACGGATAGATTTGTTTATCAGCCAGTCCTTCAGATCTCAAATGAAGTGCAACACCCACAATACCCAGCAATGTTTTCTTCTAGTTGGAAGACTTATTTCTGAATAACATTTTGAAGAACTGTCTATGCAAGCAATGAGGTGTAGGTACATTGCACACATATAGCTAGTATGAAATATCAACTGTAAAAATGTAACGTTTTTATCAGCATAAGTTTAGGACTGCTGCTTCACTCCAAAGCACACTCCTTGCTTTTCAGCCCTGCGAATGTGGGAAGCAATGAAATGCGAGGCAAGCGTCTGCTAGATGAAACACCTGCCTCTCCTCTCTGCTGCACTATCACTGACAGACCTATAATGGTTTCCAGCTACAAAACTGCTTTCTCAGAATGCATCTGCTGTGAAGGAATGAAATCCTGAAAGATTTCTAACTTGTTACAAATGGACAAGGAGACTCATTGCTTAGACTGCTGTGGGTTTAAGAGAGATGAGCCATCCCTACAAAGGTTTCCTAGGACAGGGGAGGGTAAGAAAACATCAGTGCTGCTTCAGCACAATTAATTCATGCCCTCAGACCTCCACAAAATGCAACAGGAACCTTCTTTCCCCATGGACACCATAAATTTAGGATTGTGGTCTTTCTCCTTTGTACTGTTTCCTAGGTCCTTCTCGCTCAATGTGCTCAGCCCTCGCTTCTCTTTTCCTTTCCATCCAAGAAGGAGAAAAGTTCAGCTCCTCAACAGGCCAGGGAAAAGGATGGGCCAGATAAGCAGGCTGCACCAGTACATCTTCACATGAAGACAGAAGAAATTAATTTTCCCAGTCTAAGAAACTAGAACATAAAAGCTGTTATATCCTGTCACAGAATACTGGATAGATACCAAGTAAAAATTGTCCCAACAAGTTTACATTTGCAGCATGGAAAAAAAAGGAAACTGCATAATTCAATATTTTACAGTTTACAGAAAATATAAAATGTTTTGACTCCCAATCAAATATTTTGGCTTTTTGCCATTTATCAAGTATTCTGCTGATATCACCTAAGACAATTTAATGACAACAAAAATGTTTACAGGAAGATGCGACGTTGGCTTTCATTCACTGGGAAATCAACTTTGCCAGTGAAAAATTACTTCAGTGTATAAAAAGATTTTACATGAATATAAATATCATACTGATGCAAGTATAATTTAGTTTATAATATCCAATTAACATCAATGATGTTATGTTGTAAAATAAACGTTAAGGTACCTTGAAAAGTAACGCCCTGTGGTAGAACGTCCCTTTTTTTACTTTCCCGATAGGCACAACGTTGCATTTCAGTTCAAATTCTATTTCACTTATGTGAAGTTCCCAGCCGAAGTCATGTAGTTTGTCTCTTTCAATTGGGCCACCCATCTTGTCTGCAACAAACCTGTTCCAATTTATACCGGGATCAATTACATCTATAATTCCTTTTGTATTTATCACAAAAATATAGCAAAATGAAATGTATACAAGCAATAAGTGAATGACACATAAGACTTTAATACTCTCGCCATGTTTGCTTTAATTATTTTATTTAGTAACTTGTATTTTAAATATGCTCACTGTTAAATACAGGTAACCATAACACAGGTCATTCACATTTGTCACAGACCTAAACCAAGGTGCAACAGCTGGCAGCAGAGATTCTGGAGAGGTCTGGTATAGGCACAAAGTCCTCAGGAAAAACCCCCAGTAGCAGTTACTTACTGAGGAGGTAGTTCAGAAGCTAGTGTTCACCTTTACAGCTCAGAGATGACGTGAGCTACGTATTACAATCCCTAGCCCTTCCATTTGTTTCAAATAGTAATAAAGGCGTGAGAATATATATGACAGAAACAAAGCCACAGGCAATAATCCCAACACAGGAAAGCAATAATACCCAGAAAGGGTACTTCAACTTCTACGTGTGCTTGCTGATACTGAAGCTGGCATTTGGGGGGTGAGGGGCATGTATTTACCCATTAACAAGAATGGCTCAGCCAAAGAAACAGAAGATCAGAACTCACAATCTGTGCAAACACTGCCAAAAGCATGTTTTATGGGTGACTGTGCACACACAGGATCAAGCCCTGATTTGTAAGTCCCTACCTCCTCATTCACACACCTCCACCTCCCCTGTGTGCGGCCCCCACACGTGAAGACCCTTCTTCCCCCAAAGCGTCCTCAGTCACAGGCGCAAGTGTTATCGAGGGCCCTCGCTCTGGACAAGGTGTTGCAGAGCTGATGTGGGAATCACAAGCCACTGCTTCAGACAGGGAGCAAAACTCTGCATCCCCTCCTCTGCAGTAAGCGTGAACAGGTTCTGTGCTCACAGTGCATGCAAGGCAACCTCTGAGGCCACATTTCTCCAAACCCGGGGCCTGAGGAGGGACTACTTGCAGCAGCATGGGCACAGGGGTTAGCACCGCACAGGCTATATGTGGTATCTTGAAGTTGGGAATTAGTGGGTGAACCTGAAGAACTGGGGGGCTCCAGGCAGTCACTAGTGCTGCTTGGACCTACAGCCAGCCCTCCATAAAGAGAGCAAAGCTTCGTGAGCCTACGTGCATGCCACTCTCGCGTGCGCACAAAGATGCGCTGCGTTTGTTTAAGAGGAGACAGCCAGCACTATTGCGTGTTCCCTCACCCACCCCGGCTCCCTCCCCGGTGAGCACAGCGGGAATTCTGCTCAAGCTGCCGGGCTGCCCAGGGCTGCTGCAGCTGCCTCCTCCTCCTCTTCCTATTCAACACACGCTATTCAGGCAGCCACTTAAAATGGAACGTACACATAAAAATCCCCCCAGAAAACATTCTCCTCAAATTTCCCATGATTGTTTCGCTGGGTTGTGTGTCTGCAAGTATTTCATTGGTGTGTTTGAAGAGCGGATTTGAAAGAGCATTTTATGGATTCCACCTTGAGGAAGGCAGCGTGATTTATACACAGCTGGATAGTTTAAGGATGAATATCTGTCCTGTCAAATTTTGCAAGCAACAGAAAAGTCATTCCTCATATGACATTAGACCACTTCATTAAAAATGAGAGTTAGTAGAAGAAACAAATTTTGTGAGACTCAGCGGGATCTGACGCCAAACTCTCCGGATTCAGGAGGTAGCCAGGAAACTGCTCAGATAGAAAAGGTTAAACTAAGGAGAAGATGAAAGCAGACACACTGCTTGGAGATGACAGTGATTGGTGCCCAGGCTGAGTAGTCAGTGTAACTAATGAATCACACATTGAAAACAACACTCTGTACATGCACCATTGCAATATTCTGGCACTTATTAAATCATCAGGATGTTAATTACAGTAGCATCTAAAAATCACACTAGAAAAATGTCTCGTGCTTTTGGATCTACAGGAAAACAAAATACAAGAGAGTTTATGTCCTAAGGGGTTTCCAAACCAACTAGGCAAGAGAGATTGTACGAGAAACAGCAGACATGATGCATATAAATTGCAACACAGTCTCAGTATTAGGCTAGGGTTTTAGCCTGTGCTTTTAGGCTCTGCAGCACCTGGGTCTCTCCTGTTCCTTGATGATATAGATGCCATATGCAGCTGATGTGTTCATTGGAAAGGACCAGTACAGATATACAAATGTGAAAAAAAATTAAATTGTCCATATGAATATTTTCAAAACGAGAAATTTGTACCCTTTTGTTGCAAGTGATATTTTATTTAAAAAAATAATTACAACAAAATTAGAAACAAGAAGCTTAAAAATCTAAAATTATGTCAAAATTCTGGACCAAAGCTGATTTGGATTCAAATTAAGGATGGGAAAAACAACAAATTTGGAAAAGTGGTCCTTGGATGAGAAAACTGTTATTTTACCAATTCCACTTATTTGCATTATTTATGGAAATACAATTCGGTACTCACTGTGCAAGAGCCACAACCTGTTCCCGAGTAGTAGTTAGTGGTAGAATTGTTTTGGTAGCATCATTAATGTAATCCAGTAAAATGAAGTCAGGCGGTGGTAGCCAATGTGACTTTTCTAGGTTTATTTCATCATGGACTTTAGATATAACCTCAGTAACTTCTTTCATTTTTTCCTCTTCTTTTTTCCCCTTCCCTTTTCTTACACAGAAAACAATATACACTTATTTAGAATACTGTAATGTCTAAAGTCCAAATTCTAATACAGTAGTTCTCCAACAGGACATTTTAGACAAACTGATTTTAGGAGAAATATTTTCTCTTGATAATCAATAGTCCAAAATCTACAAAGCAGTAGAGAATATTTGTGGAACATGCCCTCAGAAGATGGTTAGGAACCAAATGACACTAGCTCCATATTAATATTCCTGTAAATTCTCATTTTATGTTTGTCTGTGGCTCTGATATGCTTTTCCCACACATGAAGACACTTCATGAAGACACTTACCTACGTACAGCTACATAATAATAACAAGTTTTTAGAGAGTATATAGGAAACATTTTTAGACTGTTACAGGTTGGTTGCATTTGGTCACACATGAAATATCAAGAACTCCCATGAGTTTTCACTCGATAGAGATCTGGACTTCAAATAAAGGAACAAGTGGTATCAAGAGCATGGCTGAAATCCTGACAGGACATGCCAGGTGGTATTCTCTGTAGTTGCAAATCCACGTACTTCAAGCATTCTACAAACTAGAACAGGGTTTGTCAGACGAGGATTTTACAAGAGATCTGGTTTTGCTGACTTTTTTCATTGTACATGCTACATTTTTCACTAATGTTCAGAATCTGAAAAGTGACTGTGATCCTGAACAGGCATCATAAGCATCTAGCAGAGGTACAAATGAAATGCTTGTTCTGTTTAGCTAGAATAAGGTACAAATGAAATGCTTGTTCTGTTTAGCTAGAATACTGTGCATTTCACAAGTTATGCAGCAAATATAAAATCAGTATCTTACCAGAAGTATCGTTAAGATCTATACAATCAGAGAGTTTAGGCTTTTTCATTTGTGGGAGCACATGGAACTTGTGTTTTGTAAGCATTATGTCTTTTTTCAGCATAGGTCCTGAATAATTCTAATGTGAAATATGACAAAATTTCTTTCCTTTGTTTAACAGTTCTGGCTTATTTGTTAAAATCCATAATACTTCTGCTATTCTTGGAAGGAAAAAAAAAGAAATAAAGGACAACTAGAGTACATGGCTCCAGGGCACACTATCATTATTTTATGCTTTTCAAATTATTCTTAAATTTTTACAATGAACAGCACTCTTAAGATGGAAGGCACTGGACAAAGCAGAAGGGCATATATTATTATCAGTTCTAATTCAAGCAATTTGTCTTCAGACTACTTTGCAAACTTTTACCTATTGAGATTTATCATATTCACAAAAAGCCCTTTTCATAGATTTCATAAAGCACATTTTTTAGAAGGATAACCAATTAAGATTTAATCTTCAAATTACAGAAAATTCACCACCTTCTTAAATAAACTGTTCCGGTTATTAATTACACTTATACTTGGAAAAAGCAGACAAACAGTTTTCTTTATCTAATGTGATTCTATTTAACTATAGCCAGAGGACCTTACAATGCTAGATTAAACAGGTACCTACTTTTCCATTTATACACTTACGATTATGGTTAAGAATACCCTGTTTAAAAAACCCCTGAATTAGTCCCACCGCTCTGGTATCTGACTTAGCAGGTTTTCAAAACAACAATTTCTACAAATGGTATAATTCTCGTTCCTTGACCATTTTCTCTCTTTGTCCCCTGATCTTCCCTTCTATTCTCCCAGTACTTTCTTTTCCCTGTACAAAGTGCACAGCTAAATTATAGCACTATAGAAGGAGAATTTGTTCCCTATTCCCATCTACTCAAATGACTCTTGAATTACCCTTATTCTCCATCTTTCCAGTTTTCAGGAAGAAAAGACCTGAGAAGGATGGGTTTGAACAATGGTTTGTTTGTTTGCTGCTTCTTATTTCTCTGAGCTATGACGATGTTCGGTGCCCTGGTGGAATGACTAATATAAGATTGTCTCCCACACCCGTCTCTACCCTACTCCTCAACTCTTCAGTTCACCGTATCTGTCTAATATTTATCTCATAAGGAACTGTGGAGTTGCTGTCTTACAGCTCGGTGCTATAAAATAATCAGTAACCATTGCAGTAAACTTCCACTATCTTTTTCCTGTCCTCTTTTTTTCTGTCCTCTTTTTTACCTCCCTTTTATTTACCAGTGGGAATTATGACATCAGAAAAAAATCGCTCCCCTCTCCCAAAGCTGTATTACTACTTGTGAGACGTACTTGCTGCAAATGCAGAGGACCATTGCAAAGGAGAACTCATGGCAGTTAATAGTCTCCAAGCTGTTTCTGATTCCTGTTGCAACTTCAGTGGGTCACCAGAGAGTCAGTGTGAGGAGGAAGACAGCCAATACACTATCCTACCACCAAACGACAGCCATGACATCTATTTTCTTTTCTTTTTTGCATAGCTTAATGCCTTGGCTGTCTTTAGAAAAAGAGTAAATGAGCATTGGAAAGTATTTCCTTAAATGCTGTACTGGAACACAGCATGGAATAAATGCACGTTTATCAGTCTACAATAAATATTATCTTTTAGTCCAGTCAATGTGTAGATCAGATATACAACTGTTTGATCAAAAATGTTGCTATCTGTCCACGCAAATGTATGGCAAACTATCAACCAGGCACTTCCTCTACATCTAATTCAAACACTTCCAGCAGACAATTACAACTGCCCTTTCTCTTAGCTTTCAACTATGGTTTATATAAAGTAGCATCACTTTTTCAAAACAATGGCTTTAAACTGCGTTCAGTAGTACTTTGTAAAATAATGATGAACAGAAACATATGATCAAAGGAAAAAAATATGTAGGAAAATGTCTAAGCATGTTTGAGACTTGGAGTCAGATACTGACCTTCAAGTAACTCCCATATATCTCACAAATTAATAATAATAATGATGTATGAATTATGGATTCAGAATGAATGACAATGGGGTTATAAATCATACAATTTGATCATGACATTCAAAAGCAATTATTTCATACTTGAAGAAAGAAGTCTTTGTATCCCTGCAAGTTTACTATGGGAAATTGAGATAGGTATTTGGTTTGTCCTAAAGAATTTTTTTTGCTTTCCAAAGATGTTATGGTTGCTAACAGAGCAGTCATTTACTGTGTAATTGACAAAATTACACTAAAAAGCAACTGTCCAAGGGTATCCTCATCTCATGCTGTAATACACCAACGTTATCTTGTCAGAACAGACCTCTCAGCTCTGCACAGCTGCTTGAGACTATGCAACATGGTCTGTGACTCTAGAGCATCTTCTGAGATGAAGGAATCCCCCACTGGTGCAGAGCAAACATAACTGGGGCTCAGTATCGCCCCTTGCCTCCCGCTCCCTTTGAGTAAACTGGCATACGCATGGTGGGTATGACCAGATCCTGCTGGGCATCAGCAGGGCCTGGTAAATGAGCAGAAGCTAGAATAGGCCTGGTAAGACACTCAAGATGCAGTATCTACTCTTTCGCATTCTGAAACAGGAACCTTCCACAATGCGATTCATATAATCCATTTCAGGTATGTACTACAAAATGATTTAAACTGAATTCCAGAAGTGCTTGCAGTCCAAATAACTAGTCAAATGTAAATGTCTGCCTTGTAAGTCAATGAGTTTTGGATAGACTTATCTCACAATTTCGGTCCTGATTCAAGTCGGAACATCAGCCCTTCACAGTGGCTATTATTTGTCAAACAATTTGCACTCAGTTCTAAACAAACTGATACACGTGTAATTCAATCAAGCCTTTTTCTCTAGCACTGCTTTTGCTCAGTGAAGACCGCTGTCCAGATAACCCCTGCTTTTCCTCCACTGGAGATGATACTGTTGAACTACTGATATCACAAAGCAGGTTCCAATGTTCTCTTGATTTCATCTCTCAAGCACACACAGATACATACATACAGACACAGAAATATATAAGCAGTCTAAGAAATCAACCGTTACCTCTGTCAATACTGGCTGTACAGACAGTAGCGTATCATAGTTCACGGATGAGCTCTGAGCTAAAAATTGCAAAGATAGTACCTCAGTTCCTACAACAGACACTCCATCTCTCCCTTTTTTTCAAACCCTGCAGCACTTAGTATTTTCTAATGCCCACCACCGACTAGAATTAACAGCCCTGAGGCATGGCCAAGGCCCCCTATACCATAAAACAAGGAAAATAAGGGGACCGGGACCCACAAAAACCGGATAATAAATGGTCAGCTCACTGATTTAGCTAACAGAAAAGCCAAGGAGAGTTGTAGGTTACATCACATTCCTTTCAAGGACTAGACACCATCCCACTAATGACAAGGAGGCTCTGTTTGGACTGGTTTTGGAATCTGGAACTGGCATTAGGCATGTACACCTGCCCTCTCTGTGGTCCTGATTATGCTGATGCTTTACATAAAGAGTTACCAGTTCACTTGGGAGGCCACGGTTCATTTTTTTCCCACAGGAACAAACTAAGGGTTAAGCATTTTATATTAAAAATCATCAAGACAAGGACTAGAACTTTGGTCTTGACTGTCTCAGATAAGTGCCCTAACAGCTGAAGTAGAAAGCTCTGTTCATTATGCCTCTTCATTAGTGAACAGCTACAATGAACCAGAACGAGAGTGCTAAACCCCAAATATCGTGTGATCAGCTATCTGCAGGTGGGAGGGGCAGGCTCAGATCCTCTTTCTATAAAAGAAGGAAATTAATTTCCCACAACAAGATTAGAGATTCTGACCTATTTGGTGTGATCAGACATGCCCACCAGATAGTTCCACAGAAAGGACTGCAGGACTGTACCTGGTGTATGGTATGGATCAGAGGGAGCCCTGCAAGAGCGAGGCATTTTTAGGTTTGTTGCTGTCAAAACTGGGACAGTACTGAGCACACCCATCTCAGCTTTTTGTCATCTGCGGAAGACATTTAATCTAGAAATAGGGATGTGTGTAGGCAGCGTAGGAATTTTTTGTGGGTCTAGGTTCTAAATTGAGAAAGAACTTCTACCCGAATTTCCCTGTGTCTTGGTTGTAAAGCTGTAAAGCATTTCATTGCCTCCTAGGGATATTGAAAGGAAAAACAGCCAAATACATGGGAGATGTTCAAACACAGCATGAGGAGGGAGGACAAATAATTACTAAGATAGACAAAGGAAGATTACTGCAATTAGGAAGTGAAAGAAAGACTCCGAAAACATATTTAACATTGTATTTGAGCATTTGTACTCTGTTAGGAAACTTTCTATAACGGTTTTCAATCAGAATTCTATTTCTAATGTTAGAGAGCAATAACAGAACATTGACAAGTAAATCTTAAGACCATACCTTGCTTTTTCTCTACTGCACTTTCTTGTAATAGAAGGTGACAAGATAGTCTGTTCATAAGATGAATCTTGTGCCTTTTCCTCTACTGCAAGGACACTGAAACGGAACGAGATATTTTTGCATATTATTTATAGAGATAGTATTTGCATGTTAAGCTATGAAAATGGAGTTCTGATTCTAAAGGACAGTAAATATATTCATAGGAAGTACATAAGTGGAAGAAATAACCACTAATAAACCGGATACTGATTCAGGGATTAAAAATGAAGTACGGTGTACCAAATGATGGGCACAAGAATAACTGGGGAGTAAGACTGCTGCCAAGGTGCAAAGGCAAGAAGCTGTATCAAAGTCAAAGAAAGAAAACCTGATAGTTAAAGACAACTCTAGGGATCAACAAAGACCATAGAAGTTAAATTTGTCACAGATATTCTCAGACATCTTTATGGTGTCATATACAAGCTTAAAAGGGAAGCTAATGATACTGTAAACCAAATATATGATGTGTTGACAGAGAAGAAGGTTTTGGACTTGCAAAATATTGGTAGAGCATTCTTTGATCTGTGAGACTGTTTACAGGAAATGACTCCCAGTTAAACAAGCACAATACCAACTTCCTGCATTCAAATCTAAGAAGATTTGTTAGGCTGGCTTCAACTTAAACAGAGAAGAAATGGACACAGGTTCTTTACCAAGCCTGAAAGCTTGATGCTTGGCTTTGTCCTGCCTCTTGGGATGCTGTGCTTAAAATGCCATGCATTTGTCTGTACATGAAGATCATCAAATCATAGTTTTCATTGTTGCATGTTGACATTCAGCTTAGAGGACATAATTATTATGGCAGATGACAAGCTTTGTTATAACTAATAAAACACTAGGTGTCCCACCATCAGGAAGGGTGTTGAATGAGTTTTAAGGCTAAGTTAAAAAAAAGCAACTCGACTGAATAAATCTTTTCTGTCTAGAGGGGGAAAAAAGTTATTTTCCAAATTCTTATTTTATAAAATACAAATCTCTTGTCTTCTAGAACATGAAGCACTATGCTGAGATGTCTCTATTTTATATATGTGTGTGTATATATATACACACGCACACTACGCAGTTTGTACTGGAAACAGTAGAAACAACAGAAAAGATGAGCTATTGCAATAAATGTTGGTAGATACAAACATGACTCACTCTTCTTGTGGTTTAGCATTAATGAAGATTATGGCCCGACGGTCAGTAAGTTCCTGCATACTCAGTTCCTCCAAAGATAAAAATTTCATTCCAGGTTTTATCTACAAAAAAAATAGAATAAAAGATAAGGTGTTCTTTTCAGTTAAAGATGAAGAGAAAAAAAATATTTAAAAGATACCTAAAGAGTACTTTCTAATCTTTAACAGAAGACTTACATTAAGAACTTAAAAAGCCATTCAAAATATGTGAAATTAGTTTCTTCTTCATTTGCATTTCCTTAATCAATTTTCTTAGAAAAGATTGTTTATAAATAATTTAAGTTGTAATTATTGTTACTATGTCATTCCAAACAGTTCTAGAATATGGCAGTTCCTGCCTCTGCAGGCTTTACAATATAGGATAGAATTTTCAAAAGCAACCGAATGCTTTAGGAGCAGGTATTTCACTGATTTTCAGTAAGACTGGTATTTCTAATTCATTTGGGCATTTTGAAAAGTCTTTCTCAGAGTTAAACTGAACACAGCACTAAGAAGTGATACATAGTGGAGTCATTCTTTATATATAAACAGTGCTTTGTGAGAGAAAGGGTCATGACCAAGGTGAAAACATGAACTCTCTCCTTCTTTACGTAAAACTAAACAAACAAGAAGTCCATAGGCCATTCAGTGTCAGGTTAGTATTAAGTATACTGCAGGGAAAGAGACCAGAAGAAATAAGGTCTGAGAAAGGATCTGGAAAGGAACCAGGAACTGCACAGCTTACATAGGACTGGGAAGAAGATTCTAACCAGGGGATAGCATGAAGACAATGAGATTTCATCCATGAAGAAAGATAATCAAAAGAAATTAGTATAAAAGCTGGGAAACTTCAGGACAAGAAAACAAAGTATTTTCCATAGCTAGATTCTGGCTTTCGCTATAGTACTCTTAATTTTTCTAAATCAAGAAGAAAATTTTACTCTTTCTAAGTAGAGTTAGTTATTTAAAGTAGCTTACCTGACCACAGTCATAGAATCCATCAGTAATGATGTTACTTGATGATAAATATCCCATCCGGCTGTACTTTTGCGAAAGATTGTTATCAAGTAGCTTTTCCAGAGCAGCTTCACTAAAGTTATTTTTGCGCCCTGTTGATAGATTAATTTCTTCTAGGATGTCTAAAGCACTGTTAAACACAATACAAAGGCTAATTAATCATTAAATGCCAATTCATTGTTGTTATACAATTCAGAGTTTTCAGCATTGCCAAGGCCAAGCCAGATTAATTTCCAAGCGCTAGCCTGGAGCCCCCTGGGCCAGCAAGGAGCTGGCTGTGCTGCACAGAATTCTTTCTCTAGGGGAGGAAAATGCCTTGCAATGCTTAAAAGCAAAAAAGCAATTCCTTTAGGCAGTTAAACAGTTACATAAAGAAATGCTGACGGCATGCCACAACCTTTTATCAGAAGGATGTTAGGTACCACAGAGAACTTGAGAAAAAGGAGGATGTAAAAGCAGAATAAAAGGAATAATGTTCAGAGCTGACCACATGATACAGTTTGGGGATTCTCTCTCTCCAACTTGCCATGCAATTTGCAGATTCCATTACACAATGTGTGAATCCTTCTGGTTTAGGGCTGTTACTGTGTTTGGGGAGCGATAGTTGGCAGAGATTTGCAAAACAGACATAAGCATGGAAACACAAGCATGACCAGGTGCAGGATTTTTGCAGCATGGAGGTGGAAACAAATAATCATGTGGGGACACAGGAGGACAGGACTTCATTCCTTAAACTGGTTTTGGTGCTGAAACCCACATACTGATAACTTCTGACCTGAGAAGCTTAGGAAAATGTCACTAAGAAGAAAAAGGAAGCTGAATCAGGAGAACGTAACATAGTGCAGTTTTGGAACTTTTTAGGAATGAAAGCAACAGGAAAAAAGAGGGAGATGCATTCATATGTGTGTGTATGTGTATATTCAAGTTTATATCTGTGTGTGTACAGACACACATGCAGACATTCTTCATATTCAAAGGAATCAATTTTATATATATATATATATATAATGAACTCCACATTTAGACTGCCCATTTCTCTCTGTGAACTACACAGGGAGTCTTAGCTGTGGACATTTACAATGTAGACTTCTGAAGGTACATCAGATGGATTCCAGAGAACAAGTTTTTCAGGCAAGGCAAATGACAACTTTCTCATTTAGAAGAAAGCAATGGGAAAAAATAATGGGACAGCAGTACAGGCTATTTGTCACACAGCACACTGCAACAAAGTCAGGTAACTGGCAAGTAATGCAGGGAAGAATTTTAAAGGGGAAAATGAGTAAGAAAAGCCTAACGAGTACAGCAGTGTCGAAGACAGATGACATCACAGGCACAATGGCACATTATCCTCATATGGAGGAAAGACAAGCCAAAAAGGGACAAATATGGCTGCACTAAAAATTCTGCGAAGACCCAAAAGCCAAAAAAGGACTTATACAGAAATGGAAACCCTAACACTTCCAACAGTGAAAAAAAGGAAGGGAAAAAACCAAAAGACCCACAGTCAAAGTGAGATACAACTATTCCGGGACTGAAACAAATGTTTCATATGCTGCAAGTCAGAGAGGAAAATGTAGGCCTATTACTCAATGTGGGAAGAAAACTCCTAACAGATGGCAAAGAAAAGACTGGAGTGTCTGATGCCTTTTTTTGCTTCAGTTTTCATAAAAAAGGTTGCAAGCAGATGCCTGGCAGTAATATTAACAAGGAGGTGGAAACAGTAGGCTTAACATGTCTAGAGTAAGTTTGGAGAGACAAAGTTATCAGTGCCTGAGGAGACTTACCTCGTACTACTCTATGAGTTGGCAAAAGCAACCTCTGAGCTATTTACAATTATATTTGAAAATTCAAGGAGGACAGGCCAGGTGCCAGGAGAGTAGAACAGGGAAAAGATAGTATCTAGATTTTAAAAAGGAAGAACAAGGAAATAATAGAGATCGTTCAGCCAAATTTCAGTGTCCAAAGGACACCATATCAAATTATTAAACAATTAGTTCGCAAGCAACAAGAGATAAGATGGTAAGAAATAGCCATTATGTATTTGTCAAGAATCAATTGTGTAAAGCCAATCTAATCCTTTCTGTGATAGGGTAACTGACTTAATGTATAGGCAGAAGAAGTAGATGTGAGATATGAGTTGACTTTGAGATATGTTTTGACTTTAATAAGTCTTTTCACATATTCCTACTTGAATACTCATAAGCAAGTCAGGGAAATATGATCTACATGAAAATAACATGAAGTAGTGCCTGACTGGTTGAAAAACTATGCTTAATGTATTATTATCAATAATATGATGTCAAACTGGAAGGACACATTAATTAGACTCCTACTCCAATACTGTCACAAAGAAGGGATTAAATAAGAACAGTACTATATGCAAGATATAGAAAATAATTACTGAGCTTTATTTGATGGTGGTATGACCTCAGCTGGAGCACTTCATCCAGGCTGGGAGACGGCACTTCAAAATGACGTAAATAGAGAAATTCAGAGAGGTGTGACAAAACGATACAAGATTTCGAAACAAAAAGAAGTTTAACATTTTTACTTTGTCATGAAAAGGAAACTGAGAGAGGACCATGGAACATGAGAAAATTCAGTAAGTCAAACTCAAATTGCTGTAAGAAGGTGCTTATTCAGTCCCAGTGACAGCAGGACAACATGTAGTTGAATTGATTTGCTGTAAGGGATATTAGAACCCAGAACCCCCTTGTAATTGTAAGGATTCTTCAACACTGGCACAGGTTACCTCAGAAAGTTGTGAAACCCCCTCAGAATTCGTATTTACACTTAACAAGCAAAAATATGTCAGTATACCTGATTCAGTCTTACAGTGGGCAGATGGATACCATCACCTTTGAGGGCCCCTCCAGACCTAAATTTCTGAGATTCTCACTCTGCAGAATCCCCTCACAGATGGATTTTAAGTATCTGTGCAGTAATCAGAGAAATGTCCAGCAGAGGGAGCAGGGCAATTACATATATTTTAATTTAACAATAACTAAAAGGTTCACCCCATATAAGGAACCCTGTGCCATAATTTTTATAACCTAAAACAGCTTTTGTAATTCAGATATTAATATATGGAACTTGGAAGTTTCTAAGAAGGAACACAATAGAGTCTCTTTCACATGACACTTCAGCACACCTGCAGTTAACCAGAGTTTGTAAACCAAATCTAGCCTGTGTGTAATAAGTACAATTTACTGTATATTGAACTTAGCCTGAAACCTTAATTTCAGTAGTCCCTAATTTTGACTGATATAATCACATCTTCAATATAAAGCCTAATTCACTCACAGAAACAATAAATGTTTTTATAATTCCAGACAGTTCTCTTTTCAGGCTTGCATTTTTTTCTTAAGACTTCTGTTACTTAAAATCAATAACATTTCATCTGCAACATCTGTGGTGCAAAAGTAGTTTCTGTTTACCAGAAAGCATAGCTTAACTTTGTTATTCTGCTCTAAATATGTAGAGATCAACTTAATACGAGTTCTCTCATCAAAATCTTCCCTCTGTCCCTTGATACTATTTCTACTCACCCTAGCCTGCATAGTTCAACAGCAGTTAGTTCATCACTTGCACAGACCGTAACAGCCCAACAGACATTTCTTCTGACTTCTTCATTCTTAGAATGCAGCAATTCAATGAGTGGTCGCAGTCCCCCTGCATTTCTTAACTAAAAAAATAAATGAAGACATTGCCACTTACATATTTCATCTGTCCCAGCAAGAACAGTCTGTAAAATTCACCTTCTGAAACATTCAAGCATTGTGGCAAAGCTATGCTGGGCTGGTAGAAAGGCCATTTGTGGGGATCTGCTGCTGCTGTGAACCCTGCATAGGCTAGAGCTGAAGCGAGCGTCAGAGTGGTTCAAGGCACACGTCCCTTCTGGCTCTGGCTTGCTTTTCAGTTACTAGATTGCAGTGTGGAAACTGAAGAGACCACGCAACCCAACACTGCCACGGAGAGTTACACAGCTTTTTCTCTGTTCTGTTGCCTCCTAGCAACTAATTTACATCACAATATATTTGAATTTGTATTGTATTGTATGTATGACAATCTTATTAACATCCTATTCTCTTGTGTGCTACAGTGTCTTTCCTATACACGCTGGAGGAAATATTGCTCATTTGGATTTTTGAAGAGAAAGACGTTTTAAGGGCACTGAAAGAAGTAGATTAATTATCTATGCCCCTTATTCATGTCCTAATTAACAGCCTTGACCCATGAGAAAACCCCAGCTCATGATCTATGAATGCACATAGCATCATCCTTATTTATGAAAAGAAAATAATACGACCATTGATAAACAGCGTAAAGTTCAACTTGCTGGATGCCACCGATCAAGGGACTAATTATATTTTATTTGAATTACATTTACTCCATGCACATCCAGTATCTTATAAATCAAGATCAGACATCACTGTTCAGGCCTTGAAAGTGGGCAATAGAACAACACTGAGGGAGAGCAAAGAGGACAGAACTTCTGTCCTCTTCTGACACCTTCAAAATACAGCTGACAGTTGCAGCTGAGAGAAACCTTCATGTCTAATGCTCATAAACATGGGGATTAAGATATAGCCCTGGTTAAACCTCATTGAAGCCACTGGAAAGCTATAAAACATTAACTTGGTGCGAGCAAATACATCAGTAAAAATATAAATTAAAGAAAACCCTTTCCAAGTTCTCATAACAAATGGAGCTAAATTCATCTGAACAAGCCCATGATGAAAGTGAAAAATGAGTTACTATCTAGAAACCCCAGGACTTTTGGGACAGACATACAAAATGCAAAGATCCTAGGTAAGTATAACACCAATCTCAAGATTTAGAAATGTTACAAATAACTGCAACCTTGAAGAAGTGTTTTACCTCAGCTCTTGCATCAGCATCACAACCAAACGCAGCCACAGCAAATGCTGCTTTGCTTTGCACTTGGCTGTTGGTCGAGTGCAACAGTTCCGCAAGCGCGCTCATAATACCGCAGCTCTGGATATTTACACGGAATGGCTCCTGCATGGACAGATTCGTTAGCACCGTGGCAGCATTAGCAATGGCTCCATCTCTCTGAGCGTTCAAGGTATTTACTAATGGCTCAATTCCTTCAGCCTCAGCAACAGCGCTAGCAAAATGAAGGAGAAAAAAAGAAAACTTTTTTTATTTTAGGACCACTTTTTCTTCTTAGTGTGGTCTATTTATCAACTAAATTAGTATTACTTTTCAAGAATATAAAATATTGCTTACCTGCAATAAACTGCAAGACTGATGTTTATATTCTAAATTATGTTATAGTATGAAATTGAAATTAAACATTGAACTGTGACACCCCTCTTTCTGATGCCTTAACTATATTTGACTCAGTGTGAAGCTCAAGAGGCACAAGCTAAGCAGACAAACCAGGTCACAAACTTCTGGATTCTTTAACTTATCTGGACATGGATTCTTTCTGAGGTTTCGAACAAGGGAATGAAATCTTGCATCTTTTCAAAGATGCAGAATTTCTGTATCTTTAGTTCCAGACAAATGCCTCTGCAGAGTTCTATCACCTCTCCTCACAATCATTCTAGCACTGTTTCTAATGAGGATTATAGTGCACGGAATATCACATTGTTGTTCTTTGTGCTGTCTCCGTAAATTTCTGCAATCGGATAAACATAGTACAGCAAGCTTCTGCCATTCTTACAGAGTAGGTGCACATGGTGCAGTTCAGTGCAATGTAGAAATTACTCTGCTGGCTTTATACAAGCAGATTTAGACAGCAGGAGTACAACATACAGCATCAAGTTCAGGGCTGGCTCTGGCTGTGGTTCCACATCAACTAGTCTATCAGCAACAGATCCAGTCTAAATATTCCCTCTGCTCCCAGACGATCACTGCAGCCACGGCTAAAGGGTGCTGCCCCTCTGCAGTGCTGGGACATATGTCAGAGTGACTAAGTTCTGAGCTAGACCTGCAAAAAAACCTGTTTGCAAATAAAATTGGGGAAGATTGTTGAGATTTTTTTAAGGATCATTTAATAGATTTCGGTTGGAGAACAGCCAAGAAAAAACAGCTGAAGAAGCACTACTAAGGAAATAGTAACTTCAGGTAGGAGACAGTAGAAGGTGCAGGCAGCTGCACTATTAGAGGACAGAGAAGCTGTGGATGCTTCAAGGTCAGGCTGGATGGGGCCTTGGGCAACGTGGGCTAGTGGAGGGTGTCCCTGCCCATGGCAGGGGCGTTGGAACTAGGTGATCTTTCAGGTCCCTTCCAACCCAAACCATTCTATGATTTATGACATAGTTGCAAATGACTTAAATCTGATGTGCTGAAAAACTAATAGTCACATGGCCCTACATCTCAGTCACAGCAGAAGGAACTTTTGTCTTAACACTGCATTTCTGCTTCCAGCCCTCACCAGGACAGTGCCTTTCAAAAGAAAAAAAAAAAAGTCAACTTTAGTATCTGGGATAAAGAATATATTTGAAAGCATGGTGACATGGCTTATAATGATAGTAAACTCTTGCCTACAACCAATACAGACCCTGAAGAAAGAACCTGGCCTGGCTGAGGGGAAACAACCATGCTCTAACAATTCTGAAAAGGCAAACATTTCTGGGTTACCACCCCATTACATATTCTTTGGTTTCTTTGCCCTAGGCAAAAAAGACTACTGATACAAATGTAGTTTATATCCTTCAAATTCCATAACTTAACATTTCTGTTGACCTTCTCGCCAAAACTTTGCTTTCTACTAAACAACAGGAACTTATTTCTTTGTCTGTATCACCTTATTTCAGTGGTATTTTTTCCACTGTCATTATAAACCAGCACACTATAAAAATGGAATTGTCTTCCTTCTGAGTTTGTATATAAAATTTGATCAAATGATTTGAGGCATATGTCCAATTTACTATCTGCTCTTAGTAATTTTACATTAGGCTCATCTGTTTGTTAAACAAAAGTTGGCAATATTGTTAGCAATGGAAATGCGCAGATGGCAATTTGAATTTTCATTGCAACTGCTTTTTATATCCCCTTTTAGTACATTTTGTCTATATCAAAAACATAACAAATTCTCCCACCTCTATACAAGCATATCTAAGCACTTCAACAACAGAAGAGCGCACATTTTTTAAAAGTTTAGCTAAATATCTGTCAACACATTAATAAGAGAAATCTGGATGTGAAAATTTTACTTTTACTGTAACGGTGTCTTACTAAAAATCTAACTAACCTTTTGGTAACTTTCACAGTTACAAAATGAACATAAGCTTAGACGTATTACATATACAAGAAAGAGTTATGCTATCAAAGACTGTCAAGGCATTGATAAAACCAAAAATAATCTCAGGAATGCTGATGGTCATGCTCTTCTGCAAAAAGAAAGCAGAATACACGCCAACCTGTGCTATATAATCCCATTCCAGGGGCAACAAGACGTAGATCTTACTTTGAACTGATCTTAGTGCGAGTATCTCCAAACCACAGTTTCAGAGAGGGAGATGCAGATACCACTGAGCATACCTAGAGTGAATCAGCAGAGGCCGACAGGATTTGTTCCCCTCATCTCTGCCTCAGCTCTAAGGTGATGGCAGCTCACAGGCGGTGCTGGAACATGGGCGTAAGGAAGGCTGGCAGGCAGGCAGGCAGGAGCCCCCACTTTGGAAAAACAGGGAAAAGGCAGCAATCCAGGGACTGAAGGTCAGTAGGGTTATTAGTTTGGGTGCAGCATAAAGGTACAGGGCCAGTTTGGTGCTGGCTAATTAATCCTCCTGGAGCACCAGTAACTTTAATGCAAACAATTCAGTCTCTGTTCAGAAGTGAATCCCATGTTTTCAAATGTCCTGCACTGCACTCCTCAGAGTGTCTTCAATTAGCTGGATTTCTCCTTATCGGGGTACCTCCTCCCCCTCCCTCCTTGACCAGATAAAGAAGAGCTGAAAATGGTTTTGGGGGATGTGGTTTGTTTTTATTTAGGTAAGGCCACTGTATTTCTAGGTTCTCTGGTTAATACTGTCTTTTCTTCCACCTGAAAATTTTATCCAGATTTCCAGCTTCAGTAGTGCTGTAGCTCTATTCAGGCTGCTGTATATGAAGAAATCCTGCAGATGTAAGGATCAGCTATACACTACACATACTACAAGTTTTCTGGAAAACATCACATTCATAGCGTGTGTAACAATGACATGATGTACCTGCTAGCAAAGTGTGGGAGAGACTCAGAATACACGCACACAGCCATGCACAGTAAGGCATGTCCGTAAGCTATCAGATTTAAAGCGTTACACAGCATATACACACACACCTTATGCAGGAAAAAACAAACAAACAAAAAACCCCCAAATCAATGAGTTTTTCCTGTACAATGAATACACAGAAATTCCAGGATTTATGGGACAGATCCACTGCTCATGAAATACATCACTGCATCTCACAGGTGTAGTATATCCAATACTTCTGCAGTAAGTACAGAACTTACTATTCCTATACTACACCAAATAACACATGTATTCTCCTGTAGGAAATCCTAATAAACATATAGTCCCTAACAGACTGATTTCAGGATGATACATGGAACTGAATGACGTAGCCAATCACATTATAAGCAGATTTACTATAATTTCCATAAAGGCAGCAAGTACACAAGTACTTAACGAAAGAGCAAGGTGACAGCTCCTCCTGTGTTCAGAGCTGACCTCAGCGAGGTACAGAGCACAGCCAATTTTCTCAAGTGCCACTCAACTTCAAAAAGGTTGAGAACCACTGATTTAGAAGATCATACATATTTATTTCAGCCCTGCGTTCTACTTCTGCGCAGATTCATTTTGAATCACAGTTTCATGAATATAGTTTAATTAAGTAGCGCAATGGATCACAAGGCAAAAAGAATTCATGTTAGAAGTAACAACAGCAGGTAATGAGAGTTGAAGGTACCCAATACCTTTGAGAATAAGATTTTAAGAGGGCAGGACCACCTGAGGGCAACGCTGTGCCCTGATAACAGATGTGTACAGAAGAGGTTATGAGGGGAGAAGAAAGAATGAGGAATCCACAGTTCAACTCACTCCTGCCCCAGAGCCCTCCAGAGACACAGAAATAGCGCTGTCACCCTGGGCCACGGAGCCCCAGCTGCTAAAGAGACACCAGTGCCTGACCTCAAAAGGGAGCTGAAAGAATATGCTTAAGTCTTTAAGGTGCTGAAATACTGCAACATTAAGTATGGAGACCTGGTTCCTTTCCATCTTGGGCAGAGATACGCACTGTGTAGGTTTTTTTATTACAAGGAAACAGAAGTCAGAGGAAGAAGCTTTTACCAGCACTGTCTTTGCCTAACGCAGATTCACCTAGAGCCTCTCTCCCTGCCTCCGGAACACACTCTGCTTCAGACACATCCTACTGAGATGGTGCACTTTATCAGTGCTCCCACTATAGGACTACATCCTCAAGGAATAAGGGAGCCATGGTTTAGCTGAAAAAAAGTATATCCTTTTTGATGTAGGAAAGGAGTAAATTATATAAATCCACAGCTCTTTTTCCTCCATGTTGTGTAAAGATTCAAAATACATCAACTTCCCTAATCATGAAGAGAAGAAGTTAGGGAAAAGGAAAGAAGACAATGACGGGGGGGACGGGGGAGGGGGGGAAAGGATGTTGCATTTGCAATATCACCATGTTTTTTTGAAAAGTGGTAGTTGACTATCTGAATCACAAACAAACAAGAAAAAACAGACAAGATAGGTGTAGAAATTACACAGCTCAAATTAAAGTTAAAATAATTCAAATGTTACGATTTATAAGCATATGGTTATGATCACTAGAGTGCCTAACCTAATAGGGTTAGGTATTGACCTTAGCCAGGGTATACACTGTTCAGGTACCCTAATGACCTTACCATGCCCTGTACTGAAACAGTAAAATTCTGATTACAGTTGAATTCAAATTACTGTATTTAAGAATAGCTAAAATACTTTTCTCAATTGTCATTCGAAAGGCAAACATTAAAAGGTCAGGTAATAAATAATTTACATTATTAATTTTAAATATACATTGTAATCACTTATTACGAGATTTCTTGAAAATTCTTTAACATATCACTCAGGACTCAAAAAATAAATGCTGAGAGTTTGGGAGAAACAAATGTTTTCTGTACTGTTCTTACTGCAAAAATAAATTAAAAGTTGACAAAATAATTACCGAAAGTTTCACAATACAAACTTCTTTTTAAACAGTTACTTTGGAGATGCATATAAATTTCACTGAATTGAATATTTAGTTGCTTCAGTTGTCTGGCATGCAATAGGAGAGCTCAGACATTGGTAGAGTGTTGTGAAAGCAATCATCAGTAAAAATTGGACCAAATCTCTGTGGTGTTTATTTTTTTTTTAATTTTATTTTTAGGAATGTAAGCTCTCTGGGGCAAGGACCACCTCTTTGTTGGCATCACATCAAGCATGATAGCTCTGGTCCCCGACCAAGCCTCCAAGCCATGGCAAGAAAGATAACAGATTATTTACTTCCTTAGTGCACAGGGAACAGTCCAGCCAGCTTTTCCTCCTGCAGAGAAGGTTCAGCAGAATGCTGAAAGCAACTATCAGTGTTCAAAGAGCTGACAGAAACCACCGAGCCTGCCCCCAAATCCCTTACTTAAGTAGCCTCTCATGGAGGGGAGATAGAGGGGAAGGGCAGTGGTGCAACTTCACACCACTGTTTACTCTGGATTGTGCTTAATTTACACTAGTGAGATTGACACTTCATAAAAATGGTGAAGTATGTTTGGTTTTGCTTCTTCTACCACAACTGAACATAAACTGGTTTATATTAAATTATATTTTTATTCACATCTATGATGTTTACTTCCTCCCTTCTGACTGAGGATTTATGCAATTTCTGCCCAGAAAAAATTAAAATTTTTCTTCCTCACAAAGGCCACTGGACTCCTTATGGACTTCATTTTCCAAATGTATTTGCAACTGCATGTTTAATTTCTGTGCAAAATTACTGTGATTGTGTGTGAGGTGCTTAGCTAGCCATTTATGCCTGTGCATATCTCATTTTCATACATAATTGCATGTAAATTATGCATAAGAATTATGCATCTAATTACACACACATTTTTTAAAATCAACTCTATCTGTGTTAAATCGTATGACTTCTTTTTCACACAAGGCATTTTTGATCCAGCTCTATTACGTAATTTCAGACTGAGAACCAAAAGTTTGAAAACCCTCAAGAAATATATTCCTTTTTATCCCTTAAATGTCTTAGTATCCTTTATTTGCCATGTTATGCCATCAGAATAATCATGTCCTCTGCATTTACCAAAAATTTCACTTTAATTATTTTCAAAAGCAATTGACTGTTGTATATAGTCACTCGTATTTTATTTAAAGACTAATATTACTTCCGTTCTCTTCACTATACAAGGGAAATTAATGTCAGTATTTTTATTCTGAGCAAGAGAATCTAGCACTCTGATCTACAATTTGGGGTTCCTTTGTGCTACAATAAAAATATTGATGATATCAGCAAACCATATTCATTTTTCATTTCAGGAACTGAACCCTCTATTCCTAATTTTTTAATGACAAGTACCTTGTTAAAACATCAACAAACCCAAACCTCAGTAAACCTCATGGTCTGGAAGCAATAAAACCATCTGGGTTAGTAGAGACTGTAATACCTGACTCTCATTTAGAGAATCACAGAGATTTTCTAATGTCTGTCATTGAACTCATCTGACAGAGTTACAAAGCCCTCAGTTCTAAAACTGTAGTATACCTAATTTAAAATATTACAGGGGCATTGGTAATGAACTATCTAACCTTGATATCTGATCCTTGCAATTATAATATTATCTGCAACCTTTATGAAGAATTTTATGACACTTTCACCATCAGGAGAAAGACTTGAAATTCAACAATAGAAAGCCTTTTTGCCTCTTAAAGATCCCAAGTAGCTTCAGCCAGGATAAGCTCATGAAAAAGACACTTGTCCTCCTCTCTCTTTTTTCTGGTCCAAGAAGCAGGGAATGCAAAAATCAGTAACTCAGCACAGAGTTCAGAGTCTGGAATCCACATTGTTACAAAGGCAAAATAACAGGGAACATTCATGAGTTGCCAGAGCAGCCTTCATGGAGGCGTAGGGGAAGGAAAGAGCGAGTCAAAGCAGGGTCCCCACAACAACTCATCTGAACACAGGGACTGAGGAGATAGGGGAAGGAAAGAGCGAGTCAAAGCAGGGTCCCCACAACAACTCATCTGAACACAGGGACTGAGGAGATAGCGGCTCCTCTTCATCTTTGGAAGCACCAGCTGAGGAAGGAAAAAAAAAAGCTGTGCCAAGTCAGTCTCTCCACAAACAGCACTCTGACTGTGAAACTGGACCCCATCTTTCACTTCTGGGTAAGTATTTTCTGGACAACTGTGAACTTTTCTCTACTGGCAGCAATCTGTTCTGCCTTGCTGAAGGTTCAAGCTCTTATGATGATTCAGAGTGGAGAAACATATGGCTTTATTTTTCTCTCTTAAAATTAAATCTCTAACAAAGTACACATACACTACTATGTTAAGATAAAATTACTGAGGTTGCAATTCAAAAGGTTTAAAGTTACTTGTGAAAGCTTATTTTTACCCCCTTGTGTGTATGACAGTCCAATTAGACAACATGCCACAATCAGTGCACAGGTTAAATTCACAGCAGGGCAGAATTAACTTTGCACGATCAGCTATAAACCTGCAATTCCCTTATATACACTTAAAATAAATAATTTCATGCTGTACTAAAGTAAGTTAAAACATATACTTAAATAATTTGCATTTAATTTAGAAATATGCCACAAAGAAAATGTGCGTGTAAAAGGACCAGTACATTTGTCTGAAATTCACTCAAATATAAAATAATTCTTGCTACTTTTAATTCATAAAATGTGTAATTCATCTCAGTGCATATCACTGAATGTCATTGTAGGGATACACACTCAAGAGAAATCATTATACTTGTGCCACTATATAAACCACAGATTTCTCTCCCAGGCTTAGGAATCTCCATCCAGGAGGAAAAAAGTCTGACCTGATCCCTCAGAAATCTACCCCGGGAAGTTACAGGTGACAAGACACGTGCTCTGAGTGAAATTCCAGCCTTCCACAGGTAAGATAAATAGTGATCATACCGCAAGGCTTTGAAGGTAGGAGAATACAAACAGCCCAAAAGATTTTGCTATAAAGGTAGAACTTCTACATAGTTACCGTTAGCCCAATTTAGAGGTGTTCTGTTTTCTGTCTGAAATTTCTTAGGATATACTTAGGTTCTCATGCACTTTAGGATGCTGTGACATGAGACGTGTTAGAGAGAGAGAAATGCTCTATATTGGTCTCTGTCTTTGATATAACCCCTGATAGGCAACAGAGTTTAAAAAACCAACAAACAGGGAAATACACAACAAAATGTTTTTTTGAAAGAGCAGCTGTACTGGGAACAAAATGCAGTTACGGTGTCTGAGTCTACAGAGGGACTGTTCCATTGCCGCATCTTCAGAAACTTAAGAGAGAAAACCAACAGCTGGCTGAGTGAAACATTTTGCACCTGCCAGTGGGGGCTGATTTAGGGTACTATCCTTGGGCTGCGTATCAGCCATCTGATGTGATGTTAAAGTCATAGCACGAACCCTTTTCTGAACAACATCCCGGCATTAGGCATCGATTCAGCTTTTCTGCCAAGGGAGAAATTTTCCATAAAACATTCTGCAGTTTTCAATGGAAGTCAGTATGTTACTTGTAAGGAAAAGCTTGTGAGGTCTTGGGTAATGACCATGTTGTCTTTTTTCTTCAGAAAGCACTCTTCACACTATGGATATACAGTAAGAGAAAGTCAAAGCAGGAATCTGTTCATGGCACAAGCTAACTGTTTGTATTTGCACAGGGCTCAGTAGAACGGGTGCTAATGTAAAAAATAACAATGCAAACCACAAAACTCAACAAAATCCCTTTACCTTGCAGCACAGTAGCTCAAAAATATAATTCTGTCACTAGGGGTCAGTATTAAAACATATTACCTTTACACAATACAGCTAGTGGCATTCTATTGTTGATTCCCTCCTTCAGAAACACAAACTTATGTTATAAAGAAGAATTATTAAACCATAAAGAACACAAAACCTATACAACAGATTATTACCTATTTCTGGGTTTAAGTGTAGCTCTCATGTACTCAAAATTTTTGTTCCTGTTCTCATAAATTAACACATATATTCATGCAAACGTATTATCTTACATAATACCAACACTTCAATATTGATCCATTTATGTGAATTAGGTTCCATCTACAGTCTTGAAAGTGAAAAGCTATGATTAAATTTCCCATTTTCTAATGGGGGAGATTACTAGCTAGTGATACTACTACCTAATGGTAACAATCATTATTTCCTAATGATAATAGCAAAATTTGAAATGTAAAAAAACCTGGAGATTGTTGAAATTTATTCCCTGACGGCCATACACATCTTAAAAATAATAAAAATCTGTTGTGGATACTGAAAATCTCCATTTAAGAAGGTGAGAGACTTTCACTACCAGTGAGCATTATCCACACGGAACAGACTGAGGATCTATTTTTTGGTCATTAGATCAGTATATGAATTTCAGTTTGGAATAGATGCAAGATCCACTGAAGTCAAGGGAACAACTCACTTTCTCCTCACTGGTCACTGCCCATAACCAATGAGTTCCCAAACTACCTTCCTATCCCCAACCTACTCCCAAATTTTGAAAATTTTGATACATATGAGAAAGCACACATACAGATGATGTGATAATGTCTGTAACTACCTATATGGACAGAATTTTGCTAATGTAAATAGGTCCACTGATTCTTGTGAAGAATTCAAGAATTAGACAATTAAATAACATCAAGCTTGCTGACTTTGTAATTTTTGGGATGACATTTTACTATCTTGAATCCAGATAGAATACTTGGAAATATGTAACATGACACTAATTATAAACCCCAGGAGAAATATTCTGCCAGATCATAAGTCTGTCATGTACTACAATTTCCTGCAGCCCTTAGTACAGCTGAACAAAAACCATCCCTTTCCTTCTTCCCCCAGACCAAACTCTAACGGAATGCTATAAATTTTGCACTTAAAATAAACAATTTAAGACAAATATTATTGAGGCTGTTAATTAGTTTTCATGTCCAGTACAAAGCTCTAAATTTCACAGCACATGTTTTTCTTTAGTGGTAACTCCATTAGGTGCCCAGAATTCAGACATTGCCAGATTTATGAAGACAGCTATTAGAAATGGCATTTGTACTACAACAATACTGAAGAAAAGAGCTGGTCAAATTAATGTCTGACTAAACAGTACATTTGAGATCTTATTTCTATGTGTTACTTCTAACTAATATCATATTTAACACGACTAGCTTATCCTAAATACATGAAAAGTGAAAATAACTGATTATACTTTAAATGGAAAAAAATAGGCAGAGGCTGAAGTAAAACGTTTGTTCTGTAGTTAGTTGTATAGCACAGAATAAATTATTTTTCTGTCCAATAGATGGCACTGCTGTTTCTTTGTTTGTGTGTAATTTTGCAATTTGTGCATAATATACATTATTGAAGTGACTGTGCCTACATTTCCCAATGCTTGCACACATCAAAAATAGACAGATTTCACAGATTCTTTAAAATGGCATTCTGCTGTCCAAATAACTGTATACAATTTTCAATAAAGCAAGTTAGTGTTCTGGATTAAAAAATGTGAAGTGGATGCAAATACCAGCTGAACATAATTCTCTTCTTCCCAGCAGCAGACTCACAGAAACAAATTCTGACACATATGTCAAGGATGGCATCAGAGCTACACACATAGCAATACTGCAAAATAATTAATTTATCGTATGTTAGAATAAGTACATAGGATTTTAAATTGCAGTATACTTTGCAATTTTATTTTTATTTAGCCTAATTATTAACAAGTTTACAAAGAATTTATGATCAATACACAGCAGTATTAAAATTCTGTCATTACTTTATGATAAAATTCTGATAAAAGCATCATCTGGGGGTGTCAATCTGTAAACTAATGAGGCATTTGACCACCATACCTTTTTCTATGTGCTACTGAAACATGACACATCAGCTCTGCAGCAAAAGCTTAAATATTTTAAAAGTTATTTATAGTAATTTTTATGTGTTCTTGTAGAGATCACATTGTAAATCCATGTTTTCCACTAAACCTGAAAACTCCAACCGTCAGTATAGGACTCATGTTCTCTTCTGCTCTAGATCTTTGGTTAAAATACTACAGGGGCCAGAGTCATTCATTCATTCATTTATTTTTGCCAAATCGTGGTTGCTTGGGGACTTGTGTGAAATGACAAGCTGGTCTCTGTCCTGTTCATCGTGAACAGGTGTTCTAATTACAAAACCTCCACCATATTTGACACCTTTATTAGCTGTCTCAGTTGAGAAACAAAGGATTGATTGGGTAGGGGTATAGAACTAGCCTTTCATTGCTGTGGGGAAGCACCTAAAGGTCAAGGTTAATATACATTAGTGGGGGGTAGTATTGCCCATTGCCTATGCTGTTCTTGTGTTATTAATCAATGGAAGACTTTATCCTCATGAGCTAGCTATTGTGGAAGCCTTAATTACACAATTTGTTTTAACTTCTATTTTTCCCTGTATCACATGAAAAGCAGACAGCATTTCTTGACCAAACATTCCTAACAAGAACAACAAATCTCCAGCAAAAATAGCAGTGTCTTGTACTCTGTTTACATTCTCTAATATACACTGTACAAAATGAAAGGGCAAGGTACACATCCTTCAATCAATATAATACATGCAAAAATGCTCTTGAAATGAAATATGGCAGAACACATGTAGATGAGTTCAACAAGATTGAATTTTTGGCTGGCCGGTAAAAAGTGGAAACATTTATAGTGAATAGTCTTCCCCTTTACTGTAGCCATTTTGTTCTTGCCACATAAGGTCTACCTGCTACTACTAGCTTTATGATTTAATATTCTTGGCGGGTTTATAACAAGAATTTAATATATATCCAATAAAAGGGCACTAGTTTCATTAGTCTCATTTGGGACCAGAATACTGTCAACATAATTACACAGCAAAGTCACATCATTATAAAAGTGTATCAGCATCTTCATTACATATACACTTATTTTCAGTGGTTTACAAGACACACACACAAAATATTCCAGAATGAAATTTGATTATGGTAACTCAATCTGGAATGCATTTTCTCCAAACCATTTTTTTTCCTATTATGTGAATGTAAAATAAATGTGGGCCAGAAACTCAGTGAGCTGGAACTATACCAATTTGTATCAGCTGAGGGTTCAACTCTATATATTCATTTATAGATCCTAGTCACACTTGGACTCTTCTATGACTTATTAATGGTTTTGATTTAGAAATGAAGCTTTGAAGTAATTATATAGTCACATGGCATTCATCCAATATACATATTTAATGTAAATTATTGCTTCCTGATTTTCACAGAAGACCTGTGATTAGATTACCTGGTGCTTCCATATTGTACTTGGAGCTGATTTGCAAAGAGAGGGAAGTCTCTGCCCAGCAAGAAACAAATACAGACTCCATTATAATGCAGAGGAACAGACAGCTATTTCCCAGCCTGAGGTCTCAGAGAATTGTTCTAGCAGTTGAGCTAAACAACATCCTGACTATCTCCTTGGCAAAAAAACCCCAAACCTGAATGAGTTGGCATAAGCTGCTATACCAACTCAAAGCTCTCCAGAGATTCCCTTTTCACAATGTGAAACCTCAAAGGGCTGCACTACGAAAACCAGCTGTAGCGGAGCTGAAGTTTGACCCCCAGACTCCAGTACTGTGCTCTTTTTATGTGTGTGACTCCCACTGACACCAACTGAAGAGTCATGCACATGAGGAGAGCAGAATATCAGACAAAAAAAAATCTACTATGTGAATCTGAGAACAGAATATTATTCTCTTGTGTCAAATTATGGCTCCATCTGGTAACATTAAGCGAATACTGGTGACTATTAGAGCTGAATCAATAAATTGAAACAAATAATTTATTTGGTGAGTTATTTTACTTGTTCACTTCAAAGAATGCCTGTGAATGGATTACAACTTCCTTGAGTGTATTCCAGGAAACTTTTAAGGAATTTTATTTTATGGTTTGTTACATGTGATTGCTCATATACGTCAGACTGCTCTGTTTCTTTTCCCTGAACAGAACTTTTAGTAGAGTTAACAGAACTCTGCAACTGACAGTAGAATTTAGTTGATACAATTATTTTGGAACTTACAGTCAGCTATCCATCCTTTGTTAGTTATTTTGGATACTGAAGTTACACTTCTTTTCTTTTACAGAATGCACTACGAGCATTCCCTATTACTTGGGAAACAATTAAAAAAGAAAGAGAAGGACAATGACAATATTCAGAATATCTGAGTGCTCTCTCCCTCAAAGACTGGGTTTAAATCAGTCAAAAAAGTTGCACGAACCATCAAATTTTAAAGGATACCTTACTGATTTTGAATTTTCAAAAAATACCCCACATCGAATGTCTTAGGTTACAAGGCATATTTTCTTCATATGTTCCCTTCAAAACATGATTTATATCTCTGCTTTCATTACATCTGCTTCATACCTTTCCTTGATAAAGCAAATGTTAGTAGAGATAGCATAACTCCTGTAACACTGATGAGAACCAACCTATTCCAGATGACTCATAAGCACCAAAAAGAGCCTTACAGTCAAATTCAAACAGATCTGCCTTGTAGGATAAGGACAAGATGACGCACTCTTTAAAAATAAAAATATTATCACTTGTGTTCAGATTAGTGTTTTAAATAGTAATTCAATGACTGCAGACTCACCTTGCATTGCTAGGACTGGCTGCTGTCAAATTAGCTAATGCTGTCACTGCAGCTTCTTTTACCTCTTCATTGTCACTGCTTAGCAACTGTACTAGCTGGGGAATCCCTTTGAAAAAAAAAATTGTATACATGAACCTTTAAATAAATCACGGCAATCTGAAAAGTTATAATACGTTCCTTATAAAAGGAAAAGCACAGATTCTCAGTTCATCCCTTCCCACCTTACTTACCCTGGAGTCCAAACACACGTTTGCTAGCTAAATTCTCACACATGGCAGAAATTGCTTGGGAAGCAGCAACTTTAACTCCATCATTATCAATTTCCAAAAGGTTTATAAGACACTTCTCAACCTCTTCCTCATTTAAGATTTTTCTATTTTCAGCTTTAAACGAAAAAGAACAATGACATTAAACCACATTCATTTTTCAAATCAGCGAAATCACTGATCACTTATGTTTCCAACATAACACTTGCTTTTGATACCATGGAAATAGAAATATTTTGGTAATAGAGGCACCAGCAATAAAGAAATGTGCACAAAGGACCTGATCCAAAACCCGTTAGACCTCAGTGAATTCTAATCAAGCCCAAAAGATGACTATTAGATACAGCTTTAAACGTAAATAGCCCAACAGAATGCAAAGTTTCTTCTCTGTAAGACTTAAACCCGCAGAATGCATACAGGCTTGACGAAAACAGCTTTTCCAATTCAAGAGATCATACTCACTCAGGATCATACTCACTTCAGTTTATGCTAATGAAGCCCAAATGCATAAAATTGAAGAACATACTAGTAAATGTACAATTGAACTTGGTGGAGTACCAGTAAACTTACTACAACAGCCAAAAAAAAAAAAAAAGGCAAGAGGTGTTAAAATTTGAAATTTTAAGAATTTTAAATTCTGCACAGCTTGGAGTTCTTCATTAGTGCACACTATACAGGGAATTTCAATTTCGTATTTTAGCCTGGTGACACAGGGTTCACTGCAATGATCTGCAGCAGCTAAGGAAGGACATAGATGTTCCTTTCCTGTACACAAGTAACAAAGTTACAAAGTATCTACAGACATCTGACAATTATACTAATAAACTCACTCATCCCAAAATGGATGAGATCAGAAGCGCAGGTGTTTGTTACAAAGAGCCCCAAGTGAACCTTTCTCAGCCAGAAAGGCCCTGGACAGCACAGAAGCTCTACAGTTACGAGGGTCAATAAACATTTAACCATATGCATAATTTAAAGTGGATTAATTACATGCTTGAAGTTATATCTACATGGTAAAATTTTTAAATGTATCAAAGAAATTCAGGAAACGAGAAGTCAGTAGGGACTTGGACACATTTGGAAATTTTACCAGTGCTTACTAATGCTTTGAGGGATCATTCCCTTATTTCAACTGTTGTCTCACAAATAAAAAATTTAAAAAGGAAAGAAAAATATCAGAAGTATTCTTTTAAAGAAAACTGAATCTGTAGTGAATAAAAGTAAACAAATAGAAGTTCACAAAGCCAATGAAAAGAAAGTTTGATTGAAAATCTATTTACAGCAGAAATGACTCAATGCACACACATGACATGGCTAGCCATTTTCCCCTCTCTAGCTCAATTTTAAATATTTTTAGTATCCTCAGAGATACTGTTGTGCTTTAACCTGGCAGGCAGCTAAAACAACCAACAGCCTTTCGGATGGGGAAAAGAATCGAAAAAAAGTAAATCTCATGGGTTGAGATAAAACCAGTTTAATAGGACAGAAGAGAATAATAGTAATAAGAATATTAATGACAATATACAAAACAGGTGATGCACAGTACAATTACTTACCAACTGCTGACCGATGCCCAGCTAGTTCCTGAGTCACAGCCCCCCCCCGGCCAACTACCCCCAGCTTATATACTGAGCATGACGTATGCTCAGTATATGCTCATGGTATGGAATATCTCTTTGGCCAGTTTGGGTCAGCTGTCCTGGCCGTGTCCCTCCCAGCTTCTTGTCACCTCCTGTGGAAGGCTCATGCCTCCTCACTGGCAGGGCCTGGGAAGCTGAAAAGTCCTTGACTTAGTTGTAAACACTGCTTAGCAACATTAAACATCAATGTGTTATCAACGTTTTTCTCATCCTAAATCCAAACCACAGCACTAGACCAGCTGCTAGGAAGAAAATTAACTCTATCCCAGCCAAAACCAGGACAGATACACAACTGAAACCACAAAGCAAAAGATGCAACAAATAAAACAGGGAGGATTTTAAGCGTCAGCAGAACCTTGGCCACAACCTTGATGCATATCAGCCAGTTCTCAGCCTTAATTGGGATTACAGACCGTTTTGACAAATAATCAAGTATGCCGCTGGCCTGTTGCTTGCCAAAGTAGTCCATAATCCCTAATAATGATCTCTAGAGGTTCTTCATGCCTCAGTAATTTGGTTCTTGTACAGCAAGTTACTGATTACTATACAGACTTACTTAAAAAATATTCTTGCTTTTAAAGGCAGTTATGATGATGGGTAAGCATTTAATTTTAAAGATACTTTATGCCTATGTGAAATAACAATAACAATAATAATAATTCATTTGAATGAGTGAAAATAGTGATTTAAAATATTTTAAACAGAATAAAGACTTTTTCAATAATGTGGAAAAACAGACTGTGGATTTGAATTTACCGTAAACAGTATACATCTATATTTAGCTAGCTAGACAGATAGCTGAAAATTATTAATATTTTAAGATCCCTGTTTAAGGGATGATTATTTTCTGCTGGTCTCTGTTTGTATGAGTTGTTTTCTTTGGCTTTTAATATAGAAAAGAGAGAATGTAGAATTGAAAAGCATCCTTTGTACTTAAGCACTTCTCATGTCAGTGCCAACACAGTATTTACAGTGATGAATTTCTT
Organism: Grus americana; assembly: GCF_028858705.1. Lineage (NCBI taxonomy): Eukaryota > Metazoa > Chordata > Aves > Gruiformes > Gruidae > Grus > Grus americana. Next base: position 149,298,769 of record NC_072853.1, on the reverse strand, counting down.
GACCCCTAAGTAATTTGAACACATTGATTTAACATGAAGTAAAATACTCAGGCACGCTCAACTAAAAAAGTCTGGGGTAGTAACACTCCTGTCCAGTTTTTCATGCATTGACTCCATCATGAGCCAACCTTTGTTTTTCAATATATTTTCCTATTTCCCCTTCTTACCCCAAAATCATGGTCAGAGTTCTACTGACTACCTATTCAGCTCGCTGTCATCACCTTATGGAATTATTTATACCAATTTCAAATGAAAAAATGTTAATTACTATCACAACCTCTCACTGATCTTGAGTTGAGATAACCCAGATAAATAAAAACCTGTATTATGAAAAAGCATATGTTAATCAGTCTACAGAGCATGTTTAGTATGCTCACTTTTGAAAGGATTTGCATTTAGATACATATAAAGAACAGGGAGAGTTTCAAACCAGAAGTCTGGCAGAGTGAGGCCAAACTCGAGTGAGCATGATTATAACTTTCTCCATACAGACTTCACAGCATTTTGTTGTTGCTTGTGTGCCTGGCATCATCAGGGGAAAGTCGGGCCCTCCTTAATCAACAGTTCAGGTAATCCACTCATAGATATTCAATAATTTATAGCATTAAATTATATTTTGCATTCTGAAATGACTGCACTATTTGCTAGGCAAGGAGGGAATCACAGCAAAATTCACCACTGTAATTCCGAGCATACAAAATAAAACCAGTGATAAATTAATATATTCAATTCGAATTATGTTACAGAACAAAACAAATTTTCAGGGGCAAAAGGATGATTATGTATAGATATATGATAATTTTAATTTACTTAAACAGAGCAGCATCCTGAAGATGCTATTTAAAATTGAATATAGTGTTTGTACCATGCAATTCATTCTGAGATTGAGAATAGCTCTTAAAGGATACATCTGCCTTACAACAACAACAAAAAGTTACAGGAGTCCCTTTCCAAAGGACTGAAAGGGGCATAAACCAAAACTGTTTGCTATGATCACATCTATCAGGAAAAAAAACCCAAAACCAAATTCCATCTGTCAATAATAATTTCAAAACCAGATACTGCTGTATACTCAGCTGCCGGGATTAAAAAAAACAAGAGATAGATACAAGTTCTATCATAGCAGAAGTAAGGTTTTAATTTCAATGAAAAGTGGTATTTTTCTTCCTCAAGTATGCAGGAAATGTTCGTAAAATGCAACCACGATTATCAAACCTGAAGAATGTGGGCTACTGTATGGCTATTGCAAATTTAATGAAAAAAAATCATAAAAGAACTTAAATCTGTGTTGTATTATATTGGATTTACATCAAGGCAAGTATTAGTAGAGAATACGTTAGTGTTGCAGTTTGGACAGGCTCTTTAGTATATTTACAACCAGGATCCAAACAAACAAACAAGAACTGCAAAAATTTGTTTTCTTATTCACTTGGATTATTTCTTATAACGGCCCCAATGTCACTTTTCTTTTCATGGGAAGGCTACCTTTAGACCAGTAGCTCCATGTATCTGAAAAAAATTCAATACTTCTGGGGGCTATGCTGAGCAGCAAGTTTACTGGACTGTGTTTTCCACTGCTCCAGTACATGTTGCCCTTTGTCTAACTGGTTGTCACCAAAATTCTACAGCCTGAAAGCAAATATTTTAAATCTTCTTTTGATCTATTTTCCCAGCTTGCTACATCCATACCAACTGTCATAGGCTGAAGAAGAGAGCAAACCTTTATAATGAAACCACATTGACTCCATTTGTAAAGAAGTATGACAAGAAGATGCATCTTCACTGACGGTAACATCCCATGATATAAGATCATAGGCAGTACTGTAATATATTATGTGTAGCTCTCGCTACCGTGTTTTAAAAATGTTGTGTTCAGACATGCTTCTACTAACAACTGCTAAAATATTAGGCCACAAAAACTGAAAAAGGTGTGAAAGAGGAAAAGAAGGCTATGCTGCTTTGAAAATAAATATGAAAAAGGAGTAAGATGCAGTAGAAAGTAGTAGGAGCAAATATAAATCTGCTTAGCATACTACTTACAAGCCTGTCACAGGACTATAAAAATGATACTGACAGTCCTAAGTAGCATAATAAAATAACAATACAGGAAAATACACAAAGAAAATACTGGCATAAGAAAGCCCCTTTCTATCTTTGATACCTGAACATTAATGAAAATAATTTTCAGTGACTTGCAAAGCTTCCAAAAGATAATGATGAAAGCATACTGAAACCCACAGAATGCTAAGAAAGGTAGATTTCACTCTTTTCATGTATCATTTGCAATCCAAATAATTACAAATATTCAGGATGTCAAACTAAGGAAGGTGAGAAAAGAATTGGAAAGATAAGATGGGGAGAGAGGAAAGGAGGCCTGAAATGCTGTAGAAAGGAGAGATTATTTTAGCCATGTATTAAATTAGGCAACATATTTGTAAAAAAAATACACATAAATTAAAGCCATGATTCAACCATGAGATGACAGAAATATGAATGAAATATTTAAACTCTACTGTCATAGTCAGTCATCAAAATCCTGTGACACAATTAAAATCTATAGACAGAAGTATGCTATTTCTTACATTGCATTTTGGTATATAGCACTACTAGGCATATGTTGCAACTCAGAAACCAATGTATGGAAGGAATTTCAAATGTAGATTTATTTAAAGAGCATCCTAATTCAGCCTAATTCAGAATTCCTTGGTGAATTAAAGAAAAGCATACAAAAAAGAACTATAAGATGAATAATTATAAGAAGATGACAATGAAACTATTTAACTCCACTGGGAATATTAATCCGCAAGCCACTTGTGAGGCTTTTTTTTATGTCCTTGTTAAAGGAATTTCTATTTGAAATTGCCTGACATTTAGATGAGCAAAAGGAAGTAAGCTTGCAATTAAGTCTTAACTGGTACTGATGAGAAATAGTGCCAGCAGAGGTGGCTTAAGATGGCAGTTACCTGGCATCACTAAAGACAAAGATGGTCTTTTCAGAGCTCCATTTTCCTTTTTGAGGACAGCATTTTGCAAGAATATGTTACATTTAAAAATAAATCAAGGCAAAATCTTAACATTTTCATATGTATATACAGCCAGCATCCAATTGTTCCTTGATTGCCAAGATTCATCACTGTAATTCATTCCTGCCAGTGTTTACCTCAGCACAAGTACTACCCTCAACCAGGTAAGACAGCCTCATTCTGGATGAAAATTTACTTCATAATCAAATTCATGTGCATGGATTTTTAAAAAGTCACATACAGTCATAAGCTGCTCTGGTAATTGCCTTTGCTGCATTCTTCTGAATATCGGGAACAGTAGAGATTCCTACAAATGAAAGGAGCTTTTTAAGGCCTCCTGTCTGCTGAATCAGTTGCAGAGTATGCACATCTTCCAGACAATTTCCCAACACAGCAAGAGCTTCCACATGTAGATCGCTGAATTCCTAATAGGAAAAAAACCCCCAAACACATAACTTTCAAATCAAGATTAAAGCATCTTTGGCTTTTAACCTTGTAGGATAATTGTCATAACTTTCTTTTGCATAGTTTATTTGTACTGCAAAGTACATGTTTTTATACTCATATTTTTTTGTATAATATCTTTGATGTGCCTCAGGATGCAACACAATTTATCAAAAACAGTAAAACCCCTAAAAGTCTCTCACTGATACCCAAGTGGGCTAGGCAAGTATTCAGAAAGGACCTGTCATCTTAAAATTTCAAAAACTTCACAAATTTCTCTATGCATTACATTTCCCATGTTGACATCTGAACTCAAGAAGCATTAAAATGAGTCTCATAATAACATAAACAATGAAATTTCCAAAATAGGAAATTGTATTTTAAAGCCATTGATATCAAAGTAAATTCAGAAAAAAAGATCATTCTTCAAACTAGGAACCAGCACCAGAGTTCAGCACATAATCAAAAATTTTGGGAAAACATGACATAAAAAGCTATATGGTGAATTTTTCTGATATTTACAACAGTTTGAGAAATGGACAGTAAATGCAAAACAGTATTACTAATAGTAATAAAGCAATAAAACAAAAGGAAAACATTTTGGGGAATCCCTTTGTTCTCTTTCTTAGTAAGCTAGGTATCCTAGCTTATCCTATTTCTATCACAGTTAGCTCCAAGTAAGGAGCTCTTTCTTCTTTTATCTTCCATAACATGAATAGTATTTCTCACTAGTCATACAAACAATGGCAGCAAGAACAAAAAAAACTTTTAAGGCAAGTAAACTGTACATTGGTTTCCAGTATCTTCAGAAGACAATCTAATCCTTTATTTTCTCCCAGTATTATCCTGGTTTCTCCGTCTTTGCTAATTACTTCTAAGGTTTTAAGGGCTAACAATTGAATAACTGGGTATTCGGATTTCAGTAGTTCCAGCAAGGGTGGAATTACATTCAATGCACGAACTGCAGCACGGCTTTGAAAATCCTGCAGTAAAATATTCAACAAAGAATGTTAGTAATAGAGAATATAACAATACCTCAATTCCTGACTTTACAGAAAGAACCCCAAAAATCTGATTTTAAACATATAGAAAAGAGTCAATATTCCAGAACTTCCAGCTCTGAAGATTTCTTTCTTTTCAGCTGAGAATCAAACTGAATATAATCAAGCCCCACTAGCCTTAAATTCAAATTTTTTTGCATGACTGAAGTACGAACTACAGAATTTAATCCTGTCTAAGGAAGCCTATTTACTCTTGATTTTGCCATGTTCATCTCAACATACATGTTTCTCTGAGAAAGTTTTTTAAACCTAGTTTCATCATTTTTATTTACCTCAGTGGGTGAAAATAGTTTTTGCACTCTACTGTGGTTGCCTGGTTATATCTTCTTTTGTTTTAGTAATTATAAAATGACAATTTAAAATTTCAACTTTAAACAGTGTATATGCAGCTTCATAAAAAGTCAGTAGTAGATTATATTAAAATAGAAAATAAATAAATAAATTACAATTTGCTTTTAAATAGCTTATTGCACATGTGCAGCATGTAATTATCCTTATCAATATAAGCAAGCACCAGGTGCAGTTATCCAGATATACCCTGCAACAAAGACAGCGAGATAGTAAAAAAGGAGAAAGAGTAAAATGTGATTCTGAATAGACATGCTCTGATGCCCCAAAAGAGATAGAGTTATAAACTGAATTCATTATTGAATTGATTCGCTTAAGCCATGGAAGAGAACTGCCATACAAATGCACCATTCTTTTGCTAAGCAGCATATGGATGACATTAGTGCTAAGTGTGAACGTAGCCAATAACAAATCTATTCCTCCCAGCATGGAAAGTAGCCGTTGACAGCATTCACCTATCATTAAAAAGATGTTAAAAATCGTGACTATGGACTTGCTGCCCAAAACAAGACACAATGAAATTGCTAGTTTTTTAATTTAGAGGATTACTCCAATCTTTTGGATAGACAGGTTATAACTCTCATTACTGAGATTAACATTTTCCAACCAAGAAAACAAATTCATATTTAATTAAAAAAAATTGAATCTGTTTCTGATATCACATACATTGCTGTACAGCATGGATAATTGCATTAAGTTCAACAGAATTAGTGTCAAATCAGCTACATTCATAACTAATATAACAACCAAAGACTTGGGTGTAATGTTTTCAAATACATTGATGAACACTGGAGAGAGAGTAAAGGAACCAAATATTTTTAAATTATTAACCCCACAGAGTGCTTATCTGCCTCTCTAATTTAAAACAACAGCAACAAACTTTACCTGCACCAGGAGGTAGATACATTCAACTGAATTCTTCTTAACATCAGGATCAGGGCTACCTAGCAGTCTGATAAGTGGTTCTAATCCACCTTGCTCAAATATTTGTACTTTAGTAGTATATTCAACAGCCATGTGTGCTAGACACAGAGTAGCAAATTCATGGATAACTACATCTTCTATGGGGGAAAAAAGAAATATTTTGATCAAGTTTTATTCAGCACAGTATATGTTCACTAATCCAGTGATTTAAATTATTATTTGAAGTCAATAAACAATAGCTGTTAATCATACCTGACATCTCCATAAACATGTTGCTCCATCTGTACAACATAAAACACTACTCAGTAAGTAACAGAGCTACTCCTATAAAGCAATTACCTATTTAATGTGTAGTATGACAAATCATAAGTTACAAGGAAGATTTTTATCAAATTGACCAATCAAATGGCAATCATAAATTATTTCTGAGTGTATTTTTGCACAAGGAATGAATACTGCAAGCTACCTTCTGGCGCCAGCTGTGATATAAGTGAATTTGTGACATCCAGTTCCCTCAGTAACTTCTTGACATCATCTACAATGAAATACATATGAATATGAAGTCTTTTGTTTGGCAATTTTGGCTGAGTAGAGAAACAGATTCTGTTCCAAGGGAAATGTACTTATGGTTACTCCCTGAGTGACAAAAAGATCTGACTGAGAATGACACACAACTGAAGTTATACCAAGATTATAATGGGCCCAGAAAACATACAGGAGATTTTCCAGTACCAGACAACATTCTTTAATTTTTGATATATACAAAGTTCCTCAATACTTCATTGAAATTTTATTCAAAATACTTGCATCTAGCAGGTTCTGATTAAATCTTTCACAGTTTTAGTTGTCAAAGAAGTCATACCCCAGTAGTTCAAATTATTTGTGGTTAAAATTATCAAACTAAAAGCAATCCTTTCGTTATTTAATTTTCAAGCCATTGCTTTCTAATTTTATGCTAACACAGCCCACATTGCAAATTGAAAACATGAATTATAAAGGTCATATTAAAATCACTCTAAATACTTTCAGAATGCATTTTTATTGTTGTCAATGGCAAACTAGCAAAACCACAACCACTGGATAGAATAACCAGAAAAGATTCTTGGGGACAGACTTCATGTGATCTTACAGGGCTGTGTTGTTACTACCAACACTTACAGTGTTGATATGTAAGAAAAAAAAGTATGAATTGAATATACTTTTAAAGAAAAAAGCAATTAAGATGTGATACAAATGGAAGATCTTCAGTCATTCAAATCCATGTGTTTGCAGCAGCGCTGGAAGCCAAGGTCTGAAGGAAATGACTATAAGCTAATGCTGAGTTGAAAGTAAGGTGAAGAGCATAAGGTCTGATGCAACATGAAAAGCGGGTAGCAGTTGATGAAAAGACTTAAACAGTGCTCAGGATATCACCATGGAAGACAACTGGGTAGAACATCTACCAAAGTAAGACCTGATTAATTATATTAATCAGATGTAGGTTTATAATGCAATGTAAAAATAACAGCCACTGAAACTCAACCTTACGTCACCTACTCTTTCATCTTTAGGTGTGTTTACATACCACTCACTGCAGCTTGAGCATTTGGCACTAAGGCACCCAGCATGGATGCAATACATTCATTCTCACCTTAAAAAAAGGTAGAAGAAAATCTGCACATACTGTGGTTAAATCATTTAATAATGGTATGGCTACAGTAGATACACTATCTTGCCATGAATGCAATGTCTCTGAGAGATACTCAAGACCACTTGAATTTCACTAGCTCAGATACAGATAACAAAACATCTACAGCAGCACTGATCTGCCAAAGCAGCTGGGTAAATATGCATGCCAGTGCTTGATTGATAAGGGCTTTTTTTGCCATCAATACTTGAGTTAGCTACTTTAATTTAGCATATTTTGTCCCTTATCACTGTAGTTACACTAATGCCTCATCTAACAGTTGATACTTAACTATAGCATTTTCTGTAGATGACAAATAAATACTACTTTATCCTTCTCTTCCAACTTTTGTAAAAGAAAAGAGTGTGTTACGTCCACATTGGTGGGCATCTTATGTAGTCAGCCTTTCCCCAATAGACATAATTCCAGTATTAAGCTGTTTCAATTTGGCCCCATCAAAACAAAAATAAGGGTTGGAGTAAAATTAACTTCTCTTGTAATTTTTTTTCAAAATCAGTGGAGTTCACTCTAGCTGAATTTGTTCCTTTATTCTGGGCCATTAATATTGCTTTGAAGACCACACTCATAGACTTCATTAAAAAATGGAGACTCTTACGATTAGAAGCCATGATGCCAAATACCATGATGGCATTTCTGCGTACAATTGGATCTTCATGTGAGATGAGTTTATACAGATGTTCCACTGCTCCAAGACCAAGAAGTGTCACTTTGTTTTCATCACCTGAAGAGTAATTAGGTTAAAAGTCTGTAAAAATGCAACAAGCTTGTAGTTCTAACGTAACAAAGGAAAACAGCTACCAAGCTTTTATTGGACTGTAGACTCAAAGAACAAAGGCCTGGACAGGACCTTGGGAGATTGTCTAATCTATAACTCAAATAAACATGTGTCAAATATTATCAAGGATTAATAGTATCAAGGATTAAGTCACATTTGTAAAGCAAATTATGCTTCTGTCTATTGGACACCCAACTCATTTGTTGGAGACTGCAGTGGTAGTACAAAGGACAGCTTTCTGTTTAGTGAAGTTCAGATGAATGATATAATTAAAAACCTCATTTTATTTTCCTCATTTCTTGCCTCCCAATTTTATTTTCCTCAAAATAACAGTTAATTCATTATGTGGATCTGCATTACCCCTCAAGTGAAACAACTACCAGGATTTGCATCATCAATTCCCACCTGAGATCTCTACCACCTGAGAATGGAGCACTTTGTATCTGACTAGGCTTTGGCCATGCAAAGAAAGAAGCATTTTGTATGATTACAGACTTCCGTTCTTGCTCACTCAAAACACACCCAAAACCCAAGAAACAAAATCCAAAACTTACTCCTATTCTCAGTTCCCATAACAGCATTAAATTCATTTTCTAATGAGCCATGCCTGTCCCTTCTGGCTACAAGTCAGCAATGTGAGAAGAAACTGGAGAACTATGCTCATTCTCAGGCCAAAACACAACTAAAATACAAGAATTATTTTTTATTGAGAATGGGACTTAAATTACTAGCAAAGTTCAAGAAAAAAATTAACTGCAAAGTGAAAACAACTCCTTTTGTGTCACACTGCAAAGTTACAGTCTAGTCTTCTGGGAGATTGCAGGAATATCTACATTAAGAATTTAAGGGATTATTCACTTAGTAGAAACAGAAAAATATCTGTCCTCTTGCAGTGTGCCCTATGTTACTGTGGACAGCAGGGAAGGAGCCAACAAGACTTTATGGTGTGCGGTTCATAGCTGTCTCTGAACAGTCCAAATTCTCTCTTCGCATATTCAAAATTTGGTTGCATGCCCCCAGCCAAGTTGCCATATTAAGCTGAACCTAAACGTCTTTCAGAACCCAATGATCCTATGTCAAAGCCTTCAGCTCTTCTCTCACAACTTCAGCAGGGATAATACTTGCCATCAGTACAACAATCAGCATATAAAACCATAATTTTTAAAGAAAGCATAAATTAAAAGGAAATTCATATTAAAATAGATTAATTATACCAAGAATGCTACCAGTGTATACCAATTTGAGTGGCTGTAATGGAATGAGTAGGAGGCAACTTAGGAAATTACATGCTACATAATTTTGAGCCTTTGTTACACAGTTGTCTTCTGAGTACCTGGAACATGACACTTAGCTAGAGATAATACAGGAACCTTTGGAAGATTTGGAATCTCGGAGGCTTGTTAGATTCCCAACACATATAGAAATAAGCTTGATAAAGGAGGCTGAGTGGTCTCCAATAAATCATCTGTAACAGAAGTACTGACACAAGAGAGATATGCAAAAATAACAGAAACAGGCTAAAAAGTAATTTTCATTGAAAACCAAACCTTAAAATAACTACACTAGTACAGAAGTTTCAAACTATAACATAAAAAAGAGAATTATTTCCCAGATGCAGGTGTGTTGCTCATAACAAAACAGATATAGGTTATATCTAAACCAAGCTCTATTAAACAGAGAATATAAAATTCTACCAAAAATTGATAAAAATTTCCTTCACACAAACCACAGGACTTCTTTATAACTGCAAATACAGGTTTGACAGATATTTCAGAAAACCCTCAAAGCTTGACAGAGACCTTTCAGATGAAATGAAGACTTCTGTGTTAGGAAATTAAAAAATTGTGAAGTACTACCAAAATCTAAGCAACACAAAGGAAAGCTTATTGCAAAAAGACTAACCTTTTGATGCAAATTTATATAGAGCATCACATGCTTTGGCCAAAACTTCCTCTTCAGGAGAATTAAGCATTAGCACAACCGTTGCTGCTGTTTTGCTTTCAATCAATAAAGGATCAAACTACAAAGAAAAAAAAAGGAAATAGTTTGATTTATACTGAGCCTTCCTGTGTGTTGCAGTAGACTCCCACATTTGATTAAAAAAAACCTAGTTTGAGATCTACAGTGAGTTAGAAATATTAACATGAGTTGGTATTTACCCAGAGAAATTAATTTTTTTAATAACAATTTGAGACATTGTTGAAAAATAAAAAAGAATAATTAATTTCAAAGTATAATCATGATTTCATCCTGTATGAAGATTTTTGAAAGCCCATGACACTTCCCTGTACATCTAGGAAGTCTTGAAGGCAACAGACTATGTAATTCAGTTACATGCATAAAAGCAACCTGGAGCTTCGGAACCAAACCTGTGCACAGAGCCTATGAACTTAGGTGGTGTACCAGGAAGAAGATTTGGTTACTCTGTGGCATTAACATTTTATGACTGCTTTAAAAAAAAAAAAAAGGACCCTTCTAGAAGTGATACGAAGCGTTCATTTCCATTTCTGACCCCTCTCATACAGAAAGAAATCTTCCAACAAATCTGGCAGTTTTCAACCTCTTAATAGACTCTTTGGGACTAACATCACTGGAAAAAAGGAATCTTCTAAAAAAAGCCTTTCACTCTTTAACAAGACTCAAGGATTTCTAAAAATTCTACCCATTAAAAAGTTTTAAGCTTATTTGGATTTAAAATAATTTTTAGTATGGAAAAACTGTTTTCTGTCCTCATACTTCAGGCCTATAGAGTATCTGCATTACATACAGAAACTACTATATGCTGGAGTCATGCAGTCTCTCAATATCAATATATTTATATTTAAAATACAGCAGATTAATAATTTAAGATAGCAATAAAATTCATTTAAAATATTATTACAATGTATATTTAGACCATAGATATTTTAAAATGTGTATTATGTGTTTTACTTCATTAAAAAACCCTCTAATAGCTACATCAGAGGCCCATGTTGCTGAACAAGGGCATGAAGACACATACAAGTCAGTTATCAAGTAAGCAAATTATTTGGGGCAAATCTTCAAAAAAGTTATGAGTATGCTAGTGGGAAATGAAGGAAGAAGAGGCTTTTTTTCTTCTCCCTCCTCTGAGTTGTTAAAAAATGAGGCAAAATATGATACTAGTACCCAGACTTCTAAATTCATGGTTTTGGTAGGTTTTTAAATCTGAATAATTTCATCATCTTCCATGATGCATATCACATGATTTAACAATCTGAAAGATCAAGATCCAAGTTTCATTAACAGTGAAGAAGTTGCCAGGCTAATGTGCTTAACTGTTCTCCCCAGCTTCAAGCAGGTCTGAAAACCTGAAGACATTGTCCAACTTCATCCTTGCTGCGACAAGCTGGCAGCATAGGACAAGTCATGGAACAAAGCTCCTTTTTAAAGAAAATATAATCAGCTTACTGTACCATAAGTAATTTTGCTTAATAATGACTCAGCAACAAGAATTAAACCAAATAGTGGCACAGTGGTCTAAGTTACATCTTAATGATGGGCCTAAAATGATGGAATTCTTTATGGGAATTTTCTTTTTAGATTGTAAGGAGGCAAAAAATTCAGCTTATCACAGCAACACAGAATTAAGAGATAACTGAAAGTCTCTTTAGCCATCTTCATGCTTCTCCACTTTTGCAGATTTGTGTCCTTGCACGGACAGAACTTGATCCTCTAGGTAAGTGCTATGATTTAAGCACAGACATATCTCCTGAGTCTGGCCAAATACTTGGTGATGGGATAAAACCGTAATTTTTAGTACAGGCTGTTAATCCTCCAGAGAAAAATAAACACAAAGATTGATCTCAGATAAAATTTAATAAGAAATTAAATATAAGAGTTTTAAATCTCAGTTATTTATTTATGAAAGACGCTATTATGTTGCTCCACTTTAGTTTCCTCTTGTGTTCACAAATAATCATATAAACTACAATTCAACGATAATTCCTAGAATTTAACGATAGGTTGGCACATGAGCAGAGTGAAATTGGTAGACATTAGAGTGAATTTTGTGTAGACATTAGAGTGAATTTTGTGTAGACATTAGATTCACTACTACTGTCTGAAATATTCAATAGGCACTTTCCTATCAGAAGCAGTTTTGTGCTGAAAACACAGTAAGAAGAGTCACTGAAATCAATGTATGTTTAAGTCAGAGGCCTGAACAGGTCAGTGATTTGCTGGGAAGTAACACTGTTCATCAAAACTATCATAGAACTGGATGTGACTTTTGCTTATCATAGTGCCAGCATAGCTGGAGTTCCTCCCTTTTTTTTTTTTTTTTTTTTTTTAAATAATCAAGGCTTGCCCCTAAATCTTCATACATCATTACAGACTCTTCCCTTAATGGCACATACAGGACAGATTACGTGCTAGGATAATATGCCTGAAGTTACACACTATCTTGAATTAAACACAGGAATTTAACTGGTTTATAAGCAAAAACATTTCCGACATTCAGTTTGTATTAAGAAAAAAGCAAGTTAAATGAAAAAGAAAGCTGTAATTCAAAAACTCCTATATGTCTTTGATCATGATTTTTGTGTACATTTGACTTCAAAGCCAGTAGAAACTGCAGAGTATTTGGGGTTTTTCTTGGCTTCCATCAACTTAACTTTGAAATTTGAAGGTAATAGAAAATATGTTTCCAGTCAGAACAAAAACCCATCTAGCCCAGCATCCTGTCTCCAACAAAGGCCGCTAACAGGTGTGGGCAAGCAGACTATTAAACTTTGCTTATATTCCCTCCCAGGCTCAAGCATTCTGCAACCCGGAGAACTGGTGAGCTAGCGATTTTATCTCTGTGTTCAAAAAGTTCAAGAAAAATTTTCCTCCAGTTAATTTGGTAAATAATTTTTGAAGCCATCTGTATTTTAGCCACCCTTAATATTCTGAGACACAAGTATCGCAGTTTAACAGTCATGAAAGTATCCACGAAAGTGCCATTTTAATGAAAGCATCTACATAAATTCTGATAGACTGGATGACACAAGTTGCAGAATAAAACCCCATGAAATTCCACTGGCAACCTCTCTCCATTATGAAACCCAAACAGTAAGTTGTTTTCTCACCTTTGCTTTCTATTTTATAACCAGACATTATTCCCAGGAGAGGAATTTCTTTTTACCTGTTAGTGTTTATATGAGTGAAGAGCTTGGTTTAAAAACTTCTGTAAAAGTTAAATAACCAGATCAACATTACCCACTTGCTTACTGACTCCTCTAAAGAATTCAAACAGACTTCAGAGATCAAACTTGCCTCTACATAAGCAATACTGATTCTCCCCCATTACTATCATATTTATCCATGCTTTTTTTTTTTTCTTCTTTTGGTAACTATTTCTACCAATTAACACAGCATGGACAACAAACTTTCTGGCCTGTAATTATTGATGTATTTCTTTCTGGAAATTAAATTTGCTAGCCTCCATTCCTCTGGTACAAAAAGTACACACTAAATACCATAAGTAACACTAGCACAATTTCAGATTTTAGCTATTTTTAGTTAGAACAATACCTGGGCAAGTATAATTTATGCATATTAGGGCAATTTCTTCACATTTGTTTTAGTGATTTCCTACATAGCTTTGTCTTTTGACACAAAAATACATAATTTTGCTTTTCTTTTATGACTTTAATCACCTAATAGTGTCCCTCCAAGAAGCTTCTTGCTTCTAGTCAATTTGGAAAAGCTTTATTGCTAGTTTTTGTATCCTTGCTAGTTCTCTCCCAAAATGTTTTGGTGCATTGTGACATTGTGCTTTTATTTTTCATTTGTGAGTGCAAGGGTTTGGGGTTTTTTTCCCCCATTTAGATGTAAATCCCACCTTTTGAAGGATGCATTTATCTGCTATTATTCTACTGTTTAATCATGCTGTCTTTTTTTTTTTTTTAAATCCTTTAAACTTGAGTTAACTGACTACAGGTCTGCTTTACCCTTGTACCTTTTGTAGACTCTTTAGAAGCATTACTGGTATCTTTGACATTCTTAACCCCTTTTCCTTTACCTAGAAAAATAGTTAATATATACCTGGCTATGTTAATTGTTTCAGTTTTGTCATTGTCTGATCTCCTATACTAACAATATAAACCCAGGGTATTCCACTGAATCACAGTTGATATTGGAAGGCACCTCTGGAGATGATGTGGTCCAACTGCGCTGTTCAGAGCAGGGTCAGCAGGAGCTCAGGGACGATGCACAGTCCAATTTTGAGTATCACCAAGGATGGAGACTACATAACCTCTCTGGGCAACCCGTGCCATGTTCCATCATTCTTACAGTAAGAGAGGATTTTTTTTTCCCTTACGTTTAAACAGAACCTACTAGGTTTCATTTTGTGCCAATTGCCTCTCGTCTTTTCACTGGGCACCACTGAGAAGAGCCTGGCCTGACTTCTTTACTCTCTCCTATTACCTATTCATACACATGGACACACTGACACCCCTCCAAGCCTTCTCTCAAGGCTGAACAGTTCCAAGTCTCAGTCTCTCCTCACATGACAAATGCTCCAAGCCTTTGGCAGACTTGTCCCAGTAAGTCCATGTCTCTCTTGTACTGGGGAACCCAGAACTGGATATGGCACTCCAGTTGCTGTCTCATCAACCTTGAGTGGAAGACAACAGTCCACTCCCTCAAGTTGCTGGCAACATTCTGCCTAATGCACCCCAGGATTTTGTTGGCTTTCTTTGTCCACCAGAATCACCAGGTCCTTTCTAGCTGGTCATCACCCAGTCTATACTGGTTATTCCTCCTCCATGTGCAGTATTTGGCATTTGCCTTTATTGAACTTAATGAAATTCCTGTTTTCCCATTTTTCTAGTTTGTTCAGGTCTCTCTGAACGGCTGCACAACCATCTGGTCTATCAGTCACTTCTCTCAATTTCCTATCTTCTGCAAACTTGCTGAGGATGCACTCTGTCCCATCATTCAGATCACTAATGAAGAGGTTAAATAGTACCAGCCCCTGGGTCACAACGCTAGTGACTGACCTCCAGCTGGACCTCATGCTGCTGTTCACAACCCTTTGAGCCTGGCAGTTCAGCTAGTTTTCAATACATTTACCGTGTCCATTTATCTTGTCTGTACTTCATCAGTTTGTCTCTTAGGATGTTGAGAGAGACAGTGTTGAAAGTCTTACTACAGTCAAGTCAAATTAATATTTAGAATCACAGAACCATAGAATGGTTTGGGTTGGAAGGGACCTTAAAGATCATCTAGTTCCAACCCCCCTGCCATGGGCAGGGACACCCTCCACTAGACCACGTTGCCCAAAGCCCCATCCAACCTGGCCTTGAACACGGCCAGGGATGGGGCATCCACAGCTTCTCTGGGCAACCTGTTCCAGTGCCTCACCACCCTCACAGTGAAGAATTTCTTCCTAATATCTAATCTAAAGCTACCCTCCTTCAGTTTAAAGCCATTACCCCTTGTCCTATCACTCCATGCAGTTGTAAACAGTCCCTCTCCAGATTTTCCACAGGCCTCTTTAGGTACTGGAAGGCTGCTATAAGGTCTCCCTGGAGCCTTCTCTTCTCCAGGCTGAACAAGCCCAACTCTCTCAGCCTGTCTTCACAGGAGAGGTGCTCCAGCCCTCTGATCATCTTTGTGGCCCCCCTCTGGACTTGCTCCAACAGCTCCATGTCTTTCCTGTACTGGGGACCCCAGAGCTGGATGCAGTACTCCAGGTGGGGTCTCAATTTAGGCATTAATTGCTCAAAAGAAGGTGTTTCTATAGAGACTGAACTTCAGGACAGTGCCACTCCATATATTCTACCTCCTTAACATCAGTTTTGTGAATGATGCTGTTTTCAAAAATACTTGGGTACCTCTAGCTTTCTTTCAGTGATAATACCTTAGTATTTTCTCTTGTGGTAATCTTAGGCCACCCTTTTAATGTCTATGCCCTAGTGATGATCAAATAATAATATTGTCTAGATCAAACTTAATTAAGATATCATATGAAAAGTTCTTACCAATCTTTGTCAAAACTAGCATATTTTACCTGCCTGAATTACTGTCTAAGGTCATCCATATAGAGATAGAGGTTCAAAGCAATATCTTTCCTGGAGAAGCCCAATTCTCAGAACAGAAAAGAGTAAAAGACAAACTATGAAAGGCAGGGAAAATAGAGTCCTCAGGAATACTTTCTGAAACATATGAGAGATGTGTTTTCCACCTGTTCCTAGAAATCTATAAAAATTAGTGGTTACCTGCATTACCATATATTCTCAGAGCATTCCACATGCACAAAGGCCCTCTTTTATAAGCCTATCCGCATTATCTCATGGCTTCTTTTCTTGGACTTGACATTTTCATAAGCAGATTATCAATCAGAAGATAATAGCTAACACATCTTTTATTTTGTCTGCATCTCATTTCCTGCCATCTCAAATATCCAGGTGAAATTTAAAGTTTTGAGATTTGATTTTACATGATCACTATTAACAATATTCTCATAGCTAGAAGATTTTCTTGGCTGATAGTTACAACTAATCAATGATCTATTTTCATATCTAATACTGTTTCGCTATGCAACATTCAGTTTTTTTTTTTCTCCTGATAGGACTGCTACAAGAGATATGCTAGCCTGAAATACAATAAGGGTAAAAACTAAGCCAAAAACTGCACATGCCATCTGGACTTCACTCTTTCCAATTCTTTCCTTTTTAATAGTTTTATTGACCTCTTCTCTAAGTTTATTTTTTTCAATTATTGAATATATTTTCTAACATTATTCACAGTTTATTGTAGTAGTTAGTAGGCTGTACCATACTTTTCTCCAGAAACTCTAATGGTGTCTTTTGGATCCAGAAATTGTGGTGCTGCTTCTACTGATTTTCCAGATATTTACCGAAAAAGACAAATTTTATTACTTTGGAGGGGGTTAGCTCATCTGTATGCCTTAGATCTACTGCCATGCCTTTCAATTTTTTTTTTTCTTACACCGCAAAGATACTTAGTTTTAATTCTTCAGGCCTGCTTTAATTAGTCCTATCCACATACACCTTCTTTGTGTCTCCTTATTGGGAAGAGACACAGAAAAGGCTTTAGATCAGTTTATCCTCTCATGTTGAAGTTTTATGTCAAGTCTCCTTTCATAAGGATTTATTATTGATTGGGGTGTATGAATTACATTTGTAATATTCGTGTTTCCGCAGAACAGTTGAGGAAAACCTGATATCAATTGCTATGCCTCAGTGACATCATGACTATTGGACATTACTGTCTTAGTCAAAATTATTTATGCTTATTTAATATTGAAATTGTGACGCAGTTTTTGCTGATCACGTTTTCTATGACCTTTGAAAAACCTCTTGCAGTACCATCACTCTTTACAAACCCACTGTTTTTTTAAAACAGTGTACTGAACTTTGCATTTAGTTTCATGCTCCTCTGTGGGACTCGTTGAGGTCCTGATTTTCATTAACTTAGTTATCTGGCACAGAATTTATATTATATTCTTTTCAGTGCTTCTGTCTTATTTCCTCTACTTCTTTCTGAATAAGCCAATTAAACTTTAAAAATACCTATATTTCAAGCCTCTATCTTTTTTGGGGTCTCTTTGTACCTCGTGAATTTATAGAAACTCTTGAAAAGTGTGCTAATGCCAGAATGTTGATCGCTATCTTTTGCATTAATTACCACTATTATTGCATATTTCACTTCAGCTCTTGTACCTCTCACTGTGGCACTTCCAATGATACCAGAAAAAACCTGAACTGCTGCTAAAGACTGTATGTCTTTGCAAAAGATCCAGAATACGTAGTGCTGCCATTCAAAATATCTGTAAAATTTTGTATTCAGTAAAAAACTGCAGATCCATCCAGGCTCTTAACTCTTTCATCCTTAAAGAAAGGGAATGTCTCCATAGTTAAAAAGACATACAAACTTCAGGTTGCTCTTCTTCTTTCTCCTTTGATTTTCACAAATGGAAAGCTAATACTGTTCTTCAAATAAAAAGAAGCCTAGATTGTTTCATACATTACTATTTGCAAAGCCTGCCAAAGACAACAATCTCCACAAAGAACTACACATGCCCAGTCACTCTGGTTTGTATGCTGTCCAAGAAAAGCAGAAACAGAATCATCTTTAAAAGACATTTTTAGAATAATGTGGGTAAGCTAGGAGAGTAAGGAACTATGTAAGGATGGCAGAGCTGGGCCTATAATTGTGTAATGTTTATTTTATAGCACATAGCAGTTTATAAACTTACCACATCCTTGGGTGGAGGCTCTACTTCCTTCTTTACTTTTTTACCCATTCTAAAAACAAAAACAAACAAAAAATAAAAGCAGACAAACAAATTCCCTTCTGTGTTTTAGGAATCAGTTTACCAGGGGTTTAGGAAAGCTTGTAAGACAGACTTTCTCATTCATTCGACCCACATAATCAGTTTGAAAATTTCTTTGACATAGTAATTTCTATGCAGAAAGTTGTCCCTTATAAACAAAACAAACTTTCTAACACTTGAACACATTTGGTAAAATACATCTTGTCAACCAAATACACAACTAAAAAGAAAGATGTGAGACTTCATAGGCTCAAGTTGTAATGTGGTACAAATACCTAGGACATGCTTTTCTCAATGTTAGCTTTATCTGCACCTATAAATCATGTATGAACTTGAAGGTCCTGTTAGGGTATTTCCCCATGTTTGTCTATACATTCTATGTTGGCAAACATTCTATACAACTGCATAACATCCAAATAAGTTCTACCCTGAACATGTGGTTCAAATTCAATTTGAATTCTCTATTCCTGTTTCACAGAAGAAAAAAATCAGGTCTACAGGTATTAAAAAACCAGTTCTGCACAGTACAAATTTCACTGATTTAAAGAAGTTACATCTATTTACACCAAGTCCAGCTTGTGTCTTCTGCTTTTTTTGTATTAGCACATGTGCACATGAACCAGGAAGACCTTCTCAGCCACATCTAATAGTAGCTTCTGAAGCATATGGATGTAATACCTCATGTGGACCTAATTTCATGTGGCTTGCAAAACTTCAACAGAGCCTTCTAGTTAAGCTACAGGCAAAAGTAAAGAGCAACAAGACCTGCTAGCACTAGCTATGCGTAGAACATAACCCAAGTTATGCCAAACTTAGGTTTGTTTTAACACTGTGTAAAAGTGAAATGTGCACTGTTAGTACCCCTTAGTAACTCCTCAGTTCTCAAAGGAAAACCACACATTCACCCTCAGCCAGGACTATCCTGACAGCTTGCCTGTGGTATAAGAGATTATTTTCTAGTACGATATCAGCCATAGCCTGGCTGGTTACAGAAGTCAGGGCTATTGTTTGTTGTGTTCAACAAAAATTTGGAACTCTTCTTGAATCGTCTCATTTTTTTTCAGGTATTGTTCCTCTGCTGGCCTCTCAAATAAACTGTAACACAGCAGTAGTGAAACCAGATCATAAGCAATCCTAAAAATGGATCTGAAATTTAAAATTTAATAGGCAGGTCACTAATTATAATTTTGAGAGGAAGACCCATACAATCAAAGATTCTTCAGCTCCACTCTGCTTTACCCTTCTGCATATATACACACACACACACTTCTGAACACATACACACATGCTAGAATTCAGTGTTTCAGAAAGTGCAGCTTTGGCTAGGGCCAAGTTAATTTATATAAGAGAAAGCAAAAGGACAAATTACTGACAGTATATTCAACAAAAAATGATGGACATACTACCTTCTGATTTATGCAATCACTGTAGAAAATAGGCATCATGCACACACACACAAGAATCAGATTTATAAGGACATTCAGGAAATCTGGGTTATTTAAATTGTGTTAAATCCTGGTATGGAGATATGGACACTTATTTAGAGTTATTCAGTTCAGCTCAATTCATTTCAGATATAAATTAATCTAAGTCATAAAAAGCAATTTTAATTCTGAATGAGTTTAATTAGGTTTAAACCAAGCACTTTGAAAAGTTAATTCATGTAAAAGTATTTATAATGTTGAACAATTAATGTTCACAGATTCAAATAATTACACATATTCCAAGCCTGTGAATAACTAAAGCTTTTAATTGTAAATATTTCCTCACGCTGTATAAATACATCCAACTTCTGAGCATATTTTCAAGAAACTTATACATTTTTCTACATGTTCAGAAATATTTGCTTCCTTGGTAATATTAAAAAAAGCAGTATGATCTGTAGCAACGAGCACAGAGACAGGACAATTACTTTATTGTGGACTGCGCCCCTCAGCCTGTTTCTCTGCTGCAGTTACTATTCTGGATTTCGGTGCATTCTGCCATCAAATGTTGGTGTTAGCTTTGTTCCCATAAAGCTCTCTGTATTCAGTGGTCATTCTCTGACTTGAGGCAATGATGCACATGGAATACTTTGGCTTACTGATAATTAAAAATGTGTCTTCTGCATTGAATTTTAATTATCACAGGTATTGAAAGGGTACTGACCCATGAAAGAACTTCTCATTCAAATCTCCTTCTCTCCATAACGGCATGTTGTCTTTTTCTCAGTAGGTTTACAGTATGTATATCTTTGATTCCCATTTACTATTCTAAATATTTAGAATTCAGAACAAATTTGAAGCAGGATTTAGATTTTTAAATGTGATTAAATCCTGGCTCTATGTAACCTGAAAAACTTCTTTTAAAAAACTAAAACTCTATGCACTAGTAATTAAGTGTAATTAATTAAATCTTAAAGACAAAATAAAGAATATTCTCATTTGAGTAATATTCTCTACTATGTGTTCTGTAGGTTTCTAGAATCATAGGAGCATATTTTTTCCACATTTTTTTTTTTGAGATTAAAGGGATGATTGGTTAAATCATGCAGAGCTAGAGGTAATAAAGGACTTTGACATAACAGATGTAGCCAATGCATAGTCAGGCAATCTATGAAGTTATCATTCTATGCTACTTCCTGTCCTTCACCTGGAATTTACTGCCTTCAGTGGAAGACAAACAAGCCTGCTTTACTTTGCTCCTACTCAGTTTCAGTGCAGTGGTCTAATCAGGTGTTGTCTCTCAGCCAGTGGGACAGTCATTACATCTAACCAAATCCCCACTCCAAAACTACAGTCCCCAACACTCTCCCTCAGCTCTTGCTATTCTTGGTGCCTAAGCTCGGCAAGCACTTCCCTGTTTCACTCTGAACTTCATTAGGGCCTCCAGCTTTCCCATAGGACCAGAACCACCCCGATGTGAGTATCTTCATTTGAACCAGTATCCAGAAACTATGAGTAGTGTCCACTAAAGTAAATTAGGCATCAGTACTTAAGTTAGTCGCGATCCTTGATAATCCATGAAGATCTAGTCAACATATTCAATAGCTCTTAGGCAGATTCATCCTAAAGTAGGTATCTAAAATTTAATTGCACCTTAAAAACAACTACTTTTTCCTCAGACCAAAACCGGAGTCTAGAGCTGCTAGCTCAGGTATTGACATTTGTACTGATATCTAAGTTAGAGAGATAAACTTATTACTCTGCTTCTCCACATGAATCCACATGCCAGGCTAGATGTGGCAGATACTATCACAAAAGACTGAACATTAACAGAACTAGGCATATGACAAAACACAGCCACCTTGTCCTTTTAAAAGTGGCTGAAGGAATAGGCCCATCTCCAGTAACATCTCTGTGACTACAACATTTTGCCCATAAATAGAAAATGATTTTGAGGAAGGTCACAAATGTGGACTTTTTAGTTCAAAAGTGGAACCCTCTAACCTCTTGGCTATTATATCATGAACTGGCACCTCTGCCATGTCAAATAAAATAAGGAAAATTTATTTAGTTTTTGAAAGATTTGTTGCAGATGCCTGCCCAGAAGAGCAGATTCTAAGTACTAGAATTAGTATGGCCATAATCCCTGTACTTGCTTCACATCTTATTGGCTTGCTCTAGGAACCTCGCTGCTCAGTGTGAATAGTTTATTAGATTGCAAATGTGAGATATCTACCCATTTCTAGTCACTATACTTTTTTTTTTAAATATGAGATGATGGATAGCATGTGAGCTTTAACAAAAAAAAAGTCTACAAGTCATACTTTGAAATATGAGGAAAGTCTTACAGTGGTTTCTCCGTTCAAAATACTGAAATTTTATAAACATTTCCTTTTCACTATGGAGTGTATAGCTATACTATCAGAGTCCTTTTGCATACACTTAAAGACCATAATATTTTGTGGTGTTAAGTCAGACAATGCATTTAGAAAACGTCACCTGTTCTATTTGCATCTTCTCTTTTCTAAAACATTAAATAACTGACACAACAACCTAAGACCCTTCACAGGCTGAATGTTAGCGAGACATGAGGCAAAAAAAAGGAATAAGTCAAAGACACAGCCAGCTGTGGAACTTACCTCTTAATTAAGGAATCAAAGGCCTCTTCTGAGAGGAATTTCTCCTATGGAAAAACAGTGCAAAGAGAAGGATTTAAGAATAGCTTCTAACTAGTTATTTGTTACATGGTGCACATTGCGAATTAACTGTCCCATGCTTTAAGACAGTCTGAAGTTGTGTTACTACAACCTGGCCATGATTTTCAGGTTCTTCCCAAAAATGATACACAAGTGAGAGTCTTTTTTTTGCCTTTCAAGTGATAATTATGTAATGTCAATTTAGTCTAGCTAGTTTAAGTGAAGTCTTGCTGTTTATTCTTGTCTCGCAGAAATTAAAATCTTTTTTCTGTGATAACAGTGAAAACTGCCTATAAATTGATCATCTTCATTATCAATTAATTTCTGTATGGATACTCTAGTTCTGCTGCCTTCCAATGGAATCAAAAGGAAGATACTAAAATTATAATCACAGCATTAGCAGACAATTTCACTCCTTTCTTGAGTGCATAAACTACTACATCCTTTGTATGCCAGCTTAAATACTCTCCTCATCATTCTCAGGTAGCTTTGTCATAATTAAGAGAATAATGTGGAATAATCTTGAAACTTCCTTCTTTCTCTCAAATACTTCTTCAGGCTTTCTTCTGTCCTACTCCTTAAATGTGGATCAACAGACTCCCCTTGCCCAGTGTTCTAATGCCAGTGCAAGCATTAATACATTATAAAAAACTTGGCTTCACAGAAGAGAGTTAAAAAGATATTTAATATTCAGTTCCTGAAGATATATGCTGTATGAAAACAATACATTATATGAGAGACCAATTAAGTCAAGACCTTTGCCCACTGTTTTATCTGTGCCCATGTGTATATTAAGCAAAAAATATCAGGATTAAGTAAAAAATTAGCTACCATGCAACAGATGTTAACTAATAAAATTTAATTAGAATCTGTTCCTAGACATAAGATAATATTTTCTATTTTGACTCAGCTGGACAAAGTTAATCCCACTGCAAAAAACAAACAAACAAAAAGACTAAATACACTCTGATCATGCTGAGAGTTCATTTAAAGATTCCTTTTTTTTCAAATGATCTATGTGTTTATAAATTATACACACACAACACAAAAGAATCACTAAAAAAAACAGAGAGATGCAGAGTACTCTGAAGACATACCCTTAAAACCAAAACAAGTTTGTAGTTATATGACAGATTGAGGAAATAGCCATGACAGAAAAAGTGGGGATTTTAGGTGAGCTAAAAAACAATACAATTATTTATTTAAAATCTCGGAACTTTTAAGATACATTGATAGTTTTTATTTGCATGCTGGTATCACATTAACATTCAGCTCAGTGTTACTTTCCAAAGCCCAAGGGTAGATGCTGAGATTTTAAACAGCCCCCAAGATCCTCAGGTATTTGATTCCACAACCTGATGCTGTGAAAATACGCAAGATTTGCAATAAAAATTTGAATCATGCACAGCCTCTGATTGATAGTAGTGCCTTTTTTCATACTGTCCAAGGACCATACCTCACTGTTTTCTGAAGCTAAACAGTTTGGTACACCTAGTAAGACGTGTACTAAGTCAGGAGTGTTTCAGTCACGTTAAGATCCTAAGCTGTAGGGGCAGAATATATTTTCCAATTTGTACAATGTCAAAGATGGTGTATGAATGTTAATAAAATGAAGTAATGGGAATTAAAGAACATGATAGCACTCTTTCCAAATCACAGAACAACAAAGAGGCCTCAGCACAAAAAACCTCCTTCAACGAATAAGAACAGTCTTCCATGGCAGATCAGTATCCTGCCTCCAGAGCGGTAAGAGCCAAATGCTTCTGATAAATGCATGAAACCAATCCCAAAAATCAGATTTCCTCCATCTGTTACAGGCTTTTATTTCCCTAAAGTACAAAGGTTTAGCTCTCCTGAAGTTTTTACATTCTTTCTAACAACAGTAGCTATTTTTACTGTCCACATAAATGGTCAATCCTTTTACTCTTCATTCTTAGTCTGACATGCTACGGCACAAGTCCAATTGTCAAGTGTACTGTATAGAGAACTACTCCTTAGATTTAAAAAATATGTAAACAGTTTAAATGTGTTATTCAATTTAACATAACATCCCCTTGTTCTTGTATTACAACTTCAGTTAAAAGATGCCCTGACTTGATCTTTTCTCTTTCTTTTATAACTCCCTGTACATTCTGATTTATCACCTTTCTAAGCTGCCTTAATTATTTTTTCCATATAGCTTTTCCAGACATATATGTTTCTTTTCTCAGAGTCCCTCTGTGACTGTTAAATCTTTCTCAGATATGATGAGCCTAACCTGAAATACCATAATCAGTTCTAGAATCTAGAATCTACTGATTTATTCCAGTGACATTATAACTTTTTGGGTATTAATTTTTACCCAATTTCCTCAGTGAAGATTTTCACTAAGCTATCCACATATGGTAAACAGGTCATTTTCCCAGTTGATCACAATTAATTTAGGTTCGCTACTGAAGAGTATATTGTTCCAAATGTTCCCAACAGTGTAAATTGCATTGCTTTCATCAACAATGAATTTTATCTGTCATGGTGTTACCAGTTCACCTCACTGCAGAAGAGCTCTCAGATGTTTCTAGCCATCGTCTTTAGTCTTAATATAAATTATTTTATCTCATCAGAAAATTTTTATTTCTCTACGTTATTGCTCATTTCCAAATTATAATGAACATATTAAATAACATCAGACCTAGGATCTATCCTTGGAGAATCCAAGCTGTAACAACCTGAATGAAGGAGATTTTTAGAAGTTATGTGTGTGATTTTAAATGTCTCGCTGAGATGCATAGTGAAATCCCTCATCCCATGAGAAAGAGACTAAAGAAAAATTGACTTAATCTAAAACAAATGAGAGAAAGTAGTTACCCAACCACTGTCTGAGCAATAATAGCAGGGCACTTTTCAGACAGAAGTCAAAAATGGTCTGCCTTAGGAAGAAAAACATTTTAAAGACTAGTAAAAAATTAAAGATGCTCCTAAGTTTTTAGCCAGCTGAGCCAAGCTACATGTCTTAAAATGGATGCCTCCTTCTGCCTGTTTCACAGGGACACTGGGTGAAAGGGACATTCTGAGTGATCAGATTCATTCCCGTTCCTTGTCACAGCCACCGCATCACGTTAATCCCACCAGATACCTATCATGCTTTATCTTAAAAACTGTTAGGCATTTCGTTCCCACTTCTCTTGTTAAAAAGCCATTCTACAAGCCGATTGCTCAGACAGCCAGGGACCTTTTTTAATTTTTAGTCTACATTTATTCATGACCAGTTTACTGCATTCATGTCATGTTCGAACCTTTGTCAATTACCTTCTTTGCTGGCATGATCAAAATATAGTATTTATACTAAGTATTTATACTTTACCATATATATTTCATATATTCTATACATACTATGTAGTATATTATATATACTATATATATTTATATTTGTAGAATCAGAATATATTTGAAGATAACAAACATATCCCTACTCATTTTCATTTTGTTAAAGAACTCTTCTCATTTCCTAAAAAAAATTACTCTTCATTCCCCACATCACCCTCACAGGCCTTTTTTAAGTTAACCTCTTGAAAACATGGATGACCACAGCTGAACACAGCACCTCAGATGAAACCTCTCCTGCCTTGTTCAAAATTGTACTCATACTTCTCTGTCAACACTGGAAATACCCCAGCTGTGTTACTATCACATTGATGACTTTCACGGTTATGTCAAACTGCAATGGTAGCCCTATCATTTAATTTTAACTGCTCATGTACCAGTCTTTAATATGTTAATAGTTTAAAAAAAAAAAGGACAAAAAAACCCATTTCTTACAGTTTAGGACAAAAATACAAGTAGCAGGTTTGCAAACAAAAGAAGGAACTATAGGACGTATAAGGTCATCTTAGCATTCATCGTGTTAGCAGAATATTAGATAATCAGAAAATGGCAGCATGATAAAAATCACAAAAATTAAATTAAAACAAAAAAGTCGCTCCCATGAAGAAAGGTGAGAAAGTAAGCTTGCTCACAGTCAATGAACAACAGAAAGCAGATATGTTTGTCTTGCATAGGTTAAGATAATACAATATCAGACTACTTTACATAGATGATCATTTCAGATTAACAATAAGATTATAAAAGAAGAGTTCTGTTCTACAGATGATGCTCCTCTGCCAGCAAATCCATACTTTGTTTTGAAACTCCTGTCTGCAGATGCCCAAAAACCTTTGGAACATCAATAAGTTAGGTGAGATTTCCTCCCTAATAGCTTAACCACCTGTTAGCGTTCTTTAGGATAAAACTTCTGTATTTAAACTTTTATTCTTTTTCTTCTTTTTTTTTTTCCTTCTCATCTATTATCCATACAATTTTAGGTCTCATATCTTTCATGTTACTGTCACACATAAATTCTACATATCTTATCCGTAACGCGCTGTTCTTTGTTCATATTACCTATCCAATTTTTAAAATAAAATTCCTTTTCTCTACCATATGAGTTTCCTTAGGGCAGGTCCACTGCAGATTCTTGCTTCCCAGTTCACCTGAAAATACTGGTCACAGTCATGCTCTGCTGAAGCAGCCCACCCAGGCCTCTCCCTGCCTTTGCTGACACCAGTTCCTAAGCTCCCAGCTTCTAATAGGTAACAGTGTCAGGAGCCCCGACGTGCAGGGTTTGCTCTGCTGGGTTTTAAATTTTATTTATGTTCATTTTGATATACTTCAGCTGTTATTAAATCTTACAATTTTATTATAAAGCTTGCAATTATCGCTGCTTTTCTTGAAGGTGTAGATGCCGTTAGCAAGCAGTTTTTAGGGTTTTCTTGGTTGTGGTTGGAGGAAACGTCAACATATGCCTTTAAAAATAGTAAGAATAAAAAAAAAAAAATCACGATTCTTTTTTAACTCTGACTCATGACTTCTGAAAGACAGGCGGGCTCGGGTCACTGACAAAGCGGTAAGGGACCAAACCCGTCAGGGGCTCGGCGCGAACCGGGCCCGCCGACCAGGAAGCAGCGGACTCGAACGGCCACCGCGCCTAACGCCGCGCTGGCACCGCCACTGCCCCACCGCGTTCGTAGCGTTGGGACTCCAACTGGTGACTCGCCAGCGACACAAACCGGATTTTTTCACCTCACTTGGAGCTGACAGCGCCCAAGCCCTCCGCCCTCACTGTACCTGCCCCCTTCGCCTGCCTTTTCTCAGGCGCCGCCGCTGCCCTCCGCCACAGGCTCGCCGCGGAGACCTCCTTGACCCACCGTCTGGCTCCGGGCCTGTAACCGGCCACCCTAGACAGCCGGGCCAGGGCCAGGACCAGCCCCCGCTGACCCGCCGCGGCCGGGCACAACGCGCCGCCCGGGGGCGATCACGCAGCAGCGGCCCGCGCCGTTGTTTCTCCAGTTGCTAAGAGACGCCTGCGGCGCATGCGCTGGCCGCCGCGCGGGGGAGCGGGCGGGAAGGTGGGGCAGGCGGCGCGCAGGGCCGGGCCGGGCCCGTCTGAGGGGAGTCTGAGGGGAGACCGGGACCGCCGGTGCTCCCTTCGCTCCCAACTTTCCCAGTTGTCTCTGGGAAGCGGCTTCAAGCGTGTTCGTTTAGTATGAGTTTTCAGACTCCTTGGAGAGTGATTTCACCATGGGACGTGCGTTAATTGAATTTCTTCACAATTTATCCCAACTCCAAAGTGCTGGTAACGCATCTTTGAGGGAAGCATTAAGTTGTTAATACTGATGGGCTGGGGCAGCGATGAAAAAATAAGTCAGTTATTTCTCAAAATTAAAGGAAAAGGCAACTTTCTCACCCAAAGAATACTTGAGTATTTCTGAAAATTATTAAACGTGAACAGTCTGTCTAAGAATTAAAAATTGCCATGTTCACGCCTTCCTCTTTTTTTCCTCTTGTTCCTGTTTCACTATCTATTTTCAGTGCATCCCTGAAAAAAGGAAAAAGCCATCTGTTCTTGGGAGCAAGCAGATAAAACAGCTACGCAACTCAGAGCAAACCTCTGCCAGAGCATCACCTGGTGTGGCCCTGCCGGTAAGACATGGCACAGAGCTTTGTCAGAGGGCCAGAAGAGTCGTCTCCTTTCTATTATCAGCTCTGGGTTGATGATGGAGAAAGCCATGCTGCACAGATAATTGCGCTATTCTCAGAATAATAATTCATTGTAGTATTCTCTTTTGCCAGCCAGGGCTATTTTGGAAGGAATACTAAGCCAAATTCTGAAATTAAATAACATTTTCTGGCTTGAAATACAGCTTAATTGCTATCAGTAACTGCAGAAGTGACAGGAAACAGACAAATACAATAATTTTTGGGCCTCAAAGTCAGGTAATAATAGGTAAAGAAATTACAGCTGCTATCAGCTCTCTCCTTGGATGCCTTTTAATTACAAATCTCATTGCTTTCTCCCCAGATTTCCTATAATGTTGCACTGCAAGTATGAATTTAGTTTATTTTTATAAGCCATATCAATCTGTTGAGATCATAGCACAAACAGATCCTGGCCTTACACTATGATAAATGTGTACTGTCATAACAGAAGAGTTGGTGAGTCATTTTTAGGTGTAAGCAAGCCACATGTGTGAAGGTGTCTCATTCCACTTTTAACGTCACCTTTCCCATAGAAAATTTATAGAGATTTATAATCACCTTCACTGGAAAACAACTGTGATGACAAGTCAAGAAGCATTTATACTGACCAGTATCTCAGCAGACATGAGAAATCAGAATGAACTTTTAAGGCCTGTTTATGACTGACACTCCGTGAAGTCTGGCTGATGGATCTCTCATTCTTACGATGGGTGGTAGAGGCTCACACTGGCAGGGAAGAAAGGGAGAAATTTTGCAGTAGCTTGGTAGAGGCATGTAATCTGCTTCACAAACTTCTTTGTGGATCTTTATTTCTCTAAACAGACTCAGGCACTGCAGTAGAAATGTAGGAGATGAATGTAGATAGTGAAGGCAAAGATTTGGTTTTAAATCTGTGCTGGGTCTGGCTGGGATGGAGTTAGTTTTCTTCACAGCAGCTTGTATGTTGCTGCGTTGTAGATTTGTGACCAAAACAGTGTTAATAACACAGCAATGTTTTAACTATTGCTAAGCATTGCTTGCACAATGTCAAGGCCGCCTCTGTTTCTCATGCTGCCCCGCAAGAGAGTAGTCTGGGGGTGGGCAAGAGACTGGGAGGGGGCACAGCTGGGACAGCGTCATTTTACGCCATATAGCACCAGGCTCAACAATAAAGCTGGGAGTGGTCTTTCCAAGGTAGCTATTGCTTGGGGACTGGCTAGGCATTGGTGTCTTTGTGGGAGGTGGTGAGTGATTACCATTGCATCACTTGGGTTTTTTAAAAACTTTTTCTTCATTTATTAAGCAATCTTTGTCTTGACCCACTTGTTTTTCCTTACTTTTGCTTTTCTAATTCTTTTTCCCATCCTGCCGTGGGTGTGTGTGGGGTAGCAAGCGAGCGGCTGGTGGGTGCTTAGTTGCTGGTTGGAATCTACTCACCCCGAACCAAATGATTTCCATGACTGAGAAAGCTTTTCTTTTTCTTGTTTTCAACAATGGTAGTTCTTATGGCTATTTCAAACATATTCTGGTTGGTTAGGTCTTTGTTTCATATTAATGGTCACATAAAAGATATGTGACAATGCAGAATCCATGTGAAAGAAGGACTTGGTAATTAGGCGCATGATCACCGCATGTTTCAATACACTCCTGGAACAATGGGCTCAGTTATCCTTGACTACAGTGTCTCATGCAGATAGGACACAAGTGGGTAGTCTCAAACTCATAACCACCACCTTCTCATGGATTTTGTGAAGAGTATGCATCTGTACAGTGAAGCAGAAAGACAGAAGGGAAGAAAGAAAACAGCGGATGACCAGGAGAAAGACGAGCATGCTCTTCCCTCCCCAGCTCTGTTTTTCATGCCACGTTCATGTGTCTAACCTTCAGGACAGAGAAGCACCTCGAGGTGTGTGCTTTTGTGGCATTTTGACTCCATGACAGGTGAGATTTGAGCATATCCCTTCTGTGTTCCCTAATCCCATGTTATCTTCTATTCAGTTGTGTGCCTGGGAGTTAAGGATCACGAGCACATTGTGGGCACCTACCTACTCCATAGACTAAGTAAATGTGGTGTTAACATTCTGTGGAAATGAATTCTGCAGAGATTATTCTTTCTGTCTTTATTTTTATCTGTTTGCCATGGGTAGAGGCAGTCCACCACTGTGTGACAGACATATAATTGCAGGTTTTTTATTATGTTTTGGCACAATCATGCAAATATATATGATTTTTTTAAAATTTAATTTTGTGAAAATATTCTGAGGGTGTCATTAAGTAACAACATGCTAATAAGAGATCAAAGGAAGAAGACTAATGAGGAGAACAGTTACAAAATGTCATGAGAATTCACAACTGACAAATATTCACAAATGACAGAAATATTTTATTGAAATATAATTTATTCTAACACTAAAAAATACACAAACTAGAGTAATACAAATTGTATTAAAGAGGAGATTATGAAATTAAAGAGCTTTTTAGAGACTAAATACATAATAAAGTGAATAAGGACTTTATTAACTACACATTTTAATGAAATTTCATGACTTAGCCTTTGATAAAGCTTCTATAGAATTTGTGTGCTTTTCTATGAAGGAACAGAGCCAAACATCCTATCAATTTGATTAGATTAAAGCTTCTGCAAAAATAAATCAAGTATGGATTAAAAACATATTTGAAAGAATATTGTGGAACAACATTTCAAATATTTAATTTCAAAAGGGATTTAAATGCATAAGCTACTGCTAAATCAAAGTATTTGTTGAATTTAAGTGTTGGAAATTTGCATGTTGAGGTGTTTGAAATTATCTTTCTAGTGTTACTGAAAGCACCACTGGGGGAGTCATTTCTCATTTCCTGAAACATCAGAAGTGGAATTACTATTTGCTGGATTGCTTGTCTGAAATAATTCTTTTTTCCATTAAAAAAAAATAAAAGTCATAATTTATGCTTTAAGAAATACCTGATGACATACAATACAAACAGTCTTGTCATATAATGTGTTTTATTTCAGTCTCAAAAGACACTTAAAAGGAACTTTCCTTTTCTGACAAGAAGCAGCTGGCTTAGGGAGTGATGAATTTACAACATATCATCTTGGCATTTCAGTTTGCTGTATTACTTCACACATTAAAATACTCAATATCAATGTAAATGGGCCTCTTTCTCTAGAAAAAAAAAAAAAAGGAAATCAAAACAAAGAACAAGCCTTTCATTCTTTTGGCTTGCAAGTGAGATTTGTATGTCTTCATTTTTCGCAGGCATCCTGCCTTCACCAAGTGTATGGTGTGGGAGTATTGAAAAATGCCCTTCCAGTGTAGTTGTATTCTCTAGTTGTTTTTTCTTCTATGCGACATTAAAACTAAATTAATGGATGATTATTTTTAGTGAATGCATTAATCATAGTTTGTAAATGGCAAATTGTGTAGCACTATCATTTAGAAACTGATGACTTGCAGCCACAGCTCGTACCTAGATGTGCAGCCTAGATCTCTGACTGCTGGTAGTAGTATATACAACATCAGTGCATGTGTGCATGTGTACTTAATAGCTTCAGGGACACTCAGAGGCGGACAGGTGGTTCAGCAGTGAAAGTTTTAAGCCAGGAGTTGAGATCATAGACCTCCTGTATAATCCTGAATAAGCTACATAAAATGAAACCAATTAGGTTGTTTAATTGGAATGAAAAAATACCTTAGTATTTCCATACTTGAATTTCTGCCTATAAAACCAGACACCTCTGAAGTCCTCATCATACACAGTATTTTGAGTTGCAGTTCATTAAGGTCCCCAAATATTGTTGCTGGAGCATATAGGCATCACAAAATTAGGAAGGGTATGCTTAAGTGGTATCTGGTAAATCAACAGGTGGCACACTTGTTTCTTAGGGCATGTGCATCCTAAGAAAATGAGATTGTGTTTTAAGTCACCATGACTATCACATTTTTTGTTTTTAAAAAACAGTAGGTTAGGAGTGACCATAGTCAGCTAACATAAATGAATATATACAAGTGTGTGTTTTATCTAAAGTGGTATTTGAAAACTGTAGTTGTTATCAGAGATGTTAACAGATGACTGGAAGGAATGACTGAAGGAAGGGCTAACTGAAGAAATCACCTTTTTGACCTTACATCTAACACATATCAGATAAGTCTGCCTAAATATTTTCAGTCTCTTAGATTTAAAACATCACTTGTTTTCCCAAGACATAGATCCTTTTTAAGGCTAAACAGAGACAATTCTCAGTGTCATCCTGGACATGCTAAGTTTGAAATCAGGTATTCTCAGAGGCCATAATCTCTTGTGCTGATGAAGGAATACACAGATTGTGTTTTAAAAAAAAGGACAGTTTTCTTGCCCAAATTTCAATTTACAACTTCAGTCTTCAAAGATTAAATGTTCTGTAGCGTCCTCAGGACAAATTCTGCTCTATCATTTCCATTCTTATAACAGCATTGATCCCGGGAAGCCTTGCCAAAGGCTGTATTTCAACAAGGAATGACAACTCCGTTCTTATCTTGGATTTGAAGGCTAGAGTCACAAAATATAGAATATAGTTTAATGAATATTTTTAAGTTGTTTCAGTACTGTAGCATTCAAAACGGAATTTTTTCTTTGTCAGAGGCTTTGCTCTTTTAATTATAGATTTACAATTCTCAGAATTTGAGGTTTCAGTCCCTTTCTTTTCCTCACTATGTTTCTTTCTGGCTTGGAGGGGAAATTGAGCAATTTTTTCACTTTTCTTCAGTTCCTCTTCATTAATCTACTCTGTAATTTACATAACTCTCAATTCAGAAAACAGTACAGAATTACAGTTTCATTTTTCCTTTTGCATACTGTGTAACTTTTAAAAACTTGAGGCAAAATAGGTCTGCAGCTGAGAGAGAAGAAATCCTCCATGTAGGGATTTTTCTTTTAGTTCGGAAATCAGAAAAGAAACAAACATTTTAAAGTTTGAAATTATGCACACAAGTCCTACAAATAAATTTTTCTGAGAAAGATACTAGTTTGGATGAAAGCCCATTTACTGCTATAGGGTTTTTTTAAACTGAAAATGCCCTTTACATCTAGAAAATGGGTTCAGAGATGAGAAATTGTATGTAAAAGTTATTTAAACTTTTAAAGCTTTGCACACTGAAGAGGAAACACCTGCCACATCAGGAAAGACACTGGAGCTGAGTAAGGCAGCCTGATCTGCCCCCCGTATAACAACCAGCGCAGCTAAGAAAAGGCAACGGGTGACAATAGTAGGTGATTCTCTTCTGAGAGGTATGGAGGCACCCATTTTTGTCAACCTGTGCACTCTCTAGAGAGGTATGCTGCTTTCTGGGGGCTTGTTTCAGAAATGTCACCAAGAGACTACCAAGCCTTGTACAGTCCACTGACTATTATCTGCTGCTGTTGTTACACATGGGCACCAGTGATACAGCCAGATGCAGTCTGAGGAGTATCAAGAAGGTTTACATGGCCCTGGGAGCAGCAGTAAGGGACTCCGGAGCACAGGCAGTTTTTTCATCAATCCTCCCAGTCAAAGGGAAGGGGGTTGAAAGGACCAGTTGAATCTGGTGAATCAACAAATGGTTACAGGACTGCTGCCACAGCCAGAGGCTCAGCTACTTAGACCATGGGAATCTCTTTGAGAGACGTGGTCTACTGAGGGCTGATGGGGTCCATCTGTCAGAGAAGGGGAAAAGCATCTTCCATCAGAGGCTTGCCAAGCTGGTGAAGAGGGGTTTAAACTAAACTTGCCAGGGGAGAGAAACTTCAATCCATCCCAGTCCTACCAGTTTGATGCCAGTGCCAGTGATAGATGCCCAGAGCTGGGGGAAGGATCAAAGGTCAGTGAAAGAGCACGTGAAGCGCAGCACAAGGAAATTCCAGGCACTCCAGCCAGTAAGTCAGCTTCATTGGGGCCCAAGCTATGTGATACGGTTGACATGCTGGAGGGAAGAGAGGGACTTTGACAGGCTTGAGAGGTGGGCCTGTGTGAACCTCATGAAGTTCAACAAGGCCAAGTGCAAGGTCCTGCACATGGGTCGGTGCAATCCCAAGCACAACTACAGGCTGGGTGGAGAATGGATTGAAAGCAGCCCTGAGGAGAAGGACTTGGGGGTGTTGGTGAAAAAGAAGTTCAACATGAGTCAGCAATGTGCATTTACAGGCCAGAAAGCCAACTGTATGCTGGGCTGCATCAAAAGAAGCATGACCAGCAGGTCGAGGGAGGTGTCCACCCCCTACTCTGCTCTCCTGAGATCCCACCTGGAGTACTGTGTCCAGCTCTGGGGTCCCCAGTTCAAGACACACATGGGCCTGTTGGAGCGAGTCCAGAGGAGGGCCACGAAGCTGATCAGAGGGCCAGAGCATCTCTCCTATGAAGACAGGCTGAGAGAGTTGGGCTTGTTCAGCCTGGAGAAGAGAAGGCTCCAGGGAGACCTTATAGCAGCCTTCCAGTACCTAAAGGGGTCTACAGGAAAGCTGGAGAGGGACTGTTTGCAAGGGCATGGAGTGGTGGAACAAGGGGTAATGGCCTTGAGCTGAAGGAGGGTAGATATAGATAGGATATTAGGAGAAAGTTCTTTATGATGAGGGTGGTGAGACACTGGAACAGGTTGCCCAGAGAAGCTGTGGATGCCCCCTCCCTGGCAGCGTTCAAGGCCAGGTTGGATGGGGCTTTGGGCAACCTGGTCTAGTGGAGGGTGTCCCTGCCCATGGCAGGGGGGTTGGAACTAGATGATCTTTGAGGTCCCTTCCAACCCAAACCCTTCTATGATTCTGTAAACTATCAGTCTATGTATTGCTTTTAAATATTATTTATCACATTCCTTAATCTTAGCTGGGATAAGATTAACAGCTTTCTGATGTTTAGCGAAAGAGTATGTAAATAGCCTGTTATTACTGAAATATTTTTAAGTCAGATACATTTATTTAGGGATACCTAAGTATCTTCAAACTGTTTTCCTCTCTTTCCTCCTCATAGTCAGTTAGGGGAATTTTTGTAAAAATCAGAGCATCTATTTATTCCCATACCCTATTAAGTTTTAAGGAAACACTTGTTTCGGAGTGCTTTTGCCAGACTCAGACCAGATATGAGAATCCAGCATCTTGCTGGCCAACCACTTAATGAGCCCATGGGTAACTTAAAAGATGCCAGCACTGCTGTCTCTGAAGCCTGTTTGTGGTGCCAGGCCTTATTGTTAGAATAGTGTAATTCACAGCTTGAAAATAGATCTAGATATAGAACTAGACCTATCAGCCAAGCTCTTCTTATATTTTTGCTCCTATAAAAGCTAGACAAAGTGGAAGAGAAGCACAAAACACAAGATGAGCTGTGCTTTAGGTCAGTGACCTTGAAACTGCATGACAATGAATGAGGCTCTTGTTCTAACTTGAAATTATTTTTAATTTCACACATGTTTCCTAGCTTGATTACTATCCAACTCTTGTTTTGGCATTATTTGTATTGAAAATTACCTTGGCATATTGTCAGCCTACCAAAATGTTACCTATTTCTGGATATTAAGAAATTGGTCATCAGCCCAGTCATTTTAGGCATTTGGCAGAGTTCATTCAGGCGTGGTTGGTAGGGCATCTGCACAGAATTGTTTCAGAGCTGTGTTTAGTTCAGGATGCTGAATGAGATGCTAACATGTTCTGCAACACAGCCCTCCTTTGTCTTCCGCTTTTCTTATGTTCATTTAGGGGTTGTTGGATCTTGCACTCCCTTTGACTCTAGAAGACGTATACTTTTTGTACTTGCCCCATCCTGATTTCTGAATAGATACATACTAACATACATTTTGCTGAGCTTAAATCAGAATGGGACTAAATGTTGTGTGGTTTTGCAAAATCACTGTTGTCCAGAGTAGCAATAATTTGAGTTCAGTTGCCGTACATGGTTCATTGATAGATAATATGAACGCAGCAAAACCTTTCCAAGCAGTCTGGAAAGTCTGTGACCTGAGGGTGTGGTTTCCAATGCAGAGGGTAATGGGATTGAAAAAGGCTTTTAGAGCATGTAATTGTGTTCTGGTTACCTTCCTTATAATTAGGTAGACATGCAAATGACTGTACCTGGAAGGAACAGGGGCTGTCTTTGCGGTACCTTGGGCTCTTGTTCTTTTCACCGTTTGGATTCAGGTACCATCTTGCAGAAACCAAATCAGAGGGTGAAGAGGGGAAGGATGCAAGCTGGAGAATTCACAGGTTTTAGTCCCTGACACGGGACATACAGCTGAGCACTCTCAAACCAGGGAGCTCAGAAGCACTCCTGGGCCCCTGGTTTAAGCTAATACCGGTTTGGTTCTGTACTTCTGTTCCTGGGAGTCTGATGTTGTGCAGCATTCTTTTATTGTGATGTAGATCAGGATCTGAAATGTTATCTACTAACTGCATGTCTCTGTGTTTTGGTGATCATTTAAATTTATTTCTTTATATGACATGTACTCTTAATAGATCAACTTTCACAGAAAATGTGTTGCAGCTCACGGCATTGCATCTCAACCTGTAAACTTTTGCAAATGATCTGAGATGAACTAAAAAGATAAATGCAGCAGCTATGTATATTTCCATAATATGCACCTCATGTCTTCAGTAACCAATCCAGGAAGCCACTAGCAGGCAAAGCAATTCTGTATCTAAAAGTTGTTTTTAGGCCAGGTGGTCCTGTCTCCTTTTCCATTGTGGTTACCTTGAAGTAAGAGATGCTATCACAGCCAATGTAGAATTACTAGCCAGCGTTTAAATACTGCTGGTTTGTATATTTTCTATATTGTGTTCCCTGTGACATGTGTAATTGGTTAACATTCAGGGTCAGTATGCTAGAATCAAAATAGACACACACTTTTAAGATATAATCTTGTGTTTAGAGGCAGTTCCTCTTTCCACAACAGCAGAAGTTTCTTTGCTCATAGTGCCAAGCCTCTCTCCAAGACAGCACGCTCCCAAAACCTATTTGTTCTTGGCCTACATTACCACTTGCTACATGTTGGTTTTCTGCTACTCTCTGAACTTGCTTTGATCCTCGATCCACTTCTCCATTTAATAATCTCTAGTATTGGCACCTACATCTAGGTCCCAGTGCCTGGTATGCCCATAGCTCAGTTGTTGGTAGGATCTAGCTGTGGCCTATATTTTGGGCAATGGCTTTTAATGTTTCTTAGTTTTGGAAAGTCTGTTACTCCAAAAAAAGGGACTTGGTGAGTTCTTACATGTATGACAACTGTATGACATCTGTCATGCCCATGTACTTACATGAGTGAGTTTTAACAAGCTTTCTTCATAATGTGTCAGCTTCTTCAGTGGTTTATAGATTATTTATGGGGTTTTTAACAGTGTAATTTCAAGGTAATAAGAGCTAAAGGTAATGGTTGGAGACTTAGAATAGCTCAAGCAAGAGGATAGAAAATAAGTGCTAAACAACAACAATAATAATAGCAAAATAAGCTTTCTAAGCAAATAACATTGGATTTAGCAAGTGGAATTTGGCCCTCTGCTTAGGACCACATGATGCAGCGTGCCGTTCTGTGTAGTTGCACCAATCTATCTCTCTACAGACAGTATCTGCATTGGCCTCGATAATATGGAGTCTTTTAAATGCTGGGATTTACTTGACAACCTGCATGGCAGTTCAGTGTTGCACTGCCATTCCATTGTAGCTGTGAACTGCTGCAAGCCCTACTAGAACAGGAGCACATGAAGTACCAGATAGAGAGACAGGATAAGTTGGGGTTTTACTGGAGTTATTTGTAGGCTCTCCTAACTTAGCTGAGTGAAGGAGCCAGCACTGATTCTGAAATAAATAATACTTGTGTTACAATTGCAATTATTTTTCATCTCTCCCTGAACTACATTCTTTCATTTTTAGTGTGCACTGGTACCTCAGAAAGCATTGCTTGTGTATAATTTTACTGTTGATAATCAGGCTGGTGTGATGTGTTTAACAGACCTATATCTTACAGTTCTATCTAATTTGTGCTTACAGGAAGTCATTTGGGTGATTGGTTGGTTGGGGTTTTTTGGCCTTTTTTTTCCATTCACTGTGCCAGGATTTAAGAAGTAGCAGCTAGACCCACACTTTATGCTGAGCCCTTTTTATAAAGATGCTGATTTGAAGATGTGCTGGATTTGTGATTATTTACTTTCTGAATGTTTAAATCCATGCACTGGAACTGTGCTTTTTGTTGCTTATTAGTTGATTGTGGTTGCATGTTAAACTTGGGTAGGGAGGAGAGAAGCTTTCTTTCTTGCAAAGGGAAATCAGATTTTAAAAACATTTAGAAAATTATGGCTGATGTCTGCTTGCAGACCTTCCATCATATTTTAATTTTTACCTTCATCAAATTCTGTTGGACATCTTCTAGTCTACTGATACCAAAGTGTGTATTTAATAGCTTCTCACATAAAATTTGGCAAAGACGACTGTGGTCATTTTTTTCCCTTGATCAGACCAAGTTTTGAGGCATGTATTTCAGTTGCAATAGCTGTTCACACAACCCATGCAGTTAAGGAATGGGTTAACTGTTTCTCGCCTTGTGACAGTTCCTCAGTTGCTATAGATTAGTGGAGCTGACTTCAGCAGAACCAGATCTATTTCCAGCGGCTGAGGATATGGTCTCTTGAGCTATATTAGAATTAAACAAACTTGTTCAATTAGCAACAATTACTTTTGACAGTAAAAGGATAATAGAGGATTTTGCTCACAGGTGTCTGCCTTTGATCTTAGTCCACTGAACCGTTTAATGATTCTGTTTGGTTTGGTGCTGCAAGCTATCAACTAGACAAAAACAATTTTAAAAAAAATTAGTTCCATAATTTTCAAAGGCCTTTGCCATTAAATGTTCATGCCTAAATCTCTTTGTGTGTGACTCAGGAGGCAGTAGCAGCAAGAAGAGCTGCCATGAGAAACAGCAAAAAGAAAAGAGATGTGAGGTGCACAGAGGAGGCTGAAATGGATCGCTTGATGAGAAAGCTGAAGCATGAGCAGTAAGAGAAATAAATCAAAGGATGGTATTGCTTATTATGTTGGATTTTCCTATATTCATTCGGGCAGGAGGCAGGGACATATGCTTAGGATTAAAGCTAATGTGCCTTTCAAACAAAAAATCATTCTCTGGGGTTTATGTTTTCTGTTCTTAGAACTCTTGAATTCAACATTGAAGTCATTAGCAATTATATGGGAGAAGATAAATCTCCCTTCAGGTCTCCCTGACTGGACCTAAAGGATCTGGATTCCCCAAATGACAGCTTGATACCACTTCTTAACCTCTAGCTAGCTCAGCTCTGCTGCACAGTGTTACAAAAGAGTTCCTCTATTTTCTTCTGTAAAGTGTTTGTAAATTTATACTAAAAAAAAAAGGCTGAGAGTAACATAGGTACTGAAGACCAACACAGACATACTGACATTCTTTAGAACAAGTATAATTTCATATTTGGCAGGCCTATAGATTGCTAAAACTTTTTTTTTTTTTCATTTTCAGGGATACTCTATTGCCATGTCTGTTTGCTTACTTCACTGTCACGAACAAAAAATCTGTCCACAGTAAGTCATAACGAATCATACTTATTAGAAATTAATACCTGATAAGATTTCAAGATTATTAGTAAATGGAAACCACCGGTAAGGATTTATATATTCATATAAATTGCATTTAGAATGTTATTCATAATATTCAGTTCTGTCTTTCTCAGAATAATATGGAAACTCTATCACAATGATTAACTATATGTATTTCTGTTATTATTCTGACAGGTTTATCAGAACAGCATATTTCAGATTTCTGTAAATTATAACAAGATATGACAGGCAGGCTAGATAAGAAAGGATAAACATCTTCATGGGGAAAATTTGGAATAATTATATATTGTACTTGGTAAGACAGAGATCTTGTCAGAAAGAAAAATGAGGAAAGAAATCATAACAATTTCAAGGCCATAGACAATTTTAACTAAAGATGCTACTTATTTTTCCACTTGGCAACTATTATATTAGCTATAGCATAGGGAGATCAAATGGAAATAGAAAACAGGAAACTCTTTCACATTGCAGGCAACTGTAATGGGTATTGCAAACAAAACCTACCCATTTTTATTTGTCCCTTTCATTGTGCTAATGAGACTCTCTCACTTATAAAGGGTTTCACTTGGCTATTGAGCTTTCTGCCAGTTTAGAAATTGGCTTGTACTATATAGTTGTATTGTATGTTTTAGCACCTGTTGTTATGGTCATTACTCAGGGATAGTGACAATTGCCCTTTGGTCTTTTGTACATGCTGTTCTTTCCAGCTTCTCTATGGCTTATTGTTTTTTGTGCTCTGAACCTGTCATCTTCTCAGCCTGAATAATTTTCTCGCTCTAGGACAGTTAGTGTCTCATCAGTCAAATACTTCACTGTGGAAGTGATTTATTCAAAGCCATGGGGTTTTACAAAACTATTGAGATCACTTTCCTGAATGACACAAATGATACCATTACTAAATATAATACAGAGGGATTTATTACACCGTCTGCTTTATAATAAACTGCAAGTATTGTGCATTGTATGGTATCAGATACCAGTGTTCTCAGGTCCCATTTATTTCAGTACCTGTGAGAATGCTGTGCTAGGCCAGGGGGCAGAGGGAGCACTGAGTGATGGGCTAACATGGAGCTGGAGAACCAGGCTGCATCCAGAGAGTATATCCCCTAGCGGGACCTCTATGAGCAGGAGGCTCCATTAGGATGGCATGGACTTGCGACAGCTTCATTCCTGCTCCATGATCTCATGCACCAAATCAAAGGATCCATGTAAATGCTGAATAAATGTGTGTGTTGGATCCCCAGATGCAAGAGAATGCCAGGCGGGAGCCAACTGCATGAACTCTGCAAGCAGTGTGAAATACTTGGCAGGTCTGAATTCTAAATTCAGTGACACAGCGGATGAGATGATTGCCACAGACTAGCATCTTGCACAATCACTCACACCTTTTGGATGAAAAAGATAGAAGGCTATACTCAGATTGTGCTTACTATGCCAGAAGCAACATACAGCAATAAAATGAGTTTAACACCATTGGATTTCTCTACTAAGGAAGAAAAGGAAGGAAAGAATACAGTAACAATATCCCCAAAAA
Source organism: Grus americana (assembly GCF_028858705.1). Classification (NCBI taxonomy): domain Eukaryota; kingdom Metazoa; phylum Chordata; class Aves; order Gruiformes; family Gruidae; genus Grus; species Grus americana. Next base: position 149,256,942 of record NC_072853.1, on the reverse strand, counting down.
GATAGAGACTGTTACAAGTGATCTAAAACCAGAAAAGAATCCTTTACCTTATGTACAGTCATGGGTTATACTTATGTCAGAGTGCTTTCATGAAACTGGTCATGGAAGGAAAGAATACAGTAACAATATCCCCAAAAAGATAGAGACTGTTACAAGTGATCTAAAACCGGAAAACAATCCTTTACCTTACGTACAGTCATGGGTTACACTTATGTCAGAGTGCTTTCATGAAAATGGTCATAGCTGTCAAGTTCAATCTGTAATTAATATATTGTGCTGAATAATGATTATGTGGATGCATTATGGGGTATTCTGGTGAGTTCAGTATGCAAATGTTTTGACCAATATAGACAGTATTATTTAAGATTTTGCTAGTGGTTATATTCACATGAGGTTATGCAGTTAGTTATGGTCTAGCAACTCACAGTCATCTGGCAGGCAAGGCTTTCTATAATTTTGATTAACACTACATTCATTTTTTCCAAACACCGAGTTTGTATTCATACTCCTCCTTCTCTACCTTATTTTGAATTTTCCAGTAAAGAGTTTCAAGCAAAAAATGACCAAAGATATAGGAAGTGACCAGTACTCACTTCCTTTGAAATGAGAATCGAATCCACGTCTCAGTTCCAGTCAGTGGGCTTGAGTTCTGTTGACTATGTAGTTTGAGGTCCAGCCACAAACATTTCTGACTTCCCGTTATGCAGAAAGTCCAGTAAAAAGCTAATTTATTAGTTATATTACTTATCTTCCCTTACTTGAGCTATTGTTTGTCAGACCACTTTGAAAATGAGGATATTGTTTTCTGTGTTGGTGTGCCACTCTTGAATTTATTTCTTCTCTTTTTTATTTGGGATAAGATAAACCAAATAGCAGGTTTTAGACAGCTGATTGTCAGTCTAAAATGGATAGAGGCAGTGCAAAAGGAGATATCATTATTTGTATTTTTTTTCTGAAGACATGAAAAATACGGAGTTGTTGTCTAGTAAGTGCTTCCACTTTCTCTAACAAAGTTGTAGACAGATAGTTGCAGACAGATATCCCATAACTTGCAGCCTGATATCCAGCTTCACTGACATAATTCTTTAAAATCATGGTCTAACACCGCCCCCCCCCCGCAAAAAAGAATGGAAAGAGCATGAGAAACAATCAAAATGTAGCTCTTTCCAGTGAAATATACCCCATATGTCTATCACATATATCTATGGGCTATAATTGATTAACACATTTGGCTGTTAGTTGGAAGAGCAGTAGGTGATATCTGCTCAAGGACAAAACTTGTGGTTTTGGAGAGGATTATAGTTTGTCACGCCAATGATGGCAGAGACTGGACTCAATAGCACTGGAAGCCCTTTCTGCTCTGCTGTGCCAAGTACTGATTCACTTAGCATTTGAAACTGAATACCTGATGATGATTTCTTTTTCTTTTTGTTCCTCTGGCTTTCTTACAATTTTCTTCTAATCATTTCAGTGTATTTTGTAGGATTAGCTCCTTTGTTTTGTTATAATATTATTTTACAAGTTATGTACAAACTAGGGATTGCGGGCTCCAATTTAGTTGCCTGCACACAAAGGTACTCTATATCTTGTCAGACATCCTAGAGGGTCTCAGACACCCTCAGGTAGCTGCCAAATGCAGTGTGTGATTGGATCTCTTTTTATCGTGCCCAGCTAGAAGCCATGGGGGGTACGCAGGAAGCTAGGACATCTCAGATGGCATCACCGGGTGCCTACATACAAGTATGTGAATCAAACCTTTGCAATGGACTTTAGTTTGCAGGTTTATGTATCTACATCCTACAGTCCTTTCCAAAAACACAATCAGCAAAACCTCTAAAGAATACTAGACTGAAAAAACACTTAAAAATTAATTATGATCCTTTGCAGTATTTTTATTGCTGCTATTGTTCTCATGTCATGTTGACATCCAAATTTTCAAGACTTGCTTAGATAAACGTGTAGATTCCTGCCTGGTGGGACTTTGAAAAACACCTAGGCAGGGTAAATGTGCTGCACACCTAACTCTCACTGGTATTTCTGGAAATGAGCCATGTACCCTTTTTAGGCATTTAGAAAAGAACATGTCCCGTAGTATCTATGGGAACCTATGTACTTTGAAAAACTGCTGTAATTATTTAATTGAAGGTAAGTAATTTCTGAGCTTTGCTCAGAAATTTAAGACATACTAGATTACAAGTATTATGGAATATGTAGAATAAATAATCACTTTAAAGAAAGAGACTGACAAACACCATGACCCTTCTAGTTATGCATCATCTGGTAGCTTCTTCAGAAAATCACAATAATTGAACTCTGCATGGAAGAATGTGGGAGGCTGGAAGGCATTTATGCACCAGTTGAGAAGGACTGATTGCGGCATATGACTTGCCATGCAGGTCTGCCAGCACAGGCAGATCCCAGTGGCAGAATCTGACAAATGGGCAAGCAAATCCCCTGTGCTGTGGGGGAGATAAGCAATGCTGTGATGAGACACAAAAAGGCAGTAACGTCAGAATTGTGGTCAGGGAATATCATAGCCACTGTAGTTTGTATATACTCAATTGAGGGGGGGATATGTATAACAGATGGCCTGAAAAGAGCAGTTTTGAATTAATCAGGATGCAAGATTATGAGGCTCTAGATGACAGATTTAGTGTATAGATGCAGAAAAGCTAGATAGAAATATTGCAGTGGTAGGACCAGCAACCCATGCACATAGGCTTAGAATTTAGTTGGAAAGAACTTCTGGACGTCATCAAATCCAACCCCTTGCTCAAAGCAGGACCAACTTTCAAGTTGCAGTGGGCAGTCCAGCTGAATGCTGAGTATCTTCAAGGATGGATTCCTGCCCTTTCTGAGCAACCTGTTGCTGTCTTTAAGTACCCTCAAGAGGAATTTTTTCCTGTGTCCACTCAGAATTTCCTTTTTGCAATCTGACTTTTGTCTCTTGTCCTTTCCCTGTGCAGCACTGAGAAGAGTCTGGCTTCATCCTTTTTATACGCCCAGTTAAGTAGTTCAAAGCAGCAACTGGATTCCCACTTAGCCATCTCTTCTCCAGATACCTCAGCTTCTCCTTGTATGTTATGTTTCTGGTCCCTTAAACATCCTGGTGACTGTCTGCTGGACTTGGTACAGTATACCCATGTCTTGTACTGGGGTTGCCAAAACTGGACATGAGTGTCAAATAGAGGGGACCACTCACTTCTGTCAGCTAGCTGGCTATGCTGCAGCTAGTGCAGCCCAGTATGGCATTAGGATCCGCAGAGCCAGAGAACAGGGAGTCTGATGTGAAGTGGTCTTTGTAACTCTAGTTTCTAAGAACCATTAAAAAATCCCAGATCCCATTAGGGCTCTTTTATGTCTATCATGATGTTGGGTAACTCACTTAGACAACCGAGTTCTCCTAGCATGGGCGAGTAGCCTAAATTGTATAAAGGAAAGTGTAACTGCAGTGTTCAAGGATAGTATGTGGTTATCCATCAATTTTTTTTTTTTGCTAACAAAACCCCAAAATAATGAACTCACTGAGGTATACAATGCAAGGACATTGTGAAATCTGAATAATAAGAGAAAAGTTATACAACCCCAACAAGAAAAAGGTGCATGAATTTCATATACAGTGCATGAATAAAAAGCTGGATGTATTTTAAATCCAATTTATCTGAAGTCTAGTATATGAAAATTCAGTAGGTCCATCCATGACTAGAAAGAAACAAATACTCTGTTTTTATAAATTTCTCCATATAGGTGTATACAGAAATTTATCAGTGACTATTATGACTGAAGTTTATTCTTTGTAACTTACAGGATATGCATGTAAAATGTGTAAGTAGCACAGTATAAGTAATGGTGATTATTATTAAAGGATGCAGGCAAGAATCATGTATATTAGGCTTCTTTTTCATTTACAGTGTTATCATGAAGTTGTTGAATGTCTCTTGAAAGATACTGAGGACCTTCAGTTGCCAATGTAGGACTTCGTCTTTAATTTCAATAGATATTTTAAAGGAGTATGTGAGCTCTTAAGATTCTTAATATATTGTAATAAACATGCCTTAAAATATTATTCTTTTCCAATACAAAACAGATGGTACAGATCCATGATGTATACAGAGAATTTAATCCAAAGCAGCCTTGATCTGTGTCTGTAGTCCCACCACAATTTATTTTCTTTTGTAGGTTAATTTTATTGCAGACTGAAATCAAAAGGCGGAAGTCAAAGATAAGTGGAAACCTTCATTTCCCCTTTTTAAATTCTGACCAGTAACACTTGGTCAAATCTTTGGTGTTCCCTTTTGACAAGGACCATGGAGGATATGTCTTGTGCTTTGCACCAGATTAATTCTAGGCTCTATCATGATTTCCTCTTTACTGTACTACTTTTATAATCTGCAACAGCAGAAGTTGCTATGCTGTTAGAGGATGACCTTCTGATACTATCAATCGAGTACACTAGTACAAACTCTGCAAGTATATGGCTGTGATTTTTTTTTTTTAGTTGTTTTAGTTCTGATTAATGCTAGCATGTAGTCAGAATCAGACCAGCAGAATTATGGTGGATTTGAGTTCACTTATGTATTTATTTATATTCCAGTGAGTCTATTTTTAATGCTAGGTGATATACAGAGATAAAAAAATACGCAAAATTTAATCGGATATAGAACACATTAATAAAATAAAACTGCATTTGCAGGATTTGAATAAACCATCAGTAAAAGCCGTATGATGGAATTTAAGTCTTAACTGAGCAGAGCTATGAAAACCGGCAGCCCTTCACAGCCTATTTCAGGGTCTCCATGCTGGCACGTCTGCCACCTCTACCTACTGCAGCCTCACCATCAGTAATGCCAAAGAGTTAAAGCAACGGAGAGAGGAACACAAGCATTCAGGTGTAAAAAATGTGATAAAACTGCATGTATTTTTTTCAAGGGGCTAAGATATCTGCCTTCTGGGTAGCATGACTAAGCATCAGAGGCCACTGTCTAATGGCAAAGAACATTCTGCTATGTCCACCTTAGCAAGTAATTTGGTGCAATTAAAGGAACAGTCAATGAAGTAACTAGTACTGAGGTCTGCACATCTATATTATGTGCAGTTCAGAGGTTTTACTTTGGAGTAGATTTAATTTGGTCCCCCGAACCACCACAATCATCATCATTACACATGTGGTCTGAAGCTATCTGAGGCTGTGTTTAAGTTAGCAAGTAGCAAGCTGTGAGAAAAGATGACCTGCAGGGTGAAATAGCTGGTGCTGAGGACCACATTATATGTGTTTCAGAGGCTTTACTTCAAATTAGATCTCGTCTGGTCTGAGGTACTGAATGTCCATTAGCAGCTGCAGCGCATTAGGAGAAAATCTTGGAGTACATTTTCCAGTTTAGTTTCACCTACAAGGAAACCAGTTTAGGTTCTCTGAGACCCCTCTGCAGCATGAACCAAAGAGTAAGTGGGACAGCCAGGACATCTGTTTCAAATGCACACACACACTTGCGATCTGAGCTGACTGGCAGTAGCATAGATGTACCCCGAAGCAGCAAACACTGAAACAGGCTCACATGTCCCCATTAGGGATTAAGTGCAATTGGGGCCCATGTGGAGCAGAGCCATCAGGTTAGATGCCTCCGAAAGGAAACTCAGTGCACATAAACACTGCTCTGCAGACCGCACCAAAGCGCAGTAAATGAGGACTGTTGGGATTTGTTTTGCCTCAAAACACAACACTAATATAGATGCAGTTGTAGCCTCAGTTTTGTGGCAGCACATTCAGTTCTTCTTGGCACCTAAAATGGAGCCGAAGCAGGCCAAGCCTCTGCACTGGGACTTGGGAGGCGAAGCTGAGTATTAGAAGGGTTTGAAAATTAATCTGTGTGCAGATGTGACAATCCAGTACCCTTACACAGCCCTCAGCATTTAACGAGATCATACACCAAGCAGGTTTGCCCTCTGTAGAGTACCGCTGGTGGAGGAACTTCCCTGGGCTCCTGAGCCAGTGGTCCCCCTTCCAGCCTGGAAGATCAGGGACAGTGCTCCCCAGAAGACCAGTGCTTTACTCCAGAGATTTGAGATTAGTTTGTGGGGTGGTTGTTGTTGTTTTGTTTTGGTTTTGTTACAGGCTTTCCATTAGGTAAATTTTCAAAGATCTTCAGCAGCTTATGGGAGAGGGTCACAGGTATTTCGTGGCCTACAGCTGTATTCTAAACATGTGGGTTTGAGTTTAAGAAAGGCTATTATAGGTTATATTGAGAAGAAAAAAGACTTTCATTATAAATTCTGTTTCTTAGATACCCTTAAAAAGTCTTATTATAAACTAAACTCACTTTGGCTATTTTTCAAATATTCATCCATCATTTACACATTCTAGTTTCTCCCAACAAAATATAAATGGGCCCAAGAACAATTATAAGTAAATAAGAGGAGTATTCACCTCACAAGCAAAATAAAATCTTTTTCTGTATCTAGACCAAATATTAAAATTTAACGCATTATACCTTTCAGCTAAGAAATGCCATAGGTAAATTGGAATGCATTCATGTTCTAGGCCTTGTAAGAGACATCAGGACTATACAGTAGAAAAACATGTATGATTATGGAAAGTAATGGGCAGAGACAACCATAGTAGTGTCAGTAATGATTAGTAAGTCTTTTTAATTTTATCTAATTGCATTTTCTTGAATTTCACATTGTTTTGAAGCCTTAGACTTCAATTACTGCTAATAAAATCCTTCCTCAGATTGTCTTCCCAGTGATTCCAGTGAAACCAATCCAGATAAACATATTGTTTATTTAACTTTGAAAAATTCTGAAGGCTAATTCTATACTGAATTAGCAGTCATTAAAAATATTTTTAAAATACATTGATTTTTGATCCATGCTGCTATTTAGAAACTCTTTATTTTACAACTTGCACAAGAAAACTTAAGAAATGTTTTAGCAATGAAAATGTTGTAGCTCAAACAAGATTTTTGGAATAGTTAATGCTACGTCCTGAAGCATTTTGTTTTGTTTTATACGAATCTGCACTTCTGCCCTAATTTTTGCTATGTAGTAATTCTGTTTTCTTCTTTAGTAGTATAGATCTGCTCCGTTAAACTAAAGTCATGAGACCTCATTCACTCTGATAGAAATAAAGCAAATAATTTGTGTACAAGTATTAGGTGGAGACAAAATTACACAGAGAAATGCGAAAGCCAGAAACTAAAGTTGCTTCAAAACGGTAATCTTATAGGCACCTGATTTGGTCACATACAGTGCTTTATAAAATGTTTTTCGTAGAGATCCTGATGTTTTTCCTGTGGAAGTTAATGTCAACATGCATGTTGATTTACAGAAATTCAGGATTAGCTCTAAGTACTAAGCTAATTATAACACAGACACACAGGCTTAAAGTAAAACAAAAATTTTAATCTGTTGATTGATACACTGTGGCAAGTGTTTAGCCAGCTCACTTATTAATGGCTGTCAGCTAATATACACCATTGTAATTACTCAAAGTTAAATCAAATACCTTATTCGGAGTGGTGATAGCTGAAATTGTAAATGTACTGTGCAAGGTGAGTATGCTAGAGCTTTCCTAGACACCCAGAACGTGAGTGAGGTCAGGCCAAACAAATCTCAAAAGTATGAGGTATTTGCTTTATTGTTAATCCCCCCCATCCTCTCAGAGAGTTAAACCTTGCACAATTTATTTATTAACTTGCCTGTTAACTTCTTACAAGAAAAAAACATCCTACGTCTATGTAATGTAAAGACTGGTCTCTGGAGAGGCAGACGTATACTTCACATACCATGAGCGCTAAGGAATGATCAGCTTTGGTACTTACTGCAATGGAAGTGGTGGTTACGTGCATACAAAGCGGTGTACAGTACGTAGGTACGACAGATATTTGCAGGAGGGCTGCGTGGCTGTACCAAGCGATGCGAGTGGCAGTGCTGCTCTTGCTGGCCTAATGGTGCAGGAAACAAAGAAGGGGGGGATAACTTGCACTTAAAACAATGTGACAGAGACAAGAGAGAACCACATTTGAGATCACCAGCATAGGATGAATTTCAGAAGCTTTTCTCTTTGACGAGATGGTGCTTTAATTGTTTCTCTTTGAAATGTTTCTCTTCTGATGGCTGTTTGTGTGGAGAAGGAACAATGTTGAGCACTTAATGCATTGGATGGAGAGATCTGGGATTTATTTGTCTCTGACTCCCCAAGTGACCTCCAGCTAATCATTTCCTCTCCCTGTCTCAGTTTCCTTATCTGTAAAGTGGAGCTAATAATCCTTTCTATCTCCCAGTGTGTAGCGAAGTTAGACAATTCAATTAATAGTTGTAAAACTAATTTAGCTTCTGGGGCAGAAAATGATAAAAAACTGTAAGGAATTATTCATAAATGTGGTAAGCCATCACTGTCCAAATCTGAGGAACAAATGTTCTGCTTCATATTTTTCCTAACTTCTGCTAACTTACTTGCATCACCATTTGTCTTTCTTTTTACCCAACATGTTTGTATTAATGTGATAGCCTTTCCTATGGAATATTATATTAGCTAACTGCTAATATCACACAAAATTAAAGGTGTGGTCCACATTCTCCCCTGGTAGAACACCACTGATTGTAAGTCTGAAGTTGAGACCCACTGAGCTATTGGGCGAATTTGGCTTAGTCTTTGATGTGGTTTTATTTATTTTTTTTTAAACCAAATAAAATATTATCAGGCCATGGACTGCAAACAGGTTTTCATACTGGTAGTAATTTAATACATTTTGATTTTTCATTGTAATAAACATACATCCTAAAGACTGCCAGAGTGATTAATTTAAACAAGTCATACATAGTTTAAAGCTTTCAGTTTACTAGCTAGCTGTACAGGCTTCTGTAGAAGGAGACAAAAATCCATTGTGTCCTTAAATTACCGCTTCTCCACATGCAATTGTGTGTACAGGAGGAGGGCTAAAAGCAAGTACAGTATTCTGTTAGCTGCATGGCTTTGATTTGCAGGTTGCAATAAACAATAATATGGGGTATACCCATGGAAACAGACTTTGCTTGAAATTATAAGGCTTTACAAAAAGATTAATTGAGCTATTGCAGGGATGCGAGGGATGAGGACAAGTTAGAAAAAACTCTTTAGAAAGCTGGGAGAAGAGAGTTGCAAAATTTGTGATGAAAATCATTATTGAAACTCTCCCCCTGGCCCAAAAATATATCAGGTATTAGCTGTGATATTTTTTTCAGGATGAATATATTATGCTGCTTTGTGCATCGGCATAAACACCAGCATACCCTGTCTGTGTCTACATTTCTCATAAATGGTCTAGAAGACCCTAATGGTCTTGATGCAAGAGCCTTAAGTAACTTCCCAGTGAAAGGGATTCGCATCATTCCTGAGCTTTGAGTGACTAGAGCAGAAAGAATAGAGATCTCAGGGTATGGCAGGAGAAAGCCAAGCTGTTGCGTGCATCTAACACTTACAGTGTCAAGAGAAGGAGGTAGAGTAATCTGGGTTCCTAGTACAGTGGTACAATGTTGGTTTTGTCTAGAGCAAACAGGTGTACAACATTTCAAATACCTAGTTTCATGAGAACATAGATATCTAACTCATAGACAATGAGCCAGAAAAGCACAGTGGAACAGGAAAGCATGGACAAAAAACCCCAAGAGGCAAATGGGAGACTGGCAGTCTAGAACAATGACACGGGGATTTACTGGGGTCAGAGTCTCAGAAGCCTGTAGAGCAGTGACTTGTACAGGAGCATGAGATGGTGATGGGCAATGAGAAGTGGAGGACTGGGGTAAGAGCAGGCTGAAGGGACAGCAGAAAAGACTTCAGGCCTGGGAGCAATAGGAAGAAGCAGCTGTTCCTTTTCAGAGACTGGAAAAGAATATAAGATTTTTTAACTCTTCTTTTATCACTGCCAACAAAAATCAACGACATCCATACAAAGGTGTGTGTCCCATCCTATTCCACTCTGCTGTCAGTCCATGCACAGATGAACAATTTACGACTGCATATTACTCCACTAACATAAATGGCAGGTGTCTTTGGAGTAGATCTAAATTTAATCACCTTCTGCTGGTCTGTGGTGGGTCTCAGTAGGAAACTGGTGAGTTTTCTGTCTTTTCAGATTACTTTTCTAAATTTGTGTCATTAAAAATTTACAATCAAAATTCTCTGTAATTTACATTGCCAATCTTTCAAAGCTAGGATTAAATTGAATTTACCCTGTCCTCTTCCTCCTCTCTGTATATACCTTGTGGTCAGTCTTTAATTTCATTATTACATATTATAGTTTTCATAAAAAGACTTTATTTTTCTGGTCCCAGGATGGATAGTATTCAACTACTGAGCAGCCTTTCAGTCCCTCTCTTGTTCTTTTGTTCTCTTCTTCTTCTGTTGGAGCTGTTCCACCTTGTATAAGTGAAATATTCTTTGGGTCAGAGTGGCTCTGCAGCCCAATTGCTACAGTGTTCACCTGAGATGTGGGAGTCAAGGCTCAAGTCTCTATTTCAATGACTAATTAACTATTCATATAAAATGGAACGACTACAACAGGAGAGAACGAGAGACCCTTTCCTCAGTAGTCTTTAGACCAGCTGATGGGGCAGTCACAAGAAAGGTGTGACTCCAGCACAGGTGTTGGTCAGCAGTGGGCAGAGTGCAGATTTGGACTTTAGTTTCCTTCATCACAGCAGAGAGCTGTGACTCCTAGGCTTTTGTCTTTTTGGGAGAAGGCCAGGTGGTTTTGGTTAGACATTTCATTCTTAGCCAAAGTGGTACAAATATTCCTGCAAAAAATTTTTCCTTTTTTTGACTAATAAATATTTCTTGGCAAAACGGTATATTCAGAAAATCCCCACCCAGCCCTATAAATAACAGTCAAAGTCATGAGGACTTCTGAGCCTCTTTACCTAAGGACATTTTTCTCTCTGGGTGTATCTGGTAGGTTGAAGCAGCTACTGCCCCTTTGGGACAAACAGGTACAAGAACAATGAGGGTGGTTATATAAAAGCAGCTGCCTTCCAATATAATCATGCAAATTGGGTTGGGGGTGATCCTCTAAAAATTCTGTCCTGATATAGAGTGATAATATGAACCAAAATACCAACTAAAGTTTACCAAAATACTGTGAGGTTTGGGGCTTTTTTCCCCCTTGAAAAAAACAATCCAAATGATAACACTAGTTGCCAGTCTAGATAGGCGTATGAGCACCCACTGAAGTATAAAAATGAAGTGCACATTTTCAAAGTCATAAAATGAAAGCATTTGAAACAGAAGTAATTAAAAACTCAGCCAGTACACTTCCTGTAAGGAAATTAATTTCTCTTGGTTGTAGCGTTGACCTGTCCTTACTGTTCTCTGTAATAGGAACCAAATGCCAGATGCCTGATAGCGTTACTGTTTCTAGGTTGCCTCATCAGAAACAAATCTTTCCCCGGGTGGGTTTTTTTTAAGCAGGCTGATTTTTCTTCATAGCCCGAGCTGACAGTTTCCAGTGGCTCTATTATAGCTTTTATACAGATAGAGACTTTGGGAGGGCTTCATCTCCCCTGGCTTTGGATGGCAACAGCAAGAGGTCTCTGTCAGACCAAGTCATCCTAACCTCCTTTTCTGTTCAGTGGAAAGTAAACAGATGCTTTCAGGGCATGGTCCACATGTCCTGCTCTAGGATGTGATGATGGGATCTTCGATGCTTAGAAAGGAGTCCAGGTGACTAGTTCAGATGAAGAAGACAACAGCTCTTCTGAGTTAAAAAAAACCCTCTTCTGAGATTAAACTCTCCCTGTTCTTTGCTATTCTACAGATTTTAGAAATAATGTGCATCTAAGCACAACAGTGAAGCACTTAGAGAATTACAATCTCCCAAATAGGAAGGCAGGCAGGCAGGCAGGCAGGCAAGAAGGAAGGCAGGAAGGCAGGCAGGCAGGCAGGCAGGCAGGCAGGCAGGAAGGAAGGAAGGAAGGAAGGAAAGAGCTTGAGGCAAGTGCTGAAGAGATATCAAGTTTCTTTGAATTATTAAAAGCAACAGCATTCCTTTAAAATATTATATCAGTAGGTGATATATTTAGCTTCCAACACTTCCAAAGGAAAAAAGAAAATGGGTATATCAGAATAAACATATTCAAGAGCATAGATGTAATGACTTGTAATGCTGATGTTAGCCATGCTATAACAAGAGAAAGAATGAGTGACAGCAATTCACTGCAGTGACATGTTTTAACTTTGCAGATCTGGACATCCTTAAAATGATATTTGCAGAGTAAGTACTGTATGAACTCATAACATTAATAGAAAATATAAATGAAATTATGTATTTCAGCATATGAAATATGAAGTATGATATGCTTCCTGTAGCATTTATTTTCTATATCCAACAAAAGGTAATAATGCAAAATAATTGGCATAATTTCCTGAATATAATGGGAAGTTCTGAAATTGCATCACAAGTTCCTGAAATGAGAGCTTAAGTAATTAAGTAATTGGTTTGACAATTCAAATAACAAAGTTAAACCTTCTTTTTGGTATTTTTCTTTGGTACTATTTCATAATAGTTATCTTTTCCATTTCAACCAGTCTCTTGAAAATGGCAGTTCCCTGAATTCATCCAATCTCAAGGACGCACAATTTAATCTGGGAGCAGAGAAGCGATTGAGTTTTATTATAAGCTATTAAAAAATGCCCATGGTGTGAAGAACAAGATACTCCTATTCTGTAAGAAGTGAATAGTGAGCCCAGGTGCACAAATTCTACAATGATTTGATATGAATTTTTCTTTAAAATTTTTGCTTTTGTGATATCCATTACCCAGTCAAGATTTACACAGACCACAAAATTAGTTAGGATCTTCAAACTTTCGTAGCAATGTGTAATATAAATGCAAGAGCTTCAGATGTTTGAGTTTGATCTCAGCTATCATCAGTTGATTATTCAGGTTCATTAGTTAGTCAAATTACAGAAATGTCACTGAAGTTACCTTATAAATGTCAAGCTGAATGTCAGCTGACAGCTGAAATGGCAAAATTACTAAAATGCTTCATATGAGGGTACTTTTTGTCACAATAAAAATGTTTTCTGTCCACTGAGACAGCTGTGATTCAATGGCACCTAATTTTACATGTACAGAAGAACAGGAAGGATGGCTTCTGCTTTCAAAGGCTGCAGGGAAAACAGTTTTATGAATCTCAGTATGAAGTTCTTATGTAGAACCTCTTCAACACGTCAAGTTGCACACTTAAAAATAATTACTTCATATGTAACTTAATATTATGTTAGTGACTTTTGATGAAATGAGATCAACATGTTTATGTTCCAAACTCAGCGTTTCTTTTTATATATTAGCACAACCCCTAATTTGGGGATGAGGGGGTTAATTCCACCTAATTGTCTACCCACGCTGAAACAAGCAGAGCAGCAGCACTGCACTTGACTGTAAAGTGGTGGAATTTTTGATTCTGCTGGCACATTGGAAGGCTTTTGGACCATTGTGCAAATTATAGTATAATGCAATACTCTAGAAGAAATAATTATAGCCAGCGTCTCTAAGCCAGGAATTGCGCACAAAAAACTTGGGCTTTTAATTTGGTCACGTATAATGTATGAAACACAGTTCTTCCGAAGCTAATGGAACCAGAGGGAGCATTATGATTATGACTCTCTTAATATATTTTTCCACTTAAAAACTGGGGTCAGACTTGAACGGAGCAAAAGGATGAAGTATGATTTAAGTGCTAGAGACCGGCATACAGGATAATATGAAGTGAAAATCACAGTTAGCATATGAGTATCTCCTCGGTGCCATTAAGTGTCTGAATACCTGCTCTGTAAGCTGCCATTTCAATAGCAATATATACATTGTGGGTATAGCAGGTAATATTCAATCATTCCCTGGGTTTTTTCGCAAAACCTTCAGAAAGGGTAAAGCGTAATATTATTGTATGTGTGGTGGTGGAGGGGGTCTTTGTGGTTCTCTTTACCATTTCTTTAAAACAAGACATGAAAAAGCTATTTTGTTTTGTTATGGCTAAGGGGGATTCCGATTAGTTACCTACCAGTAGGGTTCTCAGGTTTTTTGAGTGTCTTGTCTTTTGACACCTTTGTAGCCAGCGCAGTAACAGGTTCCTACATTGCAAGAGGGGGAGGATATATTCTCATTCATTTAGTAGTCTTGAGTTGTACCTTATTTAAACATTGTCACTTTTTGAATGCAATAGCAATATTTGGAGAATGAGGTGTCCCGGTTTGGCCCTTTGCAAGGGAGGGGTGCATTCAAGCCCCTGAAAGTGCAGAACAGTAGCAATGTTTCAAAGAGTATGAATGGCAACATGACACACTGGCCTCTGAAACTAAAACTGGTATTATCATGGCATGCATGATATATGTAAGATGCCAGTAATCCCAAAGGCAGCTGAAATTTCCACACAGTAAGAACATTTTTATGATATGTGATTCTCGAAATCAGTGAAATTACAGTGAAATACGTCAAAATTTCAATTCCTAAGACAAAAGAGGGGAGGAAACAGAACTCTGCACTTCACAGGAGGGGCAGTCTCAAGCAAATTTCAGGTTATTCCATTTCATTCTCACAGATGCTGTGCAATTAATCCATACATTTAATCATAGTATAAGGAGAGAGATCAGGAGGTAGAGAAATACCGTGTTCCTAGAGAAACAGAGGATTCTTAAAATATTCATTGATGCTCTCTGTATATCCAGTGGCAACTGGAAAAGTTGAATATCCAAGATGAATATAGGTTTACTGAAAGGGAACCCGCTCCTAAAGATGGTATTTTAGAGGTATGGTGCTGATGAGGAGTTGCCTCCTGGCTACTGTGGCCAAAAGACACCTCAGAGCATGCCTAAGGCTGTGATTCCCAGATAAATTAACTCTCCTCTCTCCTCTCCTCTCCTCTCCTCTCCTCTCTCCTCTCCTCTCTCCTCTCCTCTCTCCTCTCCTCTCTCCTCTCCTCTCTCCTCTCCTCTCTCCTCTCCTCTCTCCTCTCCTCTCTCCTCTCCTCTCCTCTCCTCTCTCCTCTCCTCTCCTCTCCTCTCCTCTCCTCTCCTCTCCTCTCTCCTCTCCTCTCCTCTCCTCTCCTGCTGGTTTTGGTGCTCATCTGATCCACAGTGTACCAGTTCATGGACTTAAACAGGCAGAAAAATTGTTATTTTCTTGAACCAAATAACCCTGGGTTGAGACACGCACCAGGGAGGGAAAGGAGAACAGGCAGGTAGGGGTGAAGGGTGAAGAGTTGCTAAATTGTGATGAAACTGCAGCATAAGTGAAAGTTAAGACAAAAGATTGGTAGTGACATATCTTATACATGCAATTACAGAATCACAGAATGGTTGAGGTTGGAAGGGACCTCTGGAGGTCATCTGGTCCAACCCCTCTGCTCAAGCAGGGCCACCTAGAGCCAGGTGCCCAGGAACATGTCCAGAAGGGTTCTGAATATTTCCAAGGAGGCTTTTCTTCTGTAATTATGTCAAGAATAAAATTGTTATTTTTATATTAAGCTTTCTAGGGGTAAAATGAACTCATGTGAAGCTGACAGATGGTATGTTGCTTCCCTGAAAGGAAGGAGTATGGCCAAGTGGTCTTAAGAGAAATGCTTTGAATGCCTACAAAAACAGTGCAGAAGTTTGGTTTCCCCTCACATGGAAAAGTCCTGACAACTGAGTCCTCCAATTTCAGTTCAGGAAAACTGTTTCCAAGGATCTAGATTTTAATCCAGACATCAATGCTCAGGAACCCTAAATCAAGCCCTTCTCTACCACCAGCAACTGTCCCTGGAGGTACAAATAGCCCTGCTGCTGGTCGAGCAGGAGTTGAGCCCAAGGGGCCAACCCTGAGAAACAGCATCCCTCCTAGCAGGTAGGGTAAGAGTTGGTGTTGGCATCCACACATGTTGATGAAGCGAGCTTCCTCTACAGAGAAGGGGGGTACATCAGAGAGGGGTTTCTAAAACTGTCTTTAAAAGTTGTGTGTCATCCAGAGACACATGCAAAATGGATTGTCTGATTCCAGCTTGGAAGGGGAAGACTTGACAGTTTTTAACAAAGTGATGGCAGACCCAGTCATACATTATGAATTGTTTAAGATGGTTGTATTGAACAGTCATCCATCACACCTGAAATGCCTTGGCTGAAATGCAGAGATCTCAAAAAATTAATAATTTGAATCACGTAAATCATCTCATAAACTAGATGACTTTTTAGAAGTGACTAAAAGGGTTGAGGATTAAAATGCATTAGTAAACCTAATTGCTGTGGATCAGGTCTGCAAGGCTTTTGACAATCATGTAAAAAAGAAGCTTGAAGGTTAGCCCACAAAAGACAACAGTTAAGGCTTTTCTGTAGGTGAAGAATAGAATCCTTCACTGAGTAAAGAGGGACGGGGTAGGGCAGTGGCTACAGCCAGACCACCCCACGTGCCAGGACAAGGACCCTCCTGGCAGGTGTAATGCAGCACCTCTTGGCAGGAGGAAGCGTGGAGAGAGCAAGCACATGACACCAGATAAGCCCATATTGGCACAGTGGCACAGTTGGCAAAGACCTGTGTCCTGTTTGCCAGAAGATACTGATTCATGTTTCTGACTGCCATTAACTTGTACGGCCCATTTATTCTAACCTCTCAATGTCTGTTTTCCCCATCTGCTGAAAATCAGTTAATTAACAAGTCAACTATAATTTGTTCCGTGCTTTAAAAAGCTAATATGATATATAAATGTCAAATATTACTAGTAACTTCCTTTGGGATACTTTATAAAACTTTTCCTAAAATAACAGGTTCTGCCGAGGAAAGGGCATGTGTGTCCCAATAGCTGAGACTTCAGGTTTCTCTCAGAAAAGCAGAGCAAGACCCAACAGGCAAAATGTCCATTTTCAAAAGGGCCAAAATATTGGCAATTTTGCCCTACCAGGAAACTAAGAATGCCCAAATAGTCATTTCTAGCCTTAGAGGTAGGAGGCGCAGGGTGTTGTTTCATTTCAGACGTTAATGCTGCTTCTTGCTCCCTCTGCCCACTGCAGCAGTTTCCCACGGTGTGGTCATCTGCTGCGTGCCAAGGTCCGGCTGTACCTCACTCCATCCCGGTTCCAGTGCTCCCTTCATTTTGGGCTGTGGCCTCTCCCTAAAACCATTCATTTTCATTTCCAAGGCAGATACGTTTTTATCAAGGCCGGTGTAAGTAGATCCCAAGTCACCCAAGCGGTCTCATGATTCTTTGGGCAAAATTCTCCTCAATTAGAGTTGTTCTCCTGAGTGAAAATCAAAAGAAACAGTCCTCAGATGTCATTACTCACATTTCCTTCTCTCTAGGTACCAGCTTGAAGCAGTTTTACTGTAGGATAGCTTTTTCAGGTAGTTCTTTTTAGCTGAATGTTTTTCAAGTGTACTTCTACTCTGGTGATAAATATATCATCAGTGACACTTTCCTCCTCCTCAGTTCCCTCCTTTGTGTACATTTGGTGTGATGGCTCTTTACCGAAGTGGTTAAAATATTGTTACAGCGCTTCACAACCACCTGCAACGCAGAGTTAATTTCTGAAAGGACTTTGTGTGTGACCAGAACTCTTTGCTGAGGTCCAACCCAGTCAGTTGACCAGGTGAAGTCAAGGAGGGCATCGTTTATGCTCCTGAACTTTTAGTGCCAGAGATGATGATAAAACAAAACAAAAAAAAAGAAAAATCCTCAAACTGGAGGCTGAGTTCTGAGACTGATCATCAACTTGTTATGAAACTCTCCAGGACAGTGGTGGAGCTTTTAGAAACTGGAGTTGTAACTGGTCTGGTCATCAACCTTAATATCCTTATGTTCATGTTATTTACATGGCTGTAAATTTTCACCTATATCCTATGTTCATCTTATATTAAATGTATGTATCCACTTTGTTAGAGCGTTGCCTAAAATTGTTAAAGCATAGTTCTTGAAACACTTAAATGTGGGAATAGTCTGCAGTACAGAGAAATGACTGACTTTCTCCTATATATTGCTAACTGCTTTCGTAATGATTTTTTTTCTCTTTTCAATTTTTAGTATTATTATATTAGTAATTACTATTTAAGTATTACCACTATTATTAACTAACAAGTGGTGTGGTAGTTGGAAGAACATTACGAATTTAGCATACAATTTCCTTGTGTACCAGCTAGGATACTCTGAAGCTATACAGCAGGTACTGGCAGGGGACAGTGCCTTGGGGATGGTGTCTGCCACCCCCCTAAAACGCGACGGAGAGCTGAGCAGTGTGTGTAAGAGAGGGGATTGCATTTCCCCCTCCAGCCCGTCAGGGCACACCGCAGCACAGACCAGTCCTTTACCATACCCTATGCTCTCTGATGTGCAAATACTATTTTCTTCATAGAAACCAAACTAATATACAAAAGATTACATGTATTTTTAAATAGTTCCTCATGCAAAAGATATTCAGACTTGGCTTTTTTCCTGCTTTTCCTCAGAGACTGTTAGAAGCAACAATATTTCACGCTTATTGAAATGCCTAGAGAAATACATCTTTCTCCTTGAGAGATTTGTTTCAAGCTAATACTCCTTTCTGCCAGTGAACATGACGAAGGACAGAGCCAAGAGGAACCTGGTAACTGATAGAAAATATCCCAGTAATGGATGGGAAAGCAAATTAATAAAATTCTGACGTGATAAGTCATACAAATTGTTTCTTTGCTCTGAGCGAAAGGGGAAACATGACTTGCTATCTGACAGAGTGGGTCACTTTGATGGTGTACTTCATGAGACCTGCTGTCCCAGCAGAAGCTATTGGATTTCATTTATAAGGTAATGCTGGTTTCAAAAGATCAGTCTCATTTATGTTTTCTCTGCTACTCCTTTTTAAATATCTAATCTAATGGCTAAACCTCCAAAGTAATTATCTCGTCACAAAAAATGTGCAGAAAAGGAAAGAAAACACCCACTGCTTCCTCCTTCCCTCCTCATTGTATTATTTACTTGTCTCTCATTTCCCTTTTTGTCAGCTCTTTCCTGCAACAGTCCTTCTTTCTGGCTGGAGTATTTGTGTATGTGTGTCTGCATAGTTGTGCAAGCAATAAATGACAAGGAATAACATTTTCTTGTGACTTTTTTTTTTTAAATGGTGTCGTCACACTATTCTTTGGTAGTCAGATAACAATCCTGAAAAACAGATTCTGCCTGCCAATTAGTGAAAAGAGCTGACATGTTTGCCGTGTGTAAGAACGGCTAAAGCCTCTCCTTTGCAATATTCAGCAGCCAAAATAATAGGGAAAAGGCCACGCAAATATCAGGTTACACGGTTATGTTTACTGGAGTTTTCTTTGCTTTGGAAATAGAAGAGACCCCACAATCTGCCACAGGTTTTCTTTCCTCCCCCGCTCTCCCTGCAGGAACCTGAACAGAAACCACGTGGTCTGCAAACTGCGAGGAGCATGGAAAGGTTTCCTTCCCCATCACAAATATTTAAGCATGTCTGACTTCTATTTTGGGTTTGACAATTTTCTGTGAGTAAATATTGGTTTTAAACTGAAAAGTAGGGTCTGCAACAGCAAGTGTGGTGTTGCTCAGTGTCACCAACACGAGCTGCTTGTGTTCAGCTCAACCTTTAGGCCGCCGAGCCCTTCCCTACCATGGGCAGTAGTGTAAGACATTTCTTAAGCTTGAGCTCAAATCAAAATATAGTTGTGTAAGGAGCTGAAAAACACACTGGAACACATGAATATTTCATTTGTAGACAGTCTTTATCCTTCCTTACTTCAAAGCAAAACAAAGCCTCTTGGCTTCCTCGTGTTCTTCAACATGGGATGGGAACTCTGCCTTAATTTCTGCAGGACTGCGCAATACCTGACATCAAAGAGCTGCCATTTATATCAATATGAAAACTCCTGCAGCGCTGCACTCACCCTGCAGTTTGTGAGCTCCTCAGCTGGCCTTTCTGCCTGCCTTGCAGAGAAAATGTGGCTGCAGCTTCAGTGGCAAATGTAGAAACAGTGACAGCTTAAGAAAGTTGAGGGCCCAATTAAGCTGTGGTTTGTGGTACATCTTCTTTTCCTTCCATTTTCTGCCACTCTAATCCTACCCACCTCACACATGTAAAACCGATTACTTTAGAGAAAACTTTGGGCATGGATCAGTTGTTCACCTGTGATTTCAGTCCTTTCCCCCCAACATTAATGAATTAATCACCAAGCCTACTTTAATCACAGACAAGATGCTCTCCTGGCATCAATCATTGTAACTTCTTTAATTTAAAAAAAAAAAAAAAAAAAAAAGCCTTTTTATGTGAGAAAAGGAACTAGCTGAGGTTGAGATGTGTTCTGTGCTTAGAAAAGGCATTCCTTTTTGCCTAGAGTAGCTCCCATGGATAATTCTACACCCCGCCTTCATCTGTGTTACGTCAATTGTACATCCACTTTCTGCTGGAGTCAGCTCTCGTGCAAAATAAATACAAACTGGATTCTTGAACATTTGGGGGAAAAAAAAGACAACAGGTAAGAAAAGTAGTTAAAACCTATGTAGAATATACTAATCACCAATTACAAGCTATTATCAATCACATACCAATATTGTGTCACTTTAAGTTTATAATAAAGCATAGCTCATTTTGTTTGATCATATTTTTGCCACCAACAAAAAGTAGGGGACGTCTACCTTCATTTACTTGTCGAAACAACATCTGCAATGTAAATGGCGGTGGCCTCAGCCCTGGCCATGTCTGCCTTCCCGAGTACCCCACTATGTATGATTATGTTACATCACTACCAAAAATTATTCCAATTTGGAACAAACTCATCAGGCTCCTGTCTAGAATGGCTTGTTTTTCCCCCGCTATGGGACCACTGGCTTTCTCCAAAGCTGAATTTGTAGAAATGACCATGCTTCCCTAGTGAAACCAAGGGAACCTAAAGCCTGTTAGCTCTGGTGACCAGCCTGGAGATGAGCTGCTGAACACTGCTATGTAGTTTTCTATGACATTGTATAATGATCAAAGCTTTGTCTGCACACAGGTCACATTGCTTGAACAACGTTAATAAGCCCTACTAATTAATCTCATACCAGGACTCTGGTTACTGACTGCAAGCCACACATGCAGATTGAGCAACATCTCATCACCCCCATGATCACCACAAAGTGCCACCTCCACTGCTAAAGCTTACCAAGGAAGAAACCTTGGGCAAAGAGGTACCTCCTCAACTCTAGACTAGCTGCAATTATTTTGTTTAACCTGCTTTTTAAAACCAGAATTGGCAAAGCACTACAATCTCTTATGGTAAAGGATGTCATATGTGTAAAAAGGTGCTCTCACGGCATAGCAGCTTCTGCTAAGAACAGGAAATAACCTACCTTTGCTAGTAAAATTGTTTAGTATAAGCAGCTGCAGTCACCTCTGCACTTGTATAACAATTTACATTAAAGGTTAGACTGCTCACTTAATTGCAAAACATGAACAAAAAAGAGCTGTGTAGGTCAGGCCTCATACACGTGCATTTTCAAACACGTACAACAGGGAAGAGTTTTAGTAAACTGAACTCAACCATTACCACTGCCTCACATGAAACAGTGGTGGTCTTGTGGCTTGCAGCTGCTTAATCATAGCAAAGATGAGTCCAAGCACAGGTCTGCAACGTGTTACCATACACTCAAACCCCTTTCTCTTTATTCAGGTCTACAGCATTTTATGCAGTTTCTTATAGATGTCGCTAGAATCTCTTTCAATCTTGTGCCTAAGCAGCTCTTACACCATTCTTCCTTCTGCTCTCATGAGAAATGAGTTTCATTTCTCCAAGTCCTTTGAGTTTTAGGTAGTAATTACAAGGTAGTTAAGATGGACAAGTTTTTCTTCATATCATTTGTTTTTTCTCCTTTCTTATTCTGGTGTTCATGAAGCTGATTGTTTGCATTTACTTTATATAAAATAATATTTTAAATGTCTATTGGCATCAGAAAAGTTTTTTAGTAATTAAAATGGATTTAAGGAAATTACTTTGTCTAATTTCCATTTTCTTACAGAATATGTCTTGAAAAACATGTATTTGTTATGCAAACCAAAAGAATTTAAGACAATATTGTTACCTAGAGTAAAAATTTCTCTAGCGGAACCATATCACAATTTACTGAAACATAATGTTGCAAGTTTTTTTACATTAAAATATAAAATTTCCTTAAAAGGAGAGACTTGATAGAATAGGGTCCTATTGTAATTTTTTTATTGATTGAAATAATAATAATAATATATTACAAACAAGCCATAAAGAAGAAAGAATGCAAACTCACATCCATCTTGGAGAAGGACAAGAAGAAGAACCTGAAGAAGTACAGGCCGCTCAGCTGAACTGCACTCCCTGGGAATGCTACAGACTGAATTCTCCTACAAGCTGTTTCCAAGCCCAGGAAAGATAAGAAGGCGCTTGGGAACAGCCAGCACAGAATTATCAAGGGCAAATTATGCCTGAACAGCCTGATTGCCTTCTGTGATGAGAGGACTTGCTCTGGGGTGAAGGGAGGAGCACTGAATGTTGTTTTCTTTGATTCTAGCAAGGCCTTTGATAACGGTCTCCCATTATCTCCTTACAGCCAAATTAGTGAGGTATGGACTCTGTAAGTGGATGATAACATGGGTAGAAAATCAGCTGGACCACTGTGCTCCAAGAGTTGTAATCAACAATATGAAGCAGAACTGGTCACTGGTTGTACAAGTGGCATCCCTGAAGGATTCATAGTGGGGATAGTACTGTTTAATACCTTTATTCATGACCTGCGTGGTGGGATGGTGGGCACTCCCAGCAAGTTTGTAGGCAATATGACATTGGAGGGAGCAGCTGTTATGCTGCGAGGACAGGGCTGCTGTTCAAAGGGTTCTGGATAGACTGGAGAATGATCGGACGGAAACTCATGAAGTTCAACAAGGGCAAATCTTGCATCTGGGCCAGAATAAATGGGTTGTGTTAGCAAAAGTGTAGCCACCTGTTTGGGGAAAGTGTTTGTTCCCCTCTGTTCAGCACTTGTGAGGCTGTATCTGGAGTGCTGTGTCCAGTTTGGGGGTACCTGGGACAAGAAAGGTGCTGACATACTGGAGCGAGCCCAGTGGAGGACCACCAGGATGGTCATGGGGCTGCGTGACATGCTATGTGAGAACAGGCTGAGAGATCTGGGTTTGTTCAGCAGTGAAAAATGAAGGCAAAGGGAAGGTCTTATTGCGGCCTCCAAATACCCAAAGGGAGAGGGACACAGAGAAGACAGAACCAGGCTCTTCTCAGAGGTGCCCAGTGACAGGACAAGCAGCAGCAGGCACAAGTCGGAGCATGGGGAATTCTTATTTGATTTACAGAAAAATGTTCCCCCTGGGCGGGTGGCCAAATACTGGAATGATAGAATGGTTTGGGTTGGAAGGGACCTTTACAGGCCTCTAGTCCAACCCCCTGCTATGAGCAGGGACATCTTCAACTAGACCAGGTTGCTCAAAGCCCCATCCAGCCTGACCTTGAACACTTCCAGGGATGGGGCCTCCACAACTTCTCTGGACAACCTGTTCCAGAGCCTCACCACCCTCACTGTAAAAAAATTTCTTCCTAATAGCTAACCTAAATCTACCCTCTTTTAGCTTAAAACCATTACCCCTTGTCCTATCACTACAGGCCCTACTAAAAAGTCTGTCCCCATCTTTCTTATAAGCCTCCTTTAGGTACTGGAAAGTGCTCTAAGATCTCCCTGGAGCCTTCTCTTCTCCAGGCTGAACAACCCCAAAAAGGGGAAGGTTGTAGGATTTCCTTCTTTGGAGATTTCGGAACTGGAATGGATGAAGTCTGGAGCAACTGATGTGTGGGGAAATGCTGACCATGTGAATTCTTTAAATGTGTGTAGGGCCAGATGTTTTAAATGTTACTTTGTTTAGATACCATATGGATACACGAGACCTGGTTTTCACCAGGACTGTGCCGCTATTCAGAATTCAGTTATTGCTGTCAGTGCTCAGGGTCTTGGTATCTGGTGTTTTCTGTCCAAAATGGAGGCATCCAAAATAAAAGGATGTTTTTGTAAATTGAGCTTTGAAAACTCTGTATCTTACTTTTCCATGACTTTCACAAGACTTTTCCAGGGCTAACCTAATTGGCACTAGTGTAGTTTTTCAATGTCTCCAGAAGAAAAATGCTAGAAAGTCCTATAACAACATTGAGAAAGTGCACAAACATAGCCTTCTCTTAAAATAAAACCCTCAGTAACAGGGGCAACTGTCTAAAATAGAACATGTGGGAACAACTGTAGTGCTCTAACAGCTCTTCAGCTATTGTAGTTCCTGTGATTAACCACAGTAAGTACGAAACGCTAAAATGGCACATGCTAAGGAAGCTGCGCTTCTGGGCTACAAATTGAAAAGGCTGCTGAAGTGCTGTAGCAGGAAGTAAAATTGTTCTGAAATTTTACAAATAATAAAAATAACAGCTAGAGGAAAATGGAACTTACAGTGTTTTTTTCCAAATAAGATAAGCTCTGCACCAAGCATTTTTTATTAAAGGATGTGCAAATAAAGAAATTAACACTACATTTTGTTTCTTAATCTATTATTAAAGTGTGTGTCCTTTTATATTTTAATGGTTATTAAAATCAAATACAGGAAGCTTAAAATCTTTTCAATAAGAAAAAGAGCATATTTTGAAAAAAGATCAGCTTTTAGACAAGCACAAGTGCAATTAATAGATTATTCAAAGTGCCATTTATTACCTGATGTTAAGCAAAATACCTTTCAAGTTGAAGAATAAACATGAAAATATATATACAGAATGTCCTTATTAAGCTTATATGTATTTGATACCATTCATAAAATATCACTGTTTTAATAGTGAATTCTATTAATTTTGATCTGTTTGCTGGGGAAAAAAAAGGTTTATATTTTTTTTTATATACTGCTCTCTAACCCCCCAGCTAGAGCAATGGCACACAGGAACAGTTCTGCAACTTCCTAGCTGACTACACCTGATAAAGCAGGAGTTTGGGTCAACGGAGAGACATGAAAAAATCCCAGTTCCTCTAGGTAGCTGCACACAACCAACTCACAAGTTTGAGCTGTAGTCACACTATGAACCTAGAAAGGGTTAAAAACCTTCACTAAAGAAAAAGGAAGAGGTTAGCCCTTAAAGACTATATAGGCTGCAAAACCTGGCAGTTGTGGCTTGTTAAACTGCTGGGAGGTGGAACTGGCAGCTGTGCTGCCTAAGTGGGGGAAGTCATAAAAGGGAAGCGGAGGGCCCCAGAGGGAGTGGGATAGTTGGGCTTTGGCTGTCTCTGCCTGGGGAGAATTGACTTTCTTTGAACTAAAATGGACACTGCTACTGCTGGATGCTGATTGCAGGGAGACTTCTAGGTGGCTTGTTTATGGAGAGTTGAACAAGGTGAAAAGAAGCCATCCTGGCTTCTACTGCTTTTAGGACTGACTAAAGGAGCTATGCCTGGCTGAGCCAATTTCCCAAGCCTAGACTGGAGTGGGCTGTCTACTTTTTCACCTTTAAAAAAGGCAAACAAACAAAAAAAGAAAGCATCACTTAGGTTAGATGCCTGATCTCTAATTGGGGCTGGTAGTCTCTTTGCAGGCCTTTGGTTATGTACTGTGCTTCCTGTTGAGGAACAAAAGGAAATTGGTAGCACTTAAAATGAAATGTCAGAATCTTTTCTGCTTAAGAAATTATTATATTGATCTTCGTAAATTAATTTTAATAATTTTGGTTTTCTATTTTAAATTTTGTTCCATAGACTGTTTGTAATCTTCTGTAATGATGTGAAATTCTGTGAATCCTGTAGCTCTTGATGGCACATCTGAAAACTGGCAGGTGATGTTTTCTGCCTGTAAACATATGTAGCCAGTAATCATTCCCACATACAGATTGTATTTGTTCTCTTGAATGCAGAGCAATTAAGGAGTCTGCATTTAAAATAGTTTATAGATACTGCTTTTCTATTTCTTCTTTTCTGTTTTACAAATTAAGGAAATGCTTTGTCTTCAAAATATTTGGCCTGGTCTTGATATATATCCAATAAAGTGGTTAATAATTTGACGTCCTGGTAGGTTTCATGCTCTTGCAGAAGATTAACTCACTTCAGATATTATTTCTTTTCACTGAATCTTTAAGACGTGTTCTTTTAAAAAGTGGCAGTATTTTAGAACTACAGGCTAGATTTAAAGTAACCCAGCTTGGCTTGAAGTGACATGTGCCCAGACCAATTTATAGAGTAATGGAACAATTTATGAGTCTGCCTTAGTTGAAATTAGTTTCTATGGCAGTTGGCCCAGGGAAGCTCTGTGGGCCTTCTGTTCTTTGCAGCTGCAGAAAATAATTGTAAAGGGAAATATTACCTTCCAGTAGCTAGGCAAAGCCTCTCTTATAAACTACGTGATATCCCTTTCCTTAAAATTAGAGACCGTAATACACAAGGAGAATTGCTCTTGATGACCAGTGAAATAAAAAGCAAGTCACTCACATACATATTGGAATAAAGTAACAAATTAGAAAGCGTTGTGTTTAAACAATAAAGCTAAACAAAGCTTTGCTGCAAGCATCAAAAAGAGCAAATAGATTTTTAAAATGAGCTTGCCAGTCATGGTTAATCCTGGGAAAATCAAGGGAGCTTGCACCCTTATTTTAATTTATTCTAGCTATTGAAGGAGTCAAGCCAAGACAGCCATTCATTAGCACAGTCCTGCTAGGTCATTCTCTCTTCTTCTTCCCTCTCCCGTGTCCACCAGCTTCCAACTGCGAGCATCTTGCACCAGAAGTGGGACAAAGCAGAAATTTTAGTACCAATGGCAGAAGAAAAAAACTGAAGCAGAGAGGACAGAACAAAATAAATAGTTTTCCCCAAGCCTAACTTGTTACAAGCCCTGAGGATCTTCCCCTCAGTCTCCACTGGAGCTTCCAAATACACTCAGTTCCATGAAGGATAGGAAACTACTTCATCGGAGTCAGAGCATGTTCTGAGCTTGCAAAAAGATCAGTTTAGTCCACTGGTGATATCACACCTATTTAATAAAGTTTCCAAGCACTGTGAATTGACCCTGACTGTGCTCCCCCATTCAGTCCTTGCGGAGTGCAAAACTTTTACATTCAGTCATCAAAAAACTCTGGACACACTGAAGGAGTCTCAAACACTTGTGTTATCTGTGGGGGGTGGATTTCTTTAAAGTTGAGTAGGAAGTGCCAGTCAGGATTAGAAATGTGCAGTAAGTCAGAGAATGAATCCCCTCTTCTGTTTTCATAAGTGTTCTTACCAACACTGAAACCTACAGATCCTGAGAAGACTTCCAAGAGCCAGCTAAGGACCCACTGCAACCTCAAAAGAGGTTGTACTGTCATAATTTGGCCCCTCAGTATCCTGTCAGTGCCTGGACCATCATCGCACCATCTAAGTTAGTTTGCTTAAGGTTATCTGAGAAATCTCTCTGTGGGCATTACAGGCAGCACTGTACCAGGTTTAGTCTTAGCTCTGAAGTTTTTCAATACTGTCCCAGAAGGTCTTTCATCTCCCAATACTACATACGCACCTTGGCCGCTGACTGCAACATAGACTCACAGTGTCATGCTATAAAGAAACTGTTAACGGACTGAAATATAACCTTCATGTTATGCCAGGCTGTATGAATAAAAACCTCCCTCACACGTGCACAAAAATGTCCATAAGGCATAAAGGTACAAAGAGAAGGCCTGAGCTGTGAGCTCTCTCTGAACACAATCGGCCTGCACTGGAGTGGGGAGAGCTCCAAAGAGGCCACCAGAGGAAAGGGCAGGCTGCCAAGACAACATGGCTACAAAGAGAAGTTTTTGGTGTCGGCGCTGGAAGGGGCCCGCGTCCAAGCAGCCTCCAGTAAGGATTAGAGCTACAGTTAGGATTACAGTTGAGGGAAGGAGAACCTGCTGCAGCAGCTGGAATGGGGCTACAAAGGAGCTTCAGAGAGAACTTGGAAGGGGAAATTTTTTGGTGTGGGCACTGGTGGGGTGTCCCGGTCTAAGGCTCACCCTGTGGTCGTGGTTAGGGCTGAGAAAAAGAGAAAGCCAAGAGCTGCAGTTGGGGGACATATGAAAGAGGCTGCAAAAGGACAGAGTGGGTTGCAAAGAGGACGTGGCTGGGAGGAGTTCTTGGTGTGGGCACTCGCTAGGGGGCTTGGTCTCAGCATACGGTTTCACATGAGAGGGTTGAGAGAAAGAGAGACCCTAGAGCTGCAACTGGAGTGGGGTTTGAGAGAGCTCAGCCTCAGTTAGTTTTATTGTTAAGGTTTGTGTTGGAAGAAGGATCCTGGAGATGCAGCTGTAGAGGGGCTAGAAAAGGGCTTTGAAGTGGAAGCAGTTTTGGTTAGGGTTTGGGTTGAGAGAAAGACTACAGCTGCAATTGGAGAGGGGCTAGAAAGGTGCTTTGGAGGGAAAAGGATAACTTGGCTGAGAGAACTTTTTGTTGTGGGGTCTCCTTGGAGGTCCTGGTCTGTGGCTCAGGGTAGTGAGGTTCAGAGAAAGAGAGAGCCAGGCGCTCCATCTGCAGTGGCACTGGGAAGGATCTGCTAATCAGAAGTGAAGGCTGCAAGGGGAACTTGGCTTCCCTTCGATGTGGGCAGTGCAAAAAGGTTTGGTCTTCTGTTAGGTTTGGTTTTAGGATTAGAGTAAGGGCTAGTGTTGAGAAGGGAAGGGCTAGAGCTGCAGTTGGAGGGGGCAAGAAGAAGGGTGTCAAAATGAAGGGTGGGCTGCAAAGAGAAATTGGGTTCAAGAACTTTTTGCAGTGGGCACTGGCTGAGGGCCATGTCTCAGGCTCAGCCTCTGGTTGAGCTTAAAGTCAGGGTTAGGTTAGAGAGAGAGCGCCAAGAGCTCCAGCTGCAGTGGGACTGGGAAGGAATGGATAACTGGAAGTGTAGGCTGCAAGGAGCATTTAATTGCCAGAACTTTTTGGTTTGGTTAGTGAGTTCTAGTCCAAGGCTCAACCTTTGTTTACATTTATTGATATGGCTAGGGTTAGGATTAGGGTTGAGAAACAGAGCCTAGAGCTGCAGTGGGAGTGGGGTTAGAAAGAAGGTGGGCTGCAAGGAGAACTTTACTGGGAGAATTTTTTGGTGTGGGCACTGGAAGGGGGAGAAAGGGAGAGCCTAGCATTCCAGCTGGAGGGGAGATAGGAAGGGGCTCTGAAGGGGAAGTCTAGGCTGGAAGGAGAACTTGGCAGGGCTGCCCCGTCTGAGGCTCAGCCTCCTGTTAGGGTTGGATTTACAACCGGGGTTAAATTTGACAAGAGAGAGCCTAGTGCTGCAATTAGAATGGGCCTAGAAAGTGTGGGGTGCAGGAAGAACTTGGTTGCAAGAACTTTTTGTTGTGGATCCTGCTTGGCAGTCCTGGTCTGAGGCTCAGCATACAGCTAGAGTGAGGTTAGTGTTGGGAGAAAGAGAGAGCCTGGAGCTCCTGTTGGAGGGAGGCTTGAAAGCAGCTGCTAGTGAAAGGGCTGGGCCACAGAGATAACTTGGCTGCAAAAACTTTTAGGTGGAGGCACTGGCTGAGGGGCCTGGTCTAAGGCTTAGCATAACTGTCAGGTTTAGGGTGAGGTTTGAGGTTATGGTTGACAGACAGAAAGAGCCAAGAGCTGCAGCTGGCTTGGGGCTAGAAAGTGACTGTCCCAGGGAAGTGTAGGCTGCAAGGAGAACTTGGCTGCAAGAACTTCCTGGTGTGGGCACTGGCTGGAGGCCACGTCCAAAGCCCAGCATATGCTTTGTGTGAGGGTTAAGGTTAGGGTTGAGAGAAAGAAAGGGCCTGGAGCTGCAGCTGGAGTGGAGCTAGAAAGGAGCTTTGAAAAGAAAGGGCGTGGGGTAGAGAAAACATGGCAGAGAGAGTATTTTATTGAGAGCACTGTCTGGGGATCCTGATCTAAGGATCTGTGTTAGTGTTAAGGTGGGCATTTGGACAGAGACAGCCTAGAGCTGCAGCTGGAGGGGAGCTTAAAAGGGAACATGCCAAAGGAAAAGATGGACTGTGAAGAGAACACGGCCGTGAGAATATTTTGTTGTGGGCACTGGCTGGGGACCCTGGGCTGAGGCTTAGCATGAGATTAGGTTTGCTCTCAGGGTTAGTGTTAGAGCTGGGAGAAAGAGAGAGCCCTAGAGCTCCAGCTGGAGGAGAGCTGGAGAGAGGTTTGAAAGGGAAGTCAGTCTAGGCTGCAAGAACTTGGTTGGGGAAATTTTTGCCGTAGGCACTGGTTGAGGAGCCTGGTCCCAGGCTCAGCTTCTGGTTAGTTTTATTTTAAGGGGTAGAGTTAGGATTACGGTTGAGAGAAAGAAAGAGCCTGGAGCTCTAGTTGAAGCACAGCCAGAAAGAGACTTCCCAAGAGGACTGTAGGCTTCAAGTGTAATCAGGTTTTGTCTCTTCGAGCTACCCCTGCATCGAGCTGCAGGTATATCATGGATTTGGTGGAAAACCTGTGCCCACACTGGTCCCTACAGGATAGACAGGTACAGGAAACCATCCTGTTCTGGGTGCTTAAAATTGGAGAGGACAAATCTTTGCCCCAGACCTTGTCATGAAGATAGCCCAAGCTCTTGATTTATTTTAACCCTGCTGTAAAGGTTACAGTCAACATTTTTTGTTCTTCTGATAAAACAACCTTCCTTGGTAAGGATTCATATTTGCAGGAAAGAGCTCTTTAGAATCTAGGCCAAGATGACAGAAAAGTCTCCTGGAAAAAAAGAGCAACTTTCTTCCTCAGCCTTGCCTTCCCTATAATAAACCTACCAAAATGTTTGTTGTTTATTACACATTTATAAACCGAAATGCTTCACTATATGGATTTACTCTGGAAAGAAGATGAAAGACACATCTGTGACAGATGTTAGTCACGTTGATGTGTGCAGCATTGTATGGGGCTTGGATGTCATGTTCTAAGCATAATGTAAGGAATAAAATGAGTACTGAACTCTTCTGAAAATCTGACTTCAAATCTATATTTAGGTATCTAAGTGACCTGCTTTTATTCAAAGGTGCTGACTATTCAGCTACTTCCATTGACTGCAGTAGAAATATAAGGGATTATTTTTTTGTTGAATCTATTTTCAAGACAAAAATTACAGTTTAGAGTCTCTCTGTAACTCCTAAGTAACTCCTTGCTCTAAAAAAAACCCCAAAGAAAATGAAATATGGCATCTCTGTTCCCTCCTACTCTCCATAAGATGCAGAAAAGGGACCATATCATAAATCCCAGTAACTGCTTCCATGCAGGAGGGAGATTAAACACTACTGGGTTGGACTCTAGCATGACAGATAACTTTGCTATTGAGATCACAAGGGGAAAAGAGAAATGGAAAGGATGAGACAACTTGAACAACTGTGTTTGGTGCAATAAGTTTTTAAATTTGTGGGCAGCTGTGTAAGTCTGTGTCAGAGCCCTGAGCTCACCTGTTGACCTTAGCTGCTCTGAGCAGCCTCACCTGGGAGCACCCTCTGCCCAGGACCTCCATTTAAGGACAGGGAGGGCTCAGTTTAGGTCTTTGCCTGAGCTATGTTGTGGATATACCTGTCTCTGGTACTGTCTTCTGGATACACCTTGGGACTATCTTGTAGGTAGCTTGCCTGCAGTCCTGTTTCTGACCCTGTCTCCTGGGTGGACCCCATGCCTTCATTGTGCCTTCCTGCATGGACCTGGTTCATTGCCTCAGCTTCTCTGGTACTGCTGATGTGCGCTGGGGCCAGCACCTGGCTCTGCCTGCTGTGCGTGGACCCTGTGGGACTGTGCCCCATCACTGGCGGCACTGCCTGGACTGGGATGACCCTCAGATGCTGGTTTGTCCACCCTCGTGGAGCAGCCCTGCTCTTGCTTCTCCCCAGGGATCTGGTCGCCTTGCTGAACGATCAGCTGATGTGCAAAGCAAGATCTACAGCAGGCAGGTCGGTTTGCATGATTCAGCAGCTGATGGATGACTTATTGTAAATGCACAGGAGGTGTATGCTCTGCTTTATCAGTGTGTGTTGACCCTGAACAGTGACTGCAGTCGTCATTGAGGTTCCTCATGATACAGTGGAGGAAAGCGTACGTTGCATACCATGTTTCTGAGTTGGGCAGATGTGCCTTTGCGGGATGTCATCTATCACTTACCACATCCTCTGTGGCCATAGAAGCAGTCAAGAAACATTTTTTTTTCCTGTGGGTATGAATAGAGGACTGTAGCTTATAGGGGTGTGATACCTTTAAAGAAGTGTGACACTTCTGCAGGTGACTGAGTTTTCAGTCCTTGCTGCACCTGGCTGAAATGAATGGCTCTGCTCAGGTTGCTGCTAGGGCAGCACAGTGGGCAAAGGCCTGCCTCAGAGTGTCCTTCTTGCTCCTGGAGGTCCCTTTACGGGAAGGGGAACTGGAGATTGAGTAAATAAAAAAAAAAAAGCAAACAAAAAAACCCCGGCACAATGTTAACGATGTGTATGGGTAGTTACATAAAGATTAGGACGAGGGTAGGTTTTGTTTCCCAGAGGACTTGGAGAGGAGTGTGAGGGTAGGCAGTGGGGTAGATGAGCAGGAGATGAGAACCACCTTCTTCCGCAGGCAGCCGCGGACCTGGGGGTCGTCTCCAAAGGTCCCTCTCCGCCACTGAGGGGAGCGAGGGCGACCGCCTCTCCCCAGCCGTCCCTCGCCCCCCTCCAGGGCCGCCGCGAGGGCGCCGGTTTCCCCGCGGACGGCCGCGCAGGCGCGAGCCCGGGGTGCGTGTGGGGGGGAGGCACATGCGCAGTGGGGCGGCAGGAACCGAAACTCCGCCGGCGTTCCCGCGCCGGCTGCAGGGGCGGGGCGCGGCGCCGCGGTGCGTGGCGGGCGGTGGCTCCCCCGCGGGGGGGCGGGGCCGCGGTGCGCGAGCGGGGCCATTTCAGCGCGCGGCACCGGCGGCCAGGCCGGGATGTGCGCTGCATCCCGCGGCTGCCTGCCCGCCGCCGGCCGCTTGCCCGCGGGGCTGGGGCGCTGACTCGCCCCTTTCTTCTTCTCTTCCTTCCCTCTTGCCTCCGCCGCCGGCAGCGCCATGGCGGCCCCCAGCAGCATCGTGCCCGTCATGGCGAGTAAAACCAAGACCAAGAAAAAGCACTTCGTGGCGCAAAAAGTGAAGTTGTTCCGGGCTAGCGACCCGCTGCTCAGCGTCCTCATGTGGGGGGTCAACCACTCGGTAAGCGGCGCGGCTCAACCCGCCAATCGACCGCCCGCCCCAACCGGGGCATCGCCCTCCGGGGGTTGGGGGTGGGGGGGTGGGGGACACGAGACCGGGTAGGCACGTGCCACCGGGAGCCCCCCGCCGGTTGTCGCCCTCCGCCCCGGCGGGGGGGAGGGGGCTGGGAGCGCGTTACCGAGCTCGGTAAGTGCGGGCGGGGGGCGCCGGGGGGAGGCTGCGGTGTCCCGCGGGGGCGGAGCGCGCCCGGGAGGCGCGGGGCTGCCGCCGGGTGCCTGCGGTAACCGGTGTCCTATCGATCCGCGGTTCCGCTCGTTAAACAGCGTACGGGAGGTGCCCGTGAAGGGACGGACGGTGCTGCGAGTGGAGCCTGAGCCGCTCCGCTCCTGCCGCCACCCGGGAGCGGGCGTTGCGTAAATGTACTGCGGGTGAAAAAAAAAAAAGGCGAACAGCCCGGTTATTAGCGTTTAACTAGCGAAGTTTGTGCCGTCTTCCGTGCAGTTTGCTTAAGCAAGTGTCTCTTGACGGTTTTGTGCGCTTGGGGGAGGGGAGGAGGGCCGGTTTTTGATGTGGTAAAGCAGCAGAATTGCAACATTTGCGGAGTGCTATATCACCCTGCGGATGATGGGCTGCTCTGTCTTCAAAAGAATCCCCATACGGGGTGCAGTAACGGTGAACTGCTGCTGTTAAGCGTTAAAATTAGGAGCCTGGTAAGGATGTCACATGGCTCGGGCATTATGAGGCTCAAGTCGCAGCTTTACATCTTTAAATAGCTGCCGTGGCAGGTTAAAAGTGTAGATAGAGCCCAAAGATCACCTAAAATCAGGTATCGGGGGAGTTAAGCCGAAAACTTACCTTGCTGGTGCAAAGTCTGTGTGTCCAAATATTGGGTTTATATGGGTTACTACTTCTTGCTGCTTAAGAGCTTATACGAATAACTGTCAATGTGCAATTGGAGATGAGACTACAAATTTCGTAACAGCTTCATTAAACAGGCGAAGCAGCCTGTAGTATTAACTTGGTATTCTTTTTGTTTCTTACACATCCAAGTCCTGTGAGTCTTTTTCTTTGTGTATGTTTTGGTAGTTTTTGCCCAAAGCCTGGAGGCTGAGCATCAAGGCTAAAAACTGTTAGAGCTATGTTAAACAGCACATTGCCTGGAGTGATGGTCTAGGGGGAAATGCTTTAACTGCTGCATGTACCAGTGTGGTATGGATGACAGAGGAGAACCTCTAGTGAGGTTACGCAGTCAGTCTACAGTATCACCCTGTGAGTCAGTAGGAAATGGTGACAAAGGATTTCAAGTTTTCTGTAGGTCAGTTGTAAGCAGTGACATCCTATGTCACGAACCGATAAGAAACTGATATTTATCTACAAAGCAAGAAGATCTCAAATTGTGGAAGTGCATGATATGCTGTTTACCAGAATTGAGCTTAAATACACAAGTTTCTCTTGCTCCTTCACTAGTGGCTGGCATTATTCATAGAAAAATTCCCAAATGGGCCTCTTTAATGAAAGAAAGCAACCTGGTAATTACAGGGTGAGAGACTTCTACTGACTAGCAGTGTGCTAGCTATCACCGGTCTCCATGGGGAGAGAGGGAGAGGGTCTCTGACAAGAAGAGATCTTCCTGTTGCAACGGCTCATTGCTATGTGTATTCATACTGGAAATACCACTACTTTCTAAGGAAAGACATCTCCAGTACTGGGCAAATAATAGCAAACACAATGTGTGTGACAGACACAATTCTGTACCAACTCCTATGATCATGTGCTACTGTGGCATATATTCTGTTCCCATTAGAAAATGTAATAAAGAAGCATACTGGTTCATGCATGTAAAACTAAAATTCTTTCGTTGGGGGGCTCAAAGAACAAGCTCAGCAATACAGTAGGCTCAGAAATGCAGCTTCATGTTCATGTAAAGATGATGGTTGTAGGCATATCTGCTATGTGTTCTGCAGATATTCTTCCATTTCTTTACCCTGCTGCAAGGTGTAATCATGAATAATGCTGTGGCAGGTTGACCCTGGCTGGAGGCCAGGTGCCCACCAAAGCTGCTCCATCACTCCTCAGCTGGACAGGGGAGAGAAAATGTAATGAAAGGCTCATGGGTTGAGATCAGGACAGGGAGAGGTCATTCACCAATTATTGTCATGGGCAAAACAGACTTGACTTGAGGAAAATTAATTTATTACCAATCAAATCAGAGTATCACAGAATGGTTTGGGTTGGAAGGGACCTCAAAGATCATCTAATTCCAATCCCCCAGCCATGGGCAGGTATACCCTTCACTGGTAGGATAATGAGAAATAAATCCAATTCTTAAAAACACCTTCCCCCCACATCTCCCATCTTCCTGGGTTTAACTGCACTCCCAATTTCTTTCCCTTCCACACCCCCCCCCCCCCCCCCCCCAGCAGCGCAGCAGGACAGGGACTGGGGATTGTGGTCAGTTCATCACACCTTGTCTCTGCCACTCCTTCCTCCTCAGGGGGGAGGACTCCTCACACTGCTCCCCTACTCAAGCGTGGGGTCCCTCCCATGGGAGACAGTCCTCCACCAACTTCTCCAATGTGAGTCCTTCCCATGGGCTACAGTTCTTCATGAACTGCTCCAGCGTGGGTCCCTTCCACAGGGTGCAGACCTTCAGGAACAGATTGTTCCAATGTGGGTCCCCCATGGGGCCACAGGTCCTGCCAGGAGCCTGCTCCAGTGTGGGCTTCCCGCGGGGTCACAGCCTCCTTTGGGCATCCACCTGCTCCAGTGTGGGGTCCTCCATGGGCTGCAGGTGGAATCTCTGCTCCCCATCATCCTTTCTCCATGGGCTGCAGGGGGACAGCCTGCCTCACCATGGTCTTCTCCACGGGCTGCAGGGGGATCTCTGCTCCGGTGCCTGGAGCACCTCCCTTCCTCCAACTTCACTGACCTGGGTGTCTGCAGAGTTGTTCCTCTCGCATCTTCTCACTCCTCTCTCTGGCTGCAACTGCTGTTACACAGTAGGTTTTTTCCTCTTCTTGTCTCTGTTATCCCAGAGGCGCTACCACCGTCACTGATGGGCTTGGCCTTGGCCAGCAGCGGGTCCATCTTGGAGCCAGCTGGCATTGGCCCTGTTGGACATAGGGGAATCTGCCATCTTCTCATAGAAGCCACCCCTGTAGCCCTCCCCCTCACGGAAATCCTTGCCATGCAAATGCAATAGGAATGCTTTGGGCCCCATGGAAGCAAAATCCCTCTGAATGAGAGGTCATGAAAACAAAAAAGTTAATTTGATGTGTCAAAATCTAAACATCTGTGTTCTTGGCAAAGGAGAACACTGAAGTGTTGGAGGCTCCTCTGTTAAATGCCTACCCTGTTGGTTTGTAGTGCTTGATGTGGCACTGTCCACCAAATGGAAATAAGCGTTCTATGTGGTTGGACTGTTATAAATGGGAATTTCTCATGGGAGTAATAAAATTTTGTGTATGGATTCATTAAGAACAGGAATTAAGGATCCTTCAGTTTAAGAGAGTAAACAGAAATATGTAAGAAAAGGTTTGGCTAGGAAATGAGTGTAGATCACAGTTCACAATGATGGTAATTAAATAAACCTATAACATAGTAGTAATCTGAAACATCATATTTAAGACTGCTTCCAGTGTGATGCATATCAATTAACAAGACAAAAGCAGTCTCTGAGTCTTACTAACTGTCTTGGGAGATAAGTAGGTATTGAAACAGTGAAGCTGAGTTGCAGTTCCCACATTTCTGACAGGATGTGGCATATATTGGAAGGAAGCACTTGATGTAGGTAAAAAGAGAAAAGCAAATTTTTTTTTTTGAAGACTGTTTAAACTGTTTAACTTTTTGATCTTGGGGCCTAAATACTGCTATATGTCATAGTTGAGTTTTGGAGGATTTTCAGTTTTTAAATTGTGTGTTTGAAGAAGCTCCATCAAAAAAAAAAAGTTATGAGAACTCTTCTCTTAACTGTCCTGTCCTAGGAGCAAATGTGATTCTAGAAAGGGAGATCTTGAGCATTGGTGTCACAAAGTAGTTGGGCTTACTTTCTAAACGGGGGAAAAAATCTGCAGGGAGGTGCCTGTTACCCAGGGTTCTTATATGTTACCCCCCATCCAAGAAGATGTAAACAAATTGCTTTGGTGGTCTCAGTTGTTGTTTAGATAGAAGTGGAGAGATACCTGATGCAAAGATCCTGCTTGGTAATGCAGTCAAATTCAGTAATAACTTAGAAGGGCATGTGAGGGGAAAACATGTAAATATTACCCAAATATCTTAAGAAGCAAGAAAATACAGGCTGACATTCAGAGCTGTAAATTCATTTCTCGCTATGCTGAAATATGCTGTTGAATGAAACTTTCTAAGTGAAAGGGAAAGCAACTGTCCCATTTTATAGATGAAATTATAATACTGATGACTTGGAGCAGCAAAGACTACTTGTTGGTGTGCTTGGATCTTGCAGGCATCTGCATCATTAAGAGTTGATCTTATCTTGGTCTTTTACCCTGTGTCAAAGATAATCTGGCCGTGCTACTGAAACAAATATTTAAACTCAGTGGTTAGTACGACTTAAAGCTATATTTTTAGCTAGTTAACATAACTGTAATATTTCATTTACAACTGATGTGGTAAATATCCTTATTCTTACCTCCATATTGTCATTGCTGGTGAAGGAGGAGAGGGAGGGAAGGTGGCATGTAACTTTTTGCCTAATGCTTTTGGAAGTAATTCTTCCCTCCCTTTATTTCCTGTGCCAAAAAGTGAAAGCCAGGCATTCAATGTGTTCTGCAGCCTGTGATGGTTGTCCCAGGCACGACAGTGGTGAGTCCTTCTGTTAGAAGGTTGTTAGGAAAGCTGGGGATTTGTAGGGAACTAGGCTTAGATCCTTTAAACCGTATCACCCACAAAGATGGAAGAAAATTTATATAAGTGGGAGGTTCTTGTAACTAGTGTTGAGGTGAAGAATGGACTGCTGGAGACCTCACCTACTGTGTCAACCATTAAATTAAATATATTTAGGGGAAGAAAATGAATGCCTAATGAAGTTCTCGAGCATACTGTACAAGTTTAAAAAAAGAACGCAACCAAAACCAAACAACCCCCCCCAGCCCCTGGAATCTGTAATCGCCATCTGTTTCTTGGATGATTACAAGCTGATCTAAAAATTTAGCAGCGCCTGACTTCTCAATGGCACTTGTTGCCTAATAAGCAAGCGGCACAATAAGAATACATGGATCAAATGACTTGCCCCCCCCCCCCCCGCCCCCCCAGCATATTGCAGAGTAGGTCAGAAAGAGCGTACTTTCTGCGGGTGAAAAATTCAACAGATAATACACTCCACAACTCCCTTCAACTGCTCACATGAGGCACTGACTGCGAGCCTGACGCTACTGTTGCACTCTCGGCTATAATCTGGCTTGATCTTTTTAACAAAAGTGGAACAACACGGGGAGAGAATAAAAGGAGCGAGGGCCATGGGACTCCTCCATCCACCAGTGTAACTCCTGGATTCATTTGCTGTTACAGCTCGAAGTGGGGAGGAAAAAGTGTGACAAGTGAATGCATCTTTCCCTCTCATACATATGAGGATATATTTGATCCCATTAGGGAAGCTTCTGTATCTCTACAGAAAGCTATGAAATGTCTGTGTTCTTGTCAGTTTTCAGTTTGGGGATTTTTCTTAGCTAGCATTCTTTTTTTCCTGCTACAAACTTTTATCTAGACAAATACACAAATAGCTCACTTATTCATACCTGTCCTTATGGTTTAACGTGGCACCGGAGAGCTTGGTGGGTAAATGTGTACCCTCTCAGTTTGTGCCATAAATCAAGTGTCTCAGTACTGGCTTACGTTGCCTCTCTCCTAAGAGCTTCCTATCCTGAAACATTGTACATTTAGGAAAATGACACTCAAAAAAGCTGATTGAGTAGATGATTAGAAAGATGAAGCCTAAAATAATTAAAAGCTTGGTTTTCCCCTCTGGAATAAAAACTACTGAGTTATGTTTATGATAAGTTTGCTTTAAAGGGGAGGGGGGGAAATCCACAAACAGACCCACAGCACTTACTACTAGCAATATGTCTTCATAAGTTATGGGAGTTGATAACTGCTGGGTCCATGTTTTTAATGTACACTTAAACGATGATGAGATTAGTGAAACCCTGAGGATATGGAACTATAATGACTCACGGCAATGGCTGTGAGCACAACAGGTTTGTTGGAAACTGTCTTGAGATGGGGAGGGCTGTTCATCAGTTGTGTTGTTGACTGCATTGCTAGTATTTGTATTTAGTGCAGAACATCACTACCGCAATTGTGCTCTAAGTGGCTTTTCAAAATGACTGAGACAAAGTAAAACTCAAGTCACTGGTCTTAGAGTTAACTCGAGATTCATAACAGTTGCGCTTGGAGAGAAAAAAACCCAACAAACCTTATTGTTTAATGGAGGTGGTGATAGACTGCATGGGAGAAGGCTCTTTCTACGAAGCAGGAAGAAACAACGTATTAAAACATTGATTACAGCAGGGCAGATAATAAAGCAATTTAAACTATTTTAAAATAAAGTCAGCTGGGCACTCAGCCCAGATGTTTGTGTATAGAAGGAAGTAGAACAGGAAGAGCTATTTATTGAAAACTTGGTTCTTTTTTGGGTGTCAAGCTCTGTACTGCAGAAATTAATTTTATGCTGCTTTTGCAACTGAGTGGATGGACTAGTAAAAATACAAACTGTAAATATTTATTATGATTGGCTTAAAGGTAGTAAACACTTCTGCATGAAATACAAATGGGAGTGATATTTCATGTCCTTCTCTGAACTACTGAAAGGGACACAGACAACAGCTGCTGTTAGGGATGAGGCAGGAAGTGCTGTGAAAAGAGAGCTCTGACAGTGGTTTCAAAGCTACTTTCTGTAGTTTCTTCTGCCCCACAAGATAAGGTGCTGCAAAGACTAGGGTTGGGTGGGTTTTTTTGCCTATAGGTTTTTGAAACAATTTCATTAACCACAGCAGGGAGGGCTGGACAACGTTCAGCGAAGTAAACAGGCAGCACAATTTGTTTTGCTGACTCAACTTAGTCATCTTATTTGAGTATCCTGCACCAGATGCCTTAAGAAAGAGTCTCTGGGGGATTATTTTCAAATTCCTTGCTATTAAAGCAGACACTTGCATGATGCCAATTGACCAGAACCTGGTAGATGTTTATTTTCCTCCTGTAGTTTCAGGGTGATAAACTTTGTTTAACATAACTGACTCACCCCGTTATGCAGTTCCTGTTGTACAGTCCTGTTTTCTGCTCTTCTTGGAAACATCTTGTGCTGTAGGGTTCCATAGGCTAGCTGTACATTGTGCAACTTCATGACAACTTAGAGTAAGGTGAAACTACCTATTATTTACATATCTTCAGTGTAATCTTGCCAGAGCTAAGTGCTCAGAGTTATAGTCATGTTGGCTTACAGATGTCTTCACTTGTTGAAAGGTTAGTCATCTTTGTTGTTGAACTAGGAGGTTTTAAAGGCTTGAAAGTGATTATGACTGCTGTCGTCTGTAATGGACTCCAGTATGAATTCATTATTTTATGTTTACTCCCAAGGCCTGTTTCCATGTTTTTCCACTTTTTG
Organism: Grus americana; assembly: GCF_028858705.1. Lineage (NCBI taxonomy): Eukaryota > Metazoa > Chordata > Aves > Gruiformes > Gruidae > Grus > Grus americana. Next base: position 149,216,206 of record NC_072853.1, on the reverse strand, counting down.
TACTTGATGCTTACTAGTTAGATGTCTAACAAAAGTCCCGATTTCTCTTTCTCATTTTCACTGTCGGTAAAGCACATGTTTGCACTTAGCAAAATAGCTGAAGCAGCCTAAGAAATTGCTGCCTCAGCTATGGGATGGTCATGACAAACCTTGTTAGTTTTCATGGTCCGCGTCCTGGTACGTGGTAAAATGGGTTAGCTTTGAATGGTTGAGATGGTAACTTCTCGCATGTGGCTTGCTATGTGAACATCTGTCTTACGATCTTCCTATAGAGTCTGGGCTGTTCTATAATAAGTTAATTAGTTTTGTGTTGAGAGATTGCTTAATAAGGGTGTTGTGAAAATTGTTTGAAGTAGCTGAATGCTGTAGTGATGGATGTCACAAACTGAAAAGAAAACATTAGCTTTATCTTCAAAGAGCAGGGTTGAATAGTTTGCAGTAGAAATACTTATGGTCGTACACCCTTTAGAGTACTTATTTTTCATCAGACTTGATGAACTACTACCTTGTGTACTGAGGCAAGGTAATTAGTCTAATCCAGCTCTTTTGTGTGCATTGTAAGTTCCCAAGGCAACCTTTATATTCTTAACACAGCTGTGAGTATACGCATGATCCTTTTATATTGTAAGACAAAACTGAAAAAATCACATTCCCTTATGTGGCATTATTGGAAGGCCTGTGGAGCTCCTTGGTGAGGGTGAGGCTTACAGAACCACCTTGCAGCCACCTGAGCTAACTGGTTTAATCTTTCACTTTTCCCAGTCTCCCTCTTGGTGTCTCAGTCATGCTGTCTCGCCTCTCCCAACTCTGCTATTCCTGTATTTGCATTTTATCAATCAAGTCTCCGCCATCCCAGTCTTCCTGGTTAACAAATTGAGCCATATCTGTTTTCCTTATCGGTAATTACCCAGCTCCAAAGTAATAATCCAGCAAAAATAATACATTTTTAGGAGTTTTTAGATGGACCATAATTCACTGAAGTCGTCTTCCAGCCATGAAAATGACTGTGCCAGCCCACAAAATGTGGGGTTGGTGCAAAAGCAGAAAAGATGGGGCAAAATACCTTCTTTGTAAAGAAGCGCTAGCTCACACTAGTGTAAGGTTAGTCAAACCACAGCCTCCATAATACTGAAGCCAGCTAAAGCTGGGGCTGCCGGATTTGTTTCTGCTTTCTCTCTGGCACTGATCTGATCCTGTGGTAAATTAATTTGGGGAGATGTGCTAGAGGAAAAGCTAATGCAGAAGAGTGAATAGGGTAGGGTTTTTATACCACAACAGACCATATCCACAAGTGTCAGTCCCAGCTTGAAAGAGGAGCTGCAAACACTGCAGGGAGAGTGGAGGGAAGAGACTGATGTATGTGTACTTTAAGGTGAGTTTTCATAGTTGCTTAGGACAGTGGAGGGACTCAGATAGCTCTGGTGTGTACCCTTTGACCAGTCATCTCCTATCTGCAACTCAATTTCATATTTGGTAGCCTGGATTTATACTGTTGCCCATATTAAAAACACTTGAGTAGAGAGCTCTCACTGTGGATTCTGCACTTTCAACACAGAGACCTTTCTCAACTATTTTAGCCTTTTGAAATAGTCATGTATTTTGTAAGAGACAGCTGTCTACATTGTACCTGTTGATTTCTGGTCATCTCTTCAGTCTTGGTGTTTGGAACCTGCTGAACCATCTAACCTCATAATTTGCCTATTCAGGTAGAGAGTAAGTGTCTTCAGGAGAGTGGCAATGATTTCTCATGGGCTGAAGTTTTTGAAGTTGCTTTTAGAGGTAAATGCCAACATTTGGAAGACCTTCTAAACAACAGTAATTCTTGAGTCATACCTTAAATGTTCCCTTGTAGGATGTCAAGGCTGTAGCAGTCACTGACTTTTTTTGGAGGAGGGAGAGAGAAAAATACCCAACTTGCTTAACCTAAGACCAGTCAAAAGACAGCAGCTTAGTAACAATTTTATTATACTGAACTGAAACTGAGCAATACCTGATTAGCTTGTGGTGCCAAGCCTCAATAATTCTGTTATTAAACTAATAGTTCTGATATAATGCCCTTGATCTGTGGCATGTCCTGGTGCAAAATAGACTTAAAGCTGTTTTGCAGAATTTAGTTCTGCTTTGATTGTGTTGCCCAATGTTTTGTAGACCCTTGCTAGATCATTTAGGTACCAAAACCATTTTGGTACATCTGGTTCTGATGTTGTGGTGTTGCTGGCTGTGTTTCTGTTTGTTTGGTGTACTTGTTTTCTCTCAGCCATGTAAGCTGTCTGTAGTTAGCTTTTATTGGTGTTACGGTGTAACGTGGCCCTCATCATGGGTTGGGTTCTGGATGATTATAACAGAAAACTTTCTAGAGGAGCTCAGAGAAGCACTCTTTTAAGTATCTAATTGTTAGGGCCTTTACAGTGTGCAAATCCGATGTGTTGTGGTCGCCTGGCGCTGAGCAAAAATCAGAAGATTGATTTAACAAAAGCAAGGTTGCTAATCTCTGAGCTTCCTGCTTCAGCCTTCCTGACTTCTTGTATTTTGATCTGAATCTAGAGCCAGTTTTGGGATCTCAAATTGCAAAATACCAAAATTGAGAAAGCAGTTGAGTAAGGAATGGGATATCTATTTTTATTTTACATTTTGAAGTTATGATCCTAGTATTGCTGTTTGCTTTTTCTAATAAAGGCCTAATGGTAGACAAGGTTACTCTTGGCTTCTATGTAATTCTGAGAACAGTGGCACAAACACTGACGTTCAGGTTAGCATTTCTAAAATTTGTTCCTCTCTGAGTATCCCTTTCTCATGAAGTATTGCATGATTTGCAAATAATGAAAACTCACTAAACAACCACTAATTACTCAGCCTATGTAAAGCTATAAAACTCCAGCTTTAAGGATGGTATGCAAATCTGTTCTAGATTCATAAAGTACATATCTGAGACTACTTGGTCCAAGTAACGATAATATTTAAAGGCTTATACTACAAATAAAATTATTTTTACAGTAAGTCCTTGAAGAGGAAGTCCTTATCAACACATTCTGTCTCAGCTGGCTTTTCAAAAGAGCTGGTTGTCTTTCTGGGAAAGATAGCTGTCTCAAACAAGCTGACTTCACTGGAAAGCCTGTACCCAACCTCCTCTTCCTCCTCAGTCACCGCAGACTTGCAGTTGGACTGGGGACTGACTCATGAGAACTGAAATCCAGTGTCAGATGCTCAGCAGGGTGCTGCAGCTCAGCACCACCGTCTTGTGCAGCAGCTTGGGGTTGTGACAAACTGGGGCTTCCCTGCTGCTCTTGATGTTCCCCCCCACCACCACCCCGGTGATAATAAGGTTAGCAGAGGAGGATTGAAGAGAAATTTTCTGGCATAATTATTCTTTTGGGTATTAAGCAGAATTGTCGGATTAGTGAGTTTTCAGCCTGGCTCATGCTTCACTTGCAATCTGTGATATGTAAACCAGCTTTCTCCTGTGCTCGCACAGTCAACAGGACCAAACAAACAAGAAAAGCTTTCTGGATATTTCCCCAGACAAGTGGTAAAACTAATTTAAAGAAACAATGTGCTTGTTAACAAATGCATGGACCGGCTTGCAGGCAAAAAGCACTGCAACCAATGTTTTCAGAACCTCTTGCTCATTTCTATGGATGCAGGGAGTTCCTGATATAGCAGTTTCTTCAGCTGTTATTTTGGGCTTCAGCTGATTCAACAATGCTGCTTTCTCTTTCCTACCTACAGCTGCAGGCGGTTGTAGCTGGTTATTTCATTTGAGTGAGCAATGCCCTTCGGGCTGTGTTGGCTCAGGGATGTTAATAGGGTTCAGATGTCTCTGGGCTCAGAGAATCCTGCACTCCTTGTCCCTCCTCAGCTTGTTCTTTTCGATACTGTTTTGCTTTGGTGTACTGCAGATCTTGAGCATCTTGAATCTTGCTAGTGTTCTACACCTTTTTCTTGGTTGGAGGGGGTTGGATTTCTTTTTCCTCTTCTACCACATGTCCCAATACCACTTGTCAGGATTTCCCCCCCCTCACCCCTAGAGCAATTATCTGAGGTTGGTAGTGGTCGTTCTAGTTCACTTTTCAAACTAATTACTCTTCAGACATTATTTTGTACTTCCTGAATCTTTCAGAGAAGGTATATGGCAAGTTTCTCCTTGGAAGGTATCGTTTGATAGGATATTTTTAATATTCATATCTTGTTGGGAAAATCTCCAAGGCTTTCTTATTTAAGCCATCAACTTTTTCACTTTCCTGTGAATGACTTCCTAAGGTTTTCTGGTTGAACATGACTTGCTTCACAATAAAGGCTGAGTACCCAAGAATTTACTAGAAGAGCCTGAAAGTAGTGGTTCCTCCTGTGTGATGTGTTGATCACCTGAAAGATGGAGGCCCATGGGGATGTGAGTCGTGGTGACTATCTTACAATGGGCTTGTTCTTGCAAACTAATCTGGAGTGATGTGCTGAGGTGGTGTTCACACCATTATAAATGCAGAGACACTTCTTTCCTGAAAAGCCATGTTTCTAACCATTTTACAGTAAAATGTATGTAATGACCGGTAGTTCAGAGGGTGTCTTTGTGTTGCTGAAGTGGCTAAGCCATTCTTATGTTACTTGGAAAGTAAAAATGCTTGTTTATCTACATGTCTTAAGGCTTATTAGGGGCAGGAAAAACATTCCTTTTGTTTTGCTTTGTCACAGGATACCATACCGTTCTTGTGGCAGTACAATGCTGAACAAAAGTTCAGAAGTTAAGAACAGAGGGAGTTGAGGGGTATAGAAATATGGGTAGCTGGCAGACAGTAGTTCAGTCACTTAAGTGACTGTTGATATGCATGTTTGTTTACCTCAATAGCAAGGCTAAAAGTAATTTTAAAACTGCATTCAAAGTTTAAGGGAGCCTGTGTTATTTTGTTTACAAAGTGGAATTAAATTGTGATGGTTTAAATCAATGTGTGTTACTTTCTGTAGGTGAGTTGGCCAAGGGCACAGACATCCTTGTACTTGGCTGGTGGGAAGTAAGACCTGAAGTAACCTGCTTGCTTTTATTTGTGGTGCCGTGGGACCCCTTTCTGAACTGAAGACACCAACCAGGAGACTTGTGTCACATATAAACACATCACTATAATATTTCAGCATTGCTTGTTCTTCAGTCAAACTCTATTCTGACCAATATTAGCCTCTTGATAAGCAAAAACAAAAGGAAGCTGAGTCATCCGTGTCTTACCAATAGACTCTTGATATTTGTGGTGGGTTGAGCCTGGCTGGGGGCCAGGTGCCCACCAGAGCCACTCTCTCACTCCCCTCCTTCACTAAACAGGGGAGAAAAGGCATAACGAAATGCTTGTAGGTCGAGATAAGGGCAGGGAGAGATCACTCACTAATTGTTGTCATGAGCAAAACAGACCGAACTTAGAGAGGGAATTCATCTGATTTATTACCAAGCAAAACAGAGTAGAGGAATGAGAAAATAAAATCAACTCTTAAAACACTTCCCCCCACCCCTCCCATCTTCCTGGGCTCAACTTCACTCCCGGCTTCAACCTTCCCCCCTCTCAGCAGCACAGGGGGACGGGGAATGGGGGTTACAGTCAGTTCATCACACGGTGTTTCTGCCGCTTCTTCATCCTCAGGGGGAGGACTCCTCTCATCGTTCCCCTGCTCCAGCATGGAGTCCCTCTCACGGGGTGCAGACCTTCAGGAGCAAACTGCTCCAGCATGGGGTCCCCCATGAGGTCACAAGTCCTGCCAGCAAACCTGCCCTGGCGTGGGCTCCCCTCTTCACGGGTCCACCGGTCCGGCCAGGAACTTGCTCCAGCGTGGGCTTCCCACGGGCCGCAGCCTCCTTCAGGTGCCTCCACCTGCTCTGGTGTGGGGTCCTCCACAGGCTGCAGGTGGAATCGCTACACCCCCTCATCCTTCCTCCATGGGCTGCAGGGGGACAGCCTGCTTCACCATGGCCTTCACCACGGGCTGCAGGGGGATCTCTGCTCTGGCGCCTGGAGCTCCTCCTCCCCCTCCATCTGCACTGACCTTGGTGTCTGCAGAGTTTTCTTACATCTTCTCACTCCTCTCTCCGGCTGCAAAAGCTCTCTCTAAGTGTTTTTTCTTCTTCTTAAATATGTTATCACAGAGGCGCTGATTGGCTTGGCCTTGGCCAGTGGCGGGCCCGTCTTGGAGCCGGCTGGCATTGGCTCTGTCAGACACAGGGGGAGCTTCTAGCAGCTTCTCACAGAAGCCACTCCTGTAGCCCCCCTGCTACCAAAACCTTGCCACGCAAACCCAACACAATATTATATATATATACACACATTCTGTTCCTCAAAAAGTGCGTCTTTGAAACGTTCTGTGAACAAAGGCTTTGAAAAGAGTTAACTTGGGAGACTAATTTTTGACAGGGCAAGCACTGTTTATATTTAAAAATTAAAAACCCCTAGGCCCTTCGTTAACAGAACAACATAGATTTGGTTGTGTAGAGCTCTCAAGATGAAGTCGTGTAGCTAATCAGCAAGACAAGTATTTTTATGGCAAAGGCTTCCCTGCTTTTCTTCACCTGCTACTGAAAACTGACTCAAATAGTGGTGTGAGCTGGCATGGATCACTTGGATGATGAAACTTAATACTGCGAGTAGGTGGAAGAAGCGACAGAGGACTGAGATAGTAAAGCACAATCCTTGAGCTACGTGTTCTCCTCTACTTACCATTGCTTTCCTAGCTGACAAGACTGAGCTCAAATTGGTTTGTCAGATTCACGCTAGTTTTGTGCCATTTTCTTCTTATTTGATAGACTAAGACATTGAACCCTAGAATAAGGCGGGGGGGTTTCACAGAAGTTGTTATTGTCACCTCCCCTGCCAGACAGCTCTGCCGAGGGCTGCAAATCCTCAGCTTTCCAGATACTATGGAGTATATCCGAAGCTTTGCTCCGTGATTCCATTGCACCCCATTTTTTCCATACCAGATAGCAATATGGGCTAATAGTAGTTGTCTGGGTACTCATGTTTTTCCCTCTTCTCATGTGCTTGATGTGTCAAATATTTTAAATACAATTTTGCCGGTTGTAACTGTATAAGGTACTTAATTTATGAAAATGATCTCTTGGTTGTTGACATGTATTTAGTCCAGGAATGCTAAACCTTGTTATAGTGGTGGTGTTGATGCAGTTGTGCCATGCAGTAATCTCTCTACAATTTGTGCCAAACTTCTTAACCACTCTTTGAAAAATATGCACGTGCCTGACAAAACTAACTTCCAGTTAGCTTTAGCTGAGTTTTCCGATATATCTAATGCCTTAAGAGTTTGAGGTAGGGTGGATAAGGGTGCAGTACCACCTTCTGCATTTGATGTTGTTTGGGATCATTTTTCTGTAATGGCTCTTCCAAACCGAGGCTTCAGAGAGCATTTTTTCAACAAGCCTGACAAACCAGGAATGAAAATGCTCAGCGTTTAGACTCCTTGAACATAAACAGTGTGCAGTGAGTCACAGCACTACCACAGCATAACTGAGGGGAGCTTGCAATTTTTTAATATTTTAAATTTTTTATTTTAGAAATAGACTAAAGAGTGGTATTGTTGGATTTGACTTTATCTTCTAGGACAGAACAGCTTGTTTCCTGCCTAATTAACGTATTTCTTTGTGAAGTGTTTTCTAAAGCCTTATGATCCTGTGCATTTACATATATTTGCTTAAGTAATGTCAAGGAGGAAAGTGCTCTGGAGAACGACTGGGGCTTCTAGTGGAGTTGGCAGGATTAACTGTTGCACTAGCTACCTGTTTCACAGCTCGCTCTGTGAGCAGACAGCTCTGCAGCTGCCTTGGAAAGGCATATTAAATGAAACACTTATAGAAATGCAGTGAAACAAATCCAGCCTAGAGCTCTGCTGCTAGGCTGGTCACGCTGGCCTGGGTTGTGGGCAGTGAAATCCATTCTTAAAAGCGTACGAGGTGACTGATCAGAGAGGTGATTATCAGGTGGATGTCTACAGTTTTGGAAAGATAATTGCCACCAAAAATTTGAATGAAACAAAAAATAGTGCAAGATTGCTTCAGAGCTGAGTTAAGCGAACTACCAGTGGAAACTCTCCACAACATTGTTAATCATCTTTAACTACTCAGGCTATGACTGCAGAATAGTTGCATTGCTTTATTGGAAATACAAAATGTTTCCTGTGTGAATATAAACATCTTTATATGAGTGATATTTTCCTTGTCACTTAGCTCCAACACTATGAAACTGAAGGCATTTAATTAATCTTGTTAACTTTCCATGGTGATTTACTAATGAACTATTTTAATTATTTATTAGTGCTCTTTTTTTTTTCCATTCCAAGGGGTACTTAAGGTCAGGAAGCATGAAATAACTAACCTGAAGCCAGTAATGCTGCAGTGTAATGACTTCACTCCTAAAGATTTCAAGAGATCTAAAGCTGACGTTGCACCTTCCCTCTCTCTGGAAGGGGAAGAGTGTTTCCTAGGACAGAGGGGAATTTTGTTTGGGGGTTTATGTGGTTTTGGACAGAGTTCTGTTTCTCTGATTCCTGGCCAAGTTGTTAAATAAAGGCATGGCTTCATTGTCAGGGTGAGCAAATGCGATGGAGCAGTGGTGCGAAGGGGTGGTCCTGCCTAAAACCTCGCCTTCCCGCGAGGCACGGGAGAGCCCCTCTGGCAGCAGCGCAAGTGTGGCCGTGCGGTCAGCCGTGCGTCCTGCTGACATTGAACCCGGGCTGGAGGTGGGGGGTGGGATGTGAGTTGCCCTCGTTTTAAAATACCGAGCAAAATGCCTTCTCATGGCCTTTTTAAGCAGTGGTAGGAGCAGGTCGTGGGCATGAGAGCCTGCTGGGAGTTGGGCTGTGTGATTCCTTGCTGCAGAGGAAAGGCTAAGCCTCAGTCTAAGCCAGCTGTGAGTCACATCCTCTTCAGGGCTGTATTGGTTTCTGTCCCTGCACAGAGGATAGTGACTTTGAAACTTGGAAGGTGTTAATTCTAGTGATGAGGAGGAAGAGCGATAGAAGAAAAAGTGAAATCTTTGTCAGCTGCTGCTTGAAGTTTCTGCTGTTACAGGCTTTACCAACAGACTTCTCCTAATAAGCCAGTTTATTCCTGAGCTTGTTGTCGTCTAGCAACAAACACCAAATTCTGTCTGATCAAGTCTCTTCTAATTAGCTTCACTCCTCTTAACACTTAATATCGCAATTTCTATGTCATAAAAAGAAGCAGTAAAGTCTGAAGACTCTGATATTGCCAATTTAAATACCAGTCTCTTAGCAGAAATATTTTTCAGACATATTTGCAGTAAATGCTAGCCAAATAAAATGTAAAGGAAATGAAGGTCTAGTCTCTGTATGGGATTTTGTAAAAACAAACAAAAAACCCCCCCAAAAACCCCCACCCAAACGAAAGACAACAAACCAACAACAAAAAAACCCCCACCAAACACCACAACTTTGGAATATAGGTAGTCCATATCCATGGTAACTTTTGGGAATCTTGGAAATGCTTCTGTTTGTCCCAATGGGAGGCACTAACACCAAGTCTAAGTCTATTGGTGAACCTAAAAAATGAATGTATTGGACTTAATCCATCTTTGTATTCTGTCTTTAATGCTGTGGTTTTTGCAGTAAGTAGTAAAGAAACCTCAGCAAACCGTTCTGCATCTTTGTCAAGAAATGGGAAAATTATCCTACTTTTTTCAATTAGACTCCTTCCTGGCATTGTGTGAGAATATGGAAAGTCTTCTTTACAGAAAAGAAATTGTATCCTTTTTTTTCCATGCTTAGAGTCTCTTTCTTTCTATTTTTGAATGTGCATCACTTATACTTCTGTGCTTATGTCCCTTTCCAGTCTAGGGTTGTCTCTTAGTAAATCTTTCCCCTGAGGGACAATTTATGCTTACTCTGAATAACAATTTGCAGGATAGGTAATGCTATATTAGCTTGTTTGCATCTACGTGTCTTTAGGGAATCTGTCTATGTATTCCCAGTAGGAGTCTTGGAAGGGATAACTTTAACTTGTGGTTCAGTTTTATATGTTACCTCACTTTCACCTCCTTTCAGCAGCAGGAGTTGTTGGTCTTGGTCCTATTCATCACAGAATCATAGAATGGTTTGGGTTGGAAGGCACCTCAAAGACCATCCAGTTCCAACCCCCCTGCCATGGGCAGGGACACCCTCCACTAGACCAGGTTGCCCAAAGCCCCATCCAACCTGGCCTTGAACACTTCCAGGGATCCAGGGGCATCCACAACCTCTCTGGGCAACCTGTTCCAGTGTCTCACCACCCTCACAGTGAAGAATTTTTTTTTCTAACATCTAAATCTTCCCTCCTTCAGCTTAAACCCATTACCCCTTGTCCTGTCACTCCATGCCCTTGTAAACAGTCCCTCCCCATCTTTCCTGTAGGTCCCTTCAGGTACTTGAAGGTGCTATAAGGTCTCCCTGGAGCCTTCTCTTTTCCAGGCTGAACAAGCCCAACTCTCTCAGCCTGTCTTTATAGGAGAGGTGCTCCAGCCCTCTGATCAGCTTCATAGCCCTTCTCTGGACTTGCTTCAACAGGTCCATGCCCTTCTTGTACTGGGATCCCCAGAGCTGAATGCAGTACTCCAGGTGGGGTTTCACGAGAGCTGAGTAGAGGGGCAGAATCACCTCCTTTGACCTGCTGGTCATGCTTTTTGTGATGCATCACAGGATACCCAGCATGTTGCTGGATCATGTTGAGCTTCTCATCAATCAATATCCCCAAGTCGTCCTCCTCGGGGCTGCTCTCAATCCATTCTCTGGCCAACCTATATGTGTACTTGGGATTGCCTCAACCCACGTGCAGGACCTTGCGCTCGGCCTTGTTGAACTTCATGAGGTTCACACAGGCCCACTTATCAAGCCTCTCAAGGTCCCTCTGGATGGCATCTCTTCCCTCTAGTGTGTTGACCACACACACGGTTTGGTGTCATAGGCAGACTTGCTGAGGGTGCACTTAATATTCTCTCCTTCCTTTTTTCACTGTCCTCAGTATTGTATCGTTGGCCAAGCTGTTCAACTCACTAATTCAGTGGGAAAAATATTCGTTTAGGGAGGAGGAGATATTTTTAGGAAACTGAAGTAATGAGTTTCTGGTGGGATCTGTTATGTACTGGAGCCAGTGCAAAAGGGATAGGCAGAACCGCCTGGCAGGGCGCAGGGAATAGCTGGGCAATGAGTCTGTCCTCCTCATGATGGGAGCAAGCTGAGTTCAGTGTCCTGCATCCCTTCAGCCTCATTCTTTTCAGGTTTAGCTTCACTCACACTTGGTACACTCGTAAACTCTCACCACAGTACTACTCTATAGCTGTCTTGAGCAAGCAGGTATAATATTTACATGGGCAAAAAATTACACAGTTTTTTGACATACAAACATGGGCATACAATGACCTAAAACTTGAAATGATGTATGCTTTTTCTGTGCGGCCACAGTGCACTGCCGTGTGTTTTATATGGTACATCTATTAGTTAAGTAGCTTACTAAAAAAAAGCTTCTTTTCTGCATCTACTGCTGTCCAACACAGTTTTAATTTGTGTCTTTTTGTTCAGAGACTGACATAAGTTTCTCTCTGTCATCCAATAAAAGGCATGCTTCAAATTGAAGTGGTTTCTTCCCTGAGTGACCTATTTGTAGCTAGGCTTTTCTTATGCTGCCTCTCTGCTAGTCTGTGTCCCATCGGTACAAATTGCAGCAGATCAGCAGTGCTACCTGTGGCATAAGGTAAAGGGATAAATAACCCTGATAGAGCCCTTCTCAACTGTGTCTGTGACTTTAATAAAAGGAGGCAGAGTTCCTACTGCTTAGTTTATGCTGGCTCTAGTATTTGTCTGATCATCCAGTAAATCAGTTCAGCTTGCTAAACGACCAGAGACTAATCTGGCAAAAAGTCTGTGTTTCAGGCTTTTGTTTTGTTCTCATTTTTGCTGGGTTCATAGGCTGAATCGACTTGTTTTCTGATCGAAGGAGTTGGTAGAGAGGGGAAAAGGAGATGAGATGAGACTGTTCCTGCTTGCCAAGTGACAAAGCATGTAATTTGGCTCAGCTGTGAAGCAAAAGGCTGGAAACCCGCAGCCTGAGCTGATCTAACTGCTGGGCACTGGTTGGGTTGGTCTCCACCAGCTGAGCTCAACAAAAGGCCTATCGAATGCCAGAGGGGTAGGAGGCTGGATCTGGCCAACAAGCTGGCTTAGACGGCCACGGAGCTACAGTCAGAGATGGTGAGCAACATTAACGCTGTAGTGCTGCATGGTGTTGTACAGCAGCCTTTTGAGTTTGAAGCAGTTAGACAATGAGTACTTTCACTTTCTTATGCTTCCGTACATCAAACCTGATACCTGGCAGTACTCGTGTGCTTTCAAGACCAGATTCTAGGCTATGCATGAGTTAGGATGCATCCACTTTGTGCAAATATTCTAGCTCTTCCTTTAATGACAGCAGGTTTCAGTGTGGGCTTGAGGACTCTTTTTAGAGTTGAGTTGACTCCACATAGGATGTGTGTCACATACTTCCAGAGTATTCTGGACCTGCTGCTGAACCAGAGTGTTGTGTTTTGGTTTGGTTTTTTTCCGCTTCCCTTTCTACCACTGTTTCTGCAAGAGTTATTTCAGTTATGGCTAGCTATCTCCCTGGATACTTTTTTTTATATATCCTGGATGTTCTCTGATACCTTAGATCAATAAAATACTATCATCTGAAGGTCTCCAGAGAATTGTGACTATATGGATGTGCAAATGTTCTTGGGAGATATAACAATCCCCAGCTCTCTTTGTATGTAGCCGAACTAACTTATTTCATTTTGATGTTGTATCATAAAGACTTTTAGTTACTGTGATTGGTTTCAGCACTTCCTCCTTCAGCATTTTCTGCACAAAGCTATTGAAGAGTATTAGTGCATGTCATGACTGTGAGCAGTAGACCTGAATGAGGCTTTGGGACAAGAATTTTGATGCTTGGCTCTAGCATACCTATAGATAGCACAGGTAAATGCTTGAGAACTTTCATTTTATCTCTGTAGATTAAATTTTGTACTTAATTCAAATCTTGGATGCTACTGCCTTGCTTTTTCCTGTGGTTCAAGAAGCCAGGGAACATAAGGGTTAGTAGCAGCTTTGCAAAAGGTACCAAACACTGTGTACATCTGTAAAATGCAAATGTATTGGTGGTGAGGTAGGCAGCTACTTTTTATTTGTGCAACAAGAGAAAATTGTAAATACTGTACCAAAAGTGGGGAGTGGCATATTTGAATGCATCCTTGTAATTTCAGGGGACTTAAAACACAATCAGTGGTCTTGGCAGATGGCCACGGGCACAGGCTGTTTCTGGAACTCTTCCAGCTGTTAATGGAGTGTGGATTCAGATTAAATTTAGCTGTGGCCACTGAGTCTTGGTCTGCGTGTTTCTGTATGTGTTAAAATGTGTATTTCTCTTAACTGTTAATATTTCATTTAAAAATCTATTTTAATACTCAAAGGCAGCTGTACAGTATCCTCATGACCTGGATCCCACCTATATGTTAAGCACAGTAAAGACTGAAACAGCAGCATCGTGTGAGTGACGGGCTGCAGTCCACTACATCGTGTATTCTAGGGCTCTACTAAAAAACTAGCTGTTCTAAAAGCTTTAAAATATTTTTGTGTTGGCAGCCTCAAATCCTCCCAAGAAAAACTGCTGCGTTAGTTATTTGAAGTCTGTTCTATTGTTGACATAATTAACTGGTTAAAAAAAAAAAATCTAATGTAGCAGAACTGTGGTATGGTAGAGGGGGCCTTTGACCAGACTTCAGCCTTGTAGTTTGGACACAAGCCTGCTGGATCAGTTGCCTGCTCATCCATTTTGCTACAGCTGAAATGGTTGCAAAGAAATGGAATGCACAGGCGATCCCTCATACTTAAAGATATGTCGGTGGTAGGATGAAGTTATTCTCCTAATTTTATTTGGAAGAAATAGAGAATTTCTCAAACTTCAGACCCCAAAGAATAAATAGATAAGAATTGCGAGGCTAATGTCAAAGACAAGTGCAGTTCTGCAAGTGCATTCTTGTGTTAAAATACTTACAAATGCTTTTTTTTACTTTGATACCACAGGTAGTTTGGGAGAAGGAGGAAGTAGATTACTATAGCATTTGTACAAGTGCTGGTATGATCATACAGAGTAGGTGGCTATATATTGGAATAGTTCGTCTCTCTACATTAGAAGTACATCAGGATTTTTTTTTGCATTACTGGTTTATCAGGTCAAGGAGTCAATCTAATTGAATTCAGGAACAATAGAAGGTGAGCTAATACTTTATCTGGAAAACATCTTGGACAATTGATGCAAAACCAGAACTGCATTAAGTGTCTACAAAAATGAATGGCTGTGCCTCAGTGAACGACTTGTAAAGAATCGTTGATGAGAAGTCTCCAAATAAGGCTGTATCTCTAAGAAATAGAAGTTACCCATCTGAATGATTTGAGAAACTCTTTAGATTCTTTTTTTGGTTCCTGCTTAGGTGTTTTTCCCAGTTATCAATATATCATTTTACAATACAGTGACATAACTGCAGTGATGTCCTCTGGATAGGTTTTAGTGTCTTTGAACTGCCGTTGTCATTCCTTCAGCGTTGTTAAATTCCACAATAAAATTTGCAATGTTTTAGTGTGCTTTTACATATGCTATGTTATTATAGAGGTCTATGAATTTTAAATAATGACTTTTTAATTATAGAAAAAATGATGGGTCTGATTCATTGCTGCATTTCTCTCTCCAGTCTTTTGGTCCTTGCATGAGTTTCCAGTTAGCTTGCAAATTGTTGGAAGTGAACAGGCAGAAGTCTGTGTGTAGTGAGGCGTCTAAAGTTTCTGCTAAACTTCATGGTGTTTCTGATGAGACGCCAGCAATGCTTACCACGTTATACCTTTACGCAAACTCCTCCTGTGTCTTTGCTATGTGTGGTTTTTTATGCTGAAGGGATGAACCAAGACTGTATGGTGAGGGGAGGCTATTGTGTGCGCAATGGTACCTTGACTCTTACAGAAACGGGAGTGTGTATTGTGCAGGGGAACTAGAAAAATTAAATTATCTTGAGACTAAGGCAATTAAAACCAAGGCTGAAGCTAAGGGAGGTAAACTACGGAGCTGTGTTCTGACCTTACTGAAAAAAACATAAGGTTCAATGACTTGTTAGTTACCATGATGTGTTGAGCGTTATGGATACATTTATTTCAGTGTGTTTTAAAGCCAATGTTCTACTATTCTGAAGAAATACTGAATATGTGGAAGCTAAATGTGAATGTCAGTTAGATGTTAAATATGTCAAATACTAAAATCTTATTTTAAACACTGAGGTTTTGGGGGAAGACTAAAGAAATAAAAATCAAATTTATTTTTAGTATTTCTGAACCTCCCTTGTGCCTTGTGGGTAAATCAAGGTCCTGCCTTCACACTCTGGAACTACAAGGTAAACTGTTTTGAAATGCATTAGTCTCATTCTAAGCACCATTATTGTAGGAACTGATGAGAAAACTAATTCTATAGCTAATGCAAATTTAATATTGTGGTGTAAATTATAGATATTCATATCTCTTTTGTATAAGAAATGATGCACAGTCTGCAGCCTGTGGGTGGGAAAATGAACAAAATTAATATGGGGTGACACTGCTCAGGTCTTTCTAGTTCTTGTAGACTTTTAACTGTTGTTGTTCAGCAACAACAGTTAAAGTTTTTGTTTTGTAACTTGAATGTAACTTTATAGTTTTTCTTATGTAAAGGCCTTCTATAAAAAAGATAGTTACTTGTCGTTACAATGTGTGTACGATATACATGAAATAACACCTGAAATGGTGAAAGAACAGTTGTTCTTGTATATAGTTGTATTAATTTTTCTGAGGCGAGTTTCACCTACTTGTCAAATCAGAATGGACCCTTTTTTAGCTGTCACGATGTGTCAGGTAAATCTAACAGGTCCCTGAGCGGGTGACACAAAGCAGTCCTGTGCTGAGCTAGCGTTCTGAAGGAGCAGCAGGTGTGTATTTAGGATCATTTAGTGCTTCTGAACTAAGTACACTTTCTTAATGTGTATCTAATAATTAAGATTTTTTTCTTTGCTGGTAAATCCTGGATTTAATTCCTGTTTTGCAAACATAACTTGGTAATTTTTTCCTCCCCTCCCTCACTAGAGCACTAACTTAAAAAATTGTTTGACACTTCTCCAAGGTAGCGATCACTTCAGCTTGTGAAGCATCTTCTGTTCCTACATGTTCTGCCTTCAGATATACCTGTGAAGGGCTATTCTCCAACGTGTGTCTCTAGTCTAGTACCTTTTGGAAGATCATTAGCTTGCATGAAGAAGGGAATTTGGCTGGTTGCACTCCTTCCTCTCTCAAAAAGCACCAAAAAGTATCGTGCCCAGCATCCTGTCTGACTTCTGCTTTTCCTTACTATGTAAATCACTGGGGGTTTACCAACTTATTTACAGTGGTAGCTGGAGGAAGCAAACTGACAGAGAAAGCTGGAAATACCCACACATTAGAGATACTTCTCCATGTAGTATGCTTTATAATTTCAAAAGGTTGTTTAAGTTGTCTTTTAAAACATGAATGCTCTGATTAGACAAAGGACATTTACTGCAACTATTTCCTTACTGATGCAAGGTGAAGCTGAGCATGGAAAATACATGAAAGGAAGATGATACTTTACAGCAAGTGGTTTAATGTCTGTAGTGTGCTTGTGTGGATCTGGCTGTTCTTACTCAAAATTGTATAGACTTAAGCATAATGTGACAAATAAGTGTGTGTGTTTTCCTATACTTAGAGAAGTAAGTTCTTCAGACTCTTTCAGTAATTTCTGAAAATCCATTCTCTTCCATCATCCCACTTTTTAGCAACTGCTTATCAAAACAGTTTTATCAAAAATAAAGTATTCTGGTTTAAAATTAAGTTTGGGACATGTGGCTTCCTTCTGTTCGGGAAGATAAGGAGGGAGTCTTTAAAAAGCAAACTAGCAGAAAAACAAGCAAAACCCCCACACTTGAGCCACAACTTTCTTTTGCTGTTGCAGTTGGTTTCCTCATGCACTAAGTAATTGTTGGCCTCATGAATGTTCTGCAAGGGTTGGAGTTTTTCCTCTGTGCTGGGATCTGTAGATCTTTGCAGTCATTTGACTTGTGAGAACACTGGCATATATAGTTGTGTTGAAATAAACATTTTATTATGCATAGGAGGCTTCTGCTTGGTAGTTGAAATAGGTACTATGACCCCTGAAAACTTACTGAAAATAGATTTCTCCTTGCTGTGACATGCGTGGAACATGTAGTCAAAAGTAGTATTTGCTTTATAAGGCATCTTAAATAAGACTTTTTATAAATAAAAAACTTTTTACAAGGACTACACTGGAAAATGAAATATTGAGCTATATTCCTCTCCCCAGTATAGCTGTAAAGCTTTTTGCATTGTATGAATTGTTGCAGCTAGTATATAGCAGTGCCACCTATATCCAAGATGCTTACTGCCTGTTGCTCACATCCAGTTACTCAGTGCATGTATCTGACCAAAACAAAACCATTAACTTGCATGTCATCAGTTTTAGTCATGAAATGGCTTCATATTGTTTGCCTAAATTACTGATTTATGCAATATAATTACAGATAAACTTAAAGCAGTTAATCTAAGTGATGTTAGCAAAAATTCCTGAGGTGCATGGGGGCCTCAACTGCAAAACTGTGTATATGGGACAGCACGTGTGAAAGGCTCAGCTTAAATATAAGCAGTTACTAATTCCTTTAGGAAACGCTTCATCTCACAATATGTGGAAATCTGATCTGCAGACTTAAAAATAGCAAATGTTTGCTGAAAATGGTCTTAAGTCTGCTCCCTCCTGGACTCTTCATCTGTTTAAACCAAGACCCTGACTCTTTTATTTATTTTATTTTTTTAGAGCAGTTGCCTGCTGTTGTACGATGCTGAGACTGAGTTGTCTCTGCTTGAGGCTTGGCTAATGAGTGCATGGCTGCGAAATGAGGAGCAGTGCTTCCCTTCCAGGGTCAGTGGCACCCTGGTCAGGAGTAGGAATGCCATTAGAAGCTAGACTTGGGTTGGAAAGAAAATGAGATCCTCATACTGGCAGAGATATGATCCAGGTCTCAGGAGCTGCAGAGTGTTGGACACAAGTGGTTTGACAGCAGTACTTGATTATTAGCCAGTAATTAATGTTCACCTCAGCTTGAGTTGTGCTCTGATTCTAGTGCAAGCTATTAGTCTAGCACTAGCTCTGGTATCTTCCTGCTGTGTTGCAGCCTCTGGGGCTTTTTTGTTTGTTTTCTGTGGTGTGGGGGTTTGGGGTTTTTGTGTGTGTATGGGTTCGGGTTTTTTATATTAGTGCTCAGACATACCAGTTACCAAAAAGGATGATGGAGGTATTTTTTATGCCTTCATTTCAAAGGTTGAAAAGAATGGTTCTGTTCATATGTTTTTGACTGGTATACTCAGAAATTTTTAACTTTGTATTTTAAACCTTTCCTGATTATGAAGGAATTTCTCCAAAAGACAGAAAGCAAGAGCTCAGCTGCCCCCCACCCCTCCTGCACGCTTCCCATACGTGAAACTTTGTGCACAAGGATAATTCCTTAATACATTTGTCTCTCTAGACTTAGGTCTTGTTCTGCTTCTACTGAGGATTGTGACTTTGGCTTCCTCCAAAGCTGCATCTTTAACAGAGAGGAAAATAGATAGCTTGATCACTTGTGTAGGGACTAACCTATGTGATTGAAAGAGCAGCAGGTCAGATTTTCAGTTAGTGCTATACCATGTGTGTTTATGAACTGCTGACTTACCTATATCCTCTTCCAGAGGAATTCTTTCCATTCCTCTACAGAGGAATTTCATCTTCCCCTCCTCCCCAAACTCCTGTATTGCTCCAGATTCAAAAGCTGGAGAGGGACTGTTTACGAGGGCGTGTAGTGACAGGACAAGGGGTAATGTCTTTAAACTGAAGGGGGGTAGACTTAGATTAGATGTTAGAAAGAAATTCTGTACTGTGAGGCTGGTGAGGCACTGGAACAGGTTGCCCAGAGAAGTTGTGGATGCCCCATCCCTGGAAGTGTTCAAGGCCAGGTTGGATGGGGCTTTGGGCAACGTGGTCTAGTGGAGGGTGTCCCTGCCCGCAGCAGGGGGGTTGGAACTAGATGATCTTTAAAGTCCCTTCCAACCCAAACCATTTTATGATTTTGGCATCATCACATACTTGAAATGAAAATACATGCTAGTGCTTCTGTATCTCATCCCACAACTGTTAATTCATCAGTATTTGAAAGCAGACATGTATTTAGTCTATCTGCAAAAACTTTTTAAAATAAATGTGATAGCATTGAGCTAATGCTTGTAACTAATCATATCTTGGAGCACAAATGCACTGTTTCGTCCTGTCGTATGTTCTTTGAAAAGATGTTTCCCAGATCAATCTTGTTTCTGCATAAGCCCTTCTGAAGCCTTTTAAGCCTAACCTTGATTTAGTATGTGTGCCATGTATGATCGATGCAAAGGCACTGTCTCTGTTCAGAGTGGTTCACAAGTAACCAAGAACTGCCATGTACTTGTTTCCTGTAATAGTCTGGGTTTGTAAACAAAATAGTGTTCTTGTTTGTGAATGGTTTTATGTAGTGTGTCAATAATCCGTATGGTCCCTGTCTGTAAGGGTATGTCAGTTGGTTTGAATTTATTGACTTTCATTGAACTACTCCACAGTCTGGATTATAAAGTTGTGGGGTTTGGGGGGCTTTTAGTTTGTTGGGGTGGTTTTGGTTTTGTGGTGGTTTTTTTTAAATTCATGCATAAATTACGTGGAAATGGGTTTTAGTCCAGTGCTGGTATTTTGCATTGAGAAAAGTTGGTGAACAAATAAAGTTCAGCTACCACTTTATATATAAAAAACAAACAAAAAAACCCAGCTAAATAAACCAATCTGGCAGTGATTTAAGACAGCCATAAATCTAACTTTATCAAATCCATGCTTCTGCCTTTGGATTTTTTGTCCTCCCTTTTTTAAGGGGTTGAGGCATGTAATTTAAGAGTTAATGGAATTGTCTGTGTAACACAAGTACTGTGGTGTGGACCAGCTGTGCTTATCACATACTTGTTACCACACAGCATTGCTCAAAGAAATGGTAGGTGAGAGTAGACTAGTTTGTATTCTTTAAAGAAACATTTAATCTTTAGTACATCAAATACATGTATCAAAGCCCATCTCATTCAAAGAGATGCTATAAAAAAAGATGGGGGGGAAGCTTCTTAAAACTTCTTAAAAAGAAAGTAATGAGATGGCTCTTGAGACCTAAATCTCTCAAGGTGACATGGAGTATAGTAAAGGAGACAGAGATAGAGGACATGGAGGTTGTATCTGAAGCAGAGTGCCAGCGTGTGCCATCTAGCAAGAGAATTACAAAATGGCAGAAGAAAGCTGGAGAGGATAGAGACATCTGGAAACAAGGCAACTGCCTTCAAAACAAAAAAAAAAAGAGCATTTTGAGGTGATACCTCCCCCAAGGCTTTAAAGGAAGCTAGTTATTGATAGCATAAAAAGGGAGGGCCTTTGTGTGGATAATTAATTCCCTAAAAGATAAAGAACATAGGGCAGAAGTAAGTGTGTGGCTGTATCAGTAGAGAAAGTCACTTCTAGGCAGCGCAGATTACTGTGAGAATCTAACTGGAAGATCCCTGGTAAGCAGTTGGGAAGAAAGCTTGCTGATAATAAATTTTTGGGATAGTAAGGGTGAGGTACAACTGCAAAGAGCCACATAACTCAAGTGACTGAATTTCCGATGTTGGCATTTGTCAGGGTAGCTACCTGAAAGCGATGCATTGAGGGCGACAGCCTTAGTTTTGCATACAAAGTGATGGATGCTAAACTGGCCATAACCATTCAGGAGTGAGGTCTTAATAGTATGTCAGCATTCAATTGGAGCCAAACAAGCAATTGTTGTGAGTTACTAGAAGAGGAATAAAGAGTAAACCAGAAAAGGTTGTGGTGATACTTTGTAAATCCAGCTTGCATCCGTGGTTTGAATGCTATGTGCAGTCCCCTCCTCCTGCCAAGAACTATTGTAGAGCTTAAAGCTCAGTTGCGGGCAGCAAGGATGATCAAAGATATGGAACTGCTTTGATGTAAAGAATTGACTAAGAGTCAAGACTTCTCATGCTGAAAAAAGATGACTGAAGGAGATGTGAGAAGTATTAAAAAATCATGAGTTAAACTGAGGACTAGGTAGGACATTATTTTTGCCTTTTTCCATGAAAGACTTAGAAGCCAGGTTCAAAACAACCAAGTGGTTCTTCATGCAGCAAGTAGGCAAAGTCATTACTAAAGGATACCATGGATACTAAACACTAAGGTAAGATTATGATCAATGAGCGTTAGTAAGACTGACCCATTTAGTGTTACTAAATGCATAGCACAGAATGTAGTTTCTATGTGGAAGCTGACGACAGTTTCACACATGTTCAGTTCTTACAATGCTCCCTGGGGTATTTATTTACAGTCACTGCCATGCACAGTCTGGGCTGGATGGACTTCCAGTTGAACCACAGTATCTGTTCTTACGTTGTGTTCCTGTTGCGGTGTGACCTTGTGTTGTATTTCAAACAAGACTGCTAAGGAGAACTGGGAGATTGTATCTTTGAAAGTGCAGTAACTCAAGGTTTTTAGTTTGATGTTCTCACTTCCCTTTAAAAGGTGGATACAGAATAAGTTTTATAGAATTTTGTGCCTTTGGACTAAATGTAATTCAAGTTTAGCTAAAATTTATTAAATATGGTACTCTTAATATGGCTTTAGGAGAGATACAAATTGGAGTTTTTAGAGGCTAACAATCTTTAATCTTTGATCGCAAATCATTGATGTACTACAGACTTGCTGTCTACATTGCAAGAAGAGCACTGAATTTTAAACTGCTGAGGTGATAGACATCTGCTTTGTCAGTGGCAAGTTATTGCTATTCCAGTTCAA
Source organism: Grus americana (assembly GCF_028858705.1). Classification (NCBI taxonomy): domain Eukaryota; kingdom Metazoa; phylum Chordata; class Aves; order Gruiformes; family Gruidae; genus Grus; species Grus americana. The sequence goes on along the minus strand of NC_072853.1, from coordinate 149,194,233 downwards.
AATTCACGTGTTTTCTATATTATTAAATTTCTTACAGCACAGTAGAAAATTAAATTCTAGTGAATTTGCTGTAGTGAATTTGAAAACAATCCAAATACAGTTTTACCTTTGTTTTAATTGTTTTTCTTTTGCTTGCCTTAAAGGCTTTCCTGGCTACTTCTTTGCAGTTTGGTTATGTATTTCATATTTGTTAAAATAGCCTAAAGAAAAATACTACTGATGGAGAAATGTTGCAATATGTAGTTACTCGTATGAGTTTGCACACAGGGTGCTACTCTGAACTTAATGTCCCCTTCATCAGTTCAACCTGTGAGACTTCAATCAATTTTGTTAGACACTACAAAAGGTTCATCACTGTCAGGGAGGCAACTGATAATCAAAACCAGTGTTTAGTCTTTGCTTTACCATCTAATCTTGATGCTTTCAGTTGTCCACCTGGATAATAGAAATGATGAACCTTACTTTCCCTTGTAAAAGGACAGATGGAAGGAAAGCTCTGCTGAAGAGTTTACTGTAGGAAGTAAATCTTACCCTTGTCCTTGACATACCACCTCAGCTAAAATTACTCGAATCAAGGAAACAATCTTTAATGTAATCAGCAGCTAGGTTAATAGCCTTTTTCAAACACAGGATTTTTACAGTCAACGAGTTTCAAACATTTACCTCAAGTGCTGCATCATCCAGCAGTGACTGGGTGGTTGCTTACATGGATCACTGGCTTTTTTTTTTTTTTTGGCATATATGTATTTCTGCTGCTGCGTTAGCTTCATCTCATTCTCCTTTCTGAAAATGTAGCTAAAATCTGGTCTTGCATGGAGTGATAGCATCATCATTTACTTTGTGTGTTGAGACGTGTAAGAATGAGCTGCAAATTTAATTTTTTCCTACAGCTTTTAGCCGAGGAGATGAATAAAGTACAAAATTATGAGAAGCGACCTTCTATCAAAGTCCAACGCTGCCACTTGTTCCATTTGAGTCTTAATGAAAAAATGTAAGGCTGAAGTGAAAGAAAGGAATTGCAATGAGTGGTCAGAGGCGGACACTATGTAATCTCTTTACACTATCTAACAAAACCAATAAAACTGCTTTGATGCTTTTACTTAGGCTTTAACAGGATCTGAGCAGAGTTACTAATGTGACTTTTATGACATAAAACATCGAAGTATTAAAGGAAAGTAATTAATGGCTACTTACCTACTTCTCTATAACATGTGATGTGTAGAGTTAAAGGCTTTCTGTTCAGCGTACTCTTTTCTTGTTACTTATGTGAAAGTATTTTTATTATTGATATGAATGTTTTAATAAACAAAAGAGGCTTTCATAGGACAGCATGAAGCTTACAGGCCTTGTGTTTGTTATGTTCGTGGTAGACTTGAAGTCTCTGAATAATTTGTGATCAGATTCTGTTGCACATCTCATGCTCTGTAAGACTATCATTAAAGTTGCTCAGTTAGATTAAGCTTAGAGGAAAAGTTTACTTCAAAAACTAGTAATTGATATTGCTGGAAGTTAAAGACATACTTCTCAATATAAAACCTCTTAACCTTCACTGATATTACCATATGTGCTCTCACTGATAAACAAACTACCAGGTATTCTCTGCAGGCTATCACTGTAGCTGATGTGCCAGAGAGGATGAAAATGTACTTCATTTTCCTGTGTGTGATAACTTCTCCCTTTTGCTGTGTTTTATTATTATTTTATTTGAAATTCAAACATGTTGCATACACACTGAGGCACTATAATTCTATCATAGTCTATCATCTTTGGTTTGCCTTGTAATTTTGTTTTTTAGGCTCTGTTTCTGTGAAGCAAGCATTCTGTGTGAAAAGTTGTACTGATGGGTCCACAAACTGAAATTGAGACATGATGCTTTTTCTTTAGTCAATTTGAATAATCTAAAGGTACAAAAGGGAAATTTGACTTTGTATTTTCCTTGACTACTTGGGAGTTGTTTCTGGCACATCAGGGTGGCCAAAGGCATCAGTTGCTTCCATGAGCTCCTCAGCATCGGGCTTCACCAACATGGACATCATTGGTTCTGTTGCTTGACGAGGTGGCGTCACAGCATATTACTGAAATGTGAAAAACAGTTCCATGTAGTGGTCCTGAAAAAAATACTGTCTGCAGCAGCAGACTTTTAATCTGTAGCTTTATTTGAGGATATTTAAGGTGTGTTTTAGGGTCATAATAGGCTCAACCCTTTCTCTTGCTCTTTAATGCATCCTCCCTACTCTAAAGCAGTTAATTTATGGCTGTGCAACACCTTTGCCTCAGAGGGCTGCTGTGTTATGTTATCAGATAACTGATCATGTTTCTGCTGTTTGTAAATTGATTTAAGGCTTCAAAATGTATAAGAGAACCTGGGTTACAGTTCTAACACCTGTAGTCTACTCATATGCTGAAGTTTCTTGTTAAGTCCAGTAACATAAGTGTTTATAATCATTTAGGTATAGGTTTCCACACAAAGTTTTAAAAAAAAAAAGTTTTAGGAGGATCAGTAAGAGCAATATTTGTTGACCAGGGTCATTGGAAGAAGGTTGGAAGACAGCTGTATTGACTTGCAATCAGGGAAATGAATGCTAAGTGACCTTGTTCCATTTTAAGAGATTGTTAAAGATCTGTAACATTTTTTTAAGAGACCCTGTGATAGCTTTTGTTGCACTATTTAATTCAGTTATTCCTGAATTAAGACTGTAACTGTCAGTTTAAAAAAAAAAATTGTATCTATATATCACTAAGTCTGTAGGAGGAAAATCTTTCCCAGGAGATGGGATAGTTAATCTTGTTTCCTTTTAAGTATGCACTGTGACACAAATGGCTGTCTCGAGGTAGCTGTACAGTAGCAGCAGGAAAGGAAGCTACATTTTCTTCACCCTGCAAGTGCCAGCACATGTGGGAGGGGAGACTGAAACTGCGATGCCCTAATACCTCCACCTTCCCTCATACCCATATTTATAAGTCTTTTAGTCTAGTCTGCACTACCTCTTACCCTTTTCTTCACTTTAACTGTTTGTGTTGGTTCAGTCCTTGTCCGTTCCTCTAGTGATACCAATAAATGTGAATGCATATTGCTTTGTTTTTCTGTCCTGAATTTTGTACTCAAAATTACTTTCATATTTAAATTTTAACAAATGGTAAAATAACTCAGACATAAAGGGATTTTAATAAATTTTCTTGGGCTTCTCTTAAGATGTGTATTTCATGGAGCTGGGAGGAATCTGTCGGGACTTTCCAGGAAGACAAATATATTTTTCTATTTCAAATTTGATGTGTGTGTCATGGAAGTAATCTGCAAACTAGTTGGGCAGAATATATCTATACTGTTTGCTGCATGGGAGTGCATGAGTGATGTCAAGCTGGATTGCTAACCAGCCTGGTTGTACTTAAAAGGAGATAGGCTCCCAGAAGCTGTGTTAACTCCTTAGAATAGCAGAAAAGTATCCTGTTTCTCCTCCCCATTTGCAAGTTTAAGCAGTTTGCGGGGAGGTCCGCTGTGTGCTGAGCGGGCAGAAGGCAGGGGCGCAGGAGCCTGTGCCTGGCAGCAGGTATGAGGAGGCAGCAGGAGCTTCCCTTTTGGCACTGCTTCAGCTGTTATATAGGCTCCATAAAATGCAATGAGCCGTATTCTTAAAATCCTTATGGATTTTCAAGAATTTAGCACCTTCTGCAGCCTGAACTTGAACTGTTGCTAAAATTTGAAACTGGACACCTACCTTTAAAGAAGTCTCTACTTTCTTGTTCTTTTTCCATGCATTAATGCAAGAGATTGGGAGAGGCAAATGGAGAATGAAATAAAGCCTTGTTGTGACACAGTGTGGTAGAAGAGATACTAGCTCCATCTCTCTGGTTAGAGAATCCTATCCAGGCAAAGTTGATCCAGTCATTCAGTAGCTGTCAGCCCTGAAAATTCTATGTTGAACTCCGGTGTTCAACTTAATTCTGGTAATTTGAGGGAAAAAAAAATCTAGCACAGATTTGTTTATCATATTCAAGAAAAGGTGAAAGGAAATAACTTGCATGTATGGTCTTATCTCATGGCTTCCCTAGAAGGAACACAAGCTTAATTTCATTTAACACTACTGGATTCAATAGAATACACTCACTGGGTGGTGGGTAAAGGGCCCTGGAGGAGATACTGCAAGACTGATTCCTCAGCAGAACTGACCTCGATAAGGAACAAGTATTTTTGGACTTCAGAAACATTTTTGAGAAGCTTAAAAGAAGTACAAATGTGCTTGAGTCTAAGGAAAGAGAAAGCTGTGCTTGCATTCTTCCAGACTTCCTGTGCAAAAGGAATCGGAGATGTCCTCGCACATTACTTATTGATTAGTATGTGCTGGGGCAGGAGCGGATGTGGAGAAATATGCCTCAGTTTCAAAATGTGGTGTTTGAAAACACCTGTTGATGTGAATGAGAAAGGTTAAGTTAGTCCTAAATTTAATGGTACCAGCAAATCTTTAGAAAAAACTTCTAAATTAATTTCCTGATAATAAAGCAAGTTAAGTTACTGTCTTCTGTTCCCCCTTGACACATGTACAAACACATGTGCAATTGTAAGGTTTGAGTCCGATGTTATGCCTACAAATACTTTGAGCTAGGAATTTTCCCCTTAATGTTTTCCAGCCCAAATATAGCAGTAACAGCTGTAAGTGCCCCCTAAAATAAAAAATACCTATGCCTTGTTTAGAGGGAAAAACAAACAACAAAAATGAAAGAAAATTTAAGAGCTCTGTAATGCCTTGGAACTTTAATTCTTAAAACGCTACTTCAGCAGCTGAGAGGCAGATGTAAGACCTAGGTGAGCATTGGTTCCCTTTTCCAGATGGGTGAAGCATTTGGATGGTTTCTTTCAGGTTTTGGAGGTTGTATGAATTATATCTATGAAACATCTAGGTAACTGTTCATAGTGCTGTTCATAGCCTAGGGGCTTTAAACATATGCAATGAGAAAAAAAAAAACCAACATTAAAAGGTCTCACTCCATCTGACTTGTGGCTGCACGAGAAGCAGCAGAACTGTTTGGCTGCTGATGTAAAAACAGATAAGCAACAAACCATCCGCTGCCGCCTTTCTCCTGCCCTTCGCTTCCTCCTCCTCCCCCTTACAAAAACCAGCTGCCTCCCCCCAGTCTGTGTACCTAAAGCGTGATTTGAGGAGATCTGTGTGCTTTCACATGAAGCTTGGGGAGGGATGGAATGTTTTTCTTCCAGACATCCTTTTCTCTAAAATTAAAAGAATAGTAAGCATTAGTACCTGGTCGTGTTGTTCAAGGATCTGAATGAACCCTGCAGTATCCAACTAATTATTGAATGCACAAGGCAAACGTGGCCACAAGCTCCAGGCCTCTTCCTAGCAGAGAGACTGGGATGCAAAAGATCAGAGACTGTTTGGAAAATAAAATGGACCAGTTTTTAAATAAGTGTTTCTTTAAAACCTAAAGGAAAATCATCATCCTGTTTAAATTCACTTCAGGTTCCTACTACCTTCCAAGCAGCATCAACTGGCTAGTTCCATCTGGAAAATGAAGACTAAACATCAATAACAGCAACACTGTCAGTTCCCAGGTACATGAAAATAAGACCTGGGGAAAAAATTAAACTCATTCAGGGTCATTCTTAGCTTCAAACCTCTCTGGACTATATACTTGGGCTTCTTTCTGCAGGTGCGTGGGCTAGAGATTTTAACTTTGCTCTTATATAAAAGCAGATGCCAACAGTGATCCTAGAAACTGGAACTTTCCTACGTGATAAGACTTTCGATAAATTAGCAGGAGTAAGTAACTTCACCCCAATGTTGCTGCACGTTAAAATTCAATAGTAACAGATTTTTGTACATCGTTGGAGCAAGTGAGGATTTTATGTTGTACATGTAGCTATTGTGGGTTCTTTCTTTAGATCTTTGTAATAGTGGAAACAATTTTGTTGTCTTGGAAAAGAAAGGGACATTTTCTTATTTTTTCTAAGATAGTAACTCTTTCAACCTCTTGCAACTATACCATATTATATACCTATCATACCTATCAAGAGACGATTGCACAAAACAGATGGTGGGGGTAAGTGCTCATGGCAAAACAACAGGGAAATAAAATGCAGCGAGCAATGGTTGTCAGTTTGTCATGGATTTGCCTAGGATTTGTTTTGGCAGAAGGTGCCAGTGCTGCCTGTGTCTTTCTAGCAACAGTTGCCATCAGCTTGAAAGTGGAGCAGTAGAGTCTGAGCTTTTAATATTAAAGAATCATTCTTGAACACGTAAATGGTCACATAACTTCATTTTGGCGTAGGAGAATGAAGAGCATGGAAAGAGCATAAATATGGCTTATTTTCTGTAATAAATTTATATGCCTGATTGACGTGTTCACCATTATTGGATATAAATACAGTGAGAACTGAAATGACAGCAAAATAGTGATTTCTGTGAGAAGGTGTACCATGGCTTCCATATAGAACAAGCCATGGTTTGATTGAAGCATGGCAGAAAGCATTGTTATAGAATCAGATATCCAAGGCTTTATCTAGTTTCCAATTAAATCAATAAGCCTAACTGATCCTAATGGAGTTTTGATTCTCACTCTGCCCATTTGCTGATGGGTTTAGGAACACAAGGGACTTGATTTTTTTTTTTTTCCCCTCCTATCTCAATGTAAAAATGATTTCTAACGCTACCTTCTCGTCCCAGATCTGACTTTGCTGCCAAACAGATGATTAGCAGCTTTGTCTGGACTCAGAATTTGGACGGCAAAAGCAAAGTGTGGCTTGGATGTGCAATTACTTTATTTAAAGCAGACATGTGAAGGTACATCCTTGCTGCACATCCCCCTAGGCTGCCACCTGCATTGGAAGGTGGGCTCTCTACTCCAGCCTCTTTAGACCTAGTTCTCACCAGAGCTCCCCACCCTAGGCACGGGGGCTTCTCCTAGTACTTCAGGAGGTGAAGTATATGGTTGAAGAATTTAAAAAAAAAAAAAAAAAAAAGATTTTGCCTAGAGTTTTAAAAATAATAATTTTTGGACAGACACCTCTCTAGAAGGAGATGCCAATGGAGGCATCACCTAATGTCTTCGCCCCAATCAGTTACTCAAGCAAGCAGTCATCTCTTATACAATTGTGTTGGGTTTGCGTGGCAAGGTTTTGGTAGTGGGGGGGCTACAGGGGTGGCTTCTGTGAGAAGCTGCCAGAAGCTTCCCCTGTGTCTGACAGAGCCAATGCCAGCCGGCTCCAAGACGGACCCACTGCTGGCCAAGGCCAAGCCAATCAGCACCTCTGTGATAACATATTTAAGAAGAAAAACACTTAGAGAGAGAGCTTTTGCAGCCGGAGAGAGGAGTGAGAAGATGTAAGAAAACTCTGCAGACACCAAGGTCAGTGCAGATGGAGGGGGAGGAGGAGCTCCAGGCGCCGGAGCGGAGATCCCCCTGCAGCCCATGGTGAAGTAGGCTGTCCCCCTGCAGCCCATGGAGGAAGGATGAGGGGGTGTAGAGATTCCACCTGCAGCCTGTGGAGGACCCCATGCCGGAGCAGGTGGAGGCACCTGAAGGAGGCTGCGGCCCGTGGGAAGCCCGCACTGGAGCAAGTTCCTGGCCGGACCGGTGGACCCGTGAAGAGGGGAGCCCACGCCAGGGCAGGTTTGCTGGCAGGACTTGTGACCCCGTGGGGGACCCCACGCTGGAGCAGTTTGCTCCTGAAGGTCTGCACCCCGTGAGAGGGACTCCATGCTGGAGCAGGGGAACGATGAGAGGAGTCCTCCCCCTGAGGATGAAGAAGCAGCAGAAACACTGTGAGATGAACTGACTGTAACCCCCACTCCCCATCCCCCTGTGCTGCTGAGAGGGGGAAGGTTGAAGCTGGGAGTGAAGTCGAGCCCGGGAAGATGGGAGGGGTGGGGGGAGGTGTTTTAAGAGTTGATTTTATTTTCTCATTCCTCTACTCTGTTTTGCTTGGTAATAAATCAGATGAATTCCCTCTCTAAGTTCGGTCTGTTTTGCTCATGACAACAATTAGTGAGTGATCTCTCCCTGCCCTTATCTCGACCTACAAGCATTTCGTTATGCCTTTTCTCCCCTGTTTAGTGAATAAGGGGAGTGAGAGAGTGGCTCTGGTGGGCACCTGGCCTCCAGCCAGGGTCAACCCACCACAACAATATGGTTAAAACCCCATTTTAAACTGGAGGTTTTTTAGTGATTAGTTGTCTTAATAGGCAATACAGGCACAGTCTTTTTCTAAAGTTGAAAGTGTTAGTGGTAGTAGCTACAGTAGTTGAAATTTGAAAGTCTTGTATGCTTATTTCTTCAGATTTTAAAGATCAGAATAAGAACTCATTTATAGTAAGTACCTTGATCCAAGCTTTAGACTGTTAAAATTAGCTTTGCCTGGAAAAGGCCTATTTTGTAGGTGTTGAGAGGAACTTTTTTTTTTTTTAGTTTAAGCTTATTTAGCTAGGTAATTTAAGATTGGGAGAATTTTTCTTTGGTGCTCCACACATGAATAAAACTGAGGTATGAGTGTGTGAAATATGCTACCTCAAAAATCTTGGAAGACAGTGATTAAAAGTAATCAAGTTGGATAGCAAACCACAGATAACTTTAACAAAGCAGCTTTCCAAAATCATTATAGTCAAGACTGTTTAAGCAGTTATCTTTAGCTGGTATCCATTTTCAAACTATTTTCTTTTTCAGTATGTTATATGAATTCTGAATTAAATAATTGTCAACCATAATTTTCTAATAGTCTAAAAAGCCAAGGAAGTCTTTAATTTCTATGTGCTCCACAGGTTTTTGTATGTGCCTTCATGTAGCCTATTACACAGTAAAAACAACAAAAAAAATAATTATTTTTTAGTGGAGAGTATATTTAGTCACTGGTAAATGAAAACAATAGTTAAAGCTCAAGCATTAAGATTAATATGTATTATATAAAAGCAGGGGATTTTTGACGTAGGTGATGCATCCCTTCATGTTATACCTTCATTCTGTGGTCCTTCCCCCCGCAATGTTTGACCCAATAGAAGTCTTCTGAAACAGTCTCTTCCTCTGATCTGTTACTGTTTTATTACTGAATAACGAGCTTCAAAACTTCAGGCGTTTAGTTCTGATATCCCAAATACAGTTTCCAGATTGAAATAGAGTATATATACTACCAGGGATTTAGATGCAGAGGCAAAAGGAGAAAAAAAGAAAAACCAATGTGTGTTGTGTTTTCTATCTCCTTCCTTGTAGCAAAACTAGACCACAGAAAAGCTTGAAGATATCTTAGGGACTTAATCCTTTAAGCTCATTGGACATGAACTCTGTGGTCATTTGAAAAAGCTGTGGAATTGTAGAGTTTTGTAACAGAAACATTAAGATCGATACAAATGCAGTATGAATTGAAATGTGTGTGGTAAGGATCACAGAAAACTGCAGAATAAAGGGTTAAAAAAAAAAAATGGCCTGCACTGATAACCAAGGATACTGTTCCTAGCTGTAAAATCTGAGGAGTGTGTTGTTTACATCGAGACCAAAAGGCTAAAGCGAAGGCCCCGACAACTGGTGCCAGAAGACGCTGTGTCCCAGCGCCAGGAGAAGGGCAGTGAAGCTGCCGAACACCCCACGTGCTCGCCCTGTTCCTCTTGGCTGGGGAGGAAAACCAGGTAATGGGCATGCAGCCTGAGCTAGCGCTTACAGAAACGGAAGCGAAGCTGATTTTGAGACAGAGGACCACCCAATATCAATCAGTGGCTCCCAAAGGAGATTAAAAAAACCCCCAAACAACAGCCTAAAATTCAGATTTATCACCAGTTGGGGATTCCAAAAATTTCAGGAGGACAAGTGGGTTTCCCTCTGTGGCAAAACCATGTGGCGGACACAACATCTTGGTACTTGGGATTATGTGGGAGTGAAGGAGTGAAATCTGAGAGTATGCAGGCATAAAATGAACCTTATTCTTTCTTTTTTTTTTTTTTTTTTTTTAATTTTATCCTTCCTGTAAAATCTTGTACTGGGCTGTATGGTGCTAACTTCCCTACAGAAGCTTTCTGGAAGATGGTGAATGTATAACTTCTATTTTATTATTGTTGACAGATGCAAGTTGTCAGGGAGATTTAAGTTTGTTAAAAATGGATTGAGAGATCCTCATACTTGTGAAGGGAATAATAGTATCAAGTATCTTTACTTACAAAATCCAACTTTCTGCAGGCAGAGAGGTAGGTATACAGGAGGATATCAAAGAGCTCTGTAGGCTTTATTACACAAAAAAAGGAAATTCTTTTACATTTTGGGTTTTTTGTCATGCTGATAGTACTTGCTGCAGGGAAGTACGTGTCCTGGGGGAGAGGCTGAGATTTCCTCTGGGACTTAAGATACTCTTACTGATAACACATTGTAAGTATTCATGACCCTCATGCTTCATGTTGCATCTTCTCTGCCATCATCATCTAGGGTTGGGCTGTTCTAATGCTCCTGGTGAATCTTCTTGAACTTTCAAAATTTCTTAGCAGTACTTACAATGATGAGCTGAGGTTAAGAGCATCTAAGTCGTTGCCTGAGTATGTTAGTTCTGAAAGATCTCTAGAGAACAATTTGCAGTAAAGCATTTGAGGGCTCTTGCGTCTTCTCTAAGTGGTGTCTCTCTGCCCTTGCGGTTGCAGCATTACACAAGCCTACTGAAAGCACTGATGAATGCCAAGTGGCATAATAAAGACGTGCCAGATGTGCTGGCGTGTGAAGCTGCCACATTAAACTGTAAAATAATTGAAGAGGGTACAGGAACTTCCCAAACCTTCAGCCTCACAAAAAAAAAAAGCTTAATTTGTGGGGGAGAAGCTGGGGGGGGGTGGTTCTTGGTGGACCAGTGAGCAAACACTAACTGTGGATGTGCATTTCCAAGACACTATACGGCTGAATGTAAGGACGGGGAGAAAGGAAATCTGTACGTCTTCCTAGGAAATAAACATTTTTCTTGTTAAAAGCAAAGGTTTAACAATATTTAATAATTCTGTAGAACAAAAAATGTTCGTATTACTATAGCAGAATTATAAGTATGTAAAGATGGTTTATGAATGTAGCTAATTGTTCATGGTTGATCAGCATAGCTAATTCTTGTTTGTTTGTCATCACCGTGACTGAGAAGAAGAAAAAATCCAAAATTCTCTAACAAAACCATCAGACATTGTTCTGTACAACCCTGCGGAAGTTGATTAGAAAAATTTTGTTTTCCATTTCCTCAAATTAATAAAGCATTTTTATTAAATAAATCTGAAAGATCACAGAACTGGTTTATGAAACTACCTGCAACAGGCTCAAGACTTGCTACCTCCGTTGAAAGAGAATTCACGCTTGTGCAACCGTTATTCAGTACAGATGTTTGGTCTAGAGGTGAAGCTGGACAGGTCAGTGTGCTGCTGCACGAGCCCGAGTTTAGCCACTTTATCTAGGGGTAAGGAATTGGTGCAGACTGGTGGGTGGCGGCGGGGTTTAATATCTTAAATTCCCATAAGCTGTACATTTTAATCCACATACGTTGGAACCTAAAAAGCAGAAGTTGTTTTGGCAGTGCTCATTGACCAGGTGTTTCTGAATAGAAATTTTACATTGTAATGCCAGCATCATACTCAGTTTTATTTTCTCAGCTGAGTTTTACTGCAAAATTCTTGTCCATGCAGGGTAGTTCTTATAACAGCATCTGACTGAAAGTTTGGATTGTGGGGTTTTTTTTCTTCCTATAAGTAGAAAAGGGTCAGACTGTACCATGATTCTATTTAAGATTATAATCACTTTGCACTGGAATTTGCCATCGTGGGCTGGAGGATTACAGTTCTGTATCGTTGCCCTTAAAGCATTTTAATCTAATTTTCTTACTGACTGTTCATATTGCATGTTTTTGAGCCATTAAAGGAAGTTTGATCTTCACGTTCTTCTTACAGTGGACAATTTGGATTAAAATAATATTGCAAGAGTTTTAAACAGATCATAAATAACAGCTGTAACAACTTTATTGTGCCTACATTTTTAAATGCTTTTTGCAAGTGATGAATGTTTAGAAAAACATCATTCTGTGACAAGGGAATTGGAAGAAATCTAGTTTACAGAACAGCACTTAAAATATTTTAACATGTAAATTGGTCTGGATCCTACAGTTGCTTCTGTAGTGACTGAAAAAGAGCAGAAACTGAACAAGCCTGACTGTTTATGCAGCCTCAGAGCGCTGTGTGTGACAGTTAATGACACCGTGTTCCTCCCGAGACAGGAATGGCTAGTACAGATCCAGCTACAATGAAAAAACATCCTTGTGCAAGGAGGCAGTTGAAGCTTTTGCATGAAAGAGTTCAAACTGACAATAATTTCCTTTGAAATCTCATTTTTAAACCCTAAATATTGAGGCCACAGAGGAAACAATAGTGAGCCATAACCTTTACTCAATAAATTTAGTTGTTTTTTTAGAATATAGTGATTTGTTCACAAGTTTCTGTGGAAACCTAAAAACATAGGGAATATGAAATTCAGAGTGAAATAGCTTGTAGAGACTTGAAGTCTGACGGAAGTGGAATGGAACATCAGTTACTGCTTGCTTAGAGAATGGATGCGGTCCTTCAAGAGAATCTGTTCCTGTAGTAAATAGTGCAGGTTGTGGCAGCAGGAATTGATGCCGCTATGACAGCGTAGCCTGCGTGGGAATGCAGTTGAAGCTATCAGTTTTGTGCAACAGGCAATTGCATGACATCACTTCCCCCTGTCCCAGTCTGCCCCTTCAGACACCTCCAGAAAGAGAAGAAGGAGCTGTTGCCAGGTGAGAAACTTGCTGCGCAGACTTTCCTTAAGTAAATAGTCTTTGCACACATGACATACCCCAGTGAGTAGGTCAATCTGCAGTCCGTGCTCACGCTGGCAATGGATTGAATTTATGCTCTCTATCATAAATATCTATTATAATCAAAAGAAAGATGTTAATAATTGTTCTGATACTTGGTTGTGGTTAATCTGATTTACATGTATAGTAAGGTTTTCTCATCCTTTTTTAAGTATCTCAGAGATTGCTTAGCAGCGAACACCTCAGAAAAACTTACTGCGTCAGTCTCTCTTTGTGCTTGAAACAGCATGCAGTTCCCATTTTTACTGTTTCCTTTTGGGTTAAAAATGCTAGTTAACCAAATGGTATATCACAGTAGTGACGTTTCTGTGCTGCTTTCTCTTTCCTTATGAAGCTTTATCAGTGAAGGGTTTAAAAGTTTTTTTCTTTGTGTGAAGTCAGAAAAAAATTTCATTCTGTTAATCTATTCGTCTGAAGTGCGCTGCTGTATTAATATACTAGTTTGTACCAGAACAAGCATAACTTCTGGGTCTTGTTCCTTCTCTAAATGCCTTTCCTTTCTTCCTGCCTCTTTCTCCTTACTCACCATATGTCTCTGGCTAGGTAATAAAAGACGGGATGCAGTGAGGGAGACAGAAGTTTGTTGACCATGCTTCCCTGCCTTTTTCTCCTTTCCTGCATTATGCATACACTTGTGTGGCCTTAATCCCTCCTTTCATTTACTTAATGCTTTTGGTTGTTTTGCTTCCATACGTACATAATAGATGTTACTTTATACTGGCTTTAAGTATTGAAAAGTTACTTATTAACTCTAGAGTTCTGTGAGCCCAAATGAGTTGGATTTTATCAGCAATGCAGTAACTGTGTTGAATGAGTCAAGGCAGTTCAGAGCTTCAAGGTGAAAACTGCCGCCTCCCAAAGATCCATTTAGTCCACATTCTGCCAGAAAATAATGCAATTTGAGAAAGAGGATGTAAATGAAAAAGGATACCGTTCCCATTACTGGCAGGAGATGTTTTAGGAGTAAATTTGCTTTCCTGAGAAGGACCTCACTCAGTAGCGGTAGTTTGCATTGTAGCAGGTGTTCCATTGCTTAAGAGTTGAATCTTTATACCTTCACCTGATTAATCCTCCGTAAGGTTTTCCCTTCTTTATATTCTATGAAACATTTGAGATAACACAGAGTTATAATTCACTGCAGGTAGACCTCAGGAGTTTCAAGCCTCTCGGTTTCTTGTCACCTCTTGCTACTCTTCCATACGCTTGTATCACAGTCTGTAAAAGTTGGATTCTTTATATGATACACGTAACGGGTAAAGAGATTTCTTTAGTCATCTGGTTGCAGAGCATAAGCGGAGCCTCCAAGGACAAAAGGTGGAAAGCTGGAGCATATGAATACTGCTGTTAGCTGCCGCTAGTGAGCTGTAAAGTTTTAAAGAAAAACAGGCAAGGCTCCTTAAAATGGTAATGTTCTGTATTTTTTCCATAGAAGTGTTTGGAAAACATAATGGTTTGATCAAGCACCAGAGTACATAAAATACACCTCCAATTTTGTGGGTTGAAGGATGTAACAAAAATAGCAAAATCAGTAGTGTAAATGAAAAAATCCTACACGAGCACAGTCATCTCCCTAAGAAATACTAAGTCATTCCTGTTGCATTATCTATCTCTTTTGAATTATGTGCATCCTCGTAAGAGAAGCATCTACAACTGATCTGACAAGTGGTTAGCAATTAAATGGATCCTTTGATTTCTGCCCTGCTGTCAGCTGATGATGGTCGGTGTGAAACAAAACAGGGATTCCTGTGGTATTGTGTGATCTCTGCAGCTCAGGATCGTACTGAGGGGAAGGAAAATGCCCCTTATCATTCTGGCATCGTGCAGTAGCTGATCAGAGCACCATAGACTGCTTCCATTAGCCTATGTTCATCTACGATGCTTTTAAAAAAAAAAAAAGTCACTACATCTTTCTAAGGTAATTTCTGAATATTGTCATTGTCCTTGCATGATTCACTTTCTTGCTGTACCAGGGCTAGCTGCAAGAGGGTGGAAAGGCAAGTGGCAGTGGTCCTGACTCTTCAAAAAAAAAAAAAAAAAAAATTCCAGCAGCTCCAGTGCTCGATGACGTGGGAGGGAGTTCATCTCTCAAAACGGCCCTCATCCAGCAGCCTCGCATGAGCTGCACAAGCTGCTGCGTTTTCTTTGTGGGCTCTAAGTGGGCAGCATTTAACTGCTGTGCATGCGTGGGCTGATTAAATATATGCCTGTGTGAGCTCCTATTGCATCCGTCTAGACCTAAGTAAAATTTCAGGTCTGATAAGGTCAAAATTACCTCCATGTACATTCTCAGCTTTGCAGCTTGCTTCCCAAGTGTGGTTGGAATAAACCTGAAAAACTTGCCTTTTGTTTTTAATTCTTGTTGAAGACCTGCTTTGGATTGATTTATAAGGTCTGATCCAATTGGGGGGGGCTTTTAACACATTTTATATTTTCAAGTTGGGGGGGTAATTTTAAATACATTTTTAAACTTTCAGGAAGATTAGTGCTATAATTAAATATAGGATTTTTCATGAGACTCTCTGATGTCATTGTATTTTCCAGGGAAATAGGGGTAGTTTAATAATGAAGAGTCTGCAGTTCCGTATTGTTAGGTGTTACGCTGTCTTAAAACACCGAACTCCTTATTGGGTACTGAGAAGTAACTGTTGAATAAAATGTGATTTTTCCTAGTACTAATCATGCATTATGGTTATACTGTAAGTAGTATAATGGTACTTACTACATGAGCTTAATACTAACTGGAAAATGTGGTGGTTCATAAAGATTTTTATTTTATGTCTTTTCAAATGAACATAACTTTTCTAAAGAGGTAAACCAAAACATTGAATATACCCCATGTAAAGCACTAAATGCCCTGTTAAGCAGGTTATAGAGTGATTTGGTGCAAATAGTTATTTTTGATTGGGATTAGTTTGGGGTTTTTTAATGTAGAAGTAAAGCATCCCTGTTTTTCCTGGTTAACCAGAGATATCCCAGAATAATTAGATACTAGAACCTACTGCTAGCATTCTTTTCCACCTGAAACTATCAGGATAGTATTAAAAGAACTAGTTTTATGAATTCAGTGTTTGAAACCTAAAAGTAGATCTGAGCAAGCTTCTGGAGCTCCAGAAAATTACGTGGCGTGTGCTGTGTCACTTGCTTATTTGTAACCGTGCTCTGACGTATTAGACTGTCCCAGTCCTGTCCCATCGGTCTGCTGAGAAAGTGTCTTGCCTGAAATTGAAGGGGACTGCTTGGTTAGATCCAGCTGGTGACTTGGCACCAGAAGTAAATGAATGAAAAGCGTTGATACAGGATTAGCGCAGGGTTATGGTATGGACTACTCAGGATGAAATAGTGTACCGTAGCCTAATTCACTGCTTGCTGTCATGCCATGTATCCCCCCTTCCCTGTCCCACGCTCTCGTGCTGCCATGATGTGGTGGTGAGCTATTTCAGCCCGTTAACTCACCGAAAGGAGAAGGAAGAACCACAACAGTTGTGCCTGTGGCTCGGCAAGAGCAAAGCACCTGCTGGGGCCTGGCTGGAGGAAGGGGAGAGAGGTACGATGGGGGATGCACCAGGTGGGCTTGCGCTGGTTGCAGCTCCCCACCTTAGTCAACGTGAGACCCAAAAATTGCCTTGATAATTAGGTACAGCAAATTACTTGTATGGAAAACTGCTTCCGGGCAAAAAAACGAAAGGATGTTTTGAGGGCCCTTTGCCATTTCTTCTTACTGAGGCTTTAGGATTTTTGTTGTTCAGCTTACAGAAAAGCAGTTAAATTTCATTCAGAAAGCAGCTGACTTAGCTGTTCCTTGCAATAACAAGATTTGGGTCAGAAAAAATTGGAACAAGAATAACACTCTTTTCTGTTGAATTTGCAATGCTTACTTATAATGCAGAATTACCATTTTACCTGTATTATTGGTCAGTCTCCTTTCCAAATCACTGTGTATGAAAGGCCAGGTAAGCTGCTTCCGTTGGTTTATTTATTTAGAAACATGCACATCTACAAAGATAGTTGAGCAGGTGATGTGCCCAGAACAACTCATAACTCCAAAAATAGATGTTTTAGGTTGTGTCACACCGATACCCTGGGTTCTGCCTGGATTTTTTTGGCTTTCTTCCTTGCTGTTGCTGAGCTTCTCTGTCCTTCATTTAGTTTCTTTCTACAGTTCTTGGCTTTTCTTCCTGTTGACCTGTTGATGTCAGTGGGAATTTCCATTATTGTAGTTCAAATACTGCAGCCTAGGGTTTATTCTCTTGGATACAGGGAGGACTAACGCTGAGAGCCTCATTCACCTTTTTATTTCAGTGGGTTTATGAGGCAACTCCGTAGACTTCAGTGCAGATGTTTTTGATCCGCAGCCTGTGGGCTGAAAGGACAGTCAAGCCAATGATCCTCAGAAGGTTGTAACATGATGGCAGTGCATCCTCTGTGGTACCAGGAGACACCAGAGTCTGCTACGTTTTGGTTGAGACACTCATGGCTGTAGTTATGTCCAACTCTCAAACATAAAGGGTGTCTTCAGCACTGCTCCATGCCCGAGCACCTAACTTCAGGCTCCAATCAAAGGCACCTTTACTGAAACATCTTGTCTTGAAAATATCTGTCCTACACTGTATGTTTCATACAGTATTAGTTTGTCTTGAAACAGAATATTGAAATCAGTATCAATTCTATTGTGCAAAACCACAATTTTTCCCCCTACTAGATAAGCCCGTTGTTTTGGTTTTTTCTGTTTCAAAGGTTCTGGCTTGTTTTATCTTGAATCCAATGTCTTGGAGTGGCATTTCAGGGAGATGGGAAGGCTATCCATGAGAAAATTGCTGTAACACTAATTTCTCTGTTCTGCTTTCCTTGATTACTGGTGGTTCAGCAGAAAACCAGATTATTTTGGAAGAGGCCCTGACATGCACTTAAAAAAAAAAAAAGACACTATCAAGATGAGTCCCCATTCTTGAATGCCAGAAAGTGTTGGCAAGGAATCTTTCTTCTGACTGTAAACTTTTGCATGCTTTTCTTAATAATTGCTCACTCATCTTGATTGTGTCCACAACCACCTTTTTATATGTCACACCCAGTCCAAGGCTTCCTGCAGAGTACAGTTTGGGAGGGAGGTGGAGAAGGAAATGAAAGTGTTTGGACTTAAATCCTGCTCTGCCCAGAGGCAGCGATCTTTCCTGGACCTGTAACGCTGGGAGGTGAGTGACCGTGCGTTGTGAGCAGAACTTCCTCCTGGGATTGCTCTGGTCTTCTCCAAGAGCAAATCCGACCTGTAATCTGTGAATTGTTTGCATTCCGTGTAGAAACTATCTTTAGGGCTTTATCATTGTTGCATACTTCCTTTTCTGTATAGATTTCTCCTTCTGGAGGCTGAGTGTGGTTTGATTTTTCTAGAAAAAGAAAATAGTGGTTATTTCTAGCACAGCCTGCTTTTCGTCACCGTGTTGCAAAATGCTTCCTCACAATGTGGCAGCAGGTTTTTGCCTCTGTGCTCTTAACCGTATCTGTGTCTTGCTTTTTGTAAGAGTTGATCTAAGTCCTGTCAAATCCTTCCTAAAGGTATGTTTAAGGTCCTTCTGTTCATTAGTCATTTCTCATGGGTAATGCTCCTGCTGCAAATAAATATTTTCATCCAGATAGTGACAGATAAGAAAAGCATGGCTTCTCCTCAAATGGCAGCACTCTTCATTTTTTTTGTAACTTGGGTTTCCTAACTAATGAACAGAAAAATCTCACTAAATCAAACTTGATGTGATTATAGGTTAAATAGTGCACCCAGGATTTTTTATTTAAAATATTTGGAAGCCTTTCTAAAATTACAGAGAAAGTAGGCATGAATTAGTGCATGAAGCATAAAAGACTTCTCATGGAAATTATGTATGGTAACAATTATATACTAATCAAAGAATCAGACTCACTCCACATGAGGTGGAAAGTCTTCTGAGATGGTTAAGACTTCAGACATGAAGTGATATAAATGGTGATTGGTGGTATAAATGTTTGCTAGTTGTTCTTTCCAATCTAGCATTAGTTTGGCTAATGACATTTTTTATTCATTTTCCCTACCTGTCCTTTTATTAAAAACTGGATAACAATCTGTGGCTGGTTGTAAAATACAATTTTAAAACATCAGAAAAATGTTCAGGAAACATAATATACTGTTTTAAAAAGAACAAATCTCAAGCTAGCTAGTGTAAATGACTGATAATTCAGATGTAGATTTAGAGCTAGGAAAATATCTTCTGTCAATAACACTGCATATTTCATGTCCAAGTGTGTTGACAGCTACATGCTTATGTATAAAAGTTGCATCAAATTAAGTTTAAGAAACCAAAACTGAGGCTTTGTATTTTTTCTCATCATCCTTCCCTTTCTTCCCCCTCCTCACCCTGCAGTGAGCATTACTACTAGTTCAAAGCGCTTGCACAGGTTTAGTTCCTGCAAAAAGAGCAGCTGCTCACAGGCCTTCTGCTTGTTTTGTGTGTCTTTCCAGCATCAACGGTTCACGTTTTTTTCTCCTAGCACCTTTGCACGTGCTCTTTGCTATTTGCTCACATGACTGTCATGTATTTATATTCTCTGCGAGGTAGAGTGTATTTTGTATAAGAGTCAACAATCTTTATCCTCGGTCTCCAAAAACTGTTCATACTACATAATAGTTGTCAGTAAGTAGATGCTTTGCAAATATTTGATTAGCAGAGTAGCAAAGGAATGATAAGTGAAATCCACCCTGGCTCTACAGTAGCAGATGTCTAGAACTGAACTAGTCGGCCCTTGGCCCTGCTTGGAATTAACGCAGAGCAATAAGTGCTTTAAGGGTGTTGTCTTACGGCCTGTTTTAATCGCTTGACCATGACATCGTCAATTGGGACTCAGTTTGTTGTTAACTAGATCTCCATCGTGAGTGCAGCTCAGCCTTATGCCTCAGCTCATGCTATTTCCATAGTCAGTTGAATTCTGCTCTGTGTGAGTATTGCTGCTCTGATGCTTTATTAATAGTTGCAAAAACTATTCACAACTTTAATGACTGCTTTAAGTCTTAAGGCAGCCTAAATTTAAATCCTTTAATTAATGTAGTATCTGTCTGGGGAAGACCAAAGTTTGCGGAAGGAAGATGGAGGAAGGAAAGTGAAGCGAGTGAGAAATCACTTACCTGTCTGCCATCTTTCCTGTAAATCAGGAGTTACTAAAGGCTGATTTTGGTCAGAGTGGACTAAGAAGAGAGGAAGTTAAGAGGCTGGTGACAACTCGGTATGAACACTGCAGGTGCTTCTGGGTCGAGATGTAACTGTGAGCTGGTAACAGACTCCGGCAGGTTGGACCTTGGATTTTATTTATGCTTGTGAGTAGCCACTGAAACAGCAACCAGTCTGAAAGGTAAGCCGATGCTAGTGAAGTGTCTCCTGGTTGTTTTGATGGTGGGGTGGGGGGTTTTTTTTTTTTAGTAAAACCGCACAAGCAAGCTGCTTTGGAAATGCCCCGACACCCCCCCTGCTAGTGAATGCCGGATTCGCTTTTGGTTTTCCTGCTTGCCAGGAGACATTGATGTAAGCAGGATACTTAAGCGTACAGTTAAAAAGCACTTTGTTGCCAAATTCAGTCTGCTATTCAGATA
Organism: Grus americana; assembly: GCF_028858705.1. Lineage (NCBI taxonomy): Eukaryota > Metazoa > Chordata > Aves > Gruiformes > Gruidae > Grus > Grus americana. The sequence continues at coordinate 149,173,786 of NC_072853.1, read as the reverse complement.
CATTAGTAGAATAAGGAAATAAGGCAATCTGTAACTCTGGTAAGGTAAAAAGCAACTTACATAAATTTCTTTGTTGAAACAATTTACTTAATGTTTCAGATATTATTTTCCCCTTTATTGCACCAAATGCTTTCAATATAGTTTTAAAGTGTTAACAACGAAGTGGATGTTTTAAGGATAAATTACAGTTGTAATTTTCGCTAGCTTCTATAAAACAACAAATACGGTAATTTGTGAACTCAGAAATGCTTTTCTTTTAAGCACTCTCCTTTCAAAGAATCTACTACAACAACAATTAAAATGACCAGTTGTATAAAGATGGGATAGATGCTGTTAAAGAACCACATAAGCATTTCAGTAACTTTACTGCAAATGCATTTCTTTTCTCTCTCTCTGAGTGGAGAATTAAGTCCTTCTCATGGTCTGGACTTTTCCTCCAGAGTACTCATTAAGCCAGAGTTCAAATGTCTGGTGTGCTGAGATGGTCTCACGAGCTGAAAGAGATTATTGCAGTGATGTTAATTGCTGAGAGATTAGTGCAGTGATGTTAATTGTTCCTTTTTTCAAAAACAACAGAAAAAACTAACAGCTGGTAACAATTTGAGGGTTCGAGGTTCTGAAAGGGAAATAGGACAATAGTGGGTTTAATATAATTATAACGCTCTTTCTAGCATTAGCTCTATCAGGAGATTCTCTAAGTATCAAAATTCATACTTTCTAAAGTTAAAGTTGTTCCTGGTTTTTGTCACTGGCTTTTTAATACTTTCCTTAGGCTGTAAGACCTGTGTATTTTATAGGAAAACAAGATTATTGGCTTGCAAGGTACCACTGCTCAGCAGTAAATTCATCATTTAATGACAACTTATTTACACAAGTATTTGCCTAATATCTGTTGTGGATTTTTATTTTGACTGTAACTGACAGTTTTTATAGGAAAGAGATCTCAACAGTGATTAATGCTACTTCAGTTTGAAAACTTTGACCTAAATAAATCTCCACTGGTACAGTTTGCCTTCATATTCAAACCTCAATCAGAAACATCGTCTAGCTAGTTCTTGGGAGCATAGACTTCCCCAAATGGGACAAAAGTCAGTGGGAGCTATTTCTGTTGGGCACTCCTGGAAACCAGACCACAAGTACTCTAAAGTGGGCACCCAAAAATCCATGGAAGGTTGGGTGCTGAAGACACAGGTCCACCAGCTGTGCTTCTAATGGGAACCGGTTTCTGACAAGCATAGCTGTCAGGAGCTGCCATGTGTTTTCAGCTTGCTTGTGAAACCATACTTCTTCCACAACAGCTTGTACCAATGTCTCCAGCTCACATGAGACAAAGTAAGCTACAGTGGCAAAAGTGCAGGTTTTTGCTGGCATAAATTAGACCTGCCTTGTGGTTTACTGGTGATGCTTTTCAGTGCAGAGCTAGCTCTAACTTCATTACGACCTGGATAAAACTAATAATTTCCAGATGGTAAACCAAAGTACAAAATAACACTAGAGTACAACATGCAGTATATATAATTTTCATGTGTACTAAAACCTCAAAAAGAGTAACTCAAATGTCTTTCTGGGTGGTAGTAGTCCTTAATTCCACCTTACTGTTGAAGAAACTTGGCTGCTTTCCTTTTGAGATTCATCTGAGCTAGTCATATTCAGTTCTCCTTAACATGTTTTATTTCATTAATGAGTCACTGAGAAACTAACCCTCTACTTCTACAGAATGGGATAAGTTATCTCAATTCTTTGCGAATACCTGTATATTGGTTCCTCTAGAGCTTATGCCACGATGGTCTATTTGCACTGCAGGTGATGCTCAGGGTCCCTGGTGTTGAAGGAAATGGAGGACCTTTCCTCTCCTAGGTGATGTACAAACATGGAACAAAGTACTAGTTCTTGCTTCTAGGTCTTTTAGTCCTGGGTCTGGTAGGCACATTCAGTGCTACGGTAAGAGTGATCACAGTACAACAGCATCTGTTTATCCATCCTTCAGTATTTTCAGAGATTAATACGAGGCTATTTTTAGCGCTGGCAGATAGATGGTATGTTATTTTAGAACATGTATTTATTTAGTTTTTCTTCGATGGTATCTGTGTTAGTGCTTGAGGTCACTTGAACCAGCCAGGGCTGTATGAGTCAACTTTATCCCATCGAGTTTACACCTTGTGGTCTAAAACATTTCTTTTTACCTATTTTTTTCTCTCTCTTTTTTTTTTTTTTTTTTTTACTGGAGTATGACCTTAGAAAAACAACATATTCCTCATGTTGTGCCAAGTGCAGCTCTCCCGAAACTTGGCTTTAGTTGATCTGTCTTGCCTTCTGGGCTTATCCACTACTAGACAGTAGAAGTGGGAGGGAGACAATACAGAAAGCCTGAAGACAAGAAAACATTACACCACTGGCAGCCTTCCGGTGTTTGAAGCCTGCAAAGAAGTCTTCAGTCTAAGGAAGAAAGAGATGAGCATTGGAAAGATAATGTTCCTAACCAAAGGTTCATCAGAGCTTTTAGTTTCACTGCTGTTTGAATTCAGATTTTGGAGTTTGTGATATAAAGTTTGCTGGCTGATAAAGAGCTTATTGATGATCTGAAGGTCACACTTAACCATAACTTAAGCCTCGGCAGAGACAGAGTGCATTTCAAAATTTATTAATTCTTCAAACTTTGAAGTTCTACAAACCTAGTCTTAAGTTTTTCTTTTTATGCTTAGTCACTGGAGTACATGTACTTTTTCCCTTATATCTGGGTGTCCAAGGTAAGATACCTCTGTTTTGCATTTGATAAAAAATGTAAAATTTGGTATGAGTTCTGTCTTATATTGAGAGAGTAAATTTACCTGGAAAAAATGTGTAAATATTGAAAACTTGAGTACAGACTTGAATTAGGGAATGACAATATTTTGAGACACAAAAAGAAATCTAGTTGCTTTTCTTTTCAAGGATGTATACTTTTTCAGTCTTGCAGAGGATTAGTCATGGCAATTCTTAGCTAAGCATTCAGGATTATTTCATTTTCTTCAGTACTTCTTAGCAGTTGTGCATATTCTTGCTGTGAATAGATAAAATTCTGCTTACTTGGGAATTAGAGAAATCCATTGAAATTGCAAAAAGTAGCATGAGACAAACACATGTCAAACAAGGTTCTCCTTAAGTGAACCTGTAGAGCTGAGGCAAAAGACTATAGTGAATTTTAAAGCAGAACTTTAAATTTAAGGTGAGGCTTAAATTGATAAGCAACTGATTTTTGTTAACGTATAACCACTTTTAATTCTTTTGCATTTGTATTTAATGAAGTGAGTACTGCCTTTCTAAGTAGGAAGGTATGCTGTATGCCAGTCTCCTCTGAAGATTCTTGACAGTGGGCTGGCAGGCAAGTGCTTGTTTTTTAACAAAGACATCCTTTTTTAAATCACTTTTGTCAAGCTCCCTCTGATAAATTGCGAAGCAATGCACTAAACCAGCATTCTTTTTCCTAAGTTAAATAGAACAACCTTGAATATGCTGGATCCACAAAGTGGAAAATAAGTTAATCAAAGCAGTTTTTATACTTGACATCATAATATTTTTTTTAAACAAAGGAAGTATTATCTGAAGACTATAATCAGTTCAACTCATGAGCATGCCTTAAGATTTCGAAACTAGATCTCATCTTCCGTAACATTTTTTAATTAGGGGACCAGAAAAGGAAAACAAATCTTTTTGCTTTTTTGACTCCCAATTGGTTTCTCAACTCTGAATGACCTATCTGCTCAACTGTCAGCTGAATGAGCAGAAATGAAGAAAATATTCTGCCTGCACCTGAAAAACAAGTTAGTTACCCAAAGCTGGTTTTGCAGTTCAGCAAACTGATTTTTTTAAGTACTTAAATGTTGGCAGCAGAAATAAATGTCAAAATTGTTTTGTGTGCAGGAAGTCCAGTCATTAGTGCAAGTTACTGTTATTTCTCATTTTATGATACATTTCACAAGTTACTGAAGTTAAAACTTCATTTAAATATCAAAAATACATTTTCAGATGAATCTTTATTCACCTGGTAATAACCATACCTAAGACGGCAGACAATACTTCCAACTTGAGGGGTTTTAGCTCAAAAACCTGTAGTAATCCAAACCTTTTACGTTAAGGAATTGCAGAAAGAAGCATTTCTCTGCTGCCTTTGCTCTTCTGCAACCTCACAGGATTGGCAAAATAATCCAAATAAACAAAAATCCTTTTTGGCGGGTTGGGGTTTAGCTTTGGTTCATCACATGACCAGCTGTGCAGCTGTATAGATCAGAAGAGGAAAAATGTGGGTGCAAAAACAGGGAAAAATGGGGAAGATCAGAAGTGCTGCTTCTGGGGCTGATGTTGGTGATTCTGACTTGTTTGAAGCATAGGCCTTCATATGTTTTTCTGAAAACACCTGTGGCTCATTGAACCTATTTTGCTCTTGAGTCCTTTCTTGTAACTAGGTAGAGGTGTATCATAGAATGGTTTGGGTTGGAAGGGACCTCAAAGATCATCTAGTTCCAACCCCCTGCCATGGGCAGGGACACCCTCCATTAGACCAGATTGCCCAAAGCCTCATCCAGCCTGGCCTTGAACACTGCCAGGGAGGGGGCCTCCAAATCAGGAAATCTAGATTTCCTGAAAAATACCCGGGTATTAACTGTACATTTTCAGTCAAAAGTTGTATAAGATCATAAATGTTTCCACAAATAATTGGGGGGGGGGGGGAAATCAAGTGCAAGGAAAAAAGCCTGAGCTTACAAGCTTGAAGTAGGTACTTTTAATCCATCCTAGTTTTTGTATCTTTCCTGATGGTGGAAAAATGACAAATATGTTCCTTAACTCGCTGCATGTGTGCTTCCCTCTGACTCCTCGTGGCTTGGAGGGCCACCACCTTACCCTTCAGCCACTTCACCTTTCTGCCACTGTAGAAATTAACAGGAGAAATTAATGGCTGTCTTGTGTGCAGGAAGTCCAGTCATTAGTGCAAGTTACTGTTATTTCTCATTTTATGATGCATTTTACAAGGTATGGCAGCTTTTAGTCTCAGTCTCCTTGAGAAAAATGGCATTAGCTTTTACTGTGAGTTTCTTTAAAAAAAATAATCTTTTTTTCAATTCTTTAGCTTTATATTCAAATTAAAACTAAGGGCAGTGTTTCCTTTTTAATGTTGTTTTTCAAAAAATATTTCTTAGACTGAAAATGGAAAAATGAGTATGTGTGTGCGGAGGAATGTGGAGGGCAGAAGGGTGCACATTCCAGATCGCCTGTGCTGGTGCGGTGATGCAAAGCAGCTGTGAGTCAACTGGCCCTTCTGCTGCGCAGGCAGCCTGCTCATGCCTCTGGTCCCAAAAATATTACTTGTTAGATCCTACGTGGCTTCAGATCTTCAAAAATGCAATGAGTGCATTATTCAGCACTCAGTATTTTTTTTTTTATTTTTAATTTGCATTGGAGAATTTCCTATATAAAGATTAGCATTAATGGTTGAAAATTCGTGTTGGTAGCTCAGGGCTTTTTATAATTGTTTTTAATTTATATGTATATGTGTGTGTAAAATATGTATATCTGTATATGAAATTCTTGCTTAAGGGATAAATTAAATCTGTTAAATGTTTTTAATTTGGATTTTCAACTATGGAAATAATCAAAAAGCTAGCTTTCCTTTCTCATACTATTCATCAGCAATACATAACCTGAGTCAAATGTCAGCAATGAGAGAGAGTTTCTGTGGGCTGGTTCTGCTCTCTGAGTCTTGGAAATGTGATTCTGGAGTGCAGGAGAGGAAATGAGCGGCAGCTGATCAAATAGTGGCATCAACCACCTAATCATGGGAAAATGCTTTTCGACTGGGTTTGAAGCAATGTTACCATGGATAGTGTAGTAGAAACTACTACTGAAAATTTCTTATCTTTACAGTTTGGTTTAGTCTTTATCTTTACAGTAAAAGTGATGTTTCATTGTTGCCGTGTTTACTGAATGACGAGGTTTGGTAATTTCTGTTTGATCCCTTCAGAGAGGCACTGTGACACCGGTGCACGTTCAGATTAACGGCACTAAAACTACCCGAGTTGCTTTTTTTATTTATGGGCTATGACAAATATAAATAGAAAGCGGATTTATGTCCTCTTGCCTATTGAACGTGTCCTATTGTCCCCCTAAGCTCGTGAAATCCTCCAGTAACAAAAGTCTGACCTGTAAACTGAGGAAAAAGGTCGTGCGGTTATATTCCGTTGCTTTTAACAAATTATATTTTATTTCACATCAAGGGATAAAAAGATGTTTACCTTGAGTTGTTTAATCATTTCAACTTCCAATTTAATCAAACTGGGGGGGTGATGGGACTTGAGAGTCAATGAGCTGTTGGCAGCTCCACTGCGCCCTCCCCTCCCACCCCTCTTCTTCTGCGAGGCCGGGAACGTTTTCTGGGGCTATGAAATACCAGGCAGTAATTTAAATAGTCGGCCTGCAGCAAAATGAAGGTTGCAGTTGTTATATTTGGGCAGTTAATGTCCGATAAGTAATGATAATAAATCTATGAAATTTTGTATATAGCATTACTGCCCAAAATAAATTGGGATTCTGTGTGGGGAAAAAGGATATCCAGAGCAGAAGCGAAACCCAGCTCGTTGTAAACACACCAGGATACTCTTCTTTCCCAAACAGCAAACAACTGGCACATAAACATATATGTATATGAATGAATGTATATTTTTAATATGTCTGTCAGAAGGGGAGGGTAATACATGTTTAGAAACTATATTTGAGAGCGCAAAGATTCCTGCCTCAACCACCACAGAAGAGGTGGACAGGAAAGCGCTAAAACAATACTTTAGCAATCCCAAATGGCTGTTCAGAGGTTGTACCCAGCACGGGCTATTTTTTTGTTGTTGTTTCCTTGGGCTTTAAGGCCTTTCACATCTCGTGCCAGGAGCTGTTGTGTTGTCCTGACTAGCAACAACTTCTGCTTTTGCTCTGACAGCATTTTGATAAACAGAGCCCACAGAGTGGCTTCATGTAGCAAAACAAAAAAAAAGCCTGGACGGCATGCTGATAAAATCTGGAAGGCTGGTAACCCTCCCAGATGACCTCAGACCTGTTAGCCTGACCTCAGGCATTACACTACTTTGAGGTAAAAAAAATTACATGGTAAATGCAAGAGGAATATAGTGCAACCAAGATGCATCAGGGAGAGAAATGAAGAGATTTCTCTAAATCAAGGAAATGCAATATGTACCATTTGGACTTCTAGTGTGGTAGTTTGCGTGGTGCTGCACAGAAAGTTATTACTTCTGCTGGAGGATATAGGTTGAGAGCTAACCAACGGCTGTAGCTGAAGGTTAACGTGTGCTGGCAAGTTCTGTACGTTGTGCGATCCAATTACTCTGTATGGTCCATGTTACCAAGAACTGCAGCGCTGCTTTGCAGAACAGTTAAATACTTGTATGACCTTCGTGTACTTGCTTCTGGTGTCACTTGTGTTCAGTTAATTAACTTCATAAATTAGATCTATATAATGCAAATGGCATTGCTTCTCTTTTCAGAAAATTTGCCTCGCAGCTTCAGCCTTCACCTAATCCACAGTCAGAAATGGCCAAAAGGAATCATGTTTTAATGTCATCTTTTCACAAGTCAACAATTTCCTAAATAATAACATGTCTGTGAGGCTGGAATGTGTGACAGCACATTCAAGTGTGTTACCAAAAAGCCTAGTCAGAAATTGATCTTCCTTCTCTTTAATAACAACAACAACATTACCTTCATTATGCCAGTGTAAAACTAACCAAAACATTTGGCTTCTCTCCATTTTCTTTATTGTGTCTGAACAAAAATGAAGCTCATCTGATGCCTTAAATTGTTTCTTTATGGCATTTATTCTGCAGCCATCCCAGTTTGTCCTTCTTAGGCAGGATGCTCTTAAAGCCTTCCTCTTAATTATGCAGCTGAGTTGTATGTGTTATATGTGAAATGGTTCCTCAGGTTTCTTTTCCCATTATACTTTGCCTTGCTTTGTTGAAGAGAATTTTTTTCTATTGAATTTCATTTTGCAGTTATAGCATTCAGGTAGTCTCCATGTTTGTTCAACTGCTTACTGGAGTTTTATGTTCAACTGCAAGGACTCATTTTACTTGTTCAGAAAAGCTGTACTTTAAAAATATGATCTTAAAAGCTGTTATGAGAGATGAGCAGTATTTAATAGCCTCCTTTAAGTCTGATTTCTGGTTGGTTGCTTGCTCAGTTTGGTTGCTGTCCAAATCTGAGTAACATGATTCATGGAATTTAAGTGTAATTTTATTTCATTTTGTTTCTGCTTGTTGAACTCTTCTTCCAGAAATCCACATTAGATCATTTAGAAAATCAGCAGAACGTTTATCTGTGCGTCGTGTGTTACTTTGTATATAGAATTGAACTTACTTTCATTAAACCTTTCCCTATGTCATGAGTAAATACTTGGTGCCTCCTAACATCCTCCTCTTTTTAGGTATTCTCTTGTGAAGCTCTCAGGACAAAGCTAAGTGAAGTAAAGTTTATCTGTTGCCAGATAAGTGTTTTATTCTTTAATTGGAAAAATATAGACCAGATTGCTATCAGACCCTGTGACAAGTATATGTATTTTAAATCAGTATTTCAAACAATAACTGAAGATACCTGTTGCTATGAAAAATTGTACTAAAGTGCATCAACTTCCCGGCACACAAATTGAAGTTTAAAAAGAGATTACCTGAGATATTTCTGCTCAAAAAATAAAATGTTCTTTTATGAAATTTGTGGCAAGCCCACTAGCTAATAGCTTACAAATTATTATCTGAGCTGTATGCCTTGTCTTGTTTTCTTCTTAACCATTACATTAGCAAAGAAGGATGAGCTCATCTGTATTGTGCTCATCACAGCTCGTCCAGATCTGAAGGACTTTCATTGCTTTGCAGTTTCCTTTTGGACTGAGACAGCACTTTATTTTTTTTTTATGCCATTTGCTACTCAAACTGTTTTGCATGTCAGAAATCTCCACTACAAATAAGTCAGGTTTCTATTACTCTATTTTCCATTTCATTAATGTGCACTAGTATCTCTGTATGCACCATTGCATTTGTCCTAGCTTTTTAGGAGAATGGGGGATTATCATGACAGGCATTATATTTGAGCTGCTTAATTTATATTTGGTCTTTGATTATTTGGCACATTATGAAGTGTTAATTTTTGCACTCATTGAAAGGTGTAAGCAGATTCACAGGAAGTTTAACCAGATCTGTAGAAATGTGGCTTTACGCTTGTCTGACAGTATACAGCAGATGTTCTGGATTTTCTAGGCTGTGCAAATGTCCTAGAGAGTTGAAAGACTTAAAAACTTGCATCAAAACATTTGTAAAGGGAATGTGATTTTGATGCTTTTGTTGTAGGTTCTTTAAACACTGTGAGTCCAAACTCTCTGAACAGGAGTCATAACCAAGCTATAAAATCTTTCGTTTGGATTTTGGGCATTGATATTCCAAATTTAAAGGTAAACACCAAGAAATGAATGCTCTTCAAAACTATTTTTTTCTTCTGTTTTGAGACTGTATTTAGTATGTCACAATAGCCTGTTTGGAGCTTTCCTTGGGTATGTCACAATATCCTGGTCTCCACGTGGATGGATGTACTACAGACCTTCCCTCCCCAAAGATATCCTTGTACTCTTGAAAACAGCAACTAAAAAGTCTCATGAAAACATCTGGGGTTTGCCGTGAAGTTTTTTGGGATTTTTTTTTTTTTAATTCAAAGTCAGACCATGACACTTCAGAAGAGTCTTCCTACTTTTTTGATAAAAAGTGAAAAAGCTGTAATTGCTGTTTTCATTTATCAGAATTCTGAAATCCATGAAGTATATTTAATATTTTTGCAAAGTGAGTTTAGTACTTTGGGAAAAGTATGGCTTTCTGTATTAAGGCAACTTGAAAAACATTTGATTCAATTGGGCCTACTTTTCTAGCAGTAGATTATTGAATTTCATTGAAAGCCAGCATTCTAATGACAGATATCACCTGAACTGTAAAAACATGAAGCTGCTCTAGTAATTACTGGTAGATGTTTTGAGACATGTAAAACTTCAGTGCCTATTACTCTGGCAGCTAGGTGGGCTTTTATGTTGATTTGGGTTTTTTTTTTCTCCATATACCTTAAATTAAAATGATCCTAAAGACTCAGAGAAAATTAAATACTTTACCCCATGTTTTTCTTAGTCATTTAATTGATTTAATTTCAGGACTTGTTTCTGAATAGGTAACCAGAAATTACTTATATAGGAGAAGTCTCCTATGCCATTAAATTCCTAGCACATTGTGTAGTTAATAAAAAAAAAAAAGTCTGGGTAGATATTTTTTCCTTGTGCTTTTACAGGGCCGGGGGGGGGGAAGATTAATTTTTGTGTGATTGAAATGATGAAAACCTCATTTAAAACAAATTAAGAAGTATTTTGTTGAACTGATTTATTTCTCTACAGCAGAACTTAGCTTAACCTTTTATTTCTCTTGCAAGAATGGCTTTGAGTGTAATTTAAACTGTCAAATGACATTTATCAAATGATGGTTTTGCCCTGGAACAGGCAAATGTCTTCCACAAAATTGATTAGCTGCTGACCTCATCCACCCTTTTCAGACCCTTCAAGGTAGATTTCAAAGAGTTGTAAAATAATCACTTCACTTTCAGTTTATACTTCAACACAAGGCGTTTACTGTCCTGGTAGCGGTACTGCGGCGGGTTCCACATCTGGGAAGGAGAGGACGTAAATGCCTGCCTATAGCTCTGCCTGTCACCACCCAGCCCCTTGTGCTTTAACCTAAAACCCTCCTCCTGGCAAAACAGGAACAGCTTTGGAAGTAGCTTTTTACAGGATAATAGAATGAATAAGATTAAGAAACTTTGTCTTCTAGGTGATTGTGTTCTAGTAATCAGGAAAATGCTCTGTTTGGTAAGACCTGCAGGGTGTTCAGTTATCAAGAAGGTACCAGAAGAACAAAGGGTAATAGTCTCCTAAATGTGAAATTTTATAGCCCCAACAGTTTTCCTCTGTTGCATTCTTATTCTCCAGCCCTGTTTTGTAAGAGCAATCCATTAGAAGCCAATAGGCTTGTTTTTGTAAGCACTAACCTACCAGTAAGTGAATTAATGGTGCCTTTGAAGAAGCCTGTGGCCCTGTAAAAATGGTGGCTCTGTGTCTGAACGAAAAGTACTGTCAGATTTTTCTTCTCTCTCTTCAGTGCTCTGTGCAAGTTTCCTTGCCAAAGAAGAAACTGAGATGCAGAAAGTAAACGATGAACATAAAAAATCTCAGAACTGCTGGTGGTGTTAAAAGTTCAATTCTATTTTTAGACCTCAATAATTTCTTTCTTCCAAAGTCTCTTCCACTCCCACTTCTTCCAAAATCTGTGTTTAAAAATACACAAATTTGTGAAAAATGCACTTGACTTTCTCTCGGAGTAACCAACCAGCTGTAGCCTGTTTGTCTCGGCAGAACGGACTGCTGTGCACTGGCTTTCAGGTCAGAAAGAGAATTGGGAGATAAACAGGGCTGAAAAGAAAGTAGCACTTCCACGACTTCAGCCTCATCCAGCATCAGCAGGAGCAGGGATTTTCCTGTGTGTGAAGCTGCCAAGAGCCATAACTGTGACTGAGATGTTTTATCAAGCTGTTCAGTGTGAAAAACACCTAATCCCTCCATAGGTTCAGCCAGCAGGTCTGGCTGGCTATGTTAAATTAAAAGGAAACGGTATCTATGCTGTGTATTAAAGCTGAGATATTAAATAGAAGAAACCACGTACAGAATGAAGGCTTTAAATTAGGAAGAGTTTCAAAAGGAACCACTAGGCATTGCTGAGTAGTCTCCATGTGATTTGTGATGTGCTTGGGATGAAATTTGGACATTGATGTACGCGGCTTCTTTGATTTTGTACTTGGTTGTTGGGTTTTTTTAGTGAATAATACCAGCTGTAATGTGTTACACAGGTTTTTTGCTGCAGCATGGTAGTGATAGGTATCAGCTTGTATCTGTTGGAGAACAGGATCGTTGTTCTGGCTCCTCTAGCTAAACATGCAATATATGCTGTAAATTGCCTTTATTATATGCTGCTTAAATATCTCATTGTCTGCTTTGCATGCAAGCAATTTATTGCTGCTTATGTTCTGACAGAATGAAAACTAATGTTTAATTATGCATTGCCCTAGTAATGTGGTGTTTAGGGTGAATGTATCTGAATTAAATAAGGGCCATTAATAATGCCTAACAATTTATGATATATTCATTGCTTGATTTCAAATCATATAAATTAGAGAAGCTTATTTGAAATGTCACCAATATAAGATGGCTTTGTGGGAACACCTCTCTGTGTGCTAATTTCAGAATCATTACCAGCTGAGTCTTACTATTTATTCAATGTCCAGTAGGCTTTTATTATTCCCTTATTTGCAGTTTAATTACAACCTCTGTTTTCCTGACAGTGTGAATTCAATCCTAAACCTGCAGGAGCAAAATGAGTTGCAATCAGTCGGTTTTTGCCTAAAAGCCTCCTTTTGCCTCGGCCCCCTCCCACCTGCCATGACGGAGCCACAGCTCTGAGCAGATCCCTACAGCCACGTGGGTTTGTACCATGTGTCTAAAGGGATGATGCCGGTCTGAGGCTTTTAAAATTATTCTTCCTTAAAGCTCATAAGTCATGGGGGATGTCTCCATCTCACATAACCACCTGGTTTTAGACCAATGTCACAGAAGATATTTGAATAAATTACTTCAAGGGAGGTTTCTGGGTCAGTTATCTTGTGTGCATGAGTTACAAATGTTATTAATAATGAGTTATTTATACATAATAAGCCTGGTTACTGTGCAACTAAAATCTTAGTCATTCATATTTAAAATAATCTCTGAGGCTATTATATGGGATTTAAATTCCTCAAAGATACAGTAAGCATTGTCTGTTTCAAATAACAAGATGAACTGCAGCAAAATGTCATATTGGCAACAACAAATCAGGTCAGTTAAAGGATGTAGGTTGCAGGACTAAAAGAACTTTCTCAGTATGATGCACATACATTTATTGCAGGGATGCTATAAATGTGAGCTCTCTTAGAAGTAATTGTAATGAAATGAATGTTTGATCCTGAGTCCTCGGCAACAAGTCAGTCCTCTGTCCAGTGAGCTCCTTCTGCTTCATTTGTGCGTCGTGATTCTCTCTTGTGGGAAATTATTTCTTGCTTATGATTTTGTTACATTCAGAAGCAGTCCTTAGAGGAAAATAGATATTTCTTATTTCTTATGTAATTATTACAGCTATTGTAACAGTTTCTGTTGTAATTGGGAATACTGAACTTTCATCCTCACAGTAACATTTCATTTGCTATTGCTTAGGGAGCTGTAGTTAACTGGTAACACGGAGAGATGCATATAATACATGGCAGAGGTATCACGTGCATCTTAAAATTTTGTGTCACGCTTGACTTTCAAACACAGGGGAAAAGCAGCAAAATTTTCATCTGAGATTAGTTGGAAGGCTCAAAATGTCTTCTTTGTGTTTCATATTTAGTGTCTTTCAGATGTGGCTGTTTCTTTACACGGTGATGGCAAAGTGGAGAATTGATCCCTTTGACCTTTCCCTTTTCTTTCAGCTTTTCAAGAGCTGTTTGTGGGGGAGTTTTGGATATTGTTTCTTCTCCCTTCCCCCCGCAATGTGGTTCCAGTTTCCACCACGATCTAATGACATGGATATTCTTTTCTGTCTTGTGTGCACTTTCCAGTCTGGCCTCATCAAATCTATCCTAAAAATGTACTACTGCACAAAGAACCAGACCTTATATTTGAAAGGTTTAAATTAATTAATGGCCTGTGCCGCTGGGACATGCCATTACTCAGCTGGTGTGCTATACCAAAGGTCATTTCTACTGTGTGTTCATCACCTGCTGTTTTTTCCCCTCTCCTGCTAGAGCAGAATCCCCTAAAATATTAGAGAAATTCCTTTTATATACCTCAGATTTGAATGAATCTCAAACCATTATATTATCTAATCCTCGCCCCCAAAAAAAACAACCTTCCTCTCCCCACCTCCCCCGCCAAAAAAAACCCAAACAACCCAACAAAAAACCCCACCTGCTGTTAGCCTGCATTTTTTGCCTAATGTGATGGGGAAGATGTGTGTGTGCATTCACATCCACACTTTCCTGGGAGAATTATTTTGGAATTTTTGTTTAGAATAAAAGAATCTCTAAAGTATGCAAATACAAGCACATTTGGCTATGTTATTCCGCTATGCAGATGACATTTGTAAGGCCTATGGGCACAATTAGAACTGTGCCATTACAGCACAAATTTAAATATTCACAGCGTGAAAGCAATTCTATAGGCGTATTCAGGGAAACTTTACATCAGTAAACAGAAAAGAAAGAAAGTGAATGCATGTGAAAATTATGAGAATTGCATTGATCAAATTTTAAATCCAAATTTTCATGCAAACTTGCAAATTGTAGATGGGTCATTTGAAGATGTGTAAATTCAGCATTATTGACAGTATTCAATGGAAGATACTCTTGGGATCGCTTTTGGCTAGGATGGAAATGCACGTAGGTCTCTGTTACCCCTCTCAAGGGTGGAATTTGTTGTACAATCTAGCAGTCTAAGAGAGTAGGTAGTTCTGTATGAGTAAATCTGAAGCTTTATATCTCTGCGTAATATATCTACTTGTCTCTATTTGTACTAGTTCTGCAGACTCCTGAACCTGCCCTGTGGTTTCAGGGTGAGATTGACGTACAGCGATATCAACTGTAGTAAAGAGCATGTATGTTAGTGTTAGATGTAGTGATTTTCGATCAACATTTTTTTACTTTATTTTGTATTTAATGAGGTGTCAGTATGATTTATTAGGTTTGTACAGCTGTGTTTTCAAACATTTACTGGAATTTCTTCTTTGTCTCCCTTTGGAAGGAGGAAAAAGCGTTCTCCCTACAACGCCAAGCAGCAGAAGCACGTTCAGCCCATCCCAGACATCTTCCAGCTTCCTTTCTCCACTCTGCTATATAACTGTCACGCCTCTACCTAGAACTTTTCAGGGCTTTCCGAAGAAGCATTCTGTAAAGTAAATTCAACCGATTTTATCGGTTTTTGTGTGGGCTGCAGGGATCTGAATAATAAAAATGAGACATGACAGGGGACATTACTGGGACTCGAAAGTACTGAAAAGTGATGAGGCCGCCTGACCTGTCTGCTTGCGTTGGTTGCTTTCCTCTGTTTAAGAGCTAAAAGGCTCCTTGCTGTTTTCCTATTTCATTTAACTTCAGTTCTGCAAGAGATCATACTTGCAGCGAGGCCATTTTTTTTTTCCCTCCCATATTTATAACCTATAGCTGCTTCAGTGAAGGTTTCTCCAAAAGCCTCTCTTAAGCAGGATAGCGTTTACAGGCAACTAACAGCTTCCTAGTTGGAAAACAGTGTTGGATAAGCAGTGCTAAGAGCAGAGGATCACCCCTGTATTGCTATATCCACCCCTAGTGTGCATTTGTATTTATAGAGAGTGGGTTTTCCCACTAAACCCTGAAGAAAACTGCTGAAGCAAAATGTGCTCCGCATGAACAAAAATATTTGACCGAGTAAATCGAGATGCGTGACCACCGTAAGAACTTAGGTACAATGTATGTCATGGGTATTTGGTGACTGTTGTTGTAATGGGTATCTCATTCATGAGTTGAAAGCACCGTTGCAAGCTCACAATTCTCTCTGTTATGTTTATCATGTTTTAGTTAAAATTTACTGAAGTAAGGATAGATTAATACATGCAGTAATAAAAACATGCCTACAAACTAGGTAACAAAGTTGTCTACATTTTATCAAAAAGATGTGACTAGAAGTGGATTTTAAATATATATGAAAAATACGGATCTTGAGAAGACTGACAATATTTATTTCAAAGCTAGAAAGAATAGGTGGTCCCCATACATATAACAAAATAAGGACAACCTTAGAGCTTATTTCTGCATCTATTTCTAAGCAAAAAATTAGCTATTTAAATAGTTTGTCTGACTTGAACAAACAAAAAAATGTCTGAATGCTGTGACTTGCAAAAACTCAGCTGAGGTCTGCACTATTGTAAGAAACAAGCCTCTGCTGATTGAGCCCAAGGTGTGTGCGTTCACATGTAAGCAAAGTTTTGTTTTATTTTTGCTAAATAGTTGAAGACACAGGCATGTAAGACTAGCTCATAAACTGCAAAGGTAAACAGTTGTTTGAAATACAGAATTTGAGTTACCCTTGGAAAGTGTAGCTTAGTTGATGAAACAAGGAGGAGTGTGTTGGGATTAAAGACAGTTTTGCTGGCATCCTCATTGACCTTCCATAAAAAGTACTCTCCAGGTGTGCTTTGAAGTTTCTTTTACTGAAACTAGTATAAATATGGAATGCTGTTTCTTCTTTTCCAAAGTGTCTATCTCATGACTGCATTTAATCTGGAAAGAATAAATCTGCTTTTGTATTCTCTTTACTTTCACTCCCAGGACATATACACAAGAAATAGTAGACCAAATAACATTTTTGTAAGTAAGGCACAAGGCAGCATCTTTGCAAAGACATCAGCAACTAAATATTTTCTGTTTTCTCTAGATCAATGAACTGAGCCATGTTCAAATCCCTGTTATGTTGATGCCAGATGATTTCAAAGCATACTCAAAGATAAAGGTGGACAATCACCTTTTCAACAAGTAAGTACAAGTAACAGTTCTTTGTAGATAGTGGATAGTGATATTTTTATGAAGTACCATGAACTCTGTTATTTTTCAGTTGATGGGACTGAAGTTTTGATGATTAAGTTAATCCTGCAATAAACAACCATCTGTGCTGTTCTGAAAAGCAACAGCAGGGGCTGTTGGGTAGTATTTTTCCTCCATATGGTTTATTATTGCCTTATGAGTATCTTACATATTGAAGGTGATCCTTTCTTGGTGTGATTATTTATGGCTGATATAAGCACTTATTTGGGTATTTGTAAAAGCATACATTTGTCTGCACGTACTTTTTATTAAATGAAATACTTGAATTTGAAATATCTCATTGAAAATGAGAATTTAAAGCATATATCAAAGCTGAATAACGTTCAACTTTTATAATCCATAATATAAGATCTTATGAATCATATAGAAGCTCCAAAAGTATTAATATCATTTCACGTAATATCTACATCTCTTAAAAATAAAATGCTCTATGAACAGTATGTACAGACATACAAAACTGTTAATACTGGTTTGTGTATAACCTGAATTTTATTCAAGAATGTATTTGGTAAAAGGAAGAATTTTGCTACTTCAGGTCATCTGATCTGTGGCAAAGGTCAAAATAACTTTTCTCACGTGTAAGTCTGACATTAACACTAGGATATTAAAAGTAGCCCTGTACTGAATGAGTCCAATTTTCTTGAAGCTTTGGCACTGTCAGTACTTTCTGGTGTCACAGATGGTATAGTAATTCTTGTATAATCCAGTCTAAGATGTCACCTTTGAAGTAATTTTAGGGCAATGGGAAAACATTCTTCTCTGCTTTTCACTCCAAGTTCCAAAGTTATCAAAATATAGTTTGTGTTTATTTCATCCAATTATGTTGCAGCTTGTTAGAAACAGATATGTATAAATCTATTAAACATTGTAAAGAAGAAGAAAAGAACACGGTGAGGCCAAGTCTCATTGGAAAAAAGACAGCAGTAGAAGAGAGATCATAAATCTCCTTATCCTCTGCTTTGTACAAACAGAATTGAGGCAGAACACTCTAGAGTTACTTATTGCATATGCAGGTGAATGAAGTTGATTTGGTTTTCTGTTCTTTCAGAGAAAACATGCCAAGTCATTTCAAATTTAAGGAATATTGTCCAATGGTTTTCCGTAATCTGAGAGAGAGGTTTGGAATTGATGATCAAGACTTTCAGGTAAGTTCACTTTCAAAATGCCTAAACTGGTGATACATACAGATTGCAAAGGTTAGTAATGCTGCAGTTGTGAACAAACAGGCCAATGTGCTGGAATAAAGTTCTTTTATTTTTGTATAAGTTGGAGGAAAACTAAGAGGAAAAAGAAGACACTCTTCCTACTCCTTCCTCCACCTACAAGCAGAACATTTCTGTTTTACCTCTTCGCCTGCCGTAACTGTCTTCTGATTCCTACGCTTCTCCTATCTTTAGTCCTCCGTGCTTCCCATCAGAGTACTTCCCAGTTGTAAGCCATGTTATTAAAACTGCAGGGTGATACCTCTCACAATAGGAAGAAAAAATAATGTCTGGACACTGCTGGCAAGAGATGCTGTATTCAGCTGGGTCACTTAGATAACAAGTTGTTTCATGTGACTAGTCACGATGTGACTGTGTGAGATGCCGTTTCAGAAACGATCAGAGCCTTTATTTTTTAATTTTTTTCCTTCGTGCTCTTTTTGTTTAGGAAAGAGTGACCTGTGGCCAACCAACTTCATACTGCTTCATTTTGTCTCTGTTTCCCATTGTGAAGGGGATCTGGAAACAAAGAGCAGATACAGCAAATCAAGAACTTGCTCTAGATTTGGCAGGGTTGTTCCTTGTGGTCAAAGCTTCTTTCTGTCTTTGCAAAAGAAAGTCCTTGAACTCTGCTTCGGCCTGATTTGCCAATACCCCCTGACATTCCCTTTTCCATTAACTGCTCCTAATGCACACTATTTCAGTCACGGGGACAATTCCTTCTGCCATCACACTGCGAGATGTCGTGTCCTAAGGAACACTTGCTGTATAACCCAGCGTCTGCTTCCTGCTGTGCGCTTCTAAAATATTTTGATGTGGGCTGCAATGAGTTTGCAGCCGGTTACTGAGATATATTAAGAGAAGATATTTAATGTACGGTTTCAAGTAGCTAAACAAATTGTGCTACATCGAACAGACTGAATGCTGCAGCCGCAATCTTCATCCAAGTCCCTTCAGCTATCCCCTGTACTGGTTTCTCCCCTTTTCAATATCAAGCAATGTGTTAAAAATGCATAGATGGGTTAAAATGTGCTTGCAGGAGTGTAGATGGAGATGAGGTTATGGATCTTGGTGTACAGCCACTGTGACTTTGGTGAGACACTTTGCCAATAGGTGGAGAAGAGGGCTGGGTTGGTTTCTTTTGGTAGAGCTGTCATGATCCTATCACGTGATTTTTCATTATCCTCTTCACTGAACAACTCTCTAAGAGGAAATATACACCAAGACTCAGGCCTACAGTTAAAACAGTTATATCAAATTGCATTCCTGGTTCAGTTTTCCTGATGGACCAAAGAGGATCCTATCAGTTGGGGAGTTATTTGATCCTTTTATATGAAGATTTCCTTTTTCATGACAAAGGAAAAGGATCAGTGTGTCAAAGAGGGAAGGACGTGTCATTGCTCCTAAACTTAAAATTACGGTGTCAGCTCATGCTTAATGTCTTTTAGAAGATGGAGTGATGACATTACTAGGCAATCAAAGTTACATTTTGGCAAATGTATGAGAAGACAAGATGCTGTCATTAGCTAAAACTGGCAAACTTAGCATAACCAAAAATGTTGCGTTCCACAGCACTGGGAAATGTTTCCACTTCCCCTACTGTTCTGCAACAGAAATTCCTGTTGTAACTGTGTTATGCTGCTGTTTGGGTTTATTAATGATAACAGTGATAAAACAACGTTAAAAGATTGTCACTAAATAAGATGTCTGTATTTTCAGATTGAAACCAAAAATACTTGTTTGAAGTGATGTGGTTTGCTTTTTTTGACAATGTAACCAAACAACAATCCAAAAGAAGAAAATGCAACCACATCTTGGTTTTTGATTCAACAAAATGATGTAGTAGTTAGAAAAAAATTCTTAAATGCTATTTAGTATTTCAAGTATATTTAACTCAAAACAGAAGATAGTTAATATTAATTCTTGCCCAAGGAAAGGTAATGTCTGCGTTCACTATTCTTTTTTTCTTCAAGCAGTTTATCACACTGAATTCTTATCCTACTGGACTGTTCTGATATTTTTTAAAAAAATGCTCAAAGTAATAATGTATTTTGAACACTTTTAAAATTATTTTTACAGCAATACACATAAATGAAAATTCAAGTCACCTCATGTGTAAGATAGGGATTATTCCTATTAAAAGTAGAAGTTGCTTTCATTTTAATGTTATGTTCTCTGTGATTTAAAAAGGGAATCTCATTTGACAAAGAGAGACTCACTGTATATACTTTTTCTTCAGATAATCTTTGTCTTCAAGGAAGTTATTCCAGTGAATATTGGTTAAAATGACTGTCTTATACTCGGAGCCAAACATTAATTGGAAAAAGCCTGTGCGGTATTGAACTGAGGGAGAGCTTATGGAAGAGATAGCAAATAACTTTCTCTAGATAGTTTTTCTTATATAATGATTTTCAGGAGGGGAATCTTAATCAATTGTGAACAATGTCATTCCTGTTATTGAGCAAGATAGGATTGGTTTAGATAAATAAACCCAATTACCTTGTTCATTAGTTAGAAACATCAGTTTAAATCAGGAAGAACATTCATTTTAAATGTTTTTGTTTTCAGAATGTTCTGCAGATATCCTTGACAAGTTGTTCCAGAGGGCAGACACTGCTTACTCATAAGGAAAGACTAAAAAAAAAAAAAAAAAACCTACCTCACATTTGGTAGTGTACGCTCCAGTTACTGGGCTATACTCAATTTTTGATGTTGTGTTATTCACTTCGTACAGTAATTTTGTGGACTAGTTAACACATAGGCTTAGTTCACATATGGAATGATTAATATAAGAATCTTATCTTACAGAGATGTCCTCTAATCCCTGAAGAGAGATTTACATCTCAAAGTATAGGGGTTTTCCTACAAGCGGTCTGACTTCAGTGTCAGGGGAATTCCTTAAATTGTAGAAAGTAATTTCTAGTAATGGCAATTACAGTTCCTATAATGGACTCCCTCCCTTCACATGATGAAAACCAGCTCCCTTTTTTGAGATACTTTGGTAATCTGTCCTACACGTATCTGTCTTTCATAGCTGGCTGGGCATCTCCAAGATATTTTGATTAGTACTGAACTAGGGTTGAAATTTCATGGAGATACATGTGTGGTTGCTAATACTGAGTGGGGGTTTCTTGTTGATTTGTTCTTTATTATGGACAGCAAGTTAGTTAAACCTTGAGTTTTATTCAAAGGTTGCCTGTAGAAACATGTTATGACAAATTAAGTCTTCAGTCTAGGTTAAGAAACTTTGTTCTTATGTAAAAAAAAAAAAAACAAAACTTTTATTAGATGCTGATCTTCGTGGTGATCTCATATTACTAAGATATGTATTGTATCAAATTAAAAAAATGGCCTGGCTGCTTTTTGTCAGAAAGGGAAACACAGGTGACGATTAGTCAGTATGAATCAAAATTGCATTTGAATAATGGAAAAACCACTTACATAGAATATAAATTATTGAAGAGAAAGAGATTATTGTTACGTTTTGTGCTGTTGGATGTTACAAGTAACTACATATGGATCTCAGGTTGAAGATAATTTTTTAAAGTGTCAAAGTAATTCTACAAGCCATAGCATTAAATAATGACAGATTTTGCCTTGATAGAATAAATTATCTTGATCTTGGAATATTTTTTGGTGTCTTCTATTTCATTGAAAAAGAATCCCTAACTCTTTAAGATCCTCCTAACATTGTCAGCAAAATACTTGAGAGTTCCTAGCAGAAAAGAAAAAATGGAGATGAGAAAACAGATGTAGTAAAGTAGATCTGGACTTATAGTCCAGACTAATTTGGTGTCAGGCAAATAATGCAAATTCTAGTTTAATTTTTCAAAGTTAGCCTTTAATATCATTTTCTTTAAGTATCTAAACTTCAGATCACCAAAATTCTTGTCAACCTGTGAATATTTTTGCTCATTTTGTGTGACTTACCCGATCCTAAGACATCATATTAAGAGCTCAAAATCTAAGAGATGTTTCTTCAGACAAATATTTATCAGAGCACTCTGCTGGTGCTTCTGTACTGAAATTCATGCCTCCATTTATTGGCCCTTGGTTTGGGAAGGAAGGAGCCACCTCTAGCATCAAACTACAGACAACAAGGTCAGCAATAAATATCTCAGCAGCAACTATGTTAGCAGTTGGATCTTTTTCCAAAGACATGATCTTTTCATTGAATATTTAATAAAATGCATTAAAAAAATTGTGGAAGCAAGAACTGTCCTGAAAAGAAAATTCCTGCGCTGGTCATTTTAGCACGGTAAGTCTGTCAGCACATGAAAAGTTCTTGAGCTCATCTGTCAGATGAGGTACCTGTAGCAGAGTGTACAGTTTGGGAATCCCAAATGGACATTGGCACCAACGTGTTCAGAACTGCTGACATCTTGTTTGACGTGGGCATAGGCAGTAGTGGTAGTAAGGTGTTGAGCCAGCTGTACTAACAAAAACTGGCGTTTGTGGTCTTTCCACCATGTAAAAAATGAAGTTTGCAATCTGAACATTATGTTCTAGGATTTGGTGCCTTAAGTGTGAGCCCAAATAGGAATTTAGTGACTGTGGGACTTAACCTTAGAATGTATGGCAGCAGAAATTTTAACCTCGATTTTCTCTTAATTTTCCCTAGAGAAAACATTTAATTTGCCTTGCTTTCAGCAGTTCCTCGCCTAAACTAAGTATCATTCACAATTGGGTATTCAAACTCAAAAAAAGTAATTTAGCATGTGCTGGCAACATCAAAACATGGGCATTTACAGAGATGGCCATTGAAAGTGAGGCATCAAGCCAAGCTTTGCAGTGCTGAAGGGGAGAAGCTCCCAGAAAGAGAGCCCTAACTCTTTCCGAAGGAAGTGCATGCCATAAGCTGACAGCTCCAAATCCAGACCTACGGTCTCAATAGGATAACTTGATTTAGTAAAGAATCATGTTTTATTCATTAAACTCTCATTCAACCAAGTCAAGGAACCCATAACCTTTCTCCTGGAAGGATAGCTCAGTGCAAAACCGGAAAACGTTGGTGTTTTGTGTTTCTCTATCAAAGTTTTTCATGTCTTTCACCACAGTAATCGCTCCCTGAACACAAGTTGCTTTTAAATGTTCAGAGTGTGTACATCCACATCTTAACAAGATTATAGAAGGGACTCAATATTTCTGATGTGTGCACCACAGGTCTGGTCCAGTGGTATCCTGTTTTTGTCTTTTGGAGGTCCCACGATATTCACCATAGCCCTGCTTTTGAGCTGACAAGAAATCTTCATGCAGTATTCTCCATACAGCTGCCAAAGGCAAGGAGAGGCCGTACCACTGCATGTGCTTGTGGTGCATGTTACCGGTCAGGTGTGCTTTGCTATGTGCCAGGCTTCTTAAAGACGTGTCAGTGATCAGTGTTTCCTGATCATGTTTCCTCATCACTGTCTCCAGACATGACCCTGCTCAATGGCAATGGTAGAATGCACAGTGCCAGCATACAAAGTAAACCCAAAAGTCTTCCCTACCCATCCCCGTATGACAAAACCAGACACCTCTGGGTTAAAACACTAGTGCTTTGCCTTTCTTCTCTTAGAAATCACTGGCAAAACACTGTCCTGAACGCCATCCCAGAAGTGAGCTGCTTGTTTCAAATTACAGCAAAAAAAACTTGGAGCAGCTGTTTCCAGTTGTGTGACACTGTGTGTCTCTGATATGCTTCTGAATCGGTAATTCAGGTCTAATTCATCCATATCCATGATTCCTGAGGTCTTGTAAAAAGGGAAAAAAAAAAAAAAGGTTGGGGGGAGCTGCAGGCTTGTCTTCATGAGAAGCTGTGTATGGGCCAGGCAGCACCACTGTAACCGCTGTCACAGAAGAACAGCCAGACCGTGTGTATGTAATTCTCTAACAGCGATGAACCACTGCCAGGCTTTTCCACTGACCTATGATTTCAGTCATCACAGAGCGTCATCTGTGCACTTGTTTTTGCCTATTCGTTCATGCAAAGCTTGCCCAGAGGCACTCTTAAATAGCCTGGGATGTGATCTGATTTGTCTTTAGGGTACATTGGGCTTGTGAAGCTCGCTTTAGCGTTCCATGACTTTCAGATGAGATCACAGTACCAGAAACTGTTGTTTGCCTTTGTCCAGACATCGTGAAATGGGAAAGATTTAAATCAATGAGAAGCTGTTAAGCCAGTCAGTTTGAAAGATTACTGTTCTTCTAAAGCTCCCCATACTTTATCACCAGAATTTTCCTATTGCCCTTTTTCTCTTTTTTAGGAAAAGCTCTGACCCAATGACAATTTCTGTTAGGCTCCCTTTTTAGATTAGTTACACCAAACATTTGTATAACATCCAGCACATACTTCCCATGTTCAAAGTTTCTAAAATACAATCTTGTCTGCTAAAGTAGCAGTTAGAAAACAATGACATTTACATTAGATGTGTAAGAGATTAGAACGAGCTAATTAAATTGACCTTTAAATCTCTCCACCCTCTTGGAGGCTGTGGCTAATCCTTGGCCTCCCACTGTGGAGATAAATATCCGTGCTGTGAACATTTTAAGCAAAGAGGGCAGAGGAGGAAGAGCCTCACCAGCAGTTCGTCTTTGAAGAGGAGGGCAATACTTTGCCAGTTATAAATATAGCTTGCAATTATGGAGAGGGGGGATGACCACAAGCTTTTCCTGTACTTTAGTGAGTCTGCTCCATGTGTTTTCTCACAAAAATGGTTTCAGTTGGGAAAAAATAGCTCCAAACAGCTTAAACTGTTGCTCTTAGAAACAGCCAAAGACTCTCTGGAAATCAGTTTACTGTTTTCGATATCTGGCGTTGGTATAACTAGCATTATCAATAATATCAGTAGTGTTACTTAATTACAAATCACTGCTGGTTTTATTGACCAATATGCAAGGTAAAAACAGACTTCCAAAGGATAAAGTGTTAGGTGGTGTTTTAGCTGGCTTCTGAGGACTCTTGAGGATGCCTCTTACAAAGTATTTGGCTTGTGACTTTAACTTTTAAAATGCTAATTAATGTGGGGGTTTATTAAAAAAAAATCAAAATTATGTAAATAATAGATGATTAAATGACAACAGTCAAAATTTAATTGTCAATGGGCAATTGACATTTCATGTAGTGAAAACTTGCAGAAGATGCAAAATCCGTCCAAATGGCAAAGTGGGATAAAGACAAGGATTTTGTACAAAAACCACTTTGCCTGGCATTCTGAGCCTGTCCAAATGAGATGCCTTTTAATATGGTCAGATGAATAGTTATATGGATAAAAAGGAGTGCAGAACTACAGAGGGGGAAGGCTGCGTCCAGGGAGGTAATAGCTCTGAGAAGGAATAAGAGGGCAAAGAGGACAAGAATTTAGCGCTGGTGCGAGCTCTTGACTAGATGAAGTAACTGACCCTGGGGTGGATAAATTGGAAGGTATAAAATGAGACCAGGAAGAGCTTTACTTTATTTAACATCTGTTTATTTTATACCTGAAGCTAATACTATATGTAGTTTTGATGCTAGTCATCTTAAAAAAGGATGTTGAAAACTTGGATATAGAAAAACTACAGAAAAATGGCATCAAAGGAATTTAAGGATGTAGAGAATGCCTTGTGGTGGGAGAGGCAGAGTGACCTGCTGCACTTGCAAAAATTAGAATTGAGAAGTAAGTAGTATGTGAGTATCCTTGCAGAAAAACAATGCTAGATACTTTAGGAAAGAATAAATAGGAATGACTGGAAAAGGAAATAGTTCAAATTCAAAATTAGACTCGCCTTTTCAGCAACACAAATGATTAAATGCTAGGAAAAACTACCATGGTGAATCTTGGTCTTTTGAAGTTGCAAAAATCAAGACTGCATTTCTGGAAGTTGTACCTTGACCAAAAGCAGAGATTGGAGTTCAGTTTAGGAATGGCTGGGTGAAACTAAATGGCCTCTAATGGGTAGTGGTTGTGTTGGATTCTAGTTTATGAAATTCTGTTGAAGGCTCCAGAAGAGCTCCTGTGAACTTCAGTGAATTGTGGATCAGATCCTAATAGCACCTGTGGAAAAAACCTTTTCCCTTACCTAATATATTTTTACTGTAGGAAATAAAACTGCACAGATTGCTGAGAGTTTGGGAAAGAGATGCTGAGGGAAGAGAGTGGGTCTATAGTAAAACTAAATAACCTTTCAGTTCATTTACTAAAGAATATGCTGTTCTTGGGTGAAATGATGGCATGTAATTTAGGTGTGCTGATTAACTTTTTGTATCAGAACTGTTTGGGAAGTGAAATACTAGTAAGTGGTGTGGCTTTTGCCAGTTTATATTTAAAGCTGTATTTTTATGATTTTATCAGAAATTAATTCTGTGTGATGGGACAAATTCTTTGTGATTTGTAGCTTCTCAGCACTGAAGACCAGATGAGTATTTCTGGTTGCTGCTACTCAGTGCAATATAGGTGATATTTTTTATATTGATTTATGTAAGGGTAGTGAGACTTCCAGCCAGTGATTTCTCAGAGGGAAACTATTTGGGAGAGTGGGGGAGGTATGTGAAAGAGAAATTTATCTAGTTGAAGTATCTCTGAGCTTGGCATGTTAAATGTGTCTTCAGTTGTGTAAGTAATTACACAAGTAATTTAACGTAGTCTTTAAATGACCTCATAAAAGTATTCACACTTTAAAAGTACAAAAGCTTTTCTTTCTCCTGAGACCAAAAAAACCAGCAGGCACAAGATTAAAACTTCACAAATGAGAAGCGAATGGGGAATTGGCAGAACACGCACACTCGGAGCGGGAGACTTGCAGTGAGTTGCTAAGTGAAGCTGTTAAGTGGAACAGGGTATGTGTGGCTGACAGATGTTTTAATTGTGCCAGAGGACTGAGGCACACCATGGCGGAGTTGGGGAAGGCTGGGAAAATCTGAAGGGGACAGGGCACTGTGACCCTCTTTTCCTTGAGTTTTGTGCTCACTAACACTATAATATAAGCAGGTGATTTTTTTTTAAACTTCTTATGACTAACGCTCCGATGTTGTACAGCTAGATACGTACCCCACTGGTTCCTGACACAATACGGAAGTGCTGTGAGGTAGCATAAGTGATGGTAAAAGGGTTGTTAAATCATCAAACCTGTATCTTTTGGAGGATAGGAGTTGGGCGGGTTTTTGTCTGTATCTGAAGGATATCCTCCCTGTTCTGGCTTTGTGGCTCATAGATCTGTGCTAAGTGAGGAGTGGCTCATTTCCCATCTGTTCATGTCCCACTTAGTCTTCCCCTAATTAAGAAGCAGAGCCAGAGGGAATTCAATCTGGTATTTGCCGTGATCTATCCCTCTCTGTCTCTCCTTTTCCCCCCCTCCCTCAACCCCGCTTATATTTTCTTTTTGGAAAAGGGAGGTGCTTGAGTTTCATTCTTTTATTTCCTTCCCAGTCCACGATAGACGATATCCTTCCCAGGCGACGATAGATCGAGAAGGAGATGCTGTCGCTGGGAACGGCGATGGGTCTCCCTTAGCTGAGTTTGGTGCTGAACAAGGAAGCCGAGGAAGAGCCCCAACGCTGCTCTCTGTAGGCAGGTTCAATCAGCTCTTCTTCCAAGGCATTTGTGCACGGATGTCTATAGTACAACTCATTTTACACGTTTTTTTGTATAAATCATCACTGAAAGGTATCTGTGTGTTCTGGCAAAAGTCATCTGGATCACAGGAGTGTTCTACCATGTCCTGTCTTACAAAACTGCATTTGGCAGTAAGAGGCAAGTCCGATGGCGGTCTGAACTGCAGAGTAGTACAATTCAAATAAATGCATATTTTCAGTCTGTCTGAGCACTACTGCATGTTTCTTATTATTGTCTGTGTTAAGATAAAGGTGACTGGCTTAAAAACTTGGGTTAGATAACCCCAGAATAAGTTAAATTTTTTTATTCATCTAGATATATCTAAAATCTAATTTTAAAAGGGAAAACCCCACAAACTTACCACAGTCTTTATGGTGTAAAGTGCACGTTGGACATCACACGTGGTGTTACTGGTATTTATGTCTGAGATTTCTTACCAGTTATAAGTTTACTAGTGGCTGTGCTCTAAAGAGGCTTAAGTGCAGGACCTCCTTGGCCATTTTGTGTGTTAACTTACAGAAACGTTTTCCAACAAAGAATCGCTTCGCTTCTAGTATGTGTACTATCAGTTTGTTAGTATTTGGCAGGGTTGAATGGGGCACAAAATACTTCAATTTATACTTAACAGTGTTGAGTCAAATAAGTTAGCTTCACCTACATCAAAAGGGAAGGATCATAGTGTTTTTAAAATATTTTTAAATAGCTATATGGTTTTGCCTTTGAAGGCCCTAAACTCTTCTAGTTTGATCCTTTCAGTGAAGCTGTTCCTTGATCTCACTTGCTAATGATGACTCGCCACTGCAGGCCGATTCTTGTAATCTTTTTATTTAAACATTCATTGTTGTCATGATCAGGCAACAGTATATGTATTTTATTGAAGACTGATTCTAACTATAAACAAATATAACTAGTATAGTTGAGAGGAAAGATACTTTGCGTCGTAACTAGAAGCTTTACTTGAGAAGGAATTTGAACTTTTCTCTGCTCACAGAAGTGAGAGTTAACCATTATAAATAAAGCTGTCCACAAACAAAACTCAGCCATGCATTTATCAGCACAAGAAAATGGTAATGCAATTACTAGTAATCAGCACAATATGATGAAATTAGATTTATTTTTTCAGCTTTTTATACCATACTTATTTAATAAACTTATGGAAGTAACACAATAAAGCACAGCAAATAGTAGTATTAATGATATCCTCCGTGTTCCACCTTCTTTCAAAGCTCAAAGGAACTACATTCTGTATCTGAACAGAGCATTATATTGAGAGAGGTATCACAGGGAGGGAGAGGTAGTAAAAATAAAGTGTCAGATATTTTCATCAGAGTTTGTTTTTATCTTAAACATGTTTAATGTTTAAATGTCTGATCTTAAAGTCCAATTTATTACTAGAGTCAGAGTATTAGAGAGGGCCTTTGCATTATCTGTGCACGTATGTAACAGTGCTGCTTAGCTGTTGTTTAGGCTTAGAGGTAGTTTAGTTTATTCTAACAAATTAATATGCATGTGGTAAAATGATAGCTGTATGCATTCTTAATTAAGTTTGATATAGATAACTAATAATAAAACAGCCATCTACTCAAAAATAAATGCATCACCATTTCTAACCCATTAAAGGATTAAGACACAGTAAATTGTGTGCTAAATAATTACCTACAGATGTATTATATTTTCTTGTTAGCAACATTTTTGGTATGATAGTTGTATTTGCAAATTAACTTGTCATTATAGTTAGCAATCAGGCAGATTTCATTTCCATTAGAAAAAACAGCTATTGGTAGAAAAAACAAGAATCTGTAAAAAAAAAAAATCAGTGACTTGCCCAGGTTTCCTCCAGTTGATTTAAAATATGACTAAATGTATTAATTTCTGTTTGAATCTGACTAGTTTCTATTTTTTTGTCTAGCCCGAATTGTAATGAGACACATGATGAAAGGAGTATTAGTTGATTCATTCTCTTAGTGTAACAGCTGTTATTTCTTTTTAAGTTTCTTATTGCTATGCTGTCCATATTTTTAAATGCATCGAGTATCATGTTCCATCATGGGGGGGGGGGGAACAATCTGATTAAATTTGTGTTTGTTTTGATGGCTTGCTATATAAATATACCTATATGCTAGATATCCCTGGTTAATGATGGGGTGAAAAGAGGTTCCTGGAAAGCAGAAAGAACCTTATTTTAAGGCCTAACACTTAGAAGAGCTCTCCTGTGCAAATAGAGCTTTAGACAAAAGGAGACAAATTTTAAGAGTAAATGGTTATAGGAATAGCATTCGGAAGTCTTGAAATCAAAAATGGTTATTTTTGTCCCTTTCTGGCCACAGAATTAGTAACTGAGTTTCAGCAACTGAAAAGTCCAGAGAAGAAGCATCTCCCATTTGTTTTATCTCAGTCAAAACATTGCTAGCAAGACAATTCATTCATACCGAGTATTCCCAGGTCCGAATTTCACTCAAATCTGACAAGTCTTTTGATGAAGAATGTTAAAATATACCTTAAGAGCATTTGAAATTTTGGAGAATAATGATCAGGTCCTCCTTTCCATCTTCCTCTTTCCATCCTCCTTCAGAGGTTCAGTGGCAGACTAGCAAGTATGCTTTTTTGCAAATTTTTATAGCAAAATAACTTGTTTCCACTCCCCCCTCGCTTCCCAGGTTAATGGCTTTCAAGGTTTATACCACATGGCTTACAGTTTGAAGACTAGAGTTCTCTGGGAAAAATACATTCAGAAAACTGTAGTTAATGCTTTATTGCAATAGTTAACCTCAGAATAACGCAACTTTTTCTGCTAGGAACAATAACAAATAATTACCCAGTAGCCTTTATTATTGCTAACTGAATTACAGCCTAATAACTTAGCAGTAGTTTAATTCACTACATACACTGATGATTACCCATGCTTTAGTTTTTTTCAAAATTAAAAATAATTATTATGTTACATCATATATTTTAGTTTGTGATGAAGGTAACTGAATTTGCACAATTTTTTTTTAAACCTCTAATATCAGTTCTTCATCTTAAGCTATTAAATATGTGCCCTGGAAATAAAGCCAAGTCCTGACTCTGTAACAGAGAGGGTTTCTACAGAGGATGGTTTGTCTCTAAGTGTAACTCTATGATTCAATTTGAAAATTAATGGAGTACTGATATAAAGTGTAGCATTAAGAAAATTTGATCCATTTATGCTACCTGTTCTCTTGAATAGACTTCATTAGTACATAAAAACATTCCAGTGGTGAAATGGTGGGAAATTAATTTGAATAGGAAACATCTGAAAACAGGTAAAGAAAACTGCAGTAATACTTGAATTCCGTTCTCTAGTATCTTCAATACCACGTGAAGTGATGGGGTATCAGGACTCACATCTGTTAAAATTGGCTGTCCAAAAGCAGTGCAGAGAAGGAACTGAGTCTGCAATGGTTGTCCCTAAAGCTCTGTTCTCATCAGTCTAGAAAAATTATTTATTGACACTAGGGGAGCATCCACATAGAATCAGAGATTGGTAGGGGTTGGAAGGGACCTCTGGAGATCATCTAGTCCAACCCCCCTGCTAGAGCAGGATCACCTGGAGCAGGTTGCACAGGATCACGTCCAGGCGGGTGTGGAATATCTCCAGAGAAGGAGACTCCACAACCTCTCTGGGCAGCCTGTCCCAGTGCTCGGTCACCCTCACAGTGAAGAAGTTTTTCCTCATAAAGTTTCCTCATAAGTTTTTTGAGATGGAACTTCCTGTGTTCCAGTTTGTGCCCATTGCCCCTTGCCCTGTCGCTGGGCACCATTGAAAAGAGTCTGGCCCCATCCTCTAGACATCCACCCTTTAGATATTTATAAGTATTGATGAGATCCCCTCTCAGTCTTCTCTTCTCCAGACCCAGCTCTCTCAGCCTTTCCACGTTCAAGAGATGCTCCAGTCCCCTCATTATTTCTTTCTTTAGTGAATGGAGAGGATAATGGAGAAATGCATCACTTGTTATCATAGACATTAGTAATGATTCTAGTTCATTGCATAAGCCTAGAAATATACAGGGAGAAGTGTGCAAGGATTTATTTTTCCTACATGTCATAATTAAGGCTTTCATTCTGATAAGACCTTGGAGAGCTGTGTGCTTTTATGTGATTTATTGTTATTCCTACTGCTCCTGAGTATTTCAGTTCAACAGAGTAACCTTGTGGGAAAATGTTTTTATTTCATGTTAAACTGATTTCAGAAAGCGCCCCACATTTGGGCTAAGATTTAACTGTGCCAAAAGCCTGTTGAAGTGAATGGGTCTCTAAAAGATGGAGATGTAATTGTACGTGTTCGAGCGCCCTCTTAAATTGGGGCTATAGTTGCCCTCATCTCTTGGTTGAGGTTATTACTTAATTATTATAATTACTGTCACTGGAGTTGAATCTGCATGCCCAGCTCCTGCTGAAGTCCATAGAGCTTGTGAACAGATTCATCAATGGTAAAACTTCCAAATAAGACACAGCTCCTACAAAAATAAAATTTTGTGGCATTGTTACCTGCTTGTGGTAGACTGAGCCTACTTGTAATTACTTTCTGAAAGCATCGTTGTTCTTCCAGAGTAAATCTGTTTTGTGACTTAGTTCACAGTGCTTATCAAACCGCAGAAACATGTTGTATTCTGTAGCCACTGGAGCTGAACTTTTGCTATTTAGGAATCTGCAATGTTTACAAATTATATAAAAAAAAATTTATTAAAACTTTCTGTGAAAATGGCTTTTCTTTGAGCAGGGAGAACATTGCGCTATGTGAGCATGGAAGGGGGAAAGTGTATTTCAATTTGGCAACAGCTGTTTGTGCAGTATGGTACAATGAGGAACGATAGCAGGAGCTGGGGGTTTCTGCAGCCGGTAGGGATGTACCAAATGGGTGCTGCAAGCTGATTTCATACACACAGATGTGTTCCAGCAGTCTGTAATTAACTTGTTTAATCTTTTCAGAGTATGGTCCATTTTTATGGAAGTACACGAGGTGTTTTCTCATGGCTGTACTACTGCTGTTACTACTTTTTAAAAAAAAAAAGTGTAATTCAAGTATGTAATAATTGGCATAAACTCTTACTGATAAAGATGTTTCCAGCCAAAAGCAAGTTGTTATACTTTGTCTAATTTATTTTTACTGTTTTTAAATATGAAGAAATCTAATCTGAATACTTCTTTTCTGAAGAAAGCAGAAGGCTTCTTTTGCTACTGTGGAAGCACAAGTAGTCTCAAGCTTCGTCTAAAAAAGGTCACTAATCTCTAGCAGTTTTTCTTTTAACTACTGTACAATCATTAACTAATCTTCCCCTCTTGAGTCTGTAGGAAGGTAGGTCTATATTTCAAAAGGAGGTACTGTACAATAATATTATTTGCTTAACAGTAGATATAAAAACATTGGAATAGCTCTGGTACTAGAACTCGGAAATCTCGCTATGATCCTGTTTATGTACCAGATCACACTGGGTCAAGAGCAAATCCTGCTCAGTCTTAAAGTGATACTGTTACTGCAGATGAATCTTCTAGTTAGAGCTACGGTGGTGTAATACAGTGTTCCTTTTGGATTTTTAATAACTGTATGTTTTCTTCCCAAAAGCTGATGATGTATACATAACTAAGTGCAATAAATTCTCATTCAGTGTTGAGAATTACTTGAGAACCACTGATGGTCAATGCTTCCCCCCAAACATTCTTTTGTTCTCAGAATATTTTTGAGGTGATTACATGCTTTGCAGAATTCAGCTTGGTGCAGATGTATTGGAAAAGATTTAAAAATAAATGTAAATTGTTTATATTCTAATTAAAAGTTACATATTTTTGTCTGACTTGATGCTTTTTTTTGTTTTAAATCAATTGACAGAATTCATTGACAAGAAGTGCACCTCTTGCCAATGATTCCCAAGCACGCAGTGGTGCCCGCTTTCATACATCTTACGACAAAAGATATATCATCAAAACTATAACAAGTGAAGATGTAGCAGAAATGCACAACATACTGAAGAAATACCATCAGGTAATGTACTAATTATTATCAGGGTGTGGGATCTCTTCTTAAATATTATAATGACAATCTTTTTAAGACTGTTAAAAGTTTTAAATTAATAATTATGGAAAAAGAGTCACTTCAGTCTTTTTCCCTTTTGCACGAGCAACTTATTGTATGCCTGCAACTCACAAGGCTGCGCTTTTCTAAATATCTAAGCTAGCTTTAAGTAAAATGATAGGTCTACATGATACAGAGATACTAACTTGAAAGCCATAAGCTCCTTCGCATTACCAGGAGGATGCTCTTTCAGCTAGTGGACTCCCAGGTGTGAAGCTACTTTATTCTGGACTGGCTTGGCGACGTCTGTGTACGCGTATATGAACAGTGCAGATGACCCTCTTTCTTCCTGCTCTGATCACTGAATGTTCTGTGTTTCGCTAACAACAGATTTCAAACGATTACAGTTGTATTGTATGAGAAATTAAAAGATTGGATATAATTAATGTAAAATTCCTGCTAATAAAAAACCAGGTTTTGCCAACGTGAATTTCTGTAAACAGTGAAGTCAAAAGTGAACAGTGGAGGTCCCTTAAATCAGCCTTGATAGCTGTCATACTGTGCCAGTGTATAATTTGTGTGGATGGCCCAGGGGGAAGCAGAACTTGAGAAATATGAGAAGCCTTAATAAAATCAGTGTTAATATTCTTAGTCCCAAATCTGTTTGAATAAGCTCTAAAGCTTCAGAAATCAGAAGAGCCTTTGAAAGTCATCTAAAATATGATACCCAGTAGGAGGGGGGTTTATCCTTCTTTCCATCTTCTTCCTCACTTCCATGGGTTGGGATTGCAGGTAAAGACTTCAGGACGTTTGGGTTGGGGCTGCTTTGTTGCTGGTTTAGGTGGTGGTTTATTTTTTGCTTGGCTGTCTCCCTCTCTGCTTTTCATGTGTTGAAGGGAGATCTCTGAACGCCCTCCAAGTCCGCAGTAGCTTGGGAAGCCTTCGGTGACTTAGATATGATCTCTCTCTGCATGTTGTTCTTATGTTTAAATAACATGCAGGACCACTATGCGTTTGTTTTAACGTAGGTAAATACCGTCACTATCAGAAATGTTCATAAGACCATCTTGTAATTAAAAATTTTACCAAAGAGAAATTTTAAACTATTATCTAGTTGTAATTTGGGGTTTATTTTTTATTAGAGTTTTCAAACTTACAATTTTAGCTTTGATCTGAAAGGGTTTGATCTGTGAAGCAGTTTAGCAGAATTAAAGTTTTAATCTGTTTCATGTTTGGCATTAGAAGCTATTATTAACGATCCAGATTTTGAGACTTAATCCAGCTGAAAAGTCATATTGCTTTTCAAAACAGTCATCTCCCTTCAAGTGTGTCAATGAAGACAGTGCTAACATGAATGAACTTAATAACTTTGAATCTTTTTTTGATTAATGCTTTCAAACATCAGGGTTCATAATAGGCTAAGTTACAAGGAATAATGATATGAAAGTTATCTGTACCAGGCATCTAATTTCACTTTTTACTGGAATAACATCCACATAAGAAAGCTCTCTTTGGTGCCTCCAAAAGATTCATAAAGATACAACTCGTATTTATTTTTGTCTCAGAACTTGAGCACTTTACACAGTGTTGCAAATGCAAAAGAACTCAAATACAAAGGCAGTTTAATAACTGAACTTTTTACTGAAATAATTTAATTTCAGTATCTTCAACGAAGTACTGAACAAAATCGTTAGAATTAATTAAAGAAAATCTAAATTAAATCCCACTACCTCTGGTGATGGCTGATACCATGTCCTGTGTGTTGCTGCTGGAAGTGGAATGCTTGGAATCCTTAGACGCAGCAGCTTGTCCTCCTATTTCTCTAGGTGTTTTTCAGACAAGTAAAGCTTATCTTAGCCTGCTTGGTGAAGTCTAGAGAACCCGTTGTCCTGGTGGAAAGGTTTTAATAATTCTCTTGACTGAGTCATCCCACACAAATTGTTCTTAGACTACCTTTCTACTAGCAAACAAAGCAAGGCCAGATAACATCTGCTGGCACTCAAGCTCATTGGTGGTCCCTACTGTGGTTTTGCTCTGGGCCGGCTAGCTGTCTCCCAAGTAATTCTGGGCAAGGTGCAAGGTATTAACTCAGGCCACTTACTATTCCTACTTGGGAGTTTGAAAATGAGCATCCTGTTTTAGAGGAGAACTTAATAATTTGGATGTGAGTTATTCCATTCCAACTAGAACGGACACCAGAGGACAGTCCAAGACCCATCTAATCCACTGGTATGGGTGTAACTTTACGGTTCTGTCGGATCGCATCGTTGCAGTAGTACAAGACTTTTCAGACACTGCACTGGTACTCTTGTGGAAATCTTTGTCAATAAAATGAGTTCTTTTGAGTTCAGTTTCCTTTTGGCATACTCTCTTCTGCCAATAGAGGAAATGTCAAGTTCCCTGTACTGATTTACATAACTTACTGCAGAGTATCTTCCTTAATTGTAATTGTTGCTACAGTTAAAGAAGCTAATTCTAATTACACACAATGTACCAAATATAGGATTTCTAGGGAAAACTCTGCTTGTTAGCTTTTCTTCAGTTTCAGTTCACTGATCACCAGCAGCACTCACCACATGAAAATTTCTGGCCCAGTTAGGTGTGCTTCACAGCCTGGGTATGATTGTGTTTGGGACTTCTGGTGGCATGCCCTTCCATCATACCCTGTGCCAGGCTGCTCCTAGAGCACACCTGTACTTGAAAGGCTCAGCCTTCCAAGGAAAGGAGCGTGCAGACGTGTTCAGACCAGTTACGTGGTGCAGGGATCGTCCTGGGAGGTATAACCTTTCTCAGGAAGGCTGGGGAGGTGATTCATGTGAATTTTACAAGACTGTTTCTCCCTTGTTAGAGATCAAATTACCTCCAAAGGACCTGAAGTTAGATCATCTATCCATTATGAACAGTAACTTCTAAACCCTTGGTATCTTGCACCCTCTTTCACCTGCCCAAGAAGGCAGTAATTACCTTCCAGTTACTTCTGACATGATTATGAGTGAAATTAATGCCATTTATGACAGATCATCTCTTCCCTCTTTCTTTCTCAGGCTTTTTTTTTCCTCTACAAATTCATTCCAGGTTTCTTTCCCAGGCTGAAACTCTGAATGAGTTTCATTTAAACCATAATATTTACTCACCTGTTTCCTTATTAAGGCTAACAACTCCAAGCTGATAGAATTATTCTAGACCTTGGAAGAACTCCTGTCCTTGCTCAGGGACCAAACAAGCCTTATCAAACATTTTCCAAGACTGCTTGGACTACTTAACAGTAAATACCAGAGGACAGCTATCTTTAAACAAAGAATACTGGGGAGGGGACCATGTCAAGTCAGACATGTGAGAGACTGGATATGTTCTTCATTCAACAAAATAGTCTTCATCCCTGGCCCTTGCAAAATAGCTGTCATTCTCCTTGCACCTTTTTGAACTACAAAGCTACTGATGAGGCACGTGGGAGTTAGTGTGGTCAGCAGAGAAACCTGGCAGGGCAGTTTTCCCATGAGCGCCTCCAAAATCTAACTCCAAGTACCAGTGGTTTTTTGTGAAGTCACCAAAAGGTTAGAGGCATGTAGACTGCCGCTGGAAAGTAGAAATAACAGTTAGTTTATCAGTAACTGGAGATCATGGAGATGTATAGTTCAAACCCATCCGATTCTTTCCGTCCTCCCTCTCTCCATCGGCGTGAAGGTGCAATATCCTGTGCGTTCTTTGGAGCTGTGGGGAACTGAGGTTATAGTTACACAGTCGGTATACTTAAATACTTACAAAAGGAGGAGGAATTGTGCATAGCCTGTAAACATTTGTAAGTCTAAAAATACCAAGTCTAGATTGCTTAGTTTTTAATTAACCAACGTTATAATGGACATAACTGTACACCTTAGAGAAATCAGGTTATTTTCAGGAAACGGAATGGCTAGTAACTTGTTAGGAGTGAAAATAAAGTAAATTAGTTTGGCTGAGTTATTAGCTATCTCCTTTCTGGGTAGAGTTCTATTGGAATATCACGTGGCATTTTGCAAAAGTAACCAAGTTAGGTGCATCACAATTTACAGTATTGTTACCACTATTTAAAATAAAAAAAATTCAAGAGTAAAACAAAAAAGATCAAATTCCAAGCCTAAGACTGCATACTAGAAATGTGTAAATAACTAAAAGTGAACCAGGCTTGAAGGAATGTTAGGAGAAGTTACTATAGAAACAGCATTTAAGTATATATAGCAATTCCAGGTTAAAACTGTTGAATTGTAAATAATAGTCCTGACAATTGTAAATTATAGTTGCTATCCAAAATTACAAGTTGCATTCATTCGTTTACCCTGTCTGATGTGATGCCTTTTTTTTTTTTAGCAGCAGTCGGGCCCACAGCCTCAGACAGATGGTGAACACTTCAGTCTAAACACTGACACTTTCTGTCAACTCATCTGATGAGTCTGACGCTTTTAGTACTGAGTAGGAACACTAGAGATCATTATTTTCTTTTGCAAAGTTAAAAAAAAACCCAACAAAACAAAACACTGAGCCCACTGCTTCTAAGCAAACAGGAAGAATAATGTCTTTCTCCATGCTTAAAGTTGCAAAGCATCCTTGTTATTTATGACTAAAGTCCATCATGCATGGACCAGCCTTCTATCTACATTTAAAGACAAAATGGCCTAGAGCGTGAACCAGCTAGGTTTCTCAGTGGTATGGTAAATATGAATATATATGACACGTTAGGTTATCATGCTGTGAATTTCCATGCTAGGCATGTACTGTCATATTTTCTGATGCATAGTGTGAAATACTGCTCTTAGTCACATTTTAATGATAATTTGCAATTGGTTTGGGCTGATTAGATTATTAGTATACTATCAGTTATTAGTAGAATGCTTCTTGCTACTCTTCAGGTGTTACTTCAGCTGAACATCATTTACTTATCAAATGCACTAGAACCATCGTTATGCTCAAATGGGTCAGGCTTTCAAATATTAGAAAAGCTGTTGCTGTATGGACTCACAGATGTAGTTTGACCATTTAAAACTGTGTACGTTAAACAAGTGTGTTCATGTGAAATACTTAAACAGTATTTGAGAGCAAAATCAAATATTCATTTGAAATGCCTCCAAATCTAGTGCAGTTGTGTTTTAAACCTACGCTACTGACCCCAAGAGCATGGACCAGAAAAATGGAGTTAAACCTGTCTGTGCCTTTGGCATTGTTAAAGGAGAGCTCAGCAAAGTCATCTGTGATAAGTGCGTTGCCAGGATTTCACCTTATGTTTAAGGAACAAGTAATAAATATCCTGCTTCCTCTTAAAGGAAAACTTTTAATTTGAGCATATATTCAAGCTTTGTTTATATGTTTCCTTTGGATGTATTGTCCTGTGCAAAAAGTTTACTATTTTATGAGAAGCTCAACAATGTGCACTTGCAACCCCAAAAGCCAACTGTATCCTGGGCTGCTTCAAGAGAAGCGTGACCAGCAGGTCGAGGGAGGGGATCCTGCCCCTCTACTCTTGTGAGACCCCACCTGGAGTACTGTGTCCAGCTCTGGGGGCCCCAGTACAGGAGAGACATGGAGCTGTTGGAGCGAGTCCAGAGGAGGGCCATGAAGCTGATCAGAGGGCTGGAGCACCTCTCCTGTGAGGACAGGCTGAGAGAGTTGGGATTGTTCAGCCTGGAGAAAAGAAGGCTCCAGGGAGACCTTATAGCACCTTCCAGTACCTGAAGGGGGCCTACAGGAAAGCCAGAGAGGGGCTATTCCCAAGGGCATGTAGTGACAGGACAGGGGGTAATGGCTTTAAACTAAAAGAGGGTAGATTTAGAATTAGGTATCAGGCAGAAATTCTTTACTGTGAGGGTGGTGAGGCCCTGGAACAGGTTGCCCAGAGAAGCTGTGGATGCCCCATCCCTGGAAGTGTTCAAGGCCAGGTTGGATGGGGCTTTGGGCAACCTGGTCTAGTGGAGGGTGTCCCTGCCCATGGCAGGGGGGGTGGAACTGGATGATC
Source organism: Grus americana (assembly GCF_028858705.1). Taxonomy (NCBI): domain Eukaryota; kingdom Metazoa; phylum Chordata; class Aves; order Gruiformes; family Gruidae; genus Grus; species Grus americana. The sequence continues at coordinate 149,134,246 of NC_072853.1, read as the reverse complement.
TTTGAGGTGCCTTCCAACCCAAACCATTCTATGATTCTACATAAAATATGGAATATACTATCATAGATATTAGTATACATGTAGATATCTTCTAAAGTACAAATGTCACTTTCAAGGCCAGAAATCTGTGACAGTTGAGTAAAATTCTGTAGGCAGATGTTCTAGTTTCTGAAATGTCACAACCAACCTTGCCCTTCCCAGTGAGATAAACTTGCTTTAAACCTTAAATTGGTGTAACTGCGGAGTCCTGTGCTCTTTGAGAACAGATGATGGGCAGGGTAGAAATGTTAAAAAATAAATGAAAGCAACTTGAGTGTCTCCAAAAAAACCCAGCACCTTTTGAATGCCTTTTTTTTTCCCTTTTTCATTAAAATGCACTTCAAAAGGGATTTATTATTCCTCAGTGCTGACACCCAGGTGATTTCAGTAAAGAAAAGAAATTGAGAAGCCATCTCAAAGCAGGTGACCAAGAGGAAATTGTTAATGTACAAGCCTTCTAGTATAAAACTACTCATGAGTGCAGGTACCCTTTAGGTTTTCTATAGGTGTCTGTCCTTGTTGACTGCACTTTCTCCTCCCTACACAGGTAATTGTATGCAGAACTGACACCTACTGCACTGCCTGTTTGTCTCCCTGGCAACCAGCAGAAATAGTGAATAGTAGTAAAGGAGAGGGACTGCCCATTTACCGGCAGCAAACAGCGGAGTGATGGGGAAGTGAATGGGAAGAGAGGAAAGAATAGAATGAGCTAGAAAGTGGAGACGACAGCATAAAGGAGAAAACAAAAGCAGGAAAAAAAAATGACCTTAGGTTCTGGAGAGAAAAAAGTATGAAAGAAACAGGAAGGCAAGCAATAAGGTGAAAAAGGGGGAAATTGCACTGAGAGGGGTTCAGGGCTGCACAGGAATCAAGGAATAGCACAAGGTTATTGAGCGGAAGGTAAGAGAAAACATTAAAATCATAAATAGAAAAATGTTACTGTAGGCTAAAAACAATTTTGTCACAGAATTGGTGATGACATAGGCTGGAGAGTACCCCAGAAAAGAAAGTGTGGGGACTGGGTGTCTAGGAATTTGCACTGAGATGGGCTGACATCAAGCTGGTAGGTTGCTAAAGCTAGAGCCACGTTTAAGTTTGTGTCATCTTCCCTCCATGTCATTACTTGCACAGGTTATCAAAGACTTGCATCCTTCCAGCTCCCCCTATTTCTTCAGGTTGCATCCGCATGTATCACAAAAAGAAGGGAAAGAGTAGGTAAAAAAGCAAAGGAAGGCAATATAATATACTATTATTTAAACACAAATGTGCATGAAGAAGGATGCGTACCACGGAACAATGACCCTGACTCTCTGTATGTCCTAATGTAGTAAGAGGTGAAGATTTATGGGAGGTTTGTGAAGAAATGCAGATGAGAAAAAGTCCTTCAGCCAGTTTCTTGTGTGAATCAAGAGGCTGCACAGAACGTGGCCTCTGCCCTGTGCTAAGACAACCGACCTATAAAACAGCTTTGATATGAAGAAGCAGGAGAAGCAGAAAAAGTAGAGATGACAATATGTGTTCTCATCTGAACAGTCTACGTTTCATCTGCATCCATGGGCCCACTGCTTCCTATAGGAGAGGTGACCCTGAAAATGGGAAACTCATTAGCATGGGTGTTGGATGATATTGCAAAAGGGCCATACAACCACGGGCTGGAAATTTTACTAAAAAACACATCAAAAATCTTCACTGAAAGATGGGAAATTTCATAGGTAAATATCTAACTACACAAAATGGCAGAATGGACTTGGCTAAGCTGGCTCCGTTGAGGCCTGGGTTTCACCAGCAGATGTTTTCTATACATTTATTGTATTTTATATATATAAGCTATTGATGCTGTGCATAGCACTTTTGGAAGAAATCACCATGCCCAGTGACTCATTTGATTGTAGCAGAACCAAGAATTGTGTTCCTGGTAGCAGATCTGCAACCTAGATAATCACACGTGGTGGTGACATTTAGATTACGTTGCACTTCGAAGTAACATTAACACTGGCCCAAGTCTGAAACAAGGTGAAATGGAGTGCTGTGAATCACAGGGCTTGTATCTGAAAACCTGGATATTTATCGAATGCTTCTTTAAATGAAATTACTTTCTTACATGACTTACTAGAAGAAAACAGCTTTATATGCCTTGAAAATCTATAACTTTCTGTTGTATGCTGTAGCTCAGCTAATTAATCCTTTTGATGTGTCACATAAGTACCTAGTGGATAATTTTCCATGAAATTATTAAGGTTCAAGAAAATGGCAATAATTGGAATATTCTGAAATACGATACAACTCTAGACAACTTCTCAACCTCCTTTTTGGGGAGTGATTCCACATGTCAACACACTTGCACACAACAAATTGGTGGAGGACATTCCTGATCGTGGGCAAGAGGAATTGAAAGAGAAAGTTGAGCCCAAAAAAGGAGTATCAATGCCTCGTCCTTCACGACGTCCAAAATGTTTTTAAATAATTATATGATTTGCCATTCAATTTCTTTAATGAAAGTATCCTAATGAATAGGATAGAGCTGTTACATAAGCATTTGATAATTCAAGCGTGATTGCCTTAATCATGACATAGAAAATCATGAAAATAATCTATAAAGGGGCAAAAGAGAATAAACGTGTGTCTTTCTGAATTAATGTTTGCAAAACAGGGTTACCTGTAAGAAATAGGAATGTTCAGTTTCTACATAGAACTGAGATAGCTATAATTCAGGATTTAATCTTCACTGATGTCAATTCATTCCACAGATTATCTCTAAGGGGAGGAGGAGAAATAGCAGAAATGGGAATTTTACCCTGTGTTTTTCCAAAAAGAGCCAAAAATGCCATAACTTCTTTGCCAATGAATTATATGCGCTATGTTATCTCTTAATCATCCTGATATCTTACTAGCATTACCATGGGGAAGCAAGAAGCTAAGAATCTTATTTTTCAGGTAAAATGAGATAGGAAAAGTTCTGTTCTTATTAAGGAATCTTGAAGCTGTATTTATACACAAAATAATGAGAATATAGGGTCATAAAGAATTTTTTGCTAATTTTCAGCTTTATTAAGGATGAAGTTCAAGAGAGCTCAGAAAATTACATATTTGAAACCTATGCTGCACAGCTGATAAAATGTGTCAACGTGCTGATGATACTTTATCTTGTTAATAGTAATATTGTCCTCATGCTGTGCAGAAAAATGAAAATTGTCTGAATTAACAAAAATTAATGGGGTGTTTATTACAACACTTTAAAAAAGATGGATTTTGTTACTGCATATAAAGACTTGTAAATGTTTTAGCTAAGTATTACAGTTTTATTTAGCAAGGCTGCTTGATAGAATTGTTTTAATGTTCTTTTTAGAAAGAGTTAACGTAAAGGAGTGAAGGTCTTTCACTGAAATTTAGCGGTCCTGTTAAGAATGTACTGGCTTATTTTCTAGGCTCACTTTTATTCCAGCTGTGAGTGGGAAACTTCAGGAACTCATTCCTAAAAAGCACCTTGAGGTGACTAAATTGCTACTTCCTTTATATCAAGATGGACAAATTGAAAATCTGCCAACCACAGTCCTGCTGGACTCCCACCCAAACAGATGACACGTTTTGCCTCCTCTGTGATGCAGATATGGGGGATTGATAGTTTCAAAGGTAGGAAGTTCTAGATCAACCTTGTAGATGACTGAAAGCAAGTGGCATTCCTCCCTCTTCCCTTTGTCTCCCCATCAGGGTAAGAAATGCTGTCACAGGAAACACTGAAATCATTTTAGGGACTTTTCTTTAAATTGCAATGGCACGCGCGTCCACAGTCAGCAGCGAGTAGGAAACAACTGTTGAGGTACATGGTCTGCTGTGGGAAGGTTGCTTAGAAATCTGGAAAAACACAGCCAAGTCCCTTGTTACCAAGTGAAGAGCGGTACTAGCAGAGCTTTTCATGTCCCGTGTTGCATGCTAGTAACAGTGCCCTTTCAGAAGGCTTGTTTGCAGAATACTCAAATGAAACAGCATTAGCAAATGGCTAACCCTAACTTAGAAATAGGAATCTCATTAATTGCCTTTTTTCCTTTGTTACGTAATACAGAACAGTTTGTATCCTGCTAACTGAAGGATTTCTTTTATGTTATTACAGCAAGTATGTTGCAGATGTTCTCTGTTAATGACGTTGCTGTTTTACAGATGGGGACACTCAGGACCAGAAGGGTTAAAATCGGAGAGTTAGTGCTAGCCTGGGTGGAAGAGATGGTTTAAGTGTCAAGACTGTGACCCTCGCAGCTGAGAGGAAGGGCAGGGGGTTATTAGCCTGGTACTCGAGATGCCTAGCTGCCATTCCTTCACGTGGCACAAACTCTCTGTATGATTTCGGATAAAGTTTCTGTGTCTCAGATCCCCACGTGGAAAATTGGAATGATAGTGCTTATTTTAATTCAAATTCTGTAGTTAAGAGCCGTAAGATTAGGAATGGCTGGATCCATTAAAGAGTTGAGTGGCCTGAAATTCTGTGACACTAAAATCTTCTTGGAAGCTAGATTCATTTTTATCATCCTTGCGGAACCTAATCGTCTTAGAGAAGGAATCACTCAGTAAATGTTTTTATAAGAACAACCCTTCCTACCTTTTATAAAGCATTAGAAAAGTATTTTTTACCTTTAGGATATATTTCAAGTACTTGATGTTATAACAAAACAATCAGTGTAGTTTGACTAATAAGGATTAGTGTTTTAAACAAGTTTTCTGTAACCTCAGCATTAATAGTTGTAGTTTCACTTTATGATCAGATCTCTGAGAGAAACTACTGATGGTCAAAATGAGCTATGTATCCTGTAACACGTTATAACTACTTTGTGAGGTTGGTAACAGCCCTATGATTGAAAATCCTCCAATTCAAGAACTCCAACTTAAAACTTCTGCATCTTTTAAACACAGAAGTCTTCTCAGGTGCAAACCGATCAATCTTTGTGCACTGCTCAGGACTGACATTGCTTTTGTGGCCTTCTAGTGTCAAACTTCTTTGTATTTTGGGGCATACAATCATATTTCCTAAGGTTCCGATTTGCATTCACTGAGCCTCTGCAGCGGCATAAGATGTTTTACCCGTTCATAGGCAGTTTGAGCTCAAAAATGCGGCGCTGTGAAGTGACACAACTGCGTCATGGCTATGTGTTCTCTGCTTCGGGGCTTGTGACCTCCAGTACAGCGAGAGGGCAGACAGGAGTGTTACAGCCCAAACCATGCCAGCAAGATTCCAACAGAGCTCGTGTGTCAGAGTTTAGTCAAAATTACTTTCAATTCACAGTCAATGATTTTCATCTTTGTTGTTCATTCCCTTTGTTTCTTGCTGGACAGGGTTGTTTTCAGGACTTTTAAATCTTTCTATTTTTATTTTGCTATTTAAAAAAGGGAAGTCTATATGTGATATGTGCAGATTCCGGTAAAAATTTAGTGAGAGAAATTCCTTAAAATTAGCAGAGGAGCCCAAAATTGCCAAATCTCCAGGGTTCCAAGAGCTTTGTTATATAATTTGTTACCAAATACTAACTACCTTTGTTAAACAATTGAAACGGCATATTCCGTTAACTTGTTCTGAAGTCTCCCGTATTTTAGAATAATATGTTTCTAATAACTAGGTTGCTCTGGCACAAAAGAAACAGCAGCTTCAGTATTCAACGACTGTCGAAAAGCTGATCCACTTTAAAAGCTGGCTGCTGGTTAGTTGTCATGTTTCCTATTTGGGGCTTGAATTTTTACATTTTCTCCAAGTTTCTCTGTTTGAGACTTGGTGGTAACAGAAAGAGGAAAGCTGGTGAGTCCTTTGCTGGTTTGCATCACTGTGGCTTCACTTTTCCTTGGTTCCACAAAATATGAGTGGATGTCTTTGAGTTGGTTTTAGCATTACTACAGTATGGGCATTTTTATTCTGGGAATAAATATTCAGTCTTCAATAGTTCTCATCATCAATGTAGTCTGTACTTTTTCTGCTTCCTCCAGTAGTCTTTCCAATAGAAATTTGAATGATTAGTTGTAAGGCAAGTGATTAAAAAAAATTTTTAAAAAAAAAAAACAGGTTTGAGGTGCAGGTGGCAAATCTTTTCAAGGTTAATAGCCCATTTGTAATGGAATATGGTGACCTTAAGGAAATATAATGATCCATAAACAAAAAAATACAGGGATCTTGCACTTCACTGCTCAACTGTATTGACCCTGAAATGCGACCATCACGTGGGAACTAGCAGAAAGTTGGTGATAATAAATAATACCCCGTGCTGGTGACAGCACCATAAATGTTCATCGTAATAAACAAATATTGAGAATGGAGAAACGTACACATTAGATATAATCTGGGACAACAGAGGACAAAATCCAGCAGTGTGATGTTTGAAAAAATATTTCTATTTTTTTTACATCAGTACCCAATATGTTTTCTGCATTAGGTGTGCTTTACAAACCATAAAAGTGGAAAGGTCTGTCAAATGAAGCCTGCTCTTTCTATGAGTTTGTCTATAGAAGTCAAGAGTCGTAAGTTAAGCAGTTCAAGATTTTAAACACTAACCTAACAGCAGGATAACCTCCTGATGAAGGAGTTGGTTTTGGCATGATTTATTTTAAAGGTTTGTCTCCACACAAATATATATTCAACAAATAAATGTGTTGTTTCTGGATGTTTTATCTTTAAAAATGTACAAATACCTATTTATATAATACGTATCCATCCTCATTTCTCTTTTTTTTCTTTTGCTCCTGCAGTTTATTGTGGAGTGTCATGGGAATACACTTCTTCCCCAGTTTTTGGGCATGTACCGGCTTACTGTTGATGGAGTTGAAGTATATATGATTGTTACAAGAAATGTGTTCAGCCATCGTTTATCTGTTTATAGAAAATATGATTTAAAGGTGAGAAATAACTGCTGATGAAATAACTGACAAAGTAGCTGAAAATCTTTACTATAAATGTTAGATTATGCTGATGCTTGAATATTGCTCAGAATTTTAATTAATTAAAAATTGTTATGTAAGAGCCAGCATTAAGTAGTTTTACTTCTGCATCTAGGTTTAGCAAAACTGAGGGATGGTTTTATAGAAATTGTACAAATTTATTTGCATTGTGCATTTAAACAAAGCAATTTAACTGGGTGTGTTTGTTAAATGTAACTAATGGTTAAAGGTAAAACCCTTCGCACAAGTACAATAATAATTCTGCTTACTATAGGTATTTATCAACATTACAGGAAGCCACAGCTGACTCTGAAGCAGGTTTTTATAAAATAAATATCATCATCATTACAACCAATAAAATGCTACTAACAAAGTACATCACTACTACAAAAGCTTCGTATTCCATTCTACATTTTAAAAATAATTCAAGTACAAAAGAGAAGGTTCTTAAAAAACAAAATTTCTGTTGCTTTTATCATGTGTTTTAGTTTTGTTTCAGAAGGTTTATCTGCTCATTATAATTTTACCAATAGTTAATATACAGGGCTTACAACGAATGCCCAAAATACAGTCTTAGTCATAAGGGACTGTATTTTAATTTCCTCCATAAAGTCTCGCCTTAGAAACCTACTTCTTTCTGATACATTTAATTTCTATGTGTTGAACCAGTAAGTGCACCTGCAAACTTGTTTTAAGATGTTTATTTAGCATTCTCTATTAAAAGACTTGTAATGCTACATACTGCACCGTCCTTTCCTACTGTCAAGTATCTACCTACCAATTGGTTAGATACTTGACTGAACGTGATTTATAAGAACTGGTTTCCAGATTGTCAACAATTGACTTTTTGGTATTTAGTATTATTGGCAGCAGAGCTTACATGAGAGAGATTTTTTTTTTTTTTTAATTTGAGAACTCTTTGTGTTTTAGAGCATCATAATGTCCAGATGCATTAAAAAAGGGACAAAAGCACAACAGAAAGAAACATAAATAATATACAGTACTTAGCCATGATGTCAACAGCTTTTGCTATTATTTACCCCTGTGAATGCTTCTGTACTCTATTCAGTTTGTCCAGGTGGACAGAATTACTTTAAAGATAAACTTCTCTTGTAATTTAAATTTAATATCAATATTATATTATTCTTCCAAACAAACTCCTTCACTGAGCAGATTTATAGTTACACTGCATATATCATAAATCACTTTTTCTTGATTTTCATTGCTACAGCATCTGCAATTGTAGGTTCAGAATCTTTTTTCACACATTAATATTTTTGACACCAGCTTAGAGCTCACTTGTAGCACAAGTCTTTACCTGTGTAGATACTAAGAAAAAGAGACCACAGATCAGCATAGGATTTCAAAGGTATTCTCCTGGCCACTGAGGCATTTTGTTAAAATGACTTCAATGTCGATTTTGGCAATCTCCCTAATTTTTACTATTATAAATCCACTTTTTTCCTCCAGTTTGGTTTTCAGGTGATCTTTTTTAAGGCCCAATAGTCTGTTGGAGCACAGAATGCAACATAAAAGGTGTATCATCAATAAACTGAAGCGTCAGACTTTTACCAGGCTTTATTATCAGTTAACGATAAAATGCAGTGAAATCCCTGCTTGCTGGACCATACATAATAACTATGAAGTACTGTCCCATTTATCTTTTCTCTCCATCCTTTCTAAGTTTTCTAGGTTTCTTTCTGCAAACAGAATAAAACATGGCATAAAAAGATGTGGTTGGGAATCCTCATGTTCTTTAAACTAGTATGACTCTATTCCAGCAATTCTTTACACAATGCACACCTTCCAACACACAACAGAGCTAATTTACCCATCTTTCAATGTCCAATTATCACGTTTGTAGTTATTATTTCTTGCAGTGCTATTATGTGATAAACAAACGCTGGGTACTTAAAGGGTGGTCCTGCTCCAAGAAATTTGCAAGGAAATATATACAGCCATTTTTGTCACCTCCAGCTTATTCAGAAAGCACCATATTGCCTACTAGTTTTAAGCTAAAAAATAAATTTAAAACAAACACAAAAAATATCCAAAATGTCTTTGGCAAGCACTGTAAGTCTTATGAATCCACAGTTGGTCTCATCTCTTCTTTTGACTTCATGTTGCTGTGAGGTGCTTTGTTCTGATTTGTACTTTGTGATCTTTTAAATATTTTTATGTGTTTATATTGTGTGACATCCTTTTCAATTGTGTATTGCATATGTCCAAATAGTTATATAGAATAGGCTATTCCATTAACGTACGGCTAAATTGGCACAAAAAGATGAGAAGTCTGCCAAGGAAACTGAACTTCCAGGGTGATAGTCTCAAAATGAGGATGAGACGTGAGGAAGAAGTTCCAGCAGTCAGGAGGACAATAGATGTAGAGCATTTGAGGATTTAATCCATCTTTCTTCTCTCATGATACATCTTCTTCAAGTGATTGCAGCAGTTCAGCGGCCCTGGGCATTCTACCTACTGTATCACCTTTCTTTAAAACAGCTCTCAAGTTCAGAAGGATGCAGTTCATCCGCTTTTTGACCTGTTATCGTAACATTTTCAAATTAGTTTGACATATGCACATTTTTAGATCCATTTTTTCTGTTTCAGGGCTCTACTGTGGCTCGAGAAGCCAGTGACAAAGAAAAGGTACGGTGCATTTCTGTTTCTTTTTCAGTTATCTAACCTGCTAGCTAGTCTCAGGACAAACATAACCAGTGCTGTTCTGCCCCTTTTCTTTGTTTTCTGTCATATTCTCCCCTCTTGAGTTCTACCTTATTCCTTCCTTTATCTTTCCTCTATTTTCTGCAGACCTTTGCATATTGGTTTGCAAAGGTGTTGAGATTTCAGAGGTAAGTGAGCCAATCCTCTACCACCTCCTTTTCCTTTTTTTCTCTTCTCTTCTTAGTTTCTTCAGGGCCTGCCCTGTGGTAGGAAAACATCAAGACTTTCTTCTCTTCCCTTCTGCTTCTTCATCTTCTTTCTCTTGCTCTTTAATATTGAGATTTATGGATACTCCATGTCAGTTAATGGAATGATGTGACGTGGCACCACTTCTAAAGTGAATGCAAAGATGAACCAAACCTTGAATTGTGAGAACCTTTGGGTATGTAAAGCTCATACAAATGAGCAAACAACTGACAGATTTTGATGTACATGTAGGTATAATGAGAGACAGTCTCCCTCAAATTCTGGGCTGAAACTCTGCTCTAAAAGGAAATTGATCACTTGGTTTTTTCCATCTCCAACTTTAGTTCATTTGGAAAATTTAATGTTCTCAAAAATCAACATTTCTCTGAGGTTTCAGTGAAATAGCCTGATGGCACTTTGGGAGAGGTTTGTCTAGAGATTCTCCTGATAATTGAAGGTGGAACATAGTCTCCATTGTCTGAGACTTCTTAGATTTCCAAATTTGGGTGAAGTCTAGGAACCCATGACCCTTGTTTTCTTAATTTTTCCAAGCACATTCCTTCTGAATTAGCATGAGATCATTCAGCAATTCACTTAAGACTTCATTTTATGTTGTCCCTAAACTCCATTCAGATCATTTGTTTTTCTCCTAAGCATTAGTCGTACCATACCTGCCTTTCTTGAGTCTTATACAGATAACACAACTGCACTAAGGAGTAAGGGACATGCAGTAGCTGTCAGTCCTACAGTTCTTGCTGCATGAAAAACTCTGCAAAGTTTTTTCCACTTCGTCCTAAGGTATGACCGAACACTTACAATTCTTCTTCTAGCATTAGGCAGCTACCATGTCCCAAATGCCAACTGCAGTTACAATAGTCAGCATTAGCTCTCTTTTGCTGTACTGAGCCCTCAAGATGATGTCTTGAATGGTCTCCGTTCTTTTCTTGAAGTCTGTTTTTGTTCTTACTATTTAGTAGCATAACTCTAGTGTTTTTAAAGCAGAGGGATTAATGCTTCGGTGTCTTGCAAACGATACCTAATGTCATTGAAAACCTCTGCTGGTAGTACTAAAATAATCTGATAGAAATGAGGAGGGCAAATGATTTGGGACTACTTCAGGTTGCAACATTAATGCTTGGAATAGTAATGTAAAATTTAACAATATTACATATATTCAGCTACACAAGAGCTGGTACTATACAGATACTTAGTGCTGTAGTTTTGAGCATTTTTGGGAATATATCTCATAATAAGTAAATAATAGTACATATGTACTGCAGTTAATATGTTGAGTGAGAACCTCAAAGAAACAGTGTCTTAATTTTGTTCCCATGTAAGTTCATGGCAAAACTAGTATTGAACTTGATTATAGCTAAGTTAAAGCAAAGTTGTGTAGTTTTGTATAACTGTATGCAACAATTATTCTCTAAATTTAATGTGAAATTGTAACTTCAGTAAGGCAAATAGCAAAAAGTTGCTATCAACTTCAACACATCTAGAGTATTATTTTGAGTACTTCTGTGAAAGCAATATAAAAAAAAACCTGGTCCCCCAAATTCTTCTGCTATTTCAAATCTCACACATGATTTTCTTTCCAAAGGAATTTGATTTCTTGGAGACAGAACTGCACTAAGCTTACTGATGTTGGAAGCAGACAGGCTGAGGCTGTTAGAACAGCCTCCTGTTACTCTTCGTTCCCCTCAAACGCCAGTGCAGTGCAGCAGGGAAGCCACAAGCTAGCACTCAGAAAACATTTCTAACAAAGGGAATTAATTGGGTGGACTTCTAAGTTCATAGAAGGAACAACATTTTACAAACATCTTAAGACAGACTCTTGGAAATTCAAGCAAGACAAAAATAGTGTTTGGCTTATTACACATTTTTTGGCAAAGTTTTGGAGTCTGCTGTTTGATTTGAAAGGGTCACAAGAATACGCTACCACGTGTCTGTAGGGTAGATGTTCAGAACATTCCTGGTCACCACGATCTGGATCTCCTGCAATAGGCACAATAGGCACTAGAACTGCAGCGGTTTACTCATCTCACTACTCAAGTGTTTCTAACGCACAGGTTTTAAGCTTAAATAAAAAGGGGGTTGTGTATTTATACAAATAGACAGGGAAAGTTTGTTTTTGAAATTCTGAGCAGTGCTATAATGACCTGCTATTGTGAGATGTATCTTTGCACGATGAGTATGTAAATGGTCCATTATTTGTAACTGGCGAGAGCCCTGTAGCATGTTTCTTCACTTCCATTTTCTCTTAAGTAGATGTCACTGTCTCAAACTTTTTCTCCTCCTTTGTAGGAATCTCAAACCAATCTTAAGGATGCTAAAACACCTGGAAAATTTTAGCTTGAAAAGGCAAAAAAAAAGGCATTTTTAGCAAATGCTCTGAAGAAATTTTCACATCTCCTATGTTAGAAGAAATTGCTCTGAATAATTAAATAATCTCAAATACTTAGCTGGTGTAGTAACTTATTAGCTAATTTTTAGCCAGAGGGAAGTTAAATCATCAGTTTATTAATATCACCCTGAAATGACATTAATAATAATAGAATTCCAATTAATGGCAGCGTTATTTAATTACTTATTCTAAAGGCATCCACTACTATTCACATCTGAAAAAACAGAAAAGTAATAAAAGACAGGAAGCTTTTGGTGCTAAAATACAGGGCTAAAATGTCTGGCAATGCTGTTGTTTTTAAATAGGCTTGTAATACATATTTAATTTCAAAAGCCAATATTCAAGTAATCAAATGGTTTCTAGAATACTGAGCACAATATGTTAGCTTCTTTTAAAGCCACAGAAGCCAGAAAACAGAAGAGCAAGTCTTTCAGTCACCTTCTAATGAAGAATGCAAATTTTAGGTAAATTACTTTGAAATGGCAAACTTGGCTAAAATGATGATGATCTTGAATCTCTTTCCTATCAAGCTACTCTTTTGTTATTTACTCAGTTAATAAATATGAGGCGGTTAATTATGCAGAAAGATTTAATGGACTGTAAAATAAGAAATCAGAGGAAAAAAGCCTTTTTCTACTTTGCTTTTGTAGTGTGAAATAGGTATTAGTATTCAAATATTTTTTTATCAATTTTTTAGGAAGAAAAGCTGGCTACAATGACTTTGTTACTTTTCTATCCCATTTTCAATTTATCTTCTGTTTGACTGTCTTCAACTGTTTAATATCCTAACATATTGATGATAAGCTCTGAAACTGTCATTTCAATATTTTGTGATAATCAGTGTGGAGACAAGCTCCATCCCTTAGATTTCACCTTTACACACAATTCCTCTCATTTGCATTATAAGTGCTATTTTTAATAATAAAGGCATCACTTTCTTGGCAAAAGGTATCATAACATGCACTTACAGATGTCCTGAATTTAAAAAGAACAGTATGTTTCAACAGTTGTCAAATTCTGACAGCTGCTCCTTTTTTTTCTTTTAGGCTTTAGTTGTCTTTATTTTTATTATTTTAATAGTGGGCATTTTCTATTCATTCCTTTGACAATTTTGCCCTCTTAAGTGAAACCAAGATAATGCAGAACTCCCCTGGTGCTCTGCCTGCTCACAATTATGCCGTACTTGTAGTCCGACATCAAATTTAGCAGTTACAGCTGAGTGTGCTTGTACTTATGTAGAACTTGAGCATATTGCTTGTGAGTGAGCAACTCGGAAATTTGAAGAAGAAAAATAAAACCTAAGTGAACTTGAAGGCCACCATATTTCATCTTCTTGAGCAATTTCATAGATTTTTATGTTTTTTAATTAATCTAAACCTGCTTGCATTGCCACCTCTGTGGTATGTGTTGTTTCATAAATAAGCATAAATGCATAAAAATCACAGTAAAAACTTCAACAAAGGATTTTCTATGCAAGTTCCTTTTGGGGGAAAAATTGCCATAGTTGACAGCTGTGATGTTACATCTTAGTTAAATTGTGTGCAAAATACATAGCTCTCATAATAAGATTGAAAGACGTTGCTAGAGGTAACAAATCACTTCTTAGCTTTACTTTTTATATTATATACTACAACATATAGTAATCAACTGATTTCTGAGAGGACAATTACAACTGAAGGAAGAAGGATTTTAGTATAGGAGCATAGCAACAAGATTACTCAGTCTTCAATTAGGTTTTTTTTTTCTTTTGATGTCAATAGGTAAAACTCCAAGGTAGATCATCCCAGAATCTGAGCTGTTTTTTCCTGCTATTTTAAAATTGCTCATTTCAGAACAGCATTTTTTTTACTTATTTCTTTTCATTATTTCAGTCTGCTTCATATGTCAGTCTCACACAACAGACATATGAAGCACGTCTTAGATTTCTCTGTGAAATATGAATCTCAAGGTTGCATATACAGAGATTATAACTTTGAAAACATCACACTGCAATACATTGCAAAGATAGGAATAGACATTCAGAGTTCAGATTCCTATTTCAGTATTTAGCCTTCATGACACCAACCCCATTATTGTTTTTCAAAACAAACCACTAGTTTGTCTTTGGGGGTTTTTTGTTTAAAAGTCTGTTTTCCATATGTTAAAAGAATTTACAAAAAATAAAAGGGGAACTCTGTCTTGCATTTTATATGTTGCATGTTCATTTTGCAGCAGGAAGACATTAACCCCAGGGATAATTCCGGATGCATTTCCCTGAGCATTGAAAAGACGTATAGTTACTATTTTGGTACATGCTTGAATTCCTAATCCATCTACAACGTCCTGCACAATTTTTTTTTGTCCTACAAAAATGCCTGTTGTACTGGCTAAAACCATTCCAGTGTTCCCTCTCAAACCCCATTTTGGGGTTCCAGCTCTATTTCTGTTCCCATTTACACACCTGTGATGGCAAGCAGAGCTGCGGATCCTCCTTTGGGTAGAAACTCCTGCCTAAGACAAGGCAAATTGTACCACAGAAGTGTGGACCCAGCTCCCATAACTACTGGAGTCCAGAAGAAGCTGCAGCCTTCAGACTTCCAAAGAAAGCTCTAGTTATTCTTCCATCTTGTAGATCTAGTGACTCCAGACTTTTGATTCAGTTCAAAACAGCCTGCGCCAAATTATTGCAAACTATATTTAAAGCATCGTATCCTTTTTTAAAAAATACTGCCTTCCATATATGCTGCAGAGCACAGTCAGTCTAAAGTTACTCTAACTTAATTTTTTTATGAAAAAGGTGCATGTGAGCCATTTGCTGTGAAAAGGTGACCAGGGTGCGAAACTTCACTCTTGGCAGATGTTTTATACAATTTTCAAAAGTTAGGAACTGTAAGCCCAATTTTGCCACAATTAGCTGTGTGAATACCGTGACTCGTGGCTAGTTCCAAGCAAACAGTAAGACTGCTATGCAACATTTCATCTACAACCTCATCTTTGCCTGTGTTAGGTGAGAAATTGCTGCCAGGTTGTGCAGACAATTAGTCTTTTTCCTTTTTCAATCCAAGACTTACTGTGAAACTTAACTGTCCTACAGCTGATTTAGTGAGCTTCTTCCAAAATGTCAGCATTAAAGTTGGCCATGATCATTGGTTTTGGTCATGATGCACAAAAATTTCTTTGGAAGAAAGAAATGCTAATATTCACTTCAACACATTAGGATAGGATGCTGAATTGAGATCTGTTAAGAAATCTGCAAAAACTATTTCCATGTTCATACAGAAATAAAACTTTGCCTGGTTCTTACCTTTCAAGAATTATTTGGGGTTTTTTCAGAAACAATGCCAGTGGGCTGTTTCACCGTAATTTTAGGTTTTCAATCAGGCTTTACACATTCTGTCATCTTAGTCAAAGAAATCTTTATTGCTTTTCAGCCTTTTCAAAGGCAGTGAAATCTTCCTACCATTAAAATTCTCTGTGACCATGGCAAACTTTGGAATGCAAACCTGAAGTGTGCAAATAACATACTTTTTTAATAAATACTTTGTATTTGTAAAATCTATTGGGCCTTTCTTGCATCTTTAAGTAGAGGATTAAAAATGATGGAGATGGTTCAGAAAGAAAATCTATTATTAATTTAGTGGAAGTAGTTAGATGTTCATCTCCTGTGCAGCTCTTAAAATATTTAGTTCTTTAATGATAGTAATATGTTCGTTATAACAAATTACATTCTAGGAGAATCTTTTTCCAACAAGGATTTTGCTTCATTGGAAATATTTGAGACTTCATTAAAAATTAACTATCAATTATTTCATTAAAGCAAAGTCTCAATTTTTTCATTCAGATTGTGTTTTGCACTGCCACAATGTGGTTTTCTTTGTATTTATTTCAGTGCGTAAGAAGAAAATCTACATATTAGGATTTTTCAACATGAACACATATATTACTGATTTTAAATAACTACGAGATCCCCTCCTAGTCGTATATTTCATAGGTTTTAATTCCTAAATTCACAAATCAATTTTACGACATGAATTTCAATTAAAGTTCTACTAGTGCTGGCTGTCATTAGTAATATTTGGGACTGTAACAGTATCCTAGGGCTATTCAGCTTTAAATAAATAGGGAGAATGATATTGCCTAGCACACCAAAAAAAAGCTTTGTCTAATAACACCTAGAAAGAGGGAAAAGAATAGGCTGGAAGGCATCATACAAATCATGTGGTGAGGGCAATCACTGGCACATAGCTTTTTAGCTTCAGTTTCTTATGTGGGACCCGCTGCTTTTACTTCTTCCTTTTTCTTCACGTGCCTCGGTACTGGCTTTTAATTTATGCAGTTCTGCACTTGCCGAGTCTTCACAGCTACAGGCGTTTGGGTGAAGCAAAATGACCTCAGATAAAAAAAATCCTTGGAAGGATTATTGAGGACGGGGAGAAGCCTGCACACGAGGCAGGGAAGAGTCTGGCTTTTTGGGAGAGCTGAGTCACTGCCCTGAATGTCCTTGGGAGGACCCCTGGGGTCTTGCGATGGCAGGCGAGAAATGCGACTGTGTCAGCTTTGCTAGCTCACTTTTATTAAAAATAGCTTAGAGACAAGGTTAAAGTGCAGTATGGCACCCGCATGACTGGCTTACCAGCTCTAGCATCTTCCAACAAAGACATTGCTTGTAATTTAAGTTTATTTTTACTGAAGACAGAACTGTCTTTAGTGGAGAAGCGTGCTTCCCCCTCCCACCGCCCGCTGGGTCTGACTGGCTGATGCCATGCTGAGCAGGAAGGCTGTGGCAGAGCCTAGAGATGAACCTGCATCTCAGCATCTTAACCACAAGCACATCCTTCCTCTTTACTTGCCCTCTAGCTTTAAAAAACATTAATATGGGGGTTTTCAGTGTCAATATGTTTGTTTCACTTTAACCTCTGCCTCATTTAATAAATAACTTGGATATACTAGGTGGAAAGATAATCTGAGGATTTTTTTTTTTTTGTGACTTTGGGCTAGAAATGAAGGGAGCTTGGTTTCCTGCATTCTTTTCATTACTGTTTCATCTTAAATTAATTCATCCAAATCTCCTCTCCATTCTTAAGCATCCCACGCACTGGATTCCATCCTCCGGTGTTGGCAACATCCCCGAATCCGCAGTCCCGCCTCTGCAGAATTAGCCCTTGTCCATGGGACAGTTTGCTCGATTGTGTATGATAATCTCTACAGCTGTTAGTCTGGAATGCTTATCTGATATTTCCCCTACTCATTTTCATCCTAAACCACTTACTGGGCAGGCCAGAAAGAAAATCGATGCCCGCTGTGCTGTAAAGCAGCAGGGCACTGCAGGATGACTCCTCCACGGAGGGAGTTTGGGATGGATGAATGGTTATAGTCCCATCTCAGCTGCTTGGGTTTTTCTCCTTTTATTTTAAATTAAAACAGAGGGTCTCTATTAGAGGGTATTTTGATATATCTGAAGATTCTAGATGCAACACAGTAATACTTCAGAGCTGCCGGACTAGAACCTTATTTTTTTCCAGAGATCATAGGTGTCAGGATGCAATGGATTTAACACAAATTCATAGCTATTAAAATGTTGCTAATTGCTTAAGTGGTTTTGAGCAGTTACTGGAAGAGAAAGGTCACTTTTCTAAACCAAAGCTGCAATGTGGGATCTTGAACAATTCGCAGATTCCAGGTCCAAAAAATAAATTTGGCCAGTTGGGGAAGTGAGTGTTTTGGCCACTTCTGTGCACAGCCCAACAGTGAAAAGAACTTCTGGCCGTTGTGAAGATCTATGAGGGCATGTCAGGGTCTGCTGTGATGCTCACATTTTAATGCTGTGTTTTCCAGTGTGTACATTTTGGAACAAATTAACGGACCTCTGAGATTGTTTGCTGTGTTGTAAGAAGAAAAAAACTTTATGAAAAATACTGTCTCCAGTAAGGTTATAAGCAATGTCTGACTAGTTAATCTTATGGAGGACACTCTGGCAGGCTGATGTTTGCTGCCTTTGATTACTAGTGGAAGGACTGTCAGATTAAGGGGAAATTATTTTATGCAAAGTAGCCATTAGTTCATGGTCACTGAGGGTTGCAGCACTTGGTTGTTCTGCAACATTTTCTTTGTAAAGAAAAGCTGTTCTTCCCTACTATTGATTAAAGGTGGGGGGCAGGGAGAAAGGCTGTTCATTGCTCTTAATGGGCCAATTTTTTAAAGGCTGTAATTGCAGAAGCTACTATTACTTCTAATTTGCTTGACCAAATACCCTGAAGGAACTGCTCTTTTGTTTGTTGGTTTGCTGGGTTTCCAGTCACTGTCCTGTGAAAACAGAGCCCTTTTGAGGGGTGTTAGCACTGAATCCAGTGGTTACTCTCTCTGGCTTTCCTTAATGCTGTTGCAGATCACTTCATGGGAGAGTTAAAGATGAAGATAATCAACTAATGCTCCAACATCAAGAATATTTAATTACGTATTTAAAAGGCAGCGGTCTTCTCTGGCATTTGCCACTTCTAAGCAGCATTTCATAATTCATGTTCACATGATGCTTTCAATTATTTGGTATTAGGCACTTAGAAACATTCACAGTAGCTATGTAAAATACAATCCAATCTGACTTCATCTATAAGATCTGATGCAAGCGCTTTGTTATGAGGTATAGATTGTGTTTCAACTTCACTTATTGCCAGTCACTTTGACAAACGACATTTGGAAGAAGCTCAATGCAAATCAAGGTTCGATGCAAATCAAGTCTTGAGTCGGAGATTTTGTCTTGGCTACATTTGCTGCACACCCAGTAAATGTATATACCTTCTAGGTCATTTACAGGAGGGATAAACTAAGGAAACGGCTCTGTGGGTGCAGTTACGGAGAGCTGCATGCGATGGAGGTGCCTCTGTTTCCCCCAGAGAGGTGGCTCGGCGGTGCCCTCTTGGGCGCAGGGGAGTTCCGGAGGGACCGCACCAGGCCAGCAGCTTCACCGCACTCCTCTTTGCGATCCCGCTCTTACAGGAGTTTTGGTTTATTTTAGGCCAAAGAGCTGCCGACGTTCAAAGACAATGATTTTATTAACGATGGCCAAAAGATTCATATTGATGAAAATAACAAAAAGATGTTCCTTGAGAAACTCAAAAAGGACGTTGAGGTAAGAATGTGCCTGTTCAGTTATATGTAATTAAAATGTGTGGCAAATTACAGATATCCCAGGAAATCATACCTGTAATTCATTGATGGAAACTCTTGTTCATAAGACTGCAAGCACTGACTGTTTTAAATGAAACACAGACTTTCAGGAGTTGATCGCTGCTTTTGCTGATGTGATAAATGGCTTGCTGCCATAGCTGGTTGCCATACATTGTTCCTGCCTTGATGATGTGATGTTAAAATGATAGTACTACTTAGTACTTAAGTGCTTTACGAGCCTAGTACTTCCGAATGCCCACGAGAGAGAGGTGAGTATTGCTAGTTGTGTTTTACAGGTGAGGGTACACCAGAGCTGAGGCCATACGCAGACTGGAGTCCATGTAGCATGTAGCGTCCCCTGCACACAGCCATGCACGTTCTATTTGTTTCATATTAGTAATCCAGTTTCAAGTCATCCTTAGTATTGCAACAGTAGAGTGCTTCCGTAATTTGTATACAGCAGTTGGACATTATCTTAATGTAGTCTTCTCATATAAATTTGCAATTGGATGAATATAGTCAATACTTCATAGAAAAGTGTTAACATGTGAATTTATGCAATATTTTATTATAACTGATTTAGCTCAGCAAATAAAAGAAAATAAACATTGGGCTAACTAGTTCACACAGCTTGACTTTAGTTTCCATAATTGAAAATATTATCACTAAACACAATATTTTGCAATCCCTATACTCAGAGCCTAAAATCTGTTTTCCCTGTTGGAAGAGACCTGATAGCAAAATGTGTCTGTGACTTAATAAGTCTTTCAGCTATTTATATCAAAATAGCTCTGGGAATTGGCTTGTCTAGCTCTTCAGATCTATATCTCAGTAGTTGCACAAAACAAAATACTGTAACTTCAGAATTTCCCAGTGATTTGCTTTTGAGGAAATCTAATTTCCCATCATAATAATGATGATAAATTTATGGTGATGATAATTATGAAAACATAAATATTTTGTGAAATACCAATGTTTATGTTATATTTTAAATACTGTGCTGGAAAACTGCTCTACTGATGTCACAGCTCTAGAGATAAGTTTATTTGGGTTTAAGTTTTGTGCTCTTTTAACATGTACTGCTGTTACCGACTAATGCTTTTACAGCAAGTAGGTTGCAGACAAGATCTTAAGTACGTGCAATGAACGTGGAAGATACTTTATTACCCCAGAAAGTGGATTGTGTGCGATCTACATCATTTACTGGATTGTAAATATAATGGCAGATTCCGGATCATGCCTTGAGAGGCTGGTTTTTATGGTTTTGAAATTTATACAGAGCATTGTTAAATATCCATGTAAACCACTAGTGTGAAGCGAGCTGGCACCTGATTTTAACAATGGCAAGCTGTTCTTTAACCTTGTTTTTCTTTTATTGGGTCCTCTGCCTTTGTTAGATAACTGATAGTATGCAGTTTGTACCCAATGCGTAAACACTCAGATTTCACTACAATGAAAAGAAATGCACAGCACTTGATATACGATTATCTTATCGTACAATATTTATAGTTAAACTTATTACGGAGTAGTATTCTAAACTGTGTGACTTTATGTCCATTCATGTTTGTCATTAAGTAATTTGTGTTACTATATTTCTCTCACGATAAAGTCTTAGGTCCCCTTCCTGTGTTCAAACAGACAAATAGCTGTTACTGCTGTTTCGATGTCCCCTTGTCTATTTTTCTGCCTCCTCATTCCATTGAAAATGTCCTGAGAAAAAGCACATAAGGATATTTTTTCCATTTAAAATTAGATGCTCTTTTCCTCGTGCTGTTCTCTTCTAATTTGCGGTTTGCTTTTTTTCCCAAGAGTCTGTTCCCTCTTGTGCTTTTTTGTATGATTGTTGGTAGATTTTTCTCCTGTCTCTGTTGGTATTTATCAAGTACCTAATGATATGCCTGGAGTCCTTCCACTCCGTCGCCTTTGGCCAATCTCATCTGTTCTTGTATATTGTTGTACATCATCTCTTCAAACTTAGATCTCTGGTAGTCTTGTGAAGAGTCTTTTGCTTTATTACATTAAAATGGTTTGAAACCAATTTCTTCTTTCTTCTTAAAACCTCTTCTCAATCTCACAATATTTCTTCTAGCACTTGAATTTACAGTCACTTTGTTATTGCTGATTCCTCTCTTTTCTCAGAATCAGGATTTTGACAAGCTGTAGTTTCTCATTTCCGAGTATTTTATGTTCATCTCTCATCACTATCACTATTCCAAAGTCTGGCTTAAATCCCTTCTTCTCTGGTCTGCTCTAACTTCCTTTTTATAACCATTTAGAGTTTCTAAAAACTGCAACAATTGTATTTTCAGCCTGTTTCTTCTATGCATACCATAAGCAAGGACCCCACAAATTCAAGATCGCAGTACTGCTTTTAGGCTGCAGCGCAGCTCTGCCCCGCCTGCCCCTCACCCTTGAACTGTTAATCCCATCTTCCTGCTTTTATACCTGCCTTACTTCCGTCCTCCTCTCTTAGCTTTCTGCCTTGTCCTGTTCCCCTCAACTGAAACAACGCTTTGTCTTATACATCACGTACATTCATTTTTCAGTCTTCCTCAAATTCCCATCCGCGGTCTTCATTCAAATTTTATTCGCATTCACCTTTTGCTTACGTGATTTAAATTGTGAGCCTGCCAGTGTGAAGAGAATATAGCATCATTTCATGTCTTCATGATGTAAAACTTCACTACTTTCCACTGCAAGAATATTTAAACGCTTTTTTCATCATTCTTTAATGAGGCTCAAAAGGGAGCGAGGGGGTAGATTTAGCACCAGATCGTCGCCTGCCACACGCCTGATAGCACAAGAGGCTGCCCTGGCCGTTGAGCGGTGACAGAATAGCCCTAATTGAAACATGAGGCAGGAGTGACAGTCATGGCTCACACAGGCACTTGTCTGCACTACAGGAAAAATGATTTTTCCCTGAGGATTTTGGGAGAGCGTGCTACAGCTTTTTTATAATATAAGTTGCAGGTGACCTGCGTGCTGTTATTACATCTTAATAAATTTGAGTATCTCTCCGCGAGCTTTATTGCTTAATCCTCCCGTTTGCTCCCTCTTAGAAGTGCCTGTTTTTCTCGACTGATGACATCTTTGTGTAACTTCTCCTGTTTGTAAGTGGAGCTTACATTTTTCAGTGATATTGATAAATTGTTTATTATCACTTTCTAGTTCCTTGCTCAGTTAAAACTCATGGACTACAGCTTGCTGGTTGGAATTCATGATGTTGAAAGAGCTGAACAGGAAGAAGTAGAGTGTGAAGAGAATGATGGAGAAGAGGAAGGTGAAAGTGATGGGACCCACCCCATTGGAACCCCTCCAGACAGTCCAGGAAACACGCTGAATAGCTCACTGCCCTTGGCTCCAGGGGAATTTGATCCAGCTATTGATGTTTATGGAATAAAATCTCATGAAAGTAAGCAGTAATAAATATTTTTATGTTAAGATGTTTTGATTCTTGCACCAGAATCCTGAAGTCTGCGTAACCACGTAAAGGCAAAGTTAAATTGCAAAATACAAATTCAGTCTGCAGAAAAGGAAATGAGTTGCTCTTTGGTGCAGCAGAAAGTAGAAGACACATATAATGCTCAGTGTTGATACTGAACATATTTCTTAGATATTTATTGTGATGTGTGAGGATGCAGTCAAATAATTCACCTAGTACGCAATCAACTTGTATACTGGTGTAGCTATTCAGATAGAGCAGTTCTCAGTTAATTCATGGGGGTTTTCATCCCTTTCAGGAAATTTAGTGTCTATAATTGTTCTTTTCCTGGCAGAGAAAATAACACTGTTAAAAACAGTCTAGAAAGAATGAGAAAAGCAGCATTCCAAATTATATTTCACTTTTTGGTTACTTTTTGAAAAGTAGTGCACTCATACCCAGTTTCTGTGTTCCAGCTAAGTAAGTTGTTATAAGGAGTGTGTGAGAAGCCTGAAACTGGGTTTGATGTTAGTTTGTCCAACTAAGTATAACTAGTTACCTGTGGCTGTTCAAGACAGGAAAATTATTTTTTTATATATATTTACATAGATAAATACATGTTTTTATTCATAAAGAAAATATGATCTTGTTTGTTGACACAGAACAGTTTCATGTAAAACTATAGTTGTTTTTCCCCAAAGGAACTTGAAATCCACGTTACTTTAAGTGGGCAATAATTCCTGTTTCTCTATGGTGATGTTTTGTTTTACACTCTTTTCAGGGGGTTTGCATTATATATGAGTGCGGTTAAACTCTCAGTTAAGAACGGCTTGAGCCTGTGGTCTTTGCAGCTCTGTGATTCTGACTGACGCTAAACTGTCTTAGCTGCTGATTGAGCCTTATAAAGTCATCTTTGTTAGAAGAAGGACGCATGATTAAAATGTCTCAAAAGTCATTCTTACTGCCATGTCTTTGCCATTTGCAGATGCTCCTAGGAAGGAAATTTACTTTATGGCCATTATTGACATTCTTACTCATTATGATGCAAAAAAGAAAGCTGCCCATGCTGCAAAAACGGTAAAGCACGGGGTAAGTATCTGGGTTGTTTTTTTCCTCTGATTCCATTTATGCTTCTGCATTTTTGTTGATTAGTGCACTGATACAGCACAGTTCAGGAAATCTAGGGAAAGGGGAAATAGGTCAGAATTTTTTCAGGGGTTTTTCTACTTTAGTGTGTAATACAAAAGTACAGAGTAACTGCTACACATTACATACTGAGAGCAGAACTCCCTTTGGAGCTGTACACATAGCTTTCTTGCCCATAAAGAACGCTAGTGAGATGCCTTTTTAGGACTTTGTTCTACGTTTGTGAGATGCCCCTTATTCTTGCAAACAAAGGTGTTCACCAGACACCTGTATGAGTATACAGCTCTGTGAAAGCTGTTAGGACTCTCATTTCAGATGCAGGGCCCTCGCAATGGTTTCGTTATTTGGTACAGCCTGTTGAAAGTTAACTCTTTGGTATATAATGTGGCTCACTTTATGAGACTTCTTAAAAAAAAAAAAAGTACAATTTGCAAAATTAAGCATAAAGTGTACATACTAAATACTTGGTGAAGGCTTCTGTTTGACTGTCATGAATTTCTTTATTTTGACTGAAATTGCTGCTTAGCAGCAGACACCAAAGAACCATGGTGAAGCAGCCCAGTCTTCCAGAATTATGATTTATATCTACCCTTATCACTTCTATGGTGATTCAAGGTTCAAATTTCATAAACTTTTTTAAAAGAGCATAATCATTATGAGGGTCAAGTCCCTACTCTAAGTATCTAAAAGATCAGGACATTGTGGGGAGTTTAAGCAAAGGGCTCAGGGCTTTTTAGTTTACAGGAGAGTGATGTGGAACGCTCAGCAATAAGCCCTGCACAGGCTTGTAGAAGGTATTTTTTGGCTCTGAAACAGTGGTCTCATTACTCTCTCTGTTCTCAGAGCAGCTGAAAGTTGATGCAGACCATGTGCAATTATTAATGAACTTTGAATGTAGCAGACTTTAAAAACTCACACTTCTGGCTTAAATAATGGATAGAACTATGTTGTGAATAACAATATGATTATTAAAGCTACTGTGATTAGAAGTTATTACAGAACATTACTTTTGTACAATCATTTTGCTTATTTTGCTGTCTCCATCCTGAACCACCTGACACTGAAGTTCGTTCATTAACTGCATGCATGCAGTTTTCCCTTTTTGTAAAACAGGAAAAAATAGAAATGTGGCTAAGGCTCTGCAAACCTCGAATAAAAATATGAATGAAATAGTGACTTCATCGAAATAGCAATTGTACAGCTTATTCAATGAGTCCAGATTTAAATGCATATATGCTGAAAAAATGTTACTGTTACCATATATTTCAAACCAGGTTATTTAGCATTCAGATAGCAATATACATGACTCAAGTGTTGACACGCCAGATCTGAGTATGATAATTCAGTCTTCTTTATATGAAGGTACTGCTGCTCGACAGACCAGAATCTGTTGATGAATCAGTGGGTAGCATGGTTAAGTATGCAGTAGAAATTATATAGGAGACCAAAGTACAATCAAAGTAAAGAGACTACGTTTGAGAAATGTAAGATGGGTGTCCTGCAGTTACGGTGGTGAGTACGGGGTATCACTGTACTTGTGTGAAGCCTAAAAAGGAGTCGGTAAGATTCTGGTTGAAGGCCATTACAATTTGTGTTTCTCGTATCTGGTTCTGAGACTGCACGTGAAATTCATTGAGTAAGTAACCGTCTCGGTGACAAAGCATCAAATATAACACTCCTTCTTCCCTCTCTCCTCCCAATTGTCTGTATAGGCTGGTGCAGAAATTTCAACTGTTAATCCTGAACAGTATTCAAAGCGCTTCTTGGACTTTATTGCCAACATCTTGACGTAACCTATCATGTTACATAGGACAGACACGAGACCTGGGGACAGCAGCAGTGGCTACAAGTGTAGGGAAAAAAAGGAACTCAGTGAAGCGCTCATCTTGCAGAAAGCAACCCCTTTGTTTACATCTGCTGGCAAAGATGACTGAAGTGGGGTGGAGTACGCTTTAACAGCTGCCTGATATTCCCAGCATAGTTCTAGCTATTTCTGACTCTTTTGTGTGTGCAAAAAAAAAAAAAATTAAAATAAATTAAATAAATAGAACAGCTTACTCAGAGTGCACTGTGACAGTAATACTCTGATGCTACCAGCTGAAACGGAATAAATGAGCAAAGAGGTGTGGGGTGGGGGTGGGGAAGAGTAAATGCATGTTAAATCTACAATATTGATATCAAATTGTAAACTGTGGATCAGTTTATTTTTTGAACTGAAAAGATACATGACAGTATTCTTCATGATGATGATGACGACGATAATAATAAAAACCTTACTGCGAATGTTACACTTACACCCTGCACAGTGGCACTCCTTAAGAAAGCAGCTGCAAGAGCCCTTGGTGCCGGAGGCTTTTCGCATTTGGTTCCTAGCAGTTGGGGGGTTTTTTTCCTTTATTTTTTTTTCTCCCTCTCCTGTTTTTGTCTTCTTTTCAGCACATTGCATCAGGAAGTTCAGCGCCTCAGACATCTGAGAGCCAGCATCTTACCTTACAAAGAGCTAACGTAACTCATGCTATGTGTACATTTTTGCTACAGTGAACTTATGTTAAGGGAAATCTTTGCTTATTTCACTTTGTTACCTGAAGTTTTCATTTGTTTTATATTCTTGCAATATAGGAACTAATAATGTTACAAGTGGAAAAAAAGCTTATCTGAAGCAGCGCATAGTTTTGGGCAATAGTGGCTCCATCTTTCGCCCATCGTGAAAGATGTGCACACTGATAGAAATTCCATTCCCTTGTAATTTACTGGGAATTTGAAGTTTAAATGCTTATGTTGTTCTGTTGAAACAGCGGTATTTTATTATAGATTATCCCTCTAAAAATGAACCCTGAATTTTACTGTTTACATTATTAGGAAAGCAGGGATATTTCTGAATTTCAGAGCCGTGTACAATATATGACTTTTGAGTTTACATGTAAAGTTATTTTGCAGTACAAATGAAGTAATGTTTGTCATCTTCCAAGGTGTAATGTGCAGTAGTGTACTAAAGTGAATGTCTCACCTCCGTGGTAGACTCTTTTACAATAAAATGAGAAAGGATATTTCAGAGGGATTTTTCCCAAGCTTATCTTTTAGCATCAAAATGACCTGTGCTACCATTTACTCAAGTTTGATTGTATAGTACATTGCCTAAAACTGTGCTGAACATGTTTAACTTGTTTAAAATTTTTAAACAACATTGTATTTCTTCTCTTCTTGTATTTTTCCCTGAAAGACTCCATGCTTGAAAGAAACAAATTTACCTATGCTTAAAAGTTTATCTACTTATACACTGTGCTAAAGCTGTGCCTTTAAAATTTCTTTATTGAAATTGTTAGATTTTGTAGGCAACGTAAGAGAAGTCAAACCCTCCCCGTCATCGTTTATAAGTCGAATCAGGAGTGCCAGCATGCCTTCTCCATAACTAATGTCAGTGCTGTTAAGCCTGCAACTGTGCATAACGTATGTAGTGGTTTACTTCAGAGGAGCCTATACGATAGCAACCCCGTACACTCTCTTCAGTGGCCAAAGGCAATACTATCCCTGTTGCCGTGTACTAATTTTTTTCTCCTTTCCTCAACCTTTCCTACAGGATTTTTTTGTTACGTTTGACTTAGTGATGTCCGCAGCACTGTAATGTATGTGTATACTTTTGTATTGTATGTATTTAAATAAGTTGGTACTGTGGCTTGATTTTTTTTTTTTTTTGTCCTCTGCCTATACACCCCAGTTGTCTACATTCTCACCCAAGTTTCATTTTCTGAAGCATGCTGTGGCTTCTTAAAGTATGAGGCCACAGGGAGACCCTGAAGTAAAAGTGAGGTACACATACTTGGAGTACATATTTAATTGCGGCCAACGAGTGTACATTTTTAGACAATTTTAGACATTTACAGCAAAGCGTTCTTTTTGTCTTTGTAGCAGTTTTGTCACTCATTCTTGTTGATAAACTGTTTATTTGGACAGGGCAAGGAAGACTCATTATTGTATGTGTTAGTGCTTAGATTACACTCCAAACATGAGCAAGGCTTTATAAAATAAAGCACTTTGATGACTCACTAGGTAAATCCTTTGTTCTTGTGTTTCAACTAAGATTTTGATCACTTACAGATGAACTTTGGATGTTAAAATGAATGTGTAGCCTGTATCGCAAAGGAAAAAATAAGAAGAAATTTAAAACTTTTCGTTAGATTTTACCCTGCTTCTTCCATGCTTCCTTTAAGTGGTTTGAAACATTTAGGCTTTGGGTTTTTGGACTGAGGCTGTGCTCTGAGAGCAGTTACTGAGGTTTGTAATTGATGATTCTATGGACTAAATCCTAATATTACTACAGAAACGGGAAGATTGTCCACAATAGTTGATTGGCAGAACTTTGCTAACATATGTAACATCTTACGCTAAACCAGTTATTTAAAAAGGACTTGGGAATAAGCCCAAATAATTCAGGGGGAGGAGGGAGGGCTTTTTGTTCTACAATTTCCAGGGTTTGATTGTCAGGGCTTTCAGCGCATGATGCAGCCTGTGCCGCATGTCGTGGGCAAATGGCAGAAGAGTCTCTTTTTGTCTGTATTGTGACTAACTTTTAATTCTCTTAATACGTTTGTCACTTTTCAGTTCCTTTCCGTTTATTGCACAGATGTAGCAAGACAGTATTTTCAGCAATATTTTTACCTGTAAAATACACATTGACAGAATTAATGATAAAGTAGACATTCCCCACAGGGAAGATGGTTGAGGAGCTATTCTATTAAAAGGAGGTGAAGTGACAGGGAGGAGAGAGATTCAGCCTCTTAATTACTCACTTAATGATGTCTCTAGTATTAATATAAGCCTCCACTTCACACAGCTGCTCCAGCTGCATATGAGCACGGTGCTCAAGGAATGATGCTCAAGTTATGTGGACACATCAGCCATGGTGGACATCAAGCTCCCTGGCTGGTTCTCTGCATGTCACTGAAACCATCTACCATGTCCCCTGAACAGGCTGCCAAACTCTTGCGCTGCTTTTATAATACAGACACACATGGGTTCTCGGTAGGTAATTTCTCAGTCCCACCTCCTTCCATTTTCATGAAATGAAAGCTTCTAATATACAAAACCAGCACAATGTGCCAGATCTAAAAACCTACTCCGGTTCTCCTGCTCCAACAAACTATTCAACAGCTGAAGTGTTACTTAGGCCTTCCTCTCTTTTTTCCTAAGACTTCTGGACATGCTCAGATTTAACTTTCCAGTGAGTATGCTACATTTAAGTTTTAAGCCAGCCCCGTCTTTTGAAGCGGAATTGCTCCTGCAGTCCCCTACAGCACTGTTCTCGAGCTGACACCGAGTCATCTTCATACGGCTACGTGGCTACGATTTACAAGGCCCTGCTGCTACCTGTGGCATCCTGCTCGTCCCAATCTCTCAACGCAGGGGCATCCCCCAGCCGTCAACTGCTGATGTTTCCCTCCTGCCTCTTCTGCATCGATAAGGGTGATTGCCACCTCTCTTTGAGGGGTTTGCCACGGGGCACGCTGTGTTTGACAGGCATTGCTGACTTCAGCAAGCAGCTGAAGGACCTTGGCTTTAGTAGAAGTGTGTATATGGTAATGCATAGGAAAAGAATACATTTTCTGATAAAATGTTTTCTCTCCCTCCCGCTTCAAGAAAACCTGAAGGCAGTGATGATATTCAAGGTAGGAGATCCAACTGACTTGTTAATGCAAGGACTGCGGCGACAAATGTTTAGATTAAAAATTCTTTAAAACAATATTTTTCTATGTCAACTACATAACCTAAATGTATAATCTGAATTTCCAGCTCCCTCCTTTGTGCTTAGCTCTTCTTTTCCACTGTAGTACTAGTTAGCAAGTCCTTGCGTCGAGAGGGATCATTGCATTCTCGCGGTCTCGTACTCCACCTTTATCCCCTGTCTGCTCTATATGTGGTGTCCACTTGGTTTCTTTCAAACTCTCATATATTTAATGGGGAAAAGAAATTAAAATGGAGAACAGTTAAAGGAGAAATCTGTTTCATTGCTCCCTTTCTGTCCTGATTTCTCTATGGCAGGTATTGTTTCTGGAGATCGGCACATCCTTTACATTGCAATGCAGTAGCAAAGAGCAGAGGCTGCGTAGACAGAGCAGTGTGCTGTCTTTAATCTGGACGATGGTGCTGGTTTCCTCCTGCGTGAGGCTGGCCAGAGATCTGCCTTCGTGCTACAACAAGGGAATGTGCATGAACAAGTGATTGAGGAAGAGCTTGAAAGCAGCATCTTCAAGTGGCAAAGGCGATTTGTGTGAGATTAAAATCACTAACAGCCGCCTTATTAAAACTGTTAGAAAACAGGGCTGAAAAGGACTTGAGATAGTTATAGTCTGTCCCAGAGCAGTTCAACGGTAGATAAACATTGGTGAAAATTGGGTTAATCTTTTCCAGGGAGGGTAGTTTCATGCTATATCATTAGAAAGATTTTTTCTAATACCTTACCTGACTCTACTACAATTTAAGCCCATTAATATTTGTTCTATCTACAGTGGACCCTGAGAAGAGTTTATTCTCTTCCTCTTTCAGTTTCTCTTAATGTGATCCTGCTCTATGTACTGAGCAATGTAAATATTAGCTTTTGTGCCTATTAAATTGAATATTCCCTTTCCTTATTTAACAAAATAATCAAAATGGTTTAAGCCAGACAGAATGACCTATTCCATTTTTTGTAATGCCTAATTTTTTAAAAAATCATCTGTTAAAATGGTGCTTCTTAATTGTCAGTCACATTTTATAAATGGATTTACAGATTTCTATTTTGAGAATTTTCTAGCCATCCGTTTACTATCTAATTTAAAAAAAAAATGTAGCAATTGCTGTTTAACAGAATGCAGTTTCAAAATGAGCATGCAGCTACTGCTTAGCTGTAGTTGTTGCTATAACTGCAATAAAATACTGCTTTTCTCTTTTCCTAGAGTAAACAATGCCATGATCTTAGTGATCTTCCCCTAGTGATGCTGCCTTTTCACAGTCTCTAGTCTCATCTCCATCAGTGATATGATATAAAATAATTATTTGGTCGTAAGTATTAAGATACAAAAAAATACTTCTTTGTGACCTGGCGTAAATTCATTTTTACGTAGTGCTCTGAATATCTGCAGGTGTTTTAGTTATTGCCTAATATTCTTTGGGTTTATAAAGAGCTCCTACTTTGTTCCCACTCAATCTGATTCACAGTGATTCATTTGATTTAGCGATGTGTATCCAATTGGAATAAATGGCATTTGTGAGAACCTTGTGTTTTGGAGAGGTTTGGCGCAAGCCTGGAAGGTGATTTAACTGCTTGGTTTCTCCATTTCTGCTGTTTCACCTTGCCTCTGTGTAGGATACCCAAGCCCAGAGCACTCTACTTTCTTTCCCATTTTATGTATTTTTAAGTGGGTGCATAAAAATATTTTGTTACAAGAACACCTCAGTCGCTGTAATGTGTATAGCGTGTTTGGCATACCAAGGCCATACGCGGGCTCGCTGCAGTTGCTGGCCAACGGCAGTTCCCGTTTGCCTCCCACCACCTGAGGATAACAGGGTCGTGTTCGATGCTGGTTAAGAGAAAGCCCCGTGTTCCCGAGATGTGCTTGCTTATCCCAGCAGCTTGGATTCAAGTGACGCACAAGAATCCTTTCTACCCAGGTAGGTCTGATTAATTAGTGCCTGCTTTAACCAGGCGCATAACGCTAAATTGAACTTTACACTCTGGGTCAGGGCCCTGTCTTCCTTCGCGTTGTGTAATTGCATAACAAAACCAAAATATTTTCTGCCTTGAAAGGCTTTACTGTTAAGTATTCCCACTTAGTTCAGTAGTCAGTCTTAGACAGAAGTTTATTTGTACATTGCTGCACCGAAGACTTTGTATTTGGGGTGGGAGGCTGTTAAAATATCAAATAGTACTGTGCAATTATGATCACCTCTTTATAGGGTACAATGGAAAGAATCTGCTTTTAACTAAGCACGATGATGAGCCTGTTAGCAGTTAATACTGCTCTGCTGCTTCAGTTGTAGCAAAGCTCCGTGTGGAAGGAAAAATGATAATGTTTGATCTGATTACATTGTAAAGCGCTCGGGAGCAGAAGTTTCCAAGTTGTGTTGCACATGCTGCAAGCTGCAGCATCTCTGCGCTGGGCTGCTCTTCCACCCCAGGATGCAGGAGAGTGGGATGGCACTGGGTCTGTTGGAAGGGGGGAAACTGAGTACACAGTTGTAGCCTCGAAACTGGACCCAGCTGTACGCTGGTGCTTTTGGAGGCCCCCTCTGGAGGGAGTAAAATGTGCTTTCTGTGCAGCTTAGTGTGACTTGAGGAATTGTGGTGGTTGAAATTGCGTCCTGGATTTAAGTAATGTCCTTTAAAAATCCTGTGTGGCTCCTGGTGGCACTTCCCTGTCAGCCGCTAGCCTGACAAAACTGAAACGCAGCTCCCTGCTCCCCCTCTTGCCGCTCTGCTCTGAGGCAACCGCAGCGTGCGACGGGGCTGAGCGGGCTCCTGGGGCTGCTGGCAAGTGCGGCTCCCACAGCGTTCGCAAGTGGAAGAAAACAGATCGTCTCCCCCTGTTATTTAGTTTTCTAAACATTTCCTCATGCATTATGTAGCTGCTGATCTCCCCCCAGTCTCCTCATCAGGCACGCTCCCCACAACCGCGCTTTAGGAAAACGCGCGTGTGGCTTATTGTCCGCGTTTGTATCCCTCTGTTCCTGCCCCCCTCATTGACAGGCAGACGTATAACTGCCTTGTTTGCCACCAAATTGCAGGACAAAGTGGATAAAGCCACGCAGTTTAGTGCCTCAGTTTATAAAGGGGAGAGGGGAAAAAAAAGACATAAGGGAAGATTAAGTGGGGACGGACACCCAGACACTGTCTGCTCCCCCCAAAACTTGGGAGCTAGGGCCAAACGTGGGGCAGGCAGACGACTGCTCCGACACTGTTACACGCCTGCCTGCTTGCACAAGCCCTCCACAAAGGATGGCATCTGACAGACACGTAATAAGCCACCGAACAGTGTCCCGCCACTCTGCTCCAAGTTCTTACCTTCCCAGGAAGACCAATGTTGAGCACCTAGCTTCATTGATAGAGGACTTAATTAAGCAGGATTAATCTGATAAGAGAAATGATTCATTTACTTCTAGGAAGAAAAAGAATCACACCACAGATGGCAGTAACAAGGGTTTAGGGTAAGGGGAGCAGCAAGGAGGGGACAGTACTGAGGCCAGTGGGGGAATAAAGCCAAGAACGAGAAACAAAATACAGAGAAGCTGCTGAGAACATACTCTACAAGATCCCTGAGCAAGGGGTGTCTGGTGCGTATTCCTGGGTTTGGCATTAACCGCAGCTGCTCTAGGGTCAGGGAGGACAGTCCCATATGGATTTCTGTTAAGGAGCAGAGAAAAATCTCAGACCATAAAGATTATGATGCAGAAGGAAAGGCATAAACTATTATGTTGACAAT
Organism: Grus americana; assembly: GCF_028858705.1. Taxonomy (NCBI): domain Eukaryota; kingdom Metazoa; phylum Chordata; class Aves; order Gruiformes; family Gruidae; genus Grus; species Grus americana. The sequence continues at coordinate 149,100,822 of NC_072853.1, read as the reverse complement.
ACCATAAAAGCATTTTATAATAATCCCCTTCTCGCTTGAAATAATGTGAAAGGTGCTATGGTGTAAGATTAGGAGTAGAGCAAAGCAGAGAGGAGAACTGATCAGCCCAGAGAGCAGAAGGATAGCACCCCATAAAAAAAACCCTCAACATCTTTAAAAGCGATGCAATAAAAGCTTTAAGGAGATGCCCATGCAAACAGAATTCAACTGCTGGGCTTATGTTATATGGTAGTATGTTAATACGGAAAAGGCTCTGAGTAGGAGGATGGCCACATGGAACATTTTCATCACCAAAAGAAGCTGTTTCTGTGACCCAAACCAGCCTGTGGAAACACTGTTTATTTGGACCAGGTTTTCTTCTGACAGACCCAGCAACATTTCCTCACGCATTGTGGCCTGCTGATCTCCCACCTTCTTAACCCAGTTTCTCCATCAGACACACTCCCCACGAACACACCTTTTGGCTTCATCCGGAGTACTAAGGTGTCTGGCCTAAACCAGGTAACTGTTTTCACAAGTGCATTTGGGCAAGGGGGAGGGAGGGCTAATCCATAAAGAAACAAGCTTTTCAGATGAGAAGATGGATGTGAAAAGACTGTCATTCTCTTCATGTCCACTGTGAAGCAGCCTCTTCCTTCTCAAGCACTGGGGTTTAGGTTAGGACCCTCAGTCCAGCTTTAGGTTATTAAACAGAGCTCTAACTGGCCCTCTTGGGGAAGGTGCATCAGCCAGCAGTCCATTAGACGCAGCCACTGCTGCAGTGACAGAGCAGATCACAGCTGATGTCCTAGAGGTCACCCAGTCTGACATGTATGTATTGCAGTTGCAGGCTTGTGCTTTGAATGTGTGGCTATTCTGGAAGATTAGAACACAAATATTTTAAACACAACACGCTTTCCCAAAATGGGTTTCAGTACTTACGAACCTCCAGAGAAGAGCTGCTGCCCCGTACATCCTGTGCTGGTGAGCAGGGCTCATGATCCAGACCCTCTCCGAAGGCACAGGGCCCTGCATTACCACCGAGCAACTGTACGTTTATTAGCAAGATTGCTAAGACAGCATTTGTTGGATTCCTGCCAAACGTGGCTTCAAAGGAGGGAAAGAAGGTACAGAGCTGTTGCTTGTAATCAAATTCCATCACACGCTAAAAATAAAAAGAAGCTTTTTCAAAAAGGTGAGAAACAAAGCGGGTTGCACCCCAGTGAAGATGAGTATACATCCCATGAGTACAGAGCAAGAGGGTGGGAAACATTACACAGTGAACCGCGGCAAACCACAGATGCCCAGAAGGTGAAGGCTGAAGATGATCTTCAAACATAGCCAAGCTTTATGCTACTAAGCACTTTAAAAATCAAAACTACCAATTTAAATTAATGCGTGCTTCACAAGTGACCAATGTAAAGGATGCAGCTGGGACGTAATAGGATCGTGGTAACTCAAGTCAGGGAGTAAATGAGTTGCTGCACTCTGCACAAGCTGTGAGCAAAACAGAAACCCTGCTCAGAGAGAACTGCACTCGCTGGGGCTCGTGAGCACCAGGGCAGGCGCAGCTCTTGCCAGGCAGCCGCAGCCCAAACACGGACAGGGGCTGTGCCCTAGAGCAAAACCCTGCAAGCAGCATCTGAGACATCTGGGAGGAAGGAGTGGTCAGAAAGAAAGTCAATCTGCTTTACCTGTTATGATGTTTCCAAACATACGTTCTCTCATTACAGGGGGCAATTAAAGAAGAGTCTGCACAGTTACGGGACTTGCCAGCTCCTGGAAAATGTAATTTCACAGCCAGGTATAACTGGAGGGCTACATTTCACAGCTTACCCTGAAAATGAAAGCTGGAAAAGTTCAGATAGTTCAAAGAAGCCAGCCAGAGATCACATACAAACATACTTCTGGATATTTTCTAGACATTTGATCAATGTTTGGGTTTAGGTCTTTCATATGATACAGTTATCACCATGAAGTCACAGTCAGGAAATTAGTTTTAGATGTTAACAGGCAAACTGTTTCTAATCCTAATTGTTGCTTTTTTGCTAAACAAAGTGATTTTAAACAGACCTCCCATGTAGCTTGATGTTGTGTTTAAGCAAGCCGCTCACAATAAGAGCTTTAGCCCCTTCTTGCTTATTCCACAACTTGAAATGTTACCTTTCCAAACTAAGTCACAGCCCAGAGTGCACTGCTCTGATTTGCAATCACCGTACTAGAAAAAAGTCTCACCTACTTACCCTGCATTGCCCTCCCCACAGTCACAATCAGGTTTGGCATTAACTATGACTTTCCTATAGTGAAGATTTACAATGGTAAAAAGTTGTACTGTTTGTAAAGTTCATTCTGTCAAGCACAAGCTATTCCTTCAAACCATTATTCAGTTTGGAACACATTCATCACATCAAAAGAAATCCAGGGGCATTTGAAATATCTTCTAATTTACAAATACCTTAAGTTAGAAATTAATATTTGATCCAAAGCCCAGGAAAGGCTCCATCTAAGTACAATAGTTATTGAACCAGGTTCTTCAAGCATAACCCTTTCATCATCAGCGACTCACACAAATTAGTCCCTGTGAAAATAGAAGGTCTTGCTGTTTTAACAGTGCCAGCATAAACTCATATTTCCTGTCTTTCTTACCATATATCTTACCACATATGAATATACCATGGTAAAAGTACTTATGTTGTTAGCCTATATTCCAATATTTATTTAGGATGCTTATTGAAGTACATTCTGCTTTGTACCAGCATAAGAAGTATGACTGTACCTGTACTAAAAGCTTTATAGCATAACTGTGGCTGTAAAAGGAGAGTCAAACTTCTCACCAAAGGGTTTACTGAGTATAACTATATTAAGAATAATTAGTTAGCAAGACAAATGTTTGGACAGACCTTCTCCTGAACAGTACCTTCAGTCCCATTTGTCTAATGCTGCCGCGGTACCTAACAGCCAGCTCAAACATCCCTTCAACTGTCAAATAAATTCCCACAGACCAGATGAGAGCAGAGCAGATCGAGCTCCAGCGCACACACGCAGTATGTGCTAGCTTTCCTGCAGCGTAATTAGTACCATACAGCTTCTCTATGCAGCGGGATAACTCGCTATCCTAACCAAGGGAAGGGAAAGCAAGCTCATACTGTCTGCGTTAGACCCTCTTCTCAACTCCAGAAGAAAGAGGCTTCAATACATAATTTAAAACACGAGCATGAACATTTCAACTTTGAATTGACTGAAGGGATGTAGTGAGATGATGCACTTCAGCTTGGATTGCTCTGAAACCTTCCATGAGGAGTAAGACATGGCAGAAGCTTGGTTTCCAGCCAGACATAAAAGCTTTAATGAAATCAAAACATGGGAAGAATACTTCTTTCACAAATGTATAATATAAAACCAATTTTGCTCAAAGCCTTTTCAATACTACTCATTTTTGACTGAGAAAGAAATACCACAAAATCGGCTCCAAAGAGTTTTACTGAAAAAAAAAAAAAATAAAAATCAGAGAGCAGACCTCAGTCCTAACAATGTACACGGCTGTTTGCGCCACTGAGGAACCTATTCCTTTGAGAAGTTTCTTATCTGTAATGTAGACCTATGCCAGTGTGCTCCTCTTACAGGTTCCAATACAGCAACACATGGAAGAACCTGCCCAGGTGTTCTGCTGGCTCTGTTCTGCTGTCTTGCTCTGGTCTGGTAAGGATGGAAGGAGTTTCAGCAGACTAATAATTACACTTGCGTTAATGAAAAGAAGTTGGAGCAAGAGTCTCAAAAATTCTAAGCTCTAAACTTTTTAACTCGCCAAGTTCCATCATGCAAATGAATGAAGTATGTGGGAGGTGAGCAGAAGAGAAATGGAGACAGCTTGTTAATGTACTTGGACAACACACACCAACGGATGTTGTTCAAGAGCAGAATGGTGTCAATTCCCATTTTTGCAGCTATGGCACACCCCTTCATTCACACAACACATGACACACAATTATCCTGCAGAGGTCACGAAAGTCAGCTCTTTCATCTCGTTCACATCAATTAGAAAAATATGCCAAAGTTCACTGAGATTGATTTTTTTGTTGTTTTTTTATGGCATTTAAGGGACAGATTCTTAACTCCAGAGGCTCACAGCCTGCTATGGTGTCCTCAGGGTGAGGATGGGGGCTGCAAAAAAAGAAGTAGGCAGCTGTTCTGGAAACAAACTAAAAAAAATAAGCTACCTTTGGGGCATGTGCCAAGGAAACATTATCAAAGGTGCCCCTGAAAGTCACAGTCATTCTAGAAAGAAACAATAAGGGAAAAGAAAAAGAATGGAAGCGGCCTGACTTGATTTTAAGGCAGCAATTTCACCACCCACAACCGTCTGTTTCTAGAGCAGAAGAACCAATTGTGCTGGTCCTGGGACAGCTACCAACTATCGTGCCCGAAACATCCATCTGCAGCAGCAGTATTAGCTGTCCGTGCATCTTTCCTAACGTGGTGACATTCCTTCCGCCCTCTTGCTTTTGTTTGGGCTTTAACCTTGTGATTAGTGCCAATCCTCTTCAGCGTTTTTTTAGGAGTCCATCCTCAGATCCCCTCCTGTCCTCCGCTGGGCAGCTTTCCCTAGCTTCTTCTCTGAGATGCTTTTTATGAAATATGTGTATTTCTACAGATACAATATGATGCTGGAAATGTATAACCCACTGGAGGACTGCATGGGATCCTAACATTTCTTTGGCATACAAGTTGTAGTGTAATGTTCAAAACCATAAATACACATATGCAGAAAAGTGAACATCTTTTCAAGCTTCCTTTTTCTATCACTAGGCTTGACTTTAAAACAGAACCCTTGAATGAAAACACGCTGCATCAGATCCTCCCGTGCCATTTTAGGTTATCACCTCATCAAGAGAGAAATCCTCTTAAAATTAAAAATAGCCTCCAGGTTCAAGACTAGGCAGCAAAATGATTCCCAATGAGATAAAAAAGAAAAAAAAATCCATTCTCCAGGTGATTTATTAAAACAGACAAAGCACATGTACAGTGAGACAGCAGCACACTTTGCAGTCTTGAGGAGAACCAGTCTGGACTCACACCTGCGACTGTTCCCCCCAAACGCTGCCTCTCCAGGAGCTCCACATTCTCCACTCCATCACTGTCTCATACACAGTTTATGGGAAGATAATGTAAAGCCATAGTGAAAAAAAAAACCCACCTATTTTTTTTTCCCAACCTTATACAGCCCTCTAATCTCTCTATCGGAGTTTTAGCACCCCACAATTCTCACTTTAAGGAACAACAAACCTCAGACAAAGCCTGAAGTCTCCCTGATTGCCAGAAGGCACTGACCTGCTCTGCAATGAGCTGCACTGAGCTGCCCTAGCCCAGACACGTCCCTTTTTCCAGCTACTTGTCATTTGGAAATGCAATGCGTTTCTGAAATTCATATCCAGATCGACTGTGACAGGACAAGGGGTAATGGCTTTAAACTGAAAGAAGGTAGATTTAGATTAGACATTAGGAAGAAATTCTTCACTGTGAGGGTGGTGAGGCACTGGAACAGGTTGCCCAGAAAAGCTGTGGAAGCCCCCTCCCTGGAAGTGTTCAAGGCCAGGTTGAATGGGGCTTTGGGCAACCTGGTCTAGTGGAGGGTGTCGCTGCCCATGGCAGGGGGGTTGGAACTAGATGGTCTTTAAGGTCCCTTCCAACTCAAACCAACCTGTGATTCTCACACACTAAGTCAAACACTGCCTGGAAGCTTCAGATCTGCCATTAATAGACTGCATGGCTGATTCACACATTCACAGTAAGCCCAAAACGCTCCCCGAGTGCCAAATTTATTGCACGTTTACAGTAAATCCAACACTTCCCAGAAGTTTTAGGCTCACTGCACATGCTATGCACAGTAGAAAGCGTAGCGATTTCTGTCTGGGAAATCCCCTGCACACAACAAATGGTGTGATAGCCTTCACTCAGCGGCTAAAATGAAACACATCATGGCAGCTGCGTTGCTGATGGTGTTGGGCTTGGAAGACACAAGGAAACTAACCCATATTCTGAAATATAATATGAAGCAAGATGAGGAATAATACCTCCCTCCACTTACTTCTCTAGATGCATTAGGAAAGGTGCGTTAACCAAAATCACTTTTCAGTGGTGGCTGCAGCTTTACTTCAAGCAGCAATCCTTGAGTTAGAGTCCACCGACCTGAATCATGCTTCTGCCGGTATTTCTAGCTGCCTTCCTAGGGGAAAGGACTCTCACTGGCTGGCATAAAACTATTGACATTATACACAGTTGTTTAACCACAGCTGTTTCTTCCACTTGCTTATCAAGAATTATATTCTATCATTATAAACATTTATCTACGGACTTTCATATTAATACAATCCTTCATCCTGTTACTATAACGTATGTGATTGCAGCTAGGGCACATGGCACATCAGTAGACAATTGAGGTTTCACTCGGGTTTGTGATTATCCGCACAAGAAGTTCACCATACAAGATTAACCTTCTTCATTTAATAAAACTACCTCTCAGCTTTCCTTTCCACTTCTGCAGTTACACGAAATCTATTTCTGAAGGTGCACTCTTAAGACTGTCACAATAAACGAGGCGTGTTAGTGAAGCAGCTTATGATTTCCATTTAAAAGAAATATAGGTAATTAAAGCAAAAAGTTTCTTTGCACAACAGAGACTGAAAGTCCTAACATCTGGAAAATGTAAAAACTCTCAATCATCAGGCTACAAAGTCTCAGCAATTACTGAAAATTATATAGATATTCAATACTGTGCCACATTTCTAAAGCTTCGGTGCAGTAATCAATGAAACATGCTCTTCCCCCACTTTGTACATAAAGCAATTTCTTTCAGGTAGCATATGCACTGGTCATATCTAAGCTATCTTCGAAAGGGTATGTTTCATCATAGCTTATCACGTGCAATAGTAAGTACATTTTGAAACTGTCTGGCAATTAAATTTCTTACAGTCTTAGTTTTGTGAAAATAAATCAAAACTGGTTTAAAAGTTGAACTACGATGTAGGATTATAGGGCTTGTCCTGTAAGGAAATCATTTGCAATCTACGTTATCTAAAGAAATGCTTTTCAGACTACCATGGTGTTTCATTTTTTTTCTCAAAATTCCTGTTATTGGGGAAAAATAGAACACAGGGACAAAAATATTTTCCTTGACTCCCACAAGCCTTTTATTAGACTCAAGAGGCAAAGAAAACACATAACACCTGGAAGTCTGATGGTAAGAGGGAACTGGAATTATTTTTATCTATTTCCCCTCTACACCTCCACTACATTTCTTCAGCCCCTCATTAAGCCACACGTCAACTTGGGAAGATACTCTCTTCCTCCGAACTCCCTCTGACAATGCATTAATTCTCCAGCTCATTTCTGCAGCATGGCGTTTTTCTCTCACGTTTAACCTTCTTAGAGAAGGATTTCACCTTTTTGCCCAAAGTAATATGTTCACACGCGCACGCCCCTTTGTTTTTTAATTCATCGTTAAAATGGTATTCTGTGCTTCAACCAGGTTAATCTCAAGTGTGCGCCACAGACATTACCTCATCTGCGCAGCATATGCAGTTCAGTACATGCAATCTCCTTTATGTGACAATCTCTTCAAGATTGCAAATTATCATTTCCCTATCAGAAACATGAAAGCATTTTTCACATTATGAAGAGAACAATGGCACATAAAGGCACCATCAAAACTTGCATTATCTTTAAAAGACAATGAATGCGGGGTAAAAAAACCCCACATGTTCTTGTTCACATGGAGTCAACAACAGTCTCATTTGGTTTTATAAAGATCTTCAGTTGTGGGGGTTTTTGTAAGCATGCAGTTTCTTTTTTCATCCATAAAATGTTAAAGGCTGCAAACTCGTCTCTGTGTCCTAGGTGATAGATATTCCATTATACCTGAAGGGATAACAATTTAAAAAAAAATTATGCAACCTATGCACACAGCAGTTGTTCAAACTTCACTGCTTGGGCCAATACTAGAACAGTCAAACTTGCATTGAAGAAATATTTTTCATGTTTCTTGTTTTGACACAAATTATTGATGGCCCTGGATAGCCGGAAAATTATTTCCATAAGCAGCTTGCTTTTCTTCTTTCTTTTCATCATTTTTCCTCTAAAAACTGAAGCTCACCATAACTCATATGTACACTCCTTTACACGTTCTGCTAGTGGTACTCAGTTCACTTTTGTTACTGTACGTAATTTGTGGGTATCTAAATTGCATGTATTTAGAATTGCTGGTTTTTTTCAGCATTTAAGGCTCGATCCTATTCACATTGGCAAAACTCTACTGGATTTCCAAAAAGAACAGAACAAGTCACTAAAAAGAGAACATTGTCTAGCTTGTCTAAACCTCAAGCTGGTATACTCTCCTATATGTTGTATTATTTAAAGGAAGCCTCATAAAGGGCACAAACAGCTGGGTACAGTTTCTTTTCTATCTTTTGCGAAAGAAAAAAACCTATACATTTGCCACACTCATATATGATTTTGTTATCTAGAAAACAGACACATACTAAATAACAACCTCTCCAAACCCATATATATACACTACTTTAAAATCTCTTGATCTAACCAAACAGTTTGCATTTAGAGTCCACATCTCCACTAACACCACAGTTGCATCTGGACCATTACGTTTAATGGCCCTCGGTGGACCTACCCCTCCCCGAACCCTTTAATACCTTTGGCCTCCACAAGTGTTGCATATATTCGCATACTTCTCTCGCTGCAGTCCTACAAGCCTGAATTAGCTGTATTGGCAGAAACCTCCAGGAGGTTTGAATTGTGTGTTTGGAGGATTAAAACGGTCAATACCCCGGAGCAGAATAAAATGTCCCTCTAACAGAAAAAAAAGGAAGAAAGCACTACCCTTCCCCCCCCCCCAAAAAAAAAAAAAAAAGAATTTGTGTCTTTACAATTTACATTAATAAGGCTTTTTGATCACTTTAAATATAAATTGGAAAAAAAGTCTGGGAAAAAAAAAATCTCTGCGCCTTCCCATATTCTACTCTTTCCTTCAAATTATTTGCAGCAAACTCCAAAGACAACAAAGAACTGACCTTAAGGCTGATCTCCATCAAGGGTCTTCTATGCTGCTTTTAAGTGTGACTAGAGCTAGCCAGCACATAATATACAGCACCAAAGCTCAAGGAAAGGAAGAAATTACTACATTTAACACAGATAATGCCTATATTACTTATTAGGAGACATGAAGTACATCCCTGCTAGTAAAAGGTAACTCACTCAGTATTTCCAGGACTATGCATTGACAAAGTCAACAGAAGGGTGCAAAATATAAAAATGTTCATTTAAATAATAAAATGTAGCTCAGAAGAGAGACTCACTATGCTTGTAAGCCTTAGTGTTCTTTAAATCTCACATTTCACCAAGGACAAAGAGACGTTGAGGAAGAACAAATACAGGGCTGTGGGGGCGTTAAGGAAACGACACCCACAACAAATATCAGGGAATTACAATAACGTTGCATTTCTTTATTTCTAACATAAAACTGCTCCCAAACTCTGTATTCCTCAGCATGAGAGAAGCCGAATAAAAAAAAGAATTTTCTGTCAAGCCTGTTCAGATGTGCAGCTACAATCTGCATGAACTCAGCAAACAGACACAAGCACAACAGCAACACGCCGGTAACGGTAACCAAGAGTTTTGTTAAGACGCAAATTCTGCAGAGTATAAAATATTTATCATCGCCACAGGTGGTGTAGCAGTTTGTTGTGCAGATGCTTACAAGCCTGTCTATTAAATCTGTAAAAGGAGCAGGTTTACCAGCTTTACCTGAACTCAGAGCAGTGACCGAAACACAAAACCCTTGGGTAGAGAAGAGACCCCAAACTCCCTTTTCTTTGGGTGACTGTCCTTTGCCAAACTTTTCTAAACACAGACAACTGATTCTGGGCACCAACGTTAAGCGGAAGGTTGATAAAAACTGAAAGGGATCTAAAACCTGTGGCTGTGAATGTTGCAACTGGAGTCAGCATCAAAGCAATTCAGCTGTCTGTCCTTCCTCCAAAGCCTCGAATTCACACGGTGCGTAGTCCCACGTCCAGAGCAAAGTCAGGGATGCTGGTGAATACTTCGGGGCACCTACTCAAAAGCAGAAAGGCCAGATCTGATTGCAAAGACCCAGGGGTACTAAATCAACCAACAACCAGAGCTCCAGCCCAGACTCACGTCTCCAGATGCTCTTCCTCTTTTCATTTCCTCTCTGAATTGCTCTCTAACATCTGTGTTTCCTTTTAAATACCATGCTACGATCCAGAAGCATTTGTAAAATATGTTAGTTTATACCAGGGTAGAGTGCTATTAGATAAAAGTGGTAGAATACAGGGGTTATGTGAAAGTATATACAGCAAGGATGGCAGAGCAAACATCCAGAAGGCAGCATCTCCTGCTCGTGGTCCCTCCAGGCAGCATCTCCCAGCTCCTACACGTGCTCACTTCTGCTGAAAGTTTGCCTGGGTTGCTGCTGTTTCCTATTTTCCCTCTTTCAGCTGTAAGGCAGCCTGGAGAGCAACACAGCTGCTGAGGAAACGAGATTTCTAAAAGCTTGCTATTCAGTTACATAGGTTTTTTTTCAAATCAAGTCTGCCCACCTTTAAATTCATTTTCAGAGTCAATGAGTTTTCAATTGCGTGTTTACATAGTACTGAGCCCTCGGAAGGCAGAATTAACCAGAAAGACAACAACCAGAGGCCATCTCAGCTACGTAACAGTTTTAAAACACAAGCGGAGACACAAAAAGTCACGAAGAAACGGCACAAAAGCCTGCGGTTCCTGCCTATAGCAGTATCTGCTCCTACTCCCACCTCATTAATTGCTAGTTTTCCTGATTATAGCAACAGCTTTTTCTGCTGCTGAAATGTATGGTGTCGTGCCATTTGCATATGCAAACTGACACGCGAACAATGAACCAGTTGCACAGTTCCTTAGAGAGTAACAATGTAGAGGATTTACGACATGTATATGGCAACAGGCAGGGAGGGGAGCATGGGGAGACGGACGGACGGAACAGGTCATGATGTTCTTTATATTGTTTTTCTGATAAATAATCTTTCGTGTCGTTTCTTGAAATAAAATATTTAACACATTAGTGGATTACTGACACTGGATTTGGGAATAGAAGTAAATATCGGTGCGACTTTGCCTCCAGATGCATACCTGTTTATCAGATTTTAATAGATGATCTCTTATTACCGACAGCACACTGTTCTTCCACAAGATCTCTACGTTATTCAGTGCAGAGAAGACAAAGTTTATTTAACAAACAGAAGCCTAGCATTTTGTTTGCTCCCTGTTATTCAAGGTATAATTCAAGACTTTATTTTTACGTGTTATTTAAACTCTGCTAGCCAAAAGGAGTTGTTCATTTCCTTATGGACATTCATCTCTGTATCAGAATGGTTCACTAATTTTTTATTATTTTTCTCCTAGGTTAGATGGCAGGTGCCATTATTACTCCCATTTTACAGACCATAAACTGAACTAGAGACAGATTAGGATTAAAAATAAATAGTAATTTAAAATGCCAGGAGCCTGCTTTTTCAAAGTATTTAACATTATATAGGACCTCATAGACTCAAAGCACAGCTCTCATTATGTCAACTGCACTTTTGAGTGCCTAGCATTCCCACGGGTCTTATTTCACAAACACGTAAACAGTGATTGCTCATAGAAGATTTCTCTTAAATAATCTCACCAGGAAAATGTAGAGCCCTATACCAACAGCAAGAGTAGGCTCTAGTTCTCCAGAACATCACTCAGCTGCCTTAATCACTAAACAATGGTTATACCACTTCTACAACAACTGAAGAAATTTTACTGAAGGCAAACCCAAAAATAACCCCAGAAATTGTATCACATGGACTGATGCGGAACCACAAGGCTCACCACTGGGGCTGGCGTCCTTAGATCCACTACCGACACACCTGCCACTTGAGGAGTAGCTTGTTACACCTGCGTGGACCAGCACTGGAAGGGAACACAAGGTGCAACTCACCAGAAAACTTCTCAGTTATTTGGTGATTGCAAAAGTAAGGTGAGATTTAGGAACCTTAGATCCCATCCCTGCTTTGAGCAGGAGCGTGATCTAATGAGAACAAGCTTCCAGTCTTTCTCCTCAAGCTTGCCTCCTTTCTGCCCCATCCTCCACAGTGTGTTTCAGGCCCACCCACAGCCCTTGATCCCACCTCAAGCATCTCACCCTAAACTCTGCCTGGACAGCCCCTGTTCCCTGGGCAATACCAGAAAATGCCAAATTGTGCCACCTTATTTTAAAACACAGAAAAATGACTCGGAAGGTATGGACTATTCGGCCTGCCATCAGCTGAGCAGAAAGCAGAAGACAGCTGCACCGGTACAGTGCGGTTGGATCTCTCCCAGGCATCTGACTTGGTACCACACACAAGGCAAAACCTGCTTTACATGAAGATAATAAGGCATACACAGATTAAAAAACACCTTCAAAACATAAGATGCAGTTTAATGAGCAAGTATCTGAAAAGGACTCTTTCCTGGGTGAACCTTCTGGGACTAGTTCTCGGGCTATTTATCAATTTATCTATTTATCGATGAGCTACACAATGCCATAAGATCTTGGTCAGTAAAGCTTGTGCGTGACACTAAAAGCAAGAGCTGCAGAAAGTAATGAAGGGAACATGTTACTCTTACGAGCTCTGCTAAATGGTCACAGCCCTACAGGATGTTTTAGAACAGCCAAATGGTAATCAGAAATGCAGGTGATGCTCAAAGGACAGAAGACCACTTTGAAAATGTTTCTCAGAGGGAAGCCGAAGAGTCTGGTCAAATAAGCACCAGAACACAAGCTTGTGGCACAATGTGCAAATGGAAATATTGAGTGAAAGGAATTGATTTTGCTACAGTACAATTCAGTCCCGAGACCACTTCTATGTGCAGTCCTGATGCCCCCTTCCCCAAATCTCTCATCTTCCATGCAGACAGGTGCACAAAAGTGATAAAAATTTGGAAAACAAGTCATAAAAGCATGAGCCAATGAACAACTGTATGGCTAGGTTGGGCTGGAGAGCCCTTGTCCTTTCTGACCCTGGAACTGGTTTTCAGCCCAGCTCCTTTATGGACGCCAGCCAGGCCCAGAAGTTTTGTAGCTTCCCCTGAAGACAGCTATTATTTTTTTCAAGTTTTGCATTTAAGCTTTCTGCCACTAAGTACAGGAGTCATAAATAAGGATTTCCCCACGCACACAGATGTAATAATTTGGCTTCTGATCTTAGGAAAAGGTATGGATGTCATTTTTAACCTCATTTCCTAAGGAAACCGGAACGCAGAGGCACCATGTGTCTCTGTATGTGTAGGACCATCATCCAAATCCTCTGGCCAGCTTTAACCAAATTTGACAGAGGAGTACAGATTGCTTTGAGCTACAAAGTTCCTACACATTTTCATAGGGACAGGAGTTCGGGTAGAAAAGGGGGACGTCATAAGCACCCTGCACAAGGGAAAGCGGTAGTATGATCCCTCCAGATACTAGCGACTAAACAAGGCACGCCGTGAGTATCCTTCTCACAGCAAAGCTTCACTCAGAGCTCAGAATCGAGCACAAAACACAGTTCTGTAGAAAGTGCTGGAAGGGGTGAAGGCAGATTAACAGGATTATTTGGCTTGGGTTTTCTCAGAAATAGCAGAGCTTGGCCCCTGCTGCAGAAAGGTGCTGAGAGGCCAGAACGGAAGGGAGGAGAAGCAAGCTGCCCCTCAGGGCTCTGCCTGCGCCGCTGCTCCAGCGCCTGCGGGGACCGAGCTGGCCAGGTTGGGGCAAGATGTTGGTGCTAAGTCAGACGGTAGATACATGGGAATTTTTTTTTTTTTTTTTTTGACTAGGAGGATATATGATCCAGCTCACTGTAGTGTTACAAAAAGTATTTTTCAGATAATATTTAATAAGTTTCCTTAATGGACTAGCTTTGTAAGAAAGTATCTGAATAAATCACGACACTTTATTTGACTGATAATCTGCAAACAACACTGGTACCAAATAAAAACAAAACTAGGAAGTTAACACCATCTTACTATTTTTGTTGAAATTCTAACAAATACTACAATAAATTCTATTAAACTATTAACAGTGCTTCCCAGCAGCTCTGGAAACACCATTTCCCCAGTCACTCTCTCTTTCCTTTTTTATTCCTCAGGATAAACATTAAGCTTACACAAGGGTAAGAAATCCTTATATTATACTATTATTTAATATTGCTAGTGATTTTCTTTTGTTAACTTTCCTTTTCATTGAAATAATTTGAAAAAAAATCTGTATTTTCTATTCTGATCCCTTCAGACAAATATTAGTTGGAGGTGAAAGGTTTACAATATGTAACACTATCACGAGTGTGTAGAAAGAGCAAGTGCTCAAGAAGTAGCAAACTCCTTATTTACCTAGCTGTACTTCACAGAGATGACACACCTGAGAAACAAATATTTCTAGATTTAATTTATTAGTTCTAAGACCTTAACACATATGTATTTAATATCACAGGATGATTTTCTAGAAATAAACCAAATGGTTTTGTTTGGACAATTATAACATTTTCAACTGGTAAAGACTTCTTTATCTACAAGCAAAACCTTTGGGGTTTTAATTATGGGAAAATTATTGCTAAATCTATGAACTTTAGCATTAGTATAATCTGACTGTATTTCTAAAATAGACCTATGTCACGGCAAGTAGATATTCCTTTAAATATTTTAAGTGGAAAAAATCCTCCAGGGGAATAAGTAGGACAAACATGTTTACGATTATTCAGCACTGTAGTTGCTGAACTGGTGATGTCAGCTGTACAAGGCATTTTTGCAGATCAAAAAAAACCCAAGATACCATTCAAATGGTCATATCTATGTCCCCACGTTGAAAGCAAATGCCTCATCCTGCTGGCCCAGAACAGGTGAGAAGGATCTGCTCCTCACAGCTGCACGTAAGAAAAATACTCCAAAAGTAACATCAAATATATTCACCTTCCAAACTAAGGTATTTCAAAGTATTATGTATCAGCAGAAAGTATTCTATTAACAACAATTCCTTTATATTCAGTGCTTTTTAACGTTTTGAAAAGCTGAAGCGAACCCATTCCCTCAAATTCTCAGTGCTGGGTGTTTAGCAAATCCCCCTGCATCGCGTGTCCCCTTTGATGAGGACGGGAGCAAACGCTGTGTTACAGGATGACAGGGGCTGTGTTCCTGACGCGACATGGGGCTTCTTGACAGGCCTCCCTGTCACTTTGCATCGGTGCCCATCGAGCTGCCTCTCGGTTCATCACCGGCTTCTGCTGCTGACGGGAGGCCACTGTGCTGACTTAGCCCTGCCGGCTGTCTGCTCCGGCTGGCCCACGCTTCAAGGCCCACCGCAGCGCTGTAGCTGCTAGCACACCTGCGGTTGTATCACCCTGTGCTGCGCACCGTGAGGCCAAAGGATGGCCTGGGCCACCGCGCTCCGTCAGCGTCTCGCTGCCACCGCAAGAGAAAAAGCGATTCCAGCAGGTATCACTTCTCGCTTGGCAATGAGCTGAAGCACCAACCCAGCGTCAGACCATAGCACCTTCATACGGATAAGTCATCAAAGCCAGGATTTGATTTTCTGCCACTAAACATCCCGTCTTAGTTTTTCGTTAGGGAAGGCAAGTTAACAGCATCTAATTATCCCGGCCCTCTAGTAATGACACTGTGCCCCCTGCAGTTTCCACGGGATACGGTCCCTCTCAGCCTTCCTCCTCTCAGCTGCGGGGCACAGGGCTTGCTTACCAAAATAGAGTTTTTTCAGCCCAAAGTCATTCTGGGTTGAGACTATCCTAGCACAGCTAGCAAGGGCTGGATTCTCGCAAGGAGCACAATACGAGAGCTTGGGCACAGAGGAGCTCTGCACCTCAACTGCTTTGCGTTGCTGGGAAGGTCCTCAGTGGAAAGTCTTTATCAGCGTAAAAATATATTTCCAAGGAAAGTGTCCTCTTCGCTCTGGAAGCTCGCCCTCACTCCTTCCTCCACTGCCAAGCAGGCCAGAGGCAGCTGCACGGCATTTCCATGTTGTCAGACCAACTCCAGACCCCGCAGATTCAGCACCGCTCCTCGAGCATCCCTCCTGCTGCGCTGCCCGCCCATCAGGATGGGATGCTGCTGCCAGGGCAAAGCTCAAATTCAGGGCAAGGACGATTATATTTGCATGGCAGGGCTTTCTAACCAAACTTGCTAATAAATAATATCTGCAAATTCACAGATGGTATGTTACTGGCAGTACAAGTACCATCCCAAATCATTTTCCCACGCACAGTGAAGCACAAGCTCACAACAGTCCCAAATAATTAATATTGCAAACAATGTTGTTAACACTATTGCAAATAATGTACAAAGCGAATAAAATACACAGCAGATGATATCTCTGCAGAGCAATTGAGAACAAGTGATAGTACAAGCTTCACTGACTCTACCTATTCCTAACAACACTAAGATTTCATCTAAAACTTCCCTTCTAAACTAACTACGGTTTCTGTAACATAAACAAAACACTTCTCTGGCTCAAAGACAGGCAGCATGTTGACCTATTTACACAATCATAGTTTCCTGCTCATAGGTGGTAATTATCACATCTGTGTTTGCTTCTGAAACTGGAATTTAAAACACACTTTGGTTTACCCAGAACAGGGACAGTTATCTGCAGGCTCAAGGAAGCAGCTTTCTGTAACACTTAGGGCTCGCCAAACCCATGCTGACCTTGGTGAATTTAAGGAGGCAAAGGAGTGCAACTTTTTTTGCCCATGTGAGATGCTGACTCTTATGGAGTCAGGGCAAAATTCCCAGTGACTTCAACAGGGCCAGAATAGGGTCATCTCTGCCACCGTATTCCACTTCAGCAAGTAAAATTTGGGGAGGAGGGGAGTGACATGCTATCCACTGGGAAATATTAGAGAGTGTAATGCTATTTTAAGTTTTACAGAACAGCTAACATGCCTGGTGACTTTCAAAGCACTTTTTAGTTTTTAAGCAATTTAGCTGTTCAAGACAACAGCAAAGAGTAAAACAAGAAGCATCCAGTTCTTCACTCCCAGGTAGTTGCTTTAAGATGGGATCTGCTGTTTCCACGTTCCAGTGGGGGCTCTCCAGCCTCTCACTGTACCAGTAAGCTCTCTGCGGGGCTTTCTCTGGTCTTCCCACCTCGCTGCTTCGTTTCGTCAGAAATGCTAAACTATTTGCACTACATCACTGCGAGGCAAGGTGGCATTATTCTCTTAGTTGTATATGTGAGACCTTGAAAGACAAAATTTAAAGCTGAATTGTTAGATCTCCAAACGCTTTCCACCAGGGAGCAACAAGGGCTGGCTGCTCCCTCGGGGTTGGCAGGGCAAGGGCTACGGCATCCTACAGCATCGCTGGGGCAGGGACTGATGGCCACGGGCTGGGCTGACCTGGGGTCCAGGGACAGGGTCGGGGAGCCCCAGGTGAGGCTGGGCAGAGATCGCAAGCCCTGTTAGTGCCCTCAGTTTTGGATCTCCCTACTGGAAACACTGGGATCTGCGTTTTGTGAAAGCTTCATGTTCTACAGTGATTCATGGTGTAGCCCTCTCTCAGCAACTTAAAGAGAAGCTTTTCCCAAATCAGATCCCCTTCAGCTCAGGTCTCAGCTGCTCTCAGAGGACCAGAAATAAGAACAGCACAAAATGGCCATCTCAGAAAAGTGCGTTGCAGGGACCAGCCCAGGTGACAGATGAGCTCTGCAGCAGAGGCAAAGCCGTGCCCTCAGCAGCGCTGCCCCGCTGCCTGCAGGGTTTCCCATCCACGAGCGCGCTGCCTGCTCCTGCTGCCCACACAACACCACAGCCCACCCGAAGGAAGGACAGGGATTGAAACACAACCCAGACTCACTTGCAGAGCATGGGATATCTTCTGCATTAAACGAGGGAGCCTTGCAGCAAAGATGATGTGAAATCTGAAAATCAAAATGGACCAAAAGCCCTGTACAGTAAGGCCACATTAACTTGTAGGGAAAAGTTTCATCCTGTCATTTCCTAATTTTTGACTGCTTGATTTTAAATACTTATTCTTTTGATGGTATTTTATTGTGTGAATTTCCTACTCAGGAAAAAAACCTCCCACTGAGAATGCTAAGCATCATGAAAAATAAAATTTTCATTGATTGTAATTCTCTCTCTCCCACACTCCATCACCTGGCTTGGGACATCAGAACCGCAGGTGAGTCCTGTGTGACTTGTGTTAATGAAGATACAGCATAAGAATGTGCCAAGGGAAGGGAGGTGCACAATCTCCCAGTAGAATTCAGAGTTATTGGACTTGGGGGTGGGGATAAAAAATAGCCATAACAGTTCTTCAGTCAGCGTCACTCACGGCCACACAAATAGCTCTGCGAGCACAGCACAGCAGGCAGCACAAGGGCAAGAATGAATAAACTGGAGATAAGAGGGGAAGAGCTCCTTACACAGCCTTACCACCAAACGTGAGAGCGCGGCATCTCCTCTCTGGCTAACAAGATGGTGCAGTCGCGCAGCTGTTTTACTTAGTGCTGTGGCAGATCGCTTCCTGAGCACTAATTTACAAACTTGTGTTTTTAAGCAGCTTTCTGAAACCTTGATGCCACATTTCCATACAAAATATTAGTTCCCCTTTCAGCCTGGAAAGCAACACACTGGATTTAAGACTTCACGAACAGTAGCACTGGCAGACCATGTGCAATTGGACTTGCTCTAGCATCTGACATAAAGGCTGCTTATGTATTTTGTATGAGAATCACTGTATAAAATGCATAAATCTCACTGATTTATGGGGGGGGACTGAGTCCCTGGCTCCCTCCACCCTGGCAGAAGGTCCTCAGCATGGACTATGGGCTACTTTTTGATTTGCTTTCTGGCCCCACAAATCTGGTATTCCTTTCTGCACAGCACCCCAGCTTCATCCAGAAGCATGCACGTCCTTCAGCAGGAATAGGGCCCTCAGCTACCCCCAGCATGGGGCCAAAGACAAGGCTCATCTCATGAGCCTGAAGAAGGACCTAGAGCCCAGGTGCTGATCCCTCAGCAAGGGCTCCAGGCCACAGGGAGTAGAACTCTGCCCAATTCACAGATGGCATGTTGAGGAAAGAGGCACAACTGTAACACTTCTTTGCACATCTCGGCGGTGCGCTGCACTCCCTGCTAGCCTCACCTATGTCTCAGCTATACAGTGCCAGGCCAGTCAAGGGATTGATGTAGGAGATCGACTCGTTCTCTCACCCCCAGAAGATGATGGGAACCGACCCGAGTTTGGGCAGCACCTGCAGACGTCTACTCCAGCACTGGTGCTAGAAGCTGGCCCCGGTTCAACACCCAGCGGAGGAGCTGGCGCTCCCTCACCCCGTCCTGCCTGGCTCGAAGACCCCAGCCCGGCCCCCAGCCGCGCCCCTCCGGCCCCCAAACAAAGGCCCCTGGGGCAAACCCCGCCCGGCGGGCGCTGCCGCCGCTGCCCCCACCTTCCTGACCCGGCGCGGCGGGGCCGGCAGGAGGCGCGGAACGGCCCCCGCCGCCCCCGGGAGGGCACCGTCCCCTCACCGCCGCGCCCGGGGCGGGCAGCGGGAGCCCGTCCCGGCAGTGGGGCTCCGGCGACAGCGCTCGGTCGGGGGGATCGGTTCCCCGAGGAGAGGTTGCCCAGACGCCGCAGGGGGACGGGAGGCCGGGGACAAAACGGGTCCACGGCAGCTGTGGGTGCCAGTGCGGAGCGGCCGGAGAGCCGCGGTCGCGGGTGGACATCGTCTCCCCGGCTGGGCGCCGTCCTCCCGACCGCCAGACCGCCGCGGGGCGCCGTGCTCCGGGCGGGTCTCCCGGCGGAACGGGGCTCCCCGCGGGCTCGGAGCTCCCCCCGGTCCCCCTGCAGCGCGTCTCGCTTGGAGGCGAGCCTTTCCCCGGGAGTCGGGCCGGGGGGGCGGGCTTCTCGCGGCGGTGGGGTTTTCCGAGCAGCACGGCACAGCATATGGTTTACATGTTGCACTACTCCATACAAGGACTAACGTTCAGCCCAGGGATTCACTTGACATAAAAAAAGCCCTAATTACAATAATTTAGAGGTGCCTGAATGACAGCAGGCTCAATTTTTGGTTGAATTTGCAATTAAGGGAAGATAATTATGCCTCGCACTAGCGCAGAGTATTAATATTTATGGTAGGAGCCAGAGACGACTTTGGCTGGGAGGATGCGGCAGAGCAGAGGTTGAAGCCCCGCGGTATTGGGGAAGGGAAAGTTTGGAGCCCCATAAAGCAGGAAGACCGCGGCTGCCTCCACACCGCTGATGGAATCCAGAACCCGCCAGAGCAGGCAAAGATTTATACATATCCCTCTATATATATTTATATCGCCTGAGATACAGATACTTCCTCTATAAACCTTTTACCATTCAGCAGGCACCTCCTTCACCTACTTCGTTTTTACTCCCGACTATCGATCCCGGGGGCTTTCCATGCCTCATTAACAGATTGGTGACTAAATGAGTAGAATTAATTTTTAAAACCCTTTAATTTACTTTATTAATTACACAAATACGCCCTTGACTACCCTGTGTGTCCGGCTCCCTCGGCACGCAGTATGTCGGGGAAGTACTCACATTAGGGTGGGAAGTGGATTAAATGAGGAAAGAAAAGGGTTTAAAACCTCCCCAACGCGCCTCTTCTGTCTCAGCGCCACGGTGCTGGCCGCCTCCTGCCGTCAGCTCGCCATGGATGGGGCATCACCTGCCAGCGCCTTTTAAACACAATTTACCATTCATTTAGCGACGCCTTCGCCGGTGCCGGGCTCAGCACAACAAAGGCGAGAGACGCGGAGCGGGGGCGGGGGCATTTCTCCCATAATTTCGGCCGCTGGATTTAGGAGAGAGAAGTGGGAAGAGGCTTTAAAAACTCGGGCGCACACCCCGAAAATCTCCCTCCCCCTTCCTGCAAGCAGGGGGCTCCGGGAGGGCAAGGCAAGCCTCGGGGAAAGCCTCCTCCCGGGCCGGCCGCCGCCGCCACCAGTGCCCGGGAGCCGCAGCCCGGCGCGGAGCGGTGCCGCGGCGGCAGAGCGGCGGCCCCGGGGGCGGCGGCGCGCCGGTCCCATGGCAACCGGGAGGCCGACAACGGCCGCCCCCCCACCCCCCCCGCCGGGCCGCCCCGGGGCGGAGGGGCCGGCCGGGAGGGCTACGCGCAGCGCCCGCGGCGGGGGGCACCCGCAACCCGCAGCCCTCCGGACGGGTGCCACGCACGAAACCTCCCCGGGTGAGGCTGTGGCTCTCGGTGCCGGTAAAGCGCTGGTGGTCCCGCGTTCCGAGCCGCAGCCGTGAGCTCCGGGATAACGTGTCTTCTTCCGTGTCTGCACACTTAAAGCTCCTGCGGGCGGCAGGGGCAGGCACCCGCTCCAGCTTTTAGCACAAACGCAGGACGCCGATACGTAAATGCTCCCCTGTACTGATATATGTCAGTATTACGTTGCCGCCGGGAACGGCTCACGTACCTTTCTCTAAGACAACCCCCACCAATTAAAGCAGAATATGGGGAGTCAGCAGCCATAATTTGTTTGGTTTTCCCTCTCTCAGGACTTCCACCTACTCCCAGTTTAGCCTTCAAACAGTTAAATTCTCAACCCTCGGTTCACATGCCAGTAAATTAAAGAAAACCGTCTTTATTTATTTATGTTTAGCCTTTAAAAATATTTTAAAATCCTGGCTGATTTTGTAACCGTGTTGAAATACTATCTGTGCTTTATTTTCATGAACTAGGAATGAGAAAGGCAGTGCAGGGAGAAGTACAGCTGTGAACAGTTACATCATTTACAATGAAAGTCAGAGGTGTATTATACCAGTCACCATTCGCTTTATACAGCTTGTATCCTTTTGTATCCTTGTCATTTACTGAATAAGCTGCTCTTTTCAGCGAAGGAGGGGGAAAAAAAAAAAAAAAAAAGATGCAGATCAGCTTTTGGGGGTTTGCAAGATGAGTATATATACTTGACTAGATTTGTACACACGCCCAACCCTGCAAATATATTGTCTTGCTAGTAGAGCTGGCTGTGCCATTTCAAATAGTTTATGCCAATAGGATGATTTATTAATGGCGTTTGCATGACATTTCCCTGCGCTGCCTGCAGAAAGGCATCACGACATCATTGTAAACTCATCAGCACTGCATGGAGAAAAACAACAGGATGCTGAAACTGCAACTCGATGGAAGAGAGGAACGTAGGTGGAGAATCTTAAAGTATCTTCCAGTGAGGATAAATCCTGCCCCCCAGATTTCCAGATGACAAAACACTTGGGTCCAAAGGACTAACAAGAGACCTCTGCAGCTTTTAAGCCTAATGCTGAGAATCAGTGGGATTTAAATGATTCGCTGACTTTGTACCTGTCTTTCTACGCAGAATTTAGGATGAATTTTATCCATGGCTAATCCCATTGACTTCAAAGGGAATGCTTGCATGAGTGAAGTGCTTGATTTAAGTGAGATCTTAAATATGCTTTAAAAAATGAAACAGCTTTCCCATTTAGTTTCCAAGGTTAATGCTGCTTTGATTCTGTTTCCCAGAAAGTTCAATTTTTAATTTCTCTGTAATCTAAGTAATTATCTCTCGACAGGTGCTCAACTTTTGGACAACAGTCAAGTAGAAAGACTTCATGTTGTTCAGAATCCACTTAAAAGTGAAATATGGTGCAATCGAGTCTGGACTCGATCAGAGAGACCCATGGACAAAACATATGTTGTTTGGTTTGGTTTTTTTAAAAGCACAACTTACATGTGGAGAAAACAGCACAGTGAGATTTTAATCAATGCAATAGGGTTTGAAATTGTGGGAAGAGAAGATGTATAAACCTGTTCTTGTCTGGTTTTCCTCGTCACTGTTAATTTCAAAGAAATCTCTAATTGTAACTTCATCCTCTACTTATCAAAATGTTTCTCAGGATAGTTTCTTGTACAGTAATGGAGATTCCCATTCTCAGTCAAGTCTTTGCTGTTTCTTCTCTTCTGGTAAGTTCAACGTTTCCTGTTTTTCCAAGATCCTCACACGTTAGTTGATTTGTTTATTATTGCTGTTTGTTTGCAGTGTCATTCTCATCATCCCAGTCAGCACCTTTTTCCAAAATAACTATGAATTCCAAAAAGTCAGACCTGTCACCTTGTTCAAACCAAATAGCAGCCAAGTCTGTGCCCTAAAGGGCTGTTCGCTCAGGAAAATATTCTCCAGGCTTGCCCACAGGTAAATAGACAGTGTAGGGATGTAACATCCTTTAGAATAATATCCTGGAAACTCTGACCCTTCCTAAGTGCAAGAGACACAAAGCTGTGCAGTTACTTTAAAATGCAGGTGAAGTGCACAAAGCTACAGGTATAAAAAAGCCCTTCCCCTCCAGAGAGGAACATCTTTCACCATCTATGGATTACCATTTTTTTAAGACAAGTGGGCAAGAAGATAAATCAAGCTGCAGAGTTTATCTGATGAATGTTGTCTTCATATGAGGTCCTGTTTGGTCTTTATCTCTTAAGCAGAGAGTGACTTCAATTGCAGTTAATATAAAGATTTATTAACCTGAGAAGTAAATATTGACCAAGGTGAAGCCAAGGTCAATGTTTACCTAGAGGACTAATAAATCTTTACATTAACTTAAATATGGAAGCTAGTGGGCCATATTTTGCTCTCAAATCAGTATCTACCCTAAATTAGTCCCAGTAAGATTTTTGCACTGTATGTGTTCAGTATACAAACCGTTGTGAAATATGTTCTGTATGTATTTATCAGAAATACAAGAATTAGGCTTTTTTTTTTTTTCTTCTGAAGGATAACTGATTATTTCTTCACATATGACAATCTAAAGAATAAATAACATCAAATGGCTGGAATTAGGTTTTGCTTGAAGGTGAACAGTGATTTCAGTGAATATAGGTGCAGATGAGGGGTTGGTTTTATTTTACAATCTGATTGGTAAATATTATAAATTATTGTGGAGAATAAAGGATACTGATTTGACATGACTGATTTCAAGAAATCACAGCTTTTTACCTTCTTGTTCATAGCAATACTGGTGCTGGCCCCTTTGTTAGAACGCGAGAGCCGTCTCTTCTCGGTAAAACAGCTAAAATATTTGTCAAATCTGCTGGCCAGCCTTTCTCCAGTCCCTCTTGAAATAATTTCAGTGTTACAGAGGTTGAGTGCTTTTGTCTTTATAGCATTTAATTTCAAATCCACACAGCTGTGCTGTTTTATTGGTCCTCATAGATTTAGCTGTTTAGCTTATTTCATAGGCATTACTGGGCCTTTAACTTGTAAAAATGCCAAGAAATCACCAGCCCCTTGGACCTACCTCAAATATTCCACCGTAGCCTAGCCTCTGTGTGCCTTAGAAGAATATCACATTTATAACCTCTCAGGATGCTTCGTGAGTTTTGACAGAATTAGTATAAGCGCTTTTCTCTTTTGTTATCTCTTTAATAGATTTTTTTTTTTCCTGGGTTCTCTGTCTCAGTTGTCTGGTTGAAATGCCGCTTTCCCTCTTCTCAGGAACAAAGAAATGGCTCCTGTTTAACTTAATCAAATACTCCGGTCTCTTTCTGATAGAAAGAATAGTGGCCAATTTACCTCTAGCACTATTAAGTCCCCAACAGTTTTCCTGTGTTTGATTTCTGTATGTGCTTTCAGTACAGCCTTTTTTTGCCCTACCCATTTTCCTTTGTCTCCCTCTCTTTAAGAAGACAGACACAAAAGAATATCTTACACATAACATATTTTTGTTGCAAAATTTAGTACCGTTTCATTAATTTATTCCTTGACATTTATTTGCAATTAAATAAATTCTACCTTCTGCATGCACGAGGTTGCAGAAAATGAAAGTATTGCTGCTCCAAGTACCAGATCTTTCTATCTTTGCTTTGCTTAGCTTTTGTGCAGCAGAAATCCAGTTGGCTGTAATGGAAAAGCAAAGTATTACTGACTTTAACAGTCTTGCCTGTGTGAGAAATGAGGCTGGAGTTTTGTCTGTTAGTAAATGCATTCTGGATCATATTTCACAATCAGACTTTCATACGCTCTCTGCTAACATTAGGTTTCTAGGCTCAATTTTTTTAGTTGCACTTCCCATTCATCACGCAAAATAACTGATCCCAGAAAATGAATCTGTGTTGGATGAAACAATAAAACGAGCATCCAGTCTCTGCTGCTCACTTTTCTCATGCAAGTGGACCCCTCGAAATCAATAGAATCATTCAGGGGAGTCAGACAAGCAAGAGCTAACTCAAAACAGGTACTGCGTGCTGCCCAGAAACAAAATGCTTCTGTCCTCTCTGCCTCTATGAAATATAGGTGCCTCGGATTGTGTCAAAATTACAAAAGGAAACTAATTTTTAAAAGAATTCTGTGGAAAATGTCTGTTTAAATGCTGACAGCTGGCTTTTGCATACAAAGGGCGTGGATGGGCAGATGAGCAAAAACGCTATGGTCAGGAAATGTTAAGTGACTTTTTTTTTAAGGAACTGTACAACTGTAAGTAATGCACAGTTAAAGCTTTTCTAACTTGTTTGGAATAGCAAATGCAACCTCTAAATTGCTCTTTTTTAAAATGGTCAGTGTTAAGGCAGAAGGCTAGGAATGCCTTAGAATGACACTACAAAACGGTTCTGCTGTTTAATTAATTTGTTTTCACTCTGCTTGCATTCCTTTTGTATTCAGTGTTTTCAAATGTGCTTCAGAAGGACAAAATATTGTTCAGGTTTTGTGAGATCATCACTGATACAGTTATTTTTTTAACCAAAAGTGGGAAAATATTCACAGAAAGGGAATCTGGAATTTACTGTGGCGCATGGTGGAAACTCAGGTTTCCAGGGCTGTATTTCACGGGAAAAAACATTCCTTGGGGTCCAGTCAAAATACCTCAGATGTCTACATGCTCGTCAGAAACTTCTTGCGAAGAAATTGTATGCTAAGATTTACTCGTTTATATAATTTAAAATATCAAATATATTCAGATCTCTCAATATGTATTCACGGTTAACATTCAATTAGGAAAAGAGATCAATTTTGTTCATGTAATTGATGGAATACAAATTATACTTACAAGATTGATGGAATACAAGTTGTACTACATATCATGTTTCTGTGGCAATGAAAACCTGGTCTGACTGATGCTGGGTTATCTCTTAAGACCTGAATCTGCAGTTATTTTTAGGTAGTTCTCTTAAGTGTGGATTGCTCCCATCAATAAAGATATATAGATATATAGATGTTTTGGCTGCTCTAGTTTTACTGTATTAATCACACTGATCTAAACATTTACAAATTGCCTTCTAATTTCTACTATATCATGATAATTAGAATCTTTACAAATACTATTGTGAACTCAAAAGCCTGGCTAAAGCATCAATTAAAACCTTAAGTTATGTTACTGCCAATAAGTGGTCATTAAGGTCATGCGAGGGCAACCAGCGTTTCTGTAGAATCAGATTCTTAGGGGTTGGTCTCTAAAGCAGATGTTTTTCATTTTTATTTCATTTTTAAATCACTTATGAAATACCGAGACAGCTGTAAGGATAGTGAAGATTTTTTTATATCAGCAGTGCATTATCAATGCAGAGCTAAGCTTTCTAAACATTAAATTTTATTATTGACGCTGGAGAAATAATCCCTGATCTGCGGAGAAAGAAGCATTGCAACAATATTGGTGGTCTAGGAGAATGGTCACTACATTTTGATAGGGAAAACAGGAATTAGTAGCTTTCTCTAGTGTGACAATTTTCCTGCAACATGAGAAAGGAATTCCATCAAATATAATAAAAGAGCAGAATACAAGGTCCTCATACTTATCGGGAGGATACTACTAATTTTCAATATGTGCTATGACAAGATAGTTTTTAAGTCTGTTCAACGTGATTTTTTTTTTTTTGCTTTAGTATGTCATGCATAGTCAAAAGGGAAGCAACTCTTTCTGATGCGCTTGTGTTTTTGTCCGTGACCTGCAAAGTGTAACATTTGCTCAAAAAGAAGTATTACTGCTGAAATACAGTCCCAGAAGAACACTTCCAAATGGAAATAGTTAATTAAACAAACCTCAGAGTAGGTGAAAACTGTTAATTTCACTCGTCTCCTTATTCCCATATCACATTGCCACCCTAATTAATTTAATCTTCACTGAAAATGAAGTATAAACTCTTGTTTGGGAAGTAATAATCACAGCATGTAACAGGCTGAAATACTGTTCTTAGTCAACACCAGCTGTTTGGCTTGAGGTAGTTTGTGGTGTTGAAAAAGCATTTAAATTATACAGCAGCAGTGGACTTTTAATGGAATATCTGTTTCCACTCAGTAGAAACTTTTCTGTTGCATCTCAATGTGAAACAGAGAAAAATACAGACTCTCACCTCTTTTTTTGTCAAATTTCAGCATGAAGGGGATGAAGCTATAGCGGTTGCGTTATAAAGCCCAATAAAGTATGGAAAAAATTGAATCCTTCCTGCACATGCAATAAACTAGATTCTGAACACAATTAGTTTTGTAAGGTAAACCACAGAATAAAGAGAAGTTAGTGGTAGGTTTATGTCCAACAAAGTGACTGGCCAATTTAGCACGTCTTGTGATATCCTCGGTGTACAGCACAGAATAGCTCTTTCTTTTTCCTTTCTCCACAACTATTTTCATCTAAAATCAAGAACTACGGAGTTAATGGAATGGAATATTCAGGCAACCTCATGCTCCTGATTTATGCATGACAAGAGAAACAGTTCCCATAGATTTCTATGATAAAATGTTTTCCTTTTATTACAATCAAGTTCTTTCCGTTTGTTTGCTTTTTGTGGGGGTGGATGTTACCCATCACAAGTTAGACAGGACACAAGTGCTTATGAGCTACTACAGAGTGCTGCTGGCATAGGTATGTAGGTCACGATGGCTAGTCCCCTAATATAGACGCAGTATTACTAGCCTAAGTTTGCCTTTTTTTTTTTTTTACCAGTATAGTCCATGGAAAGCAATCCTGTAGCCGGGTGGGACACGTTCACAGCCGTAACGCTCTACCGGTTCGTTATACCACTCTCCCCATTTTGGTAGCATCTTCCTAGTATAGGCACAACAAAAATATCCACCACAGCACTGCCAATGTAAGTGCAAGCAGCTCGAGCAGGTATAAGTCAGGCATCGTATAGAGCTATTTGTACATGCAAACCCTGACCTGCAGTGTGTTATTTGCAGCCCTCCACCAGATATCTACATTTGACCCTTCAATGTCAACAGAAACGTCTGACTACCAGAACCTAGTTGTCATCTCCTTTCATTATCACAGGATTTTCTTGGGCCCTTTGCTATTCTTCATATTCACAATGCTAAGCTTCCATATTAATTAAATGTCAACATTCACTAGTCTGAGACTATGTTATCCAATAAATACCTGCCTGAAGCCAACTACATGAAGGGTGGAACTTGCATGATTTCTAATACAAATTATTTGTTCACAATGTTTGATAAAATTAATCAGTGGCAGGATAAATGGGAGCTGTAATCACAGCTGAAAAGGATTTGAAAAAATATTAATGCTGCTGTTGTAACTCATCTCTCCACTTTGCCTCCGATAGCCGTCCTTTCGGGGGTCTTAACCTTCCTCTGGGCCAGAGCCGTGTTGTTTGTCTGTACGCACAACAAAACAGTTAAAGGCAGTAGGAAGCTTCACATAAATAGAGTCTTGTTTAGATCCATCCGGTGGTTTGGGTTTTTTTCTCTTTCAGGTGCCTTATTTTCAGTTCACTTCGTTTGTTATTGATAGGCAGTAGAAAAAGCAAAATCCTGATGGGAAATCTAGCAATACGTGGCCCTTTTCTCTCACTTGGTTTGACAATTTTAGCCACTGGCTGTGACTGGCGAAGCTCCCACGGGCAGATATTATTATCCTAATTCCCGAGACGAGGAAGCTGAGTCACGGGAGGGGAGGGGGGGCTGCCCAAGACCGTGCAGAGAGGCCTACATTCAGGGAAGCCCCACGCTCGGGCTGGCTTTAATCTGCAGAGATAAAAAGCACCTTTTGGCATATCAGAAATAGCACTTGCTCTACATGGACCTGCTGGGAGCCCCAGCCCCGTCTTCCCACCGCCCGGGAGCCAGCAGCGCTTCCTCGCAGCGTGGCGGGTCGGATTCTGCAACGCGCCAGGATCGCTCTCCCGCAGCCGGGAATTAATGGCTCGGGGCTGGCTTTGGCGCAGGAGAAATGATATTTTCCCCAACGGTGCTGCAGATGGAGCTCCAAGCAACTGTCAAAAGCGCGGGGACTTCCACCTCCTCGCAACTGGAGGCAGATTTAAGCCGGTGACCTACAAGCAGAGGGCTCTGTAGCATTTTCCCCAACCTCTGTGCAATCCAGCCGCGCTGCCAGCAGTTTTCATCTCAGCAGCCGTCTAGGTTGTCACAGGGATGGTGAGGCCAGGGTGTGCTGCAGCACTTGAGGTCTTATCTCCTCGTCGGGCCCATTGGGATTTCTCACCCTCCCCGTGCTAGATGCCTTCATTTCAATGGGATTTGATGGGATTTCTGGGAGAAGCAGCCCCAGCTGGCGTCTGCTGCCCCGGCAGCCCCCCCCGGAGCACGAGGCGAGCGGCTTCTGCCACGCATGGGACCCTGCAGCCTTCACAGCCCTGAACCTGCTCTGCATTCGAAGTGGGAGAAACTTGTTTAATTGTTTGTTGTTGCCTTTTTTTTCAGGGGCGTCAAGGAAGGACGAGGTTGGGGAGCGTGTAGGAGTTCAGTGGTATGCGTGAGTCTGACTGACACCTCCCTTGCTCCCGTGCACTGTCACCATCCTGCCTTACAGCGGGCTGCTGCCGGCTGCCAGTCTCTCAACTACAGCAGGAGTGAAGGCAGGAGCGTGGTAGGATCTCCTAAACGGTGGTTCAAAAGCCCTCGAAAAGGATCTGGGATTTCAAAACAAAATGCTGCCACTGCCAATGCCGCAGCGTTTTAATTACAATTCCATGATATCTGTATCACAAAATCTGGTAATTTTAATGATGAAGTACTGAGATGCCGCAAAGTATTTTCAGAGCTAATAAAACCTCTGCAGAATATTTCCCTGGAACGTATGAAGATCCAATTGCTGAATTCATTAGTAATATCAAATAGCATGTGGTGGATGGTTATTTGGAAAAAATGCATTCAATGTAAATTGATTTTGTATTATCAGGAATAATGTGGAGAGAGGCTTTTCCAGCATTTTCAAGCTTCAGCCATTCCACCGCTTGCTGCAGTTTATGCCCTAATCTTGTGAGATTTACATAGCATTTTAATTTTCAGTCTTGCCTGCGTTTGCCAGCTGAGGGATTCTTATTATATTTTGCATTCATTCCAAATTCACACCATAACAATAGCAAAAAATCGAGTGCTGACAAAAGCAAGAGGCCAAACATGACTCAATTAAAATAATATGTATCACTATTAAACACCTCTGCCTGTCCATCTACATTCCCGTGGTGGTGCCTCTCTCCGCAGAAGCAGCATCTGTGAGTAAAGCCAGCTCTCACCCCTCCACTCCGCCCTCCTCCCACCGCCTTCCTGCGGGATGATGAGGAGCCGGGGAGAGCGGGAAGGAGCCCCAAAGGGCAATGTTGGGACAAGCCTGGGGATGAAGAGGAGCCGGGACCGGGGCCGACCCCTGCGCCACTGTGTTCTGGGCCGCCCTTCCCACTTCCCGCGGCTGCTTATGCCGGCTGCCGAACCGAGCACTTGGTGTGTCCGTCCACCTGCCACGGCAGTGAGCATCCTCGTGCCACTGGCTGCGTTGTCCTCGGATTTGTGCAGCGCTCAGCTGGTTGCCAAAGCTTAACACTTCACATTATTATTAACAGCTAATCCACATAAAAATAAGGCAGGAATGATGACAAAGAACAAAAGCAGACCAGTAATAAGCACTCTCCACAAAGTAAAACCCCCCTGGGTAAGTGGACCAAAGAGGGCAGGGCTACCACAGAATTTGCCACCACGAAGGCTGAGGGCTGGCCCTGGCTGCCACTTCCCCAGGCCCTGCCATGGCCCGTGGTGCAGCGAGCTGACGTGCAGAAATGGGGTCCTGCAGGGCGTCATCCCGAGGCAGCTGCTGGCAAGCTGGAAAATGGGGTGGTGAGCTGGGGGCTGTTCCCCTCAAAAGCGGCCGACAGACTGATGAGCCCCAAGTCTGCTCGCTGCAAAGCCTCGCCTGGCCCCGGCTGTCGCAGAGGCCAGGTTTAACGCAGACTATCTGGATAGGTCTCTCCCCTCTTCTGTGCTTTGTGCAATTACTGGCATCTGGTCAAGGTGGGAACAACTGCTGCTGGATCCAGACAACAGCAGCCCCGTGCCCCCGTGGGCAGCAGGAGCCCTGCTGCAAGAGGAAGCCCCCACACAGCAATGGAGAGCAGGGCTGGTGCATCTCTGCGTGACAGGGCAAGAACGCAGCCCCACACGCTGCAGACTTGCCCAAATGTGACTCTGAAGGTCATAATATGAGTCTGGAATTGCAATGTCTGTCCATGAAGCTTTTGAAGAATGAACTCACTGCTCTCCTGCATCTGTCTAGCCAAAGGCAGGTTCCCTTGTCCCCAAAATCACTCAAATATGACCCAGGGAGTGTCTCTTGAAAGGAGCTTTGATGAGGTCTCGACCTTTGATGGAAAAAGACAGGACCGTGTGTGCAGGAAGTGATGTTGTCTTCTGCTCCCCTCTCTTTTTTCAGAGAAGTCCTACATGTGTCAGTGTTACCCGGAGCCCATAGCACAGAGGCAGCAGTCACCAGAAACCACAAGACAGCTTGGTTCAAAGGAGAGCAAGGAAAACCATGCGACGTTTACAGTAAGCATACGCATTTGATCTGGCCGTGCTAGCCGCTCGCAAAGCGCTCCAGCCCAGTGCGTATGGGCTCCGTTTCATTTGAATAAAAACACTTTGGGTAGCTATGGAGGAAAAGAAACAACTCGCAAGAAGCACTTGCTAGTTTCACAGGAGTAATCACTCATCTGAAAGTGGTAACAAAAAAATGGCCCTGTAGCCAAGTACATCAAACTTCAGCTTGACTAATTTGTGACTGGTTATCTCTTTGTGAACAGTATGTTGAATCAAATTTGGGGAAAAGTGGGTAATTAATGAATCAGTCAATGACATCAGCTCTGCTAGAGACAAAGCTCAGCATCTTTTTTAGCTTGGGTCTGTCATTTGTTGCAAATGATCAAACACCTAAAGAACGAACATTTTTGCTGAAAAATGTACTGCGCCGGGCAGACCCAGAAGCGTTTGCAACGGAGCTGGGCTTGGCTGCTTCCCTGGTTGCTGCTGTACCACAGCTTTCCTTTACGGAGACAGCAACATGAGGTGACACATCAGGCGGGTTAATAGTAAAAGAAATTATTTTTCTCTCTGTTCCTGTTGCTGAAACTGCTGGGAGAGGCATTTCCGATTTCCTTCTTCAGTAGCAACTCTGGCCATCATGTAGTTTATCTGACCTTTGGCTACGCCGCACCATGAAATCAGACACCACTAGGAGGGGGGCCAGAACAAAGCCTGGAGAGATTAATAAGAGCATTATTTGCAATGTGGCACGGGGCCATGAGTCACCGTGCAGCCAGGCTGCTTCACCTTCTGGCAACAGGAACAGCCCAAGTTCTGCATCAGGCTTTCTGCTTTAAAAAAAAAAAAAAAAATAATTATAATCTTCACTTCTGTTCTTTTATACAAAATCCTGATCAAATGAATGAGTGGGAGAAGGAGGAAAAACCCCCACTCAACTGGAGTGGAAGCAAAATATAAACATAAAGTTAATGTGTGACTTTCATTCAGAAGAGTCTATTCTTTGCACAATTGTTTGGGGCTTTGGGGGATTAACCAATAAAGAAAAAAATTCTGCTTGTTCAGCCTGATGTTAATGTTGGTGTGGTACTTTCATTACTGCAAAGGTTTGCTCACATCCCCCTCTAATACCTTCCATTTTCACAGCCGCAGCATGCTAGGCTGCAAACGCAGCTCTCTATGGCAAATACAACTCCATCTTCTGATGTCATCATGTGCAAATGCCTTGACTTGGAGAACACTAAATTCTGTGCAGGTCAGGTTCAAAGAGCTTGAGGATAAAGAAATAGATGTAATTATTATTATTACAGTTCTATACTAAGCCCAGATAATAAGAAGATGAATTAGATTTCTTAGCTTCGACTGCGTTTGACTGTAAGGTTAGAGATCAGCGACATCTTGATTAGGAAACAAGGATGATATGAATCAAGAGATTCAGAATGACTCAAGATGACATGAATCATGGCGAATCAAACGTGAATGATACGAGTTGGGCTCTGTGTTAAGGAGCTCCCTGACCACACCAAGCTCCAGCAGGAAAGCCAAGACCGGGACATCTCTGGGTGAGGAGCAGAGGGGACAGTCCAGCTGGAGATGGGGCAGCCTCTCACAGCATGCCCGACCAGGAGGAGCTCGTGAGCGGAGCTTTCTATAGACAACTGGCAGGAGTGTTCTTCTCACCAGCCCTGACCCTTACAGAGGATTTCAACCATCCAGGCATCTGCTGGAAGAGCAACACAGCATTGAGCAGGAAATCCAGGAACTTCTTACACTGTGCTAGTGATAATTTCATCATGTGAATGCTACACTCTACCTGCCTTGCCAGTGGTGAATGTGGTCACAGTATCAGCTTGGGCTTATCTTACATGACCATAAGTGAATTCAGGATATAGAAGAAGGCTGGGAAGGTAAGCTACAGAGTTATGACTCTGGATTTCAGAAGAAGAAACTTCAGTTTTTTCAGGGATTTGCTAAATAAAATCCCCTGAGATGCAACCGTGCAGTGGAAATGTGCGCAGAAGATCTGAACAATTTTTAAAGAGATCTTACTGAGAGCTCAGCAAAAAATGATCCTGTCATGCAGGAAGATGGAATTTCAGCAGAAGACCTGATTGGCTGAGGGAGCATCTTCTTTATGAAACCAAATGCCAAAAGGGAGCATACAAGCGATGGACATGAGGGATGGCACCCATTTCCTGAAAGAACTGGCCAATGTGATTGTGAGACTGCTGTCTACTGTCTGTGACAACTGCAGTGACTGGGGAAGTCCCCAATGGCTGGAAAAAGTCTAATACTTCATCTATTTTTAAAAAAGCGAGAAAGGAAACTGGGGAACTATCTGCTGATCAGCAGCATCTCGGTCACTAGATCAGGGAGTGTGTCCCTCGTGTGATCCACTTCCAAGGCCATAAAGGACAAGAAGGTATTTGGGAACAGTTAGTATGGATTTACTGATGATAAACTGAACTTCACCAACCAGCCTGCTTTCTAAGATAAAAATTACTGAATGTGTGAAGAAGATGAAATCACTTGGTGTAATCTACCCTGACATCAGTAAGGCTTTGACACCATCTCACACTACACCATCATTTGGAAGCTCAGAGGCTGTGGGCTAGAAAGGCAGGCTGTAAGAGGGGTTGTAAAGTGGCAGGTCATATCTGGCAGGTCACCAGCAACCAGAGGAGCACCCAAGGGGTGAGTACGGAGATCCACATTGTTCAGTATCTTCATCAGCAACCTGGATGGTGACACAGTCAGATTTGTTGATGACTTAAACTGTCTAGACTGACAAACAGCAAAGCTTCAATGCAGAGGCTCCTTCATAAACTTGAGATCTGGGCCAACGGGCACCTCATGAGGCTCAACAAGGAAACATGGTCCGTTACAGGCTGGGAAGCACCTCACTGAAGAGTCATCGTAGTGAAAGGGAGCTGGGGATTACAGAGGGCACCAGGCTGAATGTGAGTCACCAGCGTGCTCTTATCTGAACAGGGCATGTCACGTCCTGGGCTACATTAGCAGTGCAGTGGTCAGAAAACTGTGGGAAGTTACTATCTCCCTCTACGCAGCTTTGCACCCAGGTTTTGGGTCCAGCAGTCCAAGACCGGTGTGCAGAAACTGGAAACAGTCCAGTGGAAGGTCACTGAGATGATCAGAGGCCTGGAGCAATGTGAGAGGGGCTGAGGAAACTGTGCTTGTTTAGTCGGATCAAGGGAAGGCTAGGGGCTGCTGGGACAGTGGTTATGCAGACAAGAGCCAAACTTGTCTTCTTAGTGCTAGAGGCTGTAAGAGGGGCCAGTGGCCACAAGCTGAGGTCTGAACATGAGGAGACATGTTCACCAGGAGGGCAGTATAACCCTGAAACAGGTTGCCCAGAGAGGTTGTGAGATTTCTGCTCCTGGAGATGTTTCAAGATTTAGCTGGACCACGCTGACCTCGTCTGCTGTTGATGATGGCCCCACTTCAAGCAGGGTGTTGGACTAGATGAACTCCAGAGGCCTCTTGATTCTATAATTAACTCATTGAAAAAATAAGAAAATATGATTATAAATATGATTAAGTGGATTTGTTTCCGATTTGCAAGAAGAAGGTAGCTGAATATGCACTATTTCTTATTTTTGCACTGCCCTAGAAGAAAGTCTACAGTGATTCCTGAGTAATATTTCTAAAAACTCCAAGATCAGGGGAACAGTAAATAACAGGGAGGAAAGATTGTAACCCAAAGAATCAACTTGATCATTTGCATGGGCACAGTGAAGCCGTAAGCTTTCCAGCGCAGCCAGAAGCAAGCTCAGACATTTACAAGGATGAGATTTACAGCAGAAGAGATGCCATGCTGATCAGCAGAGGTTGGGGGAAGACTTGAGAGCACAGTAAATGAATCTGAATTTGCAGAGCATATTGCTGCCACAAAAGGAGCTACTATACAAAGATCGGTGCACACCAATGTGGATAAAAGGAAACGCCATGTATGATGCAGTAGGTTACGTTACCTCTGACATCGGCCTTCGTGGGCTGTTCTGCTGGCCACCTTCTGTGCAGAATACGAATGAACAGGAGAGAGCCCCAGAAGGTACAAAATGTCTTATGGTGAGAGACTGAAACATTGCAATATGGTAGCTTTTCAAAGGTGAATATAGTAGCGATTTCTGCACTGGTTTGAAGAGAGACAATTCCACATTTCCCAGCAGCATAGAGGCAAAACTGAGTTTTGCCACTTCCTAGGTGAAAATAAAAGAGTTTTTACAGGCATTTCGGCGTGCCTTCCTCACCTCCTGCACGCAGGCAGAGCCAGCAAGCCCTGCAAGCCCATGTCAAGCTCTGCAAGACCATGCCGAGCCCTGCAAGCCCCTGCT
Source organism: Grus americana (assembly GCF_028858705.1). Classification (NCBI taxonomy): domain Eukaryota; kingdom Metazoa; phylum Chordata; class Aves; order Gruiformes; family Gruidae; genus Grus; species Grus americana. The sequence goes on along the minus strand of NC_072853.1, from coordinate 149,064,656 downwards.
CCTGCCTCTGCCCCAGCGCTGGGGAAGCAAGTTCAAAGCGGGGCCGTGGGCATGGGCTGCAGGGTCGGGGTTTTCCCTCCACCCATCTGTTTTGCTGCTTCCAGCAGTTTTCTGCCTGGGGCATCTGCCTGTTCTACCCACACCCAACGCAGGCTTTGGGCTCTGCGTATTTAGACGAGGAACAGCATCTCGAAAGCTTTCCCAAAGGTTGGAAGTTGAAGCTAGATTAGTTTAAACAGGAAACAAGCCACAGTTATGTACACAACATATATATGAACTAAATAAAGGTCATTAACTATCGAAATAAATTACTAGTGACTGGCAAGCAAACACTATTAAATTGAGTGTATGTTTGTCCCAAAAGCTGGTGTTTTCTGCAGCTATGAGGCTTGAAACATGACTTATCCCTGGGTTGGCTAGGTGGGAGGTCAGCTAGATGATCATGCTGGGTCTTTCCGGCCTTAAATTCTGTGGCTCTGTGGAAATTATGTGTCAGAGGGTTTTTCTCGTCATAGCCAGACTGAGAGCTTGAAATCCACATGGTTACTGACAACTCCCAACTGTCAGTAAAGCTGTTTCACAGAAAGTGTTACATGACTGATGTCTCTACAACTGCACTTTTCCAAACAGATGGGGGGAAAAAAATGGCACTGGTCTCAAATCAGTCTTGACGGATTACGCAAAGGAAATTTAACACATGCTCCACATTTTGAGAAACTTCTAAATATAACATCTCCATTGAAAACAAAGTATATGACAGTGCTAAAAATATGTAAATACACAGCTATAAAACTATTTTCACATTACAGAATGAGGACCATTATTAGGGGCTGGAAAAACAACATTTTCTTGATGCAGTTTTCTTGACGCAGGAGACCCATGTCAGGGTTGCCACACCTTGTTTAACCTCAGAGATAAGCTCTTTTTTGAAAGCTCACTGTTTTACTTCTAGAGGTTTGTCTCTACAGAACACACGGCAAAGATAAAAATGTTCCCATTGTAATTGATGTCGTCATTGCATTTAGAAATAATAAATCCATGACATTATGGAAAAAATTAAAATAACCCAAAAGGGAAAACATGATATTTAAATTATGTTGCAGCTGGAAACATACTGTAATAAAGAATTAACCAGTGAATCTTGGTCTACACCCTGGTTTTATTTCATTATAATTAGGCAGGGGTATAATTTTATTTTACTAAAGTAGTTATACTAGTAAAACATTTACTGCATTTGCAATTTTATTCATAAAAAGGTTTGATGCATTAGTATTTGTGATGCCATCACCAGTCCAGGAAGGAGATACAGCAATGTAGGAATAGCCCACTAGTATACCTGCATATCTACCAAGCAATTGTACTGGTTTAAATGGAGCCATGTAGTTAAGGGAACACACTGTATATGTGCAGATAGCTTCTTGGAAAGTTGTGATATTCTGAAGATATAAGCCTTTTACAATTACTTGTAGGAATTAATAATAGCAGGAAAAAACCTGTCTCAGAGACAGTATTAAAGGTAGAACTGAGATTTGCACAAAGAAAAAAGGCAGGGATTTTTTTCTGAATAATTTCAAATTACACAGGTAAAACAGGCCTTGAGAAGTATAGCAAATAGGGTCTGTATAACAGAAGAATTGTTTTCTCAAGAAAATTACATTTGAATTCATTTATAGCCATTTTTGTGCTCTAAATGACAAAAAGCAAATCACATCTGTAGGTTCTTTATTCTGCATAGAACCTGCTTGGCAGCTTCCTAATTATTATTTTTAAGGTAATTGTTAAAATAAGAAAAAGAATTGCCCATGCAATTGTCAAAAAGAATTAATATCCTTTCAGGAACAGCAGCAAAAAATTGGACTGTAGCCTCCTACCTGGTACGGGGCCAGAGAGTTTTCTTTGGTAAGACTGTGGCAGGCAGAAGAGGCATAAAAACTATCATAGCAGCAGACATTAGGAACAGTAGCACGGGGGGACAGTTCTGTTCCACTCGTCAGTGAAGACGTACAAGATCATCTCAGTCGGCTCAGTAAAGACCAGCGTGGCTCTGTGTGAGTGGCAGAAGAACATCCATCTCTCCATGAGAAACACCCAGAGTACCACTGCAGGGAAAGGCACTTGCAGTTCTTGCAGCAGTAGTTAGAATTATAACTGAGGGTACTGAAAAAATGTTAACTAGTGCCTAAGCAGTGCTTTTTATCTTCGGTGTGTTTTGCAAACATTAATTCTGATACAGCCCTGGCTTATGCCAGCTTACGGCAGCAGCCAGATGGGGCTCAGTGCCCCACCGGGCACCTACACCGCTGTGCGGGGACACATATGTGGTGGGAGGTGCTGCCTGGGAAAGGAGCTTGCTTGGGCATGTGCTGAGTCAATGTATTTCTCTGGCAACTTGTACTGGCAGAACAATTCTAGTGGCCAAAGAGTTATAAATAACTGTCCTCCCGCAACAGGATTCTTGAGGGAGGATGTTGGTACGAACACTGCTGTTCCCCGTACGCACACGGCAGCTGCATCTCTATTTAATGAATGCAGAATACTGTTCTGACTTAAGTCCTGGGGTTTTTTTTTCCCCAAGGAGGTCACTTGTATGGGGGGAAAAAGAATGCAGCTCCAACCACAGCCCGTCCACACCTCATCCAAAAGCCTGGCGGCCTCCCCACAAATTGCCATAACTTCTTCATGAACTCATCCGAACTGACAGCATGGGTAAGCCTCTGACCATACAAACAAACCCGAATACTAATGTGGCTTCACTCACTTTGGCTTGCCTTAGACTCACCTCCTCTCAGAACGGAGCCACGATACAGCTTCTGAAGGCTGTGCGAGAGTGGGGAAAAGAAAATTTGCCTCTGAGAAACTTGGGGCTCCAAACTCGTCTCCCCACAGGAAAGCCACCCCTGTCAGACAGCCAAGCCCCCTCCCTGCAGCCCCTTCGCTAGCTCATGGGGAACGAGTTACAAAATCAGATCATCGCTTAACCAATTTAACCAGTAACCTACCCCAGGTGAAGAATGACCTTCATACGCTTCTTTCTTTCTTGTATTCTGGAATACGGATGAACCAGGCACAAAAGTGAAACAATCTGAAAATGCAATGGCAAATGCCTAATCTGCAAAATGCTGTGGTACGTATGCGGCCTCCGCGCAGCAGCGCGCCTTCGTTATTGTACTGGCTGCAAGCAGGTTGGTGTGGAACAGAAATAGTCCTCAGGCGCTCAAGAATGTGTGACTGCTAGTTTATTTTCTTTGTTTTGCAGTTTCAAACGCGAGCGTTCAGCCTGCCTGTCTGCTGCGAGAAGGCTCTGCAGCAGAGGAGACGCTGCTTCCCGCGCTGAGGTTTTGTACATTTTCCCTTCCTGGCATTTTCCTGTGCAGAGGGAAAACTGTGCATTTTGCTCTTTGTGTACAGAAAATATAAAGAAACTGGGAAACAGGATGGGGTTGTTTACTAACCCTCTCCACGAGCCAACATAACGGTAAAGGAAGACCGAATGCAAAATTTCCACGAGAGAGAAAACAAAGCCTGTCTCTCTTCCATCTTGAATCTCAGGGTCCTGCCAGGCAGACACGATGCTTCGCACATTTAAAGGTGCAAAGCACATAATAGGAGCTATATCATAGGGGAAAGAAATATGTCTGCATGCATTTCAGAGAAGGTAGGAATGGAAGCACGAAAAATCACAAGCACAATCCTTTCTCCACCATTTTTCTTCCATACGCAGATCTGTATGTTACGAACTACCACAACGGTAGAAGGAGGTGTTGCAAAAGGGAAGCAGGCGACTGATTCCAAAATTGGGATTCAAAACCGCTTGCACACAGCATAGAAGTTAGACGAGAGAAGTAATCTTTTGTACTGATGGGGCTGAATTACGAAGCTTTCATTCATAGTCATTCTGTATTTATTTCAGCTACACAAACCCTGGTTTGCTCCGGGGGGGTCAGAGGAGCTGGAAAGATTTCATAATGCCACTGTGTCAGAGTCTGATGGCTGGTTTTCATTCCAGACAACATAAAGGATGTACAGCAGCTATCAAAGTGCCAGTATCAAAGAAACAGCAGCGATGTTGCCCTTCGCAATTATTTTTATTCTCAAATTTATGTGCTTTGTTACATTTTCTTAAAAAAAAAAAAAGGAAAAAATCCCTCTCCTTCGTGGCGCTAAAATTAGCAATGCCAAGAATAGATCCCAAAATCATCATCTTCCCCATTTATTTTGCTCAGATGTGAATGACGCTGCGTCAAGCGCAGAAAAGGAGTCTATTAGTCTCATGCCACCGGAAAAACAAATGTATCGCATTGCTGAAATGTCGAGTTTCCACCATGCATTTGATAATAGATTGTGTGCTCAGTTCCTTGCATCCATTGTAGCAGCTTACTGGAGATATGCTCTGCGCTCGCCGACAAACCGGCCTGCCCTTTGGACTGAACCATTCCAGCCCACGGTGGCTTTATCATTACCCCGTTTAGGTGTGGCCTGCCCTGTCAGATGGTTGTGTACTTAAAAAATAGTTAATATTTTCTTAACAACAGAATCCTTCACCCGATTGATCTTTTTATTTTATTATCCCATAATGTTCCATCATGCACTCTTCCCGCAAAGATCTTTTTGGCTACCATAACAGGTGAAAGGTCACACCTGGACATCATCCATCACAGCAGCATGTTCTCCGCACGGCGATTGCATGGGTGGTTGTTTGTTTTGCAGGCTGCGGTAAGCAGGTAGGAACAACTCCGGCAAGAAGGGTTGCATGCTGTCAGTGCAGGTCCCCAGATGACTTCTATCACAATTTTAAGGCTCTGCATGTCATGAAACGCCCTGACACTAAGCTTCAGTCTGTTTCACATTATACCAAGTGCCCACACATAAATCTCATTCAGAGCAGTCCTCCTCAGACACAGGCTGTAACAAGCTCAGGGTGCAAAGAGCTACATAACTAGGTACGATTGCTTTACATCCTAGTTATCATTTAAAAAAAAAAAAAAAAAAGGAGCTTTCTTCAACTCACCAAAAACTGAGACTGGGAAGCATCGGTGATCATAAACATCTCCAAAAACTCTGGAGAGGAACAAGCTTCTAGAAATTCCTTCCCTGCAGCTGCAGCCTTGTGAAACCTGCCTGTCTCCAAAATCTTACAGTAGTTGAACAACAACTGCCTGGTTTTAGACACGCTGCTGCTGCAGGCTAGACAGTGAACGTGGGGTCAGTACCCGAGGGTTGGGTGCAGAGAGGGAGCCAGAGGAGGAGAGGAAGGAGCCTGCGTCTATAAGTGACCCACCTAAAGAGCCCCCAGTCGCTGCCCGCTTTTCTCCCTCTGCCTTGTCACTGTCTCATGCGGTGCGGGATGCAGCATTGTGTGGGGAAGACGAGCTGAAAAGCAGTGCAGGAGGAAGGCACTAATACACCATCAAGCACTGGAAAGTAGTCAACATCCCCAGGAACAGGGAAGGCTGAAAGTAGCAGTGAGTACGGAGAAGACGCTACCAGCTTGATGAAGGTAAGAAGCGCTGTAAGAAAATGAGGAAGGAAAGTGGACAAATTAGCTGAATAAATTTTGTGGTGAAAACAGCTGGATGAACATCTCTGGAGACTGAGGAAAACCAGAAACAGAATGGAGAGATCATCATCATCTGTCCATGCTTATAATGATGACAGATATGACAGCCTGCCCAAGCCAAGCGTTCCCGTCCTGCTGCGGCACTTTCTCTTCCCAGAACAAAGCTCCTCAGCAGTCGCTTCGAGCCCAACAAAAAATTGACATCTTCTACTGCTGCCTCCTGTGCTTTTGTTTATTGTTCACTATTTCCTTTTTGCTTTTGTATTTCCTTTCTCCCCACCTTGGTGGTGATCAGTAAAGAGCATTACCTGCAAAGCTGCCTTGCCTGCAGGCACAAGAAAAGGCTTCACTGCCTTCCAGCCTCTTTCCCGAGCTGGATCCTCTCAGAGTCTCCTTAGCAGCATTTGTCCCTCATCAGACGTCATGTAAGAAATATCTGTGTTTAATAATTGGGTTAAAAACTTTTCGTTGTGGCATTTCCCTAGCCCAAAGGGTCTGTATTTAGCTATGCTCTTCAGTTTTGCGCTCCTTTCTTCTGTTAAATCCTAATCTATATAATTTCAGTGTAGAGTTACGGTCTCTCTCTCCCCCTTTACTCCAATAAACTGCCAATGCAGATACTCCCGTCACACTGTAGGGAATATCCCACCAATTACCAATTATATATCAACAGCAGGTATGAGACCTATGACAGAAATTGTATTATCCCCTAATCTCTATACATCTTTTGCAGACCATTGTATGGGAAGCCATGTGAAATGCCTTGTCCCTATGGCGAGAAGAGCGGGAAAGAATAACTGGCACCTAAGTACTCACTTCAGAAGTTGAGTAAATGTGTTTTGAAGTTAAAAAAAAAAAAAGAGTTACTGACATTTCTCTGGATGGTGGGTTTCACTCCTGAGTAAAGCTCCACTCTGCCCCTGACCACCGTTCATCCTCATCCCTCAGCCTCGGGCTGTGCGGGACAGGGAGGGTACCCCAGCATGGTAAGCATCAGGCTGCCAGAGGGCTGGCAAGATGCCTTTGCAACTCCCAACCACAAAAAGGACCTTAGAAGGGATCCTGGGAACTGCAGACCAGGAAGTTTGCCATCCGTCCTTGATAATGGCAGTAGGGTCTAAAAAAAATAAAGTCATTGTAGACAGGGATAAACATGGTCTGTTGGGATCAAGGCAGCATGGCTTCTGCAGAGAGAAACCCTGCCTCACCAACCCACCGCAGTCCTCAGAGTGCATCAGTAAAGATGGAGGGTGGGTCCAGCAGACACAGAAGAGTCCAATTTTGAAAAATCTTTTGATGAGGTTCAACATCAAAGGTTATAAGAGAAACTAACTTGCCACAGGATGGGAAGAAAGACTCAGAGATAAAAAATTGGAGCAGGACATGAAGCAAAATATAAGACTTAATAGTTACTTTTCAGGGTGGAGAACAGGCATCAGCAAGGTCTCCCCACTGTAGGACTGATGGTAGGACTGGCTTTACTCAACATTTTCCTTGAGCACCTGAAGAGGTGAGCATACAGTGAAGTCCTCAAGTTTGTATGTGACACTAAGCTCTTTCAGGCAAGTAATTCTAGAAGGACTTAATAAAATTGAATGAGTGGCAATGGGTCCATAAGTAGATACTAGAAGGATCAGGCAGTGATGAACCTCTAACATTTAAATCCAACAGTTGGGGATGCTGGGGCAGCACGGAGAGGACGGGCCACATGATGTGACCAGGCTCACCTGCTCTCTGTAGGTAGCACTGCCTCCTGCCACTGTTGGAGACAGGCTCAGGGCTGGATGGACCATTGGTCTGATGCAGCAGTTAACGTCTTACATTCTTAAACATGCTTCTGCATGTTGTCCCAAGACACTTGCTAGTTTCAGTGCACACTCTGATGGGGTGAATGCCCGGCCTGGCACTAAGTCTGGGATGTAAAAACCCATGGAGTCCAATTGCTTCAGTCCCCAAAACCAGTACTGCCTGCCTCCCTCCATGTCTTCCTAGTAGCTGACCTGCTGGCAGGCTGACCTGCTAGGCACACTAAATATAAAACCCTTCAAGAACCACAGGACAGTTAAAGAGAGAAGGAAACAGACTGCAGATGCACTTTCTTACACGTGCACTGTCTCACTTCCTCCTTTTCCATTAGCAGCCCTTGAAGAGTAAAGGTCTGTGCAAAACCAACAAACATTTCACTGGAAATCCCTGCTTTCACCTCCTCACCTTTCCTGGGACTTCTCTGGGGTTTGGACAGCATCCTTCCAAGGTCCAGGATCACTCAGCTTCCCATTCTTCCTCTTCGGTCTGGTGGTGCAGGCATGTCCATCCCCGTGCTGCAGGAAGGCCTGCCCCATTTAAAGGCAAGGTCCGCCGATGCTCATTCCTGCCTCTCCTCTACTCATGTCCTCAACAGACCCGGCCTCGGAGAAGGCGACTGGTAGAAGTCAGTGGCTCAGCTTGCCAGCTCCACAGCCATGCTTTTGGTAGCCAAAAATGGCCTGATTCAGTTCCAAGGCACAGTCTGCCCTCAACCACGACAAGGATATCTCAATCCACGCAGAAAGTCACTGTCAGAAACTCCATTAATGCAATGAAGCTGAGCCCCTGCGGGGCAGACGCCCTTCAGCTGCCGCAGCCTGGTGCGATAAGGCTCTGCCTCGCAGCGCTGGCACTGCCCTGCACAGAATCGAGGGCGGGGGGGGGGGTGTGGTGTGTGGAATCGAAATCAAGAAATCATGATTTAGCAGTTTATGTAGTCTGTCAGCCCTCCGTGCTGTGTGGTTTCTGCAGTGAGAGGTAAAGGGTAAATGCTCTGTCTCTCCCAGCTCCTCCTGCTGTGGGTTACATCCCAAAGCCTTTCCAGCATTACGTTCCCTTTGCCAATTCCCAGATGCACAATCGTGGAGGTTCCTGAGCTGACTTTACTCAGAGGGAGCACTGACAAGCTCAGCCTGAGGAGAGACCTCTGCTACCACTTAGAGGAGCTGCATCCCGGCTCCCCCTCCCCCAGCCCCTTCACCACCACCCACACAGCAATCCATCAGCATCACCCACGGAGCATCTGGGGGCAACATGTAATTAGGAATGATGCTGTCTGCCGTTTATAGACATACTACTACAAGGAAAAGCTGGTGAAAGTAATACCCACCGACAGACATACCTTGTAGTGTGCATCGAACGCTAATGGGGAAAAGTAATGGAAAGAGAAAGATGAAGGCAGTAACTTACTCCACACAGCTTTAAAACAAAGCAGTCATTCAAATACGTGCTCAGAATGATCGTGATGAGGTTGTTTGATAAAACAGTTTACCTGAAGCAATAAATGAATTCTGTAAAATAAGAACACCCTGCCTTGCTGGGTAAGTGGAGCTGCATTTGCTCTGCGATCCCTTTACTGGGATACGAACCAGCAGAAATTGTGCAGGCAAGCACATGCAACATTTCCTACACACAGAACATCATGGGGCCAACGGTGTTTTCCTCTCCTCTTGAAGTCTTTCACTGCAAGAGATCTTCTTTGAGATTTTCCACACATCTGATACTGTGTGGCTCATCTCAAGCATGTCTACTCCTAAGTTTGGGAATGTTTCTTTTCAATAATTTTTTATTTTTAATCCCCACCTTATTTTTTTTAAGAATTAAAAAAAAAATGTTGGTTGTGCTTCTCATGACACTGTAAGCATTTAATATAGAGGTCTGTGTGTTCACTTTCAAGGCATACATCAGCCTGTTGTCACAGCAAAAACCAGCTGTTTGGGTGATGCTATAACAATTCTGCCAAGACTCAGTAACTAGCCTTGGAAAAAGCAAAGTCAAACAAAAGGAGTGTGAACTATGACAAGCAATGTTTGGAGTGGTAATTTAGCAGGACTAAAGAAGATGTGAAAAGTAATTAGCCACATAAACAAAACCACAGGACAAATTATTTAAATGCATCACAACCTGTAAGGAAGAACAGAGGTAGTACCTGAGGTCTGGGAAAGCATTGAGAAGGCACGAAAGCAGAGATTTTGCATCTCTCCCACAGATCTAGTCATGTAGGAGATATGTGCATCAATGAATTTGAGTTAAAGCAAATGAACTAATTAAAAAAAAAAAGCAGAGAGAGAGAGAAACGAGATTAAGGAAATCCAGAAGAAAGTGACTGAACTGCTATTTCATTCAGCAGGAGAAATGGAAGGGAGCAAATGGACCAGCTGCCCACTCAGAGCACAATGACATGGCAACAGAAGACAGCGAAGATTCCGGTACTGTGCTTTTGGGGCTATGGAAAATGCTCTTCTAATTAGAAGGTTTTCAACTGCATTATGAAGCAAGATCAAATCTCTCCATTGCTTTGTTCTTTCACTTGGTTTGCTAATCTGCAGCAGTAGAACTGAAGGCAGTCAAACAGGATGGAATTTATATTGGGCTTAGAAATTGTACTCGCTGCCTACAGTTTCCCTGCAGAACAGCTTCAAATTACATCGCACTTGTGTGAAGTTGCAGAGTTTTGTCATCTAACCATTCCACCAGCGCAGAGCACATCACGGGAGCTGCGCCGCCGTCATCTGACTGCCATATGCCCGGGAACCTTCCTTCAGTGCATGGTCACCCGCAAATCAAAAGCTTTGCCTGGCTGAGGGTTCGCAGGACCCGCTCCCCAGACAAGCAGGACGGCCTGTCTGCAGCACTAGTTAACTCACATCCATCTTTTATCTGTTCTTCACGTGTCTGTCACCCCGGGATTCCAACACACTAGCACCACATTTCATTCATCTGCAACAGATTGGAATGAACATTCAGCTGAAGTTTTGTCGGCTTACTAGTGTATTTTTCCAAATTACCTTTTAGTTTTGTGGATTTTTTTTTCAGTTCCTTCAACAGTGCAAAAACCCCTAGCCATACCTATGATCCTGACTGGCAACTTAGCTGTGTGTAAAAGGATCTCCAGCTCTAGTCCTTTGGACTACTCAGGTTGAGGGGAAGGGGGAGGTATATCCCTCCTTCAAGTAATTTTCATTAAGATTACAGAAAATTACTTGTGGTCTCCGAGGACCAGAAAAAAAATCCAGATTTCAGATTGCTTTTGTAGTTCTGTGTCCTTCCTTTAGGTGTGCGATGATGTAGTTCTGTCTATTTTCACACAGAAGGAATCCAGCTGAGAGCACATTTTATTATAACTCCAGATGATGTTCAAGAGGATGAAAAACTCATTTTTCTCAGGTGGTCAGAGAAAAGTCCCAGTAAACTGGCATTCTTTCTTCTCTCATCTATATTATGCAGAGGAACTCAAATTGCTTATAAAGCAGTTTCAAAGATGTTTTAAAAAAGAAACACATAAAATGCAAAAAAAGAGAGGATAGTCCTGGACTTTTTCACCTTTTCAATTAGTTTTTAATCTCTTAAGAACAGCCATTTAGGTCAGAGTAGTTAAACTGCTATAAAACAGCTGCTAAACCATTCTTCTATTGTAAATTAAACAGAAATTTTACCAAACATTCCCATTGCACAACTACACTAGCATAAACACAAAACCAGGATTTTAAAAAACACTTGGAGGGGGAAAGGGTAGGCCTAAAATAATGATTTATGACCTCACGGTAATTCCAGTCAATGCCAAAATTTTAACAGATTTTGTAACTAGTAGGTCATGCCTGATATAAAAAAATTCATACAGATGGGACATGGTCTGAAGTGCAGCTCCACGCCTCAGAGAGAAAGCCAAGTTTCACACCCTTGCTGTCGGATAGGGCGATGTATCGCAGGCATAGCTATAGCTTCTGAAATGGCAGCTTCTTGTAACACTCTCATCAAAATAGCTCATTTGCTTTGCTTTAACCAAGGGAATTACCACAAGAAAATTAATTAAGGTCAGCTACACATTGATCACATCAGTAAACAGTAACAACACTTAGGACTCGTAGCAGTTTTCAACTCCAAAGCACTAATGAACCCCACCCCTGGGCACCCTGAGGAGGTGCAGGTCCTCCCTGTGCCAGACCCAACCAGGTATGGTTGGAGTCCTGCTGCTGAACGGACATGGGATGGAGGAGGGGAGAGGCACCTATAATTCTTCTCAGCCCTACGGATCTATGCTGTACTCTGCTTTTTCCAGGGCAAGGTGGGCTCTTAACCCATGCAATTAAGGACCGACTGATTTCAGCTCCATCCTTCTGGCTGCGGTGGCACACAGCAGCACAGCCACAAGGCCTCCTCGAACCCTGCCCAGCCTCCCACTGCCAAATTTCCCTGTCTCTGTGTGCTCCAAGCCCTTGCAGGTCTTCACAGAGAAGCTGGCGTAGGGTTTGCTTTGCAGTGACTGAAAGCAAGAAAGTTTCATATTGTTAAACAGCTTACAGAATTGCTGGAGTTACCCTCCTTTATGTTCCCATAAACCAAGAACGCCTGCAGGAATCGTGATCCAGCGCTAGGATCAGCCGCACTGCCACTCTGTCACCGACTGATGCAACTGCCTGGCCCCAAGGCAGGAGGCAGAGACGACAAGCCCCACAACCAAACTCAGAGATGACTAAAGCAAGGAGGTATCACTCATGAAAGGAGACAGGAAACTTGAAGCTTCCTTACATATTCATTTCCCACAGAAGGTAACAGCTGCAACACCAATATCTTACTGACTCTTCTAATTCCCCCCTTGCATCTCATGCCCTGCACAGCTGGGAATTCCGCCTCCAACACAGAGCATGAGCCATTCCCCAAAAGTTCTAGAAAGATTTTCGTACCATTTCCTCATTTGAAGCACTGATGGGGAAGAAAAAAAGAAAGTAATTTTATCACTTCTGCTTTGTTTTCAGCAAGAAGCAGAACTGTTCAGAGCACAAAGGAGTGCAGGTGATGCAGACCCAGTGCCTGATTCTCACTGCAATGGAAATTAGGTGGGCGCTGCTAACCTTAACGGAAATTAGTCCATAAAGCTCCATTAGTGAGCAGAGGACCTGCCAATGACCTGCTCTCCTCCAGCCACTGATGGTGCTTTACAGAGACAAGTCTTGTGAAAGCAAAGACAGACGTAATTACAATTACATTTTCGTTGACCACGCTTGCAAGTGTGTATGTATATGTGTACAGGGAGGGTTGTATAAAGATCAGTGCAGACTAAAAATGGGAGCTGTTCTTTCCAAATTTTATACATTGCTTGAGTCACAAAAAATTAACTTTGCCCAACTCAGTAAACTCCCTTCCCTCTTTGTTCATATTCACTCTGGTATATCCATCATTTTTGATCCTCTACTGATTTCCATTGTTGGGGCTTATTTTCTGTGACTTGAGAACCTGAAATTACGCTATATATCTTTGTAGCTCATTGAACTAACCAGCATTTATTTTAATTTAGTAAGGAAACATTTGGCTGGGTGTTACCAAATAAATACTGTGTCTACACCAACACAAATATACTTTGCACAAGGCTATAAACCTGTCTCAGAGCTCTAATGATATCGCAAGTCAATGAAGCTTCAGTGTTCTCATTAACATGATTCTATCAGACCTCCATGTTGCATATTATTCATTTTTAACAATAGATTGTAATATAATTTATGGCATTGTGGGGCACCAAAGGCTGAATCTTGGTAGTAACCCAACCTTTTAGGTTGATAATGGCTTGAACACTGACCTAATATTGAAAGGTGAACACGTACAGAGGCCCTCAGACCTAATTATAAACAGGACAACGGGGATAAAACGCATCACTAGTCTGTATCAGTGAAGACAAAACTTTACTTGAGAGCAAAGTGCACAGATCTTGTCACAAGATTATGAAGAGTTTTGTTGCTGGTTTTGACACAAAAAGTAATCAAGAACTTTGTTTTAAAGAAAGACACTAACACACTTTCCTCCCTCAAAATTTAATTTTTGGTATAAAAGGAACAAAATACAGAATAGTTAAAGTTAATATGGGTACCTATTCTTTAACTCAGTGTGGAGGTAAGAACTAGTAGGAGCAAGAGTGTTTTTACAGAGAAAAAGCAAGCCTTCAAAATCTCTGTGGAATTCTGTTAAGGCGAGGACATTAGGACACTCGCAATGTTCCCTTCCATAGCTTGCTGATGCACAATAGTGAGCACAACCGGTTTCTTCTACAGACAGCAGGTCATGGTCCTCAGCACTTCGCTGAGCACTCAGCGAGGCTTGTGATCGGACCTCTGGCTGGGGAGGGAACACAAACAACTACGAAACGTGTTTAACCCAAGTAAGAGTAACTTCTTGTGAAAGGCAGCACAATACCGTTTCCTGGCTTAAAAGGCATTCTCATCATCAAAATATGCTTTAGTATTGCTTATATGTATTTTCTAATTCAATCTTTTGTACAGTATCTAGAAATACAGTACAGCGGGAATAACATAATTAGTATTTTCACTAGCTAAATTATAGACCTGACTGCAGAATACAGCACAGTAGCATCAATATTAATAGTTAGGTATTATACAAAAATGACATCAATAGTTTTAGTATAGTCATGAGAGACATTGTAATTTCCTCTTTCTCCAAGATCCCTTCAAATTGTGTCAGATGAGGAAACTCACAAAATCCACCGGCTTTTAGTTTGACTCAAATTGTAAAAATCAGTATCTCAAAGATGTCTTAGGTAAATTTTTGTAGGTTCTTGTACAATATTCCTTGCTGAATATGGTATTACTTATAAAGAACTTAAGTTCTGCTGCATCGACCTCTCATCTGAGTTTAATTTTCCCAGCACTTCTGCAAGTTAACAAAGGAGTATAACAGATACTTCACAGCTGAAGATGATGATACATAGGGATTTGTAATAATTATCCAAGACCATAAAAGCAATCCTATGTCAGTGCAGGAAGTGGAACCACCGGCTTTGCAATCTAGTGCTACTCCATATTTCCCTTCTACCCTGGTCACATAGTGAGATCTAAAACTCTAACAACCAAGGTACTGGACACCAAGCAGCCATTAGGAAAGATACTGAGGCAAGCATGCTTTCACAGATTCCTCACCTGAAGGGACAACAGCCAGCCACCCCTACATCCCCAGAAATCAGAGGACTCCAATTTACACCAGAAGCTAAAGGCTATCCCACAGCATCCTCCATGTCTAAAACTCCCTTTTGGCCAAGCTAATTCACAACCCCCTAGACCAAATCAAGAACACTGAGGATCTACCCACACTCCATCCACTTCCTAATTACAGTAACTTTGTGCTCTACTTCACAAAATGAGATTCGTTTCTTCCTTCACCAGTTCCATTCAGCTCCTTCAACATTTTGTTCATTTGTTAAGATGCAGATCTCCAGCAGATTGATCACTTCAGATGAGACAAAGCAATCCCTTGGTAAATCCCTCTGGAAATGCAGAACATATTACATGCACAAGAGTTGAACTCCTTCAATTTCCCCTTTTCAGATCCTCTTGGTTTCCAGTCATTCAGATAAAGAATGGGGCTTTTGTAGGCCAGTTAATCCATCCACTGAATGAAATATGGTCAAGTTTTACACATCCACATGTTCTTTCAAGGCCCTGGTTTACATCTGTAGATGTAATAATAGCTGTAGTGATGTAGACAAAAATCATGGCTCGGGCCCCCAGAGAAGATCTTTAAAGACTTGGGTTGAAAAGTCCCAATGCTACAGTCAAAGGAACTGGCAAAATGATTTAGGGGCTGTCTCTGCTTACATTTATTTCTGCCAAAGCACTGGCTTCATTTTCTTTGTGTGTCTTAATAAGCCACCTCTGTGAGAGGGACTCTTACTTGAAATGCTTGTGTGTCCTAAGCTCAGAAGTAGGCACTGTTGAGTGGTAAGCCGAGACAAACATCCAAAGGTGGTGTCAGGCCCGAGCTGCAAAATGAGCCTGTTCTTCATCTTCTCTAGCATCACAGGCACAAACTAGCATGAAAACAGCATTTACAGAATGAATTAAAATGCAAATCTACATTTTATTCTACGAAACTGAGACAAATGATACACACTTGAAGCCTGCCAGAGTAGCAATTACAAACATTAATATAGTTTTAGATGATGACTTAAGCCAAAGGAGAGGATGGAATAGAAAGGCTGTACATCAGAGCTTGTGAAAAAAGCAACTCTTGCCCTAGTAACATAAGCTTAAAATACAAATCAGCGATAATTCTACTGTAAAGGGCTAGATGTGCCTTGTGCAGACATGTACCTCCAGGGAAGCCTCCAGCCACAGGGTGCACGTACAATGCAGGGAAGCAGCCTGCCAGCAAAGGAGAGCTGAGGGGGTCTCAAAGTATGCGGGAGAGCTCCGACTTTGCACGGCCACGGCCTAACAGCATGTGGCATCGTCCAGAAAAGTCCTGTGACTAGAGGCCAAACAGCCGCTGGCCTAGGACAGAACTGCCTAGCTGGTGTAAAGGTATATTTATGCTAGGTCTGATTTAGATTGTGCTCTGCACAATCAGATCGCTTTGAAGGTTTGCCTTGTGCAATCATTTCCTTTGTCAGGAATCAGAAAAAGACTGTGAAAAGACTGTGAACAAATTGTTTAGGCACTGAAATTTAACCCTGTGGAATCCTTACAGTGTAGCACAGTGTGACACAGCGGGAGCACATTTGTCAGGGGACTGAAGCCTCTTTGCTCTCTCTGCACAAAACATATACATTAGCATTGTGCGGTGTGGGTGTGCTCCCAAGCACCTGATGCAGCTATGGGCACACAGGTCTATGCCTACCCTGCCTCCTGTCTGCACTGCAACCGCATTCAGCCCTCTGCACCATTTCTGTTCCGTTAGGGAAAATAAAGGCTTCAGATCCTTCAAGACTGTCTGGAAGCCCTTCCATTACATTTTCTTTTAGAGATTGTACAAGATTTGATTTTTAAATATCCATAATGCATTTGATAGAATTATTGAGTATTACAACAATCTTTTTAATAGACCTAATGTTTTTCCACTAGTGTCCTAGTATTAATAATGTCAGGATATAAACACCAAAAACAAAAAGGCATTTGGTAGAAGCTAATCAGTTCCAAGAATTTTCACTCTGATGTGGGCTAAGGAAAGAACCCAGCTGGTGTGGTTTCTGTACCAGCATTCATGACACGAACAGTTTCCATCTCAGTTAGGCTCCGTACAGGAGGGTACTGTGCATCCCCTGCTCCTCCTGAAGAGCAGAGCCTGAGAGCACCAAGTACCTCACAGCGAGAGCACAGCCCTCTGTAGAATTAAACCTTAACACAAGATAGCCCATCAATGTTCTTGTGAACTGTTGAAAAATATGCTGACAAGAATAAAGGAAAATAGTCATTTGGAATTTGGCAGAGAAAAGCCACTCTAAATCATTTCCAACTGCAATAAGTCTTTGCTCCTGTTTTACAAGTAATAGAAGAGGCTATCCCTGTTTTATAAACTCATTCAGTTAATATGTTTAAGAAAGTAGACAAGTTTCTCTCCTGCGGGGGTTTTCAAATATTGTCTTTCCTTGTGGCTGCCAGTATTTCAACATCCTGTTCCAGAAACACTGTTTATTACTCTTTGGAAAAAAAAAAAAAACAAAAACACAAAAAACCCCACCACAACAAAAAAACCCCACCATAACACAAAAAATTGCTGCATACAAGGAAAAGAAAAATGGTTAGTAGAACAAAAAATGGTAAATGACAATTACATATTAGGGAATACTATAGGGTTGTATGCTGCTCCCTGCTGCTACAGTACACCAGAGGAGTAAGCAGAATATAATTTCACTCTACATAAGAGGGCAAAAATACTTCCAGGATGGTCTACAGTCAGGCAAGAGCTCACACCTCCAATAACCTCCATGTCGATGTGATCTGCAACTTCAAGACTAAGTTCCAAGTGTGTTTCAACTCAATTCTCCAGCAATTTCAACTCTTGAAGAGTAAGTACTGAGCAGCCTTAGTCCCATCTCTCCAGTGGGACTCAAGTATCTTCAGGTTTCCTCTGAATGTGCTCAGAACTTTGCTAACAGTGTTCCTGCAGCCACGCAATTCTCCTCTCTTCTGAGCCACACAAATATGCTGCTGAACCAAATGGAGCCAAACCTCCCAGACTGCCTTCCATGGGCACTCCTTCCATGTGCCCATGTTAGTTCTCAGTTCACTCTGTCCTTTCCAGGAGGAACAATGATGCGTACACCAAACAGTGTATTGCTCCTTCCCCTCCACAGTGAATCCTGCCTTAATTAGGAGGACTTTTGCAGAAGATGTGTTATTTACCATGTCAGGACCACCACACTATCATATCATGCAAAATTCAGCCCTTTTATCATCATCAGATCTGATTGTTTCTTTAGCAGCTACTAACATGTTTGGAGCTGCAAAATCACATCACTTTACTTTCTGAGAGGTAGAAGTAGGAGATATCTCAGTGCAGAATGGATTCCATAATTAGAAAAAGCACAGGGGCCAGCTTTTTCCCCCTCATCAAGCTTGGGAAGCTCTAAACAATATGCAAAGGCAAAAGGGGAAAATGGTTATAGTATTGAGAAGGCTAAAATTTGAATGAGATAATAACAAACCTTTCTTGTGGAAGGAAAAGGAAATGACTGATTCTAAAAAAGCTTCTGTGATAAATCATCACCCCTGCATGAAATTCCATTCATATATGCTGCAATATCTGGTAGTAATGTTAGAGAAAAACAAAAGGGAACAAAAACTTAGCAACAAACAAGTTTATAAAGAACAAAATATAGCTTGCTGGAATTGCTGAGCACTTTCAGTAGTTCAAACAGTAGAAGGAGATTTCAGAACTAAACAAGAGTTTCAACAGCTGTATTTGTATTACAGTCATAAAGGCATAAATGTGAAATACAGCTCTAATAAAAATTTGAAGTTTACAAAACTGGATGGTAATTTTCCAGTCTTTCCAGAAGTATCTCAGAATATCCAGGGGAATAATACCTGAAAGAGAAACATTTTGTTTGTGCATTAGACTACAAGGCATGTTCTGTGCTAAGTAATGAAACACTACTCATATTTATATTGATCATGAAAAAATCCTAGCATTAAACACTGGTCAAGGAATTCTACAATTATTCCCCTACAATGTTTTAAGAGCCTGCTTTTCAACTTACGTTATACTTGGAAGTCAGGTTTTCAAAAACATGTTTAGCTTCTTTTAGGGCATGTAGGTAAGTGGCTAGTTTTGAGATAAGTTCAGCAGCCATAAGCATTGTCTTTACTGAGAAATGTAGATGTTAACTTCTTTTGAAATTACGGCCTGAGTTTACACAGAACCATAGGCTGCCAGACGACAATAGTCTACTGCTGTTCGTGAAACACAAGCACACACCCCAAAGCTAACGTGAAGTCTCCATCAGTGCGAGAGACATTGATTCTGGAACAAAAAAAATTATCACAATGACCTTCTGTCTCTAATGCCAACTCAAGGACGGAGATTATCCAAAAGGTTTTCATTAGAGTAGGACTCTGGTGCCATTATTGTCCTGCTGTCATTCAGTTAGTTTTCCACAACAGACAAACTACATGCTTCCAATACGCAAGCATCACCAAAGCTGTATTTAGTTCTTGTTTTCCAGGTTAAGAATATTACTGTGTTACTCTAAAAACATACATCTCAGTACATTTCTGGGTTTGCAGGCATGTAAATTGTCTCTGAGCCCTGGAAGCTTTAACTATAAAGAGAGAAGAACACACTTCCATGTAATGCATGCCTAAAATGTATTCAAGTAGAAATCCCCAATGTTTTCACACTGATGGAAGATCCATTTACCTTGTTGATTTTCATTTTCTGGATGATTTCTGCATAATGTAACTCTTTTTAAAACTCCCATTTGTTCTCTGATTATAAAGCTAACTTTTCAATGCATTATTATACTCAGTCTGCAAACAGCCTAAAATAACAGGTCTCCAGGACAAACCCAGAACTGGAGTCTATCACAGCAGCTGTGCCTCAGGCAGCAGAACCAACATCAGGCAGTAGCACAAAGAGGCAAGCAGGAGATGCTCGAAGGGGCCCTTTTCTTTATTACATCCTAGCCTACATGAGTAACCTTGTTTCATTTACAGGGAAAACAATAGCCGTAACAAAGAAACATTAATTATATCCAGAAAAGCGTTAAGAAAATGTCCTCTTTCCCTCTGAAGTATTAGTATTTGTAGTTGCAGAATAAAGTTTCTTTATGATTTTGCTTTACTCATTTGACAGCCACCAGCTTTTCCTTGTGGAGACAAACAGGGCTTCATTTTGCGTGACTTAGTTTGTAGCTACTATTAGCTGAAGAACTCTGTTGCTATAATTAAAATTGATGATGCAGATTTTCAGAGCCTGTAGAGGGAGTGCACGAGTACAACATCCTTTTGATGTGTTGATGGAGTGAAGGACTGGTAAATGGATATCTAGAATCTAGGAGGGCATTTCTCTCATTATTACAATTTAGGATGGTGACATTTTGACTGTAAGCTATTTAATAGTGTTTCTGTATTCATTAAGGGCAAAGTTCAACTTGGTGCAGACAGCTGGTGTATGGTCCTTTTATATAACACTTAAGCCTCATGATGAGGCTGGGGGAGGAAGGGCAGCTGTGGGCAGAGCAACTGTGCAGGAGAGCCTCTGGACCCGCTGTACATCAGAGGAAGTTTCAAAGGAGCCTCTGAATACACTAGTTCAGACAGGCTCTTAGGGAAGTCAAGGATGCAAGCAAAGATTCACCAGTACCTGTAGTTTGGAGCCTGAGTAATCCATAAATAAGTTACCGAGATAAACTGAACTTCCCACAGACATTCATTAATATGACAGCAGTTGTGCTGAAGCCTCAGAGTTTGCCTGGGTAGTGCAGGACTGACTTTTCTTCCCCACTTTCCTGGAAGAGCCTGATTATTTGCCCTTTGTTTATAGACAAAGAAATTTGATCCCCAAAACAATCAGATAAGAGAAGGTGTTCAAAAGTATGTGTCCAACAGTCCTGTTACCACCGGGGCAGTTAACCAAATGTTACGCTGTTTTATTAAAAACAAAATTCATGCAGAAATTAAATTAATATTTTAAATCCTTGCTTTGTGTTGTTCCTGTGAAAAACATCTAACAATGTTATAAGTATGAATTCTTTAATTTTCATTTTCCTTACCTTACTATTTCCTCTGGATAGCAATTGTTAATAGTGTTGATATATTCCTGAAGAAGTGACCCAGATTCTGCTTTTATTTCTTGAACCTTTTTAAGTCCACCAGTTGTTACAAAGAGACGACGTGCTTTACTGTCATGTGGTAACACCTACACGCAGAAAAGTACATTAAAAAAAAGAACATTTTCTTTTATGTTACTAGGCTCAAATATTGCTTACCTGCTTTTAATTCAGAGAACAGATAAAATGGAACACATCAGAGGTACAACATCTGTAATGACTACTGTATTTTAACACCCAGTTGTACAGGAGAAAAATCATAAACCAGCCCTTTATGGTTATAACATAATTTAACATGTACTTTAATACGTAACACATATAAAAATATTGAATTGAATATTTATCTTTACGTAAATAATATTTCTTCAATTATTCCTACAGAGACAATATGATTGTGGAGATTAAATAGATAATAAAACCAGAACACTAACATGGAATAACAACAGCATCTGTTCCACTTAAACCAAGTTATTCAGGTCTTTAATGTCAATTCCCACAGTTTAATTGTAAAGCAGAATTTTATATCATTATAATGATCTAGTATAGATTAGTGCATGAAAACAATACTGAGAATTGTTGCAAGTGAACAATGCAGCCTTGAAGCATTACATGCTAATATTAAATTCCTAGATATTAAAATCCTACAACGCACTGTGTAGCCATGGAAGCCTTTTACAAACACACACACACAAAGCAAAAATGTGAAGTTTCTGCAGCCAAAGGGGATGAGAAGCAGAAATGATCAGACAATACATTCTGCACTCCCTGAGTGATGCCAATATGCAGCTCTGTCCAGAGGATGGGAGGGAGGGAGGGAGGTGGGGGCTGGGCCAGGCGAGGGAGAATGACAGCATGTAGTCCATAGGCCCACAGGGCTGCAATAATATTAAAAAAAATAAATAAAAAAGGGGGGGGCGGGGGGGGGAAGAGAGAGAGACATAATGCAAGACATCAGCTGCATCTACAACAAAACCAGATGGGTTTAAAACCAACTCTGAGAGTTACACACTATGGGGGCAAAAGCATTTTGTAAGCCTTCACACTGGTCAGACAAATCAAGCCATAAATTTGACTGTATCTCAGTGTAAAACAAAAACCTTGAAGGAGAAAGGGATTGCCTAAAAGGATGAAGGAAAAGAAGGATGACATTTCTGCCATGCATATAGGCAAAGAGCCTTCATTTCTCAGGTCCCTCTAGGATGTACAAAATCAACAGACAGGTAAAGAAAAAACGGGAGCACAGAGACTTCTCCCTGTTATATGCTCCATGGAAGTGTCAGGAACAACTGTGATTGTTTCATTGTGGGAACTGAAAAGATGTCTGTTTCCACGTATCTCCCACAATAAGAACTGCCAAGGAGGAACTAGCAAGGAGACAGGATGTGGCCCTTTCCCTGCCTTCCTCCTCCCCTCTGTGACTCCCAGGCTGGATAAGACAGCAGAAAACGCTCTTGGAGGAGGCCCTGAAGACAGACAGCACCTCTGAGACACAGTCCCTTCCCCCAGTCCAAACTGAGACAGCACAGAATTGCACAGACCCCGAAAACGATAAAGCTAAAATGACACAGTCCAGCACCAAGAACGGAGAGCATCCCACTCTGAAGCACAGCTCGGAAATAAGGCTTTTACTGTGCTATAAATAAGCCCACAGAAGTAATACACGGCAGCTCTAAGAATAGGAAATTCCCAAGCTATGGTATGGAGAGAAAAATGCTTTTACTGCAGAGAACTTAATTTTAAATGTATACTTCAGAAGAGCAAATGCCAGACAAGTATAGTTTGTTTAATACAATGTAGAAGAAGAAGAAAAATGAAACAAAACATCAGCCGATACAAAGGGTACAAAACCACTCAACAGCAAAAAACATTCAAATCTATACACTGGGCAATCAATTACTACGCACCCAGCTCACTAATAGCTCCAGTCAGCAGACAGAAGCAAAAGGCACTGGATTCTGTGCAAATCTCTAATCTCTGTACAGACTTAACAAGAGAGGACAAACCTAAGTGTGGCAATGTAATCAGGAATCTGCACCACAAACAGCAGTGTGTCCAGATCTGTGATAATCAGAACTGAATATCAAGAGTCTTTTACGCGGGCATTTCCAGAAAGAACATCTCACCAAGAGAGCCTGGTCCCCCCTGCTAACCGATTACACCGCAGAGTGTTGCACAAAATAAAGTCTCTAGTTGAGCAGGATTCCCAACAGCTGGTGAATATTGCAGACACCGGAAATCTCCTGATTAGTTAGCAATTACTTAAATAATTTGAAATATTTTGATTAAATTGGATCACTTTTTACATGCTGTGCTCAAATCAACAATGTAATTAACAACAGTTTCAAATTTTGAGAGGGATGAGAAAAGATTTGGGATTTTTACACTTACTTAATTGAGACTGAAAATTAATGAGGATAAAAGTGGTGAAGCCTTTATACTCTAGATTATTGTAAAATACCTGACTTAAGTCACTCCTGTACAGACAGCTTGTACTTTATCTAAAACAGATGTGACTGGGATTTATGTGATACATTGGCTCAGTAAAAATATTTGCACATGAGTTAATATTCCACTTAATCTCAAGAGGCAAGACAGAAAAAAACACCTTGCTTATAAGCAACTATTTTCCCAGTCTTAGGATGAATTATGGGAGGTTACAGATGAAACAGTATCCAGCTTTATCAGACAAAAGAACGGGATGCTCCAAACTGCTTCTGCAGGGGATGCTTGAGGATCCTGAGAAAACAACTGAGACCTTTCGAGACTTCATCTTTGGAAAAACAGCTTCCTTGCTAAATGGAAAATAATTAACATACTACTCATCAAGCAGACCCTTTTCTTACCTTACTAAACTGCCCAACGATATGTTTCATAATATTGGGAGGGGCATCATGCAGCAGTGGTTCAAGTGCTGGAAGATATGTGCATTTCTGAAGGATGTTCTTTAAGGCTTTTTTAGTCTATTGAAATGCAAAATAAAATTTCTCTAGTAAGACATCAATGAAAACAACAAAAATTCATGTTATATATCACTGAAGTCTGATCAAAAAAGCAAATTGATCAGAATTCTGAAAGAGCATTTTCTGAGTAAAAACTATGGTATCTATCAGGTCACTTAATGAGGAATCAATTTTCTACTTAGATTTATTAAACCTCAAAAGCTACAGTGCATCATATTCTTATTATGTTATCTACAGTCAAAGTAATGGCAATTTTCCTTTGACTACAATGGAAGCAGGAATAGACCCTTTAAGTAAATTGAAGTACTGCAATATAATAAGAAAGCTAAATCAAAACACATTTTAAAAGATTGTATTTTAGAAGTGGCTTACTAGGAGAGTCTGCTGGTCTGGGATAGCAAAGTGCACAACCATCCAGGCAGGGAGGGAAAGAGAAACAGTTGTACATCAGTGCTTGGTTTCTGAAAACAGACCCCATGCTGACTGCCGTAGGCAGTAATGACCTTCTTGAGTAGGATTATAGGTAATTTGACCTTGATAGTTTGGTGACCACGGCAAATGACTATACAAAAGTTATTTTACAGATCCAGAACATTATACATTCAGTGGAATGTACAGAAGTGTAGTATAACATGGGAGACCGTATCCTGCCATATTATACTCTTCAGTTGGTTCGCTTACTGTCGCTCAAAAATACCCCCTACCAAACTGCAACTCTACTAGCTCCTACACAAGAAAGGCCCTAAACATGAACAGTTGCATGTTTTCAAGAGCAGAGCTTTGAGTATTTGTTACAGTTTTATTATAATAATAAAATTTTTAAGCAAATTACTACAAAGACTATAATATTTTGGTCAAGAGCTTATTAAAAAAAAGTAGACAATTAGAAATTAGTTACAAGAAATTATAGCATTTATGGGTGTATGCAACTCTGATCTAAACTGGGTAGAAAATGAGGGACTACACTGCTGTGGCTGTACCATACAATTTGGTATGCACCCTATGCACGCTCATTACGACCACCAGCCAGTCCCAACAAATGACACACAGCCTTTGGATCCCCTACACCCAGGCAATCTGTGACTCAATGAACATCAACAAAAGCACATACCATTTAGTAGTTTTTATACCTGTTGATTACAATAAATATCTCATACTGCAGATACAACAAATATACTTGCTTTTATTTGAAGATCTTCTGAACTGCGTGTGTCCATATACATAGCAAGCAGTGTGGGTAGCACGTTTGCTACTGCCACAGCACGTGCATGCTCAGGAGTATGTCTTCCAACCTGTCCCAAGGCCCAAGCAGCTGCTGCCTTAATATGATCTTCATGTTCCTCTATCAAGCAGGCACACAGTGGTGGTATTCCCTGTAGCATTAATCAAAAGGGAAGGACAACTTGAAACTGATACAGATTGTCAGAAAATGTTTCTGTATTTACACTCTTCTTCTAAAATAAGCTGTAAGAGAATGCATGCTAGTGGTGTCATATTTTTACAACATCATGACTAGCAAGAATTTTGAATAAATCTTAATAAATCTAGTTAAAGAAAGAGAGAAAAAACAGATTCAATGTTCTAAGTCAGAAGGCAGTCTGAGCTAACACACAAATTTAAGGGATAAAAGGAATACATGACACAATTCAGAGCTGTACTAAGAGCAAAGGCTTCAGTTTTATCAGACTGAAAATAAAAGAATTTGAGTGTTTATGAATCTATGAAAGCAGTTTAAGACCAGAAAGGCTCAATCATTGAGTCTTTTCTTTTTTATTCACAGCACTAAATTTCAATTTATCAACCTCTTCTTGAGTCCAGTAGTTCATGTTTGACTCATCCAATCACTTCCAGAAAGGTTTCAACTCTTGATTTGAAGACATCGAGAGATGGAGAATACCTCACTCACATCCAGCTGTTACTGAAGTTCTTCTGGTTCAGGATCACAGTCTTTATCCTTTCTCCACAGGACTATGGAACTACTTAGTAGCTGGTATTTTATGCCAGGATACTTCAATAGGAATCATTTCATGCTACTTTAGGTGAGGCAAGACTACT
The DNA here is from genome assembly GCF_028858705.1 of Grus americana. NCBI lineage: Eukaryota > Metazoa > Chordata > Aves > Gruiformes > Gruidae > Grus > Grus americana. The sequence continues at coordinate 149,039,005 of NC_072853.1, read as the reverse complement.
AGACCTCTAACTGGAAAACCTTTTTCTCCATCCCATGGATCATTTTTTAGTCTTTTCTCCACACTCTCCAGGTTTTTTTCAAGATCCTTTTCAAATGCAGACAACAGCACTATATGCACAAGTACTACAGATAGATTAACTTCTCTTTTCCAATAATGCTTCATCTTCCACTCTTTAATACTGCAAGGAACTGAATTGTCTGTCTTTTTTTTTTTTTCCCCCTGTACTGCAGCAGAAGACCACAATGAAGTGTTTGTCCAGTATGACCCCAAAAATCATTTTTCAAAATTCATCCTTTCCAGGATATAGTGCCATGGAACAGAGTTATCGCTTTACATCATAACATTGTAGATGTGTAACTTCATGTAGTTATGCCACAGTGCATTTCTTTCAAATGGTTCCAGTTTACCAAGCCATATTCTCAGCACTATGTACCATTCCACAAGCCTAATTTCCCCTGAAGCTTTTTTTTTTTAAATGGGTTTTGGGTTTATTTGTGTTTCTTTTGTGGATCATTCATTAAAATATATAATTTCATGAGAGTTTGCACAGATCCCTACAAAATCTCCCACTGTGCTCCCATTCGGTTATGGTAGTAACCATTATTACTCCGCAAAAATTGATCACTTAGGTGCTTCCTCATGAACTTAATCCTGGATTCATCCCACTTAAAGTCAAGCACTCAACAGCAGGAGCATCCTGCCACTCTAAGCATCCCTGAAAATGGAGAGACAGCGACACATCCAGAGAAGAAGGGCCTCCAGAGAAGGCAAGGGAAAAGTGTCTCTTTCTTTAGTTTTCAAATGCAGAAGAGCATTTTTTTTTTATCACTCCTACCTTCCCTGCATACTTATTGCTGTTATGGTGTAGCACTTCCCATTTTTTAACTTGCATTCCTACTAGAAGACATTTCTGTTCGTCTCTTTTAATTGTTTCGTTGTTTCCACTCATATAGTATATTTTAAATGACTGACATAGTGTGAAGATGGGCCAACAATGCTCAGTGAAATTACTTCCTTCCTCCTGTCATTAGTTAGCATGCACAGCAGAATATTATGTCAGGCACTAATTTCACCTATTGCAAATTCTCTCCCTCTATATTATTGCCCAGTAGAATTTATTTAAACCTGAAAATGTATAGCTTATCTCATTTGAAACATCACTTGCACAACTGAATCGAACCATGCTACATTAGAAACTGAGGTCTTTTCAAGTCTGAAGATTTCTGTTGCAAGACTACTCTAGCAGTCCTAGCAGAGTCATGCTAGTGCAATGAAGAACGTGCCACTGAACATTCTTGTTTCAAAAGGGTTTTCATGTAGCCACAAATATTCATTTTAAGAGGAAACAGACCATAGAAATTCACTGACTTATTTTCTGTACCCATGCAATTGCAACACAGAAAAATCATGTACTGTAATACAAATGGATGGTCACAAACTAATGCAGGACATTTTATAAAAGGTTCAACTTCATAAAGACACACTTTGATCAGGTTACCACATCACTTCAGCCACAGCAAGCAGCAACATTAGGAGAAAGTGCAAGTATATAATTTTGTCACAAAATACATTCTCTGCCTACGTTAATTTGTATCTCTTTCTCAGAATACCACTGAAGAATTATAGGAATACAACAAAGTGATAGCTAACCTTGGAGACAATCACTGCCATTGACAGGTTCTCCGAATGAGCTGCTATGTAACCAAGCACCATGATGCCAGGCAGCCTGACAGTCCCTCTGCAGCTGCCAATACAGTCAATCACAGCAGCGACTCCACCTGCATTTACTATAAGCTGTGAAAGCTGAAAAGATAAACGGAAGAGATTAGATACTGTGAAGTATCAACAGGCATAAAGCACTACATTAGAAAACTCTTTAAATGTATTGCTCCTGATTTACAAAACAAAGCTGGCATGAGAGCGATGTATCACAGACTGTTGGGCACTAAGTCCAGCATGAAGTTCTGAGGAATTAAGGTATTTTGCTACTCTGTTTTTGATTGAATTTACTGCAAGGAAATCAGGACTCTGATTTCTTGATGCTGTATAGCGTGGAATGACATATTCTCAACTCCATTAGTATACACCACAGAACCATGCAAATGACAGCCCAATACATGAATGCCCTTGAAGACGCACCTGCTGAGCCAGATATTCTTTCCTACTGGTGCCCACTCATTCTCAAGCCAACATCGTGTGTTTTGTGCAGGGACAGAGGGAAAGGCCCACTCCTCCTCTCACCTGCATTCCAGATAACCTCTGAGGCATAAAAGCCTTTGTGGATCCCCCTACTGAGGCATGAAGCCGAAGTCAAAACTGACTTGGACTACGCCATTCTGCCATGTTAGCAGATTCTGAGGGAGGTGTCCAGAGAACACACTGGATGGGCAATGGAATTTGCCCCAGAATGCCAAATGATATAGCCTTGCTTATAAATGATAATCATGTCCACAGTCTATGATGCTTGCTGTGCGTATCAACTAAGCAACATTTCTTTCCAAAAAGTATAACTTCTCACATCACTTGCGGGACAGCAAGTAGTGTATGTATGATATCAACAATGGATAGAATTTAAAATAACTTCATATTATGGTTATTTTCTTCTATCTCATTAGGTAGATCACATTTTTCCCAAAGATTCCAAAGCAAAAGAAACACATTCTTAAAAGTCAAAATCAAATGAACAAAAATGAGGCATGTGGATTTCCAATCCAGTTGATTTATATAAACATAAAATCCACTGTTGCCTTAGAGCCTTTAAAAGGGGATTATGTTTTTCATGAAGCAGCTAGATGAAATTTAAACTTATTACTTAGGAAAAACTGTTCACATTATTATGAATTGCAGCCAGTGACGGCCAAGCCTGACGTCTGGGCACAGCCACGTACAGAGCTCCTGCACAGACACGCTCCCTGGTGCTGTGACCCTCAAGCCCTGCTGCAAGTCCCCCACATCCTGAATTTTCTTGCATATGCAGATAGAGAGCTGAGATCCAAAAGCCACAACGCTCACGTGACTGCCTCAGCCATCTCCTCTAGAAATATCATTTGCCAGTCTGTCTCGGCTGGAACGTGTGTTGCTTGAACAGAGTTGCTCAGAGATGGACAGAGATGACAGTCACTCTAAAATCAAATGTGGACTGTGACTTCCCACTGGGAGTCACCCAGATACTTCCTACCACTCCTTTGGGGAGCTGCCAGAATGGCCAGTTCCCCTTGCATGCAGGATCCTGTGCTGGCAGCTCTGCTGACTTTACCCGCCGTCTTGTGAGTTTGGCCTCTGGCTTCCGACTCTAGTGCCCCTCTTTGATAATGATAATTTCTTCACTTTTTTGAGAAAGTGAAGTTGCGTTGCTTATGAGGTGCACAGAGAAAGCAGGAAATGCGACAAGACTGCAACCTTTAATCACTGCCAGCTTAAAGACTAGCAGGCTGAAGGAACAGCACAATATTCCTGTTCAAACACTTCTCAACTGTTAAGCTGGTATCATGATTTTGAAATGGCTGCACTCAGCAATAGTGTGTTCCACAAATCCATTGCTTGTATTTCATTCCAGAGTCATATTTAGAGCCTTTTAATTATCTCTATAGTCTAACAGATTAACATAGTTATAATTGTTTGTTTTTCCTATTTATTTTGTATTGATTTTGCCAAATATTCCCACCTTCCTGTATTAATTATTGGCAAAAACCCTGCAAATGCTGAGACTCAAATTACAAACTCAAGCTAATAAAAGAAACTACTGTCAGTTTAATAATAACTAAGAGAACTTTTGACCTTCATCGTCATTGGAAAAATAATTAAAATGTGATTCCAGCACCCCAGAAGATTTTTTAAAAAGATGCACACCATCTATTATTGTTATAGGATGATCTTGTCATTTATTAGCTGGTATCATGACTTCTGCGAGGCTTTTCTCATGATATTTTTAATATCTAGGACTGACAATACTGTCAGCCTAAACTCCTTCTCAGCAAAGATATCTTATGGAATGAAGTAGCTAGGTATATATTACATGATTCCCAGTTTCCTAACCCAATTCATATTCAATACACATCTCATAATATCAGCAAGCATTTCCATATTTCTCCAATGAACATGCCAAACAGCTATTTGCCCTCCCTTTCAAAAAGCAAATGACAGAATAATCCTGTATTTTATTTAAAGTGTAAAATCTAATGATATGACCTTGTATTTGCATTTTCAAGGTTTTACCTCAGGCGTATGCTTTGCTATCTCTCTAATTAAAGTTGCACCATTTTTCTTGACATATTCATCTGAGTCCTTCAGGCATGTGAGCACAACTGGGAAAATTTCTGCTTCAACCACCAACTCTGCAAGATCCACTGAATGCTTTGCTATTTGGCTTAGAGCTGACAGCACCTGACGCTAGTAAATAAAAATTGTTATAAAATCAATAGTATACAAACATCCCACAACACACACTCCTCCTGCACACAAAAATCTATTGCATCAAGGAAAACAAAGCAGGATAGAGAAAACAATTACAGCTATTTTACAATTCACTGAGTCAATTCATGCATGAATATAATGGCACAGAACATTCGCTGGTTCCTGAATAAAAGTTTCTCCTTTGTTTTATCCCATTCAAGCTTGCTATGTATTAAAAAGGAAAAAAATACCTATACCATTTAAAACTGTAATTTAAAATTTAGTGAAAGCTATAGAAAGTATCTGTATTTGCATAAGTTTGGTCTGTCAGACCTTATATTAAAGAATTTTTATCTATTTGTTTGAAGTGGCATTTTTATGTCATCTTCTGTTTCTGTTAGAGTAAGACAGAAAAATTATATTAAACAATTTTTTTCAATTAAACTCTCATGATTAAACCTTCAACAACAGCTATTCACATCAGACAGTACATTCTAAAATACAATAATACATTTAATATTAACTGGTTTATTGTATAATCTTGAGTATGCAAAACCTTTTTGTAACCGAATTGTGCAAATTTTATCTATGAAAAAACTCTGTTGCATTCTTCATATACTATATAGTTCTAAAAAAACCCCATACTATTCACTTTAAAGATTAGTTTAGCTGTTCCTCACACAGTAGCAGTTTTTATCCAGCAGCTAAATCTGTGAATATGTTCAGAACTCTTTGTCACTAACTATGTAGTCACATTTTGTTAACGCCCAAAACAAGAGCTTGCTAAATAAATATGCACATCAGTGTCTTTGGTTCAATATCAAGTTATGACTGGTATAATGGAGACTAAAAAAAAAATAATTTTTAAATGTACCTTCAGTTTAGCATCAGGGTTCAGGATCATCTGAGCTAAGTGAGCGATAGCTCCTGCATCCACTACTGTCTGTGCTAACTCTGGAGAATGCTTTGAAATATCACTGAGAGTTGAAGCAGCAATCCTTTTCAAAGCAATTTCTGGCTCCTGGATACAGAGCACTAAAAGAGGAACAGCTCCTGCATCCACCACAGCTTGTGACAGTTCTGTAGGTCCAAGGAAAGTAATTAAGTGAGTATGGGTGACTGACCCTTGTGCAAGCCATTTTTCACCCTGACAGATACAGCAAAGGAAAAAGGGGAGGGTGTAGTTCACTGTCTCGACATCTGCATTTCAAATCAGCCCTCCTGGTTTCATAAACCGTGTGGACCAATCCACAACTGAAAAGAATGCAGGTCAATAGATGGACCCCCATTTACATGCACACATTTGAGGTAGATTAGGCTGAAATGGTTTGTTATTCTGTTTTCTTTTTCTTTTTTTAAAGTAAGCAGATGTCAGCTGTTTAAACCCTGGCTATTCTGCACTGATCAATAGGAAAGCATTTTATGCATGGCTAACAACAACACAGAAAGCCAAAGTACCAAAATTTTACCAACCACCTAATTAGAGAGCATTTTACCCTCTTTAAATGATAAGCAGATATTAGCACAGATCAAATGCCAAAAACAGAAATACAAAAAACATACATAAAAGATTTATCTTACATAAAAGATTAGAAAAATGGAACTTGCTGATCAAGACTAGGTTTTGCTACCATACATAGGACAGGACAGAATTTATACTTTAATGACATGAGGATGTTATCATACACAATTACACAAATGAGAAATATCATCAGTGGGATATTGTGTGTCTGAGATTAGTACAATATCCTTAACTAACTGCACCTTAAATAAAAAAGAAAAAAAAATTGAGCATATGATTAGCTGACATGGACAAAAATTACACTATTAGAAATTCATTAGCTCTCTCTGTGTATGCAGCATTAATCACAGCCCTAAAATAAGAATTACTGGATATCAGAAGCAAAATTCATACTATAACCAAGCTGTGCTATTTTAAAATAGTGTTGAAAAAGTGGTAAAAATCATGGGGGATTCAATAATCTATTAGGTTCTTAGTACAGTTGTGCTATACCTTATTATGCATATCCATTATTATCTTTAACATTTATCTTGACTTACAGTACCATGGCAACATATGGCTGTTGTATTTCAAGACTCTAACTTAGCTTTTGATTTATAGTCCATCCATAAAGAGATTTTCATACTAAGAAAAATATAGCATACTTCATTAAATATACATAGACTAATATAGTTTTTCATTAAATCTGTAAGTCATGTCATCATTACATTGTTAATATCCAAATAATGTTCCTGACCAGATTTGTTTTCAATTAGTGAGTTATAGCCACACACTCCAATACATGTGATAAGTCAAATATTTACTCTCTATGTTATTTTAGGATATAATATTTTAAAGAAAATATAAATATTACCTCACAAAATTATAATAAATAATGCAGTCGTTAAACTAATACAAAATTAACCCTTCAAGGTTCACTTTTCAAATAACTATTTGACTGAAAACATGGAGTGTGCATCTTCCAAATACACACGAAACATAAGATTTCAACAAAACCTAAACATCTTCAGTTTTACAAATTTGAAATGAAGTTTACCTGAAACATATCTGAAAACAAACCTGAAAACTAGCTAGTCAATGTAAGTGCTATACGCTACACTCAGCTTTTCATGGAAAAAAGCCATACTTGGTTACTTCAAATTGTATTTTGATGCTGTACGCTGACCAGGTGGAATACATCATGAACTACTGACCAACAGTCCAGATTAATCCATCCAACTGTGCATCAGAAGCAACTTCAGAGCAACCAACTCAATTGCCTACAGTCTGCTAGGCGATGCTAATATCAGGAAAATCATGTCAAGAGGGACAGGATACTACCAGAAGAATGGGTTTCTTTGATGCCTTATAAGCTGAAATCATGAAGTTCAAGTAGGGAGAGAAAGAGCAATACTTTAAGGTCACAGCCATGCCCAGGCATGCAAAAGTAACTATAAAAGTTATTTTAAACAAGCAGACTAAATCTGATTCAATTTAGATCAGCTCTTGCTGTTAGAAGTCTGATATCATTTAAATACTGATGGTTACTGTTGGTCATGGTTAATTAAATGGTTGTTCTTCCAGTGGTGTTTATAAGGTTCACGGCTAATAACTTACCACATGGAGGGATGGACCATGTGTCAAAAGACAGACAAGCAGTAAACAGACTGTCAGAAAAACAGGAAAGCTGAGGCAGGGACAAAAGAAAATATAGATCTTCCCATCACATTCCCCTGCAAACTCAACCCAAAACTACAATTCTAAGTATTAATGATTCTATGATAATTGTAATTATTTTTTGCTCTAAAAGAGGCTCAATTAACCTTCCCACTTGGTAGAACATCTTTAATTCAGACTATACACCAAAGGATTCACAAAACTTTGCTATCCAGTTATAAAACACAGACAGAGGTGAAAAAAATGAAGGCTGAGAAAGAGTTAAAGGAGAAAATACCATTGTCAAGAAGAAATTTTTAAAAACAAATATTCAGTCAAAGATATTAAAAGAGCTGGAACAAATTACAAAAAGTGTTCTGAACACTATGCCAAGACTTCTATTATAAGGGCAAAGACGAGATCAATAGCTGAAGAGGAGAAAGACAGCAGAGAAAAACTAATATATGAACCTCATTTAATTCCACAAGAAGTTATGAAAACTCTGGGCTTGGAACTTCAGTTTGGGGTACAGCTCAAGGAACCACCCCAACTACAGGATGATAAAGTAGGACTTCTCCTTACATGAGGGAAAGTAGATGTTACCCTACATATGCTCAGAGACAAGAGAACTAAGACTCAAAACCCACCATAAATTAATTGCTTTTGTCCAGAACAATAAGAAGAAGAATTTAGCAAATGGAGATACTGCAGACATGAAGGCAGAGTGACATGGAGGTAGAAGAAACACTGATAAAGAAAGACTTTGGAGCTTAACATGTCACTGGTTCAACTAGAAGCTGTACTAGAGTTGTACTGATTTGTCTCAATACAAAAGTCCTCATCAAAGACTAAGAAATTAATTCAAAGTAAGTTGAGGCCTAGTTAGGAATTTATGTGACTAGGAAGAGTGGAAAATGAACAAAGTGAGTCAATAAGATCATGACTACATGCCCACTAAAATCAATGGGAAGTCTCACAGGATTCATCTAGACTGGTTTAAGGTGTTACCAAAAAAAAAAAAATCCATACTAATGTTAACATGTTGACAATAAACAGTATGGATAAAAAAAAGATTAGGAAGAAAAGATGAAGATGAGAGAGTGAATGTGCAGGTACTTCCCAGAGAAGGAAAATCAGCTCTGAACAAATGCCACATTCACATAGTGGAGCAGCAGCAAAACCTTTGCTTGGAAGCAAATGCAAGCTTCAGTCCAGACCAGGACTCTCAGACCCTGCTGTAGTGGCAGGTGTAACCACAGGAAATAACAGGTTTTGACCAAAACAACCACTAATATTGTATTTTTCTGAGGACTGTGTGATCATGTAATGGCTACATAGGAAGACTCTAATCCCCACCAGTCCAAAGGCTGCACTTCAAAATCACAGGTTTATGCAGACCGCTACAACCACAGTGCTAAAGATTCCACTGGAGCCAGTAGGAAAACCTTTCATCAGGAGAAGGTTGGAGGTCATTAATTACTGGGCAAGCTTAGATCCTGGAATAAGACAAAGTTACTGCTAGACTCAAATCACTGAGGAGCTGAGCAACCTGGTCTAACCTTGTAGCTGACCCTGCTTGGAGGAGGAAGCTGGACTAGAGACCTCTCAAGGTCCCTTCCAAGCTGAGCTATCCTATGATCTTAAGAGTACCACTGTATGACAGAAAATGAACATAACTCTGCTCTCAGCAATATGCTTGAGTATTGTTTATTTTTGTTTTCCTACCAGTTTACAATATGCTGAAGCAGTTAAGAGACAATTAATAAATTACACCTTTTATGTAGGCAAAGCAAATGGAAAGCTAAGTTATTTGCATAACTCAAACATAAGAATTTTGCATTTTAAAAGTAAAGGAATATGGTATAAGTAAAAATTTACAAAATACTTTTCATAGCTCTGATGGTATTTTTATGGTATTTAAAACACTTTACACTTCTTTTCAAACACAAATAGTAGAAATAATGAATGGCAAGATTACAGCACACTGGTCCGTATACTTTGGAGTAAGATCAGCATCTGAAATTCAACTCAAAAGGATCTTCAAGAAACAGCAGAACTGCAAGAGCTGTTCCTCGATTTTGGAATCCAACCAGGTAAATCTCATGAGACATCTGTCTTGACCTAAAATCTCACAGGCCTTCTGGAGACATCTGTTCACAGAACAACCGCATTTTAAGAGATTGTTGTATGAAGACAGTAGGGAACTTGCTAACCAGAGAATGTTTTCATCAGGAAAAAAAAAAAAAAAAAAAGTCTTGATTTCTCAAAACATAAGTCTTTTCATGGGAACATACACCACAGTTCCTAGAAAGCAGCTTTACCAGGTCATGGATGGAATTTCTGATTAAAAGCAGAGATCTTCCCATTACAGTTACCGCCGAATGCTGGGAGCCTTTGCTTGCATTCAGCGAGACAGAGGTTCACATCCTGCCTAAGACAGATCAGGACTTTAATCTGTCTCCCACCTACATCCCAGACATATGCCCTAATTATTGAACTTTTCTTGCCGGGGCAAATAAGCCTCCCTACCCCCCAGTCTTTTCAGAAGAGAAAAAAATCTTGTCTTAATGTTGTCCCAGTTTGGAACTGAAACAGTTTTTGAAACTGAAAAGCCTTTCGTGGGTGGGGAAAACCATTTCACAGTCAATTCTATTTTTAGAGTTTAAGTTGCAATGTGTGTCCACAGTCAGTCAATGACAGAAAATCATAACTGCCAAATTTTGTCAACACAAGCATGTGAGTCTAATCCAGAGTTTCTTGAACAGTAAACAGCAGATGTTGATAACAACAGGTCCATCTATCTTTGTGTCCCATCTCCAACAATATCCTGTTGCAAAGGCACGCTTGTAGGAGTGTAAAAAACATACCATGCAGAGAGTGATCTTTCTTCAGTATAACTCCTCTACTTTCAGTAATCATTTTAGAGACTTCCTGTGACTGCGTTATAGAGGAAGTTAAATCCCCCAAATTGGCCATAGCTGGGCAGAGGAAGGACAATTTTTTTTCAGGTTACTTTTTGGGTTTGCTTTGGCTTTGTTTTTTTTATAACTGATTACATCTAGTGATCTCTCCATGTCCTGATGCTTGCAGCTTGGTAGCACTCACAATTTCAACCTAATTTCTGAAAATGCTGTTCTTATTGCTGGTGTAAATTGACACGAGACATGCACCCACTCATTGTCAGTGAATAAATAATTCATAACCACGGAATAAAAATTTGTACAAGGAATTTTTTGTCTTCAATATCCCCACATCACCTCCATCTTTCCAGACAATGCCATCGCAGAGTGAACTGGATCACCCTAAAGATCAGCCAGCATTCATGCAGTGAATAGCATGAAGGGCAATTGAAGTGAGTCAATATTGATTTACTGACATAACAAAACTACAGAAATGTTTATGTTAAGAGTAACACAGACACACACTTACACTACACACATGTATACAAAGGAACACTTTCAAATGACACTTAAACAAATATCTTTCAGATAGAAGCAACAATTATTTTCCACCAAGGGTGGGATTCAGACCCGGTAACCAAAAGATAAAAGATCCTTAGCACACAGAAGTGCCCCAAGAATTAATTTGTTCCCCAGAAAAAGCAGTCTGTTAGGAAGGTGCTGACAACTTTGGAGTCTCTCCCAGTAAGTTAAGTCTCTCTTTAAGTGCGAAGGGGAAATCCCCCATGCCTTCCACAATCCAACACTCTGTATCCATTAAAAAAGGAATGAAGAAAATAACTTCCAAATTCAGTCTATGTACATTTTAGAGCCAAAACCAAACATAAATGCATGAGTTAATGTTATGATCCTAGAATAAGTTTAACTTTAAACGATATGAACACAAGCCATTTCTCCCACCCCTTCCAGCCAGCAGTTTCTTCCCTCAGTTCTTTGATTCAGAGCTCTAAACTTTTACTTGAACTATATAAATAGCTGGTAAAAGAATTATCAACCACGTGGATCAGCTTTTAAATAGGAACATGACACTGCCAATGAGTTATACAACTGCTTGTGAGACAGCAGTGAACTGCTTGATATCAGATTCCTAGGATCTATTCCTGACTCTCACAGAAGAGTGTGGTCTACAGGCTAATGGTAATATAGTCAGTGCAATGAATTTGGCACATTTCTCCTGCAGGCACTGCTGTAAGCTGAATGAAACTTGGCTCTGCCTAGGCTTCTCCACTTTACTATGTATATAAAATAAGAACTCACATCAAGCAAAGGAAACTTTGTTCCACAGTAATAGTTACACAATACCTAAAGATTCTGAAATTTCTTCACTAAGGAGAGTAAAGCAGTGTCCTTTCCTGGCCAGAGGCCCAATGCATCTCCTCTTTGGGCACCTCTCACAGCCAGGCACTGCTGGTGTCAGATACGCCTGTTTCCCACAAAAGGTACAGCATTGTCGGATTGGTATAGGGGTTAGGGTAGGGTTTTATTCCAAATTTAAAATTTTATAACAGTAGAGAAGAAAAAGCATCTTGTTCTATTTATGAACATTACAATAATGCAATTTATTATAACTCTTACATAGGATTAAGCTGAAAGATAACACACGTGAAACCAGTTACCTGAATTGTGTCGGGCAATATACCCAATTGCCCAAGATGCAGCTTCTTTGACTCCAGGGTCAAAATCTTCCAAGCAAATCACAAGCATTTCCAGGGCTCCACACTGAACTATTGCCTGAGCTAGCTGTGGGGAATGTTTACCAACTGCTCTTAGCACAAATGCAGCTGCTTTCTTGTAGAAACGCTATACAAATCAGAAAAAAAAAAAAAAAAAGCTTTTACTAACGTTACGTAGTTCAAAGCATAATACAGTACAGACATGCATAAATTAAACCTTTTTAGTAGCAGCAATATCTCATCCAGATCCAAATCAGGACCACCAGACATCACACAATGAACCTTACAGTCCTTCTTTGAGACAGCTCGTGATCTAAACTTTGCAGTAAGTGCATAAACAAACAGAAAAAATGAGAGGGCTAAGAGGATATGAGGAAAAGATAATAGTCTAGATAAGTCTGTTTGTTTAAGTGAGTAGTGAATGATAAGAGCTGCAAAAACAATAGCTCTTAACATATTTAACCAGATTACACAGGTTGTGCAGGGCAAGCTCCTAAAATAATTCTACCCATCTGTGACACTTGCAAGGTTTCACAATTTCTAATGTATACACCCTCACAATATCTCTATGAGAAAACATTGTTTACATTTACAAACAGGAAACAGAGGCACAGAGAACTAGATCCCACAAAAAGGGTTTAGGATCTGAACCCTGAAATACCTAAATACCGCCTAAGCCCAAGGCTAAGATCCTGAAAACCCATCCCACCAAGCACTCAACACTGGCTGCTGACCCTCGGTTTTGAGCAGGCAGCCTGCAATTCTGCTCCTGTGTGTCCAGAAACAGCTCGCTTTTGACACGACTAAACAGCTTGGCACCTCTGTTATAAGTTCAAGCAAAATCCAAGCACTTGTCTCAGTTCTACCCACCTCCCTCAGCACTGGACCAAATAGGTTTTGATCATATATATAAAATATATGATGCTGTGCACATCATGGGGTTCCATGTAAACTACAGCGGTGGTTGTGGTTTCTTCTAAAAGCACAGTTGAAGTCTTTCCCCCAAAAGTCACTTTCAATCTCCTCCTGCAGTTTCACAGTTATCATTGGGATGTGGAAGCTGAAGATTAAATTTCTTCCCCTGCTTTACAGTTTCAAAATCCAGAGCCCAGTTAAAGCACTCTGGCCAGACAACTGTGTTGGGAGAGACAGTTCGACTCCCTCTTGAAGCCACTGTGCAGCAGTAAGTACAAGATTCTTTGGGACACAAATAGTCTACTGCTATGTCCATGTGTCCAGAGCGTCCTTCCCAGCCTGGCAGGTGACAGATCAGCCCTACAGACTAGCTCTAGAGGGCTTGCGCTCTGTGTGCCTGCTGGCTTTAATCTCATTCCAAGATGGTCGATTCTCCCTGCTCTCCCTGCACAGGCAGCCTGGGCACTTCACAGTGCTCGATTCCTACTGTCAAGGTACCCAAACCTTGAACAATACAAAGCCCACATCCCTTTTGGATCAAGTCCAGAGTAACAAAGAACCACGTGAGCACTTCTGTGCATCCTGTGAGGTGCCCAAACACCTTTAAAAGTCTGATCTAAAGCACTAAGGTACAGCAACAGAGGAGTGTCTGCAATGGCTCCACAGGAAGTAAAAGGACCCCGGCCCTGTAGGGAAGTGACACAGCATACTGCGTCCAGCCACCTAAACGCCTCTTCCCTCAAAGCACAATGACGTCATCTATACTACTGGAAACTGTCCCTGCCTCATGCTATCCCCTAAACCATGTCCAGGCATTGCTGAGTAGTTTGATGGTTGGCATTGGCTAAAACCACATCAGAGAGCACGTTAACAGTTAAAGAGCACAGTCATCTTCCAGGGCTCAAACACATCCTCCGACCCTGCTTAGTTTACCAGTACTGATATAATTCTTTCGTGCCAAAAATCCAGTCTTTTAAGTTCAGGCCTACAAGCAGGTACATTAAACATAATTTACAAGCAAAGCATTAAACATCATTTAAGGGGAAGAGAAGTTAAGGAAAACAGTACAGACAAATGGTCAAATCCCTAGCTAATACAAGTTACTCTAAGTTTTGCCGAACTCAGTGGAGCTATAGTTGTTTACACCAGTCTACGTCTGTACAAATATGGATATGTTACTTCTGTTCAGTAATTATGCTCCTGGCAAAGAAAAACACTTCTTTGTTTTTATTATTCAAAACACATTTATTTACAAACTGTATGCCCAGGCACACTCAGAAAACACTGTAAAACTGTATTTTGCTCAGTTTAATTGACAAAACATTGATCCGGGATGCGACCCTGTAACTGTTCTCCATAAATCAGTTGAATCAGTGTTTATTGTGTGCTCAAAGAATCTCCTCCTTAAATATAGATGTTGATACATGAAGAGTGAGTGGAATGGAAGTGTATCTGGGTTGGGGGTTTTTTGCCTATGGGAAGTAACGAACTGCATGCATTGCTAAACTCTGCATGAACTGGATAATGAGTTTCCTTCACTTGCCCTCAGTCACCAAGGCATAGTAGGCTTTCCATGACCTCACACTAATCTTGCCACTGCCCCAAGTGATTCTGAATTACAGCCATCTCGATGTAACGACAGCACAGGCAGTAACATGGAAGAGATAAATCAGGGTACTCAAGCTAATTTAGTGAGGGCTTTGAGTTATAGCAGGGGGTGGTTTCCAACTCAAAAATAGAAGATAAAAAGTTTTGTTCCCCTTCTTCCCTTAAAAATAGAAATAAAATAACCAAAATGGTTATAAATTTGTCTAACTAAAACCTTAACTTTCTTTCCTTACTATACCAGTATCTTGACATCAAGGTTTTTCTTTGGCTTTTTTGTGCATACAATTAATCTTTAAAAAAAACCCGCAGCGAGTACTTACATTTATGTTTTCTTCAAAAGATTGAAAATATAGTTTTCCAAACTATATTTTATTGAAATCCTACTTCTCCTAAACTTCATAATTCAAAACTGTAACCTACGTATGGCTGTGATATTAATGCACTTAACTATCAGCTGTCTCTTTCTAGTTATTAGGAACCTTATTTGAAAGTACTTCTGTTAATCTAGGTTAGGATCACTGGAAAATCAAAGCTGGAATATATGCAAAACCTGAAGAAAAATGGCAAGAAGGGAGAAAAAGAGACCACTAGATTTATTTGTATTGCAATAGTAACAACATTTTTTTGTTGGTGGCTTTTTTTGACAAATACACAGATGAAAACCTTTCAGGGTATTTTCCCGTGCCAGTGGTTTGATATTTCTCATGCTACAGATTTCCAAAAGGCTATGTTTGGAGATATTAAATATTTCATTACAGAAGTTCAGGGGTTTATATGTATTTTACAAGTGTTTGGTATTATCAACAAATCTAGTCAATTATCACTACAGCTTTCAAATTGTCTCATTTTTAAAGAGGGACCTTTCATAAAGCATCACTCAACATTTCAAAAACACAGCAGTGCCATGAATAGATTTTTTTTATAGTGCACTAAAAGGTAAGATGATATTTTAAAGTCAAGCTTATTTAAAGTCAAACTTAGGCAAACAGTACAGATTGATCTCAGGAGTTCAAGCATACATGCTGTCTCTGACTCAGTACATTTATTGCAGTATTTAAATAACAGCAGATAGCTGATACAGAAAGATTTCCCTTTCCCTGTGCAACAGTTAAAAAAAACCCGATTACTTAAGAAAACAATGATGCCTTACATTCTGCTCAGACAATGAACACACGAGCTGTGGAAGAATGTCTCCCTTCACAACTGCCTCTGCCAGGTCATCGTTATAATTGGCAAGTCTCCCAAGAGCCAAAGCAGCAGTCTGTTGAATAGTTGGGACGACATCCAGCAAGAGAGGTCTCAGCAAAGACATTACACCTGAGTTACATCAGGAAGAGAAAAGTCCATTTGGTAAGCAGAAAATTTTCTAAATATTTGTCTTTATTCATAAAAACTTATTAAATTACTCTTCCAGATAACAAGAACTTGTAGGAAATCCAGGTGTTCCACTGAAATGAAGTCGGCACTTGGATAGCACTGCTGATGCATAACAATGTTTCTGCCCATTTTTCATAGGTACAAAACACTTCTGAAATATAAGAGAGTCACATGTAGAAATAAGCTACATTCAAACATCGATAAAATACATGTGTTAAAGTATACACAAGAAAATAAGGTATATTCAAACATATATAAAATGCGCACATTAAAGTATGCACAGGAAACTCCAATCTGGAGGTCCTGGTGAGCTGACATTGGCATGTCACTCATTCAGCATGCCAGCAGAACCTCTATGTTGAATTACATCAAATTACATTTCATCTATTATAAGCAATGATTGATTTGGGGACCAATATCCATAATATATTACACTCCAGATAGAAGAGTTGAAGATTTTCTTATGTTATTATTTACAATGTGTTTTCACTGACGAGTCCACAGTGTCTAAGTTAAACGTGAAAGAATACAAAAGTCCATTCTCCAAGGTGGTGTTACAATACATATTGAAATTATAGGCGAGGAAAGCGGTTGTGACATGAACCATTAGCAGTTACGGCCCATGAAAGTCCTTATATGGATAAACATCTGAATAAAAATAGGAAGTGGGAGGAATAAACTTCCCATTCTTGCAATAGGAAGGAGGAGGTCACAGTGTAGTTCTGCAGGCCTCCGTGCTGGGACATGTGCCATTCAGTATTCATCTATGATCTGGAACAGCATGAACAGGGAGGTGAGACTTTGCTGGTGGCTCAAAGTTATTCAAGGTAGTACCAGTGAGGGAAACTGTAAGGAACTAGAGACTGAATGACTGGATAACAAAATGGCAAGTGAAATGGAACACACACATCTGGGGAAGCTAATCCCAACCTTGCATGTGCAGTGATGGACCCCAAACAGATCATATCACCCAGGAGAAAGGTCTCAATGTTAGAACAGACACTTCCACAGAGATACCAGCTCATTGCTCAGTGGCAGAGAAGAAACTTTACCCACAGAAGTATACAGAGTGCTCAGGATTATTTGGAAAGGAATAGAGGCCAAAGCAGAGACCATCACTATGCTACTGTATAAATCTATTGCACATTTAATACCCTCCCCTAGAGCAGAACTGGAAAAGGTTCAGTGAAAGGCAACAAGGATGACTAAAGATGACCACTCTGCATGTGGAAGCTCTTTCTACATTTAAACTAAGACTCTTCAATAGGGATATAAATGAGATTCACATGGTTACATTAAAAAAATAAATAGGATTTGTAAGGTCTGGGAAGGGAAAATTACTTGTATTGCAATTCTTCGAAAGTGCTGTCCCTTTACCAGCCAGCTGCATGAATTAATACTTCTGAGCTTTATACCTCAGCCAGAAAGCAATGTTCTCTGAAGATGCATTAGTGCTACAACACAGCACCAAACACTCAGAGCCACAGTCAGAAATCTCCATATCAGCTGTCTCAGTTCTTTCCACTACATTTTTTTTCTAACAAAGATAAAGATTTAGCTGGGTGACTGTGGAAGAAAGCAGGACTTCCCTTCTCAAGGGCTCATGTGGTTATAAGCACTGAAAAAAGGTCGTTTGGTGCAACAGTCCCACAACGGTGGGATCACTGCCTAGTGGCAGATAACACTCAGGTGCTGAACAGGCACACCATGACAAGGAAAAGCGGACGGCCTTAGAGCAAGGAATAGTCCAAAGGGATGGAGGATGTAACAAGTTACACCCATAGCGTACTTCTGTATAGAAGGGCACTCTGAAAAGGAAAAAAAAAAAAAAAAAAAAAAAAGTTGAGCAGCAGTGTAATTCTCACAGGTAAGATTTTAAATTAAAACCAAATTTCTCCTATCAAGAAGAAAATAGCCTAATAATCTATACATGGCTCTGAAAGAGGGGGAGGTAAAACTAACCATGGAGGCCATGCTGACCACTAATGAATTTCTTCTGGGAAGGTCAATACTCCAGACAGAAGCTCCACTGCCATGCAGTGTGCGGCCTCCCAAGATGTTCACAAGTCAAAATAACATAGGTCTCGGGGGGCACACAGTAAAAGGAGAAAAGTTAAATGAAATTGTGATGTCTAATAGCACTACAGAAGCACTAAAAATGGCTTTGTAACATGCATTAATTGAACGTGTACACATAAAACCTATGGAAATAGATCTGTAGTATAGCTGGGGCCTGCTTGGACTTCTGTCAAAGCCACTATGAGCTGAAAGAGGTGCGTACCAACAGACAAAAGCTAGATCCTCCAGTATTGCAAGATCAATGTCAATTCACTTAGCACTTTGCAGAAATCACTACTTCAGAATGTGGTCATTATACTGGCATCTTCTCACAAACTCTCCCAAATAGCAGGTATAGTCTCATTAGCAAGTTATGCTTCATATCAAAATGCACTAAGTACTTTATATGACAAATTAAAAGTAAAAACTAATAAACATGTGAGTTGGGGCTAACCGCATATATCATCTATAGTGAGGTATCTTCTAGCAAGTCACCTGTACGCTGTATGGGAGAGCATTTTCTTGTCCTTCCCTCTAACATCAGTTGCATGGTCAAACAGCTGCTGAAGTTCCTAAGGGGACCTCATGCTGTTCTGACTCTACACCGAAGGTACTTCAGTAAAGCAGGAACAGTTAGTAGTAGTACATTTGTATTTAGTGTACAGATATTACATCTGAGCCCTTAAAGTTGCAAAAATATAAAAACAAGATTATTTAATAAAGATAAACAAGAAAAAAAAGTTTTATTGATATAAAAGATACTGTTAGAAGTGGTTGGGAAAAAAAAATACAAAAAGAGTGCCTCAGTGTGCAACGTCCTGACCCTCAAACAGTCAAGAGCCTGATGAGTAGAACATTCACGCAGGATATAGCAGACAGTTCAATTCTGGTGATGGTCTCAAAATCCAGTGAAATTTAAACAGACTAGAATTACTTTACCCAGGAGGAACCCAGGAGCTAGGACCACATGACATGTTTCTGGCCTGCATGGCATACCTAGACACCACAAAATGTAAAACCACATTTAAGAAAGTTTACCTATGCATATGCTTTGAGTTGTCCCAAATATGAGATTTATATAATTTGTGTTTTCAAGATTAGGTGATACAGATTTCACTTTCAGAACAGGCTAAAAAGTCTTCAGCTTGAAAATGCCTCCAAGCAGCATACCCCCCCATGACCACTACCATTTAATTGTAGTATAAACTATGTAAAGCTTGGTGATAACACTTAAGTGTCAGCACAAAACATTCTACTGCAAACTATTATAGCTGATGAAACTGAAGGTGAGGAAAGAGAGGAAAAGTGAAATGAGAGTTACTGTTTGAAGACACAAGATGCTAAAAGTGGGTTAAAGAGACAGTGAATAGATGGAAAAGGTTTAGAAACAATAGAAAGTGTGCTGATCCTCAAGGAAAATATATTTTCACAAAGTGATGTCTGCATGTGAGACAAGACTGAACAAATAATTATCATGACAAGAGCTTTGGTGGAACAAGAAAGAGAAAAATCAATTCCTGTTGCTGTACAAGCCTTATATTGACGTCAAATTAACTGAGAATTGACAGAAGTGCACAGGCATAATCTAGGCCTATACATTGAACATAATTAAAAGCTCCTACCTCTACTTCCCACTTTCTCTAAAATCAGGGTTTTTTTCCTCTGCATCGAGATGCTATCAATCTTCTCTGACTCCTTTGCAAGTCCAACTGCTTGAGTTTTCACCATTCTCATGATTTTTCCACCTTCAGCAAACTGACTATTTCTCTCTTTGCAGCACTTCGAAAAAATACCCCAATTAATTCTGAGAGTGTGAAAACAGCTACATAGAGACGGTATGGTTTTCACTAAAACATCTATAAGAAAACCAAGATGTCCACCTTTCCTTCTGTGACTTTTGAAGATAGTGCTGGAAAGGACAGATGTGCCTGACACAGGAGGAGGCTTTCCTGTCCAACCCAGCTCTTTCTGCCAGAGATAGCTGTATTTGGTGAGCTCCTCTATTTGAACTCTTCATTTCTTTTGACTGTCCTGTCTAGAGCAAAGTCTACCCCTCTTCTCCAAAGAGGTCCAAGCCAGAATTCCTATCAGCATTTTGAATTACATTCAAATTTCTTTAACATTATCTTAAGGCAGGAAAATAGGCAAGAACCTTCCAACAACTTCCTTTTACCTCTACCATTCACCCAAGCGAACAGGGCCATACAGAGCAGGGAGCAGCAGCAGTGTCTTGCTGATGACAACTTTAGAACTCTTTGGTGGTCTTCTATATAAGTCTCTTGTGACAGAAGCAGGAAATTTATTAACTCTAATTCAAAGGCAGCAACACAGAAAGTAAACTCCAAAATGAGGCATTTAGACCATTGGACTAGATTTGTTTTGGAAGAGTTCCCACTAGCAACTCAGAAACAGAGAAACAAAGAATTACTGCCAAATACTCTCTCTTGCATCACAGAGCCTTGACTGACCTTGGGCAAGGAACGATTCCCCTTTCTATCGTCAGTTTCCCACTCAGAGTTGTTTCAAAGAATGACACACTTTAGAACCTGAATCACCTTTATACACACTTCTCAAGTGGAGCTGTTGTGCATGGGCCTGATACACTTTCTTGCTGAAAGAAAGTGCTGGCTGCTGCCTATCTGGAAAAAAAAAAAAAACCAAAACACTCAGGACAGCAGCAGGTTCCAAGTTTTTTTTCATTCCAAGTTTCTGTAGCCAGACAGACAGTCACTATTCTGGAGATAGAAATCTTCGTTTGGTTGTTTTCATTTCTTGAGGAAAACCACCTGGAAGTCAGGCAGAATCCCTCTACCCGCCTCCTGCCCCCATCAAACCCTGGTCAAACTTTAATAGTCACAAGTCAGAGAAACATCACTCTGCATTTCAAATTCTCTCCATTTCTGCACCCGAACATGACCACTCCTACTATATGTCAACTCCTACTATGTCAACTATCCCTTCCTAGAAGCAGCATAGCAACGAGATTTAAGTGGCAGACCTAAACCAAACTTCCCAGAAGAATAGTGAGAGGGAGAACTTTCACCCTCACTCCTCTTGACATGGCCTCTACCAGAGATGACACGGTACACACCTCTCAAGCACATACTCCTCAAGTGTGACTCACCCTGAGAAAGGACTCTTCACTGCGACGGTTCCATGCACAACTACAATCCTTCAAATATCAAAGGGAACATAAATACAGTTTGGAAACAGAACCTCTGGGTAATCAAGTAATTCATAGAGCAATTACCAAATGGTGTGGGATATAATGCAGATTCAGTCTGACAGCAGGGCTGGAGATTTCTGAAGGATCAAGGAGCAGTAAGCTTCTCCTCCTTAAAAGCTGATCTTGCCGATAATTTTCCAGACCCTGTTTCTGTATTAGTGGAGCAGAACTAATCCTGCTTCAAGAGGACTGAGTTTCCGAAAATGCCCCTCACGGGGCTAGTTAGTGGCCACCACTCAATGCTTCACAGACATACAAAAACCAAGGTGGTCACAAGGAGCTGCTTCTTTTTAATGGCCACTTGTTGAGATGAGATTGAAGTTCCTAACAAATTCTGTCTTTGAAATTTTACTCGCAAATCTCCAAACAGGCCAGGAGGGTGAGAAGAAGAGGAATCCTGGAGCAGTTGATCTTTCAGTTGATTGAGTTACAGGAAAAAGGCAGTCCTCCAGCTTCAGCCACCTTTACTTTCTCCTCCTCTGTCATCTCACTGGTAGTTTCCTTAACACACAGCCTCCTTATTCCCTTCATCAGGCACCACCACATCATCAAGCCTTGGGGAAAGCCACTCTCCTCACTTGACCTACTACAACTCCAAAGATTTTTATCCAAAGATACAAACCTTTTGCCTTTCATGCCACATTGCATACTTCTCTCCCACTTCTCCTCCCACTAAAGCTCAGCAAAGCTTTTAACTCAAAATAAAAATAATATTTTAAAAAGTGCATCCTGCACAAGAGAGGGTGCATAAACTTAAGTGCTGAAACTGGCTATATGGGGGCACTGGAGTCTGTCCATGCATATCCACCTGCAAGGTCCAGACAGGGCAAGAACAGAGATGCTTTAAGGGAGCAGCTCCTTTGCTGCATGGCTGACTCAACAGTCATCCTCCCTAAACACCCTACACTCCCAGCAGTCTTTCTACAAAGCACTGTGCTATCAGACCACATTCTTTAAAATACAGAACTACATCCTGAAATCCCTTCCCCGAGTTTGATCCTCCTTACACAGGGCCAAGCGTCCAACTGTCATATTCAAAATAGGTACTTTTAAAATATGTACACTAGGGAGAGAAGTTGAGAAAAGCATGGGCAAAACGACTCAGTGTCATTGGATGAAGGAAATAAGTTTGATCAGCCTTTTCTCAAAAATAAAGTCTCCTGAAACCACTCCAAAGATTTGGAAATACAGCTTTTAAAACCTGTCGCTAGTAGAATAACTCTGGAGCCAGGAGAGAACTAATGCTCATGACATCATCCTTTACCCACATAAAAAAAGACCACAAAGTAGGGGAAAAATCCATCATGTCACAAGAGTTTGTGATGGAGCCCTCAAATGACGCAGACAAGTCCTGCCCCCAAGCCTCTTGCCAACATGATTGTGAGGAACAGATACAGGAGAAGGTGCCCACAAGTAACAGAGGAGGAGAAGACTTGGTCCTGGAGCACAGCTTGTATGCTGGAGTGGAAGGCCTCAGAAGTAGCTTGATACCAGGCAGAATGGAAAGGAGACTTGGTTTGTAGGGTCATGAGCTGATGGAGTGGGAGGACAGTCAGAAAGGGGAAAGGGTCTTCCTTTTCACAGACATCTTGGAACTTTCTTGGAAGTCTGCAGACTGGCCAGCAAGTAGGTAAGACAGAGGAACAGAAGTTAAAGTTATCTGCCAGAGATGATAGAAACACCCCAACAGCAATGAGAAGGGAACCCAGGTGTGCGGGGTCCTAGCGCACAGAGTCCCATGGCAACACACAGGCTGCTAGACCACACAGCTTCAAATTCATTTTACTATGTTCCAGACTCAGCTTTCCCTATGACTTCCACAGTCATCATACTTAAGAATCTGATCAGCCTCAAGAAAGGGGTTAAAGAGCTGATCTTGTAGTATCTGTAAAGTCAAAGGCTAAATTGCTAGACTAAAGTGTGTCTTAATCTCAATAATATCCTTAAATAACTTACAAATTAAAAGCAATGATCCCATCACCACAAGCTCTAAAGCAAAATAAATAAAAAATTAATTCACACTATGAGAAAATACAAAAATGAATACCCAGAAATAATTCAAGTCTTATTCTGATACATTTATTAATGCTGAATTGTAAATGCCTCTCTAAAAAAAAATTTTAACCCACTATTTCAAAGGGTCTGTTTATTTACAGAGTGGCTGCACTTCACGAGGCAGATGAAGAAAGAAGAATTAGGCCCTCAGTGACTACCACTCTTAGAAACATACTGAAACCAGTTCAGCTTTTATCCTAAATTTTCTGAAAGACAGAAAGCTGCCTAGATCTCAGTGCGAGAAAAAGAACTCAAGTTCATCTGCCATTATAATTGAAAATAGTCTTTCTAGGATTTTGAATTTTGGAAGGACGAGGGGGTGTGGGGCTTAATAATGCATTCCAGCACCAACCTTCATAAGCTATAGCTGCCAGATTAATAGATTTATTTTTAAAGAATATGTTTAAAACCATTATTATCAAAGCAGGTTCTCCCATTAGTCAGCAGCACTCCAGAAGTGAGATTTGATAAATTAATTATCTGTCATTGTTCCAAGTATATATTTACTAAATGGAAAAAGTTTAGGAGTTTTGAAGGAGATTATTTTTTTTCCAAGTATCCATTAATTAAACATTCAAAGGACAAATCCTGCAATTATTATTCATGGCTGTATTTAATCATAATGACTAACCTCATCAAAGCCAACCACAGAGTTGGAAAACACACAGGAATGAGTTCTGACAAAGGAATTTCTCTGATCATTCCTTGTACTTCCCTGACACCAGAAAGCTGCTGAGCTTCCAGGCTCTAATTCCCCAGGACATTCCTGACCAGGAGAGAGCCAGTGCCCTGTGAAAGTGTCAAAGTCCAGGGCCAGATTCCAGTTCCGTGGCTACAACCACCTTTGGGATCTCTGCTCAGTGGGAAAGGCAGCTCCAGAGCTCAATGAGATACAGAAGCCTCAGAAGAGAGATGCTCTGGAAAAGGTGGGTTTCCTGTTAGTCCTCTCTGCCCTTCTTTCTAGCTTGCCAGTTCCCACCAGTTTTCCTTGAGGTAACACATAGGAGTCTGCACAATAATGGTACCTTAAGGTTTCTCAACAGCCAGGTCAGTGTAAGAAACTCCCACCTTTGATCCTGGCTGCTTGCTCCCCTCCATGCTGCAGTATGGCATCTCCTAATTTGCAACAGTACCATTGCTTGTACCTGGTTTAATACCACAGAAATGGGGCTTAAAGTGTAGTAAAGAAATTTTTTTTTTAAACATACTTCCATCTTTCTTTAAAACAGGACCAAATCACATTTTATTTGGGGGGGAGGTTTTAAAAAACAATCACATTTCATTTAGGAGGAGGTTTTAAAACCCGTGTCAAGCACATCCAGAAAAGGTCAAAACTAACAGCTATCATTTTAATTATCTAGCTATGAATTAGTTTTAAAGGCACAGGTTGGGGAAGAGGGTAAAAGATTTGTGGGCCTCAGCCACTCAAATAAATTGTAATAGGAAACACTATATTTGCAGACATTCCCTTCTTTTCTAGCATCTGAAAAACTAAAGCCTATGGAAAAGCAGCTCAGTACCAGAATGAGCCAAGAAGGATGATAACCTACACAAAGGCACATTTCCATGTTACTACTCCAGAGTCTGATCTTTTTAAAGTTAAGCTTCAGATCAACACTGGCCGTACACAGAAGTTTCAGGCCTCTGAGCTGATTTCTTCTGCACAAGCAACAAAGCATTTCTGAGGTAAAGCCACCAATCAGATTACATCAGATAATTATTTTAAGAAGAAATACAATGTAATTAAAGTTAGCTTAGCACTTTGTTTGCTTCCTTAAAATAGAAACTTTCTGCATTTTTAAAAACACTGAACTGTTAGAAGCCTGCCTAAATGGGATCTTTCTCTGTGAGCAGCTAAAACCAGAACTGTAAATGGACACAGAGACACCTCTTCTTACAAATAAGACATAAATTATTCCTGTGGCCAAGATGTCCCTTTGGTAAATGGAGATCATTTGTATAAACTAAAGCAGTGGCATTTACTCACTGAAAGATGGAAGGGAAAAAAAAAAATCAAGCAGCACAGCAAGGCAATACAAAAGGCCTGATGTCAATGTGTCAGTCCCATAATCAAAGCAAACGTTTCTTTAACAAGAATTTAAGTGACAGATTTTCAACAAAACTATTTTAGTTGACAGTTGTAAATACAACAACCAAAAGTCAAAAGTATTTACGCGATTGGTTTATTTTTTGTTTGTTTGTTCCCACTGTATCTCAGAAAAGACTGACAGATTTACTAGATTTAGGAAACAAGTATTAAAAACAAAATCAAGACAAACCAAAACATAATCAATTCATGAATACCATATGGTAAACCAACTACCGATTTATAGCACTTTTTCAGTCTGCCTTTCAGGTAATCAATTACTGAGCACTTCTTTTTGCTCTTTTAAGCTCAAGACCTTTGGCCAAGCAGAGTGGGTCTGCCAGATGCCAGCAGCACAACAGCTGGTACAAGTGCTCCCGCAGCTCCCGTATCTAAAAATGCTCAATGTGGTTCACGACAGCAATATAACAAAAGCGAATCCCTCCTAAACTGAGCAAATCTGCTGGCAAAAAGCATTGAAGAATTCAGGAACAACTTGTAAAGCTAGTATAATAGTAGTTCTTTTGAAAGCGGGTTTTTCTTGGCAAGTCAGCGCTGGCTTCACCGGGAATTCCATTTTCTATACTTTACATAAAGCTGTATCAGAAGCACAAGGAAGTAAATAAAGTGGGTTATACTGAGGAAGTTTCCCTGAAGTAAAAATAAGTTATGAGATCACAGCCAGAGACATCTACCTCAAAGCAAACACAGAAATAACCCCGCAGACAGTAGGGCAACCCGCGCGTGCAGCTGACCAGCGCAATTAACTTTCCCACCGCGCCGCAGGGGACTGGCCCAGCCCGGCCTCGCACCGCGGGACCGCGGGACCAGGCCAAATCCTACGGGACGGGGGAAGGGGGGAAGGGGCGGGGGGCAGGAAATCCTTGGAAACTAAGCGGCCAACCTGGGGCGGGGAGGAAAAACAGGGAAGCGGCTCGGCAGTCCCGCGGCCCGGCACAGCACCGCGCTCCCCCGCGGGACCCCGGCCCCGGCGGCTCTCGCGTGGCGGAGGCGTACCTGCGTTGTGGAGGGTCTCGATGTTCTGAGGGCGGGCGGCGAGCTCGGCCACCGACTGCACGAACTGCGTCCGGGCGCGCTGGTACTGCTCGAAAACTGCGGGCGGCAGCGCCGGGAGCACGGGGTTAGCGGCTGGGGCACCGGATTAGCGGCCGCCCCGCCGGCCCCGGCCCCCGGCCCCGCCGCCCCGGCCTACCTTGTAGAACCTGCCTGTGGCTCATGGCGGCGGCGCGGCAGGCTGCGCGCCCGCGCAGGGCCGCACTGTGTACCCGTCACCCCGGCAACCGGGCGGAAGCCGCGCCGCGGGAGGGCGGGGCCGCGCCAACACCGCCCGTGACGTCAGCGCGCCCGTCGGCCACGCACCTCCCCGCGCAGCCCGGGGCCCCGCACGGCCGCGGGGACGGGCGGTGTGTGTCGGCGGGGAGCCGTGCGCGGGCGGGGGGGCGATACAGCCCAGGCAGGCTGTGCCCGGATGGCGGCATATTGCACACGTGTGCAATAGATCTATAGGTACAGGCACAGGTGGGGGTATAGGCGTCTGTAGGGATGCGCGGGGGCGTGCGGACCGACAGGTCTGAGGACAGACGACTTCACGCCTCTATAGCGCATCTATACCAAAAATCCTTACACAGCGGCGCGGAGATGTGTGCATGGGTGTATACGAACACCAAGTTACACAAGAGCGTGTGTAGGCAGCTGCGTGCGCTCACCTCTATCCAGGGGGCCGTTGTCCTCGGGAGCGCCGGGGCAGGATGGGCACGGGCGGGGGACGGGCAGCGCCCGCGGGACGGTGCCGGGCTCAGCGCAGGGACTTGCCCGGGCCACAGCGGTGGCTCGTCCCCCGCGGGCGGCCGCATCTGTCCCTCCGCGTCCCGCGCAGCCCGGCGCAGGCGGGCTCGGGCGTCGGGGCTGACATTTGGGCGCCGGAGGGAGGTGGCCTCACAGGCCGCGCGAAGGGGGTCCCGTCTGCCCCGGCCGCCCTGCGCAGGAAGCCGCTCCCCAGGCTCTCGGGACTCGGCGCTGCGCGGGCGCGGGAGCAGGCGCGGTGCTGCGCGGGCTGCGCTGCGCCCGCCGCGTCCGAAGAGCTGCCTCATCCCGCTCCGCTGCTGCGCAACTTGCCAGGCACCCAGCGGGCGGGGAGGGAGAGCCCCGCAGCCCCGGCTGAGTCCCACGCATCGCCCGCAGCTCCTCCGGGGTCCCCGTGCCCGGCTCCCGCTCCGCTCCTGGATGGGGGAGAAATAAAAAAGGAAGAAAAAAGAGAAGTAAGGGCAGCCGCAGTGCTCCCGGAGCTGCCCCCACCGCGCCTTTATCCTTCGGGAAGGGGGTTGCTTTGATTTTAATTTTTTCTTTTTTTTTTTTTTAACTTTTTGCCACCACTGCGATTCCTCGTCGGGGATCTCCGCTATTGCCTTACACCGCCGCGCCGGCCCACGCCGGGGTTTTTCGCGCCGCACGGGGAATAAACTCGCCCCGCGCAGGGCCACGGAGCCCTCGCCCACCCACAACCGCGGAGCGCTGCGGATCTTCGGTGGTGCGGGCAGCGCGGGCGCGCAGGGGCGAGCCCGTGGGCTACAGCCACCGCCTCTGCCGGGAGCCACGCGCGTCGTGCCACGGGGGAAGTGCCGGCGGGAGAAGCCCCGTCCCCGCGGGAGGGGAAGGCTTTGCTCCTTCCATACACCCGCGCAGAGTTAATGATAAGCCCCAGCGCACCCATCCGCGCAGTGCCGGCAGCTGCCTGCACCGCTCAGACGCGGGCGGCTGGGGGACAGCCCAGGAAGGGGCTCGGGGGGGACGCGGTCCGGCAGCAGCCTTCTGACTTTGCCAAGCACAGGTGCTAGTTGTTCCTGTGCTTCATAACAATATCTTTTTTTAATTTTTTTTTTCAACATCTGGCAGATATAGCTAGGCACTGCCTTCTACTTTTCCCATCTTGGTGTCTCCGGCTCTAAGGACTATTTACGAATAAACGGTCGGCCAAGGCATGGTGGCATCTCTGAGTAAACACAACCTTGGAGGTCTTACAGCAACTAGTACAAACAGTGGGACTGCAAAATAAAATCAGGGCTATCAGGATTTGAATGGAAATAGACTCTACATCTCCTCCAGTACCTTTTGAGGGCGATTCCCAAGGCGCGGGATATTTGTGAACGAAGTTACCAGTTAGCTCTGCTATCGATCAGGCTGCTCCAAGTGAAATTCTGATCCACAGCAGAAAACCAGAGTCAAATCATTCCATAAAAAATTGTCCCTTTCTGTGGCCACCCTCTAATGCACAGTAGCTTCAGGATTTCATGGGCTGGTATTTTGTTTTGCAAAGCTCTAAATGTACAAAATCAGATGACTGACATTATGCAAGCATATTATTTGATAGGTAGTATAAACTTTTGTCTCATACCTTAAAGTTGAAAGGCTGAAGTTACTTCAGCCGCATTTTAAAAGTTTGAAAAAGTGTAAGAAAGACGTCTAATTTTAATAAATCATCTCTGGCTTTGCTCAACTGAGAAGAGGTAGGCTAACGTAAACAATATCATGGTCTAAAATGAGCCACGTGTTTCCAGGAGTATTTAATGCGAAAAAAAATCTCTCTTTAAGCAAACAAACAAAACAGACGATGTGCTGTTCTTTACAAATAAATGAGACAAATTAAATCAGATTGGTGAGAAGGTCGTTTGCCACAGAAAATATTTTGGGAAATTATCACCATGTGTACTTGAGAAGGGAACAGCTGTTAAACACATTTCTTTATACTTATTTCTGTTCTTAAGTTAAATAAAAAAAAATAAACAAACGGTGATGAATTGCTTCCAGAGTTTTGGGGTTTTTTAAAAAGCAGATGTGTCGATTACAGATAAATTGATTTATCTGTCTAATTAAGTCTAATGTTCGGATAAGTGAAACAACAAAACGCACCCTGAGTACCTCCAAAACTTGCTGTTACATTTCGTTGCTTGATAGTGAGAGTCTGTTCACATGGTTAATAATAATAATGAGGAATAAACACCATGCAAATGCGGTCTACGGAAATGTCACCGGTTCTCACAAAAGTACTGAAGACGGAAAATCATTTATGGAAATGACGTAGTTGTGAGACTTCATTGCCGGCTGCTGGGGTGCTCATTAGTAGGAAACCTGTATCCTTAGGCGGGTGGTGTTAGTAACGACTGCGTTACTGCACACGTCAGCTTATAAAGTAAACCAGAGACCAGGGGAATAGACAACAATAACACAAATTAATAACGTGCATTCGCTTTCTGGTGGGTGTTCTTCACTATCAGCCTTTGATTCACTCGGAAATACGGCCGTAACGGGGCGGGGAAGCACCATTTTCCCCAAGCCGGTGAAGGGCGAAGTTGCTTCTGGAGGGTTTTTTGGGGGGTGAGGAGTGCCAGGGGGTCTTCCCGCAGGTTTTCCCGGCTTGGTCCCGTCCCTGCGGGTGTGAGGCAACAGGTGGCTCAGCCCCCGCACGGGAGCAGCCGAGTCCTCCGCAGGCCCCCCCCGGCTGGAAGGGCGCTGGGTGGAAGGTCCAGGGCCCGGCTCGCTGCCCCTCGACGGCTCACGCCCCGCGGAGCTGCCGCTGGCCAAGCCGTGGCTGCTCCTCTACGGCTTGAAACTGCGCGGCGCTTATTAAAAGGGGAGGTCTTCAAGCGTCTTGGTGTGACGGCTTCTCCACCGGTTGCGGGATGCGTCCTGGGTCATCCCGCCGGGGCTGCGGGCCAGCCGAGCTGGAGCCAGAGCCGCTCTCCGGCCGCCCCCCCACACCCCCCCACCCGGTAACCCCCCGCGCCCCTCGGTACCGCGCTGGGTCGCCCGATCTGTCTCTGGAGGGTCTCCTCCGCTTGCCACACGCCTGGCAAATTGTTCAAGGCTTTGAGCAGATATTTACAGGATTACAGAAATCAGGATTTTTAATCCCGTGCTTGCACGACTGAGCGCGTTTGGTGGGAAGAGGAACGCGCAAAGTACTCTGCTCGCTCCCGCGGATCGGAGTTGCAAGCGCTGGGCTTTTGCAAGCGCGGAGTTTAAGCGTGGAAAGGTTAGTGGGAGTCAGTGGGATGTAGGGAACTGAAGTGCTCTCTCGAAGAAAGTATACTGAGTGAGGGATCTCCATCTCCATGTATAGCCTCCACTAATATATAATATGTGAATCCCTGAATAGTTTAATTTTCAAATTTAAGTTGGGTTTCGCTATTACCTGATTTTAGCAAAAACTCTGTCAGAGGCAGCGTAGCAGTGGAGAGTCCCTTCTCTTTTTCCCTGAACTTTGGCTCGGGGCTCCAGCAACTTACAACATTCTGGGGTCCCCTCTCCGGATTTTTGGTAGAGAGTTTAATTTGTGAGACTTTCCTATAGAGTAAATTAGTTCTGTGAGGCGAAGGCAAAAACGTCGAGGCACTTCAAACGCGCTAGAAAGAAGACTTCTCCTTTTTCTTCACCTAAGAGGACGACGCAGGCGTTTGAGCGGACATTTATAACCGTAAACATGTAAACGGTATAGATTTGACTAGTGGAGACTGATGCGTCGCCATTGCACTAGGCAAAGACAGGACAAAAATTATAAAGTATAAATAAACTGGAAAAGGGCGAAACATTTCAGGTTGACTTGCAGGATGGGACCAGGAAACATTAGCTGGTAGGGCTGAGCCCTTTTGACCACGTGCATATGGTTACACCTCTGGTTTCCTGCGGAACCGTCGGCGCTTGTGCAGTGCCATTTAAAAAAAAAAAAAAAAAAGAGTATTTTTGGGACGTTCCAAAATTGAAAGCCGGAGCTTAATTTATTCTGGGGACTTGAAAGGAACGAGGTCTTCCTTTGTGTGTGTTGCTCCGGGGGAGGGTGTGTGTCCGCTTGGCGCTGAACGCTGCCGGCATCTACATATGTAAACCCAGCAGCGCTTCACCCCCCCATGCCGGTAGGATTGCGGGCGCTGGCAGCTCACAATAATGCTGCCAGACAATGCGAAATACGCGGAGCCTGCGCGGCTGCGGCGGCGGGGGGCTGACCAGTATTTAGCTCTCGATCTGGAAGGACCAAATTTGCGGGATGCCCGGAGGAGCCAGCCGCTCTCCCCGCGGCCGCCGCGTCCTCCTGCCCCATCATTGTCCCTGGCTGCTGTGGTTAGAGGGGTGGGGACACGCAGCAGCCAGACGACGATATCCCGGTCTGCTGAAGAAGGTGTAACGAGAGGCACCAGCAGCAGAAAAGGCTGCAAATCGCTGTCGTGTGGTTGCTATTAGCAACAAATCAGCTGAACAGCCTGCAAACCCCGAGCACCTAGGGCGGAGGTGGCAACGAAAACGCCGGGGCTGGGGAGCCTGGGGCTGGTGGGCGCTTTCCCGAGGGGACCTCCCGTGCAGCCCCGGGTTGCCTCCCCGGAGGGCGGCCGGGGAGGGGCAGGGCAAGGGGAGATTCTGCTGCCACCGCCGCGCACTGCGCTCCAGGAGAGGGGAAAGGCAACCCACTTAAAAGAGACAAAATGGCAGCTCGTGGCTTGCAGGCATCCCTCTCGGCGCTGAGCGCCTGCCTCGCCTCCGCCGGTCCCCCATACTGCCAGCTCCTCCGTGCCCGGGGGTTCTCCCTGCGCGGCCGCCTGCCCGGGGGCAGCGCCCCAGCCCGGGGAGCAGCAGCGAGGTGTTTCCCCCGGGGCTCCAGCCGCAGCCCTTCGCCCTCCGCAACCAGCCCACCCAGCCTGGAAATCAAACTCTCATCCCTCCGGATGGGACACGTCCCGACCGGCTGCACCGGCACACCCGGTGTCCGGGCAAAGCCGCGGCTCCGCGCCCCGTGCTGCCCAGCTCCGGTAAGAGGACTGCCGGCGCCGGGAACCCGCGGAGGGTGTGCGCAGGATCCACATCCCGAGCAGCGACAGCTGCCTCGCAGGGGCATCACTCATACGGCACCCCTGTGCCTTGGCCATGCCAACACCTTCCCTTCCAGCACCGTTTTCGCGTTGCTTTTTGTTTTTTTGGAGGTTTGGGTGTACGGTTTGGTTTTGTTGTTTGGGGTTTTGGTTGTTGGGGTTGGTGGTTTTTTTCATTTTCCATTTAAAGTTTTTGGGGTTCTGTATGCGGGGCTGTTCTGGGGCGATTTTTTTTTTTAATATTTCTTTCTTTCTTTCTTTTTTTTTTTTTAAAGAATCAGCCCATTTCGAAGGCCTCTACCAGCCGCAGGATCTTTGACGCGATGTTATGTCACAGATCAGAAAGTGCCTCGTCGAGGAGGCACCTCTCGAGCATCCCCAGCACATGCGGAGGGAGGAGTGAGAAATGCCAGTGCTGGCAGAGGTGCCCGGGAGCTCTGCGCTCAGCGGAGGCCCTGGGATGCGGGGCGGCGCCTCCCGGCCTCGGCCTCCTCCACCGGAGATGCGGCATGCGAGAGACACCGGCGGCGCGGAGCCCGGCGGCGGGCGCGGAGGGGGAAGGGCTGCTGGCTGCCTCTGCTATTGGAAAAGTGCTTCCCTGCCACCGGGGAGAGCTCGCCCGGCCGCTCCCTGGGGAATATCCCCCCGCCGCTCCGTTGAGAGCATCGGCGCGGGGAGCGGGGAAAGCGTCTGCCTTTCCCTGGCGATGAGGAACATACAGCCCTTTGTCTCTCTAGACGAGGTGCGATATTCAGCTGCGTGCCATGAAAATACAGGCGCCAAATGGCTGCCGGGGCCCTCTCCCTTCTCTGGGGGAGGTCGGGGAGCCCCGGGGCTCCGCTGTGCCCAGGGGAGGGCTGGGGCCGGCCGGCCTCGCAGCGACGCCGGGTCCCTGCGGCAGGGCGGACGAGGACACGGGACCGCGGCGCCCGGCAGCTGGCCCGGCAATGCCAGAAAGTCACGTCCTGGTGCCCCCTTCCCGGTGCACACATCCCCAAATATCCGAGCTCGCTAGAGCACCCTAAGGGCAGGACGGGGGGAGGAAAGGCAAATGGGGGCGCAGGGCGATGCGGAGGCTGCAGCTCCGTCGCTACGCCTCGGCGGAGCGCGGCTGCGGCCGGGTGTACTGCCTGCGGGGCGTGCCCGCCTCCCCCCGGCCCGGCCCGACCCGACCCGGCGGCGAAGCGGGGCACCCCATCCCGCAGCGGCCGCCCGCGGAAGGCCAGCGGAAGCGGAGCGGGCAGTGGTCCGTGGGGGCGCCGGGCGGGGCGGCGCGGAGCGGCGCGGAGCGGAGCGCCCTGGGGGGTCCCCGCGCACCGCCCCCCGCGCGCCCCGTTCGAATCTGGCGGCGCGCGGGGGAAGTTCCGCGGGCGCGAGGCGGAAGAGCTGCGCAGGCGCAAGATGGCCTCTGCCCGGGCGGCGGCGGGGGGCGCGGACCCGGCCCGGCCCGCCCGATGCCGGGGCAGCCGGCGGGGGCAGCCGGCGGGGGGGCCGGGCCTCGTCCGTGGCACCGGCCGGGCCGAGCGCCACCTTTCCGCGCCAGCCGGGGAGCCACGTCCCTGCCGGCGGAGGCGGCGCGGAGCGCAGTCGTACCGCAGCTCCCCGCTGGCCTTCCGCGGCCCGAGGGGAGGCGGCGGGACGGCCGGGACGCCCGCGGGCTCCTCGCACCCCTGAGGCGGTGCCCACCTCCGGCACCGCCGCTCACGGCCTTTCCGCGGCCGCCGCTGTCCGGCCCGGCGCGCCCGCGGCTCCGCAGCAGCGACCGGGGATGGAAGTGCCTCTGCCCGCCACCCCCGGCAGGGAAAACCTCCGTTTGCCACGGGAATGACGTGTCCTTCGCGCTTTACCCATTACCGACCCTTTTTTTTTTTTTTTTTTTTTTTTGTAAACCCACATCATCACTGTTAAATAAATGCAAATGTCCCATCCCCAAAGATGGTGAGACCGAAAGTTGCCCCGGTCCCCACCAGGCTTTAGCAGTTTTTCTGTTGTCCCGGTGGGACTCCTCTGTTAGTCGTGGGGAAAGGGAGTGAAGGAGCCAGAGCTGGAAAAAATCCTTGCTGCCAGAATCCTTGCGATTCTTGAATTAATAAAGCACAAAGCAACCGTGGCTTGGAGCTCTCGGAGCGGGGCAACGACTTTGAACTGAGGGAAGCGGAGATCCGCAGCCCTTCGGAGGGGAGAGTAGGTTCTTCTCAAGGCATTCTCCTGGTAGGAGACGGGCAGAAAACATGAAAAAGAAACTGTTTATAGTAAAATAAAGGAAATCCGTTTCAAGTACCCAGAGTAGAAGTCAGAACGTTAAAAATTAACAGCGGAAACAGGAAACACTTATCTGAGTAAACATTGTCTCAGAATTTCACCATATTAAAATCGGGAGGGCGCAAGGTGCTCGCCGCCGCCGCAGTCACCCGCCTCCCGCTGCGGTACCTGGCGGCGGGGGCCGCCGCCGCCGCCCGCCCCGCGCCGGGGCTGGAAACCGAAGCCAGGCACGGCGAGACAACCCGATCTTCGTGAACTGGTTTGGTGGCAAAGATCGGAACTGCAGGAGTTCCTGCGTCGTGAGAGATGAAGAGTCCAGAAGTGATGTTTGGAAGGCAGGAGCACAGGTCTCTGCCGGCGGGGGCGAAGGGACGGGCGGTCCGGGGCCGCGGTGAAGAAGAAAAGAGGCGCAGTGGTAGCGGAGGTGGAACGGAGGAGGCTTCGCCCCGGTACCGGCCGTGGTAGGACTTGTTTTAGCCGCGCTTTGAAAATCCCCAGCGAAACGTGTGAATCCCTGGGCAGCTGTACGGCGGAGGAGGTGACAAGCGGTACGTCCTCGGCAGCCCGGGGGGGGAAAGGACCGAAAGCATCCCTTCAGCTGGAAGGACGCCTGCCGCTTGCTTTGCCTCTGCCTTCGGGTTTCAGCGTCCCCTTTCATTATCAGAAAATCGGAGAACGTCGCCTCTTGAGTGGAGTTCCCCGTAGCTCCCTCCGGCGCTGCCCGGGCCCCCGGCGCCGCGGCGGGAGCCGATTTGCGCTCTCCTGCCCTGCCCACGGGACGTTACCGATTTTCGGGAGTTTCTCGGCGGTGCCCGCCCGCCGGCATCGGCCTGCTGAAATGCAGCGGCGCAGGTTGTTTTGAGCAATGCTCGATTCTGGAGGACAAACAGTTCGGCTTAGAGAGCTCGTCATGCTCCTTCTCTTTCTCTTTCTGCATATATCTGCATTCCTTCTCCCTATTCCTGCCTGTCTTCTCCAGAATCC
The DNA here is from genome assembly GCF_028858705.1 of Grus americana. Taxonomy (NCBI): domain Eukaryota; kingdom Metazoa; phylum Chordata; class Aves; order Gruiformes; family Gruidae; genus Grus; species Grus americana. Next base: position 149,003,375 of record NC_072853.1, on the reverse strand, counting down.
TGTGGAGCTCTTTATGCTCCCTCTCCCTCGCTTTCCCCGGGGCTGGATCGTTACCGCCTATCCCCCATTCCGGCCGGGCACAAAAGCGCTGCTTGGAGCTGCAGGCAGCTGAACCAGGGCGGAAAATTTGGTCGGAGGAAGACAGAAAAACATCTTTTTCCAGCGGCCACACACCGCCCCTGCCTCTACCTTTGATCAGATTGCTTGTTGAACAAGCTCAGAAAAAAACAGCAGACTTCGGCTTTATCCCTCGAGCCATATAAATGCAACGTCGGATAATGAAAAGATTCTTCTTAAATACACCGATCTTAGATTTCTTTCCAAATAGGGAGGATTCCCATACATTTGTAAGGAAACCCGTTCGCTATGTAGCTGCAAAGAAAAATATTGCGAAACCGGGGAGGTTGACACAGCAGCTTCGCAAGTAGAACATCAAGATGCTATCTTTGATCGTCCTCCCAGTTGTGCTTAGCAATATATACGCATCGCAGTGCCATCTGCCTAGGGCCAGCAGCAAAACAAAAGTTTCACATGGCAGCACAAACATCCTCGGCGGCTTCTGCAGCTCGGCAAGAGAGCTACTGAAAACGTTTGTTCTTTTTCAGGCGGGAGATGTCAAATTGGGAGATGTCGAAAGTGCTGTGAGAGCTTAATAAACCTCGAAGGGAATTATCCAGCTCCTGTTTCTTTGCTCTGTGTTTCACGGACACTCTACAAAGACCGACAATAGTTCCGTTTTGATGCTAGAAGTTGTCATTATCAGTTTACTTCTAGTAAATAAGCGCATTTTGATCAGTGTGCAAACGTACAACCCCCTGCTGCCGGTTCAGTGCTGGTCTCTGCGTAAATTAATTCAACCAGTACAGTGTTATTAACTCATATAGTTGAGGGAATCGTGCCAAGATAGACAGTCGGTCGCACGGAGAGATATCTTTACATTAAAACGTATTTACTTCCACTGAGGTTTTAGAAAGTAATCCAGAGCAGCGCAGGCGAGACCTGGCACTCGCCATCACAAAAATCCTGTTCTTCCCAGCCAGCACAGTTTAACAGTTTGAACAGATAGGAGGTAAAACCTGTGGCTGACTGGGAGGTGAGATACACCATTTGCTTATTTCCAAGAATAATTCGAGACAAATAAAGAACAGCAGGTTTTTTTCGAGGCAGGCAACCAAAACAAATCATGGCAATTTCTAAGCATTTGTGTGTGTGTGTGTGTTACTTTAGTACTATACTGTTCTGTTCACTAAAACCTTTTGTACACCCAGAAAGACTTCCAATGAGACAAGCTGTCTTTTAACACCACATTATCAACAGAGGTCATTTGCTATTTTTCAATGAATTATCCCTTTTATTTGTTTATTTCTTTGATCAGCTATAAATGAAAGTTATTCGTGTATATAAAACTGAAGTTTTTACTGTTGAAATTGAACTGTACATGTTTACTACAGGAAAAAATATCAACTCTTGTTTAACAAGACATTATACATCAATAAGCAATAACCTTGTGGAGGATTTGCAATCACCTGGTCTATAAAAACAAGCAGGACAAATAACAGCAATTTATATGCAAAAGTAATGATTTAATGACTATAAGCAAGACAAAGCAATAGAATTGTGCTTCTTTTGCAGACTGGAGACAATGAAATGTTTAACTACAGTTTTCCCGTACAAACATGAAACAATATCCATATAGAATAAACACCCTCACAAATGTATAACTGATGGGTGATGAACACACACGAAGTTCGACCAAAGCAAAGCACAAACTGAAAAGTGTTCTGGGCTGTTCATATTTTATGGTGGAAAAGTTCCTTCTGCTGAAAAAAAATAATACCCTTAGAAGCCTCTAATAAAATGCACCTATTTGCAGGCCATTAGAGGAGGCATTCTCCACAATTTATTGGAAATATTAAAGTACCTGTTAAATTTTAATGAAGTTAGTACTGTACCATATACATATATATTAAAACAAATTTAGATAAAATGCCTTCATCCAGCGACTTGCTGGTTCCTTAAAATTTATACCAAATAGTTTATGGCTTCTATAATGATTCCATGTGCTTTTAAAAACACAGTCCCACCACACCAAAAAATAATAAAAGTAATGAAACAGGTCAGACTTCCATGTCCCGTAACTTCTTTTTTTTTTTTTCTTCACTGCATCACTTTAACATTTGGAAAAGTAAAAATATATCACTTGGAAAAAGAGACAAAGCCAGTAAAATCCTTTTAAGATTGCCAATTGCCTCCAGGTTATCAGAGACTCGAATGTGCTTTCCCAATACTGTAGCTCTCACACGCAAAGTGTTTCTTGCAGTATGAGCAAAGCTCAAACAGGCGGCATCTGCAAGGGTCGAACCAGTAAATTTAACAACCATATCATGAGTGCATGAAACACAATATTTTCTTTATAGTATTTATAAATATATCATACAATACTGTTTCCTGTTATGTCATATACCAATATGGCATTGTACAATAAGCATAATGCCATCTGATTCTTACAAAAGCGAATCATTTAAACAAGTCAGTAAATAAAACGGTAATACCCGCTTTTAGGCATACAGATTGTAAAACTGAAGTTTACTTTTCTTTTGATCGGTTCTGCGCAGCAACAGAGAAGTAAAAGATGCAACATAAGAATCAAAATGGCTAATACGCAAAAATTGTTATTCACAGTGACATGGCTACATATATGCATTATTCTATGCATATTCTTTCCGTTTTGTTGGATTTCAAGATGAAAAAGCACTTGCTTTCTACAGGTTCACAAAACAGCATAAGAACAATAACAATCGAAGAGAACGCGGTGGAGGAGTTAGTCTGGATTAACAAATTACTTCCCGGGATTTGTATTGACTTCTGGAGACTCCCGAGTCCAGATGATGGGGACGGAAACAACTCCACATCACTCAGAACAGGTGAAGGTGTAACTTTTGTTTGCTTCCCAGTCCTCTGAAAACAATTTACATTTCAATCTTGCGTTGCCATTAACGTCCATCCTGAATGTCACCTAGTCCGCCTTTTATAGCCAAGTTCAGTGTCACTACAAAAGAAAGCAATTTGGACGATAGTCACATGGATTAGCATCTATAAAGCTGTAATGGCGTGGAGAGATCTATATAAAGGAGGGGCGGGGGCGGTAGCCTGGTTGGCACATCAACCAGATGAAGTGGCCGAGGAGCCATTTATCGATGTTTTCCGTGCTCTGTTGGTAAAGGAGGACTGGTGGTTACTGCTGGGGCTGCTGCTGGTGCCGTTCATGGTGCTGGAGATGTGGGGGAACTGGGGGTGAGGAGACTGGACCGGCGTGCTCGGGCTGGGCAAACAGGAGGAGGTGGAGGGGATGCCTCCCGCCGGGCTGCTCGCCTTGTCGCTCCCAGAGTCACTTTCCAGCTCCCCGCTATTATTCAAGCCTTCCCTCTGGTGACTGATCTTCATCCTCTTGCAAGTAGGTCGGACCCGGTATTTCAGGGGGAGAGGCCCGTTCTGCAAGGCAAAGGGGAGATCCAGGTAAGCGCCCTCCCCGGGCCAGGGCCAGGACCCGCACCCCCCCTCCCCCGGGGGGAGGCATGCTGAGGATACTCACCCGCCTCCAGGTATAGATGTAGGCAATATCCATTAGGGTGTAGTAGTCCTTCAGAGGCTCCTCTTCATACATCACGTCAATCTGTTCAGGATATGAATCCTTGCATTAAGGAGCATCCAGGCATTTACCCCTAGCCTATGTTTGCTCTGAGGTGAAAGTAACCCTGCTGCCATATTTAAAAAAATGCTATACGAAACCCAGCAGGGAATAGGGAATTTTCGTATCTATTAGGTATGTTTTAAATACGTTAAGGAGCAATTTCTTGATACCTCGATATTTAGAGCATTAAAAAATTACAGAGTGTCACCAAACTCTCTGGATAGATATTTAAAAAATAATGTTCATAACCCCATCAACGTATTGTACACACCAGTTAGCACTTGCTGGAACTGGCTGCAATGACAAAATGAGTGCTAACTAGCATTAGCAGGTTTAGAGTAGCAAGACTGAATTTTTTAAAACCCCACTCATTCCCTGCACGTACCTGGAAAGTGTTAGGTATATCCATTTTACTCCGCAGGAACTTTCTTAGATGCATCACTGTCATTGCTGCTGGGCAGCGTAAGTATCTTTTGTCATTCACCTGATGGCATAGTAAAGAAAATCAGCCTACTGAGAACAAGCAATTATTTCCACCAAATTTTATTCTAACATTTTACGTTAACTTTTAAAATGTACTATTAAATTATGAATTATAACAATTTCTGCTGCATTGTAAGGAACAACAGAAATGGTAAATTACGGTTTCAGAATAAGAAATAAAAAATGCAACTAATTTTATGGATAATTTTTATCTTTTTAGAATATATATGTATTGCATACTGACTTTTAAATTTAATTAATAAATAATTTATTGCAGAATCTGACAAAAAAATCAGATTCAGCTTTAAAAGTAACACTGCAGGTATTTTTTATTTTAAAAAATTGTTTACATATACAGCTGTATGAAGATGTTTGACCTCTTCTGTACTTAGCACTGTAGTAGGAGGTCTGCTTTTCTTGTTCTAGATACACACACCTATGTGTTTTTTTCAGCCACAAACCTGCCCCAAAGATGTTTGTGTGTGTTACGTCTCCTCTAGAGTAAGGAAAAGTTATTTACCTCTTCCTTTGATTTTTCTTTCTCCTTATTTCCTTTTCGTTCCAGTCTGTGAGAAGAAATGAAACAATTACAACAAATAATAAATATAGCTGCTATCAGTCAGGTAAACATAAAATATTGCCATTCTGAAACTTGCCTATTCTGGTCAAAGAATTCAATGGATAAGCTTATTATCTCGTCGTCTGTTATAATTCTTTTGTCTTCGTCAGCCACTTCTCCCCTGTCTTCATTAGAGCCATTGGCAGCTGCGCAGAAATTTCCACAATAATTTACATTTTGAAATTCAAATCAGGAAGAATGGCAATTCTCAGTAACAAGAAAAAAAATCACCTCCATAGTAAGATTATGAATTAAAGTTACCTAACTGTTAAAACAATAAACTTTTATTATGCTGAATTTACTTCTTAAAATTTTGTCATGGTAATACATAATTTGTGAATTAAAAAGGAAACAGTAAAGCACCTAGGTCAATGCTATATTTATTAAAGTTGCGAACGAGAAGCTTTTACCATCAGCCGATGGATGAGCAGCATAGAAATCCCTTCTTCTTTTCATTTCATCTAGATGGAAAAGCATATATTTTTCTTTTAGTATATACTGTGTAACTCCTGGTATGGATGTAGGATAGCAGTTCTGGGTTTGTTTTTCTACTCTTCAGAAAAAAGAAAACAACCCCACAACAATTTAACTACTTACTTTTGAAAAGGCCTGGTACTAGCTTGTATACAATATCTTGGAGAGTTTTATCTGACCTGAAAAAAGAACAACCCCAAAACATAAAATTAAGCAGATGAAGAGATATTTTAATCCCAGCGGCAGCTCCTTATTTATAATCTTTCACAACAATGAGGCATCTTCTACAAAGTGGGAGGCTAGTCATAAAAAGTTAACTTAGAAGACCTTGTAATCATACTAACACTGCTCTAAATACCGCTATAAAACAAAACTCATCTGCGCTACCACGGCTGAAAAATAATTGTCTCGGACTGAAAGAAGGCCTTAAAAGCTACACATCCTCCCTAGAAAATAAAGAGAGCAAAGAGTAACACTTGACAAGAAAAATATTTCTGAAAGGAGAAGGCTTTTGCCTCTTAGCTTGGAAAGTTTCAGCAAGAGTTTTCATGACTAGGAGCTATGGCTGGAGTGAAGCAAGTCTGGGAGATACAGAAGTGGAAGTAAAAACTGTCAGGATGGTACACATGAGAGTGGGGGAGAGGGAAGAGGCACTGCATCAGTGGTTGGCATATGCAAAAAACCAAACCAAAACAAAAAAACTTTCTGTCTCACATCCAGAGAAATCTTCAATTTCAATCAATGACAAAACTTGAAAGAGAGCATACACATGAGTTAGCTTGTAAATTGACAAGTCCTTTCAGATTTAAATCGCAGGCGAAGAGATAACATCGACACGACTACTGCTGGTCTCCCCATATAAAGTAAAATAAGAGATGCAGGGTGCGCATTGCATCTTTCTCCTACCTTATATTCAAAAGCGGTCGAGTTTTGTGAACTTGGACATCACAGATAGGACAATACTTGCTGGTCTCCAAGTAACGCACGATACAGGTCTTACAGACTGTAAGTCAAACACGAAAGCCTTTTAGTAATGGTCGTAGGTGACGCTCAGATATGCATAGATCGAGGTGCGATTTTCTAAACTATGCGAGCTAGAGCGAATCGTCCATTGTCAGCAGCGCGCTGCTTAAGCTAAACAAATACCCAAATAAGCTGCAATTACCATGAAAAGGAGACGCTTAGAGTACATATATTATTACTTTAACAAAGACCGTAGGGCCGTCGTCAGAAAAACTGCACCGCGGCCGGGCCACCTATTTCCCAGCCCGTCGGGGAGGCGGAGGGGCGGCGGTCCCGAGCACCTCGGGGGGGTTCGGATCGGGGTTAGGTGGGTTTTTTTGTGTTCCCAGGATGCCGGGAAAGGTGGGAAGCGGCGGGGGAAACAACGCGGAGCGCCCGACAGTACTTACAGGAGTGGAGGCACTCTATGATGGTTGTTGCATCAATGAAGTACCCGCCACAGAGCACGCACATGAGATGGGGGTTTAGCTCGGTTATTTTGATTCTGGTTGTTCGGTGCATTTTGGCGTGGCGAGGGGCGGCTCTGAAAGACACACACAGAGGACCGATCAGCGGGGACGAGCGCGGCGGCGTCCCAGGTGCCAAGATCCGGCGCGTCCCCTTCCCCCGTGCAGTCGCATCCCCCGGCGCAGGGGAAGATAAAGCGTGGAAGGCGGCGGCGGCGCGGGGCCGGGCGGCAGGCGAGGGCCGGTCCCGAGGCCGGCGGGGCGTCCCCGCCCCGCCCCGCCCCGCACCGGGCCGGCCTGGGCGCAGCCCCGCGGAGGCGCGGTCGCGTCGCGGCACCCACCGCGCCGCTCCCCGGCGGGCACGGGTTCTCCCCGCGGCGCGGCGGGGCACCGGCCGGGTCGGGCTCCCCGGGCGGCTCGGCGGCGATGCGGCGGGGCGGAGGGGAGCTCCGGGCGGGGGGATGGCCGGGCACCGGGCTGCCGGCGAGCAGCACAAAGGGGAACCAGCGCCTCCCGGTGCGGCTGCCCTGGCATTTCCGGAGAGCGGGGAGGGGCGGCGGGGGGAGGGACGGGGGGGGACGACACGCACCTCGGAGCGGGGCCGGGCACCGGGGCGGCGGGGCCGGCCCGCGAGAGGGGTCCGGGCGGCTGCCGCTGCTGCTCGGTGCCGATCCGGATCTGCTCCGCTCTCCGAGGGGGTTGCTATAGCAACTTACACTTACACTTGGCATCCTGCCACCGCTGGGAACACACGAGAGCCAGGCGGGGGGGCGGCAGGGGAGGGGGGGGGGCGGGACGGGCCGAGCCGGGCCGGGCCAGGGGGTGGGACGCGGGGCCCGGGGGCTGGCGGAGGGGGTGGAGGAGCCGAGGAGCCCGCGGGGGTCTGGGAGCCCGATTGCGAGGGGAGGGGGAGGGCGGGAGGAAGAGGGGGGGACCGGCCCGGGCGGGGTCGGGGTGCCGCAGCCCGGAGGGTGCCGAGGAACGGTGCGGGGCAACCCGGGCGGCGGGGGCGGCTCCGGGCGCGGGGCTGAGCCGCGCTTTGGGGTCTCAGCCCGGCGGAGGCGAGCGCCAGAGGCTCCTCCCGAGCCTCGGCCATTTCGGATCCTCTCAGGGGCCTCTCTCCACGTCGACTCGGTGCGAGGAGCTGGTCTGAGATCGCTCCTCTCCCCCTCCGCTCCCTCCCTCCGCCGAGCCGCGCCGCGCTCCCGGGGACTGAGCCCCCCGCACCGCCGGCGGGGTGCCGAGCCCCGGCTCCCGCTCCGCGCCGCCGACATCCCTACTCCCCTTTCCTCCTTTCTCTCCTTCCTTCCTTTCTCTCCCCCCCCCCCCGCCCCCCAACTCTTTCTCTCTTTCTCTCCTTCCCCCCTCTTTTGACTCTCGTTTGAAAAGCCTCCCGCGGACGAAGCGAGCGCAGTGCAAAGTTTTGCAAGAGGTGGAAAGAGATTTGCAGCACCAGGGTAAGGTGTTTGGACGGGGGAAAACAAGTCTCCAGATCCTTAAACAAACCCCCTTTTCAGCAATAAAGCACACCGAGGAGGGGGGGAAAGCCCAAACCGACTTTAAACGGTACATTAGTGACAACATGCGAAGGACCATGTGACCAGATCATTCCTAAAGCTAAATCAACACCTTGTCAACACAATGCAGCGACAAGAGTGAAAAACAAATGTCATTTTCACAGTCTGAAACCCGTAAACCCCCATCGGATGCACTGGCACCAACGTTAGGTGCACACATACTATTTAAAATGAGAGGGAATAAGAGGTAAAGGGGAAAGTACACCGGGGAAAAAAACCCCGTCAGCCACGTCAATAGCAGAGTAAATTATTTTCTGTCAACCAGATCCTGAAAAATGTAACGTAACAACGTTGCTCCAGTGCAAGCTATTCATTTCCCCGTGCCAGTGCTCCCAGCACACCAGCTCCTATTCTTGGTCCCCACTCTTCCCGAGGCAGAGCTTGCGAGCCACCTCTCACTGCAGCGCCATGCGAGCTGGAGAAGTCTCAAGATGCGAGGTTCTCCCCAGCCACTCGCAAACTTCGATGTTAAGCAGCGGAAAAAAAAAAAAAAAAAAAAAGACAACACACCAAGCTTTCTGAAAACTTTGAATTTCGGCCAAACTGTCCAGGACAGGGGTACAATATTCCCCAAGAAGTGTGCACAGCGCCAACGAGCGACCCTAGCCAGGAAACTTCTCCTGCTGCTGCAGGAGAACCCTCGAGTGAGCACCAGATAAAACTCCCCAGCATCAAACTACAGCCGGCCAGCACACAGAAAAGCAAAGTGCAAGAAGCACCAAGCGATACCAGATCCCCAAAAGTCTTCTTAGCCCCGTGCGGGAAAGCAAAACCCCCCGCTGCATTGTGCTGCGGTTTAAATGTCGCTTCTAGGGTCCCTGACCCTCCGCTTCTCACTTTTAACTGATACCGAGGGTTTGCTTTTCCCAGAAAAGGCAGAGCCCGGGCTTCTGCACTCCTCTCTGAAGAGTCCAGTGCCCTGAAGCCGGCGACTCTGAGATCCCTTTAGGTACTCAGACATGGACAGGCTGGCTTCACGGTTCTGTTTTATTTGTTCAAGTCACTACCTTATAATTCATAAATATCTGAACCAAAAAACCCAGCAGTGACCGAGGTCACGCAAGTCGGCTGACCGAGAATTCCTTCCCAGCCCTGACAGACTGGGACAAACCTTTCAAGACATTAACGCGTTTATTTCACGCAGGCGTAGCCCCTTCCTAAATGGAGGGGGATTAAATTCAACCGTGAAACCTGTTTTGTCGAAGCAACCCCTAAACGCGGATTATTTATTGCCCAAAGTTTGCACATTTTCAATGTGCTACGAGCTATCTTTGAAATCAGTGATTTTCTCCAGCAAGCTGAACCAGGCGCCTAACTTCTCCCCAAAACCCATGCGGACAGGCACACGCACACGCGTGTCTGTGCCTGCGGGTAGGTAACACGAACGCTGCACATTTTACCACAGCAGCCTGAGCTGAATATTTTGGTAGGAGGGAAACCCTTTCAGATTTTTTTCTGCTCGTGCTGATACCACGGCGAATACCAACACTTCACACAGTCAATACAAACAGCCTCTTAACCAGGACAATATATATTTACCCATTGACACACGGAACAACCAAACGTAAAATATACGAAGATAATACTCGCCAGAAGTAAACACTGCCAGCCAAGCGATTATTTAGAGGCCTTAAACGGGTTATGTCAAAATGAAGAAAAACAGAAGTGCATTCTCCTGCTAAGAATCAGCTGCATTATTAAAAATCTATAAAAGCAATAAGCTATCAAACCTTGCTCGACAGGTCTTTAACAGAAAATACATACATAAAAAATAGAAGCATCGCTCGGGTAGGTTTGTGTAGCTTGCACCCATCTCCTCTCGGAAAACTCTCTCATCAGGAGTAAAGAAGCCGTCATTCTACATCTACACTCATTATCAGTCAGAGCCACTTTTACTATCGAGCCTGTTATTACTCTTTCACTTAAGAATGGCCACATATGTTTTAAAGGAGGGACGGTGCTTCTTTCAGAGAAGGCACACGGAGCTCAAATATCTCTGCCCAGCTCACTGCAGCCAGGAAAGACCTGAATATTGGCAAGGGAGTGCAAAAGGACCCCAATCCCCTAAATCGCCTCCCTGCAACTAGGTGAAGGACACGATCCATCTACTTAAAAAACACACTAAAATGTTAATTTTGTACTATCTAAGCGATCAGGTAGGTCAACCCTCCGTGTCTCTGGCAAACTGCAACACAAGTCTGTCTCAGTTTCCAGGACGCACTGCACAGAGTCACTCAAAGGAATTTTACTGGACTGTATTTCCAGAATCTCCCCGGTCTTCGGCACGGTCCCATAAAATAAGTTGCTCTGACCGCTACGGACTCCGAGAAAAAAAAAAAAAATAAAAATTCCTTTTAATGCCAAGCTTGCAAATGGGCACACACGCCCAGGTTCTCCTCAACTTTTCTGGAGAGTGGAGGAGTGAATCAAAGTTTCTAGAGGCTGAAAAGTGACTATCTCACTTTCACAGAAATGCGATTTTTCTGCTTATTTTTACCTGATTGTTTGCAAATATTTACAGTAAACACAGAGAAACATCCCGCGTCACATATTGCCAAGGCCATACAATTACAAAAACACACACCAGCAACTTTCCAGTGCTGCCCATCAGCAGCACGAGGAGCCCACTCCTGACATCTTTAAGTCCTGACAAAGGATTTCATGTAAATTTACCCTTCCCGGGCTCAGGAGAAAAAAAAATACCAACCAGAGAAAAGAAATTCAAAAAACCCCTGCGTCCCACAGACACATCACCTTTGCTCCAAAGGCTCCAGCAAACCGCACGCCCCAGCTCCCCAAGATCGCAGCCAAACTGCTATCCTTACCCCCCAAAAAAAGTTATTTCTCGGTGTATGGCCACCCCTTTCCTCTCTCAGCAGGCACAAACCCCCAAACTTTAGCATTTAGAGCAGAAATGTAAGAGGAGACATTGGAAACAACTGGGAACCGCCATCTTACAACCCATCCAATTTCACACAAGTACTTGTCCAACTTAAGTTAATAACATTTTCTGCTGGGTGCCCCGACGCCTAACAACCCCTCCAGGAGGATCGCTACCCCCCGCTGGCTCTATCTCTATAAAATGGGTGCGTTATCTGACATTTTAACCTCCCCCAGACACATTTCTTTCGGGGACGACTGAAATCGCTTGACCCAGGCAGCTCCAGATTTCACGAACGTCCCTGTTTAATCAAAATCTGCCTTTAAACAAAGGGCGCTCGGGCCGGGCTGGCAGCAGGGTCTGGAAATATAAATATTCTCCTCGGGGGCCATGTGCACAGAAAGGTTTTAGGGGGCGTCTGGAGAAAGAAAGGAACTAAAATTTGCAAATGTGGGTGCGTAACGCGAGCGAGTGCACGGGCTGCTGCTGCGTGTCTATATGTGTGTGTGTGTGGCTGGAGCAGCCTGTCAGCGCTTTTCCCATACGGAGAGCTCGGGGGACACCTAGGCTCCCCTTTGCAGCCCCCAAACCGGCCGAAAACCGCCGCCGAGCCCCCTTCGCCCCCCGCCCTTGGTAAGGCGACACCTCGCTTCATACGTACCCGGAAAACGGAGCCGGTGGGTGATGATCGGAGCGGCCAAAAAAGACAATGAAAGTTAAAAGTCGTTCAGCAGAAAATGAATGTGAGCCAAGCGGCCATCTTGAAATGAACTGCAGACGCTGTCAATTGCAATAAGCTTATTGCCGCCGCCGCCGCTGCGCTCCGCTCATTTTAGTTACAAAACACCCGGGTTTTCTCCTCTCGTCCACCGGCCCTTCTCGCTCCCTCGCTCTCCCTCCGAGTTCGCCGCCCGGGCGGCTCAGGCGCTGGGAGCGCAAAGTCTCCCCGGTCCGGATGGGTCCTCTCTCCACCAGCCCATTGTCTCTCCCTCTGCCCCCCGCTCCGCCTCGCGGCCTCGCTCGCGTTCCTTTTTTTATTATTATTATTATTATTACGAGTATTATTGTTGTTGTTATTTCATAGTTGGTGGCGGGGACCCGGGGAGGGAAGGAGGGCGGGCGGGCGGGCGGGCGGGAGGAGGGCGGAGGAGGGAAGAATGCAACGCTGAAGGCACACAGTGGAAACTGACACCGTCCCCAAAATGGCTCGGAGTTCGCCCGCCCCGCCAGCGTCACGTGGGGCGCCTCATTCCTTAAGGGCGGCCTGGGAATTAGCGTCGCTGCCGCCGGGGCCCGGCAGCCTCCCCGTGACCCAATCCCGCAACCCGGCCGCCTCCTCCTCCTCCCCCCCCCGGCCGCCCCCGCCTCCCTCCTCCCCTCCCCCGCCCGCCGCCCCCTCCCCTCCCTCCTTCCCTCCCCTCCCCCCGGCCCTGCACGCGCTCGCCCGCGCGCCGCCGATGCCTCCTTTTCCCCGCCGCGTTCGCCGCGCCGCCCGCTCGCCCCGACCCCCGGCCCCGCTCCCGCGGCTCCCGCCCGCCTCCCCCCGCCCGCAACAGCCCGATGCCGCCTTCCCCGCGCTCCCTCCGCCCGTGCCGCCGCTCCCGTTAAGCCCCTACGCTCTCCGCTTCCCGCCCGCGCCCTCACCGCCCCCACTCCCCTCCGGGCTCCGCGCCCCCCCCCCCCCGCTCCGCCCGTCTCCCCCCCCCCGCCGCCCCCCATCCCGAGCGCCGCCTGCCTCCCCTCGACCAACCCCGCGACGTGCGTCCCCCGCCCTGCCCTCTCCATCCTCCCCACGCCGCAGCCCCCCCTGCCCGCACACCCGCCGGCCCCACACGCCGCCCCCGTCCCCCCTTCCCTCGCAGCTCTCGCCTCCTTCCGCGCACTTGTTGCGCGCTCCCACCCGCGGCCCCCGACACCCGCGGCCGCCCCGTCCCGCCGCGGAGCGTGCCCCCGCGGGGTACCACGCCGCGGCCTCGAGCCCCCGCCGCCTCGTGCGCCCAGCCCGCCGCCCGCACGCGGCCGCGGGACGCACCGCTCGCCCCGCCGCGCCCACCCGGGGCTGCTGGCGTCGGGGCGACACGTCCCCGCGGGGGCCGCTCCGACGCTTTCCCGCCCGGAGCCGCGGCCCCCCGGCCCCAGCCCGCTCCGGCGCCCCCCGAGCGGCGGCGGGAGCGGGTGGCGCGGGGACCCGCGGTGTCCCCCGCCCCACGGAGGGGACGGGGAGCGCCGAGCGCTGCCGCCGGAGCAGGCGGGAGGGGAGCGGGGAAACCCTCGCGGGCGCCGAGGGCGAGACGCCGCCCGCCGCCGGGGCGCGGAGGAGCGGCGAGGGAAGCGCCCAGCTCCGCGCCGGATGCTGCGGAGGGGCGGAGAGGGGCCGTCTGCCGCCGCGCTTCTTCCGCGGGGCCGCTTTTCCCCCGCCGGCAGGTGCGGGCGGGCTCCGCGGCGGCCCCCGGAGCCGGGGCGGCCCAGAGACAGCGGCAGAGGAGGGCAGCGGCCCCGCCGGCGGGCGCGGAGCGGCACCGCGACGGGGAAAGATGCCGTCGAGCCGGAGCCGACACCCGGCTCCGCTCAGCTCCGCGGGCTGCCGGCTTTCCGTGAGGCGCCCCGGCTCCATAAAATGAAATTAAAGTCCTTTTTGCCTCCCGCGCCGGGGACCAACCTGTATTCTTACAGGAGATGTAAGATCAGTTGGAGGGAACTAACAAAGCGCGATGGGCAATTTAGCAAACGCGCCGCAGCAGCGGCACGGGAGGAAGGGATTTGCGCCTCGAAGCCGATCTAACGTTTAGCATCTGACTTTTAGGTACAGCTCATTCACCCACAGAAATTGCAGAACAGGAGCGAATAAACTTTATTAAATCTCAGAGAAAAATAATCAGTGACAATTCTAAAAATACACAAAATAGAAGGAACGCTTTGAAGACCCAACAGTTAAGCAAATATTTAACAAGAGTTAATTAAAAAAAAATATGACACGAGCAAGGAATACCAAGTGTGGTCATAAAAAACAGTTATTTCACTTAATTTGCATCCAAGGACTTAAAAAAAAAAAAAGAACAGTTTGCATGAAGAGATGAAAGACATTTGTCATTTAGAAGACACTCTTAGGAATGAGAGTACTTCAGCTCAGCAGGCTGACACCTTCCTTCAATCACATCTGAGTCGCTCTTTCTAGACTTTTTGCAGCATCTTTTAGTTTTCCAACTAAATCCTAAGAGATGAAATACTGCCTTAGAATAAACATATTTTTTAAAAGGTCAGCTAGAGGAAGAGAGTATTTTTTTAATACAGACGGGCAAGGGAAACCAGCACCTTCTACCACAAAGAAATGTTGCAACTGATGAACAATGCCAGCAAGTAATTAAATAGCTTCCCATTTTACAACATAGTAAGAAAAGTGGGAACTGAAGGGTAACACCTTTTAACATATATTATCTATTAAACTAGATCACTACTCTTAACATGTAGATTTTATCAGTATAATACGATGCTTGACGCTGACATTTGCTCTAGGCTTTGAAGTACTATCTACGTTTCTAAAATGCTGAAAAAATATTTTAAGTGCAATTTTGTCCTAGGACCATTCTTCAGCCAAAGCACCTCAGATTTAACTAAGTCAGCAAACCGATTAAAAAGCACTCATTAGTAAGAGAAGGACGACTTTCGAGACACACATTAAAATAGCAGAGGTGTAAACCTGATGTTTTAATATCTTGCTTTTCCTCTTCCCCCAACCCCTCTCCCCAATCCTCCAGAGTTTGGTCACTTCCAAGCATTACAATACCTCTATTGTTCAGTTACACATTTAAATCGCTAAACAAAGATCAACGTTTGTTTCAGTACATTTCTTACATGTCATTAACACCACTGAAGAGCCTTCACTTCGTTCTCTATTTTTAATCATGACACATTTAAATCATTGAACCAGCTTCTTTAATCACTTCTCTAAAGCATGGGAAATCAGACTTTCAGAAAAAAGATTAATTTCCTCCCATATACACACACAGACACATATATATTGCAGCTATGAAACAGACAAAATATTTATGCACGTATGTAAAACACTTCCCATGCAACTAAAATCAGTTTCTTTGCAACTTTATTTGAGAAGACAAGAAAACTACACTCAATTTTTATAGAAGATTCTCCCCTACCCTCCCAAGTGCTGGATTCTTTTTTTTTTTAATAGTAGTATATATGATTTCATTTTGATTGGCACCTTGTTAAAAACATTTACATCCACAACTTGAGCCAAGCATAGAAACAATGATGAAGGAAAGAAGTACCTGTAATTGCTCCATTGTGCAACTAAACCTAACATCTGGGTGTGATCCTGAATCACTGTTCTGAAGGACAAAAAAAAAAAAAAGCCTGTTTTATTAAAAAAATATTATGAAATTGCATTTTTTCCTCTGAAGGTGCTAGGAGTACAGTACCTCTACGTTTAAGGTCACCAAGTAGGAAGGCTGGTAAGTTTTATGAAGTTGATTGCTCTAAATTACAAACAAAGAGCATAGAAACAAGTCAGGTCTCAGCACTGAAACAGGCTAAAGAAACACCTCGATGTGTTAAAATTACCTTGATCTGATACTCCAAGCGCCAAGACACATCAGTTATATGGAGAGGAGATCTGCCTATGCTGAAAGACACAACAGTTACAAGCTCCCTACACTAAAAGAAAACATCATGTTCTCAAGCTGTCCAGCAATAAATAACTTTTTCATGATCCTTGTAATGCTTCTTGAAAAGTTCATAAAATTTCTTAAGAGCAGAATTCCAAAAGGAAGAAGAAAAGTTTC
Source organism: Grus americana (assembly GCF_028858705.1). Classification (NCBI taxonomy): domain Eukaryota; kingdom Metazoa; phylum Chordata; class Aves; order Gruiformes; family Gruidae; genus Grus; species Grus americana. The sequence continues at coordinate 148,987,382 of NC_072853.1, read as the reverse complement.
AACAGCTGCTTTCCAAAGTTTGTTAAAAATGTACATTTTTTTTTCTTTTTTAAATGGAACAATATTTCTTAATCACTTAAAGTACACATAGGTGTTTTCCAGGACAGTTTCAAAGTAGCTGTAATTGAAACTATGTATCTGTGCTGACTGCGTCACCTACCTTCCCAATAGGATTTCCAAAGCATCCTTGTTTTTCTGAAGGAAAAAAAAAAAAAGAAAAAATATATTTGCTAGGTTCAATAAACTCCTATGAGAGAAAGAAAACATAAATATGTTAAAATTGGTTTAAAAACCTGATATTCGGTGCAAAATTGTTCTATTCTCTCTTTATCCAGTTTACAGTCTTCTAGACACGTGCTACAGGGAAAAAGAATTTATTAGTTTTCTGTTAACATTAACTCAGCAGTACAGTTTAAAGTTGCAACTCCTCGAGAAATGAGGGAGCTTCAAAGTATTAGTACCTTATAGCAGATATGTCAGCATTCTGCTTTCCTGCCTCCAGAATACACGTTGCAGCCGCAGCATGGCAATGTTTTAATACCGTAGGGTCAATATCTTTCAGGTCTGGATCGTCTAAAATAAATGAATTACTGATGACACTTATTTGCCAAATCCCAGCACACGGTACCAAGAGCTGCTGCTTGCCCTTCGAACGGTTATTTTTCCCGTAAAAAACTTCAAAATGAAACACATTTGGTGTTTTAGAGCGAAAGGACGGAGCAGGTAGGCAAGGTGCGAGGAGGAGGAGAGAAGATGAAGCACTGGCCGGTGCAAGCGGTACCAGGCGGGGCTGCCCGGCGATGCACGCCCCGCCGCCTCTGCATCGCCTTCCCGGTAAAAAAAAAAAGGGGGGGGGGGGAAGGGGAAAAAAAAAAAAAAAAAAGGAAAACCTCAATTTCCTCTCCAAGCTCAGTCCGCGCTTCTCAGCAGCCTGTCGCCAAAGGCGAGGAGCGGAGCCGGAGCCACCGGCCAGGCGGGGGACCGGAGCTGCAGCCGCCCCCCGACCGGCACCGGCGGCTCTCTCCGCGCGCGGAAGCGGCGGCTGTGTCATTAATACCGCCAAATTAATTACACGGCCGTAATACTTTCAGGCCGGGGTTGCCATAAGACGCGTCCACACGCGGGAAAAAACCCCACACGGTCGCAGCGAGGCGGCAGGGGAAAATCGCCTGCTTGCCCCTCCACGCGGACACGAACGCGCGGGGGGATCCCGTCCTGGGCCGCCCCCCTTATTTTCGACGCGTTTAAGCTTTAATGAACCAGGCGCGCATTAGCGATGACACCCCGCGCAGCGGCACCCTGGAGCCGTCCACGGGCGACGCTCCATGTGGGAGCCGCCCCGTGTGCGTGCGTGTGTGTGGACGCCGGCTAATGCAGCCCGGACACGCGTGTCTACACGCGGACACACGCGTGGCGTCGCTAGAGGAAGGAGCACGGCGCCCGCTTGCGCGCTCCGCGCACCAGCGCGGCCCGCACCGCCCCCACGCCGCCTTTCCCCACGCCACGCCGGTTCTCCCCACGCCTTACCCAACCCGGCATGGGGGTGATCGAGGAGGCTGCGGAAAGCGGCGCGGAGGAGAGAAGCGTAAGAACGGCGGGGAAAACAACGGGGGTCGCCCAACAACCGCCACCCGCCCTGCGCGTACGCCGACAGCTCCATTGTGGGCGCCGTGACCTTCGACACGCGCCCACGTGACGCGCGCGCAGCTGATCGCCGCGACGAGGCGGAGCCGCCCGGCGTGGGGCGGGGGGGGGGGGGGGGAAGCGGGAGGAGGCGTCGCTCGCCGAGGGCTCCGCGGCCGCGGAGCCCTCGGCGAGCGACGCCTCCTCCCGCTTCCCCCCCTCCCCGCTGCCCACGCGTGTCTTATGCACGAGTGGCTGAAATGCATCCCCCTCCCCCCGGTCCTTGGGGTTTGCAGTGGGAGGTGATGCTGTTTCTGTCCAAATTCGGGGAAAGGATGCGGCGCCTGGCTCAGCAAGGGTTCATTGGGGCGTATTTATCTCGTCAGGGCTTTTATTTCTTAATACATCTTAAAAGCGGTTATATCTCATTAAATCCCTACAGCGCTGCTGCCTCAATACGTCTTTGAAGTGCATATATTGGTGTGAAGGTTTAAAGTCCACAAATTCAAGCTATACATTTCTGCAGACCTGCTTAAAACATCAGGAACAGAGTCTTCTCCCTTCCCCTATAGGTTATTCTCCTTCTGAAATGTCTACTCTTAGATATGTCCATCACAAGGTGTTTTTTTCCCCCTATAGATATGCATATCAAACCACTTTTTTTTTCCCCTATGGCTAGCTGAAACACAAGTTTAGACTCAAAATAAAGTTGTAACTAAAATTGCTGTAGCATTTTGGTAACGGCTTTGCAGATTTTGACATACATAAAATAATGACAGATGATAACAGCTTTCACTGGTGATTTAGTAAAGAGGTACAAAATGCCACCTAAAACCATGTTCAGGTTAAGCTAATAAATTCCTAAAGTGAGGCATTAACATATTGTGTTCGTATTTTATTTTTTACATGTTGAAATGTTACCATAGTTCCCCAAAACCTTACAGTTAATTTTTACAATGCCATGCTGTGTGTTTATATCTCAGCTAAGGATGAAATTAGGATTGAACTAATAAAACATAGGTAAAGGCCTTACTATGTCGCATGAATCATGATGTATACAACCTTTGGAGTTGAAGTATGTTAAATGTTTTAGATATCACCTTTTTCTTTGTGCGTGGCTGTTGTGAATGGACAAGAACATTACTGTGTAATCTGGCTTTCTTTATGGAACAAATGTTTCTGCTGAACATTTCTTAAAGGGAAATTCAATGTTGAAAGCTGCTCAGCCTAAAAAAAATGAGTAAAAGCTAAAGGCCTCTGCCAGATGCATGATTTTAAAATAACAGCTATGTAATGTCAAAAAGATAATCCTTTTTTTCCTCGCTGCAAATACATATCAGACAACACAAGGTGCAAAACCAACAGACTTTGCAAATTACTGCCAAATACGTGAAATAATAGAAACCCAGAGCATTTTCCCCTCTACATTTTTAACATTACTTGTCTTAAATAGTGTTGTTAATAAGAGCAGGTCAGATAGCAGTGCATGTAAAGTATGATATTCCAGAGTAACTTCCTATCAAACAGTGAGTATACTCTGCTCCTTCGATCATCTGCCGACCCACGCTGCAATCCACTTGCAGGTTGGCCGTGCTGTCAGAGGATTTGGCTTCTTCCTAGGAAAGAGCTTTGAACAAACACCTTTCATTTCATCTGAACTATTCACGGTAATTGACTGCTAGCTGATTTAATCGAAAAGCTGTTAGGAATTTTGTATCTGTATAGCTCTCACTAATTGCAATCAGTCATCTAAGAGCTCAGTCCAGCTTTGGAGGCCAATTCAAGTTTTGTCACAGTAAGAAGGGTAAGATTAGACTTTATCACATCTCACCGCATCACATTTTATGTTTATTTGAATCACACAACATTTGAGATCATCACTGGATTTTTTTTTCCTTTTTTTACTTATTGTGATATTAATCTAGTTCTTTCCTGCAAACCGAGCTGCCCACTTGGCAGCGTGTCCATCTCCTTCCCTACAGATGCAGAGCACGGGCGATCGGGGGATTCTGCCTTCTCAGTTCCGTGGCACCATGGGTTGTCTGGTCACTGTGTTGTAAAAACACGCATTTGTATACTCAGGTCCCAATTACGCCCAAGTTGAGGTCAAAAGGAAAATCATACTGGCTGCAGGATCAGGCCCTTAATTGTAACACACTGTGTACATACAATATTAGGCCTCATGATACCGTGAAGAACGAATGCTTAGAGTTTTGGTGTGTGATCTGAAGTAATATCACTGGCCTGATACTGTGGCGTAAAAATTAATACCACTGAATTAATGAACCCAGAGCTTCAGAGTTCTGGCTGATGGAAGTCGTGGTAATTTTTATTTTGACAGAAACAAATAAGGCATGGCAACGGACAAGTGGGTTGGAAAAATAGGGCTTTAGGTATGGTTATCAAATATAGACAGGATACCTAAGAAAAGGCAGCATAAAATGGAGGAGAAGAAAAACCATAAAATGGAGGAGAGGACAAAGCTCTGAGCGGTAGAATTACAAAGTTAGAGACCAAGGCTATAAAAAAGGATAATCACCCAAAAAAAGGTTAGAAATATACACACATGACATGATCACGTTACAGAAATTTATTCTTCAACATCCCCTTATCGTTTATAGCATATTGAAATCTATAAATGAAAATCTAGCTTTAAAGGCAAAACAACTGCTAAGGATTCACTGCAAGATTATGTGGTACATGTAAGTTTAACTAGTTTTCATCACAAAAGTTATATTTTCAATTCCCCAACCCAACCTTGCAGCCTAATTTTTTTTCTTTCTTTTTCCCTCCAAAAAGGACTCGAGATGGATTCAGACTGTCAGATTGCTATCAGATTTTACTGCTTGTGCATAGTCTATACACATTTTAAAACCCTGTTCATTATCATTTCCAAGAGGAAGCTAATCTGTATACTGACTAAAGAAATTATGAAGGAAATGCATTAATATTTGAATATTAATTAACTGAGAAAAAAACCTACCTCAGTCCATGCAGGTTAGTATTTTTTACAGCTCACGCTTTGTTAGTCAAGACAAAATAATGCAACTGTCCAAAATGAAGGGAAATCACTTTGCTTGTGCAGAGGACTAATTCATAAAATTTCAGAGTTGGCATAAGTATTTCTGAAAAGTTTCACATTAGCATATTTTCTTCTGTGTATCGCTCCTCACAGAGTTAAAAGACATCATTTAAGATGATATTCTGGTGTCAATTTTCTGCAAAATTATTACTGACTTCAAGAGTTTCATCCACACATTAATGGGATGCCCCGAGAACCTTTCTTTTAAGTCAGTATTGAGTCTTCTGTATTATAAAATATATTCCACTGAATAAAATGTTTGAAGCAGATAAGAACAATGAAGAATAAGCAACTGTTTTCTACAAAATGTATTTTTTGCTGGAATCATATCTGAAAAAAAAATGTGATACTCATGTATCAGTCACTGACATGATCATAGCATCAAAGAAAAGGAGTCTGCATACCCCAAAAGGCCCAGGAAAATTTCTCTCATGTCACAGGCACAAAAGTGCAATACAGTAAAAAGATACTACCTTGAACCAAGCCATTATGTGGATTATTTATTTGGTATGATTGCTGTAAACAGTCCTCATATCTGGTGAAAGTGCAGTACTTGTCACTCATTTTAAAAAATATTTTATACTTCCAGAATTTTTTGCTACGTATTAATTTCTATAAATGCATTGTTTGTCTATGGACAAGGACTATTCAGCAAGACATACTTCGTTTGCTCACAAATAGTTCTGATTAACAGTTCAGGAAATCAGCTTTTTAATTAAATATGTGAAAGCACTTGATTTATTTCAGTAAAGTAAAATCTACAGTAGCTGAATGCATTTTTGATCAGGTATTTAATATTTCTTATTCTCTGTTTAACCTGAAAAACATTTTTGCTACTAGGTAGTATTTTTGGAATTGAGTGACATTAATTTAGTAAAAAAGAAGGAGGACTGATCTATTTACCTGTTCATTAGCTTTATTCTGACTTGGTTTTATCTTCTATTTGTCAAAGCTTGAAATATTCTGATATCCCCCTCATACATGACAAGAACCACATATTCTTAGGCTGTAAAAAAAATTAAAAACATAGAGCTTTCACATTTGAATTATACGCTTTTAAGCTATTTGTATTTCAGTCATTTCTTTAAGTACTTAGGAATAAAGGCAGCCAGAGAAGTACCATTTGTTTAAAACATTATCGGTCCTCTGATTTCTAACAATTTGGGAAAAATCTTACATATTATAAAAGTTCCATTTCCCCTTATTTTACTAGAACATATATCAGATCAAAACTAAAACAAATAAAAAATTAAATTAATATTTTATTATTTCTTCTCTAATTAAAAAAAAATCACAGGGAGAATTTGTATACTTTATGTCTAAGAGCAAACACTAAAAAAAAAAAGAGTAATAAAAGGATGTAAGGATTTAGGCATGTGAGCAAGCATTACTGTGATGTTCTGGACAGTACATCCTCCAGGACGGCAGCTTTGTCTTTTTGTGTGTTTTAACATATTTTAAAGTCTTTCTAATTAAGTGAAAGTCCTGTATTTACTGAAATTCCAGTCATTCTCTCTCTCTCTCAGAGAAATACAGCTATGTAGTTCATAATGTGTTTGCTCTTTCCTAAGATAAAACTCTAGTGTCTTTGCCTAAATTTGTGGGGATTTATAAATGAGGCCTACATGAAAGATGCCGCCTTTAACGTTGGAGGGAGAAATACAAAGATTGCTGCTGCTTTAGTGAACTACTACTGTAATTCCACGTCTAGTCCTGTGTCACAGATCAACATAGTTTGTCATACTCACAAAAAATGCTAGGAAATGCTTTTTTAGTGATTATATCGGTATTTTCTCTTTGTAAGCAACATTTATTGGTAGTAGATTTTAAATGGAAAATTTTGCTGCTTTTCGAATGACCTGACATCATTTACAGATACTTCGAAGTTGTACCTACTCTTCATGCTGCTCAGGCAGCACACGGATACAGACGTCACACGTAGTACCCAAAGTCCTTTACATTTAGCCTTATTTCTTAAATTTATTGAGAAATGTCTAATCTGTACGTGCTTTTAAACAGTAAACCAAATCCATCTGAAATTTGTCAATGTTTTAAGTAAGCCTTTTTTTACATGTTTATACACTCGGTGGTAAGATTGTAGCTTTGCTCTTGGAAGCCTGTAAGGAGGATATTATGCTCTATTGTCAAGAAGCATTCACAGTCTGTCACATTAGTGCTAGAGATGTGTATAGAAGAGTAATTATTATAAGCTGACATCCAGCAAATGTAAGTAAAAATAGATAAACCTCAAAGGAAAATTAGGCTGTATGTTTTAGGTACTATTTGCCTCCAGATGTTTAATATCAGGACACTAAAATGTTATTTAGCATAGCACCTAATTGGTAAAATAATTTTGTATTTGTATAACAAACAGAGATGTGATTTGCTTAGCTCTGCACTTAGTTAGCTTCTTATCAAGGTAGATAAATACAATGAGTTATCAGTAATCCAGTATTTAAAGAGATGCATGGTATAATATTTTTAATTCTATTCATACAGTTCAGCAGTACCAAGCAGCAAAAGTATTTAAATCTCTAATGTAATGTGCAGTTTTCATTAACAAAAATAAGATGGAACAGAAATTACAGCAAGCAGGAGCACTACGTAGCATTTTTTGCTAGAATTAATCCTGCTGTTTCATGAAAACATTTGATTCTGGTCATAAAGCAAGACTTGCATGCCAAAATGATAGATGCCTTAGAAGAACCTTTGATAAATAAAATCCTGCAGACCTTGGCATTCGCAGTTCCCTTTTGGCAATAGTGAGGAATGGCTGAGTAATAGTTAGGAAATATACTTATTTAAGATGGTTTATTGCATCTACAGATATTAGGACTAGATCTGCAGCTAGTGTAAATCAGCATATCTGCCTTCAAATTACTTATATTGCTTTGTGTCAGCAGAGAATCTGGCCCATATCCATTATCTAGAGGGAATATCAACTACTACAAAGCATACTTATCTAACCAAAAGCAAACGTAGTGTGCGTAGCTCATTGATGTTTCTTGTAACACTTATGTTAACCTTTATAATGTGATAAAAATCTGGCACAGTTATGTATGGTTGCAAATGATCTTGCTTTGATAATATCAACAATTATAAATTAGCATTTATCGCTTTTAATACTGCTTCAAATTACATTGATAAAAGCTGAACTTGATATTGATGAGACGACTAGTAATTTAGGGCCTTGCTGTTACTCTAATTAACTTTACTGGGAGCAGAATTAGGCCTTTTCTGTGAAACATCTGCCTATCAAAGCAGTACGGAGTTTGGGGTTTTTTTTTAGTATAGTGTATTTTTTTTTTACTCTCTTTTGGTGAACATATTTCATATCTGGTGGCGACTACATTTTACAGAGCCAATAAGTTTAGACTCCTGGCTTTTACATAAAACCAAGCCTGTTACTCAATCCAGTAAAATCACTGAGAGTGAAGTTCAGATGCAGGCATCTGCAGACTCCAACTTAAAAGTTGTAGCTGAAAAGACTGCCCTGTGAGACTCAGAATACTAGAACAAACCCTGGCTCATTCTTCATTTGTTTGGCTCAATTAATGAAAGAGGAAGTTTGCTAATTATCAGAATTTTCAGCAGTAAACACTGGGTCTAAGTAGTATCTCAATTAGTGATTATAATGCTGCAACCATGAGCCGTGTTCAGCAGCTGTTCCAGCAACAACTTACAGGCAAATCAGAGTATCGAAATACACGGAATTTTACATGTGCTGAATCATTTCTATAACATCAAGTTTATTTCAGGTTATTGAAATAGTTTTGATATTAAAAATACAGTTGTGGTTTCTGCCCATTTTTAAATGGCAAATGACATTATGGTCAATCTGAGAAAATAGATGCTTTGCTGACTAAATTTATTTTGTTGGCAACACCACTGAAAACTACGAGTGTCCATGTACTGTCTGTTTCATGCAAGATTTATTTGTTGAGAGAGAAAACCCTGATGGTTGGTTAGTGAATTAGGTCAATAAGCAGTAGGATAGTGATAGGGGAGATTCTATTGCTCTTGGGGATTTAGGCTTCCTAGCACGACATTTAAATCAATAGGAATCATCAGCTACTCTAATCTGCCCGTACCAAATAGCACTGGGCCGGAGGTGGTGGGGAAAAATTGGAAGAGACCCTGGGAAATTGCCTTTTTTCCCTGAGATATGTGTTGTGTAGATGCTTATAAAAATATTTTATCTACTTTTACTGTATGTGCATTTTTATTAAAAACACAATGTATTTCTCAGGGTAACAGTAATTATGATCATCATTACTTTGTATTGGTGCACTCATAGAACTCTTCAACTATTTTTGCAAATGCATCAGTAACCTGTCAAAATGTATACAAGAAAGAGGCACAGGGCAAGAAATTCCCATTATAGTATAAACAAAACGTTAAGATTCTGGCTTGCAACTGCTGGTATTAGTTAACATAATACAATGTGGATATAATCAAAATGATAACAGAAAGGCAGAGTTGAAATTACAAAGCTACGTACAACCAATATGGACAAGTATAAGAAGCCTATATTTCGGAGGTAAAGTGAACACTTTTTTCCCAGTAATAATTCACATTGCTGATGATACAAACCCAGAACTAAGTAAGTGCATCAATGAGATGCAAGGACAAATCTATACTGTTTTCACATCCTATATTTTCACTGAGTATATTTTGGGAGGTGAATATATACTGCCACAGCAGCACTTAGAAAGCTGGGAAACTTCTAAAAGAAAGTTTAACTTCTTGACCTATTAGTAGCAGTCAAATGTAATTTAATTTTGGTCAGTTTGCTATGTTAAATTGTGAATAATATTTGTTATATAGGTGATAACAATTTTAGACAATATATTATAAATGGTGCATCATTGAAAAAAACTTAACTCCTCTTGCCTTGCGCATGTTATGACCTAAGTGAACCCATCCTTTGTTTAAATGGTTGTATTTATTAAAATGATCTTTTCAGACAAAAGACTATCTTAGACCACCATTCAAAATAAGCATTAGATACTCCCCTTCAACTCCACTATATGCTCACATAGGAACATGTTAACCTTAGAGAGCTACGTCAGCTGGTAACAGACATTCACTGACGGCGACATTCTGATTCCGTCAGCCCGGAAGCCTGCTTGCAGCACCTATGTGGGATGTGTATTTGTTCACTCAAATGTTGTTGCCGTTATACCATTTTTACAGCGATAAAGTTCCATTGAGGCCAATTAGGAACTATTGGAGTGGAGAGTGAGCAACAAATTTCAAAATTTGATCCATCATTTCTTGGCTGTCGAAGCCCGTGCCCATCTGTTCACATGGCAAACAGCCCGCTTGCAAGTTAGCTGGACCTTTCCCCTAAGAAATGAGTGACAGGCAAGAACAGTTCAGTTACTCTGTGTAACAATGCGAACAATTTTTGTTTTTTTCCTGCAGGAAGTGTGGTTCGATATCTAGGAGAAGTGGGCAGCATTTGCCTCCTTTCACTTCACTGTATTTTTTGACATATACATTGTTAGAAATGGTTGAGTGAAGGAGGAAAGAAAATCAGGGGCTGGTTGCTGCCAAAAAGACAGGTTGTATTGGAACAGGTGCTTTGAAAATCTGTGAAAGCCAGCTGAAAGGTGTCAAAATGTGCATAACATGAACCAACGGTTCACAGACATTTTGTGTGAATTTGGTCTTGTAACAGGAAAGTTCAGAAGGAACCCTCGGCAGAAAGTATCTGCCTTAGGAACAGCCAGCTTAACAGGCATACCCTTGTCTGTACAATCACAGCATGTGTGATGCTCTCATGCAGGAGGGAAGACAAAGGGAAAAAAAAAAAAAAGATTTGCTCTTGTTACATTTATATCCTTCATTATCTTGGAATTGTCAAATCAGGCAAAACTCTATGATAATCTGTTCCTAAAGTACGTTAAACTGATCATCTAGCCTAAAAATAAAAGTAGATCAATTGAAACTCCGTAAGCTGTATTTGGGTGAGCGATTAACTGCAGAGTGGGTGCAGGTAAAAGAAAGAGGAATGCACGATCCTTTTTATAGTACCGGTCAAACTAATGCCTGTGAGCCACACTTGTCCCTTGACCTTGTTAAATGTGGCCCACGTGTTGGAGGGAGTACAAGCAACTTTTCCGACACATTCCCTTCCCACATGTTTTTCCTGCAGTGTGCTACTGTAGATAGTTCTAAAACACATGGGAGTACAAGTGGCTTCCCCACGTGTGTTTAAAACCTAACAGGGCTACAGCAGTCAAAACCACATGGGGATAGAAAAGGAGCATCAGGAAAAAAAAATGCTTTTCCACTATTTGTGCTCATGTTCTTCACGTGCCGAGGGAACACATGGGAGAGCAACAGCAAGACAAAAAAGACAAGGGAGAGCAAGAGAAGAAAGGAAGAAGAAAGAAGCAGACAGAAGCAAAGAAAAAGGAACAAAGCAAGATGGCATTGAAAAGAAAAAGGAGAAAAGACAAGTGAGAAAGAAGAAGGCATTGCAAGGAAAGGACAGGAATTGATGGGAAAATATCAGAGAAAACGATTTCACTGCTTGAAAGGATAAAACCAAATAAGCCTGCCTGTGCTTTTCATTTCACCTTTATAGTCTGCATGCATGTTTTGTTTTAACAAACGTAGGGAGAGGCACCTTTTGCACATTCCCCGATGTCACCCCTCCTTTCATTTTGTCTCCAGATACTGCATCTTTGTTTCTGCTTCTGCTTTCTGTCTCGTTCCGTCTCCTGCTTCCCCTCCCCTTTTTCTCTTCTCTGCCTCTTACAGGCAATGACTGAGATGTAGCATATCGTATTAGCAGAGCCAGTTTTTTTCCCAAACTTGCCTTAAAAATGGAATGCCAGTGAGTATGTTGTTATTCTGTCAGCCTTTTTTTATTCCAAGAAGACTGAGTTGAGACAGCCTGAAGTCATCAACATAAACCTAAGTGAGCATATGGGTGAAATGTGACTTTTGCTCCATGCTAATCATGGGATATGGTCATAGTCTTGATTTCAAGGAGCTTTACAAGAAGTCAGTGCTGAGAAAGTTTTCACTGTAGTTGGTGAAGTCCAAGAGGAACAAATAAACAATCTCCCATCTTCCTCCCACACGCTTGTGGACACACATCTGCAGCCACAGCCTCTCCTCTGCACTTCCCTAGGTGCACCCTGTCAGCTGTCACTGGGAAAGACGGTTCTGTATGTTGCACAGCAAATCTGAGCACACTCACAGGAATGTACAAATACTACGTTATCTAATATTATACACTTGATGTAATTTGGATTGGAATAAAAATGAAATAGCTTTGAACCCAATTTTTATCGGATTATCATTTGATAGACTGTTGTTCGTCTCAGAATTTTTTCCTTGATTTGGGGATGAAGATATTACTGAGTTTTGGCATTGCATTTAGATTTATGATTTTTATGTTTAAAAGCAGAGGAAGACTCTTAAAACATGTATGTACTCTGGTTTTGGCTCCGCTTTCTTTTGGTTCTAAGTCTTAGGCTCTCATTTTCTTTTTCTTGTTGTTGACCCTTTTTAGCTGTATGCCAGGATCTCAAGGTTTCCAGACTAAAGCCAGGAGCTCAGGAGGATGAACGGCTTTCAGGAAACGGTCAACAGCTCTCCGGGTGCAATTCTAAAGGTCATTTGTTATCACATCTGCTCCTGCCAAGGTGTCCTCTCTGAGGCAAAGCCTATCTGAGAGGCTGGAAACCCTGGGAGGTTCTGTGGTAGGATTTTCTCTCTCGTGCTGTATGATGAGACTGAAAAGAGTACATTCATCTGTGGAGTTCTCCCAGTGTCAGGGAAGACTGTCAGAAACCTTTTCCCTCTGCCCTGTTTCACTGTGACCATCATTTCCCAGCCACTGGCCTGACTTAAATGCAAAAAAAACCCCAACCCAGTTAATAGTAGGATTGGTCTGATTTCCCCTGCGTCTCTTGGGGCAGGGTAAAACTGGAGACCATCATTTGGCAGAAAGTCCAAGATTTCTTGAATGTGACTGTAGAAGAAGAGGAGTCAGAAGAAAAAGGAACAATGCTGAGGTTGAGCAACCTGTTAGTAACCTGTTAGTTTTGCTAGTGTTGGAACTTGCCAATGCTGAAAGGTGTTCACACCGTGGAAGTTATGGAGCTGATTGGGCTGGGTGAGTCATGCTGCTCAGGCTTGGAGGAAGAGTCCCGCTTTGTGCTTCCCACCATCCACCCACATCACTAGGATCACCGTGCCACATTCTACTGGAAAAATGCCATACGGATTTTGCATATAGAAATGGAGTCACGCATGCATTTTATGGCAGTAATCTAATTTAATTATTTAAGTTGAAATATTATCATTGCGTCAGAGTCCTCTGGGAGAAAAAAAAAAAGGCAGAATTTAGAATATCCTGTATTGGACCCAAAAAAGTGTTACCTAGTACAGTTTTTAAATAGTCTGTGAGAATAGTAAAATACCCAATTAACTTAAAAAGAGTTGTTATATCAAGTAGATAATATGTGCTTTAAAATATAAGCACATACCAGAGTACTTGTTCACTTAATCTATTATTTACAGGACAATGTATTAGACTAATATTAGGGGCCAAAGTATCTCCTAGCACAAGCTGATAAAGCCTGCTGGGATCTATGTAGCGGTGCCAATTATACCAGCGAATAACTTAGTTTTGTATTTTTCTATATTTAATGGATAGACTACTTAAATTAACTAAACTATGTTATGCATCTGTTCATAGTTTGGAAAAGAAATTTTTGATGTAATTTAAAGAAAGTGAACATGTAGTAGCTTAAAGCATAAACCATTTTTAAGCATAAATAAATTCAGACAAATTCTTTACACATTCTAAGATTTCAGTTCATTTTAAACATCTATATTGCTCTATGAAGGCAATAAAGTCAGGTAAAAGTCATATTTTCTGGAAGAAGCTTTTGTCCTTGTCTACAAAGAACAAGGTGTTCCAGAACTGTTCCACATTGTATTTTACTTTGCAGACAGAGGATAAAAAATGGTGATTTCTGCATCTGTCACTATTCTGCATCTGTCACTCAGAAAATTCCCCCTTCCCTTTTTGGGAAAGTTGCCTAAGGACGACGGGGTATAGCTGATAACAATAATCCATATTTAGGCAACCAGAAGATTATGACAACATTAGCCAGAGTAAGGGAATGCAGACCTAAAATCAAAACATCTGTTATGGTAACTTTAACTTACCCTAGTATTCCTAGATGTTGCAGTGTCATAACTTACATTCCTGCATTGTCTTGCCATAAAAATATACATCTAGACTTGACATTCAACACTAACTTTAAATTAATTTGCTTTAAACTTCATATCATAAAATTAATATTACTGAAGCATGGCAGTTCATCTTTAGACACTAATAGTACAAGTAAGTGATCTTCTACTTGATAGATTGCAAAATGTGTTGTATTTTATCCCTGATTATGAGAATAATTTGATTTGCCTCAGCATAGCTATTAAATAGTTACAGAGAGATTGATTGTAGTGGTATGAAGGATTTCACCATTAATAGTTTTATGAGAGATATTCAGAATATAAACAGATTTCATGGCAGTTCTTAACAGGAATATCTGAATATATATCCTTCCTTTCCTACAACCCATGCACAGCTCGCCATGGAAATTTCTGTCAAAATAGAGATTGCTTGGGCTTTCCTGTGCTTCATATCACAACATGTTGCTGTATCGCCAGCACTATAGCAATGAGGTCATGGCTGCATGTATCATAGGAGACAAATGCTCAGGAAAAAATACTATAATGAACGAAAAGAGGTGTAGTACGTGATGAGCCTGATCCTGTCACGTGAGAGATTTCAGTCAGACGATTTCATTCTGTTAATTTCAGAGAGGATTAGTCCCATCACGTGTACTAGGAAATGTGAATATTACTTCTGATTCTGCCCTCTTTCTACCAGTCACTCTCCTAATTATGAGCAAGACCCAGTGCTGGTAACTTATACCTGCTGTGTAGATTGAATTTGGGAGCATATGCAGTGTCTGCGCTTGGGCTGCCAAATCACATTGCATGTCCTCGCTTCATTTACTATGGTTGCTAGAATAACTTATTATGATACTGGACTTCCAAAGAATATATTAACTTCCTGACTCTCTATAGTAATACCATACAGCTGGTTCAAATAAACATTCCAAGCCAGCACATTTTTCATCTTGAAAAAAACAGCAATCCCAAAGAAGTTTTGTATTTATTCAGTGCTTACTGTCATTGCCTTTGACACCGAGCACAAAATTAATAGTTTAAAAAATTGGAGTTACTCTCTAGGCCTTTGCATTGATTCTTTCTTGTTGTTCTTCATTTATTTTGTTGACCATTGCAGTCAAAAAGAGAGGAAAAACTGTTCATGGCATTAATTTTCTTGAGTTATTGCACTGTTCTGTCTCACTAAAATTTTATTGTTGTTTTTTATACTTTGAATAAAATGTGACTGTTTTGGTCTGAAGCAGAATCCATATAGAGAATTCAAGTTGCTCTTGACTTTACCTTACTATTCTGAAATTTCATTGATGTCGATACAAAAACATGACTAGGTAAGTAAGTTATAAGCATTAAACTTTGGCATACTATTAAAAACACATTACTTTGTTCCTTTAATGATTTCATTGTCAGTTCATTTATTAATATTACTTCTATCAAAAAATTTGCTGAGCCATTACGAGTGAGAACCTTACACAAAATCACCATGTAAATAATGGATATTTTGGCTGTACAAGGGCTGAAGGGTTGGTCATATTAGATCACACGGTTTTCGTAGTTACATTATTGTAGGTGCGCTGAGTTTTGGCTTCAGAGAGAGTACACATGATTAAATAAAGATTTTGCTCCAAATATCGCTCATCAGTAACATACTAATTCCCACCAGAGGAAATGAGATTTATCACAGTGTACAGGTCTTCCCTTTCTATTTCATACTGCCTTTATTAAGTAATTTCCTAATGAAAATTGCTACCCGCACTAGGTTTCTGAGTTGGATCCTTGTACTCTAAGCTGTAATTAGGGAAAAACTTATGGATGGAATTATGGGAATTATGGAAAATACTGCGTGTCTCCATACTTTTCTGAGTTTTTTTTAGTTCTTTGGGCTAATTATGAAGAATAAATTGATATTTCCAATAAGCTGTGGAATGATCAGAGTTAGTAAAATACATATGATACCTGTTTTTAAGACATTTTCAAAAGCTGGACACTAGCTTTGATCTCTCATCCAATTGTGAATGAAGTAAATGGGAATGTGTCCCTGATATCAATGGGAGCAGGAGACAGCTTTTCTTTGTTATATCACACATGAAGAAGGCAATTGTGTATGCAAGGCTTACAATGATGTCAAATCTACAGTTTTATATGTTTTGTTACAGTCTGTGAATAAGTGGACCGTATGGATATAAATCTGTCTTTGATTAAGATAGATTATTCTGGTGTCTTGTTATAAGATTATTTTACATAAACAGAGTTATCATTGACAAGTACAAAATCATTCTGATTTATAACACTTTATGAAAAATATACACATCTGTGAAAAATGCTAACTTACGCCTGGAATGATGGGTTAGATGCAGGTTCTTTTTATTCTGTTTTTGCATTAGGGAAAACTATTTTGCCTCTTACTGGTTCAAATAGTCATGGAAACTTGCTTTTATCAGAGATCTATTCTTCATAATTTACAGATAAGGTAAATCAATCCGTAGTTTTACGAGTGGAAGTGAGGGAGTATTGTAAAACTGCAGTATTAGGCAAAGCACATAAGAACATTCTGAACCCCCAAATGCTATATTAAGGTCACACACGTTTTAAATTAGGAGCCTCTGTTCTCACTCATAAATGTCTCAAACTTTAAACTTCTGATCTGAAACTTTTGGTGGTTGAATATTGTAACAGTAGCCACTGGAATTAGTAGATACTGACCCTTGTGCCATACGACAGGGTATATATAAATGTTTGTAACCCTGACCAGGTTCATGTAACTGGAGCAAAGAAATTAAGGTTAGTCTCTCGCTAGAGCTCCTGCATGCTAGAATTTAATTATAAAGGTAAAAGTGACTTTTTAAAATTAGTCTAGCAATATAAAATACACTTACAAAAAGAATAATATTAGATTTAAATCATCTTGTCCTCATTCACGTGACATCTATAATTTTGCATTCATAAGCATGAGGAAAGCAGAACATAGCCTGGTCCCACTGCCTTCAGATTTGTGGTTGTTACCAGTGAATGCCTGAACATTTATCTTTTATGTTTTCAGCTTAGATTTTAAAAAACTATTTTTGGTATTGTTTCTTTGTTGTTTTTCTTTTGTTCTTACTATCTGCAAGACATGTAACATGACAAGCACTGAGCATCTATTTATGTGGAGCATTCAAGGAAATTGAGAGTTATAAATATGTATGTCTGATGATAATATGTAACTATGGCAAAGATATTCCTGCCTATGTTTTTTGGAAGTGACCAGGCAAAGCTATGGTTTATTGAAATAATGGTAGAAATAACATTCTAAAAATGTACTAGTTATATAAATAGTCAAAAATACAGAAATGTGTTCTTAGTCCCAGGTAGCAAAGCTCCTCTATAAAATATTTGGAGACAGATGTCCCCGTGTCTCCCTGTCCCCCAAGATCCATTTTCTGCAAAGCTCTTTTAAACGTGAGAGAGGATAGAGTTTCGCAACAGTTTATTGCTAGATTTACAATGCCGGCGTCAAAGTCATTCTTACAAAACGGGATAGACCTCTCCCAGGGATTGATCTCTGGTTGGGTTAATGGATTATATGGGCCAGACTGTGACTGTGACTAGCCATTACACAGCAACGCTGCTGCAAATGCACGTGAGATCCGGCCTCATAGGAAACTGCTTCTGGGAGCCCAGCACCCTTACCCTCAGGGTAACCTCTCCAACAGAGCAAGAATAAGACAGGGTCATGCTTATGCCTCCACATTTATACAAAAGTAGGAACAGTCAATGCCTCCCTAATGGTGCTGTAAGCCAACAATGTCCCTATGTCGGGTTGATTATGGAAGCATTGGTCCTTTTGCAATTACTAACTCATGTTGTTTGAAACAACCCTCATCAAGACTGCTGGTCAGCACATGGCAGGTTAATTATTTGGCTGTGTATTTTGATACTATTGATTAGCTTTTTATGATGTTCTTTTTTGTTCCTTACAGAGAATGTTAGCTGAAATAAGCAGGATGTAAAACTGACATTTTGTATTTCATATTTAGATATCATTTTAAACAATTTCCAGAAGACCTGTGTGACAGCAAAAGGCAAAAACAGTGGCTGAAATGGTTTGGTGCATTGAATTGGGTGGGGTTTTTTGTCCCTGCTGAGTACAATAAGATCACTGTGTCCCAGAATCTTTATCATACTACCTAACTGGTTTGCAAAACCTCGCTGCTGCAGGCAGCTTGATCTTGCTGCCAGTGACACTGGTGGCAAAATTCTTTTTTTTTTGCCTTCAGCAGAAGTAGGATTGGGCTCCCCAATGCCCGCAGCGTGGCAATTTGGCGGCTCCTCAGCGTTGCTCCGGGTGTACAGTGATTTTTCACTCTTCTTTGTTTCAAAGAGCTGCATCAAGGAAGGGCTGCTCCACAGTAGTAAAACTAAAGCAGCGCAGAGTATGAGAAAAGCATACAGAAACTTCACAAATTCACTTTTGAAATTTAAATCCTTTATAAAAGGTTGCGAGGCTACAGCTATTAATTTTGGCGTGTCTTTTTCATTAATAATTGCTTTTAAAGTGGCTCTGGCCTTAGATCAGGGTAACTTCATTTTGTATTACTTGTCAACAGCCAGGTTTTGCCTACACATAAATTGATTAATTTTTGTAAGAACGATACAAAGAAATGGTATTGCACAGCTGTCGTGTGTATATATGCACATATACGTGCACACAATACTTTCATGTCACGAGCCAGTGGTTTTGGGGCTGTGGCAGCAGGACTCGCCATGCCTCTTGGAGTCTCCGGGCAGCCGCCGCCATTTCCCCACCATGGCAACCTGAGGCCTGCCATGGGGACTGTGATGGTGGGAGGGGGCTGCTGTGAGAGGCCGCTACTTGGCATGAGGGGCTGGTGAAGAAGAGGTGGGTGAGGAAGGAGCTGCCCACCACGGCCTCTCCTGGAGGGCCTTGAGGAGCCGCTACCACATGGCGGCTGCAAGGTGCTGTGGCAGAGGCCGAGGTGGTCGTTCTCAGGTGGAGGAGGTACTTTGAGGAAAGAAGTAGGAGAAAACAGCCAGTGGGGCTGGAGAGCAGCTGGCCCCAAGGCAGGAGGTGGGTATGAGGTTGGGAAGGGCAGCAGTGGGATGGGCAGTGCCAGGTTGGGCCTGTGGAGAAGAGCAGGAAGGAGCACTGCTGCTGTGGCGGCCATTGCGATGGCCGAGGGTCGTGGCGGGCTCCCAAGGCTGGCTGAGGGCAGGGTTCCCCAGAAAGGGGTCAGGGCCTGGGGGGTGGGTGCTGGTGGGCACTGCAGGCTGCCTGGGGTGCGGTTTCCCTCAGGGGAGGCCTGTGATGGCGGCCATCAGGGCATGCTCCCAGGCGGAGAGGTTGTTGCGGCCCTGTTGCCATGTCAGGATTGGCAGTTCCCCTGTGTGCAGGGCTCAGGCGTGCGTGGGGTTCATCTGCACCTTTTTATTAGCAAAGCCAAAAGTCTGTGAAATTCAAACCTTTTGCCATCCCTCCAGTTTAAGCAGTTCTATGGGTAATTATTTTCAAAACAATTACACAAGATGTTACCCCAGGCAAATCATATAAAATTAAAAGAAAGAGTACAGTGCCATATCGTCAAATTTCACGTCGGTAGGAAGTTTTAAAATATGCAGCCTTCTGGAATTCCTGTGGTTCAGCATTTGTTCACGATACACGCCAGGGGAAAACGTACGGTAATCCCATGCAGAAATAAATGTGACTGAATCCTGTTTGCTTTCAAATAATTGCATTTATTTACATCAGTTTAACCTCCATTTAAAATGTCATGTATATCTCAGCTAGATTAATGCATGTAAAAAACCAAGCCTCTGTGGGAAGTGTTTCGAGTAAGCAATTTGTTTTGCTTGTAATTAATGGATTCTTACCTAAGTACAAGTTATAAATAAAAATAAACTAATGGTGAGTGGTAGTTTGCTGCTGTCATTCAAATAGTGGACAGTTGGGTAATTACAGACCATCAAAGAACTGCTGCACTGCTGATTATTCTCTTTTAAGAATTTACCAGCCTTTCATCATTCAAAAGAAACTTGCATGGAATACGTTAAGTATATGCTATTAATAAAATAAACCTATTAAGTGGTGTGATGGTTGGTATTTACAGCCCATGCAGGAGAACAAGTTACCTTTCCTTTGTCGCTTTGTCTGATATAGAATGCCACACTGGGAAATTGGTAGCCAAATCTCATTTAGCCACGTGTATCTGTGCCTATACTGAGGGCTTCACTCCACAAACACATAAGCGGCTTGACTAAGATGAGAAGCTTTGGAGCAGAGTTGGACTATACCTCTGGAGGAAATTACTCAAGCATTTGTAAGGTCAGATCCTGAAAACGTCAGAAAATCCATGTGCACAAACTTTGTATGTAAACCTTTGAACTGAAAAGAAAAAGTACCAGTGAGGAAGATGTTGGCAATAGTTGCATCTGCTCCAAACTAGAAATGTGTATAATTTCTAACACGTTTTTATATGTAAACTTAATCCATGCGTTCGTATTTGTTATTTAAAAATCCTTATGAACTATATCTTGATATATATATTTACAGAATTTAATTTTCAAAACTAAAAAAGTCACTCCATTTATTTAATATCAAAATAAACAAAACAAACATTTCCATGGTAATTTTAGTTAAAAACTGGACTTAGGATAGAAATGATGTTGTATATATCCTTCTTCCTCATAGAGGTAAACTTGTATTCAATACATCCTAGGCTGTGATCTTTTATTGACTAGGATTACGATTTGAAGCATCGTAATGAAAAATGTGTTTATGCACACAGTGGTGGTTGAGATAGTGAACTTTTTGTCTTGGGGGAGGAGTGGGCACATGCAGTGTAGAGCTGATTGTAATATGTTTCCATCAGAAGTACTGCAGAGCTCTCGGAGCTTAGGACTTTGGATTCAACATGGCTGTGCTCATCTGCTTATAAACCCTGTACAGATAGCAGACACGTTGTCTCCAGTAAGGATGCATCCACTACCTAAGTTGATCTATATAGTTTGTCTACCCGTTTATCTTGTGATTATATCAGAATGAAAGAATCAGTCCTGCATCTCTCATTCAGAATACTTACACGAGATTGGATTATTCATCTCAGTAAGATTTCCAGGATGGGGAGCATAAACCTCTGTAAATAGAACACTGAAATTGTAAATAATATAAAACAAATTCTAAATATTGTACTCTTTGGTCACTTTCACTGAGCCAAACTCTAATAATCATTAAGGTATGTTAAAAATATAGAGATATATGGTTTATACAAAAGGTCAGTTGCAGTCCGTGGTTATTTTTAATTCATTGAGTTGTTTTCAGCAGGCATATCTGTATGTAGCATAATCTCTTGCCCATTTTCAGCAAAACATCCCTAAATTCATCATACATAAAAACAGAGCTGGAGGAAGAGGAAATGAACAATTTTCCAATTTATGCAATTTAAGAGAAATATGGGGGGGTCTTTAATGACCATTGGCCGTATGAAATACAAATTATCTGTACCTACCAAGCTGCAAAAGCCTGTTGAAGATGGCAGAAATGCTGCTTTTAAAGGGTTCTGTAGTCTTTTCAGACTAGTTTGTCATAAATCTGCTTGTGTGTCATTGAACTTGATACTGTGATTTGTAAAAGACCATAAATATAAATTTTGTTCTTAATATCATCATTCATTTTGACAGGTTTTAGCTTGATGGCTTTGGCATAATATTTTAACAAGCTTTAAAAAATCCTAAGTTAAAAACAAATGAAAGGAACTCAGTTTCAGAAACTGAGCTATTTTAAGGTTGCTTGACAATTTAATTGAGAATTCATTGATTTTAAGAGTACAATTGTGTTTATTATCTTAATTTTTAAAAAAGATTGAAATTTTCCAGATGCATTGACAGACTCAAGCACACCTGTTTTGGGGTGGTTTAGGTGTTGGGGTTTTTTTTATAAACTGCAAAGAAGAAAAAGGTTAACCCTCTGAGAAGCTGGAAATGCCAATTGCATGAATACGTAGGGAAAGCAATTGTTAAAGTGCTCTGAGCGTTAGCAGAATTTTTTAAAGCTGGTTAATGATGTAATGACAAGACTAGGAAGGGCTATAGGACTTACAAATACACTGTATACGATCATATGTTTTTCATATTTTGTATTTACACTTAGGTAGTTACTTGTGGAAATAGAGCAGATGTACAGTGTACTAACATATAGTGTGAAAAAACTGAAAAAGCTAATGATACCACAATTACTGCTTGGCTGTATGAAAATCTGAAAATACTGGATTGTCTTCTTTTGAAGAAAACATAATTGTAACGTGTTGTAATGCAGGATGATTGGGAGTCTCTTCAGTAGCAATAGGGATGTGTTGCAATGTGTATTTATTAATATACCATTTTTACTTAAAGTAGAATTTCATACATCTATAATAATTATTTGGAGGTAGTAAGTAATTGCAATACAAACTTGAGGAAATCTAGAAAGGCTTTTATGTAATGAAAGAAAAGTGAGAAAGGAGAAGGGAAAAATAATAGCTTTAGTCCTTTCAGGCCTAGAGGGTTCCTGGGTAGGTGAAATGATGAGATTTTACACATTATCTGACTGCTCTTGGACTTATTATTAGGGCCCTACATCAAGGCCTCAAGGAGAAGGAGGAGGACTTTGGTATTGTCAGAACATGCTGCTGTGCACAGCCTGTATTTCCTTTCCCTGGGAGGATTATGCTGTGTGAGTGAGTGGCAGTGCCCTGCCTAGCAGTGGAGATGTCTGAATGGAAGATCCCTTCCCCTCGGGGGTGGCATATCTCAGTAAATGTTCTGCTAACATGATCCAGGGGCATTTTGACCAAAATGTATCAAACTTCAGAGATGTGACCTCTTCTGTTCATGTTTATTAAGTACTGCATGCCATTCTTTACTTAGGGTCAAGCTGTTCTCATTTTACTTATAGTCAGTGAATTGTATGCATGTGGAAAGGAGAGAGATTTAGCTTGTGTATGTCTCTGAAATAATTTATAACATAGTCTAATAATAATAGTTAATAATAAAGTCCCTCTGAAGTCCCTCATGGCAAGGACAATGGCAAAACAGGATTGCGGCTCCTTGTAACACCCTTGCCCTGTCTTACCTTTTATGGACCAGCTTAGCTGTATTAAATGTCCAAACAACAGCCTTTGTACACCGTATTCATACTTTTAGACATGTATCATGCTTTTATTTTACCCTTGATTTTCTTGGCACATGATGCTATAGGGAATTAAGATAAAGTACAGTCATCTGTCCTTTCTATAGCCATATTGTATATTAAACTCTCAGGCCCCACAGTGTTCTGCAGGAGATTATCCAAGAAATGATAAATCCTCGGTAGGAACCATCAAAGCATCATTGCCAGTTTGTAGCCGCTAAAAAGACCCTCACATCTCTTTCACTGTCACTGCATTATTGATTAGCTTGCGAAATACTGAAGCTGTATTGATTGCAAATATTTAGGGATGAAAAAGGAAACATTGTCCTCGAAGGTATTTGCAGTCCTCTCTTCTCTGTTAAAGAGATCTTTCCTCTCTCGTATTTCTCTGGCTGTCTTCTGCCCATTATATGCCGCAGGCTGATGTGTTCATCCAAGGGTACTGGCAGGATGGGCAAAGGGCCGCCTCACCCTGCTGGGGCCAGTAGTCGCCAAAGACCTGAAAGAGGCAAATGAAGATAAAGATTGCTTGATTGGTTTTGCGCACACATGCGTTTTGACAGAAATTATAGGAAGCAAAACCCATTTCCTATTTGTCTATGTTTTAATTAATTTGTATTTAAAAATTATCCTAATGATCCAGCCAATCTAGGCCATGAGGTCTGAAACAATCCTGCCTAAGAGAGCGCATAAGGGGCTGATATTCTAGTCCCATTAGACAATATAGCTGCTGAAATCCCAGTGCGCTCTGTCTCAATATTCATGGGTTCTCCTAATCCAGTTACAGGAATACTCCGTGCAGACAGGCTAAAATACAAGACCTGAGAAAAATCTTAGCTCATTGATCCATTCGGGTGAGGTCTGAAAAGAGACTTTGCAAATGAAGAACAGTAAAGCATGCAACGAAACAATTCCCCGCAAATCCAGCAAGTTACTTCTCACTGTCCCTTCTCTAAGAAGTCCCTGCTTAGCTGCATTGGCACATGCAGGTGGTTTCTGCCTGGTTAATGTACAGTTAGTTCTCTGCCTGGAACTTAAGCTGAAATCATTAACATGTGTCTTGTGTGTTACCTGAATGAAAGGCGAGTTCACGGGTTATTATTGCCCATTTTTTCTCTTTGCTCCTGCACTTCCCTGTTTCGATTACAAATCCCCCTCCAGGCACAAAGCAAGCTGGACACCTACAGTGCAGCTAAAGAGTTATTTGTTCCCTAGGTGGACACTAATGAATGACTGCAGTGCTGCCCTGAGTGAGGGGGTCCCCACTATTAAAAGTTTAATAGAAAGATCTGAGAAGCTGGGGGCCAAGAGGAGGAGGAGGGGAGAGGGAGCTGTGAGTAACTCACTAAGTGCCTTCTCCGTTCCTTTGCTGTAGTGGGGATTATACCATCCATTAGGACAGGAGCAACTGGAGAGAGGTCAGTTCCCTCTGCGTTCTCCTTTTGCCTTCAGTCTCACCGCAAGCTGTTGAAACTGCAAAAATATGTTGGTTCCTTTCCACTGTAAAATCTCTGAAAGCAGCAGGAATATGGCCTGTCTGAAAAATAAGCTAATCCAGACTTCCTTTCACTTTTCTGATTTTTTATCCTTTTGTTTCCCTCCCACTCCTCTTTGTTCTCTTTTTTCTCCCCAATCTGTCTCTCCTTTCTTTACTCTCCATACTCTTACTGTCCTCGAACTCATACTTTTCAAGACTTGGCATTAGAATAGGTATATTTAATTTGGGAGCTTAAAGGTTCCTTTAAAAAAAAAAAAATTAAATATTCCAGCAACCACGAGTTCCTGTCTATGCTAAGTGATCACAAAGTTTCATAGAATGGTGGAAATACATTGCTTCTTATTTCAACTGAGGCAAGTATAAACCTCCTCAATTTTTCTCTCTCCCACTCAACAGTAGGAGAATGAGATCTAGTTTTAGTTTTGCTCTTAGTTTTTGATCTCGGCCCCATTACTTGATCATCTGTCCATGTCTGAGACAATATGAAGAAAAAATATTGATTATAATCAAGAGAGAGATAGGTGTATCCTTTAGTTTGTCTCTGCTGTGTATTATCAAAAATATTCTGAATCTCTTGCATAATCCTTATGAGGCACAAGATAAATCTCTTGTACACCACTCCTATTACAACTCCAAGAAAGAGGTTTTTATTGCAGGTTCAGGCCACCAACACATTTGGTACCCTGGGGTCCTGCAGGACGCTGCTCGCGTTGCAACGGACAGCCAGGAAATAGCAATGGAAGAAGCTTCCTTGCACCAGAGGTGTTTGAGAGCTAGAATTCTGCTGGAGCTAACTGTAACCATAGGAATTCAAGGTTTTTTTCAGGGTGGGATATCACAACCTCACTCCAGTTTGGCAATAGAGTTCTAGGATTAGAAACCTCTGCTAATCTTTTGATAGCTGGTAATAAATGTAGCTGGAGGAACTAAAATATAACGGCTTCTCCATGGTTCTTTGGACCCCCTGTGTCATCTTTCATACAGAGCTCTTCTAGAAGGCGGTGCAAGAACATTTTGAACCTATAAATGCATCCTGAAAAGGGCATTTTGATGCCTGAATTTGATGCCTGATCTCTTTGAAACAGTCTGATTAAGAAAAGGCCTCCAGAAGTGGTGTTGCCCATATGATCTGTCAGCACACGTTTCTTAAGATTGCTGCCTGGCCGAACATGTCAGATTCCTGTTTGGAAATATCTGGAGTGGATCCACAAATCTTAGCGGCGTTTTCCTTTTTCACTGCCTTTCCTTCAAACATGAGTGTTCTGGCTGAATTGTAGCACTTGGACAGATGCAAAGCTGACTAGTGTGATAACATGCAAAATAACTTTTAGAACTGAGGTAGATGTTTTTTGATGAGAATATTCTGGGGTGATGTGTTTCCCTAAGCATTGCAAGGATACAAAATTTGTGTTCTTCTCATTTGTTAACAAACAGGTTTTGAGTCTGCTCTAAAATTTGCCCTTCACTTTTTTTCTTAAATTTAACCTGTTTAAGAAAATACTTTTGTACTATGCTAGTAATCTGATTGAACACATGCTTTCGTATTGCTCTGTATACAGTTGCTTTCCTGAACTGAGGCCTCTGTTTAGAACTTAAATCTGAATCCTGGACTTCAGAAAATGCTAAAATAGGTTGCTGCTCCTGAAAACACAGGCTGGCAATTCCTCTGCTTTCCTGTGTGTTCTGTAGAGACAACATTAAAGTTCAGTTGCATAAGACTCATCCTTATTTTCATATTATTTCATTATATTATTTTAAGAACTCTTAAGCATTCTTAATAGGTGCAGTTAAAAAAACCTGCAAGGACAGGAAATTTCTCCCTTTCTTGCCATGATAATAAGAAGTGCTTGAGAGAAATAAGTGCTCAGTGCGAAGCATCATTATTGCTCTCCTCAGTGTTATGCTGACTTCTTACCCCAGTAAAATTTTCTTCTTTTCACTTTTTTGAAGCAGTATCTTAAGATTGGGGTGGGGGGTTTTTTGTTTGTTTGTTTGCATGTTGTTTTGTGGAAAGTATTAAACTGACTGCCATAATGATTGTACTCTTTCCAGTAGTCACTCAAAACAGATAGATTGCAGGGAACGACAATGCAAAATTCCCCCTATAGCGTGTTAGGTGAGATCTGAAGATCAATTCTCTATTTGGTTTGGGTTTTCTTTTTGCCACAGCTGCAGACTATGTTCCAAATTACCGATAACAGCAATGGCTGTTCTATAATTCTGTCATGCGAGTCACACTGAAACAACTTTTTCTCTCTCCTGAACATGAGATAGGTGCAACTATACATTTTGTGATCCAAAACCAGGCAGCCTGTGCCATTTCCTTTTGGTAAACATGGTTATGGAGGTTGGGAGAACGGTTGACTTTTAGGTTACCCAACAGTCTGCAATTAGCAACACCCCAAGATTTCTGGATTTTCTCATCTAGCTTTCTTTGGTGTGACTTGCAATTAATTTAAATTAGGTCAGTAAAACACCATTGTTCAGTCTCATTCTTTGCTTTTAAGGTAAGTTAATCCTATTTGCAGGGATGTCCTTTCAGTTATAACACTTTTCTGACTTTACTAACAGACCCAAGAAAAGAAGTGTTTGGTTAATAAAGTCTTAAAAAAAAGGTAAGCCACCTTTGTATCTGAAAACCAGCAAATCTGTATGCAAACAACTGAATAAAAAACCCCTCCAAATGCATTTTATTTTAAGAATGAAAAGAACAGAAGTCTTGCATCTGATTGAGAAAACCGTCTGTACCTGCTTCTTCCCACCTTTTGAATCCTTCTTCAGGAATAATGCTTTCCATGGTTTGATGCTCGCAGCTCCATAAAGAAAAAGCTTTTGTCATGGAAATCTTATTCTCTACTTAATAATTTTAATAGCAATGTTGAATTATATTAGTTGTCAATTTATTTTAATGTCCTGGTTCTGGTAAGGACTGGAATCATATGTTTCAGAGGAAAACACAAGAAATCTTTGGTTGGTAAGCTGTGGATTTACCGACTTCTGTTACAAAGGAAGCAATCTGAAATATATTTGGGAAGAAACCAAGTAGTTGTTCTGTATTTTTTTGTGACTCTGAATTTTTGTAGTTTGGGCTGAGTTGTAACTCGAGAGCTGACAAATAGTTGACCAAAAATGACACATAGAATAATAAATAATGTAGGCGCGTGTGCTTGTAAATGGTCCTTTCCTGTGAGAAATTGTAGGAATAGAGTAGTTAATGAATAATTCTGTGATTCTTTTGTTTCTGTTATATCTTACTGAATTGATTTTAGGAACAGTTCTGACTGAATAACTAGATTTATTTTTTCTCAACAGAGGATGAATATATGGTATGTTTATAAAACTCATAAACAATACCCAGTTTCACTCTCTTTCCTATATTAACTTCCTTTGACATTCAGGAACCAAAGCCTGTATTGGAAGAAGGTCACAGATGTCATAGCAATGAACACGTAGGTTCATGGATCTCAAAATAACAATAAAATGTTATAAAAATATTTAAATATTATGAAATACAGAAATAGTTTTATATTACATAGTATAATATTGTTTATATATTCATATGTAATATACTTGTATACATTTATGTTTTTATAAAAATATAAGCCAAAATATAATCCCTAATTAGTGAATCCAGTAATGGTATTTAAATTATATACACTAGATATTGGAAAAAATTAAGCAACTCCAGATAGGATCCACAAGAAATAGCGTATCAGGGAAGAAAGCTGTCCAGAAATAAGAACAAAACACTGCTAGGGAGGACGATTAATCTGAAGTAGCAGCCCTTTCTGGTTTCTGAATGCATTAAACAGCACTCGGCCTCTTCCTTTCTACTGAAGATACAGTCAGAAACCTTCTCCTGAGGGCAGACAGCTAATCTTTACCATTTACAGAGTAGTGATGGATATTGCTCTCTGGTATGGTGGCTCACTGGTTAGTGCTTCAACAGTCAGCGAAAGTCATCCACGCTCAGATCTCTTGCTGATCTGTGGGTTTCAAGCTGAAGAGGTAACATTCGCTGTTGTGTATGTTCTTTTTGTTTTCTTTTTTACTTTGGAAGACTTTAAATGAAAGACTCCGAGATTCAGTGAGGAAGAACGCTGAGAAGAAAGGTGCCAAGTGACACTGTAGCCTCACCTGCAGCACTCTCACTGTCCCAATGCATAGGATGGGCAGCCTTGGATGCCTAATGCCAGGTCCTGCGTTCCTCTCAGACACCTCAAAGTTAGAGCTTGTGCTCAGTGTCAGCATAGCAAAGTCCCCTTTTAGATCTGGCCTCTAGACACAGATTTTGAAAACAGTCAAGTTTACATTCATTAAAACTAATGGGAATATTCATGTGTATGAAGTAAATTGTTTCAGGGCCCAAAATCCATGCCCAAATGTTCATCAGCACTGCTCTGGCCTTTGTTCAGACCGGAATCTTGCTATTCCCACTGAATACCCATCTGCTTGTGCATAAAATCACAGGACTGTTTGCTTGTCCTCCTACACAGAGAAAAGAGAAGTGGCCCAGGCTGTGAACTGATTCTTCTGATGCTGAGAACAGCAGAGGTCTGGGCAGGAAAGCATGCTGCAGTGGGCATGATGCCCCAAAAAGCAATCTTTAAAATAATTAATTACTGTTGAGGTCTTGCATATGTTGTCTTTCTCCTACATGTTTTAAAAGATGTTGGTCAGCAATAAAAAATAGAAAATTGAGCAGTACTGTTATAATACTGACATTTATGTAACTCTTTCCAAAGTATTGGAAAAACTGGAAAGGCTGAGCTGTGAACAGTAAATGGTCAGCTCAAAGTTACTGGGCTGAGGAACAAAGTCTTACAATGTTGAAGAGCAAGGTATTGTACAAAATATGAGAGCTGGAGTAACACGCTCTTGCTCTTACTCCTGCTGCTGAACTCTCCAGTTTCAGGAGTGAGCTGGGACTTCTTGGTCTTGGGTGGGCAGAGAGTAGAAGATAACCAGCATCTGCTTGGAAAGGAGTTGGCACCTGTCCTTGAGTAGTGGCTGTCATGTGCCTGCTCCACTCTGAAGGCTTTCAGCGGGCAGAAGAGCTTAGTGGAGCCACGGGAACAACACGAAGCAACTGATATTGTAAGACTTCAAAAATATTCAAACAGTATCGGTCTGTGAAAGGAAAGGGGAAAACATTTGCTCAGGTTTGGATGTGTAAATTTTGTACTTGGCAGAGCCGCAGGTACACATTTACTGTAAGGTAATGGAAGCAGATTTCAATAAAATGATAATAGGAACGTTAGCTTCTCTTCACTGCTGTTTTCAGTCGCTTAGAAAGGTAAATGTCATTTACCTACGTACATGCAGAGGGATGCTACCTCTTTTAAAGTCTAACTGTTCCCTGCAGACACTTAAAAATTACCTTTTAAATAGATTAATAGGGCGATTTTGCAATGATATTTGGCAATTACATTTTGTCTCGCAAGTGTAATGGATTAGCAGCAGCCAAGAAGCTGTTTTAACTTGGATTTGTGAATTTGTTCCCCAGAAAAAGAACACTGCTGTGAACAATGATTTTGGGAATTGCTCTTTCGTGTTATGTAGAAGAAGAAAAGCCGCCGTTTTCACTGTTTTCTCAGTCCTCTTAGCATTTCGCAAGAGCCGCTGATCAGGAGCCGAGTTTTCTACGCACACGCGG
Organism: Grus americana; assembly: GCF_028858705.1. Lineage (NCBI taxonomy): Eukaryota > Metazoa > Chordata > Aves > Gruiformes > Gruidae > Grus > Grus americana. The sequence goes on along the minus strand of NC_072853.1, from coordinate 148,957,141 downwards.
GGCCGCGGTGGCCCGCGTGCCGCCAGGACGCAGACTTCCACCAGACGACGTCGGTAGCAGCCGAGTTGCGCGGCGGAAAAGCCACCTAGCGGGAGTCTCTGTGGCGCAATCGGTTAGCGCGTTCGGCTGTTAACCGAAAGGTTGGTGGTTCGAGCCCACCCAGGGACGGGCTTCCCCTTTTGGTGGGGCCCGCTTCTCCCCCCCCCACAGCCCGGCCGTCGTTTTGTGCCTGTGCGCCGGGGGAGGATGTGAGATTAGCGCTGGCGGCCGGGCAGGCGCCGCGTGTTTCTGGGCAGGGGGGCCCCCGGCGGGGGAGCGGAGAGCGGAGCGGCGGCAGTCCCAGCTGCAGCGGCGGAGGCGCCTCCCGCCCGCCCTGCGCCCTGGCAGCGAAGGGTTTTGCTGCTGGCGGCCCCCCTCCCACCCCCCCCACCCCCCCGCGCCTGCGGGGCGAGATGGCTCCCGGCCTGCGCCGCCCTCCCCCCGTGCGCCCGGGGGTCGTGTCCCTCCCTTCCTGCCCGAGCGAGGGGGGGCCGCCTGCGGGGGAGGGGTGCGGGACCCCCCGCGGGCCTTGTCCTCATCCCCTCCGGCCGATGCGGGTTGTCTGAGCGGCTCCCCCCGTATGCCCCGTCCTCCGAGCGCCGCTGCCGGCAGGCGAGAAGGGGCTGCTCCAGCCGGGCTGCGGCTGCCGTGGCCGGCTCCGTCCTGCGGCTGGCAGGGACAGGAGTCTCTGGGAGTTTCTTTACCCCGTGCTCCCGCGGCGGAAGGTGCAAAGGAAAATACCTTTCTTGAGCTGCATGATCATAATTAATGATGATGCCGAGCGATTAGGGTTTGCTTCAGGAGGCGCTGCGTTTACGGCACTCCAGTACTCGAGCTATCGCCATCGGATAACCCGGCTGGGCGCCGAGGCTCGGGGGGGAAATGCCATTTGCGAGAAGGATTATTATAATTACTGTTGTGCACGACTGTCGCCGCTATCGCCAGCGCTCGTTAGCGCAGAAGTTACCACGCACACACGGCAATGCCGTCCCTCCCCGAAGGACGAAGGCGCTGCGTTTTCCCAGCCTTCACAACCGGCGTTCAAACCGCCGGGAAGACACGGCGCCGGGGAGCAGCCTCGCAGCAGAGAGCCGGCCGCGGGGCTCCTCGCCGGGAGACGCGGCTGCCGCAGCCCGGTGGGCAGGACGGCGGTGCCCCCGGTGCCCCCGCGGGTCCCTCTCCCGCCCGGAGCAGGAGGTGTTTCCAGGCCCGTTTCCTGCTGGCAGGCAGCGCTGCCTCTCCGGGCTCGCCCTGCCCGCACGAAGCCGCTTTGCATAAATGAATGTTAAAAGCAATTACGTTGGGAGCTTCGCCTAAACGTATCAATTAGAAGTTGGCACCTTCGCCTTATCTGAGCCCGTGAGCTGATTCCAATGAGCGTTTCGGTCGTGTGAAATACGGCTGCCTTCCAGACCAACTTCTGCGAAACTCTGCGAGGATCTATTTACAGTTTATAGAAAGCAGAATTCGTGTTAAAAATGCCCCCTTCCCCAGTGAAAGTTGTATTTCACCGATCTTTCTTTTCAACTCGCCTGTTTGGAATAAAGGATGTAGCCCTCTTAAAGGTCAGGCTGTGCCATTGATTTACCATTGATGACAAGATATGGCCCTCGCTAGCTAAGACACCGGAGAATAGACATGTATTTAGAAACACCGAAGAATCTTTTGAAAGTAATAAACCCTAAATCGTTGACGTGCTGTATCTGCAGCAGCTCGCTGGCATGTTTTTTTCTATCACCTGTATCTTTCACATTTCGGTAAAACGTTGTGAAAAACTGGCAGCCGTGTGCTGAGCATCAGGGGAGGTGTAGCTCGCTGCAGGACCCACCCATTATCGTTAGCAACACTTAACCCATAAATATTTCCTACTGATCACTCGAATTTTATTTTAACTAGAGTCATTTAGATAAATCCCCCTTTCTTGGTATTTCCATGCTGTTTGCAGCGGAAGGATGAATTCAGCCCGGTAGCACTGCATTCGCTGCAGCCAGCAGAGCCTCACAGGGGACAGAAAATTTAAAATCTGCATTTGTCTGTGCTTTGATTGCCTCGCTACCAGGCAGACATCAAGAGCTTACAGGAATCAACAACAACAACAAAAATTGATCATGTCAGTGTAAAGCAGTAATGGCTGGAAAGGCAGTAACAATTTAGGAGCTAAAATTTACCAGGCTGATACTTCAGGAGGAAGGACAAGCGGTTCTGCTCCCGTAAAGCAAGTCTTGCTCTCCTTAGCAAGTCACAGATGCGTTTTATAGAGGTGATTATTGCTGACCATGAGGTTTGTTAACGCTCCTTCCAGTTGTTACACGTTGGTGTTCAAATGTTCACCATCAAACCTGTTAAAATAGATGCGGTATGCGAGCATCCACGCTGTGCTCCTCAGATACGTGTGCAGAAGGAGGCTCTTTCAAATGCACATCATGGGCTCGATAATGTAAAGCGACGTTTCGGCAGTGCTTGATAAACTCATTTTGTAGAAGTGAAAAGCTCGTGCATGGAAAGTGCCTCATCCCATCTGCTCACTAACTAATTACAATTAAGGTTGTGGAAAACGGGAAACTTGATACATTTTTGGGAGAAGATAGGGAATCGAAGCCTTTCTTTGTATGAAGTAAAATTTTTTTAGAGGTCAGTGAAGCTTTCAGTTCTCAGCCATGAAAAAAAAGCTTCTTATAGCTGTGTAATATGCCCAGATAAAGCATCCGATTCTCACGTTAATCCATTTATCTGTAGTTTTTTTAGGATAAGCGCTGTTCTAAGTATAATAAGGGACTGCATGATTTGATACTTTCAGGAAAAAAACCACATTCAAAGTGACCTCTTAACAAATACCGAGTTAAATTCCAACGTTAATATTTCTAACCAATATCCCAACCGATTTCTAACGCAGTTGGGAAAGAGCCGCCGTCGAAATGTCCGAGGGAACCCAGAGCCAGAGGACGGCCGGCAGAAGACAACCTGGCATTTCCGCGCCCAACGCCACCAACGCCCGGATAAATCCCAGGACTCCGCAACGCGCCGCGGCTCTTTGTTCGCGCGGCGATCGGACAGGGACGCGGGGCTGAGGGCAGCCCGGTGGCTCGGGCTGGGCAGCCGCCGGGGAGCAGGGGGTGCAGCTCTGCCGCGGTTCCCCCCTCGCGGGCAGCGCCCGGGGGCTCCGCACCTCGGGGGGGGGGGGGGGGGGGGAGCCGCCGTGGGCCGCCCGCCTGCTCCTGCCCGCTGCTCGGGCCGGCGGGATGGAGTGCTGGTGGGAGCCCGGCGCTGCCCGTGGGTGCGGGGCCCCCTCCCTGCCGCGTCCTGCGGAGCAAGGGGGGAGGGGAGGGCACGGCGCCCCCGGCCCAAGCCGACCCCCGCCTTTACTCCGGGGTGGCGGGGGGGTGTGTGTGTGTGTGGTTGAACGGGACACGCGGGGACAAAAGAATACTCTGCCCCTGGCACGGCAAACCCTAGGGGAGAGGTCGGCTGTGCGTGGGAGCCGGGGGGATCCGTGCCGCCCCCTCCCCTCCCCGGGGCTTCCCGCTGCCTCCTGCCAGCGGGCGGGGCGACGGCGCCCCCAGGGCCGCGCGGAGCCGGGACCCCCCCGCCTCCACCGCCGCCGGCGGCAGCGGACCCGCGGCCCCCGCCGCCGCTCCCCCCTCCTCGGGCCCCCGCGGCACTGCCATTGGCCGCCCCGCCCCGCAGCTGCTCAGTAGCAGCCCGGGAGGGGACGGCGGGGCCCGCGCGGAAGTCCAGGTGCGGGGCGCCGGCCCCCGCCGCCCCCGCGGAGCCGCCGCGCTGCCGGGCGCTGCCCCCGGCCCTGCCTCCCCCGGCGGCGGGGACGAGCGGGGCCGCGGCGCACGGCCGGGCCGCGCTGCCGGCGGGTGTCCCGCCGCGGGGGGCCGCGGGGGCGGCCCGTCCCACCGCGCTCCGCCGCCGGCGGCTGAGGCGCATCCTCGCCCGGCTGCGCCCGGCGAGTCGCGGTACAGGAGGGGCATCCGAGCGAAGCGGCGGCCGGAGGGCTGCGTCGGTGTCCGGACTGGAAATAAAGCAGTTTTTAAGCAACCCCCTTTGAACTTTCGCCAGTATTTAATGACTTGGGAGGCGGATAAGATGGGGAATAAAATATTCATCGTCTTAATAAAGACGGGGACCCGGAATATTTGAAACATGAAAAACTGTAGAGCTCGCAGATAGGGTGCAGAAACCAGCCATCTTGAATATTTTAATCTCTGGCAAGTGTTTCTTTGGAACAAAATGGATGTTGGAGGGAAACAGCATAGTTAACATTACTGTAGCCTTCCATTTCTAACACCACCCCTCTCGCAGAATTCAGCTGGCACGAAGCAATGACACTGGAAGGAACGCCACAGCCTTTCATCTACGTACAATGGCAATAAATAATCATAATCTGAATACTGTGGTCTGGAAATTTAGTACCTCTCTAAGCGATGGTGCTGGTTTTACCCACGATTTATATTGATTTGTTTGCATCGATGTAAGTCACATGTGATGCTGGAAAAAGACTTTTAGGGCTCATGCAACATAAACAAACAATTGGTCTGTGTTCACCCAGAGCACATTTGTAAAGATTTTTTTATTTTTAATGCTACTCTACGTTGCTACTGTCACCGAAGTCAAAGGAGGTATTCCTACCGATTACCCTGGAAATTGGATCAGGCCCTGGGTTCAGAGTTTGTTGTGTATTCATGATATGAACCTATTATTCTAAGGATTCATTGTTTGGCCATAAAAATCACTCTAGGCTGAAATTAGGCTTAGAAAGTCCCCAGGATTTTTTCCACTTTTACTAAAATGGATTAACAGCTGTCTTTATTTTTTCTTTCCTTTTTTCTCCCCCCCTCAAATTGATGGTGGAAACAAATACAACATGCTGATTTCAGATGCTTTTTGTTTTCATATAACTACAAAATAGCTCTCCCTTTTTTACTAAGAATTGTAAGGCTATTAATGGTGGTTAGGCCTTCCCAAAATTTTTTTTTCTTTTTTTTTTTTTTAAAGGAAGAACTGACTGAAGGGGGGGTGGGTGCGGTGAGAGCTGAGACAATAAGTCAGTGGTTCAGCTACACAGGCTCAGAAAGACTCCTTCCCTGGGCTTACTTATTTATTTATTTCCTCGTTGCTGTTTGCTTACTTTGGACCTACTCCTTCGCAGATAAGCTCAGCAGAAACAACGCACTTAAAGCCCAAGACAGCTAATAAAAATAATGCAGGGATGGCTGGAGAGCATTGTCTGAAGATTAAAGAATAGGATCACAAGGCAGAACTGCTTTATTTTATTCACTTACCGATTTCTTTAATCAGAAATACCAATTTGGGCAGCATTTCTATTTCTAATTCCTAAGGATAAGGTTCCTACTGAGAGCTGTATTATTCTTATTAAAGTTTCTAATTTTTTAAGGAAATTTTGAGATGCTGCATATGCAGTTCCTGATTATTTCAGTACCTTGCTACAGCTTTACTTTCTGTATCTGAACATTTTTGCTTTAATTTCTCAGTGCCATACTTTCCCCTGTGGATTGATACATTAAAATATATTTAGCATCTGTTCCATAGGCATCCTGATGTTCGTACAGCATTTCTTGAGACTATTTGTATCAAAAGGCACTATGAAGTCAAGCAGCTTCCTAGTCATTTTTTCCAATTGGAGCACGTAGGAATCTCAAAAGAATAGTATTTGTGAAAAGCAGAGTGAGTAAAATTACTAAAATGCAAATTACAAGCTGCATCAGAGGCTACAATTACAAACTTGTGAGAAAAAAATGCGTAGACTAGAAACAATAACCTAGAAAAGCAGGCGCTGGGTTGTTAATGGGCAGGTCTTATTCTAAAAATGAAAGCAACACTCAGCTCAAATTGTTAGTGTTATCTAAGAAACAGGAAGATTTCAACTAGATATTGAATAATACTGGGAATTTGGGGACTGCAATAAGGCCCAGAGAGGAAAGCCGTATCAAATTTGTTGAAAGCTTAAGGAAATGCATTTAAATGTCATGAAACTCCAATTTATGTGGGAAAGGTATGTAGGGTTCCAGGGAGGAAACAGGGCGCAAAGAGGGACTAAGGAGATAGACCTCTGTATTTTGTCCATCAAATGTGTAGGACACAGAAACTGTGTGGAAATAAATAGAAGAAATAACTTAAACTTACCTGCTTGCCAAAGCAGATAAGTTAAAGATGTCTTTTTTAATGATGACTCAAAATATATATTTTGCCTGAAAGAAATATATTCACAGGAAAAGAGAAACAACAGTATCATATTTTTCCTTTAAAGAGTAAAGCTTTTCTTCATAAAGTTAATTTGCCCTAATACACCAAAAGCATTGTTAGATGAGATGAGCTCAGACTTTTTTTAAGCTGTTATTATATTCCTTTATCATCATCATAGCTTTGGTGACAAAACCTGAAGAGCTGTATTGCACCTTAACAGGTAAACAGGCAGGGAAAGCTGTGGGAACACTTCTATCTATACCTTCCAGAAGGGCAAGGAGTATCTGGCAACTTCCAAATAACTGAGGCCAAAGGGACCGGTGATTTTATATTTTACTCTGAATGGGCAGGATAGTCTGGTTACTTTGTTTTCTTATTGGGTCATTGCTACACCAGGCTCTTCAAACAACTATTAAATGCTTATTAGAGTAGTGTATATATTGGTAAGGAATAATTGGTTTAACAAGCTGAGTGCTGTTTGTAAATATATCTGTTTAAAACCCAGTGCAGTTAAATCCGTTGTACTGTTTAAAAGGTGATTGTAAACTGGTGCAGTAAAATGGCAGAAAAACTGGAGTGATCGGTTTTGGTCTAATTGTATTTTTACAGATTCCCTGCAAACATTTCTGGTTTTCTCAGTCAAATGTGTTGCTCAGATCACTTCCCTAAATATTTCTTCTCCTATGGCTTGATTGAGAAAAGGCAGTGGCAAGTAGCTGCTATTCAAAATTCAGATCTTCAGTTTTATTTGAGGACATAGTTTATCTGATGTTGTCTTTTTATGGGGTGGTATAAACATTCTGAAACTCAAAAGTTGGCTTCACAGATACTCTCCGTAATTTGCTTAGCCTCAGCAGAGTGAAAGTGATACAGAAAAGGTCTGTGCCATTACACACGCTGTGCTTGGTACTGTTGGGCCTCACAGGGTTGCTGGCCCTGAGGTACTTCCAGTATAAATGGGAGATAAAACTCATAATTAATGAAGTGCAAAGTTCTGAGCTTAGACAAATATTTGCAGAAATGTTTTATTCATTTGCCTTCAGTATTTAGTAATGGATTCTGGGTTTGACCGGGTCTAAGTTAAACTGAAAGAAAGGGAAAAAAAAAAAGTACTTTTCCTCTTTCGTTTTGATTTGGGCAGCGCAGGTCTCGCCGAGAAGGTGGAGCTTCCCCAGCACAGGAGCAGCGGTGACTGTCCTTGACTCCTCTAGTACGAACAGTTCTCTCCCAGCTTGTAACTTGTTCCGTTATATCATGTTGTTTGGAGCTTAAAAAACAAGGATCTTCTGTATGCCTAACCTAAGTATTTCCTTTTTTCAGTCCTAAGATCCAGCGCTTGCTTTTACTGCTGTCACACACTTTTAAAATCACAGATATGCTGGCTGGAAAGGTAATAATTAGGAGTTTATTGTGGAAAGAAGATAAGATTAGCTGCAGTAAAGATTTATTATTAGAAAATGAATAGCCTAATTTTCAAGATTTAAGAGACTTCTACAAATTACCCACTGGATGGTGTTTTTTTTTTAGTTTCCAGTTCACATTAGTGCTGAAAGAACCGTTTGGGGCCTATTACCCAGCTTTTGGAAAGTTTTCTTGTAGTGGAAAAAATTGTAAGGGATCTGGAAATGAGGACTCATCTGGCTAGTAGATGTTCATAAAAATCCTAACGACTTCAGCAGTCTGAGATGAGGCTGTTGGGGCTGGGCTGGGCTTGGATGGAAACCACTGGACTGGCTTACTGGAGTGTCCCCTCCCTACACGTGGGGTGGTGATAAGTGAAGGGGAAGGCTTGGAAGCAGGCTTTGAAATCTTCGAGTATATCTGTGGCTGGGTCGATGCCGTCTCTTTTAAAAATGATTCTGTATGATAAATTGCATGGGGAAAAAAAAAAAGAGTAATTCTAATGCAGAGGACAGTTTGGGAGCTTGAATTTTGCATGAAACAATTTTGGTTTTCCTACAAAGGCACTTCACAATTTTCTACATGCGATTTTCATGCTATAGTTTACAGCTTTACGTAAAGAGTATATAAAACCAAAAGTGTTTTCAATTTAGTTTGTGTTGCTTTGGAGGGCTTTTTAAACTAAAATCACAATGTATTTGACTTAAAATGGTGACACTGCTATATATGGAAAAGCTGCTTTACAGCATTTCTAGAGGCTTTTACATACTTCAGTAATTTTACTGTTACTCGGACATCTGTGTGTTTTTAACTCAAAGGCAATGACGTTGATCTCAGGGGTATCTCAACTTTGGTGGTAATATGCGAGGGAGAAATCTAATTTATGGTCAGTTTGACGGTTTGAAAAGTGGAATCATACCAAAAAATACTAATTCATTAAAAAAAACCAACCACTTTCATAATCAGTTCTAGTCTGGTCTATGTAATATACTGAGCACATGATACTGCACTTGGGTCAGTGGGTGCTCTTGGCAATTGGGGATTATATTGCTCTCTGAAATCCATGCTGATTTATTTAAATCTGTTTCTTTGTAAGAAAATCACAGAACCATAGAATGGTTTGGGTTGAAAAGGACCTCAAAGATCATCTAATTCCAACCCGCCTGCCAGGGGCGGGGACATCCTCCACTATATAAGGTTGCCCAAGAAAATGTAGATGTTGTCTTAGTCTCATGGGGCTGAATGGGTTGTCCCTGAAGGTGAGGAGTACTGTGATGCTCCTGCTAGGAAGAAAAGGTGTATTTTAGAAAAACTCAGCAGATCGTCATTCTCCCCAGGAAAAACTCTTGTTGCTCAGCTGTAAGGCTACGGTACAGCAGCCTGCTGCTCTGCTGGCCTTGGGGCCGTTCCTCTACCGACATCCAGCAATCCCAGCACTGAAGCTGAGTACAGCGCGAGGCCATGAAGCTGTGCCGGTCCTGGGAACACCTGCAAGGTGAGCTGTGGTGGCACGGAGCAATGCTATGGCATTGACGAGTCCACCGAAGCAGGACATTCTTTGTTACCCTTACCCTTTGGGAGGTACAGGGCCAATGAAAGTGCCACCAAGTAAGAGTTTTTTCTTTAACTGTTACTGGTTACGTGTTGAATCCTATTACCTCTCTCTCTCTGTCTGACTTTGCTGGGATTCCTCTTGGCAGACAAGCAGGTTTCAGCCGTGCCATTACTAACCTGCGGAGGAGCAACAGATTTTTGCAACAATGCAGCTGTCACTTAGACATCCATAAGGGATTGTTTCTGGGGTTTGAAGTGTTCTCCTCAGCCTTTCTGGAGTATAGACCCAGGTGACGTCTTAGTTTAGAAAGGTCTGCCAGTGTCTTTGAAGGCATATACAGCAATGCGACAGGGTATAGGTGAGCACGCAGCAGCCGGGGCCATGGGTGCTGCCTTGACTCTCCCGGAGACCCAGAGCAGCTGCTGAAGCTCCAGCCCCCCCAGCCCCAGGCAGTCACAGCTCTCAGAGGCAAGACCCCCCCAGCCCCAAGCCCTCAGTGCCCTGGGTTGAGGAGTGCAAAGAATTAGGAAACCTGTTTGCTTTTGTGGCAGTGGCTCAGTCAGCGCCACGTTCAGGCTGTTCACCCATGGGCATGTGAAAGCAAATCCCCCTCTCCTCTCTGTGATCCTGTCTCCTTCCTCCACTGTGTGTTTGGAGCAGTTTTTCTGGTGTGGGTCAGGTGCTGCAGTGATCCATCCATCCATCCCTCCCTCCCTCCCTCCCATCCATCCCTGCTGCTCCTACAGCTGGCTGCGCCGCTGGCTTAGCTCCTCTGGAGCAGCGGTTCCTGTCAGCAGCGACACGAGTGCTGTCTGCACAAGATGAATTTTCTCACTTGCTTTCTCTCTTCGTTTCCCCTTGGTCTCTCTGCTGGCTTTTTTGCTGCTAAGATCCCTCACTCCCTTTGGTCCCGTCTCCCCCTCATCTCTCTCTCTCTCCCCCCTTTCCTTTCTTTCTTTCATTTTTCTTGTTTCTTGTATTCTCCCTTCACTTATTTTTCTCTCTATTATCTTTCCTGTCCTCCTCTGCATTCTTTCAATCCCAGCAGGGCTCGCGCATACAAATTGACCCCCTCCCAGCCAGTAATGTGATCGAAGCTCTTTGTGGCTCCTACTATCTCTATGGTAACTATCAGGGGGGTCTCGAGAGTGGTGGTAGACCCAATGCACCAGCCCACGTACTGTTGTTCTTGCCAGCGTTATGTGCTGACCACATGGGCCTGACTGCTCATTTACAACTACTTCTTACAAAAAAACCCCCAACCTGATACCTTAAAGTGCTTAAATGGGGAAAACGGACCGCACGCTTGAGCACAAATAGTTGTTGGGTTCTCAGGGTTTTGGAAAACCGTTTCTGTGTTCAGAACTGCTTTACTTGGCAAATCCATTGTTGTTTTCTAACCGTTGTGGAGCGGCATGTTGGCTGTTTCACGTACTCTGGAAACAAGAGTTACGCTTCAAAAATAAGTATCCACATCGCAAGGGTAGCTGGTGACGGTGCAGCGGTGGTGGTTGTAACCACCAGCACAGACAGAAAGTACGTAAGACGGGTTTGCATGTTGTAAATGTGAACTCTTGCTTTTCCCCATGCTAGCCAGCCCACCACAGACCCCCAGGTGGCTGCTGTAATGCAGGTATTAAAAACAAAATTGTGGATAAAATATCTACTTGGTCACATTTGGGATTTGTGCAAGCATGACACAACTGTAGCATCTAATGGAAGGAACCACTGAAAAGCCTGTGTGTGGGCAGAAGAAACGGACACGGTCCCTTTTGGCTGTAAGGTTTTCCTCAAATAGCTGGTGATGCCAGTGGGGATGTGGGGAACCAGGGAGACTTGATGCAATCTAAGGCTGTCTCTATTATAGCAGATCCATTTGCTCAAGAGAGAAGAAACTAGCCCTGGAACTTCTGAAGAGCTTAAATTAGTAGTACAAAATTAATTTGATTCAAATACTTGTGGCAATTATTATTTATGCAGTACAATGATATTAAAAATGTAATTCCTGTCAGGACTGTACACCAAATATTGTTGTGTTCTGTTAAATTCTTTAAAACCACTGGGATTTTGGTTGTGGGGTTTTTTTTCCCCCCAAAACTAAATGCATCTATAATATCAATGTCCAAAAATGTGATTCAATTTGTAATATTTATTAATTCCATTAGTAGCATCAGCTTATAAGCAGCAATAATTCAGATCCTTGAGAAATTGCACAACATTTACCTGGCTTTTTAAAATAAATTCTCCTTCATTTCCCATATAGCTTTGTAGAAATTTCTGAACATAAAAAAAAAGTCAACAAGCCTTATTGTACCCTGACAATACATATTGCCACATCATTTAGGATGTGACATGTCAATCAGTTAACTACACCTTACCAGCCTTTCTGCTAATGAAAATGCACTACCAAACCAACACCACCCTTTTTGAATCTCTGTAACCCTCAAAGAATAACACTGCAATGTTGACACTGAAAGCATCATTTTGCTCGAATCCTTGAAAAGAATAAACTTCAGGAGATGATTTTTTCTGGCTGCATAATCTATATTCACAACTTTATTAATCGTTTAGTCCACTTAACTGTATATCGATTGTGAGTTTTACATCTACCTGCCTGTGGATAGATCAACATCAATAAACTGCCCTTTTGGGTGAAATGCAGTCAGCGGTGAAAGGGTTAACACTGTGGGCATTTAAGTGCTCATAATTAACAGTCCATTAAGATGAATGGAGAAAGTTCGCACTTAGCGATGCTATTGTTTAATTCTGTCTGTTTACAGACTCAAGAGGACAACAGTGCCGGGCTTGACATTGCCCAGAGTTTGCACTACAGAAGTTAGGAATCACATTTTTAAATAAATTATAACCTTGGGGGGGGGGGGGGGGAAACCCCAAACCCTGCAAAAATCCTTTGGGAAACACATTTCCCGCTTTGGGGGATTTCTGTTGTCCCAGTTGACTGTCTTGAAGCGGTGGGTTTGATAGTAACTACCATTTTGCTTCCCGCTGAACAAGTCCACCAAAACAAAGCCCTCACTATACTTAATCCCCTCCCCGTTTCACAACGATTGCTGTAAGCAATGGATTTTGTAGCCGGTTATTAATAGGGATGCAGGAGGAACTCGGCTCTGCTAAGCTGTAAAGGTTCTCCTCGCTCTGACGGGTGACTGCTCACTGCAGTGTTCACCGTTTGATATAAAATCCCGCTGTTAGTATCATCAGTGTTGAGCACTGAAAATACGAAACAGGACACGAACCCAACGTATCAGCCTAAAAAAATGCTACTGTAAAAAACCTTGGGTTTATTTGCCTTTTGCATCCCTAAGATTTCACAAAAATAATTTTTCAACCTTTCCTCCAGTGAAGTTGGAAATTAATTTTGTTAAAAGGAAGCTGAATTTTTAATGTAATCTGTTCATTCCAAGCTCTGAAGCTTTAAAAAAAAAAGAAAGAAATTCACAAGACCACAGCTATAGCAAGACTCGCAACAAACTCCCGGGTGTTGCTAACCCCACACCGGTGAAGAACGCAGCTTTCGCAGCAGGTCTGAAGCCAGAGCTCTCAGAAGAGCTGGGACGGGCCCAGGCGGAGAATTCAGTATTTGAACAAGAAACTTTTTAGCCAAAGTGCAATAGTGAAACTGCTAGAGAAGTCTATCATTTCCAAGTAATACACAGTTCTTTTTAAAAGGTCTCCATTTTATTGCTACAATTTTTTCCTTGTAAACAATTGTGAGTGTAATTAATTCTAGGCAATAAATCGTAAGTGCGTTTCATAGCTCCTGTATGTCTGGCTGTATGACAGCGCTCAGAAATGCGGTCATTAAACGTACTGAACAGCAATAGAATAAGCAGTTATTTTCACTAGATTTTATTTATTTTAATATCAGAGCGCCTGAAAACAATATGACAAATGTCAACATTTCTGTGAAAATGGTTTTAATTATGAATTTGAACATAAATTAGTGATAAATTTTTGCAGACACAGTTTTGGTCTTAAGGGCAGGAATGTTTGATAAAAGATAACCTCAAAATACAATTACAGATGTATGCTACCCGTCCTTGTTAGAAATAACATGTTAATGAACGAGAATGGTTTTGTATGCCCGTCTAGAGTTTGGATTTCTTGTGCTTTTAAATGTAACTTGGAATTTATTTATTTTTTAATTAATGTTGATGCTTTTGATAAGAAGTCGCAATGCTAATTTTAGCAAGCATGTGCTTGGTTAAATTTAAGTTAGGCCATTATACCTTACACTTATTAACATTAAAAATGCACCTGAAAGAGCCAGAATGATTCTTGGAGATACTCTGTAGAAAATCTCCTTTTGTCATGTTTTCCTGGCAAGTCAGATTTACAGAAAGGTAAATTGCATCATTTTAAAATAAAGTATTTAAAATTATTTCAGCAACTTGAATCCTACATGTCTCTGCTTAATACAAATTGTTAAAATTTTGAAAACACTGAAACTGAAAACAGTAGTCTGAATTAACAGGAAGAAGTACTTTATGCCCCCAGTAAAACTGTTAGAAATTTTTTTAAAAGTAATAATGTATTTCATTTATTAAAAATAGAATACAAAATTATATAGGAGAGAGTTCCAGAGACTAAAGCTGTGTTTGAAAGAACGGTAGAATTCTTACCCTTTACTTTAAACAGGAATTACAAGAGTTAAACTACGTTTTAGCATCCTTCTTTATCTCCTTGAGCCACTGTCTTTATCGGCCTAAACAAGTGAACTCCAGCAGATGAAAATTAAAGATGGACTGGAATTTTTACTGAAGACATGAAGCCCATTGAATTCATGGCTCACGGTTCACAGGTGGGCTGCGGCTCCTGCGCACACCTCCGCTGACTTCGCTGCTCCTGAAAACACTTCAGGTGCTTTAAGAAAGGCTTCGCGCAGGAACAAGCCACTCTAGATCAGGGTGACAATTAGGACGTTCTCCTGGTGTGTTGGGTTTGCGTGGCAAGGTTTTGGTAGCAGGGGGGCTACAGGGGTGGCTTCTGTGAGAAGCTGCTAGAAGCTCCCCCTGTGTCTGACAGAGCCAATCCCAGCCGGCTCTAAGACAGGCCCGCCGCTGGCCAAGGCCAAGCCAATCAGCGCCTCTGTGATAACATATTTAAGAAGAAGAAAAACACTTAGAGAGAGAGCTTTTGCAGCCGGAGAGAGGAGTGAGAAGATGTAAGAAAACTCTGCAGACACCAAGGTCAGTGCAGATGGAGGGGGAGGAGGTGCTCCAGGCGCCGGAGCAGAGATCCCCCTGCAGCCCGTGGTGAAGGCCATGGTGAAGCAGGCTGTCCCCCTGCAGCCCATGGAGGAAGGATGAGGGGGTGTAGAGATTCCACCTGCAGCCCGTGGAGGACCCCATGCCGGAGCAGGTGGAGGCACCTGAAGGAGGCTGCGGCCCGTGGGAAGCCCACGCTGGAGCAAGTTCCTGGCAGGACCAGTGGACCCGTGAAGAGGGGAGCCCACGCCAGGGCAGGTTTGCTGGCAGGACTTGTGACCCCGTGGGGGACCCCACGCTGGAGCAGTCTGCTCCTGAAGGTCTGCACCCCGTGAGAGGGACTCCATGCTGGAGCAGGGGAACGATGAGAGGAGTCCTCCCCCTGGGGATGAAGAAGCGGCAGAAACACCGTGAGATGAACTGACCGTAACCCCCACTCCCCGTCCCCCTGTGCCGCTGAGAGGGGGAAGGTTGAAGCCAGGAGTGAAGTTGAGCCCGGGAAGATGGGAGGGGTGGGGAGAGGTGTTTTTAAGAGTTGATTTTATTTTCTCATTCCTCTACTCTGTTTTGCCTAGTAATAAATGAGATGAATTCCCTCTCTAAGTTCGGTCTGTTTTGCTCGTGACAACAATTAGTGAGTGATCTCTCCCTGTCCTTATCTCGACCCACAAGCATTTCGTTATGCCTTTTCTCCCCTGTTTAGTGAAGGAGGGGAGTGAGAGAGCAGCTCT
This sequence comes from Grus americana, assembly GCF_028858705.1. Taxonomy (NCBI): domain Eukaryota; kingdom Metazoa; phylum Chordata; class Aves; order Gruiformes; family Gruidae; genus Grus; species Grus americana. The sequence goes on along the minus strand of NC_072853.1, from coordinate 148,941,977 downwards.
GGTGGGCACCTGGCCCCCAGCCAGGGTCAACCCACCACACCTGGGAAGCTGGTTTGAATCCCCTGAGGCTGAGAGTAGCATCTGAGCTCATCTGTCTTATTTCCGGTGATACTGTTGCGGCTGGAGTCTTGCAAAAACTCTGAAAATTTTAGGGGTATTTCATGAGGAGCACCTCATCCCAGTTTTTGAATGGAAATAGCTGTTGCTGCTATATTTTGTGGTGAATTCAGTGCAGCTGGTACCTGCTAGAGCCAGACGCAAGGTTGAGGCATGCGACAGCCCATGGTGGCTCAGCTGCCATCAACGAGCAGCAGCAGTTCTGGGCATTCACAGAACAAGAAGTTGAGATACCAGGATTTCCTGGCTAAAACGTAGTCAGCTGCCTCCTTTCAGGTTCCTGTGAAGTGAGGAGAGGGTTTGGGCGGCCCATGCTTGGAAGAAGGCAGTGGTGTCCTCCTGGGCCTTCATTCGGGGCCTGCGGATGCTGTCCACTTTCCAAACCCTTCACAGTGGCGGCGTTGGAGCTTCTGTGAGCTGTGGCAGGACCACGCGGTATTTCTCCTTCTGTATGTGATGGCTGAAGCGAAGAGGTGATTGATCTTGATTACTCAGTCTGTTGTGTAGGTGGGTAGACGAGCTTGCCTGTCTTTGTGGTATTTATTTTTTAAGATTTGTGTTTCCCAGTCTGTTGGTTTCAGTAATATGTAATCTTTGTGTAGGGACATCTTGTCAGCAGCTTGAGGGCCGAATGCAATATGAATACTTCCCCCCTCCCCCCCGTTAAAAAAAGGCATATTTTACCCCTCCTTTTACCTGATACTCCATTAGTTGGTGATTCTTAATTTGTGTCACTGCTTTCATTCATCTCTAATTGCAATTGCTGCCATTTTCAGCGACAAGCTATATATGCTCTTTCCTTCTCCTCGATTTGTACGGTAACTGGCCACAAATCCTTTGCCATCCCCAGAACATAAGCCATTGGTTTCCACAGATTAGGAGTTGACTGATTGCCGGATGTTCAGTAAGTGTTCTTCCTAAGAAGTAAAACCGTGCTGGTTTTTTGCTCCAGCTTTAAAGAACCTGCCACGATAACACCAACCTTTAAATTATGATGTCAAAATGTCAGAGGAAAGTGGCCATATGTGAGGTCATGAGTCTCACTGATGCAGAAAGCAACCAGCCTTGAAAGTCAACTGTGGATGGGAGATGGACAACTGCTTACAACACGGGAAGGGCACCTGGGGAAGCAGGGCTTCTCCTGCAGATCGTGGGCACTGACTGGCCGGCATGCGGGGGGTTGTCCTTGTAGGAAGGAGAGAAATAATGTATGGTAAATGCCCACTGGCTTTTGTTTTAACTTTTAAAAGGGTTGCAGCCAGATTCCAGTGACTAGTCAAATCTAACTTTACAATTTAAAACAATGGGATTTTACTAAATTCCTTGGGTAACTACTGTACAAGCCTTTAAACGGTGCCTAAACTTGAGAAAAAAACTAGTACAAGTTCTGGTGAATTTTGGAACAGGTTCAAAAAATGAATATTTATGAGAATGGCATAATGTATTTATTCTGGATACAAAATCTGCAGATTTCCTTCATGTGTTTTTTTTAAACTCAGGTTAAACTTCCCTCCTTATGACTCTCTTATGTCTAGCCCTGCACACTTCTTCAAATGAGAGGAAAAAGGAGAATTTGCAAGTCTCATCCTTGTGCAGGACTCAAACTTATTTGAGCTGGAGGTTGATGCATATATGGCACAGAGTCAAGGATTTTGATTTATATTGAGATTGTGGTGGTATTTTTGAGTGCTGTGGATTTTGTATATATGCTGCTGTATGCATACTAATGTGATTGTATCAAGCAAATACTTAGGGTTTGTGGTGCAGGTTTGCTAAAAGAGACAGGGTGTTTTTTTCAGAGCACAGACAACAACTATCGAAAAAGCAAGCGGCTGTTAGGGTGTGCTGTTGAAGAAAGAAAACTGCTAGAATGCAGCGGTGCTGTCGGAGAGTAGGCGTTTTCTCCAATGTGTGTAATGACCGACAAGTGATCTCTGATCCTGAGGGTGTGGATGTGGTCTGGGAAATCTCATCCTGGTTGTTGTTACAGGTAGGACCGTGCGGATTGTGCTTCGGCCTCTGAGCCAGCTGCTCATCGGCATCTGCGCTCCCTGCGCGTGGTCTCCTGCCGGCAGCACCAGATGATGCTAAATGATACCGCTATCATTGTTTCAAGAAATTGCAGAGTGGGGTTTTTTTTAAGAATTATAATTATATTTAGTAACAATTTGAAGGTACTAGAGACTAGCATGTTTTCTGTATGTGAGACATAAAATTTCCAACCGTTCGCTTTACTGTGTGCTACCTAGGAAAGCTTTTCTGAAAGTCAGTTTAAGGCACTGAGATAATTCTAATGCATAAATGGGTTTTGCTAGTATCTGTTGTAGTAATAAATGAATCACTGCTTGCTTTCAAGACCAGACAATTAACTTGGGGTTCATGTGATGGTTTTTCATTTCACTGGACATAAATTCACATCTCACAGGTTGATATAGGAGGTTTTTAAACTCTCATTTTAGGTAAAACGGCCATTATTTTCTGCAAAGGACAGCCCATAGCTCCTGTAGCACCTGCTGCCCATCTCTGGGACATACCAGCATGTTATGCAGTTGGTTACCTCTGGGTTTGTAGTATGAATTCATTCATCCAGGGCTAGCACCAAGTGTAGGTGCCTGGAGCTGCCAACGACGTCTGTGATCCCAGCTGTTCTTCAGGGCACAGCGGTGTTTCTGTGACCTTATTCAATTAATGTAGTCCACTCATTTCTCAACAAAATTATAGTAGTCACCAGAAATGGAGGCAAGATGGGGCTATCTTTTTGGTGTTGATATTTACAATTCACTGTAGCTGGTTTTAACAGGTCAATGTTTTTTTTTCCCCAAATGTTTTCAAAATCCCATCTGTTCTATTCATAGAGAAGAGGAAGGAGGAAAAATCAATAATTGGTCCCTGGTGAGCAGGAGCTTAATTTTAACTGAGATTTCATTGTTTGCATGCCCAAGGTAAGAGCTATAAGAGATGCTGCTTGGGAGCCAGAGAAATGGATATTGGGAAGACTGTGCTCCGAAGTTAGGAGAAGCCTGGCTTGAAACTCAGGATAGACAGTTTTTCTTACAACAACTTCTTTCTCTTTCTTGGTAGAAATACTGATTTTTAAAGAAAAGCATGAATAGTGATTTCTTGTCTTGTTGAGAAAAAAATGAATGATGATTTTGTGCCATACAATTTTTCTACATTTGTTCTGAACAGAGGAGAGAGGATAGCTTCAAACTTCGTGGTGTATCTAGTTTGTGTAACTTGTGCATTTGTAGAGTGTAACCATATGTGAGAGACAGGCCATTTGAAATATCTGGCGACTGTAAATGTATCACCTACTCTGTGAGATGTACTGATGGGGTATTTGGATCTCTTCCTAAACCTCTTGCTATGGAAATTTTTGAGGAATTGATGCCATACTATTTACTAGCTGTATGATTTGGCATGGGCTTCTCTGCTGGCAGCGCCACGGGACTGGTCCCACCTTGAAATGTTGTGGTCCACGTTACGCCTCGGCGTTGGAAAGTTGTTTGTCTTTACTGGCGGATGCTGGAGGAAGATCAGAGCTGCAATTAACCTATTTACAGTTAAAGCTTTTGCATGACTTAGAAAAAACCCCTAAACTTTAAACCAAAAAAAGATTTAAAAGTTATAGAACAAATGACTGAATAGAGCAAATCTGGGTTTAATTAACTATAAAATTGGTTGCAAATGTTTTCAAAAACTTTTAACGCTATGGGTTGGGAAGTTGCTATTTTGGAAGCTCTCGGCAAGTGGCACAGCTCTCCGGGGAGTACGTGGGTGGTGGAAATGCTGCGCTGGCGTGGGTGATGGAGCCAGGTCCCCCCCAGGAGTGACGATGCCTCTACCAGGCAGGAAGCAGCTGAGCCCGGGACTGCGCCTGGTGCTTCCCTGCACAGAGGAGTCCAGCTTGATGGACGTGAGTGTGTTTTAGCTCCTATTGCTGCTTCTGCTGCTGAGAAAATTCAAATCATTTGGCGTTTCCTTCCTTAGAGACACTTTGTTGCGCAGTCGCCTCGGGGCCCAAAATAGCATTACTGACCTCGATGTGGACCATCCCTCCTGCACATCATTGAACAAAGCGCGTTTGACCATTAATCTCGGGGGACTGTCTCATACAAATGAGGTAGCTGCCTTCCTAGGGGTGCCCAGTATGCGTGGAGACCAGAAGAAAGCAGAGAAGGATGAGGTGTCTGAGGAAAGCCCATGCTATTAAATGTTGCAACAGTGTTTGGCTAAATCTTTTCCAAGGGGCCGGAACAAGAGGCTAATTTTAAGAATGGATCTCCAGTTCTTAGCTACGACTGAAAGGGATGACACAGGAAAAGAAAAAGCATTGGTATTTCCAGAGCAGTCAGTATTTCAGATTATATTACTTTATTATAGAGAAGCATCCAAAACTCTCAGGCAATCCTCAATGCTTAAAGAGCAGAGACTGGCATATAATGAGTAGAAATATGGTGTATATTTGCCAATTTAGGCTGCAAATCTAACTTCTGATCCTTCCTAACATATCAATGGCCAATTAAAAAAATGTCTTTGTGGCAGAAGCCTATGCAAACTGAGGTGTTTCTTGGGGAGAAATAGGAGTTGAATGTTTAAAAAAAATTTGTGTTTACTATCTGGGGAGCATTATTAAGAAGTATTTAATTTCTCTCAAAAAATTTAGCCCTTACATAGAAAAAAGCAAACCCTGCAAACCCCCCCCCCCAAACCCCAAACAGTTAGGCTTTGAAAAATGTTTTAATGATGAAGCTAAGCAACTAATTTAACAAATAATTTATTCAGTGTCTGTAAATAATGTAATAGCCGTGATCTCAGCTCACGAAAGTAATAAATTTGTCAATTTCTTTAACTAATATCTCTATGTTTTAATTATTATCTGATGGATTAAAACATTTGATACTTGTCTTGAGTAGCTCTTGGTCAGAGTTGTAGTAGCAATAACAAACTGTTCCAGTCCTGTGGCCAGATGAGCATACAGGCATGTCATGGGAGGTTTTTACATGTATGGATTTAAAACCTTTCTCACATATGAATGTTTGTACATTATTTGTTGAGCACTACTCGGTTGCGAACTTAAGTCTCAAAGGCTACATGGGTGTTGTTAGGATCTGGTAATTTTACTGTTACGGAATAAGCTGCTGATGGGGGAAGTTTCCTTGTAATGCTAGGAGTTGCAGTTGAGAAAACTTTCACTGGCCTAACAAAGTAGAAACGTTTACAGGCCTCATCAGGAGTAAGTAATAACTTTAATGGAGCAGTTAATTAGTTCTGCTCTTTTCAGACAGGATCATTAGAATTTAATGAGAATTAATAATTTCATAAAGCATGGAAATATATTGCCCCAAGCAAACTACGGTAACACACATTTCACAAATAGCTATTTTAAATGAATGCAGTGACATTTTCTCATATTGCTGTATGATCTATAATATTTTTATGTAGAAACTCTAGGTAAAGTATATATTTCCTCACATTATAATAAAGTGTGCTACTGGTTTAAGATGCAAAGTCCCCATTGTTTGTGAATAGGAATAGAAACCTAAATACAGTGATGTAAATGCAATTCTTTATCATTGTTGGTTTTTTCTTGAACATTTTAAAGACAAAGCTACTGATCACCTAGAAACATCATTGAAGAGCAGCAGAATTCCTTTGCCATGTGCTATAATATTCTCGTGTCAGATCTATCACACTACTTATCTGAGTAAAACAAGAACATTACCTGTTTGAGAATAAGATGTCATAAAAGGAGGACAGAAATATTTATCAAACAAATATATTTGGAGCTATTTTAATTTGACATCATCTGACAACATAGTAAGTAATGTAACAAGCAACACACAAGCATTCCATTTAAGGGGATTTTTTTTTTTTTTTAGCCTAGCATTTTATGTAAATGGTTACCTGCAGTTTTTGTGTCTAAAGTATTGTTCATGACATAAAAGGAAACCATTTCTCATTTCCAGATTCTGGGCTGGTTTAAATTGGCCTGACTTGCACTGACCTTCAGGAGATTGTACCGATGTATGCGCGTGGAGGATGGGGCCCAAAGGCTTTAATGAAGTCCTAGAAAAAAAGGGGAGGAAATTCCTTTTGGTTCAAGTGCCCAAAGCTATTGTATATGTTATAACTGGTGATGACTCTTCTTCACAGAGTTTTTCCTTTGGTGCTTGAATATATAGATGATGTTCTTTATTGTATTCATTGCAAATTAAAGTAGTTGATGAATAAAACTGAAAATACGATGGATATTATGAACTGGCTTTCTGAATGTGGCCTGGGCTTGTAAGGTAAACAAGCATAGCATAAAATGGAGGCAGCCAAAAGTAAGTGTGGATCGTGACCCCCTCCATCCCTGTAATGTGATGCAACATAGGCAAGTCTAAGACAGTTAAATCAGTATAAAGCTGGTGCAATGGGGCAGAGATTCAGACTTCCGTAGTCTAGTCTTATTCCTGAAAGAATTATAGCCTGGATTAAACATGCCAGAGTGAGTAAGGGCCAAATAGAGCTCCCCTGCCGCTGGGGCTCGGCTGCGCTACCCTGTCGTTAGAGCACTCTTTGTGGGGAGATCTGAATTTCTCTCGCTGTAGCAATACCTAGCCAAAGCACAGAAAGATCAAACTATTCAGCTTTTCATGATGGTCCAATCCATTTCATTTTTTTAAAACTGCAGAGCAGTACAACAAACCATTCTTACTTGCTGGCTCTTCTGAGCAAAAAATAGCAAGAGAAAACCCTGGCTCAAACTTCAAATACATAATACATCTCGCATCACAGATGTGAAAGAAAATTACCCATCAGATTTTTTTTCAGTAGAAGTTTGTACTTAAAATGAAAAATGTGATCATTACACATTTTCAACAGTCAGATGAAAAATTGCTAGCAATATATATACATTAAAAAATACATACAAGTTGAAAACTGTGCAGGAGATGAGCAACTGGAGTGAGCATTCCAAGTATTGGCCATCCAAACATGCAACAAACTGTATTCTACCTCTCTCAATTTTTTAAAATTAACTTTTATAGTATTTAAGACTAAAAGATATTTTTTCTCAGCCTTTTTCATCTTCCAAGCATGATGATTTCTCTTACTATAATGGTTGCTATGTACTGCAGCAGAACTGAGGCACCAGTGATTGGAGATCGAGAGCTGCTGTTTCCATATAACAAAAAGACAATCTCTTCAGAAAGCTGGCAAATACAAGAATACAGGAGAGGGGACAGGTGGGCACAGCAGAGCAGGGATGACGTTGCAGTGGCACCGTGTATTGTATGTGCAACTGTGAAGGGTGAGATTTGATCACTACTTGGTGATCGTTGAGTGGGAAGTCGAACAGACACATGACGTGGCAGCATTTTAAAATCCCCGGGGCCTGATGCTAGCTGTGGTACCTGCGAGCAGCACTGGGAGCAAGAGACCTGCCCGGTCCTCCCATTGCTTTCTCTCCTGCGCTGGATCATGTGCTGGTGGTGGCCCAGGTTCAGTCACGACAGTCATTTTCCATTCCCGTTCTGCAAGAATTTTCCCTGGGAAAGCGAGGGCAGGAGGAAAGATCACGTCTGGTATGTCAGTTACTTCATTTCTACCTGCTTGGGAGGGGTTGGTGCCATGAAATGACCGCGCATTCCCCATGGGAGGACAAGTGGTGGAAAGCTCTCCGTGCCCGCCCAGCACGCGCAGGTAGCAGGCAGCCTTGCCTTGCTCCTCCTGGCTGGCCCTGCTAAGGAGATTGCCGGGGTTTCCCTTTTGAAGTCTGCCTTACACCGGTCTCCATCTGCACGGGGGTCAGGGCCGTGAGGAGCAATCGCTTTTCACTCACATAACAGGTCTTTCCTCACAATAACGTGTAGAGAAAGCGAATGGAGATAACGGCTTTTCTTTCTGGTCTAACCCAGACCTTGTACGTTATTTTAATGTTGGGTTAGGTTTTAATTAGAGAGCAATTGGCACAGCAGTTGTACACTTGAGCATATATCATATGATCTAAAGCCTAGCTACTTGATCCCATAAGATAATGAGTATCTTATTGCTGTATTTTATTAAATATTGATGCCAAAGTTTTCTTTTCAGCATTTGCAAATCCTTTTAATCAATTAACAGTAAAATAAAAAGCTTTCAATTTGGTGAGAGCTACTGTAATTGTATTTACTTTGCAGTTTATTATCAGATGTTTAAAATGTTTGTATTACACCTATAAACTTCATTAAAAGAACATTAAAGCTGCAAAGTGTAGTATTCTGAAATGAGGGAATGATGGAAGTATGTTTTCCTGTGCAACTTTAAAACTCTTTAGGGAAATGAGAACTGCGCGTTAGCTGCCTGGACTCCGTATACAGCGCGTGAGGAGAGGCAGGCGCCTGCAAACGGGATATAAACAAACCCATGCGACGGTCTGGGAGCCACCTACACTCATACATTGGGAGCGCGAGAGACAGGGCTACATCTGAAATCTGAGTGCTCTCTCCAGAAGTGAAGCACCTGACTGCGGTCAGGAAGGAGCTTCCTTCGTGTGCGCGAGACCTGCAGCCTGCGATAAGCAGCTGTGCTGGTTTACGCTCCTTTCCCCAGGGGAGAGAGACATCGGGAGAGTCTCTTTCCCCTATTAATGGCAAAAACTCCACGGGTCCATACTGCAGTGAAAATTCTATTTACTTCAGAGAGAGTGTAACATCCTGGCTGCTACAAAGCTGCTTGTGCATTGTACGTATGATCGTAACTGGGTGAATGTAGGAATTGTTGGAGGAGTAGCCGCTGGACTCAAGGGCTCCCCATCTCAGGCATCACCTCCACTGCTAGGTATGGAGATGTGCACTTGGCCACCTTCTGTGACTCAGTGCATCTTCAGTTCTTCGCTGAACTTCAGCACACCTTCAAAATGAAGGGGTTAAATGTCCCCAAATAGATTTGCCCTGCAGATGGGCACTAAGAGCATTTGAACTCCCTTCAGTCTATGGAGAAGTAGCCTAAATCTGCTGTTCCTGTGCAAGTCCTCAATCAGGAAACAATTTTATAGAAGGGATTACTGCTGCTAACTGCAGGGCCATCATAAAACCAGTGATCCCTGCTCCACCTCTAGAAAGAGAGGCTGGAGGGAGAGAGAGAGAGTTTCAGGCTGTGCATCCCAAATGGATACAGGTACTCACTGCAGCCCCAAGGCAGGCGAGCGGCCACCACGAGCAGTGAGGCTGAAGAACTGCTCATGTCCTTCTCTAGCAGAGGGCTAAGGACTGTTTGCTCTTTAATGAAAGTTGAAATTCTTTTATATGTTTCAAGAGAGGCTTGGAAGTCAGGCACAAAGCACACAAACCCAACTCTGGTTTGACCATCACTGGTCTCCCTTTCTTTTTGTTCAGGATCTTCAAATTTATACATCCTGAAGCTTTTGTGTGGTCTTTTGGATCCAAGTTTGAACTCCGGGGCTACCATTCAGGTCAGCACAAGAAAAACTTCACAGTGAGCAAAGTTCCTGCTGTTGCACCCCACGCAGCTACACTGGTAGCTTTTCCCCTTGCAATGGGTTGCTTGGAAAACCTTTGCCTGGTGTCCTGGCTAGAAACTATTGGACCTGACTAAAGTTTGTGGGACTGGGAGCTATTTAAATAATAGAGGATTTGGGCACCACTGTAAGATGCTGTTTTCATGAGCACAAAGATCCCATTTAGCAGTATTTTTGTCAAACTGCTACTTTATGTGATGGTATATGATACAAGCCTAAAATTTATACTTCAGTGTGTTCCAACCTCAACTTCTGGCTGAGTTCTTCAGCTGGTGTGGATTCATGTAGCTCCTTTGGCTTTAGAGGAGATGTGATGATTTACACCAGCTAAAGAGAGGGTCCCTCTTTCTAATGTCATTTCCTTGTGTCTTTTTTAATTTGGTATTTTCCTGTCATTTCATTTTTCATTCTTTTACCAAGAATCTTAAATGTTTCCCTGTAAACATTAAAAATCCACTTGTGTCTTTGGCATCAAATATAACAATAGAACTTGTTTTTACATCTCTCCGTGGTACAATATAGAGGCATTGCCAAAAGCTATCCACTATCATTACAAACATGGGAATGGAAGACATATATAAACATAGAAGTGTAACCTCTTTCTCCAATAAGAGTTTATAATAGCAACAGTGAACTTGACCCAGTGCATTTCCTGTAGGGATAAGGTGACCTGCAGGGGTTAATGGCCCGTGGCTTTGCCTTGGGCTATCATCTCACCCAGCCAGTGATTAATCCTGGAGAAATGCCCTTTGCTCCCATCATTATCCCTTAAATGGAGCCGTTAGAATTCAAAATGATTTTGGAATGGATTTTACCACTGCCCTGCACTCCATTCATTGCAAAGAACTTTACTGTAACTGCATGTCACACTTGCATAAATAACCTTCAGAGTGGAAAAAAAAAAAAAGAAAGATGAAAGGACTGGCCCAGAGAAAGGGAATAAAACTCCAGTGCAGGCTGCCACTGCCAGTAATATTCCAGCAGCAGGGTGATGCAATACCAGGAGGATACAAATGCTGCAGCAAGTCCTAAATATTTGCTGTAGGTAAGAATTGTCCTGTGCAACCGTTAACTGTAGCATATTTTCAGGAAGCAAGGTATTATGTTGTGGTGGGTTGACCCTGGCTGGAGGCCAGGTGCCCACCAAAGCTGCTCTGTCACTCCCCCTTCTTAACTGGACAGGGGAGAGAAAATATAACGAAAGGCTCATGGGTCGAGATAAGGACAGGGAGAAATCACTCAACAATTACTGTCACAGGCTAAACAGCCTCAACTCGGGGAAATTAATTTAATTTATTACCAATCAAATCAGAACAGGATAATGAGAAACTAAAAATTAAATCTCAGAACACCTTCCTCCTACCCCTCCCTTCTTCCTGGGCTCAACTTCACTCCCAATTTCTCTCCCTTCCACCCCCCCCAGCAGCACAGCAGGATGGGGAATGGGGGTTGTGGTCAGTTCATCACACGTTGTCTCTGCTGCTCCTTCCTCCTCAGGGGGAGGACTCCTCACATTCCTCCCCTGCTCCAGCGTGGGGTCCCTCCCACAGGAGACAGTCCTCCATCACCTTCTCCAACGTGAGTCCTTCCCATGGGCTACAGTTCTTCATGAACTGCTCCAGCGTGGGTCCCTTCCACGGGGTGCAGACCTTCAGGAACAGATTGCTCCAGCGTGGGTCCCCCATGGGGCCACAGGTCCTGCCAGGAGCCTGCTCCAGCGTGGGCTTCCCACGGGGTCGCAGCGTCCTTTGGGCATCCACCTGCTCTGGCATGGGGTCCTCCACGGGCTGCAGGTGGAATCTCTGCTCCCCGTCATCCTTCCTCCATGGGCTGCAGGGGGACAGCCTGCTTCACCATGGTCTTCTCCACGGGCTGCAGGGAAATCTCTGCTCCGGCGCCTGGAGCACCTCCTCCCCCTCCATCTGCACTGACCTGGGTGTCTGCAGAGTTGTTCCTCTCACATCTTCTCACTCCTCTCTGCTGCTGTTTTGCAGCAGCTTTTTTCCCCTTCTTAACTCTCTTATCCCAGAAGCACTACCACCGTCACTGATGGGCTTGGCGTTGGCCAGCAGTGGGTCTGTCTTGGAACCAGCTGGCGTTGGCTCTGTTGGACATAGGGGAATCTGCCATCTTCTCACAGAAGCCACCCCTGTAGCCCTCCTGCTACCAGAACCTTGCCATGCATATTCTTGAGAAACTAATTTCTCTTCATAAACTTAGGATGGCAAGGTCCCTGCACTGGGAACTCGTGGTCTGAAGAGCTGCCTGAGGGACTGGGCTATTCCCTTGGACAGGCGGAGTGCAGAAAAGACTGTGAGTGTCGAGGTAGCGTTCTGCATCAAACCCAGAAAGCTTCAGCTCACCTGCTGCACTCTCCTGCAGGTCTATCACTTGCAAATTGTATCTGCTAGCATAGCAGCTCAGGTACTTGTAGAGCCTATTGCTTGTATTTTATTCCTGAGAAGGCAGTAAAATCTGCTGTGGTACTGCAATCTGCACTCTCAGTCAGTTCTATACTCCCTGTCTGATGCAGGTTTCATACCTACTTTATTAAGAGAAATATGCCCAGTACGCAATGCTGTAGAAGCAATTACATTTACTTACTGGTTTTTATCTTTTAATAGACACAAGTTTTCTCATATACTGTTTCAATCAAGGAATGTTCCACATAGGAAGTTATTCAAGATCAGTGCTGGACAACCAGTTTAACATAACTCTACCATTAATACACTGGTGGCTAAAGTCTGCAATGCCATCCTTGCAGACTTCCACGTCATCTGCACTGATCACCCTCCCATCTCAGCAGGAAATATATTCCTAGTGTTTTCTGAGTCATTTTGCACGTGGAGCCATGTCGTCTGTTGCATGTGGTGAGTCTGGTGGTAGTGGTCACCCTGTGAGTGGTTGTATTTTGATCCTAGTCAGGGCCATTTTTATTCAGTAGCATCTTGCATACTAATTTTTTACTTTATTGTGGATGAACCTCAGGCAAGGCAACCTATAGTGCCTGCAAAATGGAAATGTTCTCCAGCTGGTTCAGGGTTATCAAAGATGGAGTATGGGATGGTGTCCAGTAAGCTGCTCACTATTCCTCTAGTGTGTAAACAGCATGCAGCAGAGTGAAGCAGGCTTGTCCAGCTCTGGAAGCCAGCTCTGGCACTTGAACACTGTACCTGTGTGGTGCTTGTCTGCCAGAAGCTGCTGACTGCAATATAGAGCATCTCATAAGCAGAGATGGTCATGGTCTTCTCTTTTACTCTTCCAATGAATGAACCCAAATCAAGACATTCATGGAAACTGGGCTTCCACACTGTGCCAGCGTTCCCTTCAGGTGGTGCCAGGAGTGGTTTCTGGTAAGTATGGGTGATGGTGTGACCCTTTGAACCCTTATCTTGCTTTCTTACTGATGAGCCTGAAATGGAGCCTGGTCTCTGGGCTGCATGGAGCCCTTGTCTCAAATCCATGAACGAGAACTTGGTGGATCTGTGGCTGAAGGTACAGTGCAGGTCAGCATAGGAGGAACATATGTGCTGAACAGCTTTAACATTCGAAGCCTAAGCCTTTATGTACTTTGGATTTAATTTTATAAATTTACTCCAGCTCCTCTCCTTGTGCAGTAGCCAGAAAAAGCCACACTGCTCCGCGACGGCTTCTGTTGCTGCCGGGCCACCCGGCAGCAGTGCCCGGAGAGAAGTGTGGTTCCTAGGTTTGGGGACCAGGACTCTGTGGTCCTTTGCTGTCTAAGTTCCTATTCTGCACTGTGCCAGTCAGACTTGACATAAGGGCAGATAATCCAAATGTGGTTCTTTGTCTTGCTGGCCTCCTTTCTTGATAACAATCTTGATAACCTCTCTTGTATCTCACCCTCCATTCATGGTGTCTCAGTGGACAAGTGGCTGGAGGACGTTTCACACTGTGCGAGACCTCTTGGGATACTGTTGGAGGCTGCAATGTAGACCCTGGAGCTACCTCTGTCTGACCCGCTACTTCATATTTTGAAATATTTTCCCCATATTTTCCTAAAATTTTCTTCATATTCCAAAATCAAGCTAAAGCCCCGAATATATTTTTGTAACCTGCCTATTAAGTCAGCATTAATTGTAGGTAAAGATTTACCATTAATCATTTAAAATAACATGGAAAAGGAAAAAAAATGAGAACTGTATTTTTTTTTTCCCCCATGATGCCTGAAAAAGGCATTAACTGTGTTTGTGATATTTACTTATCAATAACTCCAGTGCCTGTAAGATTTTGGGGAGAAGTCTTTGCTTCTTTGTTAAAAGAAACCTGCTATTCAACAGAGGAGATTCCTAGCACATTCTTTAGCAAAATGTAGATGTGTACATATATACATAAACATAAGCGTATGAAAAGAGGAGTGCATGTCTTTACTTTTGGGAATCATTTCAGTTCTGGAAATCAGAAGGAAAAGAGCTTACAGTTAAATTTTTTAAGTGTTGCAGCTGTTAGGAAAAAAGGAATTTTGTCTGAAAATGAGAGTTCTGATTCTGTTTTATTGGGAAGGAGAAACAGTAATAAATTGTATCATGTTTGCAGGCACCTGTACAAAGTGTTGCCATATGTGTAAAACCTCAGGGCATGCAGGGCCATACCGTAGTTGGGACATCCATCCTCCATTCTGTTTTTTGGAGGAAGGAAGTGTCTTGTCCCCGCCTTGGGACTGGCAGAGGCAGTTTGGGATGGGACCAGTGCTACTGCCATCACTGTAATCTGGGATTATCAAAACTGGATTTATGTCATGTTGCTTACTTACAGACAATGAAATTCCTGGTTGGTTTCATGTCCTTTTTCTTTTTCTTTTTCTTTTTCTTTTTCTTTTTCTTTTTCTTTTTCTTTTTCTTTTTCTTTTTCTTTTTCTTTTTCTTTTTCTTTTTCTTTTTCTTTTTCTTTTTTTTTCTTTTTCTTTCTCTTTCTCTTTCTCTTTCTCTTTCTCTTTCTCTTTCTCTTTCTCTTTCTCTTTCTCTTTCTCTTTCTCTTTTCTCTTTTCTCTTTCTCTTTCTCTTTTCTCTTTTCTCTTTTCTCTTTTCTCTTTTTCTTTTCTTTTTTCTTTTTTTCTGCTATACTAGCAGCTATGAGAAAACATTTAAAACAAGCATATGCCTGAAAAGAATTCATTATGAATTCTGTTAAATTCTCCCAACTGTTTTCATTTTACCATCAGCTTTAGAGGAGTGTTTCATTGTGTGTGTGGAGGGAATCAGGCACCATGGAACCTGAAACCTGAACAAGACCTCTACATTTTATTAGGGTATAAATAATGGTAATAATTTGATGGGGCTCCTTGAATAACACAACAACAGAATGGGGTTGGGTTTACAGCATCATACCTTGCCTTCTCTGTAGGGCTAGTGTTGCAGACTGCGTTCCCACAGATTGGCTCCTGCCAGTAAGAAGGTCATAAATGTCCGCCTTAATCACTGGCTATGTCTAAAAAACCCAATTTAATCCCTATACAGGGTGCCATGTACTTCTCAAGATGCAACTTAAAGAACTTAAAAGAGTGAAAATATGTTCCTATTGAGGCTGTCATTTGATAATACAGGGGCTGGGACAGAGAGCTGGTCTCAAGCATATTAATCTGTAAAGGGAGCAAAGCCAGTGGCTGGTTCCACAACACTCCTCTGCTGAGACACTGGAGGGTCTGGAACTGGTCTAAAATTCCTTTTCTTTTACAAAATATTTATCTTTTATTTAAAACAAGAGGAGAGAAAAAAGTCAAGTTCTTAAAACTTGAAAACAGAAACTTGTAACACAATTGTTATGTTTTAAACCAAGGCATTGTTTCTAGCCAGCTCCATAGGTTGGAATTCCTGAAACTTACAGGTGGTACGGCACGTGGATGGCTGGGGGCTTCAAGCACTTACTCTGTCTCCTCTTGTCTCTGCTCACAAAGAACTCAAACACAAAATATTACTCAGGGGATTATAAAATGAAAGACTTCATGGGTCTGAATAATATTTTGCACTTTCACTTCCAACTCTGTAGCTGATCGTCATGACCTTTCCTTTTCTTAAGGGGAGGTATTAGGAGATGTGTTGCTTTTGCTAACACAACCAAACTGTCTGCTTTCTAAATCACCTGTTAGACATGTTTTCCAGTGGCAAAGTAATGTCTCTGTGCTCATTCCCTGGTAGAGAGGTCTTTAAGCACAATAGAAGGGGACAGGAATGTACAGTGAAGCCATGTACCAGATATCCCTTCAGCGTGTCCACATAGCTACTGACTGTGTGTATTCCCCGGACAACTTTTTCAGCAGAAGAAGAACAAACGACCTTCTGGAGTAATTCTTGTTTGCAGAAATCTGAGTGCAGCTGTCAAGTAAGGGCGGTGGAGCCAGTATTGTTCCACAGAGACTTGTGGCATCGTGGCCATGATGCAGCCATTTATCATCAGCCTCTGTCATTCCCAACCCGGGGCCTCTCACATGGTAACGCTGGGCGCCGCCGCTCCTTTACTGACTTGGTTCCTGGTTAATCAGTTTGTTCAGGTTTTGAATGCTGTATTCAAGCATATTTTTAACAATGAAAACCTCTCTGTGCTAAAAGAAAGGTCCTACGTATTTGAGTCACATTCTTTTCTTTCCAATCATTTCAGGTTTTGTGTCACTTGATTTGTACTAGCCGTGGCTCATTATGAGAAGTATTTGTCAGTGTGGACACTAAGGCACGCACAGCCCTACATGTGAAATTTAATTATGGGCATGGGAATTTCCTGTCCATTCCCTTGAAATATTGTTGCTTAAAACTTGATAGAGTGAAGGTTTTGCAAATTGAAAGAGAGAACCATGAAGGAAGATAGACAGAGGAATAGACAGAGGGGTCCAGAGATGTCTGATCTCTGGGGATTGAAGAAAAAAGCCAGGTTCCCTTTGGAGCAGTGAATGACCTTGGAGCTATTGGAACAGAGAAAAAAAGAAGACACCCTGAAGGCACAGAGGGATACAGGATGGAGCCTGATGACAAACACTGAGGGATGGGTCCTTGAACTGGACCGAGGGAGAAAAAAAAGGGCTTGGAGGGGAGAAAGAAAGAAGGCTAGGGCTGGAGAGAGACTTCTGGCCAAGGAAGCTTTAAAGCAGAGATTGTGAGCACCGGATGCATGTGCTGATATTACAGTGCAAGGTACTCTGAAGAGCTACAGGATAAAATTGGCATAATTTTTATTTCACAGATTTGCTCTGCCTCTTCTGTCTCATCGGAAAGGCGTGGGGAAGTGGCAGCTGCGTGACAAAGGCTGAGCCCTGGTCGCTAGTGCACAGCCTGACAGGGGAGAGGGGCTTTGCCTCCTGCAAATGGAGCTGTTTGCTGGGAACCTCCCCGCACGTGATGCAGTTTAGGTGTCTCTGGTTGAGAGGAGGATTGTACACAGTGGAGAAATCTTTCCTTACAGGTGGGTAAGCGATATCTTCATTGTCACTGAGGAGTTTTGTTAGGTGGGGACTATATAAAGCATTTCCTAAATATTCAGGGACTCTGACTGCAGAATCTGATCATGCTACGGAACTTTGCTTCATCTTTTGAACTCTGATTTAAGAAAAAAACACTGTAGTTTGTAGTCCCTTTTGCTCAATTTGGGTTATTATGCCATGATCACTGTTTCTGTCCGCACACTCTGTAACCTACCTGGCGCAAGCAATGTATCTCTCCTTCTCCTCCTGGGGAGCAGAGCCCTGACCCTTAGCTCCTTGCTGGCCGCTGTGGCAAGGCATCAGCCCTATCATGAGCATCATCCAGGGACATGGGCAGAGATAGTCTTTCTTGGAGAGAAAGAGGTGGTAGCAGGTAGCACTCGTTCCTGCTACAGCATCACAAGCAGCTCCAGCACTGTAATGGAAGGGGTTGAGGCTCGTGAAGGAATTGAGGCTCCCTTAATTATCACTCTCTTTCTCCCTGCTCTAAATCCATTCCTGGAACAGCTTCAGGAAGTCGAGGAGCGCTGCTAGCTGCAGCCTGATGGCTAATGGCGGCATGTTAATCAGAGGACCCTGAGGTATGGTTGCAAACTTCTCAGGTATTTTTCTCTGCCTACCAGCGTAATGCCTGTCACAGTCACTCACTGGCTGCTTTTCACCGATGAACATTCAACAGATTCCAACCAAGCTTCGTGACGGTGCTGTTGTCACTCATGGTGCAGCTACAGAGAGCTGGATGTTATCTCCATGCTCTTGGGAGGGAAACCGTCAAAACACCGGCAGACAGTAGAGAGTTGCTGCATTGTCTTCCTGAGTCTGCAGATGGTGTGAAAAGAAGGACCTTTCATCTCAGCAGAATGCTAAAATCTGAAACTTAATTATGACAGCTGCATTTGCATTAACTATTTCAGTACCCGAGCATTTTAGCAAAACATTCAAACCATGAGCTTTTACTAGATGCAGTTGCCTATCAGTTCTCTCTCTGTCATGATAATGACCTCCAGTTCAAAAGATAACTTTCAGCTTCCACCCTGTTAACTTCTGATGCTGTTTTCAGTTGCCAGTACACATTGGCATGTTGGATACTGAAAATTTAGATATATACATTTAATTTAATATTGGGAAAATACAAATCTTTCCTGTATTATTTTCCTGGTTAGGATGGTAGAGTTTTTGCTCCCTTGATGTAGACTATGGAGAAGATATGCTAGGTCAGCGGCAGTTCTTTCTGAGGGCATCCCCTGGAGCACATCTGTCCTGTTCTCAATTGCATGGCCAGAGCTACAGCTGAGGAGCCTTTCGGTACCACTTTCCTAGTCCTGGTCATTGAATTACTGTGTGAACAATACAAATAAATTAATATTCATTTGGCTATAGGGAGAATTTTGCACCTTTAGAACTTGAGATGCAGCTGAATTTCAGATAAAACACAGAAACTTAAGACATAATATTTAGAATCAGAGATAACTCTCTTCAAAGTTAAAATTGTTTTTCCATTTAAACAACTTTTTTGCTTTATAAGTATATCTACAATCAATTTTAAGACCTGTACGTAAGTCTAAGCATTGTTTCTGGAGAAAGTAGAATGTGAAATGTTTGCGATAGGAGGTGTTAGTATATGCAGCTGAAAGATAGAAATAAATTCATACAGTTGCATGGAATATTTCTGTTTTTTTCAGTGCTATCAGCCATTGGACAACAGGATAAAATATAAAATATAAAACCAGACACATATTTGAAAGCTATCAGTCTTATTTGCAACTTATTTTAACTTAACACTACCACCATAGTCTCCATTGTTTCATGCTGGAGTCATATAGTCTACTGATGTACAGATAATGTCACAGTCCCAAAGTAATAGCTTTCTGTTTATAGCATACTGAAAGAACAATTGTGAGGAAATGAAAACTTCAGAAAAGCCTGAGCCCTAAGATAAAATAATGCATATACCTTATTTACCCATATCTCGTTAGAATCCAAAAAGCAAAGATACATTTCATATTGATGGCAAGTTATGAAAGCATCTCTGTCAACTTAGTTGCAGTCTAAGAACTCTCACACTTTTAAGGAGAGTGAGAAGGGCACCCACAAGAGAGAAACTGAGAAAGAAGACTCAGTAGAAAGAAGACTCAGTAGAAGAGGATGTCAGGACTAAGTAGAGAAGAGGAGGAAAGAGCAGCTGTAGACTGCAGCAGCTAGTAGAGTGGGGATGGAATCAGAGGAGAGAGGAAAATAGACTGGAAAGAATAAAATGCTTAACCGTTATTTGTCCAAGGATAATGCTGGGGTAAAATATATATAACTGTTAGTGCGATTCTGACATATCCACAAGCATCAGACCAAACTGACTCACTTGCTATCAGCTGTGACTATATAAAACATGCTGTTCCAACTAAATTGGCAAAAGAAAATAAAAAATGAATGGTTTGCACATAAACAGCTAAATGTCGATTCACCATATGTCCTTTGCCACCTCAGAAAAATAAAGATCTGAAGAGTGTAAATATGCAAAAAATGTTGGCTAGGTTGTGAATTTTTAGTATTTCCTAGTTCTCCCATAAGTACAACAGTCTTGCAGCAGGTCTGACTGCTGGCAGCTGCATTGGTTGCAGAATTCCACCACTGACAGACAGCAAAATACAGATCATTTATGAGTCCCTTTTTCTTCTTTTTCGGAGCATGG
This sequence comes from Grus americana, assembly GCF_028858705.1. Lineage (NCBI taxonomy): Eukaryota > Metazoa > Chordata > Aves > Gruiformes > Gruidae > Grus > Grus americana. The sequence goes on along the minus strand of NC_072853.1, from coordinate 148,922,240 downwards.
GATTTACATAGAGAAAGGCAAGCCAGCGTGTTGATATTCATTCAATTAGAAGACCATTTCCAGGGAACATGCTTGGCTCATAAACTTTTGGAGTCGGGACTGTTTTTTGTTCTGTGTTAGTGCCAGGTGTGCTTGGTCTCTAAACAGGAGTTCTGGTTGCACTAAGAATAAATAATCTTTATAGTAATTCTTGATTTGGAGGTGACAAAGAGGTGCAGAAAGTAAGCCAGTCATTTGTAACAATCCAGCCTAGGCTGCCTTAGCCTTTTCAGTGCTGTGAGCCAAATACCAGCTTTGGGGCACCTCTGTAAGCTGATCTCTGGAGCTCCATCAGAGCAGGGTTCTCCTCCGACACAGGTGGGCTGACAGTTTACAGAGTAAGTGTTTGGGCAGGTGGAGGTGCTTGGGGAGGTGATATACCAGCTGACACAGTCCTGGCAGCCAGCTCTGACTCATGAGCTGCTGCTTTGATCTGGCCTTTTCATTGCACTCATGAGAGTTGCTCCATTTTTTTCAAACATGTTGATAAATTTCTCATTTTCCCCTGTATTTGCGTAACTTGTGTAATCACTATGAAGTGATTCGAGAGTTCTCTGTAAGTATTCCATAATCCGTGCTTGGGAGTTCTGTCATCTTGATTAGGTGCGATCACGTAGGGTCTTGCAATTAAGGTTTTGTTTCTGTTTGTTGGCTGAATGAGAACTGAGACAACTTAGGGCAGAAGCGTGGATGCCAGCAGCACTGCCTTCCTGCCCACTCTATCAGGGCGAACGCCACGTCTTCCGGTGGAATCTTCTAAAATGAATCTTCAGCAGGCAAGCTTTCAGTGGGATATTAATTACAAGTCAGTATGAATGAAATAGGCGTCAGTCACATACTGTGGGCAATCACTTCCGAGAGAAATGCACAAATATGTAGCACTCAATTGTCCGCTTGCTCTTGTGTAAGAACAAGACCACAGTTGAGCAACAGTCTTGACGTTAGCACGCAAAAGGTATACAACAGGGTCAAGTAACACATGTATGCATACAAATGATATTATATTACAAAAATTATGTTTGTGTTTCTCTTTGATTATTTTAAAAAATATTAATGGACCAAGAGTTTGCAAGGAAATTCAGATACATAGTGCGCAAGTTGTGTGCAGTTTGGAAACATAGTACTAAACTGTAACGCTGAATACAGACCCTTTTTTATTACAAAGTGATGAAGGGCTAAGATCGGAGCACATAATTCATAATACATTCTAAGGCGTGTGTAGGAAACTGAGGTTTAGCCTGAACGGTCAGCAAAAGCTGGACCACACACAAGGTTCAAAGACAGAAAGAGCAAGCTACCTTCACTCAGAATCTATGGAAGAAACGTTAGCAATACCTTTGTCTACTCGTGGAAACACATCCCGCTAATTCGCTCTGCTCTGCTTCACCTCGTAAACCACAACTTTTGGTTTAAAGTTGCTGCAGTCACTTTCAAAAGCCTGTGTGGCGCTGGTTGTCCTTTTTTTGTTTGGACTTATGCTCTGACAGGTTGTACCAACAAGCGTGAGACTTCAGGGCAGAGCCTGGCCAAGGTCACTGTGTCCCTTGTCTCAAGAAGGACGCGAGGCCACGAACATCGCAGCTGCTGGAGGTAAAAGCATGCCTTCCCTCCCCAGCCAGCTGCTGCCAGTCTTATTCCCATCTCACGTGAACGTGAAGAAATGTAATCCTGCCCGTTTATCACCAAAGGAAGGAAAGAAAAAAGCCCTTACTTGCGGTCAAAGGCAGCAATCGGGTAACACATTCTGGGATCTAGTAAGACAAGACCTAAAAAAAGAGTTACTTATGTACTTGACCTGAGTGGTTAACCAAAAATCAGCCTTGCAAGAGTATTTTGTTGTAATAAGAAATTGCTGATGGAATCAGGTAGTTGTTTGATGCCGTTATGATTCTTTTCAAAGACTGTGCGCAGACAGTCCTGATCCCTGAATGCAGCAGAAATTTGACAGTGAGGAACAGTGCTTTTTTTCACAGGTCCAAGTCCTTTACTAGCCCTTTCTATTCCCTGTAAAAAGGGAATTCCTTTAACATAAAAGTCACTTTTACACAGTCACTAAGCCTGCCGTACAGTTCATTTTCCTACTGCATATGTTTGACATCTGTAAGAAATATTGTTGTACATGGTTTGAATATACAGCCCACCACTCAAGCCGTGCAGAAAATCTGGAGGAGATGGCAGAAGCTCAAGACATCTGAACAGAACTTTTACTGTTAGAGAGGTATGTGGGGTTTCAACCAGAATGATCCTGATTAGCTAAAAGAGAAAGAAAGAAAAAAAGAAAAAAGATAAAGTATTTCTGTCTTAAACATTTAATGGTGGGCTCATTCACTGCATTATAAAGTGGAAGCAGTGGGGCTGAACAGCAAATGTTTCAGCAATGCAATTGCAGTCTCTCAAATGTTTAAGTCTGGGAAAAATTCTGTGATCTCTTCCTGTGCTCTGATACCTTAGGAACAATAGGAAATCATCAATTCTAATTTTTAATTTGTCAGTAACTTTTCTGTCTTCTAGTTTAAAGCAAAAGAATCATCCTCTCTCTTTTTTTTTTTCTAATATGCATCAGAAATTTAATCTATTAATTTGTACTGATCTCTTATTTAGGCATATAATTATATATATGCAAATTTTATTCTTTATTTGAAAAAAACACTTTCCTAGTTTTTTGTTTTATTATAAGAGAAAGACAATATAAAACAATTAAAAAATTATAGAGATGATAAAAAACCAGACAGGACTACCACACAGCTCTGCAGATACCAAATCCCTGAGTAGGATTCTCTGTCCTGGCCTCAGAGCAGATTACAGCTGCGGTATTAAAGGCCAGTTCCCAAGGGTCTTTCCTCCCACATAAATTAACTGGAAAGCGGGGCAGGAGGAGTGTGTGCGTGTGTGTATGTGTGTGTGTGAGTGAGTGAGTGAGGACAGAGGTGGGCATTGGCAGTGTTGGGAGATCTGATCTGCTTCTGTCTGGATGGAGTAGTTAAATAACCACCTAAGGATATACATTTAAGGACACAGTCCTGTAAGGTACCGGATCCTCTCAACACTTCTTTATTTCAATGTTCTGTGAAGGAACCGAGGATCTGGAAGAACACCGCCTGAACTACAGAGAGTTGCACTGGCAGTAGCTCGGTGCTGACGTGGTGCCTGATCCCGGCTTGCAGTCTGGCCCCGGGGCGCACAGAACTCAAGGGGTCTCTGGTCAAGAAACTCAGGCACAGGCTGAATACGACCCCAGACCAGAGGTCACTGTTCACAGCCTAGCTCCAGCTCCCCAGGGCTTGGCTCACCCCGGCCACCCTGGTGCTGGGCTTCGGGTACCTCCTGTACTCGGTCTCCATACCCACCTACCAGACCTGCCCTGCCCTTAGCATCTCACTGCTAAGTCCACTGGCTGGTGGATTACATCTTTTCTCTCTCCCTTTTCCAGAGCTTGTCTCCGTGTTGGCTGTCCAGAAAGTGGGAATCTGGAGGACGGAGGAGATGAAAGTCTCTGTCACCGTCTGGAAGGTTCTTTGCGGGATAAATTTTCTATGTGAACAAACCCATGAAATCTCATTGTTCATGACAGGTATAGTCTTCAAAGGTTGTCTGGCCAGTGGAAATATAAAAGTTGCCCAGGACCTGAGATAGTCCTCTTGTAGTACAAGGCGTGTATTCCACGTTGTAAGGATTTTATGGAGATCAGGTGTTAAGCCATATCCCATCTTCTGCTAGTTTAGTGTTTAAAGAGATACCTGGCAGAGTTCTGCCTCCTCTAACCAACCCAGAGCAGTTTCAGCAATGCTTTCAAAATGGCGTGAGTGCCGGAGGCGATACAAAGGTGTATTGACTGCTAAGCCCAGGTTTGTTCCTGCCAAAATATAGTATGGATACAACCAGAATAAGCAAAGACAACTCGAGATGATAGCTTGCAGGCACCTGATCTTTGCCATTAGGCTCAGCACGCCTAAGCCTGAACGCAGCAGTGGTTACCAAACACCGTGGATGTAGCCAGGACAACTGTATTCAGCAGAAAGTGGGTGGAATTACCATTTTCAGCCCTGTGATGACTTTTTATCACTTTCCTGCTCTAACCTTGCCCATCCCAGTTCTCTCCTGTGGGGTGGGGAAGAGGAGGCACAGAAACCGTTAGCGAAACAGCATAGATGCCCCATATTCTTAAGCTTCCATGCCAGACCTCTTATCATTCGCATGAGGTGCCTGTTTTTACAAGTGAAATGTATTGATTCCTCGGCTTTGGGAAAGGTCTTTTAGGCAACTAACAAAGGAGGCTGTTAATTACAAAGAGGTAGTTCTATAGGGCACACTTTGCAGGGTGTAGGAGAGGACTGTCTTTCCTCAAGCAGTTTCTAGCTCCACTAATTACAAACCTCGAATCTAACAGCATCCGATGGAGATGGAGTGATGGAGTCCTCCCCAGACCACGGGGAGGAGGCTCTGTTCAGCGCACAGCCCGTCCCAAGGGCTGTGTGGAGATTGATCTGGGAGGCGAGCAAGGCTGGGAGCTGAGTCACATACGCTAGTCAGACTAGCAAGTCTTTCCTTTTTTTTTTTTTTTTTTTTTTTTTTTTAGCATAGGGGACAAAAGAGTAAAGAGGGAGGGAGAGAGAGGAGGGAAAAAGGGGAAAGGTGGGAAGGAAACGCTGATCAGGTCGACATCTGCACTCCTGCAGACGGCGGGGCTCTCCAGCATCAGTTTGCCAGCATCTGTAAAACTGTTACATCTTTTGGTTAATTTTTAAAGTAGATTCTAATTATTTATCATCTTTTTGATAACCATAAAGTAGTGATGGTGTCATAAAAACTCTGGAAAGAGTAAGCAAATGAAAATGAGACAGCTGTTCCAGGCTTTTCCAGCCTCCCAAGAAGACCGCTCGACTGCAGCACACCGCACACCGCTTCTCACTGGCGTGGGTCCACTATTTGTGTCACAGCCAGACAGCTTGCATTAGAGTTTGGCCCGAATGTGAAAAAGCCCTGTTATTTGAATTTAATTGAGAAATACGGGGTCACAATTCAGGTTTTAAAGCTTTTTAATTAGTAAAAGGTTAGGACAGAAAATTCAGTAGAGCTGTTACTGCTGAACCCAGCCAGGGTGGATGTTCAGCAGGTGGGTGCTTACTGCTGCTCTCGCCCTTTGAGGGTGATGAGCATCCTCCCCCCTCCATGACAGCAAGCGTGTGGTCACTCCTAGCACTAACGTCATACGGCAGATTAAACTTACAATTCCTATTAGCGCTTGTGTGAGGGCAGGTGCCTGCCTGTGACCCAGGGCTATGTTACAGCTATTGACAGAGCATCGTATTCAGAGAGGCCTGATGCCAGGTGAAATCCAGAGCAACTCCATTTCCCACCAGTAGAGTTACATCAGTTGTAAAGCCACCATAGGAAAAATAAGAATCGAGCCCAATGCGGAAAAACTTACTAGAAAGTGTAAAGAGGTTGTAGGTCTTATTCAAGTTCCACTTGAGATGTGTAAGTTTTATTATGGACGTGGTGGCTGGCTGCTTTGGGTGCTGAAGCTGTCTTAAAAATTACCTAAGGATTTCCTCATGTGAGTATCTTTCACCACTTTTCTACCTCTCAGTGAATTGCAAATTAACACTTGAAACAGAGCGCAGCCTTCTGCCTCAACATAATTTAGAGCAGCTTAGGCTTGTGGGATCTTGGTGTGCTCTAAATTACACTTGAGGCTGTTTTGGCCTTTACCTGGACCAGGACCAAAGGGGAGGAAAAAGAAAATAAAAAGGTTTAGAACTAAGAATGGGATCCAGGATTTTCTATGATTTATTCATCCGCCAAAAGAAATATGGGGACAACCAAAGTTATTTGCAAGCACGAGTTGGATTTGGCAAATAGCTTTGGATTAAAAAAAAAAAAAAAAAAATCCATTTGGCATTTCTTAAACTGAATGTTTTACTTTTTCAGACTAGATTCATGGGCACACCTGAGTGCAGCTCACATAACTGAGGAAGAGGAGGTCTGTTGCAGGGTGACAAACTACTTGCAAGCTGAAGTCCATGCCTAGGACAGTCCTCTGCAATGGGACATCAGGCCAAATTCCTCATCTGGTCAAGTGAGAATAAGGATTGGAGGGCAGCTCTCTTCCCTGTTGGAGATACAAGACAGGACAAAGGAAAACAAAACATTTTGTTAGAGTTGGTTTTAATTGATTAAAAAAAAATAGCTTGAGGTTAACTTGGGGCAGTTTTTTTTTTCCAAAACTAGAAAAAAATTATTTACGTATCTCTGCTTAAACCAGCATCTCTGCACAGCTCCCCTTAGCAGAGCCGAGCAGAAGCACAGCCTACGTAAGTAGCGGTACGTCCCTAGGTATGACAGACATGAGCGTGGATGAAGGAATTACTGTATAGTCTTGTTCTTGATTTGGAATTATGGTAAACATTTATCCACTAATGCAAATCAGATTCAATCTATGAAGATTGATTTCCATATAATTTGACCTTGTCTAATAAGTCTTCTTGACCAGATGAATTACAGGGACTTTGCACTGATTTATTTTTGCTTATGCATAAAGTCCTGTGTGCTTGTTCATTTATTATGCTTAGCACATCAGACTCAGGAAGATTATATTATTTGAAAATTAAATTTCATACGTTCATATTGTAACATAGACCTCTCTTCAGCTGTTTGACTTCCTACAGCCCTGTCCTCCAACATGAAGAAAATCCATAGAAAACAAATTACTTTGTTTTCTGAAGCCTGCATGTTAAATAATAATCCCAGAACTGTCACCGATCTGTGCACACTCATGCTATAATGGGAGAAAAAGACTAAGCAATATAATGTTACTTTTAAGCATTTTATCCTAACCTGTGTCCACAAATACTGACATGACAATTATAATTATACTGTTATTGTGTCACTACAGGGAGAATTTGCCATTACTTGATTACCTTATCCTTATTCTATATTCCTTAACATATTTCAGTTTCTATTACTCTCTACATTAACTCCATCCTAAATCCAGAAATTCTTGTAAGGCTGGATCCAAAGTTGCTGACACCAAGGGAAATTCTCCCTTTCATTTTCATAGCCTGTGTATCAGGCTCCTGATGTCAACAGTGTCTTAAGTTCTTGAATTTATTTTAAACCACAACTATATCTGAAGAGAATTGTGTGAAGGGAAGATTATTATTATTCTAATTACTCTTTCTCATATTATTATCTTACATTTCAGTTGAAGTAACCTCATGTTGCTACTTTCTTTCGATTACCACAGTTCTTTTCCCCACCTCTGCTTACATTCGAAATTTTAAAAAATATCCTATACTCATTTAATCAACTGCCCCTTTTAGAACATTTATGATTATAGTAAATTTGTTTCAACACTGACTTCTTCAGCATCTCCCTAGATACCTCTTTGCATCTATTTCAACAAATTGCAGCCTATTTATCATTATTAATTGTTTACAGTCCTTCAAGCTGTCCATGATTTATCTCAAATTATTTAATATAGGCCCCTCATTTTTTAAAATATGAAGTTGAATTATGTCATTTAGCCAATTATCCAAGTAAAGAGGGAGTGTGATTATTCTGCTCATTGAAAAATAGTTGTGTTTTGGCAACTGTTTTGTTGGACAATAGATACAACCTCTATAAAGCTCAGCTAGTCATGTGTGCGTATATATATCCTTCCAAGCAAGTAACAATAAAAGCTTCTTTGTCATATGATTTTTATATATATCTACATGCACACACATATATCTGGAATCACATTAACTTTTTAAAATAAAATTTTAGCCATATTAGAGTTAAGATGGTTTGGGATTCTCCACCTATATGGCCATGTTTGTAGCGCCACGATTCTGCAAAATATTTAAGCATGTTATGGCGTGGAATTACACTGGTGTCAGTAGAATTAATGTGCTGGATAGGATAGAATAGAACAGACTATTTCAGTTGGAAGGGACCTACAATGATCATCTAGTCCAACACCCTGACCAATTCAGGGCTGACCAAAAGTTAAAGCGTGTAGTTAAGGGCGTTGCCCAGATGCCTCTTAAACACTGGCAGGCTTGGGGCATCGACCACATCTCTAGGAAGCCTGTTCCGGTGTCTGACCACCCTCTCGCTAAAGAAATGCTTCCTAACGTCCAGCCTGAACCTCCCCTGACGCAGCTTTGAACCATTCCCACGTGGGAAATCGTGGATCCCAGGGAGAAAAGCGCAGCACCTCCCTCTCCACGTCCCCTCCTCGGGAAGCTGCAGGGTGCAATGGGGTCGTCCCTCAGCCTCCTCTTCACCAAACTAGACAAGCCCAAAGTCCTCAGACGCTCCTCACAGGGTGCTCCTCACATTCCTTCCAGCCCTTTCATCAGCTTTGTTGCCCTCCTCTGGACGCATTCGAGTACCTTCACAACCTTTTTAAATAGTGGGGCCCAGAACTGCAGAGAGATGCACTTAAGATCTTTGAGTGAGTTTGAGCTGCAGGATTTGAAGGCAAACCAAGTCAAAAATAACTTTGGATGGTTCTTCTATTAATGAAAGTGCGAGCATTTAAATGGTGGATACCTGCTACTGACTTACCAGTGACAGAAGCAAGCACTGAGTCCTGTAAGGAAACTATACCTCTTTTTTTTTTTGATGATAGAGATCTAACTACTCATATTTTGAGATTGACTAGTGTATGTCAGAAGTGTATACTTTTAGCAGAAAAATATCCACATTTAGGAGGAAAAAATATTTCCCTGGAAGGCCGGTGAAAATTAGCTATCAGGTGTTTGAAACTGCTCAGGTGTTTAGAAAGTTAGAATTTGCTGAAGAGAAAGGAATTTGTACCCAAAGAGCAGGCAATGTATTAAAAATGCATGGAAAAAACCTGAAAAAAAACCCTAGGATGCACTGTGGAACCATGTGATAAAATCAATTTCACAGTGAATCATGCAGCTCTGCAGTTGAATGTTGATAACTCATGATTCAGCTGAGAGTCTGAGAATATTTAGCATTTTTTTTTAAAGCTCCAACTCTTAAATTCATACGATTACAGCGGGAATTCCAACTTTAATTAAATTGAAGTAAGTCCCTGCCTGCAGAACAACACTACAAAACACGTTCATGTATGCTCTGAAGACTTAGAAATCAAAAGACAAATAAAAGCAACCAGTAAATTTTTGTTTGTGTAGACTTTTATTGCTATTAGATTGTAAATAAACTTTATTTGTTTCATCTGGAGACTGCTTTATTCAAAATGAGTAACAACCTACAATACTGAGCTAAAGAGGGGAATACAGTGAAATGAGACAACCTACAAAACATTCTATTTAATTTAAGACAGGATTGCAGAGTGACAAACTCTATCTCAGTAAACTAAAGCACTAGCAATAAAGGTTAATGAGGTAAGAGCAAAAATGTAATCTACCTTAATGCCAGTGAAAAGACCCACCCAACTGCTGTGTGTTTGCAACTAATAAAATACGATCGACATGCATTACCAGCTGTAAGGAACCCAATAAATGATGGATCAACAGACAAATCATCTGTCTTTTTTCCCCTCTCATTTTTGCATAATATACTCAGTGCCTTTATCAAAGAACAAGAAGGATTTTTCCAAGAATTACCCTAAATGTACTCCTTTGAAATTTTGGGGTATCCTTTCAGCATTCGCTCTGATCAGTTCTGGGGATCATATAAGTATATAATACATATATAAATTATGACAGCGTTACTGAGATTGCAGAATCAAGCAACCCAAAATTAGGAAGTGCCACAATTGAGGTTTTGTGCAACTCGTCTTTTATGAGCTTGTATCTAAGTTTTGACTAACATGGCACTTGCACCTAATGTTGATGATTGGTCTATTTAAGACCTAAAGAAGCATTTGTCTATCCAAAACCTTTTTCTCCAACCAATATAATTTGATTTCATAAAAGATACTACCTGTGACTGCAAATCTCACTTCACAAGTATTACTGATACAGTCTTTTAATCGGTGCTATATGTTATCTTTTTTACTGAACAACCACATGCAGTACTTAGTCACTCTTCTTCACATAGCTCTTCATCAAATACCACTGTGTTCCCCATAGGCTAAAGCGAACTCGTCTCTAAATCCAGTCTCTCCTGCCTCTCCCTCCCCATTTTGTCATCACTCTCTGCTCCCAGGTTTCTTGTCTGGCTGTTCCCAGTTTCACCAGTTTCACCAGTTTCACCAGTCACCGTCTGTCTCTCGTCTGAGTCAAGTGGCTCCTTCCTCTTGCACCTTGTGTGAAAGCAAGGCAAGTCACTGCAAACACAGAAGTGACTTGCTGCTTTTTCTCTCTACCTGTTCAGAGCAATCATTGCTGGGAAAGTACAACTTCACCTGCCTGTATCTGGTTGGAAAAAGCGTGCTTAGATGCCACAGTGACAGCAGGTGCACAGTACGATCACACCGGAGTCTGGAAGCAAAGGAGAAAACTTTGTGGCGCAGAGGGATGGCACGTGCATGCTGTAGTCATGCAGGAGCTAGAAGTAGCATACTCTGTTAGCAACGTGAACAATTTGGGTTTTGGAGAACTGTTGAATTCCTAGATGTAGTTTCATGAAATGCAAACATACATGCAAACCTAAACAAAGCTGCCCTAAGAAGGTCCTCCTGCCCTGACTGTTCCCCTTGCTTCTTCATCGCCAGGCATCTATTCCTGCCAGGGTGTGAATTCATTACCCCTCACATTGGGCTGATACAACTGCTTACATCCATCCGTGAGCCCTCCTGCGAGCTGCCTCACGGGACGGGTCTGGTTTAAGATCACCACTGGGTGTATTCACAACCTTTTACAACATAGGTAACTCAGATTTCAATATCGAAACTGCTTATCCTGGGTTATGCTAATTCAAGTGCCAGTGGCTGCAGTGTAAAATTTCACCTCGAGTGCTGTGTCTACGTCAGTACCAAGAGAACTATTTATGGCAATAATATTTCTTGAGATACATCCCATGATCCTTAACCCTGTAGCACACTAAGCTACTCCGTGAAATTTTTCCCAAGGAATTGTCCTTTTTGGATGGACAAGGAGTGTGGTGGGGAGGCACAAGAGCGTGCAGTAGAGTGACTTTGCCATGCCTCCATACCTACAGGATAGTTATATTAGCAGTTGACAAGTTTTACTGGCTTAAGCTAATACCTCTTGCTGATCTTGGGTCAGCCAATATAAACTACAAATACCTTTATATTTTATTTAAGCTTGTTTTGTATGTGGTTAGGATTCAGGTCAGGGCAATGTTCTAAAATGTGTATTTCTGCTTATCTTGGATTTTGAACACCCCCATCCTTTCTGCTTTTAGTCTTCCTGTTCCTTTTTAACTGATGTCCCTGCCTGCTTGGCTCAGTGCCGGAGCGGTGGCAACAGCAGGCACTGGAAACAGCAAACAGTGGAAGAGAACATGGGTACCTTTTGATACTCTCCCATCTCTTCCAGAATTAATTCCCCTCTCAAACCACCCATGTTCTAGATCTGAAAAAACACTGAAAATTAGGACCAAACTTATTTGTGGGGAGAAGGAATAAAGCACAACAGGGTTTAGTGGATCTGCTCCTGCTGACTTGAGGAATGAATCTGGAAAAAAGTGAAATTTCATTCTGAAGTTCTGTGCTTTCATTAGTATTTATGCTTCTTTAGCACCACAGAACCTTTCTCTGGATTTGAAGAGCAGTTCATGAGACTGTATCTCTGCAATCCCATCGGGCTCTTGTCAATAGGATTGTTGTGCTTTCTCCAACAAGATTATAAGCGCTCATTTGCTTTCAGCAGAAGTTTTACCAAGCATCTATTCATATCGTAATGGGTTATTGACATAACACAGCAGACTGTTATGAAGTATTCCACTATGTGTAATTAGAGAGTATTTAATCTGCATAATAAAAATCCATATGAACAGTTGTTGTCATTCAAGCCCAAAAGCTGCTCATCTAAATGAAGTAGCTAGTCTGCCCCATAGATTTAGGGATGGAAAACAGCATTTTGAAAAAATCTCATCTAAATTCAAGATTGCCAAAAAGGTGCTTTTACTCAGCAATCCAGATGTGGGCAATCTGGGTTTTTTCCCCTAAAAAAATTAAAATAAAATGGCATATAGATTTGAATGTTGGCTTCCAACTTTCACCTTGGATCACATTTTTACAGCCATTTGATAAGTCTTTACTTACCCATTCCTCGTGCCTTTGGTAGGATGCCATGACAGCACACAAAGAGCTTGCTAAGGGTCCTCTTGCCAGAACCGGAGAGGAAGGGTGAGGAAGATTCTCTGCGCTGTGGGGCCTTGAGATTTTTTAAACAATCTATCCACCCAGTGCTCCCACCCCTGCGTAATGGGCAAAAGGTCAAGCTAGCATCTCTATATCATTTAAGACCCACTAAGGTATGTAAAGTAGAGCTTAACTGGGAATATGAGGGGTTCATAGAGCATTACTGGGTGCTCTGTATTGGCAGAATTTTAGGGCTAAAAAAATGTGAGGGAAGAGAAGTTGTGACTGATAATGCCGCCTAGTGCTGAGTGGGAAACCAGTAAGTAGGAGAAATATTTTATCCCCATAACCTGCTAGGGCTTCCGTCATGCAAGTAAGGATTACTAGATCCAAATTTGCAAAGAAAACAGTGCTAGCAGGAAAAAGGAGCTCAAAATATTTAATAAGATGTTTATTTATAATTTTTTTGCTTCTTTTTAATAAACAATTTTGTGATTTTTATTTTGCCAAGAACCTGCTTGAGTTCAAAATTAGCCAAAGCTGAAGGTATTAACTTTCATTGTAAAGAAAGGTTTTGTTCAGCCACTGCCACTGCTTGTTATGTCGTGGTGAAAATCCATCTGTAAGTAGCCTGAAAACAGACAAATGAAATGAAAAAAAAAAAAAAACCAACCAGAGGTAAAACCTCAGCTATCATTTTCACATCAGCCTTTTACAGTCAGAATACAATACAGCCATTTTGTGGTATCATAAAGAGTTGTTAGTTGTTCTTCTGGTGATTTAAAGCCCTAAAATTGTTAGCATGGTCTAGAATATTATTGTGCACAAAAGAAAACTACACTGCATAAATTCCATAGTACCTTTTCATTTTGGCATCAAAATAATGAACTCAATTACTTGAGAAAAGGCATGTGTAGGGAGTACAGTGGGCTTGCCATGACATTCATGAACTGGTGTGTGTGTTGAATTATGCAGAAGTGTGGTTCACAAAGAATTGAAAAAAATGTGCCGATACATGAAAGTACAGCAATATTCAGGTGAGCAAGTCCTATAAAGCAACTTCCAGGCACCTAGTGCAGAACTCCTACTTTTGCATCTAGAAATTAATGTCAAAATGAATGGGTAGTAAGTTATTCTGGAATTGGCCCTAATTCTGGTATTTAATTTCTGAATATTTGTCTTCACAACCTTAATAATGTTCTTTAAATATAGCTTTTTGCATAATGGCAATTTAGATGGTCAGACTTATAAATTGCAGGCTCCTCCAGATCACAAGAACAAGTGGACGCAGTTGTGGTTTTCAGCCGAGGAGGTAGGATTTTGTGTTGTGTTGTAATTTAAACAAGAGAATGTTAATTTTAGTGTATGCATAAAAAGCTTGGGGCTATCTCAGAAGAGTCCCAAGATGTGTTATCAACCCAGATATTATACAGAGCTTTCAACAAACAGGACTCTGAATGTCTGAGTTTAAAAAAAATGGTAAATGCGATAAGAAATATGTTGAAAGACATTCTAAATCCCTTCATCAGAGGAAAGAGATAAAAATAATAACATTTGGTAGCTAAAAAATAAAATCTGTGGAAATCTTAATGAAGCCTAATGACTCATGTGAGCTGTATTGTTAAATTTACTATCCCCATTTTACAGCTAAGAAAAAAAGAAATATGAAAGTGAGACTAACATTTCATCTTTTGGGTGTATTAAATTTTGCAACTTAATCCATATTCTTATGTGCTAGTGAAAGAAGAATTGAGTAGTTATTGCAAGTAAAAATTAAACTATCACATAAGGCGGGGGGGGAGGGATTTGCAAGGGAGAGAGAAAGACCCCCATTCTGTCAGGTATGTAATGATTAGTGACCCTAACAGGGCTTGTTTGAAAGGAGGATGCTGAAAGCTTTATAAGGCCAGCCACCCCTATGCCTTTCCCCTCTGAAAGAAGAATGTGTATTTCAACACTTCTCAGTCAACGTCAGTTTGGTCTTCTCTGTCTTACGGAGCCTGCACTTGAACTCTTGTAGAGCAAGGAAGCATCCATCGGGTTATACCTTGTGTGTTCTGCGTGTAGTCTTCTCATATTACAGGATCATCCTTTGGCTTCTTTACAGTCTCTTCTACTTTGGAATTTGTAAATTGAGGATCATACTAATTTTCCTCCTTCCTTTCCATCAGAAGCTGTGGATATCTCCTACCCTTCTGCATTCTGTGTGTGACAAAGACCATCTCTATGAGGCAGGACTGCCTTTTTAGCCCCTACTTTGCTGTTATGTGTGTATATATATATAAACATGCTGTCTTGTGGTTGTTTAAACATACTTTACCATAGTGATTTTATGATATTTATAAAGAACTTGCATTTCCACAGGTTTTCACAGAGATGGTTAGGTAACCAGGTAGCCCTATGGATTTCTATTAGATATTTCAGCAGATGACAACCTCAGTTTCAAGAATTCTGCTCTGTAGTTTAGTGGAGCTGAATAGAGGTCGCAGCTCTATGGGTTTTTTTAAAATCGCCTTTTAACGATTTTGATACAATTTTCTAATCAATGAGGATTACAAAGTGAAAACGCTATGCTCAACATTTTGGTCTCCAGCATCAGGTTCTGATCTTTCCTTTTCTTTTTCTTTGGCATGCTTTACCATCATTTTTGTGATCTTATTTTATCTTTTTTTTTTTTTTTGTCAATTTGCTGTGAATTTGGCTTTCTCTCTTGAGTAGCTATCTACATATGTCTTTACACTGTCATGTACTGACAAGGAAGCAAAATTATCCAGGTGGGAGCTGTACAAACCCAGCCCTGTCCTCATTCCAGGCATTCAGTGTTGAAGGATTTTGTGGCCCCATCTTAGTTGCCCATCTGATTTGGAGCAAGACGCCAGATCCTTGTTTAAAGTTCTGTACATATATAATTATTTACAAAAATAGCTTCTCTATAGAATGTATATATGCACACACAGAAGTATATATATGTATTCATAATGCATATGTAAATAATATGAAGTACAAATTTTTGTATTCCTTATCAATATAAATATATTTAGATATAAATGCTCAATTTTTCAGCTTCTTTTTGGCCAAAACTTCACCAGCTGTTACCTGCTTCCCTTACTTGGCATAGACTGCTGGACTTTCCTCTGGGGAACCTGTTTTTCCACTTCTGATGGCTGCTGTTGTCTTCACTGCCCGAGGGGAGTGCACATCCCTGGCAAGATGTTCAAAGTTGGATTCAAGTCCTGGATATGTGGGGATTGCTGGTGTTATCTCTGAGAACCCTTAATGAGGAAATCAGAGGCTTCTACAAAGTCAAACAGCCTGGAGAACAAACTGTCCAGCTGCCAGCTCTTGGATTGGCTCATGTTTCTACAGCCAGAAAGAAGAAACAAGCTTTGGACAAAGTGACTGCTGGCTCTTAAGATGTGCTTTGGTCAGATGTAGGTCTATGAAGGCTGGCTTTTCACCTTTAGCTCAGACCATGTCTTCCAAGACCTCCTGGTTTGGAACAGCAACTCATGAGACTCTCCAGAACAGCCGTGACTCTCACATTGTTGAGATCCACAGTGGTACTCACTTTGTTCCTTCCAGACTCATTCATAGAGAGGTCCTTGTGTGCGATATTGACTCTCTCTTCAAATAGCTTCTGTTTGTGTCCTAGGGTTTACCAGCTTCCTTGGTATCATTAAGTGACGTGACTGTTGATTTGACAGCATTTACAACTTGAGCATTCCTTTACACTGAAAGCCCTTCAGAAGACAAATCAGAGCACTCAACTCATGAGCTGTTCCTTAACTTCCCTGTGAGTTATGAAGGCTTTCTTCTCTTTTGTTAAATATTCCTGGAGGAATTCCTAACTCCATAAGCAAAAGTACAAGGCAAAGATGACAGACTCCTTATACACTGACCTGTCCTTTTGAAACAGGACAGAGTAAGGGAAGGAGCTTTTCTCAATGGGTTCTGCTTCCATAGTGTTCTTCGAGACACAAGAGCAGACTGAAATTCTCTCATTCATTTTTACAATTAGGGAGCTGTGTTATCACATTACTCCTCTACCTGAACACGGCCAGAGGAATTTTGTGTGGACTTAGATTGTCTTGTTCCATGTATAGATCAAGCCCCTTTGATCTGTCATTAATTTAAAAGCCTTCCTTTGATTAATAAGGATACTTTATGTCCCTTTAAAGAAGTCCACTGAATCAACTTTGTGAATACCCTCTTCCACCAGCCAAAGGTTGTCCCCTACGGCTTCGATGTCCACAGGAAGTACCAGTCTTTCTGCCCTAGAACTGGTTGGTCTCTATAGTTCTTGTTCGATGGTTTCTTGATTTTTCAGTTAGAGGAGTATGCCTTCCCAGAAATTTCTTTCATGACCATAGTCATCCAGTGGGTAAGACAATATATGACGGTAGAGATTCTTCCATGGCCTAAAGCAGTTTTTTCTCCAGTACCCCTAAGCTTTTGGTACAGTTCCCTAAAGCACTGCTTTTTGGGGCCAAAACCTCCTAGTGCTGAGCTTGCCTCCAGTCAGCAGTGGGCAATGGCTCTCTGGATTACAGTTTACCTGTTTATCCTGGTTGGTGATACCCTGATAAACAACAGCGAAGATTTCAGTGGGCACATGCAGCAAATGCGCTGACGTATGATGATTTATAGGACAGGAATTTTTGATCAGCTTGTTTGAAATGTCCCTGCCAGTCATACCCATGTTGTGTCAACAAGTGGAGGGTTTTCCACTGGGGTTCGCTGAATGTTTTTGAAACTCCCCAAAGTTTCTTCCCATCAGGGGCTTGCTCCTCATTGCCTTGTAAGCTTGTCTTTATATGTTTGGTAGGACACTTTCCAAATCTTGTTCCATTCTTCATTTCTCAGTGAAATCAGCCTTGCAGTTATTTCAGTCAGGAGAGTAAAAGGAGATGGTAGCCTTTATAAACAGGTTCCTGTATGCTACCTCTTTTAGAGTTTACCCTTTATACTCATCCCAAATACCTTCCTAAGTAATGTCAGAATTCTCTCGTAGTTGGGAGAGTGACTTCTATCAGCCGTACCTAAGCTACATTCTTCCGGGACTGAGCGGTCTGGCATACCTCTGATATTGTGCCTCTTGCACCAAGACAGAAATTACCTGGCTAACTGTGCTTGGGCATAGTTACGCTGACAGTATGAGTGACATTCAACCACATATCTCAAAGAAAAACAGTTACAGATAAGCTACCTTTCCTATGTTACTTCTCTACTCAGTTATGCAGTTCGTTATGTTCTGCTTTCTCTTTATATTTTTGCTTTCTGAACTTGTGTTTTTCTTCAGTATTTGCTTTATCATCTAGTATCTGACATTTCCAATCCTTAAAAAAGATACAGTGCTTAATTTTTAAGTAGCTGCAAATGTTAACTTTTCTGAATTTTGTCTTGCCTTGGCTTGCAGTTCACATTCACCACAGCACAACTCCTATGAGATGAGTTTTTCTTGTTTGTATTCAACACAATTAGTTTTAATTTCAAAAGTCTTGCTGTAACTTCAAATATAGTTTTATTTGTGTTTTGTCCAACTGTAAACAGTATGCAGTCTTTTCATATTCAAAGTGATAATCCAGTCTTTGCACGTAGCAGTCTCCTGCAAAATTTCTGCTATGATTTATTCTTTCTAGCTCTTCTTTGCCTCTCTTCAGCTCTCGTCTGCAGACTTTTGCAGAATTGTTTTATTTCTTACAAACACAACGGATTTGCCCAAAGGCTGCTTTGGCCTGTATTTTATTTCAAATCTTTGTGCAATCTTTTATGTGACTTCTTGCAAATCCATTCTCATTGTATTTTGTGGACTTCTCTATAGAGTCTTCAGTTTCGTTTTGCAATTGCATCTCTTTATGGATTTACAGTTTAATATATATACAGCATCACACATCTCCTTTTTGATTTCTTATAGGAAACTGATACCTCTTCAGCTTTACCTTCCTGTAACTGAAGAATACTCTTCATTTCTTTAGTGCTGTGTAACAGCTGTCTTGTTCTTTCTACTTGCACGTGGGCTATTTGTCTAATCTGGTACACCTGACCAGCAGTATTTTTAGGCCACTTTTTCATCTTCTTGGGAATAGAAAAAATTCTTGCCCTGCTTTGCTTCAGTTTTCTAGTGTATTTCTGGAAAGTTAGAGACATAGCGTAGTTGTTACTGGTTTCTCTAAGATACCCTTTACTTGCTATCTTTTCTTCTACTTGTGTATCTATTCCGTTGCCGGTACTACATTGTCTTCTGAGGTGGCAGTGAAATAGGATTTAGAAGTACAATAAATCATTATTATAACTAAAGAGAAACTAATGCTGGGGAAAGATCCACGTCAGCTCTACTCCATCAGGTGGGTAGCACTGACTGAGTGTAGCAAGAACTGCTTCAAACCAGAATGCTTCTTAAAGTGCCTTTTACCATGAGTGTTATTTAATGTTCATAGCTGTTATGTACTTAAAACTGTCTTTGAAGTTAAATGAGGAAGGAATGAAATGGTATATTTATGCACCAAATTTAAAAGACCAAGGTTAAAAAATGGCTTGTAATGGCTTACTATTTAGAAGTTCTTACAGTGAGTTAAGTTATTCAATGTTGTTTTTCATGGAGATATTCCAGAAAGCTGCTTTCAGTTCTGGAATGACTGATGTCCTTCTAATTGAGTGAAACTTGGCAAGCCTCAGATCTACAAGAAGCACAAAGAGTACAGGTACAATACTTTGCTATAAAAAAGATTTAATTAAATACTGTATTTCTAAAATCATCATAGCTGAGAAACCACCATTTTGTTTCACTTTATTGTTCAGGAAAAAGGCAAAATGTAACCAGAAAACAATGACATCCAATTTGCTCATTCCTCAGCTGCAAAATCTTTTTTTCCAAAATAAATCTTTATGCTGCTTGTCCCTCCTTCTAACGAATGTTTTGGTGACTTGCTGGCAAAAATGAAAACAGGAAGAAAGACAATAGTTTGTGAAGAGCCTTTTCACTTGGGAAATATTACTTTATAGTAACTGTAGTATAATCTGTCATAACTCCAAATATAACAGAGAAGTACAAAAAGAAAGCAACAATGGTAAGTGCCTCCCCGGGTATTTCATGGTAATTACAGCTCTCTGGCTGAGAGAGCTGATGGCTAAAGGCAATTTAGACATTTAAACCGACCAGTTTGATTCCTCTCCTTTTAGGTCGAGATCACTCTATTAACAGGCACGTAGACTCTCGGCATATCCAAGATTTTCTGGCGTGAGGTGCAGTTTCAGGAGACAGCCTTCAAAAATATGGGTAAAAGAGTAACAGAATCAACCATACAATAACCGAGGGATATTTAAATGGTAGCCAGAAGAGTATCATGACCACCATTTACAGTTTACCTTGACCGCCATTGCTAATTTGTACAGTTCTTAATATGGAGGAGATGGTGTGTCTAGTTGTCTTGTACATACTATTGCAAAATGTTCGCTGAATATTCTTTTCCATGAGGCAAATACACTTTTTAATGTAAATTAACAGATTATTATCTTCAGCAGTGAGCCATGCAGTGAAATTTTAGAAAGCTGACTACAACGGTATTTAACATATTCTATAAAGACACAGAAATTCGAGCTCAGGAGGGACCCATTGCCGCATCCATGCCTCTTTCCAGATCGGATTTGTTTTCAATACTCCTGTACCCTAAAAAGACAGCAGAGGTGATGGGATTTTGGCACAGACAGGAAGCACTGTAGTTATGGAAGTGCCACCATTTTGGTGAATTTTAGTCCTGTGCCAGTGGGAATAGGAAAAGTAGCATGGAGAGTGGGGGCAGTCTGCTACTGGGCCTGAATGCGGGGCGCAGCTGTGGCAAGTTAGCTTGCTTTTAATTGCAGAAAGGCCTAGGTTACATTTTTTAATACTCCTGGGAAACCAGACAACACTAACGGTCACATATGTACCCAAGGGATAAGTAAAAATCATTCAAAATCAAAACAGAGACCAAAAAACCACAGTTAATCTTTTAAGCAGAAAACCTCATTATTTTCTACCTCATGGGTTTGAATGTACTGCATTTTTTCAACGTAGAACTTTGCAAAACACTGGGACAGGATTGTTCCTATAGCTGCCATGAGATCCAGCATCCAGAGGGCTCCTCCTGTCTCTGTCAGCTGTTCAGAGGGCAGGTGGTCACAGGCGCATCTCCTGCTCCACTGACCTGCTTTGGTTTGTTTTTCATAGCCAGAACACTCGATCCATTCTCAGCTGGACCTGCTGACAGAATAGGGTGGTTTTGCCTCAGAGTCCAGTCATTTAAAAGGAAAAGCTACCTTGTTAAAGGAAAGTTGGATCGTAGTGTAGGACTTTTGGCTAGAACTTGTCCATTATGAGTAGCCTTTGGAAGGTTACCAAATGCTCGTTCCCAAGTTATGTGGCTTAAATCAGTCTTTTTCTCCTGGAAAATTCAGCAGGAGTGGCTGTTGGCATGTATCAGGAGAGAGCAAGAGGGACCCCAGCTCCGGGTGCCGCCCTGCACGTGAGTGCGCCAACAGAGGACAAATATGCTCAGGTCCTTTCTCCACAGCCACGGCTGAGGCTGGCGTGGGTGCCAGGCTGAGCGGGCAGCTGGGGGAACATGGAGGGGTTGGTGCAGATGGGGAGCGGAAGGGAGAGGAGGCGAGGCAAAGCAAAGCAAAGCAGCAGGGGAAGGTGCCAGGAAGGGGCAGCACGGCTGCAGGGAGCTGCTGGTGGTCTCCGAAGCTGGAGGGCAGGCAGGATGGCAGTTCCTGTGCTATCAGGAGCTCCCCCACAGCCAAACCACACACCACACAGGGCAGGGAAGAGCAGGCATCATGCCTTTCCTTAGCTAGGATTGACAGACATCCCTTGTAACACAAAGTGTCCAGAATGAAAGTTCTGTGTCTCGTATGATCATCATGTAGGACAAGGTCTCCTGTATGTTGATAGCAATTAGCCTCACAACTGCAGCTTGTTCGGACGTGCTCAGATTGCCTGCTTCACCTGTCACGTATATGGCTTGGTGTGCACGCACAAAAGCGTGCACATGCAATGCAGCTAACTGGCACCATCCTGGCTATATACGTACAATCCCTAGCCCTGTGTTTGATAGGACCACAATCACTGATGGCTTGTGGCACATAAATTATCTGTCACTGACGTGCGAGTTGTGGGAGGGCAGCCTGTACCCAGCAGGAGGGACTGCAGAGAGAATTCCTTCTGCCTTTTCCTCTAACGTGCTGCAAGAATAAATCACCTACTCAGCTCTAAATGGTGCTTAAGTGATACAATGGAGTCCTTCGCTGGCCTGTAGACAGAGATAACAGCACTTTGATCTAGCACTGATTAAAACTGTTAGTCTGATGTTTGTTTACCATTTCAAAATAAATATTTTACAACAAAAATGAAGTTGAAAAGTAGAATTTGACTATAAAAGCAAACCTGGGATAAATGGAATAAGGACAAGAGAGCTGTTCTTTAACATTAATATTTGTATTCAAGGATATCCTAAAGGCATGCAAGGGACTTTCACATCAAATTCCTTAATAGTCACAGGATACAAGAGAGTTTTGGAGGTTGGATTATAGGTCAAAAAAGAAGAGAATTTGTTTGGCCTCTGCAATGCAAGCAAAACAAATCCATGGATCTCTAATTTAACTATCACATCCATTAGCACAGCTATCAAAGGTGGTTGTTTTTCCCAGATAGTTTTGATTTTGGGAGGATTGCCATGCTACTGCCAAGCTATTAATTATAGTCTTTTTTGTCTTGTTACTTTTTGATACTCTGTGCTGAAAGTATGACTCATTAGTACAACTCACATAAAAGTGGATCCAGATAATGCCACTGTGCAAGTCCCTACCGTGTACCCTCTGAGGTACTTTCTGAGCCTGCCAGTGACCGAGAGTACGGATCAGGAGCAGCCACTAACCTAAGTGATTTCTTCCTGTACGTGCCACATGGCAGAGACGTTAATATTTATACCTCACACTCGACAGAATTCATTAAATATATTTTGCTAAATAACACTCTGTATTACATATTCCTTGTCTAATATTTGCCCACAGAAGAAGTATTTGTTATGAGAATTGAATGCCTGGTTAAGAAGAACTAAATGAGTGCAAGATATTTAATATTTATTTGGTAGCACAACACAGTAGACACAGGGGAGGTGAGAGAGAATGCAAATACAGGAGGAAGAAAAAGTGATTAAAGGGCATAGACAGGACATGAAATATTTCTACATGACTACAGTCATTCTGAGAAAAGTAAGCAGCAAGACAAGCTCAGGTATTTGGATTTTAGAATTTAATAGTTAAATATTTTAAGTAACAAATAATATTTAAGGAGAACTGTAAATGACTTCACAGCAGACATGCTATGTCTAAGAATATAGTGCTTCAGAAGTCATCCAGCGGTGATCCACTTCTCTGAGATCTGGACCATTTGGGTTCTTCGTGGTTAGGGCACCTTTTATCTTTAGTGACAGGTTCTTAGTATGAGGAATCTTTATTTTTACTTTTCTTTTGTTTTAGTGTGTGATGTAGCGAGTGAAATTCATACCACAGCAAAATGTAGTAACAACAACAACAACAAACCCCCCACATTGTTGAGAGCTGTTAAAGCTCTGTTAATGACTACTTACTGGAGAGGTTAGTTATGGAAAAATTGTACTAGCTAATGGGATTTTGTGAGAAATTATATTGCAGAATTTTGACAAAGAAAGTGTGTTGGACAGTAATTTGTTTTTCTGAAAATAACATTTTGCACTTGTAATGAAAGTAACATGTCCTGCTCTGTTTTCTGAGATATATTTCTTGAGAGCAACAAGTAAAAGTAGAGGAAGGATTTTGGCCATTTATGTTATGATTTGAAGAAAACTCAAATATAATCTACCAGCAGCAAGATGCTGTGATATGTTTAACACTGAACTTTTATGTTTAACACTGAACTTTTAATTTTATAAAAGCAAATGACTACAAGAAGTAAATATATCTCTACTGGACATCACATAAATGTCAGAAAAGCTATATCAGACATTGTAATGCCTAATTTAGCAGATACGTGTTTGCATATGTAGCTGTGGGTAGGATTTCAAAGGTGTCCTTTTGGTAAACGTAATCATGGAATAATCCAGCCTTATTTCCTTATATTGGTTTCTACCTATGTACTTTTTCTGCTGTGTGTGTAATGGTGATTATCCAACCCAGACTGGCCTTCCTAGGAATTTCTTTTTGGTATCTACATAGATGGGAATTTCCCTGGCATTGATGGATTTTTTTTTCCCCAGTCACAATTAAGCACAATGTTATATTTAATATGGAATTTGAAGAGTTTTTACAGGATCTCTCTTAGAAAGACACATGTACACATGCATCATGTTGACGGCCTTCATATGTTTAATTCTGTTTTGCACTGTATAAGAACAGTCTGCCAACTTTGTTAATGCAAGTCTGAAATGTGAAAAATATATCACTTGAAATTTAACTTTATTTTATGAAGAAAACATTTTGAACATTCTGAGCAAATTTCCAAGTATTATCCTCAATTTTGAACTGGACAGCAATTTACCACAAACAAATTCCATGGTACGGAAACATCAGTCTTGAGTAAGTATTGTCGTTTATGCTCATCTCTCATAGCTTTCAATTTGCTCTCTGAATGGACTCAATCCTGTTATTGAAGTGGTATCTCAAAACTCAAATGCTGTCCATGATTAATTCCTAGATACATTCGCTGTAACAAGATCTTCCCTTGTACTGTTGTCATGTTGTACTTCTGATTGCACGGTATCTCTGTGCATGGTCACAGTTACACATAGTCATGTATTTTATAGTGATGTATTTTTGGTTTTGGATTTGACTTTCTCTTCTCCAATGTTTTATGGTGCTAGTATCTTCCTTTCTTGGGAGGGTATCTTAGCAAATGTCACAAACATACATAACTACCATTTTAATAAATGGGAGATGGGTGTTATGTACTGACAAATGGAACTGTATCATCTGAGATTTTATATTTTCATAACAATAAGTAAATTCTCTAATGATATTTCAACTCATTCTTTTCATTTGCCAAATCAAATTCTTTTTTCTTTTTAGTTATTTCTAACATCAGCTCCTCTGTGGTAAAGCAACGAATACAAAGAGGGACCAAGCAGGAACAAAACAGCACTGAAAGAATTGTGCAGGGAATTAAAATAAACCAAAATAGAATATAAGTGTTAGGATACTGGTTGCAGGTATCACTGAATTACTATTTGTACCTTATTTAGTGCCTAGATGGTTCTAGTTTTTCCCGTACAAGACACAGCACAGTGTGGGACTTGACAGAGACGTGGTAAAACCACGCGCACAAAGAGGGCTGAAGCAGCTCTCGTGTAGCAGCCATCTTGTACCACCTCTTCGTGGTCCTCCAGTTTGCTCTCCCAGCTATTGTCTTAATGTTAAAGCAGTCAAGTTGGAAAAAATGGTAAAGATTTCCCTCTGGTGTATTTCTAGGTCTGCATGCTTTTTTTTTTTTATCCCATCTGCAATTACTCTGAAGTAGAAAAGGACCTTGGAAGGGTCATGCATCTATGAAACCGATATAAAATGTTCTCTCCAGAGAAATAGTTCTTTGCCCCCTGGTGGTGAATTAATTTTGGAAAATATTATGAAACACTTTTAGGAAAATTTACTTGAAATTAAAAAGAGATACTAATTGCTTCAGTGAACACAAGTAAACTGTTAAACAATGCTTTATGTGTCAAATGGAATTAAGGAAAATCCTGTTATGAACAAGCTCCATCAATCTTTGATAGTCACTGCAGAACGAAAACTGTATGAGACCTTCAACATTTCAAATTCATGTTTCTTATTTTGCGTTTTTTGGGGGGAAGGTTAACACAAATGTCTTGACAACATAGTGTAGTTTTGAGAAACCCTGATTTTCAGTGTTCTTACATTATGGACTGTGGGAATTATATTCATCTGCACAGCATCTTTAGATATGCCGCTCTCTAGAAACCAGTAACATCATCCATACAGTGAGAGCTCTTATTCTGGGAAACTAAAATAACCTTCTTTGGATGAAAATGTTAAAAGACCTGTACATATTCCTACATGTTGTCCAGAGGTTTTCAGCTTGCGTATGCTGAGCACGTCCATATGTGAATAGAGTACCAGGATGTCGTTCTTGGAATAGTAATAACAAAATTCACATTGGAAGTCATCCACTTGCAGTTCAAGCTGAAGATCATTTTGAAAGGTGTCAAGAATACATTGTTTAAAAAGATGGCATAAGCCTTCTCATCACTGATTTTGTTTTGTCTTTTAATTCTTATGCTTCCTAAACTTCTGCCTAAGACAGTGCTTCCCCATGTTGATGTCCTTCAGGAAAATACTTATTAAAATACAATGACAGACTATTGTCATGTCATGCAGCAAAACATTATGCATGTATGTTGGAAAAAGACCATTTATAATGATGAAGGCTTTCATATGTTGGCTTTATACTATTAGGATATGGCTGGTGTTCTGAAAATGAACCCTCTTTTTCCTTTCCCACAGTCTGTGAGTCATCTTGAAGGATATTAACGTGGCTTCATGTAGTTTTTTGGTTTGGAAAATAGCTTCACAGGGCATGGCATGCTCAGTAGGCAGGGATTGTTTGGGTTTTGGCACTAATGATGTAACACCAGGAAAAAGAAAAAAAAAAAAAAAGAGTAACAGAGCTAAAAGAGAGGACTGAACTGCCCAGACCAGGCATGAATTAGCTATTTCCTAAATAATATTCTTTCATGTCTGACGGATTGTAATAGCTTTCTGTTTTTAGCTCTGTTGCTTTTGCTTCTCTTTCCATTCCCACATTTCTTTCTCATTACTTTGACTTATGTCTGGCCTAAGGTAACAGCTGGTCTACACAAATGGCATATTCCTTACAAATCTTTCAGTGGGCAGGGTTGCTATTAAGTGACGCTGTCCCCCCTTCTTTTCCCACTGCCACGCTGGATGTTACCTTCCCTCGGTCTCCACTCCATTCGTCTGTTTGTGTGGCTACGCTCTAAACTGCATTTCCAAAATGATCTGGCTTAAGAAAAAAAAAAAAAAAATCCCTTAAAAAGGCAATAACCAGACCACTTGCCTATTGGGACGGAGCGCTACAGGACCCCTCGGAACAAGGTTACTGCCATCTCGCTCGCCGCTTTTGCAGGAGAACCCTCTCTTCCGGTGCAAGTCTTCAAACGTTCCTGCCAGCTGTGAAACAGAATTCCTCCCTCCGCTCTGCTTAGCCTCACTGCTCAGGGAACAGCTTGCTTTCAGCTCTCCGCGCATAGTTATACAAAGGTTTTTTTTTTTCCAATGGGAAAGCCAGTTTAAGCCAGGCAGTTTCCTGCCTGCTCTGCCCTCTTGTTCTTGCTCCTTCATCACAGTTCGCTGTTGTGCAGATGCAGCTGTTTGTGGGCTGTGTTGTAAATTGGATCACTGAAATAAATCTGAGTTTTTGTGTGTGTATGTGTATATATGTGTGCGCAAACAGCTTTTTTTTTTTTTTTTTTAAAAAAAGACCTGGATCATTTCAGTCACTTGATTTACAATGTGGCCCACAAAGAGTTGAATTAGCACAGTTGAGGAGGCAGCGAACAGTGGCGCAGAGGTGGGAACAAGCGCCTGGGCTGGGGGGAGGGCTCAGGAAACTCTTCAGCCAGCTTCGTTACCAGAGAAAACTACTGTTACTGTACAAAACCATGTAGAGCACCTAAACTGAACAGCCGGAATAGAAAACTGGAATAGACTGCAGAGCAGTCAGGCTCTCAAGTTGCTGGAGATAAGGCTTTATCTTTAGGAAGGGGTGGTCCCTTAATAAGCTCTTTCCCCTAGCCGTCTTTTATTCATTGGAGACATTGACATCGCAGGCTGTTTAGCTATTCCGAATATGATCATGTGAATCCTACTGGGCTTATGAAGCATGTTGGTCTTTCAGTGCTGTTAAAAACGCTAATAATAACTGGTTCATGCCTCGGGCCTTGGGTGCTACTGTCAATTAGCATCAGAACACAAATTTATTTAAACAAATTATTTCTGTATATGCTTCTTTCCCTTACGGTTTGCAAAGGAGAGCTTTGCGACCGAGCGTACCTCGATTCAGTGATACCTGCCTGCGTGTGCAGGGAAACTCGGGGCAGAGAAAGACAATGCCATCCTTGCCTTCATGGCTGTCCATATTCTTAAAGTGAAGGAGCTGCCCAGCTGCGGAGACCACATACAGAATTAAAAACCTTTCTCTGATGCCATTAAATGTCATGTCTGAGTCACAGAAAAAAATACTAATACCTCCCAACATGAGACGATGTAGACTGTAATCAAAAAGTTGTGTGTAATTCTTTACCTTCTCCTCTACATTTGCATCACAGTTTGCAGTACTAAGATTTAAATCGTCATCATTGGCCACCCAACTCACCAGTCATTGCGCGTGTCACTGGAAATTTCTCATGTCTATCATTGCAGGCCCATAGCGAAGGCAAGCATTGCTGAATTTCATTACGTTTGATTTGTATTTTAAAGCTTTCCCTGAAACCAGGAGAGAGAAGTTTTAATTTAACTGATTTATTTTACATTGTGGAAGTCTAGTGTGATTTGGGTTAATTGAAATGTTGGAGAAGGGGGAAGGACTCTAATGACTCACCAAGAAAAAACAACTTCTCTTGACTTTAGAGAGGAAAACAGAAGAATGAGAAGATAATAATGTGTCATTATTATGGTGGTGCTTATAGAATTTTAATAGCATTTTTAGCATTTTCTTCCCAAAATTTCAGTATTTATTCTTGGGGTACAGAATGATTTTAATGGAAACATTTAAACTAATCTCACAGTCTAGAATTTTAAAAAAAATCCTGTTTAGAAATTTTACATGCAGTATCAGGCCTTCTCTTCTAATGGTTTAAGGAGTAGAATTAACATGAGTATTCAAATTTCCCACATTGTTAAAACCAATTGGAATAATTTAAGTATGCTGACTTAAATGTAAGATCTCTCTTAAATATGTATTTTAAATAATCATAATCCCATTATCATCAGTGCATTTTTTTCTATTATTCTTCTTAAATTCACGTTCCTCTTGACTGAAAGAAACCATAATTTATCTGAAGAATTTCAAGATGTTTCTTTCAAAACAGCTATCATTGGCTGTTGTTCTCAAAAGGATTGGAGCCCCAAGCTACCTGCAATTAGTGGCCAGTGGTAGGACAGCTTTTTCTACTCTCAGCAGAACTGAATAGATCACCTGCGTTTATAAGCGTTCTTAAGGCTGTTTTAACAGTTTCAGCAAGAGCAGCAGAGGTGGATTTTGATAGGGGGTCATTCTTCATGACAAATTCTGAGTGATGAAAAATAAGATGAAAATAACAGAAGCTTCTCTTCCAGGTAGATCATTGCACTACATCAACTTAATTAAGGAGGCTTAGAAGCTAACGAGGCAAGATGAAGTAGACACGGAAAATACAAGAATGAGTCAGAAGAGAAGGAGAGTTTGGAAAGTGTCTATTAAGGGGAATGGAGTATTGTTAATCTCACATTTAAAAAAATCTTTTAACCTGGTTTAAAAATAATACTACCTTATTAAACTCTTCATTTGCCCCTGGTTTCTGAGTGTACTTTGCATATTTAAACTTTGTTCTACAACCTTACGAGTAGGTAATTTTTTTGAATCCAAAGCTGGCATTTTTCTGCAATAAAGCTTGAGGCTTGAAAGCAAGGAGAATGTAGATACACCAGGCAACAAAGGAAACTTATGCTATGAATACTGGTGGGCAAAACAGAACAGATTGAAAAAATAAGGAAGAGGGAAGAAACTGATCTATACTAGGTTCAGTTACTCCAGCAAAACAAAGCAGCTGATAAATTAACTTTATCATGTCATTCTCTAGAAAAGGATTATTTTTTGGCTCTATGATCAAGTGGGAGAAGCATTTTTTTATGATCGGAATGAACAGTTAGGCTTTCCTTTTTGAGAAGGGTGAATTAAAAAGAGTCTACATCAGACACTGTTGGTTAAATTATAATTTCCTGGCAAATGGGTTTAGCTGTCTTTTCAGAAAACAGAGCCAGAGGCAGAATCATGATCCTAACAGCCCAGTGGGCATGCATACAGGATATGGAAACATGAGTTTAAATATCAATCTAATTAATATTTAAATAGTTTATACAAAAGGGAACAATTTCAATAGAAGAGAGTACCTAAGACTACTCCGTACTTTATGAGTTGGAAAATTGATAATGGTTATATTGGTTCAAGTCCTTATTTTGAATTAAGCAGAGTGTATTTTAAAGCCACATCTTGCTATTCCCAGAAGATATCCAAGGCAGCGCTCTACTGTACGGAGATTTTGTAAACAGTGCCCAGCTCCTCTTAGCTGAATTTAGGTGCATATAAGAGTGGCATTTTGGGATTTTTTTAAATTGAAAAAACTATTTTCTGAACTTGATTCAGTTCATGGATACTTTTGGGACGACTGAAACTGTCTTTTCTTAAAGAGATTCTTGTCTTAGTGAGTTATTAGCCAGGCCTAGCTTCAAGAGAGATGAAACAGATGGGGTGTTCCAAGGAGTCTGACCGTACCAGAGAAAAGTGATTTAATGTTGATAATTTGTATTGTTGAGCCATTAAGTCTCCATCTAATTTCTCATTGCACATTCATGCTTAACATTAATTTAAGCAAGGGAAGGATGAAAGATCCAGGGAAAACAGCTTAAAAATCGAGTTCTGATTGACAATACCCTGGAGTGATTTTAGGGTAGAACAGGTTACAGTAATGAAACCCATCCTTAAGGAATTAATAAATTTAACGCATTTCTAAGGAGAAATCCAGCGCTTAGGGGCCAGGGGCAGCGGTGGCACCGCAGCCCTACACCCGGGCACCCCCGTTACTCAACCGGCCACTCCGTCCGCGGCGTTCTCCCTCCGGCGGGCACCGGCCGTGCCAGGCGCAGGACGGACAAAATTACCCCAAAACCTCCCGACCAGGCTTCTGGTAACGGGGTCTGGGGCAGCGGCTGTCGGCCCTCAGGACCCCGCTCCCCGGCTGAAGGAAGGCTGCTCGGGGCGGGGAGCACAGGACCCGCTCCCGACCGCCGGGGGAGGCGCGTGTGGAGGAATGACCCTCGGCGGGTTACCTAGGGTGACGGGGGGCGCGGAGCGGGCTCCGCCAGCCCCTGGGAAAGGCGAGGGCGCTGCGCGGCGCCAAGAGGCGGAGGCGGAGGCGGGCGGGGCAGCGTGCGGGGTGAGGAGAAAGGAGGAGGCGGGGGGGGGGGAGGGGGAGGAGGCGGGGGGGGGGGAGGGGGAGAAGGACAGACAGGCAGGCGGAGCGGGGCGGGGCGCGCGCGCGAACCCCGCCGGCCGCGCGGGGAGAGCTCGCGCCGGAGCCCCGCGCGCCGCTGCCGCTCCCTCGCGCACCCGGCCAGCAACCACTCGCCTTCGCCCTTCCCCCCGCAGCCTCTCGACTGCGCGAGCGCCAGCGGTTGCCGGGGTACCCGACGTCACAGTGCGCGGAGGAGGCGATTGGCCAGGCAGGGAGAGCTTTCCGCCTCCGTAGGACTCGCCGCCGGCGGGGCCGGGCCTGTCTCCTTCCCCCTCAGTGCGGAGCCGCCGCCGGGGCGTGCGCGGCCTCAGCGGTGCCTCCGCGGCCACGTCCTCGCCACCGCTGCCACCGGGGCGGAGGGTCATGGGCCGGCCGCGGCCCGCGCCGCGCCTCCGGCTGCTGCCGCTTCTGGCGCTGCTGGCGCTCCTGGCGCCCCGCGCCCGCGCCTGGGACAGCGGCGACCTGGAGCTCTTCGACCTGGTGGAGGAGGTGCCGCGGAACTTCTACGACTTCCTGGGGGTGCAGCAGGTGAGCGAGGGACCGGGCCCCGCCGCCCGCCCGGCGCGGCTCCTGAGGTGCGCCTCCTCGGCCGCCCTCTGCCCCGGTCCCTTCCCGCGGGCGCGGGCCTCGCCTGTCACCGCCGTCCCTGCCTCCGCCGAATATGGCTGGCTGGCTGCCCCCGCCTCCCTCTGCACTGCCGCCGCCCGGCTGCTCCCCGCGGCACACGGGCGCTGGGCACGCCGCCGGCCCCTTGCCTTCTCGCCTGGTGCTGTCATCCGCCTCCTGCCCTGGCACGCGTGCGGCTGTCCCGCTCTGCCGCTCCACGCCGGGCCCTCCCCACCCCTCGTGCCCCGGCTCCCGAGGCTGAGAGCAGGGCTCCTGTCCCTTCCCCAGCCTCTTCCTTCCCTCTGCGGGGGCTCCGCTCGCCTTCAAGTACTGTTCAATTTTTTTTTGTTCTTCTGGCCCCACCATAAATTAACCCTCTGTCTCCCACTCTATCTTTGTGTGTGCCTACTGCCTGTTGCTCTTTTGAATATATCTCTTTCTTCCAAATGAAGCTACAGCTAGACAAAAGTAGCTCATGGGCTGCTTCTGCTTCCCATACATATCCTGGGTATAGCTGTTTCTCATCTTTCCCCCATTCTGCATAGCTGCTGGTTCCTTATCTCTGTAAGATTGTGCATCACCATGTGTTGCAGCTCCTGTTTTCTCTCATGTGTGCCATGTGGTAGACTGTGATACTTTACCATGGTAATGGCTTGTAGATTGTTATATTTGTTTACTTTCCATGTATCTTGGTTATTGTGCATGGTTTTAACCTCTGTTTGCTAGGCAATTATTATAGGATTATCTTAAAGCATTTGTTATGCACCTTCGGTTAATTTTCATGGATGTGTAGTCAAGACAGGAACTCCTGTTCCAAACACTTTTATCCCATGTTTCTTTTGTATGTTTTAGATGTGACTGCTTGTTTCACTGCCCCTTGGCATCTTCAACTTGTATGACTTGTCCTGGCTCCCACTTGACGGCCTTCCTCATCTCTAGATGCTCTGCTCTGTGTGTGTTATCTCGCTTGGTCTCTTGTCATGCATCTCAGCAATCTTTTTTTCCTTTCTTCTAGTCAGTACAGTATTCCTCTCCTCAGTAATTAAATATGCAGTTCTTTATAATTTCTTACTTCACCGAGTCCCCAGAAGATATTTTGTTCTCCGTTTGTCTCCTAGCACCTCTACATTCTGGTGGGTGATCCTGCTATTCAAACGGCTTCCCTGACAACCTTAAAATTTATTCTTATGTAGTTCTTGTGGTTTTTGAGAATAATATCTGTATTTTCAGGTATGTTTCATTAGGTCTATGTCTACAAAGAGAGGGAAGGTGTTGCAATACGTAAGGGTCCTGTTTTGGAAACTACCGGCTGTGGTTGTTAGTGATAGTTGGGGGATTCTGAGTCAGTTTCATCTCTTCTTTCTTTTATTCCTCCTTAAGCATCTGGTGTTAAATGCTATGGAATGCCATCATATATACAGTAATGTAGCAAACCCTGCTACCTAAGTTTCACTCTCATGAGCCTAAAAGTCTAAGTTTTAATTCCTCAACGGCAATTTTAGTGTTAGATAATGTAGGGATACACAATTTTGTTTGTTTCAATTAGTGATGTTCAGATCCGGTATGCAACTCTTTGTTAAGATCTTCCACAATCCTTCTTTCTAGGGCTGAATCTTGCACAATAATTTTAGCAAAATATAATGCTACTTCTAGCAAGCAAATATTCTGCTAGTTCATACCTCTACTCTACTTCTACACTTAATGGAGAACTTGAATCACTTGTAATGTGCGAACAGGGAAAAAGTTGGAGGCAGTGCAACGCAAATGAAAGGAAGTTTTGTTAGTTGTAAGTACATGCTAGGCACTCATAATGTCATTATAGCCAAGACTTGAAGTGTATTAGTATTAGATGCTTTGCACATGCAGCAGAATATATCTGTGAGCACAGTAACAGAGTATGCAACGTTGAAGATGAGCTTCAATAGAAATTTGTAATCATTGGAAGATGCTGTATGAGTTTACAGGTTCTTCCACACTGAATCCTTTGTTCCTGCTGCTTCTCCAGCTCTGACATATACCTGCAGCTTCGAACAAGGTACTGAAAGAGGGTTCTGACTTGCAGTGACACACAAGGTAGCTGCAGCTGTTTAAGTGTATGAGAAGGGTAACTGATCATGTAATGGGGTCAAGGGAAGTGCACAAATCTTAGGTGTGCTCTATCCTACCTTGGATGTCTTAACACAAAGCTGCCTTTTACCATAACATCTCTACATGCTGTTTGCACATTTCTTCAGGTTTTCTGCTATTTTTGAAAACTATGGTTTAACGTAGCTTACTGGTTATTTTGTACATTGCTGTTGTTTTAGCTGAGATGCCTTTGACTAGAATGCTGTGATTTTTTGTAGTTCTGGTGCTAGTGGTTTTATTCCCTGTGCTTTTTGTGGCATTTTAGCACAAGAGGGACAGTGTGTGTGACAATCGCCTTTGTGGCTGTGCCTTTGGACTGTTTCAGAATTTTTCATTCATCAAAGCTTGCTTTCTCCTCCCTCCCCCCCTTATATTCCTCTTGGCGTTGTTTGCCTTGTATCCTGTCCTGATAATCCCTTCTTCCTTCGTGTACTTCTAGGGGAGGGAGCACTTCTCCCTTGTGCAGGATGTAACTTCTGTGTCTGAGATACGGATGCTCAACCGTATTTGTTAACAGTAGTATATCAGGGCTGCCAGATTTTTTTCTAAACATGTCATCTTGTGTTTTGAAAAAGTAGAGGGAATGACTCCAACGCTTCCATAAGGCATTAAGGCAGCTTAAGTTTTGATGGCAGAATTGTGGTACTGGCTGCTTGTTGAACCTCGTACACGATGTCAGAAGCTGATGTTGACCTCAACTGACAAGGTGCAGAAGGCATTGTGGGAAGTCCCATAGCCTTCAAGCATGCTTTGATGAAGCCTCTGGCTGCTGGATTTTTCCCTGGGATTGGAGAAAAATGACGATTCTTCTTTTTTGTTGCTATTTTGTACTTGCGGGAGTAAGGGTTTTGTGTTTCATTTTTTTGAGGGCCTTGTGGAAGCCTCGTGGCATTGTCTGGTAACTCATCCAGCACTGGCAAGGTGTTAGGTTTGAAGCTGCTGTAGTGTTTTCCAAGATTGGTGACTGAGATAGAGGATGATCTAATGGAAGTGATCTTTGTTATGAATGTGGAGTGACAGAGGAAGAGTGAGATTGTGAATGTCTTGGCTGTTAGAATAACTGTCCTTAGTGCTTGACTTCAAGGAGGGCTTGATGGAGAAATCTCACAAATGCTCACAGAATGGTTGAGGTTTGAAGTGACCTACGGAGGTCATCTTGTCCAACCCCCAAGTGTTAGGGCTGAGCACCTAGATTAAGAAGTATCTGATTTCTATACAAGAACGCTATTTGTTAATCCATCAGAGCTAATTGTAACACAGCATATATAAGCATTTTTGCATTGTTATGTTGTTACTATTGCTGTTCTGAACAATTTGGGAATTGTTCTACCTTCCTGTTTCTTTGGTGGTTCTTAAATTGATAATGTGATTAACTTGAATGGCTCATTTAAAACATTACTGATCTCAAGAAGTTTGACCTAGCAGAATGAGGAGATAAGATAACTTTTGGCTTGAGAAAAGATTATATTTCTATGTCCCCCAAGTGGTTACTGAAGAAAAATAGAATCATAAACTCTTGACAGATCAGATGTAATAATAATTTCAGTAATCACTTTGGTATAGCCAGTTTCAAACTGACAAAGGGGTCAGGACCAAATAGTATTCATCTAAAAACTCAGATGAAGCACCAGAATGAAACCAGACACTATGCAGACTCAGTAATAAAATTACCCTGTTATCTGTTATCTCAGAATGAGAACATTCAAATGTGATGTCAATTTTTTGGAAACATTCCAGGAAGATCTGGGGAGCTACAAGCTTGTATGGTGGACAAACAAGCTGATCAAGTTAATTTTATTGTCTCTTAGAGCTTTCAATAGCTGATACCTGCATAAATATGATATGCTCTGGATGAATCAACTTGGCATCAGTTGAACCTGTGGATCTCCTTGTCAAAACATACTTTTGATTATAACTGTTTATATGGCTTCAAGGGAATTACCTGTTCCTCTACTCTTTTTGGCTTGCAGTAAGGAAGACACTACAGGCTTCTGAATGCCTTTTGAAAGTTTGTGATCTGGCTCTTGGAGACAAAGGATCTGATCAAGAAATTTTTAGGAGATGTTTGTGAAGATGTGTTAAAATGCATGAGCTGTGTTGGCCTGTGCAAAGCAGTATGCTATGTATCAGTTAGAACTGAGGAATTTCTGAATAAGGCTTTGGCTTGTACTGGTAATCAGATAAAGGAGCAGGTTTGTATTGGAAGTTATGCTAGACATGTGCAGTTTATGAAAGCAAACACAAAGTTTCTCCAAGCACCCTTTGAGGTAGTAGAAGAGGCCCTGGGAATTCAGGTTCCGGAGGGAGAGTTAACATGTGGGTGGGGCTGCTGGCCACCACTGTGGATAAACATAAATGTATAATCCCCCCAAAATGTTGATGCTTATGCCTTCCTTGTGGCACATGAGATTTATGTTGAACCAGGCTCTAATCCATTCATGTGGCTTTACTGTAGAGAACTAAGAGCATTGTATCCATGTCATTGCTAGATGATGGGTTTGCTAGATGATGCTGCACCACAAAGTCAGAACTGCATGTACAGAACCTGATTTTGGTCCTATAGCCTGTGAGACACTGGAATGTTAGCAACTCCAAGAAGGTGCAAGACCTGAAAACCAAGGAGTCAGATTTCTTTGGCTGTGGGAAGCCACAGCCCGTCTAGAGGAGCTGGATGTATTGGGCTAATAGGCTCCTTCCAAGAACACTGGAACAGAGGAACTGTGTGTACCTTGGCAAGTAGTGTGGTCTGACAGGGTTGTGTCTGTCGAACACAACGTTTGGTGTTGAGGAATTGGTTATCCGTACTGTTTGCATTTCAGGGATTTTTTTTTTTTTTATTGAACTAATTCCAGACTGGCTGCATGGACTCAATGCCTGTTTGTGTTGAAGTGTGCTGGTTGTGCTCCTGGTTTTACATCTTACAGTTCAATTCTCTACAAAAGGAATCAAGTTCATCCACTCCAGGATGGCTTCGTGATATGCAGACAGTGGGTACAATAAGGAAGTTTGCTTTACATGTGCAGTCCTGATCTGCATTAAAAAAACTGAGGTAAATGCACCTTTAAGGCTATAGTCTATGGTAAATGGCTGATGCTGAATTTTACCTCTTGGCAGTGCCCTGTAAGAACGTTATCAGGAATGAGCTCCATGACAAATTGTGTGGCTTTTATGGTATTACGAGAGACTTAAGAAAATTCTCAGTAATAGATTTCTGTGTAGTCTTGTTTTATGCAAGTGTATTGATTGATGACATGGAGCACCTACATCACTGCAGTTCTAAAGTTGTGAATTCATGTAAGTTAAGTTTTTGGACGTAGATTTGGTAATGTATTTTTCAGAAAGAGTGGCAATCTCTGAAGCTGTCAGTGTTATATTGTCTGACGTTGCCGTAGTTCTGGCTGTGAATGGGTCACTGTCCAGAAAAGAAAAAAGTCTAGATAAAACTATTTTTGCTGCAGAGCTTTTTGGGAACTTTGAGTACACAGAGTGGTCCCCTCAAGTAGGAAGAGGCGTGTGAGGGAGACCTGTATCTATGCAAGGAATGCTCTCAAGTCCTCAGCAAGAACAGCCTACCTGAACCTATACAGGTCTTCCGTCTTCCCTGGGAGGCAAGGTGCACGTAAGGAGGACAAGGAAGGGGAAATAAGGACGGATAGCCCAGAAACTCAGCAATTTTCTTCTTCCCGGTGACAAGCTGGATCATACTGCAAAGACTTATTTTGGTTGCTCTTCTAACGCTTAAGGCTGTTCTCCTCCCTGCTGCTTTTTAAGGTTAACATATAGAATGGCCTGGGTTGGAAAGGACATTAAAGATCACCTAATTCCAACCCCCCTGCCATGGGCAGGGACACCCTCCACTAGACCAGGTTGCCCAAAGTCCCATCCAACCCGGCCTTGAACACTTCCAAGGATAGTGCATCCACAGCTTCTCTAGGCAACCTGTTCCAATGCCTCACCACCCTCACAGTGAAGAATTTCTTCCTAGTATCGAATCTAAATCTACCCTCCTTCAGTTCAAAGCCACTACGTGCTCTTGTAAACAGTCCCTCTCCAGCTCTTTTGTAGGCCCCTTTAGGTACTGGAAGGCTACAATTAGGTCTCCCCGGAGCCTTTTCTTCTCCAGGCTGAACAACCCCAATTCTCTCAGCCTGCCTTCATAGGAGAGGTGCTCCAGCCCTCTGATTGTCTTCGTGGCCCACTTCTGGACTTGTCCAATGGGTCCATGTCTTTCTTGTACTGGGGACCCCAGAGCTGGACGCAGTACTCCACGTGGGGTCTCATGAGAATGGAGTAAAGGGGGAGAATCACCTCCCTCGACCTGCTGGTCATGGTTCTTTTGATGCAGCCTAGGACGTGGTTGGCTTTCTGGGCTGGAAGTGCACATTGCCGGCTTATGTTGAGTTTATCATCCAGCAACGCCCTGAAGTCCTTCTCCTCAGGGCTGGTCTCCTCAGGGCTGGTCTCAATCCATTCTTCACCAAGCCTGTAGTTGTGCTTGAGATTCCCCCAACCCACGTGCAAGGCCTTGCACTTGGCCTTGTTTAACGTGTTCAATATGTGGGTACAGTGTTACTAAAATTGTATCATCTGGAAATATTTTAGAGAAAATCTGGGTTGGTAGTACTGCTTCAGTCTTCCAAGCTTTGGAAGTATTTGATCTAGTGAGATAGAGCTTCACGCACAAGCAGTTATAACATCACTTTTTCAGATGATTGTGTCAAAACTATGAGCTGTAGGCATTTCTTGCTTTGTTTTATAAGATTGTTTTGTCTTTGCATGATAAATAGGATATTCACTGTGACCTTCAAAAGTCTTGTGCTGTGAAGTGAGATGGAGCCATGTAGCAGCTTGTATCTCAGTTACCCATGTTTGAGGAATCAAAGTTGTTGGGCTAGTGTTTAAACATCATGTCTAATGATCTATGCCGATTTCAGGATTGTTTTCTACTTTTCATGCAAAATATATATTAAGCAGTAGTAGTGGTAGTTTTGGAAGGCATTAAATTTTAATGCACTGTCAATCACAACAGCAGAGTTTCAACTTTATTGCACCGAAGTGTGAAAAATAAGTAACTTCTGTGATACACAGCTAGATGATAGTAGCAGACCTTTATTTGGACAGTGAGGGATCTGAGTAATTCCTGAAACTGTACGTTTCTTTTAAGTGATGGATGAGGGAGGGCTTCTTAAAAAAAAAAAAAAAAAAAATTACAGTTACAGCCAAAAAAGTCCCCCAAAGCCCTCAAATATATACTATCAACAGTAATAGACTCCATTGCACTAGTTCAAACAAAAATAGCATTAGAAAATCCAGATTTGTTTCTACTGGCTTTAGCTGTAATCTAAGTTCATTCCATAAAAGTAATTGTGTGTTTTTTCTCAGTATGTTATTGAGACATAATTCTGCATCCCTTCATGGTTTTAAACTTCCTTTTTGAGTCTGTTACTTATAAGTTATGCATGGAAGTGAGATTTCCAGCAGTTTTGGAAACTCTGCTTTTCATAAAAAATGCAAATTATTTAAATTATGTGAAGTCATTGTTGAGATTATTCACTTGGATCCTATTGAACAAAGTTGTTCCAAACTATAGGTTAGTTTAATTGCTCACAAGAGTCCCCATAAAGAAACACTTACGATAACTGCTCAGATTTGTAACTGAGGGTGGTGCAGGATATGGGTTTTCATGTGTGTGTTTTGGTTTTGTTTTTGCTTTTTTTTAAGTGCTGAACTTCCAGGTAAGCTGCTGATACACTATGTAATCCATTCTGTAAGTGCTCTGACACATATAATGTATGCATAATGTTCCCTCATGTTTTTGTTCACAGTTGCTGCATTTAAAAATGATCAAGACATCTAGACTTGTAAAACTTGTATTTTCCATAAAAATGGATTTTCTGTATTGTTTCCTATTAAATTTCTGCTTGGATGTTGTCCAAGAAAATCCAGGGTGTTTTTGCTTTCATTGTTGGCTCCTTTCTTAAAGACACAAAAGTGTTTCAGAATCTACCATTTTAAGTAGTTTTAAAGACACTTACTGTTAACTTTCTCTGACCGTTCATGTAATACTTTCCTGATTTCTTTCAGATTATATTTTCTTCTTTCTTGCTGTGTAGAAGGACATATAGCAATAGGAGATGACTATGTTTGGGAACCCAAGGGAGCTAACAGTATGCAAAGTACTGTGAAAAGGATAAAGCAAGCGGTCTTGAATTATTTTTCTTCTGTCTGCAGTAGCAGTAATGCTTCAGCTCTTCCTCTCTATACTTCCCACTTCATTAATCCTTTAAGGATGTGTCTGTAATAGCTTGATGTTCAAATTGCAGAAATTCAAAATGAGCAATTTCTTCCTGGAAGTTTTGTGTTTGATCTGTAATTCATTGAAGGGAGCGACCAGTTTCTTGGTGAGGAATGGTAGGTAACCTACGTTGGTGGCCTCTGGTGCTTACACAATGCTGTATGTTTTATGTTTGTTTCAAATTCATCTCCTTTGCTGAAGTTGTCATTATGTGCCTATGTTGGTGTCATGGTTTAATCCCAGCCAGCACCTAAGCACCATGCAGCTGCTTGCTGGCTCCTCCCTGGTGGAATGAGGGAGAGAATCAGAAGAGTAAAAGTGAGAAAGCTTGTGCGTTGAGATAAAGACAGTTTAATAGGTAAAGCAAAAGCCATGCACACAAGCCAAGCAAAGCAAGGAATTCATCCACCACTTCCCATCGGCAGGCAGGTGTTCAGCCATCTCCAGGAAAGCAGGGCTCCATCATGCATTATGGTTACTTGGGAAGACAAACATCTTCACTCCAAACATCCCCCCCTTCCTTCTTCTTCCCCCAACTTTATATATTGAGCATGACATCATATGGTATGGAATATCCCTTTGGTCAGTTGGGGTCAGCTGTCCCGGCTGTGTCCCCTCCCAAATCCTTGTGCACCCCCAGCCTACTTGCTGGTGGGGTGGTATGAGAAGCAGAAAAGGCCTTGGCTCTGTATAAACACTGCTCTTCCCTGAATTATCAACACTGTTTTGATGTGAAATCCAAAACATAGCCCCATACTAGCTGCTGTGAAGAAAATTAACTCTATCCCAGTCAAAACCAGCACAGTTGGTATCTAAAACAGCCACATAATTAATGTAATGTGCAGTTTTGTAAATTACTTCCCAGTGGGCTTTTTACTACTTGACTGCTGTGGATTGTGGTCATCGTGTTTGTCTGTAAAGTTGTGTAAAGAAAAATCTTAGAGGCAGCCTTAATTTCATTCTGTTGAATGATAAACCTTTCATGCTCCATCTAGAGTAATTTTACAGTTAAGGTTAACAAGGTTTTCTAATCAGATCTATAGAAAACTATAGCATTAGGGGAGATATTTCGAGGTATCTGTAGTGCTATTTTAACTTTAAGTACTTGGTAAAATTTAAAAAATAAAATTCAGCATGTAAAACGTTCCTCAGTTGGGTTGGTGCTCCTTGTGCTCTCAGCAGAGCCAGTAACAAAGAGCCTGTGGTGCTGTTGCGCAGCTGAGCCAGTAAGAATGAAAGCATAAGTGATAACAAAGGGTTTTTCTTCTATAAGAACAGGTCTGATACTAAAATGAATAAAAGGGGGAAATTAATCCATATCTGAAAATGTTTGGGTTTTCTACAGCATCCTAGTGGGCCAATGAAATTCATGCAGCCTATGAAGACCTGCAGTTTTGCTTTTGATTTGCTTGTTTGTGCTTTTGCTTAGCCGTATGCTGTGCCTGTTAAAAGTTTGCTTCTCTCAATTTTGGGTTCCTAAACAGTAGTATATTTTTTTCCTGCAACTTAAAATTGTTTTTTCTCCCTAAATTATGAGGAGATTTTGGGTTCCTGGGTTTCTTTTGCTTCTTGTTTGTTTGTCCGTCAGCCTTGTTTGAATGTTGCTAGCTCTGTATAAAAGTGAATTGTAAACTGTCTTATGTATGTAGCAATGTGTTGTACACATGGTGTATGTTACAGTTATGCAAACAATAACATAGTTTGAATGTAACACTTTAAACCAGGGTTGTATATTAATTCATCTGATGGGTTGCTTAAATACAAATATCTTAAATGACCTGGCTCGCAGGCCTTAAACTGTTCTTCTTGATGTCAAACAAATGAGCAGTGGAATGAGAAGAAAATGCATAAGCAGTCCCTCATCTCTACTAGATCTGAAATTCTTCATTCTCAGTGTTAATCTGGAAAATTTGCAGAGAAAACCAGAAGATGCATAGGAGCTGTTGAAATAAAGTTACTCTGCAATCTTTCTCTGACTAAAGCAAGAGGGAAGAACTAGGGGAGTCTTGCTTTTATACAGGGGCTGTAATTCTGAAATGCTGCTGTCTCCAACACTGTAAAGTGTTTCTGCTTGTTGAAGGAAGCATTCAGTGCTGATGAGGACATGAGAAAGCTGTGAAGTAGCATTGTTGCACTGATTTGGGGTGAATAGCTTCTCCTTTAGGGGGCAATATTTATTTTTTTTTTACCTACCCCTGAAAATATTGTGAATGATTCTGCAGTCTCATTGATCAATGTTTTATTAAATTTCAAACTGATTTAGATTAGCTTTTTTATTTAATAATCACCATTTCATAGTTAGTGATTACTATAATATTCTTTTATGGGATATAAATGCTGTGATGGGAGAGCAGAAGAGCTGTGTGACAATTTCGTGACTATTTACAATCATATTAGTAATTGTTGTACTGGATGTTGTGTCTAACAGTGGCTACTACAATGTTACAGTAGAAAATAAAAAAAAAATCTGTAAAATTTCATCCTATATGAAAGCCTCTTCCCATTTCGTATTAGGAATTACTTAAAATCTTATTCAATGGAAAGGAAATCTTAATCAATTCAAGCACTTCTTTCTGTTGATAAAAAAATTTGAAATAAACTTGTTTTCCAACCTGAATCTACCTGTCTGTTGAATAGAAAGTATTTCTTCTGTCAATTGTCAACCCATGTGTAGTTTCTGTTCTACTGAAGTTTTTTCTCTATTTCTGTCCAGTAGCTTTTCAACACTACAAGCTAACCCAGCAACATTCAAAACAAAATAGTGAATTTGAATGTTGGGATGTATCTGTTGAGAATAGTATTTCAACTGTTGAACTACAGATTGAGGGTATCAGCCAGACAGTCGTCTCTTGCAGCTTACAATGGTGAAAGAACTAAAGCTCTTATGTACAACAGTTATGTACTATATTTAAAAATCAGGTATAACTGACTGACATTCATGTTCAGTTACTTAGTACTGAGTTCCCATGCTGGAGGGCACCACCATTTAGTAAATCTTTTTGGCCTTGGTGTATGCTAGTTGAATGATTAGGTGCTTAACCAGAAAGGCGTGTTAATTTTTTGGGGAAAAAATAATCCAATCCTCTGCAGGATAGACTAACCTATTAATGAGTTATTAGCTTGTTGATTTCCTCAGTCATGATGATTTATGCCTTTCACACACTTATACTTACCTTTCATACCTACAGATGAATGTGATTTGTAGACACCGTAATTTTCTGGTGGACGTGCAGGCTGTTGGTCAGTGAACTTAGATTTAAGGAAAATAGCTGAAGTAGATTAGTAGCTTACTGGTTTCTAGGGCCCTGTGATTCATTGGTTGAAAATCACTGTCTATCTCCATGTAGTTAGATATTCTTTTGGTCACTGGAGATACCTACTTCTGTTTCCTTATTAAATTGTTATCTCTTCCTTAGTGGTGTCATGCAGTATGGCTTCTGCAGAGGATTTAATTTTTGGATAAACATGCATCAGTTAAGAAATAATGTGATTTTTTTTTTTTAAATGTTGTTTGCAATTGAGAATACTAAACACCCTTGTCTTGTCTTGATTGCAAATGTTTAATAATAGTTTACTATTGTATCTCAAGCAATGGATCTTGGTGTCTGTGAGGGCCTGTTTCCATTCCCTAGTTGTCTTGGCCTCCAGTTAGGGCACCCCACTATGTCATCCGTCAGCTCCTTGGATGCCTTCAAGGAGTGCTAGATGCTGTCAATGTGCTCTGGCTGGTTTCCACCCTGGTTTCTTGTTGTTTATATATTTCTGTATAAGCCTTGCACTTCTTTCTTAAATAAAAATAATAAAAGCCAGTGGCAATAGATGGTGTTACTTGCGGAGACCATGTGGACCTAGCCATGTTTTGTAGTCCATTTGCCCCTGTACCTCTCAGCCCCCACAGTTTTTGATCAGTGAT
This sequence comes from Grus americana, assembly GCF_028858705.1. NCBI lineage: Eukaryota > Metazoa > Chordata > Aves > Gruiformes > Gruidae > Grus > Grus americana. The sequence goes on along the minus strand of NC_072853.1, from coordinate 148,878,753 downwards.
GTTAAAATGTGCATTCCTGGTGGTGCCTTTCAGTCAGCTGTACAGTGGGTTTGGAGAATTGTCAGCAATGTGTCTTGGATCAGTTGATGGTTTGTAATTGCCAGCTCCACACTCTGCTGTCTGTAGGCATGGTTTAGTTTAAGGCGACAGTCTTGCCTATGCTGAATTTTAGCTCTCATTTTTTTGCTAGATCACTCAGTTTGGCATTCCCTCGCTAGTGTCTGGTATCTACCCAAAACATATAGTGTCACCTATGAACTGTGAGATTTCACTGCATGCTCTACTCTTCAGGCTGTCATTGAAAGTGCTGAATAAAGCCAGTCCCAGCACCAATCCTCCAGCAGACCTTTCAGCTGCTTATTCTCTGCCCTGAAAACTGGCCATTAAACCTTGCTTTTTGTATCCTGTTCATTAATTTTCTATTTGTAAGACTCTTTCCTCCGATCCTGTGGCAAGTTAGTTTCTTTGATAACCTTTGGTGTGGAACCTTGTCAAAAGTTTTTCAAAACTGGACTGTGCTGGTCTGCTGGACCTCCTCTCTCTAGCCTTACTGACGGGTGAGTTGGTGAGGCAGGGTTTCTCTTTGCAGAAGCCATGCAACATCCTTTTCTAACAGACCAAGTTTATCCCTGTCTACAGTGGCTTTATTTTTATAGCCCTTACTGTCTTTAGTAAGGATGGATGACTAACTTCCTGGTCTGTAATTCCCAGGATCTCTTCTTTTTTTTTTTTTTTTTTTTTTTTTTTTGTGGGTGGTGGTGGTGTTTTGGTTTTTTGTTTGTTTTGCATGTGTGGATGGGAATCACGTTGGCAGCCTGCCAGCTCCCTGGTGGCCGTTTTTTGCAGTACTGGGTTACCTTCCTCACCTGCAAGTCTGCAGCTTGGTATTTAAATTTCATTCAGCAATCTCAGGTGAAAGCCGTGGTCCTGGCAACTTCTTAGCATCGAATTTATCTGTTTGGAGTAATATGTCGGTATATTTATTTCAAGTTGAACTAGTTTCTCTTGACCTGTCTACTGCAAAGAAGGTGTTGGTGTGGGAATCTCTTGAACATCTCCAACAGGAAAGACTCATTAAATAAATTATTAAATTGCATGGCCGTGGCTTTATTCCTGAATGAAACTTTTCATAGTTGCATCATCAAGCCTTGAACTAAGATATCTGGAAGGAGTTCAGGAGTATATCATCTGCTTCTGGTCGCTTTGCTTTAGTAACTAGCATTAAGCCTGTAACATCTCAGTCTTGGACAATAGTTCTTTTTTCAGAAAGTAAAATGGAGGGCTTGGGTTGTATTACTATTTCTGTTAAGACTTGAGGGAGAGTTGGTTTGTGTTCTCCCCCCTCCCTTTTGACTTCTGGTATCTTTATATCATAGTAATTGTGTGGATTTATTAATTCCCCAGCAAGGTTCTTGCTGTGATGTACTTAAGTTTATTATTTTGGAATCAGCGAGATTATTTTACTCTAGTTATCCTAATTTTGATGGTACCACTTACTAGCAATGTCTTTGCTCATTGCTATTAGTTTAAGCAAGATCTTGGTTTTGCTTTGTTTCAGTTATAGAAATCACTGTGAAAACTTCAATTTTTATGTTTTCTATTGAATGCTAACATTGTGAGGAGAAAGACAAGACAGAGTTTTATGAAATGCCCTCACTTCCAGAAGTTTTTAAAAGAAACTTGCTAAAATAAATGTTGCAGCAGGGAACTTGTTTGAAATGCAGGAACTTGAAGTGAATATACTAAAGCTAAAAGTTGTATTGAATAAAATGTATTGAATTTCAAGGCTGTAGTACAATTCTTTAGTGTAAAATCAATTTTCTTTTTCTGCTAAATAGAGTTGATCTGTTTACTGTTCAGGGGCCTGATAAACTCATACTTCTAGGTACTGTGTAAAGTAATTAAACTCTGTATCTAATCCTACCCGTTGCTTCCATGCTGTGCATGTGCCTTGACTAACGTCAAAAGATGTGAATTTAGGGTAGACTTGGCCCTTTGCTAACATATACATATCTGAAGTGGTGCCCTGAGAAATCAAGTTCGGGAATCCAAAGAAACAGTAACTAGAAAAACGTACGGGGGTAATGACAGACTAAATCAGTCTGCATTTTCTGGGAAGTCTAGTTTCGTAGGTACGATGTACTGGGTGCACAGTGCAGCTGGACAATTTCATAGGAAAGGTATTGGTGGGGAATATTTATTATTTTGAGCCACCTTAACAGGTAGGATTGTCCCAGGTAGGCTTCTATTTGTCATAGTGTGACAGCAAATTGCAATATATAGATGCAATTAAACATTATTTAGTGTTGCAGCTAATTTTTGTCATGCATGTCTTAACTTTATCTTGATTTTTGGGTAAAACCATAACGTTTAATTCTATCAGTCTTTGAAGATGTAAGTTTGAATAGACTGTATTTAAATCCAAAATGTTTAGGTAATGCTACATTCCCCTTACAAAAGGGATAGAGTTAGAGAGAAATGCACTTGAAGTAAAAATCATACCCTAACAATACAGAACTTTAATCTTGATATTACACTTCCTATTTTGAACCATGATGTCTTAAAATTTTCAGTACAAAACATTTGCTTGCATTCATTTTGTAGTATTTGAAGTCTAGAAAATAAATTGGGACACCATTTTGTTTTAAAAAGTGCTCTTGCATAGATTGCCATCTTCAATTGCAGAATGTCAACTTCTCTTGTAAATGTATTTGTGAATATAAACACTGCTTAACTTTGAATATGGAGATCCATGTTTTCTTTCTAAGATCTAATTTCACTTGCCTTTTATGTGTATGCCTTCCTCAAAGTTCAGATTTTTAACAAAAAAATTTTTTTTTTAAAGAGCTGTTAACAGGAGCATGGTATCATCTTAAATTTCTGACCTAAAGAAAGCAGAAGGCTGTAAAATGCAAGTTTCTTCACTTCTGGGATATGTAAGATGCATTCCCATAGCTTCTGTGCTCTTCTCTAACAGATTAACTTGAAGACACTGTCATTGAATTAATGGTATCCCATTGTTATCAGGGTATTGGTTATCCTGTCTGCTGTCATGAGATATGAGAGCTTGACCTGACAGTTGGTTAGACGTGATCAGATTGATACTATGGCCAAGAAAGACAATACTGGACTAGGTTGGTTTCTAAAATTGATTTCTCAGTCAAGATAGAATTGTATCTTGATCAGGTATTCAATATTTTGCAGTCCAGCTAAGACAAATATACAGAGTACTTCCCATTCGAGCTGCAAGAGTAGAACTTTCTATTAGCATAAAACCCAACACCCTCCCTGAACTTGCACAAGGGTTGCTTGTGGAGTCCCAGACTGTTTGGCTGCAAATCTTAAAGTACCACCTATATTGCAGTCATTTCCATTCTTCACCTGAATATCAGATTCAAAGCACAATTTAGTAAGATAATTATTTTGGTTGTTCTTAAGGGGTAGCTTGCTCAAGCAGAGGTGCCTTTTGGAGTCTTCACTGGGGGGGGGGGGCGGGATAAAAAAAATCCACACATAGAAAACCCGCCACCCCCCCAAAAAATTTCCTATTAATGGATTTAGGCATGAAGGTAAGAATGCCTAAAGGGATAGTATTTGGTATAAGTTGGCGAAGCTGGAAAATAATGATAGAACTCTCATGGTAAAAACTTGGCCTTTTGTCCAGTTATATAATGAAACCAGCATGCCATTTAAAGATGAGATGGTATGAGTCCCGAAGTGGTGGTCAAAAGGAGGAGGAAATACTCCCGAAGGACATTGATTGCTCAGATACCCTAAGAATAAAACATGTCAGAAAACCAGTGTGTTGTGAAATGTGGGAATTAACTGATTCCCACATCTCCCTGCGCTCCCCTGCCCTCCCCCCCACCCCCAATATTTGCTGGTTTTTTGTGTGACTAAAATAATATACAAGTTGCTAATTCCTGTGCTAGGAATTAGGAATCTCTATTGTAAGAGTAGTTGAGATAATTGTTTGGTCTAGAAAATGCTGTTCTAACTCTCAGCCCAGTGCTTGTGCTGTTCGATCTGTTGAACTTCAGTAGTAACAGATTGATATGCTGGCAGTAGGCACCTTGAAAACAGGACTCCTTTTCACAAGGATCTGTCTGGTAATGACTTGGTTAGGGAAAAACATCATTACAACAGGTGAAAAAAATACTCTAGATAAATTATAGTAGTGTAAAATCTATCACTTAGTCAAGTGACATACAGTGTGGGGTAGCGCTTTGCTGAGTCCCAACATGCTGGCAAGAGGAAAACCAGGAGCATTTAGTGGAGCCTGTGTGTGCTTGGAATGGCAGGTTGCATTCCTTTGAGTCAGGGAAGTTTCTCGTGGTCACTCCTGCGGATTGCCTAACAGGCTCGAGCTGTTCTGTATTAAATTTTTAAGGTAAATATTGAATTGGTGATTTTAGCAAGAATTATTGCATGTGCTCTCGTATAAATGTTCTAAAATTGTGTTTCGTTTCAAGCATCAGTAACATGGAAAATGTACTGCTAATATAGTCCAAGGAAAGGAGCCAATCTTCAAAAGAATCATTGCTGATCTTTTGATGACATTTCAAGTTGCATCTTGCTTATTATGCTGTCCTTTGATTTCTGTTTAAGTTGGACCTTGGCAGTTTTATTTGCATAAAGTATGAAAGCCTACCGCATTTTCTTACAAAGCCAGATCCAGACAATGTTTTGGATTAGTTGATCTTTAATTTCTAGGCCATAGCCTTCCTTCTAGAGTCCCAGTGATATTCCCATCTTGATAAAGCAGAGCAAAGGCAGGTTTCCTTCCAGCTACTACTAGAATAAACACCTGTGGTCCAAACTAGGAAGTAGGTGCTTGCCGTAGACTTCCTGCATAGTTTATTCTAATTGCTCTTTGTTATTTCCTTTACCTAGAAAAGATGCAAACGAATCCTCAAAATGAATGACCTATGCTGATTTTTTTTTTTTTCCCACCTCTTTGGTCTCTTCATTCCTCTCTAGACTTCATAGCAGATCTGTTTAGACCTGCCTACCAGGACTTCATTATCTAGATTAATATTTAGCAACAGGTTTACAGTTTTCACTAGCCATTAGCTCACTGGGCATCATGGAAAATTTTTTTGCCTTCTTCCTCCCAAACTAAATCCCTGTCTTCAAACTGTCAATCCTAGAATAGTGATGGAGAACAAGACAGTTACTTAAATGGCTTCTTGTTCTTTGCTATGCCTAAAGCTTTATTTTTCACCAAGACAGCGTTGTTGTTGGGACTGCACTGAGTGTTGCTCTTTAATGAGGGCAGTATATAGGGTCCCTGGTGGCCGCAGCTGAGAATTGCTGAGCTGACTGTGATGCTTGAGTATTGTTAGGGCTTTGTAAAAACATCTTAGGAACCTTCTGCATTGCAGTTCACAGTGATTGTCCATGCAGCCCCTGGAGCTAATAATTATTTTCCCTTCTTTGATGATACTTTCCATGGCTTTTGTGCTAGGTTTTTTTTTTCTGTTCTAATTTTCAGGGTCTGAAAGAGTGAACAGTCTGACAGTCCTCTCTGTCCTCCTTAAATGTATAGTGTACTTTATCCTCTGATTCCTTTTTTTTTTTGTGTGTGTGTGTCCCCTCGTTAAGAACTATAGTTATCCATCAGGGATACTATACAGGGTTATCTGCAACTTTTAAAATACCCTTTCTCTGGTTACTTTTTCTTATCAGGGTATTCAATACATCCTTTTGAGAGATCTGCAATCAGCTTGAACTACATGTAATCATGTTTGGGAAGAAAAACTAAGGATTTTTATTTTTTTAAAATCTCTAATGTCTTCTATTTCTGTTTGTCACTCTTAGTCTTGGAGGTCATCTTTCCTTTTTATTGTGTGGTTGGTTTGTTTGTTTGTTAAATGTATTCCTGCTGCCATCAAATTTTACTGTGGCTTTCACTGTTCATCATAAATTCAGTCCTTTCTTTCAGCTCAGGAGCTAAAGTGGCTGTATGCACCCTGGTTAACTTACATTTCAATTACTTCAGGAACAGCCTCTTTGTCTAATCCCTATGCTTTCTGTAACTAAAATGACTGTCTAAAATTGGTTTTGGCTTTTCAGTTGGACCTCAAGATTGAATTGCCAAGCAGCAGGCAGTTAGTGTTGCCTTGAGCTTAAAGCTGCATGTGGCGTTAGGCTGCACGTTACAGTTCCTCTGTATGTTCCCTTTTTTAATTCTTGCCTTTTTTTTTTTAATCCTCACATACTTTAGTTATTGTTATTGGGTTTTGGTTTGTTTTTTGTTTTTTTTTTTTCTTGTTCACTGATTTCTAGGCCCTTTCTGTTCGGTTTTTGTCTCTTACTCATATAATTTCTGAAGATCCATTTTTTATTTCTGTATGTCAGTATCAGTCCTATCTTCCTTTCCCAGTGTTGCAGAAGAAATAATTGTCCTAAGTTTCATAATATATACTTTTATTATTTGTGGCTTTCTCCAGACATTCTTGAACAAACACTTGATATGGTCTCAATTTCAATATGTAGGTGTTACACCAATGATTATTTTGAAGGAGGATTTTTCACAACTGTGTTTGAAAATTGCTGGTCTAGAAACAAAGTGTCCTTGGATGAGCAGGCTTGGTTCCAGGGCCAAGCAAACACAGAAGTCAGATCTTTCAGGCTGACCTTTTCCAGCTGGAAAGTTTGGCTATCTGGAGATTGCTTTCCCAATGGCAAAGTTTTAGCAGACTGCTTTGTGTGAGCCTGCTTTTCAGCAGAGAGCTGGCTTTGCTCAGATAGAAGTAGGTAAGCAGCCACCCAATACTTAGTGCAGATTTAATTTGTGGACTAGTAGATACAGGATTTGATAGAAGTAGTTCAGTAGTTCTTTCCTTACCAGTGAAGTATTGTTAAAGCATAAAATATCTCTGGTGTAGAGAATATTATTTTTTCTGTTCATCTAAATCTGATAACTGTTCCTTTTTCCATTTTCTAATTTCTGTAACAGAAGTCGAATTCCTAGGCTCCATTGCATGTACTAATCACTATTCTGTCTAATGGGACAACACCAAGAAATCTTTGTATTTTATCTCCTGTCATGGACAAAATACCCAATTGGAATAACTGCTGAAGGGAAAGTGTAGTGAAATAAGATTGTGTGTGTGGAAGAGCAGATAGAAGCAGTTAATGCAGTTTCACTGTATGTATGCTAGGAGGTATATTTCAGAGGTGTTCCTAGTCATGGTGAAGACCTTGTGGGATTTCTGGAATCCAAAGCATTTTATGTGGGAGTGATGGGCGACTGTGGGAGTAGTTGTACTCTAAGTCACTCAAGGGGTTGAAATTGAAGTAATCAAGGTCTTGCAGCCTGGCTCCATTCTGCTGTTACTTTATTAGTTCTTTTTCCTATTTATTTGAATCTAGACTGTTTCCCAGGTTTTTTTGGTGTGTTGCACGCTTGTTTCCCCAAAAGTCACTTTGGACTGTGGAGCAGTAAGACTTCTCCTGACATAACAAATGTCCACAGTTGATTACAGCTGTGGAGTGCAAAAGGAGAGACTGACATAGCTGGTACTTGCTGCATTATATCCTGCTGAAGAGATGGGCTGCTGTTTCACCCTTTCTTTTGAGATACTGCCAATAGGCAGCACTAAGTCTGAGGAGACGTTTGTGCTGTTCCTTCTAATTAAGTTATGGAATTCCTCCTAATTGCCAAATTCAATATTTTTGAAGTGTTAAGCGTTACATATATTATTGCTTAAAAATTCTTTTATTGTGATGCATTTTTGTTCTAAATATAATGTTGAGAAATATGGATGTAGATTTTTATTCTGTGCAATCCGAAGTAAAAAATGAACCTCACAAAAAGAGATCTGAAACCATTGCTGAATTTATTGTGTGAGGCTTTGTGGTGCTCTGGAGTAGATGTACCAGAACTTCAAGGAAAAGCACCATAAGGATTTTCAGTATTTATAGTTGTCTCTATACCATACTGATCATTTAATCTGATTATTGAGATTGTACATTTTTAAGTTCAGTTTTGGTTTCTTACCACTTGATGGCAGTGAAGGAGCTAGTGTTGCCAGGCAAAGGTTCAGGGCAAGAACCCATTATGAATAACAAAAGAGGAGGTACAAAGGAAGCCTCTGACATTTAATATTGTTCACATTTCTAGGTGATATTACATATACCACAAATGACAGCAGAAGAAGAAAAGCCTCTAGATGGAGCTTCAGTACTTCCAATGGGGGAGAGATTTTTATACTCAAGTGGTTTGCTCCTATTTATAATAATTATTTCAAACAACAACTTTCCTATTTAGGAATGGATACCAGACATAATCAATAAGTAATATCAGTGCTTCTTCTGTTATAAACGTACTATACTTCTTGAAGAACAAGCAATTCTGACATTTTTCTCACACCTTCTGTTCAAATCCTACAGCCTCTCAATATTCTTAGGAATTCCTAGGTATTGTTAGAAATGCGTGATGTAGATTTAGGATCAACATAATTTTTCAAGCTTTTTTAAAAAAAGCTAATTGGATTTTACTGGTGTACCAAAAAGAGAAACTTGAAAAATACAGTCAAAATTGGAAACTGCCTTGCAGTATTTACTGTTTTGCATGGTCTAGTCCCAGTGAAGAAGTGTTTGTTATTACATTAAATATGACAATGCATGGACGTGTGTTTAAGGCACTTTATTAGTGAAGGTTCTTTTGCACTTCCTACACCCATGTACACCTCTTGCCAAGCTGGTATGGGGAAATGAACCATATAATGGCCCTGCTATAGTAATTGGCTCCACATGGGTGGACTCTAGTGCACAGACAAAACCTTATTTGAAGTAATTGGTGCTTTGTGTAGGTACAAGGGTCTGTGCATGCAGATTTATTTTGGATCCTGGGTCAAACCTTGGCATTAGTAAAGGTTTCAATTTCATGCAGTGTCTTTGACATGTAAGTGATTTTGAATGAGTATCAAAAACATCCATGCAGATGATAGCAAGCAACTTGATTGAACTTGTTTGTTAAAAATACACATAGCTAATAGTTTGCAGTTATATTTTTGATTGAACACTAAATAAAGAACTTGGCTTGTTCAGTTTTGTGAATGTATAGCCTGTTACTAATTGTAGAGAATATCGAAAAAGTTTGCATAATTTTAAAATATCTTAATCATTAACAGTATTATGCTAGTTCTATAATAGGCAGTACTATATAAACTCACAGCTGAAAATAAGTGACATTTACTGGAGCTATCAAATATTTACTTTGGTTTCAGATGCCATTCTTATTTTTAAAAAGCATTCTTATTTTTAAAAAAAGATTGAAGTGTATTATTTCTAGTATTAGGTGGCATCTGTTAGTCTAATTGACGGATTGCTGCTGCAATATAATGGCAGCCAGAGCATACTTATTGGGGAAAATTCAAGTTTATCATATCAAATAATTATCAAATACATATTCTGTCTAGTGGTAAAAAGAAAGGGTTAGACGACAGTGTTGAAGATAGTGCAGTGTTTAGAATGATTGTTTCGGCCAGTGGAGACTCATTTGCTGGAAATGCGCTTGTGAGGTTATAATTTCTTCATCTGTGGCATTAGTTCATCATGTGGCATAAAACAGTATTGAAATTAGTTTCTTGTCAATGCTGTTTTAACTAAGATTTGTTAAAAAAACAATAAAATTTTACTTCATTATGTGATACGGGTTGGTTGCATTTATTTTCATGTCAGTGGAGAATCTTAGCTACTGTGGTACAATACAATTTTAAGAGAACCTAGTGTGAGCTTTTCCAGCTGCTACTAGTTGATTTAGGGGAATTTAAAATTTGAAAGGTACAAAGAAAATTATCACAGCATTTGGAACATGAAATCAATTTATATTAGGAAGTTGCTGTTAATCTTGCTCTGTTTGCTTGCCAGGCTGAACAGCATAATTGCCAAAAATCAGATATGGGAAGAATAAACATATTTGTGCAAAATAAATTTTATTCTTCTAGGTGATTGTCAAGAATTTTAGCAAATACAACTTTAAAAAAAAATCTGGTTTGTTTGTTTTGTTTTGTTTTGTTTGTTGTTGTGGGGTTTTTTTTCCTTCCTTCCGAGATATAAGCTTATCTGGCTGATGGGCAATTTATTCATTCAGAGATTTATGTTATATGACTGCATTGTTAAATCTTGTTCTTCAAGAAATCACTTTTTATTGGGGGGGGGGGGGGGGGGGGGAGGGAAGGATGTGGGTGTAATGCAACTCTTGCGCTTCCTGGAGGGTAACTAGTTTGTTCTAAATAGTTTCTATGTTAATCATTGCAGTAGTAGCAATTCCCCAGAAGCAATGTGTTGTTTTTATTTCTCCTTATCTGGTTAAGAGTTGCAGATGATAGTAAAGGTCTCAATTTCTAGGTTTCATCTCTGTTAAAGTCAGAAAATTCATATTGATATTTTAAAAATCCTTTGGCTTTTTTCTTTTACTGTGCTAACACTTGGGGTTATTTTTGCCCTGAAATTGTCTCTTAATGTAAAGATATAACTAACTTTATCATTAAAACTTTGAGGTTCTTTGATGGCATTAAAAAAACGGTGGCATTTTTATTTATCCTTGACTGCTGAGCAAATCTGAAACGGTTACTTCCTGTTTGGGTTGAAGAACAAGTGAGTTCTTGGAAAAGGCATAAAATTGCACAAATAAGCAACCAATATGTGGAGTAAATTTCCTTGAATATTCTTGGATTCGCTACTGATGTGTATTTTGAACAAAGAATTAATTCCGTATCTGTAAGCAATACTTTGTCACTTAAAAGTGAAAATGCCTACCAGAACTGAAGACTTGATACTATTGTGGAGTTCATTTTTACTGTAGTTTACTTTTTAATAGTGATGGAAGTGATTCACTAATTAAAACTACTGAATTAGTGAAAATAATCTGAATTTTACCTCCTGCGGAGAGATCCTCTAAACAGTTTTATTTTACTTTATTAGAATAATAGAATCGTAGAAAAAAACTGATAAAACTGATCATATAAAACTGTAATGATTAGTATTTATTGTTGTAATGTTTAGTGAGAACAGGATAAATAAATATGAAGAACTTAAAATTGCTCATAGAATTAACTCTTTATGTTTTTGTTTTATTTTCCCTTAAGAGAGACTTTCAGAATTTGAATTTCATTGTGTTGCAACTCATTAATGCAGTGAGCAGCAAGTTTTTTGTTTGTGTGCCCTTATTTGATATTCACCTAAATTTCAAACCCAATTAAAGATTTCTGGAGACTCATTCAGTAAAGAAGTTGTTTTATCACTAAAGCTTTTTTACTTCTTCTGTCTGATTTTATTCATACCTACTGTTAATCATAATAATGATTAACTGAACAAATATCCTTGACTTTTTGTCTCTTAAAAAGTGAAAAGAAAAATATTTTTTGTATAAATATTGATATGGGAATATGGAAACTAATTTTAGTTGTATCTTGGTGGACTATATCCCAATTTCCTTTTGTCGTTTCCTCATTTTTGAGAGCTGCTTCTCTCCCCTAGATTCCCGCTTGGTCTTATCTAACATTATTAGTTGAAAAGAGATGGGTGATAGCGAAGACTTATAAAAAATTTTGTTGAAGTCTTTCAGGTGAAGAACATTACATAAAGTATGTATGCATATAGATTGCAACCTATGTGTAGCGCGTAAAGTCTATCTAAATTAAAATGATTATGGAAATTGCCCTCATTTCAGTTTTTCAAGGAACGCTTGCTATGCTAAGAATCCTTTATAAACAAGACTCTTTCATGCAACCCTAGATCAATATAAGCAGAAAGATTTTCTTGGGTAAGATAAATTGTTCTCCATGTTTAAAGTAGTCTTGCTTGCAAAGGTGCCTGTAATTTTTCAGTTCATGGATATTTAAGTCTGATTCTGGTTTTATAAATATTATTGAATAAAAGCTTAGTGTGCCTGTCAGTTTATTTGGGAGCATAATTCTATCAGTGTAGGCAGCAGTCATATATGACTCTCATGTAAATACATGCATGAGTCCTAGGATTCCTGGAAACTTGTGGACTTGGAATTTTAATCTTTAAAACAATGTTTTTTAATTGCATGCAAATTTTGATTGCTTTATGTGGGAATACTGTAGTTCTCTATTTTAAGTTATTATATCATTCTTACATAGTGCAGGAAAACTACATCAAATATAAAATACATGAAATACTGTTTCAAAAATACGACTACAAATAGATTCTTGTTGGTGGTGTCTGGGTTTTTTTTATTTTAGTTTTGTTTTTTTTTTTTTTTTTTTTACAAAAAGACTTGGATTATTCATGTTTATGCAGTTTGGAGTTTGTCTTCCAGGGTATATAAGGCTTTTTATTTCTTAGTCAAATGTTTTACATTAAATGTGATAAAATGACATAGAGGAAGTACTGCAAGTTTGTCTTGTATTGATAAATGTTAACAATGCCATTCACATAAGCAAAATAGTTCTGGATTATTTATAACATCTGAAAATTATATTTCAACAAGATTATGAGTAATTTGGATAAAAAATGGTTGCAGTCATTTATGGTCTGAAAGTAGACATCTCCATTTGTGCTTCTGGAGTACCCTCATGTGTAGAAAAGTTCTCCTGAATTATTAAGGATGATCTTTGTTGTACCTTAACAGAATTAGTAATTAAAACACTTAGCCAGTTTCTCATGTGGCTGCCATTATTTTTAGAATCTCATTATTTTCATTGTATTTGAGAGATCTTGCAAGGTGCTGGGTCTTGTGCTTCTTTGTCTTAGAATGATAAAAATACATATGCCTTGCAGAAAGTGCTTAGTAAATACTTCTGGGTCTTTTGAGACAAGAAGTACACTTTCCTGTAAGAGAATGATCAGTTGCCTGGACACTGTGTGTTTCAGAACTGTCCATCTACACCTAGGCTCATCTGCTTGTAATACGTGCAGTCTCCTTCCCCTTCCCCTTCCAAATTGATGCATTTGGTTTACTGATTTCTCCCTGCCCTTCTAAAATGATAGAGCATACACTGGTTTTTAGTTCTGTGGAGGTACCAGTCTACTACTGCGTATCTCTCAGAATCTTTACACTTTTATTCTTTTAAGGAATAATCCATTTTATTTTATATTTGTGTTAAGATTTGTAATTTGAAATAGGCAAGGTGATAACTAGCCAGATTATTCTGCAGTTTAGTGGACCCTGTTAGAATCAAAATGATTTTTCAGAGAACTGGGGTTTATTTGAAGGGAGGGGATAAAACACTGCTTATTAGTTAGTATTATGAAGCAGGTCTGCATTGCTTATACAAATTTTTTTTATTTTATTTTTTGAATCTGCTTGCTTCTCTGTCCTTTTGTACAACAGCCATGTACCTTAATATTGCTTTTAAAGACTAGTAACAAATATCCAGGACTGCATACTGTAAAATTAGGGAATGTCAGTTTTCAGAATGTCTCAAATCTTAATTTGGTTTCTTTGTGCTTGTTCATTGTGATGATTTTTAATTCACTACATTATATTCTACAGGGTCTTTACTTATTCAGGCTCAGGGAGAGATCTGGCCCCAGTGCAGCTTCAGGCTTATGTATTGAAAGAGACTGTTGTCTGTAAAAACTGTTTAACCTGTAGATGTTGAGGGTACGTAGAGAGTGGGGGAGAAGATTGCAAGGAAAAAAAAATGGTTTCATGGGTAAGCTAGTCAGACGAAAAGTGCCCTTGAGGATTGGATTCTGTTCCTCTCTCTGCCACAGAATTCCTATGTGATGCTAGGCAAGTCGTTTAAACGAAACTTTTCCCAAGTGGTGACTAATTGATTTGAGTGCTCTGCAATTCTGGTTGCATAATTTGAGATACTAGGGGCTTATATGCAGAAATGCTGAGGGTTTGCAGCTGCAGCTGAAGTCGATTAAAGTCTGTGTCCTGAATGTACAGAATGTTGTTTGGTACTGAGCACTTGGAAAAATCGTATCTGAGATAAAACTGGCACCTGAGATTACTGAAAATTTTACCTTTATCTGTGCCTCATTTTGCAGTCTATAAAAAAGGAAAGAAACACATGCTTGTCTCTTAAGATATTGCAATGGTGAATAATATTATTGATGAACTCTGCCATTGTGATGGGCTTCAAAACAAATAACCACGGCTTCCAAACGTGTTTGAACAGCATGCAGCTAAAAGCAGATGAGGCCACACATGAACAAATGTGTGGAGTAAAATACTGAATAGCTGCTCGCTGGGTAAGCAGTCATCGTCTGTATGTTGCATAAAGACAGAGTGGCAGGAGTACCGACGACAGATTGTAGTTTCTTTTCAGGGAACCACCGAGTTCTTCCCAAATCTCCTTTACCTGTTCAGAATACTCATTGTCTGTAGCATGTATTATCCTTGTCATATTTCTGTTATCCTTTAATTTTTAAACTGTAAGTTTATATTTTAGATTTAATTAAACTCAAATTTTATCTTTTAACAATCTCTTTTTTTTAACAATAGCTTCTCTTGCTACTTAAAAAAAAAAAGTACCATCCTCTCTCTTGATTCAAAAAACAAAAATAGAACTTGACCAAAAATTTTAATCCTTTTGGTCTGTTTGCCAACAGTGTGCTCTTTGTCGACATTGCCACAGGGCATACAGCTTCCACTGCTGGCATCTGCCTAAAGTTGGCTCGGGGTTTGCGTGGAAGAGGGGAGCTAGATGAGGAAACAGACTAATTTTAGTCCCCTTCTTCCTTTCTTCCTGCTTCCTCAGTTTCTTCAGTCTGCAGTATTTCTTTTATTTTGGCCAGTGGTACTAACCGTGACTGATTTTTTTCAGAAAGTTTTGCAATATTTCTGTCACCACTGTTTTGTGTTTGGGGTTTTTTTCCTTCCAAAAAAGACAAAAGGAAGAAGTTGCATCTGATGGATTCCTTTTTAATTTCTTTGATTTAATTCCATGGCTGGGGTTATGAGGCAGAGGGAGATGTGGCTTTGGCCTATTATTGATACTTGTAGGATTATCAGTAACAATGCTTTTTTCCATGTGGTAGCTTGCAGATTTGCACTTTCAGTCCTTTCCTCTCCACCTGTGTCAAAAGTACCTACTGAATATATTCTTGCTTGTCTGTTGATCTTTCTTTTAGTCTTGACTTTATAACTTGAAAACTTGGGGGAGAATCCATGTTAGAATACCGTGTGGAGGATTTATCTTTGCTTCATTTAAGTCCTGTGATCACAAAACTTTTCCTGTAGCTTTTGCGTTTGAAATATTCTACGTTTGTCAGCGTTTCTACTTGAGTCAGTAGGACCACAGTTTTGTCTTCTGACTTTCACTGTTATCTTTGATGCTGATAATCCTGTAATCCCATGTTGAGAGGCAAGTAAATGAATTGGTAATAGCCACTATCTTCTGTGGTCAGTTGGCTGAAACAGATTTCTGGTAGCATAGTTAATGGGATGTAACCTGTGCCAAGTTTTTATTGCTGCTCACTCAACTGCTGATTCTTCTTTTTCACAGGCATAGAAAAAGGCATACTTCCCCCCTTTATTTTGGTCTTTTTTCCTTTTGCAGTGTTTGTCTTGCTACTAGCTCTGCTCACCCGACTTTGTAGCTCCTGCAGTTGGCTGTTGCTCTCTGTACCCTTGCTTCCAGGCTGAGGAGCTATCCTTAAAATACAGGTGTCGGAAGAAAATTCCTCTTACCTGTTACTTTCTGCTTGTGATGGTGGGGAAATGAAAATGGGGATGGAGGAAGCAAGAGAATTCTTCCTTTCAGCTGTCCAGTTCAGACTCTGCTGTTGTGACCTGAGAATAGGTCTCTGTGGGTGGATGAGAGATGATGGGAGGCAAATATACTCCATGCAACTGCTGCCTTTTAATATCAGCGGCTGAAAAACTGACCTTACATTTTCCCCTTTACTTATTTTTCTCTCAGGAGCAGGGAGCATTTCCCAACCTGTTTCACTTGTGACTTCAGAGGGAATATTGGGTAATTATTATTTTGCTTCTCTCAGCCCTCTGATGGTGATGACAGGCTACTTAGCTTCCCAGCAAAAAAAAGGCTTGTTTTTGCTGAATTATTTTTTATGTCTGTATAAGGAGAGAAGCAGGCACATACATGTGTTTGATACCCACCGCCTTTTGTAGTGATGAGGTGGTTGGATGTTGCACTCGTCTAACTGAAGAATGCTTAGATGGGGAGAAGTGTTTACTTCACACTCAGCTTCTCAGCTTTTCCTCCTTGTGTGGACCTGCCCCCTGTCTCTTCTAGAGTTGTCTGGGTTTTCGGAGTTGGGTTCAGCTGCAGCCTTGCTGTGGATATTGCTGTGAGAGTAGAAGCTCGGCACATGCTGCCTCTACCAGCTGTTCCCTCAGCTGCTTCTGTAGGGGGAGTTGCCCCATTGTGAGGGTCTCCTAATTTGGGTAGAGTCTGTCTTCTGCTCTTCTTCTGGCTCATGGAGACCACGAGGGAGGCAGTTTATGGATAAGTATAAATTACTCCTTTCCCTGATGCAAACGATGCCTCCAAGGTAGTACTGGAAGAAGAGAGCAGTAACTGCTTGCCAGGAATGGCTTTATGAAAAGCAGGGAAGTGATCTTTCTGCATCTTGCTTGGGCCTGTGTGGTTCAGTTCAAAGGTTTTGATTCAAAAAAACATAGAGGGCAATTGAGGGAACAGTGTGCCACTGTGTGTAACAGTATCTGCCCACAGCTGCCATAAATCTTGAGAGGTAATTATCTTCCTTAAGGGTTATTCGGCTCATTCTCACTAGAAATAATGTCAGATAAGTGTTTTTAGTGACCGTAATACCAGTTTTCCATACAAAATTGCTCGTGAATGGGAAGGGCTGTCTTCAAGTCAGTTCCATCACAAGTCATTGCATATGTGTGGCTCTCTTAAAATGGGCATGATTTTTTAAATTTAATTTTATTTAGCTTTCAGTTGCTTATAAATGAATTTTCTGTGTGAATTTTAATTGATGGTTCTTAATGCTAAAATTTGATTTCTTTATCCAGGTATCTTTGAACATCCACTGGCTAATTTATAGCTCATCCAGACTCTGGCAGGTGTTGTGAATAGTCTTTTGGGATGTCAGTGTCCCCTGCCTTCTGCCCTGGCCCTTTATCAGATTTGCCATGTTTTATGCCATCAAACTGTGAGTTGAGGTGGTCAGGCAATGCTTGTGCTTTCAACTCACTTTGTTAGGAGTATGATAACTTCTAGCAAAGTGGGGGACCATAGTAATAGGCAATCTGTTAAGCTTATTGAAGTTTAACTGAGATGTTTGTTAAGTTTTAGGCTGGGATGTGTCTTGCACACAGAAATTTTGCTGACACTGGCATCTGAACTACAGAGAATGATGGAGGGCATTCCTATGTTCTTTCAAGGAGGCTATGTACTAACTCAGCAGTGAATTACTATATAGGTAGTGGCATGTTACAACCTCCCTGAGGTCTTCTGAGTCCCGAGGTAGTAATAGCTCATTAAAATGGTAGTTAATGAGTATAAAGGGATCATTATGTGACTCTCCTACATGACGGGTAGGGCTAAATCCTAACTAGTTCAGTAGAAAGTATTTTAAATAAAGAAGGAAGGAATTTGATAAATGCTACTGGTAGTTCTTTATAAACATTGCTATTTAAAGCAATGCTTTTGAAAAAACACTCATTGAAAAATACATTTTGAATAAATTAATGCAAGTTTGTAAATGTATTTTAGGGCTTTCAGAGGTATTAGTATCCTACATAATCTCAGAGTTAGTCAGTAATGCAGCATTTTGCCACTTGTGGTAAGTTGGGTTTGAAGTAAAAGATAAAATTAAATCCCTAATTACTTATATTTGTCTTTTTAAAATCTCAAGATCTGTAGACATTTTCTATTGTATATGCCAAAAATAAATGGTGGAACAATTTCTCCTTGAGGGAGGAGGTGAGTAATGTTCCCCTAATATGATTTGTTTGGGAAAAACATAAGCACCTCACATGTGAGATTTTTTTTTTATGCCTTTCATTTAATGATGGTTATTTTCTGAAGAAAAGTATTAAGGATTTATCTGAACTGAACAATGTGGAGATGAAAAACTTCTTGATCTCAGTAAATGTTTCATGTCTTCTAAGCTCTAGAAGGACAAACAAACAAATGAAAGACTGCAGACTCAGGTATGCCCAGATCTCAAAGCTCAAGTTCAGTGGACAGGACTATTTTTAAGCATCCTTAAACTAAAACAAAAATAACATTGCTTCTACAAAATGAGTCCTTCAGAAATATTATAGTATGGTACAGAAGCTAGGTAAACAATAGGAAAAGGAGGGTGTAAGCAAATAGAAAATAAATTTTAACAAAATTATAAAAATTATAAATATATTGTAAACATTTATATATATATGTATAGATAGATATGATTTTGAAAGAGGTGCTCCTGCTTTCTGTCATAAATTATAACTGCTGTGCCTGGATATGGTTTACTACAGCGGCTCTACTGTATCCTCATTTAGGTGTTTTTGTTGCAGGAATTAAGTATGTATTTATAATAAACCCAATACAGAACATTTTTGAAGTAATGGTTTAATTTGAAAAAAGTTTTAATGATATTTGTAGAAATTCCTGATTGCTTTTCTTGTTTAATTTAGTCCTTATTTTAATCTGACATTCTCAAGGAACCTTGCTGATCATATCTGTTCTGTATTATCTTTCAAGGCTAAAGCTGATAACAAATGGAGAAGTATTTTAAACTCAAATTATGTGGATAAGTTATTAGTGATCATCTACTACAGGATGACTTTCTTAGTAGTTCAGAATAACTGCTGTGTAACAGGAAAAATAAGCCTCATGCCTAGCGGTCCAAATCATGGAGCAAGGCCCCACGGGACTTCAAATTCATAGCAAAGAAGTGTTTCCTGCCACCTCTTGATACTTGCCACTCCTTTTAAAGCCCTTTTGGGTTTTGTGAAAATCTCATCGACTCTTTGTTTTCCAGCATGAGCATCTGTCACTTTCAGTGTGACAAGAATACTGTCTTTCAGCCAGGACCTTTTAAACTACATAAACAGATGCAGTAAATCCAGTTGGAATATTTTCAGAGTAATTATTAAATTGATCATCAAAAGGATATTTAAATTCTGAAATATAGGACTATTACTGACCTACTATACCCTGCTGTGACAGAACCAGTTAAATCTAAGTCATGCCTGATAAATGTATGCAAGAACTGCTTGTAAAGACTTCAGCAGTCTGTTCCAGTGATACGCTAGTGATGCTTCTGGGAAGTTTTCCTGGTACCTAACTTGAATCTTCCTGTGCTGTTATCTGACTGTTACTACTTAGCCCTGATAGATCAGACAAGGCAATTGTTCCATTTTTCTTTACATATTTGAAGATGTTATTTCCTTGTGTCAGCTGCCTTTTCTTCAGGCTTAAGTCACTCTTGTTCTTTCAGTTTCTCTGAACAAGCCACTATTTTTTTTTTTTTTCTCCTAGACCTCTTATTATTCAGATTTTTTTGCATATCTTCCAAACAGGCCTATAACTTTCTTTAACTGCATTGTTTGAACTGGACACAGCAATCTGCTGAGGTCTTACAGTTGCTGCGCGAAATGGCATGGTTGCTCGTTGCCGTACGGCTCATGTCACGGTGGGCTGTGCCGCACAGAAAGGCGACATCATGCCACTGACTCATGCTCAGCTTGTGATTCACTGATCATTTTTGCCTAACTACTTTGTTCTATCCTGTGTTTGTGCAGTTGATGAATTCTATCCAGATGTAGATCGTTAGTCTTTCACTTAGTAAATAATGTCATATTTTTTTAGAGCAGTTCTCCAGTTTGTCTGGATCTTTTACAAGTCTAATTTTCTTTGACAGCATCTTTGTGGTTTTTCCCAGGTTAGTGTTAACTACGAGTTTAATAATGATTCTGTAATTCAACTTGCCAGTTAAAGTATTATCAGTGGACCTAGGACAGACCTCATAAAATCCTGTTTGATACACCTTTTCATTTTTAACAGTTAGATCCTTTAACTATTCAAGGTGTGATTTATTTTCTTTCTACTTTGTTTTGCACCTGCAAGGGAAGCTTCCTGATACCCATGTTTTTATCATTTGTTTAAAAAAACCCATCATGCATTAAAAACATCACTTAAGATACGAAAGTGATCACTGTCTATTCATTCCAAGCTTATGTAACAGCTTTTACTTCACAAAGTAGTTTAAGAACACAGTTAAGGTGAGCAACAATTACAAATACAAGTTAGAGCATTGTATAAGCATTAAAGACTGCTGGGGAGTTAAGGCTTGTTTACATGTGTTTTTTATATTAGCATCTCTGTGTATATGAAAATATATATGTGATGGATATGTGTGGATGTATGAGCATATACATTTGTGTCCTTCACAGCTGGTAGGGCTGAGGAAGTTGTTAATAAATAGTTAATGTTTATTCTGAAAGTTGATGCCTGTGGGGATTATTTACTGTGTAAATATAGTGTTGGTGCATAAGGTAATGGGTAGATTTTTGAAAACTTCTGTGTTGGAGAAAATTGTTCTCTATTGGCTTCTTGTATGGCTTTGTAATATTTTCTTTTCAGCCATATATCCTATATCCTGTCTGTTGTATGCCCTTTCCTCATTTTTTGGACATCAGAAGGGAGGGTAATAAACAGCTTTCAAAAATATGAAAAGTTTTAGAGCTTACAAGTCAATTAAAGGTGTTGTCACAAAAGTGACAGCAACAGTTCAGGTGACACAGGAATTCAGTAATTAGTAGCCCAGGCAATTTTCGGGGGGGACTGTTTGTTTTCATCCTTGGTTTTCTTTAAGACTTAAGTCTGTGGTCATTAGTAATCTCCCTCTAAAAAATTAAGCTTAAATTGAGATCTGGGAAGCAGTTATTTGAAAGGACAGGCTAGGTGCGTAGAAGCATATGGGTCAGTAATGTCAGTTCTGGTGGAAGGGTGTAATGAGAACAGGATAAGCAAGAGGAGGAGGAGGTAAAGGCCAGGTATGGATGTAGCCTTGCTGATTCTCTTAACTTCGTTTAATTCCTTGCCCTCTGGAAACAAGTTGGAAACATACTAAAGCTGAAATGTAGCAAGAAAACTATATGAACAATCAAATAGCTTATTTTGGGCGTTACGTTGTAGGAAAGGTTGGAACTTGTTCAGATCTAACACCTCAAAATCTTTGCCTCCTTACACTCATGCTCCACAGTGGTTTGTGTGGACTGCATTCAGCTGTCCTTGGGTGTAGTGGCACCTCTCTTGTAAATCGGGGGGCTGTGCTATCTAGGGGCGAAGGCATCGAGCAAGAAATGCACTGCAGAAGACATCACATTTTGCTTTCCCTGCCAACCTGTACTGTAAAAGCTGTGGTCTTTCTTTGTAGCAATTTAGTTCCTGTGAATATGTTGCAGGATCCGGAATTTTGTATGTAATATTTTTGTCTGAGAGCTGTAGACGGGAAATCTCTGATGCAGTAGGCAGACTTTCAAGAGAAGTCCCCAGAAACAACTTTCTTTAGCCTATAAGGGAATACACACAGGTATATAAAAATATATACAACTATCTATATTATTAAAATATCTATAACTCATATAAATGTGTAAACAACAAATGTAATTCATAAAATGTAATTAAAAAAATTAATAATGTTCCTGTAAAAACATGTGAAATAAATAAAGGATACCTACTCATTCTTTCCTTTTGAACTACCAGAATGAAAAACTAAATGGAAATAAACTATAACAGTAGGCAAGATTTCAAATTAGTCAGTATTGGCTTGAATACTCAGTTGTTGTTTGATAGCTTTTTTCCATTTTGCATTTGAAGAGTAATTTTAAAAATGTTGAGAGTTGGTGAGTGTTATCTGCATCTCAGGAGACAAAGCTCATGCTAAATCATAACTTATGATTATACATGACAGTGTTCTCTTGGGCAATCTAATTTTTTCCTAAATAATCAGTTTCTGAAAATCTAAGTAAAAAACAGTTAAAAGGCTAAAATCGTTTCAACAGAAGAAAAAAAATTACATGTAAATATTCTTGTTCAAATTGGTCAAGAAAACCTAAGACCATGTAATTGTGCACATGTGCTGAGCAGAACACACTTTTTTTGGTTTCTCAAGCATGAGGCAGCAGAATTTTCATTCATTTGGCACGCTAGGCTGAAAACAGAGTCTTCTTTCATTTGACACACTCCCCTGGAAACAAACATGCCAGTGAAGGGATTGTGCCAGTTATCAGAAGCTCACAGGAATACATTGTGCTGGTTTGTATTCATTTTCATTTCATGAATTGCTTTAAAACTTAGCAACATAAAAAAGCATTAAAACACCTTTTTAGCATTATTTTTAGTTTGTACGTATTTCCCTGCTGTGCTGTTATTTGGTTTAAATCAATGGAATGTTGTGAGGCACATGGCTCGGTCTGCAGCAAGGCAGATCTCTCCTCCTGCCTGGGTGTACTTGGAGCGTTCATTTGTAGAAAAGCAGCAGATCTGAGTTCAACTCATTTTACATCTTGTGTCTTTACATTGAGTGTCTTAGAAAGAAGTTCAATAAAAGTAAAGGGTGAATTGAACTAAGGTTATGCAACAAGAAATGTAAGCCAAAACTCAGCTGGCATCTGTTAACTATAAAAGTTCATAGATAATGCTCGGTCTTCTGGGAGACACTTGCTTTTCTTTCCTAGAGTTATATTCTTCAGGATTGCCAGCAGGTCCTTCCCACCTCTGGAATTTGCTGCAAGACTCTTTCCCTCATAGATTATTTTTCTGAGGTGCAAACTTGGCAAACTCAGGTGTACTTCTTGGAACTAATGTGGTCATGGGAGCTTAAATTAAGACCAGGTTGCGGTGGATGCATGTAGTGAAGCAAATATGGGAGTGGCATTTTAATCAAGTTTGATATGGGTGAAGAGTCATTTATTTCCTAAACTTGTGCTGTTGCTGCTGTTAGAGGAGCAGCCATGTTACATATGGGTATGTCTGCTTTATGTAGCTGCTGCTTTTCTTCCTGGTGCTCCTGACCAATTTTTGTGTGTAGAAACAGCATGTAGGTGTGATTTTTTTTTTTTTTAATAATGATTTTATCATCATCATCATTATTATTTATTATTATCAAAATTACTTTCAAAAAATGTGCTTGAGGAAACAGGGATGCTTGTGATTGTGCACAGAAGATATATAGTGACATTTAAGGCTATTGGTACTGATGGTGGGAAATTTTTTGTTTGTTTCTAAGAAAGTCTCATGTTTGTTTGGTTGGGTTTTTTTAAAGAAAAAGTACAAAGTCTAGAGTGAATGCAAGCCATTGAATTATACAGGTTTTGTTGTAAGCTTCCAGAGTCCAAATGGCCTTCCAGCAGTTTGAAGAGCTGTGTGTTAGCCTATGCTGAACCAAAACGGGGTGAGAATCAGGTTGGAAGAAGAGTCACAGCTATATGGTTTCTGTCATAAGAATTACCTAGAGAAGGGTTGTGGAGCAGTGGTGGTTGCTGTTCTGTCCCCATATGAGAATGAGGCACTTAGGAGGGGTCATACTATGTTCCTTGAAGTTGCTTAAGGAATGAGGACTGTGGATATCTAATTGTTGGTCTACAATCATGTTTGTTTGGTCTCTAACACTTATGGATATTAGTTTTCTGTGGACTTGACATGAAAATGACTGTAGAAAGTAGAATGTTGACACAATGTTTAATATACAGCTGTCGCTTCTGTCCAGTTATCTGTACCTGCTTGTTTTGTGCATTTTTGTCAGACAGCCTGTGCATCCTGTAGTGTCAAATCATTGAAGAAATATATGTGATTGTGAATTTACAAAGCTTACTTTTTTGCTTCTTTTTCTGTACCGTTCTGCTTCAACTTGTATACCTGATGGTTACCAAAAGGAAATTAGTGACGTATACCCATCCTTCTACACAAAAATTATGAATGAAATATTTTGTTGAAGAAACCATATACATTTGAATTGCTCTTGAATAAAAAAAAAATCAAACCCCAAACACAAGAGATTTATAATTTGGGAAGGCTGAAAAAGCCCTCATGCAGGCCTGCCTGCACTGCAGTTATCTACAGGTATAAGATTCAGACTTGAAATACAGTCATCTGGTGCTCTATGCAATTGTCACTTGTGGTTGCCACATAGCTTCAGTAACATGCGCTGTGGAAAATTCTACACATTCATTCAGCAGCACTGCAATATACTGATATACTGATGTCGTTCTCTTTTTACCCGTTAACAAGTGATTGGACAAACTGCAACTGAATAGAAATGTGATTTCTGTCTGCATGCTTGGTCCTCTGGACCACAAGCCTTCCCATTGCTAATAAAGATAATGCCACCTATTTGAAGACATTGGCAGGCATATTTAAAACCCAAGATGAATTGAGCACATTTACTGCATTAGAGGCAGTTGCTAAATTGTAAGTAACTAAGTCTTGTTGTATAACTGCATTGCACTCAGGGGAACAATTTAGATTTTGAATTGTATATGTTGGTAAGTGAAAACTATGTAGACATTGATTATTTTTTCCCCTTGACCTAATCACTCTTTGCCTATGGCAATATCTGATATGTTATGTGTTCACCAAGAATTGTCTTGGGACCACAATGAGGCTCTTTTTTTAGCTTCATTAGTAATCATAGTTACATTAGGAATAGAAGGCAAAGGAGTAATGTACTGTACTACACCAGTTTTTCTATTTATTGTAAAGGTGGAAGTGAATTCTGTAGGTGGGAGTCTGAATTCGTATAGACAGAGGAGGAGACCAGATTTGACTCTTTGTGCATTTTCAGCAAGAATTCAATTTAAAAAAAATACGGAAGCCAATTGCTTATTTAGATTATTTTTTATGTGTTGTGAAAAAATCCTTTCTTTGTTTTTCCTTATGTATTTATAGTCTAATGATAGAACTTTTCTTGGTAATACTAGAGAATATGAAAATGATGCTGAGTAAAATAAAATTTAGTAATGTGTTTTTCGTTGTTTGAATTGAATAAGCTGCCAAAAATAAACAACATAAATAGTGAGAAGAATGTTTCCTCTTCTCCCCCACCCTGGGAATCTAATGTGTATCACCCTTTAGACAAAAATTAAGAATTCCAACAGAGTACCATAAGAAATATGTTTAACTTTTGACATGCTGTTGATTCCTTCAAATTTTACTTTTATTTGTGTGCTGAAATACTTTTGTAGTGTAAGGGATTATGCAACAAAGTATAAAAGATTGAACTTTTAACTTCTATGTAGAGGTCATGTAACTAGACACAGGGACACTCTGCTTGTTCACTAAAGTATTAGCAATTAAATTCCCACATGAATACTAGCATATTTGCATGCATAAGAGACAAAACTGTGGCCTACCTAAATATAGACTTCCAGTTTGGTATTTCTGAGAACTAATTCTAGCACAAAACACTTTCTCCTCCATTGACTTGTCTGCTATGTGCATTTTCTCCAGCTATGCAGTTGACAGCTGAGCAGTTTTTGTTTTAGCTTAGAGCATTCATTGTGCATTATCTTTTAATATAAATGCTTATATTGTGCTTTTTTTTTTTTTTCAAAATATACATGATGGAGTATTGCCTTTTTTCTTCCTCAACAGCAGTGAGGTATATGAAAGTGGACTTAAATGCTGCGCATGGAAGTGTGTGCTGTTGCAGTGAGAATAGTTCTCAACTTGTAAGATCTGTTAACTGGAAATGAGTGTGTAAAGAGGTGTTCAACCTTGGAAGTATGATGAGACAATATTGCTTTGAAAAGATAGTTATCAAGAAATAGGGTGATGCTTTTGATGTTTGTATCCACATGAGGGAGACAGTGTGACAGGCTTATTTGCCTTAATTGGTGGATAAATGTGGCCAACCTGAAGCACAGTGCTGGAGAAATCACTGAATGCACTAGCTGTCTGTAAGTTTGCTGTTGACTGATATGCCTATATAGGTTTTATTTTTCCCTCCTTACGTGTAACTGAGATAGAGATTTCTGAACTGTCAACAAAGCCACTCGAGATTTCAGAGCTTTTTCTTTAAAACAGACAAAACCTTAATGTCTCGTGGCTTTCTCTCTCTAATCTTTGGACTATTCATAGAATGGTTTGGGTTGGAAGGGACCTCAAAGATCATCTAGTTCCAACCCCCCTGCCATGGGCAGGGACACCCTCCACTAGACCACGTTGCCCAAAGCCCCATCCAACCTGGTCTTGAACACTTCCAGGGAGGGGGCATCCACAACCTCTCTGGGCAACCTGTTCCAGTGCCTCACCACCCTCAGAGTGAAGAATTTCATCCTAACATCTAATGTAAATCTACCCTCTTTCAGCTTAAAGCCATTACCCCTTGTCCTATCACTACGTGCCCTTGTAAACAGCCCCTTCTGCCCTAATATGTAAAATAGTATCTTAGTCTGTAGAAAACACCAACTCTTAACTCCAGTGTTTTGTTGCTCAGCCTTTATGGGAATGTTATTGAAGGTGGCCAACAGAGTTGATTAGCTATAAATGAAAGTCTCTTGGAACAGCTGACTTCAGTTTGGTAGATGTTTCTTTATTAGTTTGAAAATAATCATTCTTTGTAGCTTATTTAGGGTCATACACTGCTAGGAAGTTCTGTAGAGATGAGAGGCTTTCCTCAAAAAAACAACCACTTTTGTTCACGGCAGCTCCTAGAGGATCTGGAACCTTGCCTGAAGATGCCTAACACTACCCGTAGGTAGCATTAATTAGCAAAATGTTTGGAGCATACAACATTTTCCTGTGTTGTGTTTGACAGTATTGTGAAGAATCAGTTAGCAGGCAGACTTACTGTTGCTTTAGAAATTTATATGGACCAGTTGTACTTAGGTAATTTACAGCAGCATCCCATATTTAATTACTTACTGCTATTACTGTCCCCTTTTCAATCTTTTAGGGGCTTAATTACAATTAGCCAATATGTTCATAAAGATCACTTTCATGGTTTAGCTAAAACCGTGGCCAATAAACTATTTCCTGATTTTTATTTGCTATAGTAGTGTTGAAATATTATATTTTGTTTTGAAGACAAGCCCACATTGTTTATGAAGTGGCTGACTGGGTTGGTAGGTGGGGGGAAACAAAGCAATCTCTAAATTGTTTCTGATAACTAAGATGAACAATCTGTTTTTGTAAATTTATAAATTTTTGTTTCAACTTCTCAAGGTGAAGGAACATAAATATTTAAGCAACTTTATTCTTTCAGAGTTGACTTGGGATCTCTTGCTTTGCTTAAGCATGAAACAGATAAACTCCATTTTGTCCTGATTTTTTACACAAATACTTATGCTGCTCCCAAATAAAACTGAAGTTTAAATTGTTTGGATACAACTTTTTTTGCTTGTTTGTTGTTTGAAGCAATTGGAAGAATACTGTGGGACAACTCTTTAAAATGCTTTTATCAGGTTTTTAACTGTTTTTTGGGAGTGCTCCAAACTAATAACAAGCACATCTATATGTACAATAGAGAAGGAATAAGCTGTGGTTTATCCCAAATACACGGTCTGGAGGTACTAATTTCTTGAGGTTATTATGGTCTCAATCCCTAATTTTTAAAAGATTTATTTACTTTGCATTTTCATATTTATTTCATATAATTCTATTAAGTCTATATCTCAAGAATGTAATGTTTGTGCTTAGAATAGATAATTAGTCACTGTCTCTTCCTTCCCCTTAACCAAGAGTTAAAAATAAATCTATAAAACAATGGCAGTATGAAACAACTCTCTGGCAGTAATCAAGCTGGAAGCAAGCTGGTACTTAACTAGAGGAATTCTGCTTTCGTGTGCACATGCCATAGAAGTAGCTGTTGGAAAATTTAAAAATGAAAAATTGCACATGTGGTCTTTTCAGGAGAAATCTTCCCTGTGAGTAATAAAAGCACCTTCCTTTGACAGACAAGGGACTCTGGAAACTTTGGTCTTGCATTAGGGGATAATTCCACCTTCCTTCAAATAAAATTTCAAAGCTGAATTTTCTCAAATTCTGCATTTTCCCCCGCTTTATCCTTTTCCTCTTCCCCTCCTCCAGTCTTTCTCTAATATTCACTCCTGGCCCAAACTTGTATACAGCATTATTATAGCCTCATGTTATAAAACTGAAAATTTTAAAATGAAAATAATGATTTGTAATAAAAAGCCTGACAGACTAATTACAGTATTGCGTTAATTATTATCTTATTTCAGCTCTGTTCCTCTCACAGCTAATTCAGATCTGGGTTTTGGTGTTTTTTAATCCACATTGACACTGTAATTTTGAGAGAGAATATACTGGGGAACAATATATATAAAATCAAGAAATAAAAATTGTCAGATAAACAGTTATTTCTAAAATGTCTCCTTGAACATGTTAGTAATAGAATGCCAGTAATTCCGTTTAAATGTGATGCTTTGTGGATCTTCTGGTGAATGTAACATCTATATACTATATAATACATCTCTCAAAATCTAGCATTTCTGGATATCTTTATGGCAGGTACTAAATAGCAGTCATTAATTCAGAAATTTGTACATTGTGCAGCTAAGTTGGTACATCATTGATGCATTTTATGTTCTAAGTTTTATTTTCTTCTCCCAAAATGTGTGCAATTCTATACCTTAATCATTATAAGATTGATGCCAGTGCTACAGTATAGCTTCAAGACTGCAATTTGAAGCTACTTTAGAAAAGTACAATTCTTTAGACATGGTGAAGCTGCTGTTGACTGGAAGTCCTATTAGTGGTGAATTACATGTAAATATCGATAAGGGAAAAGTTCATAGCAAAAGTTTGGGAAATTGAGCATGATAATTTGCTGAAATGATGTCTGTCTTGAAGATACGCAGATACAATAGTTTTCAGTTTTTATTTGAACTTTTAAATGGTGCAGAAGGTGCCTGGGTTAGTTTTTAAGCAAGAAAGTATTTGGAAGTTTTGGCAAATATCATTGTAATGGATGTATGGTAATGAAGGAAGTTAAGGAGAAAGATGAATTGGTGAGTGTTGAGTCATTAAGGCTAGGCTAGTTGCAAGGTTTGGTTGTTAGACATCTGAAATTAAGTTGCCGTAGTTCCTGCACTTGGTTGGCTGTCTTCACATCTCAACAAAATTCTGGGAATTTAGTTTCTGACAGTTTGCTTTGTTTTCCTTTTTCAGGACGCGTCGTCTGCAGACATTCGGAAAGCATATCGAAAGCTTTCACTAATTTTACACCCAGACAAGAATAAAGATGAAAACGCAGAAACACAGTTTAGGCAAGTAAGTGCAATGCATGGCGATTATAAGTGTTAGGGAAAATGGAATCAGAATTTTTTATGATGATGTCATTTTAGTAGGAACAAACTTTGAGATGACTAAGTTGAAGATTGAATTACATTTTTCCTGATGCAGCTAGATTAAAACCAAATACACTTTTTTGGAATTAACTTGCTGAATAACTAATTTAGTACTTGCCTGTATATTAAAAATAATTTGAACATAATACTTAGACCTTTAGGAGGAAAATATGTTTTGCACTTTAAGTCTGTTTATAAATAGTCTTTTCAAAAGCAGATGGAAAATTTCTGATCAGTTCTCAATGTAAGTCATATGTAGGCATAATTTAATGAAAATAATTCATTTTAGTTTTTGAATTTTCATCTTTTGAATCTTTATAGAGTGAAACCAGGAGACTGTTGTAATTAGCTCTACCCTTAAAAATAAACTTCTGATGATGAAATACAGGCTACTTAATTTCTGTAAGATCTTTAGCATGAAACAAATTATACCTTTTATTTTTAAGCTGTAACTGAGAGAAGACTCAGTTTGACAGATGTGAGGAGGGGAAAAAAAAGGGGTTGCTTGTTTGTGTATCTGGTGACACTTTGTATATGAATGTCACTGTTTCTTTTGCATATTGAGTTTGCTGCTTTGTATGGAAAAGTGAAAACCAGCAAAGGTCGTTAGTTGGCAAATGTAAAATGTGATACTGCTATTCAAACTTTATAAACTCAATCCTAAATAAACTCTTTTGTGTGGTGTTTTTTTTTTTTTATTTTTCTGTTTTTGTTTCAGTTGGTGGCCATCTATGAGGTTTTAAAGGATGAAGAAAGGAGGCAGAGGTGAGTTAATTTGCACAGATTCTCAAATAAAGCATTCATGCCAGTGATATATTGAAGTCCTATTTGACTTAATTGTAACTCTTCAGATGATTTTTTGCATAATTTAAGTTCATAATTCCTATGTAGCTGTTTAATTACAGATTGTATGTGGCTTAAAGGGGAAGCTGGTGTGTGTTTTTGTGTGATATACTGCTTATTCTACTTTAAAACTAGTATTTGAAAGAACTTTAAAAGCTAGCTGTTATTTGGAGCAATTTTTTTAGCAATTATATCATTGTTTGTTGAGTTGTGTCAGTTATCATTGCTTGTTTTATTAAAGCTGTGGTTGAAAATACAGGCCACTGATTCAACTCTCAGCTATATCTCACTATACCAATAAAAGGTTTGCTGCATGATACTTAGGGATTACTTCCAGTGTCTGTCATCTTCAACATCGTTTTCTGTTGCTTGGTTCATTGTTTTTTCTTTCAGATGTATTATCTATAATACTGCAAATTTTGATAAACATAGCGTAATTTTTTTTATATAAATGATAGTTTTCCTTGGTGCTTCAGGAGCAGGTCCAGCAGTACCTGAAGGGGATAGGATTAAGAACTGAAAACCTGGGGCTGATCTGCTTTCTAAAAATATTTGAACTTTGTTTTTCTTTTTCTTCTAAGTGGATGACCATTTAAACTAATCATTATCAGGAAAACTGGGACACTTAGTTTTGCTTTTGGGTTGGTGTTTTAGTAAATCATTTTACAAATCTTTAAACAGGGCTTCTTGAGACATTTCTTGAAGGGGTTTTGGCTTTGTAGATGTCTTGGCGGGAGTCCAGGTTTAATAGTATGGATTATCTACTTTTTGATAATCCTCTCTTGAAGTGTCATGAAAATGTACTTCATTAAAAAAAAAAAACCCCAACAAATTTCCAGAGGTACTTTCAATTTCACCTCTCACAAGAGAATTTCATTGTGAAGTTCTACTCAAGGAAAGTTAAAAAAAAAAAAAAAATTGTTAGTAAAGTGGCTTCAGACCACTTGAAAAGCAGGCTATCCCCAAAATTTCCCCATCTTTTTGTTTATAACATTGTTTACATACACTGTGTGATATTGCCTCTGTGGAGCTCAGTTCTAGCATGGAGCTTATAGGAATTTCCTTGCAGCTGTAATAGCAGCTTTTTTCATGGAACTTTGATGCAGTAGCTTGTAAAAATTACACTTTTAAGCATTGTATACATTACAGATGCGACTAACCCAACTTGTTTGTGAGAATATTGTTAATTAGTGTGGCACAGTGATTACAAATGAGAAGTTAAAGCAGCAGTAGATTGTTCTAGCTTAGATTAATTTCATTGTCAATAATTTATTTTGTTGTATTTTTGTTGCACAGTGTGGATGTATGGTTGATATTGTTTCTATAGTTGATTAAATATAAATGTAGTGGATTAAATAGTGTTTACCTTCAGAGAATTTTCTGGAAATAATATGCAGAGTTTAGAAATAACATGTAGGGTAGCAGAACTATATGGTCTCATTGCTTTGAGAAAACCTTTATTGATCACATTTATTACACAGTCTAATGGGAAACTCTGAGTAGAGCTTGTAAACGGAGGGTGGCGTGTCCTGTATCCTGTAAGGCACTGTTGTAGCATCTCTTTAAAACAAGTCTTCAGTGTGCTAGGAGCTGCTGCCCCTGTAATATTGTTTCTGTTGTATGGTAACTCATGGGTTTCTTGCAACCATACAGCAAACGAAAGGGGAGAGTCATTGCTTTTTGCGATTTTCCTACTTTGGCTGTTGATATTTGGCTATACGTTATGTGAGGTGATGAACCTAGTGGAAGAGGCTCAAGAGTTTACTGTCATGCCCGTGCACTGGGGAGAAACTGTGCTGCACCCTTTGTCTCTCAGGGCTTATCAACTTAGTTTTATGCTGATTCTAGAGACACTTACTTGGGTCTGCTGTAACAAAGCTTTCTGCCAGATTTTTTTTTCCCCTCCCCTTGGCAGTGTGGTAGTTTTTATTTCTAAAGTAACTCAAAGACCTGATGGGATGAGATGGAAATTAGTTCCATTTCTAACAAATTAGTTGGTAAGGAATTCTGGCAGTTTGGCTGGGAATCCCTTCACAACTGGACACCTAAATGGTTTGGGGCACAGAATGACACCACCTTGAGAAGAGTGAGCTGTAGGCTTCTGTATGGTGAAGTCAGACGTATCTCTTACTGTTCATATCAAAAGTGATGTAATCCAGCATTGGTCCTGGTGTGCGTATAGAGAGTGGAACTGGTAAAGGCGGGAATAAGGTCCTGCACCGTATGAGTGAGTGATTAACTTACTAACTTATTTTGAAACAATAAAACTGGGTCTAATTACACACTTCCTCCATGTCTTGGTGAACGTCAGAGGTGTTAATTGTGTGCATGTACAGAAACAGCGCTCTAAAAAGTCTTGGCCAGCTATATGCAATCATTTTTCTAAAACCTTTGTTTTTTCATACTTATTGGTGAATTTTTACTTTATCTGATGCCAGAAGCCTTTCTTAAACTATTGTAGTTCCTCTACTGACAATTATAATGCAGGACTTTTTAATTATAATGTGTTTTGCTTTTTTGAGAAAGCTTGTGAAGTATGCTAATACAGTAGTACTACAGAATATAGTAATGTTACTGTTATTACGTTTCTCTTACACACTTTGATACATAATAAAAACATTCTAACATTAAACATACATGCAGCATTGTTTAATGTAGCAGTGTTTAACATTAAACATACATGCAGCAGAACATAATATTTTATATTTTGTATACACACTGCAGAGTATGAAATTCTACAGAAAAGTTTATCTTTAGGGTATGTAGAGATAGGTGCATTTCCTGAAATACACTTTACTTGAGGGCATCTGTTGGTAAGTCAACTTGATGATGATAAATTTTATTAGCCTTTGATTACTTTTAATTTATGAAAAAGTAGATAGTTTTATGCACTTCTATTGTAATTAGGCAAAAATCTTAAGTTACCAATTTAAGGAGCTTTTTTTACCTACCAGGCCTATCCTCTGTAACAATGTGGGCTTGATTACAGGAAGAATTTGCAAAGGAATCAAGATATACTTGTTTAGAGTAAGAAAGGTGTTTATCTTAGCTCTCATTATAATTAAATGTCTGTATTCATAGGTATAAATTGTTCTGGCCGATGTTGCACTGGATGTTGGATGTCTCTGACAGCTTGAGGAAAAAAGGCCCCCAAAATAAAAAACACCAGTGCAGCCTTCCCATAGTTCAGAATAGATCTCATTAATTCAAGGTTATAGTATATAACCTTAATATTTCAGATCTCTGAAATTATGTGAAATATGAAATGCAGTGGTTCTCTTAAAGGGAAAAGTAAATTATAATTATATTAAAATAGATGATACTGCAATTAGCTACTACAGTTAATGGATTTTTTTTTTCTTGCAATGTAATTGATTCTACAAAGAGCTCTAAAAACTATTTCTTGAAACTTTACAGAAAACTGAAATTTTAATAATCTTGCAATTGGTTACTTGTTAGTACAAGACTAAGTCTTGTATAGAATCCTGAGTTTTAAAGTAAAGATTCCACTTAAGTTATAAATGGGGATTTTTTTTTGGTCTTTGTTTCTCTACTGGTGCTTTGGGGTTTTTTAGCTTGCTGACTGCTACATTTCAGAGACAACTGGCAGACATACTCATATGTCAAAGATTTGCTGCATTCTGTATGCATATGTCTGAGAAAAAAATACTGCAGATGTATTTTTCCTTTTCAGTTAGATTTTTTTTCTTCTTATAGAGTAACAAGTAATATAGGTTGCCAAACGAAGAATGCTTTGTAATATAATTTTGAATGTAGTTCTTGATGCACATGGATTAACTTTCTATCTTTCATAGTTAATGTATGTTTCTATAAAGAAATTCTTTAATGAGAAACTTGCTTTTAATTAAACCACATCCTAAACTTGGAAACCAAGATTTAAAAATCATGGGAAGCTTCTGAGTTTCAGTAGGATCATTTTCTAGTTGAAAACCCTAAAAATCATTGATATCTTTATTTTTCAAATACAGAACTTAATTACTATTGAAAGCAGTGATTTATCCTTTAACAGTATATATCCTAAAAAGTGGGTTATAATAGAAGCTATCTTCCCTTAAAATGGCCAGTCGTGTGAGCCATAATGCTCATTGATAGTAAAATCAATAGAGCATTGATTCTGAGACTTAATCCTTGGAGACTGTTCAGAACAGCGGGCATAGCCTAGTAAATACAGAGTGCTGTTTAAAGTGTTTAATGCAAGAGACTCTGCCGTCTTAATTTATTTTTTCTTAACAGATAATTTATAATAGAACATGATTGCCAAATCTTAGTTTGCAGTCTTGTTTTACATATTACTATATTGTTACCCTTAGCATATATGGACCTTATTTAATCGGTACCCACATTTTCAGTACATCAATTAACAAACCTTTGTGTATAAGAGGCCAATGCTTAATAAATTTATAGTAGTATTAAAAGAAAATTCTTTCTTGATTCTACATGTATTTGTCTGAAGCTTTCAAAGGAAGAACATCTTTTGTGAAATCTTGTTATCAACCTAATTTGTTTTAAAAATGATTTTGTTTCTAAAATATTTTCTTGTATTCTAACAATAACATGTTTAGCAAATTCATTATTATTTTTTAAATGCTTAAACTTTTACTTAATTCTTTAACAAAAAGTTAAGTAGAAGTTTTAGGTTTGAAATAGTATTCTAAGCATTTTTTCTGAACAGAGTTTGTGTTAAGGCATCAGTAGTTAATTCGTTCTGAGTTACTAGGAAAGGAAAAAAGTTATCACTTCAAATTTTACGATAATGGATATTAATCTTAGTATTCTCATAATTGTCATGGAAGATACAATTTTGTAATATGAATCTTACTTCTGGTAGCATTCAGAACACCGCAGAATCCTGAGGTGTTAAATCTTTTGCATAGAAATAATGGTGCCAACTTAAATTTTTTTTGACAAAAGTCAGCTTTTCTAGATGTGCTGAATTATTTTTTTTTAATTGAAAACCATTGCCTGTTTTCCTACTTCAAAAAATGAATTTGCTTGTGGAAATTTTTTTTAGTACATCTCCAAGGTATCAATTTAATAACTATCAAAGTAGCTAGTGCAGTTGTTGCATTTAAATTGATTTACATGTCAAGACTGGCAGTTTAGCAGCTGCGCTATTATTCCTGGATCGGTCAATTTACTTGAGAAAAACCTACTACTGAGTTCTACTGACCTGCATGACAATATAGGCCCTATTTCTATTCCTGTAATTAGGCCTGCGACTAACTCAGAATATTTTTAATTAAAATATTTTGGTCAATGTGTTGCACCAAATTAGGCCTTTCAGTGCAGATTTAATTCTGGAAACAGTGTGATTAGAATATGTAATGAGTTGTGTTCAATTTAAGATTAACAGGTTGTGCATCTTGAACATACAGGTTTTTGAGTTTACTGTAGAGATTTTTGTTTGAAACTTTACTCTGAAAAGTTAACAAATAGAAAAATCTGTTTTGCATGTCTGTGGTTTGTTTATTTTTAAATTGATAACGTGCTGTAAATAAAAGACCTCAGACATACTAAGATATTTCAAGACATTTGTGTGAAGAAAAACTGACAAATTGTCATAAAATGGTTTCTGAACAGTCAGTAGTGTTTGTAAAATTAAACAGGTTTAAAATGGATTGGTTTGGGAGACAGCTTTTCAAACAGAAAATCAAAATTGTCTAGCTGTGGTGAACTTTGTTTTCTAACATCAAAATCAAGCCTTTAACTTAAATTCATATCTGACACAGAATGGATGTTAAGTCTGGCAGCATTTTACCTAATGGATATGGTGCTACTAGAGCACAAAACAAAAGCAAAGATACCTCTCCCCTCCCCCCAACACTTGTGCTTTTAATTTGTAAAAGAAAAAAAAGGTTTCTAGTGTTTGAGACTTCTGTTCTTTGCTACCTATTTAGTAGTTTTTGGTTTGTTGTTTACTTCTATCATGGAGACCTGCCCACTGATTACTAGACAGATAGAACACATCTACATTTCTAGAAGTCTGTTATTTCAGAAGTGAATGAACTGGGGGAATATTGCAGGAGCAATTGAATTACTTAAAAAAAAAAAAAAAAGTCTACATGCATTTCCGCAGCTTTTGGTTCTGGATTCTGTTTGTTTCCAGATGCAAGCCTAGCAGCTGACAAAACAATTCATTGCTCTATTAAAAAAAAAAAATTCTAAATGATCTTTTGTGTGTGTATTATTCAAGCCGTCTGTGGATTATCTTTTGTTTTGTTTTATAATTGGTTTGGCTCATTTCATTTTTAGCTCTCCATGAAAGCCTGTTATATTTGCTACTGTAGGTATGATGATATTCTGATCAATGGACTACCAGATTGGCGACAGCCTGTATTCTACTACAGGCGGGTGAGAAAAATGAGCAATGCTGAGCTGGCATTACTCTTGTTCATTATACTCACAGTGGGTCATTATGCTGTGGTTTGGTCAATCTACCTGGAAAAACAGCTGGTAAGTATTGGTAATAAATCAAACTTGCTTCAATTATTAGTATTGAATTTCCTGCAGAAGTTTGCATATTATAGGGGTCTCTACCACTTTCCCTGTTTGGAATTTGGATTTTTCATATTTTGAAAGGATTATATTTAAAATTGTGATAATTATAGAATGAGATATTCAACATATTGGAAATAGTAATCTAAAAGCTACTTAATTTTTCTAGAATTGGTAATAAATAGCAGGAGATGGTTCTTTGGTTTTTAACTGGAAGGAAGAAGAAGAAAAAACCCTGTTCTATCATCTATTGATACAGAATCATATGCTGCTGTAGTCATGTCTATGGTTTTCCTAAATGTTGTTTAAAAATAATCAGTTTTAATTCATTTAAGTCATACTTGCTTTACCTTTGTTCTTAGCTAAATGTTTTTTTTTGTTTTGGGTTTTTGTTAGCAGGATAAGCATTGGCAAGCAGTATAAATATACCACATTATTTTTTTATTATTTTGTTTTTCGTTGTATAAAAATCTATTGCACTTAGTAGAGTAGGAAAAACCCTAAGCATAACTTGAAAAATATTCATACATTAGCATATATTTACTTTTTTTTTATTTTCCACTGCATTATTGAAGTTGATGAATGAGAAAGGAGGCAAGTTGAATGCTTTCTCCTCTTAGAAAACTTTGATTGCTATGGAGATACACATGAGTGACAGAACTGGACTTCATGTGTGTTTAAAGACTGGATACCATGGCAACAGTTATTGTTAAGATAGATCATTTTACTTAATCATGTAGGACCCCTAGATACATTTGCATAAATGCTACTCTACTGTTTACCCTTCACAGAAGAGTCCCAGTAACATTTGTGGTTTACATGTTAATGATAACCTGTAACCGTAGTTCTTTCTACATCAAGGATGAACTGCTTAGCAGAAAAAAGAGAGAAAAGAAGAAAAAAACAGGTGGCAGGAGTACAGATGAAGCCAAACTTGCTGCTCTAGACAAAAATGAAAGGTGGG
This sequence comes from Grus americana, assembly GCF_028858705.1. Classification (NCBI taxonomy): domain Eukaryota; kingdom Metazoa; phylum Chordata; class Aves; order Gruiformes; family Gruidae; genus Grus; species Grus americana. Next base: position 148,841,194 of record NC_072853.1, on the reverse strand, counting down.
AAGGAACTACTTTTCTGCATTTTAAAACATTTTATCAGCTACTGGTTTAGTTCTATCATTTTCTCCTTGAATCTTTGAAATATTTTATGAGAAAAATAACTGTATTTGTAGTAACAGCCATTGCTGATATAAAATGTGTCAGTGTAGATGTGTTTTCAGGTTTTCATTTGTAAATGTGTGGTGTTTATTCAGCAGATCAACAGTAATTGAAAGATTAAGGCTGAATCAATGGTGTCTCACTTATAGAAGGGTATTATTTCTACAAGTTGATTTTAGAAGATTTTACAACTTTTTCCGTCTTTGAAGATTTTTGCCTTTGATTACAATTAACAAATTTCAATTTATTTAACCTTTAGTTTATTACCATACCAAGCAGGGAGTTTTTATGGGGTTTTAATGCTTGTCTGATTTAATGCTTTTTATCTGATTAACTTTAAAACAAGCGTGTTTGTAAAGGCTTCTAACTCCATTGTTTGTTAAGAAACACATAGGGAAATAGTGACTTTCAGGACACTCCAAAAGATACCACCATTTCTTCTATTGATTCATAGAAAGAAATAAAGGGTTTAAATAGTTCACACAGCAGGGGCATGAACTGGATCAATGCAGGATGGAGATCAGAGACCATTCTGCCTGTCGTCTTTCCTGATGACATCAGTGAGTAATGCTCCAGTGAACTGCAAATGACATTAATTTTTATGTATTGTTTTGTTTATGCTACAGTCTTCATATCTGGTTGTCAGCACTTGTGAACACTTGGTTGAGGCTTGAGGTTTTTTCAATTTTGGGCTTTTTTTAAACTGAAGTGATTATGTGGCTTATGAATTTATTTTCTTGAAGAAAAGCCCTTTTTAAGAGATTACAGCGATGAGTAGAAGTTAGCTGTTACATATTTTGAATTAAATATTCAAAATGTATCTTTAATATTATGTAGTTACTCGTTTTTATAGGAGTTGACAAGTGCTAGTCTTAAAGGATAATGGGAGAGTTCTGACTTTGAGATTGTGTGGCAATAATGAAAAACTTACAATTTTATTTGACTGCAGAGTACTGGACAAACCACAATGGCATGACTTACTTCCATGCAAGCTGGGAATATGGTTCTGTCTCACTGTGAAATCTTTACCTCAGCTATTCCAGGTAATAGTAATGATTTTAAGTTATATTACTTGATTTTTCTTGATGGTGTTGTTATGCATAATCAGATGTATAGCACTTGTTCTTATGATTTTTCTGGCTCAAGCACAAATATATATAAGTTACGATTTGGAGGTAAATTTAATATTGTAAGTTCATCAAAATGCGAATATATTTTAAATGGATATTAATCTTAATGTGCTAGGGAATTCAGCAGCAGTTCCTGATAGGCAAAACTACATCAATAAATGATGGGAGAGGGATGATATATATACACATCTAATTAGGAATAGCAATGTCTTTTAAGTGATCTGTTAACAGAAGTATTTTTATATCAAATAGGCAAATGCTATATTTTCATAGTAAATATTAATATGTCATTTAAATTTGGGGAAACAGTGAAATTTCTTTTTCTGAGTGAGGTGGAGGGGGGTTTTTTTGAGTCACTGGATAACAATATAAATTGATACCTGAAATTACTAAGGTAAATTAACAAAGGTATGGTTGTAATTTATAAACATAAATGTGGCAAACTTGCTCACAGTTGTCTTTTTTTTTTTAATCTAATACTAGAAACTGTAAAACTTAGCTGATATTCATCCAGTGTAACTATTGTTAGATCAGTTATCAGAATAACTTTTAATATCACATGCTCGCTCTTTTTATTTCCCTTGAATACACCCGTTTGTTTTTAATACCCTTGTCACTGCTAATGAATACGGATCAGGGAATGCAAGGTGGATTTTAGTTTACAGAAATATTGAGGATTAATTCTGCAGTATAAACGGCATCAATGTTCAATTTCAGTCTGTGTTCAAGCTAGAAAAAGCATATAATTCATAATTCCTAATTTGTTAGCAAAAGGCTTGTAAAAGTTACAAATGCAATAAAGTTGGGCCTTTCTCCATCCATTTTTGTTGCCTTTCACCTTTCCTACAAAGTGATGTAAAAGTTAATATCTCTTCCTCTTTTAAAAATTTCAACAGAACTGTGTGGCTATTTTATTAATGAAACCTTTCTTTTTGCAAGTTTTTAAAGCAAAAGTGATGATGCTTAATGACATCAACTGTTGTGTCCAAATTAAGCTTTGATGTTCATCCCTCACTGAGGGGAGTTAGACAGAAAAGAATTAAGTTCAGCAGTTGCTTTTGCTGCATTTTTAAAACTTTCTTCATAATTATAGTACTTTTCCTTTTGCCTTATTTGCAAAATATTAAAAATACTATAGAATATAGTAAGATTCATGAAGAATTTTGAATTAGGACTTCTTAGAATCTTTCTAAGCTGTCATTTTCTCATTTTTATGATTTTTAAGATAGTCTGTTAAGAAGTCAGCATAACAGGTTTCAGATTTTCTGTTCAAAAAGCAGCTCTTGTGTCTGCCAGAATAGGCAGAAAAGATGAATACAACAAAAGTGATGTTTCGCACTTTGTAGACACCTAGCCAATACCTCTTGCTGTGGGTTTTAAATCCATTAACTTAATGGTAGTGGAAAAAAAGCTCTCCAATAACTCAGGGAAAATTGGAGACCAGCAAACAGGGATTTGGTGGCAGGGGAAGCAAGATGTAGAGGAATTCAGAGCTAGACGGCTTTGGAGCAAGGAGGAAGTGAAGAGATGGGGTTCTAGAATAAATTGCCTCATGTGTAAATTACACTAGTGCTTAACTCCAGGGTTTGCTTTGTTGTTGTTTAAGGTGACCTGCTGATTATGTAAGTTAAAATGCAATAAAATATAACTAATCTCCAATATTAAGAATATTCAGGACTTTGGGTACCTGAAATGAATTACTGTAGCTTATTAGTTAACAATGCTTAAAGAAGTATTACCTCTTCTGGGGAGCATAAGAGCAGCAGTGACCTCATGTTGGAGATGTTTTCTGAAATGACAGTGCAAAAGATACCTTGTACGTTGTAGCTAGCTGGACAGAGAGCTAGTAGCTATACTAACATGATTATACCCTGGTACAGAGATCTTGTTTTGAATATAAGTGCTTTTCTCTTCAATAATACACTGTCATAGGCTTGAGATTTCAGAGTATTTTGGACTTTTAGTATAAGTAGATTCACTAGGGCAGCTTATCTGGAAAATAAGATTCCTACAGATACTGAGTAGTGTTATATGTGCTAGTTACACATGCAAATTATTTAACAAGGCGTTACAGTGGTTGATATAAGGATGGCTGCTACACATTTTAGTTGTTTACTGAGTTAATCTAAATTATTTCTTCAGTCATTTAAGAGCCAACAAGTTCTTTTCAAAGTTGGCTGTCATTCATCTGCAACTAATACAATTGTAGATTAACTTCTAAAATGCATCCGTAATTAAATGAACCCCATTTGGGACAGAAAAGGGTAAGAGTTAGCAATACTTTTAATTAAATGTTTCTTCTGCCACTGAGTTTTTTCAAAGCCTCAAAGTAAGGAAACAAAACCACCTGCCTGTGTACACAAGTTCTTCCTCAAAGGAAACTTTATTAAAAACAAAAGAAACAAGCCCACAAAACCAAACCAATAACAAAAAAATACCCACCCCACCCCCAAACCAACAAGAGGTAAACTTAAACTTTTTGCCACTTCTTGTATTGATTCCTTTTACCTAGCATCCCGCCCTTCCCCCCATTTGTTAATGCGAATATTCAACTTACAACAGCTCTGTCTCAGGATTCAGGTTGCTGAGCTTCTGCCCATGCCTGGCTCTCATTTATCCAATTGAGTGTCTTTCTCCTACTTCCCCTCCTCCTTCAAAATGTCAGATTTCAGAAGGAGGCACTTAAAATAATTAAGGTGGGCCTTTACTGAAGAAAAATGCTTTGTTTGTATGCCCTTCTGATGGCCTGTGCCATTTTATCGTAGTCTGCATTTTATGTCAAGAAACTGGAAGAAAAATGGGTGAGAGGAGGATGAGAGAAACTAAAAAATGATTGGTTTTTTTTTAAACTGTTGACAATTGTATTTTGAGAGAGGCCATATAGGCTTTTATATCCATGCATTTAGTTTAGTTAAATTTGGGGGTGAAAACAGTATCTTTAAGCTTGTTTGAAGAATTGAAAAGGGAAAGGAATACATCAAGTGTATCATAAATCAAATATCTGTGGTGTGAAAGAAACATTAAGTAGAGTGTAAATTACATTGACTATTACTAAGTTTAATTCTTATAATGTAGGCTCAAAAAAAAGATAGAAAAGAATGCAAATTGTTTCTAAGGTCATTTATAATTTACTCTTTCATGAGAATGACATGGAAGAAGGCTATATATTTAAAAAAAATAAAAAGGAAAAAAGAGAAAAGAAACAAAACTCAATTAAAATGCTTATTGGAACTGAAAATTGTTCTTACAAAGAAATAAACCAGCTAAATATTAATGTCCAAGAATTTCAGTTCAAATGGTGAATGTAATACAGAATAGACAGTTGTGTTGAGTATACTTCTCTTCTGTGGGAGAAGAGTCATATGTAAATGGCAGTTTATTCCCAAACCAGCAGTTTTTTCTTTGGATGTGCAGACATACAACTCAAGAAGAGTCATCTTTCTTAAAAATGTTAATTATTATTTGCAAAATACTTCCTTCAGAAAACTGAAGATAGGAGTGTTTGTTAGTATTTGTCAGCTACTTTTCTTCCACCTTTATGTGGTGAAGCTTAGCAATGAATGTCTTTATTTTTACACCAACTTCATTAATTCCAGTAAGCACTAGGAAATGTTTTTTATTAGTTAAATTATGAACCTGTTGTTTTCCTAAGTGTAATGAAGCAGAAAGCATTTTCGTTTGTTTCAGACGGAAGTGGATTCTTGTTAAGAAAATAAAGTTTCCCATTATCTTCTATCTGTAATAGTGTAGGTGTAGCACATACACCCTAGCAGTGAACTATTGGAGGAATTTTTGGTGGCTCGCCAGTAATAAGAAGGCAGTTCAAGCTCAGTACGTAGTTGCACTGGGTATAACCTAGTGAGATTATCAACAAAGCTTTCAATTACAATTGAAACTTCTGTTTATAAAGACCTTTGTGTAGCACGAAGTGAATTAAAACAAAAAGGCCAGTAATTTATTTTTATGTAGACTACCAGATGGTAATTACTGTAGCTGATTTAGTAGCCTGGAATAGATTCAAACTTGTGACCCAGAGGTGTTTAATTTCTTGGCATTTTTTCCTCAGGTTTTCTTTTAATCCATGATTACATTTCAACACCTGTTTAGAGATGGTTCAGCTTTGGCCTTAAACAGATTGGCAATGTGTCATTAAACTCAAGAGGCTTTGCCAGCAGGGCATCTTCTTTGGCAAAGTTAGCTTTTAAGCTAGATTTGATTAGGTCAGCAAACATTTCTGTGGGTTGTTTTTGTCTTCACATATGACTTTACATAAAATCATCATGTGACATTAAAATAAAATTTATTGCATTTAATAACGTATACTTTAAAGACATTATTTTTTTAAAGGGATTTATTCAAGTCAGTAAGGTTAAATATCCCTTTAATTCCTAGCTTTGTGGGGTTTTGATGTGTTCCAACTTACTGTACAGCACCAATGTTGATATAATTTGTGGGGAGCGAGCAATTGCAGGATGTGTGGCATGAGTGATTGCCCATTTGCTCTGTTTCTTGCTATTTCGCAGCTGTTGGGAGAACCAAAGTAGGGATGAAGCTCTTGACCCTGAGGTCAATTAGAAGCTTAGAAGCAGGTCAGAGGAGAGTGAATGGTAAAACAAGTATTCTGGGTGTATGCAAGTGAGCAAAAATAATTTGCGTCTAACAGAATACTGTCTGAGGCTCTGGAGACAGAATGTGCTTTCTTGCATAGTAAAAGTTTTAAGTAAATGTAAAACACTAAAGAAATTTGCCTTTAATTGTCTGTTGTTCTGTGGCAGCCAGTTTTGTTCTGCTCCTTCAAATCACTTACTGTATGTCTGCATATCCCAGCACACTCCTTAGAGGAGTGTAGCTCCAAGAGTAGCTTGAGCGTATGAGGCGATACGGGCTCTCAGTTAATGGTGCTGTTCTGTTGTGGTACAAGGCTTCACAGGGTGCCAATGAGTCTCTAGGAGCCTTTGGAGCATTGGCCTCAGTTTCCCCTTCTGGCTGCCTTTGTTTCACTAGTGTGGATGTGGAATAAATACCCAGCAGATACTGCACTGGTACAGCCTGCTGCTGGTCACCCTGTGTGTCCAAGGCTTGGGAAGCATGATTCAACTGCCCACTGGCTGTATGCAGCTGAAGAGCATGGCCGCGCTTGGTTTTATTCCAACATCAAAGCATGATTTTCTGATTATAAAGGAGGAAGTAATGCAATTCCTATTTATTTACTAGTTTACCTTTGAGTAAACATGTAAAAATGTCAGAGAAATATAAATCCTAATGTTTAACTTTTTTTTACATTATTTCTTACTGTAACATGTTGATTTATAAACACTAGTTGTTTATAAACCCATCAAAAGAGTGTTTTTGCTGTGGTATAATGGCTGGCATTTTTATTGCATAGAAATAGCAAATCAAAGGTTGGATGTTGCAGTAATTTTGACTCCTTTTTCTCTCTCTGTTTTTTGTACAAATTGTACAAGAACACTGTACTTAAAAAGACAAAAAACTAGTTCAAGAACTTCATACAAATATTTCTCTTTAAGTCTATAGATTGATTTGATAAGAATTAATGCAAAGAAAATTATTTCAATATACTGATTTTAAGTGTGCTTGTGGGAGAGTTTCCAGTTAACTGTGAATTCTGAGGGGATGCATTTTGTTTGTATCAGCCCCTTGCCCAGAGGAGTAAAATGTGAAGCCAATTCTATCACAAAATCGGTAGTGAAGATTCACATATGGCCAATACAGCAAGTTGTTTCCAATGTTTGCCTTATTTCTCCTAATCTCTAGTCTTTCTGAGTTAGACCAGAAAGCCAGGAAGATTAACTGGGGGGGGGGGGGGGGACGACACCAAACAACCCCCCAAAAAAACAACACAAAACAAACAAACCAACAAAATCTCATCACCCTCCCCAAAAGTCAAGGAGAGGCTGGAGTGGCTAAGTCTTACTCAGAACTGAAGTTTTTAGTTCCAGAATTAGTAGAGTTTGAATAAATACTTTATCTGTTGATTTAGAAACAACAAACAAATAAACCAAAACAAAACTAAAAAAACCCTGAAAACCCCACAAAAAAACCAACCAAAATCCCCAAACAAAGAAAAAAACCTCTTAAAAGTCCAGTATCAAAAATTTCTGTATTTCTGCATAACTCAAGTGCAACTTTGTCTTGGCAATCTCAAATTTATTGACGTGAGTCGATACTGATATAAATAAGAACTGAAATAAAAAAAATTGTCAGTATTCTTGATTCTTAATTGTGGTTAAAATATTGAAAATATGTTAATGAAGTGTTTGTCAATTTTATTTTTCTTCCGCACCACTTTTTGAAATTGTTGGTTAAATATGAGGATAATCACAGGAGCTTCCTATACATGGCAGTTGAAATATAATTTAGAAATACTAATAGCAGATTTTCTAATACACTTTTTAAAATTCTGTTTCTTTTTGGATAGTGTATATTTGAAATCATAGTATAATAAGCCAGCATATATTAGTCCTCTTCATTATTCTTTTTGCTTAACTACATGCATATTACTGCTTTGATGGTGAAGTATTTGTGTTGACATTCTTTTTAAAAAATTTCTCAAACTCCTGCAAATGAGAACAAAATATTTCTGATAGGTAAGCTGGAACTTTCAGTTAGAACAGTTCCAAGCTTTATATTAGTGTGTCTCTTTCCTCTGTCCCTTTCCACCCCCAGAAGGACAAAAATGGTGCTTTTCCTATGTTTATTACCTCTTGAAGGTGAAGTATATACCAGGTATAAAATTTTGATGTTGCACATATTTTGAGCTGTTTGGGAAAAGATCCTCTAAAAAAAAAAATAAAAATCATTTACTGAATCTTGGGGAAGGAGCGTTACATTGGAAGAGGCTCTATCTATGTTGCCAGTGGTTTTAGGGCTCTAAAATGTTTGTATTGAGGCAAAATGACTGCTTAAATGTATCACCCTGGAAAAGTAAAAAATCTGAACATAATCTATGTTGAAATACTCTTACTACCAAAACTGAATATGCTTGAAAATGAATATTCCTGTTTAGACTGATACTATTGAAAACTAATGAGGAGTAAATTGAAATATGCTTATTTATGTTAAGGCAGAAGTTTTCTTCAAAGAACTTCCTATTTTAAACTGTTTTCCAGTACTTCTTTAATTTTGACTTATAAAGTCTAATACCCATATAGTTTGTGTCTGTGGCTAAAATCTTTGCTCAGGTACGTCTTCTAATTTCTCTTTACAACCTGTAGAACCATTTCTTATGCTTTTGTGGGAAGGATTTGATTTTCAAATCTTCAAAATCCATTTTGATTAGATTTTTTGGTTTTTTTCTTTGCTTTGCTTTATATGTATACATTTTTGTGTACTTCAAAATGTGCAGTCTTCCCTTTTTTTGTGATTATGGTATCAGCCATAATAAACTGTGATTAATAAGATAAAAGACTGATGTTGCCTTTGTAACCTCGATATTACTCCTTTTGCAATGATAATCCATTTTATATCTATAAAGCAACAATACTACTAAATTTCATTTACATGCTTCTGACTAGTTTTCTTTGTTGTTCAGCCATTGTGTCTCATTTTCATCTGAGCCACATTTCCAATTGTTCAGTGATTGACATGCTGGAGAGATTGACAGTTACCCCCTAGTGCCTGCTGTCTGGAGATCCCACAAGCAATAATGGATTTTACACCAGAATTTAGCATCAAATATTGGCTTTCAGCGTAAAATGGGTTAAATTTAAATGCTGGTTAATTGTAGCCATTTTGAAATCATAGCCTTAAACAAAAGCATTTTTTGGATATCAGTATGTCTGAGTCCTGTGTGTGCCACGCAACCCAAATGGCTCAAACTTACAGCAGAAGTTAACCATTACATTTATGGCTGTTTCTGTTTCTTAATGATGCAAATAGTCCAAATCAGGAGAGTACAAGGAAAGTTTCCATATGCGGTAGGGAATTCATATTTCAGTTGAACTGAAAAGAGAACCGCTACTGTTTTCTGCTGTTAATGGTAGTCCTCCTGTGCTTACACACTTTTTTTTAGCCCCAATTCTACTAAAACCACCAAAACCTCCCTCTTCCCCATTCTCGAAACCAGAACTCTAAGCATGTGAGATGCTCTCCTCTGCTGTGTTCCAGCAGCAAAAAGTTATGTGAAGTCTTTACAGTTTCTTCTGTGTGTTGTGGCCTCCTACAAAAACCCGGCAAAGAAATGTAACTTCCCATGTCCCGTACCCAAATGTAAAGACAAGCAGAGAGTAAGAAAAGGTATTTTGGAGGGACATGAAACCTCACTGATCTTTTGTGGGAATTTGTCAGAGTTGTTCTTCAGGCGCATTGACTTGTGTGGGTGAAATGCCTCCAAAGTATTATAAAGTTCTGCTTGGAGCTGAATCATGTTTCCGTCCTGTGTTGTCCCACCTTCTTCAAATACCTTTCAAGGGGCAGATGCCAATATAATGCGAGGAACAACTGTTGTGTTGTAGTGTCTTTGCAGGAAGCAATGGTTTTGAATGACTTATACCGTTAGAGGCAGCAATAATGACTGCTTAACTCAGTTTTTATTTTCAAAATTTATTAAGATGTCTTATTTCATTTTTAATGAGACCAGGTTTTGTTCAAATTTATGGGACTATAGTTGAAATTATAAAAATATTTACTGATGTTTTACAATACACTCTACATTAAAATTTAAATCTCCCTTTATATGTAAAAAGTGAGACCGTTAATGTAATAACAAGAATAAAATTATTTTTGGCTATAAAGAACTAAAATTGGGTTTATCTAATGCTATAATTAATTTTGATTTAATACAATAGATGTTCCGCATGCTTGGAAATGATAAATACTAATTTGTCTTTTTCAGCATTTCTATTACAGATTCATTGCTTTTTGAATGATTATAGAAATATCTTTAAACTGGTAAGTGAGAGTAAGAAAACTCTCCATACCTCTTACTTCAGCAATCTGGTTGTTCATATTGGAAAGCTTTCAGTGCAAATCTATAATTGCGAATTCATCAGATTTTGGAAATGTGTAACTTCTGGTGAGATTTGTGACAGGACTTTTAGTTTTATGTGTAAATTTGCCAAGTAGATTTCAGTTTAGAATCTAATCTAATCCTTGGAGAAAAAACTTAATATATATTTTCAACACCTTAATAGCAATGTAGAAGTTGGTTTAAAAAAAAAAAAAAAGTGGGGGGAACAGGTTGGGTTTAGGAACAAGCAGTTAATGTTACCATAACGAGTTCACGCTAAGAGGACTGCTGCCTAGCAATTGCCTTTGTTTGTCCCTGCACACACTAATTACAAACTTTTCTTTCTTCCTTGAACTTCCAGATTGCTGATGTGAGCAGAGTGGGTACATGGCCTCTTACAAAGCTGTAGGTAGTGATCAGAAATGTTTTTCTAACCATTTTGCTTTTCAGGTTGTCAGTGAGCATCATAGACTGTAATAGTAATGCTGTTACAGTTGAACCTTTATTACACAAAAATTCTGCATTCTAAACAAATACTTTCTATACTAAAAACTACTGTAACTGAAGGAAACAAATGTATCTTAATTTTTTTTGCAAGGTTGATTGAGAACTTAAAACAGAGCCATTGCAATAACTTGTTTGTATAAGAATGCTAATGCCATTGCAACATTTTCTTAAAGGATGCCAGACAATTATATGTAGAATATAAAGAAACAAAAATGAAGGCGAAAGAAGATGCCCTGGCTAAGGCTGAACTTGAAACACTTCTGAGTGAGTTTTTACCACTGTCTTAATAAACAAAGATGTAATATGATATACCTACTACACAGGATATATGTGAACAAACATTTTTTATAATCTTCTAAAATATGTGTTCTATGTATTTCTGTACTGCTGTTAAATTTAAATATGCTTTTAATTTTGACTAATTTTTCAGTAGGCTGGTTTGTTCCTATAGAAGCATAAAGCTCAGGTGGTAGTTAGATAGTAGCAACAAAAGCATACTTTGCTAGAAATGTTGCTTTACGGTAGAGGGAAATATCAAATGTATAGATCTCAAAGTATGCATTTTCAGAAGTCACCTCTTGTGTTTTGAGCATTCTTATATTCTCTTTGTCTGTACATATTTTTTAAAGTAATATGTTTAATAATTCTTTTGTTGCATATTGAATTGAATTTTGTGATAGAAATGGAACATAATTTGAATTTCCAAAAGCATGGATGCAGACTTCAGAGAAGGATTCATGCTATTGTTGAAATAAATGCCTTAAAGTCTTTACATTCTTACAAAAGACCAGAGAAGGCAATTAGCATTTGCCTTAATAAAGTATTCGGAATAATTATAGGTGACTTTTCCTTTTCTTCTTTCAGTTACTTGCTTTTGCCAATGATTTAACCTACTCTCTTCTGAAGACAATTTTTGAAGTTTTTTTGTGTCTGTGTTTGTATGTGCGTGCTTGCTTTATTTACTGTACTTAAGTGCATGCTTTTAAGTTCCTTTATTCTGACAAGTGCATTGAGTGCCCTATAATAATTTACTAGCTTTGAGTATGCATAAGCCTTTAGGCACTTAAAATACAGCTGCATTATTTATATTTACAGAATAGCTTAATTTTGAAAAATCAGCAAAGAGATCCAGTTTCAGCGATAATTCCCAACTTATCTGTAGCTGAATCTATTTTGAGAAAATGGATAACATTCAGCACCTCAGCGAGCATTGTGGACCCAGGCCAAATCTAGCAAAATAGTGCATTTAGTGCTTGTTAGGGCAGCCTGCCATTATGTTTGAGATACCTACCACAAAATGGGCCCTTGAAAAGGGTCTTGACTCGGGTTGTTAAAAACTTGTTAAATTGTGGGATAGTAGCGTATTGCCATTGTTCAAAATAGCTGGCATACATTCTTCATTGAAATCTGTGAACTACGGTTTTAAAAGGACTGGTTGTTGAAAACAGAAGTGCAAGTGAAAGTATAAAGTCATTAAAATTACAGTGTGTATGTTCACACGTGGTCTTTCAGTGAAACACAGGAACTTCTCAGTATTTCCCTCTGCCAGGTGTCGTGTGAGAGTCACTTTTTTTGTTGTTGTTACCTCCAGTAGCAGTGCCCACACCTGAGAGGTGTGGGTTTGGCACACTTCCTCCTCCAGGTCACCCCTGGCCTCTCACAGCAGCACCACCCTGTCCCCTGCCGTGTGTGACATGGCGTGTGACCCCCCCGCCTCGTGCCTGCCAGCTCACCCAACGTCACTCGCATGAGCAGCGGCCAGTCCTCACCACTCTCACTGGCTGGCATCCTGTCCTCCCTTGGTAGGCTTGCTGGCAGGGAGCAAGAGAAGGATTGAGAGTCACCACCTGGAATTAGCAGTTTGAAATTTGTCACGGAATTAATTTGGTCAGCCATAGCAGTGCTATTGCTGGGCAGCAGAATGAGCTGGCAGTTAACTTTTTAAAAAGGAAGTAAGACTCCCAGGAGAAGAACAAGAGATACATCTATGTTACTGTAGGCAAAAACCAAACCTCTCTGTAATTTTTTTCCTGAAGCTTGCATGCAAAGCATCTGTAAACTTGCTATTTCATTATATTTTTCTACATTGTCACTTCACAATTAGCATAGAAAGGTTGTAAATCACCAAATGTGCTTTTTTTTGCCTCCATTGCTCTTAATTTTAGAGACCATTCGTGGAATGCGAGTTCATAATAACAGTTCCATCTATCTAATTGAGTAAATGTATCTCATGTGGATTAGCAATAGCTATTTTACAGTGCTTGTTTTTTCATGACCTAATTGCTAGTTTACCCCCATGTCTATCTGCTTTCTTGCTGAAATTGTGTGGTATTCTGTAGGCAGCTTGAGCTAAAACCAGAGAAGGGTACTGGAGGTGGAAAATACAATTTGCAAAGTAAGAAAGAGAGGACAGTATTGAGATGTCATTAAAGTGCTATATTTGGTAAGGAGTGTGAAAAAGTAATTTCTTGGTAAGTCAATATTGCTCACAATTTTGATTTATTTTTCTGGCACTTTTGCAGTGTTTCTTATTGCTTCTCAATCCATTCAAAACTGTCATTACTACCTTAGTGAAATATAGCAACTTTACAACTTTACCTTACAAAAACAGAGCAACTTACAATACAGACCTTATGTTTCTAGGAAACGTGGTTTTGTAGGGAATTACAGATAGCTGGGTGTTTTATCTTACAAAAAAAAGGTTTGCCTTACATTTTCTGATTGCCTTTTCACATTTAGATACCAGAACACAAAATTTATTTTAAAATTGAAGTGCTTTATTTAATAAACTTTCTGTTAACTTCTCCCTCTCCTGTAGTGTCACACGTGCATATAATCCCTGCATCGCGGAATGATTCTGTAACAATAGATGGCCCTGATCTTCATAGTCAATAGCGTATGTATTAACTGAACTGAGAAGACTTAGGGCATACATTGTCAGGACAGGTGACTACCAGTTTTTAAACTTAAATTGCAAGTTTTGAGTAGTTATCAGGACAAATTCTAGCGGCTCTACTGGTCCTTTTCCTGCATGGAGTACTTCTTTCAACCGTGTCCCTTTTAGGGGGAAACACATCTATTTTTCTTTCTTTATACTTGGCCTTGGTAATTCTCTTACTTTCTGTTGTTCTTATGCTTGTTTTCCCTGACCTTCAATACGAAGACTTAAATTTATTTTTAAAATATGCCTTTTAAAAGAAATAGTACCTGCTAGATATTGGAGGTGAACTCTTCACTGGCATCCCAGTTACCAAACACACTTGCATTGTACATCCAGAATTCTTGCCCTGAAGCAAGCATCTGGAACAATCCATGGGAAGAAACTATTTTGATTCTAGTTATAAACCATGTTGAATAGTACTTAGATTTTGGGGTTTTTCCTCACCCCCACCATCCAAGCTTTAACTGAAATACAAACTTACTAGCCCTATGACTGTAATGCTAGCTGTATTGAGGCTTTATGATGGTATCTATAGTGGTATTTATATCTCTGTATAGGTCTTTATAGTAAGACATGTTTTACCTGAGTGCCTGTTGTGAAAAATCCAGAGCTGTAGTGAACCCTTTAATATATTTGATTAAGTTTGATTAGGCTTGGTGGTTCTCCCTTTCCAGACAGCTTGGAATATAGCATGTTGCTTGGGTATCTTTTTATATTGTTTCATGAAACTTAGGGATAGAAGCCATCACTGGATCATTTAGTATAATGTGTTTATTTCAGACCCTTACAGTCAAAAATCAGTGAAAAATACTGATTCTCATGACTTGTCTTGTTTCACTTGTTCTGGTGATGCACTTTAGCTTTTAGCATCTTGTTATGCAAGATACAATATTGATCAGAAAACCTCAAAATGCTTTCCATTCTTCATAGTTTGTTCAGACAATTAATTTTACAGTTATATACTTATATCTTAATTTCAGTATGGATTTCTCTAGCTCTAGCTTTCAATTGTTCATTAGTTGCATTTTTCTGTGCTTAAAAAAGGGAGTTTTATTTATCTGTGAATATATAAAGCATTTCTTTAGCCCTTGATTACAGAAAATCCACAGAAATTTAGTCTTCCAATGTAGCTGTAAGTATTGGACCCTGGGTTTGTATATAGTGTTCTAACGTTTGTCATCGTCTGCTTGTAAAATCACTTTTCTTCTATTATTACTGTTCCGTTTACAGAATCACAGATTACTTTAGTTCCCATTGCTCTGATAGCTCATTTCAGATCGCTTGTCCACCATCACTACAGGCTCTTACATCAAAGGTTCCTTGCACTCAGTCCCTCATAAGAACAGATATGGCATAACGTCCTTAGCTGTGTAATTTTCAAAAATGCTTTTGGTTTGATTGGTCCCAGACTACCAGTGAGTCCACGTTCCTACTTCTTCCTGTACTTTCCTCTTCGCTGTAAACCATTTTGACCAATTTTATGTAATCTAGCACTATACTGAAGGTGACTTTACATTTACTTCCAAATAATTGACAAATATCTTGGATAATTGTGTTTAGTATTAATCCCTGCCAAAATGCAGTGTTCGCATTCCTGCTCAGTAATGATTTGCTGACAAGCAGGTTCAGAGAAAATTAATTCATATAATGCATGCTTTTTTGGTCGGCGTGGGTGTGAATGTTCTGATCACTTAATTGTTACCTCTGAAGCCTAATTATGGCAAACTAAGTATCATGCATTTCACTGATTGTTTTGGCAGGCCTGCTGAAAGGATTTTGAACTTGCAGGCTCGTGTGCTTTTTCCAGTTGTTTCAAGTAGGCTAATGATGCCTCTCCCTACAAAACTTGCTTCAGATTTTACGGAAAATATTCCGCTAACAGTGTATGAGGCTCATTTGAAAGAGGAATGCGTGTTTCTTTATATGTTTGTTGGAAGGCAAATTAGCTCGCAAATATTGGAGGTTTATTTCTAACCCTTTGATATTATGGGGATGAGGTATTTTGGGGGAATAAGTTTTGGGAAGGGTAGATACTTGGAGAAAAAGATGAAAGACATCAAACCCTACAGCTTGTGAGAAGTGTTTTGTAGTTGAGGATATATTCATCACTGAGCATTTTTTTAGTCCATTTGCTCAAAAATAAACTAGCTTCTAGGTCTCAGTGCAGCAGATGTATATATCTGTCTCCAACTCATGATGCATTCATATAATCCCGTTGGCTTTATTATGAGTACAGAAACGTATATTTTTTTAAACATATGAGTGTTTGCCCAATATTTGCATGAATGTTGAATGCAGTTTGCGCCATTTTTTTAAAAGATGGTCAAAACCTTCATACAATTTTTTACCAGACTTTTGGGTCAATGGTATTCTATCTGACTGTGTTGCTCTACATGCAAGTGATTTTTTTTTTTTTCTCTGTCATTTTTTAAACAAATTTTAATGCAGTGAATGCTTTGGTTGTCTTTATAGTTACCTAGGTAAGTGAACAATATTGAAAGAAAAGGAGCTATCAGTGCAGTGTCTTACTGACTTGCCAAATAGATGTTTGCTGTCTACCTCTGTGTGTCATCATATTTCTTCTTAGCAACACGTGAGATAGCAGTCTGTTTGTCCCTTTTTGTGATTTTTCAAGACATCACTGTCTTTTTTGACCATATTTTCTGTGAATTCTTGTTCATGCTTAAAGCTTAGAAACCTTGAAGAGAGAGGGAGCTCCAGCTTGATGTGTCATACTTTCTTTGCAGGCGTTCAGCACTTGTTTTTATTTCATTTCTTTCTATATGAAGCGGCCATTTTTTCTGTGGAAAAATTCTCTCAATTCTTTACATTTGCATCAGCTGGCAGGCAAAACCAGTATATACTTTTCTGAAAACTTTAAAATATGGATCTGTGATATTTATTATGGAAAAAGCAATGTTCTATTACGTGGCACTCGATCCAAAATGCTAGCTGATTCCTTATCTTCTAAAAATGACAGCTGATATATCTTAAAGCAAATAACCATTAGCCAGATACTATTAATTCTGCCACTGATAAAATTAATGTAGTAATAAGGTGGAAGGACTAATGAGGAAGGTCAAAGTATCTGATTATGTGCAAGTAATTCATCAAACTTCAAAACCTGGATCATGGCACCATAAACTGGTAAAACGTATAGCTAGCACTGGAATAGTTTTGGAGGCCTTTAGGAACATAAAGTACTGTACAAGTAAGAGAGTTAGCTAATTGTTATTTGTTAAAGTCTAGGGATTCCAATGATGAGTGTGTTTATATGCTGTTCAAACATAGGGGACAAATTATATCTTTTTTTTAACTCTAAGTTGTTAAATACACAGCCAAATTTAGTCTTCTGGTAAAGAACTTGATAGTTCTAAAGGTAGAAATTACTCATAGAAAATTAGTGTCCTTGCAGCATGAATTCAGCAAATGAGAAATCAAAATTCCTTCTGCTGCTGCAGGACTAGAACTCTGTAAAAGTCGTAACTCATGTAAAATAGTGATAATTTTACATTGAAGTGGTAGATATCAATTTCCATAGTGCTTACAATCTTGGATTATCCATTTACTTTCTGCTGTTGCCTGTTTTTTTTATTCTGTGTAATAAACTAGAAAAGTTACTACACTGTAATTTGTCAATTAAAATATATAATGCTCCCAGAAAATAGTAGTGAGAGTATGCTATTAATTTACCCTGTTGAGCTTGAAGTCAGGCTCTAGTTTCACCAAGACTGTTTCTCTCCACTGTGTTTCGTTGTATGAGCACCAATAACTCCGGTCATAGTTAAGGTCCGCTGGATATTGGTGCCTGCATGGGGCATAGTGGTCTGACTGCGTCTGCGGTGGACAGTGAGTAGGCTGTCACAAAACTAGGAGGAACCTCTGAAATATTTTTCTGTATGTTTTTCTTGCATTTCAGTTAAGTTTATATACAACAATATTAAAACAATATTTGAGAATGGAGGAGAAGAATGCATTTTGAAAGCCTGTTCTGTTATACTGGATGGCCACATAGTATAAGTCCAGCACCATTAGAAGATGACAGTATTAAGGCAACACTTGTGTTTCAAAACTCTGCAGTTGTTGCTACTGTCAGCACCATCAAACACATCCTTGCTTTAGGTTGTGGTGGTGGCGGCAGCGGCACCAGCTTCCTGGCTGTCTGTCAGGCCTTACCAGATGTGGGAGTCAACTGTCTAGGCATCATCTGCTATTTGGAAAACCCGATCCTTACTCTCTTCAGGGAAAAGCACGAGGTCAGGTCGCAAGTGTCTTTTGGGCTGCCAGTTGAATTGCTGATGATGAAAAGATAACATGAAGGAGAGAGGTTTTCTTCCTAGGTATCTGCTGTGGACTTCTGTTGTTCGGGTGAAATAGTATCAGTGATCTGTTTTGCTTTCTCCATCTTCATCTGAAAGAACAACAGTGCTTGGCTGCCTTAAGTTGAGGCTTCGTAGAGTACATCATTACCTCTGAACGTAACTTCTAAACTTCCTCTCTCTAAAATCCTTTATGATGTTACTGTTAAACCACTTTTATGTGCTTTCCTATTCTAAAAAGTGGCTTTCAAAAATTCTGATGTGAATCTGTTCTCAGTGGGTTATTGGCAGCCCTATGTCAAAGGTGCTGCGATTTCAATTATATATAAAATTTATTTTTTTTCAATTCAATATAACAGCCATTGTGGTATGTAAGGGTTAAGCTGAACTCTTTCATCTTTTGGTATATGCACAGGAGACAGGTTTTTTAATTGTGGTTGAGTGCTCGTTTGAGGGCGTACAGCCATCTTCTCTAGGTGGGATTTCTTGTTCCTTTGATAGTCAGCAAAGAGCAGGGTGTCTTATCTATGTTAGGTCTTCCTCTCTCACTTAACTGCCTGAAGAAAGCCTAGACACTGTTTTCGATACCTCATTTTAAAGTGGGGTGCAGTTCCTTCTGGAAATAATCTTACAGCATTAGTTCTAAAACTACAGAAAGAGCCTAGATCACCTATTTGCAGGCTAGGCTCTTCATTTTCCAATGATAGTTAGATATATTCAGGCTTTAACTATTTGCATATTTTGAGAGAGAAAATTACAAAGAGTAGCTGACGGGGTGCAAGGTACAGGAAAATCCAACTGTCTCAATGTCTCCATTGTTAAATAATTCCAAGTGAACACATGCAGTGTGCTTGATTATTTTGCAGGATTGAAATACAGTAGTGGAAATTTGTCATTTAAGGTGACTTCCTAGAATATTTTGCCAGTATATGTGTTTGCAGTAAAGAGCTAGTGAAGCTGTTGTTACTTATCCTTGCAAATCTTAACTCTGACTCAAGAAGCTATTACATATGGCAACTTTGGAGAAAAATGAGATAATGGTTAATATATGTGATTTGGTTATAAAAATTGCCTTTTGAAACAGACAAAAAGAATTTTGCAACAGTATTTTCTTGAATAACTTGCAACACTGGTGTGAATTTCCTGTTCTTTTTCAACTTCTGAAAGGTGCCATGAAACAGGTCTCTCTCCATTTATTGTTTTCTTAAGTATTCAGTTCCTAGGAGTTTGTCAAGTCCGTTGAGTCTTTTCACTGTTCTGTTCTGCACATATACTGGTAGGAAAAGGAATTCTGCATCAGAGTCTGTAGGGACCAGTCCTTCTGTCCTATTCAGGATTTTTTTTGGAAAGGATTTCACAAAAAACAGGTATTTCTCCTCTGGTGTTCAGAAAAAATATTAGGACATGGTTGCAAAGGCAGATAAACTGATCTAATGGCCCACTGCTGCTGAGAAGTGTGGTTCTCCTTTTCCTTGCCCACCACCTTTAAGTGACTTGGATTCTTTCTTTTCGTTTGAGTGTAAAGGAGTAGTTTTCTGCTAGATGAATGAATTGGTTTGCTAAGTGGTTGGATGACTGTCGAAGCACAAATAGGAGAGAGAAGCACACAAGCACACAGTGAAGAGTGGAAAGGTGGAGGCAGAGTAGAACTTTCCGCTTTTGGCTGCAGCCAGCCGTTAGATCAGCTCTTTCAGTTTAGTAGCATCCTTAGGAGCATCCAGTTATTGTGAATACAGCGTATTTTTAAAACAATGAGGAAAAACCAAGAGAGTCCCACTTGGCATGCTTTATGAGTGTTCAAGCTGCTGCTTCTGATCCTCATCCTCTGGTCTTTCCTAAAGTTCTGGCAATTTTCGATCAATTTTCAATCTTTCTTGTGAGATCATCTTACATAGTGGATATGTTTTTTCAGTTGCTGGGGTTTAGGTGGTGGTTGTCCCTCCTTCCTGTCCCCTAAGTTTGCTGCTCCCATTTAGTACTATTTGAAGGACAGAGAGAGCAGAAAACAGTGATCAGTTTGAGAAATGAGGTCCAACATTTAAGTCTTCCTAAATGTGTAAGTGCTGGAACAGAGCTATTTGTAGTTACAGAAATCTGACAACAAAGAAGCTATCTGTTGACTCAGAAGCTGTTTCTCAGCACAGCTGACCATAAAGCAATACAAAATTGTCTAAACCTCACCTTTCTACCTTTGCCAGTTTCTCTGAAGCCAGCTGGACTTTTGAAATCTTTTAACAGCTCCCTATGCTTTTGTCTGTACTAATCTTAATTGCCAGGTGTGTAGCAGTGACAAGAGCTAACTGTGGTTTTGAGGGGCTCCTGATTTGGCCATTTAAGGTGTAGTTCAGAGAGAAGAGGGGATGAGCGTGTGCACTGCTATTTACTTTTCATAAAAATAAAATTATTATGTAAAACTCTGAATTCTCCTTTTAACAAAGAAATTGAAGCCCCTTCCTCAGTGGAAATTTCAATATAGCATTAAGAGTGGAGGAGCTAAGCCTACTTCTGAATTATACTCTTTTGCAGTATTAGTAGCATTACGTTTTCTTCTTTTTCTACGTTTGTATAGAGGAGAAGAAGCCTAAAGTCAAGAAACCAAAATCAGAGTTCCCTGTATACATGGTTCTGGAGTCAAGTGCATACATACCATCATATGATCATGGAGCATCCATTGAAGAGATTGAGGAACAGATGGATGATTGGTTGGGAGGCAGGAATAGAACACAAAAAAAGAAGGTAAGTTCAAAATCTTTCGTGTTATGTATTTTAAATGTTGATTTATTTGCTTGCCTGTTAAGAAAATGGAATAATGTTTGTATGCCACCACAATATTTATATATCGTTGAAGTCTAGAGAAGTATTAATTGTCAAGCAGAGACATAATGGAAAAGATTATATCGATGTTCAGTGTAATTTGTGTAATGATACTGGAAATGTTATAATAGGATGTTGTTGATTAAAATATATGAAAGCTCTCTATGGTTTCTAATATAAATACTATTCTTGTTCACTAGAAATTAGTAGAACATAATGCTGTCAAGTTATATGAAGCTTGGTTCTTTCTCTTAATAGCAGATAAAAAGATTTTGCTTGCAAGAATGGCTTCTCTGTTTAAAAAAAAAAAAAGCAAAGGAAAAAGAAGAAACCTTCACTACTTAATATCCAAATGTAGTATCTTTTGATTATGGAACTGCTTACGTACTTTGTGCATTTCATCTGACTTAGGGAAAAGTACTAACAATTCAACTTAGGCCTATTGCTAAGGTTCTTGCTACTTTGAGATAAGGGTTCTTAGTGGCAGTTAGTGTAATTTATCTTCTGGTAAATTTTATTAAAACATACTGGCTTGAAAATGTATAGTTTTCATTTTAGAACTGAGATAGGCAAGTGACAGAAGAAATGTTATAAATTGGTCTACTGACTTGAAAATCTGCCTTGCCTGGAAGACTGAGATGAAGAATGGTGTGTTTGGAGTGCAGTTAGGGCAACACATTTTCTTCAGCGTCAAAATAGTGAAAGAAGTTACTGGTGTCATTTGTTTGATTCAACTGTGCTGCAGATTTGCTTACTCCTTAGTTGTTTTCAAGCCTGTGAAAAATACTCGCTCACATTTTTAGCCAGACCTAAAATTTGTACTAAAATAATTTGAATTTTGCATAACCTGGTTAATCATCTACCACTACTGGATTCCTAAGCTTCATGACTTCCCAGTTGCCAACTTTCTCTTGCTGTTACTTTTATCTTTCTGTATTATCTAGTACATCTGCATTATGTTTACTTTTATATTTCTGTAACAAATCTGTTCTGCAAATATGCTTAGCTTTTGACTTCCGTGTAGGGGATTTACACTCTGAATCCTTAAACACTGGAGCATATTTTCATGCACTTAGACAAATTAAGAACTCGGGTCCTTAATTCTATAGATGAGTTGCCTGGGAGCATATGTACAGTCATTGCTTTGTTTCCCTTAATTCAAAAAGCACCCATGGATTGGATTTCTGTTAGTTGCATCTCTGTGAAACAGCTTTGCTTACCAGGCTGTGTGGGCAAATGATTAAAGGAGAAAAGATTTATGTTTGTTTACAGAAGCTTGGGTTGGTTGCATGCTTTACTGTCTGAATCCCCAAATTCATCTTCCCGACTGATGGAAATTGAGTCTTTCTTTGGATTTCCATGAAAGAAATTTAAAAAGACTGGGCCTATTCTAGCTGTAATTTAGCACCTCCTACACAGAGTGTATAGAAGTTGTGTCTTCAGAGTCACTGATAAGAGAACAAGTTGCATGTACATCCTTTCAGAAACAGAAGTCACAGAAATTAAAATATATCAAAGAACTGTTATTAAAAGGTAAGTCATTTGCTTTTCTACACTTACACCTAGAGATTCAGTATTGCATCTCATCACTTTGATTCATGAGTTTATTTTTGGAATTACATTCTGTTACAAATGGGGTTAACATTTTTAGGGGCAAGCAGGCAATTTGCAGGTATACTGTCTGGGTAAAGTGTTTGACCTGAACAAACTGTGATGAGGTGTGCTTCCTTTCCTTGACAGCTAATATGTTACCACAATGCAACATCAACATTTAATACAGTAGAAGAGAGAAACAGATTCGTAAACTGTACAAAGAAATGGGGAATATATGTTACTGGCTCTAGTAGCTTGTAGGAGCCATTTGTATGTCAATATGAGAATGTCTGTATCGTATGATTTGTAATAAGCTCACTGCGAAAATGGTTGTACCTCAAGTGAATTGTTCCTAACTGTCATTTGACACATTTTCCATTTTAGAAAGATGTGTTTTCTGCCACTACACATCATAGATGTGAACTGGGACAGTACCCTTCTTCTACCTCCCTCTTCTGCTTCTTGCATGGACATGCAAGTGCTGTTGTAACACTCAGTTCTGCTTGTCTTAGGAAGAAGTTACTCTTTCATAAATCATTTTGCCATCAGACTTTTTCTTCGGATTGTCATGCTTCACTCATGAGAAAGCTTGATAGCTTTTCTTCTTTTCTTTCATGATAGCTCAAGGATGTGGACTATGTACAGTCAACCAGTCTTGAGAGCAGTTATCCATGTAGAAAGATTGAAGTAGCTTGATAAAATAGTATGTTGTGATGTCATCCATCCAGAAATAAGGAAGTGGAGTTGCTGTCCCTGATGTTGGTGTCCCGAGTGTAGATACTTACAGTTCATTTCATGTTGTTCATGAACTGCTTTGCACTATTGACATTTGGACTTTGGGAGGTGCCTGTAATCCACAGACTAGAGTTTTGGAAGTGCTGTACCATGCAGACTGCCCAGTTTGATTAAAAATTAGATTATGTTCAGTTGTTAGGTTGAAGTCAGTCCCCGTGATTTTTTTTTATTTTTCTATTTTTAAATACGTGATGATATTTGAATGCTTAGGGTCCTTTCATTTAGGCTTTTTTTTTTGTGGTCTTTTTTTTTTTTTTTTGAAAGCTGGTTTAATGGCTCATGGGCTACAGTCCTGTAAGCTGTTTACAAATGTTTCTTCCAGTTTGGAAGAGTACATTTATGCTCTTTGGAAGAGTGAATTTGGAAGTCTAAGGTTATGAATTTAGATGCATCAAAGCTGTATAAAAGAAAAATTAAGATTTTTATTGTTCCATCTGCAACAGGAATCTGGATATTTTTTCTGATAGGTATTAATCTAGGAAGTAACATTATCATAGAATAATTTGGGTTGGAAGGGACCTCAAAGATCATCTAGTTCCAACCCTCCCTGCCATGGGCAGGGACACCCTCCACTAGACCAGGTTGCCCAAAGCCTCATCCAAGCTGGCCTTGAACACTGTCAGGGAGGGGACATCCACAGCTTCTCTGGGCAGCCTGTTCTAATGCTTCACCACCATTATTGTAAAGAATTTCTTCCTAATACCTAATCTAAATCTACTCTCAGTTTAAAGCCCTTACCCCTTGTCCTATCACTACATGCCCTTGTAAACAGTCCCTCTCCAGCTTTCCTGTAGGCCCCCTTCAGGTACTGGAAGGTGCTCTAAGGTCTCCCTAGAGCCTTCTTTTCTCCAGGCTGAACAACCCCCACTCTCTCAGCCTGTCCTCATAGGGGAGGTGCTCCAGCCCTCTGATCAGCTTCATGGCTCTCCTCTGGACTCGCTCCAATGGCTCCATATCTTTCATTTGTCCAAATGCAATTTGGAGTACCAGTGTGTTTTTTGGATTGGTCTACTAATTTTTATTGATAGTTGCTTAGAAACATTTGAGTTTTTACTGTGTGATGCCTGAATATGATATGGAAGCTATTAATGTACTGTTGATTACTGTTTCCATAGGGTTTAAGTATTGAAGTACATCAGCAGGCTCTAGAGCGAAAACAGCTTCCTTCTTAGGCAAGGTAAAATGATCTACCAAGGGATGTAGAAAGAGGAGTGTTTTGCGATGTGTTTGGGGTTTTTTTCAGGTTTTTGTTTGTTTGTTTGTTTTCCCACAAGGCTACATAGGTGGCTGAAAATGTGCTTATAGCATGGTAAAGTTGTTACTCTGTCTTAGTTTGAGAACACACGAAGTTTATGTCCGTAAGGGGCTTGTCTTGCTATGTTGTCACTCTCTACTTAGAACTGAATGTGAAAAGAAAGTGAGCAATTGGGAGATACTGAGATAATATTCAGTATTACAGAACTGAGAGGTAATTTTTCTGGATTTCTCTGCAGCAGTGATCCATCCACCTTTAGGACTTTTTGTATAGTTTTGATCGTTGCACTTTTCAGAAAGAAAGAAAAATTAACAGGAAGACTAGATCAGCAATGAAAAGAAATTTAGAAAGACAAATTTATGAGGAGAGGTTACATAGATGGAGTTTTAGACCAGAAGAGGGAAACTGTTTGAGAATAACTGAATGCATTGTTTTTCCAATCCATTCCAGACTGGTTTAGGTAAAATGATAATAATTTATCATTATTTACTACCTTTCATAAATTTGGAAAGAAAGAAATATTGAATTTAATTTGCAGCCAGGATATTTAAATTCAGATTTGGGAACACATGTAGGGGGAGATGCATAACCAGAGCATGTTACCTAGACCATTTTTGAAACCTTTCTTTGACCATCTATCCGGTTCTTAAACTCCATCTGTTGAAAAATAGTGTGAGCTGACTCAGTTGTATTTGAGAGCATGGAAATGAAGTAATGAGACTCTTGAGGGTTTTTTCTGTATGGGAAATCATATACTTTACTAGCACTAAACTGCATATTCATGTAGTTTACGCTATTCACGCAAACTGCATAAGACTATGCAGCTGAGAGGAATTACTAAAATCTCATTCCCATACTGGTAACAAAGTTCTTCAAGGCAAGTACTGAAAAAGTTTGTTTCTAAAATTATTTTTGTTTTGTCACTGAATGTTTGTACTCCCAGATTAGATCTTCTTTCAGGTGGTTAAGAGGAGATAAGTAGCTTAATTGACTTAGCTTGAGCTTATTATATTTTTTTTCTTTATCTGTCACTAAAAATTGATTGGAAAAAGTGTTCGGTGTATACTTGTTAAGAATTAAGGGAAATTTAGAGGGAATGTCACTGTGGGCTTTCTTCTAGCTTGCATTATTTTGTGGCCTGCATGTGTTGTTAAGCCACTGTTGCCTTACTTTGTAGCCGTTTAACCCTTTACTTTCCTGTTGGGCAACCTATTATGTAGACCTGGAAGGAAAAAGAGCAGCTTGATAGAGGACATGTTTTGTTACATCTGATCTTGTTCTCTCTTTTCTGCAAATATTCATGCAAGAATATATGTATTTACCGTTTCTGGAATCATTCTGTTGATGAATCATTGCCAAGTAATTTCTCTCCCAGTGGGATTTCTTTGTTTGATTTGGTTTTACATGATTTGTAACACACATTTTCATGAGAGTTCATTCTGTATGTGAATAATGTTGTTGTTGCATGAAAACCTTGGCCCTTGAGAAATCAATGGGAGATTTATTGTGGTCTTCCAGTGGGACCAGGATTATAATTCCTTTTGGTTTACAGACTGCTCATCTTCTTCCACTGGAATCTCCTCTTCGTTCCTTATCATTATTTGACCCATTCGTCTCTGAAGATAGAGTTCCAAGTTCTACCTCAGTGAGGGGTGAATACTTTTGACCTTTTGATATTTGCTTGCTCTGTAAAGGGGAGATAAAGGTGGAGAAAGACAGTGCCTGATCCCTTCCAGCTGGACCAGATGTATGGATAGAAAATCATGTTTCTCATTATTTTTGTTTTTCATGTTATCCTGCAGCACTTCTTGGCATTGGGGTGGTTTTGATATTGCAGGAGCACCTGGCTTGATTTTACTAAAGCAGGAGTAGTAAAAACTATTTTTGTGCACAGAGCTTGGGAAGCTTAGATAATGTGGATCTCCTGCTTTTGCTATGCTTTACTTCTTACCCTTAAATTAGGATTATTAAAAATACCGTGAAACAAAAGTACACGTAAGCATTGTTTTTACACAGTTTATTGGTAGGTGCTGGAAACATAGTAGTTACCATTTTTTCCAGTTGTTGAACTGTAGGCTGTGATCATCTTGTACTTAACTCTTTCTTTTTTTGCTTAAAATGCAGTTTGTGTTTTTATTTTTCTCAGCCTGGGCCATCAAAGCACTGTGTTTCATAGGTAGGATATTGATAACCAAGTGAGCTTTTTAATCATGGAGGTTTTATTTGAAAACTGGCTGTGGAACAACAATATAAAATAACTTTAAATGTACAAAGGTCTCTCTGCTTTGTAACCCTAAAAGGCAAAATGCTCTACAAATGCTAAATTATTATTATTATTTTGTTAGTTTAAAAAGTATAGTTTTGACAATTAAATCTTAGTCATTTTATAATCTTGCACGTTTCATAATTGCCAGCTAGCCTGCCACCTGCTCTCTTCTGCCTTGAATCTTCCCACATCTGTGCTGCTTTGAAATCTGAGTATGCTTTTTCTTTAGTAGCAAATAACATGGTGCTTGTTCTAATCAGACGTCATATGACGGATTACCTGAATACAGTTTCCAGGCTTTTAAAAAATGTTAATTCCTTAAGCAAGCAGTTTGTATCTTAGCAGGATTAAGGTGCTGTGTAAACCAGATATTTTAATAAATTGGTCTTCAAGGGAAAGGGTGGTTCTATTTTAGTGTGCTACCTGAGGTCATCTAGTTTTGAAATAACTTAATTTTCTTTTTCTAAGCAGTGAAACAAATATGGTGTCTGAAAAGTGTGTCTGTATTCCTGGGACAGATACAAGTAAGCAACTAGCAGTATGAGGTTCCTCTTGGTGTCCAGCTAGTGTGCCTTGACCCTGACCCAGGGGGATTGCTGTAGGTCAAGAAAGTAAATCACTCTGTGTGCCCATTGCATTTAAGGCTCTATATTGAGACTGCCAGCAACCATACCTGTTAGTGTCATTTATGAAGCTATTCACTAGGAGCTAGTCTAAGCTCGTAATACATTTTAATCTGAGCTCCAAACTCTCATCAAATGGTGATGACTTTGAGTCACTATTGATCTGGGCCATATCGAATTTAGTAACCCTGAGGTGAAAATCTCAGTATTCTATTACCAAACTCTTAAGCAATGTAATGTCACAGAAAAGATACTTCATTTAAAAAAAAAAAAAAGCAGCACCCAAAAATCTGCATTAGAGTGGCACTAAAAGTGTTTAGTCAGAAGACTCCAGGCTTTCCTGTGGTTTATTAGCTTGTGTCACCACAAATGAGTAGAATAGTGGGGTTTGCATTTTAAAATAACTCTACAGTTTATGTCCTATGGATAACTCCTACAGTTATCATATTTACATTAGAATTTATAGTGTTAATGGAAAAGCTACTTCTGTCCTGTACACATGCTTTTTAGAATAGGTGTTTAAATCTACCTATACAATATACTTGGGCTCCTGCCTGAGGTCAGTGAACAGGTACAGAAGAATGTATACATGTGCAGCAGAATGATACTGGTAAAATATTGATGTTAACAGTTGGGACAGTGTGGAGAAGGTGCCCTTTTGTTGCATGCTGTTTGTGAAGTAGGGAACAAGGACTTGATTTACCAAAACAGTAGACAGGCACCTCGGTTATTCTAAAATGTCTGCGTAAATTTTTTGTCCCATACATACATATAAGTGATTCTATTCCTCTTTCTCTTCCTCTTTGCTAGCCACCAAGTCAGTTGGCATAACGAACAAAAGAAAGCTAGAAAAACTTTAATTTTTTTTTTTCAAGTATCATACTCAACAGCCAATGTTTTTGTTGATTTCATGGCTAATCTTTTTGTTTCTTTATGTGACTGTTGAACCAGACCAGTCTATTTCTAGCAAATTAGTGTATTTAGCATATTTCTAGCCAATTGGTGTATTTTTTAATTTTGTTTAGAAACAATAGATTTATGTAGTCTTTAAATCATCCTTCCTCAAATGCAGACAATAACCTTCTTTTCAGGCTGCTGACTTTAAATATTTAAGCCTCTATGGACTTTACTTGGGACTTGAATAGCTTTAAGGAGAGAATAAATGTGATTTTAAAAAAAAAAATATTATTTTTAATGATTGAGTTTTCCTTGGAGAGGATGATCCACATCTTTAAATCTAGAATAAGACCTCTCTGCTTTTGAGCTGTGAATATCAAATTTGTAGGGTCAGAAATCTAATTTAATCTGCAGTATTAAACATGCAATGCTTCTAATCCTCAGCTTTTCTTAAGGAAGAATAAAATTATAGGATGATGATGACAATGATATATTCTTCCACTAGCATCTCAAGTTGGTGTTTTCAGTGTTATGGCAGATATACGTCAAAGGAAAAAATTGTATTTGTAAATACAAAGTGAAGAAAATAAATTCTCCTAGCAATGAATTCAGAGAAAATAGTTCTTTTGACTGGGACAAATGCCAGAAGTAGTAAGCATTGAACCAAGAGTTATGGAGATTTGCCTAAAATAGGTCAGGAATATATAAAGACTGTGAGTAAACACTAACTGAACAACTGCTATGTAAGAATGTGGAATTTATGTATTTCCTTTTTTGCCTTTCTCTCTGTGACCTATTAGGTTGGATAGGTTAACAAAGCGTAGGAAACTTTATTTCTTTATTTATTCTTGTATTTATGGAAAGTAATGGTGTGTTTTTGGAATATGTAATTCAATATTCTGCTCTCAAATGTGCCATGCTCAGGCTGGCTAGAACTAGTTTGGGTGGAGAGGTGTTGTAATCTCTGAAAGCACGAACGTCATGCTATGAGCCTTTAAGGAGAATATTAAAAAGCATCTAAATGATACAGAGAAATTATTTGATATGACAGCTAGGGAAAACGTTTTTTGGAAACAGTATGTTTCAAAGCACAACAAAAATTCAGTCTAGATTGCAAATGAAACAAACAGCCCAAATATATATTTCTCTAAGGATGTTTCCTAAAGGTAGTAACAATATGTCATAGAAAAACTTAGACGCTAGTTAAAAAAAAAAAAATCAGCCATGCATATGTATTGAATTAAGACCATACAGTTGACATTTGCTTGATATTTCCTGATCTTGATTGAGTTTTTAAACTTTCTGTCTAATTAAATATAGTAGCATAGGTTCTTGTCTTGTACAGACAAGAAGAATAACACACTGATTTCATCACCATGCTGTAGATGCTGTGGTGTCAAGCTACTAGCTTTCAGTAGTTTTTCAACTGAATCTGTATTCCACAAGAAGTGATTGATGTGACTTGCTGCCATAATTCAGTCTGACCAGTTTTACATGTGTGTGTTCCGTAGGTAGTCCTCAGGTTTTTGAGTCTGTCAGTTGAAAATTACCCAAGAGCTCAAGGTGATTGTGCAAAGTGGTAATCTGTGTGGACAAACACACAGGGTTTTTAAAATGCAGCTCTGTTTCTGCACCAGGCAGCACTATGACCTCTGTTTAGCCTGGCTCCAAAGTAGGGCTATATAGCTTCTGTTCTATTAACTTTTATAACTCAGATTGGACTTGGTATTTTACCTCAGGTCTCAAGTCCCGTTTCATTTCTGAAATTGACGTGAAGGGCATGGTAGTTGACGTGAGAGAAACCTCGTACCTGTGAGGAGAAACTGGAACTCAATCTTTCCCAGTCAACCATTGAAAATCTGACTCTTTTCATTGGGAGTATCTCTTCTGTCCTGAAGCTGATATCCATTTTACATAAATTTGCAAGAAGTTGTGCAGTGTCTTTGTAAATATTAGTCTTCATTGCACTAGTTTTGTCTTCCTCTCAGCCTAGGAGATGTGGAAAAACATCCAATGGGACTGCTTCGATTTAGCCCAGCTGGGGTCAGGGGGTGTTGGAAATCCTGATTTTTCCTTGGCAGTGTTTCCTCCCAAAACAAAGTCGTTCCTGTCTCTCTGTGAAAGGAAGAAAAGTGTAAGGAAGAGACTGTAGTTGCACATGTAAGGGGCAGAAGCCGGAGGAAGATGGGAAAGCTGGTTAATCACTGTGACCCTTCCCCGACTTGCTCCTGCCCATCCGAGAGAAGGGAGAGAGAGCAGTCCAGCATTGACACAGTGTATCCTCGAAATTTTGCCAATAAATGAGAGGCAAGGATGATAAAATATCCCTGAAATGGGATTTTTCACTGGATCCACAACTTAGGGATCAGAAAGAATTTGCAGTTTATGGCACCAGCTTCTGTAGTGCAATTCATTGCTGCTCTCTTTGGCTTTTTAAGGTGAATCTGTGAAGTGCAGACTGTTGCAAAATAGTTCCTTTTCTTAGTACGAGTTTAGCTATCTTTAAATTGGAGAATTAAGTTACGTTCAAATAAATCTAATTTTAATTTATAAATGTAAATGAATATTGATGTTTCTATATAATATTTTCCAGACAAACCAATTAAAATTTGGCTAGATTCAGCATCTTTATTTCACAATGAACAGTGCTGCTGCTTTCCTTTTCTTCCTGAGGCCATGACTACAGTGGGCTTTGGTCGAATTTATTTATGGAAATTGCCCAGAAACTATAATCTAGGGTAAACTCCAGCAACTAAAAATCAACTGATCAATGTGAGAGATATTTGGCTTTTGTTCTCCCAGTAAAGATAAATATGTAATCCTGCCTTGCCAAGGAATTATTTAATACTACTGACATAAGTGTTTTGCCACTTAGAAATTTTCAGAGAATCTCAGTCTAGGTATTAGCCATTTTCTGTATAGTTTTTGAGAGGCAGGATGCAGTCTTGAAAAAATCACCTTTTGTCTTCAAACCCTCAGTTCAGCACACTTGAGCATGCAATTGCGTTCCATTTAAATGAATAGGAGTTGTATTCATATTTGAACTTAGGTACACTTGGAAATGAGATGCAAATTATTTGGCCTGAACCATTCCGTATAAAATGCTACTGGATAATGTATTACTTACCCAAACCTGCGAAAGAGGAGAGCGTTCTTAATGATGGCACAATGTAAGAAATGGTACATTGCAGGTGAGATTTGTCATATTGGTGATGGCGCTTCCTGTAATTTCCAAAAGGCAGAATTTCTTAAATACAGTGGCTATCCTTGAGATGCAAGTTGTGAAGGAATGGAGGTTCTCACATTGTTTGCAGTTGAGTACTATGAAAATCTGTGTTTTGCTACAGCCCTCGGATTTTCACAAACTAAGCATTTACTTAGAAAAGTAGCAGGTTTGATGTCTTGTATAGCGTCAGATTTTTACGTGGACCTCTTTAGGGGACATCAGCATTCTGACCATCTGAAGTTCTCCTAATTGTGTTCTCTTTTTCATCATGAGATAAACCATGTGCCTGGATTCATTATTTTGTTAAAATGCACACACACAAACACAGAAAACACAGTACTTCAATTTTTACTATTTACTAGGTGATATTTGTAATTCACATTGGAAATCTGGATTGGAACAGCTCTATAAAGAAAACAATGTCGACAGAGAATCTAGGTAGTAAGTTAGTAACTTTGTGTGTGTGTGTGTTTGTTTTTGGGTTTTTTATCTGTGCTGGTCTCAACTGGATATCTACCAGTATCAGCAATACTTTGCTGCCTTGGGCTTTTTCTTTATTGTCCTTGTTTGGAAGAAAGTGAGCGCAGGAAGAATGAGACTGATGTTAACGGTACGTTTTCCAATGGCCACAAATTATGGGAAGGAAAAGCTGTGCGTATGAGAAAGGCAAAGGCTAGCTTTGATTTTTAAATAGGCCAGACTTTGTGGTTATATCTGGGAATTTGACAGGCAGGTTCAATGTTTATATGTTAAGCAGTTTAAGTAGCATTGCCCTTATTTTCAATTACACATATGCTATTTCATATAATTAGCAATTTTGATATTTGAGGTTCTTTTGGAAGTACAGTTGCTTGAGGTTGCCATCACAGATCTGTGTTTTATGAATTCATGAAAACTTCTCAGATTCTACACCCCCCATGCCCTGCCCCCCCCCCCCCCCCCCCCCCAGGTTATTACATGACAACTTGGACTGTTGGAAAACAGAACTGAAAATTTAGTTTAGCATGCGCCATGTTTATCACATTTTCCGGGTAGCTTATTTAGAGTCCTACATGTGTATTGTTTCTGATTCTTGCAGACATGGTCTGGTGGAATAGTAGATATTTTCTTTTCTTTTTTTCCCCTTTGTGGCCCAAAATTCACTGCTGCCTTGAGCCATGTCAAAATGGTTGTAGGCTAGATACCATTCTCTATTTTTGTTCTCTACCAGAGAGAACTTGTATCTTGAAACCAAATCTCTAAGTTTTGGTATTCCCCTTAGCTGAATTTTATCATCTTTGGACATCTTGTCCATTTGGAGAAGGGTGCTGGACTTTTCCTTTGGATTTTAACGTAGTGATAGCCCTACCTTGATGAGCCATACTTAGTATAGAAGAAATATTTGAGTATCACTGGTGGAGATAATTTTTCTGTAATTGTGCAGTATGTTTGTGCATTTTTGGGATGCAGAGTACCTCCAGCATTCAAGTTAAAAATGAAGAGATCATAATATGCAGGCTGTTTTAGGGAATAACTGATAACTGGCAGAGCAACATAGCATTGCCAGTGAAAAAGTTTAGTTGCATGTGATGTGAAAGGAAGACTGTTATTTAGACATTAACTGTGGTGTTGAAATAATTCTGATGGAAACAGTTGAAACTATATTATGAAGGAATGCAAGGGGACCATAAAATAAAACCTGATTTTGGACAAGCAATAGACCAAGGTAAAAAAACCCAAACAAACAACATAAAAACACCACAAAAAACCCACCCAACCAACCAAAACTCCCCAAAAGTTATTGATGAAGATCTGGTCTTATGATAAAGTGTGCCAGGACGCAAGACAGAAAAGCTGGACAAAGGGCAGAAGAGGACAGCACTGTGGAGCAGTCAGTCAGCAGGATTAGCAGTGTCGTAATATCTTGTTTGTTATTAGACAGTCTGTGAGATTGAGGATGGTTTAGTGTATTGAATGGTTTTTAGTACCGTATGTTAATGTTTACAAAATACCCATAACATACCATGTATACCGCAGTGGATTAAAGAAGAGTATACAGCCAAATATATAACAGCCCAATGCTGTTAAATATCTGACACTTGCTTAGTCTGCTTAGTATTTCATGAGACAAATCATCACCTTGCAAGGAAAAACACTCCTTACTAATAAAGACTAATCACATGCTTTAATGTATCTGCATGCCTTTGGGCTCATCTTCTCTAGTGAATTTCACAGCATGGCCAAAGATTTTTAATGTATTGAGTAATTATGAAAAAAGTTGCCACCTGCAGTCTGTTGAGGACTTACTACACTATGCACTTATTTATTGTAGTTTGTGAAAGTTACAACATTCTTTTCCTTAAGAATTCATTGACATCTGTACTCTAAAAGATTTACAATTTCATGTTCTCTATCAAATGGAAATATTTTTCAAACTGCATTTAAAAATAGAGTGGTGTTTTGAGAGAGAATTAAATGAAAAACATTTATTCCTTTTCTTTGGGAATTTGTCTCCACATTAATGTATCATAAGCCAAACCTAATTACCTATTCAACCTATAGTTTATTTGATCTGCATGCCTGAGTGTCCTACAATCAAATTTACTGAAGAGCTTCTCACTTTTTTCTGCATTAAAACAATTGCCTTGAAGCAGCTAACAATTAAAAAAATAAATGAGTTAACACTTTCTGCTAAGTGCTACCATTTAAGTTGTAATATGCAATTAAAAACTACATTTTAATTTCTGTTCAATTACATTGACTTAAATAGTAATTTTAGTGTTATATTTATGAACCATTTAATTGTGACATTTTTCCTCTGGCTTGCGTGATGGAAAAGTAGATGTGATTTTGAGAATGCAGCAAGAAATAACCTTTTTTACCCTCATGTTTTTTTGTGATGACAAACAGAAAAAGACAAAATTAGCTGGGCTTTGTGTAAATACAACAGAACAATTTCATTTCAAAAGCCATGAAAATATGTCATCATTTGAATTATTTTTCATGTTTTTGAAAACTGTCTACTTCATAGGAGGAATATTCAGATTGCTTTATGGTAATGTAGGTAGGTATTGGAAACATTCCTGCATGTATTTGGTTGGGTCAAGAGCTATAGGTTAAAGAAAGCTTTGTATTAAGTCTAGAATCAAAGCCTGGTAGAACCTGAAGTGTGAAAACGTTAATTGTAGAGCAGTGGCGTTTTTCAGGTGTATATTGCCAGAGACAGATGCCTTACTACTTTTTGGTTTATGTCCTTTTTAAAAAAAGGAAATGGTATTTGAGTTTATGCATTACTAATAAATAGTGAACATATTTTTATGTTAATACTAGAAGGAACTTGCTATGAAACAAGCTCCATATTAGAATGGATTAGGATTTTCTCTTCCTCTCTGAACCCAATTCCCTCCAGGTCCTTTTAGCATGCTGAAAATCACTTTATTTGAAGCATTCTCTGACTTCTAGCCTAAACTTGTGGTAAATTAACACTTGAGTGCACATGTGTTAGTCTGTTATGTTTGTGTAACTTGGTGAAGGGCTGTGAACAGCATTAGAAAACCATTCTAGATAAAACCTGGCCTAAAAAGTGTATGTGTTTTGAGTTCTTTTATTTTCTAAAGCTGGATCTCTGTATCTCTGGATGGACCTTATTTCATCCATTTGGTAGTATCTTTTGCTTTTTTGATCTCTGAATAACTCTGGAAGTTTATAGTTGCCCTTCTGCCAGTAAACCTGGCTCTTGTTACATCACTTCCAGTTGATGAGCTTCCAGCTTATGTATAAATTGAAAGGAGCATGCACTTTATTTAATGTCATCCTATTTCTATTACCAGATTCATAAAGTTCTTAGATATGCTGATCTTTGCCAAGAACCAGAATTTTAATTTTTTTTCTGGTGACCAATCCTGATGTTATAGAACAAGAGGTGTTTGTTTCGTGAAAATGTGTCTCTTAGGGCTGGAATGAACCTTAAGACATCTAGTTGTGTTTCACCTGTTAAACAAGTTCAGGTATTGCAGTGACCTGTGCCTTAATTAGATATTGAATATACCTCATTTTGGTGAGGACACAGCAGCTTCACTACCAAGAAGGGTTCTTAGTATCCTTTAATTAGACCATTGCTGGAGAAGTCATCATAGAACAGTCTTTCAATTTCTATCCCATCCTTATAACTCAGTGTCTTCCATATAGCAGTGTCAGCATGAGTGGTGAGTCTGCTTAAGAAAGGAGGAATAGTATGATGGAAGAAAAAATAGACTTTTTGTTCTGTGATTTTTGAAGTTTGATGTGAGTGGGCTAGCAGGAGAAGGATGGCAATAAATTATGTGATGAGTACGTACTGAGAGATGTACTAGGAGAACTGTACCTCCTGAAATGTCATCCCTTATACCATAGGAAGGATGACCTCCCAAAGCAAAACTCAAATTTACCAGAAGTACAACAGCAGATTATAGGAGGCTCTGCCTCCATGTATATGTTGTGACTGTATGCAGGATTTGTGGGATTTTGGATGCATTTCTACACCGACTTAGATACCTTTTTTTTTCTCCTCAAGCTATGTCGAATTTTAAGGAGTGTAACTTTGAAAAAGCTTTTATCTTTGTTAATGATTTCCTAACCTATAAATTATGTATAACTTCACCCAAATTTAACTGTTTTAACAGGGCTTTGTGATTCAGGATACAAGAATGGGCACAAATGTGAGTGTCCCTCTGAACATCAAGAAACACTTTTTTACTGTGAATGTGACAGAGTACTGGCACAGGTTGCTCAGGGAGGTTATGGAGTCTCCCTCCTTGGAGCTAGTTATTCAAAAGCTGCCTGGTCATGGTCCTCCGCAACTGGCTGTAGGTGCCCCTGCTTGAGCAAAGTGTTGGACCAGATGACCTCCAGAGGTCCCTTCCAACCTCAACCATTCTGTGATTCTGTATTGTTAAGTGGTATGCATTTACTCATTGACTTTAACTCCACTCTCAAAGAATGCAAGAGTAATATGAGTTTTAATTGACTAAAAGAAAGTATTCTGAGAGAAACATCTTATCAAATATAAGTTATGTCTTTACTGATCAAGGAAAACTCAAATAGAAATGATTCTTCAAAACACCTCTCATTAAAGAAAGCCAGGGGTAGGAAGTTCATTAGTTAATTTAGGCTTCTGATACTATTTGAGGACTGTGTAGGGAGTAATTATTCTCTAACTTTAAATGAGGACATTTACACTCTAATAACTTTGTTCTTGGTTTTGTGTCCTTTTCATATATGTTCCATTTATCTGTGTTTTATGGAATTGTCATTTTTATCTGTGATAGAGAACCTTTGTGATCATGAAAGGGCTTCAGTATTTCAGTGAAGGCAACAAATACAAGCTGACGTTTAAAAGAGGTGACAGTAACATTTTTGGAATACAGACATCCATGGAAGATTTTCCTTTTTTATAACCCAGTCCAAAGAAAAAGGAAAAAAAAAAAAGTGAACAATTTTTTCAGAAGTGCCTAAATCACTGAGGGAGTAACTTTTGATTAGAAGTCAATAACTTTTACCTAAAATTATCATCAGTTCGTGTAGGAAGTCCAAACAGCTTGTTTCGTTATACCAATTAGTTAACAATTTTTTTATTTATTTCTTGTGGAGGTAGATTTGCAGACTACTGTATTGCTAGCAGAGTTTTACTTTACATCTGGTAGTTGTGCTGTTGTAACCAACAACAGCAATCATAGATTGCTAGTAATCTTCTGCTCCCGTAGTTTTGAGGGGAGATCACCAAAGAATTCTGCCCCAAAACTTCTTGTAAATACAAACCAGGATGTTGTTATTTGTTACTTCATAATTCTTTGGTGGGTTTACTGTGGCTGGCTGCCAGGTGCCCACCCGGCCTCTCCCTCCCTCTCCTCAGCAGGAGGAGAAAATAAGGTTAAAACCTGTAGTCGAGGTAATGGCATGGAGATCAAGTAATCAATTACTGTCACAGACAAAAGAGATTTGACTTGGGGACAATTAAAATAGAGTTGGATGGTGAGAAACAGAGACAAACCTAAAACACCTTCTTCCCACTCCCCTTAAAGGGTCAACTTCATCCCTTCTTTCCCAATTCCTCTACCTCCTCTGTGCTCCCAGTGGTACAGAGGGGATGGGGGGGATTTGGTCAGTCTGTAACAGTTCCTCGCTGCCACTCCTTCCTTCTTACACTTCCCCTGCTCCAGCCTCCACAGGTGGAGAATAAACCTGCTCCAGCATGGTCTCCTCCATGGGCTGCCGGAGCATCTCTGTCTGCCCCTCCTTCTCTGACCCTGATGTGTCCAGGGCTGTTCCTCACCCTTCCCTTCACTCCTCACTGCTGTGCAGCATTTGGCCCTTTCTTAAATAGGTTTCCCCAAAGGTTCCACCAGCTCAGCTGATGGGCTCAGCTGTCTCCTGCAGTGGGTCTGTTGGAGCTGGCTGGAGCTGGCTGTGCCCAACATGGGGCAGCCCCTCACCTCCTTCCAGAGAGGCCATCCCGACTACCAAAATCTTGCCGCAGACACTTGATAAAAAATTCTCACTCTTCCTATCATATTTCTGAGGATTTTTACAATGAAATACAGAAGTGTTTTAATCCTTTTTACTGCCCCTGGTTTTCCAGGTCATGTATTTTAACCAGATGATCGTTTATATCAATGACTAGTCATTAACAAGTCATTATTTTAGAGCAATTTCAGCTCTATTGACAAGAAAATATTTTATTAAAGTAATTTAGAGATGTTTTTTGAGGTGTTCTTGTTCTGCAAAACCTGAAAATTACTGCTCGGCATTGCTTTCCCCTACAGATTCTTTAGGAGGAACTGGAGCACTTTCAAAGAAAGTATTAAAAACCGCTCTTGGCTCTGAATTCTCAAAGTAGGAATAAACAATGAGTAGGAAAGGGGAGGAAAGATCAGCTCTGAACATCTTTTTGTAATTTGGGAATTTACATGAAAAAGGGTGGAAAATAGACATAGAGAAAATCTGTAGAAATTACTTAAGGGTTGGAAATGGATTCTACTGATACTTGGAGAGTGACCTTTTAACTTAGCAGGTGCCTTCATGGGAGAATACTTGTTATTAAAGGGCTGCTCAGTCTAGGAGGAAGACAGAGAAGGGCCAGTGGCTAGAAGTGAAAGCCAGGGACATTGGAATGAGTGTAGTATAATAGCAATCATCTTGTGAGTATATAGCTCATCCAGTGCTTCATTTTTAAGTCACTGTTTGCCACCTTTTCTGTCAGATGAGTGATTACTACTGTTTTTGAGTATCTGCAACTTTCTGAATATAGTCATAACTTTAAAAAATTGTCTTACTGCCTCATGTAGCTGGTTCTTAACTTGATTTATATTTACTTCTCATCTTCCTCCCCCGCTTTTTGTCTATCTGTTAGAACACAAATTTTTCAGTCTTAAGGTATGGCGTATTATAAGTCTAGGACT
Organism: Grus americana; assembly: GCF_028858705.1. Taxonomy (NCBI): domain Eukaryota; kingdom Metazoa; phylum Chordata; class Aves; order Gruiformes; family Gruidae; genus Grus; species Grus americana. Next base: position 148,802,348 of record NC_072853.1, on the reverse strand, counting down.
AGCCTGGCAGCACCGTATAATACTGCCAAAGGTGGCAGTGGGAGAATATATTATTCACTCAGGCTTTCTGCTGAGGTTAAGCAAGATATATATATATATATAGGTTCGTATAGATGCACACCTTAGGAATGAGAAAGCTGAATAATAATTCCTTTTTGACCTGCATTAGCTGTGAAATGTACTTGTAATTAAAGATTTTAGTTGATGCTTCTGAATAGATGGCAACTGGTTTTGCTTTCCCAAAAACATAGAGGAGCTGTTATATTGACATTATGCAGTTATGGACCTATTTGCATTTTGGTTTCTAATATGCTTAAACTCTCAAAGTAAACTTAATTTTTTTTTTTAAATGTTTAAAAATCACCTGTTAACATGCAGTTAGGATGATTTAACAGACTGCTTGAAGTTTTAAAAAAAAAATTGTCAGAATTGTGAATGATCAATATAGTAGCCAGTGGAAGAATCTCAAATATACCCATTTTACTGGAATTAAAGTTATTCTTGTCTCCGACTAAAAAATGAAGATATCTTCTTAATTGGGGGGGGGAAAGGCTTGAGAAAGAGAAAGGCTTATGCAAAAGAGCCGAAGATTTGCAAGTCGAATGCAAATCCAAAATAAGGTAAGCCTAAGAACAAAAAATAACTACTTTTTTGAAAGAAAATAGAATGAAGGAACACTGCCAAGGATTTTGTTGAAGAAGTGGATGATCAAAATATAAAGCAGTTTCAAGAAGATACTAGGGCTAAAAGTACTTTTCACTCATGTTTACTACGAAGGAGTTTAGGGAGTTTTGGACATCATGTATTGAAGGCAAGTGGGGAGGATGTGTTTTAGATTGAAGTATTCATCGGAAGTTGATAAATTAAAAGATTGCTTGGAACAATGGTCTTCACCATTAGTTGACCTAAAAAGTACTCTAATATTAAATCCATTTAATGCTGCTGTTAAATATTTTAGCAATTACTTAAATGAGCCTTGAAATGAGAGATGGAAATAAGATACCAATTTTTGAGCTTCATTGAGGATTCTGGGAAGTACAGACTGGTTAGCATGAACTCCATACTGGGTAATTTTTTTGAAGTTATACAATGAATGATACTATTAGATGCACCAATTTTAAAATAATAGTAAAAAGTCAGTGTGAATTTAAAGAAAAGTTATGCCTTATTATTAGAGCTTTACAGTGTACATGGATTTTTATAAAGCTTTTGACAGGTTCTGTCAGCAACACTTAGAGAGACAGAGTAATGATAAGCTGAAAGGGAAGATCTTCAGAGTAATGCTTAGTTAAAGAACAGGAAACATACATTTTTTGTTACTGCAAAATGTCACTAGAGGAGTTTAATGCATATCTGCAAGGATCTGTTCAGTGCTGGAAATGGTCTATAGCGTGGTGAATTGCAAGGGGTGATGCAGAATTATTCAGGGCAGCACTGATTGAAACGTCTGTGAAATCCCCATTCTGAAACATGCAGGGTTGAGAAAAATCTCTCCTGAGGAGTCCTATCTTTTCCTATTGACTCTCCTACTGCAGAAGAATTATCTTCAACTGTGTGTTTAGAATTTAAAGAAACCACACTGCTTACTGGTAGTGGTTTGGGTTTCTTTGTTAGTTTTCTTTCTCCCTCCTATATTATGTATAGAGCTGTAGAGCAGGGCAAAAATATATTGGACAGAGAAATGAAAAGGCAGCAGGCTATGGTGAGAGGTGAGAAACTGAATGTATGTAGAAAGCCAGTTTATAATGTTAAGTATGAGCAAAACTGGGATGAGGAAGAGCAGACGACTTCATCATTGGCTTTGTAACAGCAATGGATTCAACTTCATGCTTAGGAAATCCTTAATCTGGGGTGGGGGAAGCTGTGAATGAAAGAATCTGTCTGTCTTAGAACATTTGCTGCTACGTGTGGTAGAAGACCTGATACTGAGGCAGATGAAACTTTGTGCTTCTCTTAGGTTCTCACTCTTCTTTAAGAGCTGTTGGCTACTTACTTTATGTATATTGTTTGATATTTTAATGCTTTTAATGCTGAAGGCCTTTCTGTGCGAGGAAACAAAAATTATTATGGTTAGGTTATTATCTTGACAAGCTTATGATATAAGTGAAGATAATTAGTTGTATCTTCATATTTACATGTAGTTGCTTTGAAAAATTCTAAACCTAATCTCTACTGTTCATTTAGACCTATGTAATATATTGTTTAAGATTGAATTATTTAAGTTACTGAGACCAGAGGATATGCAACCAAGAGTTCAAAGAAAATTTAAGGATTAAATAACTCAACTGTTTATTTTCTTGGGTGCTTGAGGATTGAAATGGCAAATGTGTCATTCTATTTATTGAGTTGTCAGTGGAATTCAGGGACCTTTACAGGTCTGTACATCTGACATCTCTTTAGGGAAAACTATTAAAAATTGAAATAAAGAATAGAATTGGTGAGCACCAGGTAAATATGACCTGCATGGAGTCCTGAACATTGCTTCTATAAAGGGAAGCCATGCCTTAAACCCTTTGGACTTCTTTGAAGCATTAACAAATATGCAGGGAGAAGGTGATCTCATTGATAAAGTCTGCTTGATTTTCCAGAAGGGTTTAACAAGGCTTGTAGGCTTTTAAGGAAAGAAAGTAGTCAGGGGATAAGAGGAAGAATATTTTCCCAGATAAATAATTAGTTAAAAGGTAGGAAATGGAGGGTAGAAATAAATAGCTCTTTTCAGTAGAGCAAGGTTAGCAGTGGAGTTCAGCTGGGGTTTTGCTAGGAATTGTGCTGCTCAGTGTGGTCATGTAGTATAGTGAACAAGATAATATGGTAAAAAGGTGAAGTTTGAGGTGAGAGAGTTTATCAGTGATAGTATTATTTGTAATAATGAAGATGAGAACAGACACTGAAGAACTGCAGAGCAATCTTACGAGTTTGCTTGGGCAATAAAACGTCAGAAAACCTTCCCAGTATGTAAATATGAAGTGATGCAAACGTTGATAAAGTGGGTGGCTGTCCTAACTTCATGCACAAGGTGATGAGCTCTGGCTGGCCGTGATCCTTGAGGAATGAGATCTTGGGATTTATCAGTGCTGGCTTCACTGAAAGCATCAGCTCAGTATCATTCAAAAAACCAATGCGAATATTAGAAATTGTTAAGAAAGGAATAGAGAGCGAAACAGAAGAATCCTTATTCCACAATATAAACTTACGATTCATCCTGCTGTATGCAGTTTGGTACCTCATTTCAAGGAGGTTGGTTATAATGGAATTGCAGGTGGTTTAGAAAAAGGCATCATGAGCAGTATTATGCATAAAATGGCTTTTACATGAGAATCCAGCTGGCTAGACTAGGACTGTTTAGACTAGGAAGAGGCAACTTATGGCAGAATACTATAGAGGGATATTTTGAACAAAGTTTTAAGTGACATAGAAGTCAGTACACGTAGACTGTTTGCTGGTTCTGCACTCATAGCCAAGAGCTAGGTGTCATCAAAGCTAGCAGGAGCCATGTTCAAAACAGACAAAATAAGGTAGTTCCTTGAATAATGGGTAGCAGATGTGTGCAACTCCTCGCGAAGATGATGTTGCAAATCCAGAAAGTTTATGAAGTTTCAAGGGAGACTGGAAAAAACCTTGAAAGAGAGATTCATTGAGCTAAAATAGATAAACTATATCAGCCTAGAGACCTAGAGCTGAAAATAATTGGAGTTAGGGGAAAAATTAGGGGAAATATAAGTAACCTGTATGCTTGCCTTCCTCTTACTCTTAGTATCTGCATATGGCCCCTGTTTTGTCAAAGCAAGTAGGACTGGAAAGGATGAAGGATAAATATAGTCCTCCTTGTTATCACAAAGTATGTAGTAAAGTTTTCTGCAGCTGCACTCCCTGAGCACAAATTAGGAGCTTACTGGCCTACCTTGACAATTGGTCTGAAACAGTACAGCTGTCCTTGTGGTTTTGTTGGCTCAATTAATAAAAATTGTACTGGTGGAAATGGGATTTGACTAATGGCTTTGAAGGAACAAAGGGTTACATGAACATGTTGTGGCTTTGAATATGAATTCAGATCATTAATACCCTTTAGCAGATCTTTAGAGCTTCACAAGAGATCTTTACAACTGATCATTAGTCTTCAGCCACAGCTGGATCACAATGTCAGATGTGTATTAGATTTGATAAAACAAGACTGACTTCAGTCTTCTTGTAGGTAAAGCAAGAAATTGTAAGAATATGGAAGAATAAGAGAAATAAGACATTATGGGCAAGAAATTATATCAGGAATACTTTTACATTCTGTTCTTACAGTTACTGGATAGAAACACCACCTTCTTGTAGGTTAAATGTGTCTGAATTTCAAAACCATCTGGGATTTTACTAGGACCCTTGTTCTACAAATGTTTGCACAGGTATTTTTAAATAGATGCTGCCTCATGGTTTATTTGCAAGATCATGGACTAGACATGCTCAAATCAGTGAATCACCAAAATTAGATGAAGCATAGCACAAAGTCCTAGCCAGATTGAAAACATTTTCCAAACTTCCATACAACAGTGATTTTAATTGAATCTACAGTATATTGATGACAGGAAGAAACAGTCTAAAGCTAAAATTTAATCTAAAAAAAATCCAATTATCTCATATTGTCAAGTCAATATAAATAACTTCTAAAGTTTCTTTATAAACTCTCAAATACTAGCCACTGCCCAATTTATCAATAAAAGGTTATATAGTTTTATACTTATTAATGTTAACAGGTCTAAGCAAGTCAGACTGTTTTCTTGAAAATAAATGCTTTCTTGTATAAAAATTTGCTTGAAATGTAATTGAAAATAGAGTTGCTCATGTTTAAAAAAAAAAAATCCTAATAGTTTGAAACTCTGTCATGCTGAAAGAGGTGGTATGGGATTGCTAAGTGCAGATACACATGTACGAGTGATGATAAACAATAAACCACATTAATATTTCTTTTCTATAGAAGGTGCATAGTTGTTTGGGTGAACTAATCCTGCAATATTGCCAGCTATGTATGATAAGCCATGGTAAAGGATTATTATTTATGGGAATGCTCTGAATTTTTTATATCTACACTTGTAGCTTATTTTCATTTTAAAGACTGTAGACCATAACTCTGTACTTTTAATTTTGTATTCGGTATGGGGAGTTAATCCCAGAACGGGGTGTTTTTGATGCAAAATCTGAATGCTTGTGTACTAACAACAGCTGTCCCCTCACCATGTGGTGTCTTCCATGGCTTTACTGTAGAGATGAATTTTGGCCCAGTGTTTCAGTAATATTGGACACACATGGTTTTAGGTGACAAAGCAGTATGTTTATGCATTCATTTGACTCTCGCAGTTACAGTTGGCTACAGATTAGAACAGGGAGAATACATTCACACCATGACCACCCTCATAGCTGCTTGTAGTAGTTGGATCACAGTAGGTGCTGTTGCATCTAAAGACACAATTACTGTTGCTGAGGAATTGCAAATTCACAAAAGCTCTTCACAGCTTTAGCAGTTGAGTGGATTTTCTAAAAGCTTTTTCAGAGATTTTCCAATTTTATAAATGTTTTGGATCTTCATATTCTAAAATTACTGTCAGCTTGAAATAACATTAACAAGTTGATATTTTAATGTAGCTAATGAATTCTTGTGCTGTGAATTATATAATTAGCTACAGATCTACAGAATGATTGTAGTTTTGTCTGTTATTTAGGAAGATAACTTTATGTCTGTAATATTTACAAATGGTTAGTAAAGTTTTGAGCGCATAGAAAAATCAAAGCTTACCAAAAAAGTCTGAAAATAAAACTTACCAGAAAGCTCCTGATGCACGTACATCACTGAAAAGATCATCTTGATTTGCATGTGTAATTGCTTAGATATGCTTTGGATATGGTAAAAGAGAAAAGCTGTGGATTTACTTTAAAAAAAAAAAACAAACCAAAACAAAACCCAACCACCAACCCACAAACAAACCCGAAACAACAACAAACACCCCCCCACACCTCCCCAAAAAAACCCCAGCAAAAATCCCCACAGTTTTAATACAAATTAAATAGAAAATTACAGTAAACTGCATATTAAGGCTAATTTGGAGGTATGAAATTTGACTAATTTTTGAACAAAAGGCTTTTAATCAAAAATCTTAGAAGGATTCATTATTTAAATTACAGTGATGAAAATTTTTGTAAGTAGAACATTAAGTACCCCAAATCTTCCCTTCTAAGAATGTCTGAGAAATATTTTAGTGTAAAATATGTATCTGGAGTATAATATAATAAATATATGGAGTATATGAGCTTGTTTAATACAAGTAATAAGGTTATTGTGCAATGTGGAGATTTTCTGTGAATTTATCATTTCTTCTGTAGGCCAGAGTGTAATTGTATGATAATGCATGTAACGTATGTGCGAGATCTCTCCCATACGCACACGTTATTTAAGCATCTTGCATTTGAATCATCATTGAGAATTCATTTTATACTTGTATTAAAAACTATCCAAATATGAATGTCTGAGGCTTTCAGCATGGAATAAAGGACTACATGGATCCAAACCAGGACGATTGATGAAATCCTTGCTACTATTGGCTATTATTTACTGTCTTTTAAGTGGCAGGTTGTATTTATGCCAATTTATCTGCTTCAGGGAACACTCTTGATAGCAGAACAAAGTGAATAAAAGTAGTTTGCTTTGCAAATGAATGCAAATGGTGGAGCCTTTCGGGAAGCCCTTTAACAGGAGCAATGCACTTTGATTATGAGTGAAGCTGCCATTTGGACATGGTGAAAAGAGCACGCTTGAACCATTGATTGGGGGAGACAGTAAAAAGTCAGGAAGGGCCCCGTTAAGCTTGCAGTGCGGCAGGCGGATGTCAGTGTGGTTAGAGCACAGTGGGAGAATGACAGGCAGGATTAGTGTCAGGGAGAAGCTTTGCTGTAGTTGTGGAGATGGTCCCTGGGGTCACTCACCTCTGACTGTTGTTCTCTGCTGATGGCTCTGTAATGCAAACTGCTTGATACGTGCCTGTTCATTATCGGAAATGGTGATTAGAAGAGGTATGGCATAAAGAATTCCTTAAAAATAAATAAAATGGCAAACTACTGATGGTAACAAAGATCCGGCTCTGCGGTCCTTGCCAAAGATGCTGCAAATGTCAAAGATGGTTACTGCATCTCGTCTTCCAAGGCAAGCAAGATTTCATGCCTTAAACTGCTCTATTTGTGTGTTCCTTGGTTTGTTCACTTTTATTTGGCCGTTATGAAGACAGTTATTTTTAACAGATTGTCTTATGTAGTTAGAGCAAAACATTTTTTATAGCTTTTGGTTATTGAGTGGTAGAAGCATCCGGTTTGGTTTTGTGGCATAACTGTGTTTTTTGGGGGGAGGGGTGTTGTTTAATAGTCTTAATGGAATATTAGAATCAACAGATTTCATTCCTGAATCGTCCCAGAATGCTAAAAACCAGGATGATTATGGTGACCAAAAGCTAAAATGAGTATCATGTTTTATTTAGAGGCTTTTTAAAAATGTAAAAATGAGGATATTTTCTTTCTCTTTGCTGGGAAAAATCTTACATATGCAATTAAACAAATGTCTAAAATTTTGCATCTTAAACTGTGATTTAATCTTTAATAAAAATATTGTTGCTTTTTATCTTTACTGCATTTTGTAGTGCTACGTATATTATATAAATGTTGATAGAAATTAAATGTGTCAGTGTATTTATAGAAAATGCATTTTTTTGAGTGCTAAGGATTTTTGATATCTGACTGTCGCTCTGTTGTTTTAATGCGTTTTAGGCAACAGCACAGGGAGATGATACCCAGATACCTGAAACTATTAAATTTTTGGTTTACATGATTTGATTAATTTGTTTGAAGATTTTTTTTTTCAGCATATTACCTCACAAAAATATGTCCAATATCCCAGTGTAATGAATGTTTTACAAATGTTTTACAGGCACCTGAATGGACAGAGGAGGACCTCAGCCAGCTGACAAGAAGTATGGTTAAGTTCCCAGGGGGGACTCCAGGTCGATGGGAAAAGATTGCTCACGAATTGGGTCGATCAGTGGCAGATGTGAGTTCACTCAGATTTGCATTGTATAGCGAGTGACAAACCAGAACAAGACAGGCAGTGTAGAAGGCAGACGTATATGGGGGCCAACCTTGTCTTTTGAGAGAGGCTACAATCCTTTTAGGACGTGGAAGTGAACCATTAACTAACTATCTGCAAGAAGCAGATGTCAGCCAGTCTCTCCCTCCGCAATTAACAGCTGTAACTGATCAGCTGGATGGAGGATTCTGGTGCCTACAGACCTGAGCTACTGTAACCTAATAACAGAAAAACAATGCGCTTCAGGTTTTGTGGCAACCGCCTTTCACTACAAGCAAACGTTTGTGTGACTTGGTTAAAGATTACGTTTCTTTTTCAAGCCAGTCCTTAAAAAAAATGTAGATGAGCTAATGGTGTTTAGACAGGTGGTTTCCATTAATTAAACTGAAATATCTTTCTAACTTTAAAACTAGTTATACATATGATACTATTTCAGTCCCTTTTTCTGGATTATAGCATGGTTAATAATGATACTGTGTAAAATGATTAATATCCTTGTTAATTCATATTTTATAGTATCATACCAGATATCAAAGAAAGCTTGTACTTACGGTTTTTAAGTGTTATGATCTTAAAACCCTTAGGGGCTAGGCTGTAAAAGACTTTTCCTTTTCAAGCAATAGATCACTAGAACATGATGTAGTGTCTACTGAGGACCATTTGAAAGCCTTTTCAGCTGACCCTATTTTATAGGCTCTGGAGGGGTTAATGAGAATAATGTTTAAATCTGTTGATGTACATTTTGAGATTAGATGTTCTTTATTTATTATATTTCAGGATTTATCTTAAATAATGGGAAACAAAGCTTCTGGCTAGAGTGAAACGTAACCCATTGTAGCCTTCTGGGCAGTTCGCGTACTTCTTAAGTGGTTTCTTTTCCCCTGTTGGTATAATAAAAAAAGATATTTTTAGAAGGTATTTTTAAAGATTTAATGCATCTATACAGTTCTGTTACATATAATAGAAAATAAGCCATTTGCATTCTTAACATTTTAGAACAACACATTATTTGCGAATAAGTGGATGTAAGCAAGAAGTTTCTAACCTACTATGCAAATGAAATTGTCTTTTTTGTTTATTCTGTTTAGTGTTGTTTATCATACTCCTGAAGTATTCATACTACTGAAGTGGACTGTCTTTATTAAAAAGATGCTACATTTTACTAAGCAAATATTAATAGCAAAAATATTTCACAAGGCTCAGTAGTATGCAGTGTGCAGAGGAAAAAAATGATAAATTTGCTTGTTACTGATAATACAAACATGTGGAAGGCTTCCACACATACCCATCACAAAACTAACACTATCTTAACGCTGCCTTTTGCACCCATTTTCTGCTTTATTCCTTCAAGCAGGTGTAAAAACATTCTTTATTAAGAATCTTTTGCATAATATGTTTGCCCAGCATACTTGTACACAACCAGTACTGGAAAGGAAAAAATGAAGCTCGTTTGCTTCTTCCTTTAGGTGAGAAGTCTTGAGCAACATGCTCTTCAGTGAATTTGAAAGAGAAATGAAAGAAAGGTGTATGTTCCAAGAGCTGTCATTTTCTTGCACGAGAAAAAGGAATGTTCAGGGATCTTTATGTGTAGAGAAAGGTCTGAGTGTAATCCTTTTTACTTCCAATGACCTCCAACTATATGATTAATGTAAGTGTTTTCCACATGAGTTTTTGCTTCTCTAAAAATTTCCCACCGCTGATAATGCTAGGGCAGCCTTCCTGATACAGACTAGTCATTCGAGTTTCTGCTACTTTTATCTTTGGATTGCACAGAGTTACAGTGATTAGGTTTTAAAAGGAAACACTTAAAACAAAAGCTTCCTGGAAACTTCACTGGATCTCAAACTGTTATTGCATCAGCATCAGAAATGTTGAAACTGGGAGCTACTTCAGATATAACCGTTCAGCTATTGAACAAGATGTATACCTTATCCTTTATATTTGTTGAGGTGATGTAGAATAGCATCTAAATTTACAGCAAGGATTCTTATTTTGCTTGGGCATCACCATAGCTGAATAAGAAATGTTACACTAAAGCTGCAGGAAAAGCTTCTAATTTTGTTGAACTATGTGCACAGAAAAAAGGGGTGTTTGCACGTGCAGGCAGTGTTTGCTCCTAAACAACTGTTCCCTGTTTCCACTGGGAGAGGTGCAGGGAGGTAAATTTTGGTGTACGATGTGCTGTTTAGATACAGCTTGTGTAGCAGGGTTTGGGAATCCCTTGCTTATAGCTGATTTAACATTGGTCAAGCCACAGAGAGTTTGAAGTGTGTATTATCTGGCAAATGCACTAGATCTTAAAAAAGAAAAACATTCAACGGCAAATTTGGATTTGTTTTCACGACATTTTCCATGACACAGGAAATAGTTTTTAATAACTTGAGACCACTTTCTGTTTGTTTCTTCTCCTGTAAAGTATCAAGAGCAGTATGGCTTGGTTTTCACAGTTAGAGAACTGTAGTAGAAAGGATTGACAAGGTACAGTGTTGCTTGTTTAAATGTGATTTTAAGCATTCAAACCTTTTTAATAGCAGGTTAGCTAAACAGGTGTTAATAAAAACAGTTCAAATTAATCTGGTCCAGAATGTCTCCATTGTTGCTTCTGTCTCAAAGCCCCTGCCTTCAGAAAAGAAAAGTTTAGAAAAATATTTCAATACTGTTTAAAGAATAAACTGAAACCATTCCTATATACCAGAAGAGCATGAGTGAAATTCACTCCTTCTAGCCAGCCCAAAGAAATTCCATTTTAAATTGTCTTAAACTCCTTCATTTTTAAGTAGTAAATTCCTACATCAAACCATATTCATTTCCACTGGCAATTTTTAAGCAAGATGAAGTGACTGGAGGAGAATGTTCATGGCTTTTATGAACTTTTCAGCTTCGTGGTGTTGTTTTAACTTAGTTTTGTGGGGTTATTTGTTTTGGAGGGGTTTTTTTTTAATGTATTTCTGAATTTTCCTCTTAGCATTATGTTAATGAGTTTCAGAAAAGTATGAAGCAAAGATTTTAATGCTTGGAGCTTTAATACTGCTTTTTCACATATAAAGAAGGTCCAAAAAGTTTGTGTGTCCGACTCATTTCCAGAGAGATTTGTTCAGCTTGGAAAATTCTTCCTTGATTTTGCTAGAACGTGGCTTTGATACCCCAGAACCTGATGAGCACATGTAAATCTTACAAAGCTAAGAGGAACTGAAAGTCTATTGGAAGATTAGTAGAATTCAGAAAGGTGAGGACAAATTAGAAAAATAAGATGCAAAAAATAGGCTGAAATTAGACAATATATGCAAGGACACACAGCAATATGGTGATCATGTTCACAAATAAAAGATGCCAAACAGCTGCCTAGGGGTAGCTCTTAAAAAGCAGGAGGAACGGGTAGATAATGAGCTAGATACAAGTCAACAAATAGTGAGTTGTGAAAAAGGTAAGCATCTTACTGAGAATGTACAAACAGGAGGATGGTAAACCTGTGTCTACATCCTTAGTTTGTGTCTAGTTTTCAGTATTGCACTTAAACATGGGATTCAATATAGAGAGTCCAGATGAGAATAAAGAGAATAATAGATCTCTAAAGTGTGACTGACAAGGAAAGATTGTGAAGTAATTCACGTTGTTGAACTGAAAGAAAATATGAACTGAGGATGTAAGTATTCAACTACATAAAAGGAGAGCTGTAAAGAGGAATGGGCTTGTGCCATGCATCAGTTTTATAGGGCAAAAAGTAATTACCCCAAATTTTATCACAGGCTGCAGAGTTACACATTGAGAGGCAAAAAATTACAATGGAGATGATAAAGCAGTGGAATAAGCTGCTGTGGAGTCCTCACATTTGCAGGCCTTTAAGAACAGGTTAGACAAACATCTGTGAGAAACGACATCAATGTAGTGATTCTGCCTGAGGTTAGGTCCTTCCCTTCGTATGGTCCGTGATTAGACTAGCAAGTGCAAGCTTTCTAGTAGGAAAGGGGGAGGAAACAAAACCTGCTCTACAATTGGAAGCATGTGTGAACTCATTTTAAAAAATGCAAAATTAAAGCCAGATAGTCACTGTAGTTGGTTAGTAACCACTGCATATACATTAGCTTGACTGTTCTTAAATTCAGTAATTCCTAACAAAGTGGTTTTTCAGATTTTTTTTTCATTTTCTACTAATATTCAAATTGGGGTTTTGTAGACACTTAGGTTTGTTAATTGTGTTATTTCCCAAAATACTGCACAAATAAGGATTACTATACAGTCCCTTATATGGGTATGCCTACCAGATTCCCCATACAAACAGGTACATCCACACGGTCTGGTGCGGGCCACTGGGGAAGTGCCAGCCAAAATCCAACGACAAACAGTTATGTCCATGCACTAATGCCCCTAAGCTCATTCAGCTCTACTCTTTCTGTTGATGCTGCCGCATGTGATACTAGCTTAAATATCTTTGCAACATATTCCTATGCTTTTCAGCTCAGAGCTGGGTTAAGCTTGCAACCATGGTGCAGACATACTGTAAGAGGGCTTATTACTTTAACTTTTGTCATGTTAAATGTAGGATATGTTTATCTTGACTCTCTTCAGGAAGACGTCTTTTAATAGCCAATGAATAATCAGCCCAAAATAGATGAGGTGAAGTTGTGTTCATTTTATCAGTATGTTTAATTATTTAAATTGCTAATTGTCATTTTAATATGTGCATATTGGGAATTTAACAATCTTTTTCCCATAAAGATGATTTTTAACTGGCTTAGTATAACGAAATCTTATTGCTTTCACAACTGAAAGCTTCTACAGCTTTTTAAGTCATTTTTATTGCAATTGGCTGGTGTTACAAATTAGATTTTCAAGTATTTTGATTATGAAAGGGAAATGGAGTTCAGTTAACTCTAATCAGGGTTCCTGCCTGCTGACCTGGTTACCTGTACCGCTGCTCTCTGTCATCCTCTAAACATCTGTTCTTTGACCCATTTTCCTTGCTGAATTTGTTGCTCCAGGGTTAGTTCTCATTCCTGTCCTCCAATACTTAAGGAAATAATTGACCTTTTAAAACAAAATAAAAAAGTTATGTTTGAGTTTCCTAAGCACTATGAACACCCTATAACATAGTATAAATAATGAGTGGAATGGAGTTTCAAGACTATTTCTGCAAAAATTATATTGTTTGATTTGACAAATGCTAAGCCTTATGAAGATTTATAATAATGATTGTCAGCTTTTGCTGAATTAAACTGAGAAAAAGCACTTAGATCCGAAATTATAGAAGTATATTGTACTTGACAATACCTACCCTTATAGATAAAAAGTTTAAAAAAAAATATTTGCTGAAAGGCATAAATTAATTTCAGTAACTACAAAGGACATTCAAATTGTAAAAATAACAGAGGAAGTAAAAGCTGTCTGGCATGCCAAACAGACTTTAATGTGATTATTAGGTACAGGTTTTTTAAATTAAAGGCAAAGAGATCTCAGATTTCATACTTGTGAAGTAATATCATTCACTTGTCTTACAGGATTTAAACTGACTCTGTTTGCTCCTGCAGTCACTAATCTCATGCATTTGTGTTGCAAAAACAGACTGATTGGGATTTGCTTCTTGTATAGAAAAACACTAAGGTAGACAGTGAAACAATAGACAGGTGGATATATTTGAGCAGATATTCTGAATTATCATGAAACCTGAAAGCATAAGGTTGGGGGGGGGGGGTGTGCTTATTTTGTGATATCTCTTGTATGTGCAAGCAACAGTTTCAGCCTTCAAGTCTGACCGCGTGAGTTCATACTCACTGTACTTTGTGTGCCATTCTAAAATAGATTTCTTATTTTTGACAAATGTAAGCTCATTACCTGGCCAGCAAGAAAACATCTATATAAGAAATGATCCATATGTAAAAGTTCATTAATTTATTCAAGGTTTTTTTGCTTCTGGAGATTGTTTTCTGAAGTCTGTTTTACATTTCCTTTTGTATACTATGTCTCTGTTAACTCAGTTACTGTGCTTTCCAGTTGTGGATATTCTGAAATATTCACCCTTAGCAGCTTGCATATATTTATGTAATCAATAGTTCTTCCAGTTGCTTATTGAAGTATAAAGACCTGGCTCTGGATTGAGGTCCAAAAGAGGTGATGAATATCTAAGATGGGATTTAGATCGTATGTAGGTCATGTAGATCCCTCAATCTGAGAGTGAAATCTTCGAAACACCTGTCTAATCCCACAGACACACCAGAATGTCTCTGTTGATACTTGGAGGGGACGAAAAGGTAGTTTTTACAATTCTCTCCTTGCACAAAGTTTTCTTCTGTGCAGTCCTACAGTTGTTTTTGCAGAATTAGGTAGCACGATGCATCTTATGCCCAAATGCGAAATGGATTGATTTCCTTCCCATAAAGCATGACCAGAGCATTCTCCTCACTTAGAGGAGAAAGTTTTTTACAGAAGGCAGTGGGACACCAACTTTTAATTCAAATAAACGGCTTGTGGGTGGTCAAACCAGTACTGCTGCAACTTTTTAGAGTCGCTTAAATTAATGTAATGTCCCACATACATCTTGGTGAGCTGGGTTTGGATTCCACTGCAGAATTCAAGTCTTCTGACTCTTAGGAATGGTAATGCATTTTGCATCAACGGTCACAAAATAAGATGTCCAAGCAGTTGTCGCAATGAGCATTTGAGCCAAACTCTTCTCTTATATGAGCACCCATAGTCTTGAGCTACAGACTCTCAAACATGGTTTTTAACGGACCAAAAAAACCCCAACCAACCACTGAACATCATATGAAGTCTCCAGCATCACAACAATTCTAGTTGCTGAGTTCTTCTTCTTTCTGTATCCTGAAAAAAAGGAACAATGCTGCTGCTGCTTTATATTAACTATTTGGGCACTTAAACTGGAGAGAGGCTAGTGTTCCGCATCTGGTGATTTAGGCCAAGTTTGCCTTTTTTGCAGGCCACATCTTAAACCGCCTCATAATTAAACTCACAGTTGTTTTGGGGATTTGTGTTGAGGTAGAACTCTTCTCCATCTGCTGTGGCAAAGTTCAGAATCACACACAGCTTCAAAGTCCATAACAGTAAGAAAACTGCACTGTTGCTGGCTGCAACTGGTTGGTCTAAGCAAATTCAGTTAAATTCATAAGGTGTTTCTTAGTTCTTTCAAGAATAAAAGCACATTGTCCTTAAAATACTCATTTGCTATGTTAGCATTAAATTCAACATGTAATTTGCACAGTGGATAAAAACTAGTTATGTTACATACTTTTGGGACAGTCGGTAACAATCTAATAAGCAAACTGTTATAAGCAGTGCCAAAACAAAGGTGCATCTTCTGATTTGAAATATTTCATTTCAAGAGATCTAGTAAGTTGCAAATTAGAATACGTGCACAAATGGAGAATGATTTGGCTTGATGCTTCAGTATTCAAAGCTTCACCAGTCTGTTAAAACTGGAAGACAATTTTAGCAGCCCTCTTAGTGTATGTAAGGGAAGGCAGTTTATAAAGCAACAAATTTTGAGTCTGTCACGTGAAAATAAAGGAATGGGTCATTATTGTTGTCTAACTTGGGTCAAACAGTGCTTGATACAGTTGTTGTTGCTATGAAAAAGCTATTTAGATATAGCAGGTAGTATTTTGGTTATAAGAGGAGAACTTCAAATTTGGCAATTTATTCTGTGCTGTTCGGGAAAGTTATATCTTTAAAAGCCTACTACTTTGACAAAGCCAGGAAGACACTAAAATCCTTCTGTGTCTGGCTTTCCTTTGTGAGAAAAATGTGATTTTAACTCAAATTAGCCCCAAAGATTCAAGAAATTGCTCATTGCTGCATATTAGACTCAGCTACTCATAGGCTGTCTCCATATTATATTTTTTCATAATTCCACAGATCTTGGCACGTCTTCCTGCGTGCTCTCTGTCAGTTAAGAACTGGGTGAACAGAACTCTGCTGCTGGAACAGCAAATTTCTGATAGCTGATGCTGGGAATCTGTGGCAGCTTTAGTAGATATTTAGAGGACTTCTGGTCAGGAAGATGCTAAGAATAGTAAACAATTTTATCAGAACCTCCAGTTTTCAGCAGCACGATAGCATGTCATCCTTCCTTGCAAGAAAGTTATATATGCTGGGGAAACCAAGCGACATGGATTATCTCTTCCTCTACAAAAAAACCCCACATTATTCTCTCACAATGTTGTCGGAACCCAAGAGATTTGTACTTCTGTAATTATCTGGTGTGATCCTGATCAATCTACCTTCCTTCTCTGAATAGGATACTATTTTGTTGCCTATAGAAGATTGCCAGAAGACAGCAAAATGGCAAAGGCTTTAAAGTCCCATTCACATGTGCCCCTTGAAGCTAGGCTGGTCATGGTCCTGGAGGGGTCAGCTGAAGTGATGGGCTGGTGGCTGCTGCTGTGGGAATGGGGAATTGATCTTCATCGTCTGCAAAAGGGCTGTTTCTCTCTGGCATCAGTAGGATCACTGTACCTGACTTTACAGGGTTTCCCCTCTAGTTCTGCCACAATTCTGTGCTTTTTTTTTTATTTTTGGCTTCCCTGCAGGATGAAAAGTTGCCTCTCATTCATGTGATAGCAAAATTTGCTTTTGCCTGTGCTACTGAGAGTCTTTTAAGCTGACTCTGAATAATTTATTTTTTTTCTCTTGTATATCTCTGAAGCATTGATTGTTCCTTCTGAAAGAGGTGGTGGGTGTCCAGGGTAACAAGAGATATAACATCTGGATGGTCATGATGAGGAATGTTTTTACTGCTAGGTGTCTTGTTGAGTAGCAACTAGTCTTGTGATCTGGACTAATTGTCAGCAGTACAGGAGGAAACCAGCCCTGTCTGACTCTCATCACATAAAATCATCCCACTAATCCCACTTGCTTTCAATAAAATCTTTTTGTAGCTGAAGAGCTATTGAAACTGAATTCAGAAGGGGGTTCTCGGAAGCAAACTGTTCCTGTGGCTTCTTTCTGTAGGTTTCTACTTCAGCAATTTGATTGCTTGCATCCAACATTTTTTTGGTCAGCTTTCTCTATCTAAGAAAATCTGTTTCACTGTGCGTGTGACTATTTGACTTTATTTGTGATTTCTGTTATCCCTGGTAGACGACAGGGATGCCTAGGTTATTTGGGCATAGAAACAGCAACATTTAAAGTTGATTCCTATGAAATCATGCATTGGGTCTGTTCAGCAGTACAAATACTTGCAGGAATACAAGATCTGTCCTCTTCTGTTTTAAATCAATTTCACAGTCTTGATCCTTATTATTTAAGATGTCTCCAGTCCCAGGATTTCTTAAGGGCTGGCTAATACTCTGGTGAAAGCTGTTGTCAATAACAGCAGGCTTTTAGCACAACTTTTCACAGTAATGATAAAACTCATAATTTAATATACATGAAAACCATAATTGTAAAGCATTATGCAGGAACAATCAGCAATAATAACTAGAATAATAATTCTACAACTGCTTCATACTTTGAATAACAGTATTTCCAAGTATGTTACCTGTAACCTAATGAAAGAGTAATAATATAAGCAAGTTATGATAAGAAATTGAGAAAGCAATGGAGCAACTTACATTGCATAACTTAGTGATTTTTATTTTTTTTTTAAATCACTGTTAAGAACTAGCTAGTAGATAACAGTACTCACCATGGGAGAGGAAATTTAAATTGATATTAAGGATGTCAGAAAGTATGGAGGAACTGGCACTAGAAGAGACTGCAAATTTGAGTGGCAAGAGCAATGATTAAATTCAAACAGATCAAACTGAAATACAATTTCATATGTTCCATAGGTTGGGTTCCTAATAATCCTTAGTAGTTTAATACTGACATGTTATGATTCTTGCCCTGTGTCTGCATCTTTAACAGCAATGACAGTTGAAGCTGATGGACAAATAAATCTTAAGTCTAAATAAGTGATACCTGAACTCTAAGTGAAAAGAGCTGGAGTAAACATGAACTTTACGTAGCACTTGGAAAAGGACTTGCAAAATCATCTGTATGAAGAAGAAAGTTGACCAAAAAAAAAAAAAGAAAAGAAAGAAGAGAATAATAGACAAATAATCTCATGTAACCTGTGAATGATGATAGTAAAGCTGTGAGTAAGAAGCCTGATGAGTTGTCAAACTTAATGTCAACTGAAGGTGCTTGTTCAGTGTTTGAAATTGTAGATTTTCAATATCTAAACCATACACACAGTTGTTATTGCCAGCTTACCTGGTGAATGTTCAAATTGAAAGTCCATCAAAATATGGACAGATATCATAATGCCTTCAAAAGAGAAAGTCTTGCAAATATTTGATGTAATAAATGGAGTAACTTACTATAAATGCTACATCTGGGTTCACCAAGTTATTATGGCTGAAGTCACCCAAAAAAAGATAACCGAAGGCAAAACCGTTACTTCTGAACTTTTTGCATGTGTTATCATCCAGTTTTTATAACATAATTCCTCTTTAAGAGATACATAGCAAGACCCCACTAAGGATCCATTCTGTTCAGCAGTCGAGAATGGATTCCCCTCACTCAGCCTTTCAAAGCATTGGCCCTATAGAGACACTCTGCTAATAGTGAAAATGGAATATGAACATTTTCATTTGGATTCTTTTTAGACTATAAACTCTTCAAGGAAGGCAATTTCTATTAGTGGATTACTTGTTTCAAGGAGGATCCATCCTGTTTCAAAATCAGGATCATGCAGATCACAGGCAGAACTGTTAGTGCTAGTTAAAATTACCTATTCATCCTAGTATTCAGGGATTTTTCTCTTTGAACAATTCAAACTTTATTATACTGCAGCAGTAGAAACTGGAGTTTTCTATGTCAGATGTCTACCTCTGGATAAAGGTTTTGGTTAATTAGAGTTGGGATTTTTTTGTTCACGGAGTTTTCATTTAAACTCAATCATCCCAGAAAATGAGATTTAATTTCTAGGGAAAATAGAACGCAGCCTTGTTATGTCTTGCTGTCATTTCGTTAAGGAGATTCAACACTTGCCTGTTTTTAAAGCAAAGGCCTCCAATTTCATAGGCGGGAGGAAGCAAACAGACTAGAAGCAGATAGTACCAAAATATTTTAACTACTGAAGTATTCACTTATGAATCCTGTAATGGAAAAAAAAAATCCTGAATCTACGGCTGTACAACCCTCTGGCAGGTCTGCTCTTTAGTGCTGCTCCATGTAGAGGATACCGGTCTGTTATTGTTAGCATTAGTTAGTTAAACCAGCAGAGGCTGTGGCTCTGAAGGTCTAAGTGATTCATATTGTGGGTAGGTAGGATCCCACGGGGAGGAATTTCTGACTTCATAGGTGATGTATTTTTTATTTTTGCTCTGGGCAGCACTCTACCAAGTGCCTTACACTAAACAGGTGCTAACACCTGAAGTCCCAGGCTCAAATGGCAGGAAACGCAGGTTACTCATCCCAGGTAGTATCGGTTCCGATGCAGGGCATTGCCTGGTTTCATTTGAAGTTTTTATTTGATTTGGGTGTCTCAGGCTACTTGATTCCAACGTCTAGCTTTTTCACAAAGACCTTGTATTCAGAAAAACTGAAACTGAAATCCGGTATTCATAAAACATTTTCTGTAATTAAAAAGTGTGTATATTTCTTTGAGTACTACATTTTAAAATGCTTTTACACGGTCCTTGAATTTTGGACTCCAGATCATTGGATGTAACACAGATGCTAAGTAATTAAAAGGATCTTAATTTTAAATAAAGTCTTTGTTATCTGTAGCGAGGTCTAGAAATTTGCGAAGGGGAAGCTCATCGTTCTGGAGCTTTCTGCCAGTTTGGGATCCGTATATGAACAAAGCCAGCAGAAGAACATCAGCCTTGCTGTATGTAATAGATGTTCAGTGGTGGTATTTTGCAGTAAACTGCTAATGAATTCTTCAGTAGCCCCAATAATGTAATTTTTAATAGTCCTTTTTCTTGTTGTTTTCATGCAGGTTACGATGAAAGCCAAACAGCTGAAGGAATCTGTTACGTATACACCAGGTGTGTTCTTCTAGCTCCTCACAAACAGCACTGTCTTTGTACCTCTCCGGGGTAGGCTTTGCAGGGAGACACTTGCAACCTTGCCTTTGAGCAAAGAGAACTGGTGTATGTTCTGAGGGAATGTTTTCCTTTAGCTACATCTTCCCACGCTTTCTTACTCAGTCTGTTGTGGGTTTTGTTCGTTTGTTCATGCTGTTCTGTTGTTTGTATCACTACTATTTACTAGTACTTTATATATACCAGATAAGCTCATAATTGGCAAAGTTTATTGCTTCGTAACAAATACCTTGATTTCTCAATAAGCATTGTCCTTAAGCTCTTAATCCAGATGAGCTTTTCCTCCTCCCTGCACTGTTCTGGGTACTCTTATTTGCAGGCAATTCCCTGCTTGTTTGTGGGGGGTTTTAATTTTTTTTAGAAGTGTAACAACAATAATTCTAACAGGTATCATTAGGCTCTCCGAGCTTAAAACGCTGGCCCAGAATTCCAAGAACGTCAAAGTCAATGTGAATTTGCCAGACCACATAATCACCCAGCGAGAAAGGGAGGAGGAAGAGGAGGAGGGGAACTGCGATCATATCCCAGAGCAGATGGATGTCCAAATAGATCAAAGGGAGGCCATTGCAAGTGAAACTAGACATCGCAAACGAAAAACTGTCAAAGCACCTGACGTGGCTCTACCAGCAATGAAAGAGGTCCCAGAAGAGAAGGGCAGAGGAAGACGCCAGAAAGATTTCGATAACACCGAGCAAGAGGAAGAGAGTGATGATGAGAGCAGAAAAAGAGAGAAAAGCCGTGCCCCAGAAGAACTGTGGACTCAAAATCAGCAGAAACTTCTTGAAATGGCCTTGCAGCAGTATCCAAAGGGGACGTCGGATCGCTGGGATAAAATAGCAAAGTGCGTTCCTGGAAAAAGCAAGGTATGCTTAGTTTTGTTGGAACTGTAGTATAAATTGAGAGGAAACATATTTTCTACCAATTTATGGTTACCTTCAGAAGTGAGGGTCCGTGCAGAAAGGGTGAGGGCTTTACTTAGCTTATCAGTCCAGATATAAAGAGCATTACTGCCGTGTTTGTTTTTATTTAAAATATATTTTCATTTAATTCAGTTTTAATTCATTACAGAAAATGTTGAAATACCTCCTGTTTGATTTAAAATACCTACCTCTCCTCTGCCTTTCAGATCTTCAATTGCAGGACAAATTAGATTTTAAAACAAATTTTGATTCAAAGTTAGTAACCAAATGTTGGTGAGCCACTTTGCTTACACTTTTACCTTTCTCAACCCATCTCAATGAACAAACAAAATAAGTAATCCATCTGCAAGTGTTAAATGCTCAATAATCTGTCTAATGTTCCTTTTGTAAGTATCATCTTTTTAAAATAGCGTTCGTGGTCATTGATATAGTTGGTCTGTGTTTGATTCCGTAATAGTTGCAATAGATTAGTGTGCTTGCTTCAGTCATTGTAGCTGCAGAAAACGCTCATTTTATTTGTGCCAAAACCGGTGTGAGAGAGCAGGAAACGTGGGTGAGGAAGTCGAGTGTTTCTCTGGCTCTGAGGCTGTTCAACAGTATCTGGTGTCAGGAGGTGCAACGTTAGTGACCGTAACGGCTCGACTTGAACAGGGTAACCTACCGGCACTGAGGCTTGTATCAGAATAACTCTTCTGAAACAGATATTACAATATAACTGTTTAATAATTGCTTTTACAGTCGTTGCCAAGAAATACTGGGCAACTCTTTACTTGGGTTTGTGTGTTCTTTAAAGAGAGGAGTTAGCCATTAAGAAATGTAAATTGAAAGTTCATTTTTCTAATCCGCTCTGCACTAGATATAGATTCTCCTTCTGTAATTCAGTGCGCAACTTAAAAGGAAAAAAACAAAAAAAAAACCTCAAAAAAAGACCCACACCCCCCCTGCCACATCCCCTGGAACCTAGCTCTTCTTCTAGAATGAGGTATGCATAGAGTATAGAGTTAAAGGAATACTAAAATATCAAACTCTAATTAAAGATTTTTGTTTTTCCATTTAGGAGGAGTGTATAGCAAGATACAAGTTGCTTGTTGAACTGGTACAAAAGAAAAAAATGGCTAAAAGCTGAATGTTCCGAGCAGAAGAGATTTAGCTCATCTTTGTCAAAATGGGGTTTTAAATCTCGTATGCAGGAAACTGCATTTTTGTACCTCAGTATTTCTATACGTCATGTGCCTTAGTAAAAGAATATTTCAATAAATCTTATACCATCCTACCTAATTATTTTGTGTGTTGAAGAATGAAGGTGTATTTTTGTGTTGGAGAACTGCTTATGCAGATGTGTGATAACAATGTCTTAACAAGTAGTGGACCCTCAGGAAAAGCCACGCTGGTAATTGCATGCTAGGGCTGGTAGGTTTACAGCTAATGAGTATACAGAATATAAAGAATTTTAAAAGTTGTTTTGAAAATGAGAAATTATCTGAAACTGTTAAACAAGGATGAGAGTAATGGAACTCTACTCAAGATATTCTTTTCTTCCTTGCAGCTATAAATAGAAGACAATATGCTCACAAGCATAGCTGCTGCTACACGAAATGGCTGCTCATTCTAGCAATATTTTGAAATAAGTAGTATTTCTAATATTAACTGCCACATACGTTTACGTGCAGCTGCAGTGTAATTCCTTTTTTACCACCTCTGCAGACTAATACACGGAGAGCTAATTGGTAGTGCTGTTATTTGGTAACGTTGAAATGGGTAAGAACATTAAAGCTCTCTAATTAAGATAGTTTTTAAGTATAGGACTTAAAAGCTGATGTTACTGGGCTAAGAGTTCTCATATTGGGGGGGGGGTGTGTACACCGTGGATTCAATATAGTTTGATTTTATATTTGAAGAACAGGTAATAAGGGTTATTATTCATTACTTTCTATTTTGTTTCTCATAATTTTGGAGAAGTTATACAAAGCGTAAAATGCTGGAATAAAGGCTACTTAATGGGCTGTAAGTTACATCAATAAATCAGAGCAGTGATCGTGGTCTTTTGCAAGAAAACATGAAGGACTCGTATTTTTTAAATAATTTTTTTACCACTCAAATTCTGATTTAATGCCAGGATTCTAATAAGTTTTTGAGCTTTAATTCAAAATTAAAATGAAAAATCAAAGGATCATGTATCTGAACACAAAGTCTAAGCTTGGTGGCTGAAAATCTCCTTTAACTTTCTGTCGTTTACTCTCTTGATTTTCTCCAGTAACTGCCGATTGTGTTGCTTCTGACAGATCAGCATTTCACAAAATTTCATCCCATTCTCATAAAACTTTAAGGGTAAAGTGTTTATTGAAGGCAACTGTTCCTTACAGAGTCGAAATGTTTTAATTTTTTTAATAGGAAAAAAATAATCATTAGAAATAATATTATGGAAACTTTACTAGACACAATGCATCTAAATTTTGTTTCACAGAGAACTTCACAGGTAACTGCAGTGGAAACCAGACATGTTTAGCAGCTGTACTATGATCTGTGTGTGCTGATTGATCCAGTAGTAATTCTGTGCTACAAACACACCTAGGAAGGAAGAGTCTTCAGTGAGAGATTTTCAAGAGATATCAGGAAATCTTAACCTTAAAAAGGTATTAGTCATCCAGAACACTCAAAGACAGATGACTGTGGCTGTAAAGCAAGGTAATGGAAATGGCTACAAAGAAAAGGTAGTAAAATGGTTAGGTGAGTTGGTGAAAATTAACTTGGCGGAGCATCAGTGGGGCTGGAAGAACACAAGGGAATGGAGATGTAACGTTCATATAAAAAAATAGATTGGTGATGGGAATATTTCTGCTGGTGCAAAAAAAAAAAAAAAAAAAAGGCAAGGGAGAGTGTAGCCTGTGATGGTGAATGAGGCATCATTCTTTTTCACTCTGGGTTTACAAGATTTCACCTGGAAGGGTGTGCCCTGTTCTGTATATCACACTTCAGGGAAGACGTAGGACCATCCAGAAGAGAGCAAAGAAAGAGAATGATCAAGAGTCCACAAAGCCTGGTTTGCTAGGAAGGACAGAAGGAATTGTTGGCTTTTGCTCTATGAGAGAGAGCAGGAGAGAAATCTTCAAGTATGTAAGAAGGGACCTTTGCACTTGTGTCATCTCTGTGTCTCCCTGGTGCAATTAATGCAGAACTGTTGCATGAATAATAAGGGGCTCACTTGGAGCGAGAAATAGTTTAATTAGTTATGGGGGCAAAAAAAAAAAAAAAAAATCCAGTGGCAAATGTAATAAGGACTTTGGCACCTTTATCATTGGAAATGTTCAAAAACTTACATGTGTAGGAGGAGTACCTGCTCAAGACTTGCCCCGTTGCTACAGTTTATGTGGCAAAATTACATCCTGCCTGCCCAACGCCTTCAGCTTCTCGCCGCCCTAGGTCTTCTGTAGGGGGAGTCTAAGGAAGAAGGATGAGCACCACTTACTGGTAAGAAACATTTTTCTCTCTTTTTTGTTTGCAAGAACATTCACATTAAGCAACTTAAGGCAGTGCTTGTTCCTGACAAATACAGTTTATCTGAAGGAAGATCCTTAAGGATGGGCAAAGATTGTACATGTCATTGTGTCACACGTGTCAGGCTGAGTACCTGAAGTGATGAATGCAAATAATCACAGGTGCTGCTCATGCCTGGATGGAAGCGAGTTGATGGATTGTGTGCTTATTTGCTTGACGAATCAAGCTGCCTGACCGCAGAGGTGAGCTGGCTGTGTAAGAGAAATGCACTGGCCTCTCCTGCAGTGGAACTGTGCCCTGAGCTGGTGGCAGGCCCAGCTGGCCCCAAGAACTGGAAGGGTGTTGCAATGCACTGGTGGGTCAGTTGGCCCCAGGAGGATGTTTCACATGGAATAGTCTGGCAGTGGAGGTCTTGGGCTGAGGAACACAAGTCAGTGCCCAGCATCAGTGGATCTAATCCCTGCAGGCACGTGCTCAGAGAGGGAGGGAGCTGTCATGTAGTGACAGCCTTGTCCTGGCCACACCCAGTCTTCATGCTTTTGTGTTTGGCCGTGGGCAGGAGGGGGATGCAGGTGGGCATCCAAGATCTTCAGGCCCTCTCAGGGGCCTCTCCTGGGGTTCCTGGGCTGAGCAATGACACTGCTGGCCCTTTTGGTAGGGGCTCTAGTCTGCAGTCACTGAGGTGAGCTGCGTGATGCTCTCTAGAAAAGTGGTAAATGGCAGCCAGTCTCAGTAAGAACACCCAGGCTTTGTTTTTCTCATGGTGCTGGTATCCACCACCACAGCTACTGATTTTTCTAAAACTTCCTGCCCATGAAAATCGGGGTCACTCTAGGCTTGGGATTTAAGCAACTTCTTCCACCTTTGGTTCTAGCACAAGATGGTTTGGTTTTGTTTTGTTTTGTTTTGTTTTTTTTCCCCAAGTAATGTTAGTATTTGCCTGTGAGCAAAATATTTCTACTTTTGTGGGCAGTTGTGAGCTGTACGTCAAAGTGCCTTTTGCACCATAACTTTGTGCATGAAAAGCTTTCAGTCTTACAGGGTCTGTGCTGTAGCTTTTATGCTGTGACTTAAGTCAGATCTGAGTCTATTTTGAGCATCTTCTGTGTGTCTCTGTTGGTGGGATAGGCAAGATGCTATGGAAAGGGGCACTTGGGAGCAGACCAGCCAGGGAAGGCGGTATCATCGTACCACACTGAGGATACAGCCTGAACGCCAAGCTAAAGCAGCAGGCTTTGGTAAAATAATAGCCTGACAACCTGACAAGTGAATGGGTAGAATGTGACTGAGATGCTGTAAAGGTTAATAGTCCTCTAGTGTAGGTTGGTTCAGTTGTCAAAGAAAGTCTAACAGGTGCTGTTCTGCCATGTCCTGTAGATCTAAATGTTTGGACTGTGTTACTCTCACCTTTACAGCTGACAATGGATGAACAAATATAAAAAAACCACCCATTTGTTTTTGGGAAGATTTTGCAATGTGACCTCTTTATGAGATGACAGAGTCTGAAAACAATAAAACGTTTAGAGTGTGACTTTAGAAGAGCTGTCCTTTAGGCAGAACCAACAGTGAGATTTTAGTGCAGGTTATGAAAAACAGGTGCCAGAAAAATCAGTTAGTTAAATGTCATACACTCACAGTGCTGAGAGTAGCTCCTACTGGCATAGCGTGAATGGATAAAGTTGATAAAACCAGGATGTGAGATGTCATAGGCTGTCCATAATTGGTTGTTGGTGGTGTCAGTAAAGCTCGATTTTGGTGAAAAAGCCAGCAGAAAGTTCAAAAGCCTGTGTTGTGGTTTTACCACACAGCTGCTCGCTCACTCCCCCCCCCCCCATCGGGATGGGGGAGAGAATCAGAAGAGTAAAAGTGAGAAAACTCGCGGGTTGAGATAAAGACAGTTTAATAGGTAAAGCAAAAGCCGTGCACACAAGCAAAGCAAGGAATTCATTCACCACTTCCCATGGGCAGGCAGGTGTTCAGCCATCTCCAGGAAAGCAGGGCTCTGTCATGGAAGACTTGGGAAGACAAACACCATCACTCCGAACACCCCCTCTCCCTCTTCCCCCAAGCTCCTTATTAACTGAGCATGATGTCATATGGTCTGGAATATCCCTTTGGTCAGTTTGGGTCACCTGTCCTGTCTGTGTCTCCTCCCAACTTCTCGTGCACCCCCAGGCATCCTGCTGGCAGGGCAGCACAAGAAGCAGAAAAAGCCTTGGCTCTGTGTAAGCACTGCTCAACAATAGGTCCATAGAACAAAAACATCTCCATTATCAATGCTGTTTCCAGCACAAAACCAAAATGTATCACCATACTTGCTGCTATGAAGAAAATTAACCCTCTCAGCTGAAACCAGGACAGCCTGTTAACGTGAAACTCTTCTGAGACGCAGCATACACAGTCTGTGCTGATGGTAGGTGGGTCACCAGCAACTTGGCTGCCAGGGACCAGGCTCGGGCTACCTTGGCAGGGCAGCATTCCACAGGGATGGCAGTATCGGCTTCTACGGAACTGGTGCCAGATCAGCCACAGACCATCACCTTTGGTGTTGGGATCTGCAAAATCATTGAAACAAGGTTGGTTTTGACTACATCTGGCCCTCATGTGAACTTGGCTTTGATGTGGTCTCTTTCTGTAAAGGGCTAGTGAAGTGGACTGTCGGTTAGATGTCAGAACTGTCCTTTTCATTATTTTCCCTGCTGTTGATTGTTGGCCCATCATCAGGACTCACATACTGTAAAACATCCATTGTGATCTTGGGCTTCTGACACCAGTCTGTGACAAGTTGAGACTTTAAGAATGTCCTAAATTTGACAATCTCACAACTTTGGCCCTTTCATGCTTCTCTACAGCTTACCTGGCGCCCAGTGCCAGAGTTCATGCACTCCCTCTCCAATACAAGAAGCACACAAGGAAAAGCAGGACTTACCACTGTTACCAGTCACTATGGTACAGCTCTGACAGGAGCAAGATGACTTAATGATACTTCCTGTCTACCAGGTAAAGTGTTTGGCTTCAGCCCAGGTCCATGACTAAAGCACAGTGGTAGTGGCCATATTGGGCTTTTCCTCCCCCTCAGCCCTAGGTCTAGCAGTATAAGGTCAATGCCCAACAGAGCCAGGAGGACAGTACCCAGTTCTAGGGCTTGTCTAGACAGTGATGGGGTTAATCAGTAGAAATGCTTTCTGTTCAACCAGTTTTCTGAGCCTCTTCACCTTACAGTGTAAAAAGGCCATCAGCTACCCCTACAACGCAGGGAATGGCTGAGGAGCCATTCAGGGGGTGGGACGCTGGGGGTTACTGATGCCCCCGACTGTGCCAGGCAATGGTTCGCACTGCCCTGGTGTTAGTTCTGTGCTTGCTCATTTGCCTGTCCTCTTTCAGGACTCCAGTTTCCCCCACGTGAAAATAAAACACAAATATTCAGTCCTTAGGACCTGAGCAGATAGAACAATAACAAATGGCATAGGGCCACGGCACCACCATCTTCCTGCTGCTTGTTCCAAAAGCCAGCCTCAGCCCCAGGCCACACCTGACCAGCACGGTGAGGAAGCCACAAGGCATCGCTTGTCTGCCAAATCTCATGTGTTATCTTCAAGTGAGTGTCTGGGAAATAAGACACCAGGAGTTCAGGTGTGCGTTTACCAACCTCTCCATGGACAATAAGCAAAATTCCTGGAAAAAACATTGAGCTGATTTTACAAAAATTACAGCAACAACCAAAGGCCTGGATCATCTCACCATGGGCACTGCCTGGATAAAGAACCAGAACTCTCACCAAATTATTTCAAAATGAACTGGGGCAATGAGAGCAGCAGCGCACTCCTCCTTCTGCAATGCCACAGGAATTTCTCTTTGAAGGATGAAAGCAAAACAACTCTGACAGACTATGGCACAGGGCTGCAACCAGACATTTACATCCCGTCAGCAACAATCACAGCTGCATCAGTGTCTCTTGAAAGCAAAAGTTTGCCTGACAAACATTTAAAAAAATTCCTTGTAATAAATGTTAGTGGCCACGTGCAACCAAAACCCTTCCTGTCACATGGTGTTAGCAGAACTATTCCATTCTTCTACAAGAGTCACACTCACACAAGCAGTATACAACTATAAACATTATTAAAGTTTATTAACAAAAGCTTTGTACATATCTTTTCATACACTTGGAATTTTACATCTAGTCAAAATAACAGCACATTTCCATCTTACCTTTTGTACAAATTGTTACAGAATATCCACCAGTGGGCTGAGTAAGTAAAATAAACCCCTGGTTTGCTTTTGTAAAGTATCTACAAAAGTGATTTGTGATATTTTTAAAAAATTCCCCAGAACATATAAAAATAAATTATTTTTACTTTTTCAATTAAATCTACTAATTAGAAATATTACAAATCAAAATATCAATGTTTTCTTATGAATTCTTCACAATACAAAACAGATTCACAAAACTTTATTTACAGAAATGAGGTAAGAACTGTGCAATGTTTAACTAAGAAACATATTGCAGAATTAACATGTTCTTCCAAATAAGTACACAGTGGAGGTCTAATTACAGCTGGGTCTTTTCCTCTAATAATTCCCACCTTCATCCTGGTTAGTGGTCATTACCCCCCTTTCAACTACCCTTCACCGTACTGCATAGACTCGCGCCATGAAATCAGCTACTGTCGGAAGCATCGTAACACAAGTTCACCCGTTTCAACCACCGGTAAGTTTGAGTGGGAAATATTAACTCACTTTTTTGGTAATTTATTAGTGAAAAGCGACCCAGGTAACAATCTGCCTGAGCTATCTGCAGTGGTATAAACAAACACCTCTAGTAAAGGCAGAACAACAAGGCTGCTGGTGCAACACAGAATATTCCCGCTGCTAACGAGGACATGTCTAGTGCATGATCAGCTGTTTGCAGCCATTTCGACAGAACGGAGGTAGCAACAGGCACTTGGGTTCGGCCAAACACCACACACACCTCTTCCAGTGTGGCTGCCTCATCTGGTAAGAAAACTTTGTCACCAGAACCAAACTGGTTCCTTTAAAAACCTCAGAACTCTAAAACCTACACCAAAATTAATAAACTTTGGATTCCATACTGTAATTCCTACTCAGGAAAAACTCCCACTATGTAACAGGAATTGAAAGGAATAAAAAGTTCAGAAGTGGATTCCCTTACAATAAGTGTGTAAAAAAGGAACGACAAACAGCAAGTCCTGGCTGCCGTTACAGGCTTACTCTAAAAGGAGATACCGCAACTGCGGCAGCAGATCACACCAGCTCAAGTTGGGGCTGGTTTATTTTTTAAAACCACTGCTCTGAAACCGAAGTCATGCGTGACTGCAGACAGTGCACCAGCCTTTACGTCTAGGAGATTAGGACTGAAGAGTCAAATGTACGTTTCTCTGTGGTTGAATTTGTACTTAGTACCATCATACTGACAAAATAATCACGGTTTGCAGAGTTTTATCTACTTCACAGTCTGAAACATTAAAAAGTACATCCGTTTTAGTGCAACAAGAAAGCAAATGAAAGCCTACCAAAAATATCCTTATGAAAACTATTAACCTTTCACTGTGCAGTAAGAGTTCCTTGTTGCATTTCTTCGATCTGCAGAAAGGAAAACTGCAGTTTGCAGCCAGATGAAGTGCTATAACAGCAGAACATGCAATTCTCAAGTATCACTCAAATGTCAACTCTTCTCTGACGCAACTGGTCCAGTTTTATCATTGAGCCTCTGTGTAAGAGAAAATACTTCTAAAAATCAGATTATAAAATACAGAGTGAAGTAAAATTAACTTCATAAAAATGACAGAGCAGATAAGGCACGTTTACTAGAGCTATTAACTAGTAACTTTTGCATTGTAAAGAATAATTGTGCATTGTAGAATAAAAAGTGGGAAAGGAAAGAATCATTAAAGGAGTAGTCCTACATTGAAACAACTCACTAAGGTCAGCCCAGCCAGCATTGCAAAACACCAATTTTGCTTCTACGCTTCATTCCAAGGAGAGCTGCTGTTCCTGGCTGCTGGTCCCTCCTTAAAACCACGTGATGGTCAAGACAAGTGACCCCTGCTACGCTTTACCCACTGGAGAGAACTGAAATCTACACTTCTCCAACAGAATAGAAACAGACTTTCCATTTTGCCCTGTCATGATTATCCTTCTTCCATAAATTGCTACAAAGACATTTCCTGCAAGTATCGAGCAGGACCAAGCAAAAACCTCATCTCATTCACTAAGCATTCAGAAATGCTTGAAAACCAGTTCCAACTGGAAATCAGATTAAAACATTCAAGCTTTGGGCAAATAGAGAATTTGTTAAAAGTTCTTTCTGGATTAAAATAGCTCAGCAATCCAGTGCAATCTGTCTCAATTCTAACCTTTAAAAAGTAAATAAAATCAATTTAAAAATAAATTTATTTCTAAGGGTTTGTTCAAAAGATGTTCTGAAATTTCCTAGAATTGTTTACAGCTAACTGTGATAAGAACAAAACCCAGAATTGTAACAGCATATTTGTAAAACATACTAGTGCTGCCCGGTCACGCTGTCCAAACCTAGTAATAGCCATTTCAAAACATTCAAAATAAGGTCACATATAGAACAGCTTGTTCTGATGTAAACCAAAGATAGGGTCTCGATTCCATTCACTACTAATTTTTAGAAAATGAGGGGAGATACATTTTAAGCGTACTAGAACAAATTGTGAACATTTCTAAATGAAGGCAAGGCATTGAGCCCAGCCCTGTGAATAGGGCGCTTCTGCTCCGGCAGTGACAGGGAAAGAACGAGATCTTACCGCAGTCCTGCACTTTGCAGCACAGTTGCAACATCACAACCACGGACCAAAATGGAAAGTGACAATGACCATGCACAAAGCTTAATAAAAGTAAATGCTCGTATTTCTGAATGGAAGGGAGCTATTACCAGGAAAACTGTCTTGAAAATTCATCATTTGTGGGGTTTGTCTCACCTTATGTTTGGGCAGTACCACAAAAGTCTGGCTGCCCGAGTCCCCCTCCACCACCGTGCCCTGGAGGCTTTGGGGATGGGGAGCGGAGAGGGGGCCAATGTCTTGCCCTAAGCTCTTCCCGCCTGCTGTTGCAGACAAGCCTCCCTTTTTTCACTACCACTGCCACTCCATGTCTTCTTCAAGGAATACTGGAACTTTGCCTTCCTGCTCTCCTTCATCCTCTCTTGTGTGATCCTGAGAGAATGAAGTCTATTCTCTGTCTCCTTGAAGAAAGAATTCCTGTCTTGGGGATGGCAGTTAAAGGCAAATGCTGAAGACAATGGAACATCTTTGCCAGAAAAATGTGTCTTGTGTCCTTATCTGTCTTCAAAAGGTTTTATTACTCTATCAAGCAAAGGAGTCGCTCAGCCTCCCAGCGTACAGTCTCACCTCCCCACGCCAGAACCAAGAAACGCACAGCCCGTTCTCCTAATACATATTTTACCTTCCCAGCAACTGGCTCCTCATCTCTCAAGTCACCAACTAATCTCTGCAGCTCCACCGTGCTCAAGGCCTGGCCAGGTCAAACTCTTTAAGTAAGGTGATAAAATGAATGATCCACTACAAAATAGTGGACACGAAGTTGGAGAAGAAGGTGGGATGAGGAGGACTGGGGCTGCAGTTGTAATTACAACAGGAAGGGAAGGGTCACTGGATTGGTGCCCTGATCCAGGGAAGCAGGAGTGTGCAGCAGACAGGTTAGGTGTAAGTGACTACAAGTTCACAGAGTTCCTAACCTCATTAAGTGCAGCCCAAGAAAAACAAAGAAAATTAAAAAATCCTTGAATTGTGAATACAGGCACACAACTTACTTCTTATCTTTTAGTTACCTCACATAGGTCCTACATTGAAAATGAGGTGAGAAATATACTTACTGTCACCTTCTGAGCCGCGTTATCTCCATGAATTGTAAGGAATGGGTTGGTAGTAGCTGCATTAAGCGGTGAGGCCTGTGTGCCTGATAGTAAGTTGTTTATGGGTATCTGTGCTCCTCCAGTAATCTGCAGTTGCTGTACTTCAGACTGATGGTGTTGGTGGTGGTGATGTTGTTGCTGCACTAATTGATACAAAAGGGCCTGATGCTGTTCCTTGAGTAATATGAGAGGGAGGAGAAAAAAAAAGTAAAATCAAGAATTAGTTACTGAAAAATAGCTCCTCCCTGGGTTCCTGCTTATCCAAATCTTCAGTCAGTGCAACCCTTAGCTGGGATTAGGTTAATTTCGGTTACACTAATGAAGTTCCACGAGACTGTGGGAAAGGGAAGAAAGTGTCTATAAAATTTCCTGAAATCAGCAGCTCGGCAGAAGTTCAGCTACAGCTGCTGGCTTTGTCAGGCCTCTGTCAGAAGAAACACAGCTGAGAAGAATATCGAACCATGTTTATCAAAGTACCAAAACTACACAATTAACATACAGATAGTTAGACCAGTTACCTAATGGCCTGTATAAATACTGCGGCACAGCAAAGACAGCTCACGAGATGATACCCAAAAATCATTTGCTGGAGTCCTAGTGGAGTCAGAGAATAGCTTAGGATATTGCTAGAATCCATGCATGGTCCCAAACTCTGTGGCCCAGAGCTGATGCTGAGAAAGACAAGCCACCGTGTCCACATGGGACGAAATGGGACTGAAGGCACTAGGGAGTGATTCTTCTAACAATACACACAGTGCAAAACTAGCCTGTAATTTAGCATTGACTATCATCCAAAAAGGTTGGAGCAACTGAAAAACTAAAAGCTTATTGAACCTTGTAATATCAAGTTAAACACATTTCTAGTATTTACATTGGGCTGAGGAGTTTATCCATGCCTTAGAGTACAATGGAAGAATAAATCATAATTAACTGGAAAACTTACTGATGTGAGTTGCTGGGTACTTAGTAACTGCTGAAATTGCTGGTGCTGTTGATGGAGTAGAAGTTGTCTCTGTTGGTCAGGAAGCAATCCTAGTCCCGAGGCACTGTAGGGTTTGACAGGGTAATACTGTAAGTTTATATGAAAGTATAAAGTATGGGAACTTTTTACTTCAGCTTTCCATTGAAACGAAGAAAAGATATACATAGACAGACAGATCCTGTTTAGCATTTTGATTTCATACTGTCAAATATTAAACAGTCTGTCTGTCCAGTTGCATTTTTTGATATACACCTAGGCATTGCCACCACCACCCCCAGTCTCATTTATACTGAGCAACAGCAACTTCTTGCCTGTAATGTAATGTAAGTCTACTACTTGCACATCATTTTAAACTCAGATAATAATTACGATTTCTACATTTTTTCAAATACTTTATACAGAAAGGCCAGATTTTATAAGACAGCTTTTGCCAGCCTTGACTACTTACTCAACTGGCATTTACTTTGCCTTGGTTTCCTTGTAATTCTCATCTTTTGCTATATTCAAATCTATCACTATTGCCTACACCTTGTCTGTAATTTAGCACACACGTTCAGCCAACTGATGCTGCCATGGAACGAAGCAGCCTGCCTCTGCACTTGCCTACTGCTTAGCTCCCAGTCCCTATTTTCATGCCTACATAACATTTTCTGCAGCTATTTAGGAAATTGGGCAGGGAACTGATCCAGCTGACAACCGGTCTGGAAATAAAGGGTTTCTTCAGCCATGCCAGTTCACTGCAAGACCAACAGCATGAGCAAGGGTGATTTTGGAACAGACGATCAGGAAGACAGCTGCATTTACTCTTTCGATACCAGTGTTAGCTTTTACTAGTTTAGAACACCCACTGAATTATTAAGATGTAGTTTCACGACAGGTTTACCCTGCTATTGAAAGGTTAAGTATTTCCCTTTCGGCTGTACATTTCTGTCCCCTCCCCTTGCACTAGCTCTTGCACAATGAGCTGCATCTCGTGGGAATGGAGCTGAAACCTAAGCCAACACAAAATTAACTGTTAATGTAGATGAGGTGGTTGTGTGAATGCACAAGCACTAGTACCAGCAAGAAGGTGTGCGTAGGATGACAGGATTGCTAGTTGTGATTGGTAGTAAGGAATTAAATTAACTTAAATCAGCCACAAATATGCACAGTTTGGCTACCACCACTAAGCTCTTCGGGACACAATATGCAGCTTGCCTTTCTACAATAGCTAACACACTGCAGCCCAGCTCCATGATCACTGACGTTTACTTTGTATTAACCTGCCAGTATGAAAATACCCATAGCATCACCATTCTCTTGCTGGGACAGGACAAGCAACACACAAACTTTGTTTCATACTTCACTGGATGGCCTCAACGCTACGGGAAACACGTGCTGGGCTGCACTTATCATCTACTTCACAACACCCATTACTATCATTTTTACCACTCTCCTGTTTCTCAAAGCTCTTGTCAATGTTCTTTTTCCCTAGTCAAGAAGTCAATTCTACTGACCTTGCCCTGTGCAAGCCATTTTGCCTCTGATTATTCCTGCTGTACTAGGTTTCTTTCCTTGTCTTATATTCTTTTCTGAAACTGCAGAATCAGAACTGCACATAATATTCCAGGTGCACACACTATTTATTCCCCAATAACTGCTTGCAATGTTTGTTTGATTGTTGAAAGCAGAGATGACACTTCACCTATCCAAGGAAACTCCTAGATTTTCCTCCTCAGCTACAACAGGAAAACTCAGGCCTAACATAAGCTAGAACTATGCCTATGTTTGACTTTCAAACCATGACACTCATCAATTAATTGAAATTCCTTCAAACAGCTTTAAATGTAATTGTGTCAAAAATATTTGTAACAACAGCAAAAGGTAAGTGCCTTCAGTTTGACTAATATTACCATTATTTGCTTCTCTTTTTACTACACCTTTTCTGTATTCTTCTATACTGGAATGAATCTTCTCCACTGTTTTTTCATTCTTTTATCCCATTCTTTCTTTTTTCCTATATCATGTTTTACCTTTGCACTTCTTTTTTTCTCCTGCTGTTCTCCCTTCTCTTTATCCACTCTTTCTTCCTCTCTTGCTCTACATTGGAACTTGAAAGAAAATACCCTCAGCCAGCAGCTGAGATCTAAGTGTCTGGAAACAAAACCTAACTGCAGAAGACAAAACACTACAGCTTCCAAACTTCCCAGAAGAGGTAGTTTACTGGATTTCACCACAGAATTTTCTTTAAACAGACCAGCTTGGAATATAAATTTAATCCTTTTTAGCTTCTCATTAAAAGGTATACGATCAGTCTGAACCTCTCCATCCTACAATCCTCTCTGGTTGTGAGAATGTAAAGAAACAATCCTATCTTTTTCCTCAAATCACTTTATCTCCCGGTTGCTAGCAATCTGTATTAAGCCATCTTTTTCCCAGATCAGGATTGAGTATTTTTCTCTGCCAAATGAACGTAGGCTCTTTTACCTACAATCTGAAACTCTCTCAAACAGCAGTGTGCAGGTCAGTGTTTTCTCACCTCCCCGTGTCCCACCGTTAGAGAGCTCATGTGAATAAGGACAATACGCATAAAGAAGTCTTCATGAACTGGTGAATAATCTAGCTATTTTTCACATGAAACCAAACAGATTCTGAAGCTTAGGAAGTTATTGTAAGTAGCAACCTACGGGAACATCTGGGAAGTCTTCTAATTATAGAAAAATACAAAAAAGTTAGAGAGTAGGGCTGAGTTCTCATGTGACTTTCCATCACCTTGGGAGTACTGATTTAAGGCAGCTCCAAACTTGATCACCACCACGCAATCCAACCAGGTTCAGAGATCTCACACTAGCATGGAAACAAACCTCCAAGCCAGCCTGTGCTTGTTACCATTCAACCCTCCCGCTTCAGCAGTTCAAAGAGCAGTGATACTGAGAGGAATCTGACATTAAAGAAATAGTCAACCAATTGCCACTGAAACATCATTGAACTCAGAAGTGGCAGGGACAGACGATGTCCCATATAGTTTCAGAATCAATAATCTCAACCAGCAGAAAATACTTTTTTCCCCGCTGTTCATTCAAAGTCATCCTAGAGCCTCTTCACGACTTGGTTCTTCCAGTAACAGAAAAGTTTTTTCATATTTTTCACTGAAGCATTTGTAATGGCCAAAACAGGAAGGAGGAATGTCGTGTTATTGCTAAAATCATATTAGCACTAATCAGCATTAATGCTTGCTTGGCCTGAACTTTTTTCCTCTAAATATATAACTAGAAATATGGAAAACTCACAGAAAATGGGGGCAATTGTGAAACACCTCAAAAGGAAGAGGGCCCAGAAAATCATCTGGATGAGCTCAATAAAGCAGAGAATTGTGTGAAAAGTGCACTTTTAAATTTAAAATAAACATGAATTATAAATTTAAAATTAGTGTTAATTTTAAATTAGTATTATTGAGGGAGCAGTGCAGAAAGAGATCATGCAAGAATAGAAATAGAAAAATGGAAATGCTGGCAGAGTTGTATATCGTGAGCTTGCTGTAGCAGAAAATAGGGAATCACTGGAGTCTTCCAGACTATGCTAAAAGTTAGAATGAGAGCTAGTGAACAGGATACTAGTTGCAGTATTCTGTGTGAACTGGAGTAACCTACTAGGCTACACACTCAAGAGCAGTAAAGATGGATATTGAAAAAAAAAAAAAGACAAAAAACTTCTGCAATATAATGAGTCAAATAAATACTCTGTGTATTAACAAAATCATATGAGAAAACAGCAGCATGAGTGGTGTATTTTGGCATTACCTGAAAGTGGAAATCATTATACAACTGATTAATATTATTGATTTTGTCTAGTATTTCTCGCTCCTCCTCACACTTTTGGGGAGGGTAACGCAAAATTCTTGTATTTTCAGCAGACCTCTGCTACTCAATAAAGAAGCTAACTTTTCATTAACGAAATGTTTTTTGTTTGAGGTATGAAATGTTATGTTCATATCTGATAGAAACTATGGAAAATATAACCTCCTCAGTAAAAAATGTAATAGCACATCAAAGCAACAGGATACACTTGGAAGTCCCAGGTTCTATGAGCCTACTGAAGCAATGCCACACAATGATATTGTACACGAACACTCGGGAGCTGCCAAACTAATGGCAAGGAAAGAAACTGGAAAAAAAGGTACAAAACTGGGGATCCGCTGCATCATTCCAATCACATGTGCTTTTTTTGGTGGTAATCCACCATAATCTCCAAAAATAAACTCTGCTTAAAGACAAGTAATCCACCCCCTATTTGCATGCATTTTTTTCTCCACAGAACCTTCACTCTCCTTCCTAAAGAAGGACAATACAAGGGGTGGGGGAAGGGGAGCAGGGAGAATGAGTTAGCCCAGGCTCTGCTCTATTCCGAAATACTTCCAGACCAAGCAGTCCATTGCCCTTCCTGGAAAGCAGCTGTCTCCTTTTGTTACCCATTGCAGCTCAAGCAGCAGCAGTTTATGCTACTGAGGATACCAGGTTTTTGAGGAAGGGCTGTTATGAATACGCAAACGTGGATTATTTTTTTTTTATGCATTTAAAAATTCCTTAGGAACGCCACTTGAAAAAATAATTTTGTTGTCTTTGGAGTCGCAGATGCAGAGAACTGAAAACACCATAGAACAGTATCACTACTCCGGTTAGTTATGCCTATTACATCTTTAATTACATGACCGTATACCCTTCTCCTCCCCCTCCCACCTTCTTACTGCAACAAATGGTAGCTTTTCCAGTGCTACTTTAATCATGGAAGAATGAATGGCAGGACAAAGTATATTGTTTTCTGAACTAAAAAAAAACCAGAGCTGAAGCACATTTACATGATTACGTTTGTTTGGGAATGTGACTTGATTAAAAAAACAGGAATAAATGGACACTAGGATTCCCAAAAGCTAAACAGAAAACACCTTTTCTTTAACTTGGCAAATCATGCTTCCATTAAATGCCTTCTTTCTTTCATTCACAGATCAGGAGCAGAACCTCGTTTGACAATTACAGGCTGAGGAAGAAACAGTACACCTTTTGAATAAGATAGTTAAAAATACAGCTAAACTGAAGAATGGCGGGCACTACCAGGAAACAAAAAAATCAGCAAATTCTTACCTGTTATTTAATGTGGTTGGCAGAGGATGTGTTGCATTGGGTGGCACAGTTGCATGAGTGAGAGGAGAAGGGTTCTGTGATATTGTTGCTGGGGTCTGAATTACCCCATTTAAAGCCCCTACAATTCCATTGATTGCCAGCTGGCTGGCTGGCAGTGCTCCAATTATTCCACCCACAGCAGGCACTGCAGGAATGGTGGAGGTTACAGTCTGCATACCACTAGCTAGTGCCCCCACTGTCACACCATTGACCTGTTGAACTCCCGTGACTCCTGAGCCTTGCTGAGCTGGACTCTGCCCAGCAGGTGGTGGAGTGGAAAGAGCTGATGAACTGCTGGTGCTTTGTCCGCTGGAGGTTATCTCCTGGTGTAAAAACAAACAACAAAACCCCCTCAGCTGCATAAAATTTCACCTAACAGCACAATGCAAGGGCTATGATGAGTTAACTTGTAACAAGTTTAAGTTTAGAAGAAACAAATAAAAATTACCTGATTTAATACAGGAAGAGAATTGTCTGGTAAAAAACTGTTTCCCAGATGAGGGCTTTTACTGCTGTTCAACGAATCAGTGCTAGGTGCTAAAGTAATTATCGCAAAAAACACAGAGTGGTTAAATTTCTGTAACATGTAAAAAGATTCAGAATAATTATTTCAAAATAATGTCAAAAGGTAAACATAGAAAATGTAAAGTCAACCTTAAAATCATTGCTGAATAGTAAAATATTAACTAAAGAACTGGTGAATCCATAGATTCAAAAAGATGTGCTCAAGATTGAAGTAAAAAAGAAACCGCACTGAAACAAGTAGTAATGGTGCATATAAATCATCCAATTGACTTTTTAACATTTAAACACACCAACAAATACTTAGTCTGTGTTCATCCTACACGTATATGCATCTCCCACCAATGGCATACGTGGATGAAATAGGTATTTCATATAAACACACATGTTCAAATTACTTTGACACTTTAATACTCTCCACTACTTACCTGCTTGTACTGGAAAGGCATGTACTTGATGAGAAGGGCTAGGATTGGAAGTTATTGTTGGAAAGGGCACCGAGAGCTGTGCATTGAGTAGCTGAAGCCGCTCCTTCTTAGCTGTCAGATTCTTTATCTGCTCTTCTAAGCGCCTATTTTCAACCTGAAGTTGGTGTAATGATTTAAGCATTCCTAAAACTAAGGTAAAAATGCACATGTTATCTTTCACAACCAAATGAATAATCTTCATTTATGGTAATTTCTGTATTACAATTTAAGACTAGCATTAAGTCATATGTGAAAATATAAATAGAATTATTACTGAGAGATGGATTACAGAAATTTGACTTTAAGTGGAAAGGTTTATGATCAATTTTGTGTAATTTAAAGCGCAGAAAAAAGTAGGTAGTGTGTGATAGTAATTTTACAATATATCTACACCCTGGCTTAAATACAGATAAAGTTGCATCATTAGGGCTGACGTTCATTTTAAGCAAACAGCAGTACGTGATAGCTTATCCCCAAAACAGAATATACAAATAGTATTATTTTAGTAGCACAGGTTAATTGCATAGTTGGGAAAAAATCCATTTCAGCTGCAGCATTAGAAACTTTAAACATTATCAAAACAGAAGGAGTTTGACAAATATGCACTCAACTAACACCACAGCCAACCAACAACATTTATGTAAAAACAAGCAAGTTTGTGAAAAGGGAGGTTTTCTACTTTAATGCCCTGAACAGTGAATCACAAACTTACAGAAACAATGAAAAAAATATCATCCAAGGTGAAGTTATCACGACACACCTTATGAGCAGGAGCTCGCATTTGCTTTGAGCGGCGATCTACAAATCACCCAGCAGGGAGCACTGTGTGAGCACTGCAGTTACCACCCCTTTTTTGCAGAAAAAGGGCATCATCTTCTGTACTAACCTGATTTTTTACCAAGCACGGTTTTTTCAAACTCCAATTTGGTTTCAGAACTTGGATTTCCCAACTAGTACTAGAGTGTGATTGTAAAGCCACAGGGATAGCATTTTTTTTTTTTAAATTCTAAATTGTATTTGTTTAACATGACCTCTGGGCCTACTACAGACATAAGTCTACTGGTATAGGCACATCTGGTCATTTCCCAAGGATTTAGCTTTTATCCCTCCTCTTCAAGAACATACAAAGGAACCCTCAGTGAGCCCAAATGAGATGCAATAAGACTTAGCTAAACCTGTCCTCCAGCTATCATGTTTAAAGGATTATCCCTGCATGAATTTCCTCACAATTAGCATTTTTGTCAGGATACCATTCATAAAAATACCAACTAGATACCACTTTACACTACCAATGAGAAGAAGAATATGTTCACTAAAATATAACACAAACCCTAACCTGGTATTAAAAAAAAGAAAAAATTTTAAACTTATTTAATCATTGTTTTTGATACTGACATATTGTTGAATATGGAGATCCAAGTGATCTGCTCATTGCTTATGCTTTTAACGTATTCATTCTTGGACTATTCCACTCTATTAAACATAACTTGAGAAAATATGATTTGCTTGTTTTGAGAATTTCACGAGAAATGCTGAACATAATAAAGATATGAAAGCCCAGTAAGACACCTGACTAACATTTGTAAATATTTTTTTAAAACATCAACAGAAGTAGACAGTTTAGAATTAAAAAATGAAAAATATAACAATAGAATATTATTATGCCAATTTATATCACACAATATAAAACAAACGGGAAACTGTGCTATACTATTTACAGTAGTATTTACAGTCCAGAATTCATTTCCAAACTCTGCAACGGACCAGCTGGATCTGCAAGTCACTTCCTCTTGCATGACACCATTTCCCCATCCATAGAAATGGGGATAATTATACAGAACTCTTTTGTAATCTACTGAAGCCATGTGCTGCATTAAGAACTATGTTAGAATCACACACCAAAAGCCATGTGCTGCATTAAGAACTATGTTAGAATCACATACTACAGTTATATTTGTATTCACAGCAGAAAATAAGTTTTTTTTAAATTCGTGGACAAGCACTAAATGGCAGTTCTGAATAACACAGTTAACAAAAGCAGTAATAAACAGAATGTGAGTACTTACTGTCACTAGGGGTGCCTTGCTCTAATAAAAACTGCTGTCCTTCACTCCATTGCCTCTCCAGAAGCTGTTCTATGCTGGCTGCTACTGGGGGCAAATTTTCCCCACAACTGTTCCCTGTTTGATCATAGCGAATCTGCAAGCTGTTTACAGGGGATCTGTTGAAAAAATTGCAATTTATTGTTTAAAGAAAAGGATGGAAGGAAATGTTTCAGTAAAAGGCTGTTGAAGTTTCTTACCTTATATCACCCCTTAACATCTACATATCTTACACTTCCAAGACTAAGTTAATTCATCAAAATCACTAAGAATTCCTGGTTCTCATTGCCAAAGCTTTAATAAAAGAAAGATGTAATATTTCATAGCATGAGGATTTATACTGAGAAAGCACATAACCTCTTCATGCATACTGACTAACATAATACCTAACTGACAAACAGTATTGTATTAAATTATACAACACATACTTCTACAGCAGGAAACCATTGTACATGGATACATAGAGCACCTGTCTTTAAAAAAAAAAAAAAAAGAAATAGAAATCTTCAAACCTTTCTCTTCCCAGAGAAAACATGTAATACAATCAGCACAGTAATGGTACTTCCACATAGACAGGCCATCTATAATTCCACTGCCTAACTCGTTCTAAAAAGAATCATGTAAAACCAGATTTTTGAGGGACTACGTCAAAATATTATTTCACAAGGGACACAATGAAAGTTAAAGTTATCCTCTGCCTGTCCTGTGCACACTTAATATACTTCCTTTTTTACTCATGATCACACATAGTTGAAAGCATAATCCCTTTGCCACATGTCTTTTCTCATTCAGGAGAAAATTAAATATGTGTGGGGGTTTTTTAAATCAACTCCAGCAAGCTCAGCTTCAGATTCTTATATATTCGTTATTACTGTATGTAATAACTATTCATGCCATCACAGGATCACAGCCATACTATTCTATGCGTAGTGCAAACTTACTAACAAGACCACCATAGTCCCAGTACAGGACAACACATAGGGCTCAGGAAATCAGTGTGTTAATTATGATTAGCGTAATAAGCAGTGGTCACAGCACATTAGCTACCTAATGACTGTCAAGCATTTTGTAGGCACCAGAGCAAAGCAATTTTTACGAGAAAAGGTTTTAAGTAGGTGACTTAAGAGCTCTGTAAGTATTTATAAATAATTCCTCTTTTGCATACAGGATGAAAGAAGAAAAACACTTGTTAAAACAAAAAGCCCTCATGAATGGGTAACCAAGGTAGTGGCTTTTTTACAAGAGATGAAAACTCAACAGCATTTAACAGTTCAGCACAGACATGGCAAAAACAGCCTTAAAACTAGTTGTTTACACGATGTGCTGAAGTGATAAGAAGGAAGGTTTACGCAGAAATGTTCTGAACAGATGTACTACACTCCACACAAAAAACACACTTTAAAAAAAACAAAAAAACCCAAACAAAACAAAACAAAAAAATCCCAAACAAAAAACCCCAACCAGAACCAGAAAACCACCACACAACTCCCCCCAGCAACTTCTTTCTCTATATGCATGCTTTTGAAGGGCGCATAACGCTACTCTAACAGATTGCAGCATTTGAATTATAAATCACCACCAAAATTCTTGTTGGGCTTGGGACTGTTTCCTGTCAATTCCACAAAGGTAGACACAAAGCAACACAGGACTGAATAACCTCTGCAATCCTTCACTGGAAGCCTGTGCAGAAGGACACACCAAAAAAAAACCCCACCTAGATTTCTCTGTATTGCAACCTGAGTCAATCCATCCTCTTCCAGCTGAACCCCTACCTCCTCCATAAGACACGATATGGTTCCTGCATACTAGGGTTGAACCCTTATTCCAAACAGTACTTGATAACAGTTTCCAATGGGATTATAAATGTGCTGTATGCGCAGGTCCAATGCTGTCACTGGGATGGGAATCCCTTGTTTCACGTGTCATACCTTGCTTACTTTCACAACTGTTTTTTGTTTAAATTTGTAGTACAGTTATTCATACTCTTATAGTATTAATTGTAAGCCATACTGCATTTAGATATAGGCACACAAAGACATTTCAATGCAGGTATTACACAGCACATTTTTAAATCTAAGGTTAAGTATGGGGTAAAAAAAGTTTAAGTGCTACCTTGGGAAAAGCAGCAATTCCTTTACAAAATGGAAACAGCTCACGTATATCAGGTATATTTATATTTCTTATATTAAAATTTTAAATATGACAGCTGAAACACCAAACACTGTGGTTATATAGGGGTACAAAGATATAACAATATCAATTTGAAATGACCATACAGCTCATGACTCACGTACATCTTCTCCAAAGAGCTGCAATCAGCTGTGCCATCGATAGTAAACAATTGTTTCTGCAAGTGTTTTTATTTTAAACAACTACTTGGAAATTACATGGTACTTTTGGAGAAGTGTGTTATTTATGAATCTCATGAGCTTCAAAGAGAAGAGAATCAGA
Source organism: Grus americana (assembly GCF_028858705.1). Lineage (NCBI taxonomy): Eukaryota > Metazoa > Chordata > Aves > Gruiformes > Gruidae > Grus > Grus americana. The sequence goes on along the minus strand of NC_072853.1, from coordinate 148,758,181 downwards.
ACTTGCAGAAAAATAATTTTAATAGATAAAGCAGGTAACATTCAGAATTGCAAAGTTTTCAGATAGCATATTTTTGAAGTTAGCTTTTTATTCACTACAAATCATATTTTAAGTAATCAGAGTTACTTATTTATTTAACTGGGGACAGTGGGGAATTACCTACGTATTTTAGAAACATCAACATACGTATGATCTCTCTTATTGCACAAACCAGGAGTGAAAATTGCTGACTACTGATCTTAATTGAACAGGTAGTTTTCTAAATTTTTTCCATGCTAGGTATTTCAGACTAAGTTTTTCCACTTTTCAATTTTGGAAATACAGCAGTGATTTCTCCCCTCCTCCCTCCTCTCCCCTCCCCCTCTCCCTTTTTTGGCTTGGTTTTGAACAACTCTAGTGCCAAGCAAAAGCTATCTGCTCTTTGCAAAGTGATGCAGCTCCTATGTGCTGAAGGAAGCTCTGCAATTGCAGACTGAGGTGCTCTTTACAATTCTCCTTTGCCATCCCTATCAAAACCAACTGAAATTTGACCGTGTTGTAAGCACTAGGCTATACATACCCTGAACGTACACTCCGTAGAAGCACTGTATTTAAGAAGTTTAGCTTCCCAAATATTCTACCTAAAGACAGCCTGAACACAGCTATGGCCTACTGCAAATCATACAAAGACCAGGCCTTTGCATATTAATTAAGGCAGCATTAAAATTTGCAATTACCACAACACGTATGCATAAGAAAAATACTTAATATATAATCAAAAGTTCTGGAATTTCCTAATTGTTGAGCATGTCCTTTTGCAAAATTCTCTTAACTTACTTGTCTGTATATATATAGACATGTTCCCTATATATATAAAGATTTATATGCTAACATAAATATATGTATTTATACTGATAACACAGTCTAAACTCATTTATAAATTCTCTATTTATTGTTTTAGAAGCAACATCTATCGGAAAGCTTATAAGCCTGTTTATGACTAGGTAAAACCACCTAAGTATTTTGATGGATATTTTCACCCCATTCGACAAGAAGTCTTTTGATTAATTAGGGAATATAATACAAGATCAACAACACCAGGCATGTACATTAAATTACCTAATTTGGAGGTATTTATTATAAATTACTGCAGTAAACACATGCAGCAACAATCGAATTCATTGTTACAATGCCATATCTGTGTAACTATCATTTTTTAGCTACCCTAAAATCCTTTAAAATAAAATCCCCATGGTTAGTCCCCAAGTAAAAAAATACTGCAATAACACTATAAAATCTAATTCATATGCGATCTAATATGGAAAATAAAGCCCTTCAAAAACAAAGATTCACTTGAAATACACAGAAAATATTACTGAAGTATTTAAAACATAATATTGAAATTTTAACAGCAAGTATTTTAAAACAAAATAATGTGTTACAATTCCAGCAGAATTCTTATGTCAAACTTCTCTAGTGGAGGTGAATTGCAGCAGAACAAAAAATGTACTTTTTTTTTTCCCCCCATAGAGAATTGTTGCATATTTTGAAGTGGTGAGGGAAAGGGAAGAAAATATTTATTTGAAATTTTTACTGATATTTGACTTCTCAAACCATCTTATTCCTGTGATCATTGTATTCTTTAAGTCTATGGGATTTTGGAATTTTTGCGAATATGACTAAAACTATAAGTATGGTAACAAATCCGAGGAGATAAGTAGTACATGTGGATTAAATGATAGATAGATAAATCTCTCTAAAACAAGTCTCCATTTCTTAAGTAAAGTTCTTCATTTGTAAATCTAATTTCAGTTGATATAAAGGCAATTTTCAGCACATTTTTAGCTATCTGCACATTTTAAGATGGATATATCTGTATAAAGGTATGCATACGTGTGTGTGTGTGTATACATATATAGGCTTTTAAAACACTTATGTATTACTAGTAAAAAGACAGTGAAGTTTCCAAATCTTAAAACATTTCCTCCGCTTGCACTCTCCGATGTAAATAATGCTTACCGTGGTGAGAGACTTCCTCTGGGTGAACCTCCTCTGCCAACAAGGCTGCGGCTATTATCTCCGAGATCTTGATCTGCAGTGTAAATATTTCACAGCTGATAAATCGACTCTTCTTAGATAAGAGTTTTAAAGCTGATGTATATATTTTAAAAATACCTTAAATCTCAACTTCTATCTGTAGTTACTCCTGAAGAGTGAATAAGTAACTAGTTTAAGATTGCTGAACTGTAGCATGTAAGGTGTTGTCCTTACACATTTCTGAGGCTGTACCAGGCCATGGATTATGTTCCCTTCTTTCATTCCTTTCAGTTTTACAGCACAGAAGCGTGGTTTGCATTTGCAGTACCCTCCCCTCAGCCACTTTTAATTTCTACGGTGAAAGTAATGAATCACAGCTGTGGACAGCTAATCTGTATGCTTATCACAGCAAATCCTGATGCTCTGTATTTTTTTAACACTTTGCATCCCAAAACAACTCATAAAATACAGAACGGATTAAACTTACCGCTGCCATCTAACAAGCGCACGTTATTCTGAAAATTTACTGAAAACTTTATGAAAGCATATAATTCACTAATTCCTATTTATAAGCAGAAGCATAGGAAAGTCCCTTGCTAAAAAGGTAGTAAAACAAACAAAAAAGGCCTCATTAAATATACGAAAACGTTTTGCTTGGAAGGACTCAAAAGGGTTATTTTCCCTATGGCCTCTCAATAAAATAACCCTATCTGCCCCCTTCAAGGTTGCCCTCCCCCTATTCTGAGTCAAGCGACCTCCGACCTCTTGGAGGGCAAAGACATGACTGATCCATTCTTGGTAAACTGCTAAACTCATTCCCTTCCCCCAAACAGGCATGACTACTACGACATGTCAACAAATCCTTACGGAGGGAATGAAACAAAGCAAAGCCAGCGCTCATTAAAACTCTAGAGGAGAGCCAACAGTACAAAATGCCGATCGGTAAATATTCACAGGATTATTAAATGCTGCAGAAGTTCTCTAACGGGATCTCTTTCACACGAACTTGTATGTAATGCAATTTCATGAATTATGCAAATAAAGGTTTAAACTATTCACGACAAAACCCAGAGCTGTGTTACTCTCCTTGCAAAGAGCTCCGAACTGAACACATCAATCACAGAAGTCACAGGAGACATTGTTGCATTCCTGCCTGCTGATGGCTCTGCTTAAACATTTACATTTCAGACACTAAAAAAAAAAAAAAGAGGGGGGAGAAAGCCCGTGTTGTTCTGCAGGACAACTAAAAATTTACTTCCAACGCGTAACACCTTTATACAGACGTTTAATAATCAAATGCTAAGCAGAGTTCAAAAATAAAATTTAACAATCTTTTTTTAAAAAATACTTAACCCTGTACACTTGCATGTTTGTGACCAGCAGCGGGAAGCTTACCTGCTTGGCTGTTGTCAGACTGAGCTATAAGTGCTGCCATTGCTGAATTTGGATTCAGCCTATTGCCATACATGTGGGATGGAGGCAGACTGAGAGAAGATCCAGGTAGGGTGTTTGCCTGCAAGAAACCAATTACAACTTGAATCCTGTTGTTTAAAAAGGAGGAGAAATGCTAAATATATTTTAAAGAAGCCTTCCTAATGTACAATTGTTATTATTAAGTTGAAATGTTTTTTAAAAATTGAATGCATTTAAAAGAAAAAAATATTCTTTTCCATTTGCGAGTACAGAAATAGACTTGCAGTACTTTGACAATATATCAGGTTTTAAAGTGTGTTTTACTTGTCATTTGCAAGATCTGTTAGTAAAAAAACCCTCTAATAAAAAAATGATGGCAGCAAATATTAAAAATACCTAAATTGCATTTTAAAACCACCACCGTGTAGCAGGATGGGTAGACTTCCTTGCAATCCTGAAGTATTCACTCAATGCTGGGACTTAGTAGCATGGCGACCATGTGGTTACCCTACTAATTATTTAATCTTATTAAACCATTTACAAAATAAGGGCAGGTAGACAACAGATGTCTCACAAATGCTTGGGTTCCTTACATCACGAGCCGGCTGTGGAGGTCAAAAGGTCCAACTTTCAGCTCTATAGTTTAACTACACCGAGCCATATTTCCTTTGCTCAACTCCGTCATTAGTAAAACCTGCACACTATTTTGTTACTTCCTATTTTGATAGACTTGGAAGCCTGGTGGTTTTTTGTTTTGTTTTGTTTTTATTTTAAAGAACGCAAACAGCCATTACAAGTATGTTTTCTATACAATAGGGGGCTCGGGGAATCACAGCTTTGCCCTGACCCCATATAAGGAACTGTATTTTTGGCAGTTGGCCAGCTCTACTTATTGAAGAGCTCCCAAAGTTTGTGTTCATTCATGTTGCTAACCACAATTCTGAAGGTCTCTGCTGGGACTTGTGCCAAACAAGCGAAAATGAACCCTTAAACAGATGAGGCTAAGGAGGCTGGCCAAAATCTTGCATAATCCAACGCAATAAAAATACCTTCTTCCTTGGCTGCTTATGCCTTTTCCCTTTCGAAGAAAAGATTTGTGTCAAATGCTGAGTTGCAAAGACAAGCAATCAAAGAAAAAAAGCCATGGCTGCTTATTAAAAATGCATTTTCCTACCTGATAAAGCCTGATAAAAAATTATTTCTGAACAAAGACAAGACTGGAATGGGGGTGGATGGGGTGGGAGGAAATCAAAGATACACAACCTGTGTGATGATCACTGATTTTAAAAGGAATCTTCTAAGAAAATGTAAGCAACATTTCCAAAGGGAACTTTTTTTGAAAAATGAAAAAAAGGTGAACAGTAAGGAACTCAATTTGTGGGACATTTTGACATGTCTAACTGCACACAAGAGACGGGGGAAACATACTGGTTATTACAGCAAAATATTACAGAGTATAAACTATGTCTCTGGAAAGAATCACACACTACCATTAAGTTTTGGCTTTCAGCCAACATATTAAACTTGATGAATGGACTTCTATGAATTCACACAACTGTTTTCAATGATGCTTTATTTACTATATACTGGTGAGAAATTGTGCCTGATACTTACATTCTTCTACTGTCACAAAGTTAGAAAAAGCCACAAGTAATTATTTACAATGGTCAGGATTTTTCACTTTTCAGTTTAAAGGTATGCGCAAGATTGCTAGATGTGGAACTGCAGTTTCACTTCAAATCTGGCTGGGTTTTTTTTTTTTAAGAATTGCATGTCTTTAGTAAAATTAATCTGAATTAGTTGTAAGTCTTAAAAATAATGCAGGTATTTCCACCTACCCAGGTGTAACAGCTTCCAGAAAAACAGTAGGTATTAGTACTGTGACACCTACTGATGAAGGCAGCAATACTGCACAGCTCCTGCTATTTTCCTTAATAAACACCAATTGCGTGATTCCAACTCAACTACTATTGGTCACTAGCAACCTTCAGCTGTTTTCCTCTCAAAGCCAAAACAAACTTCAAAAACAATGTAGTTTTTTGTCAAATCCTTTCACTGAAGAAACCTTACAGAATGGAATATTACAAGATTCAACCATTATTTGCTAAGAGACAAAACTAGCAAAATAAAAACATGTATCTACTTTATTTAAATAAATTGGTTGAAGTTATGAATTCTACTAATACAATTTGTGCTTTTTTTAAGAAAAACCTACAAACACCAGGTCTTATTTCTGTTTAGATTTAGAATATTTCCATACTCTTAATTCTAGTAAGCGTACTGCTCACATTTTACACAGAAGCTGTTATACTTACTCTCACTCTGTATAATTCACTGCAAGGCTGCTTAAAACTGTGCAATAGCAATTATCTATTAATTTATGATGGCAGGGCAGCTATAATCAGCAAGGAGAATACACGTTTATTTGACTGAAATATGCCCAAGTGCTTTAAGAACTTTCTGAAAGTGTCTAAGTATCTTGAAAGGAGTTGCTAAAGTCTGCTGAGTAACCATCACATCACAAAACAAAAGACATCAAAGGAATTGAACAATGTTTGCTAAGTGGGTTGATACAACAGATCAAAAGACTTTTCGTGATTTAAACAATACCTAAGAACTTGAGTTTTTTCACAAGTGGTGGTTCACCCTAAACTTAACCCCTGTTTATACTTTAAAATAATAGGAAAGGTGTCCTACAACAAGTTGGAACTACAAAAGTTCTACTGCCATCATGTATCCTATGCAACTCCCAAAGGAAAAAGTCACATTAATAAAATTGTTCAAGTAAGCTGGAGGTAAATAAAAAAAACTTTTAAAATGCTGTTTTTTAAATGGCAATGTAAATTGACAAGAATAATGATTTGCGAAGCTTTATTATGTATGTGACGACTTCATCTGACAGGGAAGTAGAGGAGGTGGAGGAGTGCTACATTATTTAAAGGTGAAACAGGAGCTTCATGTTTCACTCACAGTCGAAACAAGCTGTAGCAAGCATTTATTAAAAATGCGCAATCATCCTGTCAATACATATTAAGGTCATAGGACTGAAACATGTTCTAAAATGCAGAACTTTTAAAGTTGTAGTATTCTTTATTTCAACTGATTCTATTTAAACAGTCAACACAATACACCATCAAAATATATGAACTAATAAAATAAGAGACTGCTAAGTATTTCTTTCAAAAAGGCAGCAAATTTTCCCGAAAAGATTTTAGCAGAAGGATTTAAGCCCATCTAGAGGTATATAATACACTGCTTTCATTTATGGCACGTTCAATAAATCAGTAAAGCAATAAGCAGCAGAGCAGCACAGAAGGAAGATACGCTGTAATTCACGGAATGCCCGAGTGCAATAAGAATAAATGATTGATATTTGATTGATGCTTAAAAACACTTCTGCTACAGCAAGAAAGAAAGTGCAAGTATATTCTTCTAATTAAAGAACTAGACTTGCAAGTTAACTAAATTTAACTCATATATACAAATAGTCTCTGAATACTTAAAATAGTTTTATATTTGTTTGCATCACTCCAAAATGATATTTTACTGTAACAGTATGACTATAAAGTTTCCCAAGTTGACAACTATTTGCATTCATAACTGGACATTTACTTAAATTTCCAGGGAAAACAGTTTCTTCATTTCAAAAGTTACATGTTCTTTAAGGAAAAGAAAAAAACAACAAAGGGAAGAAAAATGAAACAATACTTAGCTGTATACAATTAGATTAGGTCTCAAAAATTTGAGAACCTTTGAGCGTGCCTATTCCCCTGTTCCTTTCAAGTTTTATGCTATGAAATATTTTCTGATAACAGGCCTCCACACCAGTAAGGTTTTAATACTCAGCGTGTGATGAGAGATGAAACCAAGTGTGAACAACTTTCAGGTCCCATGAGTAGGCTGACTGTTGAAGCTGTCAGGTTCAATTGCATCATTCCACATTATTCAATGCCCCAAACTGCTCCCTAATTGTTAGGGGCTTAACATATTCAAAACCATTGTTTAGGCTAATGCTGAAATGCCTACAGTTGAGTTTCCATAAAGAAAGGGGAGGGATTTAATTGTAGTTAAACCATTACTGAACTCTCCTCCTTTCATGATAGGACAACAAGGATGGCCGGAACAACCAATTCCAAGACGGTTTCTTAATCAGTCTATATCCAATCGACATCCCTTTCCCCCTCTGCTTTAAAAACAGTCACTGCTATATTGTAGCTTTGCATTATAATATGATGATGCTTTACAATTAGTGACAGATCATGTAATTATCCACTTCAGCCAATATCTATTTGTCAACAATAATTTCAAAGGATATTTTTATTGTTTAAAATAAACAATACATATCCTTGCTCCTGTACTGTCTATATCCCTTGAAGTATGAGTACCAGATTAATGTGGGTGGGGTCACATTACCAATTTACCAATCACTCTAGGTTCTTCATCACAGCATGATGCTGTGATAGCGCAAAACTACCCCTTGTTCCTATTAACAGGAAGTAAAGAAATCAAGAGTACTAGATATCACCAACAACTACTTATGGCCAACTACTACTGAAAACAGTACCAAAAAATTTTATGCAGATGAAGTTTAAAGCAAAATTTTCTGTGAGCTATTCTGCTACAGTTCTCAGAAGATGTTACTAATGCTTTCCATGCAATCGTCTGGCTTCATGAAATACAGAAGGAAATTCAAGCACTAGACCAAATACTAACATCAGCTTACTTCATCTAGAAGTCATCTTAAACTGATATATTTTGGTCGATGGCAAGCAACATTTATCTGAGCAACGCACTACTGAAAATAACATCAAAATTAAAACCTGCACTGCAATTAAATGAGCTTAGAGAGCCAAACATATTAATGATATGTACATAATGATAATCAACATTTGATTTTTATATATATATATATATATATATATAAAAATTGTTTTTCTTGAGAAGTGAAAAGAGCTGCTATCAAGTGGCAGCAGCAAAAGCAAGCTGGCCTTCTGTTTCCTAGCTTAACTTGGACAAGTGAAGAAAAGTGATTTTATGCCTAAAATTTTTAAGGCCAGTTACGCTACAGGGAGCATATAACAGTTGTCTTTTCTTGGGTATTTGATGCAATGGGAAGAATGTGCTATTGCTTCGTTTTATTCTTGCAGTACCTCTGGTACCATCTTTAATTTCATTTAGGAGATGTGGGGGAACCACCGCTACGCATCATCACTTGCCTTCTCTGAATTATGGTAGCTGTTCACCTGGGATGGCAACACATGCCTACATGCGAGTGGGTGGTCAGGCTGCAGTTAATTGCAGCAGTACACCAAATTTCTAGGAAGCCCAAGAAGAAGTTCTGCCACATCAACAGCTTTTTCATGCGTTGCTTGCTGCAACACAACTTTTGAATATTTTCACCACAAATACGGAATTTGCTTAGAAATCTTATCTGGACATTTTTTCCAATGGAAAAAAAAATTCCAAATTTCTGTTTATTTTCCTATATGCCAAGAAATACAGATGGAATTGAGGACAACACAGAAAATCCTTAATAAAATCCTGTTTTCACATTTCTTCTGAAAGCCATCACATGACTTTTCAAAACAACTAGCACAACACAATATTAAAATGCAGCATGATAAACACTATTTAGATATTCTAACTAAACCAATACTTTCATTTACACATTTTTAATTTGTATTTTGGCTTTCATAGTTACAAGTTGAACATGATAAATTTTCAAGCAAATCGACTTCTTGACTAAAACAGCATACAGCACTATTGATGACTGAAAGCGTAAAGTGTACTTTTAACACCTAACCTCACCTCATCTGCTACCGTAGATACATCACCAATGTGAATCAAGCCCAACCAACCACCGTAGTCTCTTACCCATTCATTCTACAAAAGCAATACTGGGATTGAAAAGACAACCCATCCTTTACTGCCACCATTACCATCCAAACACTCTGAAGTTCTTCAAGTTTGAGTTTCTTTTTAAACACAGATGATCAAGGTGCAATTTTACAAGAAATGTTTTCACTAACTGGTTGAAATAAAAGATTTAACTGAAACGCTTAATTAAGGGCTGGAAAAGTTACAATTAAATCAGAAAAAGGGTTTGTGATATCTTAGAAGAAAAAAGCAACTTTTCAATCAAAAAGAGCATTAATTACAAATGTACAAATTATTATAATTAAAATCTGTCACGAAAACTGTATATGTGACGTAAAATCATCCTATGGATACCTTATTCACATAATTAGTACTTTTTATGTTACAAGCAAAAATAAATACTTAAAACTTCTAGCTGTGATAAAGACTCTTGCTTATGAACAAGCAAATAATCAAATATTGTCATTGAGAATCAATTGTTTTGATTAAATGTACAAATAAATCCTTCAATTAAATGAAACCATCTAACCTTCAAACAGCAGCACTCAAATATTTTCCAAGAAGGGCATGAATGAATGCAACTGGGAAACACAGTGGGATTTGAAAGGCAAAATGAAAAATTAATGGCACACCTACAGAAACTAATTTATACCTCTGCCCAGTGTACAACAAGGGCACATCAAGTCATTAAAAACCACATGGGTAGAAGACCTATCTTCCAATAATGTGAAAAAGCTATAACCTCAACTGTACTATCAGTTTACTCTTCCATGTTAAGTAAGCTGGATAGTCTATAAAATTTTAAGCAATTAAAATCTGTTTATTTATAAACTAGACACAAAAAGAGACTTGTACAAAAATTTACTAGAATGCTACCTCATTAAGAGGTATTTTTTGTTTGTTATTTGTTTTGGTTTGTTGGGTTGTTTTACAGGAGGCTTTACAGAGATAAGACTCTGGGATTCTTCCACGTCCTCACAAACCTAACTGAAAACAGAGCTAGCATTTCAACATAAATCCCTTTTACCTCAAGTTTGTTCCTCCATCCTTTCCATCTACCCCTGCCTTCACAGCACTTAACCTGTATGTGCTCTACATAGACAATGGCAGCAATATCTTACCCAAGAATCTGTTTTCCTTGAGAACATTAACCCATATATCAGGAATCACAATTTCACTCTCATATTGACTAGTAGAAAGAATGACTTGATTAGGAAACAAACCCGGTATACCCATATAGTAATTTATTTTCTTCACATGAGTATTCCAAAGAAAGCCAGATACTCATAATGTGGCAAATAATGGATCTGAGAGAAAAGCAACTACTTTCAAGATCACCTATAATTTAAAAAGTAATAATAATAAAGAATCAGCCACCTATTCAAACACTGACATTTTAACTTTCGAAATAAACCTCAGAAGTCTTTGCTATTTAAGTGATGAAACAAACACCTACAGTAGCAGAATTACGGCTGTGTAAAAACACTTGCAAGATTCTCAACATTTTATACATGGCCTATAAGGACACTGCCTCAGCAATCAACTTTGCAGCTTGCAACAAAGCATACACCACGTAAAATTGAAATATTTTTCAAGTCGAACCTAAACATTTGGTTTCATCTAAATATTTTTTATTTATTCTTTCCATTGCATACAGACTAGAAAATTTCACATTTTTCACATTCAACACCATTACTATTGTCTCGGGCAGCTAAATTGAAGTAGTGCTACACTCAGTTCAACGAAGAGGTCAATGTGCCTCAGTTGCCTGGAGACTGATGGTTGCTACAGCAGCACCAGATAAGCCAAGCTAAATAAGCTTCAGCTTGAAGGCAGAAAACATTTATTGCTAGACCGAAACATTGATGCAGTTGTCTCAGCATGCAGCGCCGTGCAAAAATCATGCAACTGCCTTTCAGACTACCTGTATATTGCATAAGTCTATGAGAAGACAATCTTACTGAAGCAAGAGGAAATAGAAAAAGTAAAGATTTTAATTGGGCTAAATACTAGATTACTTGCAACTATGATTCCTTTGTTCTTCTAGTTGAGTCACATGTTAGAAGGAATTTTCCCTCTGGCTGTAAATTCTTCCTCCTTGCTACTCTCCTCCACCCCCACCTCAAAAATCCTCAGTTAGACTGAATGAGAAGAAAATTAGATCTTTACCCGTTTTGCCTAGAAGTAACAAGGAATTAAAACAGCTTTTAAGTGACAAACAAGAAAATTTAGATGGAAAAACCTTTACTGGTACGATTCTTTTACATTTTTAATTTTGTGAGGCTCTTAAGTTTAGGTGGCTGTGACAAAAATATGGTTTAGTGGGTTTGGAAGGAAAGTCACTGTTTTGCATTGACATCTTACACCACAATACCAAACTCCTCTCTGCCTACAACATACTGAGGGATATACTGAGCACACTTTCTAAATCTACTAGCACTGGCAATTTCCTGTGGCAATGAGTCCCAAGGATGAGCAACATATTCTATTAAGAACAATTTCTTTTTGTTCTGGATGTGCTGGCTTTTCCTTTTATATCTTTTTCTGAAGTTATGACATAAGCAGAACAGAGTAATTTCAGCATCCAAACAGTCTGTGATCTCTGTTGATATTTTACCTTTTGACTCAGTGGGTAGGAACCTCTTTTGAGAGATCATCATCAAGAGATGTTTTGATAGTCACATAAAATATGTTAATTGTTTTTCATGTATCCACCATTTCTATTGATTAGAGAATTCTAGTACCGCTGTAAGGATATGATTTCCTTTTTCTGGGAGCATGCTGCTTAAACCATGCAATATCATGATCTCCAGATATTTTGTTATTCTCTTTTTAATTAGCACTCATATGCAAGTAAACTTTAGAAAGACAAATGCAGAAAATACAACCAAACTGACCACAAATTTGTAAACCCTGCTATTTTATGTCGGATCTTAAAAATAAAAATAATAAAAAAATAAAAAAACCCATACCAGACACCATATGGTAATGTATAAATTGAACTTAAAAAAATGAACTAATAGAACTTACAAAACATACTGTTTATCTGCAGGAAAGATCACTTAACTCTAGATTACATCAAATGAATTACTATCAGCGAAAGGAAAAGAGTGGTATAACCTGACGTCACAATCACTAGAGGAAGCATATTTTGGAGAAATTTTGCAATACATTAGCATACTGTCATAAGCACTGTCTATGCTTTACCTAAATGACTGATTTCTAAGGGGTGAGAGGTTTCACCACAATGCACCCACCCATTACTAGCTTTGCAGATAAGCAGTAGAAATCTATACTATCCGCACTCTGGACTTCATAAGTAGTATTCTGGCATTCAACATCTCAACTGTTTCTATATTAAGAAAGAGACTTCAGGAAGTGGCCTGAAAAAAAAAAGTGAAATCAGCGTAATGGTCTTCCCAAGATAAGGAAATTATCTCTGGTTACATGTCTTATGTAATTTACCATAATTAGAATAAGTTCCTTTGCATTGCAAGAAATGATTATTGCTTAAGTAAGTTTGTTGAGATTGTTTCAAAGTCTCTAGTTTTAAGTCTTAAGAGGTTCTGATGCAAAGATGTCTGCAAGAGTATTACACTAAATTCTCAACTTCAGCTGTTACACATGGTTGTGATGTGTACTTTCAGGAGCCAAGCAGGAAGCTCATGTAAGCAGCCAACCATCCACTGCCAGTCACTTGAAGTCTGAGATTGTCACATCTGTCACATCCCAATGTCCTAGAACTGAGGGCAATTGGATTTTTTTCATGTATTCATTTTACTCCCCAAAACAAAGTTCATTACAGCACTGACCGCTAATAGACCTGCCATTTTCTAGAGTACCTACAGAGAGGATGGCCCAGAAACTTCCCTTAAATGGACTTACACTTTTGCACCTGCCCAGCTCTAGCAAATTTCAGATGTTTAATCTAAACTTTCCTCCCTTCCTTGCTTTTACTTTGAGCTGACTATCTAATTAAGGGGAAAAAAAAAAAGGCAGGAAACACGGTATGTTTCTCCGAGCAAGACTGGGAAACAGAAGTGGACAGAGGAGTATCTTCCTCAGCCATACTGAATTTGAGAATATGACTTCCATAATTTGAGGCTACAACTGCAAACTTGGCAGCAGTATCAATCAGGCATGTGCATTTTACTGTCCTATGAAAATGCCCAAATCCCCCTTCTGAAGACTTGCAAAAAAACCCTCTCAACTTGAATTTTCAGCAAAGACTACTTGTTGAAGATGTACTCTTAAATTCCCTCATAATTCCGCCCCTGTTTTGGAAGGTACAAATAATATTGCTCCCAAAACTGCTCTTAACTTCTCTGTTGACAGGGACAAGAACTTAGAATAGAGTTTCTTCTTCCTGTATTTTCACTTACTTTCCCATGGGTGCCAGAATAGAAAAGAAAAAGGAGAAAGTTCCCTTGATAGCTTGCAAAATGATAAGCGGACTTAAACTATGACAAGAAAAAAACCCAAACCAATAAACAGGAAGCCAAAAATAGTGTAAACTAGCGAAGTGGAGAAAGAGCAAGGGACTAGAGAGACCCAAAATTAGGGACTAAACTAATTCAGAACATGAGAAAATAAAATACACAGACAGAAGCATCTGAAACATCAGGTGCCCTACATCAGTATCTCAAAAGATCTCAGGATTCCTGAGCTTTCACATTCCTCTATTGTTAACAAATAACTCCAAATTTATTGAAAAAATAAGCCTTATCTCCCTCTCAAAGCTGGATCAGACAAAGGAGGATAACAACCACTATATGAATGCTAAAGAAAACCCTGCTGGTTTTCTACTGCTCCTAAGGGGAGAAAAGCCAAACAAACTTCAGAAGGGATAACGGCAGTGATTAAAGCAAACTTATTTCACTTAGAATTGCAACTGAGTAGCAGCACCTACCTTCCCAATTATCACATCTCCACCATGGAGGCAGACGTTCATTACACTATATTGAAGCAGACCTATCATGCCATCACAAATAAATCCCGGATTAAAAAGAGTAATGAACAGCAACTACTCAGTTTCCCTATCTCTGTGCAAGCCATAAGGACTGCTGATACGGATAGTTCTTGTCCTCTTCCTTCGCTTTATTAGCTGCTTCTGCGGCAAAAGAAGCACAGCGCATAAAGTAAGAGATGGGAACTTAGGGAGAAAATAAAACAGAAGCTGCAGAGAAAGAAAAACAGCTTAAAAAAAGAAAGAAGAATCCACTAGGAAAAACCCCAATTTTTCTCTCTGTCCTAAGAGAAAATAATCTTTTGGACTCTATCTGTAAAACAGGTTGGTGACAAGTATGTGCAATATTGCTTAAAATTGCCTCACAGATGTGCTTATTACAGTCACTAAAAGCACAGATACCATCACATGGGAGAAGGAAAAAAAAAATCATCTACAAAGTCACAATTTGATCATATTAAATTTCCAGAATAAGAATAAATCCTGAAAATTTCTGAAAAAAATGAGATTACTATAACGTAAAGATCATACATTACTGAATCATACAATACCAGCACCAAAGAGTTGATGAGCTACAAATGTTTAAAATAAAAGACTGTATGTCTTAAAGAAACCACTACATGTCATTTCCACTCCCACTAAAAATACTATTGAAATGAGATGACAAGATACTTAACTGCATTTTTTCCTTCTAAGGAGTACAGTCTGAGAGATCGCTTTAATAATCAATAACTGGAAGAAAACCCAGTCAAAGCACTTTACTTCCATTTCTGCAGTCTGATCCTGTATTCTGAAAGTAGAGACCCCAGAAACAAATGGCCACAGAGCACTAGTAGGGTAATTTCACTCATTTAAGTCATAAAAAAGAACAGAGAGCTCAACCACTTTCAATCTTGACCAAAGCTGTAGATTTAGTATTTTATAATGAAATGTTTGCTAAGTCAAAATTTTTTTAAAAAATAATTTTTAATCTAACAACCACCATTTCCTGATGAGCAGAAAACAAATCTTGCTGTACAATACCAAAAGATACAGAGGCACCCAGGTCACTGCTTTTTTTATGGACATATATTAATCACTGGGAATAACTTATCAGAAAGAGCAATACAGCAAACTGTTACAGAACAACATAACAGGCTGACAAACATGTTTGCTGTAATTATGAAACACAAGGAAATCTCTGAGATAAAAACTGAGCATAGGGCCTCGGAGTGGTGCAACTTGTGACTTGGCTTAACATGGAAAAATTAAGATGACATTCAAAATCCAAATGCAAGAAAGTTATTTTTCTCAACAACAGAGCACACATTAATATTCATGCAAAAGTTAAAGTCATGCTTCTGAGAGAAAAGACAGTAGTAGTTTGGGATACAGTAATTTGCTGTTACATGCAAAACAGGCAGCACAAACACACACATCAAGAGGACCAATTCACAGAAAACTAGGAGCAAATATTTGTGTGGACTGTACCTTCTTTCCTGTATCCCTTTTCTCCTATATTCTTGCAATTGTTAAATGCATTGTTATGCTAATAAAGCCTCACTGAGTTAAGCAGTGTAACCTATCTGAGGCTATGCCCAAGACATATAAAAAGACGAATAGGATGCAAAAAAAAAATAATCTGCATTTCCAGCAAGTGGCATTTTTACTAGACCACCGATTCCCACCTGGTGAGGAACACCAGCATTTAAGTTCAGTTATGGCACAGCATGGAACACAAGCTAATAATGTCTTCTGGATTTATTAGATCAGAATAAAAATTATGAGTGGCATGAGGGAAAAGAAAATGAGACACAAAAGAAAAGGTGATTGCAACAAGGCCCATATTGCGTTTTTGTCTTAAAAACAAACAAACAAAAACCACAGTATGGGAGCTATCATACTAGACAACAGAATGAAAGAATCAAAATACAGGATTTTCAAGTTGCCTTTTTTTAAGCTTTAAAATCAGTCTTGTTTAGTTGTTGAGGGAAAAAGAGCACTTAGGGGTTTTAGTCACTGAAGTTCTATATGGGCAGAGCAGTTATTAAAAAAATAACAAAAGGTACAGTAGTATTACTTAATTTTCTCACTTTAGGACAGTGGCTTTCAATTGCTTGCAAGTTTTCTCAATACTACAACCATGATTTTCTGTATTAGATGTCTACCATAACCTCCTAATGAAAACTGTTCAGCCAATTTTGAGACTAATTCTATGGAATTTTTTTTTCCCCCAAGAGCTTCTCTTTAGAATTTCTTAACACCCTTGCTTTAGAAAAAAATCATCAAAAATTGACAAATTTTTCATGTCCCCAAAATTCATAATTACAAATGCCCAGTAGAGATCTAAGAAAACTTAACAGCTGAAATCTTAGATGAGTGCACCTTTGAGGGTCTTCCAATTTTTAGTATCATTCCAATTGCACATTCGCCATCCTCTCCAAACAGCTGAGCAAGCAAGGTTTGGGCATACTTGCTCTCTTAACTAATAGTTTAAATAAAACATACTTTTTTAACTATTACTTTTTATCTGCTATAGAGGCACAAGCTTACCTTAACTTATAACCATGGTATGTACACCTAGGATCTTGGTTTATTTTCTTTTAATTAGAACACTACACAAAAAATACATTAGCACATTGTTATTTGAAGACTTTCATGGTCAAGAGGTGGGTAAACACTGAGAATACATCCACAAGAGCCCAGTAAGCAGACACAGCACTCTGATGAAACTGCAGAACTGAGTAGGTAAACCCTAACTCGTGAAGTATAATCAGTCATTTATGATAACTGCATGAAAAAAAAATGGTTCTCTTGGAGAACAATTGCATGGGAAAATAGGCTCTCTTGACTGAGTCTCTTCAAACACTAGTAAGGACCTCATGAACCGAAACTGAAAAAGACTCCCAGAGTCCAGGAAAAACAAAGGCACGTTGTACAAGTGGTTGTCATGATTTAGTGTGAATCAAAGACACTTCTAGCAGGGAGACTTGCTTGGTATTTTCAAGTGTTGAAAGCTGGGAAACAACATCTCATCTGCCTTGTGCAATGACAGAAGTAGCACCAATCCTAAACCTCAAGCAGGACATGAAAGCACTTAATATTTTAAAATTCACAATAGACATCCATCGTCTTTCTCCTCCATGCTAGAAAGTACTCTGCAAACTCATTTTCCCCATGAGGAAGAACTGTGTCCATGGACCTTAAAGGTCATCTTTGTACTAAGTTTCTTTCAAAACTGCTCAATCAGCAGGATAAAAAAAAACAAAACAAAACAAAACAAGCCAGAAAGGTGACAGCTAAAGCAATTTAGCCTCAATTGGAAATTTCCATTCCTACCTGCTGGATGTTACCGGATGCCAGACAAAAAGGAAAAATGCCATGGTGAAATTCCTTCACCACTGCAAATGGTGAAGACAGGAAATACAAAAGGGAAAAAAGACTGGGGCAATAAATATAGGTGCCTTAGTTGTAGAGCATAACTTCAAGACATGTCATGCTACACAGCTTATTTTAAGGCATGATGTTTGGTTGAAATATCAATGCCTGTATAATGGTTCAGATGATGGAAGGACCAAGTCAAAATTTGTGTTGACATCATTGATATCAGAAAAAACAAAGGCTATGCCTTTACCAATTTCCAACTGGCAGACACTAGTTACCAAAGTATAGTCCTAGAATCATTGAAGCAGCACAGAACGTTGTTAATTCTCTGTGCGAACTCAGGAGTTCCCTTTTAAGGCTGTCAACCAAAGCCTGTCACCATTTGAATCTCTCCTTATAGTTCAGAATCAAAAGACTCTTTAAATGGTAGTAGCTATGAATAAGATCCTGACAAGTAAATCTATGACCACTTGAAAACAAGCTAGGTACTGAGGTAAGATACACAACTCCTCTGGGGAAAAAAACAACAACAAACCCCAACACATCTCCCAGAAAACAGAGCCAAAGGAAGGACAGGAATTTTAAGCACTTAACCTATGGAGGGCTCTCTACTTCAGCTAAACGCTAAGAGAAAGTGCACCTCCTAGGGTATACGTCACCATTTTGTGACAACATGAGTAAAAAATACTATGGTATTTCTGTTCCTGCCTGCTAAATACAGGCTCCTCCCATTGCTTTTTGAATCCGTTTATCCTCTGACAGAGTTTAACAAATAGAAGTGATAATGCACAATTCTTGCTTATTTAACTTTTCCATGTCATTCATGATTTTACAGACCTTTGCCTATTCCATCTCAGTGTCTCTTTTTCAGGCCAAGAATACTCATTCCTTACAAAGATGCCATTCCTTGTCATTGTTCACTACCTTGTGTCTTCTTGTACCTCTTTTGATATCTACTGTATCTGTTTTGAATAGAAACTGCCTTTTCCCTTTAACATGAATTTCACTTGCCCTCTTACCACCTTGTCAACATAGGCTGGTGAGGTCTTTCAGCAGTTTGTGACAGCTGATCTTTGTAATAGCTCACTGCATAACCTAGCATTATCAGCAAACTTGTCTTCTGTTCCTCCTCTTTTTCCTAGATCTGTTATGAATACACTGAGCCATACAAAAGGCCGTAACACTGATCTTTCCAAGACGCTGACGGTAAACCTCTCCACTGTGAAAACTGGGGGGTTTAAAATCTTTTAATCTGCTACTTAACTATGACACAGCCTTTCCCCTTCTCTCCAGACTGCTCAATTTAAGTGTCTTCAGTGAGTTACTGATAATACTCTTTGGGAATTAAAAAACAAACAAACAAACAAAACAACAAACCTGACTCCAGTTGGTTGTGATTTCCCTTCACAAAAGCTATATTGTCTCTTCACCAAAAAAGCATCATATTTTTAATTCATAGAATCATAGAATGGTTTGGGTTGGAAGGGACCTCAAAGATCATCTAGTTCCAACCCCCCTGCAGCGGGCAGGGACACCCTCCACTAGACCAGGTTGCCCAAAGCCCCATCCAACCTGGTCTTAAACACTACCAGGGAGGGGGCCTCCACAACCTCTCTGGGCAACCTGTGCCAGTGCCTCACCACTCTCACAGTAAAGAATTTCTTTCTAACATCTAATCTAAATCGACCCTCCTTCAGCTTAAACCCATTACCCCTTGTCCTGTCACTACACTCCCTCACATAAACAGTCCCTTACCATCTTTCCTGTAGGCCCCCTTCAGAAACAGGTAAGCCTGCAATTAGATCTCCCCGGGGCTGCCTTTTCTGCAGGCTGAACAACCCCAACTCTCTCAGCCTGTCCTCACAGGAGAGGTGCTCCATCTTTCCGATCAGCTTCGTGGCCCTCCTCTGGACTCGCTCCAACAGCTCAATGTCTATCTTGTACTGGGGCCCCCAGAGCTGGACGCGGTACTCCAGGTGGGGTCTCACAAGAGCGGAGTAGAGGGGCAGGATCACCTCCCTCGACCTGCTGGTCACACTTCTTTTGATGCAGCCCAGGACACGGTTGGCTTTCTGGGCTGCAAGCACACACTGCCGGCTCATGTTGAGCTTCTCATCAATCAATACCCCCAAGTCCTTCTCCTCAGGGCTGCTTTCAATCCATTCCTCACCCAGCCGATAGTCGTGCTTGGGATTGCGCCGACCCACTTCTTTAAAATAGTTTCTATCAATTTGTGCAAGAGATGTCACCCAATTTTGGGTGAAACTGGCCAACAGGTTCCAAAGTTACAAGACAGAAGTCATACAGACACACTGGCATAATGCAAGCCCGATTTCTTTAGAAAACCAGTCCAGAAGATTTACATAAAAATATGAACTGCCACCTGTAACAACAAAGTGTTACATGTGTGCACGTACACACACACACACACACATATATATGTAAGTATGTATTAAGCTTGATTTTAATTCTCCAGGTTTATATCCACTATCTTAAATCACTGTAGACTCTATAAATTAAAAGTTGGTGACTTATATGCACACACAAAAAAAAGATATATTTGATACATTCATTGTAAAAGATACTCCCATAAGAAAATGAAAAATACATGAAACAAAGTATAAAAACCATGTCCAGGTATTCCTTCATACTTATACTCTGATCATGGTGGCTCTCTACAGCTAACTTCATACTCTCTTGCCTTGATAAATGCAATCTTGCCCAACTTCAATTTGAACAAAATACTACCATAAAGATATTTTTTTCTGGTTCATTACTTTGTCACCCTTCTGCACCCCTCCAGTGTCTCCCTTGTCCCTTCACGATCAATCATGAACTACATAACTTCATCTGCAAGACCTTTCAAATACAAAACTATACCATATATGTAAACTTTCATTTGCTATCAAGATGTCGGCCTTGGCCACCTCTTTGCCAGGGCTAGCCTTAGTTGTCCATTTGTCAAATCTCCCAAATAAAATTCTCTGTTCTTTAACTGATACCAGCATTTTTGCATGAAACATGCAAAACTTTACATGTTTTCCTCTTTTAAATCCTCTCTTAAAACAACAGACATTGGTTAGAGCACTGATGAATTGTAACCAGCATTTATGCTACTAGTTATAATATAGTCATTATTGCCACACATTTCCACAGACCATTTTTAAAAATCTATGTGCTCTACAAAGATGGGACTATGTAATATTATGGGAAACTTCTAGCCACTGTAATGTTTTCACAACAAATATGTTTATTAACCTATTTTCCAAGCAAATTACTGTTTCTTTTAACATTGAAAATAAGCAGGTCAACAACACGGTTTGCTATCTTAAACTCTTGTGATAGTTTACCTGAGTTGCAGCAACAACAGTAGTTATAGAAGGCGCAGTTGAAGGTGATAGAGCTCCCACTTGCTGCAAGTGGCCTGAAGCCTGCTGAGGTAAATGAGAACTGGAAACGGGAGTGCTAGATCCTGAGCCAGATACTGCATTTGGAAATGATACTGCTACATCATTGCTGCTAAAAATACCTGAAAAAAATTACAAAAACGATTACATGCATCTCTCTCTCTCGCCCTCCCTCTGTTTTCTAGAAACCATGTAAATATGCAGTAGAAAATTAATCAAGACAATCAAGATCACTTAATACATAATGCAGAAAGTTCCTGTGTTGAAATTCTAACCGCGCTGATTGATAAAAGTGCTCTCGTCATTTGACATTCTACAGTTCAGGGAACACAGATTGATTCAGTTCTAAGTTTTTGTAAAACATGTGAGATAAATCAAATATTTATGTGCATTACAAACTGCTCAAATATTAACAGAAGCAGAATTTTTGGCTAAAATGCCTGCCTTCAACTGAGTCTGCTATCAGAGTTTGTCCTTTCAATGAATTACAGTAAAAATTAAAGTAAATAAAGAATGAAGTATTGGGCTATATAACTGAACATATACAATACAAATGGAAAAATACTTTTTAACTTTAAAGTAAAATGTTTCTGAACAACACACATCTGTCCAAAACTGTAATTTTGGCAACTAAAGATTGCTTGTGTATTTTCAGAAAAACATGGAGAGCAACTCTGAGGACAAAGTACTCAGACTTGCTGGTAGAACTGGTGGCATTTCTTTTATTCACAAACTAAAACTCCATCCATGATCTACAAATGGTTGACTAACATTTCTGCCAAAACAGCCAACAAGTAAATGACTGAACATGCTAACATTAGTCAGACTTCTACGTTAGCAGTTTAAATAGGAAGAGTTCATACCCCTCTGTGAAGCCATTACTGTTCATCTACATGCAGGGTAAAGTTCATTATATAGGTTGGGAAAAAACCCTACTGACCAGAAGCCCAGGACAAGAAGTAGTACCTGTCTATGAAACTGTTAGGCTCCACGTGCATTAGATAAGTGAGCTGTCAGCTGGCCAAGGAATATCAAGCATGGTAGCACTGAACTGCAGTTAGAGGAAGAGTGCCACAGGGAGTAAACAGAAGTAGAATGAACATGGTTAGATCAAAAAAAGCAACAGAACTGAAATGCCAGTTAGAAGGCAAAGGGTGGAGCTAGTTTGTCACTCATACAAATAATGATTTGAAGAAGACAGTGACAATAAGAAGATAGGCAATGTTAAAACACCACTCGCCACCCAGCAATCCCTCTGAGCACAGGCAGTCAAGGGAGACTAACATCATCCAAACCCACACACCATACATATGCAAACACTGATGCATCTTAAATTCCCTGCCTCTATTAACTGTCAAGAAAAATGGAAGAGAAAACCAGCCAGACCCAGTACAGAAAAAAGATAGGAAAAAAACAGCTGAAGACACATTCTGACAACACTTTTTTCCCCACCTAACTGAGGTTAGTGACTTATCATCTTCTCCCCAATCTCTTAATCATAGCTCAATTCCATACCTGCTCTGCTGTTCTACTGACCTTCATATCTTTTTCCATTTAGCACACCTTCCTGGGTCATCGTCCCCTCCTTGTTTTTTGGTCACCATCCCAAAAATCTACAGTTATGGCATCACTAACAGTTAAGATGATTAAAGTGTTCACTTTGTTATGACTTTACTCCACTTACATCTTCCTTATCTAACTAGACAGTAAATTCTACGGATCCTGCTCTAGATTTGTCCCTGTACACCACTATAATGAACATGATTAAAAAACAGCCTTGCTACTGAGTCTACTCTTAAATATTATATAATTACAACCACAAAACCTGAAATATACTCCAAGTCCTCAAAAAAATTTTTTTAAATCTGCTTTCAATCAGAGATGTCAAATTAATAAAAAGGATGAGATTTTTGACCCTTTGTATTTTGAATGCATTAAAACAACCAAACGTACAAAAATTCTTGGAAAAGGTGAGATTCTCATGCAATTATCTGGTTCCAGGAACCATTAATTTTAAGAGTAAAAACACCAAAATGTCACAACTCTTATGATCAAATCATAAGAGCTGGTCACCACAAATGCTATCACTCTTGTAAAACACCAATGACAATGAGCGGAGAAAACAACATTTTTGAGAGTGTCAAATAGTAAAAAAGAAAGGTATTTTGCAAGAAAGGTAAAACAACTCCAAAATTTGAAAGCTGTTGAAGACTTTTTCTTAATTTTTCAAAATCTTATGTATTTAATAACTGTAGAAATGCTGCTACTTCTATTTTAATGATAAGGTTTATTCTTCCTCTTAAAAATAAAATTCTGGAATACAAGTAGATAACAAAAAACTATTTCAAAAGAAAGACAAGCAGTAAACTAGTTTGCCAGTGCAATGAGGTAAGCTATTATTTGTTGCTAGAAGTAGTAGTTGTAGTAGTGGTAGTATTAAAAACACTCACTATTTGTTGCTGCCAAAAAATACAGGACAAATATGACCTAGCTGCACACTGTTTGGGCTACGTATTTCCATTTAGCAATACTTAATGCATAAAGTACATGCACCTACTGGAAGTAGTCATGCAACCAAGATACTACTCCGTGAAAGCACTCAAGTAAGAACTGTATGCTGAACATGTAAATACTTGATTTTCAGACTATTTCAAAAATACTTCTATAAAAACTATGTGCATATCGTATTAGAAAGCCAAGAAAGTACATACATAAAATTTCTCAAACATATCAAGTTGTCCTTTTGGGGTTCCGGGAAAGAGAAATCACTTTCTGGATTAGGAAGGAATAATAACAAAAGCCTGAACAAATCATTATAAACATCATTAACGTTTAAAACAAACAAACCACCTTCAAGTCCTTCCCATATGTCCTGGTTTTTGGCTGGGACAGAGTTAATTTTCACAAAAAGCTAGGAGGGAACACAGCCAGGATAGCTGACCTAAATTAGTCAAAGGGGTATTCCACACCATATGACATCATGCTCAGTATGTAAAGGGGCGTATTGAGATATTGGCAGCATATGAAGGCATTCGAGCCACTTCGGAAGCGACTGGTACTGAAGCACCCTGACTGCCGGTGCTGGGCTGGATGTTCAAAGAGAGGGTCCCCTCTACACATCATGCAACTGATGCTATGTGGAGTAAGTGGGTCGCACTGATCACACAACGGGCTTGAATAGAAAACCCTAGTTGCCCAGGAATTCTGGAAGTGATCATGGACTGGCCAGAAGGCAAAGATTGCACAATATCACCAGAGGAGGAGGTGACATGTGCTAAAGAGGCCCCACTGTATAATAAACTTTCAGAAAATAAGAAGCAATATGCCCTGTTCACTAATGGGTCCTGTCATATTGTGGGAAAACATTGAAGATGGAAGGCTGCTATATGGAGTTCTACACGATGAGTTGCAGAAGCTGCTGAAGGGCAAGGTGAATTGAGTTAGTTTGCAGCAGTGAAAGCCATCCAGCTGGCTTTAGACATTGCTGAGCAAGAAAAGTGGTCGGTGCTCTACCTCTATACTGACTCATGGACAGTGGCCAATGCTCTGTGGGGGTGGTTACAGCAACAGAAGCAGAGCAACTAGCAGCACAGAGGCAAACCCATCTGGGCTTCCCCATTGTGGCAAGATATTACTGCCCGGCTAGAGAAGCTGGTTGTAAAAGTACATCATGTACCCAAGAGTCGGGCCACTGAAGAACATCAGAACAACCAGCAGGTGGATCAGGCTGCTCAGACTGAACTAGCTCAGGTGGACTTGGACTGGCAACATAAGGGTGAATTACTTATAGCTTGGTGGGCCCATGACACCTCAGGCCATCAAGGAAGAGATGCAACATACAGATGGGCTCATGATCAAGGGATAGACTTGACCATGGACACTATTGCACAGGTTATCCATGAACATGAAACATGCGCTGCAATCAAGCAAGCGAAGTGGTTAAAGCCTCTCTGGTATGGAGGATGATGGCTGAAATATAAATATGGGGAGGCTTGGCAGATTGATTATATCACACTCCCACAAATTTGCCAAGGCAAGCGACAAGTGCTTACAGTGGTGGAAGCAACCACAGGATGACTAGAAACATATCCCGTGTCCCATGCCACTGCCTGGAACACTATCCTGGGCCTTGAAAATTAAGTCCTGTGGTGACCCGGCACCCCAGAAAGAACTGAGTCAGACATCAGGACTCATTTCCAAAACAACCTCACAGACCCCTGGGCCAAAGAGCATGGCATTGAGTGGGCGTATCACATCCCCTGTCATGCACCAGCCTCCAGGAAAATCAAACAATACAATGGACTGCTAAAGACTACACTGAGAGCAATGGGTGGTGGGACCTTCAAACATTGGGATACACATTTAGCAAAGGCCACCTGGTTAAGTCAACACTAGGGGATCTACCAATCAAGCTGGTCCTGCCCAGTCAGAATTTTTGCGTACTACAGAAGAGGGTAAAGTCCCCATATTGCACATTAAGAACATGATAGGGAAAACAGTCTGGGTTACTCCTGCCTCAGGCAAAGGCAAACCCATCCGTGGGATTGCTTTTGCTCAAGGACCTGGGTGCACTTGGTGGGTAATGCAGAAGGATGGGACAGTCCAATATGTACCTCAAGAGGATTTCATTTTGGGTGAGAACAGCCAATAAATTAAATTGTGTGATGTTAATTGCTAAATAACCCTGCCATTGTATGTCATCACTACTACAACGGCTATATGCTGTATCTATGGTATTACAGTCAGAATCACCCAAATTAATGAAGGACCAACTGTGATGAAACCAAGCAAAGTACAGCAATGATGGAACTAGAACTGACTTCAGCAACTGGCACCTAGGAACTTCCTTGAAAATCAGTTATCTTCAACCTGCAAACCACAAGCATGGGCTGTGCCAGATATACCAGTCACGAGCTCCAGATGCAGCGTGCAACAATCCAACAGCACACACCACTGCTCCTGCCCTGAAAGACTCTTATGACAGATGGAGCCCAAAGTCATGGACTAAATGAACTCAAAAGACATTTCAGAGGGATGGCCCGTAGACTAAGGGAATAATATCTCTGTGTGGGGGTACGTACATCAAAGACTGGAAGAGTGGTGGTGATTAATTGCAAAGTGTAGGATCTGGGCATGACGTAGATGGTATAGAATAAGGGGTGGGTAACATCCTGGTTTTCAGCTAGGATAGTTAATTTTCACAAGAAGCTGGGGGGGGACACAGCCAGGACAGCTGACCCAAACTAGCCAAAGGGGTGTTCCATACCATATGACATCATGCTCAGTATATAAAGGGGGCTGGCCGGGGAGGAGTTGCCGCTACTTGGGGACAGACTGGGTATGGGGTGCCAGGCAGTGAGCAAACTGCACTGTGTATCACCCGTTCTAAGTACTATTGTTGTTATTTCCCTCTCCCTTTGCTGTCCCAGTAAACTGCCCTTATCCCAACCCAGGAGTTTTACCTTTTTTTTCTGATTCTCCTCCCCATCCCACTGCGGGGGGGCACGACATGACAAGGAGTCGTGTCACAGGGAGGAGTGAGCTAGTGGCTGCATGGTGCTCAGCTGCCGGCTGGGGCTGAACCACGACACCATATTACTGAAAAGCCAAACAGCTATAGCTTCTGATCAATGGTATTGTGTAATTTGCCAGAGGCATGAACAGCGTGGTTAAATACAATCTTCAGCATTTGAAACAGTACACAATTCTTCAATTACAGGTAGGAGTAGACATGTAACACTGTTCAGGTAAAGTTTGACTGTGCTTCACACCGCTAACACAGCTGCAGAGCATGGTTTCGGGTTCTGACAGATAAAATGCACATATAGCATACATTGCTGGAGTGAAAGCCTTAACAAAAAGGCAACTGCAAAAAAAAAAAAAAACCCCAAACATCTCTAGACAACAAATAAGTGCCTGCTTAGTACAGAAGGGTAGTACTATACAGCAGGGAACACATCAGATTATGCAGATTGGAAAAAATTTTATTCTTTTTGCTGACAATCAATGATGAAATAGATTATAGAGGAAATAAAAGAACTTCAAGAACAGTGAAAAACAAAATAGCCTCAAGTCAGAACTAGCTGTGCAGCACATACACCAAGTGGCACACAGAAAAATTTTAGTGATTTTATTAAAAATGTCAAAAATAAGTAGTTCCATGAGCAGAAAAATTAACAAAACAGACTAAATTCTGGCTTTCAACTGTGTTGCATCTCACAGATGACATCAATACACCAAGCTTTCCCACCGCGAGAAGGAAGGGAAGCTGAGGGAAGCTAGCCAGGGACATGATCGCTGCTCAGGGATGGGATGGGCATCGGTCAACCAGTGGTGAGCAATTGCATTGTGTATCACTCATTTTGTATATTCCTTTATCATTATCAGTAATATTATTTTATTTTTTTTCCTCTTCCTTTGCCGTACTATTAAACTGTCTTTATCTCAGTCCATGAGTTTTGCTTTTTTTTCTGATTCTCCTCCTTATCCCACTGCGGGGGTGTGGGGCAGTGTGTGTGAACGAGCAGTTCCATGGTGCTTAGTTGCAGGCTGGGGTTAAACCACGACAATCAGCCATCTAAGAACGAGGTCATATCATCTGAAGTCTGCTATCAAACTCCATTAAAATTAACACCAAATCCTTGACACCTCAGCTAGCAAAAGATGTTTAGTCAATTCTCTTCTGCCTACTTCCATTCCTTCCATGTTCATGATCCTGACTGTACAGCTATCTACAGTCATTCAGAAATGTATTCAGTAACAGGGTGGGGCATGAAGGATCAGAACTGATCTATGTAGCTACCAAAATGGTCTATTCCTGTATTCAGGTAGTCCAACCTGCTATAGTGAACGATATTATTTTATACTTGATCTCATATTCATTAATGACCACACGTCAGCAGTGTTGCAGAACTCACTCTTAAATAAACTGCAACAGTGAGCAATACATATACCAGCTAACTAACATGAAACAACACATATGAGTTCCTTAAACCAAGCTCAGTCAGTATGCAGTCCTCAATTAGACTTTTAATTTCCACAGGTAGGCTTCTAAGTACAAAATTTCAAAACTGCCTAAACCACTGTCAGAAAGGTTACAGCCTCCTGGTGCAGAGTGTGCCTACTCCTACTTTGAATTAATCCAAGCTGCTACAGGTCTTATACTACAGCCCCCCATTGCAGAAGGGCTCAAACCCAGGTTTTTCATAGCTCAGCCAAGGTGGATTTGCTCTTTGAGAGGAGAGGTTTGAACATGACATGAGACAACAGAGGAATGACATGCTGGACTAGGAACACAGGGAGAACTGTATCGTTTTTCTAGCCCAGTATATCCATCTCTAACAGTGACCAACAGCAGACGCACAAGAAAAAGCACAAGAAAAGGGCAAGCATGAAATAACACTTCCCTCAAATATTCTGTCAGCCTCTAGAAATCTATAACTTACAGATTTTGGGCTTGAGGAATGGTCTTTGTAATTATTAGCCTTAAATTTCCTTCCAACTCTGCCCCAATGAATTTCTTCTAATCCTTTCTGACCAGTTGTAACTTTTCATACCATGTCCCATGGCAAAGTTATACCTCAGTTAAACTGAGCGGTCTTTTTTGGGGGGAGTGGAAGACAGAGATGACACAGGGACAAACCTCCTTTCGTTTGTTTCCTCAGATGTTCTGATTTCCCACAATAAATCTTTGAGATGTTTTATAACTGCCTGTTTAAGGATCACATATATAATTAATTCAGCTTTATGAAATAAGATGCATTAAGAATTTCATGCTTATTCTAGTCTGATTCGACAACTTTTGAAGTACTCTTCTAGAATAAGAGCAGTAAGATAAAGAGCTCCATGATCATATCTGAGACACGTATGCTCAGCACTACAGGAAAGACTACAGTTCAAGTGTGTCACAGCACAGAAGGATCTTTGCAAGAAGTAAAAGTTAGACAGATATGGAAGAACAATTGATAAATAAAGATCTTAACTTTTATTTAGATGTTCACTTTTGTCACGGTGAGCCAAGACATACAAGCCTAAGTTACTTTAATATGACATACTAAAACCAAAGCAGTTTTAGGGTCACTAAACGAGTATTCCTAAGTAGGAGCATGACACGTTTCTTAATGCTTTCCAGGGAGAACTTAATGTGTTTGCTTAAGATCTCTGAAAACCCACCAGAACTTCAAACCATTCTGACAGCAATCTATATCAGTGCTGAAATGGTGAGTTACTGGAAGCACTAGATTCCTCTTCACTGTTAGCATAATACAGTCTTTTAAAGGAGTTTCTACTTCAAAAGTTTCCAGTGATCTGAAGTTGGGGTCTTTGAAGGTATGCTGCAGGATGCTTGATTGAGGCAGAATTTTCAAAAAGAGGGCCATTAGAGAGGCTAACAAATAACAACGGCAATTCTGCTGTGATTAGTTATTTCTGGTGGTGGGGAACGGCTGTTGTCTGAACTGTTGAAAGACTACACATAGCTGTCATTAGCAACAACTAAAGCTTTAAAGTGATATTCTAGAAACTCATGGACAGGTAGTTATATTTAAGGCTGTAATATCTGACAAGTGAACAACAACACCCCATTATTCAATACTCAATACAATATTCAATGCCCAAAAATGGGCATAAAGGAATTATTTCAGGATAACTTTGTAATTTGTCCTACTCTTGTTCCTCCTTTTTTAAATTTATATGGTTTAGCTGAGCACTACTGTCCCCATGCTTCAGTACAGGCAGATGCCTTTTTATCAACACTGTAAAAGTCTGCCAAAGTTGGGCGAGATTCCAAAATTTTAACTCATTCATGCTCAGTAGAGATTCTGACTAGGTTAGGTTATCTTGTTAAAAAAATCATACCATAAATACTAAATTTTGCCTGCATTGATGCAGAGGCCAAGTCTACAGAACTGAAAACTTCCTTTGGAAACATGCTGTCTTCTAAAGCTGATCACAGTGCTAGGACTGGCACAATGGATGTCTGTTCTGTGCTATGACTCTCCACACTGCAACTCACAAATCAGCATAAGACAGAACAAGCATAAACAGAGACCTGAAAACAGGAACAGGAGCAAGAAATAAAAGACAGAAGACAGAACGAGCGGTAACAGAAGTAGCCACAGAAAGGCTACAACCAACCATTACAATTTACAGCTAGCTCTAACATAAAATTATAACATTCAGGTCATCGCTCCCCATAGTCTTTTTTAAAAGTATGCACTAAAATCCGCAACAGATATGTATGCCTGTACCCCCTCCTCCTGCTTTCCAGTGGTAGGCCCATAAAAATGATGCAGAAGAGATGAGACTTCAAGGTCAAGACAAAAAAGTTTGACTGTAAGGTCCAGAGTAAGAATGAGAAGGACAAAGGACAAAGTTATCACACAGTGAATGTATCTCTCAACTGCAATTTTTCAGGGTTTTTTTTAAACATGTCTTTTTAAAAAAGCATGAAAAAAATAAGAAGTCAACCATAAAACTGAGAAACAGAGTGCTGAGTACTAAGTCTTTTACCGGCAAAACTGCAGTGTGCCACTTCTGCCTTGAAATATCTTGACTCCTTTCCATAAAGATACATGTCTTAATAGAAAGATACAGCCTGCATGACTCTGTTTTCTAGTCCTCTTTTTTAACTGATGCTTTCGAATGTGTTCAAATCTTTAGCTATCATCTTTCCTCCTTTACGCTTTGTCAGCACCAAATTCAACCAACAGGCTTTGACCATCACCTTTATACTAATGTAACTATCAAATGAACCTTTCTGCTCCAAACTTGTGTTTGTCTCCACTCAAACCAAAACTCTCAGTTTTTTCTTTGTGGTACTTTCTTGCTGATGTGCAGCCAACTTAAACTCAGTGCAATGAAAAAACAAGTTCCTGATACACTGTCTCCATCAAAACTCAGACAGACAATGACTCACAGTCCTCAGCATTATCTGACTCATAATCTGAATATGCTGTTAAACTATCTTCCTGTATTTAAATATTAATCCCAAATTTGAATACTTTCTTTTCATCCTATACATACATGGCAAGATCCTTCCTTGCTGTTCATATTATCAAAACTTCTACCTACTCACTGATTTCACCCATATATATGCTTCTGCCAAAACAAGAATACGCACACACACACCCCCCCCAAAAAAACCCACCAACAAACCTCAACCCTGCAAGATGGGGGGGAAGCAATCAATTTTAAAATCTTTCTTATAGAAACATGGGAAGGCAGATAAAACACACACTCAAGGAAAAAAAAAAAACGGAAAAAAAAGGCAGATTAGATGATAAATCCCGTCCAAATGCTGTTCTAAAACAAACATGTAGGCAATATTATGCTGCCCCACAATGAGTCATACAAAGCATTATTATTGCTCGACAAGAAAGCATACAACATTAAGTAACCACTTTCCTCTATGCCCTTCCAACTTCTATGCTTGAGTTAGGAATACACAATCAGTTTTTTAAAAAAAAGTGCAATGTGGAAAGAAGTCATCACAAATGGTGTTCCATCAATTTCTATTCTGCACTGTTGTGAACCTATACCTCTTCAACATTAAACAGCAAAAAGGCTCTGCTTATAAAACAGCAGAAACTCACCAAGTCCAAATTCAGCACACTTTGTCAGATACCATTCAGATGTTTTATTTTTGTTCAGAAAAATGGTGAGCTTGCTTTCCTTCATCTCAAAGCTGGTTCAGAGCACTGTATACCTGGGAGATGAGAGGGAAACCCTACATCAAAAGGAAAAAAGCTAAACCTATTTTACTAAAGCAAAGCAAATCTAGAGAAATTTCAATATTTCTCACCAGTCTATGAAATATAAATTTTAATGTAATATTATTTTTTTTTATTAAGAGACCCACCACTATAGACATCTGCCTAACAGATGTCATTCGTGGCTCCAACAATGTGAAAAGCAAAGTCCTATAAAACCTTAATGATTGCTAGCTTAAAACGCAAAGAACTTCACCATGCAAAGTTTAAACATTTAAATTCTTTTGCATATGCTGAACTCCAAGTCAATACAATTTGCAATATATACAGCACTCCTCTTCCAACACACACATACAGCAATGAGAAAATCACTCTATTTGGCTGACACCAACAGACCAAAAAAATCCAATTTTTATTAACAGATTGCCTGACACCAATTAAAGATAACATTGAGAAATAGACTTGATCATCTTCAAAACTAGCCTCATGAGAGGGTGTTAACTGTAAAAATTTCCTCCTAAATCTTTCAGTAACTTGTGAATATAGCTATGATTGTTTCCTACAAATGAACGAAAGCCTTGAAAAGTAAACCAAGTTCTACTTTAATAAGATATATTTCATTTCCACTGCCTATGAGTGAATGCAGAACTAGGGGTACAAAGCCAATATGGAATACTAAAAGGAAACGGCAATTAGATACACTGAAGATTCAATATTGCTCTCTCTGAAATTGATAGTACTGTTATCAGTGACACAAATGGGCAGTATCGGGCTGTCAGAACAAAGAATGGACAAAACAAGGCTACCTTCACATGCATTACTTCTAGTAATTTAAGTAGTCAGGAAGGCAAGTGGGAGAATGCCTGAGGTAGACACCACTATAACACACCTATGAATGGAGCACAGAAGAACTAGAAACACTATTCACAAAATTAAAGAAAAGAATCTCAGAACTGGAATAAAACTGTTATCGTTTTACTGCACACATACAAAAAGATCATAAAAAGAGAACTGAGGAACTATTGACCTATCAGGCTCCTGCAGACAATCTACAAAGTTTTCACTCAAGTACTGAACAATTGACTCACTGCAGACCTGTATTTCACCCAATCCATAGAATATGCAGACCTTCAATCAGGCTTTCCCACAAAAGGCTACCTTTTGTGATAAATGAATCTCTGAAAAAGATTCTAATATAACTTACCATTATGTATGGTATTCATCAACTTCGAGAAAGCTTTTGAGTTAGGAGAAAAAAGGCTTCATGTTAAGATCATGTTTAACAGACGCACAAAAGAATATATGTATAGACAGGAATTTCAGTGAACAATAATATACCTGAATACATCTTTCTTGTATTAGAGCTCTGATCATTTACAGTAGCTCAAATTGTAAAATGGATTTATTTCTATCCACTATAATTTTTTACTTATATTTCTTTTGTCAGTGTTTGTCAGCTTTTAAATGTCGAGTATAAGGAGAACATTCCAGCACACGCCAATTAACTGCATTCTAAAGCTACTATTGCAAATAAAAAAAATGAAATACTTTCCAGCAACAGTCTTCCCAACAAAAGACTGATTTTATTTTCATTGTCTGCAACAAATTTAGAAACTTAAACTGAAGCTGCCTTGCTAATTTTAATCATGAGGCATCTTTTTAGCTTCACTGATAGACTAACTCAAGCAATCAAGAAGTTTAACAGAAAACAGTTGTGTCTCCTGGACTTAGGGAGCAAAATTGAAGAACAACTCAAACGTGTAGAGAAAAAGAACGTCCAACTAGTGGAACACCAAAGGAGATGCTCACATGAACTTCCCTTTCTTCAAGGGCTGGTGTTTTTAGAGAATATTAATCTCTGACCAGAAGTGTCAGAATACACTCATATCCTCTGCTGGGTAGCTACAAGTCTCTGTAACAGCCTCCACAGCAACACAATGCTTTTGTGCCCAGCTGCAGAGTGACAGCAGTCATGCAGATGGCCCACCTCTTCCACTTATATCCCCAATTTATTCATACTTAGGATAATGATCTCATGACTACAAAATTATTTTAGTTTCAATTTACTAGTTCACTCTTTCATACTACTAATGAACAAAGCCCTCAGCTTACACGTCTGCTTTGACGAGATGATGGAATGAATGATTTTGGAGGTGAGAGTGTAGCGAACACCTCTGTCATACTTGTAGGGGTGAATTTTCTACCTGCATCAGCTTCTGACGTCTGACTGTAATAACTGTTCATGTTCCAACAGGGGAACTGTCTTCTATGCTTTATTTTTCTCTTCTTTATTCTCCCCACAACTGGCAGCTACTAAAGACTGCTGTCATAAGCCATTTTTTAACTGCCAGGCTCTTCTGAACATGAGGGTTCCAAAAATATGAATTAACAACAAAGACAATTTAAACTTTTGTCATTGATACTAGAATATTACAAAACTAATTTAAAGTAATTTTAAAAAAAATCCTTGCCTTTTACCTACTGCCTAAACTTGAATAACTAGCCAAAGTTACTTCAATGGAAAAAACTTTTAAAATTTAGAATATTTTAATTAAAACATTACAGACCAAGTCTGTAATGTAAAAAAAATCAAATATTAAATGTTTTTCATATTTTGTGCTAGAGGGAAAAAAAACAAAAGTGCAATATACAAAATCTTGGATGACTCCTGTCAAAAGTGGTTTAATCTGATAGAAATGAAACTGATCATTTTAATTACCCTTCTCAACAGTTTTCAGAGAATTAACAACAATGTACAAAAACAGATTTATCAAAACTATTACTTTACAAGGCAAAAAAAAAATCACTAAAAAGCACAACATTAATATGTCTGGGATCACATACAGTATACTATTGGGACAAATTCTGCCTCAGGTGCAGAGGACACGATGCAACAGCTGTCTGTCCCCCTTATGAGCAGAATCATTTTGCCCGCACCTACCCTCCACAGCCTTTATTTGAGTATAACTGTATCAGTTTGTTCCAGTTACGGTCAATTTTTGTGCACAAGAAATATCAGCCATTTTGATCTACTACTGCTTTCCATATTAAGGAAAGCTCCTTTCAAATTTAAGGAGCCGCTGGGTAGGTTTTTTGGGGAGTTTGGGGTGGGGGTGGTTTTGGGTTTTGTTTTTTTTTTTTTAAACAAGCATAGCCCTAGATTGCCTGAAGCTGTATCTTCTGCTTTTGTTTCTGTAAGTTGTACCACACAGGAGCTACCGTTAACCCAAACCATCCCATGCATTGTACTCCCAAGAATCACTCAGAGCTTTCAGAAAGTTTTAAAGCAGAATACACTAGATTACCCCAGTGAAAATTTTCTACTGCAAGATACACACTTCATAGACAAATCAGGAAGAGAAGCAGTTAAAGAGCTGACAAAACAATTCAGTAGACCTAGTCAGCAACATGTGGTTAAAACAAGTAGCTGTCTGGCAACTCAAGAACACACATAAAAGCAAAATAAGAGAAACAAATTGCAGCAGAACCAATTTCAACTACAGCTACTAAATGTGGAAAAAAAAGTCTTTTTAACATTCACAGTACGCACAATCCTTAAGAGAACAGTGCCAATTCCAGGACACATGAATTACATGCTACTGTGTTTATCATAATGAACTTTTCACAATACGTATGTGCTACAATGGAATAAATATGTACCAAAAGGATTCCCACCTTTGATTCTTACTTTGAAAGTCTTTTTTTTTTTCTAATCCTTAAGATTTCCAATAGAAAGTAAAAAGACTGTCATGCAATGATCAAAAAAGACAAATACAGTGTTATGAATTATCAGAAGGGAACAGAGAACAAAACAAAATGTATAATTATGTGACTTTAAAAAATTCATGTTGCACCTATATTTCAAATATTACCTGCACTTCTCAAAAAAAGGATATAGTAGCAATAAAAGAGATCTGGAAAGGGTAAGAAGGATATAGTATGAATGACAAAAAGTTATTAAGATATCTAGGTCTAAAAAAGATAATGGGGGAAATGACAGAAATGTCTCAATTATGAATACTGTAAAGATGCTGAGTATTTTTAATGACTATTCACTGGTTTTAGAGGAGTGTCAAAACATGATCAGCAACAGCTGCGAAGTACATCCTTTTACAATGCATAAAGATATGAGACTCACTTCTCATGTTTCAGATATTAACAGCACAAATGGTTTCAAAAATTATACGACAAATTCATGGAAGAGACCGATTCACGGAAGAGATCCATAGCTACAGCCTTGAGATGAGATGTAAGGAATCTTAGTAAGAAAGCGTTCTGTTCAATTCTTTTGAAACAAACTGTTCTAACACACACTTCATCCAGTTACATGATGAAGGGCCAACACTAGATCAACCCTCCTTGTGACTGATGGAGCTAATTCTAGACTCCCCCCAAGCCTCAACACAGAACAGAAGGAGAACTGTTCTCCTACCACTGCTCCCTTCCACACCCCATAAATTAGTAGAAGGCAGATGAAAAAAGGTGTTTTATTCTGGAAGGAAAAAAGAGCTACTGTCTGGGTTCCTAGTATAACTGCCTCTATTGGCAGCTACCTCTTTCCTGAGTTTTCCTACACTGAAGTACCCTCCCAGTTTTCTCCTACAAAGTAGAGCCAAGCTATTGAACTCCCAACATGCTACAGTGTCAAGAAAGGTTAGGGATGGTGAACAGTAATCACATATGCCAAAAAACTATATAGTGTAATAGCTGGACTCTACGTTCATTGTTTTCCGTTATTTTCCATCTCTGCTGCCTTACACACTTTCCTCTCAGTCTTGACTGAATCCTTCCTTTCTTCACCTCATCCTTACGGTAGCTGCTACTGCTTGCTTTAAAACCTTACAATCATTCTTCCTTAAAATCAATGCTGCTCAGGAAGACTTCACTGCTTCCAGCTCGTTCATTTAAATTAATTTCAAAATACCTCAGAATTGACTATGTATTAGTAACTACATCCGAGTCACCATCCTTTTACTGTTCATTACCTGTTTTTAAATGAATTGGTTATGCATACAAAAACTAAAGTTAAATTCTAAGTTTACCACTGCTCCCACAGCAGAGAAAAGGCTTAGCAACTTTGGCCCTTGAAAGAATGTTACTTGCTGTAACCAACCACTAAATCCTGCAGATTAGGAATTAGTTCATGACAGTTATCACATTTTTTAATTAAAAAAAAATAATCTGCATTTGAGATTCCCATGTGAAAGCTCATAAGTTGTTCTTTTGTTTGGGAAGAATGGGAGGATGGGGGTTTTTGCCGTTGGTGTTTGGTTTGGGGGTTTTTTTGTTTTGTTTTATTTACTTGGAACCTCTAGTCATTCTTATCAGGAAATCCTTCTTGTAAATATTCAAAAATATATAAACAATGGGAAATAGATATAAAGCTAAGTACAAAGGATCTGACAGGATTACTCATGCACAAGCCCCAGGCACACGTTCGTATTTTTCAGCTCTGTTTACAGCTTCCATGAATCTCTTCTCAAGTTTCTAGAGCTATACTGGTCCAAAGACCACAGATGCTCAGTCTTTTGGACAAAAATTTCCAGTTTTTTCAAGTTACTTTAATGATAACCCTCTTCAGGAAGCTTTTAGCACTGCATGTAATTCTCCCTCATGAAAACATATACAGCAAGCTAGATCACTATCACAATTAACAGTTTTCTTAATGTTATCCTTATGGCCTTCTCACAGACACCTTACATATCTACCAGATCTGACACCAAAAAATGAAGAATTCTATTTAAAAGCTGAATAAAAAGTACAGAAAACAATACAAATTTGCATCTAAACTAGATGCTAAATCCCAGTTTAGTTCAACTGGAGAAATAATGTGCTTTAAATTCAGGATCAGACAAGAGGTAGCTTTTCTAACAATATAAAATAGTTCATTTCACTTATTGTTTCTTGCATTACCACCACAAAAGCCCTGATAAGAACTACTTTGCTAAGTATTTTGACACCACCTTGTGTGTGTATGGTATACCTGTATACCTAACTCCTACAACACTTTTTCAATTATGCCTAATAGCTCTGAAAGAGAGGTTTATTTGAGAAATCTTGGAAATTTGGAAATACGGTGCTGGCTTATCTGTCCAACTTTTTGCATTTTATTTATGCTGGGGAAATTTATTAAAAATGAGCTCACATCCAGGTGGATCAACACAAAGATCCTGCAGGTTTTAAAACAACTAGTACAGACAACCTTTATAAAATATCAGAAACTTCCATACAGTGAAAAGGCACTGGGATGTATTGTCATTTACTGTAGCTAAGACCCATCTTTACATCTAGACAGACACTGGATTCCACAGTTTCCCTTTTTTAAAGTGTTCTTAAATACAAAAGCTATTGAAATCTTTGATGGCACCTGCAAAGCTATCTCAATTGGTTCCTGCCATTTTAACCAGAGGTAGGTGTTTGGATTGTCATCAACCAGAGCGTATGAAGCTACCTGGGGACTGTCTGACTTCAAAAGTTCACTACAGAGCAAGAATTGCTGTGGCACAGCCCAGTGTTGCACCAAGTGACACACACAGTACCGCACCACAGCACAGGCTATCTAGAGCTTCAGAAAGCTACTGTTCTTAGTCCTACCACCTCCATGCAACCTGTTTAAGAAAGTAAAATAAATTACTTGAGTAAGAAGGAAGCAAAGGGAAATGTGGAGCTGATAATCAGACACTTGGTCTGATTATATCTGTTTAAAAAGAGCATAGTATACAGGTAGTATAGTTCCTATACATCAACACAGGAATCTGTTCACTGTAAGTCTTAATGGATCTGTCGCCAAGCAACATCTTTCAGTTAAAAAGGTCAAGTATTTTAAGGTAACTAGTCTTCCTTATACCACTATATTGTGGTAGTATTTCTACTTAAATTTTCATTTTCTTTTTAAAACTTTACAGAGGAATCTCAGAAATGATTATGATAAATCCACAACAGCTCTAGACTCAGACTCTTCTTATATAGAAGTTAGTCACCCTGATCATAATCCTGAAACAACTTTCAGTCAGTTTAACTTCTGATACTGCAGCTCTTTACCTCAAATAAATGGAAAATTTAAATGCAAAGTACATTTCCTTCTGATTTTAAAAACCTGACTGTAGTGCTATCACCTCTGACTGACAACAACAAAAAAAGAATTTTACCATATAAATTGGACAGTCTTCAGAGGGACAAAAATGCTGCAAATACTATCAACACATATACATCACTTATTTTTCAGCTATATTTGATTTCTGAAAGACTTGAAAGTCTGTAAGATCTGAAAAGTACAATTTTCAAGGAGGGGTAAAAAACCCTCCTGCTCCTTTTATAGTCAAGCCTCTTCTTTGCCCTTCCCCCACACACACACTTTTTTATGTTCCCATGTCACCTTTAACAGATTTTATGGACTTAAAAGACTGATTGCTATCTCACATTTGACTTACAAGGAATGCTGTACTCCAGTAAATTGGCTCCAGATGCTGAAAAATGTTCACACTCACAAAGATGTATATTTTAATTTAAAAATCTATATATACAAAATGATATCAAATGAAGGGGATTTTCAAGTCTAATTTTTAAAGGAAATCCTGGGAACTAAACAGTTGCAAGTAAGCAAACACCCCCTGTATCTCACTTCAGTTTCCATGCAGCAATAGAATTTCATTTAAGGAGTATTTCCCTGATCTTCAGAAAAGAGATACACCTCTAAAGCTAACATCAAGTTCTGCAACAAAGACATCTGATAGGACGGAAATCTTAATCACTTCAGAGTGTTTCCTTGTTCCCCTGCTCTATTTTAAATTCTAATTCTTAGTCGTATAAAAAGAGCTAAAGAACTAATATAATCCATGCCAAAAACTGGAAGTTTCAGTACATTTTCTGCCTTTTTTTTTTTTTTTATACAATAATGATAATGCCACATACTTTTACTCCAGGTATCTGCAAAGATAATCAACTCCTGGAAAAACAGGCAGTTTATTTTGTTCACTATGCAGGCAACAATAATAGCAAAGCTGTCAGCTAGATCTCAGCCATACAATATAGTTTACCCAGATTGCCCAGGCCTAAAATAATTGAGTTTTTATTAGGAATTCAAACCTAACACCAAGTACATACATGGCACTTCATAGGCTTACAGGTCAAACATAATCTAAAAACAAAACTGTTTACAAAAAGCTCACAGACTTCTTTGAAACTTCTTTACAAAACAGAAGAGTTTTATAGCTAAATTTGAAAAGTAGTAAGTACAGCAACTTAAGTAGCTTTTAAGCCATCCCAGTACATTTTCTTCTCTGCCAATATAGATACAACTAACAAAAAGCCAATGTATTCATACAAATATTTATTACGTTTCAAAAATATCATATTTAGATGCCAATTCTGCAAATAATTCTGTATGGGCAAAAAATCTAGACCTACAGAATTTATTTTATCCATTATTAAATTCATATTTGGGTAGAAGATTTGCAAAACTTGAATAAAAACAAAATTTCAAACATTTTATAAATAATTACATCTTGTTACTCAGCTCTTTAAAATTATTATGTATGTCTCCTGAAATGAATAACTAGCAAAATCTTCTTTATTTTCTTTTAAATGAAAGACTTAAAAGGGAATTCAGAAAAATACATATTCCCTTTCCTATTTTTTTTGGTTGGTTTTTAGAATCTGAAACTGTTACAAGTTCATAATTTAAACATACTATTTGCTGTTGACTATCAGTGCATGATAAATAAATGAATGAATGAATATTTTGAAATGTAACTAGAAACTAATTCCCAGAGTCACACCATAATTGGGGAATCCCATTTCAAGTACATAGTCTTCAAAACTCCCATTTTAACCTGACAGACACTTACATTCTCATACAACAATTAACTAGTCAGGTAAAATCTTATTTCCACAGCTGCCAAGATCTTCTCCAATACAAGGAGGCCCAAAGGAGCTTGACATACAAGCTATACCCCAGTTACTAGAACTTATCTTCCCTTCCCTGAGATTTTTTTTCACTTCAGAAAGCCCTCACATCTGTTTTCACTCAAAAAAAAAATCTGCAATTTTTTTAAAAAGGAAAACTTTTTTTCTTTTGTTTCAATGCTCCAAGACTTTCTAGTTTTGCGACATTCACAGGAGAACTGACTTGTATCTAAAGCACAAACCACTCCTTCCATGGAAAGTCAGGCAGCCTGGAGACTTCAAAGGAGGAAAGGCTGAACATTGCTTGTTTTCAGCAACCCATCTAATTAAGTACTATAGGTCTGTACTTTTCTGTAACTTTTTAAAAAAAGAAACAGAAAATGGTGCAATTACCAGTATGCAATTACCAATGAAAAAATCTTGACCAGGAATATTATTTTTTCCTGTACAACAATTATGATAATGCTTTTAACCATTTTTGTAAACTGAAATATTCTCAAATTAAAGATATTTCAGTTTATCAAAGAGCTTAAGACTCTCTGAAGAGGACATTTAAAAAATCTTGATCATTGTATGCCTCTTCTCAACTTTCCTATACTCATATTTTAGTAGGAAATTAGTATCAGAATTAAATATAGTACTCTGCTACCTGCAACATCTATGGAATAATTTCAGGTGATATAACTTTTCTATCCCTTCTTGAAATGTGCATCACAGGGACAGCAATAGCCTTTTTCTCCTAAAGCATCTCAATATGAGATAATGTTCAGATCTCCATCATTATTCAGAAATTGTCCAAAATTGTTTTCAAAACACATCTCTGTTATAAGGTTCGTTGTGCAGTATTTTTTTTATACAAAACTTTCTTAATCAAGGAATTCATTACATCTGACTACACTTCTTACAAAATACCTTTTTAGAAACCACCATGAACCCTCATAGCAAGCAGGAAGGGTTTCTTAATTTCTTCCCAATCTTTGATAAAAGCATAGAACATACCATGTGGGGAACTAATTTCTGCAGACTCATACCGCCTGACAATTCCCTACTAACTACTGCATTTTGAAATGCATTATTTACCCAGTTACAGTCTATTTCATATGCCAAGCTGATGCACCATGCTATTTTTTCTTTTAGAAATAAAAAGGGATAATATAGCACAGAATTACATTCATAGGTAAGAGTCAAACAAGAATCTCTGTGAGCACGTGATTTGATTTTTAGCCCTAGAACTTCCCGCACCTGCAAATCCAATAAATATGCTCCACTAAACTTCTAGAAGACATATTACCTCTAAATTTTCAGAACCATTACTAAGAATTGTTCAACTTTCTCTCACCTGATCATGTTTCACCTTTTTTGTTAGGTTAAGGATCATTATAGTATCAGTTTTCAGCTCCCTGTACGACATCCAGTCAGATAAATTTGCTCCTTAGCTTTTCCACAATAATATGCTTTTTCCAGTCCTTGAATCCTTCTCGTGGCTCTTCTTTACACACAGCAGATACAAGAACTAGGCACAGTATTTGAAAACCAGATGCACTCTGCGGAATACAGAGTTACCTTTCTCATTAGTTTGCTGTTTGTGCATTGAAACCTTTTTA
Source organism: Grus americana (assembly GCF_028858705.1). Taxonomy (NCBI): domain Eukaryota; kingdom Metazoa; phylum Chordata; class Aves; order Gruiformes; family Gruidae; genus Grus; species Grus americana. The sequence continues at coordinate 148,715,922 of NC_072853.1, read as the reverse complement.
AACACAGCTCAGCACTGAGACATAACTGATTATTCACCTTTATCCCTTTTCTTTCAAACCCTTCCTTCCCCAGAAAACCATCCTTATCCTGCGAGTACACATCCACGTTTCTTAGACAATCTTTTACTTTAGCTCCACCAACACAACTCTTAGTTTGTACTGCTTACCAAGAGATCCATTTTACCCTGTCCTCATACACAGATTTTTTCAGAAACTGCTATTTTCCAATAAAGAGCATAATGTTGATAACTGATGCACACGGAAATAACACAACCCCAAAATAAACACTTTGATTTAATAATTCTCTAAATCAAAATTAAATTGAGACTTATCCATCAACTACGTTTAATGCAAAGGTTTGCTGACTTCCTGTCATTACAGGTCTTTACTTAAAATGTCATGCTGTATCAATTGAAATGCAGACATCTACTATGCCACTGCTTTTATTAAAAAATACCAAAAAAAGTCCAACTCTCAGTAACCACCATTAATTGTTACATCTTTACATCTCTTAAGTTATTTCTTTCTTGTATCAGACACATCCTAATTACAGAACATTAAGTACCCGCCAGTCTCCTACAACTTCACGAGTTTTAAAGACTTACTGAAACCTAGCACCAACAGGCTAAAAACATGAAAATATGAGGTGCTTATCATCAGAAAATGCCCATTTATTACTTAGAGCTGTAGCTGCTGATAATACCTGTTTTAGTTAAGAACACTGATAGGAAGATCCATTTCACAATAATCCCCATTTTCATAAGCTTCTACTACCTCATATGATTTCTTCCCAATTACTTGATTAATGTCTCTATTTTTTCTACACCAACAGTCATCAATTTTAACATTTTAATCTCGTAGCAAACCAGCACCATTTCTGTTGAGTCTCAAATACGAAGAATGACATTCTCTGCACAAGAATTTTGTCTTGTGTATTTTCTACACCATTTGCTTAGTTCTGAAAGGTCATTAGTATCTATTAGTATCAATTTGTCCTTTCTATTCCATCTCCTCTGGAATACAACTGGCTTTTTAACACAGCAAGACTTCTGCTTCAGCTTCTGAGGCACCTAGCAGATAAACGTAATAGCACAAACAGTTTCAGAATAATTTTGTCTAAACTCTTTCTCCCAATAGATTTAGCTAGTAAGTCAATGGCTACAGAGGAGTTTAAAGATAACATCATGAAGATTTAACATAAACTCTGAGGGACTCAGTATCTCAATGATTTCAACTTACTCATCTACTTTGAAGCTCACAGTTCTCTTACACCATCATTATCACAACAAACTTAACAGTAACATCATCTCTGCCTTCAGCAGAGCCTTCATCACTGCTTGAATTGGATGAGAAAGGGGAATAAAATACATGGACTAAGCTGAAGCATTTAGTAAACTCATATACAAAGCTGAAATTTGACTGTACAAGACATAAGAACAACCCAGAGGGGCCTGTAGCAAAAAAATTAACTGTTTCTAAACCAGTTTGAAATATTGCTATATTAAAGTACAATACTGGGTTTGAATATGTCCTTTATTCCAAAAACTGTCTAGTATTACCAACCAGAGCATACAGAAGACTGATCAAGGGTAGAATATACATGACGTAGAGATAAAAATGCAGGAAGACAAATTATACAGTTGTCTCAATTGTGACAGGAATTCCAGAAGATGGTGCAAGGGTGCTGAAAGAATTGGTTAACCATTTTGAGGCCCAATTTGGAATTTAAGCTTCTTCACTCTTCTTAGGAAGAAAAAAAAAATAAATTGCTTTATAAGTTCTTGTAGGGTTTACAATACTCATAAGGGCACAAAATCAATTATGTAAAAATTAAAATATTGAAGCAAATGATCCCCTGAAGTCCTTAGCAACTGATGGTGATATTATACAATTTGTTGTACACTTCAAATCAAGAACAGAACTGGGAAAGACAGAGAAGCATCCCTATATGCTTGAAGCACTGTAATTCTTCCAGCAGCAAGTATCTATGCAGAACTTAACTGTGCAAAGAACTTCATCTACCATAAAACAGAAATTTCAGTTTACTTCTGACACTTGATGCTTTTCATTTTACCTTGCTGCATTATTCCACAAAAGTCAGAAGGTATGTCACATAAAATGTTTTTTTCCCCTCCTATTGCTGTGGGACATGAGTTCTCAAAAAGTTCTTCACGCACTGGAATGTACTCCAAACAAAGAAGGGCCAGAGCCTGCACAAACTGCTTGACAGAAAAATACAGAATGTATGAAAGTTATTTATCATAACTGTATTTTTTTCTTTTTCCCACCACCTTATTAGTTTCTGCACTATTGTTGAAATAAAGTGCAAGTATGGTAAAAGAAACATTTGATCTTGAAATCTACTACTAGCAGAAGTAAGCATTGGGACGAGATGCTACTCATCTCTTCCGGTCCCTGTTCTTTAATCACCACTGTTGTGAAAAGAAAAAAATAAAAATCTTCAGCAGAAGGGATCACTGCTTTACAATATTTCAGACTAGAAATCTTTAAGTATTATTCCCTGGAAGGATGCTGAGAATGAACTTAATCCTGAGAATACTAGTGTGACTTTTAAAAAGCTAAATATCTCTATAAAATTGTAGAATTCAGATGAAACCCTCCCCCATTAAAAAATTTTGGATCCTGAAATCATTCCAAACACCTGTCCCATTTTGGGGGAACCAGTATCGGCTTTCTATAACTCCAACTGACAACTGACTTATGTCTTCTTCAACAACAAACTTGCAGTGCTTGTGAATTTCCAGCAGAAAGATAAGCATGGTTTATAAATAAGCTGTTACGGGCTAAAGAAGTGCCCTTTTTTTTTTTTTTTTTTTTAAACAGGGACAGATATTCTAAAAAATGTTAATATAAAAATTCCTTATCACTCTACCAACTAAATTTTATTTCATTTTTTAAAATTACTTTTCACTTCTCTGAGTATAGTGTTGAAGTAATACATAGTGTATTATAAATACATTTCAGAAAAAATTATAAAGAGCATTAAGATTGAAAATTCAAGCTCTCAAAATTTTGAAAGCTTCAGATCAGTTGCATGGCAACTGTAATACAACCTGAGTGTACGTATTGTAACAGTTTTTAATAACATGACCTTGTGCTATTCATGGTACATCTTTGTTCTTATTAAGCAGGAAAACAAAAAGTTCTGTGGACTGGAAAAAAGTTTGCAGAGGACAAATATTTTCACAAAATGAGCTGAATGTTCTTACTCTGAAAGAAAGTTTTATGGAAGACATTTAATTATCTATAAATAGCACATGATGAATCTGCATTACCTTTTAAAATAAGCTTTCCTTCACATTTCATTGAATTTAAACATTATCTGTGAACAGGACTATCATACGTTTGTGAAGCAATGATTTTCCTAATTTTTATGGATTTCAACAAGTACTCTTAAGGAAATGGAAAAAGAATGGTAGCTTAAGATAGCTGCAGTTAAGTTTATTAAAAAAAAAAATTAGGGAAAGACTCTTGAAAAAGTGCCTCGAAAGCTTTGTTTAGTATGGTCTAATTCATTCCTGATTCTGCTTCTTTGAAGTAACAAGGCAATTCCAAGTAAAAGTCAGTAAAAACTTTTTGGCTTGACTTTCCCCTGCATTTTCTCTCACTACATTTACGTGCACAAAATCTTATTTGGGGTTTTGGGTCAAATCATTTAGATTCACTTGTCGGATTTTGTTACTGGACAATATAGAGACATTTCAAAGAGAAACATCAACATATCGTGCCTGAGAAAATGTTATGTTTCTGATAATACTGACAATACTCACATGCCCTTCCTCGTAACAAAGTTTTAAATGGACTGCTAAACCCAGAAAATGCTTATGATGAAGTGAGGAAAGCAGCACTACAACCATAAGAAAGAGAGGAAATCAGGGAGAAGAGCACATTAAAACAATACGCTCAGACTCAAGCAGAAGTTTGTGGATTGATTTAGAGCTCATGCTAAAGGCAAAGACATCCCATCTGGTTTTGTTTCTTTGGGTTTTCTGTTGAGGTGATTTTGTTTATGGTTTTTGTTTGTTTATTTTTCTTTCATATTCCTTGGCACCTTCAGAAAATATCACTGGTTTAGAGCCAGTCTAATGCTGGGTAGCAAGAATCTAAGTATGCTAAACAGAGGTGAAATTATAGGCTGAATATCATGATAAAGGTAGTAAAACCTACCTGGTATTTCCATCCATGTATTTCAAAGCTTTTTACAAAGGGAGCTCAACATTATCACTGGCATTTTATAGATGGAAGAGTGAGATGTAATAAAGAGGACAAAGGAAGCAAGGATGGACCTGGCCAGGGAAAGGCCTGTTCTAGGAGCTGACAAGAACAGAATACTCTAAGACAAATGTAAGGTGGGAAACATGGGTCATTCACTTCAAACCAAGATCTTGTACTTCCATCTGTTACCCCAACTACAACAATACCTAAGCCATCTCAAAGGGATTATAAAGGAATAAGAAAGTTCATACTAAAATAATCATAAGACAGATCTAAATCTGTTGGATGATCTCTGTCCATAACAGATAAGAGGTTAACATGTTTTTAAAACTGCATTTTAATCAAACAGAGGGACAGTGAACTAGGAAGTTTTGTCACATACCATTTCTCCCTACTAATTTAAGTGCAGGAAATTATTTTTTTTCATATAGTTGCCGCTGCTATTGCCATTATTACCCATAATAAAAATCATCATTTGCCTACATCTAACAAAGATTGTAAACAATGTGGTTTTGAGATCCAGTTTTTAAGTACCTGCCTTTTTCTGAAACAAATATTTTTTTGTTTCTTGAAGTACGTATATTTAAGTATCTCTTACTTATACAATGGAAAAATATACAATATAACAGCATAAAACTCTGCCCACAACCGAATATTCAAGTTCCATCTCTCCTCCCCCAAAAAAGAAAAATTAAGCAAAAAAAAATCCACTAGAACAACAAAAAGGACAAAATTCCAAAGTTACAAAAACAATCAGATAGTTTGCTATTTTTTTTATCCAAACTCAAAGGCCTCCAAAGAAACTTCAACGCAACAAAGACTTTGGTAGATACCAGATTCTGCAAGGTCATTCCACACACAGTTTTACTGGGAACAGAAAGGTCCTTCCACCCCAGATGCACACAACATTTAGAACAGAGGAAGAACAAACCAGCCAGTTTCAATTGCTAAAAAGCACACAAGAATATGAAAATGCCATCTGGCTGCACAGGGGTCCAGATTCAGAATATCCTTTTACATGTTTAAATTGATAACTCTCCATATAGACATTTTTCTTTTTAGTTAAGCTACATTGGGAAAAAATATTTGAGGGACATACTCAGCACAGCTGACATGCTTGAGTACTGATTTTGTTTTCTCTATGTAACAGAACATACAGACCACATAGTCTGTGTAAAATACCACTTCTTTTAGCTAAACCTGTCACATGTAATTTCCAAAGAACCTATTTTCATGCAACTTACTTTTCCCCCTACAGCCTCAAAACTTGCATTTATATAGCATACAGGTCAATACACATGTCAATCTACTACAGCCACCTACAACACATTGGCATCTATACATGGAACAAAACTTATTCTTCCAACAGTCATATTCTAATTTTTACTTTTTTTCCCAATGTGACTTTCAAGATACTCTGTTCTTGAAAAGCACACTCAGAATTACAGCTAAAATAATAAAGATATTTTTTGAGGTAAGAAAACAAATCCAATAAATGCCTACCTGAACCCACTGGAGATGAGCCAACACTAAGACTTTGTAAACTTCCATTCCTGAGCAAAGTTGGAGATTTTTGAAGACCAGAGCTTGTCACGCTTCCTGCAGCAGATGCCACAGATGAAGTTGGCGAAGCAGAAGAAACTGAAAGATGGGAAATACTTTCTTGACTTTTATTTCCTTTGGGTCTACCGGGCCCGTGTTTACTTTGCTTATTTCCTTTCCGTTTCTTCTCTGTTACAGTTTCTTCTTCTATTCCAGAAGTCTGAGCTCGTTTGTACGCTGCAGAAGTAAGGCTTGAATTACCTATGTCTCCAGGTGAGCTGTCAAAGTTTTTAGATTGGGAAACAGCTGATGATGAAGGGAGACCAATCAGGGAAGTGAAACAATTGACACTCCCCTCCTGACTCCCAGTCTCTCCTTTATGTACATCTTTGGTTGATGAAGCCTGCTGAGAATGCGTGAAACTCTCACTTCGCAGATCTGTGTCTGTAAAACTCAAAAAATCCTGGGGAGATTGAACTGAACTTCCAGAAGATGACTTTATGCTCCCAGGAGTGCCCAAAAAGCTTCCTAAAAAAGAAAGTAAAGAAAAAGTACTTTTTTTCCCCCCTGTAGCTGATGAAAATTCATGGGAAAGATATCTTAGAATACAAAACTTTCAAGTGCAAGGACTTTATGAAAAGTGTTACCAATAGCTAAAGAATTTATTTATAAGATAACTCATTGCTTCTCTGGCTGATCTTCACTCTGCTGGATCTGATTCTCAGATTGCTATCCGAGATTCAGATTTGAATTTGGGGAACAAACAAGGTGAATGTCAATAAGAGGAGGTAACAACTTCGCTGTTTAGGCAACTTTGACATCCCTCATGTTTTGAAGCCACAACAAACATTTGGTGCAAGTCAGTGCAGGGTTTTTTAAACGTACACATATATAAAAAGAAGAAGGCTGATAGAAACATGCTATGATCACATCTACACTATGCATACAATCTTCCTTACCATTCTACCTAAATCAAGGGTCTGACACAGGTCAAGGGAACAGCAATTGCACTTAATTTACCCTGGCTGAGGAGGTGTTCCACAGAAGAGGTATTTTTCAAAACGACAGGAGAGGAAGTGGAGAAAAGTGTACAAAATTGGCATTTTAAGATTTCTTTAGCACTGTCAGAGAACCATAAAGATCTTTTGTGTAACAGAATTACATTGCTTCTGTAATATTTAGAAGGCAGTCATTTCATCACTGTGTTAGCACACGCAAGGCATAAAATGGAGCACACTTAGGAAATACAAACATCTACTTTCACTGAAATTCAGTAATTTTATATGGGTGGGTGCACGTAGAACTCAGACTGATGACGACTATCCTGTCAAGAAAATACTCCTAAATACAACAGTAGGAATAAAAAAGTCCTTTAAAAATTACTGGTTTATCATTATTACTCCATTAAATATTATTAAGAGTTCCATTTAAAATATCATTTACATTAATATAGCAATTTAAAAATAATAAAAATGTTGTTTTGTATTTTAAATAAGTTACATCAACTTCACTTAATGCAGCTTTAAAGAAAATGCATGCACATAGTAAAGATCTATTTTGCCATCTGCAGCGAGCAAGATTTTTCCTTAAATGCAGGATTCCAGAAGGCAATTTTCAACGTTTTGAGAATTTAAACAAAAACACACTTCATTTTTTTCAATTAAAAAAAGCCTGAAATACTGAAAGAGTTCTAGGCAGATTTAAAAGTGCTTGCTGCATAAATAAATTCAAAGAAAGAGCAACATCATAAAGCAGAAAGGACAGTTAACTATGCCACACCACAGCAAAAATTATGGAAAAAGAATTACTTTATAGAATGTCTAGTTTGTTGTGTTTCAAAATAACATATTTCATTAGTTTCAAAATAACATGGTTTATTAGTTAAGTAATAAAAAATAGACTTTAAATTTTTTTTATTTTTCTTCAACTCTGATAAAGATGTCATAATAAAATTAGCTTTTTAGAAGCACCAATGGTGCATTTAGTGGGTTTTAGTACGTTCAAAAAGTCAAACTTATGTAAAACAAAAAGGTAAATAAACTGTATACACTTCTCACATAATAATTTTCTGCTTATGTATTTCAATGACAAAAAATAAAAGTAAAAAGGTCTTTCACTTTTAAGAAAATGGTATATTTTAAATGTCTGCATCTTGAAAACTTATTTAGGGGCCATCGCATCCTACACATGAGGTAGTCTGGTTTCATTCTAGTATGCGCTAATTAAAAAACATTAGTATTATTCCCTTAGAGCTAAGAAAGACCCTTAGACTCAAAATCATATGTTAAATTTTACTCCAGACTAGCTTTTCAGCACATAAAGAAACTTCCAGGTTTAGCAATTAAAGAAAATACCTTAATAGTCTAAACAAAAGCATCAGTTTTGCCCTTTAAAGATATACAACCTTCTTTTTCATGTTATGACAATGAACATTTTTTCCCTGAAAAAGTTGGATTTTTTTTCCCCAAAGTGAAACAACATTCTCATTACTGAGGATAAAGGATGAATTACTTTTCAAGTTTTAAATATGTAAGATTTCTAATTCATGTCACAGCAGAAGTCGTGTACAGCATAACGATTAATACCTTGCTGAAAAGGGCTCGCTGCAGTCACAGTTGTTCCTGGATTTCTTCCAGCACCAGGCTTTCTTCCCCTCTGACCTGAGCTATGACCTGCAGATTTCTTCCCTTTGCTCTCTGACCCTCTAGCCTCTGAAGAATCTTTTCCACTTGAAACGTGTGTAGAAACTTCCTGGAAATTTGCATTTGTAAATCGAGCTGTGGTATCTTCCAACCGCTTCAAGGAGCCCGACATGGAGTTGTTGCTAGTGCTTGTGTATGTCTAGCATTTTGGTAAGAGAAAAGAAATAAGAGAAAAGAAACAGTTAGATCATACAACTCTAAGAAAAGAACAGTTTAAAAGAACCCATTCCTTCAAATAAACTTAGAAGTGTTCAAATACTAAAGTAACTGGAAACAGCAGGAATTACATAAACTGATGTTAACATTTTCAGCAAACAACTGAAGTGCATAAAACTTCATTTTGTGGAAAAAACACACAAAAATAAGATCAGCTTTGCTTAGGATTTTTACTTCATTGAGGTAAATGGATTAATCTCAAATCTATGGTTGCACAGTCTTTATATTCTATTTAAATAGGATATTGTTATTTTGCTGCTTAAAATTAAAAATAAAAAAGGAGACTTTAAATGCTTTTCTGAAAATACAATTTTTATGTAGTTTGTTTTGTCAAACTGGAAACGTTGTTCCATCAGCAGTGGAACTGATGAAGGCTTCAGAACCTAGGAACTTGCATTTTTAAGACTTTATAGTCTCAATGCTGAATCAAAATCAACTCCAACAAGCCCAACTGTCCCTTATGTCTTCACTTCCCATCATCAGACTAGGATTCCCTGCCACCCAAATCATCCCATTCAGCCAGTTCCTTAAGTGTCGTCAAGTAAAGGCAACAGATGAGGTGTAGCTGGCCAAAACACGTGCAGGAATGACTGGCTACCAACTATAAACCTGCTGCCTGACAGGAAGGAAAAAGCATAACATGCTCTTGAATTCTCAACGTAGATTTCATCTTCAACCCCCACTCATCCCCAAAAATTCTGGCCCTTCTCCTACACCCATAACTCTTCACAGGGCTTTCAAAAATTTTATCTTTAGGCCCGATATTCTTCCGTTAAATTTTGTCAGAGTCGTTCATATTGGTGAACGATAGTCAAAACAGGTTCACAGAAAGTAATTGGGTGGGCAGGGAAACTTTGTGCACAGCATTAGGAACCCACACAAAGGAGTATAATTATTTTCATAATAATAAAAAGAATTGGAGTTGTAATAGCAGAAGTTTAATATCAGAAAGAAAATTAAAGCCAAATTAGGAAAAAGGAAATACTATTCTACTGTTGTTTATACTCAAGCCAGAAAGTAAAATAGCCTTTTGACTGTATAAAGCTGCTTCAACAAAAGAATATAGATCAATCCTAGAAGCTACTCATCTGTTCAAAACAAGCTTAGTTTATTTTTCAGTTCTTTATTGAAGAGAGTTTAAAATAGAATCTAAGTTAATCTCCATTAAAGACCACACAAACACATGCTTCTTAAAATTGAGCATATACACACGTTTTCTCTTCCCCAATTGGGATGTTTGCTGAATTTAAGTCTACAACAGAATATTTCCTCATCTTTACATACAGCTTTATATAGCTGGTATAAAAAGTTTTCCATATTTTTACTAAAACAGCTGAGACATTTACATAGAACTAATTTTTCAGCTGCAAATGCCAGAAGGTAACTAAAATATGCAAGCTTTGAGGAAGATGAAAAATTCAATTTATTTGCAGACAGCCCTGTATGAATTTATATTATAAACAGCAATATATTGTGGATTTTCTGAATAACAGTGAAGAAAAATCAGTTTAAGTTTGTTAAAGTACAATGTTAAAAATAATTTACCTCAAACTCATATTACTATACTGGTAACTGTTTCTAATGAAGATGGAGTCAATTCTAAGGTAAGTTTAGTAGTTAACTTTTTGAACTATTACAAAGTCCACAAGTATGCTCAATTTTCCTGAAATTGATGTGTCACTTGACCTGAGTTAAGCGGCAGTGGTTCAAATTTGGGTCATTTGAACAAAGGGTTTCCAGACATGCAATAACCCAAACCAAAAATCAGGCTTTTTCTAGGATCCAGGATTTCTCCTCTTATCTAATTCCTTCCTTTCCTATCTGCTATCCACTTCGTTGAATATTAGTAGCAAGGATAATTCTCTATAGGTATCAACAATCATAGTTTGATGTTATCTAGTACCTCTTCTCAATTACTGCAGGAAATTTATTTATTTTTCATTTTAAAGGGAAATAAAGAGTTTAACGTAGCTCTGCAGACTGGCCAGGGCTAGGCAATGACAAGTTGGCATTAATTTGCATATACTCTGCAGAGATTTGGTCTGACTGCAAGCCCGAATCCTACCGTTAGCAGATTTTGGAGAACATGCATGCACATCGCAGTTCTGCTTTTGAAAATTTTGATCCAACAAGTATTCTTGTTTTGGAAGGTGCTGTAAAGTGTACTGAAGTCTACATGCTTATTTAGAATATCTTGAACAGTAATATGATGCAATAAACCCTAAGCAAAGTAAAATTGGTATCATTTAGTCAGTAATTTTTTTCCCCACAGACTATATTCCTTACTTTAAGAAGTTAATCACAACAAAGTGCCCTAAACCAGATACACATACATCATGAATCCACAAGATATGCAATAGGATCTAAGGTAAAACTGCAACAAAAACCTTAGATAATTAAGCTAATCAGTTTATACAACAACCTACTCACTGCTAAACAAACTGCTTTTCTAAAATGCTAAGTTCTAAAAGACAAAGGCCTAACAGAAGCGTCTCTGAAAAACCCTTAATATGCTGTGGCAAAGTTGTATTTTTTGTTTGCTTTGGGGTTTTTTTTGAGGTCAGGAGAGCAAGGATCTGAGGATAGAGGCAGAAAGTCTTTGTTTATTTACTGGCTGGCTTCAGCCACACTAGCCAAAGGGGTATTCCATTCCATGCCATATGACATCATGCCCTATGACATCATGCCCTATGACATCAGACTGGCCAGGGAGGAGCTGCTGCTTGGGGACAGGCTGGCACCGGGCTCCAGGCAGTGAGCAAACTGCGCTGTGTATCGCCCACTTTGTATATTCTAAATACTGTTGTTGTTATTTTCCTCTCCCTTTGCTGTCCCTGTAAACCGTCCTTACCCCAACCCACAAATTTTACCTTTTTCTTCCAATCCTCCTCCCCATCCCACCAGGGGGCAGGGGGAGGAACAAGCAAGCGGCCCCATGGTGCTCAGCTGCCAGCTGGGGCTGAACCACGACAGCTTCCCATAAACCAGTTTGCAGGTTTTTTTTCCCCAAAAAGCATGCTTTTACATTGCCAAATATAAAAGTGCATGGAGAGCTACCGCCATTTTTACACCCCCCATATATCACTCTGTGCTCCCTGAAGAGTTATACCACCCATCTGTAGCAAGTCTTAAAACTTCTGGGAAAGCTTTAGATTTACGGTAAAAGCATAATAATCATTCTTGCTATACACAGTACATCCCAAGGCTTGAGAAGCCTTTAGCCCTGATACAGATGTATAGGGTGGTATTCTTGCACTGAGAAGGGAAGTAGCACAGCAGGTAATCCTCCACAAAAATGCCGGATGGCAAGAGTATGGTCCAAGCAAAAACAAACAAACAAAAAACCCAAAAAACAAAAACCAACGCGCACACTCACACATATACCCCATAGCCTACAAACGCCACACTGCTGTAGGGTAGTGATGTTCAATCACACGGAATAGCGATTTCCCTGCTCTATTCATCCTCTTCTGTATCTCACTGTGGTAGGATCTGAGCACCTGCCTTGAGAACCAGGTTGGGCTGATAGTCAGGGTGAACTGAGGAGGTTTATCATCATCACCTCTACTATTCCAGATAAAATTCAGTGAGCTGTACTTTCTGTTTGCACTATTGTTTATTTAGTTACTGGCTACAATTTGAATGCAGATACACTGTCTTGTGTATCCTTATGTACGTCAATGTTTTGGAGTTTTGATTTCATTAATAACACTTCCCCCTCCTTCTGCTCTCACCCCCTGTCCCCCAAGAAAAAACAAAGGACAACTGTTATTTTTTGAATCTGTTAAACCACATGCATTTTTAAACTCTCGATACAAGCCAAAGCGCAAAACCTGAGACAGAAGCTTTTATGAGGATGAAATAAAGGGTTGATGGCTCTTCCCAACTAAGACGAAGGCCAGAAGAAAACCTCATCTGAAGAGGCAGAGAGAGAACTGAAATTCCCAAGTTATTTTAGTCCTCCTTAAAATATTCTGTATCTATGCTCCAAAAGGAAAGTGAAAATTTTGTTAGTACATTAATCAAAGAGTAGTTAAGAATTTCTTTTTTCAAACTTTTTCAAACTTAACTGGTCCAGACTAAGCAGTGTTTGCTGAGACATTACGGGGATGCACAAAGGTGCCTCTCTAATGGCATACTTGTATCTCAACATTTCTTGGAATTAAATTTTGCATAACAGAGAGGCAAGCCAAGTATACTAACTCACATCATGTAAATCCACAGCTTATTCTGCAGCCTTTCATGAATCTACCTTTAGAAGCCACTCATCCAAATAAAAGCATACTTTGAGGAATCACCTGCATAAATGGTCATTACCACTGTATCGCAAAGGATTTAACTTCTTCAAAAAGGAAAAACAAAATTCATTTCAAATTCCAGTTCCCCTCACAGGAACAATGTGGTGGCAGAAGTGATTATATACCATGATAAAATAATGTATTCACTGCAAAGACAGACTGCTGTGAAAAAAGACATCAATTCTAAATCAATTCTAACAATTCTATGTAAAAAGACACAAAAAAGTAACATGAATATTCTGAATCAAATATTTATCTCAGAAGAAAATAAAGCTTGTTTTATAATTAACATTTCAAAATTTTGAGGAACACACTATGAATTTATAACCTAGAAAAGCAAATGCATGTAAATAGTGTCAAAAGGACTTAGGGGAAAAAAAGTTAAAATAACTGAAGGAACTAGCCATGAAAAGTCCCTTCCAAATATCCAGCAGCTACTTTTTGAAAAAACATAATCATTCTTAGTAACTTGTTAAAAAAAATGAACACCAATTTTCCTGATGGTCTGAAACATTATACAAAGAAGGTAGAAAATGAAGCAGATAGCTTAGGTAGAAAAAAACTACAGGATGCAAAAGGTTAAAAAAAAACCTAAAAGGACATGAGTTGATATTTAAATTCCACAATGAATACTTCTGTTTTAGTTTAATTCAGTTATAATTTAAGTTCTAGAATTACAAGGAGTTTCTGTTCTCTTTTTTATTTGCTCTAGCTGTACCTTGCTACTAACTATAGGAGTTGCAACACTTTTTTAAATATTGTCTATTTAATTATTTTTAAGACTATAAAGAGGTGAGGATTAGGTATTCAGAAGAATGTAAAAATATTTAAAATGTTCCTATTATAGACTTAAATACAAAAATATGTTTGACTTGCTATACGTACATATATAGTACAATCTCGATTAACAGTATGGCCAACAACTCCACAAGATTTTCATTCTTTACTTGGATTAAATAGAGGTCTGCTAAAAATGGGATTTTACTCTTGTTCACCTTACTAAAGTGTACACCATTGAGTTGTAAACCATGTAATTAAGAAAAGACTAGGGAGAACAAAGCAATTCAGTTTAGCAGAAAAACAGAATCCAACTGTCTTCAGCATTAAAAGCATATTCTAATAGGTAGGACTCAAAAATAACCAATATTTCAATATATTTTCTTTGACTTTTACACAAATATACAGTAGTATCACTTTTTGGTAAAACTTATGATGATGATTAGATAATCAAAGTACAAAAGGGATGTAATTCAAGAAAGATAAGATCATACATAGCACAAAATCAAAACAAAAATTGTAGAGTTTAAAGGACGTTGCCATACAAGAAGCCTCATTTACAGGCTATGAATTTTATGAGTTGTCTCAGACTCAAGAGAAATATGTTCAGGACAAATTAATAAAATGAAATAAACACATCACATGGACCAGTCAGTATTGTTCAAAGAGTTTTACAACTTAATTTCAATAAAAATTGTCACACTCACTGACTGAAATGTCTAATCGCTCTTAAATCAAAACAGTAAAGCAGCAAATTGATTCTTTTTTCTTTTTTTTCTTTTTAAATAAAGAGTTTTTGGGAGCTTCAGAAAACCACTGACTAGTAAGTCTCACTTAACACAATAGTGTCAAAAAGAATACAGCAGAACCAGAAACAAGACTAATTTATCAGAAGCAGGAGTCACAAATAATGGGAAGTTAAAAGATACACATCCTCAAGTTAATAATCCCACTATTGAGAATAAAGAAATATCCAAAGTATACTAAAAACTAACTTTCTTAGTGAGGATTCTTGAAGTTGATACTACTAGTTGAGGGAATACTTGCAGGGACTAGAGAAAGTTATTTCAATTTTTTTACCCTGTCCTGAAAAGGTCTTGGTGTACCACATGCAAATAGACAAATTTGTTGAATATTGCATCTCAGCAACCAAACTACATACAGTTAAGAGAAGCTTCAGCATCTATGCTAAAAAAAAGTACTTATATACTAACAGCTAATTAATTCCAACCACGATTCCCCGACTCAGATGTCAAACATGCCCACGTCAATGGAACAAATGTTTTCCAACTTTAAAGCCAGAAAACCCTTTTCTCAGTACTGCTACTCACTCTGTAATACCATCATTAGTGTCATTTTTTGGTGGATAGCAAAAGCCATTCTCATAGAGTACAATGAGAACTGTCATTATTTAACCCTCAGTGTTGTCCCTTGAGTTAGGTATTTGCTAGCACATTAACAGGAAGGAAAGACCACAGAACCAAGTGGAGCAGACTGCTAAAAAGGCAACGTGATATTACAAGCATATGAAGCATGAGCTGTAATTTCATAATTACCACCTTAAATGCTTACAGGTTCTGTGACAGCTCAGCACACACAAGTGAATTTCAAAGAAAAGATTTTCTAAAACTTCTCCAATTATTGAGCGTAAGTTAATGAAATAAAACTTACTGGGACATCAGTTGCACCTGACTGGGGTCATTAAATCACTCACTATTCAATTACAAAAATCTAAGCCTTTCTTCATATCACAAACCTCAAAGTATTTTAGGATTTTACATTATAGGGAAAAACACCAAGTGTACTTGATAATTATAGAATCTATGCCATTATAAAACTCCTGTACATACACTGGAATGATTACATCATGAAATTTCAACATAAGTAATTGAAGTGGAAGAGGAGGAAAAACAGATTGACTTACTTTCTCTGTAGTTACAGTAAGGGATGGAACCAAGGATGGTGAGGACTCCGACTGCTTCTTATATTTTTGCTTGTGTTTATCTTTCTCTTTATATTTCTAGAAGTTATAAAAGAGAATATAACCTAAGTTCAGCTTCATCTTTAACATAACTCATTTTACCTAGCATCAGGTGTTATCAAAATTTAAGAGAGATGGTAATAATGTCCCGTGCTATTTTAAAGGAAACAACATTAATGTTTTGAAATTTTTATAATGTAATTTTATAAAAGCAAATTGAGTATTTATATTTGCTTTCAAAACACACAGACTGAAATTCTTCAACTATAGCCAGCATTTATGAAGCCACTGTTATTAATATTATCCATCTTCCCAATAATCTATTAATCAGCAAAAGAAACTGGATTAAAAACAGAGACATGGCTTCTGTTTCAGAGGTCTTCCTGAATTTCTCACCAAAGATTTCTATCTTCCTGCATTTCTGCACCTTCACAGTATTTTTTGTTGAGATATTACTGTAAATTAATGCAAGGTTTCAGCTCTGGCTCCCCTACTGACATCTCCATGCATAAGAATGTGAAATTTGATTTAGATTTCATTCCCAAAAAGGTGCATACAGTTTACATACTAAATAAGTATCTTCCATGTTAAACTGAACAAAATACCAAAAGCTATACAAATCAAGTGTACTTTCTAAAGAAGCTGAGAATTTATTTTGTTTTAAACACAACATGAAGCATTGGCTGTGTGAATGAAATCGTGCAGAGAGAAAGTAATTTCTTAACCCATAGCCTTTAAAGTATAATAGAAGTCTTCCATACAGGTAGAAATAAATTCTTAGAGGATTACAGAATCAGACTCAAATTGTATTTGTTTAAATAATTCAAACAAATACCAAAAAAACCCAAACAAAACAAAAACAAACAAACAAAAAAAAAAACACCACCAAAAAACACCAAAAACCCAACCACAACCAAAAATAACCACAACCCCGGAGTCTGACAATTCAACTTAGAATAGAGGACGAGTTCAGTATTTTTACCAATATAATCAAAACCAAGTCTAGAAGGTCACTTTTTCCTTAGCATCATAATATGGTTTATTCGACAGCCAACATTAGAAGATGCAGAGAAACTGCAGCTGTGAGAGAGAGTTACTTGTGAGCTACTGGCCCTCAAGTATTTTGCTTCTTATATTTGTGGAATTTTTGTGTACTCATACAAAACTCAGTAGAACAGTATCATCTTATGGCTATTTGTTCAGAATGAGTACTTCAACAGAAAATTGCCCAAAAAGCGTATACAAAGAGATTGACACAAGAGGTTTAAAACTCCCATTGAGTACCTTGAAAAGATGAAGAAAACAAAATGGGTAAGTCTTAATAGTCATATGAAAACTCAGTAACTCTTTTGAATCTTAAAAACGATCCATGCTGATCTTTCTCTAACTATCAAAATTATTATCCAGACCCTCAAAAGAAAACACTGTTTGTTCAACAGCAACTGCACAACCACTCTCACCAAGCACCAGGACAAGATGTAACACATGCATACTCTATTCAGGTATCACCAAGAATCAGTTTTCTATTTCAGTCACAATGGAAGAAATATCAGAAACTTCTTTCATAGAATCAGCCTGAGAAAATAAGAGAATGGATTCTCAAATTCTCTAGTAAAGTAGAATCAGTTAACTGACAATCTAGATGCAAAGCTGAAAGCAAAACACATTTCTCTCTACCTTTATGAACTTTAAATACCAGCTGACTCACTTAGAGATCACCTTGTCTCTAACCAGCTGCAAATCCATTTAACTAAACTTATAACCCAATTTTGCTAGGAAGGAAGTAGTTTAGCCAAGAAAATTCATAAAGTACCAAAGCCATCTTCACCAAAATATCATGCAAAAATGTACTTTCTAGAATACAATATGTAAAGTCCTTCTGATTCTTGTACACTTAAAACTCAAAAGCAGGTCCAAGAGAACTCTTTAAAAGGCGAATGGGGATTTCTAGCTTTGTTTTTTTCATACACTGAAGTGAACTTGTTTCTCCCCAGTGTGCCGCTTGGATAGAAATATGGAGTCTTCCCTTTCTTAAAGCGTGCAGGTGTCATAATTACAATAATGTATACCATAAGGTAGGATTTCAATTGTTTAAAATCTAATATAGGCTTGTGGAGGGAGTTTTAGATTGAGGAGTCTGTTTTTGTTTTCTTTTGGGTTTTTTTGTTGGTTTGGGGGTTTTTTGAACTTGGGTTTTGTTTTGGTTTTTTTGAGGGAAGACTGTTTTTGTTTGGGTCTTTTTAGACCTGGAAAATACACATTTGAAAGAAAGAAAAAAATATGGAGAGGAGGGACTCAAATGCCCTGCACAGCCTTTTCTATAATCTCTTAAACTTACCAGTCCCAAAAGTGCTACCCATACTGCCAGAAAACAAGCAGGGATCAAGAGAAAACAGAAGCATCTACACCAAGACTGCCATGTTATCCATCAAATGTGTTGATCCAAAAGTCTTTCATCAGTGCTGGTTACCCAGCTTACTGTATCATCAGTGTACATGTTTAGATAAACTTAAGTAACAATTTCACTGAACCCCAAACAAGCCTCAAGAAGGAAGTTATGAAATGGAAATCTAAGCCACTGCCTGAGTTTCTTTAGCTTTCATCATTTTACCAGTAAATTCATATCACCCTCAAGAAATTTTTTGATTTATAATTCTGGAGCCAAAAGGCAATGACTTTAATATGCTTCAAGATGAAAATTCACAGCAATATCAGTAAACAATAGGAAACATTCAAGTGAACACGTTTTACAATCTCTTCTGTTGACTTTCTTGTTTTCTTTTACTTCCAGTGTCAATTTTGTTTGAAAGGCAAAGGAACATAGAATTCTGATCAAAGGAACAGTCAGGAGGACTTCAAATTACGTTCTGTAATGTACTGAAATCACTTTGATAGTAGTCTCAACAGAAAAGGGTGTGTCGAGAAGGAAAAGAGGGATGCAAGAACAGGGGGAAAGGAGGGAGCATAAACAAGTAAGAAAGAATATGCTTTAAGTTCTGTAAAGCAAAGCAACCACATCAAATTCCTCTCCCAGCTCCAAAACATCAACACAAGTTTTGCCAGGACAGCTTACCAAGGTTACAGCTTACCACTCAAGGCCTCTCCTTTTTTTTTTTTTCTTTTTCTTTTTTCTTCCTAAAGAAAGTTCAGAAGTCCTACTTCTGAATGTGAATTGACTCCAGATGCAAATAACATCAAAGAAGTGGAGAACACTTCACTGCAGGAAAACCTTTGAAAAGAATGCTCAGGTTTTACACTGATAAGAATAAAAAATTCAGCAATAACCTGCTGAGATGAAGAGACTTAGCTCCCACAAAGTCACTCCTTGCAGTTGCACCCTCTTCTCACCATAAAGATGCATACAAAGCATAATAAGAGTTCTGAAATATCCACTTTTGGATCCAGAAAAGGAATAATGGACATTAATTCCCACAATACAAATATGACAGCTTTCAATGAAGTCTGTTTCAAAGGACACACAAAACAGTCATCTTCCCTACTGCCAGAAAAAGAACAAAGAAAGAGTTGGCCCTTCACAGACTACTCACTGAATGCCTCCCATTTGTAATACCTCCTCTCATCAGCCACAGCTCAAAAAAAACCCCAAATGAAACCCCAAAACAACAACATCGCAGCAGCTCACTAAGATAAACGTCCATCCATATGGAAATCCACTATTCTAGGCAAGTGTGGTGGGTTGACCCTGGCTGGAGGCCAGGTGCCCACCAAAGCCACTCCATCACTCCCCTCCTCAGCTGGACAGGGGAGAGAAAATATAATGAAAGGCTCATGGGTTGAGATAAGGACAGCGAGAAATCACTCAATTACCATCATGGGCAAAACAGACTTGACTTAGAAAAATTAATCTAATTCATTACCAAACAAATCAGAACAGGATAACAAGAAACTAAAAACTAAAACACCTTCCCATCACCCCTCCCTTCTTCCTGGGCTCAAGTTCACCCCCGATTTTCTCTACCTCCTCCCCCGCAGTGGCACAGCGGAATGCGGGTTGCAGTCAGTTCATCACACATTGTCTCTGCCACTCCTTCCTCCTCAAGGGGAGGACTCCTCACACTCTGCCCCTGATCCAGCATAGGGTCCCTCCCACGGGAGACAGTCCTCCATCACCTTCTCCAACATGAGTCCTTCCCACAGACTATAGTTCTTCACGAACTGCTCCAGCATGGGTCCGTCCCTTCCACGGGGTGCAGTCCTTCAGGACCAGACTGCTCCAGCGTGGGTCCCCCATGGAGTCACCAAGTTCTGCCTGCAAACCTGCTCCAGCATGGGCTTCCCACAGGGTCACAGCCTCCTTTGAGGTCATCCACCCGCTCTGGCATGGGGTCCTCCACGGGCTGCAGGTGGATATCTGCTCCACCATTAACGTCCATGGGCTGCAGTGGGACAGGCTGCCTCACCATGGTCTTCTCCACGGGCTGCAGGGGAATCTCTCTGTTCTGGCACCTCCAGCACCTCCTCCCCCTCCTTCTGCACTGACCTTGGTGTCTGCAGAGTTGTTCCTCTCACATCTTCTCACTCCTCTCTCTGGCTGCAAAAACTGCTCCTCAGTTGTTGTTTTTTACCTTCTTAAATATGTTATCACAGAGGCGCTACCACAGTTGCTGATTGGCTCGACCTTGGCTAAGCTCCGTCTTGGAGCCAGCTGGCATTGGCTCTGCCCGACCTAGGGGAAGCTTCTAGCAACTTCTTGCAGAAGCCACCCCTGTAGCCGCCCACCCTTCCCCTGCCCCCCCAACCTTGCCATTCAAACCCAATACAGCAAGGTCATAATATCAAATGTCTGACCTTTTACAAGCTTTACTGTAAGGAAAAAAGGGCAGAAATTATTCTTAACAAGGACTGAAAATAATATTGCTAGTAAGTGAAAGCTAAGGGAGCCCTGAGAGCAGGCAGAAGCTACGTATCCCATTTAGATACTCAGGCTTAAATTTTTTGAAGATTCATAGGGATGAGTTCAGATGTTCCAAACACCTGTATTTTAAGATAGATGCAGAGCTGATAAATGCAATGATACATTCCGTAAAAAACAGGATTTAGCAAAAGAAACATTCCAAGGAAGAATACATTAAAAAATACAGGACCAACTACAAAATTGACAAAGGAAACTCCAATCTTGGTTCACAAATAGGGTAGCTCAACAGATCAGATTCAGGCAGCTCCTGAAACCTTTCTTACTGTAAGAAAAATAAGGTGCGATTGCCATGTAGCCATTGGGTAAGCAGCTGTAACATTATTCATCCTAGAACTTGAAGAGCCCTGATTTATGATGTAGCTAAATACCAAAACAAAATACCTAGAGTTCATATGTCATGATTAATCAGGAAGCTTTATTTATCACTAGGGATCTCATTTTTGGCTTTTGTTTCTTAAAACTATGTAATACCTCCTTAATTCCAATAGCTACATGCTGCAAGATAATAAATATGGTGCAAGATTTCTGGAATTCTATAGCACTTTCTGTACCTTGCTCTCTTGTGGGGCGGGGGGTAGAGAGGTGGAGAAGGGAAAAAATGCACATTTTGATTGCTTCCATTTCTTCCACAAAGATTCAATCTAGAAAATTATTACATAATATGATTTCACAAATACAGTTTGGTTCCAATTCTTTGGGTTTTTAGCTCAGCTAAAGATCAGCACTTGCTCGTTCATTTTCTTTAATGTACTTTCAGAAGAAACATTTATCAGACTACTGAATGAAAATATAATTTCATCAAAACATCAAATTAAGGATACATGTATAATTTTATCTTAGCTCTGGATCTGTTACCAACAGAGTAAGTGTTATCAAATCTATCTTTCCACATTTTGGACCTCAATGTCTGGGAAGACTGAATAATGCAAGTGAGTGATAACTTTTCCAGTACAGATGGAATGGATGAGTGCAGCTTTTCTCTAATGGCATTATTAATTCATAACATTTCCGCATTGAAGTATCATTTAACTTGTTGAAAGTACTTACACTTATTTGCAATTCATTTTTGTCTCAGGAATGCAGAGACTTCTCTAAAGAGGTTTCCACAGTACTTCATTTCATTAAACTACGTTCTGAAGTTTGGCATCTAACAGGGAGGGGGAAAAAAGTTTCTCTACCCCTCTCTCATCTTTCCCACACCGCGTAGCTTGTCAGACCTTCTGTGTGCCAATTCAAACTACTAGAAGAGCAGCAACAAAAAACAAAGTGGATAGTTTTCTGCTGTTTTAGTGAGCTTGATTAGTTCAGTGAAGGAGCATGAGAGATGGGCAGTAACAGGGACAAGAAGAGGCAGACACAGAACAGAGAAGCAAGAGCTCTCCTGCCCAGGGAAGAAGAGACTAACTTCTGTTTTGGAAGAAATAACACACATGCACACTATCAGCAAGCACCAGTGCTCAGCCCTTCAGACAAAACTATTCGGGCTGACCTTGAAATATTCCAGTTTTATCCCCTTCTCTATTACAAAAAACGTAACTCCTCCACTACCTTTGGTTGTCCCAAGTTTTGAAACCTTAACAACACTTTCAAATCTATTTTCTTTCTGGTAAGCAAAACCATCTGAATGTTTAGATCACTAGTTTTTCAGTCACTGTTTTTGACTCCCTCAAATAATTCCAACATATCAGAATGTTCTATTAGCACAAAGTACTCGGATTGATGCTTTTGTCATTTATGGATTTTCTGCACTATCTTTCCATCACTGAAGCTTGTAAATCCAGAGCTGCCACTATCACAACTAATGTCTTGAATAGAAAGCTGTATGTAGTTCTTGCTAATCCCCAATACAAGACCTGCTTGGCCTCTTATTTGTGACTAGTAGCTATTAGTAATATAACCATAACAATTCCAGAATGAAAGATGCCCATGGTCCACAAGTTTAAAATTCAAATCCTAATTTATCTTGTTTTGACAAGAACAGCCCTAGCTCAGCATTCATCTATCTATCATTTTATACGGTATAAGCCACAGCAGGAAAATTAAATGCAGTAGCAGCATTGCTGCAGTCACAGTAATAAAAGGATATAGGCACAGGGTAGTCTATAGAGAGAGGTGGAACACTACTGCCAGCGTTATTCAAATACCTACATATTTAGCTCTAAGCATGAAACTTGTTCTTAAGTACCAATCCTTGATACAATTACTTAAAAGACTCAAAAACCTCACTTCAATACAGAGATAACGGTCAGAATTTTAACTGTCAATGGTAAAAAGACTTAAGAACCGATGATAAGAATGTCAGCTAAAGCTTCTCTTAGATGCAAGACTAACGCACAACTCTTATTCAGAACAAGCTACTCTTCTTTTGATATTTAACATTAAAATACATTTTTTCTGTTATTTACACAGTTTAATATTAATGGTTAGTGATGGATTCTCAGTGCTAAACACTTGAGTAGCGCTTTATAACTTCAAAAATGGTGCAAGATTAATTAAATCAAAGCAACTGTTTATTGTCCATGCTCACCTTCATTTATTCCTATAAAAATTGCAAGTATTTAGAACTTTAAAATATGTGCTATGTTACATACTGTGAAATGTTCCAGTATCTTCAAGATAACTTAAAGCTACCCATCAAATATATGTCAAGAAACAGGCGAACAGAATGGCAAGTCAAATGAATGTATTTGATTTTCCTGGCTCAGCAAGCTTAAAAATGTATCAAGAATATCTAGACACCGATACAAAGTCAACATAAAGTGCTAATAATCTTGTATTAATCTCCAATCCAAAGCAAAGAAAAAGAGTATCTTAAAGCACCTCTTGCTTCTACATTTCTCACAGTTACAGCTACAGAATTGAAGTCTAGGAAGATTATTGCTCAAATAGAAAAATCAAGCAGTAACCTTAATGACCTATTTTTAATGTTCAGGTGTCATTTAGTTTTCAAATGAAGACAAACATTGCATAATTTTCTCAAACAGGAAATTTTCATGTTTCTTCAAAGTTCACCTTACTTTTTACACCACCTATTCCAAAGTTACTCTCTTCTATCTTATAATGTGGCTGAGTAGAAACATTGAGGAGTTAAGTAAATGACGCTACAACACACTGAACTTGTAGAAAATCAAAATCGTAATCCGACAAAAAAATCTTTTCCTAAAAATTTATGAAGATATTGATGAAACTGAAATAATATGAAATAATAGCATAAATAATAAATAACAAAATGAGTAATACCTAATAACACCCAAAGTGTATCATAGCAATTTTTCAATAAAACAGACAGTCTTTTGGTTGATGCCTGCATGCTAAGGAACACATCCAGACTAACGTGATTTTTCTTTAAAAAAAACCTACTTGCTTCTTTGATGAGCACAGTAAGAATTTACTACAGTAGAAAGCTACTCAAAATTCTGATTCTCCCAGTATTGCTCTAGAGACACCTACAAAATCCACAGTGAAGCAGCAGCTCCATGAAAGAAACAAATAAGTGATAAAATTTATTTAAACAGATAAATGTTTGAGGATTTTGCCACCCATGGAATTTCAATTTTACAATCTACAGAGAACATTAGCAGTGCTACTAATCACTATTATTTCGTGCACAGGTTCTGCAAGGGTCAGGTTTTGAGTTTGTTTTCTTTTACAGCAAAAAGCAGAAGACTTTGAGGAAAAAGGAACAGCTGCAGCTAATGCAGCCTTACAAAATTCTACATCTTACAGAACAGTTTTTAGGTATAGCTGAGGTGGTGTTTTTGTCATTTTGAATTTACAATAATTAACTATTCCCAGGTGCCAAGCTTAATACTATAGTGAGGTGTTTGTTGTGCTAAGGTACACTAAAAGCATTACTCTCTTTTCCATAATATATATGATATCTTACTGTAAGGTTAGGAAAATATGAGGTAGTCAAATCAGTAACTTCATGATGAACATGATAAATGAAATAGAAGTTCCTACTTTTCCTCTTACTAGAATAAAAGAAAATTTAAATCAAAATGAGCTTATCTGCTTACATAGTTCCTCCTGATCTCCACAAGAGATCATTTTGCTGTGCCATCTACACCAACTGGTGCCAGTTCCAGATTACACGCAGTTGATTATCAGGTTGACTCAGAATACAGCACAAGTTAACACACAACTTTAGCAGGCAACAAATCAACCAACAAGATGCCACCTTTGCTCTTAATCCTGCAGACTTTATACATATATATTACTGAATATACTCAGAGTAACTTTCTAATGATTTACACAGTCGCACTCTGTCAGTCCTCCCAAATAACTAACTTTCAACACAATTTGACATGAACAGATATGTTAAAAAAGAAAAAAATATACTCCTACAAAGTCAGTAAAGAGCAGGTGCCCAGAAACAGAATACTGTTCGTCAGAACCAACAGTAAAAGACTGCAGCATGAAGTCACCTCTTTTTGAACACCAGGGAACTCACGCAAAATTTCAGTCTTAGGAAACAGGAACCAAGTTCTGCAGCTCACAGATAGGTATTAAAGACCATCTGTACACTGAGCTCCATATGGTATATACTTACTGACCATCTTTTAGAGGCATTCTTCTTTCCCTCTGATGGGACACAATTTGGAAGAAGCCAGCATGGGTAAGCATCACCATTAGCATCCATACCACACAATTCTCTTTTGAATAACATTTATCTAGCATTACTTCAATAATTAAAATTGAAATAATTTCAAAGTGGTTGCAAAATAGTTTTCTTCAAGTTATCTTTAGCATTCTTACAATTTTGCTTCATACATCAAGAACAGTTGAGAGCATTAAACAGTCAAATCTATTAAAATTATTAACAAAAACTTAATAAATTAATAAAAATGCAGTGGGATACTGCATTACAGAGATGGGTCTGGAGCTTTTTTCTCTAAAAAGTTACACAAAACCCCCAGTGTTCAAGTAACATCATTAGGTTTATGAAATGAGGCAGTTAACAAAAGAATGACATATTTAGAATTGCCTTTACAACACTCTGCTTTATATAGTACTATAAAATGATTCTTCAGGACTAAATCAGAATATTATTTTTTTAAAGAGGAAAAAAAGGAAACAATTGCTTATGCAGCTGAATGCTAACCCAAAGAACTGCAGTCTGTTCCTATGTTTGCCACAGAATCTTATGTGATGCATGGCAGGTTGATTTTATCTTTTCACAGTTGGTTATTCAGATAGCGAGGAATACATAATAAACACTTGATCTAAGTGTTTAGGACTTGATTTCTAACAGCCCACACAGAGCATTAAAATATGTTTAAAAGCATCGAGTACCCTTCTCCCAAATGAAATTCATAGCCCTGATATATGAATGTAAGCTCCTTCACATCACATTGGGAAAGTCTGGGCAGTTCAGAATGCAGTTCACAAACCAATACACAACTAGCCGATGGAAACTTTCAATGAGTAGAAGGGCGTTTTAAATTTTCCCTTCCCATGGATCTAACAACTAAACTCACGGCTACAGTGGAACACGCTGAATGTCACACTCAGCCTCAAACTCTTCTTAGATGTTCAAGTTTCTCCCCTCAAAATCAGAGAAGGCATAACGTTTCTTTAAGAACAGGACAAGTAGTAAGAAGATGCCCATAATGAATTAACTTTAGCCAGTAGCTCAGCGTTTAAAACACTTGTCCTGGCTCCTGCGTTTTAGGTTCTCCTCAGATTTACACCCTCTAACTTCTGCAATAGTGACCTGGGGCTCCTCGTCACTATTTTCTTCTTTTTGCCTCTTCAATCATCACTTCTTACACATTTGGAGTCTTCAGTCACAAGCCCATTTTTGTTTAATTTTGCATCATATGAGCTATCATAGCAAAGAGTTTTAAATTTTCCCTTTCTGCTCAGCCCAGACCAAAGCACTTCTAGTAGAAAAGGAATTTATGTAATTCAGCTGCTATATAGTGGTTACTTACTATGTAGTAAATCCACATTTTTCAGAAGTCATAAACATATAATGCTAGTAAGTTTGCCTAACTTTCATGTAAGTCGCAAGAAACACCTCCTTTACACAAAGATCGATCCCAGATATTAGTTCCTTCTTTAGTCCCTTCCAAAGATAAAGCTGCCAGGAACATTAACAAAGCCATGTATTCTTCCACATCCTCATGGTGGCCTAAGTTTATCCCCAAAAAGCTTAAGGTAAACACCTGGGCCCTGAAAAAAGGGGTATTATAACAGAATATTGAGCAACATGCTACCAACCCTGCTTATGAGGCACACAGCCTCATCTATAATAATTTCTAAATAACTTCTCTGCCATAGAAACTAACAATACTTAGTGCAGCAGTAAGTAATCAGAATATAACTAACCTATTTATTCTGTAGCTTCAGATTTCTTATTACAATGAAATCATAGCAAAGGTTTGGGGTTTTTAATTATTATACCCTTATATAATTGCTATTGATTTTGTAAACAGTGTCCAGAAGAGACTAAATACATATTATGAAGGAAAACACACGCTTTCAGCTCAGTGTCTGTTTACAGAAATGACAGCTACTCATATCAGCATTTTCAGACCAACCTCTTCTTACTGCAGAATAATATTTTATATGGAAATGGCTATCTTTTGAGGTCTGAGCAATAAAAATGGCTCCAATCCTCAATTCATACAGCTTCTGCTTGGCAAAAAAGGAAAGCTTTAAGGATGCCTAAAGATCAGATTATCCAAATTTCCAAGTAACAAAGATGAAAAAGTAGAAACTAGAGTGCCCTTATGGGAGTGGAGAGGGGGAGACACCACTGTATCTGGGAGGAAAGGTATACATATTTACTGTAATATGACAACAATCTAGATTCCAAATGAATTTACAGAAAAGGAAAATAAGGAAAGTCACTCTAAAAAATGACCCTCCTCCTCCAAGACACACTGTATATTTGATACACTATATCAAATAAGACATCACATGCAGAAGGTAACCAACTTTACCAAGAGAATGAGCCTCCATATCACATACAGTTTATTGACTGAAGATTGGTATTTTGCAAAGCACCAGTCATTCTTTAACTATAGAACACGTAAGATTAAAGACACCAAATGAAAAGTCTCTAGCCACAAAAAAATAGCTGATTAACAGCTTTAGGAAACTGCAACTTTTTTCACCACTTGGTGGTTTTAACTAGGATAGTATTTTGTTACCACACAACATATAAAGCAAATTAAATTTGATAACTGAACATAGTACAACGTGCCATGAGAACCTACAAATGTCAAATACTAGGTTAGTGCTTCATTGCTTCACTTGGTATTACAGATCACGAGATCTTCTGGATTACCATGTTTCAGTTCATCAAAGGTAGAAGAAACTTTAATATTCTATTTCTAGCAAACTTCAAGTCACAGAAAAAGACCAGGACTTGCAAAGGCAAGCCACAACATTAACTGTTTCTAGAAGATCCACATCAAAACAATTCCAGAGCAGGAGAAGCCCAAGCAGCTAGCAGAAAAAACAGCTGATACACTCTGTGTGGCTGAACACACTCTGTAAGAAAGGCCCTCCAAGTATTCCCTGAAGATTTTACAGGTATTATGACCTGAAGAAGCACAGTATCTCCAGTCAAAGTCACTCCACGACAACAACAAAAAAACCTCCCACAAAACCCACGAACAACAACCTACAACAGGTTTTTGCACGGGTCAGACATACAAAACTGAAATTGATGAATTTATTCAAATTCAACTTCAGTGTTTTGTCAATGTGAGTAAAAATGCATGCATGTATTTTGACAAAACATGACCTGAAATATGATAGTGGTGAAAAAAGAAGCAAACTAAGAAAAAAAATATGGCAAATATTGGTAAGGTTTTACCTTGCATGTAATTCTGTAGTCAAGATTGGTTTTTTCTACCAGTGTGTTACTAAGAAAAGAAGATCTGCCAAAACCCCATACTTTTGTTATTTTAGTCATAAATTTAGATTTAGAGGTACAACCACATCACAATCCGCACTCTTCTCTCCTGCATTACCAAAGATGGAACTATCCACCTACTCCATCAACCAGATCTAATGACACTTTTTAGAAGATTATCCAAGAAGAACAAAGATCAACATCCATCCAAAGTGGAGGTGAGCTTAAAAACAGAATCAAATACTAAGGACACTAAGGGTCTGAACACTGACATTTGTTATTCAATTTCTTGTCCCTGGCTCCTTCATATAATACATGTTTGATCAATACATTCTTTGATTCCAATTTTTATGTAATGGTTTTGAATAATGCAAAACAGTCTACCCACACCCGCAGAAAAGTCTATTAATTTAGTTGTACAGGATGCGTGCAGGTGAGCAGTTTTGCATGTATTCTTAAGGGACTAATAAAGAGCTAAAGAACGTTTGCATTATTGTGCCACTGTCTGTTATGACCCTGTGTTGAATTTAGATGACAAATTTCCCATAGACAACTATTAATCTAGCAGTAATAAAAATGTAAAGTAATAATAATTATAAATTTAAGATTCTTTTCAAAAAATATGTAAAGCTAAATTGTCAAAAGAATACAACAACAGAAATTAGCAGTCAGTTATGTTCTTTGTACCCTCACAGGAAGATTCCCAGGTGAATGACAAAGTATTCTGCCATCACAGTGGGCCTGACCACCAGTACCAGTAAAATGTGTCAACAAGAAAAGTCAATTCTTTGATGAGGAGGAAAAGATACATCAGGTTGAAACATAAAAAGTTAGATGCACCTGTTTATCAGCACACTTGCTGAAATGTCTACCCCTGTTTTTCTTTCCCATCTAATCACAAAGGCTACACATAAAAAAAAAAAATCTCTAATGGAAGACTAAAGCAAAGGAAGCTGCATGGAAACAGCCTTCCCAATGGATATATCTCAGTGTGTATCCCAAAACTGATGATGAACAGGAACAGGAAGGTGCATGTACAAATGCACCTGAAGATGTTTCCTCATTGGGCCCTAGTACCTCTAGTTTATCACCTGTGTATTTATTATTCAGTGCTTCAGGAACAAGATTTCCTTCATGCTTTTCAGCAGAAATTAAATTTATCAGAAAGCAGATGTGCCACATAATTAGCAACGACAAATCCACTTACTTTTTTCTCCTTCTCATGATGTTTATCCTGAGAGTGAGAGGAAGAATCACTTAAACTTTGATCATATGACCTATTAGATCCCCGTTTGCTCTTTTTCTAAAAAGAGAAAATATATTTATGGGTAGAGAAAAGGAACCATTTGAATAAATAGTATAAAAAAAAGTATAAAGCATTTAAACTGATAAGATGCCTTATTGCTTGAAGGGAAAAAAACTTCAGTTACTGAAAAACTGACAAATTACTAACACTGATAAAATTAACAAGGCTACCCAATGTATACCAGGAAAACAGCCTATCCTTGTATCGACTTCTACACCTCCCACAAATTTGCAAGATATGCTTTCCACAAAGAAATGAGATATCCCACTTTTTAAAGTTTAAAAGATGCTAGACACATTTTCAAGTTTTTGTAACATAAACCAGAAAAGATGCTTCTCAAATGAGCATCACATGAAGCCACAGCACTTGTACTGCTACATGCTTTAAATGCATTGTGAGGTAGCTGGTTTACGGCTTCATGATTTATTATTCAAGTGACCTGTCTGCAATATTTTCATTAAAATGGTTTAAAAAATAGGATATAGAATTCTATGGTCATGTATGCATTTACAAGCAGCAGACATAATTGCCTGTATTTCTGTAATGTTTGAGAGCCTAGTCTGGGACTGCAAATACATGTTAGGCCAGTGTTCAAAATGTTTGTTATTTTATCATAACTGAGGTAGCATTATAAAGGCACTTTGGGTCATAGCTTTGCCAATCAAAGTTTTCAGTGGAATAGCAGATATATGCCACCCATCATCTTCAGTAGTAAATACTAACACCTGTATTTACCAGGCATCGATACTCACAATAACCCTAAAGAAACACTACAATACTTAAACTGTCAGTCTTTACTGTTCTTACCACTATAGTTTTGTAATGGAAAGCTAATTACACGCCAAACATGGAGTTATGTCTTTATCATTAAAATTGCTTTTTACATAAACATACATGTTCTCAATCACAGCAGCACTGGAACATTCAAATCAACTGCATAATAGTGTAAGAGCTTGCCTTTACTGCTAAGTAATAGACCACTTCTGTTATTTTTGTATACTTAGCTCAAGACAACTAAAAAAACCCCAAAATCTTAGTTTAGTAAGGGCCTAGAAAGCCCTGACTTATCTTCATTATGAAGCAAACTCATCAATATTCACAAAAGCACAGAGCTAACCTCACCAAGCTTATCTTCTAAAAAGCTAAAATGGTTCGTTGACCCTGTGTTTTTAACTCATTGTGACCTATTCAAACATCACCCAAGTATTCACCTTTTTTAGCAGTGAAAACAAGTAATCAGCAAGTTTAACTAGCAGTATCTGAACTGAAGTCTATATAATTTTCATAATTTAATATTCATAAATAACATTTTTTAAACAGCAGTAAGTTCTTGAAGTCCACACACTCACACATGCACACAGAAACAGATATATAGAACTGCTGAACTGATAAGAAGCGATAGGAAAGACTCCAGAGGTCTGACTCAAACCCTGCTGAAATAACTGAGAAATTTTGAAGGTTTTTGTTTGTTTTTCAAAAATCAAACCTCAAGTCACATCCTTGAGGTTGTGTTTCAGACAACTTATAGGCAGGGAATATCCACTGGCTACACAGTGAGAGATAGAACAAAAGGAAAAACACTTTAAAAAACCCAAAAAAGAGTAACAGAAGCATAAAGAAATGGAGGGCTTCTTTATTCTCTAATATACAGGATAACAAGTAATATTACCTAGATTATTCCAAAATGGACTAATTTCCTTGAAGCCAACTAATTAAAAAAAAAAAAAATTACAGAAACTTAATGAAAAAACCACTAAATGTGCATGCTATTTCTGGCAGAGGGGGAAAACCCACACATCTAGAAAGTAACCACTTATAAAAATATTTTCAGCTATTACTTCTGTAACTGTGATTAAAAACATTGTTTTAATGAAATACAATCTACTTTCTGAGCTAGTGTTAATAGCAATTCACAGTGAAAAAAATCAGTGACATTTATTTGTAGAATTTAACAAATACATACCAGTTTACTAAAATGGTATTTACAGTAGCCACAGTATTGGACGTTATCTGCACCATTGCCTTCTTCTTCACAAAGAAGTCCTGCAAACTGTGCACTAAAAATAAACCAAACAACATTCAAGAAAAGCAATTTTACGTCAACTTAAGCAAAAATATCACAGCTGATAATGTTTGGATACGTATATCTGCATTTAATAGAAGAGATTTCCACCTAAGTGACCTCTAATGGCACTTGAGCACATAACTGGCCTTTGTAGCCCCGTGAAAAGCACGTATAGTTTATACTTTGGCCTGATGCCTTTTTCATAGTCTTTAAGCCACTCACACAAAAATCTACATTTATTATGCAGCTACTCCCACAAATAAACAAATCAAGCAATTTACAATGATTCTTAGCTCAAATTGAAGTCAAAAATTATCTATGGAAAGAATAGTTTTCAAAAAAAACATATTGCAGATCCAAAGAAGAAATTTTTCTAAAGCTGCATACATCCTTCTCTGCTTTGTCAGGAAAAATTACTTTTTTTTTTTTTTAAAGTAGAACTTCAATGACATAATAAATCAAACCATATTTATTAGTTTAAAAGACTGTGGCAGGTTAATTTCTTTTAAAAAGAACAAGACTTACAAGTTTCCTTGCCTGGGCTAATTATTACCTTATTCTACTACCTTTTTTCCGAATCAAATTTGCTTTTCACCATTTGTAATGTTGATTTATTTTCTTTATCAAAACCAACTTAGACATTGAAAAACCCATTTCATTTTCCATATCATTTTCATTAGCATAATAATGCAATGTTACAGTCAAAGTGATGCACGGGAGTATTTAAATGAAAGAACAATACATAAGGCAGCTTTTCATTGCTTTTTTTAAATCACTTTCTCCTCATTTATATATTATGTTCCTGGGCAATCCAGAAATACTGCTTCCTAAATACATGCACACCTACAGCAGACGCCAACTACAAAAAACATTTAACGGGATCTCTATAAGTGAAGATTTATCGTTCTAAGCTTGCTATGCAAAAAACAGATGGACTCAAGCTCATTCTTCCCTAGACATTAGTTTTGCCAACAAAAAGTTGATACACCTCGCTCTGGATCTCTGCCTTCTGTAGTTTTCACATTTTTCTTCCAT
The DNA here is from genome assembly GCF_028858705.1 of Grus americana. Lineage (NCBI taxonomy): Eukaryota > Metazoa > Chordata > Aves > Gruiformes > Gruidae > Grus > Grus americana. The sequence continues at coordinate 148,682,958 of NC_072853.1, read as the reverse complement.
TTTTTAAATATTACAGTAGTCTCAATATCTTCAGTCACAGTACTGTCTGGCCAGATATTATTTTATAGTACATACCTGGTTTTTTTAGAATCAAAAATTCTTAAAATATTTATCTTGCCAATTTTTATTTCGAACCTAATTCTCATGTTTTTATGGCATTTACTGAAAAGAGGGCTTTGGAAGAAAGAAAGAAGATGAAAAGGACTCCTGTATGCATTCAAGTGTTTGAAAGAAAAGAGACTTTTTCATCCAAACATTTGGATGTATACATTTTTTCACATCTGTAAGTAACCTCTTTACATAGTATGCAGTCTTTGAGGAACACAATCCATTTTCACCAATAAAGAAACTGTGTCACATCCAATGAAAAATTAGATGCTTATGAAAGAGTAAAACCTGCCAAATAGTCAAGTAATTAAAAGGAAAAAAAAAAGAAGAGTTGCCAAGAAATCAGCACCTACACTACAGAATTATATCCTTTAAGACCTGCACAAGACATTCAAAGTACCACTTGATTACCCTGAAGAAAATACATTTAAGTAATTTAAGTAGGTGCGCAAATACCATTTCCCTGAGCTGGTCATGAAGAAGCATACTGGGGCACTCATAAAACACATGGGTAAATCCACAGATTATGTAGCTAGATAGCCTGTGTAAATCTGCTATCTATCTATTGTAAAATAGCTTCCACTGAACTTGAAAAAACAAATAATGTCTGTAAATTGGGGGGGGGGGAACTCCTTTTGCCTCCTTTTACCTGTTGACATGTTGTTTAATCTAATTATCCAGACTCTTTTAGAAGGCCATAAAGTGAGACAAGCATCTCCTGAACGCAAGCAAATCTAAGTATCTTAAAGTGGAATGAATCAGATGGTGGACACAGCTGTTTTCCTCCAACAGCTATACATGAAACCTAAATGAATAGTTCAGGATAGATATGTACCATTTCGATAAAACCAGTGAGATGAATTACCCACAAATGTTTGGAAATCTGTACTGGAAGAGGTGAGTCTACTGCATTTTTATGTATAGCTCAATATTTTTTCCTATTGATTTACCAAAAGTAACATCAAATCAGTTAGCAGGTAAACAAACAATGTCTTCACATTCCCATATTCTATAAAATACCATCTAAGAAAAATAATATAAGACAAAAAAACCCCACTAAACCTTATTCACAGGAGCACATAGCATTTAATACAACCCGAGGGAGTATTATCAGTCAGCTTTTGCGGCTCACAGCAATGTCTACGCTGCCACATCAGAGATGTTAAATAATAAAATATACTTACCACGTTACGTGAAAAGCTTGTCGACATCCATGTTTATTACATGTCATACAAGCACCAGTGGCTGCTTTACTTTCTCTGCCTTGCTCGTCACAAATATAGCATGTCTATCAAAGAGAAAATACTTAACATGATAAGAAGCATACAAATAAATTCTGTATTACTCACAGGAGATTCTAGGGTGAGAACTACTGGATTTTGCAGCTAAGCTTATGTAAGAACTTCATAAAGGTCTAATTATGTTTGTTTAAAAAAAGAGGTCACCTGGTAAACACTTAGGATCTGTGTAACACTTCACCAACGCTAAAGCAGTACAAATGCTAATTTACTTAAATTCTATACTGCTATTCAACTAGACAAATGGTCCAACAGCCAAAGGTTAATAGCATTAGGCTTCAGGATTCTCCTTGCTTTCAAGATTGTATTTATGTCCTTCTAGGTCGCAATCATTTTCACATTCATTTAACGTTACCTGTATTGGTGGCGTTCAGAAACATCAAATTACACTGACTGCCTAATGGTACAAGATACCATACAGTATACATGCATATGTCTATAAAATTACATACAAAAAGCTGCAAACTTAAAATTTTATTCATACATTTGGTGTAAAGAATTTTCAGAAGTATCACAGTATGCTTCAATATTCATATGATGCTCAGTTACCTTTAATTAAATATGGTGTTTAACAGAACTCTGTTTTAATGTCAGCATGACTTGGACAGCCCCATAAACATCTTAGAAACTAATCAAGCAAGAACCTTCTGTAAACAAAGCTTAAATTAGTATGTCAAACCCATTTCAGCCTCAAAAACAAGCTAAAATGAAAACAACTTGTCTAGTAGCTGAAAATATTTTAATAGCATTTCTGTCTATTTATTTGTTTTACTGGGATACTATGCAATTTGTAATATTTTCAAAAACATTCTCAGTAAAATGGAAGGGAAAAAATACAACAAAAAGAATCCAAAAATCTTTTTCATTACTCAATACTTTTTTTTTTTTTTAAAAGTATGTGGCCAATAAACATGGATCTATGCTGTGTGGAAGCTTACTATTACACTAGACATCACTACAATCTCTCACCAGCATTTCAGGGAAAAATATCAGGCAAAACTAAATCTCTTTCCATTTTTTATTATCCTAATTACTGAAATGAGAGATTCTATCATATCACATTTATATGGAAAATTTAACAATTTAAAAACAGATTCTTAATGAAAGTATCCTACAGCATTCAGGCAGTCAAGTGTCTGGTTTTTAATGAGACAGAACCTTATTAAGGTAACAAACATCAATGACACACTGCTACCTCTGTAGAAATCCCATTACAAGATCTTAGATGAGAAAAGAGAGATTTTTTTTTTTAAATTGTCTATATTTAAACTGTAACTGACTTATTGCAATTGTACCACAACCTTCCTTCAGTGAGGCAGAGAATGAGTAGAATAATAAAAAGAACATCAACCATGGATAGCAGAAAATACAGTTTAAGAAAAATGGACCAAGATACCACTGTGGAAAAAAAATAAAAAGGATATAATGCAAAACCAGTATTACTTAGAAAGACATGAAAATTAACGAAATTCTGAGATCAGAATAGCCTTTAACAGAGATAGTTAGAACAATATTTAACATGAAACGTCAGCTAACGAAAGCATTTTTGTTCACATGCAAGGCTACAGGGTGGGTGAACGATTCTTGTACGGTTTCCACAAGACTTTCAAAAAACATTAAACCCAATAGCTAATATATCCTAAAATCATACCCTATATCCTAACATTTGAAGGATTAGAAAGGGGATAATCCTACTTAATTCTTTGCCTTACTCCCTTCATACATCAAGGTAGTGCATACAGATAATTCGGTTGTTTGACAGTGTCTGAGACTGGCTGCTTTTAACTTTCCATACCATGACCTGACGCATTTAGTTTTTAGGAACAAACAAGGTCATGATCTATCGACCTCATCCGAGTAACTATATTAAGTGGAAGTAACTTCAAAAGTAAGGTACCTCTATAAATTGAGTTCAACGGACCCCATAGAACTCAAGCCCCAGTTACTGTTCTGCTTTTTCAGAAATTTGCCTTAAGATCTGTAATTTTATTCCTCACTGAAGCTCAGAAAGAAAAATTATATAGGCATTCCATTTAGTAAGGATGTAGACCCTGTTTTTCAACACTACATACTGTATTTAGGGTCTGTGTTTCAGGACCCCTTAAACTAATTTATAGTAAAATGACTGAAAAGTGATAAAAACCAACCAGCTACATTACCAACAAGTTTAAACACAACATAGTGGACTGCCTGCCCATTTTAACAAGCTCAATGAACTTCTATCCTTCCTATAATAGCCATGAGAAGTATAAAATCTATTTCCTAATCTTCCATATGAAACTGGACCAAAGAAAGTTCATCTTCCTGTTCCAACACAGGTAATAAGTTCTCTCTAAAGCTGAGCTTCTCATACTTCTACCTTCTCTTAGACGCACAAACAATTCCAGAAGCCTGAGAACATTTTTCACAAAGCAGAAGACTTTCACACATTTGCAAATCATGCAATTGCTACACCTCCTCTGAAACCTCTGGAATGTGGAACTGTAAAACTCTGTGTCCCACCACCTACATCAGTGCTGCTCTTCAGAACTCTTAAGGGAAGAGAGTACTTAGACTTCTCCCAAACTCATTAGAAAATAAGCAAAACATTATACAAAGATTTTGACTCAGCAAGGACATTTTGCTCAAAAACCACAACAAATATCTTCATTTCTTTAATGGCAAAATATACATTTTGCAAAGCTGCCTTCCTGTTTCTGTCAATAACTTTTCTTCAAAGATTCAAAACATAAACCTTCTTTGCAAAAGAAAAGACAGAAGGGAAGATGAGGCAAGAAAAACTTTATAGAACAAAACATAATTTCAGAAATAGTTTATTCTACTTGTAACAGCTATCCAAGAGCATTCCCTGCTTACAGAATCAAACCCAGGAATTGTACAGAAATTTCTCATTGTTGCAGCAAGTACTGAAATAAAAGTCTAACAGCTGCCTTTACTACTAGGCAGATCAAGAAACTCCAAATGCACTTAATTTTTAATCAGCTCTGAAAAGAGATTCCTAGAAGCTATAATTATATTCAATTACCAGGTACTTTCAAATGAACCTGAAAGAGACAAATAAAGCTCATATAAAATAAATAGCAATTACCTATGCATAACCATCCAAGGAATAACCAACACCTACTAAACAGGAGACCAAGTACTAGTCCATTTCTTTTTGGAAGCAACTGCGTAAGAAGAGCTTTCCTGTTAGTCAACCCACTAACCAAGTCATTCCATGGATTCATTCTGTAATGTGATGGGTGTTAGCCCAGAAGCGGGTAAACTTCAGGGAAGTAGCAGCCAAACGTCTTTACGTTGACAAGCCTCACGTGTTGGTGTCTAATGTGCTGCTTCTTGCATTTAAGATCACTGCACTTTGTAATATTGCACATTTTGCAGTGTTTAATAAAGAAACAAGTGCACAGAAAAAAACTGTGTAAATCAGGTACTATCTCCTGGCAAAACTCCAAAAAGATGTTTATTTTAAAGACTAAAGTTTCCCCTACAGTAATTTTCATTGACCTATATTTTCCCTCAATTCCATATGCTAGCCTTCTATACATATCCAGTCACATACACAGAATTATTTAGGACTTCACAGGAAATTAAATCTTTCTTAAAATCATGCTATTCCAACCTGAGTTGACAGACAGAATGAAATTAGCACTAAGCCACTCTAAAAGGAGAAACAACTCTATTAATTTTTTCCTGATTACGTTTGCCATGTGCAACGAATGTTTTAAGAATTGTTTGCCATATCTACTTCTCAAAAAAACAGCTTTTCTTTCCCACTTCCTCCCAAATTGATAAAGTCAGAGTTAAATGATTTACAAAGTTTCTGATTTAAAAAATGTGTAATTAAAATAATTTATACTGAACAGCAAAGAGGATGGGGGGGTGAGCGATACAGTAGTATCAAACTCAGCACTGGATACAGATTTATCAAAAAAGTTGGGAGAGTCCCCAGTCAGGGACTGCCTCTTAAATTTTGTGCTGTTACAATCAGATTGCTGTTGGCAAAGAAGTTAGAGTGGTTTCAGCAACTGCACTACAGGCATTTCTTTGATTCCCCTGAAATCCACAACCACTATTTCCTGAACCAAATCCACCAAATAAAGGCAGTAAAAACTGGGTTCTGTAAAAAGAGAGAAAGAAAAATTAAATTGCAGGCTAGGGGTGTGGCCCCAAACTTTGAAAATTCTGATATAGATCTCATTATATTTTACAATATACTGAATAGACCTGTGTAAAAAGTAGTTTTAGGCTGACTGTTATCATTTTTTGAAGTTGCAAGTATTTACTCATCCAATATCAATTACCATCAGTGGAAATGGTGCAAGATAAAAAAAAAAAAATCCAAAGTGTTCCATGAAATTTTCAAGTACATTAGGGAAGAACCACTACCAAAAAAAAAACCCATTATGACTACTACTCAAGGAAAAATGAGAAAACAGATGTGCTGTTGGCCCAGAGTTGAGGAGAGAGAAAATAAACTCATCTGCCACAGCAAATCTGTACTGATTCGTGTCCAAGCACAAAAATTTTATTAGTTCTGCACTTAATCTCACTGTTGCATGTTCTTGCCAATGCAGAAGGAAGCCAAAGTGAGGAGCCAATACAGATGCTCAGGTAGTACATAATAAAAAAGCATGAGAAGAACCTAGAGTTTGACTCCTGGCTTCTCAGACATGCTGGTAAATAAGATGGGCAAAACATACTGAGAGCAACTGTGAGAATGTGAAACAGACAAGGAAAGGACCAAAGTACGAATAAAGGAAAAAGAATAGGAAAACGTGGAGGGGAAGCACATAAATCAGAGCTGTAAACTGGGCGAGGGGTGGGGGGAAATGGGAGATCACAGGGAAAATGTGAACAGGACTGGTTTCCCCGTAGGAAGAACACCAGAGGTGATAAATGTCTTTTTTCTTTTATAACACAGTCTATTCCTTTTTCTACCCCAGTATCCACAAACCACCATAAAGTAAAAGAAAGAAACTAGAGGTAAAAAGAACAACACAAGAAAAATATGTAATAAAAATAATCAGAAATTCAGACAGTTTGCTGCTTATAGAAAACTTAAAAATAGAAAGGAGGCAGTAGTTGTCTAGTGGGAAAGAGGTAGCGCAAGTGAAACAAGTAGAAAAATGTAACTATCAATATAGAACATTAATAAGTTATTTTCACATTGCTTTGCTTTTGCTTTTGCTTTTTTTAAAGCCTCACCACACTTTATAAAACATTCCATCTCACTGACACTTATTTAGAAGCAGTTCTTCTACACGGATATAATCCCACTAAAGTGAATACTGTTTACAAAGGCAAAAGTCTGCAAGCTTTTGCCTTAATATATTAGCATAACTTTTCTTCCTAAGAGAAATGTTTATGAACACCATATCAATACTTAAAACAGTAGGACTTAGTGGCAATTAATAATAACATTTCAAATAAGCTGTAATAATATTTTAACCTATGGGAAATATTTCACATTCCCTTCAAAATAAACTGTTATTCAAAGATCACGATACTTTTAATTAACAAAACAGTCCCTAATCTTTAAAAGAATAATGAGACCTGGCAGATAACCTTACAGCTTAATTTAATAATATAGCTTTCTTAATTCTTGAATTTATCATAAAGCCAGAGCAGAAAACATACAGCATTACTACATACATTTATGAATTTTATATAAAGTGCATTCTAAGAAGTGTAGTTTTACATTATTAAAGCTCACAAGTTTTAAAATAAATACATTAGATATAGATAAAATGACATATAATTATACCTTATTATAACGATCATGAGGAACAGACTGCAACACGATAGGTTCCATGGTAGAAACATTTGCAAACTGCACCTCGGGAATGTACAGAGCACAAACCACATGAGCCCAACCTACAAAAAGTTATAATTGTATTTAATTTTAATGTTTTCTAGAAGCTCAAAGGACATTTCAATTATAGTACAAAGAACCTTTTACAACACTTTTTTCCATGGACAATTTTAACTGTTTAGAATATTACAGACATAAATTACTTAAGTCATGTTTACGTTTCATTTTATATTATCCAAAGTTTAGATGAGCTGTAATACATTTTTAAGTTAATTCAGTGGAGAATTTATACAAATAATACTCTATGAAATTCAAATACTAATGATTTATATGGTGACACACAAAGGGAAAAACAGGTTATTTCTTTAAATTTCTTGGATTAACATATTCATCACTTAAAAGCTATGCAAATTCCTGCAAAAGGGAAATACCATCTGAACGAACTAGTATTCATGCAAGCACTACCATATTTTTATTTAAACAAAGACGTTCTAAGTTGACTAGACTCCTGTTGTCTTTCTATAGAAAGAAATCCAAACACACACACAGATCCCACTCTATCAAATCGCTTCTTTTCCTTCTTTAAAGTTGTGGCCAGCTCATTTTTTCATAGGAATATCAATTCCTATATCCAGTCCTGTTCTAACTCATTAACTTGGGGTCATCAACAAATGCTTAGTTACTTACCATATTGTGCTTTAACATTTCAAGAAGTAAACATTCCTAATTGTCTGACACTTGGTTGGATGGAGGTGGGGGGAAACACCAATTCAGAAAGAAACCTATTAATTTTAGGTCTTTTTTCTATACTAAGATCCTGAGAGGTGTCAGTTTGTTTCAGTGGAGGACAGTTTGCCATAACCAGAAATCTAGCACAAGCTGCTATATAGCTAACCCAACATATATTAATATACTGACACTAATAACAGAATTACAAGAGTAATATTGCATAGTACAGAGCTACCTCATCTGAAAGTGTATTTGGTGTGGCTAATCATTTAGCGTGAATTCTGTTCTTTCCCAAGACAAAAACTCTTTTGTCACGAGATCTTCAGTACACATTAAAAATAATTGTGCTTTCCTCCTACCCAGGTTTACTTGTATGCAAATATTAAGGACATAAAATGATACTTACACAATTAGATAATCTAGCAAATTATTAGATTAAGTAAACAAAGTAAATTATCATTGTGCAAACGCATCCTATAACAAAAGGGGGGGACAGGACGGACCAAAAAACCCCACACTGATACCTGTGAATATTGAAATATTAAAATCAATTAAAGCAATTAGAGCCATTGCTCCATAGATGTAACCAAACAAAAGGGAAACCATTGTAACTTAGAAAATAATTAGTTGTAAGATAAGAAGCTCTGGAACAATCTCATATTAAACAGCTCGGCCTTGGAAGAACAGATGCGCAAAGATAAGAAAGTTACAAGATGATCACAAAACCAGCCTTGAAGGATAAGGTATCCATGATACCAGGACTGAGTCTGTGTAGAAGTAAAGGTCAAGAAGAGTAGGAGCCTTCAGCTGAAGACCCCCGACAACCACCCAGAGGTGCCAACAAACATGCGCGAAGGACATTAGCATATGCTAACGAGTTCCTGGAAAATCCATAAATGTGATAAGCATTACTCGGAAATATAATGAATATGTACATTAACATAGTATAAATACTTGCTAGTTTTGTCTTTTGGGTGTGCATGTTAGGTGGAGTTATCCCCTGTGCACCCAGCGCTGCAATAAAGAATGCCTGCTTTCTAAAACTCCAAAATAAGTCTTAGAGAGTGAATTATTTTGCCACTTTCCAGTAACAACACCATACCGCCTCACTGCAGGCCTTTTTGATTTTTGTTTTCATCTTGGATTTTCTCTTTTTAACTACTCTGCTGAATCTAAAGGTTCTTAATTTCTTCACCCAACTGTACTTTGACCCTTAGACTGAGCTAAACGTAGTAGTATCTGGAATTGCATATGTGCTTTTTATTCTTTTCTTACAGCACAAATCTTTTCTACTTGTTTCCAACCGATTGCTGTTCCCCCTCCCCATTTACTGAATTGGCAGTTATAATTTGTATAGAAAATTAAAAGCACACACATAACTCTTATAGTCAACATTCACAGTCAACATAACACGTATCACTCTAGTATTCCATCTGCAACTAAATACAGTATCTGTGCTGCTTCATAATTTTATTCACAAATAGTTTGTAGAATTATTCCACACAGAAAAAACACGAGACTAATAAAAGAGAGGGAAAATAAAGTATAAACTGCCAACTTGATCTGCTTTTAAAAACGGTTCCAACAGACCATTTTAAAATTATCATTAACAGACTGAAAAAACCCTATAGAAATCTCAGTCCTTTTTTTGTTCTCTCCTCTACTTGAAAAATCTTTGGGGAATAAGTGTTTATAAGGACTTTTCTAAGACTTGCAAACTGCCCTAAGCCAGAGTCATCTTACTAAAGACAGATAAAAAAGTGTTAACGTGGTGTTAATGGTGAGTATTTATCTTTAAATCTCCTGTCAAAAAAATTAATTCAAATAGAAACACCATTCATCTAATAAAGCCATTAAACCAGTACAAAAGCAACACTGAAATTTTGGGAAAAAACGTTCTTCAGTTAGTTACTCCTAAACAGATGGCAAAAGCTTTTATTTCAGATGTAATGAAGCCTGTACTCCAGTTACACTTACTTATAATGAAAAATTATTCTGCAAATATACAAAATATACCAGAGACATTAAAAAAAACCCAACAACTTACTAAGCCAAATGAAATTTAGGTAAGTAAAGAATTTTCAGTACAAGAAACCAGTTTCAGAAGTAAATTTAACTGAATACTACTCCATCACTATAAAAAAAAAATTAAACCATATTGCCAGAAACCTGCAAGCTTAATACATTCTGATTTCCAAAACAGAGGACACATTCAGGATAGTTGTGGGCAATAGCACACTTATATCTTTCACGATAACAAACCCCATATCTATACAAAGAAACAAATGAAGTACCGCAGCACTAATACACTTTTTGAACAACGAGTCAGTAAATCCCCAGAGAACTGAGGACAAGGCACCTTTTCCATTGCTTTCCATCTGGTATCTTTAGATCCCAGATAATCTGACTTTGCTGAAAAATCACAACCTGTCCAATAAAAATTTAACCATGGTGGAGGTTGCAGCACCCTTGTGTTACCAGCCTCAAACACCTACACTGTAAAAGAAGCCTAACTCTAGCACCAGCTCCCACTAGGACTCAGAGACCTTGTACACAACTGCTCAAATGTTCTTTTGTCCTAAATTTCACCAGTGAAGAAATATAAAATTGTCCAAGAGCAACACCCGGCTCACCTGGAAGAGCCAAAAGAGACAGAGGTTCAGCAGCTCTCCCTGAAGAAAGAATAAGGAAGGCACTTTTCCATAACAAGTGTAGTTAAAGACTGGTTGCCTAAAGGTGCTGTTCTCCATCTTTGGAGAACTCAAGAATGTCTGTAGACTCCTCCACAAAACTTGTCAACTTAAGGGAGGTCAAGACGATTCAGTTTGTTTCGCCATATAAGAACCAGAGAGTAGTGGAAGAAAACAGAAAAGTAAACAAACCACCATCATCTTTTTGCTAAGCATCAAAAGACAAATCACTTTTGCTACAGAGAGTAAGCATGAAAGGACACCTACCGCCAAACAAAGTGTGATAGCTCTCCTATGTCTCATTGATGGATGAACGAGCTATAGCATACAAGGAGAATTCACTTAGAATGTTTTCTGCAACTGAGAGGGCTCTTGACTATATAAGACAGTGAGAAAATGCCTCCCCCATTCTCTGCTGCCACTTCCTTCTCTTTTAGACAACTACTCTCAGGCAGAGCACAGAGCTCAGAATCCCAACAGAATAAAGCACCTACTGCCATGTTCAGAGTTGAGTGCTTTTGTCTGCTGTTTCTTACTGGATGACAACTGCCTACTTTGTCTGCAGGGATAATGAAACATCCTATAGAGACACCCATGCAAACTGTACATACAGCTGATAAGAGAAGCAAACACTTATAAGGACTTCTGATATTTAAGACTACATTAAAATACATATTTTTCAATTAATTTCATCTAAGCCATAAATATTGTGCTGTAAACTTCCTATTCAAATCACTTGCTACATTATTCTTGTGCAATTATCAACCTCATCATCAACTTCTTCTCCCCCCCATTCCGAAAAAAGTATTATTAAATCCAGTCCTTTTGAGCTTTCCCAATGTTGAAGTGTGAAAAATACTGTTGTACACCCATGTTTTAGAGTTTAAAAAATAAGTCCAGTAACAAAGTTCTACACATTCACTAACATTTAAAACAGTTTTTCCTGGAACTGACATTAATTTATCACCATTCCTCTCCACCTGAAACACTGCACAGAAATAACAACAGGATACTCTGCCTTTTCTTAGCTGTTCTCCAAACTTAGCCAGGAACTCATGCCATTTTTCAGATCACTTTTTTCCAAATGAGTTTTTTAAAACCATCTGTATAGACCACATCCTTTACTATTTAACTTAACGATAAGCTTCCATTCACGTTTGTTGTGCATGGTTTGCATCCAGACAACTGGCCACAGATTTATTACTCACTTATTTTAATTTTACTTATAGAATTTACAGTAATTACTAACAAACTCGTACTACTGCCACTGAATTGCTTATACTCAATTTACTTTTGCTTTCATTTCACTTTCAGGATAACTTTAACTGGCGGGGGAGGCACAAATGTTTTTGTAAATGCAGGTACTGTCATCTTGCAAAATGTTCTTAAAATTTTCCCTATCCTCAGAATTTTCTTTTCTTTTTTTCTTATTTGACTTAATCTTTGAGAAGGTGGCCATTTTACATATGTGCTTTCTCAATAATAAAATTTTTACTAGATGATAATGCCTGGCTTGCTTATTTAAAAATAAACTTAGTCTTTAACTTAAAAATAAAAAATTAAGAAATGTATTATAAAGATTCAAATCAGCCATTGAGTTTGCTTGTTTCTGTGTATTCTTATCAGAACTGCTTTCTCTGAAACTGCTGAAAAAATACGCACAGCAGGCTACCATGGGCTGGCAGATTCACTGCCTCTTTTCCTTTAAACATCCAATATTCTACAACAATCAATGCCTCCACCCAGAAATTGTAAAATGTCATCAGGTTTTGGTTATTACTTATTAGAAACAACTTATTAGTGACAGCCAAATTAAAATTAAAAATATTTACTTCAACTCTGCTTTTAAGTCCAATAACTTCAGAAAATGCTTGCTTACCTTTCAAGAAAAAAAAAATCCACTGTGCTAAGATAACATCACACAAGTATAGCTAAGACACTTTCCTTTGAAAAGATCTTAGGAAACAACTTCAACCAACATTAAAACAACATCAAAACCACATATAAACCAACTCCAAGATCTACTTTGATAACAACAATAATGAAAACAGTTTTCGCCAATATCAGAAATTGGAAATTCAGCTGAAAAGCCTTCAAAGTTTATATATGTCTTATGAAACTTCCAGCTGTTGAGTCCTTTTTTATTTTGATTTATCCATCAGAAAGATATACTATTGAGTTTTGCCATTTTTTACATCTCATTCTGGCATGCAAAATGTTTTAATTACCAGCACAGAATCCATCCAAATTTTACCAATCTTTTGCTGAGTTTTTTGTTTCAGGTGCCTAATTTTTAACGCAGTGAGAACCTAACAGTACATACTTAGCAGGTATAATTTGAATAAATATTGTTCATTAGCATTCAGACTAACAAATCTCAGGCTCCAGAACCCTAACTGAAAATAAAGAGTTGATCTGTTATCCCAATGTGACGGGTAACAGATAGCTCCTAACAATTTCACCACCAGAAAACAAAAGACTGTTGCCAACATTTAACTCTGTAGGTAGAAGCAAACTCTATCATAAAGTAATCTAAAATTAACAAAGAAAACCCAGGCAGATAAATAATATACAGTACATTATCCATATAACTAAAGTTTTGCCTTTACAAATACTGTTTAAGTGTGCAAAACTTGATTCACAAACACTTTCACTGTAAATAAATTCATAGTACTTTTAAATAATCATAGAATGGTTTGGGTTGGAAGCAACCTCAAAGACCATCTAGTTCCAACCCCCCCGCTGCAGGCAGGGACACCCTTCACTAGCCCACATTGCCCAAAGCCTCATCCAGCCTGGCCAAAGGCCAAAGTCTGCTCTCCTCAATCTTGCAGTGCAAATTCTGAAGCCTTATGAACTAACACACCTATAGCTTGTGAACTAACAGACACGCTAGTGCTACATCCCACAATATCAATGTTGAAGCTGTGCTGCAAAGCAGTAACAGACTGTAGAGGCCAGAATCATGAAGTCACACCTAGATTCAGCCATAGTGCCAGTGTAGTCCCACAAGAGCACTCTGGGATGTCATCCACCACTGTGCACCAGTTCCAGAGTAAAATTTGTTTATAGAGTCTGTGTGAGTTCCTAAAGAGTCCATTACATCTCACTAAGGAAATTTTACTTTATTTGTAACTACAGCTCACTCCTAAACCCAGTGAATGTATTCTTCTACCATGGAAAAACCTTTCTTTGTTGAAACGTCAGTTTCTTATCGAGGTTGTAATTTAAGGATACACCTCAATCCATTTCAGCTGTGGGCTGTCACTAAAAGGTAAGGTCTCACCTTACTCTTCACTTTAAACCGTCCATCCTTGTCCTCTCACTGCAGTATAAGCTTGCCATGTAGCAGGGCAGATAAAATTTTATTCACCTGATTACTAAACTTGGAGGAAAACAAAAGTTTACCTTCCAGTAAGATCAGTAAATAAGTTGATGTAACCCATACTGAAGTCGTACGATTACCATACACAAAGCCACCAGTGAAGAAACACCCTGAGCACAGGAAAACCGCAGTCCACTCCTTTCAGCAGAGGTCAATAGCTGTCCTAGATTACATGAAATTACATCCTCAGTTTCCACAACTATCAGATCTGCTGACTGACCCCAAGACTCAGCTCTATGCCACTCTGAAAGGTGAATCTAGCAAAGATGTACTTAAGACTGCTATTGTTACTATTTGCCAGGGGGTAAGATTAAGAACTATTTTAGACCTGTAGTTAAGAGTCCCTTCATTAAGGCATTCCATACACTTTTGTTTTGACCCTGATCTTCCTTTCCTGTAAAGACAGTAAAACTTCCAGAAAAGAAATCTGTTGGCTTAAGTTACTGTCTTTTCCTTATACTAGTAAATACAGTTTTAGAGTTTGCTATAGTTAATATAGTATTATTCACTATATTGTCTGATGCACTCTTTTCAAAGCTGGGTAAAAAGAAGGTGCTCGCACTAACCGCTAGAGATCTCACCACTGTGGTTGGTAGTCAACCTTATCATCGGTACATAGAATGAAAAGAGAATTTCTGTTAAAAAAAAAAAAAAAATACTGCTTGTCTATGAAGAAAAGACTTCACTCTACAGAGTCCTACTATAGAATTTCACCAAACTCTCCATTTATCAAAATTTGTTCCTGAACTAAAGAATTGGTACAGAAGAGAAATTCACTTTGGATCATCATTCAGCAGCACAACATTTGCCTCAGTCTTCACTGGCAAATCCTTGAGCCACACTGCCCAGGTCACAGAAGGCAGGGACTGGGAGAATGCAGAACCACCCACTGTAGGAGAAGATCAGGTTTGAAAATATCTAAGGAACCTGAAGGTGCACAAGTCCATGGGACCTGATGAGCTGCATCCACGGGTCTTGAGGGAACTGGCAGATGAAGTGGCCAGGCCACTCACCATCATATTTGAAAAGTCCTGGCAGTCTGGCAAAGTTCCTGCTGACTGGAAGAGGGGGAACATAACCCCCATTTTTAAGAAGGGTAAAAAGGAAGACCCAGGGAACTACAGGCCGGTCCGTCTCACCTCTGTGCCTGGAAAAATTATGGAGCAGACCCTCCTGGAGACTATGCTCAGGCACATGGAAAACAAGGAGGTGATTGGTGACAGCCAACATGGCTTCACTAAGGACAAATCGTGCCTGACTAACTTGGTGGCCTTCTATGATGGGGTGACAGCATTGGTGGGTAAGGGAAGGGCAGCTGACGTCATCTACCTGGCCTTGTGCAAGGCATTTGGCACAATATCCTTGTGTCTAAATTGGAGACACATGGATTCAACTCGGTGGATAAGGAATTGGCTGGATGGTCGCACTCAAAGAGTTGTGGTCAACAGCTCAATGTCCAAGTGGAGAACGGTGACAAGTGGTGTTCCTCAGGGGTCGGTACTGGGACCGGCACTGTTCAACATCTTTGTCAGCGACATGGACAGTGGGATCGAGTGCACCCTCAGCAAGTTTCACGATGACACCAAGCTGTGTGGTGTGGTCGACACACTGGAGGGAAGGGATGCTATCCAGAGGGACCTTGACAGGCTGGAGAGGTGGGCCCATGAGAATTGCATGAAGTTCAACACGGCCAAGTGCAAGGTCCTGCACATGGGTCGGAGCAATCCCAAGCACGACTATCGGCTGGGTGAGGAATGGATTGAAAGCAGCCCTGAGGAGAAGGACTTGGGGGTATTGATTGATGAGAAGCTCAACATGAGCCGGCAGTGTGTGCTTGCAGCCCAGAAAGCCAACCACGTCCTAGGCTGCATCAAAAGAACCGTGACCAGCAGGTCGAGGGAAGAGATTCTCTCCCTCTACTCTGCTCTCATGAGACCCCACCTGGAGTACCGCGTCCAGCTCTGGGGGCCCCAGTACAGGAGAGACATTGAGCTGTTGGAGCGAGTCCAGAGGAGGGCCACGAAGCTGATCGGAAAGATGGAGCACCTCTCCTGTGAGGACAGGCTGAGAGAGTTGGGGTTGTTCAGCCTGCAGAAAAGGCAGCCCCAGGGAGATCTAATTGCGGGCTTACCTGTTTCTGAAGGGGGCCTACAGGAAAGATGGTAAGGGACTGTTTATGTGAGGGAGTGTAGTGACAGGACAGGGGGTAATGGGTTTAAGCTGAAGGAGGGTCGATTTAGATTAGATGTTAGAAAGAAATTCTTTACTGTGAGAGTGGTGAGGCACTGGCACAGGTTGCCCAGAGAGGTTGTGGAGGCCCCCTCCCTGGAAGTGTTTAAGACCAGGTTGGATGGGGCTTTGGGCAACCTGGTCTAGTGGAGGGTGTCCCTGCCCGCTGCAGGGGGGTTGGAACTAGATGATCTTTGAGGTCCCTTCCAACCCTAACTATTCTATGATGTTATGATTCTATGATTCTAATCAGCTACAAATTACATTCCGCTGTTCCACTGAGTAAGCTAATAGCTTTAATAATTTTATCTAGCATGCAATGGCATTAATGAGTCTCTTCCCCTCCCTCAAGAAATCTTTTTCTGCAACAAAAGGAAGAAATGTCATAAATATTTATCTAAAGCTCTAAAAAACTTTTTGCTAGTTATACATTATGATTACTAGCAATATAAATAATAACTATACAATATAGATTATATGGTAATATGTATATTTATTTTAGGAAAAAATGTAATTGTTTATCAATTTTACGGTCTTTCCCAGTTTTAAAAAAAATAAATAAATCACAAACTCCTGCAAATCTGAACAAAAGGACCAGAATATTTGTAGGTAAGCACTTCTTGCAAAATGCATACGCCTGACGTGACATTATACCATCCATATTCTTAGACATCAGTACCAAAAAAATTCATCAGAACAATAAACCTGATGGCGAGAGCTGCTGACTCTAATAATAATAGCAATAGGAAAACCTAGCACATGATGTTTTTATAGACTTGGGAGATCCCAATGCTAACCCAGGGGATGGGAAGAGGGCCTGGACGATGACATAAAACCACCGCATTGTTAGCTGGCCTTTTCCCAAGCAGCTGCATGAAAGAAGTCTTGGTGAAAAGTCACACAAAGAATGCTGTTACACAGCATTCCTGATCATCATCCAGTGGAATCAGATTTCAAAGTAACAACTTGTACAGCAAAATCATGCCTTTTAGACTTACAGAAAATTGTGGACAAAGATTACTGTAAGAAAACTATTTAAACAGGAGATGCACAACATCAGATACAACTGATACTTAAAAACCAGACTGCATACTCAGTATTATGAGAAGATAAAAGAATTGTGATTCAAAAAACTATAA
This sequence comes from Grus americana, assembly GCF_028858705.1. NCBI lineage: Eukaryota > Metazoa > Chordata > Aves > Gruiformes > Gruidae > Grus > Grus americana. Next base: position 148,665,568 of record NC_072853.1, on the reverse strand, counting down.
TCAGTTCAAATGGTCATCACTTTATTTCCTTCTCACTGAGTGTCAAAACCCAAAGGAAATTACTCCAACAGTTAAGGAAACATTACTGAATTGAAAAAGCCCAAAAGTGTCAAACAGCCTACAGTTCTCAAGTATCTTCAAACAAATGCTCACTTGTTTTTTGTTTTTCAAAAAAATGTGTTTATATTTTGTCCAATTACTAATCCATATACAGAGTACGAAGCTAAAGAAAAGTTAATCTCTCCTTCAATAGCCTTCTTACACATAAGACAGCAAATCAATATGCAATTCATATACATGCCAGGTTTTCTCATTTTAAAAAACTTCAATATTCAGTCATGTGTTTAAAACCACAGTGGTGCCCCTTAATGAACATGAATACAAAACTTAGCAAGGAATTCTGTCAATAAATATATTCAAAGAGAAAAGTTCCTTTTTCAACTCAATCCTACTTTTCTACTTTTAGTATTAATAAAAAATAAACAAACCAAAACTCAGTAAATAACCAACAAAATTTGTAGACCTGTAGTCTCTGAACCCTGAAAAAGTCCTAATGTTTATATAAAAACAAATTCCACAAAGTTCACATATAAGGAAGTCTATTTTTTGTTCACAAAACTTAACCATAACTGTAAGACAGTCACAGATATTAGGCAGGCAATTATTAAAATGTATTCAAAGCTTATTCCTAAAATTTCTGACAATCATCCTGATCATAACCATGCAATGTCCCACTCCTCTCAACAACTGAATTAAATCAAATATGCAGCTAAATATAGTAAACTCTTAATAAACCTTAGCACGGATAACCTGCTGACAGATAAGCCGCACCATGGATATTAGTCCAGGCTACACTCTGCTAAATCCAACTGTATTGTTTCCAAGATCTGTGCAAGTGCAGGAGCAGAATGACAGCTATCACACAGTGAGAAGAGACTGAACAACACATGCAACCAGACCTTAGCTGCTTCTGTTCAGGGTCAGTTCAGGTCTCTGACAATGAAAAGCCCAGGAGGGACCACTGAAGCAGACTAGGACGTATTCCACGCAAATCCATACAGAATTATCTCTTCGGGCTCGGTACAGGTTCTGATTACAGTGACAGCAGCCACCATCACCAAGCCAAGAACAAGCAGGCATCTGTGTACTCTCCAGTGTACCAAAAAGGTTATGAGCAACAAAATGCCATTTCCGCTTGGCGCTTCACATGAATTCTTTAGTCCTTCCAGATCCAGACACGCTAGCAACTTGGTGCAGAATCATCTGGATTAGTTTCCAATGCTAAATGGAATGTTTCCACAACACTGTCTAGAAACCACATGGCTAGTACAGTCATTATTATCTAAGATAACTGAACTTCCCCTATCCCACTCCACCTCCAATAACCCAAATAGCCAAGAGTTAACTATGGCTGTAAAAACAGTTAATGCCTCAAAAATGTAAATTATCCACGTCTTCTGTTTTCAGAGCAAAGGTGGAAAACAGTACACGCAATTTTAAGAACATTCTTCAAGCAAAAGCCTTGCCAAAATCAATACTTCTGTTTCAATTTCAGGATCTGTCCTAGTTTTGAGGTAGTGTGAATATTCAGGCTAGTGAAAACGTTCTGTAATTAATGAGAAAAATTTGTACCAAAAAATGGTGACCCATAATTACATTAGTAGTCTATGTTAGGGAACATTAAACCATACTGCAATCACTTTGCATTCTAGAGATTCCATGGCATCATGTACAGTAGATTCTGTAAAGTACATGATTGTACAGTACAATTGCTTCTCTAAAATTTCACATTCAGGTCTGGTATGGATGTATCATTTGGAAGACATATGGAGAAGGGGAAAGGGAATGGTCACTTAGTTTTGTGTACAAGGAATGCCCAATCAGTCTGGGCTCCTTCATCCCAAAAAGGAGACAAAAGAAGAATATGACAGAAGCCTATAAAGCCAGAAGAGGTATTGAAAAGGTGAACATAGAATAACTGCTCTTTGTCTCTTCCTATCACTTAGCAAGTGTCCAGTGGCATCAAATAAAACCATGAGGTAACACGTTCAAAACAAACCAGCATAGATTTTGACACATTGTACAGATCAACTGCAAAATGCCTTGCCACACAACACAGAAGTGGACACATTGATAGTGTGATGGATTCTTGTTCCATTAAACACAAAAATACCATCTTTGGTTCAAGAAGTCCCAAAGTATAAATATTTGTAGGCTGGGAAAGTATTCTGTGAAAGCATACAAGAACTTTCCCAAGAATCCATTCAGTTCATACTGATAAAGAGAGCAGACCAAAGGTTGTTTGGCCTCCACGACATGCTCCTCTCCTCTTACTATCTCAGGCTGGTACTTTCAAGTTCTGTGTAAGATCCATGACAGTACTGCTCCAAGAATGCTGTATTTATGGTATCACTGAAAACTGTACCTCCACATTTGCCATAGATGATACTGGAGAACCCAACATTTCCCCTCAGCAACTGCACTGATAACCACGACTAAGGTACAGTAGATGTCTCCAACCAAAAATATAAAACCTAAAAAGCAAATCTAAAGAAATGCTGTCTTCAGAAAGTCAGATAAGCAGTAATAGCCCAGTAAAAGGAGAGAGAGAGAAGGAAGAATGCACACAAAGGAACCTCATGCCACCTGGGGAGGAACGGTGAGGGACAAAAAACCACAACACACCAACACAACCACACCATACACCACCATTGTCTAGTCAATCAGTAATACTTAAAAACAACAGAAGTTTAATTCCCAGACTACTTTTGTTATATTTATCATATAGTCCCCCAGAGTTCTTAAAGGCAAGATAACACCATTATATAAGAGCTATAAGATTAGGCTGCTTTCAGTTACAGTTGCGCAACTGACTTAAAACAGCTAATGTGCAGGCTGCTGCTAAAAGAATAGGCTCGGCCATTCCCCTGTATCAGCATTAACATGGTCAGCTGGGTCAGGGAACTGATTTCATTTAGCTGAAAAGGAACCAGGGGCGGGGGGGGGGGGGGGTGGTAAAAAAGTTTTAAATGCTCATACCATCACCACAAAGGAGGAGGTAACATATAGCAAGGACCCTCCCTGCAGTAACAGTGTCTTACTGAAGGTTAACAACATTGTAGAGCCCTATAGTAAAAGCTCAATAGAACAAAAACCATTAAGATTCCTGACATAAAAGAAAATACAGTATCTTCAACACTCAAACAAAACACATTTCCTCACATTATTGAAAAACAAATGTCCAGAAGACTATTACCAAAAAAAAAAAAATTTTTTTTTTAAAAATCTACAAAAGCAGCAGACCCTGTATGACCTAAGCTATCTGTGCATATCCAAAACAAAAACTGCACTGGTTTTCTGGCTATAAAATGAAATTACTTGTTGCCAGAAGGCAGAAAGAAGCATAACTTTGTATCACTGACATAAAGTCAGTAATTTCTTCACTTGTTCTGAAAAGCTAAGACTATTTAATTATTTCTATACTTACAGAAAGACTTCGTAATTACAAATTTCTAAAGCTGGATCCTTACAAGGTTTTATCAGAAATGTTTGTTTCAAAGTTACTTCAGGAATACCTGCCTTTTTTTATCATTTCCCTTGGCAACAAATGGTGCCAAATGGTACAGCATTAAAAAAATTCCAAGTATTAACCTACTGTAAATATAATTTTAAACTGGCAAGCCCATTACATGACTTTCAAAAATATTTCCTTAAGTATGAAACTCTTCTAGTACAATCCCTTGTGAGGCAACTCTTTGAAAAGAAAGCTTCAGGTTAAGAGTGTAGATTTCTGTAATGCAGCATCAGTTGGAGTTCATATTTTCCAAGGTTCCCATCCTTCTGTAAATCTGTTATTTAAAGAACATTTGGTCCATAAGGTAGAATTTACTGTATTCAACACAATAGACAAGATCTATTACTGAGGCAAGGATGTTTCCAGAAGGTGAAGTACAAATTCTTAAGAAGACTTCTTTGCTGTGAAATTTTCACTGTGAAGCTTTCACTGATGACAATAGTCATGAAAATTATAGCAGGGACAATAGTGTTCATTCAGTGTAACATCGTTGCTATTTAAACTTACATAACTTCAATCTTGTATAGTAATTCACTCTCAGACAAGAATTCATAATTACAACTAATACAGCTATAAGAGAGATAACTAATAGGATGCTGAGATCTTTGATGCACACTGTCAAAATACGTTCTCAAGACTTTATGCAAAGAAAAAGTTTCAAAATTACCATACAGAATAGCAAGGCATTTCCAAACACTACTTTAAGTATAAAACCAGAAAACACTTCAGCTGCTTCATACTTCACAAATTTTACTGTATATTTCAAGAGGTTTGAGGCTTTCTTATTGCTTAGTTCCTAAAAAAAAAAACAAGTGTCCAGCTGCCATTTCCGAAGACACGAATTCAATACTGCCATGTATCAACCTGAGAGGAAGAATAGTTTTAGGGCTAAAGTACTGGGCTGGCACTTAAGATGGTACCTTCACTGACACACAGACTCAATATAATCTCCCAACATCACAAATGACGCTAAGTCCACTAACGTGTTTGAGATAAGCAGACACTAGAATGGTGAATGCTAGAGCACGTACTGTACTTTGCAGTCAAAGTGTAGACAAGGGAAAGGGTAGATCAGCCTGAACACAAGCAGGCTCTGTGTTCCTGCAACTCAACTGCAACAGAAATAGCAAAGCTGCATCAACACTAAGCTAAGATATAAATTCGTTAGAATATTACGTGTGCAGCATAAAACATCCAGAATACAATTTAAATAGACTGTCCAAATGAAACCCAGAATCCTGATGACACTTTCTCCTCTCACAAGAAAAGGGGCTCAGTATCAAAATGACCAGGCTATTTACAGATAGATGATGGACAGGAATTTAGAAGTATCCAGTAAAGAGAGAAGGAGGAATTCCAGAAGTGATTGAAAAGTTAATTGAAATTTTTCACTCATATCATGCAGCTATTAGTGTAAACACAATCATGACAAAGTATTTAGTGGAGATTTCCTCTAGCAGTTCTACTCAGCAGGAGCAGAACTGATGATAACCTAAACGACGAATTAGAAAGATGGAAGGGACAGGTAATCACTACCGCAACTTTTCAGCTCTAACTTCTTTGTTACAGAACCTATTGGTAAACCAGGCATGAAAGAGCTATCCTTTCAAAATGCACTGGTGCATTCGGTCTGGGCTACAAACATAAAAATTCCACTTTCCTCCATGAATGGTGCACTTTCAACAGCTTTCTATAAACATTCATAAAATTTATCCTTTTTACCCACTGAAATCTTATGTTAAAATGCAGTTTCTCCTTCACTGTAACATTTTTCTAAAAATAAAACTAAGAATAATGATTTATGTTCTCAAACTAAATTCAACCTAAATTGGACAAATAAAGATTACTGTAAAATAGTTCTCTCTTTCCAAACCAGCCAGTGTTTTCATTTATGTTTAGGATCACTACAATTTTTTTTCACACACTTATTTCCCTCATACAAAATAAGAGTTCACAAAAAGTAAGAATAAAACTTACCCCCATTATCTGTTCTCTTTAAAGCACCATCCTTATGAGGGCATAATTCACATCTCTAGGAAAAGAAAAAGCAAAAATAAAATAAAAAAATGGAATGATTATAGGAACATTGAAAAAGAAACCACACACATCAAAACTGTTAGCTGACATTAAGGAAGCAACCATTCTTTAAAAGTGAATGGGTGTGTTTTCCCTTAACCTTTACTTGAATATTAATGTTCGTTTGTCACAAACAAAGCTTTCTCCTCCAGATCTTGAAACTATGATATATATTAAAGCTACTTGCAATTCTACCTCCAAGCTTTTATTCCTGGATTACACACCCTGGAATTATGGAGACAAGCCTCCAAAAACTATAGCATGGCATAAACTTGCTTGATAAGAAACATGGGCACAGTCCAAAGACTCCCTACCGTATTTCCTTCTCCTAGGATGTCTGTGTTCACCAAGGTGGTCAATCACAAAGACGTGCCATGGATATAATTAGCACAGGTGCACATACTATAGCTGACTTCACAGTCTTCTGCTGACTCTCACTTACTCTGAGACAAAAACCAATCTTGCTTTCTGTCTCAGAAAAGGGCTGTCAGAAGTTGATTCATCCTTGAAATTCTCCAAGATTACATGTCTTGAAACATGCAGTTTGACATCATATTCTTCCAACACACACCACGATCACAGCAGTACAATCTCTCTTCTATTGCTCCCTCTATCAAGTTCCTAATGTCAAGTTTATCTCTAAGTGTCTTAGAGCAGGGTGAACCAATTCCAAATCAGTTCAGAGATGACAGAAATCAAACAGGTTTGACACACATTCCATTTCAACTGCTCCAAATGACATGCAAAGGAACACCACTACAGAAGATTCTATACCTAGGAATTACCTTATTAAAACCTTTATGAACTCCCAAATTAGGGACAACTCAAAGCATACCAATCTAACAAGCTTTTCAAGAAACCCAAGAACAGTCTGATCATCAGATGCAAACTTAGCACCACATCCTTCAAATGGAGAGGGACATCTGGCATGGGCGCAGATGTTCTCTGCGTTCCATGAACAGTACTATGCTCCGTTACCAGCTAACTTCCAAGTCAGCAGATAAAGGAGCCTATGATGCTAGAAGTGCCTCAGAAACAGATTGTCCAAACTTATTTGAAGAATGAGAAATTCCATTCCTGAAATTCATATGGCTGAAATATATCTTGAGGACTATCTATTCCTCTTAAACTGTAAGAAAATTGATATTAGCAGCAAAGAGGCTTTCACAAAGGTAGAATAGAAAAGTTCTTACATTATTTTTGCTCGATACATTGGTATAGACAGCTACACACAGGAAAAAGAATCTTTAGGATTGCTGCTTTTTGTCTTTTTCTTCACTCATTACTCCCTTACATTCACCCACTAAAATGATCAGCAATTTACTGAAATGCAGTGTTAAGCCTATCATGAAATTTAGAGATAAAAATGGTTGAAAACTCATGCACCATTCTATAAGCTGCCTGCAGACTGGGAGCACTACACCATTTTTTTTTAAAGTCAAGATTATAAAGACTTCCTTGCAACTGAAATTAACCAATCGTTTAATTTTAAACAAAATCCTACATATGTAGTATGTATGTGAGCTGTATCTTAACACTCCAGCTTTCCAAACATTAAATGTTGGGTGCTGAGAGACACTCAGTAGCAGTAGGTTCATTTCAGTGAATTCCCCATACACTGAATCAGATTCTTAAAGCAAGAAGACTGGTATGTATTGGTGGTGACAGCACAATAAAGTTTGTTCCCACCCTAAAGCTGCGAGCTGGCAGCTTAAGGCCAGTGATATATCTACCACTGAGACAAGGGAAGCTGTTAACATTGTCTACCTTGCCCCACCTCTGCAAGCCTGTGGAAGTTTGACATACATTTTCACTAGTGGCAAAACCAGTTTTGGAGGTTCTCTTCTTCCCTCCACCTCTCGCTTACTAATCACTCCCACCACCACTCCCTTAGCTGCTGACCCAACTATCTGTAGTGTTGCACCTTAAACCAGATCAGTGAAATGGAATGAAATTAACTTTTTCTTTTTAACATTCTTAATTCAGGTCACATCACTGATACAATTTTAGCATAATCCCACAATCAGTCGCATCAGCAAAACTGAAGGTAGGGAACCATAGGACTGGGGCATTAATAATTAAAGAATTAGCAAACTTCTTGAGCAAACTTTACCACAAAATAATAAAAAAAATTATCACAAAACACTGAGTAGGAAGGAACTAAACCACTCCTTTATGCAGAAGAGTTAAGAATGCTCCATTCAGTCTCTTCAGAGCTCAGTTTCAACTAATTTTTTTTTTGTCTCATATCTCTAATAGGACTTGGGTCCATTAGGTCTTTCCTTGTTACTCCCCTACAGCCTGACTGCAACTAGTCAGAGAAGATACAAGACAGAAAACTGAAGTGCAGGAGGGATTTTTGACAGCAGAAGATGACTTGAGTGCAGGGAGTTCTGCAGAGCATCCTCTTGCTGGCAGGGAGCAGTCTGCCTGCACTTGGCGCTCATGGAGCTGGGCAACTGTGCAGAGATGCTTGCACTCTGATCACAGAGCACTTCTGGTGCTGGGAACTCTGGCTACAATCTGCAATAAAGTAGCACTCTAGTAAGCTAACACACCTCATAGTGACCCTTTCCACTTCCTCCTCTAGGTTATGAAGCTAACTCCTTCCCAGCCTCCACACTCAGATTCTGTCACCCATTTCGGCTCTCCCAAGTTTCACTGTGCACCACACAGTAACACCAGTAGCTTTGCCAGGTGGGAACAGTGTGCCTCATCCCTTGAGATAAGTCACTAGTAGAGAATTTTTCCTTTTTATTTTTTTTTTAAACTAACACTTTATTACTAGTTCTAAAATCTTACAGCAATATAGCATTTCCAAAAGAAATTATAATTTCAGCTGAGAAACTGCAGTGACTGAAGAAAACCTTAGGTACTTTCAAAATGCTTAAATGCATGTTGTTACAAAGGATTCCGCAGGAGAAAGGAAAGGAGATAGTTGGGTATGTATGTACCTCAGAAGTCCAGTTATTTAAAATTTCTTATTTGAATTTTTTTGTCCACACAGTGTCTCCTTCTTCCAGTTTACTTATGGATGGAGCTTGGAGTTTAAGTGAACAGCAACAGCTGAATCTCTCTACTAAATGCCACGTCACATACAATTTGTATGATGGAATAAAGCTTTGATCTCTGCAACACATTATAAAAAATAATCTGACAATATGTATGGATGGTCAGACGATCTCTAATATTTTAGCACACGGATCATGCCAGGGGTCTTCTCCAGTTGTGTGTTTTAAGTCTTAGAGCTGGCAAAGGATTTCTGACACAGATTTATTGTCTGAGCATTCAAAAACACTGTGGGGAACTACTAAACAGGCAGGGACGGGGGGGAGGGGTAGCGGGGGTGGGCACGACACCCACAAGATATTACATGCTCCTATGACTGATCAACAGTTCAGATAAACATCATCAGGTCAGACAGTGCACATGTGAATACCAAAGAGGCTGACTGTTACCCAAGAGAATAACCACATCCTTTGGTGGGCATTAGTCCTATAGCAGGGAGGGGCACCAGTGCATGTGGTGCTGGAAGCACAGCTTGAGTCAGATGTGAAGAGGAGTGAAAAAGACACAAATACTGGTTGAAGGAAGAGTGAAGTTGTAACAGGTGACATTGTCCCTTCCCTTGCTGTCCATATGGAGTGTAACATGGACATCTCATTTTTGCAGGTCTTTGGTGGAACAGAGCAGAATTCAGGTGAACTCTCAGCAGGAACTGCTTTGGACTATGAGGTCTCCTGTAGAGGACTAAGTGAAACCAATCTCAAAGTTCCAGAACAGCCTGACAGTGTAACGATCACAATTCACTTCTGAGCTACATAAATAGCAAGGTAATTAAGTGAAAGACGACTGATCCTATAACATTAGCATCCAGGCGAATTGAGACTGCCTGGGTCTGATGAAAAACCTACTGCCTCCTGAGCAGTCCAGTCTTTAAAAAGTCACCCAGCAGAGAGACCTAAAATGGTCAAAAGCATGGCGAGCCCATGCAGAAGGGGAAAGGAGCAGATTTTTTTCTGTCATTATTAAAAAAGTGAAAATAACAAAAAAGAGATAAAGAACAGTAAAATAAAAAAATAAAAGAATGGGGATGTCCACTAAAGATACCCAGCAGAAAAAGGTTCCAAGACCAGAAGACCAAAATAAAAGAAGTAAAGAAGGAGCTAAATAAACCCATCTTCCCATACTGAATTAATTAAAGTCCCATTAGGCTCCACTGCATTGTGGCACAAAGTTTTCTCCCCTTATTTTAGCTAAATATACCTTTACATTTTAACCAGGACTAACAGCTTCCTTAACCAATATAACATAACATTAGCAAATCTAATTACTGGAGTCTTTTTTGTTAACCTAACTCTATCAATTTTTCAATTGGAAATGGAGGAAAGGCATAGAGAAGCTGATTTAATCCAAGAGACTAACTTATTCATGTTGAAGTGAAGATAAAGAACAAGAGACACATAGTAGATAGGGAAGATAAAGAGAGACAGACACAAGACTACACAAGTAGAAAAGAAAAAAAGAATAGTAGGAATATAGCATTGTTCTTCCCTCAGGGTTCTGTAAATTTGGAGCAAGTTTCATAAAGCATCATCTGCAGACATCCATTATATGCTGTGTCTTGTTACAAGAAAACAAAGGTCAAAGAATTCTTGTGCAAGTAATGTACTGAATTCTGGTCCAAGGTAGGCCAATGGAACCATTCACCTGCACAATGACTGTAAACCAAGTAAAGTCCTGCAGGACTGAATTCCCAGCATTGCGATGAGGCAATAAACTGTGTCTCTCCATATGACCTGTTAACCTAAATAACACAAGAAGATCCACAGCAGATTAAATAGACCACAGGTCCTAAAGTTAGCTGAGAAATTAGGCTGCAGTTCCAGCTTACTTCAGACTCACTTTAAGCTAACATAATTACGCACTGCTGCCAAAAGAAGATCACTGGCCAAGCCCTGCTATGCACTTTCTAATGCCTCCCTTGCTCTGGGACGAGCATTCATTTGACCATATGGAAATCCTAATCAGCAAGCTAAAAATAAAATACTTTTTTTCCAGCCATATCACCTCTTTGAGCCATCCTTCCATAAGGCCATATGAACTACAATGCCAGATAAAAAACGTAACAGGAACACAGGGAGTATGGCAAGGATACAATCACCCTGTTCAGAAGGTGGCATCATCTATGCTGGCTGTAAGTCAGTATGGAATTACAATCAAGGATCTTAAAAAAAACCAAAAAAACCCAAAAAACCACGACCCCACATGCAACCAAAACATCACCACATCTCACACACACCTCCCCCAAAAAAGAAAACAAACCAAACAAAATTAAAAAAAAAACCATACACCATGCCTGAAACAGACTAATTTAATTTTGGTAGTAATACAGACATTTTTCTTGGGCCCAGACCCAGACATATTTATTAGGCCCATTTTGTTTTGGTATTTCCCTCACATTCATATATTCCAGGTTTTTTAACAGGCATCAGCCATATATACACAAACTGTTTAGTTTACAAGCTTATTTTCCCTCCCAAGCTGTACTATACCCAGCATGACACCCATGCTTCCAGAACAGTTTGGGGTTTTTATCCAAAGTACATTTTGATCACAAAATTACTGTTTCATATTACTTGACAACAGCAAACAAACAGTATTTAACTGAAAGGAACAACTTCTGGGGACTGCAATACATGATCTTGAAAGTTACAAATAACAAAATAGCAAGTTACACAAAATCAGCATCACAGTTCTCGAAACCTGACGCTCAATCTCTCTCAATCCTTTCATCAACAGGAGTTAAAACTTCCACATACAAAACATTTTATTCTGCTGCTCCTGTTAATCAGTAATCAAACAGCAGGGTGGTTAAATCCATTTGGTTTTGTTGCAAGTTTTAGCTCACATTTTAGTGAAAACAAACCCTGCACACATTCCATCAAATTTTTATGGCTTTCTTAAAATTAACCTAGGAGGAGAGAGTCAGTTGCCAAGCAGAAATCATTTTATTGCTTTTCTTCTGAATTTGCTTCCAAATACGTCTATTTTACAGCATGCCATGCTACTGGGTATTTCTGTATATATCAAAATGCACTAACTCAACACACTCCCCCAAAGCACATGGACAGATTTACAAAGATAAGCAAAGCAGCTGATCAGAAGGTTAGTTTCTAACCAATGGCTTTCCAGCTGGCAGCCCCTGATGCTCTTGGCAACCTTTTCTCCCGTTCATCAGTAGTGGTGGAAGTCTGCAGCACAGCTCACTGCATCCAGGTATTCATCTCCCAAGTTCTGTGGTACAGCTGAACCCATCTTCACCAATATTCTACCCTATTTTACCTCTCCCTTGGGTGTTAGCAGAAGGAAACATACAAAAGCCACCTCTGTTACTGTTAATCATATCTAAGATGATCTTTCCCGATACTTTGATTGGCTTTGAATACACTAGTTTTATATACTACTACTTCAGATAATACAAAGTATCTTAATCATTATATGTAGCTATTGAGGTTAATGTAAAACAATTTAACACTGCCAGGCACATACCCTGTCAAAAATGTTAAAAATTCTGGGAAAAAAAAAAGGTATCTAGAAAACAGCTCCGGATACAAAGTTGATAACACATCATGTCTAGAGTTTCAGTTATACCAATGCTGTATGTACAACATCCTACTTACATGTACCTAGTTGAAGTTCTTTATTCACTTTTTTGATGAAAAATTACCTTCTAAGCTCAAAACGTTTTTGCTACTTATTTTCCTTCTCCCTCAAAGGGTGTGAAATTAGTATTCCCATCTTCTCCAGAGGGGTCTCAGATTTTCTCATCTTCCTTTTATACTTTTCTTTCTACATCCCTCTTTCACCTAGTGTTTTGGCCCATTTCTTTGATAGAGGAAAAAAAAAGTGTAAAAAAATAACACACATACATTAGAATGAAAACAAGAAAAAATATGTTTTCCTTCTAACAAGCCTGGAAAAATCTGGGGTCATTTTAGTGATTAGTTTGTGTTAGATTCAGGCAAATATGGTACTGAACAACCAATGTAAACATAGCTCCCTCTATAAAGAGATACCATTGTCTAAAGACACTTACATAAAAGTGTAATAATTACACTACAGACAACTAGACGATACTTAACAGAAAGAGTCACTTGAATTCAGCTAATCAGAGGGTTTCTACAGAAGAACAAATGCCTACAAAGAAACAGTTTTTGCAACCATCAGACAAACAGAAGAGGAAAAACCCACAGGTATTTGCAGAGTGGTACAAACCAGTATACTGGAAATTTGTAACTTGGCATAAATTCTATCAATAGATGAGAATTCAGAGGCAGTTAGTACAAACACAGACCCAGCAACAGGATGCGTACCAGACTGACCATGTCTAAATCTGCTGGCAGTACCCTACCCCAGCCCTCAGAACCCGGTGACATATCATTTTTCCATTCATGCCTTCAAACTATCTTCTATGAAGTAAACCTGATATTGCGAACATACACAGACTAACCAGAGAAGATCATCCTCACAGTCCGTGAGGCCTCCAGAAAGTCCAGTAAAATTCACAAGCATTCCCAGATGCTGCTGAAATTACTGAACCTCTACTTACACCAAACTTTGGCTATCCATATCAAAACCTTTTATTATGAAATTTTACTAATCTTTTCTCTGATGCTTTTTCCTTAAAACCAATTAGGTACTTTGAAAATTTCCATTAATTTCTGATTTTTTACACCTGTGCTTTATAATATTTGCCAGTCAAAACTTCATTTTTCACTTGTTCAGTACAGCAAAAAGGATGAATTGCATCACCCCTTTTCCAAAAGCTTCTATAGGAATACATGGCCCAACTAACGAAGAAACTGCTATCTACAAAAGCAAATCCACATTTTGTTATTTATCAGTTTGTAAACTGCAGCTGGACAGCAATATACCTTATCAATAGCCTCAACCTGGAATATTTTAAGACTTTACTTATAAACCTACAAAATACCCACCTTCAATATTTTGATCTAAATGGCTCTATAAATGATAGCTTGCAACCATGCAAATATTTGAAGCAGAAGTCAGCATATAGCCGACTACACATTTTTTCAACCAATGTATCTGAAGAGAAGCAAACTAAAGTTCCAATGTTTCCAACCTATGATTCATACCAGACTCCAGTATATATAAGCCACAATGAAGAACCAACAGGAATCAAAAGATCTTCTGCCACATTCAGGAATCCCCAACTGGCTGACACCACTAATAGAGCAAACGAACGCATACTGTCAGTACTTCTCTTCAAAAGTGCTATGTTCTGCAACTTGACAACTTAAGAAATTAAGTCATCTCCATCTTCAAATAATCACTTCTTGATGCTGACAAATTTGCCAAAGCTCTGCCCCAACTCTATTCAGTCATCTGTCCCAGGAGAAGAGGAGAACTTTTTTTAAAGCAGATAGTTGACAGGTAAAAGAAAAACAGACTGACTACCTGAAGCATTTTGGGTTTTATACCTGGATAAATTAAAGAGACTCGACCTAGTTCCCTTTATCAAGGCATCAAATAAAAATATATGCAGATTCAGTTAGCTCTGTCAAAAACATCTACTACAGATAATAAATTTACAGACTATGACAAGAAGATTAGAGGCACTCAACATGCAAATCAGCATTCTTCCAAGACCATCCAGTCAGTACGTACTACAGGTGACATTTAGTCATACTTTTACTCAATACATGTAAGGTAACTGGAAGAGAGATAACGTAGAGTACAACGTAACATAGCGATGACAGCATACATCAAGGCTCTACAAGGGAGGTGTGGACAGGCTGGATCGATGGGCCAAGGCCAACTGTATGAGGTTCAACAAGGCTGAGTGCCGGGTCCTGCACTTGGGACACAACAACTCCACGCAACACTACAGGCTTGGGGAAGAGTGGCTGGAAAGCTGCCTGGCAGAAAAGGACCTGGGAATGCTGGTTAACAGCCAGGTGAACGTGAGCCAGCCGTGTGCCCAGGTGGCCAAGAAGACAAACAGCATCCAGGCTTGTATCAAGAACAATGTGGCCAGCAGGACTAAGGAAAGGATTGTCACCCTGTACCAGGCACTGGTGAGGCTGCACCTCAAGTACTGTGTTCAGTTTTGGGCTCCTCACTACAAGAAAGACATTGAGGTGCTGGAGCATGTCCAAAAGACAATGAAGCTGGTGAAGCACAAGTCTTATGAGGAACAGCTGAGGGAACTGGGATTGTTTAGTCTGGAGAAAAGGAGGCTGAGGGGAGACCTTATTGCTCTCTGCAACTACCTTACAGGAGGGCATAGCAAGGTGGGCGTCGGTCTCTTCTCCCAAGTCACAAGCTACAGGACAAGACGAAATGGCCTCAAGTTGCACCAGGGAAGGTTTAGATTGTATATCAGTAAAAAATTTCTTCACCTAAAGGGTTGTCAAGCATTGGAACAGGCTGCCCAGGGAAGTGGTTGAGTCACCAACCCTGGAGGTATTTAGAAGACACGCAGATGTGGTGATGAGGGACATGGTTTAGTGGTGGACTTGGCAGTGCTAGGTTAGCGGTTGGACTTGATGATCTTAAAGGTCTTTTCCAACCTAAATGATACTATGATCAGGATACTCCAACTTCAGAAGTCCAAAGCCATGTATCTCCCACGACATATTTAAGACTAGTAAGTCCTGCTAGATGTTGCAGGAATCAAATTATAAACATACATAAAATTTGGGATTCACATATTGATCTTTAATGGAAAGCATCAGAAGCCTATGAGAAATACCTGGCATATTTGCCTGGATTTCCAAATCCAACACCCAAGCTTTTTCCAACACCCAAGTTTTTGTTGTCAGGCTGAAAGTATGCTACTGACCCAATTCAATCTAACTGAAGAAAATACAGTATGCAACGGTTCACTTCAGTGTCCTCCTGCAACATACCATAGCCATACCTTAAAAATTCTTAGGTATAAAATGCTAGCATGCGTTTTAAGTAAGGCTCCTTGCAGTTGAGGAGCTCCTTGCTTACTTTATAGACTACTATAGCCAGTGATTTAACAGTATAGCAACGACACAAACAGTCACAAAACATTTCTGCGTAAGAATTAAGCAATTCCTGTAATGGAAAATGTTTTGCTCTAGTCTCACTTCTGTTAGTAAATTTGCCACAGAATCTTTACAGCATTTACTAAAGTACCTGCTATATTTATACCTATGTTAAGAAAAGTCTGATTAAGTAGTATTTGAGTGATGGAACACTGTGTTTTAAAGTGCGAATACTCTAAGTATCCATATTTAGCATAATGTAATTATAAGGAGGTGACTGGTGATGGCCAACATGGTTCCACTACATGCAAATCGTGCCTGATAAATTTGGTGGCCTTCTACAACAGCGTTACAGCATTGGTGGATAAGGGAAGAGCAACTGTCGTCATCTACCCAGACTTGTGCAAAGCATTTGACACTGTCCTGCACGACACCATTGTCTCTAAATTGGAAGACACAGATTTGACAGATGGATCACTTGGTGGATAAGGAATTGGATGGATGGTCGCACTCAAAGAGTTGCAGTCAACGGCTCAACATCCAAGTTGAGACCAGCAACAAGTGGCATTCCTCAGGGGTTGGTACTGGGACCAAAGCTGTTTAACATCTTAGTTGGCAACATGAGCAGCGGGACTGAGTGCACCCTCAGCAAGTTTGCTGACAACACCAAGCTGTGTGGTGCGGTTCACGTGCTGAGGGAAGGGATGTTATCCAGAGGGACCTTAGCAGGCTTGAGAGGTGGGCCCGTGTGAACCTCATGAAGTTCAACAAGGCCAAGTGCAAGGTCCTGCACGTGGGTCAGTGCAATCCCAAGCACAAATACAGGCTGGACAGAGAATGGATTGAGAGCAGCCCTGAGGAGGAGGACTTGGGGGTGTTGCTGGACGAGAAGCTCAACATGAGCCAGCAATGTGCACTTGCAGCCCAGAAAGCCAACCACGTCCTAGGCTGCATCAAAAGAACCGTGACCAGCAGGTCGAGGGAGGAGATTCTCTCCCTCTACTCTGCTCTCATAAGACCCCACCTGGAGTACTGCGTCCAGCTCTGGGGTCCCCAGTACAAGAAAGATATGGACCTGTTGGAGCAAGTCCAGAGGAGGGCCACAAAGGTGATCAGAGGGCTGGAGCACCTCTCCTATGAAGACAGGCTGAGAGAGTTGGGCTTGTTCAGCTTGGAGAAGAAAAGGCTCTGGGGAGACCTTATAGCAGCCTTCCAGTACCTAAAGGGGCCTACAAGAAAGCTGGAGAGGGATCGTTTACAACTACAGGAGCAACAAAACACTGAGTTAAGAGTCAGTGTTTTCTACAGACTAAGATTTTATTTTACATCTTAGGGCAGAAGGGACTGTTTACCAGGGTGTGGAGTGACAGGATAAGGGGTAACGGATTTAAACTGAAGGAGAGTAGATTTAGATTAGGTATTAGGAAGAAATTCTTCACAATGAGGATGACGAGGCCCTGGAACAGGTTGCCTTTGGGCAAACTGGTCTAGCAGAGGGTGTCCCTGTCCATGGTAGGGGGGTTAGAACTAGATGATCTCGAAGGTCCCATCTAGCTAAAACCATTCCATAATTATAAGTTACCACACAAATAAGGTGTAAATTTAGGTAAAGTGCAGCTAATCAAAACTGAAAAAAAAATCAGCAGACCTTTTCTGCTGTAATGAAGTACTTCCAATAAGTTTATGAACTCAGCTGTGTATTTAGAAACAAAGTAGCAAGTACACATACAAGCAGGAAAAAATGCTGCACACAAAAAAGCATGAAGGCAGCACAATCAGAAATAGCATTAACATCCCCACTTCCACATGCACAGCACACAATACAGCACGTAAGGTTCAATTCATCAGCTGGTGTGGAAAATACACAGAAAATATACTGTACTTCTGCAGCACCTTCTGTCATTTGTACTCCTAACCTTGATGACCAGACACTATGCAATCCTAAGCAATTGTCATCTTTTGAGTCACAGTGCAATAAGGTTATGGGTTTCTAATCACTACATATACAAAAAAAATCTGAACAGGAAAAAATATTATCTCCTACTCATGAAATGCAAAGCAAACAACACTCACCCATCTATGTAATGGACAAGAAACACACATCAATCATTTCAGAATAAAAGAA
The DNA here is from genome assembly GCF_028858705.1 of Grus americana. Taxonomy (NCBI): domain Eukaryota; kingdom Metazoa; phylum Chordata; class Aves; order Gruiformes; family Gruidae; genus Grus; species Grus americana. The sequence continues at coordinate 148,647,753 of NC_072853.1, read as the reverse complement.
GTTTCTCCTTCACCACAATTAGAACAACATAAATTCCCCACAATAATTCCGTTCTTCTCTCTCTAGCTCTGTTCAGTCCATGTTTTGCCCGTTACCTCTCCCAATTACCATCTTTATCTTGAATTCCTCATGCCTCACATTAGGTATCAAAAAGGACTGTGGTGGGTTGACCCTGGCTGGAGGCCAGGTGCCCACCAAAGCCACTCCATCACTCAGCTGGACAGGTGAGAGAAAATATAATGAAAGGCTCATGGGTTGAGATAAGGACAGCGAGAAATCACTCAACAATTACTGTCATGGGCAAAACAGACTCAACTTAGAAAAATTAATCTAATTCATTACCGAACAAATCAGAACAGGATAACAAGAAACTAAAAACTAAATCTTAAAACACCTTCCCATCACCCCTCCCTTCCTCCTGGGCTCAACTTCACCCCCGATTTTCTCTACCTCCTCCCCCGCAGTGGCACAGAGGAATGCGGGTTGCAGTCAGTTCATCACACATTGTCTCTGCCACTCCTTCCTCCTCAAGGGGAGGACTCCTCACACTCTGCCCCTGATCCAGCATAGGGTCCCTCCCATGGGAGACAGTCCTCCATCACCTTCTCCAACGTGAGTCCTTCCCACAGACTATAGTTCTTCACCAACTGCTCCAGTGTGGGTCCCTTCCATGGGGTGCAGTCCTTCAGGACCAGACTGCTCCAGCGTGGGTCCCCCATGGAGTCAGAAGTCCTGCCAGCAAACCTGCTCCAGCGTGGGCTTCTCTCTACATGGGGCCACAGGTCCTGCCAGGAACTTGCTCCAGTGTGGGCTTCCCACGGGGTCACAGCCTCCTTTGGGCATCCACCTGCTCCAGCGTGGAGTCCTCCACGGGCTGCAGGTGGAATCTCTGCTCCCCATCATCCTTCCTCCATGGGCTGCAGGGGGACAGCCTGCCTCACCATGGTCTTCTCCACAGGCTGCAGGGAAATCTCTGCTCCGGTGCCTGGAGCACCTCCTCTCCTCCAACTTCACTGATCTGGGTGTCTGCAGAGTTGTTCCTCTCACATCTTCTCACTCCTCTCTCTGGCTGCAATTGCTGTGGCACAGTAGGTTTTTTTCCCCCCTTCTTAACTATGACATCTTAGAGGCGCTACCACCGTCACTGATGGGCTTGGCCTTGGCCAACAGCGGGTCCGTCTTGGAGCCAGCTGGCATTTGCTCTGTTGGACACAGGGGAATCTGCCATCTTCTCACAGAACCCACCCCTGTAGCCCTCCTGCTACCAAAACCTTGCCATTTAAGCCCAATACAACATGCTGAGCCTAAGTATCTTCAGGCAGACTTTTTATTCCAGTTATCCAGCTATAAGTAAACATTCACTGCCTTCTAGACTGCTTAGCCATTCATAAAAGACAAGACGGGGTTGTTTGGTGTTTTTTTTCCTGGGGGGGAGGAGGTGGGGGGGCAGGAAGGTATCATTAATAAGTAGCAGTTTCTCATATTTATATAGGAAAAAAATCTACTAGCAATTTGTATTTTACAGTCACTTTTCCTTCTCTTATTTAGAAGTTACTATTCTACTGTTGTGTAGAAGCCACACAAATATCAAAAGCACTGAAGTTATTTTTTCTGTTTATGCTCAAAACTAAAGCAATTTTTCTACTACTTGTTATAGTATTCTTAAAAGTAGTTGTAGTAATAGTCTTATATAAAATGTCCTTTAAGGAAAATTATGGAAACACATTAAAAAAGAACATTTCAAAATTTCTTTAAGAATTATTTCAAGAGATACCTTCAAAAAGAATGCATACTATATTAATCCTGACTGATTTGGTGGTATTTCAAATTGAAGAAAAAAGAAAACAGCAAGTTTTCTTCTCCTAAAATTAAGTTTCCTTCACCTCTATTGTGACTGTATTTATCGATGCGCATTCTAGTTTACAGATACAGGTGTAATAACCACACCAAAACAGATTCTAAGCCCAGGCACAGAGATCCCGTTCCCCTGGAGGCAGCCTGTTGAGCCAGAGCTGTCAGAGCTCTGATCACAAACCTATCTGCATATCGAAAGCCTACACTCCTATTTCTTCCTCCTTTGCCTCCTCCTGTTCAGGCAAAAGCCAAGTAATACTACGCCTACGGTTATTTTACACTACATAAACACTAGGGGTGGGGCATTAAACTATGGATGCATCATACAACTCTTACAAGCAGCTCTACAGTGACAAACTTGTAGATCCGTACGATGAAAGATTTTTTTAAAAAGGGAACTTGGAGACAGAACTACAACTGTTGTTATATTAAAGATAAAAAAAAAAAGAATTCTCAAGCATTCAGACTGTGGCTCATCTGTGCAGCAGATGCAGGAACAGCTCAGGTCTGGCAGGATTACTAGCAGGAAACTATCACTATGAGAGCACACTGTACCTGAACCAGCTTTGGAGGTAAACAGTATAGCTGCATTTCTACAGCTCTGAATCCTTAAGTATTAAGTACTGTATGATCTAAACTGACTCTGCAACGACAGTCTGTCTGTCTCCACACCAAGTTCCAAGAAACACATGCGCAAGTGCAGAGACTCCAGTCATGCTAGATTCAGCTGAGACCTAATGAATACTATCGCAAATCTTATGTGGCTAGCTCCACAGGGAGTCACAGCCCCCTCAACACACTCCCCAGGACTAAAATCCAGGTGGCTTATTAGACCAGCTGTAGGGTCCCGCAAATGTGCTGACTCAGTTCTGGGCTAGTACTGCCTTCAACTTCATAAGCCACCCCATAAAAAAAAAAAAGGGCAGTTGTTCAGGAAGACAAACATCACAAATAACGAATGCCCCTCCTTCCTCTCAGCTTTTATTGCTGAGCAGACATCACATGGTATGGAATATTCCTTTGGTCAGCTTGGGTCAGCTGTCCTGGCTGTGTCCCCTCCCAAGATCTTGCCCATCCCCAACCTACTGGTGAGAGGGGATGTTGGAGAGGCGGACTTGGTGCTGTGCCAGCACTGTTCAGGAGTAGCCAAAACCCCGTGTGTTACCAACACCTTGCTCGCTACCAATGCACAGCACAGTGCTGTGAGGGCTGCTATGGGGAAATTTAATTCCATCTCAGCCAGACTCAATACAATACTATAATTAAATCATTCTTAAAATAAGATCATCAAGAAAGATGTTTGGCACATAATAGGATGATGGGGAAAAAAAGTCTTTTTGAACAACAGTTGTGCTACAATTCCTAAACTTAGCTTCTCTAGTCTGTCTTTGGATATCAGTACTATCAACCCCTGGACAACATATATGCACTATCCAATTTCCCAAGCCAGGACCCAAAGTCCCTTACATACTCCATATATATATATGGAATCCAATATTACTTTTTCCTACAACATGTATCTGCCCTGCTTTTTGATTCAGAAGGTACATGTGAAGACATCAAAAGGGCCCACTATGCAGAGTAATAACAGCTGGTGCTGACACAGACAAAGCTGGGAGCATTTGCCACCCATCTTGAAGAGATTCACATTCCAAGCTCACCATAGATCAGCTAAGATAAATTAGCTGATTTAGGGAAAACTAAGACTTTTCAAGCACAAAAAACTTACACAGTAATTGTAAAAAGTGCATAGTGGGATTACAACCTTCTATTTATTATGTACTACATATGCATGATTATAAGGTAAGTCAAATAATTACCGAACACCTCAATATATCCATTATCCAAATACTTCAGATTTACAAAAATCGCAGTCTCTCTCACACACAGAAATATGACCACACTAGAGCCAAGGCTCAGTATGACTTGTCAGGTATGGAACTGTGCTTTCCAACTAGTAGCTGACCATTCAAAACCCAGGACACTGGCTACCACCTCACTATCAAAAACACAGAAGTCAACCAGCCAGAAGGCTTGTGTGGCTGAAGGAAAAAAAAAAAAAAAAAAAAAAAATCAGCCACCACTTTCACTGACAAGCGGTATGCACTAGTTTAGCAGCAGCACACGAAAGTAAGGGAACACAGTAGACATCAGTGTGTAACAGCTGGAAGTATATGGGAAACCAATTGCTCTAACCTGCTGTTAAGCAAAGTTCTCTGGTGACCCACCTACTTGAGTTACATGCTCCGGAGTTAGTCTGTGTCTTTCAGTTGTTAAAGCAAGACTAACTTTAATGCAAGCAATTAACTCTGGTCTCTTATCAGAATAGCTTTATTTGCTCAGTAAAGAACCTCCAACACCCCAAAAACACACAACACAGCATCAGCAGGGAAAAACATGCTTTGAGGGCAAGACTCAGGGTTTTTTTAAAAATTAAAAATAAGTAATCAGAAGCATGTTCAATGTAATATGGTTAACGTAATTTCAGTTTTGTTTCTAGACAAAAAGGCCAATAGAAAAACTAAGCTTCAGTCTCCTACAGTGATGATAAGGAGGTTTGCTTTTCCAAGTAAGTGTGTTACAACTTGAGTCTGATAAACTGGTTACAATAAAGTTCCAGTTTTCACACTGAAGTCAGAACTTCAGTTTAGTTTTTGAATGTTAAGGGCTTCTCCAAGAAACCTGAGACAGTCACCATGTTTCTAACTCACTAACATACAGGTAGTTGTTAAAACTTCAACTGTTACCAATCTGTTCTACCTCATAGGCAATTAGTTTCACTTCAGAACCATTTAAACCTATGCTGTATTACAAATGGGAAATATTTTTTTTTGAAACAAGATCAGTAATCAACTTGTTGAACTGTACCATAAACAGACCCCATTAGATGGAAACAAGAACAGAATACACCGGGCACAGAATTTAGTTAAGTTCATCACTATTCCTTCTTAACTTCAAACAGCAAAGAAAAGCTGTATAATGTCTATCAAAGCTATTCTCTTTGGTAAACTCAAGAAATTATTGGAACACAGTGAGACATTGTTTATTTTAGAACTCAGTACAGTTCTCCTTCATTCCTTGTGTCAGGATTATATATCCTAAATCCTGATGAGAATTCCCTATCAAGCACCAGAATAATCCTCCTTCTAGCCACCATGTCTTTTCCCCCTCCATATTTTTGCTGTCAATCTGCATATATCAAACTCAGCAACATTAAAAAATACTGCTTTTAAAACTTTACATTGCTGATGGTCTTCCCAAGAAAAGAAAGAAACAGCCTTTCTTTAGAAAGGGAGGCAGTTTTGATTTTCTGTTGACAAATATTTGGAGAGCACATAGAAATCAATACATTCATGCTCCCACCAACAGGTCTTCTTTGGAAGGAGTAACAACATCTAGGTTACTAGGGCATCATGGAAACATAGGCAGCAAGTTGAGAAAAAGAAGGGGAACAAGATTCTTCAGTCCTGTGCCAAAAATTCACACAACATTAAGTCATCCTACCATTTCTATAGTACTTTATATTAGAAAAGGAAACAGGTACAGCAAACAGCTCATGTAAACACTCTGCCAGTCACTGAAAATTTGGTCTCAGGCTCTTAATTTGTCTTTAAATATGAAAGAAATAGTTTACACACTTCCCTAAGAAGCTGCACCACCCTCTCTCCCAATTTTTATATGAAAAATGTTTTCAGAGGCAAAGGACCAGCTTAGTCTTTCTAAATATTCTCACTTTATCTTTTGCTGGAAGACAAACTAAAAAGTGTCGAGAAGTGTGATTGTCTTTTTCTAGAAATGCCTGATATCACGCAGCTTGATCTAATAACATAAAAGTCTAACAAAACAAAAAAAACTCATATAATCAAGAAAAAAAGTGTTGGGTTTTTTTGTTGTTGTTCAGAAGGATTATCCAAATCTTCAATATTTACCATAAAAAATTAAACAAAGAAAGAAAATGTTTCTTCAATTAGGAGTATCACATTCCAAGTAAGCATTAGATTCCAAAATTAAGAACACTACTCATTGGTTAATTGTTCCTAGACTGAAGCTTTCAACTGGCAATCTAAGTTGCTGTAAAAGAAAATTGGACACTGATTCTATTTCCTCCCCATACATAACTATGTAAGTATTAAACTGACAAAATTACACAAAACTCACACCACAGATAAGAAGAAAATAATCTTTGAAATGGTCAGGGAAAAAAAAGAAAAACCACTTAAAAACCCCACACACACTCCCCACAGAAATTGTCAAAATACTTAGAGACAGATACATATTTCCACTAAAAAAAAAAAAAAAAGAAAAAGAAAATAAGTCTTTCTGAATAGTATCTAGACGGAATTATGACAGAAAGCTAAGCTATTTTCTATTATTGCTGGGATACCTGGGTAAATATTATCCACACAAGCATTATAACTAGTATTACTTAATAAACAAAGCACATACCACTCTGGCTGCTCTTTCCTGAGATTCACACTTCCTGCAAAACCAAGGTCCAGTGGGTACTTGAACAATTCCATAGCAAGCTGTTTTGAACAAGACAAAACATTTCAGCAAACATAAGCAGCACTACAGTACTACTAATACTAATGTTATAAAAAAAGCTTGGTATCGGTTGATCTTGCATCATTTTACTAAGTCAAATTGACATCTATACATTGCACATGAAATCCTACCACAATGGTACTAGAAATGAAGTGCAATAACCTTCCACTTAAAAAATTATGCAAAAGTCATTAAATAAATTTGATAAAAAATTTTTAAAAAATACTGATTAGCTTGAAAAGCAATATAACCATTCTACAGTAGCAATGTTTCATACATGACCTGTTTTGGTATTTATTTACCAGAAAAAAAAACACTTCACAATAACAAACCCCCATCATTTATAGTAAAGTCTCTTTTAAAAGAAAACTAAAAGCAACTAAGAAATCCAAGTTTGTCATAAGACATTCATACACTTAGTTACAATCAAGTTCTCTTGCTCTTTATGAGTAAAATAATTGGTCTTAAGTAGGAAATCCATAATAAACTGAACAAAGATACAAAAGTTTGCTTTTTCCCCACCCCGAAAATTCATATGGAGCTGTAAATACAAACTAAACTGAGCATCAGGGCTAGGATCAGTTGCAACTATAGCCAGGCTACTACATAAATCCTTAGGAAAGAGATTTTGAGATGCAGAATTCTCTGCAAGACTGTCATACATATTTTTATATTATATTAAAAAAAAAATCCACAGAAGAAGGGTTTAGTAATTTGGCAATATTATTCATGTTTGAAATGCACATATCAAGAAACTTTAAGAACTGCTGAGGGTATGAAAATACAAGAACACAAGTGGTGTGAGTATAGTCTAATGTTTGTGTGGCTTTAACAACTAATAACAATCAAAAAGCCAAACATTTTCCTCAAAAAGATAATCCTGAATCTGACATCATATTTTTAATATCTCAATTCCCAATAATCATATGTTAAATAAGAAAATCTGGTTTAAGTGTGTAACTAGAAATATATATATGATAAATTAATAGTTAAGAGGAAAGCTGAGATTCTATTAGTATCTTCTAGTATATATACAAAAATAGTCTAGAAGCTAGCCTGAAGAAGAAAAAAAAAACCCAAATCACAAACAGGAACACAACAGTAGTATAAAAAACCCATGGCTAATACACCTTTCCTTCTATGAAGGAAAGTCAATGAAATCATTTCCCATTATATACATACATATAGTCACATTAAGACCAGTTGTCAAATTTTCAAATACATTACCCAAGTACTGACAGACCAAACTATCTTGATAAGCCCTTTCTACTGTACAACAAAGTTTTTTAACATGACAAAAACATCTTGTTTTCATTGCATCTATATTAACCACAGATGAGGGGGACTTTGAATTCCTCTTTAGAAATTATGAAGGAGACTTGAAATGTGCAACCACACACTTAAATTAGCAAGAGACAGTGCAGAGTAAGAAACTAATTACAGAATGCAACTCAGAGACAGAGCTGGCAATTAGATCCAAAGGCAACACAAGTTGGGCAAAGACCAGAGTTGAACTGAAGTACTTTTATATCTGCAAATGTAACAGACTACATCCAGAACGTAAAAAAGTTCACCACAGGTTTGTGCTCCAATACACTGTTTATTGAGTTCCAGGACTTCCTTTAAACACATGAAGAGATTTTGTCCTCCACAACTTGCCAATGAATTAACACTTCAAAAGAAGTTTCCTCTGAACTAAAAATAATTATAACAACAAAAAATGCAGTTTAATAGAGTCTCACAGGTAATACTGCTGTCTGAACTTCAAATAAGGACTACCAGCTTTAACCACGAGGACTACTACTTTTACTACAGACTTTTTGTATACAAAAAGAGTGGACATGCTTCCTCTACCACCTTCACGTGACACATCAAATCCAAAATGTAAAACATCAATGATACAGTAAATCAAAACATTCAAATTCAGATTTGGACCTGACTGTGAAAAAAAAAAAAAGTTCAATATTCTTGTACCAAATGTACTGAAGTGTGTCTCTATATTAGGAATACTTCCTAAATCAGACTTCTGTTGTTCCCACTATTTCAGCTTCAACTGCTGCTATCATCAAATTCTTTTGCTGAAAATATTAGCAAGGCTCTAGATGCAAAGGAAGATGCCCAAGATACTACAAAAGTAATAGCTGTTTCAGGTATGACTTCTAAAAGTATTCATGTCTTAGTGCTCTTTTTCATGACCCAAAGATTCCACAAAACCAGAGTTAACTTACTGGTTAACACTACTCAGCTTTTAACCCAACACAAAACCAATTCAAAACCAGACTAATTTCACAGATCCTGTCAGCTCCCTTCTGCGTTCGATCCAACATTAACAACATATCCTGGTTTCAGCTGGGATAAAGTTATTTTCTTTCTAGTGGCTGGTATAGCACTGTGTTTTGAATTTAGTATGAGAATAATGTTGATAACACACTGATGGCTTTAGCTGTTGCTAGGTAAGTGTAGTCACTACACTAAGTCAAGGACTTTTCAGCTTCTCATGCCCTACCAGGTGTACAAGAAGCTGGGAGAGCACAGCCAGGACAGCTGACCCAGACTGGCCAAAGGGATATTCCTTACCACATAACATCATGCTCCAGTTATAACTGGGGAAGCTAGCCAGGAGGCGGAATTGCTGCTTCGAAACAGCCTGGGCATCAGGGTTTGGTTGGGTTTTTTTCCCCATGGGTGGTGAGCAATTGCATCTGTGCAATACTCGCTTTATTATTATTATCTTCCTTTGTTATCCTATTAAACTGTCTTTTTCTCAACCCATGAGGTTTTTTTCCATTCTCCTCCCCAACCCACGGGGGGGGGGGGGTGGTGATCAAGCAGCTGTGTGGTGCTTAGTTACCAGCTAGGGTTAAACTACGACACAAGAATAACTGAATTCTTCTTCAGATCTCCTTAAATTATTACTATTGCTCATTACTTCTCATCAGTTTACAAAGACAATATACATGAAACAAAGTTACTATATCATCTTCAACACAATTTAAAACCAAGCATGAGACACGCATTACTAGTATTTCACATGCGCTAGGCTTAGGATTTTCTGTCTCCTCAAATTTGTTTACCACCTAGAAGGAGTCAAAGATCCAGCAACGGAGTTCATATGACTGCTTGGGAGGTGATACAGAGAAAGTACCATGTTATTCCTTATTTCTGCTACCATAAAGCAAAAGTCATCGTAACTTCCTCTCTTACAACGTAAGCAGCAGAACCCAGTCTCTCCCTCTGCTCTCACAAGAAGGGTCAACCCACTGACAGAAAGAAAACAATCACACATAGAGGGAATATGCCAACTCCTGAGCTGGAAACCAATCAACCAGCCTCCACTAATCCAAACAAATCCAGCGTCAGCCATTCCAACTAGCACCCTCCCCCTGCAGAACCACAACAGGAAGTCTCTTCATCTACCAGGAAACAACAGCCAAATGACATTCAAGGAAAGGCAGGCAGAGGAAAAAGTCACATGACAGCTAAGTCTTTCCTCCACACCACTCTCTCCCAGTCCAAAAACCCTCCTCATCTACTGGCTGCCTCTCAATTTATTTTTTTTTTTTTTTAACTTGGGAAAGGCAGGGACAACAGGGATCAAGTATAAGAAGAAATGCAGCAACAATTGCCAGAACAGAGGTTGGTAAGAAGTTCTGCAAAGAAGAGAAGGAGTTTTAGGTAGTCTTTGGGCTACTGCAGCTGAGGTTGTTAACAGGGCACAAAAGCAGACTGGAAAGCATAGACACAGAAGAGGCACAAGGGTAAGAGGAAGGGGAAAAAACCTGAAAGAGGGAGTTCTTCCTTTCTTGAAGCCATAATATAGGAAGTCATAATATAGAAAGTCTCACATGAGGGAAAAGACAGACAAACTGTAAGGATAGAGAATGACAGGACAGGTCAGACCAGAAAGCACGTGGCCCAAGAAACAGGGAAATAGGCTTCATGGGTGACAAGAAGGAGCTGGGAGGGGGGAGGTAGAGAAAAAGGGGAGAAAAACGGCCAAGGGCGGGGGATGCAGGCCTAAGGGAAGAGGACAGGGAAGATCAAGAAGGAAGCAGTGAGGCTGGAGGCCAGAGCGGGTGAGCTGGTACTCGCCTGCCTACTCACCTTGATGCACTGCGACATTGCAGCCGTGCCCGTCGCAGTAGACAAGCGGGTTCTCGGCCCAGCCCCTCTCGTCGGAGCACACGCAGCAGCCGCCGATCATCTCCTTCATGCTATTGGAGAACTCGCCCTCCAGTGACACAGGCAGCAGCAACGGCTCGCTAGAGACCATCTAAGGGTTAAAAACACCGTCGTCAACAACACACACACACGCGCGCGCGCGCGCGCACACACACACACACTTCACCCCCTGCCTGCCCCCTCCCCCGGCGGTGTCTCCCCTCAGTCACTCAGCCGCCGCCGCCGCCACCGCCGCCACGGCAATGATTTAGGGCCCATGACCGCTGGCTGAGAGCCTCTTCTCGCCCCCGCCCGACCAACCGGCCAGGCTGTATCAGTCACGCAAGCAGGCAGGGGCAGCCCGGTGGCGGTACACTGAGGAGGACACCACACAGCAGGCAGACAGGCAAGAGAGCGGGGCCGACGCGCAGGCGCAGTGCGCGCCCCCGCGGGGAAGGCCTCGGCCTGGGCCTCCTCGCGATGGTTCACGAGCCGCCCAGGGAACGTGAGCCGTGGCTGAGCGCGCGCCCCCCCCAACGGCTCCAACCGCCGCGCCGAGAGAGCGTGCGCGAGCGAGAGGCGCCCCGCCAGGACCGCCCGCCCGCCCCTCGCCTCGCCTCCGCGCGGCCGGAAGAGCCGGCTCTCCCGGACACCTGATGGCCCGGCCCGCCCGGCCCAGCGCGCCCGCCGCCCCGGTCTGCGAGCTGCGCTCGTCCCCGCTCGGGCACCCACCTCGGCGTGCTGCCACTCTCCGTCGCCCGGGCGAGCCATCTCGCCCCCCCCCCCGGCCGGCCTAACCCTAACGCGCTCCGTGCCGCGACCTCCCGCCGGGGCTGCTCGGCGCGCCTCGGGACAGCCCGTGCGAAACCGCCTGCCTTCCCCGCCCGGGCGAGCGTTAGACGGGCTTATTGCTGCCCCCCTCCCCTCGGTGTGTGGGGGGGCGGGGAGGTGGCAGACATGCGCCCCGCTCCCACCCGCGATGTCACTCTGCTCATGCCCCCTTCAGGAAGGCTGGAGGACTCGCCCCATTCCCGCCCTCCCCTCCCACCCCGCAGAAATCATTTTTACTATCTTGTTTATTTTCCCCCTGATGTGACTGCAGGACTAATGCATTCCCGCTCCCAACTTTTATTATCCTGTTTATATCCCCTCGGTGTGCCTGCAGGACTAATGCATTCTCACCACTACACCACTTCCCTGCCCTCACCGCAACTTTTACTATTTTGTTTATTTTCTCTTCGATGGGGCTGCAAAACTAATGCATTATTAATCCTGCTCTTTCTTCTCCCCCAAAACTCATCGTGTGGATGCGGCGCTGTGTAGCTATTGCTGCCACAGCAGTGAAAGTGATGCTGAATAGAAGATGTGACAAATAAAGAAACCAGGGAGGCCACAGAGACAAAAACAAACATGTTCTTCGACACAGCTGTTCTCTACTTTTACTTAGAGGTGGATATGCCTTTCTAGACGTTGAGTGGTTGGGGGTTTTTTTAATAAAACAATTCTAATTCTGTTGTCTCTTTTAATTAAGGGGGGGGGGGAGGAAAACGTGGGGGGGAGAGAGAGCTGAGGTGGTCAGCAGAGAGGAAAATCTCAGGCTATTCAATTCTCCATTGTAAGCAGGTATGCCTGTAGCAGAAGGAACTAATTGTGGTGATTGTTAGGAGCACAGAGAAATTAAATGCAGCTTTGCAAAATTCTGCTCACTCACTTGCCCCAGGGCCAGTAAGGGCCAGTATTTGTTTGTTTGTTTGTTTGTTTGTTTGTTTGTTTATGGGCAAGGAAGATATCACTGATTTATCTTCATTATCATGCTAAAAGGTGGAGAAGCAGAATTTGTGTCTGGACTCTATTTTTGATGATGATTTTGCAAGGCCAGCTTAGTTTATATGGTATCTGTACAAATCACTCCTGAATTATGTACATTCCTAGATGTGTCGCTACCTAGACCTGTATAAGATGCAGGTTATATTTTATACATTGTTAACTAATAAAACATCTGCAGTTGTGTATGGGAGTATGACGAACTGCTACGTGGAAGGGAGAGGTGGGATGTGCACAACTCTCTACCCCCTAGAGACATCTGAGTCTGCAGTTTGTATGCAGGATATCTTAGGTCAAGCTCTTTTCTCTCCTTGAAAGTTTAAAATGAAATTATTTAGATAGAGGAAGAATGGAGGGCAGGCGAAAAAGGAATGATGAAGGTAGCTTCCTAGCTGAAGGGCCCAGCCAAACACCCGATTAACACAGCCGTTTGAGACACATTCTAAACATTTATCTGTAAACGCATGTTCCAATATCCTTGAGAGTTTAGATGTTTTTAAGGCACATGTAAAAAATGGGGGTGGGGAGGACTGGAATGTAGTATGTTGCAGTTTGTGTAAAATCATTCAGACATTGCTCTCAAAAAAAAAATCCACCCCACACCCAAATGTCCTATCTCAACACTGAACAATATAAATTTGAACATAAAACTATTTACATTATAAAACATACTTACAACACTATTTTTATTACTTTTAAAGCTTGTAAAAATACCCTGAAAATTGCAGGTGCAAGCAATTACTTCGTAAGGAAATAAATTAATATATCCTGGTGTGTTTAAAAAAACCCCACAAATTATTTGAAGCTGATAGATACAGTGTCCCAGCCCTTCTTCATTCTTGTCAAGAAAATGACATCTAATTTAAAAAGCATTCTCAATGATTCTGTTAACCCTGACAAAAAAAAAAAAAGGTACAACAGCAAATCTGTCCTTTATTTCCCCGACAGGTAAATTAAAATAAATATCATTTTAAAATGAAAATATATTAAATACATTTTAATTTGTTGGGTGAATTTATACATTTAGTAGAACTTGTAACAAACAATTGTAAATTTTTCTCATAGCTTTTTTTTTTTTTTAACTTCATTGAGAAGGTCTTCCTGCAATTTCTTCTTTGAAAAGCAATTAGTACAATTCCCAGGTCTGGTGGTTTGGTTTTTTGTTTTGGTGGTTTTTTTTTTTTAAATGTTAGCTATTTTAAGGCTCAGTCTTTAGTTTTATAAAGAAGCATCACCAAAGAAAAAATTAATCGCTTTGCAACAACTTGATTAAAGCTGCACCATGGCAACAAGAGTATGTTCGTGAAAAACCTCCTGTATAGTTTTCAAATAAAAATATTTTAATCTCACACCATGTAACACACCAGCTCAGTATTGAACAGCCTGAAATTTTGCTTTGGTCAAAATTCAGTCAAGCCTAATACATTCAATTATTTAATGAAACATTTGTTGTCTTTATATGGGTTTTTGCTTAATTCTTTCTATAGAAAGAATGTACATGGACTGAAAGAAACGCCATGACTACCACCTTATGGTATTGTGTAATATTTGGTGGAAAAATTTAGATAACTTCTTGATAGTTCTGTAAAACAATCATTTAGAGAAGACCTTTGAAATGCAAAATAGGAAAAGAAATGCATTACCACTAAATAAATACTGCAAACACTAAGCCTATAACAGCTATGGAATCAGAACATAAAATCTTGTAGCATATATGTTCTTATGATTGTAGTATTTAATAAGCACTGACATGACACAGAAGGCCAATTTTCTTTTTAAAAAAAGAAGCCTGTCCTTCTTATAGTGATATATAAGAGATTAAAATAATTAGAGAGGAATATAATTCAGTGAGTAAGAATGAATAATTTCATTGTTAATCTAAATGCAAGGAGAAAATCCAATTCTCTTAAAAGGAACCTACAAAACCTAGGAGCTAAACAGGTTAGATTATAAGAAACGTACAAGAAGATTATATGTTTTCATTTTTTTTTATACTTTTTCAAATAGAGTGAATGCATAAGTGAAAGAAAATAACACTGTCCAAAAGCAAATTGTTTTTAAAAGTTTAAGGAATTCCTCACTAAAATGTTAATGTACATTGGTGCATAGCACTTCAGCTTAATTAACAAAAATAAAGAGGTATTCACCTTAAATTTTAACTACCAATTAATCGGTTACAACAATAATGCAAAGATTTTTGAACACTTGCTTTAAATTTTACTCTTTTTTTTTCTAAAACGTGCGAAATCATATTGTAAGTTTAGTGAATAAAACAAAGCATTGAACAAGAAAAAGTCTTTCATTTATAAAACTGCATTACCAGTTGGATATAATCATCAGAAGAGTCTTCCAGGAATAACAGAAAAAGCACAGACTTCATATAAAATGCATACTGTATTAGAAAACATGAATTGATATTGGGACTTGGAGCTGTAGAGTAGGGAAACTCACTTCTTTCCAGAAAGGAAATTTCTGATAGCAATTTTTACTCCATTTTCTGATTGGCTCTTTGATGAGAAAGCTTTGATCTTTACCTATGTGCAAAAGGATACATGCTGCAGCTAAACAGATGCAACTGAAAACAGGAAAATTGCAGTAACTTAGTGATACTCAATAGGTAGAGTAATACATCTCCCGATTATCCATTTAAAATACATCGATGCTTGTCTGCCTTTTGTTTATGTGGGTTTAAATCATTAACAGTCTTCACTGAAATACATTCTAATCGTGGATATTCGCTTCATTTCTGGGAAGGCAGCAGCAAAATGGTCACTTTACACAAAATGCGACTCTTGTGTGTTGACCTTTGCACACGATGTGTTTTAAATGGCAGTCTGCCGTAGATCCAACAAAGTATTTCCATCCATGTTCAATTATGAATGATACGGCATGTCTACAGAACCCAGATTAAAAATGTTAATGTATCTTTACACGCTTACTCCTAAATTATACTGAGAAAGAGCAAAGTTTTCTTTTTCCTCCTCTTTAATATACTGCTCAAATCTGTATTTAACACCTATCCAAATGCAATGTACTGAGTAATTTAAAAGTTTCAACATTTAGCATGTAGTCACTTCTTGATCAGGAGTTTGCATGCTGTATATTTACATGTTATGCAAGTACAGGTAGCAGCATCAAAGGTCATGTCAGTGCATCTCCTGGACGCCATGCCTCTTCATATGTTGTGCTATTTTGTGCAAACGTAATTACAAATTTTGTAATTCTTTAGACTGCAAAGAAAGGGGGAAGTAATTCCACCAACTATTGTATTCATTTTCTTGCTTTTAATTGTCTTATCACCTTTGGAGACTTTGGTAAATTCCACTTAACTAGGAGCAATGGATAAAATTGGTGGTTTTCAAGTACTGCTTCTGTTACTAATGTTGGCATTTAAATGTTAATTTCAGACTGAGGTTTACAGTAAACACGAAAGGAGGGATTTTCTTTGAATGAACAAAATCAAACCAAAATTCTAAATAAAGGAATCCTAGCACAGGATGTTTTTAAGCTCAGTCATTATTTCCTTTTAATGATTTAACATTCCCAAAGTGATAGGAGTTAAAGATTTAAAAGTGACAGTTAATTTATAATTCTCTACATTAAAAAGGCATTTAAATGTTAACCACATTTTTATGTGAGTCAAGTCAAACTAATGATAATTACAGTATGATACAAAAGAACCTGAAATAAACTTCTAGCAAACCATATTGAATATTAACACTGTATTAAGCCCTGAAAAGCTGGGTTAGTAAACTCTGGAATTTAGATTATATGCGACTTAAACATAATGCAAAGCTTCTCTTTAAAGAATAGTACTTCATTTTGAAGTTTGGATTTTTATGAGGTATGTATTAATTCATTGGGTTTTTATTAAATACATTTACATAGCATCACTCCAAAACCAAGCCTCAGATTACTTTTCTTCTGTAGGCATATATCGATGTAGGATTTGCTAAATTAACATTCCATATAAATTAATAGCCTTTTTTTCATGTCGGCTGCATTGCAATCAGCAGTGTGATACTGCGTTGTGTCACAGGTCACATTTATTTGATTTCGATTTAGGAATGGTATCTGTACTACATATTAAACACAAGAAACGACACGCTGAATTTCCCATCAAATATCTTAAATACAGACCTATCTTAGATGGATTTGTATAAACAAAACACATATAGCTAATATAGGCGTGGGAAAGGAAAAGCTGGTTTGTTATATGCTAAAGCAAATTGGAGTAAATCAACCGCATCCGTGGGCTGTATAAGCAATACTACTCTGCTTTTCCCAGTACCATTTGGACAAAACAATGTTACTTTTTTATTTAAAGTGTTTTCTTCTCAACAAGGGGCCACCACTTCCCAATCTCAAAAACACGCCCCAGAATATGTTAATTAATTGTATTGTGTCTCTGAAAGAAAGAGGTTGCCAAATGCAATAAAAAAAAAGGTCTTTCTATCAGTGAGCTCTGTTCCCACTGCTAGTTACCATCTAATTTCAATTCCAAATATATATACATAGATACATTTCCTCTAGGTACGATTTTGACCATTAAAAACTGTCTAAGAGCGAAAGTCTAACTTGACCACATAGGGTGTATCTGGGAAGCTTAACATTCCTGGCGAATTAAGCGCACAAGCCTCGGATCACTTTTTGTCAATCTTACTATGGTACTTCAGAGTCGGGAATGTGGGTAATTTTTATATCGTGGTACTTCCCAATTAAAAGTAACAACAATGCTCCTTTGTGAAAAAAACTTAATGTATGAAATATGTCAACACATTCAGCACACATACAAAATAGAGAGCAATGAAGAATGGCACAAACGGTCTCTCCCTGACTATTTTTTTTAATCTTCCCTTTCAATAAGATAGTTTTCAAATAGCGATATATTGTTTTAGTAAATACAAGAGCATTAAATGTCCTTTTGAATGACGCTTTCTAAATTTGTAGTTACCTTTTGAAAATTGCCAAGCAAGCAGCAATCAAGTGTAAATGCATCTCCGGAATACTCAAGTAGGAGAAGTAAAACAAAACAAAACAAAAATATCTTTCTTTCCTCGATCTTAAAGTTAATGCCTTTAGATATCACCGGGGTGGTGTTTTCCTATTAAATATTACTTGCATCTTCAGCTTTCGAATTACATGGATGCTTTTTACCATCTATACTGAATTGAGCTTTTATTTGGAGGAGTCCCACAAAAGCCTGCAAGTTTACAAAGAGTGAAAGAGAAGTCCCAAACTGTATTATCTTAAACAATGACTGCAAGCATGCAACTTCCCAAGTGTGCGTGGGGGGAGGAAAGTCACTTCAGAAGTATTTTCAGCAAGGTGATATCCATAAACATCATCCTTTAACTTCTTTTACTTGCTGCTTACGATCCATGCAAAATGTTAATTTATAGGCGATATATTTAATTTTTAAAAATCTACACATCACTTCTTTTAAAATAATTTTTCATGTACTCGGAGATGACTTGCTAAAAATAACCACATTTCTCCTAGGAAGGATTTTGTTAAACTAACTAGTTCTCTAGAAATTCTTTCCTCATCGCAAATATGAGCCCCTACCCGGTTTTAATTTAATCTTCCAGAAACAACGTGCAAAGACATATTTTTTCCCTTAGAACATCAAGGGCACTTGTTGGAAATTTTCTTGAACATCAAGTTAGTCAGTTCTTCCTATATGTAAATACATGAGAAAGTTCAGGTCTGAAATGGCGTACCAACACAATTTAATTTCTAATTATTTTCAGGGAAGAGACAACAAAACACTTTTCCTATAAAGCAAATCTTTAAAAATCTCAAACCAACATAAAAACAATCAGTTGGGGAGAAAAAAAAAATCCAGACATCACGGTGCTTATATGAAAAACAGGTTAAGATTAATCTTCATTTTAATAAACAGACCATTAAGACGAGTTCCTTCCAAAATTCTCTTTGGCTACATTTATTATTCCAAATCCAGCGGTTCGGAGCAATTTCTCCCGATTTCTTTCAGAAGTCCCGTTCTAAAATCCACCCACAAACAGATGTTACTTTATGTACAAATCCACTGCGGTAGTGGGTTGTTGGGGTTTTGGTTGGGTTTGGTTTTTTTTTTTACCTTTCAAGTAACACGTGAGCTACAGCCTCACAGGAGCTCCCTCAGTGGATGGCACTTCTAAAGACTCCTCTCTACTTATGTACCCGTTTTCTTGCCGGGCCCCCCCGGGCTGCGGCGTGCGAGCACACCAGCTTGCGGGGGGCCCGGCGGCGGCGGCGGGGCGAGCAGAGCGGCTCGGCGGGAGCTCTTCTCTCCTTCCCTCGCTCCGGCCGGGCAAGCCCCGCCGGCGGAAAGCGGCGCGAAAAGAGGCTGCCGGGGAACAATGGGGAGCGCCCGGGGGAGAAGGAGCCCCGGCTGCGCCTCCTCCGGCCCCCGCTGCCCGGCCCCGCTCCCGCCGCTTCCTGCGGCCTCGCACGCTGCTCTGCCGGGGAGCGCGGGCCGCCGCCGGCGGGCTCCCACCCCGCTCGCTGCCTGGCGGACGCGGCCCCACCGTGTTACCTACGGCAGCCTGCCCGGAGCCCGCCCCGCTGACGGGAGACCCTCGCTCACCCTTGAAATCCCCCAGGCAAGCCTGCCAGTTCAGCGCCGCGCTGCCGAGGGCGCCCACGGATTTACTCTCTCAGCCGCTCACCCCCAAACTCTCCCGCGCTCCGGCGCGAAGCCTCCTGGAGGGCGAGTGGGGCTGCCCGGCTGGCCCGACGCCAGCCCCGCTCCCGAGCCTATCCCGGGGTCGGCGGTGCCGGCAGGCCGGCCTATGGGAGCCCTCATCCCTCCGCTGGCTGCCCCCGACCTCCTGCCACCAGCCCCGGGCCCGCCCGTCCCCTCGCAAGCCGTGAGCACTACCAGCAGGAGAGGAGGCAGCACTACAGACGCGCCACGACCCGGGCGCTGCAGTGCTTGCTTCTTCCCTTCAGGGGACGGTGCTGCACACAAAAGACGGCTCAGCATTGTTCTCCTCCCTGACCCCCAAATCCCCTTTTCCCCGCCGCAGAAGCCGCCGGGAGAAGGGAACGGGAAGGACCGGGATGGAGGAGGAAGACGGGGAGAGGCCGGCCGCTCCGCGGGCTCTCTCGCCATCGTTGCCTTTACCGAAACTTGCCCTCGTGGCGTGCCTGCAGCCTGCTGTCGAAGCCTACCTGCTCACGGCAGCCCTGCCGAGCCCCCCTGCCCCACTCCCTCACCCCCATCCGCCTGAGCCCCTCCGACCCGCTGCGAGCCTTGCGGAGCGCGGCCGCGGCCCTCGGTTCCACCCAGCGCCGGGCAGCACTGTCTCGTCCCCTGCTCGCAATGAGTGGGTTTTTTACGTGTCGCTTCGCCTAAAAATCCCGCTGAGGCTGCAAAAGCACACACACACCCCCCCCGTGTTTCCGTCACCAGAGCCTCCTCCTCGAGTTTCCACACGGGATCACCTGCTTCACACACGCACGGCGGGGGGGTGGGGTGTGTGAAACAAAACAGTACCAATGCAAGGTTTTATTTGAGGGTTTCATCCTCAAATTTATGCAGAGTGTACTGCTTTTTAATCTTGATGGGCCAGGCGATATTTAAACTATACACTGCCTACTTTGCTGCCTGTGATCCCAAGTCCAGCAGAATGGCGTGTTCCTGGCAGCCGCGTTACAAACACCAGATAGCGGGAAAGGAGACACCGGGATCCAGCGGGAAACTCAAAGCACGTGAGGAAGAGAGTGGGAGCTACAACGCAACACTGAGGAAAAACCACGGCTTGATTTAAATAATTGCATAATATTAGGATTTAACTTATAAATGTTTACATTTGTGTGATTTGATTAATGTCACGTTTGATTTCCTTAAAGCCACTGACAAGGTACTTTAAAACACGAGATTAACGTCTACCAGTAATATTCAACAGGCAAATCCTCTTCCCAGCGCCCTGCCTGCCCCCCCGGCCCGGGCAGGTAGGAACCTCACGCCCCCCACCCCAGAAGGGCTCTCCCATCCCCGAAGCCCCCCAGCCCTCTCCCGGCGCCCACAGCCACGAGGACCCCACGGGACCCCTTCCCTTCCTCCCCGCTCCCACGGGCGTCCTGCGGGCCTCGGCTTCCCCTCCCCCCCCCCGCAAGTGACGGTCGCGGAGGGATTCCCCCGCAGCCGCCCTCCCCCTGGCCCCCCGCCACCCTCCGGGGTTAAGCCGGAGTTTCCATGCGCCTGGCGGGCTCTCCCGTCCGCCTCACGCCCCGAACAAACGCGACCGGGCCTGCCTCAGCTTCTTCCCCACCCCCACCCGGCCGTTACCGCCACAGGGACGGACGCACGGACACACACACACACACACCCGCCCCAGCGCTGGGCGCTTCCCGAGGCACCGCCGCTCCCGGGTTTTCCCGGACGGGCGGGAGGGGGGACGCGGGGGGGGGGGGGTGAGGAGGGGGCGGAACGCTCGAGCGCGGCACGAGCGTGGCCGGCGCGGGGAATTGTGGGTAGGAAAGTGGTCGGGCGGCAAAGGAAGCGGCGGGTGGGGGGGAGGGGTGAAAGGTCAGCGGCCGAGAACCCCCGCGCCCGCGCCAATGGCGGGCGGCGCCTCGGCGGGCGGGCGGGTACCGCCGCCGCCGCCACCACCACCACACGGCCCGGCCCTGCCCTGCCGCGCCCCGCGCTTCCCTCACAGCAACTTGGGGCTGCCGCCCGCCCCGGCTGTAAACACCGGGCGTCTGTGTCCCGGGCGGGCGGCGGGGCCGGACTGCCGGCGCTCCCAGAAGACGGGACAGGGCCCGGCCCTGCCCTGCCCTGCCCGCCGCCCTTTGTAACGGTTCGCGGCGAGGCTGCGCGCCCGCCGCCCCGAGCTCTCCGCGGAGCCGAGCGCCGGCGATGTTTGTTTGCACACAACCCCACCCCCACCCGCTCTTTGCTCTTTGATGCAATTTATTTGATTTGCAAATAATTGCAGATTTTTTTTCCTCCCCCTAACTCCCCCCACCCTCCGCTTCGTCTCTCGCCACCTCGGCAGTTACCAGGGAGATCCGTCCTTCCCGGCAGCCGCCGTGGCTCGGAGGAGACCCCGCACACAAAGGTCCCGGCTCGGGGGCGGCGGGGGCGCCCGGGACGGCCCCGTTCCCGCTCCCACCAGCCGCGGTTCGCCGTCGCGGGGACTCTCCGGTGAGTGCAGAGCCATGAAATCGGTAACTTCTGCTCGCAGCGGGCACCGCTGCTGCAGCGGTTCCCGGCAGTAAACGGGGGATTATTTAAATCGCGCCGCAACTTTTCTCACTGTCCCCTGCACCCCCGCCGCCGCCGCACAGCCTCTAAAGGTAAAGTTTAAGCGAGTCCCCCCGCCAGCCCTTCGCGACGAGACTCAAACGGAGGACGAAAACGTGAAACGTTCACACGGAGAAGTGGTTCCCTTTGTTCTTTCATTGTTTCTACCCGAAGTGGCGGATACAAGGACAAACACTTACCTTCTCTCCTTTTGGCTTCGAAACACACACGTTCCCATCAGCTGTAAAATGCACGGTCCACCTTGGGAAGCGACTACAAATGTCGGGAGAGTTTGTATTCCATTCTTTTTCGCCCTCTACTCTTTTTAGCGAAAGATTAAGTTGCCGAGCACGTTGTTGCAAGCTGTAGCCCCCTGCCTTAGTGAATGGTCACGTTTAGGACCCTCCAAGTCCATCCTAATTCTGCCAGTAGAATTGAGGGTATTGGAGGTCTAAACTTTCAAAAGGAAAAGGGCCTGGGTGTATCTAGCAGACCTGAAAATGCACTCGGTTCCTCACTCACTTTCACAAAATGGATATAAACACTTCACCCCACACAACTCAATGAAATACACATTTTAAAGCTTGAATGTAGAAAAGCTGTTCCCTCAGCTCAGATAAGCTGAAAGCAAACTGGCGTGAAGAAAATCTACCTCAGCGTATTCCGCAGCGGGAATCGTTTCTGTCTGGAGTTTAAAATAAACAAACAAATAAGAGCATCATATAGAAATACTAAGCGTAAAGTTTAAAGGGAAACAACCTCTGAGAGGAACGTGCTACCCAGGGTGGAAAGGAGAATCACAGCTTTCTAAAGTGTCCTTTTCTCTCAAAAAATTACTGCTTTTCATCATCCCCCCCCCCCCCGTGTGACCAGGGCAGGGGAGAGGAACCCGTTTTCTGCTTTCTTTGTAGTCCAGTCGGTGTTTCGCACCCAGCCACCCAGGCAATTTCCCCCCCAAACCTTGCTTTAATCTGATTATGATGAGATTTGCTGATACAATGAATATTTGAAATGATCCTTGTGTCTTAGTGAGCGGGATGCATTTTCAGGCTCCAGTTTCCAAGGCTCCCCGCCGCAGAGGGAAGAGGAGCGGTGGGGGGACCCCGGGGCCCCGGCGGGGGGGCAGCCACCTCCTCCAGCGCCCAAGGGCGCCGGATTAATTCAGCCCAACTCCCTCGGCCAGTGCTTGGAGTGGGATCCTTAAGTGCCTTTTCCCCCCCACCCCCCGCATCCTCACGCCTTTGCCAATTGAAAAATAAACAAATTAAAATTAAAAAAAAAAAAAGAGTATGCAGGCGACCCAAGTAATTGTGGGATCAGGAGTGCGTGTTGTCTCCCCCCGCTCTCCCCTCCTCCCTTTCCCCCCAATGTGGCCTTAATAGCAAACTGGAAGGCCGGTTTATTTCATAGGGCCATATTACAACCAACAAGGTAAACAGGGAATCGTGGGGGGAGAGGGAGGGAAGGAGGGAGGGGGAGAGAGAGAGAAAGAGAGAGAGAGAGAGAGAAAGAAAGAGAGAAAGAGAAAGAGAGAGAGAGAGGGAGGGAGGGAGGCTTTTCTTTGATAGCGTTTAATTGGAATTGAAACATTCCGGGGCTGTAAACATTCTTTATTTATTCAGCACACATAAGCGGGCATTGTTTTATCACCATCATAATTACGGTGTCCTTTAAACTGACTGATAGCAAAGGAGATAAGGGAATGCGCCTGTAGCTCCAGATCAAATCGCTGGCTCTCCCCAGGTCACCAGGATCCACACGGTCCTTGGAGATGAGGAGCGCCGGAAGATTGTGGCCAGGCCATCCCTTACGTCATGAAAGTGATTTGTACCACATTGCTAATTTGGTGCAATTCATAACCTCCTGATCTCCTACGTTTGCAACGCTTTTCAGTTTGCGGGGTATGTTTTTTAAGATGTAGTTCCTCAGTGTAGAAATTAAGAGTGATCACCTATGTGCAGGAGAGGGTCTTATTTCCCAATGTTTGTTGCTTTACCTTTGTCTAATTAAAAATGCAAACTTTTAGGATCCTTTCAGAACAAAGCCTCACCAAATCCCCTTTACGTCCAAGGATTTGCAAATTTATAAAGGCTGCATTGAATTCAGCATGGGGCAAGGGGCAAAAAAAGGGTAGAAGGTCACTGCATTTTGATTATGGGTCAGTAAACAACATGGCATGTAGTATGTGTCCAGAAACTCCTGCTAAAAAGTATTTTAAAACTACCAGGAATATCAAACTCAAGAAATAGTCTCAGCCCATGGTGATTATAAATTGCACAAAATTCTAGTGTGCAAGTGACACCCCAGCCCCCACGGGAAAAATACAGCTTAAAAAGCACTTAGCAGAACTCTGCATTGCTGCTCTGTTTACCAAAAAAAAAAAAAAAAAAAAGGAAAAAATAAAAAAAAGAAATAAAACAACCCTGAAACTCCTAGGCATAAGAGTGTTAGCAAGATTATGATTTTTTTTCCCCCCCCCCAGACTGATGGTTGGCATTTCTTTGTCCTACTCATTTGGGGGATTTAGTTATACAGTCTGATTTGTTGTTGTACTAGAATTTACGGCAAATTTTAGGTACTACAGTCACATTTGGCTGACTTTAAAATAGCAGAAAGATCCTATTATATTGTTCTTTGACCCTATTATATTTACGTTACTGGACTCTCTGTGATAGCCTCTAGCTGCTTTCTATCTGTGTCCTCCTTGAGTAAAATATGCCCAGCAATACCTAAAAGCAGGGTATAGGGTTAGAAAACAAGTTCTTATTTGAAATATATATTTCTGCCTAGCGTCATGAAAGCAAAAGGTTTATTTAATGCTTGTCAATACCTGAAGACATGGTCCAGCACTTAACAAATAATAATAAATAATAATAATACTCTAATAATGTGGCAATCCTAGTGTGAAAATGCACATGACCTCTTAGGTTTTCCCGAAGATTTTCAAAAGAATTCTCCCCATTAGTACAACCGCTGGTGGACATCGCTGTTGCATTTCCCAACGAAACGTTTAAAAGACTGTAAATGGTGTGTGCATTACTTCATTGCAGAAGGAAGAGGTCAGGCTGAATTGCACTGGTATTTAAACGTAATCATACTATGAAAATAAATCAAAACATCACGTAAAAGGAGTATTTTAAATGTTACACACATTTTCTTTCTGGAAGGACGTGGTTAAGCACTTCCCCGCGAGCATATATATTTTAACAAAAGTTTACAAAAATGAAACTATACGATTTCCAATAAATGGGAATAGGTCTACAGCGAGGTATTATGAATATTATTTTGCTCTTTCTTTTCTAATGAGGTTTATCCTTCGGCCAGACAGCTTCAAGACTGAAATACTACTGACTATAGAGTGTAGATTGCAGATTGCACGCTACTCAACGTGAAAAGGAGCACGTTTGATTGATAGTCTCTGTGTGTGTGTGCGCCTATACACACAACTCTCTGTAGTTGTATGTATATGTGTTTGGCAAAACCGGGCATCTCTGGGCGTCCTTATCTTAAGAAATGTGAGACAAACATCCATCCCTTTAATCACGTTCATCTTTGATCAACAGCGAGGGTGACACAGTCCACAAAATTAACAAAGAAACTCCCTTGCTTTTGAGAGATAGCTACATATACATCTGGGGTTGCGCACACATGCACGACATACACACAGACACTCGAACGCAGGCATACACCCCTGCTCCCAGTTAGTAAATTATTGCATAACTTTTCATGTAATTGATACCAGACACCTTTAATTTTTCATTTTCATTATTTTGGCCAGCTTTCACATTAACAATCTAAGCCATAAATGTTGGTGGCTATTGATCGCAATCCCCTGTGTGCGTGCAAATCCATTTTCAAGTCCCTTGCCTTTAATGTGCATGTGCGTGTGCAATGGGCCTCCGCCGGCTCTTCATCAGGATCTCCCCCCAGCCTGCTTGAGGACGACCCCGGATGCACAACGTGTGCTGATGGCCAAGGGAAAGCACAAAAAAAAAAAAAAAAAGAAAAGAAAAGAAAAAACCAAAACAAAACAAAAAACCAAAACCAAACAACCAAACGATGGAGAAGTAGAGAAACAGAGGTCTCCGTGTGAGATGCGGAGAAAGATATGCAACCGAAAGTGTGTGTAAGTATACGGTGGGGATGTGTAGGTTGGGCGTCTGACATTTCCCAAGACTTCTGGAGGGTTTCTCCTTGTCGACATTTGGCTCTGCCTCGACCCCGGCTCATGGCCGCACCTTTCGGATCCTCGAGGTTTGCCGAAGAGCCCCTACTAGTTTTAAACGTTTGTTAGCGCCGGAATTAAAGAAACTAAAATAATGCTTTTTTTAAATAGTTGCCGAATCCCACTGCCAGGCTGTCACTGGCAGTACGTGGGTGCGTGTGCCCGTGGCTCCCTGCGTGCGAACGCACGCGTGGATTTACACAGGACTCCGACCCAGCTGAACTACCTGGCAAATAAAGGACTTTTCAGCCCATCGGGGGTTTTGGTAACGTCTTCTGAGCAGCTTTCTCGGAGTTTACTGTTCCTTTACTGTTGACTCCATAGCCTTAACCTTAAAGCAGGGGGAGGAGAGCAGTGGGGAGGGGGTGGGGGTGTTGGCAGCATATAAGTACATCAGGAGGAATTTTTAAACGACCTTATTGTCTCTAGCTCTAGAAAGACTACGATGATTTCTTTTTAGCGCCAGCAGCTGTTTTCTCTCGAAACTTTGCTTTCAGCCTCAGCATATACCAGGGTGCCTCTCACACGAGCGAGAAAGAGAAAGGCAAGGCTGGGGGATCCAGATGCAAGGCGAGGGAAGGCGAACTCCGCGGATGGTCTTAGCTGTGCCGAGGCATTGTTCACTGCTGCCTCTCGGTTACGTTTAAAGGCTGAAATATCACGAGATCCACTCAATGATCCTTTTCTAATTCGAGGGACAAAATGTAATTTGCTGTAGCTCTGCTTTCTCGGATGGGAATACTACCCCTGGGTTTCAAAGGGAAGAACTAGGCATCGCGGTTCGCACACACATGGATTAAGTTGAACAGCGGCGATTACATCTGCGCTGAGAGCAACAGTAGTCCAGGACTGACTTTTCAAATCTCAGCCCTCCGAGTTAGAGGCTCCCTTGAATAGACTTCCTCCATTCCCGGATGCACTTCTCCAAATTCCCACTTCTCTCTAGAATTCCTGCAAAATTGGGGGCTCGCCTGCATTTCGCCTTGGCATGCAAAACTGCGTTTTCCCAGAGTGATTATGCGCTTTATTTTAGCTGTACCTGACGGGGTAACACGAACTCCACGCACCATATTGCCAATACACGGAGTGGATACTGACGTTTGGGATTGAAGATTTTTTTTTTTTTCCTCCGTCGATTTTTTGCCAAGTCTCAGAAATATGAGATGTCTCATTAATCTCACGGATATGTCTAATTTTGGATGTGCAGTGATACATAAAAGTGCTTGTGTTTGTATCCAGCGGAACACTGGATGCACGGCAGAGATTGGTGATTTTTTTTTTTTTTTTTTTTTTTTGCAGCGCCTAACGTGCAAACCGCAAGCAGCATCACTTTAACGTGACAAGGGAGAGGCATGCAGCTATCGCAACATAGCGAAATCCTCGTTCCTGACATTCGAATAATTTAACGTTCCTAAGAAGAGGTTAAACCTTCATGCTGCTTCTTCAAATTGATTTTAAGGGGCTGCTATAAATGGAACATCAGAAAGCTGCGGCAGGGCTACTCCGAGCGGAATATGCAAACTGCGAGCCAGAAGCATCTTAGCCCGTTGCAATATCGTACATTGTGTGTGCCAGCACTTTTTTGTTATTACGTAAAGGCTCTTGGAAGCACCTTGGATATTTTACATTCTCCTTTCTCTGCTGGAAGCAATCAGCACGCAGGAATCCTGACGTGGGCTCTGGGACTATAGGACATTCCAGCTCGTGATCCAGCACGGTTAATTGTGAAAAGTGTATACATTTCTGGCTTATCTATGCTTTGTTATGGGTCTGACGTGAGCCCACGTCCTCCTCCCCCCTCCCGCAATATTACAGGCAGAATTTCAGTTAAAAGTGTTACAGTATCACGGTGCAGGAACCCGTGATATTCAGACAGCAAAATAACCTTAGTCCCCGGCTGTAAAAAGCTAATTAAGCAGAAGAGGAAAATCAAGAGAAACTCGAAAATGTAAGTATTCCCTCTCGTTAACAACCGAGCATTTAACTTTGGAGCCTCAGAAAGGGAAATACCGGGCTGTTCTGCACGTTTTCGCTAAGCTTCATTTTCCACACAATGCAGAATAAAATGCTAGTTTAAAGTGGCTACGTTACCGAAGGATTTTCCATCGCTACGATCAGACTTATGTCCTTTAAATTCACGGCATGCACAAAAGAGCAACGTTTGTCCAAAATAGGATAAAAATATACGAAACGATAGGGGGAAAAAGCATACAAATCCTTCCTCGGAAGCTAGCGACGAGGAAGTCCGAGAGGTCTGAGTGTGTTTGAGCTCGGATTGTTTAATAGAAAGATTTATATACTAACTGTATTATTTACTTTGGGAGGGGAGGTGGCAGTATAAGGGTATGCTAATTAGTGGGAGATTTTTGGGGGGAAGGGGTGGAATATCAATTTTTATTGCATCACCTGTCAGGAGTGTCCAATCAGCGTTGGCTTTAGGGGAATTAATTGATGAAGGTGTCTCCGGACGAGCTCACTTCACTCTGTCATTTTATTTGTAGCTAAAGCAGCGGCGGGAATAGCAGCTGCATTTCTTTTCTCTTCCTCCCTTCACATTCCATTATCATAGTTTCCAATGGAAAAGCAGGGAATGAAAGGGAACAGGTACTGATCTTCAGCAGCAACTTAGACAAACACTTTGGCAAACCTGATTTTTAAGATTATATATTGATTGTAGCCTCACGGTATTTTTTTAATTTATTTTTTTTTTAATTTTGTCTAAAGTTTGGCACTTCATTCACCAGGAATAACAGCCTTTGTTATATTTTATTAGCAGGATGCCTTGAGACAAATACAGCATCTGGCTGAGGATTGTGTGTGTGTGGCTTTTTCTTTTTTTTTTTTTTTTTTTCATCTCTCTCTCTCTCTCTGCAAATGCTGGGAATAATTTAATTCACGAAATGGGAGACCTGAAGTCGGGTTTTGAAGAGGTGGATGGCGTGAGGCTCGGCTACCTCATCATTAAAGGAAAGCAAATGTTTGCACTCTCCCAGGTTTTTACAGACCTGCTCAAAAACATCCCGCGAACTACCGTGCACAAGCGAATGGATCATTTAAAAGTAAAAAAGCATCACTGCGACCTGGAGGAGTTGAGGAAACTCAAAGCCATCAACTCCATCGCTTTCCACGCCGCCAAATGTACCCTGATCTCCAGAGAGGACGTGGAAGCCCTTTACACATCCTGCAAAACCGAACGGGTCCTTAAGACGAAACGGAGGAAAATAAGCCGGGCGCTGTCAACCACCGACCTCCGGTCAGAGCTCGCACCCACCGACCCCTTCTCCGGCTTCTGGAAGGAGAACAAACTTTGGCTGGGTTTGAATGACTCTCCCCGGCCCCTGCTGCCCATCAGGAGGAAAGCTTTGCGTCCGGGGGATACAGCCTTGCTACCGGCCTCTCATCTACCTCACATTTTTAGTAAATACACTGGCCACAGCTACCCAGAAATCGCTCGGGCGCCTTGCAAACCCCCCGTAAACTATGAAACGGCGCCGGCGGCGGGCAGCTGCGCGCCCCTTCGCGCCCGCCGCCCGCCCGCCGCCCGCCCCCCGCCCGCCGCCGCGGCGCGGCCGCGGCTCCCGGCCGCCGGGCCCCCGCCCCTGCCCGCCCGCTGCCGCCGCCGCCGCCACGGGGCGGCCGCCGCCGCCACCGGCGCGCTGGGCCCCCCCGGCGGCGCCCGCCGGTCCCTGGCCACGCCGCGGCCCTGCCGGCCCCGCGGCGCCCCGCGGCTGCCGCTGCCGCTGCCCCGCGGCTTCGGGCCGCCGCCGCCCGCCTTCCCCGAGAGCGGCAGCAGCGACTCGGAGTCCAGCTGCTGCTCCGGCCGCGCCGCCCACGACTCGGACTGCGGCTCCAGCCTCTCCAGCTCCAGCGAGGGCAGCTCGGAGGAGGAGGACGAGGAGGAGGAGGAGGACGAGGAGGGCAGCGGCGCCTCGGACTCCAGCGAGGGCAGCTCGGAGGAGGAGGAGGAGGAGGAAGAGGAGGAGGAAGAGGAGGAGGAGGACAGCACCTCGGACTCCGACTCCAGCTCGGTCTCCAGCCAGGTCTCGGTGCAGAGCATCCGTTTCAGGCGCACCAGCTTCTGCAGCCCGCCCGGCGTGGTCCACGCCAACTTCTTGTACCATCTGGCGGCCGCTGCCGCCCCCCGGCCCCCGGCCCCGGCCCCGACGGAGCCCGGCGGGCTGCCCGCCCTCCGCGGCGCTCCCGGCGGAGTCAAGCCGGAGCTGCCGGAGGAGTGGGGCCGCCCCGGCTGGGCTCCCGCCGCCCCGGCGCTGCGCTGCTCCGGCGGCCTGGGCAGCTGCTTCGCGGAGATAAGAGATGATAGGGTATCCGAGATCACATTCCCACACTCTGAATTTTCCAATAATGCCAAGAGTACTGACCTAACAATTAACTGTGTTGCAAAGGGGGCCTCTTCACCTAGCCCAAAGACAAACAATGCATTTCCACAACAAAGAATACTCAGAGAGGCAAGGAAATGCCTTCAAGCAACTACTACACACCGTGCAGATAACAATACAATAGCTGCTAGGTTCTTAAATAATGATTTTTCATCAGCGGCAGCAAATTCAGAGAAAGATTCCAAAATCCCTCATTGTATTGAATTTGCCACGGATTTGCCCTCTTTACAAACTGATCCTGAGGAGGATGCTGCTTCTCCAGGGGCAGCAGCAGCAGCTGAGCTCCAGTGCACTGATACAGGCAATAAGGCATTGCCATTCCTGCACAGCATTAAAATCAAAATAGAGGACAGCAGTGCGAACGACGAGTATGAGCCTGACCTTACAACACATAAGCTAAAGTGTGAGTGCAATGATACTAAGGATGAGTTTTATGGTGTGACTGAGAGTAATAACCAGGACGCTTTATTAACAGCCAAGGAAGATTCTGCATGCACTGAGAAAGAAACCACTTCCTTAAACCCGCTGACTCAGAGTCAGGTCCTCTCATGCACTTTAGGTACTCCAAAACCTGAGGATGGGGAGTATAAATTTGGAGCAAGGGTGAGAAAAAATTACAGGACACTGGTTTTGGGAAAGCGACCTGTACTGCAGACTCCTCCAGTCAAACCAAATTTGAAATCAGCTCGAAGCCCACGTCCTACAGGTAAAATCGAGACACATGAAGGAACACTGGATGATTTTACAGTTAACAATAGACGCAAAAGGGTAGCCAGCAATGTAGCATCAGCAGTGAAAAGGCCATTTAATTTCATGGCAAATTTTCCCTGTCCACCATCACTAATTATTGGCAATGATGGGGATTTGTTGCCAGCTTATTCCTTAAACACCACTAAGGATTCCCAACCACCTCACAAGGCCCATCCTGTATGGAAATGGCAGCTGGGCGGTTCTGCAATACCTCTTCCACCTAGCCACAAATTCAGGAAATTTAATTAATAAAATAGTTTGGAAAATATTTTCTTGAACCACCTTTAACTTTCTTACTTTTTTTTTTTTTTTTAAACTCTGCAGGATGGTTTGTACAAGCCCATTAATGCTATACACACTTTTGGAATCCTGTTTTATCACATTGTGAAGACAGAAACCGGATTACTATTTTCTTTACCATTACAACAGTGGTTTTTTGTTTTGTTTTGTTTTTATTTTTTTGGTTCTGTTGCATTTGGGTTTTTGGGGTTTTTTTTGTTACATTCCACAGAGTACTTCAGCCTAAAGACTCAAGTTAAACTCAGTTATTATGGTAGAGCTGGAACACTTTACTGTTTAAATGCTAATAATGCACCAGTACCTCAATTCAACTGCTGCAAATAAATGTCAAAAGGTTGAATAATAAATATTAGAATGAGCCATTAAATTTATGCACTAGATTTCGAAAATGGAAGTCTAACTGTTAATTCAGTTAAAGTTTGTTAAGTTACATGGTTGCACAGTAAGGGTTCACTATAATTCAATGTGGCAGCAGCCTACTTTTCGGGAGCTTTGTTTTTGGGTGCAGGGGTGTCTTTTTCGAAAAGCAGTTGCACTTACTCCTTTTTCTCTGGTTTGGAAAGGCTGGGGACTGCCTGCGATCCCAGCGCTGGGAAAAGCTGCCTCATCTGAAACCAGTAAATAAATGTGGAATTCTATTTTTGGTAAAAGGGTGTCTTTTTACTCGTACAGCCACTCTTTGCAATTGGGAAGCCTTTTTGTTTCACCCAGAGGTCTTAAATAAGGTTACTGTTACCCACTAATGTCATACTTAAGTTGTGGTCTGAACATGCCCCTTACAAACTTGCAAAGCAACTAAAATATTTGCCCGGCTAGCAGCACAATTTATGGTCCAGCCCCTCACGCTGGCTGGAGGAAATAGCAAAGCAGTAAATACAACACAGAAAGTGAAACGAGAGGCCGTAAGTGGAAAGAATACACAAAATGAGAAGACCATGTTATTCATAGCTTTTTGGCACCAAAACTCAGGCGTTTCAACCGTGTTACACTTCCCGGTTCTATCCTCATCTCTTGAAATTTGTTGTCGTGGGGTTTTTTTTGCCATGCCATCCGCTCTATGTAGCAGAAACATTTCTACTGCACGTGACAATCAGAGGCAATTATCTATATTTGCACTTAATATCGAAATAGTCGAACAGGCAGACTTCTAGAGTCTAGCCCTCGGTAAGACATGCTGGTATAATATATTGTGATGATGGAAGCAGTAAATCAAAATTATGGAAATTTGCACTGTTGAAAAGCATGCTTTAGCTTTATTTTCAATTAAAAACACTGTTTTAAAAAAAATCCTGATTCCATACACTTTGAATTATTGCAGAGTTATCCGTGGTTTCCTCTCCGTTTGTAAGTTCACTGTTTTTATTTGGAGGAAATACGCTTCAAGAGGTTAACTGTTTCCCTCCCTCCCCCCCCCCCCCCAACCCCTCGAAAAGAAAGGGAAGGGGGAAAAAAAAAAAAGAGAGAGAGAGAAAGGCTGGAGGCCGAGGTGGAGGCAGAGCTGAGGACGGGGGAAGGTCTCTCTTGCGGGGGGAGGACGGGTACAGCAACTCTGAAAACAGCCTGAAAAGTTTGCAGCTTGAGAAAGGCAGTTATAATTGAGTTGCTGAATCAGCAGAGTTTAGGATGAATAATTGCTGGTTTCTTTCTTTGGATTAGCATTTTATTTATACTAGATCATTCCCAAATTAAATTTTAAGCATTCCACTCATCGATCAATCCCGGGAGAATAATTTATCGTAAATCAAAAAAAGGAAAACAAAGCAACAATGTAATGTTTACTGTGTGACTCAAAGTCAACATTTCTGATGGCAGTCCACTGCCTGGGTTTCAATTTTTTAATTCCTGCCTTTTGTGATGCCCTCTCCCAACCCCTCGTGTCTCTAAATATTCCAAGCAGTCACTAACTGATATCAGCTCTGTTTACTATATCCACACCGTAGTTTTCCTCTCATTGTAAAAGGCCTAGTCTAAGAATACCTGCAGCCAAACATATTTAGAAAGAGTAAACAATTGCCTTTCAGTGGAGTTACCCTTCCCCCCTGCATGCACACGCACACACATGCACACGCACACACACATCACTTTAAACTGCCAACTGCAAAAGGTGCATTGCATACTTAACTGCTCTGCTGAAATTACGATGGTCATGAAAAATCTGCTTACTGAAGTTGTTCTGAGATGAATGTTTACATTCGTATGTTTAGAGCTACACAGATTACAGCCTTATTTCCAGAGAACTGTAAATACGTACAAAATGTACTGCTCAGGAAAGCCCCCCACTCTGTTAGAAAGCCGTGTCTGCTTGACAAAGGTCTTCCCTTGACCAAAAAAAAAAAGAAGGGGGAGAAAAAAAAAAAAAAGAGCCAAATCCAAAAGCAACAAAAGTGCAATATGCAAACTTGAAACCTAAAATTTTGCCTTGTCAATTAAACAACGTATCACTTTCAAAGTAACTCCTTCCCCTGACCCTGTTTACTTCCAATTAGAGATATGCTGATTTGGTCAGGAATTGTAAATTACAGAGGTGCCTTTTCAGGTTCCTGAAATAATCCTGGGAAGGGGGGGGGAGGGGGAGGAATAAGCATAAATTTATACCAAATAGGCTCTGCAGAGTTGAGGATGTGAAATATGGCGCCCAGCTCTGCCAGCGGCCTGGGATCCCCAGGCCCAGGAGCGGGAACGGGGCAGGGAGCACCCCAGGCCCGGCACCCACTGGGCATCCCCGGCAGGCTGCTCCGCTGGGCTCCCCTCCGTGCAGGCAACATCAAAAGGCAAGAAGTTAAACAGCCAAATAATTTTCACACGTGTACACCTCAGTTTAGTGCAAGCCACTAACAAGGACATTCGTGGTTTTACTACCGTTGGAGAAATTAGCCAGGTACAATAACTCACTGGGGGGAAAAAAAAAAGGGGGGGAAAAAAAAGGTATGCTGTCCAATTCTGGTAGTTTGGTAACTGTTTCTGACGGCATTGTAATTATTATTGCAAGCAGAGTTCATTATCATTCCAGCCTTAATAATAGAAAGTCAGATCATTGAGTTACATGTAAATAACCAATTTTCTCCCATAAAGGTAAGTTCTAACAATGAGGAAAAACTAAGGTTTTTCTAGTGAGCCAGGTTACCCTTTTGTTGCAATGTTTACAGGAGATAAAACTTAAAATGTATTAGTAATGAATTGCCACCATTTTCCAATTCCTGGTGTACACAAAAATCAACAGACATTTCTAGAGGAAAAAGCAATTGAGGGAAGTGTGTCTACTTTATGGACTATACGCCATAGGTATTTGCCACAAGTAGAGTTCATTGGTAAATTTATTGGGAAGATTTCTGCTGCCAGCTGGAAGACAAAAGAAAGTTTTGGACTATGTTTAATTCTCTATAGCATTAAAAAGGGAACACGTGTAATGCCTTCAGCAACGAGGTATATTGCCTTAAAAGATGTAACTTGCCGTTTACAGCAATTTACTTTAAGAACTGATTGTTCTATAACCTACACTTACTTGACTACAGTGGGATAATCTCTTTACTGGTTGTTTATTTAAAATGCCACTACTAGCAATAATGCAAAATAGTGGTAGCTGTTGTATGAAGTTTGCTGTTCAATCAATTCACTTGATTTTTTTTTTTTTACATGGTCTCTGATCCTTTTTTCTCTAACAGATTTAGTTGCCAAATAAATTAAAGTTTCTGCAGAAATGAGAGCAATGCTATCATGTTTGTGTTTGTCACCGTCCACACGTGCGAGTGGTTTAAACAGGGGTAAAAAAGTGGCATTTTCGACACACGGCAGTAATCTGCAGGAAAATATTCTACATATGCAGTATGTTAGAGAACATGAAACACGGATAACGTTGTTAATTGTGGTTTTTATGGTTAAGGGGATTGCTGGAAAGAATATGTAATGGCTCATCCTGGGATCTATTTAGTTAGCTTGCAAGTACAAAAGGAGGGTGAGCGCCTGAAAATGAAAAGCACTGGCTAGCAAAACAAGGAGGGAGGCATTGGGATCTACCTTGCTAAAGTCACGCTTGCAGACATGACCCATTCCCCTGGTACTGAGCCCCGCAACCGCGCTTAAAGAAAGCGCGGTCTAAGAGCCCCGGGGCCGAGCGGGTTGCTGGCTGCAGGGCGGCCGGGGCTCGCCGGAGAGAAGAGCGCCGCAGCCTGCCCGAAAACCTTTGGGGAAGGGATAGCTAACCGGTTTTAGGGCCTTCCACGTTGCATTTTTTCACGGCTCTGATATAATTATTTGCCGTGCCCTAGGCCCCTCTCTCTCCCCCTTTCCCTTTCACTCCGAGGCGGCCTCACAAGCCCCCGCTTTAAAAGGCCCGAGATGTTTTGCATGAAGCGCTCACAATAGGGGTTGAGAGAATTGACAGTTTCAAAAACAAGGCGCCCTGTCCTTTCCAGATGCTGAGGACCCCTCTCCCGCACCATCTCTCGTTTGCTCCTCGCTGCTGGTGGCTTTATCCTTAGCATTGCAAATATACGGCAACAGCTGTGTTTGTAAACAGGGGGGAGGCCGGCGGGAGCCCCGCCGCCGGCCCTGCTCCGCGCGGCGCGCTGCCTCCGCTGGCTGCCGCTTCGCTGCCTCACCAGCCACCGCCTGGAAATAAAAAAAAAAAAAAAATTAAAAAAAGAGGGAGAGAAAGATCAAAAAAAATGAAGGGAGCGAAGCCGGGGCGCGGGAGGCGCGGCGGCCCTCGAGCGGCGGGCCTGCTTGGCGGCGGGGCGGCCCCTGCGCGGCGGGCCCGGGGGACAGCGCGCCTCGGGCCGCCATCTTGCCCGGCGCCACAGAGCTTCCCCCTGGAACCCTGGCCCGGCTCCCCCGCTCCCGGAGCGGCTCCCCGCGGCCGGACGGGAGTGGCGCGGCAGTCTGCGGGCCCCCCGGGTGCTCCCGCACTTCAAAGCGGCCTCTCGGCGGGACCGCGGCTCCCACCCCGCTCCCCCCTCCGGCTCCTCAGCTGGGGCGTCCATCTTCCCGGGCTCTCCTGTGGCGCGGCTCCGGCCCCGCCGCCTCCCCCCCTGCCCTCTCCGTGCGCGAGGGGCCACGGCCGGGGAAGAGCCACGGGGGGAAGCCCGCGGTGATTCCGCGGGGCCCTCGGGGTAGCTGCCGGGCGAGGGGCCGGCGCGGGCGGCGAGGGGCCGCGGCGGTGAAGCGGCCAGGGAGTCAACGCCGGGGCCCGGCGCCTGGGGAGGCCTGGGGGCTTCGGGGGAGGCCTCGGGGTACCGGGAGACGTTTGGGGTTCCGGGGAAGCCTGGGGGCTCGGCGGACGCCGTGCGCTCTCTGCCCCCGCGGAGCCGGCCCGGGGAGGGGACGGGGAGCGGGGTCAGCGCGGAAAGTGCAACAGGGCTGTTTGCTCTTGCGTCTAAAATGCAGTCGGGGCTGTAAAGCGTGTGAAATTACGCACTGGTCTGTTAAAGAGTGGCTAATTTATAGTAAATAGCGAGGGCTTTGTAAATGGCTTTATTATGTTGTTTCTTGTTAATTGTTGAGAAAATCCCCATTGTTGAGTGTGAATGGCTTTATGGGCTAACCCGGTCTCCGGTGCAATCCAGGGGCAGTAAATGGCCGCTCCGCTAATGTGGCCCGTAGCGAAAAGCCGGCACCAGCTGCGGTGACCTTTGGGCGGCGGTGCCGGGGTGCGCGGAGGGGCCGGGCCGGGCCGGGGGTGCAATGCCGGGCCGGGCAGCGGGGCTGCGCGGGGGCCGGGGCGTGTGGCGGCCGCGCTAAAATGGACGCCCCACAGGCAGTCCTTGCGCTGGGCGCGGCTGCACCTTCGTCCCCTCGGAGCGGGGAATCGCCGGGTAGCACGGCACGGGGGTGACTCGGTTTTCCCGGCCCAGCAGCCCGGGAAGCAGCAGCGCGGAGCTGCCCCGCAGCGGGCCCGGCCGGCTCTCCCGGCGCAGGGCCCAGCCCGCCTGCCCCGCCGTGGCAGCGCGCACGTGCGGAGGCCGCTCCCCGCCTTTGTTAGCCGCCGCGCTGCCCGCCTGCCCCGCACCGTCCCGGCCGGCAGCCCCGGGTGCCCCTGCCCTGCCGAGGGGCATGTCTGCCCGGCGAAGGGGGCGAGGGGCGGCCCGACAGCGCTCTGCTCCAACGCGGCCCTCGGCCTCCGTTGCCGCCGTCCGCCTTAGACAAATAAACAGGAGGCAGCACCTCCAGCCCCTGCTCCCCCCTGTCCGGGTGGTGGTGGTGGTGGGTGGTGATGGTGGTGGGATAGGGGTGCCTTAATGAACTTCCCCAAATTCTCATGGCGGGCCCCCGGCCGCGGGGGGAGGCATGCGGCTGCTCCCGGCGGTCAGAGGAACCGAGACCCGGGGACTCCCCCGCCGCTGGAACATAAACGCCGTTTCACCGAAACGCCTCCCGAGTGCACGTGCCTGCATATTATAAAATACAAATCGCGATGAAATGTAAATTCCACTCTAGAAACTTATATTGGGCTATTCTCTTTCCTGAAATCTCTCCCCCTCTGATTTCGCTATTAGGAGAAATCCCCCTGGGTTTAAAGCACTTGTTTCACGGATTTCTGTACAGCCCACATCTGTTGGCTTCCCCTCTGCGGCTCGCCCCTTCTGCAGGCAGAGGACGTCGCGGGTCTCCCGGCGGGGCCGGCCGTTCCGAGCCGCGGAGGGGCCGCCGCAGCCCCAGCCCTGCCCCTCGGAGCGCAGCGATTTTCCAAACTGCCTTTCAGGATCGGGATTGAATTGCAAACGTGTCAGATGCACGGCTCCCTCTTCCCCGGGACTTGCGGTCGCAGTGCTTTTCCAGGCTGATTAGTAGCGTCGGAGCAGCCAGATAGGGCTGTACAGTCCATTTCCCTCAAAACAGGATGTTTCCATCAACCTGCATTTGGTTTTCCCCAAAGACCAGCGGAGAGTTTAGCTGGGAAACACGTCCCGGCTAAACCCTCGCCTTCAGCTGCCACTCGGGTCACTTCACATCTTTGTATTATATTTCATCCTGTCATTCCCCTTTCTCTACCTTCTCGGGCAAAAATAAATAAACTAACAAACAAACAGATCCTTGGAAAAGCCGTGCTGATGGCGAAGCGCGGGGCTGCCGCACCGGCAGCTGCCGGCGGAGCGGTGGGGCCGGCGACTCGTCTCCTCTCCGCCCGGGGCACGGCTCGGCTCGGCCCGGAGGACACCCTCCCAGGCCTCCTGGCTTAGCTGTTGTTGCTCCCCGAGCAAACCCCCTGCTCTCCCGGACCACCTCTGGCTGCCGGCCCGGCAGCAGCGCGTTTGTTGGGATTTCCAGTGTCTTTGTGCGTTTGTGGAGATGCGTGTGAACGGGGCTGCGAGTGTTAAAATTGCCACATAACCTGTGCGAACATATGTTTTATATTTACCCGCGATGCTTTTGTATTCCTGGGATTCAGGGGTAAACTGCCGGACAGAAGAGTAAACTCAGAAATATTATCTAGTAAACTGCACGAGAAAAAAAAAAAAAACACCACCCAAACCAAACCAAAACCCCCAAAACCCAGACCCAAAACAGAAAGACAAAAAGGGGCTCGCTTGCTTTTGGAAATGATAATTTCCATTTACGTGGACATGACAGTTTGAGTAAGGGTAAATAGCGATAACGTGCTATTCCGTGTACAGTTTTCCAGACCATTTGAAAAACTTTACTGTGTGTACTGTGGATGTTTGAAGTAGCACATTATAACCAGAAGAAGGATTTTCAGGTTGTTTCCCGCTATGACATAATCGTCCCCGTCAAAATCTGGCTAAGTTCGCCGGAGGGAAAAAGATGTTCATGCTAAATGATGTGAGAGAAGAAAAGAGAGAACGGCGTTTAATACGCCCTATAAAATAACGTCAGATCTCCCCGGCTGTGATCTCGTAGTCTCTTTTACATTTTAGGGGAAGTTTATAAATGGTTACCTGGGGTTTACAAATTTTGCTAGTAAAATCTCATTAATTCCATTATGATTTCTGTATCCTTCTCCCGTAAAGGAGCCTGTAAACTGCATTAATTCTACACAAGCCCTGCCATTCATCAAGTCCGTGAACATTTGTATTTCCCTATCTGACTGCGTAGAGGCCGATAAATAGAAAGGCTCTCCAGATAATCGCTGATATCTCTTTTCCTCCACGCAGAGCACTTGGTGGTGTTTGTTCCGTCCCTGAAAAGCGAGCTTCTTACACAGGCTTGAAAGTAGGTGAACTTTTTAAAACACACCTGAAAGTTGGGAATCTTTAAACGTATTTGCATTGCTCGTGGGGCAAAAAGGAGGATACCCGGCAGCAATTCCTCATCAGCGGACTTAAAAGAGGCTCCTGCCTTTCCCGAGGCCTTTCTCCCTTTCTCCCTCCCTTCCTCTCTCCCTCCTCCCTCCCTCTCTGTAAACACCAGCGCACAGATGCGGCAGGGGTTCCCGTGAAAACTCCAGTGCGGAGCCCGGCTCCTCCGCCAGCGCCTGCGGTGCTGCATTTGTTTCTCCCGTTTTCCGCGGGAGACGGATGACATCGGGTTTAGGAAAAAGCTCCGGAGGGTAATTGAGAGTTCAGCGGCTCCCAGACCCAACGCCGGCACAAATCGCAAGATCGTTTTGCAGTGGCTTCGTGCGAGCTGCTCTGGCTTCACAAAACCTGCAAACCCAAGCCGCCTTCCAGACAAAATTTACTGCTTGTATTTGGTTTAGCAACGTCGATGGCGTCTGATCATTTAGAAAGACGAACTACATAAACATCTGATAGTTTGTATTAGAATCAAGCACAGTGGCAATCGCACAGAGCTGGTTTTAATTTTATTCCAAAGTGTTTACACATCGACATATGGTAAATTTGTCTTCGCTGAGAAAGTTAAGAATCAATAGCGTTAATAGCTTTGCATAGACATGATAGCGATTAACATTTCTGCATCTCTACCACCCCAAGGTTTCTGAAGATAAATGCTTGGATGCTGAAAGAAAAAGGGTTTTCCATTGAAGATTAACTGGCTCTGCCCGCAAAGGTGCTTAGAGGTTCCCCGTAGGCACCGCCGAGTTCAGCAGGACTCACTCTCTGCTGACGGGTATGAAGAAGTAGCAGCGCCCTTCCTCCGTTTTTATCTTTATTTTGCAATGCTTTTGCTCACCGGTACCTGCAAAACAACCGGCTTCTTCCCGGCGAGGAGAGCTAGTCTGTGATAAAAGGCTGCAGCCTGATTCCCCTTGACTTGGACTGGGATGACAGCGCTTTCCAGGAGCCTCTCTGGCTCCCAGGGAAGCGGGAAAAGCAAAGCTCCCGAGCTCGGTCCCTAACTCACGATTTCAGTCAAGGTGCCGCAGAGCCTTTAGCGTACTCCCTGGTTTTCCCAAGGGATGTCCAGCGACCTCCGGTCGTAGCAGGACGAGGTGGCAGAAACTCGGTCGTGCCGGGACATTTTATAGAATCGAGAATGTGCTCCCGAAGAGGTCATAAAACTATATATTTAGGTATATTAAAAAAAAAAAACCTTCATACACAGGAGTCACCGACATTTGCAAACGGTGCTAATGCAGCAATTTCCCCGACACCGAAGGACTATTATTTTTAATTTTCAGGTGTTGCTTTAGGAAGATCATGAAATCACGTAGAAACTCCAAGCCTAACCCAATCCACAGATGTCTATGCACGTCTCTAAGTCAAACAGGTCAAATATTTTTTAAACATGCATTTACCAAGGAAAAAAAAAAAAAAGCATCTAAGCTGGAAACCTGTGGGGGCATAACAAAAGGAAAGAGGCCAGAAAGAAATATCCCACAGTGGATTACAAGGTTATGGGACAGGTCACTATAGGAAAGTTAAACAAAAAATGAAGGGTACATTATATAAACCTCACATAATTAAAAAAATTATGTTAGTTCCAATGTTGTAGTTATACCCTCAGATATTTGTTGAGTGTGTTGATCAAGTGCCTGTGAATTTATTGGAAGTATATTCTGTTAATATACCTCTATTTACCCGGCGTTGATTTTTCACATAATTAGAAAACTGACTGCAGCCTTTAATGACTGTGTATTTAATGAAGACTATCATTATTTTACACTGCGGACAAATGTACAGAACGAGCTATTATAGGAGGGAACGTAGTCAGATAAGAAATAAGTCCAGCCTCACAGAGAGAGGACTCTAAGACAGTAATATATTAAATATTGCAGCGATCGATTTCAATACCCTGAGTGGACACGGGAATAAAAATTCACCCCCAAGATGAAATGATTAGGAATTCTTTGTTGGGAGAAGAAAAATGCGATTTTTTTTTCCCTCCCCAGATCCTTTTTGTTCAGGTTGGAAGAGGGCCGGGCAATCATCTTTCAAGGTCTCGGATCCCAGTTTGGGATATAACCCTAAAGGTTAGCCGCATCTCAATGGCGGTTTCTCCGTGGTAAAAAGATGGGTCTTTGTCCGAAGAGAGCCGGATTAAATATCAAGCCCGGCTCCGGTGTGCGGGACAGGGGCACCCCCCACGCACCCGCGGCAGCGGCCCCGCGGAGCGGCTGCCACCCGCGGCAGGGCTGCGCACCGGGGCGCCTGGTTGGGGGCAGCGGGGTTTTCCCGCAGCCGGGAAGCCGGGACGGGACAGGCGGGGCGGCGGGGAGCGGCGGCGGCAGCGGGAGCGCGCTCCGGTGCCGGCGCTGGAGGGGAGCGGCACCGGGCCGCCCCCCCGGCAGCCCCTTTGTAGCCAAGGCTAATTAAAACGGCACACAAAGCTGCCCCATCCACCCTCCGCTCCCACCGCTGCCCCCAGCTCGCTCTTCCCTTCCTTCCCCGCATATCCCCACCCCCAGCCACGGCCCTTCTCGGCTTTAATTAATAATTAAAAGGCAGAATGAAAATTAAAGAGGGGGCAGAGGAGGGGCGAGGCGTTTCCGCGCCCCGCGGGAGCCCGCCTGGGCGCTGGGGATGGGGGCAAAGGTGGCCGGGCGTCATGCGGGGCTGCCGGGCTGGGGTCCCCCCGCACCCTCCGGGCCACCTTCCTCCTCCTCCTCCCCGGGGGTGCCCGCCCTGCACATCGGCTGTTGGCGGTAGCCGGGGCTGAGGCTTAGCAGGGCAGCGGCCGGGGGCTCGGGTTTGCTCCGCTCCCTCTCGGCTGCAGGGGAGAGGAATTACAGCCCAGAAAATGTGAACCTGTTGACTGCCACATCCCGAGTGAAAGGGCCGGTAGTCTTTTACATTCCCAAACCTATGAAGTTGGGATGCCATCGCTGGGCCCCTGGATTC
Source organism: Grus americana (assembly GCF_028858705.1). Taxonomy (NCBI): domain Eukaryota; kingdom Metazoa; phylum Chordata; class Aves; order Gruiformes; family Gruidae; genus Grus; species Grus americana. The sequence goes on along the minus strand of NC_072853.1, from coordinate 148,605,243 downwards.
ACCTGTCACTGCAATCACTGCCCCCGAGCACTGACAAATATTCACAATAAAAGAGTGAAAGGGTCTCTTAAGGTTCACTGATTTGTGTGTAGAACTTTGGAAAACTGCAAACAAGCGAGAAAAATTGTCCATTCTTGTGAAGGGAAATACAAGTTTGCACTTAACCGTTCAGCGACAAAACCCAAGGACTGGCCAAAGAGCCAGTGACATACACTGTAATCTCCATAACAATTTCATTTCCTCTCTTCCCTCTCTCCCTCTTTACTGGTTAGCAAAGGGGAAAATCTAAGGGTTTAATCCCGAGGAAAGCTTTCCATTTATTCCCACTGCAGGGAGAAGGGGATATTGAGAAAAGCCAGCAGATCCCGAACAAAATGGAGAGGGAAGTCCTCGGGCTCTGCGCTGGGAGAGGCGAGTTGGGATCATCCAGCCAGAGGACACATGCGAGTCAGAGCGAAATAGAAACTGGCGCTATTAAATTTCCTTTTAAGTGTGCCTTTGGATTAGTTGTACACGGAATCTAGTAATTAAGGCCCTTCTCTATAGAGAAAACCTTTTCGGTTTCGTATTCCAGCGTCGGGCGTGATTGCTGCGTGCTCAGGAGAAAAAAAATAAAGGACCAGTTTTTCCTTTGAGCGCAAAAAGTTGCTGCCACATAAGTGGTTTTTACTAAAGACGACATTAAATTGTAGGGTATTAGCAATAATCACCAAGGGATCTGTTTTGTACCGTCTCCGGCCTCAGAATCTGCTGTTCCCGTCTTGGTGGGACCAGGGAAAAGCGCGTCCCGATTAAATTCTGCATTAATAGAACTTGGCAACCGGCAACAAAAACCTTGCTTAAGTGAAATGAAGAGACAAAAGGCACTTTAAATGCTGAGGTTGGGGGCTGGGGAGCTTATGCCACTAATTTTAAATGAAGACGACGTTCATGCCTTGCAATCGGTGGAAAGCCCGTGCTTAGGCTGGGTGAGGGATAGCACTAATTCTCCTCCGTGGGCTCGCTGCGAGGCTCCGGGCAGGGCTCGCCGCCCTCCGCATCCTCCCTTGCCTCCCAGGGACGCACCGTTTGTATCCGAGACCCGGGAGATCCGCAAAACAAACCCCTCGGGTTCCAGGCGGAGCTGCCTGCACCTCATCTGACCCGGCGATTAAAAAGAAGGGACCTCAGCTCCGCCGGCCGGGGGGAGCCCCCGGCGCCCGCGACTGGCGGGGCCGGCGGGGAGGTGATGGCGTGTGTGTGTGTGGGGTCGTATGCGTGTCCTCACGCACTGCCCGGGAGAAACGTCCGAAAAGGGGCATTTACACGACCTGCTCTGGGGAAGGTTTTTCCACCCCTTCCTGAGACGCGGGTGTCGTTTCCCACGGGGATATGCGACCTCAGAAGCCCCTTCCCGATGCCCATGAGCTCTGTGCGCGGGGGGTGTGTGGGTGTGGGGGGGTGGGTGTTCCCACGCGTGTCCGCGGGCCGGCGCAGCGAGGCGCCTGGCAGTGCGGCGGCGGGACGGAGCCCCCTCCGGCGGGGACTGCGCGGAGCGCGGAGCGGGGCCGCAGCCCGTGCCGGGGCTGGCTCTGAGCGCGGAAATAGAAATGTAACATCTCTCCAGACAAATTAATTTTTGACGGATTTATGGCACGGTTTGCTTTCAAGATATTCATTGGCTCCTCCGAGCTGTAATAAAGTCCAGGGTGCAGAAGTATAAACACGCACCGTCTGCTCGGCGGAAACCCTCTAACAGTATCTGCCAGCGAAAGATCAAGACACTTTGTGCATTTTCCACAGATAATGCCCATATTCCGAATGAGTGATCAGAGAACTCCGGTATTGTTAAGTAAAATGAGAGGAAGGCGAGTGACGTGGGAGCCGAACAATGGCATTTCTGAATCAGTTTGGTTGATTGACATTTGGGGGCTTCATGACCCGAGGGAGTAGGACTCATTACCGTGAATACACCAAAACATCAACCGAGATTAGAACTCTGGATCTTTTAAAAATCCTATTTCATTCTAAATTATAGTGGGAAAATACCAATTCTAAGAAAAAAGAAAGGGAGAGGGAAAAAATTGCTCCTTTATGCTCCTTTAATTGCTCAAAGCTCCCAAATAGAGTAAGAAATAGCGTTAAGATTTTAGGCAGCATTTAAGAGGAGAAAATTAACTTTACAAGCTAAAAATCTTGCCGCTGACAGAACACTGAATACGAGGAAATAGATATTTCTGGGACCTGCAGATCTTGCGCCGAGCTGAGATGGGAATAGGCGCATGGTGGAGGAATAACTTAATAAGGAGGAGATTTGACAGGTTGATATGAATAACTAATTAGATATTATTTCATTTTCCATTGCTATGCGTTTTATACCCCAAATCCTCAGGTAAAGGACATGTAAAAGTAAGGGTGTGTGTGTGTGTGGGGGAAATAGAGGGGATAATAATGCGTGAGGAAAAATGTGTCCAAACCAGCCTGGAGACTCAGGAGAGGCCATCGCGAGGGGTGACATTGGGTTCTGTTTGGAAGACCGGCTAGCTCTGAGCAAAGTCCATTTCTCACAAAATTGGGAGGGGAAAAAAAAAATAGTAGGGTGTGTGGCAGAGGGGGACAAAATCCCCGAGAGCCGGTGACCGTCCTTCCCCGGCAGAACAGCCCTCGCCGAAGTCAGTGGCCGCCGCGATTTGCCCATCCTTAAAACTATCTGCGGATCCTGAAACCGAAAGCAGAGTCCCTGGGTCCAGCACCGGGCCAATGCATTCGAAATATAGTTGTATTTGCTCCCCTCCTATCTGTAGGAAAATAAAGGCACATGGGGTTCCTGGTACAGGATGAAGCGCTTAACCAGTGACATTATGACTGTGGCTGCAAGAGGAGGTGGCCTTGTTATCAAATTTTCGATCGGTTTATCAAAGCTGAGGATTGCTTAGGAGTCATCGCTTTGCACAATAGAAACAAGGACGGGTTTATTTATTCAGCGACCAGAAATACAAATCATTAGGACGCTGGCAATCTTGCCAAATAAATTTAGTGCTTTCAGGTTAAAACACAGGCGCGCAAACAAACCCGATGATTATCTAGACGTTCAATTATACATTTACTAATACGGCCAATGCCTCAAAGCCTCCGCACATCTAGATATCATCTTTATATGGAGACATCTTGGTTTTAATTAATGACTGCTTTATTCTCATTCTCCAGAAAAATAGGGGTCACGTCACATTCAAATTAAGATTATTTTAATTTATTTAGGCTCTTAAGAAAAAATCAGTCTAATTATATTTCGAATTACGAGGGAGAGGCAATTTAACTCGTTGGAGAGTTTGAACAAAGGCACGCCACCCGGTAACGTACAAAGCTGAGCTCGGGGTAGGGAAGGAGCGACCCAGCTTTTCCCCACGTTCTCCTTAGGTCCCGTCTGGAGGGACGAGCCGGACAAAGTGGCCAGGCAGCACCGCGCCTGTCACCCGCGGCGCCCCGCACGCCCGAGCCCCGCCCGAGCCCCGCGTATTGCCGGCGATCCGGCCGGCACCGGGAGGCGGGCGGGAGAAGTTAAACCGGCGGCGCTCCCCGGCCCGTCAGCCCATCCCTGGGCACGGCGCGGGGAGCCCGCCCGTCGCTCCCGGGAGCGTGCCCGGAGCGGGGGGCAGCGGGGGCGCGGCGGGGCACACTCCGCTCCACCGGGGAGGCGGCGGCGGCCCCGACCCCGCACCTGCGCGGGGGCCCCACAGAGAGCTCCCGGGGGAGGGCAGGGCCCCCCGCCCGCCGAGGGAACAAAGGCAGCGGCGCGGGGGGCGCCCGCTCGGCCGCGGCGGCGGGTGCCGGGCGAGGCGAGGCCGCCGGCTGAGGGGCCGCCCCGCCGCAGCCGAGGCCGCGGCCCCCGCCCGCCGCTGGCGGCGCCAAACGCGGGCCGGCAGCGCCCCCTGCAGGGCGCTGGCGGCGCGGCAGCGCCTCGGCGGCGTCACCGCCCCTTAAAGGGGCAGGAGCTCTTAAGGTGGAACGGGCGGGGAGCGGCGGCGGCAGCCCTGCCGCTTTTCGCGTCCTGAAATACCCTCGGTGCTGCCGCCGTCTCCGTTCTCGTCCCGTCCACCCCCCCGCTCCCCGTTGCCGGCATCGCTGGTTTTGCCGTGCATGTCAGCGAAGCTCGGAGTGCTCCCACGGGCGTGATTTTCCACGCGGAAGCCGCCGGCCGGGTGGATTTTTCGGGGCAGCGGTGCGGGGGCTACCCCGCCGCCGGCTGCAGCGGGGACATCCCCGAGAGAGGTGCCGGTGGGGCTGCCCGGGCCAAACCCGCCCATCCGACGGCCGCGGCGCCGTTCACGGGGCCCGAGCCTCGGCCCCCAGGACCCCCGGCGCTTCGTGCTTCGCTTCATAGCGGGGACCACCCCGCTCGCTCCCGGGGGGGCGACGCGAGCTGTGCCCGCCATTCCGCACCTCTCCGCACCGCGCGGAGCCGGGAGCGCGCAGAACTCCTGCCAGTCCCGGGCAGCTTTACCGAGAGGTCCGGCCGGCTGCTAGCGCACATAGTGCCCCACGTCCCCGTGTTCCCCCCGCGCAAACGGTCACGGCGGCAGCTCCGCGGGCGCAGCAGGCGTTCCCAGGCAAGCCTTGCACCAGTCGTCCCTAGAGCAAACCAAATAAAGTTAATTAAGAAAAAAAAAAAAAAAAAAAGAAGAGCGGGGGGACAATCTCCCCCCGCCCCTGCGCAGTATTTTGCAGCTGCCCGAGAAGGGCCGTGCGGCCCCGGGGCAGCGGGGGATGGAGGCTCCGCCGTGCGCGCTCCTCCGCGGTCCCCTCCCCACCCGTCAGCTTCTCCGAGCGATGATTTTATTCTGGCTCTTGGGGTTAGTGAGAAGGAGCGGTGGCAGCACGGAGAATCCTCCCAGAGAAGCGCCGGCGCTGAGTGCCCGAGGGGCTGCAGCGCGCAGGGAGACGGTGCCCGCGGCGGGGGCGGCCGGGACGCGCAGCTCCCAGCGCCAGCTCCCCGGCCGGGACGGCGGGGCGAACGGACACCGGCGAACCTCGGCACCCACACCCGCATCGGCACCTCTTTTACCCTCAAAAACGAAGCCGAGGGGGCAGGCGCGCGAGCTGGGGATGCCTGTCTCTTGCGCAAGAGCGCGATCGTTGCTCTGAAAATTCAGAGCCGAATTTCTCAGGTTTCTAGACGGAGGAATTTCTTTTTTTTTTTTTGAGAAGGGTGTGTGTTGGAAACCAGTGAAGACAAATCCGCATTAGAGCTACTCCACACAGGCCATTAAGCACGACGAGGTTTCCCTCTCGTGTTTTTAAGCGGTGATTTGTGAGCGCCGCGTTTCGGCCTCCTGTGGTGGCACCGGCGGGGCGGCCCTACGGCGCAGAGCCGCTCAGCGCCCGCGCCCTCACGGTGGCTTGCAAGCTCCGAGCCTCCACCGAACTGGCCGAAATATCAGTGAAATGTTTTCAAAATCAAATCCGTTTTCTGCGCCCCCTCTCCCCGCGCAGCAGAGCTGAATTGTGACAGCCGACGCGGCACTGCGCGGCTGTGCGCGGCGCTGCGCGGAGCAGTCCCCGACCCGCTCCGCAGGCTGTTTTAAGCGAAATAGCCCAGCGAAGCTCTGAAACAAGGTGAGGAAGGGCGAGCCGTGTCCTCCATGGATTCTCGACTTATTTTTTGTTGTCCGCTCTAAGTTTCTGCGGAGTACCCAATAAATTAGCGCTGAGTGTCTGCTGGCCAGAGAATATCCCCGAAATTTGGCATTTATGTATTTTGTTGCTGGTAGGCTTTCATGGGCGGTAAAGCAGGAAGCTTAGACAAAAATCTGCACCCTGCCACGTTACCCGAGAGGCACAAATGCTGGAGGGGGAAAGCGATGTTTCACCCCGGGTTCTTGCACCAGAGAATCAAAAATAGTACACGGCGATTTATTGATTAATATAATGTTTGAGGGGAAGGCTGTAAAATCCTGAAGGGATAAGCTGTGCCATGAGAAAGCAACAATCCCCCAGACTTCAGCGGACCGTGTCACAATAAGCCATAATAACCGCGATTAAAGCAGCAGCAGCAAATCTGGTACCTTATCTCTCCTTTTTATCTAAAGCATCAGAATATTCCGTCTTCCCTTGACAAAGGAGCCCTCATCCAAAGCATTTTGTTCCCCTTGCCAGAATGAAACACATTTTCCTCCCCAAAGTAAACATAGTGCATGTGACTAAAACACTGGCAGGGACAACAGCAGGGAATTTAACTTTTAAAGAAACCGATCTCTGTCCGTGATTGATGCTGTGTCGCTCTGACAACAGAGAGTGTGTAGCTAATTGCCTCTATAAACGAAAAAGATATTGCCCTCATTTTATCAAACACATTCTTTGTCCAGGGCTAAAACAAGTGTCACAGCAAATGAACATGACTGTAGAGATTAATAGTTACCCAGCAGTGAAATCTGAATAAGAACCCCACGTTGGCAACCCGTGTCTGGTTTAAACTGGGAAGGAGGTTTGCATTCATTTTTCAGGGGCAGTTTCCTTTCCAAGGCTCCACCTAGGCGGCTATGATCACCTGGGGTGCTGCTGGCCGGGGTAACCCACAGCTCCTGCCACCAGGACCTCGAGGACCTCGTGGAGGCCCGGGAGACCTCCCTTTCCGGCCCTTGGGAGCTCCCTGAGCAGAGCCTTGGCCAGGGCTGACCAGGCAGGCTGGTCTACAGGGTACCGCTCTCCCACCCACCCTCCACAAGGAATCATGGAAAAGGAACTGCAGTAGGTTTCCTTTGGGTTTCACTGAAGTACAGGGTGATCCTGACTTTTTTTTTTTTTTTTTTTGCAGAGGGGCTGCAGATGTTTTTTCTCTGTTCTCTAAGAATATTTTTTCTTTGTATCCTGAAAGCCAGCAGCGAGTACTGAGAAGAAAAAGGGAAAGCTTCACAGCAATATTTGTTCAAACAGGTAACAGTAAATTCTGTGTGAGCACCTAACAAAATAAAATTTCATCTTCAGCCAACATCAAAATGTGGCTTCTGGGATCTCTCTCTCACAGCTACTCAGTTTATACTTTTACTCCCATCCTTTCCCTTAGAAGCTGTTTCCTCAACTTTATATCCAGGCAGGGTAACGATGCCCTGTCACACTCCATTTTTTTTTCAAAGGGATATTGAAATTTTGAAGAGCACGGAGGAGCCCTCCCACCCTTATGTTTTGAAACCCCAAAGGGCCATACAAGATTCTCTTGGAGCTTATCCTTTCTTAAGGAACTGGATTACAACATGGAATACACTCAAGAAATGGAAATGTGAGATGTGGAAGGTCTCTTTAACATAGTGGGGAAAGGCACAGGCTGAACAAATAGCTGGAAACTAGAGCCAGACAAATTCACGTATGAAGGAAAGCACTCATTGGTAAGGTACTGCCCAGGGAAGTGGCTAATTCACTGTTTGCTGCTTTTAAGCCTTCCTGGAAATTATGCTTTTGTCAGACATAAGTTATTGGACACAACACCGGGTGAAGTGGGTAAAATCTAATGGCCAGTGTTAAACAAAATGTATCTGCTTCTCTGGACTTGATGTTTTTGTAGATTAATAGAATTTAATACTGAGGGTCACAGCTTATTCTTCTGCTTAGTCCAAACTCAGTGACACTGGTCAAGAAGCATGTGAAGATCTTGAAGCACAGGTACCTTCCCCTAAGGCTGCTGACAAATAGTTCTTCATTTTCCTTTAGTTTATCTAGAGTTGTTACTGACAAAGTACCTCCAGAGTAAAGTGTCTTTGCATAATTATTTATGCTTCAGGTTTAAACTCTCAAATCCATCCCCTGCTTTTTTTCCTCTAAGATTTTGCCCCTTACTCCATGGAATAACAAGCACATTCTCAGTGCTGATATTTTCCCTGCTGAACCTGCCTTACAGATAGCATGAACGGTGCAGTTATGCCTATTAGTCACAGTGCTCGGCCCTGGTGTTAGACTAATTTGGAAAGACTTCCTGCATAGCAAGAAACAGCAGGATTTGATCATAGTCGGAGATCCATTACAATGTGCAGTAAGGCTCTTTAAGGAGCCCTTATCACCTGAGACGTTTAAAAAACTGTGCTCCATGAGGCATCAGTAAAATCACTGCATTCAAAGGAAGATGGATCGCTTGATCTGCTAGATCTTTTCCATCACTGAATTCTAAGACAGTGATTTGATTAAATAGTAATAATAAAAAAATCTGACAAAACAGGGAGAGAATGGACAGCGAATATAGACTCTTTAACTGCACTATTTTGTGGAATATTAAATTAATGTTCCCACATGATGTCCAGGCATCCATCCTGATCTCCCTGGAGTCAATGGTGACATTTCTATTGCCTTCCCGTGGAAGAGGGCTATTTATCTGAGGGCATCTTGATCAAAATAAACACAAGGAAATAGATTGTATTTGAAAATATTTTGAACTTCCTTTTGCTTGATTTGAACAATTGCTTTGGTCCTAGGTTATTAAATCTTGACTTTACCCCAAGAGAGGCTACTGTTGTATTACTATCCTCTTTCCTTTGCTGCAGGGATAATCAAACATTTCAATAGCTTTCTGTTGACTGTGAGACTATAGTTACTTTTAACCCTTTTTCAGCCTAGTCAAACAAAAATGTTAATGAAAACATCTTCAGACAGCGCTTGGTCACTCTAAATATCAATTAGTCTTTTAAAAATCTGAGTGCTTTATCAACAGTTAAAAAGTAGATATTTTACAGAGAGGGAAATACACTGATACACTTTGTAGTGAAAAGAAAATCACCTTGTGAAATTCAAGTACCAGTGCTAGGCAAATATACAGATTTCTGATGACATCTTTTGTTTTAAAATGCTACCCAAGAGCTCACAGCTCACATCTTGGGCTCACGGCAACTGATATATTCTCCATTTTTAACAAAATAAAACATGCTGATCTTTGAATGAGCGCTATGGGAAAAAAGTGCATCTCTTCTGGTTTACATTACACAGCCTTTTTGCCTCTTTCTTGTAGCCCCCTTTTTCTTTTGCCCCATGAAAACAACCTTACAATAAGATTCACAGCTGTTTACATGAATGTCTAACTTTATTAGCTGCGGGGCGGGGGGAGCTATAAACTTACCCGGTTATTCTTTGGGTTTAACTAATGTAATTGTCACTGATTTTTTTCCCCCTCGGCTCCCAGGACAAAAATCAGTAGTACTGGGAAAATGTGGTTGTTTTTCTAAATGTCTTTTCATAGGGTTCTGTAAATAATGGTGTTCAGAAGCATGCAAGGTATGAGCCCCATTACATTATGGGACCTCTTAAGTATTAATAATATGCATTTCTATAGTCTTATTTAAGCAGTCAAGTTACAAATAAATACAGACCAACACAACAAACTCAGAGCAAGAATTTACCATCTGCATCTCGGTATAAAAACGTCCCCCAATGAGTGGATAATTTGTTTTCCTCATTCAGCAATATAACTCAGCCGGACAATTAGAGGCCCTGGTATTTTAATAAACTTTCCAGGGGGCGGAGGAGGCAGGGAAGGGTTAAGCCTCGCAGCCTCGGCTGCCTCCCAGCCCCTTCCGCGGGGGTGCAGGGGAAGGAGGTGGCCTTTTTCTAAGGAGAGAGGGGTGCGAGGGGAAAGCCCACTGGCTGTGTCGGGTGTTTGGTCAGGGGAAAAAGCTTTGTTTGGTGTTACTTTGTGTATTAATGAACCATGCCTTAAGGGAAGGGCCTACAAGAGATTTGGGAGTTTCCTGGGCTGGCAGGGGTCTCCCCGGGCTGCGAGGGACCCCGGCGCTCCGGAAGGATGCTCCGGAGGGATGCTGAGATCCCCGCGCCCCGGCTCCCAGGGGTACGCGGGCACAAAGCAGGCAGGGACACGGTCCTGTAGCCGTCCTTCGGCAGCACACGTTGTCTCATCAGACCCCCCCCCCTCCCCCCGCCCCGTTTTCCCTTTCCAGCCCAGGCTCCTTACGAGCAACTCCATCCCCGGCCCCCCCCGGCCCCGGCCCCTGCTCAGCCCCCCCGCGGAGCGGCGTGTGGAGGGGGGGGGCACCACCTCCCCCCTGCCCCGGGGCAGCCCAGCCCCGGCTTTCGCCCGGCTCTTACAGGAGGAACTTTGTGTCTTTATGGTCGCGAGTACCGTTTTGCCGGGACGGAGCCGCCCACGCGTGGCAGCTGGGCGGGCAGTGGCGGGCAGCGCGGGTGCGCTTGTTTCGTTTCCTGCGGAAAACCGGGCTCGAAACGCGACCGGTGGGTTGAAAGGCCGGGGAGGCTGCGGCGGCTCGGGAGCATCTTCTGCTTCTGCGGGGGCCACGCCGTCGGTTTGACCCACGGGCTTAAAAATACAGAAGCGGGGACTTTCCGCCCCCTGCCCCGTGTGCCCCTGAGCAGCCAGGGTTACCCAAATGGCTGCTTGGGCGCAGCTGTTTGGCTCTCCCAGGGGCTGGTGCAGGTCAAACTCCTGCCCCCCCCGCACCTCCCAGGCCCCCCCCGCGGGTGACTGCCCTCTCCTTACCCCTGCTCTTTTCTGTAATATGGTCCCCCCTTCCCAAACCCACCCTCCTGCCCTTCCATGCATCCAATGCTGTAAATGCAGCAAATCAATCGGTAATACCTGGGTTCAGGTATTCCCCAGGAGTAAAAAACCCCTCCTTTTGGGAAACTAAGGATGATAGAAAACTGGGAGTTTCCTATCCACAACCAAATTCTCCCTCAGAGTTCACGACAGTGAAATTTAATGCTGAGTCTCAATGAGATAAATATTTCCTTAAAAATAACCTCATTCATTACACAAACCTGATTAATGCTTTATGTCTGTGGCTGTTTATTGACTACCAAATCAAGCCTGATGGAAAAAAACCCACCCAAATCCTAATACTATCTGACTGCAATTAAAGAATGTCTTACAATTTGTTCACCAAAGGGATTACATTAAAACCACTCAAGCAGCCATATGCCAGCATCCTATCTCTTCGTTACCTTTCTTTGCAGGTTGAGTTTTCTAAAGATGAAAACAATCTTTCTCTCTCCCCCCTCCCAATATGGAAATCCCAGCGGCAGCAGCATTCCTTGTTAGCAGGATCTGAAACCTGAACCTTCAGCTGAGCACCACGGCTTGAATTACAGGACTAACTGCGCTGGTCCCATCCAGGATAATAGCGTTATTTTGGGTGTGGAGAATGGGTTCCCACACTGGTAGCAGGCAGCGCACCCCTCTGCTCCCCCCTTTCACCATCACTGCTTGCCTTGAGCCTCCCATGCAGTGGGTGCTACAGCTGCTCCCACAGCAGCATCTTGGCCTGACCTTCGGTTGAAATGTCCATGCTCAGTTATTTTTGGTGTGTCACCACCATTTTTGTTGAGAAGGTGACTGAAAGGATGTTTGTAGCTTTATGTCTTGGCTAAATCATAGCACAAAGTCACAGGACAGAGAAAAGGTTCTTTTCTGGTGCTGGGTCTTTCTTCTTGCTAAATTTCAAATATCTTTTAAAGCAAGTTGAAGGTATTATAAATTCCCTGATATGTTCCAAAAGTGTTTCATAAAGGAAGGTGTTTTGCAGCACAAATACTAGAGTAACCGGTTACTTAGTTTACCAATATTTTAATTCAATTGTTTAAATTCCAAGGCACCATTAACAAGGTGTTCGCTGCTTGTGGACTCCATCCCCATTTTAAAATTGTTAGTACTTCTGTCATGACAACTGATTGTATTATTGTTGTATGTGTCTACATGTGAAAATTTACGACTAGATGGATTTTTTTTAAAGAAGTACATAAGGAAGACTGTTTCTATGCTCTCTTTGCAAGAGGTCTACTTATCCCTGTCAGATTTCTGCAGGCCACTGCTGATTTTACTAAAACTGAAACGCTTACTTTGGCTTTGCATTGTGCATTATTTTAACAGCAGAAGATGGCATATAAACACCTTTTATCTACTTTCCCTCCTACCGGGCTTGTAACATCAAAGATCATCCCATTCATCTTTGTTTCAAGGAGGGCTGTAAGTTTTCATCTGACAGGGTTGTTGAAAATCAAACCAACTATACTTGATCACAGTGGGATCTGCATGAAAATCCATCTACAAGTTGAGCTGTAATACTTACCTGTCTAGGTCAATTTGAAAACAACAAGAATGATAAGCACATAAAGCTGAAATAGTGTTGTTTCACAGTAGGACTGTTCCACTGCCAGTATGGCGGAAAAGGCTGATTTAAGTAAATGTGGAGCTGCACACAAAGCCACATGATTTTATCCCAGAGGTTATTAGATGCGATTCATTGTGATAATTTGTCTTTCCATTTGCCCTGACTTCGTATGCCATACTGCCTGGGGACTACCCCAGCCAAAGAGGAGGATTAAGGTATGTGAAGGAATGTAGTGGAAGTGTCAATAGAAGTTTCCTGATGAACAGGGGAAGAGCAAAATAATCCATGCATATGCCTTGGTGTCGTGGGAGAAAAAAATTCTCCAGTGGGGCTCAAGCTGTCACTGGAAAGCTTATGGGTGCAGGGCACAGCCACGGCCGGCACAAGCTGGAGGTTCAGCTTCTGCCTGTTGAGGGGGAGCCCTGGGAGGCCGTGGCTTATCATCGGTGTAGTTTTGGCATCCCTAAGCAAAACAGATGCAGCAGATCATATATTTATCTATAACTTGCTATTCTATCAATTATATAATTTATAGATGCAGAAAAGTGGAAAAATTAGAAAAAACCTCTCCCTTTTCAAAATGAAATGTGTGCTCTGATGTTCTCCCACTTCTGCGCAATCTCATATATCAAATAACCTAACCATATTAATCAGATAAGTAGGCAAAATATTTTTTTCCCTGTGAGTTAGCCTTGCTTTAAAAAAAAAGTTTCTTTTAACTTAGATATACTGTCTCTGCATGAACACGAGTAACCCTAAAGAAGCTACTCCCATAAGTAAGTCTTGGACATCATGTATTTATTTGGAAATTCAGTCATTAGCTGTGTATCTTCCCATAATTTGAGCAAGTTAGCCAGATATGTGAGTGTTTATATGCGTATTAGTGATTGAGTGAGTAATATTGCCTATAACTAAAGCTTTCTGACTCTTTCCATTATGTGGCCATGCTTAGAACTCAGCCAAACTTTAACTATTGGGACTGAAACTTTCCAAAGAAATATTGAGCCTGAGGCAGAACTTGCAATGGAAAGTTTCAACTAAAAGAGTTCAGATTTCTCTAAAAACAAGAGTGAGAAAATTGCTTTGTTTGGCTCATGTTAGCAAAATTAAAAAAAAAAAAAATCCCAAACCTTACAGAAAAGCTATAGTGTTTTCTAGAATGGTGTCATGCGCCAGTATTTGGGGGAACAAGAGTATTTGGAAAGACACTTCTAGCTGGGAAAACGTGTGGGAGTTTGGTTGAGCCATGACCCTCAGGGCAGTTACAATTTGAGCATTTTTGGGCTTTTCTGTTCAAGTCTCCCAAGGATTTGACCCAACTGGAGCCCTTGTTTCTCCCAACCTCGGAGGCTGCCCTGGAGCTAAGGTCTCTGGAGGGGCTGGGGCGGCACCCCAGAGCATCCCACGCTTTTGGGCCAGGCAAGCTGTGGGGAGATGGGCTGTGGGGTGCTGCCTATCCTTTCCACGAAGGAAATTTCCATTAGGAAATTATGCACAAAAATAAGCGGAGGTTGTGAAGTCAAGTGCTCAGGAATTAGGAAATGCCAGAGTGATGTTTCCTGTGCCGTCTTCCCTCTTTGTCCCCCTTCTGTGTAGCCGTTATGATGCAATCTTTGAGTGCTCAAACTGTTTTTACAGCTTTCTCCTTCAAGGCATTTCTTTTCTTGTGATAACAAAACCGATTCTTTTTAAAAATTGTTTAGCAGCGATAGCCTGATGGTCATGCATATTATGGATTTTTTTTCTTGCACAAAGTGGGTTTTTTGGTCAAATTTTGATGCCATTGAAACTGAGTGTCCTGTGACCCTAATGGAGATAGATGTCTGTAAATGAATTGGACCTGTCAGAGCTGTTGTGTCTCCTCCTTGTCTTCTCTTTGTTGCTGTCTTGTCATTTTTGACCATTCTCGGTTCTTATCTTAACGTTGTAGCAAGGAGACCAGTATTCAGCAAAACAAAAAAACACTGGCTAAAACAGAGCAGTTCACATTGCCCTAAAGAGGAAGGAAGGATGCCTCTTCCTGCCTAACCGACGGCGTGTTCTGCAAGGCATTACTTATTGCTCTGCTTTCCCCTGCCTGTTTCCTGGAGAAGGTGGAAAGCAAAATGATAAACGTCCTTGGCTGAAGCTTGCACAAATTAGGTTACAGAGACAAATTACTTCCCAGATTTTCTTATTGTACATCCTTGGCAGGTTTTGCCTAAAATTAAAAATAGGTGTTCTGTGTATTCCTGCTCCATTATTGCCTGTAAATATAAAAATTAAACATATCAAAGCAGAATAGACTCTAATTGTGTCAGATACAAGTTGTACTTCCAGAAAGAAAGAAGTCTGAGTAAGCAAGGTATAACAGCAGTGCTGACGTTCTTACTTTTATACTGACTCAAATCTGACACTTGTCTTCTAGCATTTTTACAACTGTCCATAGAAAGCAGTGAGCTTTTGGGAACATAATAGATAAAAAAATTCATCAGTTAATATAAAACCAGAGATCAGCTGAATGCCATTGAAGACGGGGTTCTAGAGTTCTACTCTTGGTAGAAAAACTAAATGTATTATGCCCCTCCCCGCCCCCCCAGTTCAATAGAATTCAAAAGCAATTGCAGAAATCACAGTGCAGTTGTGACTTGCAGGGCTGCGGGCAGCCTTCCCCCGGGTCGCTGGTGCCAGCCTGCCTGCCCAGCCCCGCAGGGAGGGGGTGCTGCTCTGCTGGGGGCGGGGGGGCTGGGCACAGGCAGGGCTCATGGATGCCCCCAGCCCCCCCCAGCCAGCCATGCGGGTCCTCCGCCACACACCGTTGTCTCTGGGGGATCTGAGCATGCCAGAGCAGCTCCTTGGGTGCTCCATGAGTCCTCCCTCCTGTCAGGAGAAATAAGATGCTTCTGGAATACTACCAAATTCCCTTTAGCATCTGTCTGGAAGAGTTGCTGTATTTTGGGGGGTTTTTAGTATTTGATTTTTCCAGTCTTTCACTGAATCTGCATACCTTTTCTTAATATATTACAAGGTATTATGCGCCGGGTTTTTGTATCAGCCAGCACGGATTGTTTAGTTCCCCAATTAGTAACATTCCCTTTGAAGAAATGCGTGCCTGTGATTTTCCCCCCAGATTTCTCCTGTTGCTCAGAGCCAGTGCCCTCTGTGCAGGATGGGCACCTGTCCCTGCTCTCACCGCTCATCTCCATCCTGGTGCCTTACCTCCTGCCTCAAGCTCTCTTCCACCTCCTGGCACTGTGTTGCCCTGGAGTCACTGAAACAGGTCTCTTTCCTCTCACACACCTGTCGAAAGGCGAGACGCCGTGTCTGAAAATCAACCTGGGGTTTGTGGGGTTAAAAATAATTCCACTGGGAGATAGACAGATAGCTGAGCCCTGACTCATTAATTATAATTTGCTGAAGGTATCTTCCTAGCATAGTCCTGTTGTTCTTGGATGAGAACTGTGAGCATGAAGCCAGTAGGGTGATTACTCTTAATTCCTTTTACAAACCACCTTATAACAGACTTAGTTTATATTATACTATATATAATGTGATCATATGATTACCTTAAGCTTTTGGCACATGCACATCAGGTTCCCTCTCTGTATCACCATAGATGTGGCCCTGTGGGCTGAACCACAGCATTACAGATTTCATCAACATGTCTGTAACAGTCTCAAGCTCCTTTTCATGCTTCAGCAGCTCTGCTCTTACATATTTTCAGAAGTGTCATACACAACCAGAAAGCAGTGATTTCCAGATGGTATTTTTCACTCCTTGAAATTAATCTGTATGAACTCCAGGCGATCACGCTGTTGATACTGTATTTGAACTGGGGTCTCCTTTGATAGACATTTTTGTTCCTAAGAAGTAACCAGGATCCTCAGGTCAGTCTTGTCCAACGTAGGCAGACTGGAGGGAGCCTGTGCACACTTGTGCCCTGCAAACAGCAGTCACATTTTCCTTTTGTTTTCTGTTGAGCTGCAAATGTTTATTCGGCTAGTTTGTGAATCCATCTCCATGGATGTCTTGCTAGGCTGTGCTTGATAAGGAGTTGCTACAGGCTGTTGTAAGCCTGTGTACACTGAATTCCTTATTGAGCAAATGTAAATGAGAGGATTTGAGGACTTCCACAACAATTGAACTCTCCAGTTCTGTAGCAACCCTCATTTAATCTGTGGGAAACTCATCAAAGAGCACCTACCAACCTCACCACTTTCGGATCTCACCAGGAGATTTTGGGGCATTGCAAACTCCTGCAGTTTGAGAGGTGGATCTGAAAATGTGAACAAAACATGGCTCAGAAACCATTCCTTTGTTTTACTCATCAGCTTTTATTCTTCCTTTGTCTAGATAATTTGTTTCTTAAATGACAAGATGATGCTGTCGGTTCTGATAGTGTGCTCAAAGCTTTTGTAGATGTGGTGTCTTCTGTGCAGATAGCCTGTGGTTTTGCCAGTATCTTTTTGTTTTGTATGCTTTCCGGTGGTGGTCTGAAACTGTTAGCCTGTCCTCACTGACTATATGCTCAGGATGCAGCTCCTTACAGGCTGCTATTTGTTTCTTGAGGTTTAAGCCTTTAAAAGCTTAAAAATTGTTGCCACTCTTAAGGTATCTTATGAAATATGTGAAGGCTTCTTCAGTGCTGAGAAGCAACATTTTGAACTGAACTAAAATCTCTTCGGTTAATTTAAAAAAAACCTCTGTAGATCCTTCGGTACCTCTAAATTGTGCCTGATTCGTTCCAGGTTCAGAAGGCACTCTGAAGGACCGAAGCAATCCAAATATGAGGTTTATTTTCTTGGCCATTTGCTCCCATCATTACCTGAGATTTCCCAAATTAAAACTGCTGAAATGTCTTGCTCCTAATATTTTATCCATGTGTTTGACCTGCCTGTGCATTACATCTCATGCAGCCAATGCATGTTTTTACATCTCTTTTGGGCTTTTGAGAGTGTGCAGGTGGGGATGTCCAGCATTAGGCATGTTGTCCAGTCAGGCTAACCTCCAGAATATCACTTAGCTTCACTGTTACCTGATATTCCGGGAATTCAAGCTGGGAACTGCCTGCCAGGAACGCTCCTTAGTTTAAGTGCGATCTGATGTTGCACTTGATCATATCTTGACAAGCTCCCCTTTATTCCTGGAGGATGCACTGGTGCAGCGTTACCGCAGCTGTGCTAATTGCTTCCTTTCACTGCCTTCCACGAAGGCTTCTGTTAAGTCAATCCCTAACTTGTACCGGCCAGGCTGCCTCACCACTTTTCACCTCCGTTGCTGTCAGAGGCTTTGAGATGCTGTCTGCACCATCTGATTTTTCACTAGCTGCACTTCTTGCTCAGCCTTAGCGATGGCTCCTGTGCACAGCTCCTTCCTTGGTTCAGCCTGTAACATACTTCTGCTGAATGGCAATCTTGTTCTTGCACAAGAACATGGATCTCACCTGGTTTAGAAAGAGCTGGATTTCCACTGTTGCCTGCAATAGCTGCTTAGCAATAGCCATTATCTCAATTTGGGTAGTCCACACTTGTTTTCCTTCCAGCATGTCAGTTTGTCCAAGAACTAGATTAATTTCAGATCTCTGAGCCATCACTGTGGTGTGCTGGCTACTGATGTCCTCAAGCCCAAAAGTGCTCCTGCAGCTCTTCGCATGGAACACACTAGCAGCTGCTGGCAGTGGCTCTTGTCTGCCACCAGCTTTATTCCCTTGCATGAGATTTCGCTTGGCACAGCCTGTGCTTAGAGCTGTTGCCCGCCTAGCATGGCCTGTGGGTGTCACCAGGCCGGGGACCTGGTGGAGAAAAAGTTTCTTTTATCCACTGCAGGTCAGAGCTTCTGGCCCATTGCCGTCTCTAATGGGTAATTGCTCCACTAGACACTATTTCTTCAAGTGCATAAAGGTTTGACAAAGGAGCCCTCCTCTGGCAGAGAGCTAACAGCTAATGCCGCTAAAGAAACCGCATTTCTATTTTTACACTTCTCATTCTCCAGCAGTAACCTGGATCGGGACCTGTGGCTGTAGAAAGCAGGGAGTTGCCAGGGGCATTAAACTGCTGGAGACTTGTAAAATGGTCACAGATTTGCCGCCTGCTTTGCTTATGCCAAGATGCAGGAAGACCAGGCTGGCTTCTCTTTCTGAGGGAAAACACACGGGCTCAGCTTGGCAGAGGGCGGCAGCCCCTGGCAACAGCCGTGCTGCTCCCTGCTCCTCGCTGCTGGGTCGGCAGCGGCAGCAGCAAGCGCAGATCTAGGCTCTTCTCCTGGCTGGTCTGGTCAGCTCTGCCCCTTTCCAGTAGCCTCTTGTTGCAGCAGGACCCTTGCACGGCCCCCAGTTCCCAGGCGGCAGGCTGAGTTGTCACCTCTGTCCTGCTGAGCACCCAGCTGGCTGTGACCCGCTCCGTGCCCTGCCCTGGCCCCCTGCCATCCTCTGGCGGGAGTGATGCAGACCCCTCGGCACGCTGGGCACCCCTCCATGGGGTCTCCTGCCACCCTGGAGGGGTGTGTGGCCAAGCCCCCTCCTCCCAGCCCCTCTCTGCCCCCGGTACAGCCCAGGGGCACTGCTTGTTGCTGCCTATCTGCCGTTCTTCCTCATCTGGCAGGGGCCAACCCCCCTGGGTTGTCGCTGGCTATCTCGGAGGGACGCTGGTGGGTGCTAAATTGTCTGAAGCTGATAAAAAGCAGCTGGGTGGATATTTTAAACAGACCATTCGTTGCATCTGTAAATCTGTAAAAACAAATGCCAAGACAAACCTTCAGCAAGTTTATAGCCCTGTTTTGTGTTTCCAGCCCTTCAGCTCCAGCTCTTCTGGCTCTCAAGAGGGGATGCTGGCGGCACAGGCATTTGTGACCTCAGACACAGTCTTTGTCCAACGGTCCAAAACCATATAACATATCTTTGAAATGCCATTTCTTTTTCCTCTTCCTCCCTATGATTAAGAGGATATGTTTATTGTCTTTTCTGAGTGAGATGAAATGCATCAGTGCACGACTTTGTGCCACTCCCTACGTTGCTGACCTTCCTGGGTGTATTTGGAGCGTGGCTCTTTTGAGAGCCTGCGTTAGTCCAGGTCACATCACAGTGTTGAAATGCACGTACCCAATCTGCTGATCAATAGCAGGGAAAAGGGAGGTTTGTCCTCACAGCTCAGGGCTTCCAAAACACTGTTCTTCCCTCTACCCATTTTTCTTCAGCTTTCCAAAACTCTTTGCCTTAAGTATCACTTCAAGTCTATTCAACATGATTTATTTACTGTCGAATCCTGTTAATTCCTAGAGGGGCATTGTTTCTTTGTTTCGTGTTACACTGTGCTTTTGCCCAGTGCAGAAATGACAAATTTGGTCAGAGTCTTTGTTAGCTGCTGGGTGTTCAAGAGCTTGCAGAAGGATCAGGGAGGGCAGCGAGTGCAGGAGAAGACAGAAAAAGGGTTTCCCCTCCTTCTTCTGTTGGCTTTTTCTCCCACTGGCCAGCCAGGAGATGGTAGGACCTTGCTTTCCCCCTTTCATCAACATGGTTAACATCTGTGAAGGGGTTGGAGGCAAATGCCAGGAAGGAAGAAGAGGTATTTAAGCTAATAGCCAGCATTGGGTCAAGTGGGGTATAAACTGCCAATGAATAAATTTTGGGTAGAAATTAGAAGGTTTCCCATCATTAGAAGAGCACGGTTTTGGAGGCTTGATGGTGCTTCCTGAGGTTAGTGACATGGTGTGTGCTGTTATCAGGAACTCCGATTAATTTAAACTGTATCTTAACTCTTCACTTGTAGTTATAATCTAGGAGCCATGTTTTCAGGAGTTTGCAGATTTAATAGGCTGCCTATTTTGATGTCAGAATAACATTTTTTTCCTATTAGGATAAAACTGAGGAAGGACAGGTACTTTTATGTCTCATTTGTCTGTTTTTCCACTCATATGTCATTATGGCAATAAATCTGGCATAAGGCATGGGTGTAAATATTAAGTACATTTTATACCTTTGTAATATTTAGTATAATAATGACTTTGAAACTTGATGCTGGTATCCAGCATGGATAGGAGGTTGAAGTATGATCTCCCATAAGTGAAGAGCTGCGGTTTTGCTGGTAGACTGCTGAAAAAGGAGACCCAGAGCCTCTGCAGATTGAGGACCGACACACCCCCCTGCCCCCTCCACCCATGCTCCTCTCTTTCTCTTTAAGGTGAGAAGATGTCAGATGTCTGAAACTGGTTTCTGTAGGTAGGTTGAGGACAGTTGACCATGAATTATAAGTTGTATGGTGGGAGTCCTGTAACTCCTACACTGGATCCACTTAAACGCTTGGATGTGTTAAGCTAATAAAGTTGCAGGCTGCCGCTGAAATCCATCCCAGAGTCTGTCTTCAATAGCCTTCTTGTAGTGATTAATGACAGCAAGCCCGTTGCTGTTTGCAATGAAGGATTTGCTTGCATCTGTCTGCGTTTGCAGATAGCGAAGTTTCAGATAACGGATTATAGTTCCTGTGGTTCTTTGTTGCCTAGAACACAGCACAGAAATTTTACACCCCTGTAAATTGTTGTCAAATGCTGCTATTCTGGTTTAGTTATCCACATGTTCATTTTGCATAGCTGTAACTGAACAGTTACGGTATAATGTCGGGAGGAGAATTGGGACCCTTGAATCCAGCGGTGTTGCCGTATCAGTAGTTCAGACAGCTTTCCCCCTTCCAGTTCTGGGAAGATGTATACTGGAATATTTTTATAGATGCTGGCAGCCCAGGAAAGAATAATTAACATAATGATGACTAGTAATTTGCCATCAGTCACTTGTTTTATTTACAAAACATCTGTTCTTCATAAGTCCTCCCCCTCTTTCCCTTTTTCATTGTGCTTATGCCCATGACATTAAAAAAAAAAATATTTTTTTTTCTTAAAAAAATAAGGACATGAAAGTTGCTCAAGTATGAATAAAATAAACTCTAGGAATCATTAAGCTATCAGATGTTTTCTATTTAAGTGCCAATAACAATTCTCTAATTGTATTTCAATAACAGTCTGTGGTTTAAATATTCTGCAGTTCTTGGTGGGATGAAGAGAGAGAAAAGCAAAAAGAAATTCAAGTGATCAAAAGATCTGATTTCCCAAGACCGTGTCTCGGCTATAGCCGAGGCTCCTGATGACTTGAGGATGTCTTGTTTCTCATGGTCAAACCTCAGACAAAGAAATGGACTTGCTGGAGTTCCCTCCTCCTCTCTTCCTGCTAAAACTCAAAATGGTTTTTAGATTTCTTCAGTGCTTTCTGCAATAGCCTCAGGCATTAGTTAGATCTCTCAACTAGAAGCATAGCATAATGTTAAATGTTCTGACTGTCAAAAATATCCCTGTCATTTATAATACAACTGTGAGGTCCAACATGCATGCATATATATTTGCAAATCAGAAGTATCTTTCTGTTTGGTTTGGTACCAGTCACAGCGTGTATAAGTACTGCAGGTTTGATGTGTGCAGCCACAGGGCTTTTCATTTACTTTGTTAAAGAAAATACCTCCCATTAGGTATTTTCTCAGATGAGTAATTAAAAAAAAAAAGAAAAAAATGCAGATTTCTGCAAACAGGTTTCACTCACTTGACTTGGAGTGTTCAAACACGACTTGTATTATTGGTATTTTCTTCGCTATATTTCCAATTTTGTAGTACATTTATAGATATTTTTTGCATTGTATCCTTCGCTTTGGATCCTTCCAGCGTAGTACCCATTAAAATTAATCTGATTATTTCCTTAGTGGGGGAAGGCAGGGAGAGGCAGGAGAGCAATGGGGAAACTCCCATTCATCTGTTCGGCAGCGCTGATGGAGCTGAATGAAATCTTTCCACTCATTCAGTTTCTATGGCCTAATATTCCCCACCTTGTAACTCCTTGGCTCGTGCCCATGGCACACTGAATTCCCAGATGGTGTCCGCATTGAAATGCTAGCTAGGCCTGGGACTGTTCAGCTTCCAAGACTAGGCAAAACTGGGTGCATTGAGTCTAGCATGGCGAAAGGCCAACCTGCACCTAACCATGTAATAATTTACAGATACATACGAATCCTTCATATTCTGGAAGATATTTTTCATTCAGTGTACATATATATGTCCCATTAAACTGAGTAACAGTTACGCATGTTCAGGGAGAGGAGAATAACTTCTGTGTTTTCCTTCTTACAAGGCATATGCTGTTACGATATATATTTTTAATTGATTAAGAGGTGGGAACAGTAACAGTGTATCTGATCCAAGTTTTTAGCAAAAGACTCTTTATTGGCCTCCATACTGTAAAACATTATTCTAGGCATGATCCCAAAGGCATTTTTAATCATCAGGCTAGATGAAAAGAATTTACATTTCTAAGTATCCTGGAAGTACTAGTAATTTAAATTACAAGTTTATCATGTTAACATTTTGTTTGGTGGGCAATAAGCCACAATTCAGAAATGTTAAACAAAATCTTGTCTTTTTTTATGAAAATATGTTTCAGAGCTTCGAAAGCTTTTCCCTTCTCAGTCCTTTGCTGTTTGCATGGTAGGGTCTCAAATATTTGTCAGAAATACTCTCCTTGTTATTAACAGAAGAATGGTCCTTGCGCCCTGACTTTGGGGTGGCTGCGGCACCCCAGGTTATTGTCCAGCACGGACCCATGCTTGTCCATGCCATGAGGGTGAGAGGTCCTGAGACCTATCGACTTGTCCTAGGCGTGATATGATCAAAAATGATGCCTCGTATCAAAAGCACATGGAAGGTGACTTTTCCGGTATTTTCAAGGCGAGTAAGTGGCTGTGGCTGGAATCGCAGCTTTAGCTCATGCTCACAGGTAGTTGTGGAGTTGCCTTGTGTGTGTGTGTAATTTATCTGCTTGGGATTGTAGCCCTCACTTAGCAGTTATCCTGCACCCACAGCCGGAGCGTGCCCTTGGCAGTGCTTGCTTGAAAGGTGCTCTCTTGAATTCCTCCCATCATTGCATTTTTACATTTTAAATAATGCTCAAACATTTTAATACTAAAGGCCAAAGTAAACACTTATATATGCTTAAATAACCTAAATGAGTGTGCATGATCTATAGACTCTTTTCTAAAAAAAAAGTCACTTTCCTTTCCTTTGCAAATGATTTACAGTATGAGATTCTATCATTATTTTCATAAGCTCATACCATATGAAAGTGTAGCATGGACTGTCTCAGAGCTATTGAAATAGGTGATGAAAACTATAAAGTTAGGAAAGCACACAATTGTATGATAACTGTTCATATGTCCGCTTTGAAATAAGAATATGCCACGTAAAAGTTAAGTTTTATGAGCAGACATGTTAGCACGACCCCTTATTGAGGTCTCCTGTTAGTTTCTACTAAGACTCAGTTCTGAATTGTTTATAACTCTGCCATCTGTTATCTGCTCAGACTGAATTTTCCGTTAGCGTGAACCTGGGTTGTGCTGTATTAGTTTGGGAAACTTCAGCCAGAATGGTTCATTCGGTGGGGGGAAATGGCTTTAGCCATGTTAAAACTCCTTTTTTTTAATGGTATATGAGCTTCTTGCTTTGGAATAGGCTTCTTGATAAGGGGATAGGGAAGAAGGGTCTCAGAGCAGGATTTTTGTCGTATTCTGAAACTGAAAACCTGGTCAAACATAGTTTATAAAATGAAGTCATTGTGTGCAGATGTCCTGTAGAGATGCTGTAGACTATAGTCTTTATACTTCTAACCAGAAATCCCGCTCATGGAGGGCATCTCAAGCCCCCGATAGCTCACGTGTGTGATTAGAAACCATGCTTCTGACAGCAGAGGAGGGCGATGGTGAGCCCCAGCTTTGGAGAGTGCGTGCGTGCCTAGGGCAGCCTTGCATGGGGGTGCCATTCCCAAGCAGGATGGATTTTGATGGGACAAGCCCAGTCCTGCCTGGGCAATTATTTTGTGAAGGTCAGTCGGCGGTCGACGCTGAGCATTTCAGAGAGATCATCTTACCACATTCAGTAGCAGCATTATGACCCCAAAGCCTGCCGCCATGCCTTAGCATGCCAAAGCTCACAAGAGTTTCCCATCATGCCCTTCAGTGTTCTTATTCCTGATCTCTTCCCAGAGCAGCCAGGGAACACAAACTGGACATCATTGCTCTGTTTTGAGCCTCTCTTAGGGGACAGGCTTAAAATTTCAATAAAATGAACTGTGAGCATTGAAGGCAGAACTGCAGTTTCCTATCTTTTGTCATTTTTTTCTCCCTTCTTCTTGTTATTTATCTTGTTTGACCCTAAAAATAAAAAGAATTAGTCTCTAACCATTTACACATGAAAGCTGAGAGCTATCATTTAAATGTTTTTACCACCAAGGGACATTCGATACTCTTTGAGAGATTGCCAAGTGAAGAAAAATGTTATATAGAAGAAGAAGGTATAAAATTTGCCATAGCAAATACTTGATTTGTTTTTCCCTTTTCTTTTTGTGTCTGTTCAATCACTGATCTTGGTGGGTGAAATATTACAAGTGAAACCAACTTCTTGGTAGCAAAATCTCACTGCCAAAATAAGTTTGCTTGGGGTGGGCAGGCACTGGGGACTGAGCCCGTTATCCTCTGCTTAGCTTTGGTTTTTGGTGTATCTATTCTGGCTGGAGGCTTGAACTAGATGGTGACTCCAGCTTTTGAGGGAAATATCTTTATGAGGCAATCTACAGTGTTTACTGTAGATTTTCTATGCTATACCTGAAGCTTCATGCATGACTTCAAAATAAATATTATTTGAAATTTTTAATGTGCAATGAAATTATTGAAGTGAGTAACATACTGACTGTAATTAGCAGTTTCAGTCAGGGTCCAGTGAAGTTAAACCAAACACTCCTTGCCAGGGGACAGTAACCAGAGAGATCCTCAAACCAAAGCCTAAAATGCCCCTGAGAATGGATGTGACATTGGTCAAAACCCTTCTCCCTGATGAGGAATGGAGATGCAAAGGAGATCCTTTTCTTAATGTTTGGGTAAGGAAATAGATACAAATTACCTGAGGTTCTCCAGCCAGGGATGTTGAGAGCCTGGCCTGGATGTCTGTGCCCCAGCCCCAGCGGCGTGGTGTTTGCTAGAAGCAAAGAGTCCAGTTCTGAGAATTGATACGAGGCACCAGAACTGAAGATCTGGCCCAAAAGCTCTTCCTTTTTTGATAAAAACAGAAATAGGCATCTGCGAAAGGAGAGACTCTTGGAGAGCAGCTCAGACCATGACTTGGTCTGGGCTGAAGACCTGGAGAGCTGCGGAGAAGCTAATGACCATTTGCCTGATGTGAATTTTGAATTATGCAGACACATAGAAATCCAAAGAGTGATGCAGACTCAGGAAAGCAGAATATACATCTGCAAGGTATTTACCGAAAGTATAGGTATAAAATAGAGCTTGTCGAGTCCTGTTAATCTGTACAGCCTTTAAACCGTACAGCCTGGTAAGGAAGGGTATTTCACACGGTCTATCAATTAGGCAGCATGTCTTTATTTAGACAGAAATGGTGAAGATGACTTTAGTTAATATGGTTAAAATAAAAAGCAGCTACTTTCATATGAATGCATTCTTGCACATTAATAAGTCAAAAAGATTCATATTTAAAGATAATTACTGTAAATAGGGAATTTGCTGAAATAGCCATTTAAAAAAATGATGTTGCATGAGAATTATTCTTTTATGAAGATTATTAGGATGCAGTTATTTCATTTATGCATCATGTTACCTTAGGTTAATTGGCATTTATTTCAGAAGAAGAATTCACTGAGATAATATTGTAATCATGTAGTCAATTGTACTGGTTATGGTAGGAATGATTGTATCGAATATTGATACAAGAATTGTGAAAAGAATGACTATAGAATTTAAAGAAAAAAAAGAATTGTAAAAGAAATGAATTACTAGTGTAAAAATGTAGAATTGTCTTTCTTCAAGCTCATCTGTAAAATTCAGAATTTTCAGTCCAGCACTGGACTTCATAAAGGAAAGGAAAAATGTTGCTTTTGTTTATATTATTTAAAATCTTATATAAAGCAGCAGTTCTTAATGACATTAGGATTCTTTTTTTTTAAATTACATTCAGTTACTTTATTCTTTTACAAGACTTCTAAATTTTTAGTGTTTATTTTGTTTATATATGTGATATGCATTGGAAAGAAATTAAATCTCATTATAAGATTTTTCTTCAGCTATTAGCTCCCTATCCCAGTCTCAAATTATAGGGTTTTTTTTGCCGGTTTTGCAGTAGGGGAGTATTACATTCCGTGTATTTTTTTAGTGGTGGAGTAGAAGAACATCTAAGAACAAAGCTCCTCTTTTATCTGCATTTTACTTCTTATCCACAACACTTGATTCATGTCACGGTGAATCAAATCTGCTTCTAGCCAAAAGGTACACAATCAGTTGGCAGGGACGAAATGGAGTGATATTCCTGAAATATCCCTGTACTTCTGCCCTAAAACCTCATCTCGTGTGCTCTCATTGTGTTTCTAAAGAAGTTTGAACCTGGGACTTGTTTCCTTGTAACCTGGCTACTAGGCTCTTTTTCCATTGGCACGAGACAGACAACTTGGTGTGTTCGCCCAGCTCAGGGCCCCGTTTATACAGACAAATTTACTGTGCCAGGAGTTACATTAAAGCGTCATACTGCCCTAGTTGTTTTTGAACAGGATTCTATAACATGGTAAACTTTCCTACATAAACATTTACCTATGCAGAATTTATGCCCGTACATTTTTGCTTTTTTAAAAAATAAAAA
The DNA here is from genome assembly GCF_028858705.1 of Grus americana. Lineage (NCBI taxonomy): Eukaryota > Metazoa > Chordata > Aves > Gruiformes > Gruidae > Grus > Grus americana. The sequence continues at coordinate 148,578,448 of NC_072853.1, read as the reverse complement.
TCAATTTTTCATTCTTGAAGCGGTGAAGACAACTTTCACATATATACTACTACATTGCCTTTTCCTGTTTCCAGAGAAAAAATATTGTCTACTATGAAGGCTAACACTTTCCTTTAGATTTACAGCATTATCTGTGCACCTACTCAGCTGAAAAGGACGAAGACTCAGGAGTCAAACAAATGGACGCTGCTGGGCTTACCAGCCCAGAAAAAAAAATAACGAAGGAAAGCAGCCTCAACATATTTTATTTCCCACTAAATGATGATAAATGTAACATAAATTAGCTTTCCTAATAACCCTATCTATGCTAACTGTCATATGTGGGTATCTGGTACTCCAGCATGGTTGCAACGCACTCTGTTAGCAAACTCTGCAGCTGCGCAGCATTTTGGCTATAGATGGACAGCAGTGTACACGTTGACTTAAAATATTTCAGTAAGTGAGAAGCAAGTCTTTACGGCAGGGCTTTAGAGAGCTCTTCCTTGGAATGATATGTCTACGAGTAACTGGGTATGTGCACTGAGGAGAGGAGCAATCTGAGCGTTATTATGAGGTATAACTAGGAAAATTTGCTAAAATAAAAATAAGAATTGGATATCTAGAAGAATTGCATTCTGATTCATAGATGTGTTTGACTGGGAGATAACTTGGGCATTACTACCTGAAGAAAGTTGTTGAAACACTGTTGTTGAGAAGTTTATAATAAAAATGGATATGTTCCGTACAGATCAAAACGGGACGGATGCTGGACTCACTAAGTCATTGGGAGGCCTTTCTGTCTTTCACTTACTTTGTCCTGCAAGTCATCACCCAACCTGTGAAAAGTGGGAAAGTTTGTCTTTATTTGATATTAATACATGCTAACATCCTTTAATCGATGTAATTGCATAATGATAGTACTGTTTCCCCTTTATGGTGTTTTGACTGTATTTAATGTTGGGAAAAACCCTGGGGAATGACTCCAGTGCCCGGGTGGGTTCAGCGTGGTGGTCCTCAGGCTGCCCCTGGTCCGGCACTGTGGCCCCGAGCAGCACTGTGCGGGTTTCGGCAGGACTCCTGGTCGCAGCGTGACTGCGTTAGCACAACGTGTCTTCACAGGCAAATGGGTACAGCGCTCAGGAGATGCTGCTTCAGTGCCCGCACCTAGCTTGGTTGGAGCGAGCTTAAATCTCTCTGCACCAGGCTCCGCTGCGAGGCACTGAGCGGCCTTGAAAAGCCTTGGGATAATTAAGTTTTACTTTAGAAGTCTTGCCCCACTGAACTCCACAGCAAAACAGCAGTTGACTTCACAGGGATAAAACCTGTCTCTTATTCTTGCTAGATTTGGACTAGAAATCTCAGCTTCCACTAAAGCTAATGGAAGTCACATGCACGTTCCAGGAGGAGAGCAGATCTCTTTCATCTCTTGAGTACCATGCTCCTCTGTGGCACTTCCAAGGCTGCATCAGTTATCGCAGGTCCGTTTATTTTAATGATGCAGCAGGAGTGTCCTAACTTCCTATGAAGGTACTTTGTTGTAATTATCTTGTATGTCTAGGGGCACCACAAGGGGTTACATTTATTTTACTGCCAAAGAACTGTTGTTTCAGCTGCAGTTCTATGAAGAAACAATCACATCTCCAGCAGTTTGTTAGATTAATCACAGGTGTGTAATCCCAGCGCATACCCTAGAGGGTATATCCTTTGACCCGTTTCCTTTTTTAAAGGGGAAACTCTGAATTAATATCAGTTGCATTGCTTATCACTGTTCACATTGGGTCTCTGCAGGACGCTGCAAAAAATAAACTAAAAGCTTCTATGACCTTTATTTTACTTGTGTATAAATGAGTATTGTAACTTAACAAACCTGAATTGCTCATTGGCAAAATCCCCTGGAAAACTGAAAGTTCATGATAAGAGTTTGACTGCGGAACTGATTCAGGAACTACGTAAAGCCTGTAGAAGGGAAGAATCTGTCGACTTTTAGCACTTAGCCATGCTTCAGTGTTTTATCCCAATGGCATTAAAATAATTAGCTCATCAACTCATTATGTATTGCTTTGCACTAGGCAATAGGTGAAGATCACTGATCTTCAGCAATCTATGTAGTCATTGCACAGGTTTAAAATAGGATCAGCTTTGATTTCAAGATAGTAACTGTTCCTTCAGGATAACAGTGGCATCAAGATGCACCGTTCTCCAGCTTCATTCCATACCTTGTGCTACAATCCAGCATCAAGTGAAGGTTAAGAGTCTTTAGAGACAAAACTGAAGGTTTTCTGGACTATAAAAGATTTTTACATTTCAATCATGCAACCATCTAATGTAGAAACAAGTAAATATCCAAGAACTAGACCTTTTGTAAACTATAGTATGGTTAAGAGCCTCATCTGGGGAAAATTAAATGAGTATATGAGAAAGAATATGCATTTGTCTTTATTACAAGTTGAATTCTTACAATAAAATAGCCTTAGGAATAGAATCTCTGTAGGGGAATGGATTTCTGTACATTAAAAATAAATAAATCTAATGACTCATAGAAACATATGAACTGTTTCACCCAGGAGTCTATTTTTAAGTAATTTTTGCTGCTTAGTCCTCTATTTTTTTTGGAAATGAGATTTTTGTTTTACCTGAAGCAGTGAACATGGTGGTTGGTATCAGTGTCTACCACAGCACTCCAGAGACGTGTGTGCGCTGTGAGAAAGTGGGATGAAATATTAGGACTTCAGAATAACTGTGCCTGTACTTCTGAACTTCTATGTTGAGCCCAATCCTGAAATAAATTCAGACCCAAGAAAAATCATTGCTGAAGGATTGTTCCATACCAGGATGCAGCTCCGCACCAAAATGTAGCACTATGTGAGTCAGAGAATGTGCACCTGAATAGGTATTTAATTAAAGTGATGAATGCAAATGATGAATGACTACTGGCATGGATTTTGCAAGGGCTTGTGCAGGAATGCAGCTCTTCCCAAGCACAGAGCCCTGTGGATTGCTAGTCCGTGGCGGTGCAGATGTGCTGAATTTGTAAAGCAGGGAGGAAGTTTGGGAAAAATGCCATTCTGGAAGGGGTTAAACTCGAATTTTCTTGCTGTCTGTATTCTTCACTCCTGCTGTCCTGTAAGTCTAGAATGACTCTTGGATATTTAGGAGTTGGCCTTAATATAAGTCTTTTGTATGCCCTAAGTATAAGTCTTTGGTATGCCCTAAGGATCTGTTCAATGTGCACGGTACAACCTTAGTTTCCCAATTTATCACTAAGCACAGAAAATCAGGCTTGCTATTGTTTTAGCAGAAGTCTCTCTAGGAAAGGAGTGGTCTGGTTGGTCTTGCAGAACAAGGCATGGCTGCAGTTCTTCAAGATATTTATATGAAATGCATCCAATGGGAATTCAGATTCCTTCTGGGATTTCTTTCTTGGACAGGGTATTGCAAGTAATAACCTTTAACTGCTATTAATAATCTATTAACTCCTTTGATGGCTCTAGTGAACACAGCTGTGTGACAGGAAGTCTTGTTTTGGGAGGATGGATGTACAGAGTCCACCCTGAAAAAGATATTTGTGGGAAGAAGAAAAGGGATTTAAAAACAAAAAATGTGCCTTGCCTCAGCTGAGTGTTTGTTTCTCATGTTATTGTGCTTTATAATAGCATCAATTTCAAAGCCCAATTGACACTTTTATGAGCACAGTACGACTGGTGAAATAGTTCATGTTTTTTGCTAAAGACAAGGTTGTTTTCTGCTAGGGTGAATTCATATGAAGGCTTTCTCAAAACAGACACATCTTGAAATTTAATTGAAAATGACAACTTATAATTCTGCAAAAAACTGCAAAAATGAACTTTTTTCTTTCTTTTTTTTTTTTTTTTCCTGTGAGGTTTTCATAGAACCATAGAATGGTTTGGGTTGGAAGGGACCTTAAAGATCATCTAGTTCCAACCCCCCTGCCATGGGCAGGGACACCCTCCACTAGACCAGGTTGCCCAAAGCCCCATCCAGCCTGGTCTTGAACACTGCCAGGGATGGGGCATCCACAGCTTCTCTGGGCAACCTGTTCCAGTGTCTCACCACCCTCACAGTAAAGAATTTCTTTCTAACATCTAATCTAAATCGACCCTCCTTCAGCTTAAACCCATTACCCCTTGTCCTGTCACTACACTTCCCTGATAAACAGTCCCTCTCCAGGTCTTTTGTAGGTCCCTTCAGGTACTGGAAGGCTGCTATAAGGTCTCTGTGGAGCCTTCTCTTTTCCAGGCTGAACAATCCTAACTCTCTCAGCCTGTCTTCATAGGAGAGGTGCTCCAGCCCTCTGATTGTCTTCGTGGCCCTCCTCTGGACTCTCTCCAACAGGTCCATATCTTTATTGTACTGGGGCCCCCAGAGCTGGACGCAGTACTCCAGGTGGGGTCTCATGAGAGCAGAGTAGAGGGGCAGAATCTCCTCCCTCGACCTGCTGGTCACACTTCTTTTGATGCAGCCTAGGACGTGGTTGGCTTTCTGGGCTGCAAGTGCACATTGCTGGCTCATGTTGAGCTTATCGTCCACCAACCCCCCAAGTCCTCTCTTTGGGGCTGCTCTCAATCCATTCTGCACCCAGCTTGTATTTGTGCAGGACCTTCCAGTTGGCCTTGTTGATTTTCATGAGATTTACACAGGCCCACCTCTCAAGCTTGTCAAGGTCCCTCTGGATGGCATCCCTTCCCTCTAGTGTATCGACCACACCACACAGCTTGGTGTCATCAGCAAACTTGCTGAGGGTGCACTTGACCCCACTGTCCATATCATCGACAAAGATGTTGAACAGTGTCGGTCCCGACACCAGCCCCTGAGGAACACCACTTGTCACTGGTCTCCGCTTGGATATCAAGCCACTGATCGCAACCCTTTGAGTGCAACCGTCCGGCCAATTCCTTACTCAAAGCATCATGGTGATTGAGCTAGTGACAAACACCTGCTCTGCTTCCTACATGTGGCTGCTCTGTTTCAGTGATAGAAGATTAATCAGAGAAAATGAAAATTACTGGAAATATAATATTTTTTCAGGCACTGCTAATTTGTTAAATTTGGCCTGCAATGATCCAAACTATTAACAACCATTGTGTTGCAAAAGGAACAAGAAACCCTATTTGTTCCTGTTGAATCATTTCATACGCTGGTATCTTTGTTTTGAGACTTGTTGAAAGAGTACTAACAATAAGAAGGAAGCATATAAACTTTGTAAAAAAAGAATAAGCCTCCCACTTTGATTGCTTCCATTGAATGTTTAGTGATGTAAGTTTTACCAAAGGGCCACATAAGAACTGAATAAAGCCTTCAGAATTTCTCTGCGTGGTGATAACCTGGACTTTTCCCAGATGTTTCTTTTGCAAAATCCTGGAAGTACTTTCACTCTCTGTAAGTCTTGGCAGGAGAAAGTCACAGCAATTACCACAACCAGGCTGTGGAATAAATTTATTAGTATTTACAGAGAGAAGAAACTGAATGATCATAAATCCTAGTCCAGTGGGGCATTTTATATTGTTATTGTTATTTGAATTTTAAATTGGGAAATGATAACGATTTTACTGAAATTAAAGGGGAAATCTTACAGTGGTTTTAATTAAGCAGAATTTCATCCAAGATCCCTATTCAAAGTGTTTTTTTTAACAAGAACATTATATGTGGAATACTTCACAGGGGCATGGTATAGAGAAAGCACCTCTCCTACTGTTTTGTATATGTTTTAATTAAGACTGACAGTTCCTCTGAATGGGCAGGTAGAGCCACCCCACTTGGAAGGAATTAGACTCCTTAAAACAGGATAGAATGATGGGAAATGCATGCAAGGACCGTGTCAGATATGCCTTATTTACATATATACTTGCGTATACTTTACATAAAGCTGTATACCACTCCATGACAATCTCACCTGACGCAAGCAGACGACTCATGGAGTACTTGCTGCCGGCCAACATTAGTACAACCGGTAGACCATGGCCCTCTGTAGCAAAGCTAGCATTAAAAACTGGATCTCAGGGGTTAAACCCAGTGCACTATCCATAGGCAACACCAGGTGTAAGGAACACTGTTAACATTTAGAGTTTTGAAATTCCATGAAACAATGTCCTGACACCCCACCCCCCCGCGTTTTGCAGATGACACCCCCTCGCTCAGCACACGGCTTTCACGCTGCCAGAAACGGGCAGGAGCAGGGAGAGGCGGCTTGGTCCGGGCAGGGAGGCTGAGAAACTGCACACGGCCGTCTCCCCGTGCCTAGCAGGTCCCACCCAGCGCGCTCCTCGGAGTAGGGGGAATCGGGAGGACGGGGCTGGAGACCCCTGGGCTGATTGATGCTGGCTGGAGGCTGGCCTGGCCAGGTGCCAGCGCCTCCGCCACTTTGAACGACTGCTTTGAACCACATCTGTTTTTTCCAGCAACTGAGGACGAGTCGGTGCTAATCTAAGGACTAGTCCTGCAAACTGTGAAGAAGCCCAGATTTGTTGTTTGCTGACAGGGTTTTGATTTTTTATTTTATTTTAGTGGATTTCTTCACCTTAGCTGTATGCTCCAACGTGTGATGCATATCAATTTGAGAATAAAGACTGTGATTCTTGTGTATTTAAGGGAGTGCTGCTGTATTCTGTGGGTGCTTCTCTAAGCAGTAGAGTGTGGAAAAGGAAATGATACATTTAATTCTTTCAGTTAAGTGTAGATATCTAACAGCAAGAAAGGAAAAGGAGAAGGAGAAGGAGAAGGAGAAGGAGAAGGAGAAGGAGAAGGAGAAGGAGAAGAAGGAGGAGAAGGAGGAGAAGGAAACGGAAAATGAAAAGGGTCCATGAAAACAAGATAAATTTTATTTAAAAAATATCTGTAGTATCCCAGCTATGTCTGATGTTGGTTTATAGTATTTGACATGCATGTATTTATTTAATGTAACCAATGGTAAAGTCTCTGAAATTAACTGTATACTAGTAACACGCGTTTGTCAGCTTTACATGTAATTGCTCTGGGATTTAATGCTGTGTAACCCTTCCTGGAAAAACAGAACTCTGCCTCCTGCTTTAGCAAAGATTTAAAGTGAGAAGGAGATACGAGATTTAAAGTGAGAAGGAATTGCAGAGGACATTGATTCAGTGCCCCTGTTCTGTGACATCAGGGTTTTTTTTAAATCTAAAAAGCCTCATCTTTTTTTTTCCAGCAAAAGGAAGGGCTGTTACTCAGAGAATGAAGACTTAATCTGTACTTTAATTCCTCATCACTCACTGTTTGCCATATGTAACTTAGTGCATTTAAAATAATCTGAACAACAACAAAAACATGTCCAGGTCTTTGCTGAGGCAGCCTATCACAGCGTCAGTGCTTCATGAAAAAGATTTGTCTTTGCATCACACAAATACGTGATTTTATTATTATTATTATTATTTACGCCTCAGTGTTGGTGAGCTGCAGCTAAGGCGACGTTTCTGAGATTCCGGGACCTGATCTTTCAGAGCATCCAGAGAACAGATCAACTTTTGTGTCCAGAGGCTGACTCTGATTGACTTTGGCTGAGGGTGGGAGCGTTCGGGACCCTTGTGAGTTCCCCAGCCCCAGGGCATGGGTTCGGCTTGCCAGAAAAGAGGAACTTACGGTTAGTGGCTGTGTGAACGCTTTGCTTCAGGCGAGCTCTTGAAGAAGTCTGTGGCAGAAGCAGGGCTAGAACTGAAAGGCAACGCTCAACTGTCTTAACCACAGCGCCAATTCTCTCTTCTTGCAAGTCACCAGCGAGGCCAAAACCTGTAGATTTACCACCCAGATCGCTGCTCCTGGATGTAACGGAATAACTGGTTGCCGCAGCAGGCTCTCGCCCTCCTTGCCCCGGGGATGCTGTGCTGTGGTGGGGGGTCCCAGAGCTGTGCGAGTGGAAATGGCAGCCCAGGGTGCCCCGCTGTGCCCTGGAGCCTTTTTCTTGGGCTTTGCTTTCTTCAGCCTGTCTCACATCTACTTCACCCTGCCAAACCCCCATTTCAGTGCCAGCGTCCCTGTTCTCTTCCCAAGCTCCTCTCTAGGGCTCCTCACCCCGGGGGTCTTGCTGAGCTGGTCGGAGCCGCTGCTGCCCCTGCCCAGCTCCTCGCTCCAGCGTACCACCCCTCGCCCCGTTCCCCGTGCTACCAGCCCCGGTGTGTCTGTGTACTCAAACCTGGCCACTTTGTCACTCTGTGACAAAATATATGGATATATTTTGATATGTATCATGGCACCATGGCAGGGAGGACAAAAGGAGACTCTCCCTTGGCTCCCTTCCGTAGCAACGCTATGTCCTGTGCCACTTGGGCACTCCATTCACAAAATAAACAATCTTTAGTGCAGATACAAAATTTATTTATTATTTCTAACAAATTATGCGCTTCAGACTTTATTTTGAGGAACACAATTTGAGTGGTTTCCTCGCTTCTGCCCCTTCCTAGAATGGCAAGAGACAAAGCCCAGACACAGATAACTGCCTTCACAAGTTTCTAGTTCCCTACCCAGACACACAAAGATTCTCCTGAAGCATTTCCAGATTTTTGGACCAGTTTTCTCCTTCACTTTTGTCTTTGGATATGGCTGAGCTGTTTTCCCTGAAGTTTACAAGTAAGTCAGGTGGAGGCAGACCCTCTGCATGAAATTTTAGCCTGGAAGTTCAAGTGAAAACAGAGTCTTGTAATAGAAAGTGCCAGGACCACCTTCAGTTCAGGCAGAACGATCAGCTTATCCTGTAATTCTCCTTTATTCTTTCCATTCCTTCCTACTGTTGCTCCACATTATGATCCGCTAATCAAAAAAGTTTGACGAATGAGTTCCAGAAAAAAACCCCTCAAAGTATTCCAAATAACTGATTTTGAGAGAACTTTACCAGGAGAATTAATGATAGAATACAGCAAATAAGACAAATTAATTTTAAATTAATATCAAATGGAAGATATGTATAGTTAGTATAATCTTCTAGCAGCAAACCAATAATCTTAATACAGAAGTTCTTAAAAGTTTTTAAGAAAACTCGCAGAAGTTAAGTGGTAAGAAAGATTAACAGGTAAACAGCCAGTTAGGGCTAAACCTCGCCAAGGCGTGGGGGTGTCCAGCCAGGAGATCCTCCTTCCACCTGCGGGCAGAGGGCATTGCTTGAGCAGCAGCTCAGAGATGGAGGAACCAGCTGCAGGGCAGAGGTGGGCTTCTTACTATTTAATGGCTAATACAAAGCTGCCTTATTGTAAGTATGGAAAGTGGATGTACTCAGTGTATCACCTTGTTTTTGGAGAGGCTAGATCCAACCCGTCGTCTGATTTTTTTATAGTTTGTGTTTACTCAGGCTAGTCTGGTCTTGTTCTGGTCATTCCTGTTACTGTTTTTCTTATTGCATCTGCTTCTTTTGCCTTCTCTTTTGAGCTTAGGCTAAAAGCTTGACTGACAGAAAGACAGTAAAGCTGTCCCTACATCCATTTTCTTCCCTATTTCCTACTTGTCCTTTACCTTAGAAAGGGCTTTGAACTCTGCTTGTACCGTGCTGCATCTGGGGGCAGGAGCTGGGCTCTCAGGTGCTGCTCAGGCTCCACACGTGATACCGGGGACATCACAAGTACATCTGTTTTATCCCAGATATGCTGAAATGTCAGAGCATGCAGTGGTAACAGCCTGGATAAGTACAACGATAAAAGCTTTATCACTTGTTGAAAAGATGCTGTATCATCCTCTGGACTGGGTTTTTATGAGGGGAAGTGCTGCCTGCTCTTTTATGTTGCTGAAGATGTTTTTTAATCCTTTGCTACTTCCTTGTTTGCCAGGGAGAGGAATTGTGTAAATGGAAGGAGCAGAGGGAAGCAAGGTCTTGGCAGTATTTCCGTTAGAGGAGGTAAAGGAGCCAGTGCTCAGTTAAGGACTGCAGCGCTTCAGGAAAAACAATTTCTCTTTACAGCTAGCTGGAAAACTGCTCCAGTCATGTTAAAACTGAAGACTGAGCTGGGATCAAACTGTGACTGTTAATTCCCAAGCAGATTTCACAGAAATTTGAGCAGTGTTTACCTGTGGCTGATGTGACGTTTCTGCTTTAGGCAATCTCATTCTTGTTGAAAATGGTGTTAAATAATACCTATGTCAAAATGACTTCTGGTAACACTATACAAACAAGACTGAGATATATTCTGAGATAATGAGTATTAATCATTGCTCAAATATAGTACCTACGCCTCAGTGTGTTTTTGAAACAAAATAATCAGTGATATTTGCATTTGTTTCTCCTTACTTAAAAAGTAGATCCAGTGCCTACGTCTGTAGCCAGAATCTCTCCTGAAAAACTGTTTCAGCCACAGAGCAGCTTTATGAATGCTGAATTTGAGTCCCAAACTTGCAGTATTTCTCCCAAGGTTTAACTGTCATATACTAGTTAAATAAAACTTGATATTTGTAGCAATGCCTTCTAGCCATTTACAGTAATATTGCTTCTTTCAGTTAATATTTGATGTCTTGTACTGCATATTGTGATTGACTTGTGGCTGAAGAGTGAAATAAGTGGAAGGAAAAGATTTCCTAGGGGTGATGGCTGATCAGAAGAGAGAGAAAAAAACCCAGCACCTTTAAGATACTAAGTAACTCTTTGGGAATAGAGCAGTTAAAATTGTGATTAAATATATTTTGATAGCTAAGTGTTGATTCAATAGTGGTTCAGCTTCAATAAATGGTTGGTTACCCTCCTTGGTTTGCTCTCACTGGAAAAGTTACTGATCTGAATAGTTTCATTAAGTACTTGCCTATCACTTCAAGTCACTCGCAATCTGATTTTTAGCAATTAAATGTAGTCAAAGTCTGTCAGCAGGTAGTTGCCTTATCCTTTTTAGTCATTGCCAAAACAAATAACAACAGGTCAAAACTTATCCTTTTCTGGGCTTTGATTTTCTTTAAGAAAATAAAATTAAAACACAAAATCCATCTCTCCAGGGCTGGCTGCTTTCCAAGGTTTGCTCAGCTCACACCTCTGGTCCTCCTGTAATAAACAGTAATGAACCTAAGAGTCCTAATGAACACAGAGAGCCACCACTCCTTTCTTTAGTGTGGCTGGGAAGGTGTGCTGACTGCCTTGGCCCTTTTGAAGATTTCTTCTCCCCCAGGCAAACGCAGTAGCCTGAAGTGCCTTGAGTCCAGCTGGGATGAGCCATGCAGGACCATGCTCATGGAGGGCCCCATCTGGAAATGGTCTCTGGTCCCTCATTTGGGGGTGGATGGTGGGTGACCCGCACCAGCAGCTCCTTAGGGCGTGATGAGGTGAAACCTATGGTGCTTTGTACCCTTCCCGGCAGGTGGGACCTGGGCTGTGGGGGCAAGGAGAGGTGTCTTCAGCCTCCTGCCAAGAAAAGCCTCTCTAGGTAAGGCTTTGGTAGTCAGATCAGCTTGTACCTCATAACAGGGTACGTGGAATTGGTTTCCAGTGAATCCAGCTGTTGAAAAGCTTTTTTCATACAAACTAAAACCATTCATGTACCTGATTAAAGACAAATCTTTGCCTTTGATGTAGTGTTAAGGTGTTTCAGTTTCACTCCGTTGTCATGGTTCGCCTTTGGTGATGTTCAGACAGAAGTTGATGCTCTTTAATTCAGACCCTCGGAGCTCTCACTTCTCCTCAGGATAACTCACAAACACAAAATGCAATACAGCCAAAAGCATCTGTAGGACTGAAGAAGATGAAACACGTGTAAAATGTTTGTAGGCTTTCAGCCCAAGATCACTTCAATATGATGAACTGAAATCACAGAATGAATTTGTGTCACTGTAGTCGCTTTACTAGTAAAATTTCAGTGTTGCAAATTCAGATCAGGAAGAGCTTGCTAGTAGGAGATTGCATCTATAACTTCCTGCCATAATTATAAAAAAAGAAAAAAGAAAGAAGAAAAAAGAAAAAGAAAAAAAAGAAAAAAGAAAAAAAAGTATTTGCCATGTAACCTCTTCTGTTAATTTTCAAGTTTGCTTTGGTGCAGAAACCCACCTCTCAGTCAGAGCTTTGTATCAGGATATAATCACCCACCTTTGTTTCCAATTCTAACGCAAATTTAAGAAGATAAGAGGAGAAATTAGACAAGTGCTTTCCTTCCCCCTGGAGGCTGAAGGTGACACTTCTGAGCTAAAGCTGGTCTCCTCTCAATCCTGGCCCTTGCACCTCAAGTCTTTCAAAGAGCGAGGGTGTGTCACTGCAGCTGCTGCATCAAACAAAATCAAAGAGATTTGATTAATATAAACTTCAAAATCAGTGCCATCTTTCCTTCACAAAATACTTCAAACACAGCAAGAAATGTCATCTCCCAGATGACGGAGGTTAATCTACTTAATCTCCTCTTTTCCTTGCATCTGAATGCAAACTACTGGAATATACCCAATTACCTCTCACCAGTCAGAGAAAATTCCTCATTCCAACAACTTCAATCAGATTTTAAGAGGACACTTATAGTCCTTTTGTAATATCAATCTGGCTTCTGAACCCATAAAGCAGAGTAAAGCAGGATGGGCAAAACAGCAACCACAAACTCCCGCTTGTCATACTGTCAGAGTGGGTGATTAAAAGATCCTGGGCTAAAATTTGTCCTTTGATTTGAAACCTCTGAGTTCAATGGATGTGGCAGGGGCTGGAGTCAGCAGGATTTGGCCAACTGTCCGTAGTGACAGTGTGACTATATTATTTCAGACAGGAAATCTTCATAACACCATCAGGTTTATAACCTAGAAACTCCTTAATTTACACAGGGAAGGCTTGTTTTTGGTGATGTTACTTGTTGCTTACAGGAGCTTTCTCCAATGATTTTTAAGACTGAAGTAAATGTGTATGTGCATACCAAGCTCAAACTTTTTTCTTCATACAATTATACTGTCTATTGTTTAAAATTGCTGGTACAACGGAAGGCCTTCTGTTCATCGTTTTGAATCAGACATACACAATGTTCGAGTATTCAGTGAAACTGCACACATTTTTCTTAGTAGTCTGAAAGTGCGGAAGTGTTAACTCTGTCCCCCAGTCCTGGTGAAACATTAAACAACCAAACACGTGAGCAGGATTCTACACATGTTCCGGTTCTTAATTTAATACAAGACTATGAATGTTCAGCTTTAAGTCTGCAAAAAAGAATTCTACATCCCTTCTGAGGTTACGTAGCAAAGCAATTTAAATGAAATTGAAATGAAACAAACTTTTTTCCCTTGCTCCTTGTACTTGCATCATGCCTGGAGAACGGTGCAGGCCATATTCAGGGGTACACAAAACAATCAAGTCTCACAGCGTAATATACTCACATCTTAAAATTCAGTTGATGCCATTTAAAAACTCATTACAAGTTGATAGTCATATTAAGATAATGACTGAAAGTTTTACCCCTCGCAGAATTAATTAACTTGATGTACATATTGGAATAATAGAAAGCAACTAATATAATAATTTAATGTTTCAGTTGGCATTATTTTTAACTTGATGATTCATAGGCTTTTTGGAACTAATTTATTTACTTCAACTTTTCTGACTATAGAAGATTTTTATGAGTCTGTCTTAAGTGGCTATGCTAGAGGAGAAAATCTAGGCTGTAATTTTCCTTAGTACTTTCCTGTATTTAAATAGCCCCTTGGAACCAGTCATGGTGAGATTGCTGCCAAATGTCCGATTGCTAGTGAATAAAAAACAAACACAACAAATAGTTGCCAGACAGGGCAATATTCTGATGCTTTTGGCAATAATAAATATGCATATGAAGTTTTGGTATTGGGTTAGTCAACTGTGGTGATTGAATGGAAATGGAATTGAAGACATTTCAACCTCAGCAGTAAGCTCCCTGCTGTCCCTGCAGGCACCTTCTGTTGAGCCACGCTGGGAAACAATGAACTCAGGAACAAAAGGACAACTACTAAAAGAAATTTTAACTCCTGCCCATAATCCCAGGGTTTGAGGAAAGTCACACAGAGTGGAGGATAGCATTTTGGCTGAAAGGTAAGGGCAGGCAGGGCAGAAACTGTCATCACACAGTCCTTTTTCATGAAGGAAGCCAAGTGAAGGTGAAGGATGGGCTGGGGGCAATGCTGTAGCTCTGTCCACCATGGTCCAAGAAGCTGCATGGAGGGACAACACAGGGGAGCATTGGCGGCAGTCCTGGCGTGGCTGGGGAACCAGCAGTTCCTGCTTCTCTGGCCCCGGGGAGGCAAGGAAAGAGCTGGATGCTGACAAAGCCAGCTCTGCTCCTTACCTACTTTTCTGAATCTTCTCTGTGGGATTGGATGGCAGCAAGAAAGGCTCACTAAGTCCAGCAGTGGCTGAAATGAAAATACAAATGTTCAGAATCCATACTGTGGCATGATTAGGTTACTTTGGTGAACTTTTTTACATCAGGATTTCCTGTATTTCATAACATATCCAACAGTTAATATTGGCCAGTTGACAACAACCAAGGAGTGCAATGAAAAAATCAACTCCCAGTATGGTAAAATTAACAGCAGAATGCTTTGAGATGTCATGCAAACCCCTCTGCTGTTTAACGTTATTTGTTTGTAACCTGGAAGGGAGGGGAGAAAGAGGAATTTGAAGAGAAAGTTACCCATGTAGGTTAGCCACCATGAAAGAAAACTGTGAAGAACTTCACTGAGGCTTAAATCAGTTAAAGAAACAAGCAAAAGGATGGTGAATTATCTTCAGTGTTGGTAAATGCAAAGAAGTATACACCGGATGGAAAAATATAGAATTTTTCTATTCCTTTGAAAGACCCTTGACTATAACAGCTTCATGGTGTTAGATTGAAATATGCACAGAAAAGTAATCAATTTTATAATATCTTTTACAGAAATGAGGGTGAACTCCCCCTTGGGAAAACAAGTGCTCCAAAAGGATGTTCCAGAATTAGAGCACTCAGAGATGGGCAGGACCGATTATCCACATCTAATCACATATATAACCTATATGGAGGACAAGATTGAGTTGCTTAAACACAGGCACTGGTGTCATTTTAGATGCAGTAGGAAATCTTCCCTAGAGTGTAGTTGCAGGCCAAAAGCACACAGATCTCATAGAAGTCCTTTGTCATATATTGCAGTTTCAGTACAAAGCAATTCAAATGGCCCTGTGTTTAGGTAGATGAATTTACTTTTAAATTCTTTTCCTTGCTTTTTTGGGTGCTGATAAGCTTGCAGAAATCCCACTGATGCCTAGACAAATTGTCACCCTCTCTGGTGTACAGTTGAAGAAAATACTTATGATGGTATTTACCGTTCTTAATGGGGAGCTGTGAAAACCAGATTTTAGCTAATCGCCATGTAGTAACTATTTACCCAGTGTTTGCATGGTCTCTGTTTGCTAGAAGACTATTAAGAGAGTTCATGATCTTATCCTTATGGCATGTTTGAACTGCCTGTTTCAGTTGACATCCCTGGCAAATAGAACATCCTCGCAGTATAGTGTCCTGTGTCTGCCCAGCTGGCAACCATGCGATGACAAAGAGCATGGAAATGTATCTAGGAAAATTATAGAAACAAGCAAGAGGTTCAGTTTTTTTTTGTTTCTTTGCATTTTTTTTATTGCTAGCTGACAGTAGAATTAAGCAGGTCATCCATATAACTACAGTAGTTCACATTCAGGGAGCTATTTTCACAACTGCGAGGACTGGATTTTCCTTTTTATCCTTAAAAGAGAGCTTAAGTTCTGATTAAATTGCTTGAGGTCATCTGCGGTGCACACGATGTCGCATTAGTAAGTAAGCATTAGTAAGTTAAATATAAGCACTGTTAGCTTTGTCTGGCCTGCATTCAATCACTCGTTGAGCAACCGCACTGACCAAGCTCTTTCTAATCCTTTGTATAGTTATAGTGAATTAATCTAATACACCTGACATCCTCTCCCTTTAATGCAGTTAGTGGTATTTTCCATATTTACCTCTGGGATTTCACACTATTTATAGCACAGTAATACCCAAAATATATCGGGCACTTTCCAGACATGTAGCTGACCCTGCTCAATTAGCTGGAGAGCAGACATCCTAACTGTAGGTATGACCTGACCGAGACAGTGCAAGGTGATGAATTAATGAGAGACAAAGAACCCTAATGATTGTTAAGTTGTTATACAGATTTCCCAACCTTTCCCAATTCCTTTCTGAAGAAAAGTGCCTCCTTACACTATGACCATCTTCACCTGTATAGCCTCTCATACACATGCTGTTGGTCCTCTCTTCTTATTCCGGTCTCCTCCACCAGCCGCCAGCTTAACTGTCCTCTGTGCTGGTGTCCCGCCTCTCCACCCAGCTGCCTTGCACTGATGGGACTGGACACAGCCCATCTGCGAGCAGCTGGCCTCTTCTCTCATGACTCCTCTCCTCTTTCACGACTCTGCTGTCAGTTGTTTCCAGGCCTGCTTTTCCCATTCCCGCTGGCTTTCCCAGCCCAAATTGCATGAACAGACCTCACTCCAGGGAGCATTCCCACATGCCCGGGCGGGGGTACTCACTCCCCGTGTGACTGGGGAAGGACTGTTGGGACTGAGGACCCCACGGATTACTCAGTTATGGACTGGCTCTTGTTCCCAGTGTAACATACTCTATCTGAAGGTCATGAGTTGGAAAGAGCTAGCAGTTCTGGCTGGGCTGATCTTCTCATTATCTGGCTGGCACAAACCCCACCAGTACTGGTGCAGTTTCTACCTTCTAGACCTTGAAAGTCCAACACTTTTCTCTTATCACCCAGTGTTTATGTTTTATGGTCTTGCAGAGTATCAATTTTTTCTTTGATGAAGCAGATGGCTCACTCTGTCCTCCCCTTTGTTTATTATATCTTGACACCTGGTTCTTCCATTTGTATTTATGGTGAGATGCTTTTCTTCCCTGTGAGTGTTCACAATCCAGATTCCTTTTTAAAAATTGCAATTTATCCACTTAGAAACATGACTGGGGAAGTATTTTCCTTTAATTCTCCTGCCTAATGGTCAGATTTCCCCATACAGAAAAGCTACATTATTTTCTTACATTGTAGTGAATTGCTACAAGAGTGGAACAAGGCACTAACTGAGCCATGGGAAAAGGTGGCGGTGGTTTTTTGTACACATACATTGTCTACAAATGGTTTTAGGTGTGCTTGAATATGCCTTGGTATTTTCCAAAACTGATCATTCCTCCTATATTTCTGTGAAGCAGCAAATCCCAATATGAAAATTTGAGGCTGCCACATGCATCCTCATGACTCTTACTTTAGTAGTCCAATGCCACATTGACCAGTATAACGTTGACCTTAATTTGTGGTCAGTTTTATTATTCGTTTCTCTTTACACTTTATCATTTATTACTCTTCTTGTATTCTGTCTGCTTTTGCTTACTTTCCTCTGCTATGCTTCCATTTCCTTTCTCCAAGGTAAATAAGTTCCAAATATTTAGTTCCTGCCTGTGGCAGCCACATTAAAGGTTCATTTGGCCCAATTTATTGTCATACGTCAAGGCCAGCTTCAGAGAAAGAATTAGAGGCTGCACAATTACCTTTCAGTTCCCTGTAGAACCTAATTAGTCTCATTCCCTGAAGAACAAAGGTTTATAGCCTCTTTTTTTAAAATAAATTTTTTTCCTTCTAATTTGTGAATGATTCCTACTGAATACATGCAGTATTCCGGAGCATTTTTTTTTTAGTTCTCCTGAGCACTTTACCTGCTCTTGTGAATGAGTTCCGCAAACTAGTAATACAAGATATTTTTCTGAGTAAAGAAATGTTTGTTGTTTTTTTTTATCAGATCTATGTTTGTTGTTGTCACTAGCTGTCTCCTTGCTCTTGTACTAAAAAAATTATGCTTGTTTTCTCTGTACATTTTTCATTTCTCTCTTGTTCCCTCTCTCAATTAAACAGTCCCAATCTCTGAAAGTTTTTCCTATCCTTTTGTTCCTTTGCCATCTATCTCTAAAGCCATTCTGCAGCTCCTGTGTCTTTTCTGAGATAATCTAACCAGAGGACATCGGTTCAAGTGCAAGTGTTGATTCATACAATGCTTTTTCCAGTTTTTTCTATCCACCTCTGTAGGTGCTCACACTTTGTTTGCTTGCTTGTCCACCACTGTAAGCTAAACACAGCCACAAGTACATGTCAGAGGTCCTCAGGAACAGTAAAAAGGGATATTTTTTTCTGTAGCCCAGTGGTAGGAGCACTTGTTAGGCAGTAAGTCCATTTTCTCATACGAGAAATCTGAATCTGAACAAAAAGTGCATGAGTTGCCCAGGACCAGAATCCACATCCATGCCCTCTTGGGTGGATTTCCAAACACCAGGCTACTGAGGAGTCTTGGGTGGTCTCCCTGCGCATGACCCATTCCTAGATGCGCAGTAGCCCAGTGTTAACCAAGGATGGAGGCCAAGAGCAGCTGCATATCCTTTTTCCTCACTGCCTGTTCCTGGGTGTATCCTTTCTTGGTCAGGCTGCTCTTCTGCTAGGGGGAAGAAGTGGGTTTAAACCCCTGTGACACTGAAGGGCTTGCAACCTGGTTTTCATTTATTGAACCAGTGCTGTTACTCTGAGATGACAGTAAATGTATGGGCAGTAGTATTTTTGACCAGAACTCACAGCTGTGGTGTGTTATGCACCCTGAAACATGGGGAGAAAATGAAGACATTGTCTATACATGTGTCTTGGGTGGCACTAATCTGACCAAAGGTGGGTATGTACATCTGAGGTGGTTGTTAGGACTGCCTTTCCTGTGATTGGTAAATGCGGTGAAATGACTCCTGTCTCCTGTGCCTAAGTCCAAGTGAGCCTGTCGAGGGACAGAGGTTTGCAGAGATCTGCAGAGGCAGCCAGGCGAGCTAAGCCAGCGGTGCTCTGGCCACACAAACTAGTGCAGCTATGGGGTTCCACTGCTCCTGGAAAAAGCTTCTTTGTGTGGTGTCTCAGGAACCCTGGTGCTTACCTCAGGTCAGCAGAGTTTTTGGATAGAAGTTTAGGAAGTACCTGACTGTCCTGGTTTCAGCTGAGAGTTAATTCTCTTTCTAGTAGTCGGTATAGTGCTGTGTTTTGGATTTAATATGAGAATAATGTTGGTAACACGCTGATGTTTTCAGTTGCTGCTAGGCAGCTTCTACACTAAGTCAAGGACTTTTTAGCTTCTCATGCCCCGCCAGGTGCACAAAAAGCCCCTGTACAGAAGAAGAAATGGACACGAAAGTCAACTCGTTTAGTAAAGGATAATGAAACAGAGCCGTCACAAGAACAGGAGGAAGAGACAGAACCAGAGATAACCTCTGGTGGAGCGTGTCCCTGCCCATAGCAGGAGGGTTGGAACTAGATGATCTTT
This sequence comes from Grus americana, assembly GCF_028858705.1. Classification (NCBI taxonomy): domain Eukaryota; kingdom Metazoa; phylum Chordata; class Aves; order Gruiformes; family Gruidae; genus Grus; species Grus americana. The sequence continues at coordinate 148,559,202 of NC_072853.1, read as the reverse complement.
AAGGTCCCTTCCAACCCAAACCGTTCAATGATTCTATGATTCTATGATAACCACCTGATCCCTATCCCTGAGTGAGCTGCGACATATGCAAAAAGATTTCAGTCATCCATTAGGCGAGCAACTTGTCACCTGGCTGCTCCAATGCTGGGATAAGTGGGGCCAGTAGCCTGGAATTAGAGGGTAGGGAAGCCAAGCAGCTGGGATCAGTAGGGAAGGAGGCGTGGATAAGGCGATTGGGAAAAAGATACGAGCCCCCAGCCTCTGGAGGCAACTCTTGTCAGGCACGAGGGAAAATTATCCCTTCGAAGAAGTTGTTGTATGTCACCCAAGGAAGAGGATCACCATGGAGAGAGGTATCCAGTACCTGAGAGAATTAGCCATGAAGGAGACGATTTATTATGACCCGAACAAGACTCCACAGATCCAGATGAAGTTCAGTGTACCCGACCCATGTGGCAGACGTTTGTACAGAGCACACCACCAGCGTATGCCAAATCACTGGCAGTAATGGCCTGGAAAGACAAAGAGGCACAAATGGTGAATGAAATGGCTGGCCAACACTGGCAATATGAAGAAAATCTCTGTTCCTCCCTATGGGCTTGTGTCTTAGCTGTGGAAAACTGTCCAAAAAATCTGAAAACCTGTTTGAGAAACTGTCCTGGGAAGACTGGCAACTCAAAGAGGGTATGTTCAATTCCCCACTTGTACGGACCAGTATCTCAGCTATTCGGAGTAAGCATTCCTCTGCTCAAGAGAGAGGATATAGAGGGTACACACCACGAGGCACCCTGTGGTTTTATCTGCATGACAATGGAGACGACATGAGGAAGTGGGATGGAAAACCTAGCTCAACCCTAGAGGCATGGGTATGTGAATTGCGAGGAAAAACAATTTCAAATGGGGATTCTTCCAGGAAAAATGCTGCTCCACTCTCCAGTGGGCAGTTCCCCACACACAGTAGGAGGACTGATCTTACTTCTGATCTTTGGAAAGGAGCTTCTGATTCATATTTACAAGAAGTGAGTAACAAGGATGGGATTTGAACCTGCATGTGTCACATGAACCCATTCGTCGGTAATGAATATGATGAGCAGGATTAGAGGGGCCCTGCCTACAGCCAGGTGGAGGAAGGGGACAACCAGGTTTACTGGACTGTGTGGATTCAATGGCCTGGCACATCAGATCCCCCAGGAATGTAAGGCCCTAGTAGATACTGGTGCACAACGTACCCTAGTGCCATCAAGCTATGAAGGGGCAGAACCCATATGTATTTCTGGGGTGACAGGGGGATCCCGACTGAAGTAAGCCTAACTGGGAATGAATGGCAGAAGCACCCCATTGTGACTGGCCCAAGAGGCTCTGCGCATTCTTGGCATAGACTGCCTCAGGAGCGGGTATTTCAAGGATCCAAAAGGGTACTGGTGGGCTTTTGGCATAGCTGCCTTGGAGATGGAGGAAATTAAACAGCTGTCTACCTTGCCCGGTTTCTTGGAGGACCCTTCTGTTGTGGGGTTGCTGAGGCTCGAAGAACAACAGGTACTGATCACTACCACAACAGTGCACTGACAGCCATATTGCACCAACCGAGACTCCCTGATTCCCATCCATGAGCTGATTCATTGACTGGAGAGCCAAGGAGTGATCAGCAGAACCTGCTCACCCTTTAATAGTCCCATATCGCCAGTGAGAAAGTCTAATGGAGAGTGGAGACTGACAGTAGACTGTTGTGGCCTGAATGAAGTCACACCGCCGATGAGTGCTACTGTGCCGGACGTGCTAGAATTTCAATACATATTGGAGTCAAAGTCAGCCAAGTCTTATGCCACAACTGATATCGTGAATGTGTTTTTCTTGATCCCTTTGGCAGCAGAGTCCAGGCCACAGTTTGCTTCACTTGGAGGGGCGTCCAGTACACCTGCAATTGACTACACCAGAGGTGAAAACACAGCTCCGCCATTTGCCATGGGCTGATCCAGACTGCACTGGAGTGAGGTGAAGCTCCAGAACACCTGCAATACATTGATGACATCATCGTATGGGCCACACAGCAGAAGAAGTTTTTGAGAAAGGGAAGAAAATAGTCCAAATCCTTCTGAAAGACGGTTTTGCCATAAAATGAAGTTAAGGTCAAGGGGCCTGCACAGGAGATCCAGTTTTTAGGAATAAAATGGCAAGATGGGCATCGTCAGATCCCAATGGATGTGATCAGCTAAATAGCGCCTATGTCTCCACTGACTAGGAAAAAGGAAACACAGGCTTTCTTAGGTGTTGTGGGTTTTTGGAGGATGCATATTCCAAATTACAATTTGATTGTAAGCCCTCTCTACCAGGTGACCCGGAAGAAGAACAACTTAAAATGTGGCCCTGAGCAACGACAAGCCTTTGAACAAATTAAATAGGAAATAGTTCATGCAGTAGCCCTTAGGCCAGTCTGGGCAGGACCAGATGTAAGAAATATGCTCTACACCGCAGCCAGGGAGAATGGTCCTACCCGGAGTCTCTGGCAGAAAGCACCAGGGGAGGCTTGAGGTTGACCCATAGCGTTTTGGAGTCGGGGATACAGAGCATCCAAGGCCTGCTACACTCCAACTGAAAAAGAGATATTGGCAGCCTATGAAGAGGCTCGAGCTGCTTCAGAAGTGATTGGTACTGAAGCACAGCTCCTTCTGGCACCCTGACTGCTGGTGCTGGGCTAGATGTTTAATGGGAGAGTCCCCTCTACACATCCTGCAACCAAAGCTACATGGAGTAAGTGGGTTGCACTGATCACACAGTGGGCTTGAATAGGAAACCTCGATTGTCTAGGAATTCTGGAAGTGATCATGGACTGTCCAGAAGGCAAAGATTTTAGAATATTGCCAGAAGAGGAGGCAACGTGTGCTGAAGAGGTCCCACTGTATAACAAATATACAGTGCTAGAAAATAAGAAGCAATGCACCCCATCCACTGATGGGTGCTGTTGTGTTGTGGGAAAACACTGAAGGTGGGAAGTTGCTGTGTGTAGTCCTACACGATGAGTTGCAGAAACTGCTAAAGGACAAGGTGAATCGAGCCAGTCTGCAGCAGTGAAAGCCATCCAGCTGGCTCTAGACATTGCTGAGCAAGAAAATTGTCTTGATTTACCTTAGTGTGCAAGGATGCAAGAGTTGCTGCAGGACCATGCAGGTGATTGTTATGAATATATCCCTATCCTGTCTAAATGGCTTCTGGCTCAGTGGCTTGTATTTGAGGAAGATACTGTATGTAGCTTTATGTCTGCCTATGCAGACCTACCTTGTATAAACTGGATATAAAGAAAAGATTTTCCTTGTGAGGATAACCAAGCATTGGAGCAGCTTCCCCAGGCTCCACTGGACAAATCCCTGAGCAACCTGGTATATTGGGGTTGTCCCTGTTTTGAGGGTTGGACTAGAGACCTCTCAAGATCTCTTCCAGCCTGAATTGAACCACAATTCCATGACCTCAGTGTCCAGGAGACTTCTATGACTAATTACCTACAACCTTCTCCAGGAGAAGGCAGTGTGATTCCCTGTACCTCCTCCTCCTTGGAAGATACCACATTACAAAAGTGACTACACTTCTGGTGAAAGCAGTGAGAAAAAATGAAAGCATGCCCAGAAATTCTGTCTCTCAATACTTTTATGTGTGTCATAACTGCAGACATTTGGATTTTAAGTGTTTCTTTCCTTGCACAGCATTCTTGAAGAGATAGTAGAAGTTGACAGCTCTGCATGAGCTACTCATGGTTTGAAATATCAGTCATGGACAGGATATACGAGTGCATGTGGCTTGGGAAACATCCAAATATAGCCCCCATAGTAACATGGCTTAGGCATGAACTGAAGGCGCGATGCTAATGGCTGGAATTTGATTATACACTTAATGTCTGGATAAAGAAATTAACCAGTTGAGAAATGTATGGGGCATACAATAAAAGGTAATAACTAAGACATGACACAGCATAAGGGACATAATCAAATACTTGTAAGGGGAAACCAGGGTCACGATTGAAGCCAGTTCATCATTTGGAGTGATTCAAACCATTAGATGGATGGGATCCTGCAAGGTAGAGTTGGGCCACCAATCCCAGTGCTAACTGTTTTCTCTACTGCTCCAGAAAGGAAGTCTGAGAGTCAAGTGTTGATCTGAGTCTTGTGGCTGGCCAGAAGGTGGTTAAGCCTAGTGTTTGGAAAAGATGGGTAAGAAACAAACTCCAGGCCAGCCTGAGCCCTGGAGAGCCAACCATCCCCACAGTGAGGGACAGCCACTGTGTGACAGAGCGGCCAAAGGGAAAAGCAAGGTTGGAAGGAACAGGAAAGTTACGTATTTGATTTTAGGTAAGTGCATGCAAGACTGAATCTTGCAGGGCCTAGAAAACATGTACAGCTGTCTCAGCGTATGGCTCTGAAACTTCGGGAAGGCAGGTAGTGAACCTCTTTTCAGTTCTGCAGGAGGACAGTGAAGTGCTGGTTTAATTTGTTTATTCTACAGTGACATTTGGAAAATTTTGCTCCTTTATTTCATTCTTAGGTGTCTTTCATCAGATTGATCTGGATTTCAGTTTCAGTACTGAGCTGTGCTTTACTGTGGTATGTTAGTGCTGTCCTTACATTAACTTTGGGGGTTGATTGAGAACAATACGGCAAAAGTGTTTAATGAGCCATTGTGTTTCAGTGTTGACTAGAAGCTGTTATCTTACCTGAGGCAAAAACACATGCACAGGACAGGCGTAGCACGCAAGCTGAAAGGCTGTGTAAAAACTTTCCTAAGACTGAGTCCTAAAAGTCTCCTCTAAAATTGCCTCTAGCCACTACAGTGTAAAGTATCCTGCATAAGCTATCTTTTTAATAACTTTAATGAAATATATTCAAAGCATAAAACCATCAAGGAAGCATATACTTTTCATTTAGGCTTGGGATTGATTTCTGCATCCATATGAGGAAAAAAGACATGTGACTACATGAGTGAAATGGCAACAGCACTGATAGCTCATAAGGTTGTTCATCTAAAATCTTCAAACAGTTGGCTCAAAGCCTAAAGACAATACAAATTTAGGTATAGATGAGTTGTCCAGAAATCTTTGTTGCCTCTAGCACAGATTGCGTAGATAGGAAGGGGGAAAAAAAAAAAAAAGGAAAAGAAAGAGTCTAGTAATATTGCTCTTATGGACAGTGAGAATTTGTATTTCCCTCCTTTGGGTAGAATGCATATAGCCAGATCTTCTCCACAACTCTCTAGGCTTTTTCTTTTGACTTTAATAGTTTTCCATGTGATTAGAAGCATTATTATAAAGTTTAAGGATAGATGGTATTTTTCAGAAACACAGCATTCCTGGAATCAAACAACTTGTGAGGATCTCAGCTTTTTATGTCTAAAGTTTTCTGAGATAATGATTTAGGAGAAAAATTTTTGTCTATAAAAAGAAAAAAAAAAGAGGCATAAAACTTAAACATGAACAAAAAAGAGTTTCAAACAGTGGAATTATTCTACTTTGGACTTTCCCCCCTCTCTTTGTTATCCTATTTTAGTAACATGTACTATAACATCTCTAATAATAATCTACCTTCAGTTTAGTATCCTGTAATTCTGCAGCTCTACAGAGAGATTCCAGTGAGAGACACCTATAGAAACATCATCCTCTAATCAAATAGGTTAACAACATAAACCTGTATTTTTAACAAACTTTAAACTACTTAACTCTCAGTCTCGCAAACTGACGTAAAACATACATCATAGCATCTGTATGAACTTAAGAACGATGCAGAAAGGTGCCAGAGAAGTGCTTTAGCATTATCTTTCCTTATTCCTGTAACAACATAGGAATAAGTTCACCAGCAGAAGGTCCTGGGAGACTTCTGGATAAGCCCGTTGAAGAAAGGGTAGCAGCTTCCAAAGTGGGGGGGCAGAGGTGGCTTTCCACGGGCAGGTCCTACTGGCTGCTGCCACCAGATGGTGCCACTCTTCAGCAGAAGCCGGCATCTCTTTTTGGAGGGAGCCTGCATGTCTCAAGCTGGCAGAAGGGAAGTTTTCTCTCTTTTCCTAAGAACAGAGTTCAGGTTCTCAGATGCACCTTCAAGTCTGTGACATGCCTTATTTGTGTGACAATCTACAAAAGTTTTTTTGGTTTTACACTTTTTTTTTTTCTTTCTTTTTTTCCTGAATTACCTATTAATTGGTCTTCTGCTGTACGGAAACTGAAGGGTGCAAGAGCCTTAAAAAAAAAATCACAAAGAAGCTCTGTTACACAAGCCAGCTTCTTAAGTGCTGTCTCCATCAAGCAGTTGATACTTTATTCTCCTTTCCACCTACATTTACCATTGATATAATTTTTCACTTTAAAAATAATATGCACACTTCTGGATATGCAAATGCATTCAGTGCTTTTATAAAGTGCAGAAAACTCTTCTTTTCAGTTACATTCAACACCAAGAAGTCAGAGCTGGAGGAAGGGTGGGCTGTTGTAATGAACTGATACTTCCATTATCTGTATAAATAAAAAAGGGAAAGGAACTGCTAAAATCCCAAAGAGCTGAACATTTTTTGTACTTATTAAAACTCTATTTTTTGATTATGTGTCTTGGCACTATAAACAGGTCGAGTTCTGTGCAATGTGGCTACTTTGTATGGCACTGACAGGACAACTTGCTGTTGTGAGTCAAAGGAAGACATTTCATAGCACGGATGATGTTGTAGAGAGGCCCCGTGTCCCCTGCACTCCATGTGAGCCAGCTTATGTCTACTCCCTTCCCATGATGTTCACCCAAGGCAGGGGAGAAGAGACTGGGTTACAGGAAAAACTATGACCGGAGCAGCTCCATCACTCTCCATCCTTCAGTGTGCAGCAGTGGACTCGTATGTCCACCCACCACTCTTCAACCTACAGCGAGCCACAGCTCTCTACAGTAGCTTCAGAGCAAACTTCTGGTAGCCACATCGACTAGTGGCAGGATTAGAGCATTTTAAAGGAAAGTTTTCTGCCAGACCTCTACATCCTCTTTTTGTGGAACTAGATCCACAAAACATTGGGTGGAGCAAAATGAAACAGAACTAATTGTTTCACTTGAAAGAGAATAAATATCACAGTTAAATATGTGCGTGAACAAGCACTAGATCTTTTAACTTTAACGCTGTTGCAGTTTCTCTCTCCCAATAGCTGGAGGCATGTGTTACTCATACTTGCTGCAAGCAGTCAGTAAGAGATTTGCTTTTGACAGTAAAGAAAGTGGCATAAAAAAGCTTGCATGGGTTCTCTATGCCATGTGCCCTATTTACCAAAAGTCTGGGAGAGCCACAGATAAAAACAATGATCAGCACTTACCACCTACCAATGCCCACTGAGCTACCCCTTTTTTATTGACAAAAAATGTCTATCAATTAGTCTGTTTGTCATCTTAATCACCTCTGATTAAATCTCTCTCAAAATTCACATATAATTCCCTCCATGTCATTTTACTGGAAACCAAAGAATCTATCAACCTTTCAAAGCTGCAGTCTGTGAATTTCCCTGAGTTGGCCCATCATCAACAAGAAAACGTCACCACTGATTATTTCTGCATGTTGTGGCCTGTCACAGTGATTCCAGGAACCAGTTACAGGTCACCTGCGGGTGACTTCCAGCCAAACCCATATTAAATAAGTAGTAAATGTGGATGACTTTGGAGCACATTTGTATTACTAATTATTATTGAAAGGGTAAAATTGAAAAGTAGCTGTTGGTAGTGTTCAACATAATTATATTTTATCTCATTTTTTAGTCTTAATCAAGTAATGTTGACTTTGATCAGACTCAGCTGCTGACTATCCTTCTGTTCTCTTCCAAAATTTGCTGGATGTTCTGCTTTAAAGACCACTGCTGCGATCTGAGGAGCAGTAGGTCATAGCTGCCTGAAGGTGCTGCTTGATCAAAGTCAGGACACTACATGTTTACTTTTCTGTTTTACCCCTGAGTCTGGATAAGAACATTTACTGGCTTCCACACAAACCCCAGGTTCGGTTTCTTTTCTTCAAAAGGCTGACTATAACGCAACACAATGTTGTAACAAAGTACAATATGGCACGGGATATATTTGAATATAAAGACATATGCCCTGGGTCAATAGATGTGATGAATTTTTCTATTTGCTTTTGAATAACTGCACTTTCTTTCTTACATGTCATTTTTCAAATCACCAAATGTGAGGTGTGCACACACAGTTCCTTATGCTAACTGCACAAAAGATACAACAAAGGTGGTGTGTGCTTTAGAGAAGTGGCTGAGATATTCTGCAAAAGAAAATTATTGTAACTTTTATACTTATTTGAAATAAAGCATATTTTTGGCTTCCAGTCTAACAAGCTCAGCATGTTCGAAACATTTAATTCCGATTTGTATTTGAGTTGCTGCTTTCCCCAGCTATTTATCCTGATCCTCATGAGCTGTCAGGGACGAACCACTCTGCCAAGAAGCCATCCTCCTGGAGGATATAAGCCAAGAGCTCCGGGGTGCATAGGAATGAAGCAGGCTCTGTTCTCCCTTTGCAGATGCACAATGCTCCTGGATGCTGATGACCTGGTGAGAAAAAGTCATGAACTTACTCCAGAGCCCTGAGACACCTGGCCAGCTTCTTCAACCTTTTCAGTGAGGCCCTTTAAGCTAAAGATTTTGTTTATAGTAATATTTATCCCTTGCAGACATTTTCCTGGGGCGGTCTCTCTCATACTTCTGCTCATTTGATTAGTTTCCATAGTGACACTTATTTGTAGAGTTTAGAGTTGCTCATAGCAGGTTTCTGTAAATGCCAGACGCATGCGTGCCATATTAATAAGACAAAGTCAGTCTTATTTCTTTCCCTTTGGTGCTTGAATTTTGCTCTACAGTTCGGGGGCATCCTTGGGGGAAAAAAAAAGGGGGGGTGCGGGGCTTCTTTGGATTCAAGATCCAGTGGCTGTTAGCTTATTCTTCTGGATGGTATTTTTGACTGGACTAGTTCTGTTGGAATCGCAGTGGCAGGCTCTGAAGGACTGTCTGTCTCCGTGAACTATTATGTAAGCTGGGGAAACCTCCCATTACAGCAAGGCCTTTAGACTGCTGCTTTATTTAAAATGCAGAATTACATGAAAAAGCAATTCACTGGAGTGGTGCCTTGCAGGTTGCCTTTTATCCCAGGTTGAATTAGGAATTTGCTTTTCTTCAAGGGAAGTTGCTACTATTTTAAAAATAGGAGCATGCTAAAATCAGATACAAACTCGTGTACACACACACGTCTTACCAGCGTGCTTGCCTGTGGAAGGGATAAACAAATGTCTGCAATAAGTGAATAAAAGGAGATTTCCACACTGACAAGAGCAATTTCAGGGGCATGGTTATTTGAAAAAATGCTGATTCTGTGTAGCGATCACAAATTCATTGCAGACTGGAAGAGAGGTAGGAAAAGAAGGAGTTACCGTATATGAGCCACAGACAGATATCCCCACCAGCTAGGCATCCTCACAGAACAGCTTCTGGAATGTAAATAACAGGTCATTGCACATATTTTTTTCCACTTTTGGGGAAGTATAGGGAGTAGAAGGAAAACTAGATTTGACAAGGATTTTGTCACACTGACCATTAGTTCTCTTAGGTTTCTTGCAGAGACTTTGAGGCCTCTCGTGTTAGTTTGACAAATTTCTTTCTGCAAGACACTGGAAGGTTGCTCGAGCCACCGACATTTATGCATAAAAATAAAGCAACAAACAATTACAGGAGTTCCTAATAGTATCTGGCCAGAGGAAAGGCAAGGAACAGCACTCCCAGGAGACCAGAAGTATGATTTTGCTCTTGTATAGGAGAGAAAATAAAGAACAGATTCTCTGAAGGCAGAGAAATTAAACTGGGGTAAATGTGATGCGAGTCCAGCTGGACTCTGGCCCTGGAGTTCACAAGCAATCTTGAATGTACTGCTGAGGTGGAGCTGGAGGAAATGGGGCATGTCATGGAAGGAGTCTCCTGACCCACACAAGGGTAAGTGCTAACCTCCGTAGCATTTTCCCCAGCATCCTTTAACTCTCAGTAATGTAAAGAAGATTTATTAATTTTATTAAGATGACTCAATAAAGGAATAATACAAAACAAATGTTAAAACATGTTGATTGTTTAAAGAAAAGTGAAAATAAGAGACAAAACCTGTTTGCCTCAGGACCATTTTAAGGAAAAAAAAAAAATTGTAGAATTAGAGTTAAAATTTTAAAGTCTATGTTTTCTCTGCCCCCCCACTCCTAATCTTTAAAAAATGTAAGTATTCAGTGGATGGAAAGAAAAAAAAAATCACATTTATAAAACAGTAAACCTCCTTGATGTCAGTATGCAATAATTTTAACAGCTAGGCTACTGTGCCCTGTATCAGATCCAGCATTGGAAGGGCGACATCAAATTGTGAATTCCACATGATGCGGTCAGCCTTCAGGAACACTGCAAAGAGCAGGAGAAAGAGGTCCTCAGAAGCATCCCATGCTACTCAATAGGATTAATGGGATCTACTGGGGAAGCTTTTCAGCTCTGTCTGAGTAACCCAGATGGTGGCTGCGGGTGAAATCTTTCCAAGAAATCAAATTAATTCTCCTGTGAATATTATTATGGGTCTAAGAACTGTGCTCTCTCCATTTAGGCTGCCTAATGTCTCCATTTAAAGAATATTTATGAACTGTTTTGGTTTGTAGAAGCCCTTAGAAATTTAGGAGGGGGAAAGTCCTGTGACGAGAAAAGTGCATTGTCTTTGCCCTGCGAAATTCCATTCAGATTTGATTGAGAGATTAAGTCTGACAGGAAGGAAATGATGTTTTTTTAGTCGCATAATCAACAAAATAATGGCAGCGTGTCAAAAACAATAGGCAAAGATGAAAAGCCTTGTCTAAGACCGATTCTGTGCAAGCACGAAGCAAAGTGGCACCGAGAAGAACAGATGGCCTCTCTGGAAGCAGGGAGGGACAGCGCAGCCAAGCTCCTTGGAACCGTCCACCCTCCGGATAAGGTGTGTGTGTCCAGGCTTGTGTCAGGACCGAGTGGTGGTGGTTGTGCTGGGGCAGCAGTCGCTGTGTGGTAGCTTTGGCAGACAGGCAATGTGCCGTAGAGCAAAACACTGGTTTGCAATTTGGGAGGTACTCACTTGAAATCCCAGTGCCAGCTCCAAACCAGATTGTATCTACAGACAGTTAGCTCGTTTTACCCATTTGTGCTATCAAAACAGTAATGTTCTTATCCTGGGATGGAGATTATACATTTGTGAGGCACAAAGAAATATGAGTGGTGTAGAAAGACCTTGAGGAAACAAGTAACTGCATTAATTGCTGGCACTGGGTGGATCACTGGAAAGAAATATGCTCTACTAATTAAAAGATAAAGGATAAAAATATCACATGCCTTCCTCATTATATGAGCATCAGTCAGAGAGTTGAGTGGAGGCAGCGAATAGTAACGATACACATATGTAGGCTGACAGTGCCTGTAACCGTAGGTTATGAATCTGTCCCTGTTTACTTTGGTTTCCCAGGAAAATGGGACTTATATGAGTGCACAGTTGATCCATCCATCAATCTTTCTATCGTTTCCCCCCTGTAACTTTTGAACTTGGCTAAATTCAATCAAATCTGACAGGAAAGCAAGAGGTCTCAAAGTTATGAAAATCAGTGTCTGGGCAAAAAAATAGCCTTGATGACTGTCCTGGCTTTGGCGAGGACTGCAATGGGAACTCAAGAGCTAGTTCTTCAGTGAAGTTTGCCATCTAGCCCATCAGCACATGCACTGGCCAGCCAGTCAGCATGGATGTGTCTCAGACACCGCATGTGCTGCCTCTTGGCTAGCAGATATTTTATAAACGTGAGAAAAAGATGAAAGTAATGTACATGGGGCTTTACAGAATATGAAGGGGAACTGGAAGAACTGCAGAGAGATCACTGTTATCTTAGGGGGATCTACTGACGCAGGACACACGTCTCTGGGAGGCCAGACATCACTGGATCTGGGACTGTTCACTGATTTCCAGTCAGGAGGTGCATCTATATAAAGAATACAGATTTAGGAGAACATTTTATTGGCATTCAAAACTGCAAGGACAACATTATTCTTTCTTCAGATTATTTCGGCATTTGTATCTATTGACTGATTCATGCCTATTGACTGATTCCATGGGCTAAGCCTGCATTTGCTCTACTGCAGTGGAGAGATGATTCAAACTGCTCACGTCTATCGCGGTCAAAAGCTTGTTCTTGTATGAAAACATTTATGATTTGAAAATCTGATTCTATCTATATATATATGTAAAAATACTCCTTTTTAAGTCTGATCTCATCCAGATTGAAGAGAAAAGAAAGGCTTCTGCTGACTTCAGGCACAGGTATATATGTTGCTTTATAGTAAAATATAATAAATATAATAAAGTAGTTGAAAATAACTCAAAAAGATTTGCAAAGTCAAACTTGGAGTAGAACTCCCATGGTTGCAGAAGAAATCACAGCTTTAGTAACCTTGGCAGTAAATCTCCGGGAGCCATAGTCAGGCCACAGCTACTGGCTGTGCAGGTAATGCTCTTGGTTAGGACCACTGGTGAGACAGGTGTTTTTTCCACCTTTTTTTTTTTTTTTAAGAAAAGTGTTAATGGACAAACAGAAACTCACAGAATAATTTTGCTAGCATACATTTATTGTGGGCCACTGATCTTATAAACATCCCTTAAAACCAGCTCGCTACCTGATTTTTAAAAATATAAACTGAATTCTGCACTGGTGCTTAGAAACAAGCCAAAACTCTTGTGTTCACAGGTCAGGTCCTCTAAGAAATATTTTAGAAACCCATCTCAGGAACCACTGTATATTGGGTATTCTGTAAATACTCCATATTTGTAATGTGGGTACTGGCTTAACATTTTTCGTAACATAATTGGTTTAGATAATACATTTATATTTGAATTATCACATTGTTTTCCTTGAAAGCAGTTAGCCACTGCAGAAATGGAAAATGACTTACCTTTCATATGTCCAGGCCATAGACAGGTTGTTTACCACAAGATGAATTGAAACCCAAAAAACCCCAGAGTTGATTCTCACATAATTTAATTGCACCTGTCATAACTGGTCCAGAAATATTAAGGAGGTTACAGAAGGTTTTGTTTTTGTGGTCATATCTTACCTCTCCCCATCTACCCAATACCAGTTGACTCATTTCTTGTGAGTCCTCGTTGCTTCTTATCTGCTCCTTGTGTTACAAGCACTTATACAGTGATATCCTATAATGAAGTTCATCTTATTCCTTAATAATTAAATAGAAATTTACTTGATCACTGTGACCTGGATAAAAAAATTCATTCTAATGTGTTTTGGCATTCAAAATGCCATTTTGAAAGAGGAGTGAGCTGAACAGTATATTAAACCCAAACTTTGTGTTTGGCAGCGTGCCATTTATCCACACTGCTAGGGACAGATATTGGAGGTGCTTTGTAGACACTAGATAGGTCCCAAAAAAGTATTCATCCCATAGGTTTGGACCTCCAAGCTTCCTGCCTCCCTCATTACCCCCAGCTGGTTTATGACCCTCGAGAGCAGAAAACAGACCTCACTGTCTCTTTTCTGAGCTTGAACTCATCAGCTGACGCAGTGCCTAATGATTTAAGTGCGGCGTACATGCCAATACCATGCAGAGATGTAAGAGCTGCCTTTGAACCAAACCTGCTGGGGTAGCAAAACTAACTATATTAAATCATCCCCCTCCGAGTGCTTTGCAGCTTTGCTTTTCCTGTCTGAATGAGCTCGCCCAGGTAAAACTGCTCTGCGTTGTGATGAGTACACCAGTTACTTAGCCCTCTCCACTACCCTAGTTCATCTTGCATCCCCTGTTCAGTATGGAGGCTATACAGTTTCTTCTCTGCCAACAATCTAAAAATCAAGCACCTATTCTAATAATGGTTTCTGTACATCTTCTGCATCTTTAGATCTCATGCCATGACTGCCAATGCTGAACCTTTTGGTTAGCATGCATTGAAATTTCAGTGTAACGCTGTGTGACATTTAAGAATTTTAGCTTAGTTTAATAATTTTCTTTTGTGTAGCACTCACAGTAATTTTCCAGGCTGCTGCCACCCTCCAAAGAAGAAGAAACATCAACATTTAAAGTATTTATTTTCATCCTCAAAAACGTAAATTATACTTCCACTTGCAGAATCTTCAAATCTAGATTAAGTTTTCTCCTCAGGCATTTAAATACTGCAAATATTTTATTCAAGGGTAAATCGTTGTTAAACTACTTTTGGTTTATTTAGCAATTAAAAAAAATATCTAGTAAACCAGTCAGAGTTACAAAATAAAGCTCAGAGTCTCAGAAGAGTATTGAAACAATACCAGAAACAGCACCAAAATGAAGCCCATAAAAATGGATGTATCTGGAAAACCTTGTTATAAAGCATAGTAAGTTCAAATATTTTTTTCCTTGATACTTCTTGAATGAAGTGATTTTTTCTCATAGTAAATTGTTTCAGAAAAAAGATTATACTGATGCACACAGTCTACTCATGTAATATTCATGGCATCTGTCTGAAGCCGCTGTGTCCTCTCACCTGGGTTTTGTCACATATTGCAGTGTTTGTGCCTACAGATTTAGGCATAGATGATAAAACCTGATGTCCGATAAAAAAGCTGGTCAGGAATGACTGAAGTTGTTAATGACTCTAGGTTTCATAACAATTAGAGAAAGGATTAAGGGATTAATATGTGCTAATCTTGTTATCTATGAGGTCCTGAAGCTGTAAAATTTGATATCGAAGTAAAACTGGGACAATGCGTGAGGTTGAACTCACACTGTATAATAAACTCTAGGTAATGGTAGCGTAACACTTAGTTTTGTGGCCTTCATTTTAATAATTAATTACAAATCCTTCAAAGAAAAAATATACCATGCAGTGTATAGCCTGAGGCATAGGTTCCTAGATCTTTATGCTGTACTGTGTATGTCCTCTGCAGTTACTGGCTGCCTTCAAGGATAGCCTTATCAGAGTCTGAAAACATAAATGGTAGAAAAGCAGTAGATTCTGCGGAAATATGAAGAGTTAGAACTAAAATTTATTTTACATAAGTTCAGAATAAGATTTCTCTATATTTGATTCCAACTTTTTCTATTATATTTATGCAATTCATATAGATGCTACCCTGTATTGCTGAATTCTTAGTGTTCCAAAGTCAGGAATCGGAGCATGAGATGAACAAATACACAGGAAATATAAAAAATTGCTTATTTTTGTGTTCTATTTTTGATATCTATAAAACACAAATATTCAACCTAGAGGACTAGAAATTAATTACAAAATTAAAAATAAATCAAACTGAAATTACTGCAGTCTTACAATCTCTGGATTGCAGTGTCTTGAGTTTTAATAAAGAAGACACTAGCATGTTACTTCAAAATATGTTTTCTTGTTAAGAATGAAAGCGTTACCTTTAGTTTCAGCTATTTTATAGGTATTACCCAGCTGTGGGCTACCTACAAGCAATTTTCTTGTGTTGCAGAGGTGCTGTCCTTCCTCATGAATTTGATCTCAATTACGCTGTGAGTGAAAACCAAACGTATGCAACCTGAGCAAATGCCTAGTGAGCAGAGGCGGCACATGCAGTATTCCCGGTCCCTTTGCGAGGGCGAGCTGTTGGCTCCCTACGCGGGACAGGAAGGGGACTTTACTGAGATGAGGGCAGGGAGAGGAGGTGTTTAAGAAGCCCTGTGAAGAATACAGTTCCGTGGCTGCGGTGGAGGCTGGCGCTGGCTTTCCCATGTGTCCCGGTTTTGGGTAGGATGTGTGGAATACGGAAGCAGGGTTGCCGATTTGGAATTGGATCACCGCTTTCTGCTATATTGTGCTCTGTATGGACACCTGCTTTGAAGTCTAAAGGGACATATGGTCCTTAGCATTTTTAAAGTGTACCACTGCGGTGGGTTGACCCTGGCTGGGGGCCAGGTGCCCACCAGAGCTGCTCTCTCACTCCCCTCATTCTCCAAGCAGGGGAGAAAAGGCATAACAAAATGCTTGTGGGTCGAGATAAGGACAGGGAGAGATCACTCACTAATTGTTGTCACGAGCAAAACAGACCGAACTTAGAGAGGGAATTCATCTCATTTATTACTAGGCAAAACAGAGTAGAGGAATGAGAAATAAAATCAACTCTTAAAACACCTCCCCCCACCCCTCCCATCTTCCCGGGCTCGACTTCACTCCCGGCTTCAACCTTCCCCCTCTCAGCAGCACAGGGGGACGGGGAGTGGGGGTTACGGTCAGTTCAGCACACAGTGTTTCTGCTGCTTCTTCATCCTCAGGGGGAGGACTCCTCTCATCGTTCCCCTGCTCCAGCATGGAGTCCCTCTCACGGGGTGCAGACCTTCAGGAGCAGACTGCTCCAGCGTGGGGTCCCCCATGAGGTCACAAGTCCTGCCAGCAAACCTGCCCTGGTGTGGGCTCCCCTCTTCATGGGTCTACGGGTCCGGCCCGGACTTGCTCCAGCGTGGGCTTCCCACGGGCCACAGCGTCCTTCAGGTGCCTCCACCTGCTCCAGCGTGGGGTCCTCCACGGGCTGCAGGTGGAATCTCTACACCCCCTCATCCTTCCTCCATGGGCTGCAGGGGGACAGCCTGCTTCACCATGGCCTTCACCATGGGCTGCAGGGGGATCTCTGCTCCGGCGCCTGGAGCACCTCCTCCCCCTCCATCTGCACTGACCTTGGTGTCTGCAGAGTTTCTTACATCTTCTCACTCCTCTCTCCGGCTGCAAAAGCTGTCTCTCTCTAAGTGTTTTTCTTCTTCTTAAATATGTTATCACAGAGGCGCTGATTGGCTTGGCCTTGGCCAGCGGCAGGCCTGTCTTAGAGCCGGCTGGCATTGGCTCTGTCAGACACAGGGGGAGCTTCTAGCAGCTTCTCATAGAAGCCACCCCTGTAGCCCCCACGCTACCAAAACCTTGCTGCGCAAACCCAACACAACCACACAGTGATTTGCATGCTTCAGGGAGACTTTGCCACTTACAGCTATTTTGCACAGTCAGAGCAATTTAGAGTGAACACTGATGAAAAAAGAAATCTCTTAGGTATGCCTTTTTCTTCTCAATAGATGCATTATTTATTATGGCAGAAATGATTCAATTTTGGAATATATCTTTAAAAATCTTAATCTCATTTTCTAATGATTTGGTTTAAAACTAGTTTCTTTTATATTTCACAGAAATGTTTTGTTTCTTTATGGACTTTTATATCATCATGAGCTGCTGCTTTTGCTGGTCATAGTAATGTTACTAACATTTGCAAGTGAAATATGGATCTGGTATCTCAGCACGTAGGAAAAAGGTACATATGCTTGTCCCAATGTGATTTTTTAAATATATTTGTTTGTAAATGCTAAAGCCGACAGAGAAATTTCACTGAGGTGCTAAATGGTGCTAAATGGTCACTGGGGTGACTTCAGTGGATGAAACGGGCTGATGCTGTGGGAGCAGAGGGAACTCTCCCCACAAAACAGTGAAGCAACTCCGTGGAGAGATTATTGCAGCAATTTCTGAAGGCTATCATGCTTCTGGAGGGTTTCCACAGCTTGGTGAGAATCCCTCAGCCCTGAACCTCCCATGCCCTCTGCCTGCTGCCGGGAGAGAGACCTGCACAACTGGGCGACAACCTGCAAATCCCCAAGATTCAGAGGACTGGAGATTCCATCTGAAGCCTAACAAGGCAGGTGAAACATCTTCTGCATTCGCCTTAAAACAAGAAGTTGGAATCGTGAATTCCTGTTGGGAACTCAGATTAAAAAAAAAAGTTTCATTTGAAGCCAGTTGTTAGAATTAGGCAATGGGCTCTGCTGGATCAATAGGTTACTGGTCTTTCAGCAGATCAGACCTGAAGCAACGAAGAAATGCTTTTAAAGGAATTCTAATGAATTTATTAGCATTTTCTTCAGGTTCTGTTAAAAATTTCTAGATGGAGGTCTCTCAGACATGTGCCAGAGAATCATTACAACAAGGACAATCTCATGCTTTAAAGAATGTGCTCAAGTTACATAGTTTGCAGGATGTGGGACAGCTTTTCACTGCTGGAGTGCAGAGTAGTGATTCTGCCACACTGAAAGATCTGAGGAGAGGCATCAGTGGCTAATCCGTGTAGTTGGTTAGTGAGCTACATAATGAACTACTTTTCTTTGCGCTCCAGGATCTCCATACTCTACTCCTACACTACCATCTCTTACAGACTGTGCATGCACCTCTGATCAATCACCTGCCTTCATGGGCCACTTGTTAAATTTTTGAACAAAGTTTCTTTGTTCCTTTTCTCTTGCTGAAATGAAGCTTACATAGATATCGACAAGGTCAACTTTTCTTTTCAAAACTTTCCTTTCCAGCAATGTCTAAGAACTTAAGTTTGTGTGTGTGTGTGTGGTTTTGTATTTCTCTTATGTCTTTATCTAGTTCTTGTCCTTTGCCTTAGATTGCCGAGTATCTATGAAATTAACTGTCTTCTGATTTTGTATTTGTCTGGGAACTCATGAAACAGAATCTGGATCAGTAAATAGCATGAGTACTTACTGCAGTAACAAATGTAAGCATCTGGGGAGGTAGTTCCCTTGTGATATGCTGCATTTTATGATTGTGTCTTTTATGAACTTTGTAGGTCTGAAGATCAGCTCAAAATCAAACCATGGTGTTTCCTTGACTTGTTTTAATTCAAACTTTCCAAATCATTATTCAGACCATCATTTTCAGGATTCTTTGTCCCTTGAAAAAATTTGCAGGCTGTCTGCAGCAGACATTTAGATCTTTCCTGAAAACCAGAGAAATCTGCTTAGGCCCAATTCTTCTTTAAAATGGGCAACTAATGAGCACCCACAGTCCTGGATTTAATATATACTACGCTTGCTGAGAGACGGGTTCCCTAACTACAGCTTTCCAGACCAGATACCTGTGCCTGCAGAGGCTCTGCCTCTGTGTTTTCATTGTTGTCATATTTGTATTCATGCTTGTCTTCAAGTCATCTGGCTTCTTAAATTCCTTATCCAAGCTGAGCGGCCCACACAGAGGACCCTCCTGCACCCCTGCCTGCTCTGTAGGAGAACTGGGACCTCTGCAAGGTCTCCATTCAGAGCAGGAGATCCAGCCTGCCCAAGCAGCTGGGTACAGCCAGGAGCCCTGAATGCCTGTGATCAGCAATGGGCAATCTCTGCTGGCTACTGAGCTCAAGAACAGACTTTTCTTGGGCTGTTCATATTCATGATTGCTCTGCACAATTTCTGACACCAGAGTAAGATATACTTCTAGATTTCAGTCTAGGAATAAGATTTTTTTTTTCAACAAAACCTTCTTTAAAAGCCATTTTATAACTTGTGGTGGTGGTGTTTACGTTCAGCACAATATCTCATCAAGCCTTGATGAATACCTCCCTGCCTTTCCACACGTGGCCTACTCAGAATGCTTTACTCAACCCTTATGAGCACATATTCCTGATTTGTTAGGACTGGGTGCGATTTAGGCACATCAGCTAGGTGTCCATAGTTAAATGGTTTTTGGAGGAGTGTCTGACACAGGAGCTCTCCCAGCATTAGCAGTGACATTCTGAAAGTATGCAACTGTTACCAAAAATGAAGCGTTTATATTAGTTTCAGTCCAACTGCTCTGGAACTAGCACTAACCCTCTCAGTCCCACTCCTTGCCGAGCACTCACCAGAGTCCTAGTGAAACGATGTGCCCTTTTGTCGAGGGGCAAAAGCAGCTCTGAATGGGTGATCTGAGCCCCCGTGTTGAGGCACGGCATCCGTATTGGCTCACATGAAAGAGATGCTAACAGTTAGGAGAGGAAAGAAAATGCAAACACACATATTCACCAGGCTGCAACACAACGGTGCAGTTTCCCTTCGGCCGTGCGAGAGCCGGGGAGAAGCTGGAGCACTGTCCAGCACTACGGGAGCCACCAGTGTTGCAGTGGGGTAGGTGAAATGGAGCCAAAGCCGGGGCTAAGTAAGGTCTTTCCAGCCTCCCCCTGGAAATCTGTGCTTATATTTCCCTCTTCAGAAAATGTACAACAGCAGAAGTTATTAACATGCAGATTCAGCACAGGCAGTGTTATGTAAGCATGTGCTGTCTTCCCTCTAACCTAAATTTCACTTACAGAGAAAATACAGAAGACTTGCAGATCCACATCAAAAGAACATCCAAGTGTCTTCAGCCATCTAATCCCTGCCAGGTTTTTGTCAGCCCTCTTAATGTATGCAGACCCTTGATTCCATCTTCCTTTCCATTCTTTGGCCATTCTTTTTCTGTCCTGGTTGCTGAGATAGAGCCACTCAGAAGAGATCTCATTCTGTTACAGCTTGCTAGTCCTTTTCCATCATCCCTAATGCTTCCCCTCAGAATTATTGAGATCTAATGAATTTTTCAAATTTACCATCAACTTGACATGTGGATTCAAAAATGTGATTCTTGCTGCTCAGCCACCCCTTGTAGTCAACTTCAACTCACGGTGTAAGAAAGATAGTCCTATTCACGGTTACAAGACTCGATAATTCTGCAACGCGGCTTCTGTGCAGCATGTGACACTTCCTCTTAGCAAATCGCTGATTCAGCCTACATGGAAACATTCAGTGATACAGAGCTTTTATAAAATCAATCAGAGTTTGCAGGCTTACATAGATAGATTTCTTGGTGTCAAAAATCCTAAGAAAAGGATAATAATTTTTCTTATAGATTTATTCAGAAGATAATGATTTTTAACAATTATTAAAAGACAGTTTCTATGAGGCAGCCATTTAAATCTCATTATTTTTTCAAAGACTTCCAATAAGTATGAGAGACCATGGCAGTGGAAACCGATATATCACACTATGAGCCTGTCTTTGGGCAGTCAATTCACCATTCTGCTTCGAGCATGTACCGTGGCAATTTTGCATCCCTGGAGAAATGTGTTTGCTAGATTGCAAATAACAGGTTGATCAATTCAAATTCTTGGAATAACAAATTGGTTCTGCACCCACCATATTTATTATTTTTTCTGTGAAAAAGCCCTTTCCCAAATTTTGTACTGTTATTTTCTTAGAACTAATCTAGTTCAATAAAAGGATACGGTCAGCTTTTTTTTTTTGGCCTTAATTTGCCTATGCTGCACTGTAGTGTTTACTGCATTTTAGATAGAGGCATTTCCATATTAGATAAATTGCTCTGATCTCTGCACTGACTGACAAAGCTAATGCTTCTTCCAGGCAGACAAAAGAAAAGAAAAAAAAGTTCCTCCCTCGCTTTCACCTGAATTCCAAACCACTGTTTTAATTTATTAAGGAAAAGAACTCTAAATATTACAGTAAAATCAAACAGTAATTAAAATATTATGGCCAGACATTTTCTACTAAGCAAATATTTAGCATACTTAAATATATGCATCCTTCTCAGATTATTCAGGACATCTTATGCAGAGAGCACTCATTGTTTTGGGGAGAAGTAAATAAATTAATTTAAGCTCCATTATGGACCTTCTACACAGAATAGCACTATTACTACTATTTCTACCTATATAGAGAGGATACTCAATGAACGTTGTCTTCTATCAGCATTTCCTTTGGATAAATGCTTTCTGTTTTCTGTCTAAGAGCAATCCAAAATATTAACCGTGCTCGAGATGTTAAGTAATAGTGTTCCAATTTGTCACTAAAGCGGTGATACTGGGCAGTAGCAAATCTGCAATTTTCAAAGTTGGATGGTGCATGGAAAAAAATCCTGTGAAACCTTTAATTATAAGCAGTCATTCATTATCTTCAGTGAACCCTGGAAGCTGCTGGAGTACTGTAAACATGAAGTATTATAGTTAAAATGGAAAAAGCAACATTTAAAGTATTTTTTTCCCCTGAATAAAATGTTTTCATCTTTTCCAGGAAGACATGCACTTAAAAAGTCTCTTTACACTTAATAAAGCCTCCAGAAATGTAAATATACATTTAGAATCACCTAAGTAACTTTGCCACTGCCTCCTTACAACTAAAAAAATAAAATAAAACAAAATACAGGATTGAAGAAAAAAGCCAGCAGCCAGTTAGTCCTCTCTTCAAACAACTGATATCTTCACTGCTTCAGTGACTTGGAAAATTGTGAAGCTATCTAGCTGAACCTCTGTATGACTTGTTTACAGACCAGTTGGATTTTAGACTATTCTAATATTCAGATTGAATTTCACTTGCCTTTATATCAGTACAGCCAAATGCTGATGTCTTCTTAAATAATTAGACGAAGTCTTTTGAAGAGAAGACAATATTATTGCAAATTACTTTCCCATTCCTTAGATAAGAGATACTCACAATCTTCATTCCAACTTAGACCTTTTATTCTTTCTCCGAGAAATTCCTTTTTCCAAGGTCAGAATTGCTCATTGTTAAAGGCCACCGCAAATTTTGCAAGGCAGGATCCTGCTTCTGCCCAGATTTTCTTTCCTGTCCCCTCAGACCCTTGTCCTGCTGATGGGGCTCTTTGCTCCCCTCTGGTGCAGTCTAGGCCCAGGGTCGGCTCATTCGCAGCAGACAGGCACATGAAATGCAAAGGAAATTCCCTCCCACGTAAAGCTGGGTGGATGCTCAGACACAGTTAACATGGAGAAAACATCTAATGAAATCATTGGGCTGAAAGGTACCTCAAAAGGTTGACCAGCCCCAAGTTCTTGTCTCAAGGCAGGATCAGTATTATCTGTGTCATTCTTGATACAAATTTAAGGCCATAGAACAATTTAAGTTGGAAGGGACCTCAGGGGATCACCTCACTCAGCCTCTCACTCTACACGGGCTAAAGTCAGCACTGGCTAACCTATCTCCATCTCCAGCAAAGATGGAGACTATACCAGCCCCCCTACAGTCAGTTTATGCCAGTGCTTTACTGTCCTTACTCTTTATTTTTTTCTTAATATCTAACCTGGATTTAATTAATTAATAAAAAATAAAAAGTTTATGATCTTCTCTGCCTTGGTCCAAGAAAAACTTGTTGACAGGAGAGGGAAAAAAATCTGTTTTCAGTGCTGTAAGAACAGCCAGCTACACAACGTAGCCCAAAGCTTGCCAGGCTTAGACCTTCCTTAATCTGCTGTAGTTGCGAGGGCTGGCTATTAGCTGAGTTCTCGTTATGTTTAGTTCTCATTCTTTTGTAACAAATATTTTTTAATTTCACACATACTTCTGTGCTGGAACTTTCTTTTATTCTTTATTAACAATATTGCTGTATATTTTAGCTCCATAAGTTACATTTGATTTTTTTTTTTGGGGGGGGGGGGATTATGTTACCTAAAAGAAATGTGTGGTTTGTACTTCAGGCAGTTTGGTAGGTTAGCAGGATGTCTTGACTTACTTACATTTGGAACAGTTTGCAGGTTAGTTGATAAGAATGGCAAAAAAGAAGAAAGAGAAATTTCACATGACAGTTATTACATGTAATTAGGAGGATATACTTGACAAATTTTGCTATAATTTGAAAACCTGACAGCTTGTGGGTTTTCTGATCTATCATTAGTTGAGTGGATTAATTTTACAACAGTAACTCATATGCAACTGAGTTCTTTCCTTAATGATTTTTCATATTTTCTTCCTTTCCAGGATCATGAAGAACTTCTCAGTGTTGTGTTAGAAAAATTATCCCTAGTAAGAGGAATGTATTTGAGTTGAAAACAAATTAAATACAGCAAAATTTTGAGTACAGATTTCCTGTTCTTTTTTTTCTTTTTTCTTGTCGTTATGCTTGCCATTGAATTGTGATTTTATTTTTTCTTCTAAAAATAGGGTTGTGATCTCAGTAATTACTGAGTAGGACTGCATAATATTAAGTAATATGCTGGATCCGTCACACCAGTCACTCTCCCACTGCAGAGGCACTCAGAAGTTATGAGGGGGGAACACGGAGGCATGAGTTAAAAATACCTTATGGACTAAGCAACTGATTTGGTGCTATGACGATCTTCATGTTAGACTTTGCCGTACTATCTACACCCATTTAGATATGCACAACTGCAATTTCAGTTTTGCTCATGAGGAAAGTTTTCTGATAGGATATAACATTTGATCTGCAGTGCAATCCTGCCTTATTTAACTGGATTTATGGGGAGTAGATGTACTGTAGCTACACAGAGCAGTTATCCAGAATGATATTTATACATTGATCTCAATATTTATCCCAGTTGGAATACAGGCCGACAAAAGAAATCAGCCAAGCACCGATCCAGAAAAGTCTAGAAAAGATGGTAGTATTGTCTTTTGCTTCTGAAGAGGCAGGCACAGTATGTGTCGTGGCCCTGAGTATGTGGACTGAGGCACCATTTCTGAATAATAATTGGAGAGGCATGTATTTACTACACCAAAGAAGTGTGAATGTCATGTTGACATTTTTCTCTTGAAGTAATTCGATAACATCAAAGTAGGGAAGTTTACTACTTTCTGTGTTTTGTTTGAAAGTTTTCCCATAGCACAATTTCCAGGGTGATGCACTATTTAATAAGCTTTCCGCGAGCATGAAGAATTTGTTTTACTTTGAAAGCTGACTTGCAGTGGTTAACACCTATTTAACAGGATTTTATGGATAAACAGTTCTAGAGTTTAATTCAGTATAATAGCATCTGAAATGGCCCCCAGAAATCCAGCCTCTCTTTCATCAAAGAGTTAACTGTGATGAAGAAAAAAAATAATAGCTGTGCATAACATTGTCTCAGTAACTTCCTGTCCATTTGCACCAACTGGTGCTGTGAAAGGAGCTTATGACATTTAAATTTGGTGTATGGTGCCAGCACGTAACCAACCACACTGTTTTCTGTTTATGCTGAACCTCCTCCTTAGTGCAAATTAAATAGTCTATTGTATTTAAACTCTAATCTAGCACACACGGATGTTAGTGGGAGTCTTTAAATTGGTTTAAACGTGTGCTGGATCAAGCCCAATCAGACTAGCAAACTACGTCAAAATTTCTTTGGTCTGAAGACTTTCCTTACGGAGGGAGTCTTGGGCTGGTGTCCCCAGATACACTCAACATCTACATCTACATTCCTGGGCACAACGGCTAACCCACAAGCCCTTGCAGAACAGAAGACAACGCCCTTGCCTCACCTGTTTGATTCTCATTTGTGATTCTCCAGAAGAAAAGAGACGGTCCTATCTGGTATTTGTCATTATTTATTGCTATCTCTCAGCAGAGGGACTGGAGACAGAAAATGAGGTTCAGCCTGGCTCAGATGGCTGCAAGGCTCTCATCCTGCCCTAGCTCCGGTTTTAGGTTAGAAGTGCATGAGTCTGCAGTAGGGATGGGGGTGGGGTGGGTAATTAAGCTAGATGGGAGAGTGTGTTGTGTTGTGGTAGGAGGAAGGAGAGCTAAAGGATTCTCTCCTGCTTGCCCCAGACGATGTCATCCTGGAAAACCTGGTGGCTCTGAACTGTACTTCTCTGTACCACCTAGCAGACAGGAGCTTCTAAGGAAAAAACAGGATTGGGTGCACCAAGGCGCGTGGTCAGGGGCAGCGGGGCATGCCACCGCGCTGTCATCCCAGACTGATGTAGCTGGTCGTGAGGCAGGCATGAGTTGATGGCTGCCGGTGGGTTTGTACCTAGCTAGTAGCATCAGGGCAAGGGCCTGGCTTGAGGGAGCTGGACAGCTGGGGAAGATCAGGTGCTGTAGTCACACTGGTTAATTTGGGAAGCTCTCTTAGAAAGATTAGGGTGGTTATTTCAGGGCTGGGGTGCTAATCCTTCATAAGGGAGTTCTCTGCTCTGTGGTAGGAGACGAGGATGCTGCTGGCTGTGACGAGCTGCCTCGGACAATTGCTGCTGCCGGTACGGGTGGCGCCGGCTGCCTGATGAGTCACGCCGGCAGGGACTCCGAAAACCAAATCCTCTGGAGTTTTCCCTCCTTCCCTTGATGGACCGAGTAGGTCACTCTCATGACAATGTGAAACACACTCTGCTGCCAAACCAGCACAGACAGTCAGAGGATTTGGTCCGGAGCGTACAGCCGGGGAAGGCACGGGCACGGCAAAATCATTAGGGCTTTTATAATGTGAATGAAATAAATGAAACATTCTGTATAATGTAGCTTCATAATCATTTCCTCTGTGGCATGTTCCAAAACTGTATCCTTCACACCGCAACACAACCACTGCTTGCCACAATGTAACTTTAGAACCATTTAACAATGCTGTTTTCCTTTATTTATGGTTCAGTAGTCAAAGGAAAATTAACTGGTATCTCTGCAGTGTACCAATATTTGTGCTCTGCTTAATGCTCCACATAATAATTTCCTTTTCTAAGATAACATTTAAGATAATTCATAGAAAGCTGTCAGGAGAAAATGAGAACTTCACACTGAAAATCCTCAATTACATGTTGGAAAATTTAATTTATGTGAAATGCCCGCCATTTACTTCTTGAGACTAAAGCTAATGTGCTAGCTGTAATTCTAAAGTTAGAAGGAAAAAAGTTAAGTGGTCCCTTTTTTAAGTTCCTCTTTGTTTTGTATATGCCTTTGTACTGTACCTAAAAAGAAACTCCTCCAAAATGCAACATTACTGAGAATCTTACTCAAGGTCTAGAGTATTCAGATGAATTTTTGGCTGAATAATTGCTATGGTTTTGTTTCTTCTCTTCTGACTTTTTATTAATGAGCAAGTGCAGAGATCTGATGAAAAGACAGACACTTGTATCTTTTTCATGGCAGTAGCATTGGACTTGCTATTCTCTATATTGTCTGTTGCAGAGAGGAAATAAATAAAAATAATATGTTCAGACTAAAGAGATGACATGGATTTTATAAAGTGCCTGTGTGTACAACACAATTTACATTCATAGCATAACTTTATCAGTCAAAATAGTCAAGCTGTTTAAAAAACTTGCAATAGATTTATTGTTAATTTTCTAATGCAGTTATATTTAATTTAAAATAAACAAATAGAAGATTAAATTATGTATTACCCCATCCAAGGCTTGTATAATCCCATATGATAGTTCTGTGTTTAGGAAGATGGTTCAAATTAGACTTTGTTCTGGGCACAGTAAAGCAGCCTATAAAAATACACACAGAAAAATTTCGGAGAGAGGAGACTTTGCTTCTAAGTTGTTACCCCTGACTTTTTAATGAAAGCAGCAGTGCACCGGGCCACAAATGGTGCCCTCCAGGCCACCAGAGATCCATACGGTGGTGAGGGTGACGGCTGGGTCTCTGCCTTGGCCTTTGGCTCTCAACCTTTCTGTCCTTCGAAGCTCTGTTGTTAAAATTTTGGGTATAAGGCAGAACTCAGCCATATCCTTAATGTGTCTGAGCTGAGCTTAAAGTGACATGGGCTTTGCTAAACTTACTGTTTGTTTTACTTGTAGCAGCTTATCTCCAAGTATGTTGAGGAAGGTGAATATTCCTCAATCCTCTCTCCTATTCTATTAGCTTGTTCTGCAAGCCTGGGATCAGGAACGGTGCTGCAGAAGCCAGTGGTGGTGTTGCTGCAAGAAGACTATCACCAGCCGTTGTCTTGCTGATCTAAGCCTGTAACATATCTGAACTGTGTTTTTTCATTTATTTATAGATTTTAATTTAGAAAGTTTATAACATTTAATTTAATAGCCTTGGAGCTCATAAAATCTATGTTCAAAAAAGAACACTTAAA
The DNA here is from genome assembly GCF_028858705.1 of Grus americana. Lineage (NCBI taxonomy): Eukaryota > Metazoa > Chordata > Aves > Gruiformes > Gruidae > Grus > Grus americana. The sequence continues at coordinate 148,531,590 of NC_072853.1, read as the reverse complement.
AAGTAACATAAATTGGAAAAATGCTAACATTGAATTATGAAGAGATTTTACTTTTTACTTTCTGGAAGAGGATTTTGCTAATACTTCCAGGAATTCCCCCAGAATCCATCCTTCTTTTCAGCAATGCAGTCATACTGGACCGTGCCGCCTCCTCCTCCTCTCTTGCTCCCTGATGCCCCACGGTAGCTGCAGCTGTTTGGCAGGTTACAGGCCAGGCCATCCAGCTGTGCCTGACATGTGGGGGTTAGAGGACGGGCGAGGAGCCACGGCGCAGTGTTGCAAATGAGCGCGATACAGGTCGAGCCGCAGGGGAGGCAGGTTGGGAGCCCAACGTGTGAGACTCCCTCTCAATGTGTGAGATTTGACAGGTCTGTACCGTGAAGGCTATAATTTTAAAATCTTGCTAGGAAGGCTGGAAATGCAGTTTCCTCTGAAGCCCAGAGTCAGGCTTGTTAATGATTCTGTACCTTTATTATACGCTGTTTCTTTTGGCAACGGAGGGAGCATATTCCCTACGATACTTCCAGGCCATCTACAGAGTACGTGCATTTAGTTACCCTGAACTGGTCACATACCCTTTAAAACATTAAATTCAAGAATCCAGTCCAATCACAGCCCAACCCTTCCTGTATTTCACTACGCCGTTCAGTTTAAAAAAGGAAACCTTCTTTTAAAAAGCTTTATAGACCAAGTTCCATCTACGTGAACTGTTTATTTAGGCAGGAAGCTCCTCAACTACTATTTCTGGGAATAATGGGAAAGTAGTTGCCTAGACAAGAGTATGAATAATGCCATTGTTGTCCTTTTATTCAAAGCTACCAGAACACTCTCATTAGGTTTTAAAATTCAGTTCAGAGCCCTAATTCTATCTCTAAATTCCTATTTTGTTCTCAGGCTAAACATAGGCCAGTAAACAACATCCACAATTAACAAATAATCTTTTATTTCCATTTCATCTTCATAAGCAAAACCAAGTAGCTTTATATTTTTACTCAACACAGCAAATAAAAAGTGATAGCTATTAAAACAGAATGAATAATTAACATTTTGTCCTTCCACAGCTGACAGTCCAGCATAGAACCTTTTGCCTGGACTGTGTTGGATTGGTTGTCTGCGGTGGTAAAATTTTTGAAAATCTCTTTGGATTGGGATTAAGCAACTAGTTTTGATTCTTGACACAGGGTAGCAAAGTTGAGTGAAGAGAATCTTCTCCTTCAGCTTCTCCAAGAGCTCTGACAGCTTTTCATTCCTGTATCAATTACTTGTTCATGAAAATTCATAAAATTAATTCCTTTATCAAATAAAATATATAGACTTTTTATCTCCCTTAATCCTTATTTCTTCTTAATTTGTTTTTATTCCTGCAAAACATGGTAGGAATCTCTAATTCTGACTAGAAAGGGAGGAAAAACAGCTGGTAAAAAAATTCCCCACACATTCAATGCAATATACATAAAATAAATTTATTATGTGGCTGGAACATCCTCTGAGCCGTAACTGGATTGAAAAATTACAGAGAAAATTTAAAAAAGTACTAATAATATACATTTCTCCTAAGCACTGTCACTGAATATGGAAATTTGATTTGAAAGCTTCCAGATTTCAGACCACTTTCCATGCAAACACTGTTCTGAGTTCTGCAAGTTCCTCACCTTGGTCTACAAGCGAAATGATAGACTGAAGGGTTGAACCGAGGCACTGGGACCAGTGCAGCTCTGGCAGCGAGGAACACATCCCTTCCTGTGCTCTGCCTGCACCTGTTCACATTGCTCGTTCCACTCAAACTACACACATGCAAGTTTAATGCGAAGGGTGCACAGGCACCTCAACCTCTGATGTTAGAATATGTTACTGAGCCGTAAGTCAGGCTGACTGTTTCTACGCTCCCAAATCACAGAAGACACAATTTATGAAATATTGGATGTATAGTTACAGCTTCCTAGTTGTGCTCATTTGCCTCCATCTCTGGATGTGCCAGCTAAAAAAGCTAACACTCAAGTATGCACTGCCAAATTCTCAAAACACCCTGTGTATCGCTATCCACAGAACTCTACCTGCTTTGTGCACCTGAATTATAGAGTGCATATGCTTCACTGATGCCAGCTGCTTTTTCTGAAATACATACATATGCACATAGGTAATAAGGTTTGCACCAGAATGAAGTTTTCAATCTGTTTTTTGCTCATACATCAGCTATTCTAGGTTCAAACAAAACCAAATGAGCTAGGTAACAACCTTCTGTTCAGCATAATCCAAGTAACCAGCCCATTTTTACTAAGCTTTATTACAGTTAGCTTTTGCCTTTTGTCAAACATAAAGACAAAATTCCCTGCCCCCCTTTTTTTTTCTTTTCATAATTTGGAGATAAATTATCAGCCAGGTATCCTGGAAGACCCATTAATAAGGGAAAATCCTGACCCCATGCATAAAGCAATAGAAACTTCCATTGCAATTTTAATACTGAGACAATAAAAGCCCCTTCTTCTAGACAATTCCGTAGTCATGCTGACTCTTCATTATTACTTCTTCATTTGTCTGTTAAGCATACAGCTGTTGTGGAATGCAGTATTCAGTTTGCATGCTTTTTGAGTGAAGAAAAGAGATCCCAAGAACAGAAAACACTGCTGGTGATTGACTAAGTATTTTTGTTCTAATATTTCCTTGGTCTATTAGATTAATCTGACTAGCTAAAAATTGCCCAATTGTGGAAACGCATATTGAGATTCCACTGCAGAGTGCTGTTTGGATCATATTACAGAAAATAATAAAGTGTAACCATTGCTGGGTTTGTTTCAGTTTTGGTCGGAAAACATTCACTTTTGGTTTTAGCTTTTCTAAAGCTGAAGTTTAAAACATACGTCCACTGACCCTTGCATACAAAGAGTATAAATTACTCTTTCACAGCAAAGAATTTAAAAGCACATTTCTCTAACAGCACCCTGGGTAGCTCTAAACAAGGTCACATTAAACTTGCATTGTTCCTATTTGAAATGTAACCATGCAGTTTCTTCTTTTATGTGGTTAAATATAAGCTCAAACAGTAAGGGTCAAAAAATGACTGGCAACTCCTGTGCCAACCAATATAGGTTTAATGTTTTCCCTTCCTACATAATTAAGGATAGCCACAGTTTCACAAAACCTCTTTCAGCATTATTTATCTGTATTGCAGTACTGCTCAGAGGCTTCATCTGCAATTCTCAATGCAATGCCTTAACCATGAGATCATCCTTCCACTTAAATGTGATATAATACCTGTTATCTGCTGGAGCTTATACACAAACCTTATGAGCGGGTTACAGCAGTAAGATTGGATTTTGTATACATTACCTTAACCTGTTCGTTATCCCACCTTTTATACCTGTATAAAGAACACATTTGATATGAAAAATCAGTGAAATATGCCAAATATTATTTTTGCAACAGTCCTTCAGAGTATAAGAACATATTGTCATATTTATTCCAGAGAAATGATTGAATTATGACACTGCAAGTGGGGCATCAGCTATTAATCGAGTCATACTACAGTCAGCATTTTTTTTTTTTCACAAAATGTAATTAAATGAATACATATCTGAACAAAAGAAAACCACATTCTTTGCTGTGAAAAAGATCACTATGCTTACATAAACTCCTATTTTGTCCAGTAGGGCTCTATACATCCATAACATTGTGAGTAGATTCCATTTGTAGAAATTTTGGGGGAAAAGACAATGCCTTCGTGTGATCATGGAAGGCAGTAAACACCTTCGCTGAGCCTGGGGAAAACCATGGTGAGCTGCGAGACAGAAGCCTTTGCTTTCTTGCTATGCTTAGAAGTTCACTTGATGGCTCCAACAGGTCTTACCCACAGCTATGGGAGATGGGTTATAAGGAGCCTATTTTATGGGAAAGAGAGTGGAGGAAGTTCACGAGGAATCTTTTAGAAGAACTAAATTTAAAGCAGAGATCCCTATGACCATAGAAACAAGTCTGTATGGGTCATCTCTTTCAAGATGTTTTCAAGTCACTTCCAATACATAGGGTAACCTTCTAGTTTAACAGTGTTTTGAAGCTTTTCTATCTCAGGTAAAATTCAATATCAACATTTGAAATCACATATCCACATTATTTTTTTCTCTGCAGCACATATTTTCGTGTTTATCATCCAAATGAACTCAATGGAGCACTGAAAATCTTCTCAAATAAATCAATAAAAATGCAGTTGTTGATGGTATTAACCCACAGAAATAGGAACTTTAGCAACCACCACTTTACCCAGTCATACTACTTCTAATGCTGTAACACTGCTGTCCCAGGTCCTTCTCATTTGGACCACTGTAGATATGCTGAAAAAAATCTAGTTTCAGGTGTTGCTGATTTGGATTGCTCAACTAAACATCCACTTTTCAATCATCTAGGCTAGATAAACAGCCCTGAAACGCACCGGATGAGGTAAGTATAATAGCCTAAAATCGTGGGATGTAACTTCGAACTTGTCAACACATACCAATTGGGAACCAATGCTGGATCCTATCTAGAGGTCCACCACCTATTACAGTCTCCATGCTTGTGGCGACAGTTCTTCAGCTAGAGCGCAAAGTCTTGGCCCTTCTGTGCTTCATAGTCTTTGGTTTACACCCTCTTAGTCAGTGACATAACTAGGTGGTTGTATTTTGCCTTGCTGGACTTTAGCATTGCATCATTACTCAGAAAAAAAGAAAAACTACTGATGAGTAACATTTCACCGCTTTCTCACAGTCACGGGTGAAGATTTTTCTCTCTCACTGGTTTGTATAGAGCAAAAGAACCTGCTTTCATTATAGTAGCACTAGAAAAAGGTTGCAGCTGATGAGGAAAGGGCTCTGTGCTGCGCAAATGAAGGTTGTGATTCAGACGCTATTTTCCTCCCTTGTGGAGAAAACTAATACAAGTTAATAAAAGGATCCTGAAATAATGATAAATACTGGAATGCTTTTATTCGGCCAAACCACTCAATTTAGGTATAAGTAAAGGTACTCCTATCACTTTTACGATTCCATTTTTAGTGTTGATATTTTGGTTTATAAAAGTTTTCCCTTCAAGAATAAGCATTGAGACTGAGAGTAATAGCCAAATGATTTTTCTCTGCATGCTGAGGAGAAGGCTCTGAATGTGATTTTAATAAACTGAAACTTCCAGGAATGAAGCCTTTATTTCAAGGATTTCATACCAGCGGTTTGGGGGAGCTGTATGCCTCTAGTTATCTCTAATGAGCTACAAGACCTTTTCACCCATAAGACATCAGGCTGAATCTAAGCTAAGAAAGAATTAAGTCAGCTAAGAAAGATTTTTTTTTTTGGCCATATAGGTAACGTTCATGGCCCTCTATCTGAGATTAATTTAGCTGGGTCTCCATTCCAGTGCCTACTACAGACTCGCTACTCCACTACACTGTGTAGCCTTTGCAGAACAGAGATTGCTTACGTATGTGCTGGGCCTAATTCAACAGAGATGTGATCTCAGATGGATCCGCAAATGACAGTTCTGCGGAAAACATTGCATTACCATGTCTTCAAGTTTCTTTTACCAGCATACTCAGATGCCTAGCATTCAGAGTTACTTGAATAAAAGCCATTGTTCACCACCATTCAGACCTTCCAACAGAAAGTGTAAGGTAACCTGTACAGCAGAGGTAGCAGATGAGGAGACTCACTGCATCGGCACTGCAGGGTGCATATGTCTACCTATTTCTATCTGGGGAATCTTAGACTGAGGCCAAAGTGGTCTTCAGGTATTTGTGAAAAATTATTATGCTATTGCCAGTGATGAACAGTAAGAAGACAAATCTTAAATTCCAGATCAAAACTAATTTGGTTAACAACAACAGTAAAAAACCCCAAAACCAAACACCTGATTCAGTATTTTTGAGAACTGCAGATCGCTAGCACTGGCCCTGAAATGGACCAGCCTGCAGGAGTCGAAACAGAGCTGGTCAGCAGTTTGTCTATACCGAGACAGCCAAAGCAGACAACAAGCATTTACAAGACTGCCTGCAAATCTGCTTTCCTGTTGCTTGCAGCACAGCCATCATCTCAACATTATGAGTTTCACTGGGTGCCAGATGTTTATGTCTAGATGAGGCAGAAGAAGCCTTGCAACTTCCATCATGTAATATTTAAAGCCTGATTAGGTATTTCTCATTTAATCACATCTATTATTAATTTCAATGAAATTACTGTTTCTCCTCATGCCTTTAACCAGCCAGTGCATAAAAGTTGGGTTGCTAAGGAAGAATTATAGCCAAGTATTACAGTTTATCTGACTGCATTCTGATTACTTAATAACGCTCAAGTATGTGCAGAATTTGTCCTTGCTGTGCGCCACAGAGAGTGCTGCACTACTGAAAAAAACCCCTCAGAAAAGGCTGCACTGCATTGGCTTAAGCACTTTCCTCAGCGTGGTTTATATTCCGGGTAGTTAAATAAGTCCACAGCTAAGGGAAAATGCATGACTTCTTGCTGTACCGGTCCCACAGCACTAACGAGCAAGTAAAAAATGAATGTCAAAAGCCTGCACTGAGGAGCTGAATTCACCATTCTGGCGGAGATTTGCCTGCCCCGTGGGACCGCGGTGTGCCCCGGGGACACTGAGCCTCGAAAGGCAGCAGCACCGAGCCTGAAAGCTAGCGGGGGTACAACGCTGGAAGAACGTACGGACATTCCTCACCCCGCTAACGGGCACCGCGCGGCTGCGAGTGAAACCGCCGTGAGGCTGAGGCCCCGCACCGCCGCCCCCCCTCCCCACGCCAGCCCCGCACGGCGCTGCCGCCCCGCCCGGCAGGTGCCCGCCGGCGCACGGCCAGGCCTGGGGCCTAACTTCGGGGAACGGCCGAGCTCCCCCGCGGCCCCGGCAGCGCCTCAGTTCCCTCACTCCCTCCCTCCTTCCCGCCGGGGCATGGGGCTGGCGCCGCCTCAGCGGGCCTCGGGCAGGTGCGCCCCGGAGGCGGCCGCAGCCCAGCGCCCTCTCCCCGCCACCTCTGCGCTTCAGGGCGGCGGCGCGGAGCCCGCCATCTCGCCCCCCTCGGGGCGGCTGCGGCGCGGAGCTCGCCCTCCCCTTCCTCCCTCCCCTCGCTGCGGGCCGGGCCGCGCCGCGCCGGTGGGCTTGGCTTGACTTGGGGCTGCAGCGCAGGGCTCGGCCTGAGTCACCCAGCCCGCGGCGCGGGGAGCCGAGCGCGCAGGCACACGGAGGAGGCGGCGGGGGCGGGCGGCGGCGGGGCGGCGGCGGGGCGGCGAGCGGGCGGGGGCGACAGGCACCGGCTCCCCGCCCGCCCACTCACACATGCTGCCGAGCCGCAGTCAGCTGGAGCGCCGCTTCCTCCCCAGCCGCCGCCGATGACCTCCTCGCCCGCCGGCAGCCGCTGAGGACCCCCCCGGCGTCCCCGCCAGGGCAGGGGATGGTAGATCGGTCGCCCGGAGCCCCGTCCAGCCCAGCCCGCCGCACAGCAGCCTCGGCCGCCGCCGCCCGCGGGAGCCGCCGCCCGAGAGGAGCCGCAAAATGAACCCCCAGTGCGCCCGCTGTGGCAAAGTGGTCTATCCCACCGAGAAAGTCAACTGCCTGGACAAGGTGCTGGGGCGCGGGCAGGCGGGGACGGCTCCTCCCGGGCGTGCCCGCCTTGCGCCCCGCTCCCCTCGGCTCCGGCGGGGCGGGCAGGGCCGGGCCGGTGGGGGAGCGGGGCGAGCCGGCAGGTGGCAAACGCAGCGCCTCAGGGGCTGCCGCTGCGCCGGTATCCGCGCCGCCACCGCCGGGCGACAACCGCCGTGTCACCGCGCTGGCGCAGGGCGGGGGGCGAGCGGGGCCGCGGCGGGCCGGAGAGCCCCTGCGGTGCACTCAGGGGAGTGACGGCGCCTGTAGCCGGCGGCGGGTCCCCGCGCCCCCCCCACCGGCTCCCTGAGGGATGAAGTTGTAGGCGGCCCCCGCCCGGCTGTAGTTGTCGGTGCCTCCCCGAGCTGGGGCGGCTTCGGCTGCCCCGTACGCCATGGCCGCCTCGGCGGGGACGGCGGCCGGGGCACCGGGGTGGCGACAGCCCGTCCCTCGGGGATGTGTCCCGGTGATGCTGGTTATCGCCGAGCGCGGTCGCTCCGTAAATAACAGCAATGAGGCTGTGATAGATGCGCTAAATTAGCGGCCCCGGCGAGGCAAGGCGGTAGGAGCTGCCGGAGGAAAATACCGTATTATGTGCTAAATTTAGTGTCTGTTCAGCGTACCAAAATGCCAGTCGTCACATTAGTGATTTTATTCGCGTAGTATTGCATTCTTAGCAAGCGGTGCTGGTTTTTTTCTTTAACGAGGCAAAATGTCAAACTCCTGCTTCAGTTATATTTAAAATAATCTGGCAAGGTCAATGTGCGGAGGTCTTGGCATTCACCTTAGCAGAGAATTTACATTTCTGAGAGTGTTTCAGAAGCACCTTTAGTTGCGTGTGAAAGTAATTCTTTTGATTTAGTTTACAGAGATCTATAATGCATGGCCAAAATATTGATGTGTAATTGTGTTTTTACATTTACCGTACACTAACATAGCTTTCAAAACATCAGTATAGTAAGTAATTCTACTTTATGTTTCTTTACAGTACTGGCATAAAGGATGTTTCCACTGTGAAGTTTGCAAAATGGCTCTGAACATGAATAACTACAAAGGATATGAAAAGAAACCTTATTGCAATGCGTAAGTATTGTTAATGTCAAGTCTTGCAGAAATGCACATGAAAAGAAAACCTGGCCGTGGATATTGTGAAATAGGTATTGTCGTGCTTAATCTAGAGATGTAGCAGTCTAGAGTAGTTTAGTATCTTTTCAGATGGTGTAGTCTACTTGTATTGAATTGATAGAAAATGAAAATATTTGATATATTTAGGCAGTGTTTTAATATCAGATCTCAGGATACAGGTCCTTCCCTCCCAGAAAGCATTGGATCTGGTGCTGACTCCTGTTACATTCATTACTGGCCTGCTGGATTACAGTTGTCCATTATGCAGCTCTCAGTTCAGGGTTATGGACCTGATCAGCATTTTGTAATAAGAAAACAAAGTGCTTCTTGGTTGTGTAGTTTACCGGGGATAATATCCTGTTAGAGATCGTGGCAACCTATTTTTAAAACTGTTATGTTGTTCACATATCTCAGATTACTAAGCTAGATGTTTACACAATCCCTACTTCTAGTGCTTCATGCTATCTCATATTTTGCTTCTCTCTTAGATTTTGATAAATAGATTAATTTTGGTTGTAGAGTATAATCATGTTGTATTCCACTTTTAGATTTTGTTGTTGTGTGGATTTGAAGAGTGCTTTCATGTTTGGCTTGCAAATACTGCAGAAGAGCATTTTGATACATGTAGAAAAAAGGTGCTTATTGTTCTTTGTACCATGCTCCTAAGATTTGCTAAGTGCACTTCAGTATGTTTTAATCTTTAGAAACAGTTATAATATGCTTTGTGAAAAGGATATCTCTAAAGAATTTGGAATCAAATTTGATCTTATGTGTTATTCATATATTGTTATTATTTTCACCTTTACCTACGTAAAACATGTTTTAAGAGACAGAATTTTGAAACTATAGGCACATTGTAATTTTTTCTGAAATAATCTCTTATACTCAAAATATTTGTTTTATGTTGAGGTAGACAGTCTATGGCTGGCCGTCACGGAATAGTTCAACAGCGTATGCTCATTTCTTCCAGGCTAAAATTGAAGCCAACCAGTGCCTATCTGTCTAAAATATGAGTTTTGTTATAAAAACTGCTGTGCTGCCAAAACTTGAAACACCTGTTTCAATGTGCACAGTTGTACTTAGATTACTTTAGGAACATACTGAGTTACACACATACCTTTCTAGCTTTCCTTGAAGTGCTCTACAGTGTACGAGACCTCTTGTAAATAAAGTGCAGTCAGTTGCCAGGCTTAGATGCTGTAGAGAAAGCTCTGTAGGAAGGGAGATTCATACTTCAACAGGTGGCACGCTACAAGTCGAGACTAACCTAAAAGTTATTGGTCCTAGATGGGACTCTGCTTTTGATAGTATTTGAGTTGAATACAGACTTACATCCTTTACAGTGATTAAAAATCTGATAATACTTTGATGCCTTTTACCTGATTTTTTTGTGGTTAAAATTCAGTGGTGATACTTTGGTTGCTTGATCTTTCCTAGGTAATTGGATACTTACTTGTCTAATAATGCTGTTTGTTACAAAGTCTCTTCGATGCTTTACATTGATGTTTCCATGCTGTGCATGTTTAACTTCTGTTGTAGGAGAGTTTTTCACCTATGTAGTTAAGCTATGTGGTGTGTCCTTCTGTTTACGGATGAGGGGGAATAAGGATGATGGATGTGTTATGTACCATTCAGGTGCTATTCTTCCTAGTAGTTGCTTTAATGAGCTTTGTAATAGTGATTCTTGAAAAAAAAAAAAAAAGATCCCATCTTTGAAATCACCCTCAAACCTGATGTATGAAACAGTAAGAAGCAATGTAAAACCATGAAAGAATGAGTTTCTTCTATTAAAGAAGAGAGAAAATCTAATATATATTATCAATTGTGTATTTTATTCTTAAGTAAATGTACGGGTGCTTTTTTTTTTTTAATAGAGATACTTTAAATAAATAATCTAAATAATTTTAAGTGCTCTATGGATCCACTAAGGGAAGACCAAAGTGTGGTTTTTTTGTTTCAAGCAACTTTAATATCCTTCAAAGGAGGGATAAGATGTTTATGCAAAACACTGTTTTGAAAATACAGTTGATTTAAATTACCGTATTTTGACACAGTACTCCTGCATCTCAAAGGTTACTTATTTGCAAAGCAGATGCCATTATAGTATTTCAAATTATGATGTGTCTTATTCAGTGTCCATTAGTAAGAGGCAAATCCATTTTTATGTTAAACACTGCTTGATCAGAAAATCTACAAAGAAAAGAATGCAAACACCTACAAGCACTTGACAAAGAGCAATTACTGTTAGACTGTTTATTGAGGTCATCGATCAATGAGAGTGTAATTTGTAGATAAAAGTGAAGAAGTATGCACTAATTTGAATGGGAGAGCAATACCATGAAGTATTAGTTAGCTTTTTGTAAGAATGAGTCCAAAAGCATGATTCTCTGATAATTTCTGTATCTGTTTGTTAGTTCACAGGTTAGATGAGGCACTTGAATATATTTTAACCTTTGAACTTAAAGAATTCCACTCTTCTTTTTCGGGTGCTAAAATTAATAATTTTTGTTGCATTACTAGGAAGAAAACCAGATGTTACTTTAACTGTAAAACATAATTGTGTTTCCATTAATATAGTAAAAAGATACTGATTTGTGACTGTTCAAACTATGCTTTTGGTGGAGGAGAGTAAAGTCAGATGGATTAACAGGAACTAGTGAACCAAGAAGGAATATATTGTGAAATACGTTAGTTCAGTGTCCATTAGAAAAGACCAGAAATATTTGTAAATGCAGGATTCCATTTTTTTAAGGGCAAGCTTTTTGTTGGGCAGCTTGTCACATTTCCAGCTAAATGGTTGTATATGTTCCTTGTGATATGGATACACTGATACCAAAAGTAACGACTGGGCTACTGAGGTCATAGAACTGGTACAGGTCAAGAAGCTGAGTTTCCTGGTATTGCACTTCTGACACTGCTTTTGTAAGTTGTAGATTTATGAAAGATTTTGCAACTGGGTTATAAGGGAAAACTTTGTCTACATGTGCTCGTGTATAATATGACTTTGAAAAGAATGATCTTTGTATCGCAGATTTTCCATGAAGTTTCTTGATCTGTGTCCTTTAAGCATTTCAGCTCTCTTACTTCTAAAGAAAAGATTATACAATCTATCTTTTTTATTGTTTATATAATTTGTAAGCTGTTTGAATCAGGATAGTTTCTCTCTGCTTTTTTGCATGGTGCCTAGAATGTTGTGCTTTGATCTCAGCTGGGACCTCCAAGTAGGACAGTACTCTCATGACTTATGATATTGTGTTTCTCGCTTTACTTGCATTCATATTTCGTCTGAAAGGCCTCATACGCAACATATTGAAGCTTGTAGATGCTTAGCACGTGGGCACTTCTAGGTTTGCCTTACAACTTTAGTCTTGCCTTTTACTTGCTGCGTGCCTTTAGATGTGCCATGTTGCCAGGGAGCTGCCTGATTTGTGAAATAATGTTGATGAAATTAAGGGCTCAGACTTGTAGTCCAGTTTTGCAGTTCAACAAAGTGCTATGCATTGCCTAATGCAGGTGAATGAGCCACGCTTTGTCTCTCTGTGCATATAGATAGTAAAAGAAGGGTTAAGACAATTAAAATGGCTTGGGTAATCTGATGATTTGTTAAATGAAGGTGTCTTTAATGCAAATCTGAACCCCTATTCCACTTTAATATCTGCAGATAGAGACTATTAAATACTTGTTTAATACATGTGGAAATTATAAGAAGAAAAATTGTTGTTATTATTATTTGCAAACTCAGAGCTGATTCTTCTCAGCTGCAAATAACCAAGATGATGCAAGGAAATGAATGGCATTTTGGCAACTAACCATCTGTGTACTAGTTCTCGAGCTTGTTAAATGATTGAATCATGTAGGATGATTATATGGTAACTTATTCTTACGAATATTCATATAAATACTTTTTTGACAGATTCACTAGACCAAAACACACGACTACTTTTTATGCAAAATGTAGAAGCTGAAATGCATATTTTTGGAATGTTCTCTCCACATTAGCTATACCTGCTGATGCAAACAGACTTCCTGCATGTGTGAACACATCTGACAGAGATGTATTTTTTAATTTCTGCAAAACCTCATAGCTTAAGCTTCTGGAGACCTGATATACCCTCTTGCCAAAGGCAAACAACCTCGCTATTGGAATAAATCCTTCTGAAATATTTAGTATCTAAAATTTCGCTAATTTCCTGCACACAGGGTAGCTTCATTCAAGTTTTTATTTATGACAGTCAACATATGGAATGATTACATAACTTTGAAATTTAAATCTACTGTCATCAGTCTTAGCATGTATTATTGACATGGAGAAAAACTCATCATCACTTTATTTTTTCTAGATTTAATTTCTTTTTAACTCATGCCAGTAGGAAATAGATATGCAAATACATTTGAAATATAGTGATGTTGTTAGAAGAATTGTACTACAGTTTCAATCTGCAAGTGCAGTCCAGCTTTACATTTTAAGATACTATAGGAGAGGGATGAAAAATGTCAAAGTTTTATTTAATACCAGCTTGGAAATGGTAAGAACGTGGTACAACTTTCTGGACAGTCAGATGGGCTGGAAGCTGGAAGCAGTTGCTTGTCATCAGTGGATGAACGTGGCCATTAAATGGAATCCATCGTCCTGAAAGGTGAACTTGTGTATATAAGTTTGGGTTTAGCTGTGAAACGTGAGTGGGTTTTCTTCCTACCGGTCAGAAAACTTCTAGAAGGTGACTAGGAGTGTGATGATATTATGCTTACTAAACATAACTAGCATTATCTTATTTTTCAGTAGTGATTTCAGCAGGTGATTATTTCTCAGTTTAAATATGGCAGGAAGAAAGAAAATTAGGAGGTTAGGAGCAGCAAGAATAATCCTTCTGAAATGTGATGGAGCCACTTCAAAGAGTTGTAGTAAAGAGAGCGAACAGAGTAAACAGATTTTTGTTTTCTAATTCTCCATCTTCAACTGAACAACAACTTATCTAGTGTAAAAGGATAACACTGAGCTTGGGTTGAGGATTGTTTTATGGCATGGTTAACCTTACAGCCAGTTACATTTTTTTTTTTTTTTTCCTCATTTTGGGCTTTTGAGCAGTTTCTGATCATTAGATTTGATCAAAAGTAGCTATTACATAGGTCAACCCAAAATGGTCATTCTTATAAAAAAAACAACCCAGAAACTCCCATGCAAAACTTGGCAGTGAGGCAAGAAATAAAGGCAAGGATTTGCACTTTGTCACTTTATTAACTTTGTGTATCGATGACTTTCCTCTTACGATGTAGTATAAAATGAGTAATGCAAATAACAGAACCACTAAAAAACAGCTGTTAAGGGCCTCAAAGCAGAGCCAAATACACCTATGTCATTTAAGGCCGTTACTTCTCGTGCTGCACCCCATAAGCACGGACTCCAGTATTTGAAAACAGTTATTGTGTTTCCCCTCAGCCATCTTTTCTTTAAACAAAACAGCTCTAACTCTTTCCTCATAGATTGTATTTTCTGGGAATTCTTGTTTCTCTACCCTCAATTATCTCCAAATGGAGAGTGAGTGAGTGAGTGTGTGTGTGTGTGTGTATATGTATATATTTGGACTTTGAACTGCAGTGCCTAGTGGAGCATTACCAGAGCTGGTAGAATAGCAAGTGTGCCTGTGCAACTCATATATATTTTTTTCTCTTAAGTCCCAGTACAGTCTTTGCCACTTTTTTTGGTTTTGTTGCAAAACCCGAACTATTGTTAAGTCATATTCAGATTGTTGTGGGCTACAATTTTATCTTTCTATGCAGAATTGCAACCTCAGCAGTTGTTATTATCCATTATCTGAGCAGTTAATTGTTCTTGGCTGAGCACAGAATCTTCCACTTGGTTCTCATTGAACTAAATCTCCATTTTTCCCCAGGCTGTTTCTCCAATTTGTCAAGTTCATTTTATATTCTAATTTTGTTCTCTAGTGTGCTTACAGCCCCCTCCTATCAACCCTCCCACCAGACAGCCTGTAAGCACATTGCAAATTTAATAAGTGTAATCTTCATTTCATCACCCAGGTCGCTAGCTGAAGGCCTGGAAGGGTATTGTATGTACCTGCGTGGTCTGATGCATCCTTCCCTTCTGTAGTGAGCAGTGATGAATGAGTGAAGTACTTTTTCTTCTCTACCTATTCCTGGAGTGTTAGATCAAGTGTTAAGTTCTGCGTAAGAAAGAAAATAAAATTGTGCAAGAGTGTAATCATTGTGGATATTTATGCAAGCATTGCTTAAATATGAGGAACAACTACAAGTGCTCTTGTAGAGGAAACATACATTCCTGCTTGCTCAGTGCTGTGGTGTCTTACTTGGTTAATTGAGTATTAAGTCCAAATGAGTATTGGTGGTATCCAGTAAGGAAAAGGAAAGTAGGACAAGAAGCCAAGCCTACTTGCTAGAACAGCTAATGGAGCCTCTTAGGCAAAATATATTTGAGTGTCTGAAAGGTGTTTGATGCATATCTCTAAACTGTTTGAAGAAGGCACACGAGAGCACTTTGTCAGAGTTGCTGAATACTGTGCATGAGGTGGATGGTGGTTAGTTGCAAAGAAATTACTAAAGAATAATCATCACAGACACTCAGATCTTGGGAAGAGTTGAGCTGTGTTTTGATCCCCGTGACTGTGTCTGAGCAATGGGATGCAACAATATTTCTCAGGTTCCATTTCAACATGTTCAGTTGTCTGTGTCCTGATTTCACATTTGAACAAGACCTGCATATGGCATCTTACACGCACGTGCTGGTGGGTGTGCAGGGAGAGGACTCTGCTCCAAGAGGTCCCTCGGTTTGCATTTTTGCAAGCTATGGAGAGCACCATGGAGCACTACAGCTTAGCTGCAGCCAGCCTGCTTCCCTGCTGGTGCAAATGGAGTAGAAAAACTACCCCGAGGGAGATGAGTTGTTACCTTTTTTTCTCCAGAGCAGGTGAATTCTCCGACTGCATTAAGTCAGTACTGTCACGTCTAGTACCTGATGTGAGTATAGGGTCTGTGTCTGGAATTAATGTGTTTTAATGTTCTGCCCGTTGGTGTAATTGCTCCAAAGGGAAAATTACAATTTAGTGTTACTTAGGATGTTGCTGGGGCAAATAAATAGAAAATATGCAAATGAATATTATACACTTTATTTTTATGCAAGACTGCAGTAAACATGACATTCAAAGCTATTTGCAAGAAATGCTTGTAGAAATCCTTACTGTGTGGAATCCTGATCTACTGCCAGTTTATGTCTTGGCTGAAGTAAATACGTGTTTTTAATTTGCATGATCATTGGTCATTGTAGACTGCAGATAATTTTTCCAAGGAAGAACATGCGCATCTCCTCAGCACCTGTAGTCATAGAATATATTGAACATATATTCTTAGGGGGCTGTAGTTACTGAGACACAGTTTCATTAAGTGGGATTTTCTTTGCTTGCTGGTATCTTAGCCACTGTTGATGCTCAACATAATCTTGATTTTTTGTAATAGCTATTACTTTCTGTACTCATTCCTAAAGATTGATGAAGTTTGTTTCATTATATTTACTAAAATATTTAGGCAACAGAACAGGAACAATAGATTAAATTTTGTGATTCTGAATCATTTACTTATTTGCATTGCATAGCTTGAGCTTTGGAAGAGGTAATAACCAGTTGTAGCAAGCCTGTGAAATCTTAATGGTATGTTTTGTTAACAGCTTTGTGATTTAACTGTTTGGGGTTTTAAATGTTCTAAGCCATAGAATTTCCTATCATATTTGCCAAAGAACTTAAAAGTATTTTCACTTTGCTGAATTTTAAGTTCTGTGTGGCTCTGCGAATGTTGGCGGTTGCAAGTAAACCTGCTGTCGTGATATACTCTATATACTTTATAAAGCTTGAAGAAAAATAAGGGTATGTCCCAGTCTTTCATGTCACTTTGAATTTTCAGAGTTGGTGATGTCAATCAAGAATGACAACATCGTGTCAATCAGCTTGGTGTCAAGAAGCATGTTTTGCTGTTTACATATGTCAGTGGAAACTAACTGTAATTATCCAGACAACATACAGTCTTGGCTGAGTGGTCAATTAATGTCATTTTCATAATTTTGAGTATTGTGGGGTACTTCCAGAAAATTTGCTAAATTTAGAGATTGTACAAGTTACACTGAGGGCAGTTTGGCTGTGTGATGTTGAAGTTCCTTGAAAGGGAGACAGTAGGCAGGACTCACAAGGGAAAAGTTTGTGTAAGAAGAGATGGGTGAAATACCTGTTGAATAACTGGTTTGCCTGAACATAAATGACACCAACCAGTTCATGCTACCCCTAGTTATGTCATCTCACACACAACTGTTTCAAAAAACCCAAAAAGCACAGTTAATTTGCCTTCTTG
The DNA here is from genome assembly GCF_028858705.1 of Grus americana. Taxonomy (NCBI): domain Eukaryota; kingdom Metazoa; phylum Chordata; class Aves; order Gruiformes; family Gruidae; genus Grus; species Grus americana. The sequence goes on along the minus strand of NC_072853.1, from coordinate 148,514,499 downwards.
ATTTGCAGATTAGTCCTTTTCTCTCTTTGCCTCACTCTGTCTTCTGATATTAGAGTTGATGTTGCGTCAGAGTTGGCCAAGCTATTTTCCTTTGCTTTCAATGAATGTTGCCTGTGTAACTTTTATTTGTACCAGGAGGAACAGTCTGGAGGACAAGCAGTGCAGAATTTTTAGTCTCTCGTATTTCCTCCTCCACCTGTCTCTCCTGCTTTTCCTGTTCTTGGTTGCAGCGGAATTGTGTGATGATTGCTGATCCCATAACATCTTAATATGAGGAGGGCACAAAAATGTGTGATCAGTGTCACACTTGAGAGAAGACTACAGCAGCTTAGTTTTGAAGATGAAAACCTAATTTTAATTTGGCCAGTAATAATTTAAGCATATATTGCAAAGGCTTTTCTGGGAAGTGCATAGTTACACTTTAAAGAGGATTTCTTAAAATGTAGAACTATATGGAAACTGTGTAAGTTTCTTCCTTGCTTCACAGTTTCAAAAATTCACACTAGATTTTTTTTTTCCCCCCTTAGGAGAGCAAATGTTTGGAGGTAGTCCATCATGTTCTGCCTCTCTAAATGGCAGCATTTTTCACACAGGTGTATTGATGTAATGCCAATTTCACAAATTTAAAAATAAATTTGTGCTGCATTTTAATTTAGTTATACCTCAGGTATTTTTTGAACTTGGCAAACTAAATGGTAATAGCTGTTTCTATTTTGTTTTGTTCCAGTTTTACACTGGAAGAATTCAATATTTGTGATGCAGTTCCTTCTAACATCAGAAAACTATGCATAGAAATACTTGGGGAAAGATTTTTAAAAAATGCTGATTTTAGACATAATTAAAATGCAAGTGGCTAAGTTTGTGGAGGGGAAAAGTGGTAAGATGAAATAAATTGTCTAAATAAAAAAAATACATGGACTATTTCTGCTGAATGGTGTAGAGTGGCATACATTCAACAGAGCAGGGTGTTCACATGTTGCGTACCATTGGTTGTGTGCATCTGCAAATGCAAGAGGGAAGGAATTTCTGACTGGATTTGCCAGGTCATACAAAAAGAAAAGGGGCCAGTATGAGGATTTTTAGCAACAGAAGTGCTCAGTAGGTACTGGACCAGGAGATGATTACCACTGTTAGGACTTGCAGCATGCTTGGTATGTTGGGAGGTTGCAGTCTATGTTTTAAAGAACTTGCCTGATTTTATATGTGTAGAAAAGCAAAGCTTCCTAAATGTTTTTTTTTCCCCTCTTTTTTTTCTTTTTTCTTTGAGCAACTGTTTGATACAGTGATGCTAGCGCCTTTGTTGATATTAGTATTTGATGGATGGTAGAGAAGTGATATTGATAGGGGGTGAATAAAGAGAAGGAATGCTTGTTGAAAGAAACTTTGTTAAAAAAATAGATGCGGAATGGCCCATCATGTAGGTGTATTTGATGTAAATCTTGCTATAATATAGGAAGGTCAGAAAATTTTATTTTGAAGTAGTTGGTAGGAATTTGTCAGGCTATTGGAAAAAAGAGATGAAGTTTGTTACAACAGTTATTAGCATAACTGGTTGAAACACTGTGGCGTTAGCACAAAATTGTTAGCAGAAATGGGGAAAGGGAAAACCAGTCTGCAGCTGGAGGAAAAAAATATCAAAAGATGTATTTAGAAGAACAATACTCCCTGAAATATGTGAAAGAAATTGAGACCTCTAGTAAATTAGACTGAGAGAAAGTATAATGTGAAACTTAATGGTGATGATATGTTTATTTACGCAAGGGGAAAAAAATGAAGAGCATGCATGCAGAGAAGGCAAGGAAAATGGAAAAGAGAAATAATTTATAAAAATGTTTGTTGAGCTTTTCAATTTAGCAATAGCAAACTAAATTTCTGAAATGGTCACATTTTTAAGTCTTTAATTAGGAACAGGGTACTGTCATGGTGAGTGATCAGTCAGGATATGTCATGAGCTTTTGGCTTATTTTGATCTGAAGATCAAAAGGGAGATTAAACACAGTCATTCTCAGGTAACTCACTAGTTACACTGCTATGTGGCTTGTATTATAGTTGTGTCAGAATGTTGGAAATCCATATTAACAAGAATGGAAGAAGCTGGAAGAATAAAAAGGAAGAGCAAGTAGATGAGCTTTGGTTGAGTTAATGGTCAGTCTGCTCCATCTTATGCTTCTCCATGCAGCCAGGTCTCAATTCTTGCAGTGGCTGACACAGAATATGTACTCACAGTCTAAGTTCTGTTAATTCTGTCATTATTTTAACAGTAATAAATTGATATTCAGAATAGATTAAGAGATACTGTTATGACATGAAATATATTATTGGCACTGCAAGTACTGAAGACTTTGTCCTGCTTTGAGGAACTTGCAGTAAGGTTTTAAAATTGTTATGAAGTTAATAATTCATAAGAAATATCAGGACAATTGGAAAAAATACAGTTACTCAATTTTATGCCCGTTGAAGAATGTTTCTGTACACTGAAATGATAGGCTACCAAATAGTGTCCCCAGGAAGATGAAAAGCTTGAGGGGAAGCTAAGAAGTATGGTGAGAGTCATGTGAAAGTGAGAATACTGCACGTGATTAGTTTTTCTGATAGTCTAATGCAAGCAAGGGTATATTGCAAACTTCCCCCCCCCTGCCCAATGAGATGAAGATAGATATTCTTCTGAGCAGTAATAACTTAGATGATTGGTGCCGTTAATGTTTTGCACTTATCAATTATGAACAACTTGGCATGGCCAGAGAATTATTTTTGGAGTTTGTTTTGAAGTGTAAGAGATCATCTTGTTCTATAGGCCACTAAGTTGCTTCAGTTCCTATGAATGTTTTTGTAAAAGTTGGAAAACTTAAAAGGTATTTATAAATAGGGCTTTCTGTACCTGTTACTTCAGGAAGTTTGGAAAGACATTCTGAAGTCTGAACACAAGCTGGTCAAGCCTTGTATTAATTCCTCCTTGTGCTGAAGACTTTCAGGATGACTATTGTCTTTGTGGAGGAGAAACTCAAAAGAGTAACATCCGATTTCTTGTACTGATTAAATGCTTAACTTTCATGACTGTGCTACTATTGTTTCAAGCCTCTTTTGGGTCAGCAGCAGGAGTCTCTCTGCCTGTCCAAAAGGCAATGACAGATGATGTCTCCTATGCAGAATAATACTGTATATGGAATATATTAACAAAAGAAAAATTTAAGCTTGTCAAGCTGGGTATGGATGTGAAGGAGGCTGTAATGTGATTTTAGAAATTTAAGGAAATAGGGTAAAAATGGTTATTTTTCTCTAATTACTTATTTCACCCTGAGGAGGATGGCAGCTCCCCTTCTTCCTAACTGACTCCGTCCTGTCACTTCCGCTGGGCTGATGAGCAAACAAGTCCTTTTGTTTTCTTCTGTCATTTTTCTTTGTGCATTGCGAAAGGCACCTGGCTATTTGGTGTCAGCTCTCTTCAGCAGGTTTCTTGTCTCCATTGCATGCCTCAGATGTGACAGTAATTCAGCATCTGATGTGCTGTGACCACTGCCCATGGTTTGAGAGACAGGTGTGTCTCCCTTGTATTTTCCATCTGCGCTGTTTGTATACATCTTGGTTCTCCTGTGTATATGTTTCAGGGTCTCTTTTTGATGTGTATCTTCAGAAACACTGCTGCAATAAGGCACGACTTCACAACTGGGACAACAGATGTTAATACATGCAGTTAATAGTAACTGCACATCTTATACCAAAGAAATCAGAACTGGATGTTCAGGAACAGACTTATAATGGATCTTTGAAGTTGATGCTATGAACTGTTAATCTACCATATTAATAATTAATACCAATTAATTTTATACCTGTTCTGATTTTTTTTCAGTAGAACAATTTCTTACCAGGAGATTTTTTTGCATGAATCTATGAGTTTCAACTTTTTTTTCTTTTCTTTTTTTTTTTTTCTTCTTCCCCTGTAGAAATCATTACTTTAACTGTGTTAGTTTTATAGCAGCAGAATGCTTAATTTCAGGGACAAAGTATTTAGCTTTGTCAGCTGGACTTATTTTGCTTAGGTGTATTTTACCAAAACAACTTCCTCTACTTTTCCTCACAGCTGTATGCACACCTACTTTCACCCCAACCAAATTTCTTTTTTAATTCTAGACTGGAAAAAATAAACCTCTAAGTGCTGAACAAAAACATATTAATGGTATTGTTTTCCTATCCTGACTATAGTGAAAAAGTATACTGAGCTGTAAAATAAATTATTATTTGGAAAATGTTTATTCTGGGAAGAATGGTGTTGGTCATTTCAGTACATACGTTGCTTGTAATTTTTATTTTGGGCAATTATAGTCAGTGAGACAATAGTAAATTGTCTTCCTACAGAGTTTTTTCTGTTTCAGTATAACTTGTGAGAATGCTCATGTTAATTTTCAGAAGTTCTTTTTCTAAAGCAAAATAAGGGAAAAGAAGTAATCTGGCACTTTCTTTAAAGAAATAAACGGCCCTGGAAGCCTTCATGGCACCATTTTCATATTCGCTACAAAGCAACTATACTAAAAAGTCATCTGTTTTGGTTATAGTAAATTAAGGAGTAGATGGGCAAGAGCTAGGAAAACATCAGCATTCAGAGCTCTACAAATAGTCAAGCAACTTTCAGTTTCCCCAAAGAAGCGATGGGATTATTTTTGAAGAGGGGAGGCTTAATCACACCTTTAGTACATGGAAGACGCTGGATATGAAACCATCGGGTAATGTTAGAAATAGACATCTGAGTTGGAAAGACTTTCCATATGCCACAATCTTCATGAAAGCTGTACTATGTAGACCTTCATAAACAATTCTGTTGATGCATAGGAATTCGTCTCAGCTGTGTTAGCCTTGCAATATAGATGGGTGAGAAGCAGAAAATACTTGCTGTTCCCATAAAAAAATCAGACCTTAAAATAGGAGTGTGCTGAACGCACAAAAGGAAAAGATCCTACAGAGTCAGAATGCCATTTGTACCATCATTTAAAAGGGAAACTTTTGAAGAGCACTATTGTCAATTATTTCATTTGTTTGCGGAGTGCCTGTTGTTGTCATAGTTGAATACCCTTTACCCATAACGTTAGTTATATAAAGCTGATGGGCACATACATGACAAAACAGTACGTGTCTTTGGGGTGCTGGAATTCTTCATGTCCTGGAACATTGTTTTGAGGACTGACCAGTAAAAGTGACGACAAATGACTGAAACGGCCTTGCAATAAGTGTATAATATTAAAGGAAGATTGACAGAATTAAATACTCAAAAATATCTTGTGAACTGTAGTATGGTGGTAGGTTTTTTCAGACACTGCTTTGAAGAGCACCTTTTAAAAGTTAAAGGTGCTTTTTAGATGTGGTTGCAAGTAGTCAACTTAGGACTGTTGCTCGTATCTCCTAAGCTTCTCCCATCACAGGCTAACAGTAGTGTAGATGGTGTCTCTGAAAAGTAATTGAAAAAAAAAATTGAAGTAGGCCATTACCTACTCTACATTCTGTTTTCTCAATGGAAGGAATTAAGACAGTCTTTTGTACTTTCTTGAGTGTTCAATTTGTCACCCTTTTCCCAGCGGGAGAGACACGTGATCAGTGGAATATCTTGTTATGGTTTGTTTTCATTCTTGCTGTAAGCAGAGCAGTTTATTGGCCTTACAAGAAGATGTACATATTAGGATTGTGGAGAATGTGGTTAATTTATATTTTGACTGACATAAAATATTAAGACTCATAACCATTTCTGTAAGACAAGAAATATGTAAAGTAATGGGGAGAGAAGTACTTCCTGCACAGCACCACTGGCACAAAGCAGTGGTATATTAAAGTTCACCCTGGGTGAAAGCAGAGCGGGGAGGTACAGAAATGTGACATTCCAGGAAGGCTGGGGTATGGACCGATCTGTCACTGCAGGATAATTCAGAATGGAAATGGCTCTGCACATATTATATGTTCTTTAAATGTTTAAAACAGGGAGAAGCACTTAAAAATCATGAGTGAATAAAGCTGGCAAGTTTCCCCTTCTGCTCCATCCACACAGGTTGTTAAATGATTCTCCTTGCTGTGGTAGCGGAGAGCCTGCTAGGAGTGCATTAAGCATCGTGATTAATGTCTGTCACATGTTTATTCTCTCATCTTCTCCCCAGCAGGTGGTGTGTATATGCAGTGCGGGGCTTTTTTTTTCTTTTTGTAGGTTTAAAGAAAACAAGACTGTTTGCGAAGATGCATGTATGTGTCAAAGGAGGCAGAATCAAAGAAATGGAATGTGTACTTGGAGCAGAAAGGGCTTGTGGTGGCCCTGAGTTCCTGGAAACTGGGCTGAGCAGGGAACAAATTGCCTCCAGGACGTTTCTGTCTCCATTGTAGATGAATACTCCTCTTGTTGTAGGACTTGTTGTGACCCAAAAGTAGTAAAATCACAGTCATCCTCAAACTTGAGTTGCCTTTTAAAGTATTTAGTCACATTCAGGCTGAAGTCAGGTAACTTGAACTTTGAAACTCTGTGGGAAGGCAGCACTGACAGTGGCAGAAAGGTTTCACGTGCTTATGACAACCTCTCTTGCTTAGAGGGTATTCTGGTCTACTCTGTCTGAACTGGAGTTTCCTCACGTTACTTGATACGCCCAGTGAATGTCTGACATGCGGACATGCATACCAAGTGCAGACAGTTATTAGAAAGGTGCTAGTACTTAAGTGTATTTATGACTGGAAAAAAGGCTTTTTTATAAGTGCAGCAAAAAAAATTAACCACTATATTACAGTATTCTTATGTATGTTTTTTTTTTTGGTTAAGAGTTTTAATAATACCTAATAATACATTATTTGAAGTAGTATTGATTTTTGTATAGTTTGGATACCATTAAGTAGAAGAATGAAATGCATATGATGAATAATGAAATTCATTTGAAGAAGTTTCCAGTTATTTTATCTGAAAAATGTAGTGGGATTGTTAGATCTTTGAACAGTTTGTTATACGGTGGAAAAGCCTACAACTGATATACACAGATTTACATTTTCTATATATCTAAACTAGTTCAACAACCATAAAACTAAACAGACCTTTTTCCTTTAACATGAACATATTCAACTCTTTTTGGCTATTAAATGTGAAGTTGTATTTGAGTATTGTTACCTTGGAATTTTAATCTCATTTACACAAGGTCTTGGTTACAGTTGCTTAGTAACACGCTGTGGAAGCAGATTTGTTGATTTATGATAATGTATCTACAATATCCTTGTAATTAAAGATGTTGTAAGGAAAGCAAGTACACAATGTGGGTGCATATTTCAGCTGAATGTTTCTAATAACCTCTGTCTTCACAGTGTATCTTACAGTGAATGTCTTTGTACATGTTGATGTTATATGTACCTCACCTGATTTTTGGATAATGCTGATTTGCAATTTGTAGGTGAGTCTTGAGATCCTGAGGTTTAGCAGTTTACTTCCATGGAACTGCAATTCCAACATGGCAGTTATTTTGTAAGACTTGCATTGATGTCAGGAATATATCAGGAACAAACTGTAAGAGAGAGAGGCTTATGGTTCATTTTTACATGATGTTACACTTTCTTTCCCAGGAGAGAGAAGTGTGTTAGAGATTAAGCATCATGAGACTTGTAAAACATCTCTTTTTGACAGCTAAAGGAAGTATCTAGAGAAGTGTTGGCTGTTGCGTGTTGCATGTCTTCAAGTATTTGCAATTAGTGTATTTTAAGGTTTCCTGAAATCTTTAAGGTCTTTCATTTCTTTGCAAACAGGGCTCAAGATTTCTGTTTAACTCCTCTGCAGTATATTGCAGAAGAATTCAGAAACAGAGAAATTTCTAACACTAGTATGCTTATTGTGTAAAGTGTCTAGGGAAGCAAAAATTAAGCAAGCACCTCTGAGGCAGATGGAGTGTTATGAAAATCCTGGAGCCTGCTTTAAGCACAGACACAACCCCAGGAAAAAATGCAAAATAATTTAACAAATTTATAAATAAAACAAAACTAAACATCCTGTGTGATGAGGCCTGAATTTAGTCTGCTCTTCTGTAAGTATTTTAAAGCATAAAAAGCTTGTGTTCACCAACTCAGAATGTTTAAATGACTCTTAGGCCAGTTACCTGGATGTCTTGTGCAGGGCCAAACATGGTGTTATATCATGAAATAATAATAGTTTTGCGTCTCTGCCTAGTATATTTACCTCAGTTTCCTTGTGAAATTAAGTTACTCAGGTTCCTGTCAGGCTCAAAAAATTTACAAAGACCCATCGAAATTGATACCTGTCATTTCTTTTTCAGATTTTTTTTTCTGTATGTAATGCAAGAATGCAGAGGAAATAATTATTTTAAAAGTGCCATTCACATGGATCTGTTCAGTTGAATGTTTCGCTTTCTGCTTTCAAGCACTTGTAAGCTATTATGGTTGTTCCGCTATTGTCATATCCCTTGACTTGAAAGCTGTGGGTGGCATTCATCTCACCTACCTTTGACATATCCCATGCCGATGTGCGTAAGCTGAAATCATTACTCTAGTCCTGTTTTTGTAGTCGGTGGAGAAATAAATGCTCTAAGATTTCAGTTCATCTGACTCATTTTATGATAGGTGAAACAGACTTTATTCATCATTAGTTATGTTAACTTAATCTTTGTGGACTGACTCAGATACAGAGGTTTACTTTTCATGAAGCAGATCCTCTGTGTGAGAGAGCCAGTTTACGATGGCTGTCCCTGAACAGCTGTCAGAACCAAGTATCTTCATTTTCTGGTGCTCCTACCAGCTCACGTTTCCAGTCCTTTGGTATTTCATAGGCACTCAAGCAAGTTTGTGGGAGAGGAAAGATTTCAGTTGTTCCATTTCATTTTAAGCTTATTTTTGAGGTCTGCCTGCCACCGCATTGCACACTGAGTCCTAGGAGACTGTGTCCCTGCACCGTTGCTTTCTTCAGATTCTCATGTTATTCAAACCTGCATCATTAATGTAAAAACAAAACAAAAAACAATAGCTACAAAAAAATTAACAGTTTGTATCTCAAAGTATTTATTTCCCAGTTTAAGAAGAAAAATACTTGTTCTTCTGTTTTTGGTGATCTCATTCTGCATCTCCTGGCTGCACCTGGAGAACTGTGTCCAGTTTTGGTCCCCACAATTCAAGAAAGACACGGACAGACTGGAGAGGGTCACAAGGAGGGGAACAAAGATGATCAAAGGGTAGGAGAAACTGCCCTATGAGGAGAGACTGAAGGCCTTGGGCCTTTCCTTCCTGGAGAAGAGAACGCTCAAGGGGGACCTCATCACAGTATTCCAATACTTCAAGGGTGGCTAGAAAGAGGAAGGAGGTGCTCTCTTCACAAGGAGCCTCATGGAGAAGACAAGGGGCAATGGGTACAAGTTCCATTTATCTTTACACAAGAAAGATTATTTTTTTTTTTACCATAAGAACAATCATTCACTGGAACGACCTCCCCAAGGATGTGGTAGAGTCACCACTGTGGGAGGTTTTCAAAATGCAATTGGACAGGGTACTAGATAATCTCATCTAGGCTCCTTTTCCCATGAAAGGTTGGACCAGATGATCTTCTGAGGTCTCATCCAACCTAGGCTTTTCTATGAGTCTGTTATTGATCTGAAATTGATGGCAGTATTGTCTTTGGTCTAATAACCAAGGGCAGGTGTGTATTTCTCAATCATCGCTATGAGGAAAATTAGGTGAGTTCAAATATTATTTTGTATTGATGAGTTCATGGAGATTGGATTTGTCATAAGCCTTGTTAAAACTGACAATGCAGGATTCACTCAGCTGAGATATTTTAAAATTTTGAGTTACATATTGGACTGACATTTTAAAAAATATGTTGTATATCCTGAGGAAAAAAATGTATTTCACAGCCAATTAAAAATATTACAAAAAGTCTGAATTTAGTCATATGCCTTTTTAAAATCTTAATGAAAAATGTAGAGTAATTCAGCAATAAGCACCTCTGTTATTTTAAAAAATATTTTTTAAAATGTACTTTTAAAAAGAAAAATACATAGAATTGGACTGGTCTCTGAGACTACATAAAGAGGACAATGAGGTAAAAGCATTTATGACATCAAGAAATACGCAATGACACTGTATGGTAGGCTCTCCAACGAGCAGAGACTTTTTTTCTTCCAAGACACAGGATCTCAGTCACTTGGGGAAACCCTGCCGCCAGACAGCACAGAAAGGCTATACTCTTTTAGTGTAAGATCTGATAGACTACTGATTTTTTTCTTTTTTTTCCCACAGTTTACTTTTGCTTTTTCAGAATAATTTGATTAATTTGTGTTCAGTGTATGGAAACCCTTTCTAGGTCTTTCATTTAAAAAAAAAAATTGCTAAATCCAAGTCAGCAATTTCTCTTTTCTCTAAGTTCTCTATTTGTTTTATAATCTCCTGTGTGTTTTGTCTTTTATTAAATCTTTATTTACATATAAAGGAAGACATGTACAAATTCTTGGACAGAAGATGTATGCTTGTGATACTGTATACCTAGTAAATCTTAAATTTATATAATAAAGATCTGTCCTTGACTTTTTTGGATAGGAGCTGGAAAAAAATGAATACTATTAAAATGTAACTTTTTCTGTTAATTTAAAAGCTCAAGAAAACATTTTGCTCATGCTGGTGATAATTCTGTAGGCAATGAAAGCAGTATTTTCAGAATACTGTGCTGCATTAGTCATGAGAATTTTTATTTACCAGGCTCTATGGAGGTGGTAGTTGGCATGTAACCATGCTTTTCAGTCAGCACTGCAACACCAGCGTATTCCTTTGACCACGTTTCTCACAGTGTGAAGTTGTGGCTAGGGCCACAACTAGAAAAAAAATCTATCCTAGGAAGACCCTTTATTAATATTTTAGGAATGCAACTCCATATGAAGGTACTTGTGCATTCTCTTTAGATTTCCCCCACATCTGTACAACTCATATGTGATATGAATAAAGTATCTTACTAAGAAAGAAAAACTATTACAAAATGTTCCTTTTGATTCAGTTTGGTGGTAGATGTTAATTAACTGTACAACTAATACACTGTTGTGGTTTAACCTGGCAGGCAGCTAAAACAACAACACAGCTGCTCACTAACTCCCCCTTTCCCAGTGGGATGGGTGAGAAAATAGGAAAAAAAGAAAAAAAAAAAAAAAGGTGAAACTCGTGGGTTTGAGATAAAGACAGTTTAATAGGACGGCAAAGGAAGAGGAAATAACAACAACAACAACAATAATGATACAGGAATATACAAAATGAGTGATGCACAATGCAATTTCTCACCACTCATTGATTGATGCTCATCCCATCCCTGAGCAGTGATTGGGCCCTTGGCCAGCTTCCCACAAATTTATATACAGAGCATGATGTCATATGGTATGGAATATCCCTTTGGTCAGTTGGGCGCAGCTGTCCTGGCTTTGTCCCCTCCCAGCTTCTTGTGCACCCCCAGCCTACTCGCTGGTTGGGTGGTGTGAGAAGCTGAAAAGTCCTGGACTTGGTATAAACATGGCCTAGCAACAACCAAAATATCAGTTTGTTATCAACATTATTCTCATCCTAAATCCAAAACACAGCATTATACCAGCTGCTAGAAAGAAAATTAACTCTATCCTAGCTGAAACCAGGACATACATGGATCCAGGCTGAACAGAGAAGTTAACAACTGGCCCATGTATGGATGTTGTCTGTGACTATTTTTGTTGTCACTCACTGAGTGATTAAAAAACTTCTGAAAAAAATGTGGAAGCCAGAGAGCACAGTGACCTATAATCTGTCACAGTGAGAGAACCCACAGAAGTGGTTTCTTTGTTTGAAAGAGGATAAAATTCTTTATTGAAAACTTTGTTTCTTAAGGATTTAATCCTTAAATTGTTACATAGTCACATAGTTTAACTAATGGGGAAAAAATTCCATTTGATTTATTGTTACTTTTTTTTTTGAGGGACCCTTTCCCTGCTCATTTACTTGTGGAGCTAAATTTTCCATGAGATAGACATTTAATATTAATTTCCTGGCCTAGTTATTAATGTACCCATAATCTCATAAATATTTTTCTGACATTATCTGTGAAGTGAAAGGGAAGTTATGAATACGCTTCTTCTTCTGCCTTTATAATATCTTATGTAAGATGTATGCTTCACACTATACATAAATTAGGATTCTCTTTTTTCATGGAACAGTTCCTGTATAATCAAAATTTATAGTTTTTGGACATTTAAGTTTAGTTTACTTTGAATATTGATTAGATCTTTGACCAGCATGGATGGCTGGTGGAAATATATCAGCCCCATATTAATATTCTTTGTAAATAAAACAGATGGAAAAATGGTGAATCGGGTTAGATACTGAACGACACGTTGGTCTGACTAGGAACTGAGTGTTAATTTTCATTGTGTCAATTAATACAGTGATATGTAAAACCGGAAGACAGCACCTCCCTAACCCCAGGCTAAAAGTATATGCTGCCCTTCGCGTTTGGGCGTTGCCTTAGGTAATGATGAGAGTGAGGAAGCTCTATACGTGGGGTGTCGAGTCCTTTTCTAATGCACTGCTGGAGGGGCTCTGAACTGTAGTGAGAGAAAAAAAATTGGGCATGAGAGCTGGAAGGTGATGGGTGTGCTGGGTAAGGGAAGTTCTGAGTAAATGGGGTTTATTGTTTTTCAAGTGTCTTTATGATACTTCTTACAAAGAAAAAGAGGCCAAATACTTATCCTTGCTTTAGTTGGCTCGTAGGAGTAATCTAGGTAAGACAGAAGATTTTGTAGTAAGTGGCACACAAGGAATTGATGTACGTGGCATCATGTCTGAGCCTATTGCAGCTCTCTGGCATGAGTGACCAAGTATGTACCCAATGCAGGTCTGTGACAGAAAGCTGTACTCCGCACATACTGGTAAGGATATATGGTAATAATATCTAGAGGCAGAGAAGTGTCATTTTGTCTACCCTAAGTGGAAATAAATTAATATTTATGAAGACACTCATAAAAATTAAATGACAAATCAATATCATTATCCTTGTTGTTCTGTGTGTCTTTTTATAAAAAATATAGCTAATGCATGCATTTGTCCTTGTGTAGCGCAGGAAAGAGCTAAAGACTGGAAACCAGCTTTAGATCATTTTAGCCCATCTTGCAGTGCAGTAGGACTAGGTTTACCTAAATTATACCTAATTTGTTCTTAAAATTTGGTTTTCTTAGAGTCCTTGCTTTATTATGTCCTCACAGTTCATAGTTTTCTTGAAATTAATCTTATTTTCTACAGCTTTATCTTAATTCTTTTTCTTCTTTCCTAGCGGATGTGGAGAACAATTGCTAGCTCTGCTTTTTTGTAATATTTTATGTATTAGAATGCAGTTACCATGGCTCACCTCAGACTTTGTCTTTTTAGACTGAAAAAACTTAATTCCTGTAGTCCTTTTTCATAAATTATACTTTCAGAAACTCTTATAATTCCTGCTGCTTTCTACAGATCTCTCCTAGTTTGTCTTTTCCAGAGCGACATTTGCATTTTAATGACAGTATCATAGTGCTGACTTGTATTTAGCCTATCCTCTCTATCACTTCCAGAGGCTCCCTTCTCACTTGCTGCATAGGCAAAAATGAGCTAATGGAAATGTGACTCTTAAGAAGATTTCTGAGAAAGTATCTAAAAGGTGGAATACACTTAAGGTGGCTGAAACAGGCATCTCCAGAGAAGAACAAGTGGTTTACTGTCTGTACTGAGCTGATTATGTGAATGCCTCTGTCATATTAATTGGATTCAGTAATGCAACTGATGTCAGGAGGAGTTACAATCATCACTAATTGGTGATGCCACTAGGGTAGTAGGCTGTGATCACGGTAGCGTCAGAGTGCATTAGGAAGAACCATAGCTGCCCAAGGTGGTGGTCCTGTCCAGTGGCTAGACAACTGCCAGGGTCTGAGGAGACCTCAGGTCTGTGTGCAGTTCTTGGTTCTGCTGGTGTTTCTCTACACCCAAGTGTTTTTCTAATCTGTTAATTAAGGAGACTGATATTTGGTACACTCATGAGAAGCACTATGTAAGAACTAACTTATATTCTGTTTGTTATTACAAACATGTTTTGAATTTATATGGTAGGATATGATTATGTATAAAGAAAAGTAAATAAAGGGCATACTCTTGAATGCATTTACAAACCTGCACAAATTTAAATATAGCTTTATTTCAAGATAGTGTGAAATATTGTTTCAGTTATTAGGCACCTGTGTCTTCTGTTCAAAATGTACATTCACTGGAGAACAACTGGAACACTGTGAGGACAGTTTTATTGCACAATTGCATAATTTGAAAAAGATGCAGTGGAAGCACCTGAAAATAAGGGATGGATTTGGCACTGTGTCAGCTTCCTGGTTAGTACTGAAAAATGTGAAACTCCCCAAACATCAGAGAGAAAGAGCCCCAAATGCTGGGAGGATTAAATGTTTCAGCAGCAGTCTTCTGATGAGAATTACAGTTTACTTCATTTACTGAGTAATTAGGGATCAGACTGTCCAGAAAAAGTGAAATGTCAAGATGCTTTCAGTGGAGCCTCTGCTTCTAAGGAAAAGAATTCTGCCAGTATTCCTGGATCCCCACATTCTGCAAAGTATCCTTTGCTTCCAGAACTTGAGAGCTAAAGTGAGAAAATATTTTTAATTCTTTAAACTTTCCTAACTGCAAATACAACAGCAGCTATATTGCCTTCAGTGTGCAGTTCAGCCTCTGTTCCAGTCATGTAAGTTGCCCAGTCTGTTGTGTGCTGAAACAAATAGGTTGATCAGCAAACCATACAAGATTGCTCATAAATTTAAAAAGTATGAAAAAAAATTTCAAGCAACTTCTGGATTCACTATATCTATCACTTTACATTCATATATATGTATTAAATATTAATGTAATAACATAAAATGCATGTGTATTAAGCATCTTTTCCTCTTTTCTCTCTTGCCTAATACACAGAACAAATGTGCGCATACTATTTCATGATCTTCCTTATGTGATTGATATATAGATAGATAGATGGCATATCTTGCTGACTACTGTGTGCAAAAGTCAAGCAAAGATTATTTATCCTCAACAAGACTTTCCTCTCAGCATTTCTTCACTAAATCCAATAAACTCCTGCTACTGTCATGAAAACTTTCTCATCTTCATTCTCTTTGAATTTTCTTCTCTGGAAATATCTTAGGTGTATTTTAAAATATTGCTTCCTCTTCTGTTAAACATAGTATCTCTTTCCGTTTAATTTAGTGACAGAGAAAGAATTGCTGTCAAGGCTTCTCTGTGTCTGTTGTCTGCCATCAGCTGACTGGTTAACTATCTCAGGGCAAAACAGAAACATGGCTCTCAGGCCTTCATTTCTGGCCCTACTCTGGTCTTTTACTGTAGATTTGGACTTGAAAGAGACCCTGCCATTAGGTATTTTCCCTGGCTCTTTCATTTATGTACTAGAGAACTAAGTGCAGTTCTCTGTGGTTTGTGTTCTGGTGACGTGGTGTACAGAGGGATCCAGAATGAAGGTGTGAGCTCCATCCAGAGTTATCATCTAGTCTGAAGGGCTGAGCTGCTTGAAATCCTGAGGTGTGCCCCTTGACTGCTGTGATCACTCCTCAGTCCAGTAGTTACTGTTTGTCCACCTCAGGACTTGAACATCCACATCTCACCCACCTGGATCCAAAGGAAAAAAAAGACACCTGAGGCAGTGAATATGGTATGAGCCAGGAAGATGAAGTGAGGGAGTAATACATGCTGTTCAGTGAGAAGACACTGCCATCTCTACATTCGTCCTCCTATCTCTTTTCCAAAATGAAGGCCTGCTGACCTGGGGTTGGTAGTTGGTATTCATGGTTTTTAGTAAGACAAGCCATGTTGAATCAGGTTCAAAACAGGTACAGGATCTGAGGTATGGCTCTTATATTATATACATCTTAATATCCAGGTAGCCAGTTACACTTGAGACTTGAGAAGAACTCAGACAGGACCTAGAAATTATGTCTGGACAGGACAGTGATAGTAGTCCCACCTAATGCCACCACAGTGCAGATCCTGCAGCAGGACCATGCCCTGCTGTTTACTTGTGCATGTGCAGTAATTCTGACCAGACTTTGGCTGTGATTATTATGTCACTTTGCACTGAAAGGTTTACCCAGCAGGGACCGTATCAGCACTGCACCCAGTGTCCAAAATTCACAGGGCCTCCCCATGCTGTGGGCTGAAATGGACCTGGGAGAAAGTCAGATGCAGTTAGAAAGCAGCAGAGAGGCTGCCTGATTTGGTGAGCTGGTTACAAATGGATGTTGGTTTTGGTTTTAAAGATATTCCTCTGTGACCTTGGCCAAAAAAAACTCTCTGAAAGTTCTTTAGCTGCAAAATATCGCTTGTCATCTAGAGGCGGGAATACCATAGAGGGGGCATGTTAGGAAAGCTTATTTACATTTTTATTCAAAAAAAGACAATATACTCTTGCTTCTGTCCTCCTACGCACCGCCAAAAATGAACGGGACTTTGATCTTCCCGCGACTGAGGTATGCAGGGCCGTTGTTCTCTGCAAACCAGGGCATTGCATCAGCAGCGCAGCGCAGAGCTGATCCCGGTCCCTCGAACAGGGTGTTAAAGTGCTGCTTAGCAACACGCGCCTGCCAGCGCCAGCAGCCGCCCCAGCCCAGGGATGCTGCCAGGGGAGACAAGTTTTCAAAGTGAGATCTTCTATTTAAATATTTCTTACAGTGTACAGATAGCTGGAAAAGAGGGCAGCAAGCAGAATGAAAGCAAAGAAACTGCGGAGGAGGAATGAGAAATAAAGGAAGGGTGTTGAGGCTCCGAGTGAGCGAAGATCCAAGAAAAAAGACAAGAAGAGAGTAAAATTGGAGAGGGAAAACTGCAGGACGTAAGAGGGGATGTGATTAGAGAAATCAGCAGAAGTTGAGAACTAGAACTGCTGGAAGAGGGATGTCTTCATCTTCAGGATGAATGTTTGGGGATACAATCTTACCAAAGTGAGACAATGTTATAATAAGAGGGTACAACAGTGATGATGAGATTTTTATATTGTTTTTCTTTCATTCACCTCTTTTCGGATTGTATTGAGAAACAGTTAAATATAATTATGCAGTAACTATACAGAATACTGTTCACAGTAAAATGGCATAGTAGCCCTGATTAGGAGAAAATTAGAAAAAATAAGCAAGTTCTGTGCAAGTTGTTATGCTCCTAAACTCACAGAGTTATCATTTCTCTTTACTTAAGACAGCACTGGATTTGTATCACTAGTGGTGCTTTCTGCCCTTTCCTGTATAGATACAGACATGTTAAGAGTTTCATTTATTATCAGAATTTTGTGGGTATGATACAACAGAATCGGCCTTTTCTTTCCAGCTTCCTTTGCAGCTACAATTGCCCTTTCCTTCTCCCTTATGCTTCTGTGCTGCTCGAAAATGCTGTCTACTCTTTTATCCTTGACATTAGTGCTAAATCTCTGTTTGACAGTCTCTTCTTTGGTCTCCTTTACTCCCTGAAAATTGCACTTTAGACTTGATAACAACAGTTTTTACCTTTTTACACTTGCAGTACCTGGGTATTTCTGACGACATCAGTCATTAATCACTCACATGGAAAATGCTTTTATCCTTCAGGCTTCACAGTGTTGGGGTTTTTTGTCTGTCTTTTTTTCTTTTCTTTTTTCTCCCCAAGTTTGGGCATGGGTTTTGCCAGCATTTGTGGTATCTTCTAGTGCCTTATGTGCTGTTTTATTTGTGGTGTGGGGAAAAAGAACTTCCATCAGGCCTCTCCTTGTCTAACTTGGTAACTCATCCCCGAGTAGCCTCAACTCGTTTTGGGACTTTATATGCTAGGCGTGTGTAAGGGTTTAATAGATGATCTTTCCCTCCTTACCTCAGACTTTTCCACATGGCGTTCTGCCGATAAAATGTAAACATGGCAAAACCTGTCCACCTCCTTCCCCGAGGCTCTTATACTTCTGCACTTCCTTGAGGGCCACTGGCTTTGTCTTCCTGTCCTGTGTAAGCAAAACTGTGACATGTAACATTCACACCTCTCCTTTCTCCCTCAGCTTGATACCATTTCCTACTGCATTGCACTCATTGCATCTCCAGTAGTGTCCTTCTTGTCTCCACTTCTGTTTTGAAACTGTTGTCTTGGCTTTGATGGTTTGTCACCTTGTTATTATTTGAACGTCCGATCCCCATCTCTTGCCTCTCTCCAACCTTTCTAAATGTGACTGGGAGATGATACCCTATTTTGTCTCTGACTTTGACTGTACCTACTGGATGATACGTGACTACTAGTTACTTTTTCATTTCCTTCATTTCCTTGTCTTTCAGGTCTTGATTCCATTCTCATTCAAATCCCTCCTTTGTGAATAAGCATTCAAGGGGACCTTTAAATCCTGGCTTTTCTGTTGCATCTTCATTAAGGCTTACTTTAAGAAGTAAAATGCCTCAGAAAATACAGAAAATAAGCAAAAACTAACCCCTCCTAACCTTGTACAAATACAACATCCCTGCTTTATTCTATCTTCCAACTACTTTGACCTTCTTCTTGTGTCGTCTATATAGATTATAAACAACTGTATCAAGGATTGAGTTTACCTGCAAAGTAGTGGCACACTGTGGGTGTTCTATAAAGAGAAGATGGTGATGACAATTTAGCAAATTTAGTACATTTTGAAATTTTATTTTAGTGTTTGATAGATTATTTTTTTTTTCAGTATTTCATTAGCATTTTCTTCATCTATTAGAATGACTCCTGCATTACGCACCTTGCAATGAAAGTATGTGGATTTTAAGCTCTTTTCGTTTAGAAGTTTTTTTTGAAATAGTACTTTTCCATTCAGCTTGCTGCTCAGTTGTTAAGCTTTGCAAGCTGAATTTTCCTAAGTCACATAAAGTGCAATAACTTTATTATTGAACTCTGAGATGTCCTTGCATGCTATATAAAACAGTATTTCCAGACCATATCAGGAAAGGAAGAACCTCACAGTAAGTTCTGCTCAGCTTGAATGGCTCTCACCAGATTTGGACAAGAGATTATAAGCAGTGTAATATGGTTGAATACTTGTGTTTGTTTCAGACAGTAATTCCTGATGAAAAATAGAGTATCTGTCTAGGGTTTTGGGAGATTGATGCGGAGATACTGGGGAAAGCGTACTTCTACACGAAGGACAGCAAGAGAGGCTAGAATAAAGCTTGAGGAGGACCACAAAATTCAACTGGTTCATGAAGCATATGGAAGCTAATGAGAATGGGAAGGGTGATCCACACATTCTCTGTAGGCATTAAAATGTGCAGAAGCAAGATGTATGTATCTGAGGTCAAGACAGCTGAAACTAGACATGGCTTTGAAAGGGTAGCATAGGGAAAAAACAGGTGAAAAATCAGGCAGAAATGGAGTCAGGCTGCAACATGTGTGAGAATAGGTGTTTTGATCTGCAGTAAGCTGCATTGAACATACACGTTTTTGTTGAACGCACGTTAAACACACATATTTTACCTATCTTTATGTGTGTGTTGTGACTGTGAGATGTGTACACTTAAGAGTTATGAAGGGTTTCACTAATTCCTAAGGCAAAATCGAGGTGTTGATTTAACTTTTGTTTCTATTGGTACAGGTATACCAACTGAATTTGTTTTCCAGTTTTGCATACTTTTCATGTATAAGATCCAAGTTCACCTTTAAAGTATGCAAGGAATGGAAATTTCCACTGTCAGATTTTCCTTGCAGTGAAATATTTTACCTCCCACACACTGTAGTAGTATTATATTCACAGTCCTACGCAGGGTATGCCTGATCTGTTTCTTCATCTTGTCATGCTCAAACAGGGGCTGAGGAGTAGCTTTAGATGTCACTGTACAAGTATCTGTAGATTTCCGTCACTTCTGTGGCTCTTTGAGCTGTCCACCTCAGAAGAATAATTGAATTACTGTGCCAGTGTCTCTACCAGAACATAACTGTGGAATGGTGGAAAACAGATGTAGTAAGATAAAGTCCTGCAGAATTCATTCTGTGTGTAAGACTCTGTAAAATGTAGGGCCTACTGATTTATCTTTATAATAAATGGAAAAAAGTTCACCCCCAGCGGGAAATTGCCACTAGGTAATCAGAATTTTCCAGCAGTGACTCGAATCAGCCAAGATATTCAAAGTCTTGTGTTTTGCAGTTTTGTATCCAGCTCCAAGGAAACATCAGCTGTTTTAAAGGTGGTAGAGAAAGTAGTTATTTCCATGTCAAATACGGTAACAAGCGCAGGTCTATCTGCAGCGTCTTGGGAACTTCCATGTTTCATTTTTAGTGTTCTCATTCTGGAAGTGATTTTGAGTTGACTTTGAACCTGGAATTGTAGTTTCCTTTTTTCCTCCTAGCACCCTAGATTAAAGTTACCACAGGGGAGAAGACAAAGCAACGAAGTGCAGACTAGTGAACGGTTAACTCCGTTTCTGAATGTGCTGTTTGCATTGTAAGGTTAGATACCGCGTATGTGCAGTGGAAGTTCTTGGAAAGCCTTGACAATTGCTGAGCTGCCTTGAATGGTAAAGATTTAGAAAATATGTGTATGTCTATAGCTGACCTGCTATGAGAAAAGCTGAAAAGCTGCTGCTCCTGCTGGGTGTCGCTTACTGCTGGGTGCTCAACAGTTGGGACAATAGGATGTATTATTTCAGTAGCGTAGAGCATTTGTAAAAGTTTCTAAACCACTCTTATTGAAATGAAAACTGAGTTCCTTTTGTTTAATTTTTTTTTCTTGTAAAAATAGATGATTTTTTTTAAACTCACTTTGAATGCTTATGACTTCAAACTCTCCCAACTTTTTGTCTGCCACACTCAGAACTTATTTCTGTGAATCTTTAGAAACCGTTCTGTCTGTAATTGTAATCAGCTGTATTGTTGGAAAACTTGTGTTAAACACTGCTTGCTGCATGGCTGTGATTTATGGCGACTGCTACAATTCATGGCTTGATACTGGCTGGGGGTATCAATAAGAAATGGCAAGGGTGTTATTTCACTGAGCTGGATTTGACTATCTTCCAGCTACTCTTGTTTTCAACTTATGTCAGAGAAGTACAAGGTTTCACAGGCCTGAGATAATGGTAGAGTCTTGGCAGAGTGACGAGGTGCATGGCCCAGACTGGCTGGTGCATTTTGCCTGGAAAAAAGATGCAAAATTCTGTCATTACGCATTTAACAAAAATTATGTACAAAACTGATGGGAACTGTGCATGTTCCTTTTAGGGCAAAATCTGATCAGTGTAACTGTTCAGTGACAGCGGTGGTGAGATAGCATGATTGTCTGTTAGTGTAAAAGGAATGTGCCATCACTGTATCAAATTTAATAGCTGCAGTTTAAATGCTTGAGTTGTCTCTGTATGTTTGGCACAGTTTTAGTATTACTATTTCCAGCTGTTTAGCATTGAGCATTAATTTTTGAGATTGTTAGATGCTATAAATTAGAATGCTGTCTGTCTTGTTTGAATCAGTTACAAAGGAAATTAAGTATCTCTGCTGAAATGCTTATTCAGTAAGTTAATGTAATTTAACAATACATTATGCAAAAGAAGCCAAAAATCAAACTAGAGGATTATTTAACAATTAGTGAATCTTTCATGAATAGACATTGGGAAAGACTGGAGAAGGATAAGTGTTGCTTCCCTTTCAGATTTCTAGTACAATAATTTTATGGTGATTTAAAATACAAGATCAAATTCTTAATGTTAATTTTGATGAGTTTGAAAGAATGAAAAATCCAAGAAAGTTATAAAACAGTTGATGACATCTAGAAAAAGCTATGCACAAAAGGTCAGAGAAATTTTGCATGATTCCGCATATGAATAATACATTATTTTTCAGAGAATATTTTATGATGTGATTGTCCTTTGTTATGTTTATGTGTGAGAATTGGGGTTTGTCACCGGCAAGAAGAATTCATTTTCTTGTAGCTTTTTCTTAAATGCTAATTTATTGCTATGAAAGATGCCAAAGTGACAGATCTGAAGAATGAAGCCCTCTATTTATCTTCTGAATGGATAGAGCATGAGTAGCAGTGAAGCCTTTCTCATGCTCTTTTGCCAGTGCGCCACAATCTTTTTACCATGTCCTGAGCATATTTTTACCAGTGAGAGGTGCTTATTCATTCCATAGTTTCCCTAATGGACTACCAAGGGTATCAATTAGTGACAAGTGAACAGTAGCTTTACAGCTTGGATACCTGCCCAGTAGGAGCAGAAACTACCAACTCTTTCACATAGGCCATAGGACAACCATCAGAGTCGTGAATTAGTGTCACTGCAGATAGGAGCTGTTTGCAGTTGAGCAAAGGGAGGACAGAAAGATCCTTTTTTTATCACCAAACATCTTAACGCCTGGAAAAGGATTCCAGTTTAGGTCACTTGTCTTTACACCGTGGAATAATTTTTGCAGTACTACAGATGCTGCAGTAGATGAATAAGTAAATAATAGATTCGATTTTTTTTTTTTTGTGTGTATGTTTTCTCTCTGCTCTTTTGTCTGCTCTATCTGAGCTTGGTATGAGTAGTAGAAGTGCTTTTAAAAACCTAGGACTAGAAAACAGGATTGTTGTGGCTTAGAACCAGCATTTAAATTCCAATTTTATTTGCAGTGCTGGGCTTTGTTTGGTTATGGGTACTGAATTGAATTCCTTGGTCCTGCAAACATTCAAATAGAACAAAAAACTTAGTAGAAAAGAACGTGATAAATTGGAATCTTGTATAAAACGTGTAAGATAAAAGCAATACTTGTTTAGATAAGTCTTCTTGAGCATTGAGGTAATACACCTTTCCGTGTTCTTAACGATTGTTCCTGTGCCTAACACCACATTACATCAGTTATTCTTGTCCAGGCTTGCACATTGAGTTTGAAACCCTCCTAATTCCCTCCTGCGTCCAGCTCCCTGCTGTCAGGCCTGAGCTCCAGCTGCAGACCCAGTTCTGTGCCCCCACTCTGGTCCTGGCTCACACGAAACCCAGCGCGTAACCCAGGAGAGAAGCTTGCAGGGCCTGTGTTTCACTGTGTGACTGTGTGGCAAGCTCAGGAAAGTGAAGTTTAATTAACAAGAGGGTGAATTTGTAACATATTAATTAAATCAGATTAAACTAGGCCATTTTACTTACGAATGAAAATGTCCACATGGGGGTTTAATATGTTTTAACTAATGCATTTTAAACTCACACTTGAAGTCAATTTGGCTCAGTGTTCACAATTTTCCCTGCGCTGATATGCCCATAGAATTTTAAGTAAGAAAAAGATTTGTGCAATTTCTGATAAAGATTTTTTTTTCCCCCAGGAAATAGACCTGCAAACTTTATCAGTGAATGAAAATAGTAGAAGAGGTGGAAGCTAGATACTGAACAGAATCAGTGCAGTGCTCCTTTCCCATGCTCCCAGCAGTTTCCATTACTGACAAGAAGGATTTTGGGAATGGGGTTCCCGTTCCAAAGCAGGCTGAACTCTCATATTTCACGGCTCATGCACTCTAGGTATCAGTAAATGAGCATTCGGGATGGCATATTCTCGTGCTTAAGCACTGTGTGGTTTTGCTTTTTTTGTCCCACCTCCCAAGTAAGAGTATAAAACATCCCACTATAGACTCATTCTGACTGTGTTCACCTCTGGCTCAATGAATATTTAAATACTTCATGAACAGTTAGATATCTCTGAGGAAAGAAAGATTAAAGGAGACCACTCCAGAGTACTTAGTGATGCAGCAATTAATGCGAGATAGTGTCTAATAATGCTTTATGTCAAAGAAAATTACAGATCTGAGAAGGTGAGGTAGTGTTTCTTAAAATAAAATTTTTACATTCAATTTGCTCAGAAATGATATTTAAAAAAATTTGCTCTTTATTGAAATGAAAAAACAATTTTTTCAGCCTTCAGTTTTGGTGAAGAAAGTTAATCAATTGGGAATGAAAATAACATTACTCATAAGACACAAGCTGTAATCTTAACGCAATTTTTTTTTTTTGTTTTCTGTTTTAAAAGTAAGTGAGAAGGGACAATTTACTTATTGATTTTTTTTTACATGTAAGATGTAAATCTAGAATAATTGTTACATTGTTATACAGTATCTGAATGAGGGTCACATTGGGGATCTTGACTAATACTACTGATTTCTTGTTTAATGGCAGTAGCTAATAAAACACATATGGCTTGTCTGTAGTAAGTATGCTTATAATCCTTTTACAAAGATCATAAAATCAGGGTAAATTGCGTGAAGTTTTAAAATATATTTTTTTTTAAATGTGCTTTTTCTAGTTGTCAAATTACACTTTTTTCATAGTTGCAAGTAGCCATGTTTCTCTCTTATACAATGTCAGAAATTTTGAAATTCCCATTCTTCTGTCTTTGCCAAGTTTTCCTTGATTTCACTGTTCTCACAAGACTGAGTTTCCCATTACTTACGTTTGAGTGAAGGAGGACAACTCCATTTTAGCAAACCCTGCTCTAGCAGCCTTCTGATTCACCCTACCTCTGGTTTAAAAGGAAAAGAACTAAATCTCTTATTATTTAACTGTGTAGCATCTGTTTTTCCTTATGTAGTTGCAATGAAGTTGAGCTATAATAATGGACTATCCAGACAACATCAGCTTTTGTGGATTCAAACACCACAGATCGTAAGCATCTGTTCACAGTAGTTCCCAGCCAATATCTTTAGGCTATTTAGGGGTAAGCTGTCTTGTTTTTCACAAATCTCTTCTAGATGCAAAGATTAAAGTTTATAAAAATTGCTACGCATGCACATATTTTAAAAGTTTTTACTCTACAAAATTGGAATTTTCAGCTGTAGATTGCTCTGGAGTCATTGAACAAATTGGTTGTAGTTCTGGCATTAGTTTGGGTGTTGCTTTGTGATCAGCTAAAGTTGAGCTCAGACTGGACTGTCATTGAAAGTCTCAGTTCTGCCCTCCCTTCTGCTGCTCCCATCACTTTTTCACCTTCTTCTTTGGATAAATACTGATGCTTGTGGGGCTAAGTGGTTGGTAGTGCTGAAACTAGAGGGACATCAGAATTACATAGCAGGGTGGTGGGGGAAAGGTGGAGATGGATCTCATCTTTTGACAGTAACATGGTGTTAGGTTCTTGCATTGACCTAAGCTGATTAAGAAACTACTTTTGGCCTATTTAAATTATGTGTCATTTCAGCAGAGACGAGTGTGTGGCTTGTAGTTCCTGCCCCAAATTCAAGTGGGATAGTGGTCCAGATAATTTCAGTACCTGTGAAGATGCTTCAAAGTGGTAGCAAATAAAAGTTCACGTGATCATCCTGTGATCATTTTGGCCCTCCCGCTATTCACTCCAATGTGCCTCTCAATTATTTCCTGCTCACAGAAAACATGTGCTGTGTTAGCAGTGAGTAACTTTTTTTTTTTAATGCATGCCTTGGACATGCCACCACCTGAAGACCAGGTTTTGAACTACCATATTGCTTCTGGTTCTTGCTGAATTGTTTCTATGTTAGGAGATACTGTGTGGAGTGAACAGATGGACAGGATTTTCCAGACAACCTCAAGAGCAGCTATGGTGAAGTACACTCCGACTACAAAGGACTACTATCTATCCAGATCATGGGCTGTAACTACCCTGCGTTCTGTTACTGATGATTCTGTGGCTTGGCTTGACCAGATGTGCATACCGTAATAGCAGTGATTATAATGGAAAACACTGAGATGATGGCACTGCTTTGAGCTGTCAAGTTAGACACAGTCCTCCTTTCTCCGCCTCCAAATCCAATTAATTCCATCTGCAGTTTCTTCTAATTCCCAGTGGTATTTATGAAACAAAAACCTTAAGTTTCTAATCTAAGAACTAATTGTAAATTAATAGCACTAGTATGTAACAAAGAGAAGAATTAATGCAGGCCCACACATTCACTTTTCCTTTTTGATTACATTTCTGTATTGGATGGATCTCTCAGGACTGCTACCAAGCTGTAACACAGTCAGAAAAGTGTTTATACGGTGATGAGAGATGTGTGGGTTTTTTTTGTCCATACTCATAGTGTGGTTAGATTTCTGATTTTTTAAAAAATTCTGTGTTATTGTCCTGCGAGCAGTCTTTTAATGGTTTTGATGAATTGCTGTATTTATTATCAGGGGCATGGGAATGATTTAGAGTAACTATAGATGGTTTTGCAAAAAAATCAATGAGGTTTGTGTTTTCTGTTGTTGGTTTGCTTTTGTGTTGAAGTGCTGCCAGAATTACTAAAATTTACTGTCCTTTTACTATTGGAACAATATTCCTGGGCTGTATTTTGAATGTCCTGAATTTGTTACCTGCTACCATTGCTTGTGTCCTTTATATTTGTATAACTGAAGACATTTCTCTTATTAGCTTTCTAAATGTTAAAGTGCATTTGCTTGCGTTGCATGAATTTACATTTGTCTCGGAAAGGTAATGTTTTCAACTTGAAGAGTGCTGATAGTCTGATAATGATTAGTGTCTTTTCTTGTTAATCAGACTGTGCTGCTTTTCTCTTTTTGTATCTCTGCTTTTCATTAGCGTAAATGTTTAGTACTCTATTCAAGCTCTGTATGATGCTGGAGGAAATATCTGCAGCTTGGCTCTTGTTTCCCCTTAAATCTTTTGCTCTGCTATTACTTTGGTCTTATAGGGACTGTACTTCATCATTTCCTATATTGTCCAGATGTGTTTGACCATCCTTGATAGTAATAACAGATTAGACCTTTGCTGTCTGCCATGAGATCTGCTAAACACTGGACTTAACATCCTACCAAAGAAGAAAGAGAACTTCTAGGAAAGGGAGAAGGCTATTTAGAGGGCTGAAAAGACAACAAACCAAGATTGCTCCTTTATGTCCATCTCTGTCAGGTGTCTAGTTCAGTATCTCTCTTCACACAACAGACTTTTCAAGACAGGACTGCTTTATCTTTTCAGAATCAAGCATTTTGTTGGCATGCAGCATAATAGTGCGGATGCACTATTGCAGCTAAAAAAAAGTCTTGTATGAAATTATTTAGGCTGAAGTAAATGCTTCCTTGAACTGGAGTATTTAGGATTCAGTTCACTTTCTAACCCTTCTCTGTCATTGCACTAGTTTGAGAGCTGTGAAAATAGTTTTATGACAGGAGACCTGTTAAGCTTACTGACAAAAGTTGTTAAATTTTCTCAGCATTTGTATCGTGTGTTTTCTCAAATGAGTTGTAAAAGTAGATGTAAACACTGAAACACATTCAGTTATCCAGTGGCTCGATTCTGACTCCGTCAGTTCATTTTTCGTCGCTCCTCTGGAGCAAAGAGGTTTCAACCTTCCTGACCTGGCGTCTGGTGGGTTTTGCTGCTGTGAAGTGGAGCTCCTGGGCGCTGGAGCATGGAGTTGTCTGTGTTGCCTCTTCTGGGCTCGGGTGGCCGAGCTGTGCCCAGAGGCAAGAGGGATGGGACTTTGGATTTATAATTTCCAATTAATTCCCAGCTGCCAGACTGGCTTTTGGAGTCTCTGTGCCCTGGATTTTTAAACAGTAGCATCATGAAGGCCTGTTAGGGTAGTTAGGAGGAGCCAGACAGCATTCTTTGAGGCTTCTTAAGCTGAAAGTGAACAGTCTGCCTTTATTTAATAAAGTCAACTGCCTTATTCAGTTGGAGATCTGGCTGTTCTGAAAGGGTTATGAAGCCTTTCCTGGGTGGAGGGAGTATGACTTTGTCTGCAACTACTGCCTCAGCCAAATTTAAAACCAGATTGGTTTCTAGGTTATTAGCGAACCTTTCCTTTCAGAGCATGCTGATGGACTAATCAGTCAGTAACTCCCTTAAGACCCATCAAACTGAAGCCAGTATCCTTGGTCCTGCCAAATTTCAATTCAGACCCAGACCTGGGATAAAAAGGCATTAATATCATGAAACAATGCTGCCAATAAATAGTGGACAAATGTGTAACTACCTTTCTCTGACTTGCTTAAAGAATTTGATAGTTTATTTGAGATACTGATGACTCTCCTTAATGGCAGTAGCAAGGGCTTTATTTTTCTTGCAGTAGGAAAGGAGAGACTGTTCATTAATATAGGATGGTTCATTTTTTACCGCTAAATAACCAGACCAACACCTACTGCAGCCCGTAGGATTCAGATCACCCCTCTCCCTGGAAGAATTTTTGCATGATATTGTGGGTAGGAAAGCAAGCAATTAAAATCAAAGTTTTGAGAAAAGAGAAAGCTATACTGCTGTTGCTGATTTTTAAGTGCATGACAGACAAATGCCACCTTAAAAAAAAAAAAAAGATGAGAAGCCCTGACGTTGAATTGATATTTGCTCCATACAGCCAATTTAATGTGTAGTAGTTGGAAGGAATGTTGCTGCTTATTTATAACAGGATTGGCACAGCAGCAGTATGCATCAGAAATGAATAGTTTTGCTGAAATACACCAAACTCTGTTAGTTAGTTGAATTGGCTTGTGCTGTAACTCATGTAATTCTCAAATATATCTAGTTGGGATATTTTTTGTCATGCAAAGCAAGCAATACATGCCTTTGCTTATAAAGATCATAGAATCATAGAACGGTTTGGGTTGGAAGGGACCTTAAAGATCATCTAGTTCCAACCCCCCTGCCATGGGCAGGGACACCCTCCACTAGACCAGGTTGTCCAAAGCCTCATCCAACCTGGTCTTAAACACTTCCAGGGATGGGGCATCCACAACCTCTCTGGGCAACCTGTTCCAGTGCCTCACCACCCTCACGGTGAAGAATTTCTTTCTAACATCTAATCTAAATCGACCCTCCTTCAGCTTAAACCCATTACCCCTTGTCCTGTCACTACACTCCCTGATAAACAGTCCCTCACCAGCTTTCCTGTAGGTCCCTTCAGATACTGGTAAGCTGCAATTAGATCTCCCCGGAGCCTTCTTTTCTCCAGGCTGAACAATCCCAACTCTCTCAGCCTGTTCTCATAGAAGAGGTGCTCCAGCCCTCTGATCAGCTTCGTGGCCTCCTCTGGACTCGCTCCAACAGCTCCATGTCTCTCCTGTACTGGGGCCTCCAGAGCTGGACGCAGTACTCCAGGTGGGGTCTCACAAGAGCGGAGTAGAGGGGCAGGATCACCTCCCTCGACCTGCTGGTCACAGATGAGACATTAACACTGATAACAGTGTAACTGGTAGTACTACACATGTGTACTGGGCAGTTAACTGAAATTTTCATTTACTTTGCTGTGTTAAGTGGATGTACAAAATTTGTCTGATTTAAGGTGTGGGTAACTTTCAGTCTACTATGTCAAATTCTATTTCAC
The DNA here is from genome assembly GCF_028858705.1 of Grus americana. NCBI lineage: Eukaryota > Metazoa > Chordata > Aves > Gruiformes > Gruidae > Grus > Grus americana. The sequence goes on along the minus strand of NC_072853.1, from coordinate 148,485,245 downwards.
TGTAGAAGGTCAGTGTCCTCTTCTGTATCTCTGTACTTTGACTCTAGTTGTTGTCGATATCTTATGCTGGATTATTGTTAGTGACTTGTACATGTAGGTGTACATCTCTGGCATGTGCCCCAGCATGCTATTAATTGGAGATTATCAAAACATTGCACAAAATGTCTTAGAACAGAAAGTGTGATTAAATTTCCAAAGGATAAATTCTGTTTCTTGACCAACTATGCTGTTAATATTGATGCTTGAATCCTTGTAGGCCTTCTTTCTGTGATTAATGAATCCTTACGATCCTCATACACATTCACAGTAACACCCAAAATGACCACCTCAGTGTGGAATTTAGCCTGTCACCTCTTCTCTGCTTGCTGTTCCTTTGTTAGGACACAGGGCTTCTGGAATTTATTTGGAGTTTATTAGAGCTGGAGTTGTGCGATTTTGTTTGTTGCTGTTTTCAGCTTTTCAGCACTCTTCTAACAGAAGCTGCTGTGCCATTCAGGGTCTTTTGGATCCATTTCTCCTCCTCCCTACATCTTGCTGATAAGGATGCTGGAATTCCACCCCTGTCATTTGGTAATTCATTGTAGTTGGCATCTTCTGGGAGTGAGCCCTCCAACAACTGCTGAGAGATAGTATTTTGCTATAATAATATTTTATTCCCAGACTCGTTTTCTGCTTGTAGGAATTAGATATGCTCTCATTACAAGAACACATGGCCATTTTAGAGACTTTGTTCTGTTTGCTTTGAGCAGCTGTACATCTCACTTCATCAGTTAATAAAGAGTTTCATTTTGATAGTTAAAAGAAGCTGGGCTGCTGATTGAAGTTGCCATTCCTTTAAGAGCTCCGTTCAGATGCTTCAGCTTTGGAAGGCATAATTCTAGTGGTATGCCCTGTTTGTAGCGAGTAGGAAGGAAATTACATCACTCAGGAGAGACATAATTGTGCAAAAAGTGCAAATTATAGCTGGCTTTAGAGCTGCAAATAATTTCTTTGATTTGTTGACTTAAAATTCTAGGGGGAAAAAAAAAAGCACTGCTGGTGTTTCTTCATGCAACCTCCACTGGAAGCTCTTGGTGGCATGTTGTATGTGTGTAAATTGACTGTGTCCCACTGCTGTTATTGTAAACAAGCAAACAAACCAGCTGAGGCTCTGCCCCTATATGTTTTGTGTGCAATATTAATTTGTCTCATGCTAAGAAAACAACTGTTTTCCTACTTGGCTTTGCACAACAGCGAAAGATTTACAGCTTTGTTCCATCTGAATGAAGATTACCTCTTGTGCTCTTTCCAGAAAGGAACCCGAACAGAGTTTAAATTGCCATGTGCCAAAGGAGTTAGATAAGTGAGCTACACTCTTGAAATTAAGAACATCTGTGAGAAATAGTTTGTGAAAACATCTATTAAACGTATTTGAATAATTTATAGAAACTGAAGGCTATACTGAAACAGCAACCTGTATCCAGGGCTAAGGTATTAAGCCACACCAGTGCTCTTAGCTGTCGGTTAGTAAAATAGAGGCTGAGTGAAGGTCCTAGCTGTATTCATTTTCTTCTGTTCACCTGTCACCTTACAAAGACTATTCATAGTGTGTATCTGTTCCACATGGATGAACTTATAGATGGGAAGAATGCCTCCAAACCCCTGTTCCTCCTGTATTTCACCAAGCTCAGCTTGAAGAGTTGAGGATTATGGTCTTGCAGGGGGTAAAAAGGGGTTGTGTTGTTAGCCTAGGATTCCTCTTTCCCTGGTAGCCAGTGCTAAAATGTTGAGTAAAGATCATAGAAACAGCCATATGCAGTCAACCAAAGCTCCATGTAGTGCATAACCCATTTGTAACTCTGGCCAGTAACAGATGCTTGAGAAAGAATTAATATGTCAAGAACTTGGGAGATTTCTGTCATATATTCCTAGTTTCCAGCACTCTGCGACATGGTACTCCCTCAGTTAAAGTTCTTTGTGTTGAACTGTTCTGGATGGATTATTTTTTTCTAATTTGTTTAATAACTTTTTGAATACAGCACCTGGCTTCTTTTATGTTCTGTCACAGATTTACTGCTAAGTTACACTATATAGAAGCTGAGTAGGGATTCCCATGACAAGAAGGATGCCTAGCGAAGATGATGATGTTTCTTCTCTAGCCTTTCCAGCACTGACCTTGTATTATTAATGCAGAGTTAAGGCTCTGTATGAAATCTTTGAGAATTTGTGCCCAGGTTGTCTTTATACTTGCTTCTAGGATTCAGTGGTTGTGTGTTCTCTAGGGGTTTCCTCACTCTAATTCCTCACCTGCTGTTTAACAGGAACAGAACATAAACCTTACTGTCTTATTTGTGAGCAATCTTTAAATTCCTGTGTTTTTGAAATAGATCAATTTCAATTTTTGAACCCCCATTTGACAGGATTGCAGTGTGAAAAAAAAATAGTTGGACTGAATGAAACTTTGACTTTCAAAATGTGTGAAACTAGATTGCTTTTACTTGACAAGCAAATGGACAAAAATATCTAATCTGTCATTCAGAGTGGGTGTGAAACTTGTATCCTGGTCACTTGTAGTCATTAAAGAATCTGTACCAATTTTGGAAATACTAGAACTGTCTGTTTCTATAATGCCTGGATTCTAGATTTACTGATGGTGTTTTGTATTTCTTTTTTTTAAACTGAAATTTCATGATAAATATAATTATTTTCCTTCCTAAATTGGTCTCTTAATGTGCTTGTAAACAGTTCCCTTTTTGCTAGAAAAGTGAGTGAAATAAACTAATACAGACAGTAGTTTAAATCACAGAATTGGAGAACAGTGGAGGTTGGAGGGATCTCTGGAGTTATCTAGTCCTTTCCCCTGCGCAAAGCACAGTCAACTAGAGCAGGTTGCTCAGGATCATGCCCAGTAGTCTTCTGAATATCTCCAAGGATGGATACTCCTCAACCTCTCTGGTCAACCCATGCCAGTGTTCAACAACCTCACACTGGAAAGGTTTTTACCTACGTTTAAATGGATTTTTCTGTATTTCTGTTTACACCCATTGTTTCTTCTGCTTTCCCAGGGAGCTGCTAAGCAGAGTTTGTCTCTGTCTTCTCTACTTCCAGTTCATCAGATAGTCACACACATGGGTAAGATTTCCCCTGAGCCTTTCCAGGGATCGAGATGAGCCTGTGATTGGTCTGTATCTCCCCACATCCTGCTCCTTGCCTTTCTTGAAGACAGGAATGACATTTGCCTTCTTCCAGCCCTTTCCAGCTTTGTCTGAGTATCATGACCTTTCAAAGATAATCAACAGCCTCCTCATAATGACATCGGCCAGCTCCCTCAGCATTTGTGAGTGCATCCCATCAAGTCCCATGGACTTCTGTATGTCCAGTTTCTTTAAATGTTCCCTAGCCTGATCCTCCTCCACAAAGGGTGAACCTTCCTTGCTTCAGGTTTTGTCACTGGTTTCAGGGCTTGCGAAGGGTGGTATTACCAGTAGTGATCAGTGCAAAGAAGGCACCGAATATCTCAGCCTTTTCCATCTCTTTTGTTACCACGTTCTTTAACCCATTCAGCTGAGGGCCTATATATATTTTTTTTTCTAAATGTTTTTCTAGTGCCTTGGGATGATGGTTGGCATACAGATGTGTCTATTTTTGTTCGCTGTTTTTCTCTGCATTGGCGGTGCTAGTAACTAAACTTACTGGAGTGTCATAAGTAAATTTCTGTTAGAGAGAAAATGTGAATTCTTTGTTTTCTATCCTTGTTTCATGTACATGTACCATGGTAAAAGTTGCTCTTCTTGAAAAGTTATTTTTCTTTCTAGACCTGCTAGTTGAACTGATGTCATTATTCTGCCTTGCACAGCTCTGGCATTGCGGTGAGCATTTTCTGAGTGACGATGAGGAAGGTCTGACATCCTATGCTAGGAGGTACTTGCTCAGGTTAGGAGGGCACAGTCAAACAACTTTATTTGGTTAGCTCAGTCTTCTCTGTGTTGAAGGAGATCTCTGGGTAGTATGTATTTTTATTCAGTATTTGATGTTGTGATATGGTGTTAGAATACCACTGCTGCCAACTCCACCAAATAGTAGATTTGGCTCTTGCCACAGAAGCTTTCATAAAAATTAATAAAAATATATAAAGATTCTGTTATCACAGATGCAAGGGAAAGTGACATTTCTCTACTTTGTACCCTGTAACTCAAGAGGACACTGAGGTAGCTGGGAGACCATGAGATCCAGCATTTCTGTTTCCACTGATGGTTTCACACAACCTCTGTTATTAACTGCAGCCTCCTACCCCAGACTTAGAGCATGTAACAGTGATTATTTCACTTCCAGCTTTTTGGGGCTGGGTGCATCCTATGCAGGTAATATAAAACATTGATATGAACTTTTGCACTAAACTCTGCTCTTGGATTCAAGAACAAAAATCAAGAGTCCTTGTTTTGTGGATATTGGTGGATTTGAAGAATGTAGATTAAGATCTTAGTGATGATATGTGTTAGGTGGGGTAAAATGCAGGTTGTCTAAGACAAAGGAGAGACAGTTAATATATGCAGTGTTCCACTGTGTGTGGGTTGGGTTTTTTTTTTTTTTTAAAAATTTACTATAACCTATTGATAAATAGAATGGGATATACTGAAAGAGAGAACGTGTATCTGTGAACCTGGTGACGTCAATAAGAATCTCGGTAAGACTATACCATTTGGGTAGCTGGCCTGGTGTCTAGACAGTCAACTGAAGTCCTCATAAGAGCTCTTTCGATTTATCTTAGAAGACAGCAGGAACAACTTGCATAGCCTCATAGGCCAACTATTTACATTGATTTCTTAGTAGTCTCATCATAAGAATTACACTCAGGTGGTATCTGGAGAATGTGATATTTTTGCCATAAGATGCCAAGAAATTACCAATTTAGCAACAACCTGTACATCCGTGTTTATAAACTGAGTATTTTATTGCATTTTTAGAGCTGTCCTTTTAAATAGAGCCATTGCAGTTGAGAATCGTTAAGTTCACCCAAGGATTTTGCACCCTATTGAGGCAAGAACCATTATTATCATTACTATTTTGGATAAAACAAAGCTAGGAATAGGTATTTTAAAAGTGCCTAGAGGATAGATATAGGTATCCAGCTCTCATTTAGGGAGCTGGTGCATAACTTCAAGGTGCTTATAAGAATGCAGCTTTCAGGATATGTCCCTCAGGCACAGTGCAGTGCTATGCAGAGATGCACTCAAGAGGCTCTAAACAAGCTTGTTCAAGTACTAAAAGCAATACTGCTGTGTAAGCACAAAGATCTGCCCAAGGTGATTAACCCTGCCGAAGAACTAGGTGAAACAAGTGTGTTAGAGAGCTATACTTACAGTGCAGAGCAGGATTACTGGAAAAGAACAGGCTATTCAGTCATTTTTGTTGAATTATACATTAATGTATGCCATAGAATTATGCAGTAATAATATAAAAGGAAAATCATATTGCTAGGAATTTTATGAAATAAAGTCACAGGTAATGTCTGGTCAAGGACCACGAGTTGCCCATCTTTCACCTAGACCCACCAGGCATGGTTTTGCTCATGAAGGGAGGTTGTTGGTAAAGCATTTGTAGCCCTTCTCTGAGCATTGCCGCATGCTGTGTGTGAGATTCAAATCCTATGACGTGATCGGTAGTTTTGCTGCACCTCTTCTGTCCCTTTCTTCTCATCTTCTTTTCCACACTGTGACTGCAATGAGACCTGGACATACTTTTAACGGCTTATTTTAAGGCATATTTGCTCTGCATGCAAGCAGAGTGACTCATGGTTGATAACCAGTGGCTTAACACCTACCATATCTCTTCAACTCCGCTGTCAGATAAGAGTTAAATAACGACGGGAGAAGTTTTGGGTCTGTATATCTTAGCAGCCAAACCACGTTCACGCAAAGCCAATGAAGTGTGATTGAAGTAATCGACAATTGTTGGTCTTTTTGTCTGTTCCTTGCAGAGATGCAAATGGATCTGCGCAGTCCAGGTGTTGAAATACGGGAAGCAGCAGCAGCAAAAAAATCACGGTGTTTGAAATCAATGGCACTCACCTTGAAGTAGAGCCTCAGAGTTGCATTTTGTGGCTTTTGCAGCAGCTCCTCTCTCCTGTGTTCTGTTCAAAGCGCCAGGGATCCTCCGGCAGGAAGGGATGGAGCCGGAGGGTGGCTGGGCAGGAGCGCGGGGGCTGCAGGACAGCCTGCCATCAGCTGACGCACAGCTGCGCTGGGAAGCCAGGGGACATCTGTTTGTGGAGGGTATGAAAGCTGCGGGGAGAAAGCAGAAAGGAAGGGCTCTGATAGGAAAAAAAAAAAGCAGCAGAATGAAATGAAAAGTCTGATTCATTACCGAAATATTTCTGGATCCTCAAATTTCTGAATTCTTTGATATTGCTGGCAACTGTCAGCATGTCACTGAAGTAATAAGTCTAGATAGAAGGGTCAAAGCCAGAACTAGAGATGTAAGAGTTGTATAATCTGCCTTTCAGTGAATAGGAAATCTGAAAAAGGATAACGGTCACAAAAATAAAATCTGAATTTTTTTTCTAGGGTTTACAAGTACAGTGCAGTGCATTCGAATTAGTAAGTCTTTAAAAATAAATTACTGCTGCATTGAGTTGATGCCATTATAGTGACAGATGACCTGGATTGTTTTGCTGGGAAGGAAGCACCCTTCCCTTGAGAAAAAGTCACAGCTGCTTATCTTGGCTGTGCAAAAACAAACCCCTAAATATTTATTTATTTGTGTATTTTACATGGAGAGTTCAGAGGGGAAACATAATTCATTTGATTTACAATAACAGTGAAATAATTCAGATTTCTTTTTGCTTTGAGGATGTGTTATGGATACTAAAAATATCTGTGGTGAGTTTGCAGTGATCGTTGACAGGCCTCCTCTTTTCATAGGAAAAGGTGTAGTGAGATGCAGATGATAACTTTCTGCAAATCACTAACAGCACAATGGAAATAACAAAGTGATTATAATTTCTGAGCTTTCCTTCAAAGGGCATGGTTGTTTCTCCAAACCTGGCTAATGGAAAACCAGTCATGTCTGGCTAATTTCTGTAGTGGCTAATTTTAAATTCTTTGTTCTTGTGCTTTTATCAGTGACATTCAGAAAGACTGGCATGAAAAAGTGTCATTTGTTTGGAGATCATAGGAATTAGACAGGGAGAGACCCTAGGTCTCCCAATTCTTGGTCGCTTCTTGCATATGTGCTGGGCAGGGATGACTTCCATGGCCACCAGAAGGTCTTTTCCTTCTTACACAGCAGAGAGCAATTGAAGAAATACCTACAGAAGTGGGATTTTCACACCCCCCCCCCCAATTTAAATTTAGATACATATAATTGTGTCTTTTGAGAAATTACTTGAAACTTTCTTTGTTACTAAAAGTGTATCTTTTATAGACTTGAGAAATTTTATTTTCAGTTGTGAAAATACAGAATAGCGTATCTCTAAATCTCTAAGTCCTGTCACTTTAATGTTACTTCTTGATGTAATCAAGCATGTATTAATCAAAGCAGAACTGAAACATGCCAGCAACTTAAAACAAAAGCAAAATATTTTTGACTGCGCACATGCAGTGATGCCATGAGAAATACAACAGTTTGCTGAAAGCACGCAAGTTGTCATGTTGGCATGGTTTTAAACAAGCAAGGCTAAATGAGGCACAATATGACATTTTAGAGTTCATGTTGGGAGTAAACATGCCACAACAATCAACTGTCTTGTCAAAGAGCTACAAAAATAATTTATTTCCCCTCCAGAGCAACTCCTAGGGAAAGAATAGTTAGTGTATTAGCTGTCTGGGAAAAAATTAATATGGAGATATGAAAGAGGAGAATGTTTGGGTCACACAAAAAAGAAACATAAAAAGGAGATGTAGTTTGTTGAATTGGTTTTTTTTTGAGCACCAAAGTGAACTGCTTATCATGATTTCCATTTAAGCCTGTTCCATTATCAAGTATATCCCACCATCAGGAAGTATACATGAAACCGCTGGTTCAATGTAAAATACATTCTTCACTATTCGGCAAATTCTTGCAGTATTTTCTTTGATCTGTTTGATTTATTCTAAAACTGTAGTAAATATACGTAAGTGTATCTCAAATATTGCTATATGTAAGAGCAGATTTTATTTTTAAATCATAGTTTTCTATGTAGTTGTTGAAAGATGTTTAAAATAGGAAGTTAAATTTCTACATATTTTGCATTGGCATCATAGTAAATACAATGATTTTAATTTCCTCCTTGAGTTATCATCTGCAAACCAACAGCAAGACCTACTTAGGGGAAGTTTCCCATCAGAAGTGTTTGAGCAGGAAGCAGAATGCTGTCAGATGCCGTAAAGGATTTTTCTGTAAATGACAGTGACTTTGGCAGGCAGGATTTTAAGAAGACTGCCTTTCTTGGCCAGTGACAGATGCTGGGGATCTGAGTCTTTCCTGTAGCACCCCACCATCACCTTATTTTGTTCAAGGTTTTATTGTGAATCATAAAAATGCTTCTGTTTCATACAAAAAGCAGCTCCTGAATTTAAGGAATTAAAAAGACACTGAAAATAAATCTGTAAACCTCATTAAGAGAAGTTTTTAGCAAAAATTTACATCATGACAGTTAGGCATTGACATGGAGACTTCTTTTTTTGCAAAGCTTTTGGGGTTCACTTAGAAAATAGGCCACCTAATTTAAGGACCAACTTTGAGACGATTCTGGACTGCAAATATATACCGACATGTGAGGACACTATGTTTGGTAAGACAACTTTGCCACTTTTTTGACTTTTTAGCTATACCATTGCTCTCTCTTCATCCAGTCAAACCTGATGGCAGTCTGCTTTACTTGTTATGCTGAGCACACACCATGTATATGTCTGGTCATTCCTCAGCAACTTTTAAGCTTTTTGCTTGGTTTCAACCAAATTTGACAGGTTGTCAAGTTAAGCTGATGGTTTGTGTGAGTTTCCCAGAAAGGCTCCCAAAGAGACGAGGAAGAGAATGGGTAAAAGCTTACCCAGATAAAAGCTTATGATAAAGCAAGATCATGAATTCACCACTTCTGGGCTATCAGGGTATCTGCACACAGTATTGTCTTCCAAAGTTGTATCTACAGAACCCCAAATTTCACCTTTTCTTGGAACTACTTGTTTTCTGCCACATTTCATTGTTGCTTTTCTGTTAAACTCTGTTGCCAACTTTTTCTTTGGTTTCTTTTGCATTGAAAAACTGCATCTCAAAATTGTCTTCTAAAATATCTCCTTAATTGCTGACGAAGGCCTTGGTAAAATTCAAGCTATAATAGGAGATGCTGTGACCTCATTTCTGAGATTTCAAGAGAGTTTTTTTTTGTAATTTGTTCTCTTTTTGGGGAGACTGGTGGTGTATCTTTTGTAACAGATATTACTGAGGGGTGAAGGAAAGTATGTATGTGGTCCTGTTTGGTTGGGGGAAGGGAGATGCATATTAATGTGATTACTTGCAGGATGAAAGATGGTGAGGTATTTAAACTGGTTCTGGCTTTAGACCAAAGTGAAAAATTAATGGACTGTAATGTTGTTGGCTTTGTTTGATGAAGTGCTCAGTGAATGTTATTCAACTGAAGAATAAATATTCTTGATACAGTTGTTGAGGGAAAAGAAAAAACGTTGCAGCACATTGTAACTTGGTAGCATTAAGCATTCATTTAATCAGCAAGTTAATCATTAGCTTTGGTTTTGGTTTTTAAGTTCTGGAGTGAGGCAAGGCTTTTCACAAAAGTATGTTTAAGAATGTGAGGTGGCCAAATCAGAGAGGCTTAATTACTGACCAGTTTTTGTTTCAATAACTATGTGGTGTATTGCAAAAGGCTGAGACTATGAAGCTTTGCCTGACTTTTCTAAATTTATATCTAGGTACCATATTTCGTTGCAAGGCCTGCAACTTTCTGTTGCCATCTCATCAACTGGATCCCTCTGCACACTAAGGTCATTGTGGGCAGCTGTTACGGCTAGTAAGTGCAAGATAAGCAGATGAAGAGAAATAACAAAGATAGGTGCATTGAGAATATTGGTAGATGAATAAATAGTTGAATAAACTTTTTATGAAGAAGTTTGTGGTGATGTCCAGCTTTTGGCTGGGATATAGTTAATTTTCTTCCTGGCAGCTGGCGTAGTGTTGTGTTTTGGATTTAGGATGAGAATAATGTTGATAACACACTGATGTTTTAGTTGTTGCCAAGCAGTCAAGGACTTGTCAGCTTCTCATACTGGCCTGCCAACAAGGAGGTACACAAGTTAGCTTTGGCGATTAAATTTAAGAAAGGATGAGAACTGACCAATTTAATAATGGCTGGAAATGAACTTCAAAGCTCCCACTCCCTGCATGAAACTTTTGAAGTATCTGTGAAAAGCGTTGGCAAAGATGCATTGCATATGCAATACGGAGCTCTTCAGCTTTTTGAGGTGAAAGCTGCCTGTTAGGCTAGTGTCAAAGTATTTTAATTTAGAAAGTGTTTAAAACACTACCTGGGACATTGATGTGTATCTTGAAAGAACAGGACCAATGAAAGCCACTTGAGGTGGTAGGTTTCAAGATCATGAAATATTTTGTGAGGGGTAAGGAGAGTTCCCTTGTGCTGCACAACTGCCCTCTTGTCCTGCAGATTTTAGGCACTCAGTGAAACCACAATTCTTCCTGCAAGGGCAAAAGAGTCCTAGAAACGTGACACGGAGTCACATCATTGGTATGAGAAGCCCCACTAATGCTCGGATCTTTTGGAACCACAGTAATCTTGGAGATGATTTTGTTCAACATAAATTCTCAGAGTACTGCTGTTCTGGATATATCAAACTTCAGTCCTAAAAACCTGAAAGCATAAATTGGTTTTTGATGCCCCCCCAGCCCTGGTATCAAAATTGGCCTTTGTTACAGTACACTACAGTGAGCTTTAAGAACTGGAGTCCTAAGGCCAGGATCCTGCCCAGGCACTATTGTTTCCTATACGTTATAACCAGATAATAATAATTGAACTGAATATAAGCCCACCTAGCCTTTTCTTTGTTTAAACCCCCAATTTACGCATAATACTTGCCTTTGATGGCAAAGTATGTGGGATTTTTTATTTTTTTTTGTGAAGCAGGAAACCGATATCTATGAGATTCATTAAGATGACAGAGGGGAAGTAGGCACAGATCTTTTAAACCAAAATATTGAATTTTTTAATTAAAATTTTTGTAATTTTGCGTGTGTCTGGATCCTGTTTGAAGTTCTCAGAGAAGCTTGAGTCTATGGAAGGTTTAAAATGGTAATGACAAGCTTTTTTTTTTTAAACTGATGTTAGTAAAAAACCCCACCGGATGACATTTTCATGAAAGGTCGTTGTAAAATGGACATAGAAGAGAGCATTTTCTATTAAAAAAAGTACTTCAGTTTTGTGTAGGCCAATGATCCCCATACTGAAATGTATATACCACTGGTAGTAAGTGGACTACTTTAAATTGATACGGCGTGGCAGCAGCTGGAGTGAGGTTCCCTCCCGTGCCGCAGGGCAGTGCCACGGCAGCTCCCGCAAGCAGCCTGGAGGTCCCAGCTTTCCGCCTGTTCCTTTCAACACTCAGAAGGCAGTGGGCACAGGGCTGGGAGCGGATGGTTGTGGAGCCCAAGGTTGGTGGTCGCGGATGTGCTTTGCCATGTGGCAGAATGAAGGTCTTTGTTTTTGACTGGGGGCTGGTAGGGAGGAGGGTGGAGGTGGGTGCCTGCCATATCCACTGTACGCAGGCTGAGATAAGGGAGGACATGGAGATAGGGTCCCAGCTGGGGCCTTGAAATACTGATACTGTGGTTGATGACAACTGCTCTTGAGCCTGCTGAGTTGAGTTGTGTTGTTTCTCCCTTCCAGTTGTTCAGTTGTGTAGTAATATACAACTCTTAACCCCTTTTTTTTTTAACCTGTGTGGCTATTCATTACTAGTGACACAAAACAGGGTAGCACGATAATGTGAAAATGTGTACAATTTACCCAGTGTGTGTGAAAGCAAGAACACGTATGACACCAAAACACCGAGGATCGCTGAAATACAGGAATCAGCACTATCTTATGGCTCATATTTGAGTCAGTTACCTTAGCAGCAGGAGGACTTCTGCAAAAAATAGATTGGAACTGTGAAATCCTTGTATGCATTATGGATACTAGTTTCTGTTTCAGGGCTATACAAAACGTACTAATTTTAAAGGAGAATCCTAGGGTTTTCTTCCCATATGGGAAACAGATCCAGCATGTGTTGGAGGTGATGAGAGTCGAGCACAGGCAACGTTGCTCTGAGAGCTCCCTGAAAGAATCCCTTTGCATGAGTGTGCTGCTTCTGACTCTCATTTATTCACTATTTCTTTTTAATCTGTATTGTGCTTGCTTGTGGAGACATGACCTAATGTAAGTAGGATCTAATCCATTAATGACTTAAAAATAAGGTCAAAAGTTAGACTGGTGTTGGGAATGGACCCAGGAAGCTGCAGAAAGAGAGTAAGTGTTGCCCTTGTTCTGCTTGTGGTCTCCTAAACCAGAGATAAAATGTACTTGAAGCTTATATCAGTGTGAGTACATCCTTGTTTGGGAGAAAGGCAAAAAGACATTCATTGAACTAGAACTTAAAAAACCCAAACAAACCCACTGTAACTGGCAGTACTTTACAGGACAATGCTATGTATACTTTGTATAGCAGGTGTCACAAGAAACTGCCAGGCTATGATTGTGGGCTAGATGAGACCAGTGGAAAAGAAGTAAGGGTACAGCCTTCCTGCTAGCTAGTTGGCAGGGTTACCCTTCCAAATGGATTCACTTTGGGTTCTGACGGTGATGGGTTTTAGGCCAATTTCTTGGACATTCAACCTGCACCTAAAAAAATGTGTCCCTCAGCATGGGTATTTAAAAAGAATAATTTAGTCATAGTATTAACAGTAACAGCAGTTGAGGACAGGGATACGGGTTGCCACTGACATCTCATGGGTTATTGTCTTGATAAAGGCATGTGGTTTTGCATTAATTTTGAAGGTAAAAGGGCATAATATACATTCTTGAAGATGAAGGCTTGGATTAGCAAGGAACAATTTTTTTTTCTGGTAAAGAAAATACTGATCTCTGTGTTTTTTGGAAGCCATTAAAGAAAAGCTACAAAAAAGAGTCTCACCTCCAATATCTGTTCACACTCATTTCCACAAACTCTCCTGTTGAGAATCATAGCTGAAAGCTGGAAGAAGAGCCTTTTCTCATTCACTTGAGTGGTTACATCACTGAAGTTCACATGAGCTTTGAGCACCATTAGCTGGAATGTATCTTCATCTAGTGCTTTGGAAAGCCTCTGCAGAGATTTCTGGAAATGCTGACAAAGCAAAAGTATTTTGGAGCCCGTGCTTTGGTGGAACTTAGGAAGAAATGCAGGGAGCAAGTAAGCTGGTGCCCAGTTCAAAAGTCAAGCTCTCTGGAGCTCTGTGATTTCTACCTTTTGCTCTTCTAAGGGATTGCTATCATAGCAGTTCTGAAAGGAAGCCACTGAATAGTTTTTAATTCCTTCCATAGTTGTATTTAATAGATGATCTTCTCTACAAATGTTAATTTAATGCTTGTCCAGCACTCTGAATAGGAGAGCAGTAAAATAAATTTAAACGTTATCATGAAGTGCTTGGAAGAGTTACACTAATGCCAGGATCTAATGCTGCATTTATTATATATTGCATTATAGAGCATTATATTGTATTGCAGTATATCCTTGCTATTTGAGGCAGTGAGAATTTGTGAGTATGATGATTCTTTTGGCCAAGTTTTGCTCTTGGAATCTTCAGTTTAGAAGTAGTAATGATTGGGTGCATCGTAAGTTATTGCTCTCTCGCATAAAATCATGTATCATGGAAAAGTAGCATTTTTGAGCATGACAACAGTATTTAATCGAAGAATGCTGGCTTCAGAAGCACAGAAAAACTCCATGCTGCAGAATTTCAGTGCAGTTTGGTGCAAGGAGTAATCCCTCCTGCGTTTTGTCCCTCACTGTCCACTTGGCTGCAAACTGTCTCAACACCAAGCACCTGTATTGCAGAGGCCATTTGTCGGCAAGGAAAGCAGCCTGCTCTCACCCATATAATGGTCATATAGCATGGCTGGGCCTACGCTGCCTTCTCCCCCATCCCTCCAGACCCTTTCTGGAGCTGGAGCTCAAGGTGCCCAGTCACTCTGGCTTGTCACCCACCTTCCCATCTCTTAGACATTGCATCCTGCTAGTCAAGTCACAACAGAGAAAGGCTCAGAGTTAGGAACTTAGTGCTCAGGTGCAGGAGGACAAACTGAGGTGTTTCCACACCATCTTTCAGTCCTCACAATTTAAGGAATGCCCTCTCATCTCACCCTTGACAGCGGCACAGGGAAGAGGAGAGGGATAATCTGTTTTCCCTGTCCATTTCATTTAGATGGTAATATAACGTAACCTCCTGTCTGTGCACCAGAATAGGTTGTGGGGGTGGTGGTGGATGCCATGGAATCTCATGGCTGGAGGTTTTTAAGAAGAGTTGCGTGTCAGAATGAGTCTGGGTGGTCATATTGCAGTTCTGAAGCAAGGGATGGACCAGGGAATGTCTTGAGTTTTCTTCAAAGCCCATGTTTTAGGATGCCGTATTTTTGTATTGAAGCAAAGCCAGTGACTATACTGCTTATCAAAGTCAGATTTGCACTATAATCCTTTTGAAAATAAACAGTGCTTTGCTAAGAATTAAATATCTAGAGAATATTTTTAATGATCTCTGTCTCTTGCAGGATTTAATTTTCGAAACGTCTTTTTATATTTTACTGCACTACAGATAACCTGACATGAAAGCGGAAATGTGACCATATTTTTGTTGTTTCCTTCCTTCCTTTTCTTGCTCGCATATTTTTTTCCCCCTCTTGCTTGAGACCATTCAAATGCTAATTGATAATATACGGTAAGGGAAGTAAGAGAATGAACAAAATGATTAGTGTGGAGGATATCTCTCAGAATTCAAGAGATATTGGAGAGATGGTTGGTTGAGAAACTCAGCCTGCTTCCAGGAGGAATTATGCTAACTGGGCATCCTGCTCCATACTCCTTTTGAAACCGTACCTTTGCTGACTTGCTGGGAGGACACGTGCACCTAGCAGCGATCATCCTACCTGGCTTCTCAGTCGCACACTTGCAACAGCCACTCTTCCTACTAGCCCAGGTCCAGAGATTTATTTGCAGGTACAGATTTTACGCTAGCTCTTCTTTTTCTGCTGTCAGCTTCTTCCCCTTCCAAAGCACTGAGCTAGTCTGATATTAGAATATGATGAATATGTCTTACTGTTGTTGATTGAGCAGAAGAGCTTCTATTTTCTTCTTTTTAAAAATTGTGTTCCTGCTACTCTGTTAGTATCAGAACAGTATTTTTTTTCCTGTCTTTCAAGTTTATTTTAGGAGTTGAAATCACTTATAAGACCAGCAAGCAAAACAATTAGGCAAAATCGCCTAAGCTCTTTTCATGGCTAAATGAGAATGGAATTATTTTCAAGAAGTAATATTATTTCTCAAGCATCTTTTAATTACTGTACTTCAATTTGGTTGATTTTTTTTTTTTTACTGTCATTGTCTATTTCAAGTAGAGGTTTTTTGTTTTTAAAGCACACTTGTAAAATAAGGTATATGCAAATGCAGTTTTCCATCTTATCTGTAAGAAAGCCCCACAAATCAAAAGATGTCTTCAATTTAGACCCCTCTGACCACTAGTTCACTGATTTTTGCTTAGAGGATATAAAACCACAGTTAATGTTTTATGAACACTCTTATTTCCAACTAGCCACCTAAAGACATGCAGAAAGAATATGTAGGATTGGTATTGTATTTTTTAGAAAGTCAGTATTTCCAAATGTATGTATCTGATGTATGCACAGAACTTTGAAAATATGTTTTTTAATGCTAAGTTGCAACAATACATTGGATTGTGGTACAATAAAAACTTTATTTTGAAAAAAAAAAGCTGTCATCAGTTGTTTTTAGTAGCTTTAATCCAAAGGTTAAATATTATAGGTAAATTATAAATATTGTAAGTATAAAATGAGAAACAGTAGGTAGATATGACAAATAATGGAAGCAGAAGAATAGTAGCAAGGAGGCTAGGAGCTGAACAGTGTGTTTCTTAGATAGACAGCAGGCTATTTCCAAAGAGGCGTTAGAGAAGTAGAGCTTAGACAGTAAACTTTGAACTTTTACATTGTAGGTATCAGTATCGCCAGAAATCTGTCTGTAGTCAATGGAGAGGAATAGTCCCTTCTAAGACGTGACTCTGATGTATATTAGATATCTAGAAGTGCCTCTCTATTAACTGTTAATGGAGTCTAGATGACTAGCCTCAGATGTAGATGTACTGTAGATGTCTTGCTTGATTAGGTGAATCTAATTAGATGAACCCCCTACCTGAGGGGATAGATCCTGACAGCAAAGTCACAGCTGGAAGTTTTAGAGAGAAAGGAAATTTGCTTGCAATGCAAGTTGGGAAGAAAGGGAGAGGGACAAAAAAGGCCAAAGATGGAGCGTTGTTGAATTGCCACAAGAAAGTGGAAGCTGCCTGGGGAGAAACTCCTGGATGGAGAATCAGTAGTGTGGTTAGAGGGTGAGGCAGGAAAAAACAAACCAGCCAAGAAGATGATTCCAAAAGCGAAATCAGATGTTACAAACTCTAGGTGATTGCAAGATTGGGGAATCAAGGATGATTTGATTGCTTGTAGTTGATTATGACCCAAAATCGTTGAGAAAATGTCCTCCCATTCTAGGCTGCACTATCATTAGATCTTCTCATAAACAGATTAGAAAAATACTCCCACAGTTGCTTCCACAGCTAGAACATAATGGACAGTTCCAGTCACAACATGTGCTTCTTTGGTTTTTGATGGAGGGCGTGAAAAATGAACTGGAGAAATGCTGTGGATATAATCACACATTTCCAACTGGAGAAACCACTTAAAAATGCTAGACTTCAGGTGTAAAAATGGAATTGAAACTATAGTGACCATCAAACAATCCAATGCTAAAACAGAAATTTTGCTGGTGTGAAAAATTGATAATAAAGTGTGTGATGTTTGTGGAGGTACTATCAACCTACAAATAGGTGAATTTTGGTTGGGTTTAAATGTCAAGCATGTTGCACTATTGCAGGGCATGGTAGTACTTTTCAGTATAACAGGAGCTGAGACTCCATGGCTGTTCTGCATATTGGAATAAGAATAAAATAATGAAAAAAAAAGAAAAAGATTCACTTCTCTGTGATCTGACTCTCAATGTGAGAGGAATTGTCATAAATCGATGGTCCCTGTTCCTCATTTTACCAGACTTGCAGTCAACAGAAAAAGGGTTTATTGGAAAAAAACCTAACACTGAAATGAACTGAAGTGCTTCAAAAAGCTGTAAGACACTGTATGAAATCCATGATAAGGCTTCTGTAATTCTCCGCATAGGAAGCAATCATTATCCTGAAAAGTTTGTTTGTAATTTTTTTTTAAAGAATAGCTTTGTAGTCACTTATATTTGGTATTAAAAAATAAGTCTTTGGAAAACTTTTACCAGAAGTATGACAAAAAATAAACCACTGATTAGTCTTTTGATTTATTAAAAATGTCTCTATAAATATAGATTTTTGATTTTTCTTTAAATGAATTTTTGATACAAGAAAGGAAACATAAATACATTGTTACACATACAGCAGGGCTTTGTTGCTGTCTTGCTGATGGAGACTGTCATTTTCCCATGCGTGGAAAGTGGTATAGATTTTTCCAAATTGGGCAACATATGCTGTATTACGTTCTTCAGGTTTACTTTGCAACCCAAATAATACTGTGCAGCAGCATTCCTTGATAAAAAGCAAGGATAGGTGATAAGACCCAATGATTATAATGATTATTGCTTAGGAATGAGTGTCAGGACTGATTAGTATCTCATTCAGGTTCAGTAACGGATGGGCTTCCCAGGGCCACTTGCGCTAGATTGCTATCGACTTGAACTCCTTCCTCTGTTATTGGGGAAGGTCAGTAATAGTTTGTTGCAGCAACTACCTTGCTTGTTTTTTCTGCTTGATGTAGAGACCTGAGCAGAGAATCTCTTTTTTACTACCTTGCCAATATTGGTGTTATTTACACATGAATTCTGAATTGTTAATTGCAGTAAAAAACATGGATCAATTGCAGTAAAAAACAGTGCCTTTCCCCAGTTACCTAATAGTTGATTTTAGGAATGTGAGCTTGATTTAGTGCCTTTTTGGGCATTTTTGATTTGATGTGTCTTTATCTGTTGTGAGAAGTTTATAGAACACACTAGAATTTTATATAATCAAGATTAGTCAACTTTAAAATATTGCCCCTCCAGATAACAGTAATATTTCCACTTCCTTTGTGTATAATAGCTCTGCACCTAGACTGTCAATAGGTATAAAAAGAAATTTTAAAATTTTCAATATTTTTTTTAGTATTTCCTTTTAACAGCAATGTTCCAAAGTTCACTATCACACTTGAACAAAAATTACCAAGTGAACTGAAGACATAAATATTTTTTAGCATATACTGTATTATTCACATGTGAAATATAAATATTATTAGTGCCTAGGAACAGAGGACTCTCAAATAGGCTGAGGTTGGGGGAACCCCTCCATCTTTCTGTGCTTTAATAATCTATATGCATGTGGAAATACTGAAAATGCTAAAGGATGTTTGGGTCTACTCTTTCTCAACTGTATTTTTCTGTGTTTCCAACGCAGTGGTGAAAATCTGGGTAAGAGCAGTTTCAGGTTTCTTTTAGAATCATAGATTCATAGAATGGTTTGGGTTGGAAAGGACCTCAAAGATCATCTAGTTCCAACCCCCCTGCCATGGGCAGGGACACCCTCCACTAGACCAGGTTGCCCAAAGCCTCATCCAACCTGGCCTTGAACACTTCCAGGGAGGGGGCATCTACAACCTCTGGGCAACCTGTTAGCAGTATAGTTAGTTATTCTGCTGTGAATGATTATAAAGATTATCTCATTAAATAAATGTCCCTTTCTGTCCACAAAGTAATAATTTTCCAAGTACTCAGAGTATCTCTCAGCATCTTCAATGCTCTCAGTTCCAGGCTTCAAAGAGGAAAGAAGTACATACAGAGAGGTTGGGTAGGATAAATGATGGCCTGATAACAGTGGAAGAGGAAACTGAATGGTTCTTGCAGTGCTGTAGCATTAGATAGGAGTCTCAGGGAGTACTGATGATCTGCTGGGAAGTTCTCAAAAAGCCAGTTGGTATCCATTGGCTGGTGTGAGCCATCCCCTTCCTAGAGGTCCCATGGAGAGGTAATCCGTTGCAGCTTTTCTTCACTTTGTCTTGCATAGGCTGCTTCCAAAGGTCATTGCTGAATGTTTTTTTATGTACACTATCTCAGCTGTAATAGAATGTGATGGGATACCCTTTGGAGGTGCCTGTCTTTCTATGTTGATATTTAGAGGCAGCCTTGGTGGTTACTTAAATGAGATCACTGATTTAAATTCCATCCTGACTGAAAGATTGATTGCAGTGTGTTAGTTCTTTTTTGGAGGAAAGTCTGATTTGTGTCACCTTACAACTAACCTATCTGTTCCTCTTTTAGTCCACTGATACAACTTACTGTATGATTAGTGATATTCAGATTACTGTTCAGGAGATACACTTGGGTCTTGAAAACTCTTGGAAGAAGGGTATATAGCCCAAGTTAAACTGTTACCAGAAAATCGTTCAGCTGTTCAGCTGAAACTTGACCCAGTGTTAGATTTTTCGATAGAGATCACAAAGAAAGAAACAAAACGTAAAATCCAGTAAATCCTGCATACCTGTATACTTTAGAGATGAGGAACTTCACTGGGCAAAGAAAATTCTGTGTTAACTTTAATTATCTCAGCACTTGTATGTGGTTAGGCCTTTGCCAAATTTGACAGTGAAATTGATAAGGAGTTTCAGAAATCTATGCGATGTTTTTGGGTGGAGCATAGCTACATTCTTGAACCTGTATTGCAGATCAAGGTGGGAACTGTCTCCAAACCCAAAAAATTCCGTTGGTGGTGTTTTACTAACACAAACAGACCCGTGCATTTTTACTGAGGGGTTTGTGTAATTTGTTCAGGTTTGTTCATTTTAGCTAATGCCCCATTGGTAATTTTCCTGTGGTTCACGTAGCAGGAGGCAGCATGCCAATTTCCAGGCTGACCAGGACACCGTCTTTTTGACTGGAGACTATGGATTGTCCCTTGAGTGGATCAAGGTCTCATCAGCAAAACCCGTTAAGCTTTTGCTGAAGAAAGCATAAGCAAAGCATATGCTTTAAAGTGGTCCTTATTCAAAGAAGCAGCTATTGGTGATTGTTTTAGATACCAGCACTGGGCAAAATGTTACTTTATATAGCTGTTGGCTGAGGGCTATAGCAATGTAAATTGTGTTTCTTTTCATTGACCTTAAAAAGTGTTAGTGATTTATTCCATATAGTGATGTCTGGGCAGTAAACTGAGAGCCTGTTACACAATGCCTTCTCTGGAGAGGAGAGAGCCCACGCTTCGGCTCAGCAGCACAGCAACAGTTACCGTGTACTGCGGGGGGCAGAACATTGCTGCATTTCCAATTGGCTTCACACCTTGTAAAGAGAATAATCGGTTATCACCGAAGTAATAGTCTAATAGTAAAAAAACCCAAAAACCCCCCACCAAATCAAACCAAAAAAGCCCTGAATTTTAATTTACCGTCCTTCTGTGTTGCTGCTGTCCAGTGAATTACTAGTCAATAACCATTTTCCATATTCTGACTCCCATTAAATGATAGTCTGAAGATCAGCTTTTGACAATTTTTCTTATTAGAGTTTTCTCTCTTTCCTTTTCTCTTTTCTTTTTTGTGCTCAGCCAACAGTCATGTGCTGACAATGACACACTTTCTTCCAGCTACTGCTTCAGTGCTGGTGTTTATTAAAGATGATAATTGTGCCCTCCTCCGTGTTTCCTTCCCTGCAAATCTTTCTGATTGCAGTCGTGAGGGAGTAATTTTCCCTGCTATGCAGTTGCTGTAGTTGTGATTTCCAACCTAATCGATATCTCGAGAGATTTTTAAAGTTTAGCAGGCTCTGGATGGTAGGCCCACAGAATGCTGAGTCATTATCCCTGAACCACAATAAAATGTCGCTTGTTGTTGCTTCTGCCTTCTTTTTTCCCTCACTAATTTGCTCTTTTCTATCTTTTTTTTCCCTTTGTCACTTCGAGTTTATGAAACTCTGTGTATCTATGCGTGTGTGTATATATATTTTATTTTATTGGCCTGGCTGCTCCTGCCTCCTTTATTTTCTTTCACACTTTATTTTTCTTTTTTGTTAAGAGTTCTATGGTGGCACTGTTTGTGTGCTGCCATTAACATTGCATTTCCCTGCTGCTGGCTTTTGTGGGTTTGCAGTTGTCCACCTGCAGAAGTCGGGCTCTTTACTCAGAGCTGTGAACCGTGGTTAAAAAAAAACAGTTAAAAAATGGTGGTAAAGCCTTTATAGAGCAATGAATGGCCACCTTGCTTAGGATGTGTGTCACTGAAAAATCCAGATAGAGCATGTTTGCAATTCCATGCAGGATTTTTTGAGAATCTTTGAGTAAAATGCATCTTGTGTCTGCGTCATCTTCTAAATGGGAAGTTCTTTAGCTCTTATTTAATGCATGTGAATTATAAATGGCACTCTACATTCCTGAGGCTCAGCTAAGGAGGAGTCACTGGGAACCCTCCAATTGCATAGGAACATTTTGGGTCTGGTATAAAACACAAAATGTAACACTTGGACACCATATGGATTCATGATGTTTATGAGAAGTATTACGAGGGATATGAGATCCATAAATCAGAGTGGATCCCATTGATCTGTAAGTGTTTTCTCTTTCCCAGTGAGGGAGATAGTCATGTTCAGGTTTCTTGACATTTCAGGGTAGATCGTATGATAGAAAGCACAAGAGACTTGCTTGTACTTTACTTGCATTTCACGTTATGTGTTTCTAAAAGGCCATCCTATCCTCTTTTCTTCTGGATGGAAATAACAATGTGAAGTTTCCGTTCTAGCACTGTTGACCCATTTTCCATACATTTCTGTCACTGTGTCAGTTAATAGTGCATTGGCACGAAAGAAAATAGTTTATGCCCTGTTGTCCAGCTGCTCTCCTCTGCTTCCTTTAGTTATGAAACACTATTTTTGAGACCCTCCTTTTCCTCAGCCTCTCCTTCTTTTTTTCTCTTTTTTTCCTGAGATACAACTGTATACTTTATCATAGTGCTAGCCTTTTTCCCCATCCAGATTTCCTTGCATGCTCTCAATTCAGATGGTTCTGCCTCCCAGTGAAAGGTTTGTTTTCTAATCTATGTGAAATCTGTCTTTTACAAACAGACAAAGCTCAAATTGAACTGATCAAGTCAAGTGAAGGAAATGGAAAACACAAAACTGCTTTAACTTGAAAATTGTAGTTATGGCTGATATGGATTAGGTCACGTTTGGCAAGAGTGTGCATCTCTGGGTTGCATCCATTAACTGGGTCCATGTTCTCAGACTCACTGGAAAAATACATAGAAAAGTAGTTGGTGGAACTTCAAGTTACAACATTGACCAAAGACAGGAGATAATTTTGCATTTGCATTTCTGGCTGCATATACAGGTTTTACATTTGAAAGTGGTGCTTTGTTTTAATTTCTGCTACGTCACTTTTTTCTGTCTCAGAAGAGGTCAATAAATATGAAGTTATGAAAATTACCTCTTTTAAGTATAAGAGGTCTGTGATCCACATTCAAAGCAGAGTATAACTGAAGAAGTCTTTCAGTTAAATAGCTGATTGTTTTAACTAGTCACCACCTGAGTCTTTGCATCATTGCTTATTTCTGATATTTTGTCCTTTGCTGGCACCTTGGGTGTGTGCCACAGGGAATAAATAAGGTGCTGTGCAGATATCCGGTGGTTTAGGCTGCCAGACTTTGGTACCACGAGGTCTTTCCTCAGGCAGTAATCTACAAGGGGGACTGTAGTGAGAAGTCTTAACAGACTTTCCCTTCCTTAAGCCAAGTTCAACTCTTAGTGAGATGCAAAACTGTGGGAAGCTATACTGCGTTCCCATTGAAGTGTTTCTTGGAGTTCTTTGGGACTGTGTTGCGGTCACATACAGCAGACAGTCCACTTTCATCTGCCGACCCGGTTATTCACTTTCTGTTCCAGTGACAGCCCCTGCTGCTCGTGGGCATGAGGACCAGCTGCTTCCTTCAAAGGCAATTGCGTCTCTGGTGCTTTTGGACTGGTGGGGATCTCAGTGGAGTGTTTTGTAGTAGATGTGTGTGCACGTGTATAACACAGCAGTGGTGTAAGAAAGGGATGCATTATGAATGGACAGGGTCGGTTATTCAGTATCAGGGTAATAGTGACATGTGAGAATACTTACTTACTGTAGCCTGGGAAAACAGAAAAGATAGCCATTACTTTGTAAAGGACCTTGTAATTTTTTTCCTGTATGACCTGTTCTGTGCTCAGTCCAGGTTTTTACCAGCCCATCTCTGTCTGCTAAAAAGATTCTCGCTGGGGGCTACTGAGCTGGCACATGAATGCATGAGTACTCTGTAGCACATTTACTGAACTTGTTTTTCATTACACGAAATCTGTTTTGTTCAACTTCACTCTACTTGGGAAGGTTGAAGTGCATGCTTATACATGTGCTTCATGTATAAATGCATTTCTGAATAAATTCTCACTGCTCACCTCACAAATGAAATCACGACAGCTGGGGTGTTGGCACCTCCTAACTTCTGCACCCTGTTGTTTGTGCTCAGCCTGGTTGTTGCATGCCCATCTTTGAGGAAACTCAGGGAAAACCCTACTGAGGGCTACTGCACAGGTACAGTACATTTCCTATTCTGATATAAATTTCCTTTTCCAGTGTGCTGGGGTACAGTGCTAGCAGGTGCACTTTCTCCAATAAGTTCTAGAGAGATGTAAGACTCAGATTTTACCAAGGGTCTAAAGTTCTTCTGAGTATGGACCCCACTATCCACAACATAAGACCCCAGTTCAAAGATATCTGTACAGAGCCTTACAAATGTGAATGGAAGCTGTCATAGGATCATAGGATAAGTCAGACTGAAGGGTCCTCAGGACTCAAAGCAGAGTCAGCTGTGACCAGTCAAGTCTTGAAAATATCCAAGGATGGAGCCTGTGTAACCTCTTCAGGTAGTCTTTTCCACTACTTGACTGTCTTCATGGTGGAACGGTTTCTTCTTATATCCACTCTGAACCTCTCTTGTTCCAGTTTATGCCCACACTCTATTGTGTTCCCACAAGGCACTACTGTGAAAAGCCTAGCTCCCTATTCTTGATACTCCTTTCAGGAGTTCTCCAACTCCTTGCAAGTGTTCGAATGCTGCTGTTAGGTCTCTTCAAAACCATCTTTTCCCCAAGCTGAATAAAACCTGTTCCCTTAGGCTGTTCTCACAGGGCAAGTGCTCCAGCCACCTGACCATCTTGGTAGCCCTTGTTGATCTCACTCCAGTTTATAGATCTTTCTGTTATGGGAAGCCCAGTGCTGGATGCAGTATTGTAGATGTGGTCTAATGAGTGCTACACAGAGGGGGATAATCACTTTCCTCAATCTGCTAGCTGTGCTCCTGTTAATACAGCCTCAGTCATCCTCCTGTGTAAAGAGAAGCCGTGTTGCCCCACGCAGGGTGTGAGCAGAGGGCTAAGGCTATCTAACAAAACAAGGGTGTTTTAAACTGCAGCTTGCATTGTCATGCAAGTAGCAGGAGGCAGATGGTTGAGCCTTCTTCTCTACTAGTGATCAGTATGCCACCATGGTATGTCTCTTTCTGCCTCCATCTGTTGTCAGGCTGGTGGTGGAGTAACCTATGGTAGGACATATGCAAGGCTATCGTTGTATGCAGCACCACATAGAGAGAATTGTACACATGCTTAGCTGTACTGCTGGTCCTTTTTGCAAGAATTATCATTGGAAACAGAACCCTTTGCTGGCATGTCAGAGTCCTTGTTCATTTGTTGTTTCCTTCACAACACTTTCAGCTGAGAAGCAATAGGCAGAATTTTAAGGGTAGAGATTTGAGAAGAGGCCAGTAACAGAAGGGGACAAGAAGTGAAAGGCACTGACAGAGTTTGAGTTGTGTTTCCCCGGCCAGCTGCAGTGCTGGCCACTGGAACTGTTTCGCCTTCATCCCACTACTGGTTTTACTTTGATTATGAGCATTTCCAGCTGTGTTTTCCTCATTTACCTTACTTGTCAGTTGATGGCTTTGGGGAGAAAAAAACCTATGTGATTTGTGTATGAGAGTTCTCAATGGCAGGAAATTTACCATTAAGGCACAGTAGTGACAAGAAACTAACAACCATAACAAAATGTGATTGTTTAAATATTAAATTAATGTGTCTTTTTCTTTCTCATTTAAACCACTAATAGAAAGATAGGGATTTGAACCCTGTTGTCAATTTTTATCCTGGCATCAGAGACCAAAGGTGACAGCATCTCAGAAAGTCCAGGAGTTGTGAATAGGAGGGTAGGTACCTATATCTGTCTCTGAAAAGCACAATATTATTATTGTAATCTCTGCTGTTTTATCTGTTGTTTATATGAGTAAATTGTATAGTCTGATAGCTCTTAAGTGCATTGTATCATTATCATGCATGTGAAATCAAACCATAAACATTTGTATAAGCAGATGGAAACTGTGAGAATAAGTCATTAATCTGTCCTTGAAATGGAGTTCTGGATTATCTGAGGTTTTCAAAAAATTGCAGTGGACAAGGAAATGGGGATTACACAGAAGGGAATTACTGATTTGCTCTTAACTTTAACTTAAGAAGAAAGAGGAATTTGTCTACCATTCCCATAAAAGTATGCCAATCAATGAGGGTGAAGAAAGAAAAATATTACCTTCCCTGGTTCTTGGAAAAGTTAGCCCCTAAGGAAAAAAAAAAAAAAAAAAGGATTAATTTGGAAATCTTGATGTAAAGTATTTCAATGTTAATGGTTTTCATTCTGTAAGGAAGATTAGTTTTATACAGAGATTTCTAATCCAAGTTTGGGACTCTGTGTGCATGTTTATCTCAACTTTAATATGGCTTTGACAGTCTCCCATAAGATCGTCATAGAGAAAGCAATGAAGTATGGGCTAGATAAATGGACATTGAGATGAGCTGAAAACTGGCTGAACTGCCAGGCTCATAGGGTTGTGATCGATCACAAAATCCTGCTGGTGGCCAGTCACTAGTGGTGTACCCCAAGAGATGATACTGAGTCCAGTATTATTTAATGCCTTCATTAAGGAGCTTGGTGACGGGACAGAGTGCACCCTGAGCAAGTTTGCAGATGGCAGAAAGCTGGGAAGAGTGGCCAATAGACCAGAGAGTTGTGCTGCCACCCAGAGGGACCTTGACAGGCTGGAGAAATGGGCTGACAGGATCATCATGAAGTGCAACAAAGGGAAATGTCAAATACTGCTCCTGGGGAGGAATGCTATGAAGAGTGTTGCCAACAGGTCGAGGGAGGTGATCTTTTTCCCTCTGCTCAGCCCTGGTGGGACACATACGGAGTGGAGTACTGGAACATACTGGAGTGAAGCGAAGGGCCACGAAGATGTACGTGGAGGTTACTTTCCAGTGTGAGGGTAGTTGAACACAGGCACAGGTTTCCCAGCACGGTTGAGGAGTGTCCATCCTTGGGGATATTCAGAAGCAACCTGCTCTAGTTGACCATGCGTTGACAATTGTCAGAGATCCCCTCCAGCCTCAAGTTTTCTGTGGTTCTGTGATTTAGAAACACAGAGACAAGAAGGTTCAGAAAAACCACAGAGAAGAACTTGTGCTGTTAAAGTGCAAGAGCAGAAGTTGTTCTTGAAATTTCTTCCTGGAGAGCAGAGAGGCTGGGGGTCCAGTGGTGCAACAACTCTAGCTTGAACTCCTTTGCTTCATCTGTACTAGAAAATTAAAGATTGCTGTTGACTACACTGTTAAATTGCTAAAATGGTGCCAGGCACAATAGCTTTAGCCTGTGCTAGTTACTGTCTCCCAGGCAATTCCTAGCTGTGGCTCTGTCCACGGCCAAGTGAACTTCAGCTCTCCCCAGGCAGTTTGGATTTGGTGACCCTGTTTCGGATAGAAGAGAGTTGAACAGTATTGGTGTGGGCTGCTCCATGCCAGTTAGCCTCAGTACCACAGAATGTTGCTAGATGCTTTTTAATTTACTAGCACAGATGTAGCCTTAAAGTCTGGGTGCCTGGATCCATAGCTGGCAACCTGAAGAAATGCATCTTTTGCCAAAGCTCTAGCTCCCATGCTTATGAATCAGCTGCATTTTCAGGGCAGGACCTCATCAATCTTTTAGAACTTACGGGGAACCAGGGGACTAGACACTGTGTCTGAGCCAGAAGCCCCTGGAGATTGAGCTCCAAGTGTCAACTTCATTTATAAAAAATGGAAGAAACTTAAAAGACATGAGAAGCCATTAAAAGACATATTAAAAGACTTGGTGAAAAAAAAAAGAGCATAAAAGACATAAAAGTATTTGCATGGGAAATGTAAATATATATATTTCAAATTCTAGGCAGCAACAATAGCTATGCTCTATTGTTCCATTTTATTTCTTATAGAGCAGAAATTCTGTTCTTTAAACAGCTCTGCTGACAGTATTCCTTGTACCTATTTTTCATAATATATCCAACTTCCCAACAAAACAGAACATTTAGTCTTTCACTGGTAAGCAATGCACAACCTGTATGTTTTTAATAACTTGGATGAAGCCAGATAATTCAGCATGTCCTTGAATCTTTTTCAAAGACATTTTTTTATTCCACAAAAATTACGTCTTGTGAAAATTGCTTTTTTTCCCACGTACTTGTTTTGGACTCCACCATAGCCTTTCACCATTTGGATTTCAGTGAAACTATGGATGTTCATCAAGTATGGAGTATGGGTAGCTGTCATCCAGATATTTTCAGTTGGATAACATACTTGGCAAACTTGGGCTATGGTGTGCAGAGGTTTTCCCTTTGCTTTTCTTGGCCACTGCTCTGCTCCACAGATGCCTCAAGCTTTCTCAAGTGATTGAGAATCCTCACCTTGATTTGAGTAGAAGTGATGGTGCTAAACACCTTGGAAAACTTTGTCTGTGGGTTTTGATGAAAACAGACCTCCACCAGCTAAAGGCTGACATCCACTGGTGCAGAAGGACAGATAGATGAAGGAGCACGGCACAGCTGAGCTCTTCTGCAGACTTCAGCAATGTGTTTTAAGTTTTAAAAGTGTTCTAATTTTTTGCAGCTTTAAGCAGATGCTTAAGAGATGCTTTAAGCACTTGGAAATGCTTTAGTTTGAATGTTGAAACGGTTTTTATTTTGTGCATTTGTTCTAGTGTTAGAAGTTATTTGTGGAAGGAACTCTGTGCTCCTGTCTTGTAATAGACTTCTATCAGTGTAAACATCCATATGAAGCCCCCAGGAATAATCTCAATGCAAGTAAGGAATTATGATTATATATCCAAGAGACATTTGCAGCACAGTTCAGTTTTGGCAGAAGGCATATGGCTCTTCAAGCTTTAAAATATTATTTTAGTTTCTGAAATATACAGAAAATAACGAGTTTTTGGAATCTAAAATATTTTTTAGTGTAAATTACAACAGTTCCATAGAGGAAGCCATGTGCTTTACCAGTGATTTTAGTCACTGAACTACTTCAGAGGCTTCAGGCTTCTTCCTCACTAAGTTGCAAGAAATTAGTGGAAACATACTTCTTGTTTCTGTGATCAGGCAGGGTTGGCTGGCTCACTGTGTGCAAAGATTATTGGTAAGTCTGTTAAAAAAAAAAAGAAATCTAACTCCCAATAGAAAAGTTAGTGATTCTGTGGAAATTGAGTTAAAGTTGCATATAAATAATTAAATAATTTCCCAGTTGCTTTTTCCTTCATTTTAGTAAGTATTTTATTTTTGCTTTTTTAAAATAGTTTTTTTTTAGTAATCATCTATATGTAATTGGAATAAAATTTGGAGGGAAAGTCATTAGCACTGTAGTGAAATAGCAGTACAAAATAAATTTTTGTCAAAAAACTAGTTTACCAGCTGAAATAAACCCTGGCAGTTTAAAGGAACCTCTGTGGTCTTGCAACCTTGATTTATTAACTTCTGA
Organism: Grus americana; assembly: GCF_028858705.1. Lineage (NCBI taxonomy): Eukaryota > Metazoa > Chordata > Aves > Gruiformes > Gruidae > Grus > Grus americana. The sequence continues at coordinate 148,456,077 of NC_072853.1, read as the reverse complement.
AGATGACCATTTAATGGTTTAAATTTCTTTTATGCTAGCAGGGAAAAGAGGTGGTACTGAGCATGCCCTTATAGTACAAATAAGTTTTTCAATCATGGGACTCGTTTTAGGTGTTCACGAGCTAGTAGCTATGAACATGTTTCCTGCAAGTTGTTGTGAACTTCAATACAGCAGCTGCAAATAGTTTGCTTTGCATTTCCTATCATCTCTCTTTTTATGTCTTACTCAAAGATACGTATTTGGTTTTATTCTGAATGGTTTCAGTTGCCCTCTGAGAGCTCTGGCCATGGAAGATGTAGCTGATGGGTTTGCGGGAATGTAGAAGTAGGTGTAGAAGGGGCTTAGACAATGACACCTGACAGATTTGTCACCTGCAGCATTTAAGGAATAAGGCAGAGACTTAGAAGTTTCACTTTCTTTTTTTCATGACTAGGAATTTTCTCTGTTCCTGTGGTATAAATGCTATTTAACGGCTAAGCTGTGAGATTTGAAGCACGAGCTTTTCCTCTCATCTTATGCATAACCCACGTCTTTTCACGATTAGTTCAGTGACTGCCTTTCTTCTCCATCTATCCTGTAATCCACCTTTTTACACTTGATTTAACAGCATGACATTTCACCTGCTCTTATAGGCTGAATTTTCACATGGCTCATGGAAATTACTTTTTCTTCTGCATTTTGTTGTAGTTAAAATACTTGGTTTATGCTTTGGGAAGGCCATCTTTGTAAATTAGCTTAAGAATAGTTTGCATTCCTCCTACATGTGATTTGACTAACATGGTTTTCTTTGTGACTATTTTACATCTTAAAATATTTGTTGGTTAGGATATCAGCAGCCATTCAGCAGCTGTTGTCCTCTGACCAAGGGGGGAGATGGAAAAGGTTTATTTGCCTTTTTATCTAAAGTTGTTGAGAGAGGCAGATCAACAGTGAGGACTTCAGGCTGGAGGAGTGAAAAGCTCAGAAGTCATCAAGTTCTGCTTGTTTGAGTAACTTTCTCTGTGGAAACTTGTGGAAGTCACCTCAAATGACCTCCAGTGCAGTTGCTTTGGTCTCTGAAACAGTATTTGGGTGGAATTTATGGTCTGTGTCCAAGAAAGTGGTGAGAAAGTCCATGCTCTATCAGTTACCTGAAGCTCATTCATTCTCGTGAGTCTTTACTGAAAATACTAGGAGCTGTGACACCAACCCCTATACTTTAATGGGAAGAAACATGGTATAGTTTCAAGCAGGGAGAAAAGCGAGAAAGCAAAGAGGGGAGAGCAGCCTTTGCAGCAACACTGATGGAGCATTTACTTAGCAATGGCAACTACACTCGATTCTACTCAAAATAATTAACAGTCCAGGATGAACAGGAGCATAATGTACGCAGAAGTTCTGGAGGTGTTTGCAGGGTATTAGTGAAGACACGTTACCTGGTTGTTGCTTTCTCATGGTAAATAGAAAAGAAATAAAATCTGTGGTTTGGTCTTATTACATAGGCTTTAGAAGTTGATACTTACAGGCTGGATCTTCTGTGGAGTATGACATCCTGCGCCACGACTGTTGGTCGTCATGAGGGGCCTATGAAGTGTTACATGAAACTGTATTAAATTAATTTAATAATACATTGACTTTTGCCAAGGATTTACGTTACAAATGTTAGTGTTTGCTTTTACATTGTCTTACCCTTTCAGCAGAGTAGGCCAAAGCAGGCTTTACTGAGCGAATTCTTCATTTGCAAGCAAAAACTGGATGTATCATCCAATAATTTTGTGTAGATAAATGTGTTGTAATGTGAAATCTTATATGCTATACTAGCATAAACTGTCTTTTTTATAAAATGCTTGCATGGTATAACATTTTTTTCTTGTTCTATTAATAATAATCTTATACAAGTAGATATATTACAGGAGAGAGTTCATAAAGCTGTACAGACACAGCTGCTTAAAATTTACAATATGTGAACAAACAACTAGTAACTTTTTGAAATTATTAGAAATATTGTATTTAATGTAAAAATACAAATCCATGCTTTCTCAAGGTATTTCTTCAGAGTATTAACTGATTTGAAACTTGTACTGTATTAAAAAAACCTGGAAACCTTTCCAAAGAGGAAATAATTTCTAAATAAAAAAAAATGTACTATTAACAGGTCAAGTTCTTTGAGACTGAAAAAGGAAATACTGAATATTTTTTATGAACTGTGAGTTTGTATACACTATTATTTGCCAACCCTGTTAGAAATGTAAAAGCAGAATGGTGTCTCCACCCTACTAATTCTGTCATTTTCCACTTGGCAAAAAAACAGCTTTTCCTTTTTTTTCCTCTACCACACATGTAAACATGACTCTGTTTAATTTACTTTTTTGCTGCTAGCTTGGAGTTGCTGATGTTGGCACAGTTTTAGAGGAAAAACGTTTAACGCTGCAATTACAGTTAAAGAGTTAGCAATATTAAGACATTGGAGACTAGTTGTTTCTGTCTCCCTTCTGATCTCCTCCCCCAGTTTTTTAATGGTGTCCAAATTACCGAAGTTACAATATCTGTGGTCTGCTTCTATAGCTGTTGGCAGAAACTGTCCCTCTAAAAGGACTAGTGCCTAAAGTAGATGGCTAAGGTCTCCAGGACGACACCCACAGCTCCCAAGAAGGTCAGTCAGTTATGACTCCAGCTCAGTGGAGTGTCTGATGACTTGTCAGATGCCTTTTGGCTTTTAGATTTCCCACCCTTTTGATAGCCATCTAAATAGTAGTTTTAATGAGGTCAAAAAAACTTACGGTGTCTTTCTAGCACTTATTTATCTTCTTTCTTCCAGGTGGCTTTTTAGAGTCCTCTTGGTCCTATTTGCCATGGCTTCGAATGATAACTTTGGAATTCAGAAGCACCAATGAATTGTCTAATATAGCTTGGCTTTATAGCTTTACAAAAGAAACAAAGAAAAGCATAAAGATTAGAAGCCAGTAAGCTTACACAGAAGAGTTAAGCAGCAGAAAACATGGAAGCTGCGAGCTAGAAGACAATCTAGTCCATACTCAGTTTCCCAGGTTTTGGGCTTATAACTGGTTTTCTTCCTTCAGTTGCACTCCAATTTCATGACAACTGTGATCTACCAGTATTTGGCCTAACAGTTTTTCAGTGAATTAGTGAGAATTTCAGTTTTTAGTAGCAAATATTCTTTCAGTCAATACTTTCTTGGAAGATGAAGGCTTAATACAAGCAGTAAGCAGTAGATAATAACTCTTTCTGAATCTCTGATTTTATTGTCATAGATTTTTGACATTAAAAATTTTAGAATGAAAGTTCTGTTGGCAGAGAAAAGGTGTTATTGGCAGACAAAAAGGTGTTATTGGGTAAGATTTGAGTTTTACTTCTTTTCTGCTTGTGGATGGACTTAGTGTCAGAAAGCCTTACATTCAGATGTCCATTTAGATGTTGCATTTAAATCCCCATACTGAGTGCTTCCTATTGCCTAGGAGCTTTTGAAGCTGCCTGATCTGGTCTCAAGTATGTGTTTATAAGAAGTGGTTACTGGCAAGATTTCCTCAGCATGACAAAACGAATACCTGAAATTGGAGTGTTTCTCTAGTACAGCGTTTTGACTTTGTCTTGAGTGGCAACCATTGCTGTGCTGCAGAGAACATTAATAACAGTAATAACAGTGCATAGGAAAAAAACCCAAACCAATTCAGGGCTGAAACCATTTTCTTTATGTTCATCAACTGAATGGGACTCTTAATTCCAGGCAGGAATGTAAAGACTTTTGGATATTCACAAAATAGCTTTAATTTCTGCTAAAAGAAAAAGATTAGAGAAGTTACCGACTGGGTAGATGTTTGAGCACAGAGAAGACAAGAGTTAGATGTAGAACCTGTAACTGAGCTTGATTTACAGTCTGCTTGTCAGGATTTGCAGTCACTTAGGACTGTACAAAATCCTGCTCCAGATAGATTGCGGTGTTTACTGTCCCTACAATTTTCCTTTGTAAATACGCTATAACAGTACCGAAACAGTATTTTTCCAATATTCATATAATGAATGTAGTTTTTATCTTACGCTATTTCTTTGTTTTGCCATGATATTTGATGTGAATAAATCTTTTGAAATCCTCCTTCGTTAACATTTAAGGGTGGTCACTTTAGGATATATTAAACTGCTGCCTTGGAGGGGGGCGTTCATGTCTTCATCAGTCATGAGAAAGCTTGACTTGCTATACAAGCGTGGAAAGACTTCGCTGTTAAGCGTGGCAGGCTGAGATACAACGCTGCTCTGATGTAGTGGTGACTTTCTATTAAAAGTACCTTCCTGTGTATGAAGGATAAGGATAGGCTAGATGTGCTATAGGAACATCAGGGAAATAATATCGGTTAAGCTACATTACTTGTAACAATGCAGTTTAACGTAACATGGTGTTCATTTTGGTAAGGAAATGATTAAATAAATTACCTATATAGTCTTCATATATAGTCTACATTTCACTGAATACAAGTATGTTTTATTATCTAAGCAAGACTTATAGAAATGATTTAAGTATACATACCTATGATTAGAAACCAGGTGATGAAATTACAGTATTAGGAAGAAAGGAAACTACAAAACTTTCACCTGTAAACCTGGCAAGATTTGGTAGTCATGGTATGTAAGATGGGAGTCCCTGGAGTTAGTCATGTACAGACATACTGGCTTGTGGTAAGCAAAGAAAGCATTTACATGACTAATATTTTTTTTTTGCATAAATGTTCTTATTACTTGAAAATATTTAAGAATTTGGGGGGGAGAGAGGGGAAGAGCACATTTAGCATATTATAAGTAAGAGCAGAATTTAGAAACTACTTGCATAATTCAGTGTCATGTTGCTTGAGATACTGATCCATTGCTGGTAGAATTATTAATAGGAAATTTTAGGAAATTAGTAAGAAAATTTGCCACTGCTGTATGCATGAATTATACCCAGTCAAACCTAGAACTTGAACAAATCTGCACTGTAGAGGTTTGATAAATGTCTATACATGTAGCATGTCAGGACTATGCTGAAATAGGCAGACCAAGCATTTGGACCTCTGCAAAACATAGTTCTTTTATGGTATATCTCTGCGTACTCTTGCTGACATTCTTAAGAGAGGACAGCAAGATATTGAAGGGATAAAAAACCATAGGCCATAGCAGCTGTGGGTCATACTAGGTGTTTTTTTACTCTGCTAGGTCTGCTGCTGTAAATCAGCAAGTGAAGTGAGTGAGTAACTCAGCTTCAGTCTGTGTTTTTTGCTGCTCATATTCATGGACTTTTGTCTCCTGGATATTTTGAAAGAAATAATGATAATCACACCATCTGGAAGAAAAGAATGTGGAAATATTGAGGCATCAGCTTTTTGTTGTGTCACTGGTAATCACTTGGAAATATGTAGAAGCAAAGTTTTCTTAAACATCTATGGGTTTTTCTGTGTACAGGTAATGTATAAACCCAGGTGAGCTCTGGGTGAACTCCCTGGGTAGTATCCTGGGAGCAGTCTAGCAGTGGCAAATGGTAAGATACGTGCGTGTTTTCTCCCTTCTTGACTGATTTCCTGTGCTCTTTGATGGATTTTGCTGTTGCAGTGAGATTTTTGTTTATCAATTTGGGTTAACACAGTTGCCTCCGCCTTCCAAGTCTCCCTGAACTTTCTGTGCATCTTTTGTGGATCCTCCTCCAGCAGTGGCTCTCACTTTTTGATCTGTTGTCAATGCCAATTAGTGTGCTGCCGATGGGTTTCTGCACAGCTCTGGGCTGCTCTGTAGTTCTCAGTGTGCTACTGATTCATTTTCTTTCCCCAAGCATTGGCATCCCATAGCTGAGGAACAGGTAAATTATTGAAAGGGTGAGTGCCTGACTCCACTGAAAATTCTGGCAGTTCTACTTTTGACATCCATGGTGCTTGGATTTCACTCTTTCTGATCTTTTTGCTAAATCCAGATGCCACCTGACTGAGAGCTGTATTATACCAATTCTTTTTATTATATCATAAGTTTCTTAAATATGAACTGTGTCCCTCTTTTGTTGTATTTTTTCAAATCTTTAAAATGAAAAGGTTTTGACTTGAATTTCTCAAGAAGCAAGACTCGCCTGTCACCTTCACAATGTATCTTTCTACGTACAATAAAAATGCAATATGGATGAGGCTTTGGGCAACGTGGTCTAGTGGAGGGTGTCCCTGCTCGTAGCAGGGGAGTTGGAACTAGATGTCCCTTCCAACCCAAACCATTCTATGATTCTATGAAATTAGAAAAAAGAATTAAAAGAAAAATATAAGAAATGGGAAAAATATGAATATCACCTAAGAGCTGGAGGATTTTTTCATTCTGAAACAATTTAGGGTAGGAAGCAGGAAGACAGCAATCCTTGGCGGTTAGAGCATGCACCCAGCTGCCTGCGTGACGCAGTGCCGGTGGTGGCCTGGCGGCACTTGTCCTTCTGTCTTCAGTGACGTTGCTCAGAGCAGTTTTCAGGGGAGCTGGTTGAAATAAAATCTCAGCATGGCAGCATTGCACATTCAGACAACCCATTCATCTGCCAACTGATATCTGAAAATGTATTTGGAGCGGGTTTCTTGATCATCTTGGTGTTGTAAGTACAAAGTAATTAATGTTGTTACCTCTACACTTTTTTCCTAAAACTTAGCCAATACTGGCCACTTGAGGAATGTTAATGCTTTTGCATATAGGCTGTGAAAATGTTGGAAATTTACAAGTTTTTGCTTCTTTTTCAAAATAAATTGGCTTTTAAAATTCTAAAATAAGCTACTGTAGGTTCCAGATCTTCTGTGTAGACCTGTTTTCCACAGCTGCCCCTTCTTTCAGTGATTATAAGATTACTATGTAGTCCAGTTCTCTGTGATTTCATTGTACGACATACTTTTGCAGAGCTAACCACTCCACTGTTTTGATACAGTAGAATTTCTGTATGGAATTTCAAATGGTAAGAGTAATGAAATGTGATGCTAGCATTAGCTACTCAATTTTTACACTGTCTTCTCTGAAATGTTAACATCATTTGCTGCCTTGATATTTTTCAGTAAATGGCTTGTTTTTCAGCATGTAGCAGAGGACACCAGGGCACTGACCTATGTCTTGGGGCCAGATACAGTCAGAATATTTAACATGGTCCCTAACCTTAGCTTTTGTAGGGAGCTCCAGATATGGGGCTCTGTAGACAGGTATCAAGTATGAGTCTGGTAGCACAATGATGTGCAACATATGTCTGATTGTATGATAGTGTGATATGTGGCCTTTCACTTGCTCCAGGAGTGAGGATGTTATGGCTTACCCTAACAAGAAGGTGGAATATCTTTGCTTGTAACATATTTTTCATGGATCTTACTCCTTGCTAAATCTCTTCCAAACCAATACAAACTCATCTCTCAAGGGGAATTTTCTCATAAACAGGAACTTGTATTTAGCTAGCATATGGGAGCAACTTTCTCTTTAACTTCAAGTAAGAAGTACAGATGCACGAATTAAATATCTGAAAAAGTAAGTCCTTTGAACAATAGAAGACAAAGACGGAAAAGTGTTTTCCAAGCAAACTAATTGCAGCCAGAGTATCTATTCTTCATACAGCAGGGTAGATACCAGGAACCAAAGAGAATGCCGTCTTCAAGTCATTTGTGGAGAATTGTGAAATCTTCCTTGTCCACTTCATTGCCTGAGCTCTGCCGTACCAAGGCTGTGTTATCCACTAGTTAGATTATTCCTCCTCCAAAAGCCTTTATAATCACATGAAAATAAGTGATCTTGTACAGAAAGCTCAAAACAAAACAGAAAACCCAGAGAAATCCTTTTTGGAGCTTCAGAGCAGAAAGTGCAAACGAGCAGCAATTTCAAAGCAAGAAGTGAGCTGTGGGCAATGTTTCCCTCCTGCTGCTTCTTTCTGTGCTGTTGCGCATCTTGCACATCTTTCTGTGAATGGCATGGTTTCAAGGTAAGGAGTGGAAAGCAGTCCCATGCTTCTTCAAACCTGGTGGTAAGCTGCCAGTTTAAACACTCCCTGGCTGAGCACAACTTTTTCCTGGGTATATTATTTCATCTCATGTCTTTTATATGAGAATTAATTGGAGATCTCCTGTGTTTCTCCTCTGTGTTTTTCTGCTGTTTGTGGCTCCAATCACAATTAACAGATTGGGCCCTTACAGGTCTGAGATAGAGCTTCCCTATCTGTCCGTCGGTTGTTGGGAGCGTGGATTGCATCCAAACTGCTATATCATTATCCAGTATTTAATTTCAGCTTGAAACTTTTGTGTACACTATACTGAAGTGCTAGTTATGAAAGCATAATTAGCTTTTGTAGTTTTTCATAATTCTTGTAAGATTGGTTTAATCTTATTTTGTTGTTTTTCAGGGTTTTTTTTTCTACTCTGTATTACTGCAATTGAAAATAAGTGTATTTTTTCTTTTTTTTTAACCTCTTTATCTTTTAAAATTTGTTTTAATTAGAAGAACAGCTATTACAAACAAAAATTAGGAGAGGACAGATACAGCTTAATGTGACAGCCAGTGATGGTAATCAGTATTATGAGAAGATGTGATGGAGCTGACCCTCTGCTTCGGAAAGTAATATTGATTTGTGTATTTTGTCGCAGTTCTCTGGTTAAAAGGTATCACAAATTTTATGTTATGGGCAATTTACTGAATAAGTATTCTAGAGGAAAGATAACCCAACAGAAATCTCGTAATTCTGACAAGAGTTATAATTCTGTAACTGTGAACGGGTAATGTTACAGTTAGAAAACACACACACACACACAAATCTCTTAGTCATATTGTAAATGTTGGATAAGTCAGAATGAGGTATGAGCAAGTTATTTTCAGTACATGCTTGAATTTATCTCAGGCTTTGAATCTGACCTTTTTCAAAAGGGGCAAAGCTGAATCTTCATCCCATTATCTCTCAGAACATGTTTTTTATTCCTTTTGTTGGTTTGAAAGTGTGGAAAAGCTGATGAAAACCTTACAGCTAAACAAGTATTTGGGAAAATCCCCATGTTTGGTTATTGGAAAAGCTAGGAAACTTTCAGGTACTTTCCTGAATTCTTGGAGTTTTTACTGATATTGTTTCCAAATATCAAAAGCGAAGGAGTTTACTCATAAGGAGCCAGAGATTTGAGTTGTGGTTTGATTTATTAATCAAGCTGTGCAGCTGAAGCAGGCAATACAGTAACTCACAGCAGACACCATACTGTGTTTCCTGATTTGTTCTGGAACTTCTTGTATAGAACTTTATACAGGATTAATCCTAATAGCATTAGCGTGGTAAGACATATTGCTAAGTAGACTTAGACTACTAACAAAGACTTAAAACAAACAAAAAAAATCCTTTGGACATTGCTATTAAATAGCTGACATGACATCAACCTCTTTTACGAATTCCCAGCTTTTTCTCAGACATCATCTTGGACAAAAGGGAAACTGAGCAACGGATTACCAGGGACCATGATAGCACTGTCAGCCTTTTGAATTAAAGGCTGTTGCCAGCCAGTTACTCATCCTTATTCAGAACATTGTAATGAAATGCGCTATAGCCTTAAACTGATAGTTAAAATACAGATTTGATCATTTTAACACTTGTGTTTCAGCCTTCTATTTCTGTCAAAAGTATCCAATGGTACAATGCATCTTAGTTTTCAGATAATTTAATATCTTAAATACTGATATTTTTAGTGATCCTGAAGACATACTATCAGTAAGCTTAAAACAAATGTGAATGCTGAAGATAGGATTTAAATTTAAGACTAGTCCTTTTGATGTATTTGAGGCAAGAATTTCCATAAATTAGGAGGGATGTATCTAAACCCATGTCTTTCTGGTTTGATATACCATGTGGGTGGTTTCATAAATCAGCTGCAGTTAAAATGACAACCCATAGTAGAATGCTCTGCTAATTTAATTTTGCTAAATGATTCTTTTTTTAATCACTGTAATACGTTGTGATAAATGGTTAATATGATCCGTTTAAAGGCCGATTTAAATTTCAGCAGGTTTTTTTCACTTGTCATGTGTATTGTTTACTTCCACAGTCAAGTGTAAATGCTTTTCATTGATATAATCAGTTTACATAGTAATTTCAAGCATAATAAGGCACTGCTTGTTCAAGGCTAAGCATACCTTTTTAACTTGAAGCTACTGCTTCTAAAATAAGTAATGATCTTAGATACATTGGTTCTTAAGTGGTTTGCTCCGACTGTTGAAATACCCGTGAACTTGTGAATACTAGTTGTGGAAGAAACCATTTCTTTTGCAAATGATCAGAAGTAAAAGCTGGTGTATCATAGGGACAAGGTATACAGTTCTATGCTTCAAAATGCAGAGGACGTTTAATTTGGAAGCCTGAGTTTAGAGAGACCTGCTCTGTGCTGCTGCTGCTAGCAGGGTCCCCGGGGGCTGTGACTGCGACACCTGCCTCAGTGTTGTCTGAACGTTTCACAAGGGGACTAGGCCAAAAAGCCCCTCTGAGCTGACTCCTGCTCTGTGCTCTCCATGTTAAAAGGGTCATGATCTGTAACCATGGTGAAAAGCAATGCTATGAAAGTTTATGGGAATGCTTTTGGCATGCAATATGTGCGTGGCATCATTTTTGAACTGCATGGGTGGCAGCTGATTTTTTTAGGGGCAGGGATTCTGTCATCTACATGAGTTATCCATAGATGTCTCATGGCTGCTATGTGAAAGGCTGCTATTCTTTAAGGTGTGGATTATGAACTGTTCGTTGCTACAGTCTTCCTTGGATATCAGCAGGCCCTGGCTGCGAGGTGGCTTGTTGCCTTCCCCATCTGTCCATTACTGCTTTCCAAACAGGGCTTATGACCCTCCTTGTGGCTAGTCTGGCATTTGTTTTTCTCCTCTATACAGAAGAAGGAAGGATGAGATAGAAGAGGTGAAATAAAGAAAAAAAGAGAAGGCCTTCTGGAAGTATCTGCCTGTCCCAAGGTATTATGTTGTGTTGATACCATCTGCTTCATGCGAGGGCTTGATTCCAGTTGATGTCCTCTAAGCAAAGCCTAGTTCTGTCTCCCTGTGTGTTGCCGGAGTTGTGGCTAAGCCGTTCGGCTGGCTGGCAACGTCTGTAAGGGGGGTCGTGGCGGAGGACCCCCTAGTTTGAAAAGGGAGGAAGACAGTCAGCAGCCTCCTTAGGCATATGCAACACTCCCAGTGGTTTCTGGGGCCAAAGCTACAGCTTAGGTGGGACTAGGGAGGACTTGGCTGTAACTACAAAAGAATAGGCTGGAGGGTGTCATGCCTAGGAATTTTTTTTTTCTAGTTTTCAGGGAGATGAGCTATCCTAGACAACTGGCTAGCATAATGGGTGGGAATGTATTTCACCATAAGTTTTTAAACTTACAGTGGCATTATTCCTCTGCCCGCCAGTATCCAAGCTCGGATGGCTCTTACCATGCTGTCAGGAAAAACTTCCCTCCATTGAGGTGTTGCATCTTTGCTCTTTCTGTGCAGATATTAGTAAGCCCTTGGGAACCTGAAATCCCCAGGTTGTCCCATATTTCTTCTGTTTTCCCTGTGTAGTGACACCATAAATGAGAGGGTGTTCCACAGCCTCTTGATGCATCACTCTACTCCATCATGCTGCCGTGTAGATGTCTGGCAATGCAAGATTTGTCTGGTGGGGGGATCAGGCCCATAGCAGGGAGTGGACTGTGTGAAACACAGGCAGCATTTCTCATCAAGTATTACTTTTGTATTTCTGAATGGGAAACAATCAGCTTTTGGCTAAAAATGGAAATCTTCCTTAATTTTTTATGGGTGCTTTGAATTTTTTTTTGACAAAAATGAATTATGTTTTACTGAAACCATACGCTTCACGGAAATAAAACTTGTACGCAGAAAAATAAAACCTAACAAAATACAGTTTTGAATGAAAATATATATCATCTTTACAAAGCACAGAAATTTTATGAGGAGGTATAGCGACTCAACTAGTTGTTGAAAGAACACATTAGAGAGAGCCTGGAGTCTGAACATGGAAATGTTTCATACTGCATACCCTCAGTCTTCAGAGGCTTACTTACTGCTTACTCCCGCTGTAGAAATTATGTTGCAAATGTTATTGTGTCTAAAATGCTATGTATTCCTGTCATCTTGGACATCTGAAATGTTAGAGGCACAAAAGCTGTGCGTGGAGTGCCTCACGTGGTCGTAAGGTGAGACTGAAGATGCTGGACAGTAATTAGGGAGAATCAGTTTCTTGATAGTGTCGCTGGCTCATAATAAGACACCTATTTTGGAATAGCCTGTTCAGTTCTGTTATTTCCTTCTTTTTGTTGTCTTTCCCATAATAGAGCTTTATGTTTGGCTGTAAAGTTGCACAATAAATCCATGTACATGAATATATCATGGTTCAGAAAATGAGTAGGATTTGACTATTAATGTTGTCTATAAAAAGCTAAAGCAAATAGTAGGAACATACTGTAAAGGTGTGATATTTCAAATGAAAAGAGAGATGCCTGATTGCAGTTGAGCCATTACAGCCTTTGGTACTGGATATTACAGCACCGTATCGACACATTTACCATTAAAGCATTTGACCTTTCTGTACCTGGAATGTACCTGCCTTGATCCTTCTGGTTTCTGCACTAATGGATTTAAGACACCATGCTACTCCAGCTGTACTCATTGATGCAACTTTTCAGTTTCCGTAAAACACTCCTATTTTAAGGCCTTTTAGTTTAGTCTTTATTCAGCACATGACTATACCAAGACAATGCAGTTCAACATAGTTTTGTTCACTCTTTTGAAAACAAATTTTGCCCGGTTGGTCTCTGCAGTCAGTGGGCAGGATGAATGGGTGGGATTTTGACTCGTTACAGGAATCCGTTCATGTTGTTTTGGCAAGGCATGACTGACAATGTTTTTAGAGTAAATAATTCTAACACAAACCCAGTATACTATGAAAGAGTTCTGTACACTGTAGGAAAGAGTGCTGGGATGCATTTGACTTCCTAGCATGTGTAAATATTTACTATTCGGCTTTGTGCTTCTTCTTCCAGACATTACCCAAAGCAGTCCTTCACTACAGTGGCTGATACACCAGAAAATCTTCGCCTGAAGCAACAAAGTGAATTGCAAAGTCAGGTAAATCAAATAATATTTTTGTCTCATTAATATTAGACCTTCAGTCCACTTCTCTGTAGTTTTTCTAAGTAGTATTAGTATTTCTTCATACTGATACGTAGTGGCACTCTAATTTAATTGTAAAAAATATTTGTAGGTTGGTATAACACTGCAAAACTCAGGGTTTTATTTCTGATCTCACTTATACTGGTTACCATACTATTGTAAGTCCATTCACATCACTGAAATCCTTCATTTTCAACAGTATACAAAGTATCTGAGTAGTTTTTAATGTTTGAAAGGTTATAGCTCAACCCAGAGGGTTCGTTTGCCTTAGACAAACCATCATTGTTAGCTTGCATCAAACTTAATCATAAAATAGCTGTGTGATTAGCAAACAATTAATTTGTAATTAGCAAACATTTAGAAGACTTTAATACTTGTCAACACTGAACTGACTAAATGATCAGTTTGTGGATCTGTTATGTCCTCTGTGAACTCATACATGGAGCAGGCTGTAAGCCAGTTGTGATAAGTATGTTATCAATCCAAACTTATGTAGGTTAATAAGAAATACCTTGAAATTAAAATGTAAAGAGAAAAAGGAGGAAAGAAAAAGAAAATGGCAATGAAGACTTATGTGACCCAAACATGATGTGGTTTTGTTTTTTTTTTTTAATATTATGGTTTTAGTCTGGATTTAGTTGCAATCTTTCATTATAAATTGATAATTATTGTTGTCAATTAATATAATATGTGGTGGGTTGACCCTGGCTGGGGGCCAGGTGCCCACCAGAGCCGCTCTATCACTCCCCTCATTCACTAGACAGGGGAGAAAAAGTATAATGAAATGCTTGTGGGTCGAGATAAGGGCAGGGAGAGATCACTCACTAATTATTGTCATGAGCAAAACAGACTGAATGTAGAGAGGAAATTCATCTACTAAGCAAAACAGAGTAGAGGAATGAGAAATAAAATCAAACCTTAAAACACCTCCCCCCACCCCTCCCATCTTCCTGGGCTCGACTTCACTCCCGGCTTCAACCTCCCCCCCCTCAGCGGCACAGGGGGACAGGGAATGGGGGTTACGGTCAGTTCATCTCACGTTGTTTCTGCTGCTTCTTCCTCCTCAGGGGGAGGACTCCTCTCATCGTTCCCCTGCTCCAGCATGGAGTCCCTCTCATGGGAGACAGTTCTTCACAAACTGCTCCAGTGTGAGTCTGTCCCACGGGGTGTAGTCCTTCAGGAGCAAACTGCTCCAGCGTGGGGTCCCCACAGGGTCACAAGTCCTGCCAGCAAACCTGCCCTGGTGTGGGCTCCTCTCTCCATGGGTCCACAGGTCCTTCCAGGAGCTTGCTCCAGTGTGGGCTTCCCACGGGCCATGGCCTCCTTCAGGTGCCTCCACCTGCTCCGGCGTGGGGTCCTCCACGGGCTGCAGGTGGAATCTCTACACCCCCTCATCCTTCCTCCATGGGCTGCAGGGGGACAGCCTGCTTCACCGTGGTCTTCACCGTGGGCTGCAGGGGGATCTCTGCTCCGGCGCCTGGAGCACCTCCTCCCCCACCATCTGCACTGACCTTGGTGTCTGCAGAGTTTCTTATATCTTCTCACTTCTCTCTCCAGCTGCAAAAGCCCTCTCTCTAACTGGTTTTTTTCCTTCTTAAATATGTTATCACAGAGGCGCTGATTGGCTTGGCCTTGGCCAGCGGCAGGCCTGTCTTGGAGCCGGCTGGGATTGGCTCTGTCAGACACAGGAGAAGCTTCTAGCAGCTCCTCACAGAAGCCACCCCTGTAGACGCCCCCCCCCGCTACCAAAACCTTGCCATGCAAACCCAACACAAACCTGTAGTGGAAAACAGACAGTAGGCAACAAGAGCTTTCTCGTTTGGAAACCTCTCTGTATGTTAATTGGTAAAATCACAGGAGTGCTAAGAGAAATGCTAGCACAGATATTTAGCATGATGCATGTTTTTTAAAATTCTTTACCTTTTGGCATTACAATTATTGATTACAAAACTTAGAGAAATTCTTTCATGCTGAGATTCTACTGTCTGGAAAGAGGAGAGTCTGTGGAATATACGTCTCCTCTTAATTTCAGTGGATTTCAGAGTGGAGTTGCTTCATGTTCTTGTAGTTCAGTTGTTCTGTGTACCATAGTTACCATTCTGTCACAGAGTTAAGAGGAACTTGTAAACTATACTTTTTACAGGTCTGTTTAAAGGAATATAAACTTTGAGCCCACTATTTTTTTTAGTAGTTTGATAGAAAATGTTGGGATTCAGGAAAATAATAAAATTTTACTCCTCTTTCTATGAGTTTTTCACTGGATTGTCTTGTGTTTCTGCACATGCACCCGCCTGCACATGAATATATACAAATCTCAGGCCAAAACTTAAAGCAATCAGGTGTGTGCTTTCCCATGGCTACTTCTGTCTGCTTATCCCCAGGGTATCAGTTACACCATGGGTGAGTTTGCCCACTGGCACTTTGTAAGGGTTCAGCTACACAAGTCTAATTTGGTGACAGCTCTCTGGTGATGGGCAGAGTAGAAGAGAAGCCGGCTAACTTCCTCATGGCTATGTCACCTGTCTTGGGAGCCTGTGGTGGAAAAAGCTGATACAAAGATTTCAAACCATGTGCTCACAATTCTGTACCTTAACTCTCATGTGAATTGTGAGACAATCTTAAAAGCCCTCAGGGAAGCCTCCAAAGCCATATTTTTTAAAGTACTGGCAAAAGACAGATTTTAATGGGACTGATTTCTGTAGGCAGGTAGGCTTTAACTGGTGAGCTTGTTCGAAGTTGGTTAAGAAAAGTATGTATAGGAGGAATCTTGTTTGGGTGTTTAGAGAGGACAACTCCCCTGTATGAAGCCCAGACACATCAGAATTTCATTTAGGAAAGCAGTCTTCTTTCTCCATGGTTATTGTGATAATACTTGTGAGGGACTAGGGACTGTTGTGCGTTGTCAGGGAGGTGTAGAGGTCAACTGGTAGGCATCAGTTTGAATTAAGACTAACGTAGTAAGGACTGAAATAATTTCTGGTTTATGACTGTGTGCTATCCCAATACAAGATGGGCTTGGTACATCTCAAGTTTAGTTCACACATTCCAAACTCACTTGTATCAATTGTCTGTCTTGGCTAAATATTGACTAACCCAAGGAGCATAGTCTATTTTTAGAGCCTATAAAAGAAATGGCTTTCCCTGACCTGTTTGAAACATGCTGACGTGGCACTTTGAAAGTGTAAGGAAACTTGTTCTGGTATTGTTCTTTATTTGTAAACAGAGGACTTCTTAGTATTCTAGGACTGGATAAACAGTATCAGTGAGAAACTTGGGAGTTTGCTTATGTATAAACTTGCTGCAACTGTTCATGATGCACTGCCATAAAATGTTAGATAAGGATCTACCCAAAACTTGGAAGTGGAGAGAAACCCTTAATTTGTACAACGTGCCTTTTTTCCAAGATTATTAGGCAGTAAAAGATTTGCAGTTGATGCAAATGCAGTTCTAAATTATAAGGGCACAAATTTACTTACTTGGAAGAAGAAAGGGCATAATATTCTGATCATCATTTGCTTCCTTGGTGTTGATTCACATCAAGACTGTGTCAAGTAGCCTGTAAATTGTTTTAATGCCGAAATAAAGATTCTAGGGAATTTTCATAATCCAGTTTAAATCTTATCATAAAATAAAAATGTAGATTCTGAATAATTTCTGTAATATTCTGAAGAGTATAAGGACAGAGAAATTGCCATCCTGAATGAGCCCTATTGGCTGTCTAGTCCATTGTCCTATCAGTTCAGAGAAAGTTGCAAGACTCCCAACTGAACCAAATACATGATACATAATCTGCCATCGTTCCAGTCTCATTCTATTTCAGTGCTGTGCAGTAGAAAAAAGTGCGTACATGGTTGAAGAAAAGCCTTTCACATGAAACCAGACTTGGTTGGATAGAATCACATTATTACTGTCAGTATTCATCAGAACTGCTTGAGCTTTCTGCCAATGCAGAGACAATTTGGGACTGAACAACTTCAGTGTTAGGTAATGTAAAAAATTATGTTAACTTCTGAGTAAGGAGAAATGCTTTTCTACAGTAATAGCTGCTTTCTAGTTTCTAAGTAAACATCTTTAATGCTTTTAGTTCTGAAGAGGCACAACCCTGTGTTTAACTACAGGACTCTAAGCATCTTTTCAAAATCCATAGCTTTACAACTATTATTATCTTAGCAAAGCAGGAGGAATTGGTAAAGGAAGCACCATTAAATATTGTATAAGCTAAAAGACACGTGTTTTTGTAAATTTGTTGTTTTGATTTTCATTTAAGCAGCAATTGACAGCGTTTTAAGTTGAAGTGCTGGGTCCTCTATCAAGAATCCATTAAGGTCAGCATCAGGTGCTAGGCTGTCATGTTGACATACCATGACAAGAGCAAAACAAACAAAACCAAAATACTGTTTTCTGGAGGAGTCAATAGAAAATGGATTGCTCTTTAGAACACTTGAAAAATTATGTTGTTAAGAAGTCAAAGGGCAACATTTAAAAGCTTTCCAGAGAATATTCTCATTCTATACAATATAATTTCAGAGCTTTTCCCTCCTTTAGCCTTTTGCTTCCACGGGCTTTCACTCAACTCTGTAGTTTGAAGGAGACACAAATGCCTTTTAGGAGAGGCTGTAAGTTTGATTTCCCATTGTGGAAAACTCCCCAGTTCAGTGTGTCTCCTGACTGAAGAAAAATGAGTTTTAAGGTCCTCTAAATGAAGAGTATAGACAGGGATTCTTTATGACTCTCTGATGAAAAATCCCTTTCTTGGGGGTTAGTGCATTCTCTTACTGCATAGCATACAATGGATGCTTTCCACATGTACTTGCCTCCTGTAGATGAACTCAACTACAGAAGTTACGGATATGCTCATCTCACCTATGTTTACTTGGGAATTGTCTTCATGAACCTTAACTACTGATCTCTGTAACTCTATAACTGTGTAAATTGCTTTGTGGCCTTTGGTTCTTGTCTGTGGCGATGCTGTGTAGATCAAAACCAGCAACTCCAGTTGATGTTCTGCAGCAGTTCTTGGCAGGAAGGATATTGAAGTGTGGGATCAAATGGAGGGCTGATGTTTCAGGTGGGTTCTCATACTCCAACCCCTTCTGAGGAAATCTACTTTCCAGTAAGTCTTGGGGAAATTGATACAAAATCACAGATATCATCCTACTCCCTTCTTATGCTAATCGCTGGTGACACAGCATAAGGCTGCTATCCTTGGAAACTCCCAGTGTTCCTTTTAAGATGAGATAAAATACTTTTCTTGTACTTCTCTTACAGCAGCTTGGATAGCTGAAAGTGTATGGGGTGGTTTTCTGTAGGAAGAAACATACTTGCAGTGTTTCTTCTTAAATAGAGTTCATAAAATGTTGATTTTCAAGAAGTACTATCTTTCCTTAGGAGACATACCGAACTGAATCGGGCTATTACCTAACAGTCTAATATTTTAAGAGTTCTTACTTTCTCAGGAATTGCTTGTGTTTGTATCTTTATCTGCCAACTCTCGTCAAGATAATCATATCATAGAATCATAGAATGGTTTGGGTTGGAAGAGACCTTAAAGATCATCTAGTTTCAACCCCCCTGCCATGGGCAGGGACACCCTCCACTAGTCCAGGTCGCCCAAAGCCCCATGCAACCTGGCCTTGAACACTTCCAGGGATGGGGCATCCAGAACTTCTCTGGGCAAACTGTTCCAGTGCCTCACCACCCTCATAGAGAAGATTTTTTTCCCCTAATACCTAATTATGGTAATATTGAACATTTGGAAGAAAGTGAACCTCAGAAAAGGGAATAAAAAATCCTTATGGTTAGATGTCCGCCTCTAGGATGGCCATATCCTCTCTGTTCAGGTTGAAGAAGAGACAGACTCTGTTGGTTCCCTGTGAAAGCACAAGAGACAATGAGTGTAAACTGAAATACAGAAAATTCCACTTATATGTAGGGAAAAACTTTTCCCATATAAGGGTGACTGAACACAGGCATGGGTTGCCTGGAGAGGTTGTAGAGTGTCCATCCTTGGAGATTTTCAGAAGAGGACTGGGCACAGTTCTGAGCAATCTGCTGTAGTTGATTGTTCTTCGAGTAAGGTGATTCTCTAGATGATCTCCAGAGTTCTCTAACTTCATCTGTTCTCAGATTCTGTGATTCTTCTCTGTCCTGTCCTTCCTCAGATTCCTCTTGACAATTTCTGTCGTCTTCTTTCTTGCTGCCTTCTCTTTGCCTCTCTGTTCCAAGAGTATGTCCTAGCAAACTTCCAGGCAGATTCTTTTTATTAGCTGTTTTTCTTGATTTGTTAAAAGCTTTTTCAGTTTATATGCTCTGCTTTTATGAAGTCTTTGGAATGAACTGCCACAGCGAATGCTATAGGGGAATGAAATGCTGGATGGATTACTAAAGCAGACACTTAATGGATTTGCTGGGGTACCCTGAGTGAGCTCATTGGAGAAGTTATGGAGAAAACAGTCCTTGGAGCTAGAGGCAAAGATAAAAATATCCTCCTTCAGCTGAGGAAAGGAGGAAGAAATATGGGATAGCAAGCAGAGAGGCCTGGTTATAGCTTTACAGGTGATTTTGTAAGTTGTGCCAGAGGACCCTGGAACAGAATTTAAAGATGGCATTTCTCCAGCTAGCCATCAGGTGCTGATTATTTATCTAGTCCTCTCTCCAGTTGTGCAAGGATCTGAACCCAATCCACCACATGTGTATGAAGAGAGAGGTGAGAGAATGAAAAGAGTGCAGGCTTCTCAGTCATTTTCTTGCTTTTACTTGTGAGTGAGAAGTCCTGGAGTAGTTGACTGGGTTTGTGCATTAAAATAAACCCAGACTGCCTGCAGGAAGTTCTGCCTTACTCCCCTGCGAGCCCCTGCACAGTAGCATTTTGTAAATCATGCTCACCTACTAAATGTGATTTTTTTCAACTTATGATTTGTTCCTTCTTCCCCTCTGAAGACTACTTAAATGACTTGTTTTATCTGCATGAGTCAAAGGCATAAAAATCGTTCTTGATGTGAATAATACAAAGCTCGAGTGGAGTGCAGAAGGCAGAATGGATTTCAGTATTCTGGGAAAATGGTTGTCACCTCTTCTGATTGTTATCTTGCTGAGTACGTGAGGGATTCTGTCTACATCCTGACTGCACTGGACTGGCTTCTGTTACTGTGCTGCCATATATCTACACTGTTTCTGGTTGGTTTTTTTTCCTTCTTGCAGTTATTAGACAGGCTGTAAGATCCAGGATGTGACAGTAGTGCTTCCTCTCCTTTCCTGTCTGCTACTCCTCACTCTCACAGAGGCTGGACCAGTATGTGGAGATAAACAAGTTGTAACTCTGTGGTCAGGAGACACCAGAACATGAAGCAAAGACACCAAGTAGTGTGTAGGACTGTAATAGTTGATAAACAGATTGGGAGGCAGAGAGGGAGTTTCTCTGTGGAATACATGGACTTATTTTGTGTTACTGACACATTTATAGCATCCTGAAATTCTTTGATTTCACAGGTGGAAATACAAATCTTCTGCTGGGATATAAGATATAATTATGGACTACATTTTGAAATAGAAAAAAGAATGGTTTGCTTTAAGTTGTTAAGACTCAAGTCTTAAATCTAATTCCTGGTACTGGCTGCATATCCTACTTTTTATTGTTTTTTTTTAAATCCACTATCATTGGCCTGTATAATTATACAGATTTTAAACTAATTTCCAATGGTAATGTACTGGTCAATGTAACAAACGTTACTTGTATAAAGAGGTTGGGATAGTAGTATGTTTTTGGTTTTACTTGTTTATAAAAATAACTGTGTTTTCTTATGATGTTTATCTTCTTTCCCCTATTTTCCTTTTGAACCAGATCATGCCTTGAAAATCAGTAGGTTAAGCCGTGTAGATAAAAGCAGTACATTCTTTTCCTTTTTTCTGAACCTATGTTAATATGTGTATCTGCATTTATATCTAAGGGCACAATTACAGGTTTCAGTGCCTGAGCAAAACAACTGCTTCAGACGATTCTTTTTGTACCATTTCTTCCTTTCTCTGCAAAAAAAAATCCGCAAAGATGATGATGGAAGGAGCATACTGCAAAGCAAAGATGAATACTTGCCCAAGATTCAGAGGAAATGTTAGACGGACTTGCACGCGAGCATCTATGAAAAATGAACTAACTTTTCAGCTTTTCACTGTTGATTTGATGATACAAAAGTAAAAGTGCCAGCATTTTTTTTTGGCATTAGTACTTGACCTGTTGTTAATAGCCATAGTGATTTGAAAACCTGATATAATTGGTAGGGGAAAACCAGAACTGAACTACATTTAAGGAAGCATAATAGCATCTGCAGAGACTTAGAAGCAAGCAGCGCAAACTGTTCCTGCTGGCCAAAAAATTATGAAGTCTATAAAACACACAGTCACAGGAGGAAAATCACCCCTCCCAGTGCCAAGACTTAGAAGTAGGATGCAAAATAGATGAACATAATGAGCGCCATTTTTCTAGCATATTGCTTGTTGCTGAGGAAAAAAAAAATTGTACGTTTTCTCTTTCATATGTCTATTTGAGATGCACATAATGTATAACTGTAAAAAGTGAAGGGATAATACATTTATGTGAAATACAGGTAATTTTTGTGGTAGGATGAGGGCAGAGTGGTCATGATTATTAAATAGAGTACTTATTGAGCAAACCCATTTTTATAGACTTTCTTATGACATTGAATCAATGTACAGCAAGTAGGACATCCTTAATAGAAAATCTTAGGATCAATAAAATTGAAAGTGATTCAGACTACCTTGACTTGTCCAACCAGCAGTAATAGAAAGGGGACAAAAAGAGCCACAGAATTCATAGCTGTTATTTGTAAGTTGAGTTGTGGAATTCTTAAATGTATCAACATTAGTATTGAAATGTCTATGACTTTTTAGAGGAAAAATTAATAAAAATACTAACTTTAAAATGTTATCACAATTGCTACGATTAAAAAAAATCACTTAATCTCTTATTTTCTAATCTTTAAATTACTTTTTTTTTTTTTCCTGGGTGGGGAAGGAATGGGGAACATTCACTGACCTTGGGCCACAGTAACATGTATGTTCTTTTTCATGTCTTCTCAAGTTTATCTTCTGACTCTCTTGAGCTTCTTTCTGCTGTTTATTTTTGGAATTAGATGTTTTTAAATGGTTCCTCTGTGCAAATCTGTTGCAGGAAATTGAATGCTGTTAGTTATGTTTTTGTTGCATTACTGCACGACATTTAAACCCACATGAAGGAAAAAATTCATTCAGTTGTAGAGAATTTAAGATGAAGAACAAGAACAGAACAATTGTTACAGGAAGTGAGGCATCCAGGCACTGCAAATCAGATGCTGAGGACATATCTGGACTGCTAAGTACAAGAGGGCCAAGAAGAAATTCCTGATCCCAAACACAAGTAGTGTGTACTGCCTTATGTCCACACTCTGTATGACTGCTCCCCTTATAATGGATATATATATATTTCCCAGCTGATAGTGTTTGAGATAGTGTGAGGGCTGCATACCAGCCCATCCGAGAGGCACTTGTGAAGCACGAAACCGAGTGTCCGTGAAACCTGATGGCATGTGGGGAGTTTGCAGGGTCAGTGTCCTCTTGGTTGTGTGGAATGGCTGTTCAGGTCAAAGGGGGCAAAACTGGTGCAGGCATGTCCATGCTACCTTTCAGGAGTGCTCCCTCCACTGGAGTAGATGCTGAGCTGTGTGGGGTCTTGCCTTGGGGATGGCAGTACAGCAGAGCTGGGGAACACGCTCAGCAGTGTGGGTGCAGTATTGAGGTGCCGGTATCTGAGTTCATTCCCTTGCCCTCCCCTATTTAGCAGAATAGTTGCACCGAGGAAGTCTGTCAAACCCAGAAAGTGAGATCACATCACTCTTCCTTTCCTTTCTGGGCTTCAGGTCTGCATCTTTCAGAGACTGCCACGTTTAATCAAAAGGGGTCCATATAGTCTCGCTTCCTGCTGCTGACACTGTCGTTTTCTTCTGAAACACTTTGTACTTATTGTAATCAGCAAGAGGAAACTTGACTCGATGGGTGACTGGTCTGATCCCGTGTGGAGTATTGGTAATGTCAGCATTAAAAGGAAGGACAGCTAAGGAGCATTCACCCTGGGATGTAAAAAAGGAATTTTCAGGAATATGTTTTTAGTCAATGCATTGAATTAGGGGAACTTGTTTTATTTTCTTGATGTTGCCAGTGTCTTCTTCCAGGAAGGTCTTAGTTTTTGCCCTAGACTTCCATTTGTGTAATGGCAGGGATAAATTATCTCTTTTTTTTCCCCAGCAAATTGTAGTGGCTGGCATATTTAATAATTTGAAAGTGGCATATGAGTATTTTTGTTAATATCCTTTCATCCAAAGTAAAAGCTCAACATTTTCTTTTCCAGTGTGAGATTATAACAATGAATTCTTTGTACATCAAAGCATTGGATTAACCCGTTTGGCATTTCACATTGTGGCAATTAATGGCTTCCATTTAGTTCCTCATTTTAAGCTCATATCTTTTCAGAAGTACTGACCTGTTTCTTACCAAGGAAGAAGTTAGTCATCCATCTTGTTATAATGAAACCAATTTTTATGTTCATCTGTGGCAATTTCTTAACAAACTTCAGAGGTTCTGGACTGAGAATTTCTAGAGGCAAGGTTAATTTTTCTCTTCATTTTTTTCTTGTCCTTATTCTCATGGCCTTACATTAACATGTTGAAAGAATATGATAAATTACTATATTTCTCCTAATTGTATTGGTTCTTTGAAAATGTTTTGAATTTGGTCCTTAGCCCTTTGTAAAGTTTTATTCCACAAGGATGAGCCACTTTTACCCTTTAACATTAGTTCTCAACCTGTCGGTTTTTCTAGTTCAAGGGATTCTTGAGAGTCATCATTGCTTGCAGCATTGTGTTGATTTGCAGATATCTATGGTTCCCTTTCAAAGGAGAAAGCAAATTGAAAGTTTTAACATATATTTGAGTTTACTGATAGATTGAGAGATCAAATCCTACTCTAACATACCTTGGGAAATTGCCTCAAATCCGTAGTTAGTTTGTCCCACAGTTGAATATTTTTTCCTGGCATGTGGTAAACTTGTTGTATATTTCTATTTTGATGGGAGTGTAGAATTAGAGAACAGAATTTCTATGAGTATGATTATATTTCTTTTTATTTGGTGCAGTTATTTTTTTCATATGCACTCTTTAGATCTATATTGAAAAAAGGAAAATATTGATTTACCTACAGACTTCTCCCATGTGACTGACTGTGATGTAAGTCTGCTTTTGAAGAGCCTTTATAAGTATGCATTTTGTTTAGCAGTCACTTGAATCTGCTAAAGTATTTTAAATTGTTAAAGATTTCTGTATAACAGTTGAGAGTGGCTAGATTTCTTTACCTTTTTGGCTTTTTTTGAACGTAACAAAAAAAGTCTATCCAGATGTGTATCTTTACTTTGTGTAAAACAGCTGTCCCCATTGTGTGCATTGGCAACCCAGTAGTACCCTTTTAAGCCATTATTAATTCTGTTTTCGGTCAGCATTTGTTCTGGAGGTGGCCTTAACAAAATGACCAGCAAAGCTGCTTAATAAGAAAAATCCAAGCCTGGTGAGAGTGTCACATTCTCTTAATTGGAAGTCTTACAAAATAGAAGCTTTAAGCAAAGGAAAAGAGAGAGAGAGCGCTTTAGCCTTAGTGGAGAAATTAAAAACTGAATAAACAGAATCTCTTTCACCCTGCCATGTTCCCTCACAAAACGTAGTCTGCTGGCTTCTGGATTTTACATAGATGCAGAAGGGCTTTATCTGCTCCAGCAAGAGACACTTATTTGCACTATGAAGCTTTGTGGATGTTTCTCTCTGCCTCTCTCTCTCTTTGACTTTGTTTTTCAGTTCTCGATAATTTCTGACCGTCTGTAGTCCGAGCTGTCTGCTCATGGCGCAAAGAGCACTTGTAATACGCCGAGTGTGGCTGTGAGAAGGAGAAAGGAGAAACCGGCCTTGGCTCGCCTGGTGGTACAAGGCCAAAACAACACATGAATCAGAAATCGCATGATATTAGGCCTTTCAGAGTATTTGGAAGAAGAAGAAAGGCAGGAGGGTTCCTGGGCAGTCCTACCCCTTGACCCCAATAAAAGGCCATGAGCGTTTGTCAGCATTTTAGTTGGTCATTTTCCTGATGCTTAGGTTACTTATTGATGGGGCTGTTTTAGATCCAAGAAATATATTGTCCTCCTGATTTATTCTCAGATGGTGCAGGGACCATTCAGAGTTCAATGATTTCTTGTAACTGCTGCCTCGCAGGATGGATTGAGGTCTATTTGGGGTGATAGTTTGTCAGGTAGTGCTATGCTTGCAGGAGATTATGTTGATGGGCTTTCAAGTGAAAGGGTCAGGAAAGAAAGAGAAAGGAAGAAGAGTAGGATTAGTATAATGTTTAACCTTGCCCAAAACAAAGTGAGTGGAAGAAAATACTGAATGCTTTCATTGCACCGAATGTTAGAGCTTTGAAGATATTTGGTGGAAACATTTTTTTTTTTTTCCTGCAAAGATTTAATGTTAGAATCTGCCTGGAGCACAGTTTTATTTTTTCCAGTAGCTTACTAGACTGTAAATTTTGAAGGGCAAAATACATAAGCTGTTTTAATTAAAACAAAGCAAAAAAAGCAAGCAAGCAAGCAAGCTGTTGCCTACTGCCTCTTCTGTTCCTTTGGCACTGAATAATCAAATCAGAAACCCAAATTAAAAATACTAATTTTTTATCAATGAGCAAAATTTAAATATTTTGTATTTATAGAAACTTACAGTTCAGTTCTATTTAAAATTTAAACATATCTGTATAGTATATTAATTTTTTTAATCTCTTATGAATTAAAAATAGTTGAATTTCACTTGAAAGAAAATAATTTTACTTGGTAAAATTAAGATAAAATTCTTGTTTTAATTTTTTTCTGGAAGTGTAGATAAATCGCTTTAAAGCTTTAGAAGAAAAGACACAAATGTGACTGAAGCTACCACTTACAAGAACTGTGCTCATTTTTACAATATAAGATAAATTTTTAATAGCATAATATAATTATCAGTAAATGAATTGTTGATATAAACTTAAATGTGGAAACAAGGTCAGAAGAATGGTGCAAGTTGCTCAGCCCTGTCAAGAAGGGAGTAAGAGAGATAAGTGTGTTGAGGACGGGATGCTCCAGTGGTAAGGCTGGAATGTGAGGTAAATTGAGATAAATGAGAAGTGGGATACTTGGCTTGTTTTGATCAAAGGAAAATGTTTTGATCACTGCATAAGAGGAGAATGAAAAAAATCAAATAATCGTGTATTTCACTTGAGTAATGGTTTTCTGCTACACCGTTGGCCTGTATACCCTTATGTTGTTTGTGCCGTGCCTTGTCAACACGGTGGCCTTTGCCACCAGCCTAAGCTGGAATTCCTTATTATTATTTTATTCCATATTCCTTATGGAATAAAATGAGCACTGGAGTCTCATGATATTGCTGCTGCTGTCTGCATCAGCTACTGCAACTGAAGCTACTCTTCCCTTTCCGTCCTTTTAAATTTAAGTCACTCCTTCAGTTAAATTCCATCCTTTCCCAATCTCTCACCCATTTTACAGCCTTAAGCCCAACTCTTGCTTTTGGCCTTTGCTTTTAGTTCATCTTACTTTGCAGTCTGGGCTGCCAGGTTCTCGTGATGATACGTGAATTGAATGTGCAGGAATTGGAATATTTTGAAATGAGTGATACTGATGAAAAATGGAGCGGCTGCCCTGGAAGGTTGTCAGCAGGGCACAGCACCAGAGATGGCAGAGCTCGATGGGTTAGCAGCTGCTGAGCAGAGAAGTGGAGGGGATGTGGAGAGTGGGCAAAAAAGGAGGACCGATGGTAACATACTGTGCTTACGGTACAGCCTAAGTTCAGGTGGGGTCAGACGTTAGGGAAGCTCTCAGCACACGGAGAGCTGTGCTAAGCAGAGCACCCCGCTGTGCTGAGAGCTGTCTTTCCGAACTGCAGCTCTGTGCTCTGAATGAATTATAGTTACAAATACACGTGTATTGATGATGGATTAAGTTAGTAGGTAAAACTTTTAAAATTCCCTCTGTTTTTATAGATGCCAAAGCCATAGAGCAGTATTCTTCTGCCATCTGGGATGTAATGTGACCTGGACGGATCAGAACATCTATAATAGGTTGTATGAACAGTGCCCCTAAAAATGCCTGTTTCTGCCCATTAACTATGAATGAAGTGTCACATGGCTGTCTCAGATAGACTCCTAAAGTAGGGTAGAATTGAATGCCTTGTTACGTAGCAGGCAGTGTTTGAATACTGAATGACATGATAACTAGACCAAATTTGGCTTTGCAGGGGACTGGAGTCGAATGTAAGAAAGAAGACGGGAGAGAGCTAGGGCACATCAGAATTCTAGCGAAGGGCACATCTGCTATCCTGAACCAGCAAGTTGTGGAAAGTTGTGATGGTCATCTTATTTTATAGCACCCTGTAGAAAGTTCTTGTTTTGGTAAGGAGACTCACCAAAAACTCTTTTGGTTGATGTTTTACCTCTGCTGCATCCTTCTGTTCAGAAAGGATGGGAAGAAACTTCCTGGTGACCATAGGTATTGAAGGTGTTTATTTTTAATAGGTGCATAGGATGTGCAGAAATATGCAATTTGGCCTTTCTCTCTTTCCAAGGGAAGGCCCACCTGCTTCTGGTGAGTCGAGGAGTGGGTGTTTATAAATGTTCTTAACAGGCTTCTCTATTTAATTTTTTATTAGACTTTGTTTAGTGGTAAGGGATTTGACATAAGCATCAATTCCTGGAGTGTTTAAGTGTTTCTGATTCATTACTTCTGTCTAATTTTAAGAAAATTGTGTTTTACTAGTTAAGAGTTTATGTACATTGAGGACTTCTTCATTAATTTTGTTACTGAGCTCTCTGGAGCCATTTGGGTTTTATATCTCCCTGATGAAAGAAGAACCTCTAGATCCGATGTACAAAGAACACAGGAATACGATTTTTTTATTTTGTCAATAGTGAACAATTCTAGTGGTTAAAATTTTTGTTTTATTACTCTTCTGAGAACCAATTTGTTTAATTTTCTGATTATGATTCTGAATGGATTTTTGTCTGCTCTTGTAAGCTTTAAATGGGCAGAAGTATTTAAGATCTACTGCAGCACTGTTACAGAGCCCAGTATTACCAAAGCACAATGTGCTGATTTTAATGTGACTACCCAGATAATCAGGAAGAAGAGGTAGGCTAAGATAAAGCAAAAATTAGGTATACCTTCAGATATATTGAGAAACTGGCAACTAATCACTGGATTTACACTTATTCCAGACCTATCTGATTGGTTGAAAAGTTGATTTGTGAATGACTAATTTTTTGATGTCCTAGAAATGACAAAATCAAAACAATGAATTGTTTTGAATGGATTCTTTTCCCAAAAATGTTAGCCCAGAAGTTGAAAACAATGGAAGTTCAAAAGTTGAAAAAATGCTATTAGAATTTGAGTACTTAACATTTTAAAAACAAATAGGAAAAAATTTCAAATGAAAAAAATATTAAGAATTAAAGTTGATGCATAAAATGTTTCTGAGTCTTCAGATTCTCCCCCCTCCCCCCTTTTTTAAAAAACATTTTGTTAAAAAATATTTATGGAAACATTTCACTCAACTCTGTTCAAGAGACCAGAAAGGCTTAGCTGTTTTCCACTCACTCAGAATACTCACAGCTTCCAGCCACCTTCTCTTCTCTCCTCTCACTTCTTATGTCCAATAGAAATAGAGAAAAATACATATTTCAGACAGTTAAGTTCTCTCTTCTGGTGAACAAACCTCAAAGCAAACGCATTACAAATTCCTCCTTAAACACACTGAACCGGGTCCTCAACTTGTGTGAAATGATTTTATCTCAACAATTTCCTTTGTCTCCCAACTTAGTTAAAACTAGGCTTTGGTATTGGAGAATGATAGCTTTTGCTGTCAATGGGAACTGCAGTGTTTTCAGCATGGAGATTAACTGTCTTTAATAAATGTATTAATTTCATTTTAAGGTTACCCATATGCTTTGTTATGGAAAATTTAGTTTTAAGACAAAGCAGTAACAACAGAAAAAATAATAGCCTGGCAAACAGAACTTGTAGGACTCAGTCAAGCGTATTAAATGAAAGTTAATTTTCTCCACTTTAAATGATTACAATATAAAATAAATAAGATTGTTCAGCTTATTCTTAGCAAATGTTTCTTTGACTCTGTAAATTGTGTAAGCCTGAAAGATGTTAATCCAGTGAGGAGTTATTAGTATCTATAAATCTTGCCTCTGATGCAGTTAAAAGAGAGAAGTTTTTTTGGCTAGAATGGAGTGTTTCAGTAATAGATTGGTTTCTAACATATGCTGAAGGAAGCTCATATTTTATTTAAAAATAATGTGGTTTTAATTTTTCATTCATTTCCCTCTGCTTCAAAACTTTGGGTGCATCACTGATGATGGGAGTTAGAATTTTACCGAAATCAAAGCAAATAGTCCTTTGCTGAAATGAGCTGACAGTGTAAAGTCACAGCAGGAACTTCCTCTGCACGGTGCAGTCATCTCTAGCTGCTTGGGAGCTGGATGCAGTATAGCTGCTGCTATAGCATGGGTCCTCAGCTAAGTGAATTTATTCAGCCAAGTAGTTTGGATTGCAGAGACAGTTAAACAGCAGTACTTCAGTATCCTGGATATCTCTCTCTCAGGCTGTATGCAGCAATGCAGACATTGGGTCTGTAAATAAATTGACTGCAAAAGCCTTCACTTGGAATCATAGTTAAGTGGCCAAAATCCAAATATAGGATAGGAACTTCTTCATATTATTGGATTTTTGGTTTACTAGAGAATTTTTTTTCCCAGTTGTACGCTGATGTTATTACAAGTCTCTCAGAAATACAGTACCAAAGAAGTCAAATAAATAGTCTTTGTTGTGCCAGTTGGCTATCAAATGGTAAATACTAGCATTGTAAGGAAAAAGCAATAAATGCTTTTCAAACATGTAAAAATAAAATGTAGCTTTACACTGGAATAGTACTTTGAGGGAAAAAAAAGTTAGCTAATATAATCCCGGGGTTAAACTGCACATTTATCAATAATGTTGCTTTACAAATAAGTAGACTGTTTCCTTTTTGTAATCATTGGGATGACAGCAGTAAATTATTCATCTGCAAACTCTGTTTCTGTACTGAATTGATGGCTGAGGTTCATTGTGCTTACCAGGCTGATTCATGTTCACTATGTAAATGGTTGAATAGCTGGCTGTTGTTACTACCTTGGTAATGAGCTACAACAGTGATGGGGAGATGTTGTCTGTCTAAGGGAAAAGACAGATATTTCACCTAGGAAGGGAAAGGTTGGGAAAATGTATTTCCTGTTTGATATTTTATTTGAAAGAGCAGATCAGAAAGAAACATGTGACTTACAATTGGTTTAATATCAATCCTATTTTCCTTTAATTACCAGGTCTTTCTTCTTTGAGGCATGTGTTCTTTGCAGCAGAAATGAAACGAATATTAACAACTGTCCTGACTCTGATTTGGAAGTAAATTACTGAAGCATATTATGTCTTAAGGGTGTTTGCTTTGTTTATATTTCAATTATCGTAGGAATGTATGCTGTTGAAAAAGGGAGGTTACTGCCCTAGTTCCTTCTTACCTCGCTTTCAATTAAATTTGATTTCTGTTACCATAGCATTGCCTGCTTGTATGCTGCTCAGTCCAGTGCTGGTCATTTGTGCATATTTTCTGTTTGACTCTGTGGCTGTTCTTACTCTTTCTGGACTAACGGCCCCTGTCCAGTATTTTTGGTCTGTGTGTGGGGTGGTCAGGCAGCTGTTTTTCACAACTGATGCAATTGCTAATATGTTTCCTATGCATGAAGCAGGCTTCTATTCAGTACCCTGGGGACTGTAAACATCATTTTTATCATGTTGGAACTGCAGGCTCTGTCAGCCCGGTGAAGTTGTTCTCAATTAGTATGAGGCAGTCCAATTCCGAAGGGAATAGCTGCTCCTGTTCCAGCCCATTTTTCTTTGAGTGTTGCCTACGCTGATTTCCAGCTGTTACTGTGCAGCTTTGGGGGGAGCTAATGGGGTTCGTTGGGAACATCTATCTCAAAAGGAAATGCCTGAATCGGTGTCTAGTTGAATGATTGGAGATTTTCACACACAAAAAAATGGTTAATACCCACTTAGCTAATTATCTCTCAATGTACATGATCATCCTTTCCAGTCTAGTAATTAAAGAAAATTAAGTGGAACCTTGCTAATTTGCACTAATGTTGGGAACAACCTATTGCCAATTATTGAATTTTGTGAATTAGTGCAAATGAAAACAAGCACTTTTTACAAACCATAGAGTAACGTGCTGAACTTTATCCAGTAATGCCACATTATTATTACACTGCCAATAACGCACCTGTACATGCAGGGGAAGTTAATATGTTGTAAATGGAGGATAGAATCTTTCTTATGCTGAAGGTCACCCTTTGTTAACTATGTAAAGAGTCTAAAGTCATATAATACTTCTTGAATACCATTCTGTTTTCTAACAGAGTTCAATGAGACCTTTAGAGATCTCCTTACATTCTAATATAACTTAAGTTTCTCCTCTTTTGAAGCAGCTGTAGTTGTCCCCATGGCTGCTGGAGCCAGCACAGCATCTTGCTTTGATCCTTTTGAGCTGTTGCAAGGGGCCAAGAAGCCGGAAAAAACGGCCCTTCTGAAAATCCAGTGCAAGTGAAAGATCACTAACTGCTGTATTTTCAAAATGCCCCCCGTTACCTTTTCCTCCATGAAAGCAGTTTTGCTGACAATTCCCATGTGTGGCTGCATTACAAGACCAGTCATAATCTTTCTTTCAGAAGGCTCCCCCTGCAATTCTGTCTATAGTGCTGGAGCCATCCCCGTGTTCCCTGGACATCCAGTTTTCCCTTGGGCTTGGTTGCATAGCCCCTAGAAAGCAGGCTGCCTTCTTGCTTTATACTAGCTCTGCCCATTGCTTTTGGCGTGATCCCTGTCCAGATCCCAGTAAAATCCTAAAGCCCCTTGTGAGCGCATGCTAAATAACTCCTGGCTGTTGCCAAAAAGTCAGGTGTCACATAATTAAGAGGCAGAAGGCTATTGTGACATATTTTGACATATCTGTGCCGTCCCTGTTTTCCTCATCTGAATACAAAATAATGGCAATCTTTTCATATTCAGCTATAATTTATCCTCATGTTTTTGCACCTGATCTGTGACTTGGTGAGAAACAATTGAGACCACCTTGCACCAAAGTTTATTAGACTTCTGTTGCCTAGTTTCAGGCACCATCTTTTCATTGTTTTCTGTTACTTTTGAAGATAACAACAGCAAATCGGAAGCAGGAGCACTTCTTCCTGTTCATGTTCTCACCCTCTGCCTGTCTTTGGGACACTTCCACTTCTGAAACGAGTTAAATTTATCTCCAAAATGTGATCCCCTTTAATAGCTGTGCATCTTTCCAAGGCCTCTCTCCATCCAGTCCGAGGTGGTATCTGAATTTCTTTTATTGGAATCTCTCCAGTCACACTAACACAAACTGATTAAAGCCTGGATGCCTGTAACTTTCCAGAGCTCCAGCTTACAGATAGGAAGGAGAAATGCTGTATGTAGAGCAGCCAAATATGCAGTCTATGACCTAATGGCAAGACTATGACAATCGATTTAGATGACCTGCTTTTCAGCTTAGGCTACCTTTTACTTTTCTGTTGAGACACCTAGTTATAGGAAACTGGCTGTAAGCTGCAGGAGCCAAATGCCTTAATGTATTCATTTTATATGATGTAAATTTAGGAAAATGGAAAGTGGAAACTAATAGAGATTGTGTTTCTTTGCTTGCATTCTACCAGCTCTCCTGTGGAAGAACTTCTACTGGAATAAAGATGATGTTTGGCAACCTTAAAGTTATAAGGAATGAAAGATAAGATTTTCTTTTGTCCCCACTCCTTTACATTCTGACTTCCAAACCAGAGAGTCAGTTCCCCCAAGTGCCTAAGCCCATTTATTTTCATTACAACTGGAACACCTGAATATTTAAATCAGTCCTAGGGACTCAAATGATTAAGTTGCTTTTTGAGACAGTCTTCTAAGTCATGTAATATCTTTTTGAAAAGCATATTCTGCCCTAAGGTTGTCATTCTGAAATAAAAAAAAATCCAAACCAATTCCATTAAGAACTCTGTTTTAATGGTTTTATTCCATAATTTTGATACAAGTTGGCTCCTGGGTTTCATAGAATCATGGAATCCCAGGTTGGAAGGGACCTCAAGGATCATCTGGTCCAACCTTTCTTGGCAAAGATTTGGTTAATTAGAAGTAAAAAACAGTACTAAGATAATTAGTACATTAAAGCCAGTGTAATTTTTTTCATAAAATCAGGTTTTATGCTTGGGATAGGTGATGTCTTAAAACAAATACTCTGCCCTCACTGCTCTTGCTCTCTGCAGTCCCCACCCAGCCATCTCTCTATAGAATAATGAGCTATACAAAATTCATAATGCATTTTTTTGGATGGAAAAGCAAAGAATTGAAACTGAAGAAGAATTTATGCAATTCTTCTGAATATGGCTTTCCCCCCCCCCCCCCCTTTTTTTCTGATTTGGCTAATGTGAAGCCCACATAGTCATTTCAGAATAAGCAAGGTTGAGAATAAACATTGCTTATTTAGCAATAAAAGTGGCCTTTAGCTTTTGCTTTTGCTTTATTAAACTGCCTTTATCTTGACCCATGAGGGTTTTTTTTTTCCATTTTATTTTCTCCCCTCTTGTCCTGCTGAGGATGGGACTGATAGAGTGGCTTGATGGACACCTGGTGTCCAGCCAGGGTCAACCTACCACAATGGCAGACTGTTGTTAAAACAGCAACCTAGAAAATATGGATAATTGCTTTAATATGACTTTGTCTTGTGTGTGTTTGCATAGTTTTAGAATACTGGATCTAATGCAGAAGGCCTTTGGTTTTTGCAGAGATAGTGAAGTGGCATAAAGTGTTCCCTGCGAAATTTGAGCTTGTTCATCAGTGCTGGGAGATAGCTGGAGCATTTCTTGGAGAGGGTTCTGTGGAAGGCCACTGTTGTGGGTTAACTGCTACACAGCTAAGCAGCACACAGCCTCAGTTACCCCCTGATCCCCAGTGGGATGGGGGAAGAGAAAAGGAAGAGTAAAAGCAAGAAAACTTGTTGGTTGAGATAAAAATAGTTTAATAAGTGAAGGAGAAGTTGAAGAAGAAAGAAAGAAAGGAAAACAAAGCAAGTGATACGAAAGCAACCTACTCACCACCTTCCATGGGTAGATGATGCCCAGAGAGTTTCCCCCCAAAAGATGGCTAACCTACTTAAACACGTCTCCTCTCCTTTTCATTGCTGAGTGTGATGTTAGATGGCATGGAATATCTCTTTGGTTAGCTCGGGTCCTCTGCCTGGCCGTGTCCCCTCCCTCTTGTGCACCCCCAATCTGTTCACTGGGCGTGCAGAATGACAATCATAGACGACCTTGATGCTGTGCAAATGCTGTTCAGCAACAGCTAAGACATTAATGTGTTATCAGCATTGTTTTGGTCACAAATGTAAAGCGCAGCACCATACCAACTGCTACAAAGAAAAATAACTCCATCCAAGC
Organism: Grus americana; assembly: GCF_028858705.1. NCBI lineage: Eukaryota > Metazoa > Chordata > Aves > Gruiformes > Gruidae > Grus > Grus americana. Next base: position 148,421,274 of record NC_072853.1, on the reverse strand, counting down.
CAGATCCCAGTATAGCCACAAAGATGATGAAAGGGCTGGAGAACTTGACATCTGAAGTAGGACTGTAGGAACTGGGCTTTCTAAGCCTGGAGAAGGCTAAGGGGAAATCTGATCACAGTCTTCCAATAACTAAAAAGATAGGTAAGTACAGCCAAGGTGGATGCTAGTTCTCTCTTTACCAGGTTGCATGGTGGTAGGAGAAGAGGCAATGGGAATAATTGCTTCAGGAGAAATTCTGTCTTGGGTATAAGAAAAAATGTCTTCACCATGTGAACAATTAACCATTGCAATAAGTTGCCCAGAGAAGTGGTGAAATCTTCCTTGCTGGAAAAATTCAAAATTTGGCTTGACAGGACCCTGGATAACCTGGTCCAAGGCCGTGCTTTCAACAGAAGGTTGGACCAGATGATCTCCAACCTGCTTTGCAATGATTCTTCATGGAAACAAGGACTGTTGGTTTGGAGATTTTTTTTAAAAACAATGTTCTGAACACAGCTGAAATGTAGTAAATGCGTAAGATGGAATTACATAGATTCCAGGGAATTTTGAAACAAATGACATTCCTAGAACTGAAAAGGAAACATAATTCAGTCAACAATACACTTAATATGAATCAACATCTTCTAAAGTCTGCTCCTCGTTGCTTTGGTAACTGGGGTGCTTAGTTTCTCCTGCTGTGTTAGTCCTGTGTCTAAAATGAGGACAATTGTCTTATTTTTAACACACTAGAAGAATAATATCCAATAAGCACTATCTAACAATGGAAGTGCTGTTTGTGGTACTGTTTAGTCACTTTTAGCCAAGCGTTTCTTGAATTTAGCAGATATTCCTCAGGGACAGGGTCATTTTGGGTTGAAATATATTGGCGTTTAAACAGTAGTGAGATTTCTTTCTGCCTTGAAAATAGTCTAATTTTAAAGCTTAGATAGGATACAAGCTCTCCTAGGATTTACGTTGTAGGTGTATATTTTTCTGTTACTGTTTATGTAAAACTTTTGGAGCTGCTTATTTTTAATTTGAAGGGAGATTGCTCAAATTATGCTTTAAAAAGGTTAATTTTCGAATTTTTGAAAGAGGCAATAAAATCAAGCAATAAAAATATATTCCTGATATTGGTAGATATATATTGATTTTTGTACTGCAGTTCCTGATAGCACTGTTCAAGGGGCACAGATTGTGAATGCAACAAAAACCACCAGACAAATACTGTCAGGAGTGGGAGGAGGAGTTCACTGGAGTTCATTGAGAGTGTCATGTGAAAAAATTCCCTTGTGTTGATCTTTTCCTTCAAAGTATGAGGAGCATTTTTTGTAACACATATGTAAAAGCGCTGCTTTACGTGGGTTAATAGGAGAAACTAAAAGCAAAAATTGTGGCAAAATGATTAGAAGACAGTCACATGTTTGCATAAGCAATATATACTATAAACATTTGTCTTGTCATTTTAAAATATAAACTGAAGCAGGACAATAGATCAGATACTGTCCTTCATCAAAAGAAGAGTGGATTAAAGCATCTGAATTATGTGGATGCAGCACAATAATTGTATAGGGACCCTTAAAAACTGTAAGGCTCACAGATGTAATGTTTCAAAAGGGAAGAAAAGAAAAAAAATCCTCCAGATTAAAGCAACTTCTTTTGAAAAAAAAAAAAAAGGTTTTAGTCATAAAATAGAAATAAAGAACAAGGAAGAGGGTTAACTGTTGCCTTCTTTCCTCCTGGGAAATATATCAGACCATATGTTTGAAAATAAGGAAACTTTCTTTCAATTCTATGGCAGCTGATGTTAGAAAACTCTTAAGATAGTGCAGTACTGACCTCCTGTGTTTCAGTATATAACAAAATAAATGTGTGAGAAAATGTCTTGCAGTTATGAAATAACACATTGATGGCTTTTTGCTGATGTGTAGGAAGAAAAGAGAAACCAGTAATGCTGTCTTCTAGTTCAGCATTATAAACATGCTCATTTGTTACTTCAGATTTATCCTGCTGGTATCAGGCAGTGTATGGACAGTAGCTTTTGCCAGGAAACTACATATTAGCACTTACATTTTCATAAGAATAGGGGAATCCATGGGTTTTGGATCTTACTTTCTTCTTTGAAACATTTACCATCTTAGTATTGCCTCTATCTTTCTTTTATAGTCTGGAGGTGTGGAGGGCAGATCGTGTTGAATCACCAAATAAAAGCCCGAGTTGTGAATTAGACAAGGAAGAATGTACTTGTAAATGAGGCTGATGCTGTGAAGGTCCTGAACATAGTCCATCTGTTATTTATTTCCTATTAAATTTTTTTGTCTTGCCACTCTGTTAATTTTTTTTCAGTTAGTTTCCTTTTGTTTCTAGTCTTCTATTAATAATCTGTCCTTCATTTTTTACATTTCCCCCTTATCACGCTTTTTGGTCTCTTAACTTTTTTTCTGATCTCTTCTAAAAAGAATTTTGTAGGTACTCAAATGACACAGTTATCTGTCAAACTTATAGCTGTTTTATCCCTAAAATTTTGTTCAAAAGTTCATGTTTGCTTTTGTAAAACAAATAAGGAAAGCTTTATGTTGGACTCCTTTTCTCTGGAAACCCTTGGTTGTGGAAAGTAATTGATTGTTATGTCAAGATGCAGTGGAATCCAGCTCGGGAAGGATTGATTATGAGCGTAAAGAAAAAGGCTCCATCTCCGCTGATGGGTTAGGGGGGGAAGGGAGATGAAAAAGAGAAGAAAAGGCAGAAGAGCGCGGGAGAAAGAAGAGCTTGAGAAGAAAAAACTTTAAACATTTAGACCTCTCAAAAATGGGCTTTGAAGGATTGTGGCAAACAGACTTTTTTAGAACATGTTCTGTGTTCTTGCTAATTATTGTGTGATACTTGTACGCTACTGTGATAGGGGCTGGAGAAATAGCTACAATGGAGGTAAATCCACCTTGTGTTATTCACTCGATTTCTCAAGTGTCTGTGCTGTAATTTGCATTAAAAATGGTCACTAGTGTTTCTGACTTACTATGGAGGGTTTTGAACCCTTTGCAGTGTTACAACACTGGGTTTTTGGTAGTGAATATCTTTTATAGATGTAATTAGTTAATGCTATAATCAGTGCTCTCTGCTGCGTGATAAAGGAAGACTGAGCATTATATGTGCATTTCTAACCTGTATGTTTAGGGCTTAGAAACGGATCAGTAAATTCAATGAAATTTTATCATTCTTAAGTGTGTCTTTTACACTGTGTCTGTATTGTTTTCAGCAAAGAAAAAAGAATAAATAGATGGTATTTCAGAATGTGTTGCAAAAAAAGCATCCATGAGCAAACTCTGCTCTTGCCTTCTGCTTTCTCCACGTTGAGGGTCAGGTGGTAACGTGAGTGATGGCTCAGCAGGGGCCTGCGAAGCCTTTCTCAACCTCATCTAGAGTCCCTGTGCATCCCTGTATGGATGGAGATAGCACATCTGGCAGTATTTGCTTTGAAGCAGGAAGCGTGAGTTTGGGATTGTGGCACCGTCTCCGTTGCGCTGGCTGGCAGAGTGACTTAAGCACGTGAAAAGCATACACTGCATCCATTCAAAATGTGGTTGAGCATCTGTAGCTGTGTACACTCCCTTGAATTCCTGGCAGAAATTCCAGCTGAATCAGCTAGAATTGCACCTGGCACTTCCATCGTGCTATGGTAAAAGGAACGGGCTGACCTAAACTCCAGATTTATGTGGCTTTAGTTATGGAACTCTCAATAAAATCAGTGCTAACTTTAAGGGAGGAGTAGATAATATATACTGTGCTTGGGTAATTTTTGCATTTTTCTTGAGGAGAAAGAATAGCATCCTGTTTTGCTTACTGAGTCTTCCTTGGTTGTGTGATACGTATGTAATTGCTGGAGTCAACGAATTGCTTTAGTGTAAGCTGAAGGAATCATTAAAAGGTTCATGGGAAACATGGTGTTTCTGGACTCTACTGAAGCTCCTTTTTTTGATGTTTAAAGAAGCAAGATGTGGTATGGAGTTCACAGAGGATTTCAGGCTGTAGTTGAAAGTAAGTTGGAATTTGTTTGACCTTTTTCCCTGTACATTCTTTCCAGAGCATTAGGTGGCTGAGGTCAAACTGAAATGTGTCACTGGTCAGTGTCTGAATTTAATTAGTAGGCAAGGACTTGTAGAACTCTAAAGTACAAGATGCTTGATCACCACCTACCCATTTGAAATAAAAACAGAACATGATCTGTTTGTGTTTTCCTTCCACCAGCTGGTACGGTTTTCTTGAATTTGTTTGTTTCTAAATTCAAGGTTTAAATGTGGGAGATGTTACAGAAAACTGTGTGCTACCAGGCTGGTTACTCAGACTGGTTTATGACATCTGCAATGGTTTACTTGGACAGTCACTACTATACATTACACTTAATAACAGAAATTATGAACAGTTACCATATTTGCTGAACTGATTTCCTTACTTCCTAGTCAAAATTGCAAGCTTTGTGTTGATTTGTAGATAAATCTAAGAAAAATTAAATTCATACATTTTACTCTTAAAGAGACAGAGACTGTTGCAGATGATTATGGTGAACTGTGATATAAATACCCACTGACACTTAAAAAAAGCAACAATTTCAGCTAGTTGAGGATGGCCAAAACACAGTAGTAACAGTCTGCAACTTGGTAACAAATATGTTTGCAATAACTCAAACATTTTTATTCCTGCAACTCTGCTGCCTTGTTTCTTTATGTACTCTCTCAGCATTTAAAATAATGGCAGACTTGAATAGCTCTGAGAGAATGACGTGCCCCCAGTTTGAAAATACTTTGCAAAGACTTGAATTTTTTTACACATACCCTTTTGGTAGTTATCATACCAAAGAGACTAGAAGCAAGAAATTCTAGGAGATCAAATGTGCATGACAGGGAGTTTTAGTAAAACAATCCACCTTTGATATGTATTGGTTATTTCCATGTTACCAAAATGACTCTTTATAAATCCTTGCCAAAATACAGTTTAGATACGGCCTTTAATTCTAAGTCCTCAGATATTTGCTAACAATCATAGCAGCACAGATATATGTCTATTTTTTCCCCATAAAACTGGGAAATCTTTTATATTGACTATTAAAGAGTAATAGAAATGGAAATGAAATTTAATAGATTAGTTTGAAGTGTAGGACTTACACCAAGAGTGCTTTCTCAGCTCATTTTCAGTTCTTTCTCTGAAGAGCTGTCTGCATCGTCACTTAGTCATGTATTTTCTGTGCTTTAAATTTTAAATTCTTGACTCAGCACAGTGATGGGTGGTTGAGAAGAGGCAGGGTCACTGGTGTCCTGTTAACCACTGTTTCCACACTTTGGTTATTTTTGTCATGGTATCAGGGAGTAGCGAGGGTATTGAGGCTATGGTGCTCCAATTAACACTGCATTCTGCATTCAATAAAAGGTGCCAGTGCAGAGCCATCCATACCAGGTTTGAACTGGATTCCCCTTGGATGCCTTGGGAATGAAGCCTTGTAGCAGCATTGCTGTATTTTCAGGGTTCCTGATGTTTAACGGGGGTTCTTTCTCACTCTGTGCCTGGTGTGTCTTTTGATTTCTGTTCAGCAGGACTCCTCTTATTAGCTTGAACTAATAACAGCCTCAGTTGGCATTTACCAGTAATTAATAATTTCAGAGGATAAAGTATGTAGCTGGCAGAAATGTAGCTGGCAGGTGGAAATGGGCAGAGCAAGTTTGTCCAATACAGTGCTGGTGAAAAGAAGTTAATCAAAGGAAATTAAAAAAAAAAAAATCAAGTTACCAGTCAAGAGTTATCTCACAGCAGAGTTGTGTTTAACCTTGTGTGGTTTTTTTTTTTTTTTAGCATGATTGTGGTGACAAGTTTCCACACATAAATGGATGCTATTCTTTTATGGCAATGATTACATTATACATGTTGGCATTTATGGGACATAGTTGCATTTTTTTAGAATATTCAATCTTCTTGCCATGTTTTCATCTATTGTTTTCTCTGACAGCTGGAATAAGACCATGAAGTCAAGTGGTGGAGGCCATAAGGTTCTCTGGTTGCTGAACTGCTTCTCTGCTTCAATTTTCAAGTTAGATTTGCTTGCTATAGTTGTTATTTTTCTCTTTCGACTTGGTGGTTTATTTCATCTCTAAAATAAAAAAAGCAAGCACTTTGTGCCAAAGTCTTTAAACTCCGCCTGCAAAATCGTAATTAGATATGTTGTGGATGTAGATTAGTAATGTGCAAAAGCAACATGTCACATAATTGCCTACTGCATATGTGCAAACAAGAGTTTTTTCATGGAGGCAAATGAACCTGCAGATTGTCTTTGCTGTCCCCCATCTGAAAAATTAGCCTTTCATACGCTTCATATTTTAAAGTAATGACATCTTAGTTTGGGGCAGTAATAACCATATTGAAGCAATGAGACTTCAGAGAAGTCTTAAGTGCTTTGTGCAGTTACCACTATCTTTGACAAAAAAATCCCATGTGAAATTCAAATATGGTTTCTTTTAAATTTTATTTTAAATGACAGATCAATAAATGTGGGTTTGGTTGGTCCTTTGTACTCACCTACAGCTCCGGCCCTGCTGCTGTTTCCCTCCTTCCTCTAGTTTTTCTCTTTTGTGTTGAGTTGCCTTATTTGTAGTCTGAACATTTCTGGCTGTTTCTGCAGCTCTTTTACTATCTCCTTGTGGAGGAGCTGGAGGGGAGGACAATGATAAACCATTAGCAAAAATATCATGATTCATGTGTAATATTACAAGCATTAAATTAACTGCTATTTAGTTATAATTCAGGATGGCCTTGCCTTTAATTTTTTATTTTTTTAATGAGTTGTCATGCATTTAACACTGCTGTCCATTTGCTGGATTCCCTTTGCTTTATGGTAGCTTTTATTTGTCTAATTGTGTATATTTTAATAGTTAACATTTCCTATTTCTGTCTCATTTGATGCTGGTGCTATTAACAAAGAGAAAACTGAGACCAGATGGTTGCCAAACAGTGAAGCCACCTGGTATTCTAGCAATGCCAAATATATTTTCCCCTCCATTTTTCTTTAGAAAATTACTGAGACAGGTCCAGGATTTTTTGAGGATCCCAAGAATGTTTGCATGTAGCCAGACAAATATCCCAAACCCTCTTAAGTTTACCTTGCAATTCTCTCCCCTGCTGTTCCCTCTTGCAGGTAACTCCATCTCGCTCTCCCTTCTTTCCGTTGTCCCGCTCGCTCCCATCTCCCATTCGAGCTCTGCGCTGCCGGGGTGGGACAGGGAGCTGTCATTGCAAACAGAATCCAACAGGGTGAACCTGCCAGGAGTCCTCCAGGAGCTTCTTCCCACCCCTTGGGCTATTACTAGTGTGTAGCAAACAAGTAGAAAACCACCTTGAAGAACAGGGCGTTTTGGATGCAGCAGCCTGCGGCTTGCCATCTGATGCCTTGTTGATTTGAGGGCCAAATCTGAACTAAAGCTGTTGTCAGGGGTGTGACAGTGTGAGCTGGGACTGGCATGATCATAGACTGAGCATACAATAGTGCACACACAGCGTACAGTTTGCTCTGAGTGGCAGGAGTTAAGACTAAGCTAACCAAAAATATTTTTTCTCCGGTATGAACTGCATCTACGCTCTGCTCCCCATGCCAGTGCCGTATGCTCATATGAGCTGCACCATGTGCACGGTGACAGACGAGCTGTTTGAGTGTGTGCTTCTCACACATTTCAAAAGTCTGGTATAGGCAGCGCCTGTGTCAGTATTGATACATCTTTGAGACAAGCAGCGTTAACACACCATATTGACACAGGTCTGGGTCAGGGAATGGAGTGTAACTCCTCGCATAGCCGCTGCCAGTCCTTTCTGCCGCCTCTCCTTCCTTCCTTCCCCTGCCTTTGTAGCCAATTGCCTGGCCCCTGCTGATTTGCAGATCCCAAATACCTTGAATGACTCTGATGTGAACCCCTGGGCACTGTGGCTCAGTGAGTGTAGGTGTCTGTCTGAACACCCTCGTCAAATTCTGGCAGAGAGAACGGCTGCCACAATGTCAGCTCTCAGCAAACACCCAGGTTACTGCAGTATCTAGTGTCCCCAGTGCTAGCACACTGTGCTAGGAGCTGTACAAATTCAACACAAAAACCCCAGTATCTGCCTCAAAAGAGCTTATACGCCATCTGTAAGAGCCAAGAGAAGGGTGTAAACAGATGAGGAAATAAAAGAAATAAGTTTGGTATTCAGCAGTGTAACAGATAGCTAGCTGTCTGTAACATGGTGTGTACGATGTACCTGTATCTACTCATTTCTTATGATTCCTTTCCTGTGCTGTGGTCTGACAGTGGTTGTGGCAGCACTGAACTTTCTTCTGAGAACCCTCTGTCTTCTGCTGGGCATATAATGTCTCTATTTCTTTGTTCACTGTCCTCTTACATGATGTGCTTATTTCCAGCACGTTCTGCAAGTGTCAGAAGAGGCAGTCATCCTTCATTTGCCAGGGTTTGAGCTTTACTATCACTCCACCAATGACTGCCTCACTGCTAATGGGGTCTCCCTGGATGGCTGCAAGCCATCATGCAGAGCAGTCCCCTTCAAACACTGACTCGAGTTGATGCTGGGTTTCTAGAGGTCCGTGTTCCTGCTGGCTACAGTAGGTTGGACACAGTCCTGTTACAGCACTCGCAGGCCGGTTCAGCAGCAGGAGATCTTTCGGGGAAAAAACATCAGAATGGCCTCCCTTCAAAACTTCCCATCCTTTGGAAAATGGAAAATACTCCTTCGTATCTTTCTAGCAGGCAGGACTTATAATGTGCGTTTAAGCTTTGTGACAGGAAAATAATATAAACCCAATGTCTTGGTGGTAATAATGCCCATAAAGTGCATGCCCAGAGTTACTCCTATTTGGCCTGTTCAAGCAACAAGGCATGATTCAAATGTGCTTTACAGAGGCAGCTGCATGGAGTGACAAGGATGTTGCTTTTTGGGACTTTTTTCTTGTGAAATGTT